>NC_143555.1:630000-3232500 GCF_054136105.1 Typopeltis vanoorti | reverse complement strand
ATATATATATATATATATATATATATATATATATATATATATATATATATATATATATATATATATATATATATATATATATATATATATATACATAATCCAGATATACATAATCCAGAAACACTATATATATATAGTGTTTCTGGATTATGTAAGAAATAAATAAATAAACAAATAAATAAATTATATATATATGGACTACACTGAGGACAGTAACTTCTTAAACCATCTAAGTAAACTTAGATAACGCACAACAGAAAGATTTGAAGACATTACCACAGTCCTTAAAGTGTTTAAAGGAAACTTTTGCAAACTTCGCTTTTTCTCCTCAAAATACTAAAAAGTATTGTGAGGAGATGTGTTTCATTAATAGTAGAAATATATATATATATATATATATATATATATATATATATATATATATATATATATATATATATATATATATATATATATATATATATATATATATATATATATATATATATATATATAATTTATTTATTTGTTTATTTATTTATTTCTTACATAATCCAGAAACACTTGTCTAGAGATCAAACATGGAACTTTTTTTGCAAGCCACGTTGGACCTCCAGTGAGCAATCCTGCTCAAAACAATCACAAGCGCCCATATCCAAGACAAGATTCGATTCTGCATCCTGTTGATTGGAAAGCGGATACGCTAATCACTCATTACGCTAATCAATCACAGTCCAGCTGATTCTATTATCGGTTTCAGGACCTATATCCACTACAGTACAGTTTGTGGGCAAGTACACGAATTCAAGCGGACAATTACATTAAATATCAGATTAATAAGGAGATTTTTCTACTCTTAATGAAACACATCTCCTGACAATACTTTTTAGCGTTTTGAGGAGAAATAACGAAGTTTGCGAAAGTTTCCTTTAAACACTTTGGATATATCATCCGAAGGACTGTTGGTAATATCTTCAAATCTTTCTGTTGTGCGTTATCTAAGTTTACTTAGATGGTTTAAGAGGTTACTGTCCTTAGTGTAGAGATTTCTTCTGTGAATACCACGCTGCTTGCCTTTATCGATATATCCTCCAAGCCCCTTCTCCTTCTCGCATACCCCAGTCTATAAACAATAAAGTTCACAGACTGGCCTTTCACTGTTCGCGTCTGCGGAATGTGACGCCATTCTATAATTGGCAACGAGATGAAAGCGTTCTTCTCTACATAGAAGTTTCTGATATAGTACTCTTAAAGGGAGTTTTTGCAGAAAATCTTATTCTGCTGCACTTTTCTTGACTTTGGTACTTTAACATTCGATATTATATATTTATTTATTTAAGAATGTTTAACCTGTTGGAAAGAATTAAACTGCGATCTTCCGTGATACATGGAATGCAGTGACTGAAAGAAAGCAGAAAACTGAGGACGAATAACATTCATGATTTGAAAGAATTAATCACAAAAAGGCATTCATTTATAAAATGACAGTTTTCACTGAAGTTTTCACAATTTTTCACTCAAGAGTATCTAACATGTGTGACATCTCTTATGGATTTATTTTCTTTATCTATTTCTAATATTTTCCCGATTTCCACTGAAATTTTCAGTATTTCTAGAATCTCCTGTTAATAAATGATTCGTTATCACTAATAATAATAATAATAATAATAATAATAATAATAATAATAATAATAATAAAAACTAAATCACTAGAAATTGGATTCTGATAAAACCAAAATAATATAAACCGAAATGGATATGATGAAAGCCACAGTATTATTAAGATAAATAATAAAGAAATTGAAATAGTAGATGAGTATGTATACTTAGGAAAATTGTTAACAACGAAGAAACAAGGAGTCATGGAAAGAAGTGAAAACAAGAATAGGAATGAGATGGTCAACTTTTGGAAAATCGGAGAGATTTTTAAGCCGCAAGACTGTCAACTAATATGTATTGTCTGTTATGACATACGGAGCAGAAACCTGGCCAATCAAAAAGAAATAATAGATTAACAAAAAAAAAACAGAAAGAAGAATGGAAAGATGTCTGCTAAACATAAGACTCAAGGATAAAATTAAAAATCAAGAAATAAGACCGAAAACATTTTTTTTTTTTTTTTTTTTTTTTTTGCCATATGAAGATAAAAGATCTGTTGGACGGCCTGAAAGAAGATGGTCAGACGAGATAGGAAAACAATTGGAATTCTCTGGCACCAACAAGCTCAGGATAGAAACTGATGGAGAGAACTAGGAGACACCTATAGCCAGAAGTGGCAATAAAAGGGTTAAATGAAAGAAGAAAGAAAATAATAATAATATTATTAATCACAGTGTATTATTGTTGTTGTTATTATTATTAATCTCTAGGGAATCCCGAGAAAATATTAAGTCTGCGGCGAGAGAATTTCTTTCAAAACCGTATGTTAATAATTTTATAACATTGTAACACTCCGCTCACAAAAAAAAAAAAAAAAAAAAAAACTTAGGTAAGATCAAGAAGATTATTAGCGTAGACCGTAGTCAGATGACACACTTCTAACTATAATGTTATTAAGGTCATTCGCAGGTTCAAATGTCAAGTGGGTATGAAAGCAACAAGTACAATAATTTTTACCGATACGTTTCTGTTAACATGTTCTCGTTGCAGATATTTCAATTTATATGGTTGAAATTAGAATCTCAAATTCCATAAAACAATGCAGGTTTAATTTTTTCCCAACGTGTTCAAGATATCTGTTACATATTATTTTATACAAATTTACCAACATCCACTCCTTTCTCTACTTCTTCATGTAACACCTTTTCATCTCACAAAGGTAGCAGGTGGCTCTTTTAACTTTAACATTAGAAATCGGCATACTGTCCGATCTTCTCCTATCATAATCGTGGAAATTGAGTACATTATATGCTGGCATGCTATGAAAGGTGAAGAGTACGCGGAAGACAATCTCTGTCATTCGTAATCTTTGGTGGCTAGTATTCTTCTTCATCATCCTCAATCTCAGCCATTGTTCGTCTACCGTTGGAAAAACGTCTCTCCAAGATGACTGTAATAGTGACCATCAGTGACCTTTCTTCCCCATGCTGCAACTGAAGATTTCAGCTCGATTTTGTTGCTCCTCGTGGACCCTTACTTCTTTCGTCTCTTGTCCTTGGATAGTATGCGTAACCCATTTCCTTTGCGGACGTTTAACGTCCCCATCAGTTCAGAAATGTCGATTTAATTTTCTAAATCTTTCTTGGTTGTGATACCGGGCATATACATCATTCCATAATAGACTGAGTTAATTTTAATTTTTGTATTTTCGTTATATTCACTGTCCGTCTTTCCCAGTCATATGTCAATAACCGGAGAATGTACTTATTAAAAACTCTCCGTTCTTGTTATAGCGGTAATTGGCTTTTGAATATTGATTTGAAGTCACTAAATGCTTCAACCAAGCATCGTTTTGTATTTATTTATTATTTATTTTTATTACTTCCGTGATATCATTCTAAATAGATATAATAATATATTGAATCAATTTTTACTCGGTCGCTAGCTTTGAATACAATAATAACGTTTCATCATACTGTTGCTTGATATATTTAAACATCTGCAGTCATTTCTCACAGAGTTACGTCGAAAAGTCTTTTTATACGGTTTGAAAGAGGAATATGCCTATTTCAGTGCGATTGATACAAGCATGTGCCTCTTTGCTTTATTCCTAATGTTTTTGAAGGTAAATTGCTTGATAATAAAATTCTTTACTAGTACTTCATTTCCGCAGTTAAAACATTTTAAAATTAAACTCAATTTGCATGTGGCTTGTGATACTTTATCTTATTTGTTCTGTGATATACTTCCAGTTTTATTGTCATTCGACATTTTAATTGGAAAATGGTATACAGTAAGTACCCCTCCAGCAATATTAACTTTTAAGAGAAAAATAAATAGCTTATTAATTTATTTCACTGTATCTCCATAGCAATCATCAGCATCGACGCTTGTTATTGGACGGACCTGGATTCGAATTCATTTAGGTAGCGAGGAAATTTTGAGGGCTTTTTTCATCTAAAGAAACCCTGATTTCCATGTAAAAACTGCAAAATTCACAGGTAGCCATTCTCATGGGGGGATTAGGGTTTATCGTGCTGCAAAACAAACTAGCTAGAAAAAGACATCCATTGACAGCTCTATCAAACTGCATAGATAGCATTAATCGATATCATTTCATATCATAGCATTAATTAGATAGATTTAAGAAACATCGAGTTACTTGGTAAGGACAAACCTGATACTTTGGATTAAGATTTTATATATAAAATATTATTTTACGGCGTTGTTAAAATTTTAATTAATTATGGGTGGAGACTTGAGCGAAACGTTTCCTTACCATGCATACAAATACCTTGGTTCATTAAAAAAATAAATCTTACCTGAGGACAATCTTTAATATAATGACCCTTTTTAAAGCACAGATGGCACAAATAATTCGGTGGGGGCTTTTTGGTAGGCTTTCTCTCAAATCCAAGGTTAAGATCGGAAAAGAGATCTGTTAAATCACTAATGGTTCCAGCACCAATTGTTGCAGTATTGTAACCGCCACTGGTATAAGTTCCATTGGCATATCCACCGTACGTTGAGGAAGGAGGCATTGGATTATACAGGGGAGGCATTCCATACTTAGACTGAAAACAGAAAGAAACGTTATAAGTTTCGATATGTTTACTAACACTGTTGTATATACAATAAATTTTCATAAATTATACAGACACATGAGTGTTTCACAAATTCTTTATATTTACGAAACAGTCAGATGTCTCAAGACACTGTTGGTCACTTTGACTGTCATTCTATCCAGGAAACTGAATCCGTTGATTCTGTTTCTTGGATAGAATGGTAGAATGGATCCACTAAATGTTAATAAAAAATACTTCAGCCAGCAGAAGTATTTTTGGCCATTGCTTCATAAAACGCAGTTTATTTCCTGTGGTGGACATGTCGATTTGACGACCTTTAACGAACGCTCTTTCACTTTCTTCGAATCACTTCGTCATAGCTATTGCGGTATGATAGGATGCATTGTCATTTCGATATTCGATTGGGTCATTTTCATAAAACTGGCAAAAAAAAAAAAGTTCAGAATGTCCGGTATAGTGTTAGGTATTAATCTTTCACTGCATTTCGCAAGAACATTAGTCCATACAAGAAAAGTAGCTCCTCAATCTTCCACCACACTATTTAATAGATAATGGCAGTCTATTGTCATCAAGCCAATCTTATCGAGCACGCGGATTGAACTCGAGCATTGTTAGGGGGCGATGTTTGGCGTGTACGCACAGCTCTTCTTTTCAATACATAATGTTCTGCACCAAACAGCTGTGGACATCCCGATCTCTTTAATGAAAGAATCAACTGATCACAATGTAAGGGACTCACATACATGGGAGATCTTGAATGCCTTAACTATGTTGCAGTCACAAGATCTGATCGCTGAGGAATATAATAACCCATGATGCTATCTATCCTCGCTGGAAGTTGGTGAACGATAAACTACATCCTATTTTCACTTATTATACGTAAGTTGAAAAAATTATCTTATCTTTCCTTGCTCGGTCTTTATACCTTGCTGTATTCACCAAATGAGTAAAAATTTAATCGAAGAATTTTTCAGATTAGTTAAGGTAAAGAAAAATATGGCAATTGCCTAACTATGCTACAGGCGTAGCGAAGAGAATTTTTCACTCATCCCGAAGTCACAGTGAATAAATAAATGAATAAATACCGCTTGGCTATCACAGACGACAGAGGTAACAATAGTAAAGTTTTAGAAAAAACAAAGTTAACATTCATAGTAGTTTGTAGATGGAAGTGAACTGGAGACTGCAAATGGATTTTACAGAATGAAAAAACAAGTTGAAATAGAAACTCAAAAGAATATAGGTCAAAGATTATGTTTCTTGACAAATCCAAATGACGTATAAATAAAATACCATGTAAGAAGACCCAAAATGAGTTTCATAACCACATGTTTAGTATAAAGCGGTTGGTCTTATGCTTAAATATACTGTTTGGAAAGAAGTCAACGGACACCGCCATAGGCAAAGTGCAGCGTGCCATGAACGAGTCACGAGTTTGTAGTCGGTATAAATTGGAGGAATATGATGCTCCCAAGTCAGTGCAACTGTGCCTGGTTGAAATGTGAGAAGGGAACTGACGGTGTTTGAAAGAGATGTGATAGGATGCCATGTTGCAGAGCAGGAGTATCTGTTTGGCAAATTGTTGACAAATTGGGGCATCCCAGGTCAACAATCAGTGATACCATACTAACATGGAAGCGCAAGGAGTCAACTGCAAGTGCTAACCGCAGTGAATGACCCATCACGTTCAATGAACGTGACCGTAAGGTGTTACAAGGATAATATATAAAAACTGCCATTCGTCAGTCGACCTGTTGAATGCGGAGTTCAGGGCATCGACTAGAACACGAATCTGCACAAAAACATTCAGAACCGAGGCTCGCAGCATGGATTTCCATGATAGCACCGCAATATGCAACTCCCACATTAACCGAACCAACATGGATCGTCGTCTTCAGTGGTGTAAAGACCATGCGCAGTGGGACGTGGACTCTTGGAAAGCTGTGTTAGGAGCAGCGAATCACGCTACCTTCTCTACCGAGTGTATGAACGGAAGTGGCGGATGCTCTGTAAACGTTTCTTACGAGCGTGCCTAACCCCAACTATGAAATTCAGAGGTAGTGGTGTGATGGTATGGTTCTGATTTGGCTCAGACCTATGTGGTTCCACGAACATTGAATTCCGAGAGGTATCTGGACATTCTGGACAATGCAATGCTTCCTACTTTGTGGCATTTCTAAAGAAATGACCATCGTCTCTTTCAGCAAGACAGTGCATCTTGTCATAAGGCTGCTGCTGTAACTGTGTGGTCTATGAAAATGAACGTCACCACACTTGACTGGTCTCTACAGAGCTCTGCTCGCAACCCTATTGAACATCTGTGGGATGAACTAGAGCGCTGGCTGAGGTCAAGGTATATTCAATCCGCAACAGTCTAGGATGAATAGTTTAAAATTACGATTGATCGCTATCGTACGATTATAGAAACTATTGCTGTAGGTTTGCTGCACTCATCGCGGCGAAAGGAGGTCCTACATCTTATTAAGGGGAACGCCATGGCTGTTTATTTCTCACACCATGGTGTCCATTAACTTCTTTCCAAGCAGTGTAGATATTTTTTATATGTGAATTATACGCAGTTCTCCTAGCAGATTTTTTGAGTAAAAAAATCTGAGTTTTGAGGAGTAAAAACCATTCCTCGACCGTATGAGACCAGCTAACCGATCTTTGACTGAAATGCCCTGGCAAAGGTTCTTCACCTAATCGAACCTCTTATCTGTTTCAAAACCTCCATACAGAGGGTCTGCATCTATAAATACAAAATGAATTTCTCGAAATGAAACATGATCGCGGAGAGAATAATCTTAAAAAGTGAAATAAAAAATTGAAATAATTGTATGCGGAACGTGTTCACGGAAATGAAATACGCGGTGCTTTAGGAAATAAAGAGGGATCAAGACTTGGTCGAAACGAATGCATAAGATTTAGAGAAGAAATGAACTTTGTTGAGGTTACACTTCAGACTATGAATATTTATGAAATTAATTTGGAAATTTTAGGGCATTGAAATTTTTGGTACGAAGGCTGTTTCGTTGTTCACATTTTCTTTTTCTTTTTTTAGTTATCCCATATTACGTGCGCAAAATATACGTAATCTGCCAGCATGCTATCTTTTCATCGGAATGCGATTATAGAGACGCATCACTAGAATGAGATAGTGATATCAGAACGATCAGTTTCGTCATTACTCTCATGCAAGGTAATAAACTTGAATAAACGCTGAAATAGAATTCATATGTAAAGCAAACGATTTTATTGCTTATTAGAATTTAACTTCAATATTTAGAAAACAATCAGCCAAAATAACTTTCTGAAGAGTAACGTTTACAGAATGACAGAGAAAGGAAGAAACGAACTCTGCAATGGACAGCATAATCTAGTTATCTTAAAATAGACGGAAAATGTTCTCGTGGCTTCATTCCAAATAGTTTAAGGAACAGAACTGAGTCATGAAAACAGAGATGCACGGAGCATAATCACTCGAAGAAGTACAACAAATTCTTGAAACAGTTGCAGAATAAACCTTTAAATTACTGAATAGCTGAATGTGCATCCAAGATTTAATTCTAAAAGGTGTTTTATCACTCAGTTAATTTTATCACAGAATAGGAAACAGCTTTGTTATTTCTTTTTAAAAAGTTTCGATTCGATTCCATTTATATAACAAAACTAATATGAACATTAAAAAGCCGTTATCGAAAAGCTCCTATACTCTTTGTTCTCCCAGTAAACTATTCTAAAGAGTTCTTGTTTTATCTAGTCAGATTAACATTTGACACCGCATCAAAATTTCAATCAGCACGCATCATTTTGTGCTTTCTGTTTGGAGTAACAAGTATTAAACATGCATTTTTTAACTGCTTGTGATATTGCTTGTGTAAAGTTAGAAAATTTTGAAGGGAAAAAAGGATACTCCTCAGCCAATATGGTTGTTTTAAAGTACGTGTAGGTTGAAAGATTATGAAAGCCTTGAATATGATATCAAGAAAGGAAAGCCTTCTATTTAGTAGAAGCAAACGTGATGGAATTTGAGCAATTGCTGTGAGCCGATAACTGACATAGGATTTGTGAACTATTATCGCCGTTGAATACTTCATATAGAAGGTATCATGTAATGGCCATCATTTTTTTTTTATTATTATTCGTGTGGGGGGTTCCCCCCGCTCCTCGATCGTCCCTTAGGACTGGTTGAGCCCTCCTAATGAGGGATTAAGTACTATATCCTATGACTGTAGCCTGTGTGTGTTCACGGTGCCGGTTTGCCTGCTTGCGGAATGAAAAACCCCAGATGAACTGAGGGGAAAAACCCTGCTGTCCACGCCCAAGACTTTCTCCAGGCATATGGTTGCTAAGTGCATAGCCACTAGGCTAACCGTGCAGATACGGACATCAGTGATTTAAGCATTCTTATCTGAGAGCAGGTGAAATACAACAGATTATTTTTAATTATCTGCCTCTATGTCTACATTTGGATTGGGGCCCTATCGTGTGTGGGTCAGAATTAGATAAATCGAATACCCTGTTCTGGAGTTACTTTTTCAATAATCAAGGTGGTCTCATACCGTAATGAAGAATCATCTTCCCCCTAGATCTTTCCCAACATATTAAATAAAGTGTGAAAATTTGAGATGTTGATATGTGCTCTGAGTTTCAGCAATTCATTGTTGAAACCCTCCTACTTGGAAGGCTAGTCCTTTCCAGAAATGAAATCTCCCTTCACTGTTCGTTGAATTTCATTTATCGGTTAGTTAAGACGGATACAAATAGTTCCATTTAAATGACGCGCATGTCAAGATGTGTTTTATTAAAATATTATCGGCGTCAAAATAAAATATTTCAAAAGGTAACAATGTCGACCATTGAGATAATAGAAATACAAATAATTTGCTTCCCAGAGAAAATCAATCTGTGAGAAAATTTTTAAGAGCTTTCCTATTAAATATTTAATTTTATTCATGTTTATGATAATTGTCATTTTAACAGACTAATGATTCCAGTATCTATAACATATGGCAACTAAATGCAAACAAAATGAATCTTATAATAACGCTTTTTCACTTCCCCAAAGGAGTAAATAGATAAGACTAAAAGATTATCTGTTTACTCATTTGAAGGTAAATAGAAGGTAAGAACATTATCTATTTATTCCTTTGAAGGAAGATAGATAAAATAGTTGAATTCATTTTCGTTGATCATTTGTAGACTTACTGGTGGTGAACAGCATAGAACAACTCATCTTCCTAACGATTAACTGATATTTTTGCATGAAATAAAGTATTCTACGGCCGAGTTTTACTCTTATTCTTAATACCAGCCATATGCTGAAAAATATTTCCTGTGTTAAGCCCCTGCAAGAGAGGATCTCTGTTAGCTGGTACAGTGGACAAACGGAAATGGATGCCATTTCATTGTTATCAAAGATATGGATGGAATGCATTTTTGTACTGAACGGATTGCCTACATAGAAGCCAGAAACATAACACTCACAGTCAATGCTAAGGAATGATATTAATCCTCTTTGATCTGGTCCCATGTGACTATTGCACTTATGCACGATTGTTGGTTTCAATGATGATAAAGTGGTTGAGAAAAAGCAGAATGATTTCCAGGATGCTACAGAATAGATGCAACCATTAGAGTAACGTTTTTCAGCCTATTCTAAAATAATTCAATCTTGGCACGTAATTATGGGTTATAAGTCTTTACATTTACATCTATTATCATTTGTCCATTGCACCAACTTATTAATATCTTAACTCTGAACATGGCAAACCGATACTTGGAAGCAAGGTCATAATTATCAGGAATTATTGCGCTCTATCAGAAGATACAATCAAAACAGAATCTAATGCAGAAGATTATAAAACGGAAGCTGCAGTTATTTGGACACATCTGTAGAATGAGTGAGGACCGGAAGATAAAGACATTTATGTTTGGTATTTTGGATGGCTTAAACAGAAGAGATAGACCATACAGAGAATGGATAGATGATATAAAAGACTGGTGTGGAATGGGTGTACAAAAACTGCGACACTGTGCACTGGACAAAGAAAGGTGGAAGAAGATAGTGAAACAGGCATCAGACATCAACGGGCAGTGAGCCCATGGTTCGTGATGATGATTATTGACTCGCCACTGTCCTCAGCTTACAGTATGCTTTCAAGATGTCTTCTAGTTCTGTTCTCCCGCTCTTAACATCGCATATATATATCGCTCGTTCACCTAATCTTCCTAATTCGGGCCACCTTCCAGATAAAGGCTGCACGGCTCTTCCTCATCGAAGGCGAAGAGGTCATTTCAAATGAAATAAGGGGCTGAATCTGCATAATTTTGATTTGATGAAAGCGAGTTGTTTTGCTACCTGTTTCCCCCCCCCCCCCTGGCATTCTGTTAATTATGGTGACTTTTTTATTTGATGGGACCACAGAATTTTCACTGTTTTGAAGGATTTGAAAATTATCACAGCCTATTTTCAGATTATCCAAATTTCGATTTTTTTTCACTGTCATTTTAATGCTCAAGGTATGTACTTCGATTTCTTATTTGAATTTTTCAAGTAAGCTATTTTTTTTTCGAGTGGCGTCCACCTGCTTCAGGTGTTCCAAGTACTCTTTTTCCCCCATTTTTACTTTACCCTGTAGGTGCTAATTTGAGTCCACAAATTTGTTTTTTGTGTATCTTATATATACACGTAGTAGAATATGAATCCGCCAAATCATCTTGATTGAAGTTTTTCTTCTATGAAAAAAAAAGAAAAAAAAAGCTTCAAATTTTGCTTCGTATTCAGACGTTTGTAATCACCTTCTGATTTCTAATTTTTATGCAAATTTTGAGGCAGTCATTCTTATAGAAAAAACGATTCATTCAAGGTAAGTTTGGGCATACATATTACAATATGTGTAAATAAAACAAAAAACTCATATTTGTGTATCCAACCTACAGCCTGCAAGATGGAGTATAAAATGGGGCAAAATAGCACTCGATACACCTAAAGCTTTTGGCCGTCATCTTAAAATAATTAGTTTGTCTCAAAATGCAAATAAGAAATCCAACCGTACACACCTTGAGCATTAAAATGGCAGTAAAAATCAGAAACTGGAAAGTTGATGGTGCTGCCTCAATAGGAAAACGCCCTGGGAGGCCACCGACACACTGGCCGAGATCGACGAGCTTTGTCTCGGAATGTTCGAGCATCCTACACGTCATCAGCGGTGGACCTCGCAGTCAACCTGGAAAATGCTGCAGGGACATCTGCCAGCACTAGAACTGTCCACAGAGAGTGGCATGCCTTATGTTACCATGGCAGAACTGCTGTGACCAAGCCACATATCACTCTCCCCCTCCTCCGCTTCAAAGCCAAATGACGTTTTGACTGGTGTCTTTCACACAATTCCTAGACCATATGGGAAAAGGGTTTAGTGGAATGAGAATCACCTTTTCAAATGGTCGTGTTTGGTGGTCTCTGATGGTCGATTTTGGATCTGAAGTTTACCCGTGGGGAGGGGGGAATTGTTCCGGCAGGAATGCATCATTCCAACTGTCAACTTTAGTGGAGGCTCGGCAATGGTATGAGGGGGGGGGGTTCCAGTTGGATGGGGCTTGGTACATTGGTATGGACATGTCCAGAACTATAACCTCCGATGGCTACCTGGACATCCTGGACATCTTCATGTTTTCGACGCTGGAGAAGTACTTCCGCAGTGACCCTTCATATTTCAGCACGACAATGCTTCATGCCATACTGCACTGCTTGATCTTTGGGACGAATTAGAACATCGCTCCGAATTCACTCCAGACCACAGCTGCCTTCATCAGCATCAGCAATGGGGGTAGCTTTACGCAAGGAATGGAAGAATATTCCTGTTGCGACGTATCAGAAATTGGTTGAAAGCATGTCCTGAAGGGTAGTTGCTGCTAGTCAGGCCAAAGGTGGTCCCAATAGAAATGTAATTAAAACGCATTTTTTTTAACACAACTAGTTGTCAAAATACTTTTGTCAACATAATGTATAATTCACATTACTCATTTGCATTCTTTGATAACAAGAAAGAAGAGTCTCAAAACTTGTTTATTTATCTTATTTAATTAAGAGGATATTAAATCCCACATTGTTTTAAAACCGAATAAGAAACTCAAATACCTTTGGTATTAATTTGGTCTAGCTACTCACTGATGAAGCCTCAATAAAAGCTGAAACTGGTGAGATTGCTAATATGAGTTCGCTCTCTTAAGGTTTTTGCCTTAAGGGAGCAATTTGAGTCTCCGGGGAAAGTGTTTTCCGGCACGACCCAGTGAGGGGCTTTGTCGGTGAATGCTTTTCTTCGGAATATGAGCGGTTCTGCTCGGTGGTGGTGGTGGTGGGTGGAAGGCCATCACTGAGTGGAGCCAACGTTGAGATGGACGGGCTTTCGCCCACAATTGAGTGGCCTAGGGATCGCCCGAATTTTTAGAGACGGCTTTACTTATTCATAAGGTTGAAACCGGTGAGATTGGTAATATGAGTTCGCTCTCTTAAGGTTTTTGCCTTAAGGGAGCAATTTGAGTTTCCGGGGAGAGTGTTTTCCGGCACCGCCCGGTGAGGGTCTTTGTCGGTGAATGCTTTTCTTCGGAATATGAGCGGTTCTGCTCAGTGGTGGTGGTGGTGGTGGTGGTGGGTGGAAGGCCATCACTGAGTGGAGCCAACGCTGAGATGGACGGTCTTTCGCCCACTATTGAGTGGTCTAGGGATCGTCCGAATTTTTAGAGACGGCTTTACTTATTCATAAGGCTGAAACCGGTCTGGATAGTGACCTCCCACCATAATGTAATGACAGCATACATCTCCTAGGAAATGTGTTTTTACATTATGGAAAATACCAAGAATAGCGATCAGAACTTTACCACCTTTGCTGCGAGTTGCCCGAGATTGTACTACGTACTAGGATTACTTGCATTAGCTCACGCTAGTAATCGCCGATACTTTTATGCTTTACTATATTCAGCATGAAACTCTCTGATTCCGATCTTTCAGTTTCTTATTCGGTTTTAAAACAATGTGGGATTTAATATCCCCTTAATTAAATAATGTTTATATCGCCGAAATGAAGCCTATTGGCTCTTTATATTTAAGTTTATCTAATATCTTTCTAATGCGATTAATTTTTGGCCATTTCACACTTTCCAATACCAGAAATTTATCTCACTTTATTATTTGACACTGAATGGAATGTAAACAAGCGTTATATTCAACTCCTAGGAGATCCCAAGACAGAAACACTTGGAGAGAGAGAGAGAGAGAGAGAGAGAGAGAGAGAGAGAGAGAGAGAGAGAGAGTTAGGACTGTCACCTGTACAGTACCCTAACGGTCTACATAGCCTATGGATGAAGAAGATGGTCTTCCCCATTTCCGTGTTTCTTCTCATTTATTCCTTCCTTATCAGCATCTTTTCCAAATGCATTATGCCAAACCAGTTCAAATGTAAACTGTCCCGTTTTCTTTCTTCTTGTATCTTGTTAAGTGAATAACTGCTCGTCCTGCTGTTTGCAACTACACCGTTTAACCTCACTACAATCATGTGTTCGAAACAGATTCGTAATCTTTCCACTTTCATTCTTTGCATTCACTGCTGACGGCAAGCAATTCTTTCTCATTCTGTCTCATAGGAAATCTTTCACTAGCGGATTATCGTGCCTACCACAGCGAATTATCTCTTTCAGTTGCTTCATCTGCATCTTAGCTTTAGTTAAATGTTTTATGTTTAGTATTTAAATATGTAAAAACTCTGAATACATTATCTGAACGTTACTAGTGGTCGTTATCTCACAGCGGAACCCCATGCACTAAATTATGAAACCATTATTAAATTTAGAGGATAGATAAATAAGGAGGTGCTTTACCTTGGATTGGGTGGTCTGATGCTGACTGGCGAGAGGAATTGAGAAAGAAGAAATGAATTAAAAGACATTTCGGAAACAGGTTTAGATATATTAAAGGGAAAGTAGACAAAGCAGGATGGTCAGAGAGAGAGAGAGAGAGAGAGAGAGAGAGAGAGGACACACACACACACACACACACACACACACACACACACACACACACACACACACACACACACACACACACACACACACACCGTTTACAATAGCTGTTGCCAGGAAGAGTGTGTCGCCAAATACACCGATTAAATTCAAAGGACATTTTTTATGAGCTGTGGCCCATCTTCTCTCTCTCTCTCTCTCTCTCTCTCTTCCCTGAATACTGCATGTAAAAAAACTCTCCAGATAAGCAGCAGAGACAGCCGTCTTTTGCTGTTATAATTGAAACTAAGCTTATATCTAAAATTAAAAGAGCTATTGTCAGAGCTCTGTAGCCGTGGTTACAAATTACTCAGGGACCTCTGGCAGTAGTAAAAAAAAAACTAGTCTATACATAACACGCGTCTTCATATATTTATGCGAATTAACCAATGTTCGTTTTCATTTAATTCCTTCAGTAAAAAAAAAATTAGTGAAGTCCTCTATTATCCCCAAATACCAAGACCACAGAGAACACGTGACCATATCCCTCCATCCATTTATCCCACAGTTTGAGGACATTATACAGCGAAATGATGTAGTCTTATACATTAATCCCCATCCCAAATGTATTCTAATCTCTTATTATATACCTCCTTTTCATTCATCCCTCCTATACACTGCTTCGAAAAAAGTCAACGGACATAGTATGAGGAAGAAACAGTCATGCGTCCACCTTAATAAGATGTAAGACCTCCTTTTGCTCCGATGACTGCAGCAAACTTACGGCCATAATTTCTATAAGCGTACGATAGCAATCAGTTTGAATTTTGAACTATTCATCCTGTAAGCATGTAACGAGGTGCTAGACTGCTGTGGAGAGGACGTCCCTTGACCTCTCCCTACGCTCCAGTTCATCCGACAGATGTTTAGTAGGTTGAGATCAGCTTAACCAAGATCTGCTTGGTTAAGCTCTGATCTCTGATCTCTGATCTGATAAACGGACACTATAGTGTGAGAAATAAACAGCCATGGCGTCCACCTTAATAAGATGTAGGACCTCCTTTCGCTGCGATGACTGCAGAATACCTATGGGCATGGTTTCTACAAGCGTACGATAACGATCGATGATAATTTTAAACTATTCATCCTAGACTGTTGCCGAGTGAATATCTCTTGGCCAACGCTACAGTTCATCCCAGGATGTTCAGTAGAGTTGCGATCAGAGCTCTGTGGAGACCAGTCCAGTGTGGTGACGTTCATTTCTACAAACCACGCAGTTACAGCAGCAACCTTATGACACGGTGCATTGTCTTGCTGAAAGAGACAACGGTCAGTTCCGCAGAAACACCACAAAGTAGTAAGCAGTGCATTGTCCAGAATGTTCACATATCTGGGAATTCAATGTTCGTGGTACCACAGAGGTCCGAGGCCAAACTAGGACCATACCATCACACCGCTGCTTCTGAATTTCATGGGGTTACGCACTCTGGTAAGAAATATTCACCGAGCGTCCGCCACACCTACGCCCTTCCCCCTAGTCGGTAGAGGGTGTAGCGCGATTCGTTGCTCCATAACTCAGCGTTCCAAGCTTCCACGTCCCAGTGCACACGGTCTTTGCACCACTGAAGACTACGCTGCATGTTGGTTTGGGTAATGTGGGCTTGCATATTGCGGTGCTACCATGGAAACCCATGTTGTGAGCCTTGGTTCTGAATGTTTTTGTGCAGATTCGTGATTCAGTCGATACCCGGAACTCCGCATTCAACATGTCGGCCGACGAATGTTTTTTTTTTTTTTTTACATATACTTCATAGCATCCTACGGTCACTTTTGGTGAGTGTGGTGGGTCGTCCACTGCGGTTAGCACTTGCAGCTGACTCCTTGCGCTTCCATGTTAGTATGGTGTCACTAATTGTTGACCTGGGATGCCTCAATCTGTCAACAATTTGCCGGACAGACAAGCCTGCAATATGCCATCCTATTACAACGCCTCTTACAAACTGAGTCATTTCCTTTCTCGCAGTTATTTCACCCGGATACAGTTGCACTGACTTGGGAGCATCATATTCCTCCAATTCATTACAAACAAATTACAAATGATTCGTTGCATAACACTATGCATCTACTATGGCTATGGAATTTGTTCTTTGACTTCTTTCCAAGCAATGTATTTGCCTTTTGCCCATATTCCTCCAAACCTTTTTTTCGAAATTTCCTTCTGGTAAAGGTGTAACTCATCCTCTTGCCAATACCCTGTATTTGTCATTCCGTATCCGGAATTACCGCCTATTCGAAAATAAATACATTTTTTTTAATCGTTCCCCTTAAATGATTTAGTGCTTGTTTTAACAGTCCGAGATCATAATTTCTGGTAGTCTTTGATATTTTTTCCCCTTGGACAACTTTAATTTCCTCACCTTTCTTAGCATCTCGAATTAAGGAATCTCAATAATCTACTGTCGCTTCCTTCCCTGTTCTTATACACTCCCATTCTCTTCGATTCTCTGCCGATTGACCCTACCCCTGTCCACTTTTTCATTTTCTTGTATAATGTTCTCCAGTTTCTGAACTTGTGTCTATACACCATTTATTTACCCCACCCGCTCATCCAGCCACTTTCTCAGTACTCTCTCACTTGCTATTGCGGTGAGGGAGTATTGAATTCTGTTGGTATTCGGCAATTTGTATTTAAAATACAATTTTAAACGATTTGGATGATCCATGTGTTTTATGATTACCATTATTATTATTATTATTATTATTATTATTACGTGACATCTCCAAGGAGTCCAATGACTCATCGTTAGAGGATATTCTACTTGATGCGTTAATATTTTGTTTTTGCGTCCAAAAAAAAAAAAAAAAATTTCTAGCTTTTTTTTTTTCGAAATCATAAAAATTGTCACTATTTACGAAAATGCGCTAATTTCATTATGTGTTTAAATATACATCCCCCGCTGTTACATAATGATGGTTTTATAGATTCTCTTCTTTCTTCTAAACGGACGATACCATTTTGGGATACATCTAAGAAGACGAATGCTATTAATAACTAATCTTTTAATGATACATTTTGTGCTCTCAGAACTTTGCAATATAATCAGGCATGGGTCATCGCACATGGATAAACTGGTTGTACGTGCATATATAGTTTTTGTTACATTTAAGTTATATTCACGAAGAAAATCTAAGATTAATAGCGTTATTAGAGCAACCGCACGAAACAATCGGATTGTAGCGAAGTACGTGAAGAAAATGATACAGTTGTAGGTGTTTCAGATTACAGATTGTCTCTTAATTGTTCCAAAGTTTAATGGTTGTCCAACAGGCAAATGTCGTTATTCGATAAAATGATAGTGCCTTACAATGGAAAGGATTCTCGTAACAAAAAAAGGGTAGGAGTGAAGAAGCACAATGCTAGGCACACGCCATAGGTAACAACACCGATGTAAAAATTGGCTTTAAGAGTTCTTTATATACACTGTAGAGATATTCTTTTTCTGACTTCTTAAAATTTATGTGGAATTCTCACTATTAATCTTTAAATTAATAAGTTGTCCGTATAAAATAACAATAATAATAACAATAATAATAATTTACATTAACATTTACATTAAAAAAAAAACAGAAGGATTTATTCTAGCAGCTCAAGAACAGGCATTACAAGCTAATGCAATGAAAGCAAAAATTTTGAACATCAATAATAACAGCAAATGCAGATTATGCGATCAGAAAGATGAGACTGTAGAACATCTAATCAGTGCCTGCAGCAAAATAACTCAAACTGACTATAAATACCACCATGATCAAAAAACATGGCTTTCCTATTTCTGATAACTGGTGGCAGCATCAAATAGAGACAGTATTGGAAAACGAAACAGCAAAATTTCTCCGAGACTTTAGAATACACACTGATCAGCATTTGGAACACAATAGACCTGACATCATAATTATCGAACACAGGTTTGGATTATTGATATCGCAGTACCCACTGATAACAACATTAACAACAAAGAACTGGAAAAAAA
Organism: Typopeltis vanoorti; assembly: GCF_054136105.1. NCBI lineage: Eukaryota > Metazoa > Arthropoda > Arachnida > Uropygi > Thelyphonidae > Typopeltis > Typopeltis vanoorti. The sequence continues at coordinate 3,213,812 of NC_143555.1, read as the reverse complement.
TTACTAAATATCGAGATCTGGCAATCGAAGTTGGCAGGCTGTGGCTAAACACACCAAAGGCATCTCAATAGTTATCGGTGCACTTGGTGCAACTTCAAAGAAGCTGTCCAAATATTTACAGCCATTAAACATCAACGAAGTGAACCCATTTGACCTACAAAAAAACAGCATTACTTGGAGCAGTCCATATTTTACGACTCTACCTGACGAACTATTCTTAGATTCTTGGGTGGAATCTGAATTGTTCTGTATCACCAGTCAAAATATTTATTTATATGATATCTTGTTTTGATTGTGTATCAATTATGTGAATAAACTAATAATAATAATAATAATAATAATACCCTCATCTGGTCCTGGACTGAGGAATGAACCCCCAAAGAACTCTGTCTCCTTTATGTTAAGGATATAGGATCTCTCTCTCTCTCTCGTCCTATACACAATTACTGTCTCCACAAATACTGTAAATATGCTATTTATCTTTCTACCACGTAGCGATTCTTCACAGAATATCATATAACTAATCTTGTTATAATTCTATAACATATAACTATATTAGAATAAACTCCATAAAATAATATTTTATTTTTGATTTATGGATGTATCTAGCATGCTCACGACAGAACATTCTAGACTTAACGGGGGGAGAAGAAAAAAAAATGGCATTAGTATATGAGGTTGAAACAGTCTTATGGCGTGTTGGGTCTTAGTTCTGGCTTCTGTTTTGAGCACATCTTTTTTGTTTTCCATTATGGATTATATAGCAAAAACTTGTGTGAATAGTCTAGATACATATTATTATGTTTTTATGAATTTCTTAGCGAAAAAGAGGCAGGAAAAGAAAACATTACTGAATTTCTCAAAAGTGGAAATTATTCATGTTGCTTTTGTGAAAATTCCTTCCCCCCCTCCCGAAAAATAAGGTAATTTTTGAAATAGGATAGAAAATTTAGGCATAAATCTAATGCCAGTCCCATTCGAGAAGCTCTGATTGGTAAGTCATTTCTTCCTCTCATATGGAAGTTGTCAGAATGTTGTAAACTTAAAATACTAGAAATACGTTACAATATCAAACGATATTTTTTTTTTTGCTTGAGCCGGCCGAGTGGCTAACGTATTCACTCTCTAAACAACAGGACGCGAGTTCAAATCCCGCCATTGGCATGGAGGCATGTGATTGTCTTGGGGGATGAATTTCATTAGACGGTGTGAAGCCATTCCATCCTGCTCACTGAAATGTCTTTAAAAGGTTCCATATTTGATCTCTAGAGGAGAGTCACAGGAGCATGTAAAAATAAATCAAAATACAAAGGCAGTAGTAAAATGATAAAACAGTTCGTTAGCCGTCTAGTACTGATTTACTATAGGTTTATAAGACATAAAAAAAAATAAAATTAGCTGAGCTACGGTTTATCGCCACTTACTGAAGTTTTCAGTAAACAGAGTGAGAATTTGGATTGGTTCCTTGGGAGTTTTCGTAGTCCCATAATTTTATCACAATTACATAAGTACGTTATATATGTGTGTGTGTGTGTGTCATATATATACAGTATGTGTCAAAAAAAATGTGTCACCTTAATTTTCGAAAACCTCGTATTTCATATACACAAGTGGTAAAATGGTGTATTAGCATATTATTAAAATACTTTGGATCAGAGATAGTTATAGTTGTGCTCATGAGATGTGCTTCCCATCTGACTTCTGTCCTTTTCCATCTCTACACTCGAGTATATCATACTAAGCTAGCTTTCACCTAATAGCTGTATACGGAAGAAAGCCCGTATACAGCTGCTTGCACACAAAACACGGCGAAGTGTCTGCTATCAGTTTATGGACTATTTCTCTTAAACTGATGTTGTCTTAGGTAATAGAGAAGGTTATGAAAACTGCCAGCTAATCAATAACCACCAATTTTTATTTTGCCAATGAAGAAACGTAGCATATCTCTATGCTACGTGTGCTATGGTAACGTTTGGAGTAATCTTGTGTTGCTGCACTTTCAACTTGACATTTCCAAAGACATTTGATAGGGTTTGACATTGAGCGCTTCTCAGCAATTTGCAATCTTATGGCCTGTCTTCCTCCCTTTGTGACTGTATAGCAATACTTTTCTCAGATCGTTTACGGCAGATGATTTCTCTCTCTCTCTCTCTCTCTCTCTCTCTCTCTCTTCTGATGTTCCTATTAATGCAGGTGTTCATCAGGACGCTGTTATTTTGAATACCTTCTTTCTCTCTCACTGACCTCAAATTCTATTCACAGTGGATGATGATAACACTCTCCACCCATCCTACTCATATTACAAAACCCAAAGTGCTGAGTGTCTTAAACTCTGATCTCCATACCACCCTTCAGTGGGATAACAATGTAGTCATCTTCAGTTCTCTAAAACGTAAGTTTGTCTATTTTCTTTCCAAAATATTCCCATTTCTTCTCGCCCTTAGTTTTGGTAATGCTCAACTTAACTAGCAAGACTAGGTTTTTGGTCTCAGACTGATATCTCCCTCCCCACCCCCATGTCTTTCCCAGCACAAACACATCACTTTAGTACATTCTTAGCCTAAAAAATTCTTTTCTCTCAAGACACTACTTTCACTTTACAGATATTAACTCCGTATAAATCTCAAATCCGTCTTATTTTGGAATATTGCTCTCACGTCTGGGTGATGTATCTGAGATCTATAAAAATACAGCAGGATTAGTATCCATTGCACCATTTCTGTTAAATCTATGAAATAATACGAGTAACAGCTGCCCGAAATTCTTTTACACTTGAGTTGCTGAGCAGAACCTATTATTCCGATTCATATCTCATTCCCTCTACCTCAGTTCTATGAACAGCCTCCTCTTTGAAGTCTCCAAAAGACTACAACCTTCACCACTTGAAGAAGAAGGATATCAACAAATTACTCTTCTCTTTCACACGGCATTGATTTGATGTTACTTTGATTTGATTCGAAGATGAAAAAGTAAAATAACCTTTCACAGTTTAAGATTATGCTGAGCAACGTTCTTCCTCTTCTATGTATATTATTATACATAATATACGTAGAAGAACTATGTATATTATTGGTACTACTTACTCAGTTTACACCTGAAGCACTTGAAAAGTAATGAAATACCTTACAAACAAGTGCTGATAATCATTGCTGGCAATGATTATCGAACGGAAATATCACCTTGAAACCACGACGAGTATACTGTACAAAGTATTAATTAAAAATACGAAGAATTTTTCTGTTTAACTGTAAACTGTAAAATAAGAATAAAGCATAATAAGAGTGAGCAGTCCGTACCTGTAGCTGGCAAAGTGTTTATTCCGGAATTTCCAGTTTGTGTACAATAGGTTTCCAAAAAATTCCAATACTCGTCCTTAATCACAGAACAGCTCATCTGTGTAATGGGCGAATAGCTCGGATTAATTGCGAGTGAATAGTGCACGTCACGTTCTATATTTAATTAGTACACTAGGTTATTCATAAACGAAATATATTAACGAAATAAACGAAACGAAAATATTATTTTTGTAGTATTTTTGGTACACTGCTTTTTTTTATTATTGAAAATTTATAGCTATTTTTATAGCCGTGGTTGTAACTTCAGTGTCAAACCAGTGTGCATGCGTGTGTGTGTGTGTGCGTGTGTGTGTGTGTGTGTGTGTGTGTGTGTGTGTGTGTGTGTGTGTGTGTGTGTGTGTGTGTGTGTGTGTGTGTGTGTGTGTGTGTGTGTGTGTGTGTGTGTGTGTGTGTGTGTGTGTGTGTGTGTGTGTGTGTGTGTGTGTGTGTGTGTGTGTGTGTTACTGGTTAGAAATTGAAATAAAGGTTACTTAAAAATGACATTAAGTATATGTGATTTCGAAATATATTTGTTTGTTTTTCTCTTTTGAGCGAATTAATATGTTTTGTTCACAGAGGGAAAATTAGATGCCTGATGAGAGGGGGAAAATAGCGAAACCTTGTTTTAATATTTCTTCCGGTATTAAATATAAATTTGATACATACAGGAAACTTCCCGATGATGCATATACCGAAAGATACCCATTGGGATAGCAGAAAAATGTCGTATGTAACGCTCCTGCAGATATAAACATGCGTAATTACTGAGAAAGGTAAATGATTTTTATGTTTAAGTAATTCATTGAAAAACATCTCTCTTTGAAATGATCTATCCTACTGATATTCTTAGCTTTGATCTAAGGAAGAGACACTGTCTTAGTTTAAAAAAAAAAATAATAAATAAAAATAAATATCTAAGAACGTTAGAGAATGTAGAATTTTCAGAGTAGATTTTCAGTCAGTTTGCTTAGCAGCTTTCTGTGCAATAAAATTCAGCAAAGCTGATCTATACTAGAAATACAATACAGAAATCTGTGAAGCTCGATTACATCCACCGAACCTAAATAAAAATTATTGTCTTGAACTGTCCCACTTTGTGGGTCATCTTGTAATCATCACCTGCCGTATTCCTTTTAGATTTTGATGGTAATGCTACTAGGACACTCCACCTACTTTGCAATATGCACATTATTTTGGCATTTAATTTTCTAAGTTGATTTCATTCTACTTGGATGCAATCTTTTCGTCATTAGTAATGAAGATGACCTAATTAAGATGGCTGCAATTTGGTTTCGTAATTCCAGTATGCTTTTTTTTTTTTTCATTCCTGTTCCTCAACAGATTGCTTGAAAGCATTTTCTGAAAAGATTTTCAGTACTGCCTTCACTCTGCTCCGAAATATTTTGAAGATATATATATATATATATGTATATGCACATGGGAAGCAAGAGAAGGAAAATCAATAATATATTACATTATTATTAACAACAAACTAAATAATAATATCATGGATACAACAGAACCGGCGCTAGGGTCTTTGTCGTCCTCATGCAATGTCTATCTAAGCACCCCTGTAACGATCCTGGCGTGTGTGGTTCTTTTACGATAATAAGAATTTAAATTATTTGAAATTGCTTGAATAAATTTTGACAGAACAGCCACACGTTGGTTCGCTAAAGGTAACGAAGCTGGGGTGTTGACTAGGCAGGATAATCGTTAAAAACCCGAAAAAATTCTCAAAAGTTAAAGCAAATTTTGATAAAGCCACTTCATTTTAATCATTGAATATCATGATACAGGGATTATAGCCTTCTCACCGACCCGAATCGCTAACAAAATTAAAATGAATTTTAATTAAAGTTAAAATTTATTTGAACTAAAGTTTAAAAAAATTCTTGCAGTTTACAAGTTACTAAATTCTTAGTAACTTCTAAAAATTTTTTAATAATTTTTATAAGTGGAACTATCTTTTAGGAAAATAAAAGAAACTCACGATAGATGAGAAAACAAGAAAAGAATTCTGAAATAATTAGAACATTTAATATAAGTATTCAAAATATAACATCTTTACAGAATAACAGAAAATAAATTAAATTACATAAATATACTTGAAATTTTTATATTAAAATTTTAGGGTTTTTGATTTCATATTCACAAAATTAGAAATAATGGTCTTAACGTCTAATTCCGCACATATATCATTTTCAATAGCTATTAACGCCAAACTAACAAGCGTTTTTTGTGACATACTTGTTCTTAAGTAGGTTTAATCAATTTCAACTTGGAAAAGGAACGTACACCACTCGCTACACTAACAGGTAAGGTTAATAGTATTCTTAAAGCAATTGAAAAGTTAGGGAAAGATAAATTATTGGACAGAATAAAATTAAGAATATCGAAAGGGTTTTGAATATTTAAATTATCCTTCCGAAAAAATACCCCGGAAAGCACATAACTCGTCATATAGTTCTATTGCATTTATGTCTTTATTGTCGCCGTCCTTCAAGAGAATCTCTAAATCGTCACAATTTTTTCGTAAATCTTCGTTGTTAATTTGTAGTAATCTATACAAGAAATTGAATTATCATAATATGTTTTTAGTTGCTCAAAACGTTCTATTAACGAACACATTGCAACGTCTAGAAGTGTATAAAACACATTCACTCTAAATTTATCTTCTGGCGATTGTGGCGTTTCGTCATGACGCTCGTAGTCAAATTATCGTGTCTTCTTTCGCCGTCGAACTTCCGTACCAGTTATGCTTGTTCTCCATTTACCTCTGCACTCAGTTCTTTTGCCGTTTAGAACTTCTTTAAAATTTGTATCTGATCGATACTCTTGTAAGAATATTTTTAAGTTTTCGAAAGCAAGTGTGATGTTCATATTTTTGTCTTGAAACATTTTACTCACAGGGTTTATTCTGTTAAGTAAATCATGCCAAGTTATAAGAGAATAAATTAATTTGTAGTCCTTTATTTTAGCACATAATGTTTGTACTTCATGCTGAGTTTCTTTTTTAAAATTTTCATTATTTAAAATTTCAAAAAGTGCATCGTAAATTTCTCCTAACTGATATCATAGATGGCGGATTGCATTAATTTTACTTTCCCATCGCGTTTCTGATAGCTGTTTCAATGTTAATTTTTTTTTTTTTTTTACGAACTTTAAAAGGATTGCCCAACTTTTGTAAGAGAATGAAAAGAAACTGTATATTTCTTGAATAATTGCAAAGAAACTAATTGAATCTGCATTCAGTTTGACGGCATCGTTAATGATTAAATTTAGAGTATGAGCAGCAGATGGCACGTAAAAAGCTCGAGGATTTTTGTTCAAAAGCAAATTTTGGAGCCCATATTTTTTCCCTTTCATATTTGCCCCATTATCATACCCTTGACCTCGCATGTCTTCAATGGGAATGTTCCATTTTTCCAGTTGTTCCATTATTGTTGCACATAAACCATGTCCTGTGGAATCTGATATATATCTGCAAAACCTAAAAGGTTTTCCCTGATCCTGACAATTCCATTGTCACAGGAAACAAAGCGAATAATAATGGTCATTTGTTCTGTTTTACTTGCATCAGGTGTGTAGTCTAAAATTATGGAATAATATTTAGATTTTCGAATTGATAATAAAATTGTATCCCTGATTGCGTAACTTAAAGTTTCCAATATTTCATTTTGATTGTCTTTACTCAAATAGTGTACGCTATTGTTTCGTTGTAGTCCTCTTGTTGCCCTTTCAACATGATTTCCCATAACGAGGATCAAACTTCGCAAACATTTCGACTAATTTTAAAAAATTGTCGTTATTCCTTTCATATAATTTATCAGATGATCCGCGAAGAGCTAAATTTTGGCTACCAAGGAATTTTATAATTTCAATCAAGCGTTCTAAAACACTCGTCCAATGTTTCTTTTCCATTTCATACATGCTTTGAGTCTGGCAATCAATTTTTTTAAATTTTTATCAATTTCCTTCCATTTTAAGAAATTTTTCATGTGAGTTAAACTAGTCTCATGTCTATGCAAAGTTGTACTTACATTTCTCCAATCGTTATAACCTTCTACAAGATTAATTGATTCAGTAGGTGCGAAAAGTTTGCAACAAAAGCAAAAAAACAGAATTTAAAGTTTCGGAATAACTGAGCCATGTTCTTGGCACGAGTTTCCTGTTTTCCATTTCTCTATTATAATACGTGTCGCCAAATTTACGACCATATGTATCTCTGGGATATATTATTTTTTTCTTTTGAACAGGCCCCATTTCAATTAAAACAACCTGTAATTTTTCATCAATATTTCCCCATTCACCTGGATCTTCTAAATTTATAGAGGCTAACAATGTGTTAGTTTCGTGGTCAACTACAACTAAATCTTCTCCTAACTGTTTTTCACTTAAATCATGCGTCTTGTTATCTTGTTCAATAGTTGCAGTAGTACCTTCATGCAAATTGGATGATGTGCACGGTTCTTCAACTCTGATTTCTGATGTATCGAGTTGGTTACAATCTGCATCAGCATATTTTAATATTTTAACAAATTTATTAAGAGCCCCAGTTTGTTTCTTAATATCTGCTTCTTTCGCAGCATGACGCTTACGATTTTGTGCATCGGATAACTTTTTTTAAATTTTTGATTTTATTTCTATTTTATTATTTTTTTTTAATTTCTATTTTATACCCACAAGAAATTATTACACAATACGACATAGAGACGAATTAATAGTCCGCACTGCACTACTGTCAGTAGCCTATTGAGATGCGTACCATATGACTGGTTAACTAGCAACAAATGTTTTGTACGAAAATTGTTTCTGCGCATAAAAACCGTTATCCGTTTCACTTTAGATCAGGAATGCACAAACTTGTTAAGGCTGAGGGCCACATAGTTCTACTGTTACTTAAGGGAGGGCCACCAAAAAAAAAAAAAAAAAACTTGAAAGTTATCTACCATATACTGTTTATTTTATTTATACCTATCATAATTGTTACAAAAAAGGTAATAAAAAGTAAGTGAATGAAATTTGATGCGTGACATTGCATTGATTTGACAATTGTTTTGATATTTGGTTCGAGTTTTGTAGGAGCAAACCGCAAAATGGATTCTAAATTTTCATCAGTAAAGCGGTTTCTATTTTTCGATTTGTTAATATTCATGACTGAAAAAGTTTGTTCACAAATATATGTTGAGCCAAAGAGGCTTGCACATTTTAATACATTATCTAGCAACCATTTATAATTGTTTTTATCGACACAACGATAGAAGTTGCCTTCGTTAAATTTATTTCGCAGGCTCTCATCGTTTTGAATGTCGATGAGTTCAGGCTGTGCTGATTCGGGTGCATTTTCGGGAAAAATGGCAAAAGGATTGCTAAATAAATCTAGCAACGGTTTCACTTCTTTCAAATCAGAAAACCGATCCTTGAAGGCTGATATCAAGTTATCAATCTTTTCAACATACACAGTTTTGAAGTTGACATTGAACTTTTGAGAAACTTTCTTATAATTAGGAAAATGGATGTAATTCGCTGACTTCAATTGGATTTGAAATAGATTTAACTTGCACTGAAAAGACAAAATGTGGCCTTAAAGTTGAGTAACCAATTGATCTTTGCCCTGAAGTGGCATATTTAACGTATTTAAATGATTAGTAATGTCAACCAGAAAGGCTAAGTCACATAACCAATCCGGATTTTTTATGTCAGGGACGTTTTTGTTTTTTTCAGACATGAAGATTTCAATTTCATCAATTAAATTTAGGAACCGCTCCAATGTTTGTCCACGACTTAGCGACCTCACTTCTGTGTAAAAAATTAAGTCACCATATTCACTTTCAATGTCTTCAAGAAACGTTTTAAACTGTCGGTGATTAAAGCCACGGGATTTTATAAAATTAATCGTTGAAACCACAACTTTCATGACATGTTCAAATCCAAGTTTCTTAAGGCACTCCTGGTGGATTATACAGTGGAATTGTATTAACTAATCGTCGTGCCATCCCAAATGCTGTTTCAATAATGTTACCAATCTAGAATTAGCTCCTATCATGGAAGGAGCTCCGTCAGTCGTGAAACTTGATAATTTTGTCAGATCTAAATCAATTTTGGAACACTGTTCCAAAAGCCCAGTGAACATGTCATTACCTATCGTTTGATCTGACAATGAACTCATTCCAATCAGCTCCTCACTTACCTCAAACTCTTGCGTTATTCCATGTGCAAATATTAACAACTGGGTTGTGGAAGTAATGTCAGTTGATTCATCAATAGTTAATGAAAAATAGGCAAATTTCTTTGAATAAGATGTTAATTGGTGCTTTACATTTTCCGACATTGTAGTAATTCTTTGCACAGTCATCCTGTTTAACTGAATTTTCTCAACATTTTTGGCTGATTCAGGACACATTTTTTTAGCAGCTATCTCAAGGCAATCTTTAAAGAAATCTCCGTCTGTAAATGGTCGGCACCTTTTTGCTATAAGGCGAGATATTTCAAAACTTATTTCTGTTGCGATTTCCTAATCTTGAATAGGATTTGTAAACACCACTTGCTGACCTGTCAATTCTCGTTTCAAAAATGAAATCTTTTGTTTACGTAGCTCTTCGGGTAGATTTGAAAATGTAGAATGCAGACTTTCATAGTGTTTCCTTATATTGTATTCTTTTGGTATGGCTACAGCACTTTTGCAAATCAAGCACACGATATTATTAAACGACTGCACAAAACCATATTTTTTGGTCCAGCTATCCTGAAACTGCCGTTTTTCATCCTATAGTTTGCGTTTCCTACTTGGCCCTGCCTTATCCATTGTAGAATTTATTTTTTACCGTTTCCTAGGGGTAATAATTAATCGAAAACAAAATACTCATATGACAAATAGACGAATTATAAAATTTGTTAACATTATTACTAACCGATTATCGTAAGTAGACAAGCAATCGTGACGTCACAGCTACTTTGCTTTGCGCATGTACCATTTTTAAAAATTACCTGTCGTGTAACTTGTTAAAGTTAAAATAATACACGGTGAGGCAGGCCGCCAGCAAATCAACGGAGGGCCGCATGCGGCCCGCAATCTGTGCATCCCTGTTTTAGATAGACTGCAATAGACACAACATTTTGCCGGCAAGCATTTAGCCTGCTCTCGCTGCAAAATTGTAAACAGCCTGCTGATCAAAGAGGCGGCAATATACAATTTTTTTTTTCATTATTCGGTGTATCCGGCCTTATTTATTTTAATATTGATCATTCTAAGAATTTTTTGTTTTTATGATAAAAATTTTGTGTCTTAAAAATGAACTTATGAACCGTTCCTCGGCGGCGGCGCCCCCTTCCTAGCGGCGCCTGCATGCCCGCTTCTGCCGGCCCTGGATACAAGGGTTTTTAGGGGGAGCGAAATTGATAGTGATCATTTGTTAATTGAAAGCAGATTTGAATTCATAAAAAGAACCACATACTTCAAAAGAAAAAAAAAATGAACCAACATCTAATGAACAGTTTAAAATTCACCTCCTAGAACAGGAAAGATCAGAAACTTATATAAAAGCAGAATGAGAGATAAAATAAAACCAACCACAAACAATATTGAAATGGAAAAATATAAAGGAAACCATACTAAAAGCAGCAGAAGAAAGTTTAGGATACAAACCAAGGAAAAACAAAAAAAAATTGCTTAGAACTTGGAATGATGACTTAAAGAAATTAGCCGAAAGGAAAAAAAAGGGTTTCAAAATCTATTTGCATAGTAAAAACGCTGCTGACTATATAGAATATAAAAAACTACGGGATGAAGTCAGAAAACTTTCCAGAAGTATACGCAGAAAAGACTGGAGTAAATATGTTAAATCTTTAGAGCAGGATATCACTGGACCACAAAGAATAGGTTTTAAAATTTTCAGGCAACTACAAACAGCCGAAAATGACCAATTAAGAAATAATCTAATTTCCGAAGCTGATTGGATCGAACACTATAAAACATTGTGGAATGAAAAACAAGAAATACAAAACAATGAGAAAACTCACAAAATTAAAGATATCAATACACAGGAAAGTACAGAAGAAATTGCAATGGAAGAATTAGAAAAAGAACTAAAAAATTCAAGAAATAGAAAAAGCCCGGGCCTGGATGGAATATGCGTTGAGCTTTTTAAATATGCAGACAATAGTTTAAAAGAAAACTTACTTAAACTCTTCAATAATATCTGGAAATATCAAAAGATTCCAAAAGAATGGGAAAATGAAGCGGTAATAAATATTCACAAAAAAGGCTCCAAGGACAAATGTAGAAATGACAGAGGCATTACTCTCTTAATAATAGCATCTAAACTATATGCAAACATGTTAAAGAACAGACTAATTAAGTATACAGAAAATTATTTAGAAGAAGAACAGTGTGGTTTTAGAAGAGGGAGAGGTGCATAGATGCCTCTTTCACAATGCAACAGATCATAAAAAAAAGGAAAGAATTTAATCTGCCCACGTCTCTTCTATTTATTGACTACGTAAAGGCTTATGATAACTTAAACAGAAATCTGCTCTGGAAAATATTACAGGATGATAAAATTCCTCCTAAATTAATTAAAGCAATAAAAAGTCTCTACAGAGAAACAAAAATTTGCATCAAATCTGCAGATGGAATATTATCATAACGTATAACTATAAATAAAGGAGTAAGATAAGGTTGTGGCTTATCCTCAATCCTATTCAACATTTATAGAAACAGAATCCTAAAAGAATGGAAAACAACTGTCAAAGATGGAGTTAAACTAATATACAACTAAATACAATACTTTATGCAGATGGTAAAGTACTAATTTCAAATTTAGAAGATAAACTGCAAATTGCAACTAATCATCTAAATCATAGGTTCCCATAGTGGGCGGTACCGCCCCCCAGTGTGCGCTGAGGTCTTCTGGGGGGAGGGGGGGGGTATAGTGGGATCAGAAGCATTTGGCGTCGTTCAGGCGGTCTAGGGGTCGGTGGTTCTTTATAGAAGAAATTAATAATATATATTTAACAATTAATTATTTTCGTGATTTTGCGATTAGATAATCATTTAAAATTTAAATATCGCATTTTAATTCATTTCATTCATTTGAAAATTTACCATGTCAGATAGAAATGTATGTCAATTTTCTATGTCAATGAGAAAATAGAACATGTGTATATGTGTGTATAATAGCGGGCGTTACAAAATTTAATGGGGGAGCGTTACAAAATTGATGTCTTGCAAAGTGGGCGGTGGTCCGAAAAAGTTTGGGAACCTATGATCTAAATGAAATAGCAAAAAAAAATTTTAATGAAAATCTCGGAAACAAAAATCAAAACTATGGCAATGTGTGGAAACACCATTCAAAAAGTCAAAATTATGCTTAACAATAAAATAATTGAACAAGTTACAGAATTCAGATACTTAGGAAATATAATCTTGCAATACAATACTGATTCATAATTGGAAGCAAGACTACAAATTTACAACAGAATGAATGGCATAATTAAATGAAATTTTGGAAAATAAATGACTAAATAAACTCAATTAATATTACATAATATGACCTCTAAACCATATCTCAAATTTGGAAGTGAAACCTGGATTCTAAAACAAAGAAACAGACAAAGATTGGAAGCAGCACAAATGAAGTTTCTAAGACCTCTCCTGGGACTCAACTAGATTAGATAAAAAGAAAAACACAGAAATAAAAGAACGATTAGATACAAAAAACATCGTACAAGAAATAGAAGAATATTAGCAACATTTGCTACACCACATAGAAAGGATGAATAACAATAGAATTCCCAAACTAGCATATAAATATAAGCCTACAGGAAGTAGAGACCGCGGACGTCCAAGACTAAGATGGAAAGACCAACTTCATCTGCAGAGCAGGAACAGGACATAAAAAGTCTATACCTGAATTGCTCAGACGACGAAAAAAAAAATATATATATATATATTCTTCTGTGGACAAGATTAGTAGGTCCCCGTAGTAGGTGTAGTATGTAGACGTAGACATATCTACACAAATCTGTTCATGGCTAAACAGAAAATACTACTACTTATTTTTCACCGAAAAATTAAAAAAAAAAAAAACATAACAAATCCGAAGAGTTATTTAATTTTAATTTTATTCTTTTACATTTCTGTAATCCCAAATGCCCATCAATGTCACTGCCATTCCTCTCATGGAACAACGATATATCATTATGCCAAAAATTCGGAGCACCCTGTAAGATTAATTAAGGACCTCGTTATAACAAGACATAGTAGTAAGTTATGACATGTGGTATTACTAATATAGAACGCTTTAAAACGGAACTCCCCGCTTAGTTAAGAACATTTTTGATTGCTTTCCCTTATTTCAGAAACGTTTCATCACGCTCATGTCATTTCGTTACTTCATTTAAATATTTTTTAAAGATAACTGCTTTAATAAGTATTTTTCTAACTTTAATAAAGTATTGACTAAAGCTTTTAGAAAGGTATAAATAAGAGTAATACATACAAATTATACTATTGCTTTCGACTGCAGTGTAACATTAATCTGATTTCTATTTTATACTGTATTATTTAATGTTACAAACAAACGAGTACATTCAATGTATATGATTGGTGCAACGCCAATAATATATATGGAATGTATTTGTTTGGGTTCTGTAGCATTTTTATATTTATATTCATGGATTTTGTTACAGGAGTCATTTCAAAATTTCTGCACACTGTGCTTATGTTGCTAAACGAAACATTTAATTTAAAAAAATGCATTTACAGGTCTTTATTGTGATCTCTCTTTGCCACTGGGCAATACAGAGATCACAAAACGCTGAGCAGCAGTAAACTACTGCTCAGCGTTTGGCTGTCTAGCATTTTTATCAACAATCATTTTTGTTGATATATTTGATAAGTCATTTGTATTGATCCCACAAAGTGGTTCTTTGAATGTAAGGAACAGATCGAAGTCAGGACTCTATAGGGGATGACAAAGCACTTGTCACCTGTACTTTTACATAAGAGCAGATACTGCTTATGAATTTTGTGGCCGCATAACGCCATACGAAATATAGTGTTTGCAATGTCTGTTCCAGCCTTGCTGCATCTTCTTCAATCAGGACGATGTCATGGTAAAATATTAGAAGTAGAATATTAAAATATTATTATGCATATAAAATTTTGAAGAATCTCAATTCAAATGTTAGAGCGAACTAATTGCCAAATTTTTATTCAGAATAATGGACTGATAAAGAAAGTAACGAAAACAGATAGTGAAAATGATAAAGATATAATAATAGAAAAATTACAAATTAATTTGGAAGAAACAAAAATGGGGAATCACCTGGAGAAGATATCTTAGGCTCAGAGTTATATAAATATGCATGAAATAGATTTAGAAAGAGACTTGTTATTTTTAAATAAAGTTATTAAATAGGAAATCTACTAAAAGAGTAATAGTTATTTCTATTCAGGAAAAATAAAGAAGGCCCTAAAATTATAGAGGTATTCTGAATTCCTGTTAAAAATATATAGCAGAATATTAAAAAAAAACAAAAAACTTACAAAATATTAATGATAGAAAAAAGAAGAGAGTGCAACCTAGATGCAAACATCACATTTACTGATTTCGAAAAAGCATTCGATAAGGTAAAAAGAAACATTTTATTTAACATATCACAGGAAGAATATCAAATAGCATTCTAAGAGCTATTATACACATATATGATGATAACGAGATACAGATACGATTAAATACTGAACTATCATCTCGGAGAGATCAGTTGGACAGGAATGACACCTATCTGTAACTTTGTTAAACATTTACTTAAATGTAATAATAATAAAATGAAAAAAAAAATACCCATCAAGGTATTAAACTATCCTCTAATGTGAATACAAACACTCCTTTTTGCTGATGACTAGATGGTAATTAAACATTCTGAAGATAATCTTTACAAATCCATTCTCAATCTAAAAGAAAAATGTAACAATTTCGGAATGATCATCTCAACAGAAAAATCAAAAACTATTTTTTAAAGGTCAAGGTCCAATTAGAAGTAAAATAATAATAAATCACAAGGTTTTAGAACAAGTTAGTACTAAAATAGTAATAAAAAAATAATAAATAATGAAAAAAAAATTCAACCAGGAACCAATAATAGAGAAAATAAAGAAATAGAAATATAATTGAATGGCGCCTGTATAAACGAATGAAATTGGAAGGACTATTCAAACAAGTTCTTCATCATAAACCATCAGGGAAAAGAAGGCCATCATCCTTTGAAGAGATTTGCCGATGGTTTTGAGATCGAAACGGAACATAATAGGACTAAAATCCTTGAAGAGTATGATGATGATGACAGTACAAAGTAAACATATACAGTAGAAAAAGAGATATTATTTACTTAAAATAATAACTAAATAATAATAATAATCCGCGTTACTTGACAATCCCTTAAGGCATATCTTCCCAAACTGGCTTTCTTAACTCTGGATGAGGTGATTAGTCTTATGCCTAACTACATTTTGCGTGTAAATTGGGTGTGCTTTCCTAGGCAGCTTGCGGGATGAAAAATTAGTTTCCAAATTAGTTATGAAACCGGCTAACTCATCTTCCATCAAAAAGTTCTTATAAATATTTTTCGCTTCCTAGACGAGATTTGAACCTGTTATTTCCAACCAAAGGTCTTTGCCGAAACCGACTGAGCTGCGGAATCTTCAAAATAATTCGAGAATTATTTTGAATGTCGTTAATATTGCATGCCTGGTTGGCCGAGTGGTCAGTGTATCCACTCTCCAGCCAAAAGGCTGTGGGTTCGAATCCCGCCGTGGGCATGGATGGTTGTGATTATCTGTGACAATACTAGTGATGGGGGACGGTAGATGGCGTTGGTGGATGATGATGGTAGTTGTGGTTCGTTGTTGTTGGTGGTGGATTGAGTAGTGGAGACAGAGTACGTGCCCTCCCTCGATTAGTGTTTGGACTCACTAGTGCTGTTACGTAATAATTTTTATTTTTTTAAAAAAATATTATTATGTCTTAATATAAATTACATACAATAATAATATTTACAATATTTACAATAAGGATTATACAGAATTTTTGAATTTAGAATATACATAATTGTAATAATAATAATAATAATAATACTTTATTTATTTTATTTATTTATTTATTATTATTTTTTATTTTTTTATGTCTCAGATGAATTGCATACATAGTTGCTGTAGTAATTATATATATATAATATTTATAACGCATTACAAGTGTGTATAACAGATACTTGCAAGTTAGTAATTTTCTTCCTCGAAGCTTAGCTGAGCTTATCTGAGGAAGATAATAGATGACAGAGGGTGGTGGTTTCATGGTTGTGTTCCTATACTGGTCACAAGCCAGGTGTTGATTTTACTGTTTGTTGGTACGTGCTTGGAAGACTTCGACTCCTAATACAGTTTAACTTCTTTTTTTTTTCTTTTTTTCTTTCTTTTTTTGTGCAAATAGGGTTGGATTTAGACATGGTGTGTTTGTTTCTTTGTGTTCTTGTAGTGATAATTTTTGAGAGGGGGGGGGTTGTCATAGGTTTGTGTGTGTGTGTGTGTGTGCATGTGTGGTGGGGGAGAGAGAAACAGGAATTGCTCTAATTTTCATTCTCGCTATAATATTTATATAGTGCCTGTTTCAGCTCTCTGTATGTTCCTAGGTTTCTGTTGTCGAACGGCAGTTTGTTTATCATGTCAGGTACGTAGAAGTTTCGGGTGGCTTTGCCGTGGTGATTGTTGTACTTATATGTTATGTAGTTTGTTGACTGTGGTCTTGTTATTTGGTATGTTGTTCTGGTTACTCTATATGTTGAGCTGTAGTAGTGTTTTAACATGACTGTGTAGTGGCATAAGTGTTTCACCGTAAATATTTTGTGTTTTGTCCGTGCTTCCTGCATAAGAGTGGGTTGTTCCCAGAATATCAGTTTTATCATTTTATCTTGCAACCATTGTAGCCTGTTAAGTCTGTAGTCTGCGCAGAATGCGTATGATGTGATTGCGTATCTTAAAATGTTTTCACATAATTCTTTATAGATTAGTATTTTTATGTGGGTTGGGGCAATGTCTTTTAATCTGTGTAGTTTGCTTGCTATAATAATACAGGATGATGACAAGTAAACTGGCTACTCAGTGTATATAGCGCCAGGGAAAATAAACGATTTCGGTATATTGTCGGGATTTTTCTTTCCGTGTTATCATAACAATTATGTAATGCTTCCAATCCCTCCAACCGGGTTTTATTACTTTTTTTCCCGACTGACTTGCAGAAGTATCATTGCATAGACATGATAATATTTCTCCAAGAGTGGGACTTCTAGAATGAAGGCGAGAATGTACTAGAGTTGTCTTCTTTACTGCAGTTGCCCCAAAATGTTTTTATCTGTTTTGGACGTTTCATTTTGTACGGCAGGGGCTATGCACAGGGCCGTATTCATGGGTGTGCAACCTGTGCGGTGGCACAGGAACCCGCAAAGCGCAAAAAATTGAAAAAATAAATCAATTATTTATTTAATTATTATATAAATTAATATTGTAATTATTATATAAAAAAATTATATAGAAAAATATGTGTATATAATTTTACAACTAACTATTTTTGTTATAGTAAGCGAAATGAGATCGTAGCGGTAGTATTTGAAACTACTCTAACATACATAACAATATCGTATAACATAGTGTTAAATAGGGAAAAGTGCATTTTAAAACAGGTGTTTTTAATAATTTTAAGGAGATTTTTTTTATTTTAGTTTATGATTTTATGAACAAGTAAGTATATACACGTACTGTCATGGCAATTTTTTATGTGACATTACTTGCAAAACATCTTAAAAAATATATTTTGTAAACTGGTTTTAGGTTATCCGACATGAGAATTTTTCTTCAATAGCAGTTTTCAATCTATATTATATTTATTTATTTTCTAATATTATCTATTTTTAGATATATTTTATTTATCAGGTAAGCAATTTTTTTTTTAATTTATTAACTTATTTTATAAGTAAATCTATCGTATTTAATTCTAGAGTATGACTAGTCATAAGAGAGATTATTATGGAAGAAAATACCAAAGTGGGCATGAAAAACGAAAGCGAAAACAAGAAAAAGAAGCGGCTGAGGAACATCAAAGAAATTCACTGTTTAAATTTATGAAGTTGAATATCAGTTGATAACGGGAGTTCTGAAATAACTGCAAACAGTTCTTCGGCTTCAATATTAATTAATAATGAGAGTTCTGAAATACTCAAAGGAAGCGGAGAACATGACACGTTAGGTCAAACAATGAGCATTGAAGATCCTAAAACTGAGACACCAGAGGAAGGTGAACTATTTACTATTGATGATCCAGCAACATGGCCCAAAATTTAGAACAACGCAACACTAACACAAATTATACAACGTGGTCCACCGTCTCCTCCGACTGAAAATGATTTTCCAAAATATGACAACAAGGGGTGTTTTTCCACCGCTCACTATGTTAGGACAATTGCAAACGGAGAAAAGCCAAACAGAACATGGATTGTATATTCAAATTCTTCCAACTCTATTTTTTGTTTTTGTTGCAAATTATTTTCTTCTGATGATAATTTTTTATCTAATAATGGCTTTCCTGACTGGCGACATGTAAGTGAAAGATTAAAGTCGCACGAACGAAATCCAGTGCACATGAAAAGCATGTATTTATGGACACAAATGGAATGTAATTTAAAAAATCACAATACAATTGATCAGGCAAATCAAAATGTCATAAAATTCGAAACAGAACTGTTAAGAAATGTTTTAAGACGAATAGTAGCAGCAATTCTTTATTTATCCGAACATAATTTAGCTCTTAGAGGTAATTTTGATAGTTTGTACACAGCCCATAATGGTAATTGTTTTGGAATCATAGAAATAATTGCAGAATTTGATCCAGTTTTAAAAGATCATTTAATGCGATGTTCTGGAAAAAAAAATTATAGGTAAGAAACAAAATTCGTATCTATCACCCATTGTGCAAAATGAATTAATTGTTGATATGGGAACCAAAATTCAACAAAATATTGTAAATATGATACGACAGCAAAGTACTATTCAATAATTCTCGATTGTACTCCTGATGTTAGTCATCAGGAGTACATTTCAGTAATTTTTAGATTTTTACATATAATTGAAGCAAATATTGAAATCCGTGAACACTTTTTGACGTTTTTAACAACTAATGACACTACTGGTAAAGGTATATGAAAATATAAAATCACTTTTCAATAAATTAAATCTTAAATTGTCAGATTGTAGAGGGCAAGGGTATGATAACGAAGCGAATATGAAAGGAGTATATAAGGGAGACCGTGCTTACATTTTAAATGAAAACGAAAAGCATTTTATACTCCTAACGCCTGTTATAATTTAAATTTCCTTTCAGGCGATGTCGCAAAATCATCAATTATAGCAATTTTTTTTTAATGTTTGTTATACAAAAAATATATACATTATTTGCTGCCTCAACTTCACGTTGGGACATATTAAAGAAATTTGTTGAACAATTAACTTCAAAACCGTTATGTGACACAAGATGGAATGTAGAATAGAATCAGTTAGAGCTGTACGTTTTTAAATTCCAGAATTTTTAAATGCACTAAAAGAATTATTTAAAACTGCATCAGATAATACTATCAAAGTAGAAGTGGTTTCAATATATGAACAAATAGATTCATTTGAGTTTATACTAAGCCTTGTAATTTGATATGAGCTTTTGTCAAAAGTTAATTTAGTAAGTAAAGTATAACAAAATGCAAAAATTCCAACAGACTTAGCAACTAAGCATATTAAAGAGTTAGTGCAGTACTTTGAAGAGCAGAGAATATCAGGATTTGATAGCTGTTTTGAGATTGCTAAATTACTCTCAAATCTATTAGAAATAGAAATTAAATTTAAAGAAAGTCGAGTACGTCGAAGAAAAGTATTTTTTGATTATGAAACGTCTGATGAATCACACATAGGTGATAACAAAGATAATTTCAGGATAAATTTCTTTTTTGTAATTTTAGATACTGCTCTACAATCTGTCAAACAAACATTTGAATTGTATGAAATTCACCAAAAATCATTTGGATTTCTTTATGATATGAAATTAATAAGAAATATGACAGAAAATGAATTAAAATTTTGCTGCAAACAGCTGTATCAAAAATTAAATACAGATATTGATGAATCTGAATTTTACAACGAATTAATTATTTTTAGAAATATTGTTTCAGAAGATGCACCCATTAATATTTTAAAATTCATAATTGCAAATAATTTGTCGGATATTTATCCAAATATTACTACGACATTTAAAATATTATTGACCAGTCCAGTTACGGTCGCATCAGCAGAAAAGTCATTTTCCAAATTAAAATGAATAAAAACCTATTTTGCGATCTTCTATGTCTCAAGACCGTTTGTCGTCCCTGGCAATAATATCTGTAGAACATGAAATTGCAAAAAATTTAAAGTTAGAATTTTAAAGTTTGAATTTTGATAGCGTTATAAATGATTTTATTGATAAGCGCATTAGATTAAATAAAATTTAATATATTAAGATTTCTTTTAAATCTTATAAGTTGTTATACATATACTTCATTCTTTATAGTAAAAATGGATATTTTTTTCATATTTTTATATTATTATTTATATTATTAAATAAATCATTGTTCTGGCGTATTTATTATGATAATGTGTACTTACATAATAAAATAATATATCATGTACATACAAACACATTTTTTTTTACTAATTTTTTCCCTTTACTTAAATTGATGCTAAAGAGCATACTTGTTTATTTATGTGCATAAATATTTTTCATATTTGATTTAATTAATTAATTAACCAGATATTCTTCCATTTAAAATTTCCATAAATTTTACTAACTTTCAGGGGCCCCGCCTTTCCATTTCGCACAGGGTCCCGCAAAATGTAGAAACGGGCCGGGCTATGCACTTTATATATGTGGTGCTAATTGAACTTCCGTGAAGTCTGATTTTGCACCCGTACAGGTGAGCTGATTTTTTTGACGAGCTCAAAAGTTGTTCTAGCCATTGTCAATAAATGTAGTTGTATAATGGTCTAATTATCTGTCGAACTTCTGCTTTGTTGTTGATATATATATATATATATATATATATATATATATATATATATATATATATATATATATATATATATATATATATATATATATTTGTATATATATATATATGTATTTTTTTAGATTTATATTTTGCCGATAATTCATCACAGATAAAATATTCCTAAGGATACTTTTCAAATCCTTTTCGGCGCTTATTATTATGGTATTAACATTAGCGTACCGTCTTGCTTTTAATGCTAAATTCGGTTTTAGGAATAGGTAAAAAGTTACGGGATGTCAAAAGAAAGAGAATAACGCTGGAAATGAGCAGCGGGATATGTTGCTTTATTGCAATCTCAACTTCTGGATTGTGAAGGCCGAATGGATCTATGTATTATGTGGTAACAAATTATAGATCAATCAGTATTACAGGAGCGGTGGTAAAATTACTGGAAAAGTTTGTCAAAAAGAGAATTCAGGAATGGGCGGATAAGAATATGATACACTATGAGGGGCAGCATGATTCTTTGTGAAAGGTAGATCATGCTTTAATAATCTATTAATTTTTTATAATAGGGTAATAGCTGAGTTAGATAAAGGGAATGGCTACACCATGATGCTGTTAGTTTTGCAAAGGCTTTTGACAAGATAACACGTGGAACTCTATTACGCAAACTGCAACAAATGGGGATGGATAGGAAATGGATGATATGGCTAAAAGGGTGGTTCATGAGCAGATATCGAAAAGTAGTATACGGAGGAGCAGAATTCAGGAGAAGGCAGGTAACTATTGGTGTGCAGTAGGACTCTGTGCTTGGACCACTGTTGTTTAATTTGTGTATAAATGATATAGAAAACAATTTGAAGGAAGATATTCAGTTGTTTGCCGATGATGCAAAGGTGGGTAGGATAACAGTTAATGAAAGTAGAGAGCTTGCAGGATGATTTGAATAGGCTGACATTATGGGCAAAACATAATGGATGTCGATTTAATGTGGGAAAGTGTAAAGTTATACATATTTGATACAAAGATTATAAGCTGTGTACCACATTGAGGAAACTGTATTCCAGGAAATTGATCACATCTATGATTTGGTTAGTAGTAAATAGAGAGTTCAAATTTAGAGGGCATATGGCTAAAGTAGCCAGGGTGGCTCATAGGATTACTTGGTTTCGAAAAACACTATAACAAGAGAAATAAGGGAGCTATTCCGACCTCATCTGGATTACTGTGTTCAGGTCTGGTCACTTGGGATTCTTAGAAAGGAAGTGGTGGAGAGGATCCACAGTCTAGCGACCAAGATAGTGGTGGGTGGAATGCTCCCTATGAGGATAGATTGAGGGATTTGTCGATTGCTGAAGTTGGTTGATAGGAGAAAAGGGGGGATATGATAGAAACATTTAGGTTACTTAAGGATTTTATACGATTGATTCAGGGGGGGTATGTTTCAGCACTCAGCGAGAGGGGGGGATAGAACAATAGGTTCATCCCTGGAAGTCGGGTAAGAGTGTGGTTAATAAGGGCATGAGAAATGGATTTTTTAGTTGGAGAGTAGTGAATGAGTGAAATGGGTTGCCAGAGTCTGTTGTCGGTGCTTTGTCTGTTAATGGGTTCAAGGAGAGACATGATAGATATTTTGTTGATAGAGTCCTAACACTTCCACGATAAGTGTTAAGACTTTATGGAGGTGTCCGTGCAATAATAGTAATAATAAGTAGATATTATTGTAACGTAAGCTCCAGTTTAACGAACGCTACATTTTGTGCCGTTCGCAATGTTTTCACAACGATTGGATTGATATTAAGAATACTACCGGGAAATTAATAGTGAAAAAATCCATTAGTATAGGGAAAAATAAAAAAGAAAGAAACCGAATAGAATTGTTCGTTTGGAAGCAAACTTTTATATTTATTTTGACTGTAGCATAGTGTGTCGTTCATGTATAAAGAATCACAGCCAACTGTTAATGACTGTCACTAAAACGTTTTCTTTAAAAAAAAATATTAAAAAAAATACACGAAGTATCCCAGGAGCGAATGTGGCAAAAATCCTTAACTAATTCAAACAGGAATCTGGTTTGTGACATAACTATCATAGTATATTTATTTGCAACTAATGCAGGTAGAAATGAGAATGTGATTAGGCATAAGTGATTACGGGAGGGGGATAAAACTGGATTAGTCCTTCCCCTGCAGAACGGAGATTACGAAGATGAGTAACTATCTTGTTATGTGATGCCACATAACAAGATTCTATCTTATTATGTGACACATAGTGGAGTAACTAAGTTCCTACCGAAAAAGATCCAGAAAATGCTCCTCGTGCCATGTACATAATCTGAGTTTGGTCATCATAAAGATGACGACTAATACGTACAGATTAGTCGTCCCTGCATTAGTTGCAAATAAACTACTGATGATTATGTTACAGAACAACACAAACTAACTGAAAGATCAGTTTGTGTATATGTAAAAAGGTTTTTTTTTATCTTGGGAATAATGTATATTAGGGTTACCAAGTAATTTTATAAATAAACTTCGTTATTTTACTCCTAATCCCAAGTAAGCAAACAATTAATTTTACGCCTGAACGTAGTTCAGGAGGAGACCTCAAAAAAGGTTGAAACCGGTCTGGGTAGTGACCCCCACCCATAATGTATTGCAGTATACATCTCTTAGTAAGATGAGTAAGATGTACTTTACATTATGGAAAATACTAAGAATAGTGATCAGAGCTTTACCCACCTTTACAATGAGTTGCCCTGGTGTTGCAGCACCTTTAGACTTGAACTACGTTCAGATGCAAACTTAACTGTTTGCTTACTTGAGATTTATATATATATATATATATATATATATATATATATATATATATACATATACATATATATATATATATACACATATTATACCAGAAAAAGATATGAAATATTAACAGCAGTATATAAACACAATAACTAAGTGAAAAATGCATTTCTTTATTTTGCAAATTCCATGAATATTTTCCTCTGTATATATATATATATATATATATATATTAGGTCATCATCTTTATGGCATGCAGTTTTTCAAGTAATGCTTACAAGTATGTATGTATACTGTAACCTGGGAATCGTTATTATTAAATGAAAGTTTATTCTAGTTACAATGAAATCATTTTTCCGTATAAAATACAAGTATACTAGTTTAGGAGTTTTAAAAGAAACGATCAGTATAATATATATTCTTTCATTTCAGTACGAAAGTTTCGTATGAAAGATAACTATTCTTTGAACATTACTGCAAGGCATGGCAATTGCAAATTGCAAGCGGAAGAAGAAATATGGCATTTTCAGTAGCAGAATAGAAGGAATGTAATAATGGATTTTATCATAACATTTTAGAATACACACATAATACCAGAAAAAGATATGAAATATTAACAACAGTATATAAACACAATAACTAAGTGAAAAATGCATTTCTTTATTTTGCAAATTCCATGAATATTTTCCTCATATAACTGCTCGATTTTGTTCGGCCCAGATTTAATCTCTAGAGCTGGGTTTCCGAATCCCCTGTCCCGATAATAAGGCTAATGTTCGCATAAGCTAACATCCTTTCTTGCGTAGAATTAGCATTAAGAACATCTATTAGCCAGAATTTTTTAGCTCTCCAAAAAGCAGTTGCTCTAAGGTTCGAGCAGAGTGTGCCCCAAAAAATAGTGTTTGTGTTTTAACGCATTTTTAGTTACCGACCCCCCCCCCCTTTGAATGGCAATAGATTAACATCGCCGTTGAAATTTCCATCAGTTTCTAATAAAGGATATTATTTCTGCTTCAGAGCTAAATGAAGATTTTTTATTTCGCAGCTGTTTAAACTGATTTAAAATAACATTTTCATTATATGCGGTGACAACTTTTTTTTTTTTAATTTTTAATTTTGTTATCCAGTTTATTATTTCTAGTGCTCGACATATACTGTATTGAAATACCTAAAATACCTAATTTTACTGCTAAAATATACACATTTATACACATCGATGTAGAATTACATTCGAATATTATCTGAACATTTCCTTTCCATAGTCATCGTCATCATTCCAATATTTTAGTTCTCACATGAACCGTTTCAAATTGGAGCAGTTTCTATATATATATATATATATATATATATATATATATATATATATATATATATATATATATATATATGTATCGAGTTCAATAGGGAATTGCTTAAGTTTCAAGTGGAATTGTTTTACAGCGTGCAGCCGACATCATCATACAAATATGTACATATTAAATTACTTTAAATTGGTGTAATCTGTTGGAAAAGAATTAAGAATGAGAAATGATGAGCATTTGATGTCTAGCTACGATACTTATTATTTATATGAAAGGTAGAAACTGTTCTGATGTATTGCAGTGAATTATTGCCCTGGTTGTAAAATGATTCTGTGACATTTTGTTTTCAGCGGGTAACAAAAAATCAGAAATAAAAATATGAGATGAACGTAATGTTTTTTTTGTCTTTCTTTCAGTTATTAGAGTGATCGGTATTGCTGTCTAAAATCGCTTTTCTAATCTCAGCTGTTTCAGATGCTCGACGTGTGTTGTTTGTAAATCACAGCGCATTCTCGGCGGCATATGCGCAATTTCACTGTAAACACTGACAAGTGAACCAATAAAAAATTGCGGAATTAAATTACATCTCGACCCACCTGGTCATTCGAAGGTGGCTGATCCGCCAAGGTCAAATAGACCCAGTTTAGCAGCTGTGCCGGTTGGTATAAGGAAGCACTGGCGTCTATCGATGCTAACGATGTCATTGTCCACACTTTTGAACTTATTCCACAAATTTTGGCAGCGCGACGGAGTATTGGGGTGCCGCTGCCGATGAGCTGCCACCCAAAGACTCCAGCGCTTGGCCTCTGAACTCCTTCACCCTCTTCTCTCGGGACCTAATTTAAAAGCATCCAATAAAACAAACCCACTGAATCCTTAACCAATGGGAAGACGCAGCTGCAATTTTGCATACTGAATTAACGCTACAGCACTCTCCTGTGAACAAATCTGTAGTCAATCTCCGTCACTGGCAGTATCATATTTCACTGCTCCCTTCTAATGATGCTTGGCTTGTAGCACTTGTGTTCTGGTGCCAGTTGGGCTAGCTACCAGAGAAATAGTAGTGAATAAAATGTGAAACTGCAACAGCGGTGTCCTCTTGAGCGAAAGTAGATCGCACTCCAGTAATGAATCGATGTACTTCGGAATTCATTCTCGATACCATCTCATTATAAGCAGGATATGTGACAACAGAAGCATATTTTGTTTTCGAAGATAATTCATCCCTAAATGGTAGAACTTTTATGCCAAATTAGTATGCTCTTTGGGAAATTTTCAGAAAATTGTTTATTTGAAGTGATCAAAATAGACACAAAAATGAATCCCCGCCATACAGGAACAAGAAAGTGTCCAAGTTTTCCTCCGCTGGTATTATCTGAAGACGGACAGAAAGAGAGCAAAGGATTAACCTTAAACAGAAGTCACTCTTGTAGTAGTGACCTTCCATCTTTGTTGTATTTGTGGTTGCGTCCTGGTACGTAGCATTTCATGACATTGAAGAAGACCACTAAGCTCTCTTAGGAGTTTAATGCTAATTAAAATTATTTATTCTACTTCTTTTTTTTTTTTTTTCACTTAATTCAAGAGTTTGTGTATGCTAGAATTGGCATTTTCATTTTAAGTAAATGCGAGTTTAAGTCTTTTATGAAAACAAAGTTAAGGTAGAAGCTTTTTTTTTTTTTTTAACTTTGTGGGAAGGGAAGATCTTCATTTTTTCAAGTTAGCTGATCCTAAAAACTACATTTAGAAGTTTATATAATTTTTTGCGTGCATAAAAACATTATATATGTTTCTTAACTACTGTAAGTGTAGACTTTAGGCCTAGTTAGAAATTGCGAATGAATAGTGATTTTGAGTGATTCTCAAAGAAAACTATCTCCGATGCTAAAAATAAAATTTAAAAAAAAAAAATGAACAGAGAATTGATTGCTTATGTCGAATAGGAAATGTAGTTAGTGCTAAATTAGACGAATCCCACACCTAAAATTAGCCTTGAAGTTGATTACAGATGCACTTTTTTTTTTTTTAATACCAATTCCATACATACAAGAGGCTGTATAACATGCAGTATATTCGTGTTGCATATCAGGACAGCTTTTATCACCAAAGGAATATATAGGTAGACGAGAATGAAAGAGAAGAAACAGATTTGGTGGGCTTGTAGATAAATTAATAAATAAATGGCTGTTGATCAGCTGCTTCTCTTACTATTATAGTTGTGGATGATAGCGGAGGAACGATTGATGACGCTTCAGGAGACAGCTTGATTCAACTACATAAGGCGGAAACAGACCATCTGATGAGAGATTAGTAGTTAGAGGTGTGTGTGAGAGAGAGATACACAGAGAAAGAAATCCTCAGCTGAACACTGCCTTCTGGATAGCATAAAAAAATTACGAAAGTTTTTAGCACACCACCCCTAAATGTGAGGAGAGTATTCTAGGGTCGGGCAGATATGAATTGTTTACAGAATTATCAGCTGGACAGGTGAAAGGTGTCTTGAATGTGGAAATTGGAGATTATGAATATGATATGTTTATGCCAGGAAAAAACTAGAAGTAAATGCCGGTGTAAGAAAGGAGATCTGATTTTATCTCAGTATAGACTGCATTTTGGTAGAATTTAAATTGACTGTAAAGTGGTTCAGGTTATAGAAGACTGTGAAGTCAGGAATGTTTGAACTATCAGGTTTGTAGAAGAATGGAATGTACTGTCACCAGCAAACGATGGCTATGATTTGTGATCATTGATCTCAAAGAGAGAAAGTAATTTAAGTAGATGAGAAAGTGGGGAGGACGTGATTTGATGCCTCGTCTATTTCGAAATTCCGGAAAGCAAAAATGGAAATGTTTCTCACCGGTCGTTAGTAAGTCTAAATTCTCATAGCAAAATTCCAAAGATAGTAACGTAGGAGTGGTCGTAGTTAGTTTTCAGCCACAAAAAACAGACTGGATGAAGAATGAACAAAATCGCATGACTGGCTAACCAAAAATCCGTTTACAGTAGTCCAGTAATAAAGCTATACAGGCTCATCATAAATGAATTTACGAAATGTATGCGACAATTCCCTGCTAAGACCGGAATTGAAATGCGCAGCAATAAGCTTGTTTTATTTGCAGTTGTCCGCCGATTTCCAAAATATTAGGGCTAGAAGAGTTTCGCTTACTCCGGTTGGGAAATAAAAAGGCGTTTAAATTTGTTTTATTTATTTTTTTTTTTATTTGATCTGTCACTTTAAAAGTATATGAAACACCAATAGAGATTGTCTCTTTGGAGCAGGCATACAAAACCTCTGGTATATCATTATATTGGAACAATATCATTTGAAGGAAAACTCAGAATTAAGGGAAAAATTCTGAGTTCTAAAGCAGGGGATACTAATCCTTCACAGAAAGATTTTTTTTTTTTTTGAACAAGCTTGTTCATAACTAATTTCAACGACTCGGGTTGAAACCAGAGTCGTTGAAATCTATTTTCCATTGCATAATACAGCATATAAGCTACATTATCCCCTCCATCACTTTATAAGTCCCGTGTCTTTTTTTATTAATGCTAAACCAACATCATTTTCTCTAGCGGCCATCCTATTTTCCCTAGCGGCCATCCATCAGTGTTTCTCAACCTTCTTTCATGTATGCCCCATTTTTTAATATTAATTTTTGTGGCGCCCCCACACCTTCCCCCCCCCTTAAAATTCTTGTGTTGAGACACTGACAAAACCCATAAAACCCATACTAGGAATTAATTAAAATTTTTAAATATTCATACAAATTTAAATACGTCATTAAATCTTTCGAAAATTGTATAGATCTGGCATCACTGCACCGACTTGAATCGTATCGGTCTTTCGGAACCATTCGCGATTTCTGCAAGTATAAATAAGGCTTGAAATGGCAAGACGGCAGTAACACTGCAATAGTGACCAACAGGGAGAAGTGGATGGTCACGCGTTATTTTACTCCTATTCGCAACGACTCTGATACACGGTATAAAAACAATCTTTTCAAGTGTCGAAAAATGGATCAATTTTTAATTGGACATAAGCGGGCATCTGACGACTGTAGAGCATCGACATCAACAAATTCAGGTTCACAGAATATCGCTCCGAAAGTAAAATCAAGAAGTATGCAGTAGAATATTTAGATTTCGCTACAAAGTTGCATATAAAATAGCTAGGTGCTATTTTATATGCACTATCGGAGATACTATCGGAGAAGACCTAATTCTGCCAGCTACGATTGATATTGTGGAAACTATGCTTGGAGAAAGTTTTACAAACACTACTGTGCATGCCGCGATCAAATGATACTGTTGCTCAGCGAATTGGTGATATGTGAAGATATGAAACTTGTTACTAAAAACGTTTTTTAGTATCAATGTTACTTCCAAACCTTCATGGTGCCAGAGACTCATCTCAGGGGGTTGAATACTCGCATACAGCAATATTCGTTATACCTTGCCTTGAACGCATTCAGCATTAGAGCCTTCACCGCCCACCCTGACAAGACACTTATTCACCCCTTGCCATGTACAAAAAAAAAAAAAAAAAAAAAAATCTCTTATCATTTCCTTATTCATATGATCATTGTACAGTTTAGGCTGATTTCTTGTTCTCCCATCAACCATTGCTCTATACTTCTATTTGATGACTGCTCCCACCAACTTCAAGAAGTAAAAATAAAATAAAGTAAAACAAGCTACCTCCTTTTATTCCCGTACAGGGAGGAGTATGAGAGGCCGTTTTAGCCCTACATAACTTTTCAAGACTGAAGGGGAAGGTCAATCTCCACCGGTAGCCAATCAAAGATAATTCACCGAAGACTATTACTAATCCTAAGCGGCATCTGATGAAGAAGCGATTAACAAGTGTCGTCATCCCTTGATCTCTTACCTAACATAATACGTTATTATCTGAAATAGTTTGGGTTATGCTCGATTTTCTTGAGTTTACGGGACGAAAAACCCGAGTTTCCGCCAGAAATAACGTATTTGCCTGTTCCAGAGAAAGACTAATTTGGGAACTGGTCGAAGAAAGGTTTAGAAAAAGTTCCTTTAGTCGGCGATTAGAATCGCGCCTTCGGAAAGCCTAGAGGATCCAAATGCGACTTCTGCAGAACTATACAGGCCTTTTCTTACCAACTTTTATGTCTCAATTATATCATCTTTCCTCCATTTATCTCCCAAGCTCTGCACAATTGTCCTCATACCCAACATTGCAGTCTTGAGATAGTTATTTGCTTGTGCACTCTGTCCAATATTGCCTTATCACTAATATAGCCAGGCGACTAGATCTGTACTCACAAATAAAAAAATTCGGCCTCAACAGTGCATTATACAGTGGAATTGTCATATCCCTTTCTTGTGAGGGTTATTTGCACTATAGCAGCAATTTCTGGATAACCCTTACAACTTTCGTTCCATCCTATCATTTAAGGTCCCTGTCCACCAAGATCCCCAGATCCTTTGCTTCCTGAAGCTGAGTTTCTCCAATATGATAAACCTCATTCCGTCGTCTATGGCCAAAGTGCATAACTTTACACTAAGTAGTATATCTTCATTCTTCAGCCCAATCAATCACCAACCTATTCAAATCCACTTGAAGGAAGATTATGTCAGAACTTCCTGACATTGTTCTTCCTAATTTAACATGAGAGCAGACAACTGGATATCTCCTCTCACACCCTGAATTAAATAATCGATATATAAATTAAACAACAGTGGTTCTAGTTAGAATCCTGTAGTGCTCGTTAGCCACCTTCCTTTTTTGGGTTACTGCATCCCACCACTTGCAGATTCTTATCTGTCAACCATCCATGTGCAAGATACAGAATATCCATCCCCCATCCTGCTCAATTTCAATAGTAGTTCACCATATGTCAAATGCTTTTTCAGTTGAAAGAAGTCAATATGAAAGCATCTCCTCTATCCAATATTCTAGTCGCCATTTTATAAAATGTGACTGAGTTAATAAAACAAGACCTTCCTTTAACAACTCCATTCTGTTATCCTGATAAGTTTCCATTGTCATCAATCCCGGTTTGTAATCTTTTTCGAAGCATTCTCTCTGAGACCTTAATCACTATACCTAATATTCACACTGGCCTGTAGTTGGACACCGCTAAGATTTTTCCTTATGCATTTGGGCCTATTTTTCCTTCTTTCCCCTCTTCTGGACAGTTTCAGTTGCCTGTTCGACAACCAAGTCAAGGATACTAAATGGAATATCGCCATATGTATATTCAAAAATGGCGATATTCCATCTAGTCCCGCAGCCTTATTAAAGGTTATTTAATTGTTTAAATACTTCACATTCCTGAACTAGCAGTCTTCCTTCATGTTGTTATTCAACAGGAGATTGCTGAATTTTTTTTTAATTCTCTTGACCTTAGGAATGCAATGTGACACTGCCATACGAAAACTGATGCCATCCCAGGCACTGTTGATTTCTCTCTCCTTGAACAGATCAAGCCACTGCACATCACCATCCTGTTTCCTTGATGTATCATAGAAAATAGATATATGTGATTCCATATATCTATTTTCTTCTGTGAAGTTTGTACCTGCCTAGATACTTCTCTCGTCAAAACCACATGACTGTTTTCTCGAATTGGTGGCATCGTGGTGATCAGTGTGTGAGATGACATTATTAACTCTAATCCACGCTTTCCTTCACCTACACACTGAATAAGATAGTTGTCCCTAAGTAACTCAAGTAATTCGGTTTTATTACACGTTTTATGCTTTTAATCAATTCCTCCTTGGTTAAAGTTACCTTTTACTATCACCCTCTTACTTTTCACTTGTCTGTTCTGTCCAAACATTTCAGAATCATCTCCCTCTACATAGTTTGGCCTGTAACAACACTCTACTAAATATCTAAAACTCTTGCTTACCTCAAAAAGACACCAAATGGCTCCAAAGCCATTATTACTGTTGCTTTCTTCAAGTGGAGGGGAGTGGACAGAGATCTAAAGTCATCAGTAATACTCTATCTACTCGTTTATCTTTTCTATCTTTAAAAAAAAAATGCCATAACCATCACATTCTATTCCCGTGAGTGTGTAAACCTCCAT
The DNA here is from genome assembly GCF_054136105.1 of Typopeltis vanoorti. Lineage (NCBI taxonomy): Eukaryota > Metazoa > Arthropoda > Arachnida > Uropygi > Thelyphonidae > Typopeltis > Typopeltis vanoorti. The sequence continues at coordinate 3,181,179 of NC_143555.1, read as the reverse complement.
TAAAACTTTCCAACCGGCCATGACGTCTATAGACGTTCAGCAAAATCTGGATACGATTCTGTAACACCTATTGTTTAACATGGTTAAGAAGTGCAATTTGGTATCACTATTTCATCCACCATGGCCGGTAGAGAGGTTAACCATATCTCACTGACACCAATCATTTGTGGGCTAACTGTATCAAATCTACCAACTCTGCACCCTTATTCTTAATATGCTTTGCACTGATATATAAATCCAATGGCTTCCTTCCCTATCTCCCTTTCCTCTTCCCACACCTTCAAAGATCATTCGAGTCCTTTGACTCTGTTGCTCCCATTAAGGCCATGTTTGCATCTTGTCTTCCCAGGTTTTGATTCCCTAACTGACTTCATCCTCTTCTTTTCTCATCAACAATCTACACAGCATAACACTGCTACTCTCACTCTGATGTAGCCCATCTACAGCACGCCCACTTTTCTTCCTATCCTCAAGTTCATGCCATACATTTACATATTTAAGTATTCTCTTTCTGCACATTCTAGCTATCATGCCATTCGTAATTTGTACTCTCCTCCTCAGTTACCACTCATGGTTTTGACTCCCATATTCTTCCACTTCACTATATCTAACGACACTCTCAAACCCCCCCCCCCAAATCATTCGTTACTACCAGCACTGTCAACACGTCTGCACTTTCTCTCTTCTCCACAGCCTTAGTCACTTTTCCTATCGTTGCTCCTCTCATACTTTCGCCACCTGATCCAGTTTCACATTTTTCACCACAGAGTCCCCATAGAGCTCTACACTACTGTCCACCATCCCACTATAGTCATTCATCTTTTGACTTGTCTGTCACTTGCACTGTCCTTCTTACACCTCCAACCACCAGCTTCTTCTCTAATTGGCATATATCACTATAGACAATTCGTTGCTCTTTTCTGACATCATAACCCGGGTTCATATCTTTTATAGTATCTTCATTCCCATTCTACTGAGGTTTGCATTTTCCTCTTTCTGTCCTCTTGTGTCATTCACCACATTGTCCCCATATTCGTTATTCCTAACTTTTTTTATGGGTGTAATGGGGAAAGTTGAGTGGACAAGAACGGCTGATGTAGCTAGTTAATGCGTCGTTAAGCAACAAGTCTGGTTAGATAGCTATAAGTTGTAGTGCAGCGACGTGGTGGAGTATATAGTGTATATAGTATATAGTATTTTGGAATGTGGTTAGGGTGTTAAATAAGTATGACACCAACTGCTAACACCGCGAATGGAAAGGAGTAGGGATGATTATTAGCATGACAGTTGAGCAGTGTGAGGCAAAAAAGTGCACACTTCTTAATGTGTAGCACAGATCGAAGGAAACTTGTAATGGTTTCGAAGATCTTCTACTGCATTCGAATTGATTCAGTGTTATGTGTTTGTAGCGAGTATTTTGTTGTCGTTGTGTGTGTGCATTTGTATCTGTATACAGTATGTACATTATCCACCAATAATTGTCCTGACACTAGTAATTAACCATTGATACCAGCAGGGGAACACTAAAATCGGATATGTCCGCCTTTGGCTTTGATCACATCCTGCACCCTTTGAGGGAGGTCTTCCACCAATACCAGGCAGACATCTGGTGGAAAATGTTTCCATTCCTCCATTAACGCAGCACTGAGTTCAGCAGCAGATCAAGGACGTGCTGCTCTGGACTTCAATCGCGGCTCCAAATCGTCCCACAGGTATTCGATGGGGGTTGAGGTCAGGACTCTGTGCAGGCCAGGGCAGTCGTTTAACACCCATCTCTTCATACCATTCCATAACAGCTGCGCTTTGTGGCATGGGCATTGTCGTTTTGATAGTAAAACGAGTCAGTTCCATAAAATCTCTGCAGTGTAGGCACACGTGATTATCCAGAATATCAAGCTACTGATTTTGGAACCACGGACACTGACCAGTGGCCTTACTCCAAACCAGCTGAATGTACCTTACACCATTACTCCTCAACCACCAAATTTTACTGTGGGTACAACACTATGATAACAAGAGTTCGCCAGGCTGCCTCCGCACCTACACCCTGCCATCAGACTGGAAACAGGTGAACCTTGATTCCTCTCCCCAGAGCACCGTTTTCCACTAGTCAATTATCCAGTTCTTTGTACCAGGCCAGACTAGTTCGTTGTCGTGATGTTCGGCTTGTGTGCCACTGCTCTTCCATGGAAACCCAGTAAATGGAGTTCTTCTTGTAGAGTATTAGTGCTTGCCATCGTGTTACTAGTGCTCTGGAACTCATCACGGATGGTCTCTGCCGATTGCAGCCGGTTTTTGAGTGCCACCTATTTTAACACCCTTTTAGCAACCGCCCTATGGGTTTTTCCTGTACTAATGATGCGAGAACGTCTCCATTTGTTGATAACATCGCTAACCGTTGATTTTGGATGCTCGAGTTGAGTGGCAATGGCACATATGGAGATGACACCAATGTGAAAGCCCACGATCATATCTCTCTCGAGGTCACTTAGTTCACGTCGTGTTGCCAATTCAACTGCTATATTCGCCTGTATTCAACTGCTACGATAACCAATTTACGAATACCAATTTTTACTACCTGTACCATGGTTTTATGGTTATTAACAAATTTGGAATATTCCATAACTTCAAATAATAGGAGTCTCAGGATAATTATTGGTAGATAGTGAATGCATGTATTTGAGAGAGAGAAAAATGCATAATCGTATATAAAATGAGTGCATATATACGAAAGAAAAAAAAAAACAGGATTATGATGAGAAGTAGTTGAGTGCAGGAGGGGAGGAATATGCTTTCAGTGGCGAAAAGGCGATTATAGCAAGCCAAAGTGATAAAATTTGTGAGAGTGAGAATGTCTGAGAGCAAGGAACAGAGAAATCAGGGTGGTTAAGGTAGGGAGGCCGGCCTGGTTGGCCGAGTGGTTCGCGTATCCGCTCTCCAGCCAATAGGCTGCAGGTTCGAATTCCACGTAGGCATGGATGTTTGTGATTGTCTTCCACCTTCATATATTCCTTCACCCAAGTATAGATACACTCTCGCAATATGGACTGGGTCACCATGGAAGTAGTAGACCCAAAACCTCCCGCAATGGGAGAGGCTTTCACCCTACAGTGGGTAGAAAAATAGGCTGTTCATCATCATCAAGGTAGAGAGAGAGAGACAGTGAACGGGGGGGGGGGCATAAAGCATATATACTTAGAGTGAGGAGAGATGGTGGAAATGTAATGGTCGCACTGTCGGATTAACCATATACGGGAACGTAGGAAGGTATAAGACGTGACGGGAGAGGTTGGCAACGTTATCTAACTGGAAATGCAAGGATATGCAGTATTACTCCTCAGATAACAAAGTTTTGCATGTTCTGATATTACTTGAGCATGTAAACTGAGTCATTGTCACAAATAGAGAGAAAGACAGTGCAACTCAAACGATTCTGTGAAAATAGAATCTTTTGAGTTACAATTAATGATAGTATAGGCGTTTTACCCATTTGTGGATATGCGTTTGCAGGCCCGTTTCTACATTTTGCGGGGCCCTGTGCGACAAATGGAAAAGCGGGGCCCCTGAACGTTAGTAAAATTTATGGAAATTTTAAATGGAAGAATATCTGGTTAATTAATTAATTAAATCAAATATGAAAAATATTTATGCACATAAATAAACAAGTATGCTCTTTAGCATCAATTTAAGTAAAGAGAAAAAATTAGTAAAAAAAATATGTATTTGTATGTACATGATATATTATTTTATTATGTAAGTACACATTATCATAATAAATACCCCAGAACAATGATTTATTTAATAATATAAATAATAATATAAAAATGTGAAAAAAATATCCATTTTTACTATAAAGAATGAAATATATGTATAACAACTTATAAGATTTAAAAGAAATCTTAATATATTAAATTTTATTTAATCTAATACTCTTATCAATAAAATCATTTATAACGCTATCAAAATTCAAATTTTTTTGCAATTTCATGCTCTACAGATATTATTCCCAGGGACGACAAACGGTCTTGAGACATAGAAGATCGCAAAATAGGTTTTTATTCATTTTAATTTGGAAAATGACTTTTCTGCTCATGCGACCGTAACTGGATTAGTCAATAATATTTTAAATGTCGTAGTAATATTTGGATAAATATCCGACAAATTATTTGTAATTATGAATTTTAAAATATTAATGGGTGCATCTTCTGAAACAATATTTCTAAAAATAATTAATTCATTGTAAAATTCAAATTCATCAATATCTGTATTTAATTTTTGGTACAGCAGTTTGTAGCAAAATTTTAATTCATTTTCTGTCATATTTCTTATTAATTTCATATCATAAAGAAATCCAAATGATTTTTCGTGAATTTGATGCAATTCAAATCTTTTTTGACAGATTGCAGAGCAGTATCTAAAATTACAAAAAATAAATTTATCCTAAAATTATCTTTGTTATCACCTATGTGTGATTTATCAGGCGTTTCATAATCAAATAATACTTTTCTTCGACGTACTCGACTTTCTTTAAATTTAATTTCTATTTCTAATCGATTGGACAGTTCTTTAGCAATCTCAAAACAGCTATCAAATCCTGATATTCTCTGCTCTTCAAAGTACTGCACTAACACTTTAATATGCTTAGTTGCTAAGTCTATTGGAATTTTTGCATTTTGTTATACTTTACTTACTAAATTAACTTTTGACAAAAGCTCATACCAATTTACAAGGCTTAGTATAAACTCAAATGAATCTATTTGTTCATATATTGAAACCACTTCTACTTTGATAGTATTATCTGATGCAGTTTAAATAATTCTTTTGGTACATTTAAAAATTCTGGAATTTAAAAACGTACAGCCCTAACTGATTGTATTCTAAATTCCCATCTTGTATCACATAACGGTTTTGGAGTTAATTGTTCAACAAATTTCTTAATATGTCCCAACGTGAAGTTGAGGCAGCAAATAATGTATATATTTTTTGTATAGCAAAAATTAAAAAAATTATTACTATAATTGATGATTTTGCAACATCGCCTAAAATGAAATTTAAATTATAACAGGCGCAAGGAGTATAAAATGCCTTTCGTTTTCATTTAAAATGTAAGCACGGTCTCCCTTATATACTCCTTTCATATTCGCTTCGTTATCATACCATTGCCCTCTACAATCTGACAATTTAAGATTTAATTTATTCAAAAGTGATTTTATATTTTCATATACCTTTACCAGTAGTGTCATTAGTTGTTAAAAACGTCAAAAAGTGTTCACGAATTTCAATATCTGCTTCAAATATATGTAAAAATCTAAAAATTACGAAATTTGATCCTGATGACTAACATCAGGAGTACAATCGAGAATTATTGAATAGTACTTTGCTGTCGACTCATATTTACAGTATTTTATCGAATTTTCGTTCCCATATCAACAATTATTTCATTTTGCACAATGGGTGATAGATACGTATTTTGTTTCTTATCTATAATTTTTTTCCCCGAACATCGCATTAAATGATCTCTTAAAAGTGGATCAAATGTTGCAATTATTTCTATGATTCCAAAACAATTACCATTATGGGCTGTGTACAAACTATCAAAATTACCTCTAAAAGCTAAATTATGTTCGGATAAATAAAGAATTGCTGCTACTATTCATCTTGAAACATTTTTTAACCGTTCTGTTTCGAATTTTATGACATTTTGATTTGCCTGATTAATTGTAAAGTGATTTTTTAAATTACATTCCATTTGTGTGAATAAATACATGCTTTTCATGTGCACTGGATTTCGTTCGTCCGACTTTAATCTTTCACTTACATGTCGTCAGTCAGGAAAGCCATTATTAGATAAAAAATTATCATCAGAAGAAAATAATTTGCAACAAAAACAAAAAATAGAGTTGGAAGAATTTGAATATACAATCCATGTTCTGTTTGGCTTTTCTCCGTTTGCAATTGTCCTAACATAGTGAGCGGTGGAAAAACACCCCTTGTCATATTTTGGAAAATCATTTTCAGTCGGAGGAGACGGTGGACCACGTTGTATAATTTGTGTTAGTGTTGCGTTGTTCTAAATTTTGGGCCATGTTGCTGGATCATCAATAGTAAATAGTTCACCTTCCTCTGGTGTCTCAGTTTTAGGATCTTCAATGCTCATTGTTTGACCTAACGTGTCATGTTCTCCGCTTCCTTTGAGTATTTCAGAACTCTCATTATTAATTAATATTGAAGCCGAAGAACTGTTTGCAGTTATTTCAGAACTCCCGTTATCAACTGATATTCAACTTCATAAATTTAAACAGTGAATTTCTTTGACGTTCCTCAGCCGCTTCTTTTTCTTGTTTTCGCTTTCGTTTTTCATGCCCACTTGGGTATTTTCTTCCATAATAATCTCTCTCACGACTAGTCATACTCTAGAATTAAATACGATAGATTTAATTATAAAATAAGTTAATAAATTAAAACAAAATTACTTACCTGATAAATAAAATATATCTAAAATAGATAATATTAGAAAATAAATAAATCTAATATAGATTGAAAACTGCTATTGAAGAAAAACTCTGATGTCGGATAACCTAAAACCAGTTTACAAAATATATTTTTTAAGATGTTTTGCAAGTAATGTCACATAAAAAATTGCCATGACAGTACGTGTATATACTTACTTGTTCATAAAATCATAAACTAAAATCAAAAAACTCCTTAAAATTATCAAAAACACCTGTTTTAAAATGCCCCTTTCCCTATTTAACACTATGTTATACGATATTGTTATGTATATTAGAGTAGTTTCAATCACTAACGCTACTATCTTATTTCGCTTACTATAGCAAAAATAGTTGGTTGTAAAATTATGTACATATATTTTTCTATATAATAATTTTTTATATAATAATTACAATATTAATTTATATAATAATTACAAAAATTAATTGATTGATTTTTTCAATTTTTTGCGCTTTGCGGGGCCCTGTGCCTCCGCACAGTTCGCACACTTATGAATGCGGCCCTGGCTGTTTGCTTCCGTAGTACTAGAACACCAAAAACAGATACTATTATAAGTTGGATCGTAATCGTTGAGTATAGAAACTTTTTCTAAGTTTTTTTTTGAACTGGTTCCTCAAGTTAATCTATCTCTGGCATAGGCAACTATTTTTTGTCTTCTCACTTAAATTCGAGATTTTAATGCCATTAGTGAAGAAAATGAGCTGCACAATTCACACTATTTCAGACAATAATGTGAAATATTGTTAGTTCTACATACTCAATTACAGAAACACTAATATATACTGTTAGGGAAAGAGACCACGAGGTTGATACTTGTTTACTTTACTCTCCTATCTGGACGCTTATGAAAATCATTGGGAGCTTTGGGCAGCTTTCAGGTGCGGCTTTCGGTAGAGATTGGCTGTTTACAATCTTCAAAAACTTAGTTGTAGAAAACTTTTGTTTCATGTAGCTACAAAGTAAATTATACTTCACAAAGAAAATATAAAAAAAAAAATCATCTAACGCCTTTTTATTCCCGTATACGGGGAGTAGTAGGCGAGGCCATTTAGCCCTATCTAACTTTTGGAGACTGAGTGGGCAGTTCAATCTCCACTGGTACCAATCAGAGATGGATGGCCCAAATCTGTCTCTAATTAAGCGGTACACAGTGAAGAGAGACGGCTCAAATGTGCTGCCATCTCGTGGTCCCTAACCCTAACACAATATATTTAATGTCTGAAATAATGTGGGTTCTACGGTCGATTTTCTTGAGTTTACAGGACGAAAAAACCCGAATTTCCGGGAGGAAAAACCCGCTTGCCCGTGCCAGAGATCGACTAACTCGGGAACCGGTCTAAAAAAAGCTTAGAAAAATTTCCTCTAGTCGCCGACTAGACTCGAAACCAAGTCTTCCTTCGTGCGGCCAAGCGCCGTGGTATGCAAACGCCACATCCACTGAGCTGCACAGGCTCTCAAAGAAAACATATTCTTGTTCAATCCTTTATCAAAGTGTAAGCGAAGTTTGTGCGTGAATTATCCTCACGACTAGGTTTCTTTTATATAGAAGTTGTTGAATTCATGTCAATTGTTTACTATCCCATGATGCTCAGCATCCTTCCTTTTGGACTTTATATCTATGCGTTATGGAAAAGCGACCAGTTTCGCCCTTTATTGAGGTACTATTAAAATGCAATGGTACCTCTCCAAAAATCTACAAGATCACTCCAAATCTCACCAAGTGACCCAAAAAGATAACAACTAAACTCATCAAACTTTTATTAGTGGATCTACTCAGTGGCAGACAAAATCCTACTAGCAAGCAGAACTGCTCTTCTTCCCAGAATCAAATCCCAGGATGAAGGTTATTAAAACATCATTCCTAGGAGCTTGACCTGTTGAGGTCTTATCAGTGACAGCCAGAGCCAGGAAGATATTTCCATTTTGTTTAATTTGAGTCTCGGGTCTGGGTTAGTCCCGAGCGGGTGGAAAGAGGGGAAAATAGTTCCACTGCATAAAGGTGGTTCCAAGACTGCTGTAGTAAATTACCGACCGATTAGCATATCAGGAATCATTGTCAAGGTCTTAGAGAAAATAGTCAAGAGGAAAATACAAGATTGGATAGAAGAAAATGGGATACTGTATCGGGGACAGCATGGTTTTGTGAAGGGTAGGTCATGCCTCAGTAACTTGCTCACGTATTATAACACAGTGAGGGCTGAACTGGATAAGGGTAATGGGTTTACGGTGATTCTACTGGACCTTGCCAAGGCCTTTGACAGGATTCCACATGGAATTCTAATCAGTAAATTGCAGCATATGGGAATGGACATAGGGTTGGTGAGATGGATAGGAGGGTGGTTGACGGAGAGATATCAGAGAGTGGTTTACTCGGGAGTAGAGTCCACAAGACGGCCTGTGACTAGTGGTGTGCCACAAGGATCTGTTCTTGGACCACTGCTGTTTAATTTGTTCATAAATGATATAGGAAATGATCTGAGAGGAACAGTTCATTTGTTTGCGGATGATGCGAAGTTGGGTAGGGCAATAGTGAATGCAGATGACGTCAAAATTTTGCAGGATGATTTGGATAGATTGGAGGTCTGGGCTAAGGAGAATGGATGTCAGTTTAATGTGGCAAAATGTAAGGTTATGCATTTTGGGGTGAAAAGATTGGCGGCAGTTTACTGCATTGGTGGAACCGTGCTCCAGGAAATTGATGAGGCACGAGATTTAGGAGTGTTGGTAGATAAGGAATTGAAATTTAGGGGACACATTGCAAAAGTGACCAAAACAGCTCATCAAATCACTTGGTTGCTGAAGAATACGATGACAAGCAGAGACAAGCAGGTTATTGTTCCTCTGTATCGAGCCTTGATAAGACCCCATCTAGACTACTGTGCTCAGATTTGGTCACCTAGGTTTCTTCTTGATGGGGAGGAGGTGGAGAGGATCCAGAGGCGAGTGACCAAGATGATAGCAGGTCTGTGGAATGAACCGTATGAGAACAGGTTGAGGATTTGTGGGTTGCAAAAATTGGTTGATAGGCGGAGGAGGGGAGATATGATTGAGACATTCAAATTACTGAAGGGTTTCTATAAAATTAATTCAGAAGATATTTTTGAGTACAGGGCTGGTTGTGGGAGGACTAGGGGACATCCATGGAAACTGGGCAAAAGTGTGGTTAGTAAAGGTGTTAGAGCTGGGTTCTTTACTTTTAGAGTAGTGAATGAGTGGAATGCGCTCCCTGAGTCTGTGGTGGATGCTGTGACAGTGAATGAGTTTAAGGCGAGGTATGATAGATACTGTATGAATGTCAAATAGTTGTGATGAATATGATTTGGGGCCTCCCTCGATGAGTCCAATGACTCCCTGGAGTTGCCCGTAATAATAGTAATAATAGTAATATTAAGGTTGAAGTAAAGGAGAAATTTTTTTTTTCATATACAAGTGGATATATCACCTTATTATTAATTTGCCCTTTATCGAGGGATAGTTGTACAACGGTCGAAACTTGTCTGAGTAGTGAATCATCTATAATGCATAACAGTATACACATCTATAAAGCATAGCAGTCCAAAAGGAAGTGTGCTATGTCGTATGCGATACTATCTACTCTACAACTCTCTGTCTTCACCAACTCAAATCCACCAAGTACAACTAACTGCAATTTGGGCCGTACAAGTAGCCTAGTCGTGACGATACTTCACTCTCAAACTTTGTTTACTTACACTTGGATAAAGGATTAAACAAGAGCATAATTTCTTGTCAAGTATAATTTACTTCAAAAAGTTAGGGCTACATGGCCTTGCCTATTCCCTTAACAGGATAAAAGATTGGATCGTTGTTATGGCATATGCCACCTCTAGGCAAGCAGTATTTTGTTTCTCCTAAATTCAAGAAAATATATGAAGTTTTATTTATTATTTATTTTTGTAACGATGATTTGAATAGTTGAGATACAGTTTTGCCACCTTCTAAATCTGCTTTTGTGGGTTAGTGGGTTACGACGACTCTGATAAAGGCTTTAGCAGATTTATTTTTTATTTAATTATATTTTTAGACTGGAGTTAAAAATGGCAATCATTGATTACTTTGAAGATATGTAGTGAGAGTGACAGTAGGATGTTTCACAGGTCTGAAGACGATGATAATTTAATATCTATACAAATTAATTAGACAAGTTCAGGAGACTCCTTATGCAGAATTTTAATTATGGAAGGAATATTAATAGTAGACAACATATGGAAGATGAAACTGAATTTCTTGAGTTTCTGAGAGACAACCACCTTAATTAGCGTAATAGAAATAACACGGCGTTTTAATGTGGGATTTCGTGATAGCCTCATAATGTGATATATACTATTCTTTGTACACTATAAAATATTGTCCAGAGAGGGAATAAATAAGGCAGGAGTGAAGTGACTGAGCTAAGAAAACACAACTGTTTCACAAGTGATGTATAACGTTTTGCATTTTGCACATTAAAAAAAAAAAAAATCAGCTAACGCCTTTTATTCCCTTATACTGATACCTGATAACTGATGTGGCTTGATGGATATCAATCCCATGGATTCCGATCCCTTCATCGCTATGAAATAGACGTATATTCAAGGTTAGCGAGCACCTGGCTCACTCTATTTAGGGCTTTACGGAGACACCTGAACCGATAAGCAGAGCTGCTATGACGAACACTTATCGTGTTCGTCATAGTTAGATGACTCTTGAATAAGTTCATTTGGATGAACAGCTGCTTTGGCAAAATAAGCAGTGGAAATATTATGGAGAAACCTTGGAATATCTGGAATATCGGCATCGCGATGTAAGAGAGCATTTCTTAAAAACCACGAAGCGTTGAAAATCATACGGAGGCACTTGTTTTGAATAACTTGTAGCTTTTTGATGTTGGTGGGGGAAGTGTGCCCCCATGCCGGCGATCCGTAAGTTAACGATGGTCTGATAATTGTTTTGTAGATCCGTAGTTTGTTTTCAGTGCTGACTTGACTTCTTCTATTGAGGAGAGAATAGAGTTGTACAATTGCAGAGTTTGCTTTTTTTTTGCATGCATTAACTATGTGGGAGTTAAAGTTTAAATGGTTATCAAGTTGAATTCCTAGATATTTGGTGCTAGATCTCCATGGGATGGCTGTGTTTAAAAGTTTAACTTCTCCAAAGTGAGATGCTTGCCTTCTTGTGAAAAGAATGGCAGTGCTTTTATCGGCATTTACAGATATTCTGCATTTTATGAACCAGTTTTCTAAATTTGTTGCTGTAGTTTTTAAGCGCTAGTTAGTGTGCGAGGGATTGTTGCCACCGCACTTGTAATCTGCTTTGCATAACATTTGCGCATGCCCATATTTTTGGTAGCGATGGCATTGACCAGCCGATGCCTTTCTTCTCAGTGGCTCGGTCTTGATGACCAAGTTGCAGACTATTCTAAGATCGTAAATTTCTTTCTGATCTTTACTGATCTCCACTAAGATCAGAGGCATGGGGCGCTTGTCTGCTTGATACATGCGAGAAATCTTGATCGGCTTCAAGCCTTGTGATCTGAGGTCAGTAGCTATCTCTTCTGATGTTATGTTTTCTACCAAACCTCTGATGACTATCTTAAGGTTTTTTTTTTCACTTTTCAGTTGGTATGTGTGATATGGGAATTTCTGTTCATCCATAAGTCTGGTGAGCTGGCGGTAGTCCGTTGTTCCTTCGGGCTGTATGCGGACTCCTTCATCTGTGTTTTTCGCTGATGAGAACTTGATGTTATTGTTCTTCATCGTCTCTGCAAGTGACGACCAATTTTCCTTAGATCTCAAGATGACTGATGGAATCCTCTTTGGGCTGTTTCAATATATCTGTCTCTGTTCTTGCACCAGATAGTGCTGCGTTGTCATTTGAGATGCAAATTCAGGTTCTGCAGCAAGAGACTCTTTCTTTCTCTTCTTTCTGCTGACCTCCTGGTAATCATTAGAATCTACGTCAGTTGTTGTAGCGGGGGGAAATGACACTGGCATGTGTAAGGTTAAGAGAAAGTTCGGAGGTTTGAGGGTCTTCTGTCTCGACCTCCATAATCTGAAGGAATTCAACCTTTCCTGGCCATTTCGTGTGTAAAATATTACCGATGTGCCGAAAATCAGCTACAAGTTCCTTGAAAGGGAGATCCTCATACGGTGAATCCATAATTAAATGTAGACTTGAAGTGGGGGCAGGACCTGCCTTGTCCCTTCAACCACCAAGTGCTGCACAGGGCGGGGAAAAGGAGAGGGTCTGAAAAATTTTTTGAAGATGAAAATAAAAGTCTTACCTGCTCTGCTGATCGAGCACGCTGTTGACGCTACAGGAGAAACATCAAACAATCACTATTTTAATGTAGAAAGGAACTGTGGACTAATCATCAGTATTAAATTTCAAAAACTTTTATCATTGCTGTATTAACTATGAAGAGCGCTGAGAAACACCTCTGTACCAAAACCAAAAACTAGATCGAGATATTACCGAAATATCCCAAAACTTATTCCATTATAGGGAGTAAGCGAGGCCTTTATACCCTATCTAGTTTTTGGAGACAGTTCAATCTCCACCAGTAGCCAATCAGAGATGGCTCGCCCATGTCTATCACTAATTGTAGCAGCCACCGATGAAGAGGCTGGCAAACAAGTGCTGCCATATCTTGGTACCTAACCCTAACAAGATATGTTACTGTCTGAAATAATGTAGGTACTACGGTCGATTTTCTTGAATTTACGGGATAAAAAAACCCGAGTTTCCGGGAGGAAAAACCCGCTTGTCTGTGCCAGAGATCGACTAACTCTGGAATCGGTCAAAGAAAGGCTTAGAAAAAGTTCTTCCAGTCGGCGACTAGACTTGAACTGAAGTCTGACTTCAGGCTACCAAGCGCAGAGGACGCAAGTGCCACTTCCACTGAGTATATTTTATTAACCATAAAGCATCTACGTACAATCCAAATAAATATATATACATTTGTACATAGATTGCTTATTCTAATTGGCATTTTGATTTACATTTCTTGATCTTAATAATATATATTATGTACAATTTATTTTCCCTTATTTTTTAACATCAATAATCTGCTCAGTGTCTGCTACTTCCTACAGTCCTTTTTACATGAGTTGAGCAGTATTTTTTCTTTTAATGTAACATAACTTTACTATCCATGGAATTCTGTATTATGAATTTAAGTTACCAGTCACATTTCTATTTTCATAAATCATATTTTACTTATAATACATATAATTATTCTTTCGGAGACACTTCTTTATAGACCTTTGTTATGTTTGACTTGACGCTTTTACATTTGGACTGTAAACATTTTGAATTGTACATTATACATATACAGTTTGGATTATACAGATATAGTTTGGATTATACATTATTAACTTATCATGAAGTGTTAAGCGCTATTTACATATACCATATTTATACATACACATGTAGTTACTTTACATATCATAAATATTCTTAATATATAATTACTAAAACTTGTTTTTTGCATATCGTTACATGATTTATTGCTTCATTATTATGACTTTCAGATTGCAATTGTCTATATACATATGTAGTATTTGTTTTAACATAGAAGGAGAGGGTTACATTTTGGCAGAGATTTGAGTTACCCACCGGATCAGTAGAATGTCATCAAGTTCTTCCACTATATAAACTGTCATTGACATTTTGGATACATAAAAACTAAACTACAACCTCTATAGTTGACAAATATTATGCACAGAATTACAACTAATTACAGCATAAAGCAATTAATGTACAAGTGGTTATACAGTTTAATGAAAAAGTTTACAATATGCTTTTCTTTCGCTTATGTATATTTATTTTATCGTGTATATGTGTGTTTTATGCGTTTTTTTTAAAATTTATGGTGGGTCCTTTATTTCTATGATTTGCAGTTGTTCTTCGAATTCTGAGATGAGACCTATTTGCCACTATTGGTGTTTTGTTATTTTGTTTCTGTTTATGGTCTCTGTGATTGTTTCTTTTAATATGTTGTTTATTTTCTTGAGTATGTCTGGTCCTGTTTCCCTTCCGTAAATTTTGTCGCATCTGTATGTCCAAATCGAGTACATGGTTGTTATAATAATAAATGCTTTAGTTGTGTTAATGTTACCTTCGTTTAACCAGTATAATGTGTGTTCTGTTAAGGGTTCTTTGTGTTTTAGGAATGTTTGAACCGTGTTCCATATTTGGGAGGTGTGAGGGCAGTACATCATTAAATGGTAAAGTGTTTTTGGTTGGGGACAAAAATGACATCTGGCGGGACCTTGAAGAGGGATCCCTTTCGCTGTGCACCATATTTTGGTGGGCAAACAAGCGTGGTGTACTTTGTAGTAGAATGTTTTTAATTTTGGGTTTATGGGCAGATTGAAAGCTTTTTTAAGTGCATTTGATAGTCTTAGTGTCCCTCTTTCAATCTCCCGGTGTTGTGGTGGTGGTATAACTGTGCGCGTGAGTTTGATTTGTGCTGCTTTAGGTCTCATCTTCAAGAATTCGTTTATTCCTATGTATTTGTTAATGAAGTTGTAACCTTCCGCAATCTCGTGGAACATTCTCGGTGTTTTGCTATTCGAACGCGGTAGGGAACATATTACTTTGTCGGGCATTATCTTCTGCATATAATATATTATATATGCGCTCCACGCTTTTTCCTCCGTGTAAGCTCTCTCTATGATTTTTGCTCTCGCACTTAGAGTTTTTAGGTGTACATTTATTAAGCCGAGTCCTCCCGCCTCACTGTCATGGAATATTGTGGATCTTCTGATGGGTTCGTATTTGGAACCCCAGATGAACTTTGCGCACTCTCTGTGTATTCTGTCTACTGCTTGACCATTGTAGTTGGTATTGTTCATGAGGTACCATATCTTAGACAGTAAGTATTGATTGCATATTTTAGCTTTACTTGTTAGTGATAGTTGTCTGTGTCTCATCTGTGTAATTTTCTTGGTTATTTTTGTATGTGCAAGCTCTCATTGTGTGTTGTGTTGGATTTGTTCCCCTATGACGATCCTCAGAAGTGGTAGGTGTTTGTTTATTTTTATGTCGTTAGACATAGTAGGCCTGTTTACCCACCTACCGACGAACATCCCATGGCACTTGTGAAGGTTTACTTTGAGTGCTGACGCTTTTTCAAATTTTTTGAGTATGTTGTATGCGAGTGTGAAGGACTCGGCCGTAGTTACGGTTAGGGTTACATCATCAGCATAAGCGAGCACTTTTGTTTTTCCTTCACCTCCTATGTGAGTGCCCGTTATGCCGGGATGCTTCGATATTTCTCGTATCACCGGCTCTAAGGCGAGACCAAAGAGGATCATAGAGAGAGAGACTGTCTCCCTGTCTGACTGAGCATTTAATTTTGACCGGTGCAGACAGTTTCTTGTTTATGATTAGGCGAGACTCTGCTGTGGTGTAAATATTTGAAATCAGATTCTGAAATTTTTTACCAAAACCTGCAGCTTTGTTGACTTCATGCAGGTAATGATGACTCACTGAGTCAAAGGCCTTTTCAATGTCGAGACCTACCAGTAGACATGGTTGTTATGCTGCCTGGTAGTGCTCATATATACATCGAATTTGAAGGATATTGTCTTCTATTTTACGGCCTTTTATTCCGCAGGTTTGGGATTTGGATATGATCTGGTTTATGTGTCTCTGCACTCTTTCGGAAATAATTTTAGTTAAAATTTTTTGGTCTGTATTGAGGAGTGTGATTCCTCTCCATTGTGTCTCTTCGTTGTTTGCTGTGTCTTTCTTTTTGGGAATTAATGCTATGTAGCCGAGGTTGACATGTTCTGGGATGCTCTCCGAATTGTGTATTTCGGATAACATTTTCACAAATAGTGTCTCAAACAGGGGGTAGTACGCTTTGTAAAACTCCGCAGTGAGGCCGTCGGGTCCTGGGGATTTGTGTAATGATAGGGATTTTATGATTTTCTTGCATTCTGTTGGCGTGATTGGTGAGTCTATGTGTTCTGCCTCCTTGTCTGTGAGTCTTGGTAGTTGTGTCAAGAAGTTTTGTGTTTCTGTTTCGTCGTTTTCTTTTTCAGAGAATGTATTCGTGTATTGTGAGTGGAAGAATCGGAGGAGATTTGCATCTCCCTCGATTTCTAACCCCTCGTGTTTTATTTTATTAAATTGTGCTTTCTGCTTTTTTTGCTCTTCAAAGAGCCACGCAGCTTTGGTCCTTCCTTCATCTTGTTCCATTGTTTTTATTTTAGCACGAACCCAGGCCCCTTCAGCCTCTTTTATTTCAATTTGTTTTAGTTTTGGTCTGAGTGCATTAATGGCTATTTTATTTTCTTGAAGTGTTCTGTCTGTGTTGTATTTCTGAATTAGTTCTTTAATTTTGTTTATTTTTTCTTTGTTTGTGTTGTATTTTTTTTGTTTCCCTATCTTTATGGCGGCTTTTTTTACTTGTATTTTAAATTTGTTCCATGCCTCCGTTACATTTGTTATTTTTTTTATATTGTCTAGTATTTGTTTAATTTCCGATGTAAATTGATCTGTGTTAATAATACTGTTATTTAGTTTCCATAGCGGGTAGTTTCTGTTAGTGTATATGTTGCTGTCTAAGGTCTCAAGGGACAGTTTAGCCTTGATCAAGTGGTGGTCACTAAAGGTTAGTGGTGCATGGCAAACTTCCTTAACAGTGGACTTTAGATGCTGGCTTATGTATATTCTGTCTAGCCGTGAGGCATTGGTGGGGGAAAAATGTGTATACTCCCTCCGTGTAGGGTATAGTATGCGAAATGTGTTCTTTATATTACATCGTTGTATTATGCGTGTGAAGTCGTTCTTTGTTGAAGTGTTTTTAATTTCTTTGTCTATATTGTTGTTTTCAGTAAAGTTCATGTCCCCGGCTGCTATGATATTTTTTATGTTTAGCATTTTATTTCCAAGTGTTTCCCAGAAGTGTTTTTTGTTGTTGTGATTGGTAGGGCAGTAGATGTTTATTAACGACACTATTTGATCTCCCCAGACCACTTCAACCTCGAGGGCTCTGTGTTCTATTATGGTGCTGTGGGATATGATTTGTATGTTGCTTTTTTTTCTTATGAGTGTTGATAATCCTGCAATGCCATTACCTTGTGCTGGCTCGCCAACGATGTAGTAATGACATTGCAGGCTTCTGTGAAATTTTTTTTCTGTTTCTGAGTCTGTGTTTAGTCTCGTGTCTTGTAGCATTACAATGTCTGTGCGGTTCTGATGTATCATGTTTCTTAATAATTCCTGTGACTGCTGACTGTTTAGACCATTGCAATTAATGCTCACTATATTAATTGGTTTCTTCATAATTTTTGAAATCAGCAGATCTTTCTTCTCTGAGTTTTTACTTTATCTTTTTCTCTTTTTGCTTTTACATTAGGCGTAAATTTCATTTTGTTCCTTCTATGTGGGGTGAAAGCACTTGGGCTTTTTTCATTTCCACCCAGATTTTCTGGACTTATAGTAAGCTCCTCTTTATCATTCTTCTTGACAAATTCTTTTTTTCCTGCCATGACTTCTCTGCAATTTTGTTCCTGAGAGGTTATGCAAGATGTTACTGCTTCTTGCAGTTCATCTTTTCCGGCATTTTTTTTTTCTTCTGTAATGTCCTCTCTATATATATTTTTCTTCAGAGGTTACATGCGGTGTTCCCTCTTCTTGCTGCTTATTTGGGAGTATTTTTTTTTTGCTAATATCTTCGGATGTATTTTTTTCGTTTACTTTTTTCAGTTGCATGTCTTCTAAGTTGTTCTCTTGAACATCGTCTGCTTTTTCCAGCTCATTTTGTGTACTTGGCTGGTCTGCAGCCGTTCGTTTGGCTAACATTGATGCGTATGTCTGCCCAGGACATTCTTTCATGTTATGGCCTATTCGATTACACTGCTCGCATTTCGGAGCAGTGCACTCTTTTCTTAAGTGACCAATCTTCCCGCATCGAAAGCATGCAGTGGGGGCGTCCTGGGATGATAACTATTCCCGTCATTTTTTGAACATTTATGACATACGGTATTTCTTCAGTTTTGGTGCCTTCGTTCAAGGTGATGGTTACTTTTCTTTTGTTAGAAAGGACATGTGCCCACTCTTTGTCCCTGGTGTTACTGGTGACTTGTTCAATGCATTCGATTTTTCCAAATTTTTCGAAGTGCATTGACACAAGTCTGTTTGGGATTTGGGGGGGGGGTAACCAGTGTATAATAATATCTAGCTTACGATTTTTAGATATTGGTAGGATTTTGCATTTACGTTTACATACATCCAATTCTTTAGAATTTACAAACGTTTCTTTCACAGCAATGGATTTAAAGGAAATAAGGAAATATAATTATATTTGAGGACACCGAAGTGCCAGACATCTGAACCTCTTACCTTGGATTTGAGGCTTTCTATGATGTCTTCCTCGGTGTACGGGGCTCCAGCTGGGTCGCACTGTAAGATGCAGGCCTTACTCCAGTCCAGTTACTCGGGCAGGTTTATTGAAGATATGATGTCTACGTTGGTATCCATGGAAGAGACTGTAGCGTTTCCCGATAAATTATTCTTCGATCCGTTTACTTTGGTGAAGTTCTCTTGACGAACGGCCAGACTAGGGGCGGTCGGATTACTTGACGATGTTCCCGAGACAGTAACCATTTTCACGGAAAGCATTTAGCAATCGTGGGCGAGGGCACTGATAATCGCCTTACGACGCTCTTAATCCTTCAACAAAGCACTAAACGCTATGGACGCGGAGCACAATAAAATACGTCTGCTCTGGTCAGAGTCCAAGCAAAAAGTGTGCCACTTCCACTGAGCTACACAGGCCTTGCATTTTGCACATACATGACACTAAAATGTTATGAGTTTTGAACCTTGTATGTGTGTGATTGATATACACATTGTGGTAAAAAAGTAAAGAGTCAATTCAAATAACCTAAACAACGAACAAGGATGATATTTTCTTGTTCGTTTCACTCAACCCCTAATAGAGTTTTGACACAACAGTGGAAAGAGAAACATTACTGCTGTGATGGTATTTCATACTGCAGTCACATTCTTCTGAATGCTATAAATCGTGTCGAATTGGCGTTCTTTTAAACTAAATTTCAATTCGGAAAACGGAAAATTGCTACTAGAACCAAGCACGGGTGGGGGGATAAGGAGGTTGACTGAGCACTGCAACTTGGTTTTAAGAAAGAAATATCTGAAGATTGATCACTATGTGAGCAGGTGCGTTGCTATTTAAAAGCAGCCAACTAGACTGTTTCCATTCTGGTGCACGCACATGATTCTTGCCAATAAACGCTTCAATACCTCTGAGTAGTAGTCACTAGTAATAGTATTTCCTGTTGGAACGAATTCCTTATGGATTGCCCCTTTGTGATCGAAGAATGCCATGAGAATATATTGCTACGCGATTTCTGGAAACTAATTTTTTACTTCTTGGTGAATTCGTTGATTTGTCTTTTGGTCTGATGACTACACTCTGCAAGCACCTACTCTAGTTGCTAATATTGCTATTTGGGAAACTACGTTTCCCATCAGCTGTTTGAACAAAATCTTTGCAAGCACCTGGATATTTGCCATCTGGATGTTTCCTCATCACGCATCCCTGATTTTTGAGCTGCTAACGAAATTCTCTCTCTCCCGCCCTCACCCATCCTCTCTCTCTATATATACAGCTATTAATTCTTCTTCTACGTCTTATTTTCCTTAGCGAGGACAGGTTGAGTCCTTGGGGGTTAAGTGCATTTCTTTGTTAAAAGTAAGCTCTTTCATATGCCAACACCTTTTGAAAGCCCATTGCAGTTCTAATGGCTTTGTGCCATGTTAATTTTGTTTTTCCTTTGTTATTGTACGGCATATTAATACACCCAAGACCAGGCGAGGAAGTCTCTCTCTCTCTCCGGGTCCATTCTCACAATGTGGCCAATCCATTGGAGTTGATTTTTAATTGTGTTAAAAAACTATCAACTGTGTCTTCGAATTTCATAAAACTGTGTTTTAACTTGTTAAAAAATTCCAGCACTTATATATTCTGTCCAATGAATTCTCTTTATTTTCCCCAAGCGTTTCATTTTAAATGCCAACAGTTTCCTCTCTGCTTCTTTTTTTAAGGTCCAAGTTTCTGGTAGAATTATACTTTCGTATAATTTTATATTTAGAGTTGTAGCGGGAATTCTGTTGCTTTTCCAAATGTTATTAAGTTTATCAGATGGGGTGAGGAAAAAAAAAAACTAAATTGTATGTATTGCTTTATGTATTAGAACGAATAGCTGTCTGAAATGGAAGAATATATTAATTTATTTCTTTAGTTTATTTGATATGCTAGCTTTGGGGAAATGAGCAGGCTCACTCAGTTATGTTTTTGCGTCATCTTTGCGGGTATTTCAAATCGTCTGTTGCGTTTTGTCAAGCGTTAGTAGTTCAAGAATATCATATTAATATAATTGAAGATACTTTTGAGTGAAAATGGCGTGAAAATGGTTATGGAGTTGCAATTGTATATTAACATCGAATACCACGAACCTTCCTTATGGAAAAGAAACAAGAGTGTCTGTCCTCAGTAAAGTTTTATGGATGGAAGAATATTGCAGTAGGTCAATGGGAAAGAAACAAGTAAGTGTTTTGAATAAGAAATTTGAAATGTATTTTTAAAGCTTATGTAACGCATTAGGGTAGAATAGCTGTCTAAATATTTAAACCTTCAATAGTTGAAGTAGAGAAAATTATAAAATAGCTCAAAGACAACAAGGCGCCAGTTACTGATGTAATAGTAGTCGAACTCGTTAAATATATGGAGAGTGAATTAACTACTCGTATACATAAGCTGGTAAATTCAATATCGAAAAAAGAAGAGATACCCGCAGAATGGAAAGAATCGCCATATAAAAAGGGAAACAAAAATGAATGCGAATGTTACAGGGGGGGGGGGGGGCATCTTCCATTTAATCTGAGTGCTGGTAACCAGATGATGCACATAGTATTTTAATGGTTGCTTGGTGTACGGAAAAAATTTAAAAAAATTAACCTCATTGGTCATTTTAAATCTTCAAGTGCTGTGTTTTTTCCTAGTTTTACTTTGTATATTATCAGGGAATATAGAACTATTATGTGCAGGATATAAACACTTTCTATTCCATGCTAAATGCTTATGCAGACATTCAGCAGAACTACTCATGTCTGACATGTCTACTGCTCATGTTATTCTTATTGTATTCTCCATATACCTGTCACTGAATTAGAAATTTTTAGTTTATATATAGGCATGCTAATACCAGTCCTGTTCGTTTCCCTCTACATAGTTTGGTGAGATATCAGCCAGAAACAACCTTCGTTAGATGCTTTGGTCAATTGCTACACACACAGGAAGTTCTGTTTGTCCGTACAAGCCTTCTCATGCTAGTATCATTCTTATGGTAGTATGGTATCACTCTTATGGTAGTATCATTCTTGACAGATCTTAGGACCACAGTTACACCTCTTAACAAGCAAAGCAGGTTATTTTCCCCCCGATTAAACACTTCGGATGATCTCAACTTTTGAGAAACCAGTCAGCTCTTCTATTTTTTTTCAAAGTTGTGGCTTCAGCCAGATGGAACTTGCAATAAGCTCATTATTGAGCTCTGAAAGATCCTTTGTTTTTTCTCATTGTGATCAACATTATTGATGATTACTAACCAGCAGCATTCTTAAATAGTTACCTGAAACGTATGACCAAGTATTTTGCATATACACTGTGCAAATGACGTTTACATACATGTGCATAAAGGTTTCTAATTCACTGAAGTCATTAGCCACAGTAGAAGGTCATTATTGGCTGATTGGTCTTGCTTTCTTGATTTCATGTAATTTTCATGACTTGTGGTCAGCCTATTTTTGCTACTCTGGAGAGACACAAACCATGTGACATTGACTGGAAGATTTCTTAGGGCATATGCAAAATTAAAATATTGTGAAGATAGAACTGCATGAGTTTAACTGGATATAATGCAAAAGCATTCTTGATCAGCAAGAATTCTTTTTAAACCTCAACATAACTGGAGCTTAGCAGTGAAAAGGTTAATAAAAAAGATCATTAAAAAACATTAATGGAAAAAATGGGTATCCTGTTCTAAAACAAAATGCAGTCTCCTCTGTGTAGTCAATGCTGCATCTTTAGTGGGACAGGTGAAAGATATTCTATAAGAGAAAGTTTTAATGGATGAGAAGTTCAATTATTTTTGTAGTTGCTTGTGTATGTGTGTGTGTGTGTGTGTGAGAGAGAGAGGAGAATCAGAGTTGGTCTGCTTATTTTTGGAGAGAGAAAGTGGAACCCTCTCTTCTTGATGTTGACAGTATGTAACAAATAGTAATGTTTTTTTTTTTTGATTCCTGATGTGGAGGAATAGATTCTTGACCTTTTGAGTAATGTTATTCTACAGATGCCTCCATGGAGTGTGAAGGCTAAGACTCATTGTGGGAAGCCAAGCTATCAATACAATATCTATCATACTTCTCCTTGAAACCATTAACTGACAGTGCACTCATAACTGATTCAGGCAACCCATTCCATTCGTTCACCACTCTCCAAATGAAAAATTTAGTTCAAATGCTAACCACACTCTTAACAAACTTCAGGATTGACCTATTGTTCTACCCCGTCCCCAGCTGAAACATCCCCCCTGCATCAATCCTGTAAAATCCTTAAGTAACTTAAATGTTTCTATCATGTTATCCTACCCCCCCCCCCCCCTCTCCTTTCTGCATCAGCCAACTGCTACAATCCCCAAACCCTCAATCTATCCTCATAGGGAACATTGCACCAACCACTCACTATCTTGGTTGCTAGATTCTGGATCCTCTCCACCACTTCCTCATCCCTAAGAAACCCAGTTGATCAAACCTGAGCACAGTAATCCAGATGTGGTCATATCAAGGCTTTATACAATGGAATAACTCCCTTATCTCTGCTTGTTAGTGTTTTTCAATAACCAAGTAATCCTGTGAGCTACTCTGGCTACTTGAGCCATATGCCCTCTGAATTTCAACTCTCTATCTATTATTAACCCCAAATCATACATTTGGCCTATGATTTTCGTGGCATACAGTTCCCTCAATGTGGTACACAGCTTGAATCATGGATGTTTGTGATTGTCTTTAGCTGTGAGATGAATGTCATCACCTGGTGTGAGACCACTGCCCCATCTATTGGATGCCTGAAGTGGCAAAAAGCTTCATTTGATCTCTAGAGCAGGGTTTCCAGACTATATAAAAAATAAATGAAAAATACAAAAAGTATATATAAAAAAATCCTTTATCCTATGGTACAAAATGTATTATAGGTTTACAAAATACCCAAACATGAAAAAAAAAATTGCTTAACTTTACACTTTTCCCCATTAAATTGACATCCATAATGTTTTGCCCATACTGTCAGCCTATTTAAATCATCCTGCAAACTCTTTACATTACCTTGATTAACTATTACCTTACCTTAAACTAGCATTATCAGCAAATAGCTGAATATTTCCCTCCAACCACAGAATCCTGCAGCATACCACCAGACATCTGCCTTCTCTTGCATTCTGTTCCTCCATATACTACTTTTTGCTATTTGTCCATTCAGCCTCCCTTTTATCTATATCACCAGTTTTATATCCATCCCCATTTGTTGAAGTTTGCATAACAGAGTTTCATGTATCCTGTCAAATGCCCTTTGAAAAATCCAGCAGTATCATCGTCTAGACATTCCCTTTATCCAACTCAGCTGTCACTCCATTATAAAAAGGTAGTAGATTGAGGCATGACTGACCCTTTACAACGTCATGCTGTCCCTTATAGAGTATCATATTCCATTCCTGAATCCCATTCCTGAATTCTCTTTTTGACCAATTTTCTAGTACTTTTACCATCAATCCTGAGATATTGATTGATCTATAATTTGCTGCCACAGACTTAGATCCTCTTTTGTGCAAAGGAATTATTTTGCCCTCCTTCCACTATGTTGGGACTTTATCAGAACTGAGATTTAAACAGCCTAGTTCAGTGGTGGCGAACCTTTTTATGTGGGCGTGCCAAAAATTTGCAAATCGGGTTGCTGTCGTGGCGGTGCATGCAAAAATTTACCAGTTGACTTGCTGACGTGCCAGGCAGTTTTTAATAGGGGAAAATTAATAGAAAATTAATCTAACTTAATTTATTTAAATATTTATAATATACATATTTATTTATAATATTTTATAAATAATATTTTTTTTATTTATAATATTTATTTATATATAAATTTATAATATTATTTAGTGTAAAATTGATTATTGTATTATTAAATTGATTTTAATGATGTTCGTTTGAAAAAAAAATGGTAGTAAGAAAAATATTTATGCATTGTAATTCACCGTAGAAATCAGCTGAGCACGGGGAGCAGCACAAGGATGTCAACTTATCGGCGAAATGCTTACCATATTTACTCAAACATAACTTGTCCTCACGTATAACTCACACCCCTGATTTTACTTTATGAAAAAGACATTAAAAACTTTTGCATATATCTCACACATGAAAAATGTTTGAACATTGGAACTTTTTTCACTTGGTTAGACTATAAATTATATATTTAGTTTAATCCTTTATTCAAGTGTAAGCAAACAAAGTTTGTACCTGAAGTATCTTCAGGACTGGTGCAACTCATGGCAAGGGTGGACTGACTTCACATCACTTGCCTTAGTATCCCATAATGCAAAGCACATCTCCTTGCAGACATGTATAATGCTATGCATTAAGGGAAGGGCCACTACCCAGACTGGTTTAGACCTTTATTGAGGTCTCGTCAGTGGGAGCCTGACCCAGAAGTGGTGATACTAAGGTGGAAGTAATGGAGAAGTCATATTTAGCTATACCAGTTGCCAAAAGGTGTCTCACCTTATTATTAAATTACTCTGGATTGGAGAATGATGTCGAAGTTTATTCACTTGGTTAGACTATAAATTATATACATGCGTCTTCTGAAAAGTTCTTGGCCTAACGATGAAAAAAAAACGAATTTATAATTTCAAAATTATTTTTATTTTTCAAATAATCTCCCTTAAGACTAATACATTTATTCCAGTGATGCTCCAACACCATTATCCCATCCTTGTAGTAGTTCTCAGTAAGATCTGCAAAATACCCATCTACAGCTGCAATCACCTCTTGATTCGAAGAAAAACGTTGAACAGCGAGGAATAGTTTTAGTTTTGGGAAAAGTAGAAGTCAGAGGGAGCCGAATCTGGGGATTAGGGCAGATGTTCCAACAATTCATACTGCAGATCCCTTAATTTTCCCATTATCAAAACACCTTTGTGGGCAGGTGCATTATCTTGATGAAAGATGATTTTTTTCTTCTGCAAACTGGTCTTTTCTCACAAATTTTTTTTGTCTAATCTGGTTAAAAGATCAGAATAATATTCCCTGATTATTCTTTTACCCTTTTTCAAGATGATTAATAAACAAAATGATTTTAGCATCCCAAAACATCGATGCCATGACCTTTCCTGCTGATGGAACCAACTTTGTCTTCTTTAGCGTTGAACAACTGGCTTCTATCCACTGTTTCGACTGCTGTTTGGATTCTGGTGTGTAATGGTGAATCCAAGTCTCATCCATTGTAATAAATCAATGAACAAATCAGTTTTATTCTTGTGAAAACACTCTAAGCACTGTTCAGAGATTTTCATGCAAGTGCGTTTTTGATCTGCACAGCACCTGTCTTTGCACAAAGCTTTTTCATTTGCAATTCTTCATGTAAAATGTATCCTACATGTTCTTTTAAAATGCCTATAGTCTTTCATGCACTTTGACTCGCCGGATCATCTAATATCATATCGTGCACTTGATCAATGATTTCTGGTGTTGTTACACTTTTACTTTTTGACGTCCTTCACATGGATCATCCTCAAGGCTGGTACGACCACTTTTAAACTTGGTAGCCCATTTCTTAATTGTCAAAAACGAAAGAGAAGAATGCCCATAAACGTTTATGAACTTGGAATGAATTTTTTTTGGCGTTAAACCTTCTTTTATAAAGAATTTTATAACCGCATGATGTTCAATTTTATCCAAGACTTTTGCTTCAGACAGTTGTATAAAACAAACAAACTTGATAGAATGACTTACAATTTCACATGGATGTTTATATGACAGATGAACCAACTTAGGAAAAAAGAAACATCTTGTCGATAGTGTTGTCATTTATGTTTGAGGCCGAGAACTTTTCAGACCACCCACATATTTAATTTAATCTTTTATCCAAGTGTAAGCAAACAAAGCTTGTGCCTGAAGTATCTTCAGGACTGAGGCAACTCGTGGCAAAGGTAGACTGACTTCACATCACCTGCCTTAGTATCCATAATGCAAATCACATCTCCTTGCTGACATGCATAATGGGAAGGATCACTACCCAGACCGGTTTCGACCTTTATCGAGGTCTCATCAGTAGGTGCCAGACCCAGAGGTGTGATACCAAGGTTGAAGGAATGCAGGTCATATTTTCACATCTTATTATTAAATAACTCTGGATTAGAGAAAGATGTTTGGAAGTGTGACACCTTTTGGCAACTGGTATAGGAAACATGACTTCTGCATTACTTCACCCTTGGTATCACCTGTGGGTCTGGCTCCTACTGAAGAGACCTCAATAAAGGTCGAAACCAGTCTGGGTAGTGACCCTTCCCTTTATGCATAGCATTATACATGTCTGTAAGGAGATGTGTTTTGCATTATGGGATACTAAGGCAAGTGATGTGAAATCAGTCTACCTTTGCCACGAGTTGCCCCAGTACTGAAGATATGTCAGGCACAAAATTTGTTTGCTTACACTTGGATAAAGGATTAAACTAAATATATAATTTAATTTTTAAACATGTTCACTTTGAGGCGATAGTAACTCGCTCCCTGCGGTTAACAGCATGCCCTACCCAACAGCCAAATACTGCAGATGCAAGAAAAAGAAGTAGTTTTATTGTATCCCCGAATAAGGTACGGAGCCATTTGCAGTCTGTGTAATATCTTTCTCAACAAATAGTGCAATTACAGATAGCTGGAATGAAAACGATGCTAGCTAATGAATCGCATGTACCCTCTCACAGAAACTATGCTGTATAGACTCAAGTAAAACCATATGTTGCACGGGAAACACAGTATCTAACTAAAACTATTGTCCAATTTTTCAATTACCTAAAATAAGTGTTTGTTTTATTGCATTTGAAATTCTTGATGTCACTATGACAGATCACAAAGGCGAACTTCAAATAAAATTCTACCACGAATTGAAACATGCTATATAATGTTTGTGTAAGTTCATCTGCCAGCTCAAATAAGCAGCAATAAAATTCAACCAAGGGTTGAAACTTTGTGTGAGTTGAGCCTGCCGGTAATGAGAAGTTCCATTGGAATGATAAACGACATCCCTTCATGAATGTGTTAAAACTAAGAAATATATAGTGAATGTTGGCATGACAGTTTCAGATGTTATGGAATTCGGTTGAATAAAATTAGAATGTCAATCCAAGAATTGTTGATTGCCTTTGTAGGTCGCGATTTCACCAATCATATGCATGACTTCATAGCTGCTCTCTCGTGTAAAACAAAATTTAACTTATACGTATTGTAACAATCTAAAAACAGGCTGAATGTTTATAAGTGTATATATATACCTGTAAATTGTTGATGTGTCAGCAAAATTCTCAGACATGCCACCTCTGGCACTCGTGCCATAGGTTCGCCATCTATAGCCTAGTCAAAGGCATTGCCATTTCCCATGTATATTGTATTAAAGTGCAATCTGATATCACATCCAGTCTTACAGCTATATTTGTATTCAGATCTTGTACTATTCTTAGTATATGCGATTCATCAAACTCTGTTCTCACTTCTCTGTCATCACTGTAAATGTAATTATGTAAAAATTGTTCTGCTGAGATCATTTTATCAATATTTTGACAAGAAAACTCATTCAGACTGTTATGTTGATATAATTTTTCACTGTTATGAATAACGTATTTTAATTAGCTGACCTCTCATAATTTTTTAACTCTTTTATTTTCTTCTTAAGTCCTGTTGTTCTAAGGAACATGAAAAAATATTTAAAATGTGAGAATAGCAAACCTCTTTTGCCTGAATTCAAATCTAGGTATGTATTTTTTTTTATTATTTATTTAGTTACTAATTAATTTTCAAATGCTTACCTCAAGTCCGTAAATATGATCACAGGCCAATCCTGCTTAATGAGCCTTCATTAACAGTCTGTACTTGAATGACCTAGAAATTGAATTAATAGATTGTAAAAAAAAAAAAAAAAAAAAAGTCCTGTATTTATGTGGTTTTTCTAGCAATGCATATCAAATCGTTTCCCCTGCATACCACCAGTGCACTCTCCCCATCACCTTCAATCTCTGAGTCATGCATTCTGTTTCTGTTGTAAATCAGTAGCCACTTAGATTTACAGAATGCTTTTTTTTTTATTTTATATATTATTATTGCATGTATATCCACAAATCTTAAACCGGTAGGTGAGCTCCCATGCATAAAAGAAAGAATACTAGCTGTAGACTGAATGTTGAAATGGATATTATTAAGCAAAGTGTTGTGTGAGATAGACATCACTGTGTACTTGGCATGGTAGATGTGAAATGAAACACATTAGGAAACAGTTCTATTCTTCCTTTAAAAAAAAAAAGTCACAGAAAAAGTAATCATGGGAGAAAGGAGCATAATGACTACCTTTAATCAGGACCTTTCTGTCTCTAGACACCTGTTATGGTGGAAGATGATCAGATGGCAGTGAATAATTTAGTTTTTCTGTTTCTTCTTCATTTTCTGATACCTGTAAACCAGTAACTTAAATGGGACTTTTTAAATGTTTCTTTTAATTTTTTTAAAATTTTTTCTTTAAATTTTTTAATTGCTGGCCTGGTTGGCTGAGTGGATAGTACAGCCGCTCTCCAATCAACAACCTGTTGGTTTGAGAATGGGCCATGGGTGTATGTAAAAGCTTCTTCTGGAGCTGTTAGCTCCTTGAGTCTATAAAGGCTTGTTTGCTTTTTTTTTTTTTTTTTTTTTTTTTCAAAGGCCTCTCAGTTCTCATGTTGTAAATACATTTGCACTGTATTCCTATGTATATGTTATAGTAAGTCATACCAAGTGGATTTATAGAAAGTTTAATATTTTCCATTTGTATGGTGGGATTTTTTTTGTTTCACAGTACCAGTTAAATCTTGGACAAGTCTTATGGAAATTTGGTGCTTGATATTAATTGTTTATCAGCATCACATTTTGGTCCCTCATTATCCACCTATAACAAGGAACTGCCCCATACTACATGTTAAAATCGTTTGGGAATTGTGTTGTAAGTGAATACATTGTTGGGACAGACTTCAAAAATTATTATTCCAAGGCACTTGGAATTGTCACTCCATGTGTAGTCTTAATTTTAAATTCTATGAAATTTCTGTTACATTATATTTATTAAATTACATTTAATTTTTAATCAGAACAGATGAAGATTAAATCACAGTGGAAATTGCTTTTCACCTCAAAACATTTTAATAAATTTCATAGGGTCTATCATTAAACGGTTTTTATTTTTTTGACGAGTGAGCTGTTTTCGAATTTAGGTTATATAGTTGTTTCTTATGTTGTTTATAATTTCTGACAGTTTTCTCATAATTTGATTTACGAGGATGGTGGTTAGAATGGTGTAAGATGAAAGCAATTCCTTCCTACGAACACTGCTACAAACACGATATTCCTTGCTACAAACACTGCACAACATCCCATTTCCCATGCATAATTCCTCAGATTTTGTGTATTAATTTCTTGACCATTTACACCTACTTAATTTAAAAAAAATATCACATTAAAAAAATGTATAAAAGTGAGTCAAGTATATGACCAGTTATACTTGACTAAGAGTCACATATAAGTCTATGTTACTCCTATTCATGAACACATTTACCAGCACACAAGCAGCATTGATCTCCTTTCTACAAAACACCTTTATTCCACCTTATAACTCCAGGCTATCTGCTGAGTATCTGCTTAATGACTGGCTTTTCAGTTCCAGATATATTCCTTTCCCCACAGGAGTTCTTATATGGTTAGCCACCAACCAATTATCACCTAGTGGTCACTTTCACCATCTGGAGCTAGATTTGACATCCCATTTACAATATTTTCTGAAACAAATGTATTTATTATAAATGGATGTCAAATCTAGTTCTAGATGGTGAGAGTAATCCTTAGGTTCCTTTTCTTTAATGGTACACAGTAATCAACATTCATTTCATTGAAATTATGGAGATTACAACTGTTAAGAATAATTACTTTAATTTCTCTACATTTCAACCTTCATATTAAGATCATTCATCATCTGGTGTATATACACACACACATACAAAGACAAGCTATATTACATTTTAAACAGTATGCCAGAATGACAATGATTTGATAAACCATCATTCTACTGGCCTGACCTCTAGGTGGAAAGAAAAAAAAAAATCCTACATCAAAGCTATGTCCTATTTACAACTGAAAAGGTCTGATAAGCATCTAGAACAAAAACGATGTTAAAGAAACTGATATAACCACAAGAAAGAACATATCTTAAAACCCTTTAATCCTAATGTTTTCATCAAATTGTAATAATCTGTTCTTTTTCTTTTAGGATACATAAGAAGAGTTTCTTTAATATCATTTTTGTTCTAGGTGTTTATCAAAACTTTTCAGTCCCCCCCCTGTGTATAACATCATCAGAAACCAAATTCATAGTTTTAATTCAGCAATAGTGGTGGCCTAATCAGTAATTTAACATAAGTGTTAAGGCTAAGATCCTAGATTAATACACTCCTAAATGAACTCTTAGAACCAAGTTATGTGGGTAGAATATGGGTTATCCATATTCTTGGGATTTTTAAACCATCATAATTGTTAAGATTAGAGTGGTTAATTAGAATTTCAGAGCCCTCTTTAAATTTTTGCTCATACCACATTTTTGTGTGATGATCAGAAATGCCAGATTTACCATAGTTATTAAATTTAATGTTTTTTTATTTTTATTTTTGATAGAAACGGTGCATGCAGTTTCACTTATTTGAGGCATTACAGATACACTGAATACAGTATACTCCAGGGTAGGCCAGTGGTGGAGGTGGATCCTTGAGGAGTTGAATAAGTTCTTTAATTTGGTAGGAGGTTTAAAGGTGGCATTAAAGTTGTATTTCTGTAGTATTCTGTTTATTTTATCTGCCTCTTAATGTATGGAATGGCTACAGTTTTATTGTATTTTTTTTATTTTTATTATTAGGTGCAGTCTTGTGAAGAATTTTGTTGATGGTATTTTTGCTGTAGCTAATTTTTAGAAAGGTATTGCTAATAATTTTTAATTCATGTTCAAGGTGCTCTCACTGGAGTGAATCTTTAAAGTTCTGTTTTTTAGTATGTCAGTGACACCAATTTTTTGTGTTGGGTGGTGGTAGTTTGTTGGCCAGCATGTGTAGGCTTACAGTAAACAGAGAAGGAAAGACTGCCAGAGGGAAGACACGTGACAAGTGTATCTAGAAATGGAAGCTTGTTTCAACTTCCAATTTCAATTGTGAATTGTTAGTGTTGTTTAAGTGGCTAAGGAAAGTGTCTAATATCTGGTGGGCATGTGGCCAGATAATGAAATATTGTCAACATAACTAAGTAGGGATGCCCTGAATATTCGATTTTACTTCGGTATTCATCAGCTAAAGCATAAAAATTTCTATTAGTCAGTGTCATAACAAACACAACCAATTGGTAAAAGTCTCCCTTTATCTTTTGCGATTGTTCAAATGGAATGGTTTCCAAGGCTTATTCCGTAGCACATTTTCTCAGAAAATTTCTTTTGGCTCTAGCTACTAGCTTATTCCTTGAAACAGTTTTTTTTTTTTTTTTAATTAGTCAGAAATATTTATGAAGAAATCAGATGTATAGAACAGTGTTCTCCCCAGAAATTTTTACTAGCCAGGTGTACAAAAAAGATACTGCACAGTATTTTCTATTATTTGTAAATACAACCCCTCTAATAACAGTGAAAGCTTCAGAATTTCAGTTTACCATTATCTTCATGGAATACCACTGTTGGATTCTGATAAAGGAGAAATTTAAATTATTAATATTCCTTACAGAATCCAACTTAATCCACCATACCAAAGGCTATACTTGTAAAAAATTATTTGATGTTAATCCCATGATTGTAAATTATTATTTATGTAATTGCCTTGAGTTTATTTATTAAATTTTATTAATTAATCTAAAATATGTGTTAGTAATGATAGGACCTTGTATTGAAATATTATTCTGTGTATTGATTATTCCTAATTTAATATTATGAGGAATGGTATATATAAGTTTAATATGCCTTATGTGAATTATAATATTTTGATTTTTTATTTATCACTACCGGTATGTAAAGGTATAATGTTATGCAATATTTCTGTTTTTATTTTATTTTGTTTGTTACTATAGAGACGGGCTAGAAATAGCTAGCACGTGCATGGATCGCAAGATATGGTATTCAACTGCAGAGAAGGAATTGAGATAAGAGAGCGTGAGAAACAATTTTGAGCGTGAAAAAGGAGGAGGTATATAAGCTGAGAGCGGAGAAAACCGGGGGCTACAAGACAAAGGGGAATATGAAAAGCAATTTTGCTTCACCCATCTAGCCAGAAATGTTAATGTTAAAACCGGGTGGGGGGGGCTCTTCTCTTTTTCAGGACTGACCATTCAGAGACACGAGAGCATGGAGTATAGCACAGACAGATGAGGAGAATACTAGAGGCAGCAAAGTGAATGCAAAGGATTGCTGTGTCTAGAACTTTAGTGCTGTAATTGGACTATTTAAGGACCGGGAAAGTAATAGGCAACTGAGAATAATTCTAGAAGTTAAAGAATTACTACGTGTTCCATTAGTTTCATGGAGCTTTAACAGAGAGCTGAATTGGTCGAATAGTGTTAAAGAAGGAATGAGCATTTTCCTTTATCCAAGTACGTCCATACACGTGAAGTGCGACCATTAATAGTTCAGTTATCATTGAGAAGATTTATTCTAAATAGTGTTGCCATAGTGTGCTAAGTAAATATAGTTACAAAGTATGCCCATAGTGAATTTGATGAGCAAAGGATTTATCCGGTAAGAACTGTCCAATTTTATGTTACTTCAGTGCAGAGATGTATGTGTAATTCCTCCTGTTATTCCCCACATTAACTATAATGTTTTTTGCTGAAATCAGCCGGAGTATGAAAGGGTATACTCATGAAGCAGTTATTGTCACCGTTAATGTATTGAGACTTTACTGACTCTATGATAATAGTAAAATTCGTTATTAAGAGATTTTGTGATATTGAACTCTATTAAAAGTCATTTTAATATTGTGAAAGCCATAAGTCTGATAGCAGAATGCCCATAGAGACCGAATCTGTAAGATGTTGTGACCAGTTAAGCTAAGACATTTATATTATCTTGTTCTCAGAATTGAGCTTATATGTATAATATATAACCCAGAATTAAATGTTTTGTTTTGATGATTTTAAAATTGTGTTTGCCTGAATCTCCTTTGCTGCACTGTTCATGAAATTATCGGACCTAACGGGAGCTTCAAAAATAAGAGATAAACTCAGTCTACGAAGAAAATAATATTGATATAAATAAAATTAGTTGATGCTTGGTTTCACTACATTTCATTAGACTTTTGAGATGTGGTGTTACAGAAGGCTGTTGAGGATATCATACACTGAAAGGCATACAAATGAATGGGTGTTAGAAAAGATTAGTAGAACTTTAAGGCTCCTTAAGGATATTGACAGAAGAAAATTAAAATATTTTGGACACATAGAAAGGATGGAAGGAGGACTTCTAAGAACAGTAATAGAAGGTAAAGTTCCTGGATAAAGAGGCAGGGGTAGACCATCAATGAAATGGATGGATAACGTGTGTGGAGTGACTGATCTTCAGAGAGTTGGGGCTGCCAGAAGGGCAAACAACAGGACTATATGTCGCGGCCTAGTGTGGAACATCATCGAGCATCGGAGTGACCATACGGCATCTGTAGATGCCCAGTGAACACAGACAGACAGACAGTCTAAAAATATAAATTTCTCTATATTTAAATTAGTAATCAACCAGCAACTTACTACTTGTTTAAGAACAGAGTTAAAACAAGATGGCGGATCAAAAACAAGGAAGTACGATCCAACAATGCTGACATCAATATAATATTAATATTGTACATATAACTTTAGTGTTTGTTACATACTAAATAAATTTCAAATGAAAAAAGTTTCCATCATATTTAACTGAAAAATGTAAATTCCAACATCCATATAAACAAACAAATCTTAGCATAAACAAGTGAATCTTCAATAGAATATTATAAAAACACATATTTTGAATATGCAAGTTAAGAAAGATGCTTTTTCATTACAAATTAAAATAGTAATTTTATTAGAAATTACTTCAAACAACGATAATATTTTATATAATAATTATAACAAACAAGACTAGGATTTTTCTTATTTTCTCATTCTCTCTCTATGTTCACTGGGCATCTACAGATGCTGTATGGTCACTCCGATGCTCGATGATGTTCCACACCAGGCCTCGCCATGTAGTCCTATTGTTTGCTTTTCTGGCAGCCTCAACTCTCTGAAGATCAGTCACTCCACACATGCCATCCATCCATCTCATTGATGGTCTACCCTTGCCTCTTTTTCCAGGAACTTTATCTTCTGTTGCTGTTCTGAGAAGTCCTCCTTCCATTCTTTCTATGTGTCCAAAATATTTTAACTTTCTTCTGTCAATATCCTTAAGGAGCCTTAAAGTTCTACTAATCTTTTCTAACACCCATTCATTTGTACGCCTTTCAGTATATGATATCCTCAACAGCCTTCTATAACACCACATCCCAAAAGCAGATATCTATTCCTAACCTTTTCTGACATCTTCTGAACAGCAATTCTTCACATTAATAATGGATCCCAGGTACTCAAACTTGCTGACTTCCTCAATTCTTTCTCCATTAAGATATACTTGTTTCTCAAGAGCTTCTCTGTTTGTTTTTCCTTTGAGAACCATGATCTTTGTCTTGCTAGAATTGAGTTGAAGTCCTCTGTTATTACTGATCTTGTTAACTTTGTCAAGAATTAGTCCTAGTTCTTCCATGTCATTACAAAGGAGTACTGTATCGTCAGCATACCTCAGATTACTGATCAATCTACCTCCTATCGTAATTTCTGTCCTGAGCTCATCCAATGCTTCACACATGATGTCCTCTGCATATATACTAAACAAGTGAGGAGAAAGTAAACATCCTTGTCTAACTCCTTTTCCAACTTGAAGCCAGTCAGTCAATCCAACACCTGTTCTTGCTGTGGCTTCTTGCTCCTTATACAGGTTGGCTATCAACCTGATAGTGTGTTGAGGAAAACCCATTCTTTTCATTACTTCCCACAGTTTCACATGCTCAACACAATCAAAAGCTTTAGAGTAATCTAAGAAACACATTACCAGAGGGAGTCTGAATTCTTTATATTTTTCTATGATCTGTCTAAGGCAAAGGATCTGATCTCTGGTGCCCCTACCTTTCCTAAAACCTGCTTGTTCCTCGGGCATCTCTGCCTCAACTTTGGCCTCAATCCTATTTAGCATGATCTTTAATAAAATTTTGCTTGCATGAGATATCAAACTAATAGTTCTATAATTCTTGCATCCTTTCTTATCACCTTTCTTGTGTAGTGGTATGAAAACTGACTTCTGCCAGTCTCTAGGCCATGATCCTGTATCCCATATCCTTATAATCAATCTATGAAGCACTCTTATCCCTCCATCCCCTGTGGCCTTAATTAACTCTGTTGGGATTTCATATGCACCTGGGGCCTTATTGCTGTTGAGCTGCTTAACTGCTCTTTCAACTTCATGCCTAAGTGGAGGAGGTTCCAAATCAAAATTTTCTTGGTGGGAGGACTCTACATTTTCTTTATCCACTCTGCTGTACAGTTCCTCACAGTATTCTTTCCATCTGTTTTTGATTTCCAACTCTTCTGTTAATGATCCATTCCTGTCTTTGATGACATTCGATTTAGGCTTAAACTTGTGCTTTAAGTCACGAACTAAATTAAACATCCTTTTATAATTATGCCTTCTCATCTGGAACTCTGTTTCTTCACATTTATTAGTATAGAACTTTTCCTTGTCCTGCTTGATGGCTCTTCTGATTTCTCTATGTAATCTCTTGTATTCTTCGGTCCCTGTGTCTCTTTCTTTTTCCAACCACCTTCTTTTGATTAGTTCCCATGTTGAATCTGATATTCATGGGTCTCTTGGTTTTCTTATTGGGCTGAGATATGTCTTTGCTGTATCCTGTATTATCATCCTGACACCTTCCCCAAGCATTTTTGGTGAGATTTTCTCATTGGTCTCCAAAAAATCATCCAGTCGAGTTGATTTTTTCTCATAAAGTAATGAAAAACCTAGTAATGCTCGCAGCTTAAAATTCTATACATTAATTCTTCTCTTCTTCTTAGAAGCCCAGTTGTCAGCAGCTTTTTCATAAATTAAAATCTGTTGGATTTTAATTTATGAAAAAATTTTCTCTCCAGTGAAATCAGCATCAGATTATTTAGAGTGTTCTGACCTGATATGATATGATATGATCAAAACCTGTATGATTCCTCATACAGGTTTTTATCCTTTTTAATGCAGAGAAACCCCTTTCACATTCAGCTGTGCTCACAGGTATCGCCAGTCCAACAGCAGCTAGTTTTGCTAAATTTGGAAAAGACTCTTTGAGCTCAGATGTTGTTGCTAATTTCAGCACTATTTGTCTTGGATCTAGATTTTTGTATGACTGTCCATTAATCATTTTTGATGCAACTGCCCATTCTAGTTTAGTACTTTCATAGTTTAAAACTGTGGGACTTCCATTTCTAGAATAATAATCAAAAAGAATCTCAGAAGCCTCATGTTTCTGCATTAAAAAGTCTTGAAAAGCAGGAAATGATTGGCATATCTGGAAATCTTGCTTCTAGATGTTTAATAACTGTGCCTATGTATTTATCATATATTGTAGTCTTAAATGTAATAACATTAGAATCTGAATAATCAATGTGAAGGTCTGACCATTCACCTGAAAGATGCTGATGAAGATTTTGAAAATGACTGCCAGGAGTGTCTTTCAATTCCATGATGGATAGTTTTCTGGCTTCTAAGACTGGCTCTATTTCAGTTAAGTCAACATCTTGCCTTTGCCATGATCTAGACAATTTAGATAAATGCGGTAACACATCTGAAAGCATCATTAGTGATGTTACGAAATTGTATGTTCTGATATACAGTTGTATCTCGCTAATCCGAACCTCTTTAGTCCGAACCCTCCAATAATCCGAACTGCGGTTTGAAAGAAAAAAAAGTGTTATTTATTAGGTATTATTATTTTGTGTACTACTATTATTTTTATTTAATAATTATTATTTTAACTATTATTATTACAGTACAGTATTTTTTTCATACTGTCGATTGTACGGTTATACTGGAGGCCTATTTTGATGTATCATATGCTCATGTTTGCTTTTTTATACTGTACAGTACGGACTGTATTGTTGGCATGAATCACAAATATACACAAAAAGAGGAAATTCAAAACGTGTATAATGTGGTTAAAAATATAAATCCAGATGATGAAATTTCACAAACAGACATTACGGAATGGATTACAGGTAGAACCGAAAGTGAAATCGAAATCAAATCAGATGCTGAAATTATAAATATGACGCTACATATTTATGATGTATTATGTAGTCATTGTCTTCTTCTAATGAATTAGAAGACAATGATAACGATGAAGAACTATGAAAAAAAAAGTAAAACATGAAGAGGCAGCTGACAGTTTTAATATGTGTATAGAATGTGTTAAGCAAATGATACGCCATTCCACAAAATTTTGTTACTAATGCAGCTCCGAGGAGAAGCATTCGAAAAGGTTTAGCTTCGAAGAAACAAAATAAAATCAGTGTGTTATTTTGGGAAACTTTTTTTGTGTTGTGTACAAGAAAGTGATATTTTTATGCAAATTAAGTTACGTGCTGAATTATGCAATTTTATTAAATCAGAATCCTTGACAATACAGGTACAAGAAATTAAATTTTTTACTAAAATAAACTTATGTACTGTATTATTTTTTGTTTTACATTACAGTACAGTAGCTTTTTTTCTATCAGTTTCTATCCTTGATGTACCATTAGAATCTGATTATTTTTGTCTTAAACGCTAGTTATTGTTGTCTTTTGGGGGGGAAATTTTCTAATCCGAACGAGCACGGTTTTTATTAGTTCGGATTAGCGAGATACCACTGTATTTACTTAAATCTTCAGCTGTTATATCATTTCATTCGGTGGCCTCTCTTTCCAATGCAGCTATAACACTCACCATGCATTCTCTTAGAGACTGTATTGCAGAATCATGAGACAGACATCTACTAACACTAGCCATTTTAAGTTTAATCTGAGGACTGTTCAGTATATTTTGGATTTGGGTTAAACCAGCCAGACTGAGGAATTTTGGAAGAAGAAAAACAATTGCTTTAAGATATCATTAAACATGACTAAATAAGGCACTTCAGCAACTGCTTGGGCACTAGTAAGAGCCAGTCGGTGGTTTACACAATGACAGTTGACCATGAGTCCATCTGTTTTATCTTTGAGCAGTTTTACAACTCCCTTTTGCTTTCCAATCATGACAGCTGCTCCATCCGATCCTCGGCCCACCAGATTACAAGTTTTTAAGCTTAGACCGAGAAGGGTTTCCATTACTTTGTTAGTTATAGTCTCAGCTTTGCCATCAATGATATTGCAAGTTGATAAAAACTAACCCTGACCTCGTTTCTAAGTCGACAAACATATTTAATGTACACAATCAGCTGTTTTAAAACTGAGATGTCTGCAGTTTCATCACATAAAACACTGAAATCTCCAGAATGTATATTTTTCAATATTTTAGATCTAATTTTTGATGCTAAATTTCAATCAACTCTTGCATTATTCTTTCTGAGGTATAATGTGCATTTTTACCAACGTTAAGATGTTCTAAGTAGGAACAGCCCATAGCGATGCAATACTTGAGCAATTTTTCAAATAATGTAGTATGTGTTAATTCATTTTTTGCTAACCAATACATAGATCTTAAAGCTCCCAGAAAAGCATCTCTCTGCAAGTTATTCAAAATTGAAATTGATTTTTCAATTTGCCCTATTCCAGTTTCTTCTAGTATACATTTTTCGATTATATCTGAACAAGAATCAGTGTGTTACTTGCTTTGTTCATGGTCAACCAAGCTTTCATTTCGAAGTCTTGTGCATGTCATGGTTACCCAAGTCACTTCTTTGTTTTGCGTCGTCTCTTTCCATATTTTATACATTCCATTATCTTTTGCCACTAACCAATAGAATTTTTTAAAACCACTCGCTGTTAATACCTGATAAGCGATGTTTAGACGCACATTTTACATTTGAAAGAGACTCTGCAGAAATCAGCGATTCTGTTGTTCTTTTGGCGTCTTCGCTACTATGCTTATCAGTTTCATCTTTCTTAAAATAACTTAAGAGTGTGGTTTTCTGACTTGGCTTTTTACTCATTATGGGGTAATTTAATAAATACAAAATATTATTGTTATTAAATTAATCAGAACAAATAACTGAATTGTGCACTGACAGTAATACCCGAGACACATAACGCACATTATTTTGGTCCTTATTTACAGTCTTAACTCCTCCACTTTAAAAGCTCCCAATTCTATGATTCCTTTTTCAGAATCTTCTATCAATATGCTCCCGATTGTCACATAAAAACTTAATTTCCTAAGAACAAAATTTTGCCCGCCTGCATTCTTAAACTTCCATTAGCTCTCTTCTGTTTATCCTCCATTCTCTGATACCGAATGCTCTCTTGTTGTTTTTTGTTACGATATTGAATGCTCTCTCTGTCAGCTGTCAATCACCCATCAAACTCCTCGGTGAGCATGCGCACTCCATGAAAGTGGGCAAGCAAGAAGTTATGTATAATGGCTGACGTGTTGTCTCCGTTAGCGTTACGAGAATGTCTTTACAAAACACGGCACTTAATAATTTTAAACTCAATCCTATTCCTTTACTACAATAAAATTTCTGAAAATTCCAGTAAGTACATAATTATTTTTTAAATGCTTCACATTTCATTTTGACAAAATAACATCAATAACGTGTATATCTCAAGTGCCGACAATGCTAACACGCATTGTCGGCCCTTGCGATATTAAACCAAAACTAATAATGTACTAACATAAACAACTAGAAAAATGTTCAGAATTTTAAATTACGACCATTTTTACAGGTGTGCATCAAATTGAATATCCGAAGCTCTCGAGATTGGCTTGCAGTGCAAGAAATTGGGTTGGTCTCACGAGTATCGCGACTCTCCAGTTCAATTTCTCATCACTGTTAATTAAAAAAGTCTTAAATTATTTTTCCATTCTTGCTCATTATTTAGCCATGTCAATTAACATCATTAATTAGCCAGGCAGTCAGTAAAACCAGCTGGGCGGCGTGCCCATTCAAAAGATCCTGGGGAGAACATTGTAGAAACTTCCAAAGTGTGTCTCTCTATATATATATTTATTTATTTACATATAATCAATATACGTATTGATTATAAGAAATCTTTCGATTGTGTGGATTACAACAGACTATAGATTGTAATGAGATCAATGGGAATACCTGAACATCTAATTCTTTTGATAAGAGAGCTGTATGACAACCAAGAAATTTCAGTAAAAACGGTCTTTGGAGAAACAGTGTTTTGAGTGGAAAAAGGGGTGCGGTTTTATACTGTCACTCTACCTTTTTAAACATTTGTAGTGAATATATTATGAGAATGGCTGATTTAGACAATGTTCCAACTGGAATTAAGATTGGTGGCAGAAAAATAATTTAAGATATGCAGATGATACATAGCAGAAACTAAGGAAGATCTGGAGCAGTCGATCCTATTGGTTAAGAAAGTCTTAAAGTCACAAAGCCAGGCTTAATTTAAACATCAGCAAAACAAAAGCAATGGCTTCTGGCAATTTAAATGAATTTATAATCAAGGTATATAAAATAGAAATCATTGAAAGTTATGATTTACTGGGGTCCAGAATCAGAAATGATGATAAATATGATGAAATTAAACAAGGATAGTCATGGGGAAAAAAAGCTACATTAAAGCTGACAAAAATTATGAAAGATAGAGGCATGAGTAAGGCCAAAAAGTTAAAATTGTCAAAGCAATAGTATTTCCATTAGTGATGTCTGGATGTGAAAGCTGGATTATTAAGAAGAAAGATAGAAAGCAAATCGATTCATTTGAATTATGGGTATGGAGGAGACTATTAAGAATCCAATGGTCTGCAAGAATGACCAATAAGAGGGTTTTAGAGAATATAAATACAGAATGTTCCTTGGAGGCAAATGATCACTAAACAGAAGTTGATGTACTTTGGTCACATTATGCAAGCTGATGAATCATTGGAGAAGGCAGTTATGTTGGGGAAGATGGAGGGAATGAGAAGAAGAGGAAGATCACAGAAGAGTTGTATGGACAGCATAAAAGCACTTACCAACTTGAACTTACAATTACTGAAAGAAAGGACAAGAGGCCAGGTGTGATGGAGAGCCTTTGTGTGCAGAATCACCAAGAGTCAAAATTGACTGGATGTCACATAACAACAATAACAATCTAGAGCACATTGCTTAAAAGTATCTATATAAAAGTTAGTAACGGGGAGGGAGATAACGACAAGCCTTCTTTTTGCAGGTAAAAAGCATTTTGCCATACAAAATAACCACAATGCAGTAGATGCAAAGAGCACCGTGATATTGGGCAGGAATTTATCCTGTAAAAGAAGAATTGTGTCTCTGATTGGGACATTTATGAAAAGGGCAGACATCAGAACTGATTCATAAATCATTTTTATCGATGTGATGACAATTTAATTAATTAAAAGTAAATTAATATATTAAAAAAATTAAAAAAGTAAAATTAAAAAAAAATTAATTAAAAGTCTTTAATTTTGCTTACTAATTTTGCAAAGCTAATAATAATGGCAAATATCTGTTGGATTTCTGCTCAGGACATGGACTGGTTATTACTAACACCATGTTCCAACATAAAAATGTGCACAAATTCACATGGAGAGAAGAGGCTAGGAATAAGAAAAGTCTCATTGACTATGTTATTGTTGATAGTGATGTTTTCTCCCTGGTGCAGGACACCAGAGTGTACAGAGGATTTGAAATTGGAAGTGATCACTATTTAGTCTTGAACAGGATAAAATTGAATTTCATATTGAAGAGAATAACATGTAAGAAGGTTTTAAAGCGAATAAAAGTTGAGCAGCTCTCAGATGTAAACTGTGGACTAAAATACAGAAATATTATTGAAAAGAAAATGAAAGAGTTTGAGAACAGGAATCAAACTTTGGAGATTCAGTGGCAAACTCTGAAGGAAACATTGATTGATTCTGCCAGAGAGGCATGTGGTGAGGTTGTGTGCAAAGATAAAAAAATCAGAACTCCCTGGTGGACACAGGAAGTTAAAGAGGCAGTGAAGGAAAAGAAGAAAGCATATCAAAAGTTCCTGGCAAATAAGTCAGCTTTTACTCTTACAGAATACAGAGACAAATGTAAGAAAGCTAAACAGTGTGTAAAACTAGCTAAACAAAAGTCATGGGAGGACTTTGGCAAGAATATAGAAAATAAATATCAAGAAGGTGGCAAAATATTCTGGAGGTTGTTGAAGAAGCTTAGGAATGGAGGAAAGAGTGCTGTAAAAGGAATTAGAGATGATAAAGGTGAAATGAAAACAGGAGAAAAAGATATCCTTGAAGTATGGAGTAATTACTTTGAAAAACTGCTAAATGAAACAAGCAGTGATGACAGCACAGTGATAAAAAACACTGACCAGGTATGCAGTCAGGAATACATATCCATACTTGAAGTAGAAAAAGCCATCAAAGGCTTGAAATGTGGAAAGGCAGCAGGAGTAGATGATATTCGACCAGAAATGCTGAAGTATGGTGGTATAAGAGTCTATATATATATATATATATATATATATATATGCATACTCCAGATGATTATCTTAATATAAAGGTTGAAATGTCAGAAAATTAAAGTAATTATTCTTAACATGGCTGTAGTTGCCATAATTTTATTGAAATGAGTGACCATTAGGTGATTACTGATTGGCTAGTCATATAAGAACTCCTGTAAGGAAAGGATATATCTGGAATTGAAAGGTCAGTAAAATTTTTGTCAGCTGCCAGCTTTTGATCTAGAATACCATAATTAAAATTTGCCTTAAATGATTGCCCTTTTCTTATTTTTTTTCCCAGTCAATTTGCTTATACTTTCTTGAACTGTAGCACCTTTCAACTAAATAGTTAATCCTATGCACCTCACACCTTACTGCCTCAGACTCACTACCGCTGTTTCCCTTTTCATCTCCACCTTGCATGGGGAGCACCACAGCTCTCTGTCTGTATTCCTGTAAGGTTGTCATCCTTATCCATCCACATTTTACTTACTCCAACAATTTTCATGTGAGTAAACTCAATGCAATTTCCTCTTCCTTATTTCTGCTACTCCTGGTATTTATAACCAAATGCTAATGCATTTCTGAGTCTATAACTAATGTATAAATTTATTAATATTTTATGTTTTTGATTGACTTAAATCAAGAGAAATTAATATGCACACTGAATATCTTATTTCTGCCTCGCATTGTGTACAGACAGCATGTTGCAGAGATG
Source organism: Typopeltis vanoorti (assembly GCF_054136105.1). NCBI lineage: Eukaryota > Metazoa > Arthropoda > Arachnida > Uropygi > Thelyphonidae > Typopeltis > Typopeltis vanoorti. The sequence goes on along the minus strand of NC_143555.1, from coordinate 3,136,853 downwards.
TTTAATTGCTTAGCAGTCAAGTATTTTCCTTCAGCTTTCACAGATTGGTTGGTTAGTTAATTATTGAATTCCGTTTCAGCTGCAAATGCCACTTTATCTTTATGTGGATTGGAAAATATCTTTATCCATTTTAAGTAATCCATATTTAATTACATTTGCCAAATTTTGAAGGCTTTTTCAGGTTTCATTCTTTTTAGAATCATAGATAATTAAGCTGAGTTAGCTTTTTGCAGTATTTCTAGTTGTTGTTAAGAAGCGTGTGTAACTTACACAGTTTGTAAGGCTATTAAAGCTTAAAAATGAGATTATGCATTCAACAATACTTGTAGCAGAGTGAATGTTTAGGATTGCAGGGAAATATTAGAGCAATTGAATTGAAAGATTCAACCTAGATAGTATATTGTTGGGGTCGGTTAAGGGTCAAAGGTAAGTTGTGGGATGAGACCTCCACATTACCTTTCAGGAATGTGGAGAACTGACTGGAGTTTCTGACCTGATGTCCAATCCTTACCTTCACGTAGTGCATCCCGTTAGTATGAGGGTGGTCCGAAAAGTCCTCGCCCTCCACCATAGATGGCAACACTATCGGCATGATTTTTTTTTTTTTCTAAGTAGGTACATCTGACATAAGCATCCATATGTGAAATTGCAAGTCATTCAAATTGAAAGTACCATATATTATCGCATATAATGAGAAAAATTTATGGTAAAAAATACTACTTAAAGTTAGGGGTTCGCATTATATCCGGATCCTAAAAAATATAACGTCTTATTAGACTTGCACACACAATATATACTACCTAATGCCTATGCAACCCAATCTACTTGACCCACTTGCATTCGGCGACCAAGAGCGCATAAATGTGTGCTTGGTCACCAAATGATAGAGCACAGTGAGATAGATAGAGCACAGTTAGGTATATCGGTTTAAACAGAGTTTATTTTAAATATTATTTGTTAAACAAACCTAGCCTGAAAATGAACCAACAGAAACATAAACGTTCATCTTTTGAAGCAGGATTTAAATTGCGTGTCGTGCAGTTTGTAGAAGAACATAATGTTGCTATGAGAGAATTTGGTGTAGCAGAGAGTAATATTAGCCTTTGGCATAAGCAAAAAAGACAGTCTTGAAAAGATCCCCAAAATGAAACGTGCCCATCATGGAGATGTAGCATCCTTTCCAGAATACGAAGAAGAGCTAAATGAATAGATTTTGACGCAATGACAAGATGGCATTATAGTAACAAGAAATGCAATTCGTTTTCGAGCTCTACAACTCGAGAATGGTAGATTCAAGGACACACCAGGTATTTCATCTTTTCTTGCTTCGCCTGGGTGGTGCAACAGATTTATGGAATGCAAAGCATTAACATTACGACACTGAACAAAAATTGCGCAGAAGTTACCAAAGCAGCTTGAAGAAGTTCAGTCCTTCCTTAAATTTATCATAAAATTACGGATATGTCACAGATATAAACTTTCCTAAATTGGCAATATGGATGAGACGTCCATATGCTTTGATATGCCTGGGAATCGAACAGTAAACTCAGTTGGTGAAAAGGGTGTCTTCATAAAAACAACAGGACATGAAAAAACGCATTTTACCGTTGTTCTAGCATGCATGGCAGACGGAACCAAATTAAAACCGACAGTGATATTTAAAAGGAAGAAAATTCCGAAGCATATGAAATTTCCACCAGGTGTAATTGTTTGTGCCAATCAGAAAGGTTGGATGGATGAAGAAGGTGTACAATTGTGGCTGGATCAAGTATGGAACATACGTCCAGGTAGCTTGTTACGTCAAAGCATGCCAGTCCAGGATATGTTCTGGGTGCATTTAACGGAGTCAAGCAAAGAGAAAGCACGTGAGCTATGTACAAAATGGAAGTTAGACCACCCGGTATGACCTAGCAGTCATACCGGGTGGTCTAACTTCCATTTTACAGCCACTTGATGTCAGCTTGAATAAGCCGTTTAAAGATCACTTACGTGAAAAATGGAGAGAATGGATGTCATCTGGTTTGGTGAAGATGACAAAGGGTGGGAATTTTCAGAAGCCTGAGATCATCCTAGTCACCAGCTGAGTTAAAGAAGCATGGGATTCGATATCATCTGAAATGATTCAACGCTCATTTCTTAAATGTGAAATAAGTAATTCAATGGATGGATCCGAAGATCATATATGAAAGCGAGGATGATGCACAACAAAATGGATAGCATGAAGATGACAACTGCTACACTGATGACACAATCCCTACAGATGAATCTATAAATGAAATGTTTGATGACTAAAAAGGTGAAGAATTTAAAGGATTTTGACATTTTGTTTTAAAATAAATATTTCTTTCGTTAATTTGTTTTGTATTTTTTATAATGTTATGGAACAAGATCAACAGATCGCATTATACGTGGACATAGCATTTTAGGGCAAGTTTTCAAACAAAATTTCTGGTTTGCATTATACGTGGATCGCATTATACACGATAATATACGGTAGTTTGTTTTATACAGTTGTTCTGAAGCAAAAGGATAAAATTGAGTATTGTGCGGTATTAAAATTCGTTGTTAAAGAAGGTTTAACGGCAAAAGAAATTCATTCAAAGTTCATAAAAGTTTATGGGCACTCTTCTCCTTCATTTTCGACAATTAAGAAATGGGCTGCCGAGTTTAAATATGGCCGTAACAGCCTTGAAGATGATCCACGTGAAGGACATCCAAAAAGTGTAACATCACCAGAAATCATTGATCAAGTGCACGATATGGTATTGGATGACCAGTGAGTCAAAGTGCGTGAAATTGCTGAGACTGTATTTCAAAAGATGATAAGCATTTCAAAAGAACGTGTAGGATATATTTTGCATGAAGAATTGCAAATGAAAAAGCTTTGTGCAAGATGGTTGCTGTGCTTGCTCATAGCAGATCAAAGATGCACTCGCATGAAAATCTCTGAACAGTGCTTGGAGTGTTTTAACAAAAATAAAACTGATTTTGTGCATTGATTTATTACTATGGATGAAACTTGGATTCACCATTACACACCAGAATCCAAGCAGCAGTCAAAACAGTGGACAGAAGTCGGTTGTTCAGCGTTGAAGAAGACAAAGTTGAATCCATCAGCAGGAAAGGTCATGGCATCGATGTTTTGGGATGCTAAAATCATTTTGTTTATTATTTATCTTGAAAAGGGTAAAACAATAACTGGGGAATATTATTTTGATCTTTTAACCAGACTAGACAAAAAAGTTCATGAGAAAATATCCAGTTTGCAGAAGAAAAAAAGTCATCTTTCATCAGGACAATGCATCTACCCACAAAGGTGTTTTGGCAATGGGAAAATTAAAGGACTATGTACTATGAATTGTTGGAACATCCACCATATTCCACAGATTTGGCTCCCTCTGACTTCTATCTCTTCCCAGAATTAAAACTCTTCCTCGCTTGTCAGGATTTTTCTTCGAATCTTGCAGCTGTAGAGGGGTGTTTTGCAGATCTTACTGAGAACCACTACAAGGATTTGATAATGCCACTGGAGAATCAGTGGAATAAATGTATTAGTCTTAAGGGAGATTATGTTTAAAAATAAAAATAATTTTTAAATTATAAATTAGTTTTTTCATTGTTAGGCCGAGAACTTTTTAGACCACCCTTGTAGGTATCAGTTGAATGAGAATGGCTGGCAATTTGGGACTTAGCCGACCAAATTGTACTCTGTTGGCCTTAAACTACCAATGCATATTTTTTTAGAACATGATTGTAGAACACAATGAGATTTCATGCTGGCTAATGCATCGCCCAAATAAACAATGCCTCCACTATTCATCAGGGAACTAGGGTAAACAGGGAAAAGTCAGTTATTGGAACAATCTCCAACTCAACATCAAAAGAACTGAAGATAGGAACTATCAGTATAAGGAGTATTAATGGAAAAGAAATTGCACTTGCAGAAGAATGGGAAAAGTACCACTTGGACATAATTGGCATTACTGAGAACAAAAATAGGTGAGATCCTACTAAATAATAAATATAGGATGTTATTTTCCGGTAAGAAAGATCTAGGTAAGGAATGAGTAGCAATACTATTAAACACCAAACATGAAGATAAACTTCTTGATTGGAAGACAGTTTCAAGTAGAGTTATGTGGAACAAATTGGGAACATTGGGAAATTGGGAACATGGACATTGAAACTTATTTGTGCTTATGTTGTTACCACAGAAAGTTCTTCTAAGGAAGAAGTGGAGAGATTTTAAGTCATTAGAACAGACAGCTTACATATAGAAAATAGAAAAAGTAGTCCTTGTTGGAGATCTGAACAGCAGAATAGGAAATTAATCCCACCTGGCATATAGGAACATTTTGGTAAAATTTAGACAAAAGGCCAAAGCTAATAATTATGGTAAGTATTTAATGGACTTCTGCTCAGCACACAGACTAGTCATTACTAACACTCTTTCAACATGAAGATGTGCACAAGTTCACATGGAGAAAAGATGCAAAAAATAAAAAAAAAGAAGCATCATTGACTACTTCGTTGTTGATAGTGATATCATCATGCTCGTTCACGATACAAGAGTGTAAAGAGCAGTTGAAATTGGAAGTGACCACTGCTTAGTACTAAGCAGGATAAATATGGATATCATATTAAACAGAACAGTATGTAAGAAAGTTTTGAAAATAATTGGAGTGAAGCAACTTTTACAAGTAAATTGCAAACTTGACTATATATAAACATTATTGAAGAAAAAATGAAACAAATTGAAAACAACAACCAAACCTGAGTCTGTAGCAAACTCTGAAGAAGACATTGATTCAGCTAGGGAGGAATGGTGAAGTTGTCTTAAAGGACAGAAAAATAAGACCACCGTGGTGGACACAGGAAGTTAAAGAAGCAGTACTGGAAAAGAAGAAAGTATACCAAAAGTTCTTAACAAATAACTTGCAGATGCCTTAAAAGAATACTGAGGGGAAATGTAAGATAGTTAAGCTATTTGTAATAGTAGATAAATAGAAGTCATGGGAAGACTGGTAAGAATATGGAAAATAAATATCAGGAAGGTGGGAAAAAAGTTCTGGAGGTCATTGAAGAAGCTTAGAAATCGGGGACAGTAATGTAAAAGGAATCATAGATGATAAAAGGTGACATGAATACTGAATATATAAGTATATCCTGCATGTCTGGAGTGATTACTTCTGTTAAATGAACCTGCAGTGTCAGAACTGTAGTAGAAAATCTTCAAATGGAATGTGCAAAGAGGAGTACATATCAAGATTTGAGGTAGAAAAAGCTGTCTTTAAGTTTAAAAAAAAAAAAATTAAAATGTGGAATGGCCACTGAAGTAGATTATATTCAACTAGAGATGCTTAAGTATGGAGATATAAAAGTTCTGCCGTGGCTACACTGCATAATTCAGATGGCCTGGTCAGAAGGTCGAATTCCTGATGATTGGAGTAGAGCTATCATGGTATCCATCTATAAAATATGGAATAAAGCTGAATGTGAGAATTACAGTCTCTATTAAATGTCTCGTGTATGATTTAGGCAAGCATACTTGAAAATAGGTTGAAAAAGATGTGGAAGGGATTGGAGAAAAACAAGCTAGGTTCAGGCCAAATAGAGGTTGTCAAGATCAGATTTTCATTTTAAGAGAAATAGTTCAGAAATCATCGGAATATGACAAGGATCTGTAATTAAGATTTGTAGATCTGGAAAAGGTATACGACAAGGTGTCCAGAGAAAAGCTTTTCAAAGCTTTTCTCAAGGCACTATCTGACAAAGGCAATGTAAGACTGCATACCGAGAGTTAAGTGAGTAAATAGAGTGGGAGTGAAATGAATGAACAGCAAAATCAAGCAAGGTGTGCTGGAAAAGAAAATTTAACGAGGAGGTACAAGACAGTTAGTGGTGAGCAGATCCAGGAAGAGTATAAAGTGCAGGCTGGAAAGGTGACAAGCATGGTAAAGAAAGAAAAGGTACAGTATGAGAGGAGATTGGCTGGTCAGGCCAAGGTTAACTCAAGGGAACTTTTCAGCTACATGGCAATCAAGAGTAAGAATAATTATGGCAGATTAACACTCGTGGATAGTCATGACAGCATAATAACAGCTGCAAAGGATATAGTGGAATTATTGAATGAGTACTTTATCAGCGTATATAATACTGGTATTAATGATCTGGTATAATACGCTCATGAGCAGTTGAATTAGAGATACCTGCCATGTTGGCGAAATGGTGCTGTGGTCACCCTGGCAAATGGAATAGTGCCACATGGCACGTGACGGGGATGTCGTCAGACCTTGTACTGACTGTCTGAGTAATAGTCAAGCATGGGGATAGATTCGAGATCTCAGCGAATTCGATTTGCTGCCAGATAGTCGGAGCCAGGCGTATGGGGCACTCCATCTCTGAAGTCATTAGGGCACTGGGCGTTTTACGTGCCACTGTGTCAGGAGTGTGCTGTGAGTACATGGAATTGGGTAAACAACAGCCACTGGGGGAATCTGCCGTGGTGTACAACGTGTCGATGGTGGGACGGCGTCGGCTAGCTCGGATGGTAACAGTGGATAGACGAGTCGCAGATCACTTGACAATTCAATGCTGGACAACAACGACATGTGAGCAGCCACATCATCCAGAACCATTTCCTCGCTTTGGGGTACAGAACCCACCACCCGACTAGAGTACCTCTGCTCACCACATGTCACAAGACACAACGATTAGCATGGGCGTAGGAACACGACTATTGGACCCTCATCGCACTGAACAGAGGGCTGGAGGAAGCAGGCATTCAGAGCATGCGGGCGCCGCTGGAGCACAGTTCATAAGTTAATTTTTAAGAAACAAAATTTTTATCATAAAAACAAAATTCTTACAATGATCAATATTAAAATAAATAAGACTGGATACACCAAATAAAAATTAAAAAAAAAATTGTATATTGCCGGCTGTTTACAATTTTGCAGCGAGAGCAGGCTAAATGCTTGCCTGCAGAATGTTGTGTCTACTGCAGTCTATCTAAAGTGAAACGGTGAATGGTATGCGCAGAAACGAATTTTCGTACAAAACATTTGCTAGTTAACCAGTCATATGGTACGCATCTCAGTAGGCTACTGACAGTAGAGCAGTGCAGATTATTATTTCGTCTCTGTGTCGTGTTGTGTAATAATTTCTTGTGGGTATAAAATAGAAATGGAATCAAAAATTTGATTCCATTTCTATATTATACCCACAAGAAATTATTTTTTAACTGTCATTGAATGAAAAACCCCAGATAAACTGAGGGGAAAACCCTGCTGTCCACACCCAAGATTGGCTAACTTGGCTGAGTAAGATCCTTGAGCTCCTCACATCGTCGACAGGAATTGAACCTAGGACACTCCTTACCCAGGCATATGGTTGCAAAGCGCATAGCCACTAGGTTAACTGCGCGGACAAAAAAGTAAAATAAAAATACCATCTGACATCACTCCCAACCTGCAGAAAGCTTTGGTATCACTAAAAAAGAATCCTGACATCATGATCATTAAATCAGACAAAGGTGACATAGTGGTCATTAAAAATGAAACCAATTGTCATAGTAAAATAGTAGAAATTTTGAATGATCAAAACATGTATCAGAAAATTTTAAACAACCCTCCTCCTAACCTCCTAAAACAGATTGATAATGTATTGCACACATTAAAAAATCAAAATAAGATAAATAAAATAATAATGAAAAAACAGTACACTAGACCACTTTAAAAACATACATACTAACCACAGTAATGAGTATTTAATTCATAAATATTTCATTACTGTGGTTAGTACGTGTGTTTTTAATGATGAATTCAGCACAGGTTTTGTTATATAAAAACTAGACCACTTGCACTCCATATATATATCATCATTATCATCATCAAATTCCTGGCATGTACCTTCAAGGGGTGTACAGGATATGATAGTACTACATGAAAAATTTACATCATTACTAACTTCCTATCTACAATTTTCCTCCAAATCAGTTAACATTATAACAGTATCAATCCACCTATATCTTGGTCTTCCTCTGGGTTGTTTTCCTGCAACCTGCAGAGAACACTTGTTTTGCTAATCTATCCTCGCCCATTCTGTTTAAGTGACCATACCACCTGAGACTAGCTCTGCTAACACATTTCTGGATGCTGATAATGTCAAGTTCTTTCCTAATATTCTCGTTTTTAATATGATATTGCCATTGATGCCATCTGTTCATGCCCCCTAATCTTTCTCAGGACTCTCATATCTGTGGTCTCTAGTTTTTGGTAAAGTGTTTTACTTCTAACCCAGCTCTCAGATCCATAAATTAAAACTGGTTTGAACACTGTCTTGTATACAGCTAATTTTGTGTTCCGACTAATTTCTCTCTTATTCCATATGAATTTATTTAATTGACTTCCTACCATACCAGCTATGTTGATCATCATCAAATTCGTAACATGTACCCTCAAGGGGTGTACAGGATATGAGAGTACTACATGAAAAATTTACATCATTACTAACTTCCTATCTACAATTTTCCTCCAAATCAGTCTGTTACTTGTCAAGACTCCAACATTATCAGATCTTATATTTCTATCGTCTGAGGCACTTTGTACTGTATCAATCCACCTATATCTTGGCCTTCCTCTGGGTCGTTTATCTGCCAACCTGGCAAAGAACACTTGTTTTGCTAATCTTTCCTCGCCCATTCTGTTTAACTGACCATGCCACCTGAGATTAGCTCTGCTAATGTATTCCTGGATGCTGACAATGTCAAGTTCTTTCCTAATATCCTCATTTTTAATATGATATTGCCATTGATGCTTTGTTGATTCTGTTGTCTATTTCCATATTTAATTTACCATCTTCACTAAAAATCGTGCATAAATAGCTGAAATGTTTTACTTGTTCAACAGGTTCTCTGTTCACAACGCAGTTGACATTTTCAACGATTCTACCTATTTTCATTGTCTTTGTCTTTTTATTGCTGACCTGCATACCATATCTATTACAACAGTTATTCAATTTAGTCAGGGAATCTTGCAGACTTGTAGTGGATTTATTTAGAAGTATAACATCGTACGGATAAAACAAAAGAGCTGACATTAACATCTCCAATTTTAATATGTTTAATACCACTTTCCTTCATAATATGATCCATATAGATAATGAATAACAGAGGGGATAATGTACATCCTTGTCTCACTCCAGATTTAACATTAAACTATTTTCCTGTACTCCCTTCAATTCTAACTGCTGACTTACAACTCAAATAAAGACCAAGTATTGCTTGATATAATGTCCCATTGACACCATATAACTGTAGCGTATTGAATAGCTTCTCTGTTGGTACCTTGTCGTATGCCTTTTCCAGATCGACAAAACTTAAGTATAGATCTTTGTTATATTCCCATGCTTTCTCAACTGTTTGTTGTAAAGTGAAGATCTGATCCTGACAACCTCTATTTCGCCTAAATCCTGCTTGTTCTTCACCAAGCTTTTCTTCAACAATTCTTCTCAACCGTTTCTCAAGTATACTTGCATAAATCTTGCCAGGAACATTCAGTAGGGAAATATCTCTGTAATTCTCACATTCAGTTTTATTTCCCTTTTTATATGTAGGTACTATGAGAGCTCTACTCCAATCATCGGGAATTCGTCCCTCTGTCTAGGCTTTCTGAACTATGCAGTGCAGCCACTGTAAGACTTTTATACCCCCATACTACAGCATTTCTGGTCGAATATCATCTACTCCTGCTGCCTTTCCACATTTCAATCCTTTGATGGCTTTTTCTACTTCAAGTATGGATATGTATTCCTGACTGTATGCCTGTTGAGTGTTTTTAACCACTGTGCTATCACTGCTTGTTTCATTTAGCAATTTTTTGAAGTAATTACTCCATACTTCAAGGATATCTTTCACCCCCATTTTCATGTCACCTTTATCATCTCTAATTCCTTTTAAAACACTCATTCCACCATTTCTGAACTTCTTCAACAGCCTCCAGAATATCTTGCCACCTTCTTGATATTTATTTTCTATGTTCTTACCAAAGTCTTCCAATGACTTTTGTTTAGCTAATTTTGCACAGTGTTTAGCTTTCTTACATCATCATCATCATCAAATTCCTGCCATGTACCCTCAAGGGGTGTACAGGCTTTCTTACATTTGTCTCTGTATTCTCTAAGAGGACAAGCTGACTTATTTGCCAGAAACTTTTGGTATGCTTTCTTCTTTTCCTTCATTGCCTTGTTAGCTTCTTGTGTCCACCATGGAGTTCTGATTTTTCTATCCTTGCAGACAACCTCACCACATGCCTCTCTGGCTGAATCAATCAGTGTTTTCTTCACGGCTTGCCACTGAATCTCCAAAGTTTGGTTGCTGTTCTCTCAAACGCTTTCATTTTTTTTTTTTCAATAATCTTTGTGTATTTTCGTCTACAGTTCACATCTGAGATCTGCTCAACTTTTGTTCGCTTTAAAACTTTCTTTATTATTATTATTATTATTATTATTATTATTTGACACCTCCAGGGAGTCCAAAGACTCATCGAGGGAGAGTGTGCCAACAGCATCGAACGATTGGTCCCCTTCTAACTACTAACCGTGCTCAAACTTACTTAACGGGGCCATTAGTAGCAGAGGCTCTACCAATCGATCAACCTTTGCCGACTTTCTTACATGTTATTCTTTTCAATATGAAATTCAATTTTATCCTGCTCAAAACTAAATAGTGATCACTTCCAATTTCAAATCCTCTGTACACTCTGGTGACCTGAACTAGTAAGAAAACATCACTATCAACAATAGCATAGTCAATGAGACTTTCTTATTCTTTGTATATTTACTTACTCCATGTATATTTGGAGTCAAAATACAAGTCAAAATTCACAAAGTAGGTTACCCAATAAGTTGAATAATTTCATATAAAAACACCACCACATTCTCTCTATCCAAATTTGTAGTAAAATTAAAATTACTCAAACCATTATTCATCAGATCTCAATTTATGATTACAAATACTGATGAACTATTCCACAAAATATCAAGCCTAACTTTAAGACCTAACTGATATAAGGAGAATGTAAACATAACAGTATAGTGGGAAAGGTTGTCAGTGTGATGCCGAGGTTTCACAATGACAAGTTGAGATGGAGGTGACCAGAATCATGAATCGTATTCTAGCAGAGCTGTGTGAGGAGAATGGAGTGCAGTTTGTGGATGTATGGCATATGTTTGAGGGAAGAATGGAATTATACAGGTATGGTGGGTTGCATCTGAATGCTTTGGAGTGAGTGCACTGGAGAATGTGTTGCTAGATGGAAGTGCAGTGTGTGTGATGCAAGCAAGAGGTCAGAAGTAAGATGTGAAGTGAAAGATCAGAAGAGTTGTATTGAAGAGACAGAGGTGCTTGACATTGGAAACACTAGTAGTGTGAGAGATGGAGAGAGAATGAATATGCAGGGAAATGGGGGGATGGGGGAGCCTGAATGGACAGAGAGACATGACATAGGGAGAGTGGATTTGGAAGTAGCAATGAATGTATGTATGTATGGAGATGATCAGCATAGAAAGGGAATATATTCTGATGTGTGTGGGGAAAGTTGACTGAGTATATATATATGTGGTAAGGATAATCATTGTGATTGGGCAAAGGCAGGTGTGGTGGGGAAATCACTCATTTTTAGTTTTAATTGTAATTTTTAGTCACTCATTCCTTATATGAGGCGACCATGTCACTATTGTATATATTCCTCTGTTTTTATTTTCCATATTTTTTATATCTATTCCATTTCCTGAAAAAGTTCCACACAATTTTTTATTTAAGTGATGGTCTTAAAACTCCTGTATAGCTCACTGTTTTAAAAGTTCCGCTTATATTTTTACCAATTTTATATTTCCCAATGTTGTTTCATCAAAAATTTTTAAAATAAACATGGGGATCTTCCAAAGGTATGTCAAAAATTACTTTTTTTCATATAATTTCTTTTTCAATATATGTTTGTATACCATTCATGTCTTAATTTTAACCACAGTAAAAAGCCAATTATTTCATACTAGGGGTACCCCTATAATTTATTTCATTCTTTCTTCATCTCGCTTGCCATTACCCATTTAATGATGGATAAATGGTTAATAAAACAACAAACAAACAATGTGCTGGTTTCAAATTCTTCGATTAGCACCAATGAACAATTGAGTGATGTGCAGCCGGGCACGAGTTCTGACAACAGCACTAACAAACTGCTGCACAATGTGTTGTCTACTACTCTTACAAAAAAGATAATGTACTGGACCCGACGGTATTCTGAGGATTACATGTAATTTGGTTTCATCAAGAGTGCTGATGACAAGAGAGTATAATATGAGTTCCATGCCGGATGAGATTTCAGCTGTTATCAAGGAACATATGCAAGGACTGCAGGCAAGTCTGAAGGAATATTTCCACCCCAATCAACAGCAACAAAGCATGGATAAGGAACCCTTTTATAGTGAATGCAGAATCTGAGACAAAATTGCCGGATTCAGATATTGAATCTATAATTGAACTGTCGTGTGATTCAGCACTCAAAGACATCTTCAACACAATACCGCTGATAGATTTTTGGCTGTCTTGCTGTCAAGAGTATCCAGTTTTAGTAGAAAAAGTGATAAAATTTCTTTTGCCTTTTGTCACAACCTATAAGTGTGAAAGGCTTTTCAACACTGGTTTTTCTAAAAAATAAATATAGAAACCGATTGGAAGTCGAACCGGATTTAAGAATAAAGTTATCATCTTTTCCTCCAAACCTGAAGTTTTCTAGTTAACAAACAACAGCATCACACTTCTCATTAATAAATTACTTGGCTTTAGTTTAATTTCTTTATATTTTTGTAAGAGTAAATGCTTCTTTATTATCATAATAATAAATGAAAACTATGAATATTCAAATCTGTTTTATTTTACCTATTGGCCATAAAAATTTTACTGGGTCACGAAGATGAAGTATTAAAATAACCGGGCCACGGGAAAAAAATTTGGGAAAGCTTGTCCTAAATGAAGAGACTTCATGTGCAAACTTTGTTAGCTTACACTTGAATAGAGGATTAAACAAGAATATAATTTCTTGGGAAGTTTAATTAAAATAGCTATTTATTTAATTTAGTTAAACAATTCAAAAGTATTCAGTATGCAGGCTTTCTTTATTATCATACATCTATCATAAGCACATAGAGTATAGAAAATAGTTATGCATTAATTTGTATTATTTTTCTTAATATTTTCAGAATTGATGGTCCTTCTCTTACATGGGAGGTATTCAGCCTTCAGCAGGAAGCAATTGATTATGCATTTAACCATACAAAAGTAAGTAATTTAGTAAAAAAAAAAGAAAAATCAAGAATTGACTGTACTTGTAACTGTTGACAGGATTATTATTATCATAATTCATTTCAGACCTCCATGAATCAAAAGATTCATGGGGGGAAGGGAAAAAACAACTTTCAATCCATTCACAATTTCACCACTCACCACACTTTTGGGCAACCTTCACTTACCTACCATTCTCCATGCAAAGAACATCCTTCCCCCCCTTATTTTATAGCTTTCAGGGACAGTCTCTTGTTCTACCTTTGTCTCCATCTGCTCTAGGAAAAATCTCTTCCACATTAATCTGGCAACATCATCTCACCAACTCTTATGTTTCAATCATCTCACCAACTCTTATGTTTCAATCATATCCCCTCTCTTTCTATTTGCAAAGCTCTGCACGTTGCATTCTCTCAATTTTTTTTTATCCCACATCCCATAGATCTGAAACTGACTCAGTGAACCTTCTCTGGACCTCTCATTAATATATCCTTATCCCATTGAAAAACCAGCCAATCAAATCTATGCATAGTAGTCCATATGTGGGCTGATCAAGGCCTTGTTCCTTTGAACAAGGCACCTTGATCTCTTTCCTTCTGTATATCATTGTCTTCCTCATTATTCTTACAATTTTGGCAATGTGATCCTCAAGTTTGTCCACCATCACTCTCAGATCTGTCATCTCTTCCACCTCCTTCAGAATTTTTCCATTAATTGCACTTTCTGCATCCCAACCTTGCCTAACAAATTTTAAAACCTTGAAGATTGCAACATTAAATGGATAGCTCCACTCTAATGCCTATTCACATAATCTATTGAAAGCTTTCTACATGGCTGCAACATCTGCTCTGCTCTTCATAGTTCTTCCTAACTTTGCATTGTTGGTAAACAACTGCACATCTCTAGTTAAGTCTATCATTAGTTAAACCTGCAAGTTAAACACTAATAGCCTAAAGACAGACCTTTGCAGTATTCCACTAGTCACATTACTATTTTGAGATCTCTCTCCCCCTCCCACACACAATCCACTGATACTTATCTGACAGCTAGATATTTATTAGCTCACAAGTCTCTTGTCCAGTCCCATGTATTTCAATTTAGTTACCAGCTTGTTGTGTGGCAGTCAAAGGCCTTCAAAAAATCCAAGTATACTATTGTATATGCACCTCCCTTATCCAGTGAATTTGCCACTTTGTTGTGGTACTTTGTAGTAGCAGGATCACTAAAACATTTCCTCCCAACAGATTGCAAACTCTCTAGTGCCTTAAACAACTCCAGACCTACAGATTGACCTATAAGTTGTAGTAACCTCAGTCTTATTCTCCCACCTTTGTGAAGTAGAACAATTTTTCCCACTTTGCACTCCTTTGGAACTTGTTTTCCTGCAAGACTCATGTTTTACAGTTGTGCCTGTTCTCCGTTTCCGCAGAGAGCAGGCATATCCTCGAGTATTCCTTCTAGACCATGGTGATATACTGTCACGTCCTACTGCCTCATTAACATCAAGTTTACTTAATTCATTCTATACTCCTACTCACTGACCATCGATCCCCCTCTCCACCATACTCTCTACAGTCTAGCTTCTCATGATGCTGCCTTAACAAGGATGAAATATCCTTATAAACTGCCTATTGAGTACTTTGTCTGTATCATATGGATGTTATGAATCTACCATTGTCATCAACTAACATCATCCTTTCTTTCTTCTACTTGCCACATATTGAAAGAAATCACATTTTTTTGGTTTGATTAGCTAATTTCTGCTTCTTCATTTCTTCTGCTTTACCAACTGAGTCACCTTGCATCTGCTCTTTGTATATGACATGCAACTGATTATTACTAGCATTCATCTTGTGTTGTCTCTGCAGTGTTGCCTTCTTCTAGGTTTCATGCTTAATCCCTTCATTCATCCCTTTTACTCCTACCTTATTTAATTTTTTCATTTCTGGAATATAGTGCTGTTTTAAATAGCTCTTGATGAATAATCAAGGCAGCATCTGGCTTCTTTTCACTGAGCTCCTCTTTCCATTCTATATCTCCTAGTCATCTCCTAAGCTTATTGTAATCACTAGCCATGCATTACCATGTGTATCCTTTCTTTACAGAAGTTCTCATGTGACTGCTGACAGCTCAGGCAATCACTTCATAGCCACTCTTGCCAACCGGGGAAGATTAGACACTCCATACACAAGTCTATACTGTAATAATATGATCTGGTCTTCTTTCATTACATATTGCCTAACATAGTTTTCCCTTAAGAATTCAAGAAATTCATTTTCTTTATTCCCTCATGCTATTGCTTCATTCCAATCAGTATTACCATAATTAAGATCACTCATAATGATCACCCTTGTCCTACTGAAGCCTATTTCCCTATACATTAGTCCCTGCCCTTTGCATTCTCTGGCCTGTTGCAACATTAGCTAAATGTCTCATCAATCTCCACTTCACACCACACTGCATCCAAAACAACTGCCACTATTTTCCTCTTTATATCTCCACCTTGTGTGCACATAATTCCCTGCTATTATCAGCAGCATTTTCTGTTCCTTTTTGCTCTTCCTACCCTTCTGTTTCTATTCTCAAGATATTCTCATCCAACCATGTTTTGCTTATTTCAACTATTTTTGAGTATATGGACTCAGTCAATGCAACAATTTCATCTTCCTTATTTCTGATACTCCTAGCATTTGCAAATAAGCACGGCATTTCATTTCTTGGCCGATGATCAGTCAATCCATTCCACTCCTTATTGTGACTTCTCAGATAAGGAGTGTGATTTGTTTGCTCACCTTTACTTTTTGTTCCATATATCTTCCTAGACTCGACTATTCCCCGTGCATCCCAAGCTGTCCCTTTCTTGTGCTGACCATTCTCACACGTACGTTCATTACTGCTTTCAGAATCCTCTCTTCTTTTTTGTAAAGAATATCTCTTTGCATTATCAAACACAACAAAAGGACAGTTACCTGTGGACAGTAATAATGGTAATGCTAATAAGCATTACAAAATGCTTTCCTGCTGTTGCTCTAACACCAGCAGATATGTGCCATCAGCAAGCCAAAAAATAATATAAAGACATCCAGTGGGAACACAAGGTTTACTAAAACATTTATTTATGGAATGCAGAGAACCTGACAAGGACTGCTGACCAAGTGTCCAGTTCACACCTTCCTATGGTGTACCTTGTATCCACCCAGATACTGGATAAATGAAGATGAGTGAGCAGTTTGAAACAGCTGATTATGTTGTTAAATGAAGTCTATGTGTTTCATACAGAACACAAATGTTGTTGTTGTTGTGAATGGCCATTGTCCACTGAAACAGCACCTCATTTTCTATCAAGGAACCGTAATGAGCAGTGAAAATCAACTACTGAAACAATACTCAACATATCCGAAGGTAGGTGCCTCCTTTATTTGCATTATCTGATTTTTAATGCCAACCTCTTTTGGAACACAAATGTTGTTGTGAATGACCATTGTCCACTGAAACAGCACCTCATTTTCTATCAAGGAACCGTAATGAGCAGTGAAAATCAACTACTGAAACAATACTCAACATATCCAAAGGTAGATGCCTCCTTTATTTGCATTATCTGATTTTTTATGCCAACCTCTTTTATGTAACATTGTAAAGCATTTATCAAATTCCACTGCTACATGTGCAGTGTCTTTCAAAACTTACCTGTAGTGCTGATTACAGTGGTTTTCATTTTGTTTGACTTATATATCTGTAAAAACTCATAGAATTGGGTTTAACATTCATAGCCAACTCTATCTCATTTAGCTTAAATCCTTAATTTGTGATTTAGTTGAACACATGCAAATAACTGTTGTTGCATGTGTCATTTTCTGCAGCTGATTTTCCAAATCAGTATCAATTCCAAATGTTTTCTTATGCCAGATTTCTTTAAGAAATGGTTATTCATCCAACTAACTCTTTGTTTTTAAACTTGGGTTAAATTTAGATATCTTATTATGTAAAACCCCACTTCTTTTAATGTTTGTATCATTTAATTTCACATCCCAGTTTATGCATTTTGATTCTCTCACCATATCCACAAAACAGCATTATTAAAATTCATCTTTCTGGTTCCCTGTTGCATAATCTATTCTGGTATGGGTAGAAATTAAAGGGTAGTATTATTTAAAGGGTAGAAATTGCATATTAAATCTATGACACTTTTATGATTGGCTATCAACTATAGAAGAGTCATAGATTTAATGTTATTTGAATAGGTAAAAACAAAATGCACATGTTCATGTCAGTTCGTGCATGTGCTGGTGGTAAAATGAATACAATGATTGTGGTGTTTGATATGAGGAGTAAGTAAGCAAGCAAGAGTTGGTAGTGATAATAGGGACAAATGACTTGACTGGGAACAAGGAACACGTAAGTTTGGATATCAGGAGGTTGTCGAGAAGGATAAAAGATAATAGTGTGATAGGAAAGGTAGTCAATGTGTTGCCCAGGTATGACAATGATGAAATGAGGTGGAGAGTGAAGTTTTTGAATTATATGTTAGCAGAAATGTGTGAGGAGAAAGGAGTGCAGTTTGTTAATGTGTGGAATGAGTTTGAAGGATGAATTGAACTGTATAAGAGTGATGGACTGCATTTGAATGGTTTTGGTGTCAGTCATTTGGAGAGACTGACACCAAAGCCAGACACTGGCCTTATTTGTGATTTTGCGAATATGAAAGCAAGAAAAGTTTCATTTTACAGAGTAGGTTTACATTTTAGTAGTGAAAATGTAAATTAACTTATGTCAAGACATGATACGTGTTCTAAAATCTAAAAAAATTATATTTACCATAATCGCATGTTTGTGATTTAACAGTTCTTCATTCTACATGATGTGATGAGCATTACTTACATGTAAGTTAATAATAATACATTATTTTCTTATTTTTATATTAATAGTATTCATTATTATTTGAATATAAGAATAAGAAAATAAGAATATTTTCTTATTCTTATATTAATATTATTCATTATAATTATGTGAAAAAATAATTTACCCTTTGCAACAAAAATTAAAATTTTAGTAAAAATTTAAAAATATAGTTCTCTTATTATTATAAAGGAATCTAATGATCAATGATTTTTTGCATTTTTAATGAAAATAATGTTGTAGCGAAGCACATAAAATACCATTACATTCAAATAATTTCTTTTGAGAACTCTGCAAACAGTGGTTATTTTCCCCAGAAAATACTGAAAACTCTACGAAAAACTTTTTAATAACTTTTTAATGGATTCGACTTAAAAAAAAGTCGAATCCATTTTTTTATAAACTATAATTGTACTGCAAATTGCAATACTTTTTTCTATGTTTGTGAACTTTTTGATTTTTAAAAAACAGTTGTTTTTTAAATTGTGTTGATGGTATTTTTGATATTAATGAATATTGGAACAATAAAATTATCGATTTTTCAAATAAACTAACTTTTAATAATTGCCACTTTGTTATAATTTAATTCAAATTTATAGCTGGTGCATTTACTCTGCATCTGATGAGTATACTCGTCTTCGCTTGATTTTAAATATCCATAGAGATGCACATTTTTAGAACAAATTTCCACCTTTAAAGAGTTAATTGCCTGTCTCTTTCTGTAAAAAAAAATATAGTTTATGATCACGTTTCATTAACTTATGAATTTTCATTAGCTAATGCTACTATTTAGAATTTATGATCAGACATGTTGAAACTTAGCTTAACATCATGGCTTTTAAGACATCATTAAAAGAGTTTTTTTACTTGGAAAGGGAGGCAAAATATGCTATTGCATGGGGCAACAAAATTCCTAGGGCTGCCCCTGTGTATACAAGACAGTGTTCAAACCAATTTTAACTTATGGGATCTGAGAGCTGGATTAGAAATAAAACATTTCACAAAAGACTAGAGACTGCAGATATGTGAGTCCTGAGAAAGATTAGGGGCATGAGCCAATGGCAATGTCATATTAAAAATGAGGATATTAGGAAAGAACTAGATATTGCTAGCATCCAGGAATGTGTTAGCAGAGTTAATTTTGATGATGATGAAACATACTAGTTTTGCCAGTAATGATTGTGGATGGAAAGATCTGATAAGCAATTTCCAAATATCATGCAAAACTAATTCTTGGTTCCTATTATTCTTATTAAGTATGACCTATGAAAAGATGATCATAGTAGATTATTTTATGTTGTGAGCAGCAAAGTTGTCTTCTGTGTAAGGCGTGGAGCTGTTATGGTTATGTTAGGTGTGGTGTGTGTGTGGTCAGGCCTGAGTTGTCTTCAGTGTATTCTTTGTCTTATTTCAAAACTTCTAGATGTCTGGCTTATGTAAGAAAGACCAGAAGAGTATGGAATATTATAGATCACAGGATGTTTGTAGAAGGGATTGGTCTTTTAGGCAAATGAAGTAAATCTTGTACCGTCAAAATAGGTTTGAAAACCACTTTGATGAGCTTTAGGGAGACTTTTGACCTTGATAGAAAGTCTACCAATGTCAGGGATGGAAGCTGAAGTCCTGTAGTGAATCTCAAGTTTTGTTTGTGGAGCAGTATTAGAGAAATCTGTGTATGAGTTTCTGTGAATATCTATTGCACAAAGTAGTTGGAATAGAGTTTGCATTTGTTCATTAAATTTCCCTTCATCTCATTTCATAGAGACTGCCTTTCTTAGAGCATATGTTTAATACCTAGTTTTTGTGACACATACTGCAATGAAGATGAGTGAAGAAGCTGGGAACAACCTGTATAGGTAGACTTGCGATATACACCAAATAAAAAGCATTTTCAGCATTTTTGGTAATTAAAACCTTTGGGAAAGGTAGTTTTCCTTCACTTTATAATAAATTCCAAAGTAAATTTTATTTTTTGGTGGAATCAGTTGAATAGATGAAAGGACATCATGTTGCTCAGCAGTACTAGATTTCCAGATGATGACAATGTCATATACGAGGGTGGTCTGAAAAGTTCTCAGCCTTGACCATAGATGGCAACACTATTGGTATGATTTTTTTTTTTCTAAGTAGGTACATCTGTCATAAGCATCCATGTGAAATTGCAAGTAGTTTGTTTTATACAGTTGTCTGAAGCAAAAGAGGACGAGGAGTGGGTTCTTTTTGCATGGAGGGTGGTTGAACCTTGGAATGCATTGCCTGAGAGAGTGGTTGGAGTGGGATGGTTAATGGGTGCAAGGAGTGGTATGATAGACTTTGTATTTCCTAAAAATGACCTCCCATGATGAGTCTTTTGACCCCATGGAGGCCTGGATAATAAATAATAAAAGTGTTGTCTGTATGCCTTGAAATGGATAAATTGTCATGCGGTTATAAAATTCTTTGTAAAAGAAGGTTTAATGGCAAAAGAAATTCATTCAAAGTTCATAAAAGTTTATGGGCACTCTTCTCCTTCATTTTTGACAATTAAGAAATAGGTTGCCGAGTTTAAGCGTGGCCGTAACAGCCTTGAAGATGATCCACGTGAAGGACATCCAAAAAGTGTAACATCACCAGAAATCATTGATCAAGTGCACGATATGGTATTGGATGACCAGCAAGTCAAAGTGCATGAAATTGTTGACTGTAGGCATTTCAAAAGAACGTGTAGGATATATTTTGCATGAAGAATTGCAAATGAAAAAGCTTTGCACAGGATTCAAAGATGCACTCGCATGAAAATCTCTGAACAGTGCTTGGAGTGTTTTAACAAGAATAAAACTGATTTTGTGCATTGATTTATTACTATGGATGAAACTTGGGTTCACCATTACACACCAGAATCCAAACATCAGTCAAAACCGTGGACAGAAGCTGGTTGTTCAGCGCCAAAGAAAACAAAGCCAATTCCATCAGCAGGAAAAGCCATGGTATAGGTGTTTTGGGATGCTAAAGGCATTTTGTTTATTAATTATCTTGAAAAGGGTAAAACAATAACCGGGGAATATTATTCCAATCTTTTAACCAGACTAGAAGAAAATATTCGTGAGAAAAGACCTGGTTTGCAGAAGAAAAAAATCATCTTTCATCAGAACGATGCACCTGCCCACAAAGATGTTTTGGCAATGGGAAAATTAAGGGATCTGCACTATGAATTGTTGGAACATCCACCATATTCCCCAGATTTGGCTCCTTCTATCTCTTCCCCAAAATAAAACTCTTCCTCTCTGGTCAGCGTTTTCTTCGAATCAAGAGGTGATTGCAGCTGTAGAGGGGTATTTTGCAGATCTTACTGAGAACCACTACAGGAACTGGATAATGGCTCTAAAGCATTGCTGGAACAAATGTATTAGTTTTAAGGGAGATTATGTTGAAAAATAAAAATAATTTTGAAATTATAAATTCGTTTTTTCATTGTTAAGCCAATAACTTTTCAGACCACCCTTGTATGTATCTCTGCCAAATTGAAGGTTTATGGTTTGTTGGTATAAGGAAATATTTTTCAAAGTTTTGTATGAATAAATCAGCACTTAGAGGAGATGGGCTTGCCCATTGCAAGGCCAGATAGCTATTTGAAAATGTTACCATTCCATTTGAAATAATTAGATTGGTGACATTGTTTGAAACCTAGACAGGTTTGAAATCTGTCTAGTTTCAAACAAATAGGGAAGAGATCATCTATAAGTTCCATGACTTCATCTACAGGCACATTGGTGGAAACAATATCTAGACTAGCATGCTTAGTTGCACAAAAAAATTTCAGATAGTTTCTGAACAAGATGTTCATAGTTTTCTTTATGGAGTCTATAGGTCTGATATGGTTCTTTAGTAGATTAGCGAGTTGCCACTTGGATAAAAGATATGTGTACCTCAGGTACTCCATGCAGCCATAGGATTAAGGGTGCATTGATTTCAACTTTTTTTTAAGATCTGCACAAGTAAGCATGTTATGCAAAAGATTATTGCTCTCTTCCTGATGTGTCCAAGTAGGGTCATGGTCAAATGGAGCATAAATGGAAGAATCTGAAATTAAGAGTGAATTTTTGACATGTAACTTCATCTTCAAGCTTCAACTTTTCAGCCAACTGCACAGAATGCTGAACAGTAGCTAACTCATGCTACCTCACGTATTACACGTGGTTTCGTTTCAGCTTATATTATTATGGCTCCTATATGGCTTGTTTCTTAGTAATGTTATAGCTCATGTTTGTCTTCATTGCATTTGTTTATGACTTTAAATTTTTCAGGAAATGACAATGTATGCTAAAATATTAATTAAAAATCTTTAATCAATACTTTCCTATATTTCGGCAATGTTACATTGCCATCTTCTGGGAACATAAAAACTGTGATATGTGCACGCAGGTACTAACTTACTTCAAAAAGTTTGATGGATCAGTGTATGGTATCTTCAGGAGTCATCTATGGCACATCATTTCAAATCCCAGCAACCTCTTTTCATCTTCTTTTAGGAAAGTCCAAGTTTCACTTCTGTATATAAGTACTGAGTTAACTAGTGTGTCAATAAGGCATAATCTAGGTTTGTAATTGTAAGCTTGTTATCTGTCCATAGTGGTTTTAAGTTTTGGAGCGCTCTTGTTGCTTTTGCAATTTTTGTTCTAATATCCTGTTGTTATATAAATAAATCTTGAATAGAAGGAATTATAGTAATATAATATCTATTGTTGAGATTTAACAAGTATCAAAAATCCTGCTAAAATACTTGTCTGTTAATAAGAGAAATTGAATGTAAATGAAATAATGTTAATGTCTTTTCCTTTAAATTTTGAATATTGTATTATTGAGTGTTTTGTATGAGAAAAATAGAAATTGTATATGTAGTGAATTGTGCATAAGTATACTAAGGTTAAGCTAAAGTTCCGGACAAAATAAGAGGATTAATTAGTGACCTGAGGCTAACACGAACGCAGAGGGCAACGTTGCATACGGGTTTCCCATGGAAATGCAACGACAAGCAACAGTGTCGGGTGCAGAATATCGAGGTGCTGAGTGGACGATGATGTAAGCGTGGGAAGGTCATTGGAGCCGGATATACGACTCCAAAAAGGGTTATTTTTTCCTGTTGTTTCCGGAGAGTCGAAGTTCCAGTATGGTCGGGAGTGGAGTGTCCGACTGCAGTTATGTGGCCAAGTAGAATTCTGACATGATATTTAGGATTCTATATGTCAATGAAGTCAACGTAACCCGAGGTGATTATGTGGAAATATGAGGTAGGACAGTGGCAGCTTTGCTTCGCAGGGATTGTAGGCAATGAATCGTGACCGTATACCCAGACCTACATACAAGAAGCAAAGGCCAGAGGAATGTAGCAGCAAAAGAAACTCGTTCAGGAAGAAACTGATGTGAAATTGTGAGCCACAGGAATTCAAAAGATGTTTGCAAGAAAAAGCCAGAGAGATCCCGACTTCGCTACCAAGTAAGAACTTTCCATTTGTCTAGTAGGAAGAAAATTAGTAAATTTTGTGATGGTGAATGAAAATTAACTGGAATTGTACTTTATCTAGTAATGCAGGACTTCGGGAACTATACCATTAGATGAGATCGATTACTCTGTGCTAGAAATCATAGCTAAGTTATAGAATGTAATACTAGAATCTGATGTTAATAAATAATTCCTGAACCTGAGTTTTATTTGATGATAATCTAAAATTAGCTAAAGTTTTAAGGGGTAAGTAGGCACGTGGTCCCTGAAAAGTTCAAGATTAATTAAAGGACAGGCGTGTATATATTATATCGAGTTGCTTAATAGACCCTATATGCTAGCTCAGTTGAATTTATTGAATGACAATTGTATATCTCTTTTTCTTAGTAATGAATAAATTATTTTCTTGTGAAACAAATAACTTGCCTGATCACTAAATTCAATGCTGCTCATAAACAGAACCTATGCATGTGTATTTTGATATAGTCACGACTGCTAAGTGAGAAACATATTATAGTATAGAAATAAGATTGGGAATTAAGGATTGTATGCCATACTGAGTGTTTTAATCTTAGATAAAAAAAATTCTCTTATCCTGTAAATTTTTGTGGCACAGCTTAAAAAATTTTTTTAATCAGATTGAGCATTAGTAATCTAACAAAGAATTTGGCTCTAGCCTGAGGCACTGTCTTTGTTATCAGAGGTATGCACACTCGAGCAATATATTAATAGTGGCCAGAAGTTTGAAGTACTACCAAGGATTAAGATTAGACATGGGGCAAAACATAACATATAAGTAAATAACAAAATTAGCAGATTTTTCAAAGACGAAACCCAACAAGAATCAATTATAAGATTTAATTGATAGCATAAAATAAAAATAACCAATGATATATATATATATATATATATATATATATATTAATATTTTACACTGTCTTGATCTTCCTTCTTTATTAAAGATATTGCCTAGGTATTTAAATCGATCAGCCTCTTCTTGTATGGGTATATTCTCAAGTAGGATTTTTTCACCTTCTGCCAGAGCACTTCCTTCTTGGTCAGAAGCACAGATATTTGTCGTTATTTTTGATTTTTGGGCACTTGTGATTAAATATTTTTTTTTTAAGAGTATAAGCTAATTTTATGAGGATTCTCTAAAGATCTGATTTGTTTTTCACTGGAGGATCAGTATTATCAGCAAACTTTAGATGGTTTATTCTTCTTCCTCTTACCATCACTCCAACATCACAGTATTCCAGGGCTTCATTTACAACATATTCAAGGAAGCAGTTAAATTACATTGGTGAAAAATTTGCACCTCTCATTCCATGCTCCATTGGAAAGGTAGTGCTATAATTTCCCTTGATTTCAACCATTATTTCTGAAGATGTGTACAGGGATTCAATCATTCTTATTATTTTGCCTATCCATTCTGTAATGTTATAGAATTTTTCAAAGGGTATCATGCAAGGTAGGTAAATAAAATTATGGCAGGTTACTTTATTATATTCTAAGTATTTTTCTCCAACGATATGGACCATCAATACATGCTCAATTGTATTCCTGTTCTTTCTAAATCCAGCTTGGAAGTCTTAAAAATTGAATTCCATTTTTTCTTCAATAAGTGGGAGTAAGATGTCCAAAAATATTTTGTTTGGGTGGCTGATGAAGCTAATTCTCCTAAAATTATTGTCCTTTTTTGCTTTTTCCTTTTTTTTGGAATGGGAATAGGGATAACTGTGTACCATTCTTTTGGCAGGTCTCAGTGTTCCACTGCTAGCAAATTTTGCGCAGTTCACTAACAATTGGTTCTGCCTCATCTTTTAATAGTTCTGTTGGAATATTGTGTCGATTCCTGCTGTTTTCCTGATTTTGATCTTAAGATGACTCTTTCTACTTCTTAAGTATAGGAGCATCACTGTTCTCTGCTATCATTGGAACAGTTCCCTCTAAATTTTGTTGGTCTGTTTAGTGTTGAGCAGGATAAAATTGAATTTCGTATTCAAAAGAAGAGTGTGTGTATGAAAGATTTAAAACTAATCAAAGTTTAGCAGATTTAAGAGGTGAATGATAGATTCAAATATGCAAAAATTATTCAATTAAAACTGAAACAGTTTGAAAAGAAGAAATAGATCTTAGGAGATTCATTGGCAGACAATGAAGAAAACATCAATGGATTCAGCCAAAGAGGTATTTTGTTAAGTTGTCTGTAACAATATAAAAATCAGGACTCTATGATGGACTCATAATGATAGTGGGCAGTGAAAGAAAAAAAGAAAGCATATCGAAAGTTCCTGGCAAGTTAGCTTGTGCTCTTAGAGAATACAGAGAAAAATGTAAGAAAGTGAAGCTCTGTGTGAACTTAGCTAAACAAGTCATAGGAAGACTTTGGCAAGAGTATAGAAAATAGGAAGATGACATGATATTCTGGAAGCTATTGAAAAAGTTTAGAAATGGGGGAAAGTACAATAAAAGGAATCAGAGATGATAAAGGTGACATGAAAACTGAGAATAAAGATATTTTAGATGTCTGGAGTAATTACTTTGAATGCTTTGAAAGATTGATAAATAAAACAAGCAGGAACAGAATAGTGATAGAAAACAGTCAGCAGAAATGCATGTCACTAGTTGAAGTAGGAAACGTCATAATAAATGTGGTATGAAAGTCAGCAATAAAAAAAAAAGCCAAAACAATGAAATTAGGCAGAAACATTGAAAACATCAACTCATCCTGAATGGAGAACCTATAGAACAGGTAAATCATTTCAGGAATTTAGACACAGTTTTTAGTGACAATGCCAAATTAAATATGGAAATAGATAGCAGAATTAGCAAAGTTGGTATGGTAAGAAGTGAACTGAATACATTTATATGAGAGAGAATTTTTTTTATATATCGATTCCCATACATAAAAGGTCAAGAGACATATAAGCACATCAGTGCCATGTGTGGGTTGCAGATGAGAACTGAGAAGTTTTTTATTTTTTCAAGAGCTGCAAGTTGTAATTGTTTGAGAATGCTTCATGAGGAAGGCTGTTCCAGAGGAGAGAGAGATGTATGGAATAAAAGAGGAAGAGGAGAAGCAGGTTTGGTGTGTTTATAATTCCACAGTAACGAATAGGATGCTGGGCAGCTGCTGCTCTTGTATTAACAGGTGCAACAGAAAGTGGAAGTATGATGGTTGTCAATTCACTGGAGCAGTGACTATAGAAGTAACTATAGAATAGCAGTGACTATAGAATAGATAATGCTGAAATACTGCATCTGTGTAATAGTGGTTGAAGTGAATCTGTAAGAGAGGGATCATCACTGAGCCTATTTGCTTGCCTCTGGACAGCATCAAGGATTTTAAGGAAAGTTTTAGGTGCACCACCCCAAACATATGAGCAGCATTCTAATAATGGGTGGATTTGGGATTTGTATATAGTTAAGAGTTGATTGGATGTAAAAAAAAAAAAAAAAAAACTTTTGAGTCATAGTAACCTGAACATCCTTTGAGGGTTCATATCAGGAAATTGATGATGATGATGATGGTATGAATGCCTTCATTTCCAGTCTACTTTCCAGGCTGTGATTCAACAGAGATTGTATCAACCAGTTGAAGAAAAAATAAAATAAAATTCCGAAGAAAAGAAAAACATTTAATGTATAGACCTAAATAATCATGGTAATTATAATTTTAGGCATACTATACTAATCGTCTTTTTCAAATTAATAATAAATTAGTATAATACTTGTATATTAGTTTAATTTTAACCAGTAGCCACTATGCTATAATTTAAATGTGTTTAGTCCTAGTATAGGTGAACTACTTAATGAAAAGATCATATTTTAAATTATATTTATTTTATATTTTCAGACCCTCACATAGAAAATATCTGCCTTCAGAGCTGAGCATTAGAACCATGTGGAAAATGTTTCATTAGGCCATCACAAAGCCATAACCTGCAATTATCATGTCTGCTACAAAATCTTCATGCCAAAATTCATCCTAGGGATTGGCACTCCTCAAATCAACGTTTGTAGCTACAATAAAGAATGTAATCAGTGACTTAAAAATGAAGCTGATGAAGAAGAGAAGAAGAAACTAATGTGTGAGCTCTTAGTTCATAAACAGAGACTGAAACAGTCTACCATTTAAAGTGAGTCACTACCAGTATGTTTTATTTCTGATATGATGTAGAACCAGCCATTGCCCCATACCTCTCTGGGTGAGGCCTTATGTATATCAGATATGGCAGCTTTATTTGGGCATCATTTCTCATTAAAGTGCTGACTCAAAACAAGCTCATGCCGGCTTGGCTGGCCGAGTGGTTAGCGCATCCGCTCTCCAGCCAAAACGTTGCAGGTTCGAATCCTGCCATGGGCATGGCTGTTGTGATTGTCTCTGGAAAAACTGGTGATGGTGGTCGGTGGTAGATGGCATTGGTGTATTTGCAGTCAGTTGGTGGATTGAATGATGGAGACCGAGTTGTAGAGCAGGTGCCCTCCCTCGATGAGTCTTGAGACTCCCTGAGGTGTCAAATAATAATAATAATAATAATGTGATCTGAATGCGATGCCAAAAGAGGTAGCTCAGAAGTTGCTAGTGCAGTTTTCTACCATCTAAAAGATTTTTGTAGTAATAATCCAAATATTCATGGAATCAGTCTCTTTTGTGATGGGTGCAGTGCTCAAAATAAGAACTATGTTTTATTAGAAGTGCTTAGTAAGCTTTCTGATCTGTATAATGTCACATTTGAGATTACTTATCCAGTCTGTGATTACAGCTATTTGCTTGTTGATTGAGTCTTTGGAAGAATTGAAAAGGTGATAAGAAAGGCTGAACTGCTTCTTCTTTTAGAAGATTATAATAACATTTTTAAAAGAGAAGGGACAAATGCGTGTTCTTGGTAATGACTGGCAACTTTTTGATTGGAAGCTTGCAATCAATTCATGCACATTAAAACGAAGTTACGTTTCAAAATTTCTGTAATGAAAGTCATTAGAATCAATTCAAAATCAGTAAGTTGTAAACCACATTACTCTGATTTACTTAGGATGTGCAAACATACTTTGTTAAAACGGGATAAAAAGTGGTCTTGCCTTGAGGCTAAGCCATTATTATTATAACTGATGATGTAAAGACATCCTGGAATGAAATTTTATGCAAATTTATTTTCTTCATCAGCAAGTAATGATATTTAAATGACATGACAGGTCAGCTTGATTATATTCAAATTATGAATGTAGTGATTACCCTTAAGTTAGAATTAAATTTGTTTGTACTTGAAGAATCATACAAGTACTATTGTTATTGACATGCACATAGTTTACTATAACTGAACACACTTTATTTAATATAATAAAACTGTGAGAGGACTTTTATTTTGTCCCAAAATGACTTGTAATTCCAATTTCTTTGATTATTTTGCTCCAGGATTTTTTTCTTATTACACATTTATTTATAATTAAAAAACAGTTATGTACAAAAAATTTATTTTCTTGATATTGGAGCTCATTATCAAAATTTATTGTGTTCTGAAATTTTGTATTTGACAGGGATAAGTCCCTTTGGAAATAAGCACTTCACTTGTCCTCAAACATTATGCTCCATAAGTACCAGCTATCTCATATTCATTCTGTTCCAAAAAAGGGAAGTGGAAGTCTACTTACCAATGGCCATCACCTCTGTCCTCTTCAAAATGATGGACAAAGTCATCAGCAGCCAACTTTTCCACTAATTAGAAGCTCAACAGTAATCACTAGTATGGAATCTGCCATTCAAGATCCACAGTTGACCTCTTATCTTACATCACCCACCACTGAATATGTGCTGTGGAAAGGACATATAGCATTGAGGCTTACTAAACAAATCGCCATACTCTGTAATTGAGTAGCCAACTTTCTCTCTCATCATTCTTTATGAGTCATAGTAGATGTTCCCTCTTTTCGAGCTTCACCACCAGTTCTGCAGTGTCTCAAGGTTCTGTCCTATCACTTACTCTCTTTTTCTTGTATATAAATGACCTGATCACAAATTATCACTAATCTTATCCACAGCTTTGCTGATATTAATACTCCAATCATCCTCCTTATTTGACAAACCATTCAATATTCTGACATCTCAAGCTTCAAGATCATCTAGTGCCTTAAACATTGATCTATGCAATTGTCCTTCAGTGGTGTGAGGACCAAAACTCATTCTTGCCTTTTCTTCTGTAAAAGTGATATCAGGTCACCTACCTTTATCCTCAGTGATACACAAATGACAACCATCAGTCCTCCACTTTCTGTTGTGCTCATAAATACTAGACTAGCAGCTGCCTTACTCCCTTTACTCTGCTACTGAAACATGCTGAAGCTGTTTCTCCTCTTCGCTGTTTATTCCATCCACCTCTATCCTCTGAAACATTTAATGTTTTTGAATGTTTCAGAATCTTTCATGTATGGGATCAGCATAAAAAAAAAATTAAAAAAAAATGGAAGAATACCTTTAGGATCAGGAGACTTTTCTTCTATTCTAGTTTGGATAAGATTTTCCTGATCTCTTTCTGGCGAAAAGTCAGATGCGGAATTGAGTTTCAAATGGTTTGGAAATATTTACCAAGATCATCTTTACAAGAGTTGAAGAAAAAAGACAGGAATTTTTTTGGGTGATGTTGCAATAGAATCATCAAGATATTAGTGGTGGGAGCAGCGAGAGACATTGTACAGAACAGCACATTGTCTGTAGTTGAAAGTCATCATCAAATTCCTGACATGTACCCTCTAGGGAGTTTACACGATATGATAGTACTACATGAAAAACTTACATCATTACTAACTTCCTATCTACAATTTTCCTCCAACTGTTACCTGTCAAGACTCCAACATTATCAGATCCTATATTTCTGTCTTCTAAGGCACTTTTTACTGTCTTTGTCCTCCTCTGGGTCTTTTTTCTGCAAACCTGGCAGGGAACACTTGTTTTGTTAATCTTTCATCTCTCATTCTGTTTAAGTGACAATACCACCTGAGGTTAGCTCTGCAACACATTCCTGGATGCTAATAGTGTCAAGTTTTCTCTTAATATCTTCATTTTTAATATGATATTTCCATTGATGCCATCTGTTCATGCCCCTAATCTTTCTCAGGACTCATATCTGCGGTCTCTAGTTTTTGATCAAGTATTTTATTTCTAACCCAGTTCTGAGATCCATAAGTTAAAATGGGTTTGAACATATACAGCTAATTTAGTGTCTTGACTAATTTCTCTCTTATTCCATGTAATTTATTTAGTTGACTTCATACCGGCTTTTTTGATTCTGTTATCTATTCTCATCTTCCTTTTCCCCTCTTTTTACCTTGCAGTATTGAAGGTTTATTGATCATCAGACCTCAAACTGTTCACAGCATAAGGTGGTCATTCCTACGAACTGGTGTATCCTATGTCCATAATGTTGAGTTCTCAAGGCCGGTTTATCTGGTTTGTGGGATGAAAAATCCCTGGATAAACTGGGCAAAAAACCCTACTTTCCATGCCAATGACTGGCTAACTTGACTATGGCTAAGGAAGATCCTTCAGCTCCTCACATCACTGATTGGAATCGAACCTAGGACACTCCTCCCCCATATGGTTGCGAACCACACAGCCACTAGGCTAACCGCACAGACTATTTATCTATTTCCATATTTAATTTTATTGTCTTCACTAAAAATTGTGCCTAAGTAGCTGAAATGTTTTGCTTGTTCTATAGGTTCCCCATTCACAATGCAGTTGATATTTTCAGTGCTTTTGCCTATTTTCATTGTCTTTGTCTTATTATTATTATCCAAGACCCGATGGAGTCAAAGACTCATCTAGGAGGTGTTGTTGACCTTCATATGATATCTATTACAACACTTATTCAATTTAGTCAGGGAATCTTACAGACTTGAACTGGATTTATTTAGAAGTATAACTTCATCTACATAAAGTAAAGAGCTGAGATGAATCTCTCCAATTTTGATTTATTTGATCAGGTTTAATACCACTTGACTTCATAATGGGATCCATATAGATAATGAATAACAGAGGCGATATTATACATCCTTGTCTGACACCAGATTTAAAATTAAACCATCTTCCTGTACTTCCTTCAATTCCAACTGCTGACTTAACTCAAATAAAGACCAAATATTGCTTAAAATAATGCCTCATTGACACCATACAACTGTAGCGTTTTGAATAGCTTTTCTCTTGGCATTTTATCATGCCTTTTCTGGATATACAAAACTTAAATACGGATCTTGGTTATATTCCCCTATCCTGTACACCCTTTGAGGGTACATTGCAGGAATTTGATGATGATGATGGTTATATTTCCATGATTTTTCAACTATTCATAAAGTGAAAATCTGATTGAAAAATACCTCTGTAATTCTCAATCAGTTTTATTTCCCTTTTCATATATATGAGTACTATGAGAGCTCTACCCCAGTCATCTGGAATTCATCCTTTTGTTCAGGCCTTCTGAACTATGCAGTGCAGCCACTGTAAGACTCATACATCCATGCTTGAGCATTTCTGGTCGAATATCATCAACTCCTGCTGGCTTTTGATGACTTTTTTGTTCTTCAAGTATGGATATGTATTCCTGATTGCATGCCTGTTGAGTGTTTTTTACCACCTGATTGTTTCATTTAGCAATTTTTCAATGTAATTACTTCATACATCAAGGATGTCTCTTCCAGTTTTTATGTCTCCTTTTACAGCATTCTTTCCTCCATTTCTGAACTGCTACAACCCTCAGAATATCTTGCCGCTTTCTTGATATTTATTTTCTATATTCTTACCAAAGTCTCCCCATGAATTTTGTTTAGTTAGTTTTACACAGTGTTTAGCTTTCTTACATTTGTCTCTGTATTCTCTAAGAGCACAAGCTGACTTATTTGCCAGTAACTTTTGATATGCTTTATTCTTTTCCGTCACTGATTCTTTAGCTTCCTGTGTCCACCATGGAGTTCTGATTTTCTTATCCTTGCAGACAACCTCACTACATGCCTCTCTGGCTGAATCAATCAATGTTATCTTTAGGGCTTGCCACTGAATATCCATGCTTTGGTTCCTGTTCTCAAACTGTTTCATTTTTTCTTGAATAATGTTTGTATAATTTAGTCTACAGTTCACATCTGAGATCTGCTCAATTTTTATTTGCTTTAAAACTTTCTTACATGTTTCTTATTTGGCTGGCCTGGTTGGCCGAGTGTTCAACCAGACCATTGACATGGTTGACCAGGCTGTTTTCTGCTCTCCAGCCAAATGGCTGCAGGTTCAAATCCTGCCATGGGCATGGATGTTTGTGATTGTCTGGAAAATACTGGTAGTGATGATGGGTGGTAGATGGCATTGGTGTAGGTGATGATGGTAGTTGCGGTTCATTGTATTTGGTGGATTGAGTGGTGGAGACGAGAGTTGTAGAGTAAGTGCCTTCCCTCGATGAGTCTTTGGACTCTTTGGAGGTGTGATGTAATAATAATAATAATGTTCTTCTTTTCAGTATGAAATTCAATTTTATCTTGCTCAAAGACTAAATGGTGATCACTTCCAATTTCAAATCCTCTGTACACTTTAGTGTCCTGTCCCAGTGGGAAAACATCACTATCAACAATAAGTAGTTGAAAGTCAGCAGTTGGAATTCAAAGAGGTACAAGAAGATATGTATAATAAGTTGTAAGACAAGGTTTCTACTTATGTTCATGTTATCATCATTTACATGGATGATGAAATTATCAAAAATATACAAATAGACTTAAATAAAAATGCACTTTATGAAGGAAAGTGGCATTTAAACCTGATATCAAAATGGAGATGTTGATCTTATCTCTTTACTTTATGCAGATGATCTGTTTTCCTCTTAAATCCATTATAAGTCTTCAAGATTGCTTAACTAAATCGAATAACCACTCTTTAACAGATTTTTAGAGGTGTCATTTTGGATTCAGGAGGCCAGTATATGGTATAAAATCCTGGCCTCTCGAATCTATAAACATAAAACATATAAGCCTTTCCTTCCCTGATGTGAATTATCAAAAATACACAAATAGAACACATTCTTGATACTCATTGATTCCCATGAATAAAGTGGCCAAACACTTTGTCCACGAGCTCTCACTAGAAGTTGCTTCTCTTTCCATGTTAAAAACATTTTGCACTTCAAATTTTTCTTGAGATGTAATCATTAAAGATACTAACATTATGGTCAGTTTTGATATAACCTATCTATTCACTAATGCATCCCTAAAAGAAATCTCCGAAATCATTAATCTCTCCCCAACATATCACCTTTATTCAGTTTTGCCATGCACTCTGGTTATGTTATTTAGCAGGATAAAAACATGCAATCAGATTGTGAACTTAGTTATGCTTCCCTCTTGCTAATCTTTTTATGCAACATTTTGAACATATGGCCCTTGACTGTCCCTCACAAACCTACAGTATGGCTTTATTATGTTAATGATGTGTTCCCTGTTTGGCCACACGGCTGAGACATGTTGGAAATGTTTTTAGCACACCTCAACAACCAGCAACCAAGTATCTGTTTTACCATCGAAAAGGAAGACTAAACTGTCAGCCCTTCTGTTCAACTCTGGTCATCTGTTATCCAATAGATCCTTATCCTTTTCTGTCTACAGAAAACCTATCTATGCCGAAATGTTCGTTCATCACATCCTCATGATCCCTCCCAGCAGTTTGATGTTATCCTTAGCAGATAGAGCCAGAATTATTTACTCTAACCATATTTACTCTCCAATGAACTCATTTGCTTCCTGGACATGTTTTTATATAATAATGGCTTCCATTTTCTAAAAGCATGAATCTCTTCTGTTCCCCATCCCAAATGCCGAGCACAAAAATGCCATCCCTTACATTTGAACATCTCAAAAATTGCATGCTTTCTTAAAAAGTATGACATACAGACATCCTTCAAGTCATAGAAGCAGATATAAATCTGAGAGATTATTTCTAGAGTCTGCCACAGCACTGCAACATTCTCAGAATGAAAAAAAAAAAAAAAAATTCTTCACATTACGAAAAGTCTGTGTTCATACACGCAGAGGATGCTGGTTAGGACTGTAGGATCTCGCCATTTTTACTCTTAGTCTGTTTGCCTTCATGCTGGTGTGCCTGTATGTCTATGCATATGTATTTCTTTGTACCTATGCAGATCCCTTGGCGACAAGATGAAATATTGGCTTAATCATTTAATAACTAAATAGAGTTAATTACTTCATCTGAAAATTGAGACATAAGCTGAAGAATTCATTATAAAATATTGTTAACATTCAGAAATGTGGTCAGTTAATCTCAGGTGGTAGTTGCCTAAACAGAATGGGAAAGAGAGATTAGCTAAGCAAATTTTTTTGATAACAACATTGCAGGAAAAGGACATAGAAGAAGATCATGCTGTGGATGGATACAGTTAAAAGTGCCTTAGAAGACAAATATATGATCTGACAATATTTGAGTTCTGACAGATAAAATTAATTTGGAGGAAAGGAAAATTTGTTGATAGGAACTTAAAAAGAATGTAAACATTTCATAGTACTGTCATAGTATTATTTATACCTCTTAAGAGTAGATGGGTCATCATCTTCAGAAATTTGAAGAATTTTTTTTGTCAGATATTCTGTTCTGTGCATTTATTCAGTTTGAATAGATATGTATTGACTAGTTTATCTTTTTCATGTATATTTAATTTTCAGGATGTCATGGTATTTTCTTTTGAGAAAAGGGGACTTGATAATAGTGGAAAACGCCAATTTTTGGTCACGAATCCAAGACACATGTGGTTGATACATAAGTAAGTTTAATGAAATCCTCCTTGTATATTTGATAATAAATATCAAATATACAAGGAGGAAATCTTGTATATTTGATACTTTAATATTAATTTTAATAATTTGATACAATACTTTAAAAACTGCATTTTGGCTAATTTTGTTTCATTCTATAATTGTCATATTTATGATTTTATTTAGATAATAATTGCTTTCATGTTAAAATTGTCATTTAATTAAAAAATTTTTTATGTGGTTTCCACCCACTGAAGGTTAATTGCAAACTTATAATACATTTGTACCATGGGTGGGATAAGGATTTTTCCTCCATTTTTTTATCAATTTAAAAAAAAAAAATTTTTAATTTATTTTTTAAATAGTTTGGAAACCCTGCTCTACAGACCAAATATGGAACTTTTTTAAGCCACTTCAGGCCTCCAATAAGTGGGGCAGTGGTCTCATACCGAGTTATGAGATTCATATACCATCTAAAGACAGTCATAAACATTCATGCCTGCAGCAGCAGGATTTGAACCCGTGACCTGTTTGTTAGAGAATGGATATGCTATCCACTCTACTGACTGGGCTAGCTGAAAATAGGAGAGATATCAGGGGTACGAGAAATGACTTCATATCTGAATGTGGTGAATCTTGTTCTTATTAACTAGGTATTACTGACATCTGTTGATCTGGGTTGCATACCAGTTTTTCTCTCTTCCCTGTTTTTGTTATAAAGTTTCTAATGTTTAATTTATTGTTGGATTGTACATCCTGGCTTTGAATCCGCCATCTTGTTGGAATGTTATTCTTATTTAAATTATCTGTTTTTATTTGTTAGATGCTGAATGATACTGATCTGAATATAGAGAAATTTATATTATCCTGCACCACCCTATATTCAGACTAGTCTATATAATATAGAGGAATCAATCATCGATTAACTTTTTCAATTTCACTTTATACAGGCCGAGGTTAATATTATCATTTAAGTCTTTCGCAAGGTCCAATATTTTTTATGAGCGGTGCAATGAAGGAGAATCAGGCAAACACCAAATTAGAATCAATAAAACAAAACATTTAATGCAGGGTTATATAACATGTACATTAAGTATAACTTTGAAAACAAAATAATGCAAATCAACTTAGTTCAGGTATTCATAACAAACATAAAACATTAGACATCAGACATCTAGCTGTCAATTCTACATTCTTCCGAATAATTAAATTGGTTCACAGTTTCAATGTTACAGAATCTTACAGTAAATACTCTTATAGTAGAACTCTCTAATTCTCTCTTAGTCAACAAACACTTAATTCAATTATGAGGTAGTTATCACTTCAAGGGGGAAACACTTTAAAGCTCCATACTTCAGCTGATTTTAGTAGAATGCCACAGTTAATGTTAAGATATATCAGGCGGAGCTAACTCTTATTTCTTCACACTGAAATATAAAAAAAATGGACTGCTCTTACCAGGTTACATCCTTTGCACATTAGATTCACTATAGGCACACTTAAAACTGAAGTTAACTATCACTTTGAAGTAACACTATTCAAAGGGAATCTTCACTATATAATTGAAATATTAAACATAGAGCTTCACAAGTCTT
Source organism: Typopeltis vanoorti (assembly GCF_054136105.1). Taxonomy (NCBI): domain Eukaryota; kingdom Metazoa; phylum Arthropoda; class Arachnida; order Uropygi; family Thelyphonidae; genus Typopeltis; species Typopeltis vanoorti. The sequence goes on along the minus strand of NC_143555.1, from coordinate 3,099,745 downwards.
GACGCACTTGTTTTAGGTAATCTACTTATTCCTTATTTTCTTCTATGCATTAATTTCAGCTTTGCACTATTCTTCCTCAAAACAATTGGAATTCGACGTAATTTTAGAATTCCGTAGAAATATTCCCAATTGCCTATTAATTTCTTGGTTCCTTCTTAATCTATTTACGGGATTTCCAAAATCCCCTTACTGCCACCCGTTACTTTACTCCTTGCTGTCCTGAATGCTTCTCTCCTCTTTACATTCATTTTCCAATTAAATACCTTTATTCTTCCCGCCAAAATCCGGTTCTAGCCAGTTCAGCTCATATCAACTCCTTCTCCCTTCGAATACCATAGCTCACGCTCCACGCATGTACTATCTAAAATTAACTCCGTTTCCTTGACAACAACCAATCAAATTCATTCAGAAGAATTACATAAAATTACTTTCTCTTTCAGTAATGTTAATAAAAAAAAATATATCAAAGTTCATATAATATACATTTAAATTTACTTACACACAGTTTCTTGCAACATTTACACAGGAATTAATAAAATAAACTGAACGATATTTTAATACAGACTCCTATCAGTACCAGTACATATTTTAGATTAATTGATTAAACAATAATAAACAGACTCCAAGTAATTATATGAATAATAATTTACAAGTAAGAGACTAACAACAAATGATATTTACAAGTCTTGCTTATAACATGGTGGATTATGTTAAATGTGAATGAAGAATTAAAACATACAAAATAATTTCATCACAATTTAACACTGGCATCTGTTGATCTGGGTTGCTTTGGCTTGCATACTAGTTTTTTCTCTCTTCCCTGTTTTTGTTATAAAGTTAACTTTATCTGTGTTTTCTAATGTTTAATTTTCTAATGAAATTTCATTAGAGATGGCCCTTTTGTTCAATCCTTTTAATGCTGAATTCGGTGAGCTTTTTTTTTTTTTTTTTTCAGATTTCAATTAAAAGTCAGTATAATTTGGTTATACATTGGTGTCCAAAACCTAAGGATAAACATTATTTCTGAAGATTACAACCGAATTCTGATGAATCAGCTTTTGACAATTTGTAAAACTGATGATTTTGAGTAGAAAGTACATAATCAAATTTTTAAATCATTTGTGAAGGGATCACATGGTAGCACTCAACAGGGTAAAAGGCAAAAGGCTGCACTAAACAATTGTGTTTGAAGGAAGCTGTTTTTGTCAAGGAATAAAGTTGCAAACTTGCATGTCTTGAAATGTCTCAAAGATATCACCTAGATTATTTCACGTGGGGAAGAATTATTGGAAAACTTGAAGAAAGCTGCAGAATTACTGATTGCCAGAGAGGTTGGAATCTCACATAGAATTGTATCCAGGCTCTGGGAAGCATTTCAAATGGAATGTGTTTCAGACATTTGCTAAGAGGTCACCCTCACTCTACTACAGAACATGAAGACAAATTTTTGGTTATAACAGCAAAACATAATTGATCACCGCTGCAGATCAGCTTGCAAGTTGGCTCTATTCAAGCACACAGGTACGTGATTATCTTGACAAACAGCTCCACAGCTCATCATAATCAGTAATTCTGAATATGTTTTCAGTGGTGTTTTATCCATAAAAATTGTACAAGACACCAATGGGCTAATGTACTCTTTACAGATGAGAGTCATTTTAATCTTTCCTCTGATTCTAGATGACACTTGATCTGACGTGAAAGTGGTACTGCTTACCATCTTGAGAATATTCTTGAAAGGGATAGATAACGGTGGTGCTGGGGTCATGGTGTGGGGAGGCATTATGCTTAACAGATTCCACAAGCACTTGAAAAAGGGACTCTGACTGGTGAACGATATTGTAATGAAGTTCTTCAACGTCATGTTCAATTGTTCTGTGGTACTGTAGGCAAAGAATTCATTTTTATAGATGACAATGCCAACCATATCATATATGGTGGGACATTGTGATCCATATACAATATGGTGTGAAGATATGTCTGGAGACCAAGGATATTAATCAAATTGTGTGCCAATCACACTCCCCAGATCTCAACTCTGTAAAACACATTTGGGACACAATAGGGAGATGCATTGCTTTTCAAAATTGCCTGCTCCTCCTTGCACTGAAGGAGGAGCAGGCCTGGTGTTCCTTCAGTTTTCTGTAAGCACTATACATTGATTCCTTAATCATGTCCTTAGGAAATTTGTAACTTTTGCCAAAAACATATTGCAATTTAATTTGTACAAAATTTATAATGCATTTTTTGTGTAATATAATTTATTAGTATGTTTGCAATAAATTTATGTCCACTTTTGGCTACATTCATGAAAAATTTTTTTTTTCCTATACAGTTAAAAATGTACTTCGTCCTTAGCTTTTGGACACAAGTGTACCTGTATTAAGTGCTTTTAGTATAGTAATATTTTTTTACTTGTTAATGCTAATCATACTGATCCTTCATTTTTTGTTATGATATAACAACATCGATTCTATTATACAGCCACAACATTGTTGGAAAGAAACTGAGTTTGAGTCCCATCTAGGATTTAAAAAAAAAAAAAAAAAACTTTTATCAACTGAAGGTTAGCCAGTATCATACCTAGGCGATGTGTTTTTTTCCTCCCAGAAACTTGGATTTATCATGCTATATGCTAAGACACACTGGCCAGAAAATAAAAACCCTTCATAGACATATTATGCTCCTCACAGCCTCAATTGCTTTGGCATTAATTCCAATACACTCATTTGAACAATAATGCCTCAATTGCCAAAATAAAATAAATGATGGTACAACATGACAAAATTTCATGCCCGCTGGGGCGTCGCCCGGTTAAACAAGGCCCCCGTTGTTTTCGCCAGGGAACCATGGCGAACGGCGAAAAGTCAGCTACTGGAACAAATCTGAAAAAAAAACCCAACACAACATCACCAGAGTTAAAGATCAGTACAATCAACGTAAGAAGCCTGAATGGCAAAGAAATGGAGCTAGCTGAGGAATTAGATAAGTACCAGATCGACATAATAGGGGTGACTGAAACAAAAAAGACAAAAACTGGTGAGATCTTTCTGAGCAATAAATACAAAATGTTATATTCAGGCAATGACAATCAAGGAAAAGAAGGAGTAGCCATAGTATTCAACACAAAATACGAGGCTAATCTTCTTGAATGGCAGTCAGTCTCAAGTAGAGTAATGTGGGCAAATATGAGAATGGGGAACTGGACAATGAGACTTATTTGTGCCTATGGTCCCACAGAAGGTTCTACTAAGGTAGAAGTGGAGGAATTTTTTGAGGCTTTAGAAAAAGCAACTGACACAATGAAAAAGGAAAAGTTGGTCCTTGTTGGGGATCTAAATAGTAGAGTAGGAAATGATTGTGAGACATACAAAAATATTTTGGGAAAATTTGGAGAAAAGAGCAAAGCTAATAATAATGGCAAATATCTGTTGGATTTCTGCTCAGCACATGGACTGGTTATTACTAACACCATGTTCCAACATAAAAATGTGCACAAATTCACATGGAGAGAAAAGGCTAGGAATAAGAAAAGTCTCATTGACTATGTTATTGTTGATAGTGATGTTTTCTCCCTGGTGCAGGACACCAGAGCGTACAGAGGATTTGAAATTGGAAGTGATCACTATTTAGTCTTGAGCAGGATAAAATTGAATTTCATATTGAAAAGAATAACATGTAAGAAAGTTTTAAAGCGAATAAAAGTTGAGCAGTTCTCAGATGTGAACTGTAGACTAAAATACAGAAATATTATTGAAAAGAAAATGAAAGAGTTTGAGAACAGGAATCAAACCTTGGAGATTCAGTGGCAAACTCTGAAGGAAACGTTGATTGATTCTGCCAGAGAGGCATGTGGTGAGGTTGTGTGCAAGGATAAAAAAATCAGAACTCCCTGATGGACACAGGAAGTTAAAGAGGCAGTGAAGGAAAAGAAGAAAGCAATATCGAAAGTTCCTGGCAAATAAGTCAGCTTTTACTCTTACAGAATACAGAGACAAATGTAAGAAAGCTAAACAGTGTGTAAAACTAGCTAAACAAAAGTCATGGGAGGACTTTGGCAAGAATATAGAAAATAAATATCAAGAAGGTGGCAAAATATTCTGGAGGTTGTTGAAGAAGCTTAGGAATGGAGGAAAGAGTGCTGTAAAAGGAATTAGAGATGATAAAGGTGAAATGAAAACAGGAGAAAAAGATATCCTTGAAGTATGGAGTAATTACTTTGAAAAACTGCTAAATGAAACAAGCAGTGATGACAGCACAGTGATAAAAAACACTGACCAGGCATGCAGTCAGGAATACATATCCATACTTGAAGTAGAAAAAGCCATCAAAGGCTTGAAATGTGGAAAGGCAGCAGGAGTAGATGATATTCGACCAGAAATGCTGAAGTATGGTGGTATAAGAGTCTTACAGTGGCTGCACTGCATAGTTCAGAAAGCCTGGACAGAGGGACGAATTCCTGATGATTGGAGTAGAGCTCTCATAGTACCTACATATAAAAAGGGAAATAAAACTGCATGTGAGAATTACAGAGGTATTTCCCTACTTAGTGTTCCTGGCAAGATCTATGCAAGTATACTTGAGAAACGGTTGAGAAGAATTGTGGAAGAAAAGCTTGGTGAAGAACAAGCTGGATTCAGGCCAAATAGAGGCTGTCAGGATCAGATCTTCACTTTACGACAAATAGTCGAGAAAGCATGGGAATATAACAAAGATCTGTATTTAAGTTTTGTCGATCTGGAAAAGGCATATGACAAGGTGCCAAGAGAGAAGCTATTCAATACGCTGCAGTTATATGGTGTCAATGGGGCATTATATCAAGCAATACTTAGTCTTTATTGGAGTTGTAAGTCAGCAGTTAGAATTGAAGGAAGTACAGGAAGATAGTTTAATGTTAAATCTGGTGTGAGACAAGGATGTACATTATCCCCTCTGTTATTCATTATCTACATGGATCACATTATGAAGGAATGTGGTATTAAACCTGATATCAAAATTGGAGATGTTAATGTCAGCTCTTTGCTTTATGCGGATGATGTTATACTTCTAAATAAATCCGCTACAAGTCTGCAAGATTCTCTGACTAAATTGAATAGCTGTTGTAATAGATATGGTATGAAGGTCAGCAATAAAAAGACAAAGACAATGAAAATAGGCAGAATCATTGAAAATGTCAACTGTGTTGTGATGGAGAACCTGTGGAACAAGTAAAACATTTCAGCTATTTAGGCACGATTTTTACTGAAGATGGTAAATTAAATATAGAAATAGACAACAGAATCAGCAAAGCTGGTATGGTGGGAAGTCAATTGAATAAATTCATATGGAATAAGAGAGAAATTAGTCGGAACACTAAATTAGCTGTATACAAGACAGTGTTCAAATCAGTTTTAACTTATGGATCTGAGACTTGGGTCAGAAGTAAAACACTTGACCAAAGACTAGAGACTGCAGATATGAGAGTCCTGAGAAAGATTATAGGCGTGAATGGATGGCATCAATGGCAGTATCATATTAAAAACGAGGATATTAGGAAAGAACTTGACATTGTCAGCATCCAGGAATGCATTAGCAGAGCTAATCTCAGGTGGTATGGTCACTTAAACAGAATGGGCGAGGAAAGATTATCAAAACAAGTGTTCTCTGCCAGGTTGGCAGGAAAACGACCGAGAGGAAGATCAAGATATAGGTGGATTGATACGGTACAAAGTGCTTTAGACGATAGAAATATAAGATCTGATAATATTGGAGTGTTGACAAGTAACAGACTGATTTGGAGGAAAATTGTAGATAGGAAATTAATAATGATGTAATTTTTTTCATGTAGTACTATCATATCCTGTACACCCCTTGAGGGTACATGGCAGGAATTTGATGATGATGATGATGCCTCAATTGCTTTGGCATTAATTCCAACCATTCCAGCTGAACAATAATATTTTTCAAAGATAGCCAAGGAACGTCTTTAGGAACTGCATGCTGTTGTCATTACATTTCCTTTTTTCCTGTAATTTTTTTAAAGATTCTAACATGGTTTTTGACCTCTCACACAGCATGTCAAAATATGAATGTTTTGAAAAGTTTCTTGAGAAAGCAGTGGTTAAGGAGAGGATTTGAATAATTTCATAATTGCATGGAAATACAGGCTGTTTCAAAAGGGTGTATTCAACTTTGCAGGAGAACAGAGAATAACTTGAAGATGTACAAAAGCTGAGTGAGTGTCATGATGTAGTTAAACATTCATTTTTGGTCATGTAACTTTATTACCAAATGACCACACTAGATGGCGTGATGCTTCACACCATTTGAAAAGAGTGACTTTTGATGGTGCAGAGTGAGCATGTTGTATGTTTTGGGTAAACGGTCTTCATCACAGGTTCAGAGGAATTTCTGCATTCAAAGAACCTCCTAGTAGGCGCATGATCTACACATGGCACAAGAATTTTGTGGAAATAAGCTGTGTGCATCATTCATGGTCAACGGGAAAGCCACTTGTTGCCAATTTTGTTGTGGAAGAAGTTCGGGATCGTATCTAGAGAAGCCCTGGAAAGTCAACTGGACAAGGGTCTTGTCAAATTGGAATTCCACATGTGACTGTTTGGTGTGTTTTTGACAGTGTCTACATTTAAGGTCCTACAAATTTACCCTCGTACAACATTTGAAGAAAAACGATAAGAAGACATTCCATGATTTTTGTATGGAAATGATCTGTAGGATAGAACAAAATGAGAACTTTTTGGACAAACACAATCATATTCAGTGACAGGACACTTTCATGTAAGTGGGCAAGTAAACACAATAGCAGAAGCGAAAAAAGTGTATGGACCCTTCTTTTTTTTTTTTGGATTCTACCATTACTGATAGTATGTATCTGGATATGCCACTTGGGTACCTAATACCACAATTAGATGACTGACCACACCAGACACTTACATTACCAGCAAGACGGAGCACCTTCTCATTACCTGACAGACATAAGGTCATACCTCTGTACCCGTTTTCCATGCTGATGGATTGGTAGAGGGGTGCCTGTAGCATGGCCACTTCGTCCTCCGAACCTCACACCATTAAATTTTTTCTCACGGGGCTTTGTGAAAGATCAAGTGTTTGTACCACTACTACCAGTCAATTTGGATGAGCTGCATTCCAGAATTGCTGTTGCCATTGCGAAGTTATGCCAGATGTGCATATGGCAGGCAATTGATTACAGATGAGATGGCTGTAGAATTACTAGAGGCAGTCATATTGAACTTTAATTGTCTGTGTTGAAATTTCATGTGTTACACTACATTTGCATACTAATAAAAATTGTTCATCTATTGCTGTTTACCTTCTGTTGTCATTTAAAGTTGAATACTCCCTTTTGAAACACTCTGTATTATTATACCGACCGACATCTCCAGTCCAAACACTCATTATAGGCAGCCCACACTGACTGTTATTCACACAATTCCTGTCAACTCATTCACCAATAAAGCATTGTGCCTTTTGCAACCTGTTCCACGTGTTCACTATCCTTGCTAACTGCACCCTTGTGCAACTTCCTAGAGTAATTGTTTTTTTCTCTACTATCCAGGGATGCATTATTGAAAAATTCTTTAGCATCCACTCTATAAAATTTCCTCACACCCTTGTGCAACTTTCAAGAATAATCCTTTGTTCTTTCCTATCAAGTTATGTATTGAAAAATCCTTTAGCATTTACTGTATAAAATTCCCTTAGTAATTTATATGTTTGTATCACATCCCTCTTTCTGCTTATTGGCTAAACTTTGTAACTCACAAACTTTCAGTCTGCCATTTTGATCACTTAAGAGACTTCAGAGGCAAGTGATCTAAATGGTAACTGGTCTGTGGCATGGTTCCTATGATGATAGACTAAATGTTTGCACTTCTGGATCTCTTTCACTAATTCCACATTTCCAACAAACCTGGGTGATGAAATCATAGTAATTCAGATGTGCTTTGCAGTCCAGTTCCCTCTATCCCAGAGTGCATAACTTTACACTTTGACAGATTGAACTGGAATCTTTTATCCTTTGCCCAAACTCCGAGTCTCTTTAGATCATCGTGCAGTTATATTTGCATCATATAAACTTTTGTCCTGTCTAGTTTAGCATCATTGGCAGATAACTGGATATTCCTCCTCAAGTCATCATTAATGTACAACATGAACAGCAGCAGCCCAAGTGCAGAGCTCTGTGGTGTACCATTGGTCATCTTTCTTCTCTTTTGATTCATCTTTCATGTATCCACATCACCATGTTCTTGTCTATCCCATTTGCTCTGACTTAATAGGTTTCCATATAATATCCTCTTTAGCTCAGCTGTCACTTTATTATTGAAAGTGAATAAACTACTAAACAGGACTTCCCATTCACAAAGCCATGCTGTTCCCCATCTGTGGTACAGTTGGAAGAATGATGAGACATATGCCAATTGATTGGAAAAGTGCTAGTTTTGATTTTAGTCATAATATGAGGAATCTTAATATTAACTCTTTCAGTTGAAAGTAAGTTAACATCACACAGGAATATCAGGATTTTTCTTCCAGAAACGTGGGATTTTTCTAAACAGGCAAACCTGAAAAAAAAAAATTCAAAATTAGTTGGATAGTCATGTTTTCAGTAGTTTGGGTTCTGGATACATTCATGAAACATGTAAAAAAACCTGGAGTGCTTGTTTTGGTGGTAAGTTAAGAAAGATAGAGGAGGATGTTTTAGTATTGACTATTCATGTATTATTAGCAGATCTGAACTCTCAGGAACAGTTACTTCTGAACATTTTGTTCATTAGATGAAGTATGCTGCTGAAGATGATGCTTATTGTCCTGTTGGCATATCTTGGTGAGAGTCGTGGGTTCTATGTTGAGTTATTATGAAGCAGTGTTGGAGAATGAGGTCTGACAGAATCTGTTCAGTCTGAGTTGAAACGATCATGTTTATTTAAGTTGGGTTGAGTGTGAGATCAAAGGTGAGAGCATATGAGATCATTTGATAATGATCAAGTGATCTCACATTCTTTCTTAAACTTTATTAAGCTATCCTTGGTTAGTGTCAATGGCTAAGTTTGACAGACCTTTGACCTAGTTTTCCTGGGTGTATGTAGGGTTTTGTGCTCTCCTCTGAGATAGTTTTTCTTGTTTCATTAATGTAGAGAATGACAGTTGACAAAATTGTAGACCCCTGGGTGGGCTAATTGGGAGAAATGACAGCTCCTCTTTGCTAGAGTTGGAGGGGGGGAACTTAATAGTTATGCTGAGGTTGTACTTTTGTAGTCTTCACTAATTTTATCCAAAATTTCTATATGGTATGACTATTTTCAAATACTAGTGTTTTCAAAATTGTTCTGTTGGATTGTGTTGAATAGTAATTTAAGTATTTCCATTTTAATTATACTGAGTTATTGGGTGTGGTGGGAGTTTGCATGTCTATAGCAGGAATATGATGATGATGACTGTGAGTGAAGGACAGTCATCATCATCATCATCATCAAATTCCTGCTATGTACCCTCAAGGGGGTGTACAGGATATGATAGTACTACATGAAAAAAATTACATCATTATTAATTTCCTATCTACAATTTTCCTCCAAAACAGTCTGTTACTTGTCAAGACTCCAACATTATCAGATCTTATATTTCTATTGTCTAAGGCACTTTGTATCGTATCAATCCACCTATATCTTGGTCTTCCTCTGTGCCATTTTGCTGCCAACCTGGCAGAGAACACTTGTTTTGATAATCTTTCCTCGCCCATTCTGTTTAAGTGACCATACCACCTGAGATTAGCTCTGCTAACGCATTCCTGGATGCTGACAATGTCAAGTTCTTGTAGCGAATATTGAAATTGATGCCATCTGTTCACGCCTCTAATCTTTCTCGGGACTCTCATATCTGTGGTCTCTAGTCTTTGGTCAAGTGTTTTACTTCTGACCCAGCTTTCAGATCCATAAGTTAAAACTGGTTTGAACACTGTCTTGTATACAGCTAATTTAGTGTTCTGACTAATTTCTCTCTTATTCCATATGAATTTATTCAATTGACTTCCCACCATACCAGCTTTGCTGATTCTGTTGTCTCTTTCTATATTTAATTTACCATCTTCAGTAAAAATCGTGCCTAAATAGCTGAAATGTTTTACTTGTTCCACAGGTTCTCCATTCACAACACAGTTGACATTTTCAATGATTCTGCCTATTTTCATTGTCTTTGTCTTTTTATTGCTGACCTTCATACCATATCTATTACAACAGCTATTCAATTTAGTCAGAGAATCTTGCAGACTTGTAGCGCGATTTATTTAGAAGTATAACATGATCCGCATAAAGCAAAGAGCTGACATTAACATCTCCAATTTTGATATCATGTTTAATACCACTTTCCTTCATAATGTGATCCATATAGATAATGAATAACAGAGGGGATAATGTACATCCTTGTCTCACACCAGATTTAACATTAAACCATCTTCCTGTACTTCCTTCAATTCTAACTGCTGACTTATAACTCAAATAAAGACTAAGTATTGCTTGATATAATGCCCCATTGACACCATATAACTGCAGCGTCTTCCATGTTGAGTATGAGATTTTTGGTCAAGTTAATCAAGTTCTGTTGTTCCTCATTTAGGTGGTGAAAGACCTACTGTCTCTTTGAGTGTTATTGCTAATTTCTTTGCTAATTAATAGGTTAAGTTGTCTACTATTTATGTTAGAGTTGAGTGGAATGTTGTTTTATTGTATGTTGGGTAAACTGTGTATTCTGGGAGCATGGTGTGGTGTGGTAAAAAAAAAAATATTTTCATAGTATCATTGTATAGAAGGTTATATGTTTTTGTAAATCAACAGTTTTGTTTTTACTGCATTTAGAAGGGTCATAATCAGTGGTTTCATGTCAGTGTCTACCTGTAACATGTTGATTTTATTCTGGGTAAAATTTTTGATCAAGTATAACTGTTGCATTTTTTTTATCAGGTTTTGCAATCAGAATTTATCATTCTTGAATGATTTGATTGTGAGCCATTCTTCTTTGTTAAGCTTGCTATTCAAGACATTTAGCATTTATAATGTTAGCCATTTCCAATCTAATTTTAACAGCAACAGCAGTCGGAATGTGTTTCAGATCTTAAATTTTGACAGATGCGAAATTTAAGCTCTTCTTTAATATGGAATGTTATTTTTGTGCAATGTTGAGAAAGGTTAATTATTTAGAATTGGCTTGTGTTAGGTGATTGGTGGCTCTTGGGTTTGTACATCAGATTATCTCTCTGTAGATCTCAATTCTGACTGCTTACTTACAGCTTAAGTATCCTCGTATATTTCATTTTCACTATTTTCTGTCATTACCTTCTGATTTTTAATTATATCTTTCTAATCATTGCCAGGTGACTTAACTCTTACAAACTTTTCACACCACTCCTTTGTCATCTTCTCACTCTCATCTTGGCCATCCACTTCTGTTTATACTGTCCATTGTACTGAGCATTGGAATTTTTATCTTTCTGCTGTTATCCATCCTGCTGATACATCTGCAAAGATTATATTGTTAGATTGTGATAGAGTGGAAATTTATGAATTTCTATCTTATCACAGTCTAACATGCTTTTTCAAACAAAAGAATGAGATAAATACAATAAATTGCCTCTAAGTGTAGAATAAGTATTATGTATATATAAATCAAGTGTGTTCTGTTATGAAAAGGTTAAATAAGTATGTATTTTGTGCCATTCACGAATGTGGTTAATTTAATATTGAAAGTGTAAAATATTAGCAGAGCATTATAAAACATGTATAAAAGAGTTATGGAATGTAAGCACAAATTCAACAGTTTGGGGGGGGGGGGGGAGTCAAGTCCAAAGGTTACAGAGTCGTAATACGAGGAAGCGGCTCGCACGTCAGCGTACATGCAATAAGCAGGGCAGAAAATGGACGCTGTGATGTAATAGCAAGTGTGAGTCAGCTGGACATCGAAAGGGGGCGAGAATCGCCGAGAAGAATAAGGGAAATATAAGGGTCATGCGATCCTGTAACAAGGCTTTTTTGTTCCTGGATTTTCCTGGTGTGTTCGCCTCTCATGGTGGCGTGGGGTGCGAGTGCCTCGATGTCGGACGGATCCCGATAGGCAGTCGCGGATCTTGGTGGCCGTATTCGCCGCGAAAAGAAGCACGTCCAGCAGTCCACAGAGTGCCTGTTCCTGTGAACCTATGAAGCACTAAAGAATCGAAAAGGGGAAGATAAGTAAACTTTGTTTGTGTTATACTGAATAGGAATGAAAGATTTGTGTCACAATAATATGTTATAGAAGAAGAACATTAATGATCTAGGATAGGATTGTATTGCTAGGACTCTAGAAGAATATTGATTTTACCTTACTATCTGTCGTTGTGTTAATGTTCGCCTTTATATTGAATGAAATTAAGGATATGTTTAGAGTAAAGAATTGACATAATATAAAGAGATTGTGAAAGATATGAATGTTATCTTGTGTAGTCTGACAGAGCTACGGAGTCTTAGATTGATTGTGATAATAGTACATGACTAATGCATTAGCGAAGGTTAATATAATTCTTACTTTAGGAAGCTACTGTATAATATTTTATAAGTGTAATAGTAGTGTTTGAATTTTATATACCTTGTCTGAAACTCCCTTAAGATGGGATTCAATTTAGTGTTATGTGTATCAACTTTTGAGTATAATAAACCTTGATTGAAACTTTGATTCTAACAAAGACTTTCTGTGATTTCTGGAATCCGATGCACCACTTATAAAATATTAATGCGAACCTATGTGGGATATTTGAAAAGGGTATATTTTGGCCACGTCTACAGAGTTGATAGGTATCATTAAGCACTGTCCAGAGATTACCTCTTGGTTGTTAATGTTTAATTAAATAATAGCGCTAAGTGTCGCAGCGAAACAAATAAATTTCTTGGCGTTTTACGAGAAGTAAATCTTAGACACTCTGATACTCTGGTACTGCCTCTATCTCGAGGAAATTCCATTGTCCCTCAGAGGTACCACGTGCTACCCGATAGTGTATTACGGAGATAAAGCAACAAAGGTTTAAAATAAGTGTGAATAAGAAGAAGCAATACAACATAAATGGCGCAGCCGGTAGGATAGTTATAATAAGGAAGAAAAAATTACAACATTAATGGTGCAGCCGATAAGGTTAATATAGAAGGTTTAGGTAAGAAAAGATAGAATAAAATACAACCGTTGTACATATAAATAAAAGACAAGAAATGATTACAACAATATCTTTCTAATTATTTTCTGCAATAGATTCTCTTTTTTCAGAATTAAAATTCTTCATTTGGCCTCACAGAATTTCAAGAAATTCTATTTTGCAAAATGAAATAATAAAAACATAATAGTTAAGTAATTTTAGATTAAAACACATTGTTGGAAATATGGAAAAATAACAGCATTTCAAAAAGCCGCAAACTAAAACTATAAAACCATTATTATACCTACAGCAACATATGGAGACTCAATCAGAAAGAAATACAGAAAATCAGAGCATTTGAAATTCAGTGCTTAAGAAAATAAAACTCAACAGTCAGTACACAAAACAAATGAGCAAGTCAAACATGAATTAAACCAGGGTTTCCTCAAACTTTTTCTACGACATAACTCTTCACAAATCCTGAAATTTTCACGGAACACCTTGGTTATTTTGTAATGTATTAATTAATAATTAATTGATAATTTAGCTGATTTTTATTATTAATTAATAATTGTTAATTAATAATTAATTAAACATTGATTAAAGTTTAATTTAATTGCTGTTTTGATTAATTTAATTGATTTAATTAAAGCATCAGTAAACTACCCATCATTAAATTAATTTGTGCTGATTTTCATTGACATATCCTATTCTGATCACCAATCTCAGATGGTATGGTCACTTAAATAGAATGGGAGAGGAAAGATTAGCAAAACAAGTGTTCTCTGCCAGGTTGGCAGGAAAACGACCCAGAGGAAGACCAAGATATAGGTGGATTGATACGGTACAAAGTGCCTTAGACGATAGAAATATAAGATCTGATAATGTTGGAGTCTTGACAAGTAACAGACTGATTTGGAGGAAAATTGTAGATAGGAAGTTAGTAATGATGTAATTTTTTCATGTAGTACTGTCATATCCTGTACACCCCTTGAGGGTACATGGCAGGAATTTGATGATGATGATGATGATATTATTATAAGTACTTACGAGTGAATGCAGACTTTTTCTCCTCTGGTAGTTTTCCCCTCCTTTTGTACATCCTGGAGATTTTTTTAGGCTTGAGGTGGATGACTCACTATCTGTTCCATCACAAACACCTTCAATAAGAGATTTCTTAATACCAAAATTAAACAAAAAGTGCCTTGTCTCTTATTCATATTAGAATTTAAATCTGTATTCCTATTACTTTTAAAAAAATCACTGCACTCCGGTTTCAGAACAAGCACTTGCACTCTGCAATATGAACTTGCGAAGAAAGTATTCAGTATTAATAGATTTGAGAAATCCAGATACAGACTATCTTGATCTTCAATTTCACTGGAAAAATTTTCTTTATACTTCCTTGCAGATTGGTCACTGACATTTGCAACACAGATGTTATTTCCTTCGGTTCCGCCCATTGTTGTAATCAGCTTGCAGGCAATTTTTATGATTGGTCATAAACGGCAGTATTCTCTTTCCTGATTGTTGAAAGATTTCGATGTGTGAAAATTAACGATAATTCGTGAATATTTCCATGTTTAAAAATATGACGCTTGGTTACTGACATTTGTTACATAGAAGTAATTTCCTTCAGTTTTGAGAACAGAGGATATGCAACTATTGTTATAATCTGCTTGCAGGCAATTTTTATGACCAGTCATAAACAGCGGTATTCCCTTTCCCAAATGTTGAAAGGTTTCTATGTGTGAAAATTAACGATGCACAGATGTTATTAGGCGTTCTGGGTCTGAGCTTTTCGACATGTTCACGAATATTATTCTCCTCAGAATGTTTCTACTATAAAATATTTATTCATGAAAAATGCTTAGAAAACTCAAATGACAAATTCCAGAACTTCTCGCAGAACACCTATTCACCTTTCATGGAACACTAGTATTCTGCGGAACACAGTTTGAGAAACACTGAATTAAACTATAGAAAAAATGGCATAAGTATAATTCTTAAACGGCAATTAAGATGGTTTGGGCACCTCCAGAGAATGTCCTTCTTTCAGAGATTACCAGATACAGTCATGAATCATTGAAGGAAGGTGATCAAAAGGCATACCCAGAAAGAACTTTGCTTTGAAGGAAAGATCACAATTATTGGGCTTCAGGGAGATGACAGAAATGCCCAGAGATAGAGCTAGATTGCAAAGATTTGTTCATAGGAGACCCAACCTGTCATCTGATGGATGAGAAAGAAGAATCTCATTCAAGATTTATTAATCATGTTTTTTAACAATATTGATTCAACTTTTTTTTTCCCCATAAGCTAAAATGGACATGTTTATTATTATAATGTTTTATTATTATTATTATTATTATTATTAAACAAGACCTCATGGAGTCAAAGACTCATCTAGGAGGTCCTTTTATCTCGCACACATCTCATCATACCGGGTCTTAAATACATTCAAACTCCTTGCAGACACCACACTCTCAGGCAAGGCATTCCAATCATTCACAACTCTGCACGAAAAAAACCTGCCTCTCACTCCCCTACTCACACCCTCTTTATACAGTTTCCAGGCATGACCTCTGGTTCTCCCCTGATCTCCCACTATTCTCTGTAGAACTTCTCCACCATTGATCCTATAACAACCCCTTACCAACTTGTAGGTCTCTATCATATCTCCCCTCTTCCTTCTCTCCACTAGACTCTGCAAATTACATCTTTTCAATCTTTCCTCATACTCGACATTCCAGAGGTCAGAAACTACCTTAGTCAGTCGCCTTTGGACCCTTTCCAACATCTCTTCATCCTTCTGAAAACCAGGTGACCAAATCTGGGCACAATAGTCCATGTGTGGCCTAATCAAAGCCTTATACAATGGAACAAGAATTTCCCTACTTCTACACGTCAGTGTCCTCCTCATCATTCCCAGAAGTCTTTGTGTTGTCTTCACAATTTTGGCGATGTGTCCCCTAAATTTTAGATCCTTATCCACTATCACTCCCAGATCTCTTATTTCCTCTACTTCCAACAATATATTCTCACCAAGCATAAATTCTGCATCCCATCTTTGTTTTCCAAATTTTAAAACCTTACATTTTGCAACATTGAACTCACATCCCCATTTGCTTGCCCAATCACTCAATTTATTCAAGTCTTCTTGCAAGGCCACAACATCTTCACTACTCTTTATGGTTTGTCCCAACTTTGCATCATCTGCAAACAACTGAATATCTCCATCCAAATCTTTGCCAATATCATTAATATACAAGTTAAATAGTAATGGCCCTAAAACAGATCCCTGAGGCACTCCACTAGTGACTTTCCTTTTCCTGGATATTGCACCCCCATACACAACTTGTTGATACCTATCAGATAGCCAGTCTCCAATCCAATGCACTAATCTAATATCCAACCCCATCTGCTCTAGTTTGACTGTCAACTTATCATGAGGTACTCTATCAAAAGCTTTTGCAAAATCCAAATATATTACTGTGTATCCTTCTCCTCTGTCCAAGGAAGCAGTCACTTTATTGTAATAAGTAAGTAGATTACTAAAACACGACCTCCCTTTAGCAAATCCATGCTGTCCATCAAAGATTATACCATTGTTGTCAACCCAACTCTGGATCCTAGTTCTCACAAGCTTCTCCAACAACTTAACCACAACACCTGACACACAGATAGGCCTATAGTTTGATGCTTGAGTTCGATCACCTCCTTTATGAAGTGGTACAATCTTGCCCTCCTTCCACTCTTTAGGGACTTGACCAAGTGCAAGACTCGTATTAAAAAAATATGTCAAGGCAGGTGTCAACTCTCTGGCACATTCCTTCAGAATACGCGGTGATATATTATCAAGTCCCACAGCCTTATTTACATCTAGTTTACTCAACTCCCCAAACACCTCTTCCTCACTTACAGTCAGTCTCTCCTCCCCATCATCAACTGCTCTTAATCTCTCCATGAAGTCACATTCACAAGATTGAAAGGTCTTTATGAACTGCTCATTAAGTATCTCCACCACACATTCTGCAACAGCTGTCTTTATACCATTTCCTCCAATCAATGTCATCCTTCCATAATCATTCTTTCTTTTGCTGGCTACATATCGAAAGAACTCCCTAGGATTCTTTTTAGCTTCATTAGCTAACTGCTGTTCATACCTCTCTTTAGCTACTCTCACCAACCAAGTCACTCTCCTTGCCTGGTCTTTGTAGAACTCATGAAATTGATTACTTCCACTTCTCTTATGCTGCCTCCACAATACCCTTTTTCTCTGTATTGCATGCTTAATCTCTTTATTCATCCATCTCACACCTAACTTATTTAACCTTCTCACCCGTGGTATACATTTAGACATTGCATCCACTAAATATTTTTTGAAAATCCCCCAAGCTGCATTGATCTCTTTTCCAGCTAACTCCTCATTCCATGCTACACCTGCAAGCTGTCTCCTGAGCTCTTCATAATCACCCCCCTTGTAGTTCCACATATACCCTTTTTTCACAGGGGTCCTTGCACTGCTGGCAACCACCCAAGTAATCACCTCATGGTCACTTTCACCAATTGGTGGATGATTTGATACCTCATTGATAATTACATCCTCCGATGAGATGACCAAATCCAAGACCCTTAATCCTCTTGTGCCCTCTGTTACATACTGTCTGAGGTAGTTATCCCTCAAAAACTCAAGAAACTCATTTTCTTTACTTCCAGTTGCTATCTCTTCATTCCAGTCTATATTGCCATAATTAAAATCACCCATAATGATCATCCTTTTCTTATTTGCTTGGCTTATTTGACTATACATTTCACTATCACCACCATCCACATTACCAGGTCTATAACAACATCCCACCAAGTATTTGATTCTATTCACCTCTATCTCACACCATACTGCCTCAAAACCACTGGCCCCATTTTCCTCTTGCATCTCTACCTTGTATGGACATAACTCTTTCTCTATCATCAATAGCACTCCCCCTCCCTTTTTACCCCTTCTATCCTCACGAAACACATACCTTTCCATCTCTATTCCTGTCAGGATGTCATCCTCATCTAACTATGTCTCACTTATTCCGACAATCTCTGGGTGCACAGACGCAATTAGTGCAACCATTTCATCCGCCTTGTTTCTTATACTTCTAGCATTGGTATACAAACACAACTCATTTCTGGATCTACAGCTAGTTCCACTGATACCACTCACTCGATGTGATCTCTCCATGCTGGACTGGGGCCATTTCCCTTTCTGCTTCTTCATTTTAGAACCCTTTGCAATTCCATCTGTTTCCTTTTGATCCCTGATCATCCCATTACTTTCCTGCCTACACATTCTCTCACCTTCTCTTGGAGCATCCACCTTTCTCACGCTGTGTATCCCTGTCCACCCTGAGCCTCGCCGTTTCCCTGCTCCTCTTGCACACCCATTCTCTCATTTTCTATACTCATACCACTCACTTCCACATTCATTTCCACTCCTTCAATCTCTCCTGTCTTACTCTCCTGCTCTTCCACATCACTCCCCTCTCGATCTGATTCATTCTCTCTATTCACTTCTCTACCTTCCAGCAGCAGTCTCTCCAAGCGACTCACACCATAACCACTCAAATGCAGTCCATCGCTCCCATACAGCTCACTTCGTCCCTCAAACTCATTCCACACATTAACAAACTCTACTCCCATCTCCTCACACATTTCAGCCAGAATATCATTCATAATCCTTGCTCTCCGCCTCATTTCACCACAATCATACCTAGGCAACACACTGACCACCCTTCCTGTCACACTATTCTCCTTTATCTTTCCAAGCAGTCTCCTGACATTAAAAAAAAGGTTTTATGACTAGATTAAACACAAAAATTCTTGTAGAAAGTATTTTACCTTGGGTATAATATAATATTATTTGTCTGTTTGCTTACTTGGGAAATGGAGTAAAACCAGGTTTAAAATAGCTTGGTATCTTTAACAAAAATTCTTATTTCAAGAAATTGTGAATATTAAATCATTAAAGTAAAATTTTCAAGAATTCTTGGGAACTACAGTTTACCAAAGGTTAAAAAAGTTAAGAATTTAGAAACTCTGACTGTATTCTTACTGGATATTTTTATTATTTCTGTTGCTACTTATCTTATATTTCAAAGGAATTAATATGTATACCTGTGATGTTTTGTATTAAGTATTTGTCACCTCTGTCATTTTTTTATTCCTTTTGTGGCACTCTCTTTTTAAAATTTTTACATTGGCTCCCAAAACATTTTTCACTTTCATGATATTTATCTTCTGTATTTAAGGCATCTTGTGGCTTTTGTTTAGCTACTTTTACACATAACTTTTATATCACATAATTTTACACATAACAATTTTTACATTTATATCTTTTTCATATATGATCATACATCCTAGGTAGTTAGATGAATTCACCTGTTCTAAGATCTTGTTATCTATTACTATTTTAGTTCTTACTGGATCTTGTCCTTCAAATGCCATAGTTTTTGATTTTTCTGTTGAGATTATCATACCACAATCTTTGGCTATCTCATTTAGGTCTAAAATAGCTTTCTGTAAGGTATCTTCAGAATTTCTAATTATTATTTGGTTGTCGGCAAAAAGGAGAGTGTTTAAGTTCACAGTAAGTTTATTACCTTGATGGAAATTTTTATTCCATTTTATTTTATTTAGGTAAATATTAAAGAGAGTTGCTGAGAGGGGGCATCCTTGCCAGATCTCTTGGTTTATCTCTCTTGTATATGATAGCTCATGATTTAATCTTATTTGTATTTGATTATTATTCATATATACTTATGATAATAAGTATATATTATTAGGATTATTTAAATTAAGGGGATATTAAATCCCACATTATTTCAAAGCCAAATAAGAAACTCAAAGATAGGAATCAAAGAGTTTCATGCCGAATATAGCAAACTATAAAAGTTTCGGCGGACTGTAGCGTAAGCTAAAGCACATAGTTCAACACTAGAGCAACTTGTTGCAAAGGTGGGTTGCTTTCATGCCGAATATAGCAAACTATAAAAGCAGCCCACCTTTGTAACGAGTTGCCCTAGTGTTGAACTATGTGCTTTAGCTTACGCTACAGTCCGCCGAAACTTTTATAGTTTGCTATATTTGACATGAAACTCTTTGATTCCTATCTTTGAGTTTCTTATTCGGCTTTGAAATAATATGGGATTTAATATCCCCTTAATTTAAATAATGTTACATCGCTGAAGTGAAGCCTATTAGCTCTTTATATTAAAGTAAAGCTTTTAGGATATTATTTGGTATTTGTCTTTCTTTTAATATGTTAAATAAAATGCTTCTTTTAACTTTGTCAAATGCTTTTTCAAAGTCAATAAATGCAATATGTGTTTCTAAATTGTATTGTCTTCTTTTCTCTATTATTAATTTTAGTCAAAAGGCTGGGTCTATACATGATCATCCTTTTCTAAATCCATTCTGTACTTCTAAAATAAAATTTTTGGAATATTTCATTAGTTTGCTATTTAAAATTCTGCTATATATTTTTAACAGGAATTCAGTATACTTATGCCTCTATAGTTTTTAGGGTCATCTCTATTACCTTTTTTAAAGATAGGAATCACAATTGCTTTTTTCCATTCTATTGGGGGTTACCAGTTGTATAAATTTTATTTAAAAATAATAGGAGTCTTTCTTTGAATCTTGTTCCTTCATATTTATATAGTTCTGAACCTAACTTATCTTCCCCGGTGATCTTCCATTTCTTGTTTTTTTCAGGCTGATTTCTAATTCTTCTTTAGTTATTTCCTTTTCATTTTCATTAAATGCTTGTCAGTTGTCTTTTTTAAAATATTTATCTGTCCATGATTCTGTGTAGAAATTTAGAAATTCTTCTGATTTCAATTTGGTGTTTAATTTTATGTTTTCTTTAGTATCTGCATTTAGGTGTTTCAAAATCTTATATACATTGGGTCTTATTTTATATAAATCATGTTCTAAATTAGAAACAAATTTGTTCCATGATTCTCTATGTCTTTGTCTGACTTCTCTTTTGGCTATGTCTCTTATTCTTTTATATTCTACTAGGTTACTCCCCCCCCCTCAAGTTCCGGACTGGTAGGTCGGTTCTCCTTAAATTCTGATGACTCGAAAGGGGTTTCTGCCCCTCCCCCCCCTCCTGTGCCTATGGTGCCCAACTCCCCAAGTTCCAGACTGGTAGGCCAGTTCTCTTTGAATTCTGATGATTAGAATTTTGAAAACTCGAAAGGGGTTCTGCTCCCCCCCCCCCTTCCCCGAGTTCCAGACTGGTAGGCCTGTTTTCCTTAAATTCTGATGACTCGAATTTTGAAAACTCGACATTCAGGGTAGCCCTGAGTTTCAAAACGTTTCGAATAATGTGACACAAAAATGTTACAAAAAAAGGCTTATCGTTTTATGTTATAGAGTAGATTTCATCTTCTGATCTTTTACTGCTTAACCATTTATGATAGGCTTCTTTTTTCATTTTGATTATTTCTTTGGTTGTATCATCCCATATCTTCAGTTTTTTCCTTTAATTGAATTTTTTGGTCTTTCCTAAGCTTTCATTTGCTGCTGCATTTAGTATTGTTTTTATATTAAGCCATTCTGTTCCTATTTCTTCATTTTGTTTTATTTTATCTAGATATTGATTAATTCTTTGTTCATATAGCCATTGTATATTTGTGTCATTTAATAGTCTAGTTTTATAAACAAACATTTAAAATTTTCTTTCTGTTCTTGTTACTTGTAGCCATTTAGGTGGTAATCTTAATTTTATTTTAATGAGGAGTGGTCACTACTTATTTCATATCCTCTGTGAACTCTAACATCTAACGAAAACTTTGTCTTTTCATTTAAGATAGAATAATCTAATATTGATTTCCATCCTCTTGCTGCCCAAGTATATTTATGTATACCTTTATGTTTATAGAAAGAATTCATTATTTTTAGGTTATTATACAAAGTCGATCAGTTTTTTACCATTCCTTTTTAGAGTATGTTCTGCATATATTCCTATATTATTATTAATTTTCTTGTTTCTAATTCTTGCATTTAAGTCTCCTGCTAAAATTACATAATCATTTTTATTTATTGTATTATAAGTATTTTGTAGCTGATTATAAAATTCAATATTATTCTATTCTCTTCCTTCTTCTGGGGCATATAAACCAATTATTGTTAAATGACCTCTATCTATTTTTATTCTAGCTTCTATAATTCTTTCATTCCATAATTTATAATGTGTTAACTGTTTTGGAAGGGAGTTATGAATCCAAATCATGACCCTATTTGTGCTCTTTGGTCTCTGTCAACTGTATAACACATTAAAATTTTCGGTTCTCATGGTTCCTTTTAATTTTTTTTTTGTTTCAGTGATTACTGCTATTTTAAAATTTCTTTCATTTGATATTAGGTCTAATTCTATTTCTTTATATGCTATTCCTCTTACATTCCAGTTTGCTATATGTATATTTTGTTGTTTCCATTTTTGTTTTACCTTTTCCATTCCAGGATCATTTTCCATAGATTCATTCCGATTACCTTTTTCTGTCAGCCTAAAAGTAGAATTATGTTCTCTATTTCAGGTGACTAGCCTGACGATGGATAGTTCAGTGGTAGGGCTGCTACCTAAAGGCTACTGAACTAGCCTTCTTCCAAATTTCAACTCATAGGAGGAATAGGGTATATTGAAAGGGAAAGAGTAAATTATAGTAGAATAGAGTAGAATTATAGTAAAGGTTTATAGAAGGGACATGGTTATAAGGCCAGAAATGGAA
This sequence comes from Typopeltis vanoorti, assembly GCF_054136105.1. NCBI lineage: Eukaryota > Metazoa > Arthropoda > Arachnida > Uropygi > Thelyphonidae > Typopeltis > Typopeltis vanoorti. The sequence goes on along the minus strand of NC_143555.1, from coordinate 3,076,795 downwards.
AGACTCCATGGTCCTCAAGTACTCTAATAGCATAAGGGTCATAAAATAAAAAGAGTTGGCTGATTAGGCCTTATAGGAAAGATTAAAGTGAGTGGATCTTCCTCAAAGTAGAAGAAGTGGATAGATCCAGCTAGGGGACCACGGGAGTGCCCTTGTTGTCCACGAGTCCTTATTCAGTATATTCAGACCACTCCACCATATACACACACACATACACACACACACACAGATGTATATACACACATACATACATGGTGGGTTCCCCTATCTGCCACCCAGGGGACATGCTCTCTAGGGGTTACAGGGTCCCCCGAAAGAAATAAAATAATATCAATGATATTATTTTGTAGCAACTAGTAGTTGAGCACTACTACTTCCTACAAATGGAGGATAGGTGTAGATCTGATGGATATATACCTTTCCTCCATTGTAATTTATCATTTAGAATTGAAGGATATACTTATATAAAGCCAGGTGTAAAGAAAGGCTACTCAGTATCTCCACTTTCACTTCCATATAAGTTTTTCTGAAATCTTAGACGGAGGTTCTGCACACTTTCCACTCATTTTGCCGGCCTTGTTGGCCGAGTGGTTAGCATATCCTCTCTCCAGCCAAAAGGCCGCAGGTTCGAATCTTGCCATGGGCATGAACGTTTGTGATTGTCTGTGAAAATATTAATGGTGTTAGTGGACAGTAGATGGCATTGGTGTATATGATGCAGTTCACTGCAGTTGGTGGATTTGAGTGGTGGAGAAGGAGAGTTGTAGAGTAGGTGCCCTCCGTTGATGAGTCTTTGGACTCCTTGGAGGTGTCAAGCCATAATAATATAATAATAATATTACTCCATGCTCTAGGACTACTCTGTTCAGATTAACCTACATTGTCCTGATCTCAGTAGATCTGATGGCTGCTATGTTTATCCCTCTTATGGGAGGTAGTGTTGATTTATACTGATCATTAATATTACCCTTTTAATTTCTTTTTTTAAATGTTTCACCAGGACTTCAGTTATAAATGATACCTTGTTACAGTGTATGATTCTGTATCTTCATTGCTTATCCTTCTGGCATGTATGTTTGTGCTGTTATTCCATCCTTAAAACCATAGTTATTTTTACCTAAGCAGTTCATATGTTTTTTAATGTACTGTGATAGCATTTAAGTTCACTGATTATTCTTGTCCTACAGGAGGATGAAATGGAAGAGACTTATGTCGAATTTTTTTTTGACAATTATTCATAAGACTATTACACTTTTTTTATATAATCTTTGTCAAGTAGCTTTAATTTTAAATTCCTTCCCTGAGGATGCCAATAGAAAAATTGGCGAAACATGTAGGAGGATAAAATAAAGCTACTTGACAAAGATTATATAAAAAAAGTGTAATAGTCTTATGGAAGAGACTTGTTGTTAAAATATTGGTTAAGGAAGAGTGATGATTGGCATTAAGTCATTTGTATGTATGATAAAGAGGATAGGCAATAGAACAGTGCTGAGGCACTCCTGGATTGGTGAGGCAACTTGAAGAGTGGAAGCAATCTATTACATGCAGTGAATTAATGGCTTTTATGCAAACTTTCATATAATGCAGAAAATGTCAACATATTTTTGTGCAAAAATGTAAATTAAAAAAAGAATGCTTTCATGTAAGTTATTTACATTTAATATTCTTGTTTATTATGTAGGCTTGCATTCAATAAAAAAAATACAGTCCTGGTTTATTTCTTACAAGAAAATTTCCTTCCACCTCCCCTTACTTTTGCCCATATCTCCAAGGCAAAATTAGATTCCTCTTTCTTAACCTCTAGTGTTTGCTGGCACAAACAACATCACATTCAAATCAACCTAAAAAAAAAAAAAATTGTCCCTCCCTTCTGGTTAAGGCATCGCTTCTAACTATAGAAACTCCTGACACTAGATAACAGAAGAAAAACTTGTTATCCAATTACAGGGTGTTGAAGGTAGACCAGAGGATGGCAATTTGCTGAGCAAGCTTCAGTGCCATAAACGATCAAATGCAGATATCAATAACAATAGTTTCCCATGCTGTATCCAGTGTTGGTGGAGGTTAGTCATTAATCTAGTGTTTCAGAATCCATTCTGGTGGTTATTAATTAGCCTGATAAGCTATAGGTGAAGTTACTTGTTGATGACTTTCTATTTTTTTTTAGAATTGGTTGGATATATTGTTGCTTCCATGCAGTGCAATAAGTGCCAGCTGAAAATAGGAATGTTTTCCCTTGAAGGTTCTTTAGTATAAAGAAGTCACAGATTAGTCACTCATAACAATATCTTAAATTTAATTCATTTGGGTTGTTTACCTTAGGTCTTTTGGATAAATCTGCCTTTACCACTATATGGATAGCATACAACAGAGTACAGTGCATTGAAATTAACAGCCCATTCAGCATGGGCCACTGTTCACAACAATACCACTGTGTTGAAACTTAGACTCATGCTCTCATTTGCATGGAATGTATGCCCAACTCATATATCTTTGTGTATATGTTTTTCTAGGTTTAGATTATTCTTTGCGTGTACTTTAGGAGGACAGGCAGTTAAGATATTGTTGAAATGATTGGGCTTATTCATTTCATTAAATGTTAGGAATGTAGTATAGCCAAACTAACCAGACCGAATGCTTTAACTAAGAAACTTAGATGTAATTTAGTTATCTAGAAACCAACCGGCTTGTGTAATATAGTATTACAGTTTTTTTTTTTTTTTTTTTTTTAATAGTTTGAAAAGTTTATTGGCCTATTTTGCTCTGTTTTTAGATCCAGGGATCCACTGGAAAGATGTACATATGAAGTTATTCTAGAAGGTAGGAATTAAATATATTATTATTATTGTCATTATTATCACATTCACATCAATGGAGTCCTCTCACTTATTGCGAGAAGCTCACTTAAGTAATAACATATTTATTATAGTGAACCTTAAGCTCTTTAACACTCTTATATGCATTCCAGTAATATGTCCACTTACAACTCTTGTATGTAAAAAATATATTTCTCGCACCCTTTTTCATGGCCTGTAGTCCTTCCCCTCTCGCCTTTAACTCTTATATTTCCTGGAAGTTGTTAATATGATAAAATTCCCTCATTTCTTGCATGTCATATCACTTCCTTTTCATCTATCTGCATTCTCTCGAACTCTTCCCATAACCAACATTGCAGAATTCTGTAATGACCTTGTCATTCATCTTTGGAGCTTTTACAATATTTTCACATCACAATGAAAACTAGGTGACCAAAAATGAGCACAGTAGGCTATATGCAATCTAACCAGGACTTTATATAGTTGCACTACCACCTCCTTATTAATAGTAGCAATTTGATGTGCAGTCTTTGCAAAACTTGCAACATGTTTTTTAAACTTCAATTCACCATCACCTATCATACCCAGATCTTGAATCTCATTCACTTCCTGAAGCATGGTTCCACAAATATAGTTACAGCCTAATAAAGCTTCAATCCGAGATGCAACATCTTGCACTTATTAACATTAAAACTACAGCTACACTCATTTGTCCAAGCTAAAAGTCTGTTCAGATTTTCCTGAATGGAATTAACATCCTCATTATAATTCTCTTCAACTTTGCATCATCAGCAAACAACTGAAGATTGCCAGTCAATCCACGTGAAATAACATTATTAAATATGTTAAACTGTAGTTGCCCAAGAAGAGAACCCTGGGACATGCCACTGATTACCTTCCTTTTTTTGAGACGCTGTCCCATCGGACACTACTTGCTAGTGTGGCTCATTGTTTGTAGAGCCAAGTTCCAAACCATCTAACCAGTCTGTTATCTGTTCCAATCTTCTGCACTTTGTACATCAATCTGTCTTGTGGTGATCTATTAAATGCATTTGCATTGTCCAAGAATATCATTATATGTGAATCTCACTTATCCAAAACATTTGTCATCTTATCATACATTGCAAGCAGATTGCTAAAACAAGAACTTGTCTTTGCAAACTCATTCTGATCATTATAAACAATCGTATGCCTGTCAACCCAATTCTATGTTCTATTCCTAATCAGCTTCTCCAATACCTTGACTACAGTTGAAGATACTGTTGTAGGATATCTGTATTAAAATTCAGATAACTCACACATTAAAAAAATATAAAAATGAATGCACATTAAGTTAATAATAAGGTATTATTTTGTATAGTTATTTAAATGTTTTTCTTTTTTGTATCTCGTGAACAGGATGTTTTTCAATATTATTTTTATCTTTGGCTACTGAATTCTTGTTGCTTGGATATGATATTTAGATTAAATATTACTTTTGTATGAGCTGTGAAAAGTTTTGTAAAGTTGGTCTTGTTATCTAGACAAACATTGTTTACAAAACATGTTATCAAGCAAAAGTCACCCCTGTATTATCAGAGGTGATTAAATGTGCTTACCTCAGTGTGAAAGGAAGAAATGTTATTGTTTCATTTCGAAATTGTAATTAAATAAACTTTCCTGCACTATAAAAAGAACTCTTCTTGTCATTTTCCAGCACAGTGCTAAAAGTAGTAATGGCAGTGCATAATAGTGGACTGGATCAGAAGTTGCTCAGTTGCATTTCCAATCATGTGTGGAAGTGAAAAGAATGTTATTGAACATTGCTAATCAGCTACTTGGAAGTAGGAAAAATAACACAGCAGTAGAAAAATTTGGAGTTTTTGTGTCTTCAATATATGAAGACTAAACAGAAATTGTAAGAAGAGTTAGAAATGGAAAGCTGAAAGAGAATATCTTTTAAAAAAAAGTGTGTGTGAAGTTTATCGTGTTATTAATCCATATTTATTTCTGTTAAAGCTGAGTGAAACTTTAGCTCTCCAGTTCATATAGAAATGGACCCAGCAAAGTTTGTTTTATTTTGGATTCTCAATCTGATAAGTGATTAGAAACAGTTGATATGATTTTAGTTCTTTTCCAGAAGCTTTCACATAGAAGCCAAAATTGTTCCAAACTGTTAAAACAGTTTATATGTTTTTAATAGTGTATTCAGTATTCAGTTGAGTTTGCTTCATATTGAAAGTGAATTAAGTTATTGAAGTTCATTGGATGAAGACAAGATAATGTTTTCTTCTTCTGTGTTCTGTGATTTTAAGATGCAAGAATTTGACAGACTTATGTTGCTGTTATATAGAGAGCATTTTTGTGTGTGTCTTTCTCCTGTGTGAATTCAAGAAGGAATTTCTGTAACAAATAAACTGAAATTCGAAAGTTTTGCCCATATAGGATAAAATTGTTAGTTTATATGTTTACAACAACAGTTTAATAGCCTAATTTGGAGGAAAATTGTTGATAGGAGATTCTTAATAATGTAAACTTAATCATGTAGTGCTGTCATAATAGCCTGAACACCTGTTGAGGATACATATTAGGAAATTGATGATGATGATTATATGTTTACATTTTATGTGCTTACGCTGATACATAAACACAAGTTGCACTCTTTTTCAGACAATCCCACCAACATCATTTCTCTCCTTACTTTAGCTTCTATAATACACTCTCTTTTTCTCTCACCCCATCTCTATGCATTCCATCACTCTCTGCAAAAATCACTTCTTTTCACTTGTATACATATTCTTCTGTCCTTCCACAACTTGCTTTGCAATCTCTCTCTCTCTAATTTTGTCCACAGCATCTTCATCTAGACTGTGTGCTCTCAGCAAACAGCAGCTGTTCTATATGTCCAACACCAAATCCATTCATATGCAACCATAAACCATTCTAACTTCTTTTGATATTCACTCCATACATTCACCTCTTGCCTTACAACTGAGCAATCGACATATTATTATCATATCTAGGCAGCATGTTAACCACTTCTCAACAGTACTATTATCTTTTACTTCCAGCAACAACTTAAATCCTATTCTCTCTGTTATTTATTATATAACACCTACATAGTCCCTATATCTGATTTTTGGAGGCGATATACATTGTTAATTTCATTTTATGCTTTTTCTATTTTTTTTTTTTTTTTAAAGGAAAATTTGAGGGAAAACAGTAAGACAAATCCTGCTACTTCTGTACAAGACCAACTGAACACGTTCTGGTTTTTAATTGGTTTGTGCAAAAGCAAAAATCTAATGTATATCAAGGATCATCACAGAGATTAGCACTTCGCTAATGATTTTCTTGTATATTATTGTATGGCTGTAAGATTTTTTTAGTAATCTAAAATAATCAGTATACTTTGCATAAAATGCACATATCATTAAACATTGCAGGTATATTTAAGAGAAGTGCCAGTGAATTTGTTGTACCTTTTAGCATATTTCCTTAACTAGTTTTGAAACTATAAAATCACATATACCACAGTAAAAATTAAAATTATTATGCGGAAATTTGAATAAAGAAACAGTAGAACACATGCATTAAATTGGAATCCCTCTAGACAGTTGTTTGTTCATGGATTAAAACTATTCAGCAAAAAATAAATTAAAATAGATAAAATAAAACAGATTACAAATTTATTTAATTCAGTTGATTATGTTATGCATTTCCCACACTTTTGGAATAATAAGGCAATTGTTATGATTGAGGTTAGGTCAATGAATTGATGCTTCAGCACTTTCTTTGTATTCATTTCCATGTTGTGCCAGGCCGGATTTGTGAGATTTGATAAGCCGGATGTGATCTTGATGTTTAGGGATGCATTTATTGACAGATCTTCCTGTTTGTCAATAGTAAGACAAGTTGCATGAACATGTACTTTGTATCAGTGATGATAGTTTTAGAGTCTTTTAGAGAAGGTAGCATAAAGGTCAGATACAGTGGCACCTTGGATTGCGAGCAACTTGGTCTGCGAGTGTTTTGCAAGACGAGCAAAAATTTTTAATAAATTTTAACTTGATAAACGAGCGAGGTCTTGCAATACGAGTATTACCTATACACTTTGTCTGCCGAGCGTCACGTGATCACACGCCACTTGGGATTGTGGGTAATCGTCTCACATGTTTGGTCTCAATCGGCATACCTCATTTGTATACGGTAGTCAACATTTGTGCTAGCATTGTGACCACGTATGTGTGTGTAAAGCATTTTTTTTATTTTGCGTCCAAATGTAGTGACTGTTCTTTATTAACTGTACTACAACAGTGGCCCCAATGAAGAAAAGGGTTGAAAAGGAAGATGGTAAGAAGGAGGAGATGATTACGGTGGAAGTTAAAAAGGAAATTGTTGGGAAGCACGAACAAGGTATGCAAGTTGCCGCCATTGCAAGATTTTATAAGAAGTCTACTTCAACGATTTGCACAGTATTAAAGAAGAAAGAAGAACTAAGGGGGCTAGATGTAGCAAAAGGAGTCACGAGAGTATCAAAGCAATGGCCACGTATTCTGGAAGATGTAGAAAAGTTGCTTTTGGTGTGGATAAACGAGAAGCAACTAGCAGGTGATACCGTGACCGAGAACTTGATCTGTGAGAAGGCAAAGGCATGGAACGCCTACCGCGTAAGTAAACTGCCAGGTACGTCTACAGAAAACGAAGAAGGCTTCAAGGCAAGCAGGGGATGGTTTGATAACTTTAAGAGGAAAAGTGACATCCATTGCGTTGTGAGGCATGGAGAGACTGCGAGTTCGGATGCAAAGGCAGTTGAGGCGTTCGTTGCTGAGTTCCAGAAGCTCATGGTTTCTGAGTGTTACCTACCGCAGCAAGTTTTGCAATAAGACGGGGCTTTTTTGGAAAAAGATGCCAAAGAGGACCTACATTACAGCAAAAGAGAATGCAATGCTCGGTCACAAGTCCATGGAGGACTGTCTAACCCTCTTGCTGTGTGCTAATGCAAGAGGTAATTTCAAAGTCAAGCCCCTGCTCGTGTATCGTTCTGAGAATCCACTAGCCTTCAAGAAATGCATGGGTCAGAAGAGCAAGTTAAACATTATGTGGTGGTCCAACAGCAAGGCTTGGGTCACTCGTATTTTGTTCGTTGAGTGGATTAATGAGATCTTTGGTCCTGCAGTGAAGAAATAACTTTTAGAAAAAAAAATTGCCATTCAAAGTCTTGCTGGTTATGGATAATGCTCCTGCTCATCCTCCAGACCTTGAGGACAACTTACTGGAAGAATTTGTGTTCATTAAGGTCAAGTTCCTTCCTCCCAACACTATTCCATTACTCCAGCCCATGGATCAGCAGGTCATTTCGAATTTTAAAAAGTTTTACACTGAGGCACTATTTCAGCAATGCTTCGCGGTGACCGAAGGAACTAACCTTACCCTCAGAGAGTTTTGGAAAAATCATTTCCACATCGTAAACTGCGTCACGATCATCGATAAAGCCTGGGATGGGATCACCAAGAGAACCCTTAATTCTGCTTGGAGAAAACTGTGGTCTGATTGTGTAGAGGGGTTTGCTCATGAACAGGAGCTGCCAGTTGTCGATGAAATTGTGTCCTTGGGGAAGACCATGGGACTGGAGGTGAATGAGGACGACATTCAAGAGCTGGTGGAGGAATATAGCTAGGAGTTTACCACCAACGAACTGATGGATCTGCATCTCGAGCAACAGCAAGAGGTTATGGAGGAGGAGAAAAAGACTGAGACAGCCCTCTGTTCAAATGAGATTAGGGAGGTGTGTAAAATGTGGGAAACAGTGCAAAATTTTCTAGAAAAGCACCACCCAAGTAAGGCTGTGGCAGTGCGAGCGATGAATCTGTTTAATGACAATGCAATGTCATATTTCTGTGAAATCCTCAAAAGGAGACAAAAGCAAGTGTCATTGGATAGGTTGCTTGTTAAAGTTGCACACAAAGAAAAAGAGTCAGCAGATAGCAGTGATTCCATTAGTGACAATGAAAGTCGAACTACCCAGTACAATTACTGTAATTTGTAATGTAATTAATAAATTCGATTACTTTATGTATATTACACTTAAATAATAAAAATATATAAAGGTATGCATATATAAGGTATACGAAGGTATATGTATTTTGTATTAATCATTTTTATATGAACATTTTTGAGTTTTGGAACGAATCATCTGAGTTTCCATTATTTCTTAAGGGGAAATTCGCTTTGATATACGAGTGCTTTGGATTACAAGCACGTTTCTGGAACGAATTATGCTCGCAAACCAAGGTACCATTGTATATGAGTTTGGTTGATGGTTTATAGGTAACAGTGAGTTTATATTTTTATATGGAATTGAAAACACCAATGGGAAAACAAGCTGCTACAGAGAAAGTGCTGAAGCCCTGCTTCATCGACCTCATTAACCCCAATCATAACGACTACCTCACTATTCCAAAAATGTGTGAAATTATTATCATCATATTATGTTCCAAATTTTACACCTTTGAGTAATTCAAATATACCAACCAAATATACATTATCTTATAAAAAGCATGTTGTTCCCCACTCTGTGCAGATTTGTATTCAAAATTATTCTACAATCATTTGCATTAGACCAATTAAGATGGGCACTGATGTGCTATACACTCTTAAAACTTTCATACATCAATACAATCATGCAGTCAAGCTGACATGAATTTTGTAGCACGAGTTGCATAAGCCATGACAGCACACCCAACCAAAATGGGCACCCATTGCCACTGATATATATATATATATATATATATATATATATATATACTGGGGGGGGCTACGCTCCCCTGGCACCTACAGCACCCCCCCCCCTGAGTTCTGGACTGGTAGGCCAGTTCTCCTTGAATTCTGATGACTCGAATTTTGATGACTTGACACTCAGGGTAGCCCCTGAGTTTCAGAACGTTTCAAAAAACGTGACATAAAAAGGCTTATCATTTTATATATATAGGGTAGATATGTGTGTGTGAAAGGTAAAATACATTAGTATTATGGGCAGGCTAAAGTTTTCAGTTATTTTTTAACTATTATTTATTCATTTTACATAATTTGGAAACTGCTCTAGAAGTCAAACAGGGATATTTTCAAAGCTCTTAAGTCTCTATTAAGTGTGGAGGTCGTGTCACACTCTGGGAACTGCTTTCCCACCTAAAAACCTTCACAGACATCCATGCCCACAGTGGAATTTGAACCCGCAGCCTGTTGATTGGCGAGTGCATATGATAACCACTCAGCCAGCCAAGCTGACAAGTTATTGTGGGATTGTCTTGATGAATTTTATTGAAATTTGTATTTGTTGAAAAAATTTATCAAGCTATTGTAGAATTTGTGTCAGTTTAGACCATTTAAAGGGACACAATGGAGTTACACATGTTGAAGTTACACCTTACATGCAGCTGTCTCTGGTTGGATACCATTTAATGACATTTGGGATTTGGATTGCACCAGGGTATTCATGTAGTTCAAACATGGCTTTGGTCAGATAATTTTGATTGGAAAATTTAAAATTATATAAGAATTTCACAATTGGTTGGATTTTATTCTATTTTAATGTCAATTCCACTCACAGAAAATAACTGAAAGTGGGCTAAAGGTTAGATAATTTGAAACCTTGCTCTGGAGACCAAATAGGGACCTTTTGCAAGTTTCTAATGAACAAAGTTGGTCATTTCTCTCAGTGGTGATAAAATTCTTCAGTCATCTCAAGACATTCTGAGCTACATGCCAACTGTGGGATTCAAACCTAGTGCATGCTTGTTGAAGAGTGGAGATCTTATCTCCCTTTGCTACCCAAGTGGCAAATAGGGATTTCTATTAAAATTCGTTGAAATTTTAATTTTGGTTTCATTCAGATAATTTTTAGTGGCAATATTAGCCAAGCAAAGCCATAACTGTCATATTATATTTTTGTGTTATGTTAACTATGTTCTATTTTGTCTTGAGATTATGTAAGTGAAGATTATATTTTGTTCACTTACATTTTGCCAAGGTTGTTTAAGTGAAAAACATGGTATGTGGTTGAGTGATTCTGGAAGAAAATTGTCTATAAAACTGCTCAAGCCAAGGATGAGTTGTATTTTCTGTAATACTGGTGACAAATTGTTGTTGTCATCATTGTCATCCTTTCAGGATTTAGGCCCAGTCTGTTCGAGTCTCATTCCATCTTTTCCTTGGTCGTCCTTGGCTTCTATATCCTCCAGCTGGGTGGTATCAGAGTAATTTTTTTTTTTTTTTGGTCGTCCATTCTTTCAATATTTGTGTATTTTGTCCAATACTGAGTCTATTTTTAGTTCTTTATGTATTTCTGTGCTGCTTTTTTGTTCCAGAGTATATATAGCCTGTTGTCCTATGCAGGAATTTCATTTCTCGAGTTTCTATTATTTTTTTCTTTTGCAGTTTTTATGGTCCATAATTCACTTTCATACGGCAGAGAAAGTCTTGCCAAAGCTTTTATAAACTCTTATTCTTGTATGCTTTTGAACTTGGTTAGGTTTGAAAATATTATCGATCATTCATCATCAGTATCATTGGTTACTGTTCACGTGTAATTGCAACTCACAGGAAACAGAGGCAAAATGGCAGTAAGAACAATGACCTGCATGGTGTGAAAATCAAATGTGGTGAATGAACAGTGTAGACTTTTTGAAGATGTTTTGATGTCATGAGTTTAGTTTATAGGTGTGGGGGATGTGCTTGAGAAATTGAACAATAGAAGTGAGAGGGTATGAATCTGCTGAAAATGTGATGTTTTTGATGGACTGCAATATGTTAAATGAGAGCTAGTAATGAGGAGTGCATATAAGACAAAGACAGAAGGCAGAAGGGAAGATAAAATTGAGAACACTATCAGCGAGAGAATAATGAGTGTTGAAATATGATTGTAAATATGGGAAAAAATGAAAGAGAGTAAAAGTGAGCATGATTGTAGAAACTAGAGCAGAACATGACAAGAAAAAAGCATGCAACGTGATTGTGGAATTTAGTGTGATTGCTGATATGAAAGAGGTTGGTTGGCTGATTGATTTGGATTTACAGCTGAAGCAACTCTGGCTATGAGTCCAGTGTATTGTGTCTGTTAATGGCAACTGTTCTAATGTCCAGTTTGCCTGTTTTGCAGTATGAAAAACTCTTTCTGAGACTGTCTACCTCACCTTCATTTGAAAAGCCCTCATGAAGGTTCATTACATCTCCTAGACAAGATTTGAACCCAGGTCTTTCCATCTAAAGGCATCATCGAAATCGACTGAGCATGGATGCTGAAAATGCAAGCGTTGAAGAAAAATTTGAGGCATATGCAAAATGAGATTAGATGTTTGATGGATACGAACAGAAGAGTGTGAAAGAATGAAATGAAAGAACAATGAAGAAAAGAGGTAGTGAATGAATTAAGTATGGTGTAGTGTGGTGATGCTGTTGTTAAAGTTATGGCAGATGGAGGGAGGAATAAACAAGGGCTGTTTTCCAGTCAGCAGGATGTTTATCCTGCTGCCTGGGTCATTGATGTTTTGGAAGTTAGAAGGACACTTGAAAGGGAGTTATTGGTGGTTTTATGGGAACAAATGATTTTGCTGGTCACATGGAGAATGTGCAGATAGATATCAGGAGATTATTGAGGAGAGTGGACAACAGTAATAGGAAGGGTACTTAGTGTTTTACCCGAGTACAACAGTGATGAGCTCAGGAGTGCAAAAGCCATGAATGGTATGTTAACAGGGCTGTGGGAGGAGAAAGGGATGTGATTTGACGTGTGGAACATTGAGGGATGAGAGAAATTGCATAAATGTGATGTGGATTGCATTTAAATGGATTTGGTGCATATCAATAGGAGAAATTTACTAGGAGAGAGCATAAGAAATTATAACAATGGATCTGTAGAAGTCAGAGGTGATGTGAAAGAGCAGGGGAGTGGAACATATGAATCTGATCCACTTTCCTGCTTTGTGAATAAAGAGGAAAGTAGTGTGAAAGGAGATTGTGAGAACAAGAATGCAATCTTGATATGGAAATGGTTGTAGTTGAGGTGGACAGGGAGGCACCATCTAAGGAGAGTAGATTATAGAAGCATTAATGAATGCAGATATGAGGGTGGTCAGCATAGGAAAGTAATGGCCTGAAATACATTGGGGATAATTGAGTCTAGTAAGAGAGCGAGCAAGATGAGGTAAAGGATTATAAAGGTGGAGCAGATAGGGACAGGTGTGGAAAAGTTGCACAAGAGAGGGTGACAGGTAGGACTGGTTATAGACCAAGGCATGAGTTGCTGTACTTATTTACAAGTGCCAGCAGTATCAGAAATAAGGGAGATGAAATTGTTGCATTTATTGAGTTTATTTTCCTAAAAGTACTTGCAATAAGTGAAATATGGTTTGATGAGAATAATATCCTGACTGATGAGAATAGAAATGGAAGGGTATGATGCCTTTTGTGAGGATAGTAAAGGCAAAAAGGAAGTGCTGATGATGATATCAGGGAATTAATTTAAACAAGGTTGAGATACAAGAAGAAAACAGTGGCAGTTGTTTGGATGCAGCATGGTGTATGGTGGAGATTGATAAGATGAGATGAATGTTGCTGTAGGCTGGGGAATGTTGAGTGTAGAGACAAAGAAATGTAATAGGCTTGATGAAGAAGACAAGGATGACCATTATGTATGATTTTAATTATGGTAATATTGATTTGAATGAAAGGATTGCATTTGGGAATAAGGTAAATGAAATTCTTGAGGGACAGCTGTCTTAGGCATTATGTGACAAGGATAGAGGATTTTAGAGATCTAATCATATCATATCAGAGGATGCGATTGGAGTGTTTAATCTCATGCTATTTGGCGAGAGTGACCATGAGATAATCTCCTTGTAGCTGGCGTTACTTGTAGTTACTCATACATTTCTTCTTCACAGAAGAAGAAATGTATGAGTAACTACAAGGCCACTGATTATGAAAAACCTTAAGAGATAACTGGAAGCTGTAGCATTGAAGAAAAGTTCGGCTTCAGCCAGTTTCTCTTTCTATGCTATAACTCCCAGTTGTCTCCTATTTTTTTATAATCATTGACCTTGTAGACAGATGCTGCTTGGTCACTGACTAACATTAAAATTTGATGAACAAAGAGATTAAATATGTAGTCTTGGAAAAAAAAGCTTTATGGAGGTATCATGAGATTAAGGGTAATAATGAGTTGCATCAGAGCAGACCAGGAGAGTGATTCAGTTCATATGGACAAAAGTGCAGTATTATCAAAAATTAGCCAATCAGGCCAAGAAAAATCCCAGAGCTGTTTCGACATATGGCTAGCAGAAGAATGAATGATTATGGGAGGAGGATGTTAGCTGATGAAAATGGTTGGTTGGCAGTTGCTGAAGACAGTTGTTATAACTTTGTCCGCTGCGGCATTGTTGTATCTTCATTTTCTTTCTTTCGCTATTGTTATTTAATATACTAACTTACTTCCTTAATAATGCCCTCCTCAACTCTGCCTAGGAATGCTTCCTTTTCGGACACTAGCAAATTTATTTTTTATTGTTGCACCAGCCAGAGTCCTATAATATGAGCTTATTCAAAATTCAGGGAAATATTCCTAGGTTAACTGGCATTCATTCTAATATGCACTAAATAGATACTGGTTCTAATTGCAGTCGTGACCAATAAATCTATTACTCAAACACTCTCATTAAATTCCCTCCTGCTATGGTTCTAAATTTTTGCAAGTGGTAATTTGAATTCTTGAATCAAGCACGAAACAGGCATATACAATAAAACATGTTTATTGGAACAAATTCACTTTACAACTATAATTGAAATTGGATATTAAGCTTTACAAAATCTCTTACTAAGTTAGTTACTCAATACTAATTTAAGAAAACACTCATAGACCAACTTGGCAATTACTCATACTCTATGCAACATTAAAACAAGCTAACTATGATATTCTAAATCAAACTCTTAATTCTTGCTACATTAAAATACATTCCTCAAACCGTTACTATTCTGATATAAATGATCTATAAAATATCATATTCACATATAATCTCAGTCACATGCAGCTAAAATTTCACTCCTGACATTCCTTTGTTTAACAGAATTACTCTATCTCAAAATTACAATCCTTATTATAGTCCACTTAATATGATCTAACATTAAATTCTGTCTCATTTAAACATACAACAAAGGTCTTTACGTTACCCAATCCTTTTCTTCTGAAGGTCTGTTAACAGCTGTGTGTGTTTCGGGTCCTCCTTCCGTCGGTTATGTCTGCAATGGACTTACATTCCATCCACCTGTATTTCTTTGAAACAATCTCTTCCATACTGTTTTTCCCCACTGAGTGCAACCTCCCACTCTCAGAAATATATAAGCAGGCTACATGTTCTCCTTATCGATACAAAATTAAACGAAAAAAACTCGCATACAAAGATTATTTAATAGTATAATTTTTGCCTGTGTGTCACAGGCATCTTCAGTACATTAAGCTCAAATTAAACAATAACTGACAATTCAAAAAAAGCACCACCTAAGTAGCTGGTGTAAGATAACTAAAAAGGTCAATAACTTTCCTTAAAAAAAAAGAAAAAAAAATCAATACAGTACAAAGTTAGGAAAGATTAGCTGATTTGTAAAATATTATCTCCCATAAAGGGGGATAGATGTAAGCTGTCGGATCTGTTTAAGTTAGGAGAATGAAGTAGAGTTCCACGTGTTTCTTTATAAAGGCGTTCCATGAGAAACTGACTTTTGTGAAGAACTCTTGTCTTTCTCCAGTGAACTCTGTGTCTAGTGAAGATGGCATGTTCTGCAAGTTCAGACTTTTCAGGTTTGAAGTATTCAATATAAGATTGTGTTCTTCTAACCGAATAGAGGCAGATCTTCCCGTTTGTCCAAAATAAGATAATCCACAAGAGCACGGAATCTTGTTGACACCTGGATGATTAAGATGTGGAAGCTTGTCCTTAGGAGAAGTGAGAAAGGTGGAGATTTTTCTAAATGGTCGAAAGGCAACAAAAATATTCAGTGGTTTTAAAACTTTTGCTATACGTTCACTGATGCCTTGTACATCAGGGATAGTAATGCGCATTATTTCTTCTGTGTTTGAAGAGGAAGACATATTAAAACTACTCAAAGTTCTTTTAATGAAGCAATTCTTATAACCATTAGATAGAAAGGAAGAAGTTATATATTGTAGTTCTTTCTGCAAAAGATCGTCTGAAGAACAAAAGGAGTGGGTCCGATGAACCAGTGTTTTAATAGTCCCTGCCTTTTGACTGGGATGGTGATGAGATTCCGCATGGATATAATGGCCTGTATGAGTCTTCTTTCTATAAACCGAGAAATGTAGGTTACCATCTGGTTGGCGAAGAATTAGAAGATCTAAAAAGTCTAACTGCTTATTTGATTCTACTTCTAGGGTAAACTTGATATTAGGATGAAATGCATTTAACTTAGTGAGAAATTGTTGAAGTTCATCCGAAGAGCCATTCCATACAGCAAAAATGTCATCGACGTATCTGAACCAACGAGTAGGTCTGGGAGAAATGTTGTCAAAGATACGTTGTTCAAAATGTTCCATAAAGAAATTGGAGATAGCAGGAGAAAGAGGATTACCCATTGCTGTTCCTTCAATTTGTTGATAAAACTTACTTCTAAATGAAAAATAACCAGAATTTATTACAAAATCAAATACGTTTACAATGTTTGAAGGAAATTCCTGTTGTAGTAATTCAACGCTTTCCGAAAGAGGCACATTTGCACATTTACAAATTCCTTGGATGGTTCTATAGAAAGGCAACAGAGTTGACTCTCACTCTGTTGTCATTTTAAAAATCTCTCTTATTCCACTATTATTTATTATACAGTCTGGAAATTAGTTAGCCTGCATACAACCCATTCATGAGAAGCAAACTACTATCCAATTGTTCTTTCCTCAGTTCTCTCAACAGCAATGGAAAGAACCATCGACATCCAACTTCTATACTACCTCGACTCTCAACTAATAAGTGATCACCAGTGTGGATTCTGTCCCTGTCAATCAACAGTTGATATGCCCACTTATATCATCCATTTCTGAACTAATACCATGGAAAAGTTGGCTGAATCTTGCATGTTTGCCCTTGATGTTTTCAAGGTTTTGACTTGTGGACATTGAGTTGCCAGCTTTCTGATTGGACGCATACTATGTGATGGTGGATAATTCCTTATCTTCTAAGTGTGCAATTAATGCTACAAATCCTAAAGGTTCTGTAGTTTCACCCTCCCCCAATGGAGCACCTGTCATCAAGGTAGAGACAAATGCAAAAAAAGAAAAAAAAGGAAGCATTTAATCTCCTTCACACTCCATTCTTTACAGAGTGGGGTGCAGATCTATGTCCCTTTTTCCACCTTTATCATACACTTGTATGGTCAAAATTTTACTATGGATCCCAGCTTTTCAGTTTTGCAAGGCATGCTCAGATGGTTGGACTCTATTCATCATTAGGGTAAAAGTCTTTAGGTTGAAGCAAATGAACTGGCTCTGTCACTTAAGCAAAAACAGTTCTCTTAATTATGCCCAAAATTAGTCTCTTCCAGAGTATCCTACATGGACTGGTATCCTTTCTCTGCATTGAGAAGCTCAATGTCATATCACATGTCAGACTTTCATTCATCTTGTTGATATGTGTATTAAAGAGATTATACAAGCTTTTGGCATGAATGTCGACATTACCTGCACCAAACATAACCTCCATGGCAAGTTTGCACCTCATCTTGCAACCTCTTATTATGCCAACGAAGGAGGTTTCATACTCCAACCGTCTACATGCAGCTATTTAATGCACCATCTATATTAATGATTCAAGATCTGAGACTTCCGTTGGTCATACTGCTGCATTTCCTGCCATTAGTATATCCCATTTGATTGCAGTAATTATAAGCAAAGTTGCATGATTTGACTTGTGCATATGCAAAAAAAATGCTGCCAAAAGTTTATTTACACACTTTTGCAGACACCATTCATCACTATCAATTAATTGGACATCATATGCCACATGATCACTCCCTTTCTCGGTGATGTGCCACACCAGTTCTTGCCAGGTGGTCCTGTTGTATGCTTTTCTGGAGGCTTTAACTGCGAGTCCAAAGTACTTTAGCTTTCTTCTGTCACTTAAGGAGCGTTAAAGTTCTACCGATCCTTTCTAGCACCTATTCCTTCGTTCCTTTCAGTATATGATATCCTTAACAGCCTTCTATAACTCCACATCTGAAAAGTGACCATCCTTTTCTTATCAGACTTCTTTAGGTTCCGAGTCTCGCATCCATAAGTTGCTGTTGAAAAATACAGCTGCATCCAGAATCATCAACTTTGTTCCTCTGGAGATAGATTTATCCTTCCAGATTTCAGACAGGTCTCTGACTGTTGTTTTAGCCATTCCTAATCTTCTGATGTCTTTTGAACAGGAATTCTTCACATTAATAATGGATCCCAGGTCATCAGGAATTTGCTGACTTCCTCAATTCTTTCTCCATTAAGGTACACTTGTTTCTCAGAAGCTTTACTCTATATTTCCTTTTAGAACAACCACAAGTCTTTGTCTTGCTAGGATTGAGTTGAAATCCTCTGTTTTTACTAATCTCATTAACTTTGCCAAGGATTTGTCATATTTCTTTTTTGTCATTAAAAAGGAGTACTGTATCATCAGCATACCTCAGATTATTGATCAATCTGCCACGTATCCTAATTCTTGTCTTAAGCTCATCTAATGCTACATGCATGATATTCTCAGCATAAATGCTAAGCAGATGAAGAAGTAGGCATCCTTGCCAACCTGAAGTCAGTTGATTAATCCAGTACTTGTTCTTATGGCTTCTTGCTCACTGTACATGTTAGCTATCAACCTGATAATGTGTTGAGGAAATCCAATTATATTTTTATTACATCCTACAATTTCACATGCTGAACACAATTAAAAGCTTGGAGTATTCTATGATACACATTATCAGAGATAGTCTAAATTTCTTATACTTTTCATTGATCTGTCTAAGGCAAAGGGTCTGATCTCTAGTACCCTTGCCTTTCTTGAAATCTTCTTATTCCTCAGACATCTCTGCCTCAAGACATTTCTGCCCAACACTATTCCCACCCCTATCACACCCCGATGGCTCTACTGCATCATCACCCACAGAAAAAGCCAATCTTCTGGCCTCATACTTTGCTTCAAATGCTTGCATAACTAACAATGGTAAATGTCCCCCAACCATTCCAGACATCCAACATACAATGCCCCCCCATATCCTTTTGCCAAGATGAGATCAGAAAAATACTGTCCAAATTAGACACAAAAAAGTGTCCTGGCCCCGATGGCATTCCCCCAATTGTTCTGAAAGTTTGCGCTCCAGAACTGATCCCTATCCTATGTCACCTATATATACACTCTTGCTCCACTGGAATGTATCCCACAAACTGGAAATTGGCCTATATTCAGCCCATCCCCAAGAAGGCTGACAAGTCACTGCCATCCAATTACCATCCTATCTTGTTTACCTCAGTCCTGTCGAAGGCAATGGAAAAAATCATCAATTCCCAACTCCTACACTATCTTGAAGACACTCACCAAATAAATGACCACCAGTATGGATTCCGCCACTGCTGATTAACAGGAGATCTACTCACATACGTCACCCATCTCTGGACAAAGGCTATGGAGAAGTTTGGGAAATCTTAAGTGGTTGCACTGGATATCTCCAAAGCTTTTGACCGGGTCTGGCACAAAGGCCTACTAGGCAAACTACCATCATTTGGTTTGACCCAGGGCTTCTGTAGGTAGATCGCCAGTTTTCTCTCTGGACGCACACTCTGTGTGATGGTGGATGGCTCCCTATCCTCTCACCACTCAATTAATGCTGGAGTCCCAAAAGGTTCTGTCCTCTCACCAACCCTCTTCCTGCTATATATCAATGACCTACTACAATTGACCTCCAACCCAATACACAGTTTTGCAAACGACAGCACACTATGCTCTTCGCATGCATTTGATAAGCCTTACCCTGCCCAACTCACCTCAACCTACAGAACATCAACCACTACAACCCTCAATTCCAATCTCCAAGCCATCCTCCAATGGGGTTCAGATAACGTCATAAATTTCAATGCCAATAAAACCCAGTCTTCTGTACTATTTCCCATAAAAAAAGAACCATTTTTCCCCAATATCCTTTTTAATGATACCCAAATCTCCAGACAGTTTTTAGATCTCACTCCTTGGAATCACCCTCACATCAAACCTCTCCTGGCATAAACATATCTCAAACATTGCATCCTCAGCCTCAAAAAAATTAGAATTTCTCTTTCGCTCAACACCCCGAACAGCTATTAACATTATAGAAGTCACAAATCCACTCAACTATTGAATACTTGCTCTCACATATGGGGTGGGGCCCCAAAAAGCTCTCTCAAAATTCTCAACTCAATACAGAGGAGAGCAATTAGACTTATCAATGATCCATCCCTTACCAACTTCCTCCCCCCTTCTTTCAGACAGACGTATGGTCTCTGCAGTATGTTTATTCTACAAATATTTCCATGGAAAATGCTCATCGGAAATATCATCAATAATTCCTCCGCTCAGTACTAAACTCATTGGAACACGTACAGCTGCTGCACAGCATCCTTTCACAGTTCACCGAGAACAAACAGAACAAGTTTCTTTTCCTCTTCCTTCATCATTGCAACTGCTGCACTGTGGAACAGTCTCCCACCTGCTGTGTTTCCCAAGGAATACAATTTAAAGTCATTCAAATCAAATGTAAACAAATTCCTCCTTTCCTAACCCACCACTCATACACGGTACTAATGTACTATAGGTTGACCAACCAACCTCCTGTGTATGGGCTCAACATAAAAAAAAAAAAAAAAAAAGAAGAGAGATTGAACTAATAGTTCTGTAGTTCTTGCAATCCTTCACATATCCCCCCCCTCCTTGTGCAGTGGTATGAAAACTAACTTCTTTCAGTCTCTTCCATATCCTTGTAATCAATCTGCGGAACACTTACCTCTCCATCTCTTATAGGTTTTGTGAACTCTGCTGTGATTCCATCTTCACCTAAAGACCTTATTGTTGTTGAGCTGTTTAAATGGTCTTTCAGTTTCCTATCTAACTGGAAGAGGTTCCACATCAAAATTTTTCTGGTGAGAGGACTCAAAATTTTCCTCATTCTGTTGATGGCTTTTCTGACTTCTCTATGTCATCAGTTATATTTTTCGGTCCCTGTGTCTGTGTTTCTCCAGAGACACTGGGATTTCTTGGTCTTGTAATTGGGCCAAGATACTTCTTGGATGTATCATCTATTATAACCACAACTCCTTTCCAGTGTATTTTAGCTGAGTTCTCCTCACTAGTCTCCACAAGAGCATCCAACTATGTTGATATTTCTTTTGTGACCCCACTAGGGCTTACTCTGACATCCAGTCTAGTGGGTCTGACTTGGAAAGTTTTAGAGCCTTTTTTACTTTGGCTCTCACTAGTTGATGGTCTGTACCACAGTCTCCTCAGGACAAGTATGCATATCAAAGATGCTCATCTTCCACTGTTGGAGAGCCATGATGTAATCAATCTGGTGCCTTGACCTATCAGTGTTAGATGTCCAAGTATAAGTCCATTGTGGGTGTTTTTGTAAGCAGGTATTAGTTATTACTAATCTGTTAACATTGGCAAATTTCAACATTTTTTTACCACAGGTGTTATGTTCACCCAGACCAAACATGCCACACTCAGGCCTAACACATATTCTTTTCCAATTTTGCATTGAAGTTATCCTAAAATGAAAAGTACATCCCTCCTTGATAGACAGTCCAAAACAGTCTGGGTTTTTATAGAACTCACTCTCTTCATCAGGCCTATCTGTGTGGAGTTGCGTAAACTTCCATGATTGACACATTGGTAGGGTGGGCCTTAAGTCTAATACAAAGTATTCTGTCATTAAAGGGGTTATAATCAGGATGAGCTCTTGCCAAACTGTCCTCAGGTTCCCCCATGATGCTTTGTTGTCACCTGAATAAATGACTAGCTTATGGAATGGAGGTCATTCTAAAATGACCTCCATTCCATCTGGTCTCTGTTCATAGGATGTCAATTTTATACCTCTCTGTCTTTATAACCAATATCAAGCGTACCCATTCCATGTGCCTATGTAAAGTTCATCCTACAATTAATCCCATACCTTTTGTATTTTTTTCACAGTAACACAGACTTATGCTGGAAACTAATATACTACTTGAAGCCATGAATGCTGCTCTAATTATTCTGCATGCTAACCCATGCAGCATGAGATATATTACAAGTCACAACCATATTAGGATTTTGAAGTGAAGTTACTGCAAGAAAAAGGAGTAGGGTTGCGCACAAGTCCTTTTCACATTTTTTTTTTTTTGGGCGGGGGGGGGGGGGTGGTCCGAGTTCATCCCACATTGGCCTAGTGGGTTGAGACTTCATCTTACTAGGTGAGGCTAATACCTGGGAGAGAAGGGAGACCCCACTGCATAAGATGAAAAGAAATAATAAATTAGGAAAGATTCACCTCAAATACTCTAATGGCATTTGGGGAAAGGAGCAAGAGAAAAGAAAGAAGGGTAGGGACAAACAGATAATATAACAGATGAAATAAGACATTGTCGAGAGTCCTTGGACAATGTACCTTGGGCTTGTCACTCAAGTACTTTTTTACTTTAGTACTCACTAAAGTAAGCCTTTGAGGATAGAGAGTAATATATGGTGGAGTGGAATCTAGAACAAGGGTGACTAGTGATTACATCAAGGCTCTCTACTAGGGCCAGTACTCTTTAATTTGTTTATTAGTGGTATGGGGAATGATTTAAAAAAAAAAAATCAGCTAATGCCTTTTATTCCTGTATAGGGAGTAGGCGAGGCCATTTTAGCCCTATCTATTGAAGACTGAGTGGGCAGTTCATCTCCACTGGTTGCCAATCAGAGATAACTGGCCCAAGGCTATAACTAATTTAATCAGTATGTAGTGAAGAAACAGCTAAGAAGTGCCACCATCTTGTGGTCCCTAACCTTGACACAATATTTTTAATGTCTGAAAATAGTGTGGATTCGATAGTCTATTTTCTTGAATTTACAGGACGATAAATCTGAGTTTTTCAGGAATAAAACATGCTTCTCTGTGGCAAAGATTGACTAACTTGGGAACTGATCAAAAAAAGCTTAGAAAATGTTCCTCTAGTTGGCAACTAGATTTAAACCAAGTCTTCCTTCGTGTGGTCAAGTGCCATGGAATGCAAACGCTCCTTCCACTGAGCTACCCAGGGGAATGATGCAAAACTGGGGATGGCACGAGTTGATAAAGTTGATGTGGATGTATTACAGGATGATTTAAATAAATTGGCATTGTTAGCAAAGGATAAAGTACTTCACCATAACAAATATGAATTTGAAAGACTTTTTTTTTTAGAATCAGCAGCAGATTAAAAGCAACCTAATCTTAATAAATATGGTTATAACTAAGATGAAAAGCCAAACAGCTATTTTTTCTGGCGAGGTTGATAAGTAAAGGGGATAAAGATCCTTTATTGTTTTTCAGCCAGTATATGAAACTCTAAGATCGAAAACTACGATCTAAACGTTTCATGCCGACGAACTGTCGGTGTATCCAAGCGTAAGTGACCACTTGGTAGTGCCACTGACAGTTCGTCGGCATGAAACGTTTAGATCGTAGTTTTCGATCTTAGAGTTTCGCATACTGGCTGAAAAACAATAAGGGATCTTTATCCCCTTTACTTAAATATGGTTGTATTAAAGTTTCCAAGATGTGGGAAACTTTAATTCTCAGGTCTCCTTCCCAAATGCAGCTAAGGCTACTCAACAGCATTCATAGAGGGCACCTCTCATAGGAATTTAGGCTTTAAATTTTTTTGTTTTCCACTTAGTTTTGCGCAATTTTGTGTGTATTTTTGCAATTTTAACCATGTTACCGGCCAAACATCTATAGACATCAAGGTTATCATGGATGCAAAGTGCATATTAAAATTATAATACCATTGATATTACATTGAAATATATGATGGATATAAAGCGTATGATGATGTGTATTTTATCCATAATGGCCGGTTAGGTGGTTAATATTGTTTTCCTGACGATGTGTCAGTAACTGAGATGAAATATAGGATTGGTTAAACATGTTTAATTATTTATATGTGGTGTATTTATTCTATTAAATCTTATATTGAACTCTTACTGAAGTGCTACTTTTTTTAATACAAATTCTTTGTATTCTTAGCTCGTTCCCAGCCATATAAACAGCATAAGTATATACAGTTCACAATTGAAGTAGAAATACAAAATTTACCATTGTATACACTTGCCTTCTGTGAAACCCATCTGTCATTTAGTGTTTAATGCATACCTACACATGTGGGTCATTATGTACTCATTAGATACTTAATTCACTGTCCAACTCAGAAAATAAGGAAAATAAACTTCCTCAAAGAACAGTAACAGTTCCTGAAAAGGAACTCAAAACAGAATTTCAGTGGATTAGATTAACTTATTCACAGTTGAGTTTAATCATTTAATGGAACAATGACTATAAAAATGTAATTTTATATATGTGTGTGTCTAAAAATATTCTTATATGATTCAAAATTTATTATACGTATATTTTTAGGTATGCCATGTAAACTTTATTTTGATTTGGAATTTTATAAAAAGCTAAATCCTGAAAGCAATGGAACAAGAATGGTTGAGATATTCATTCAGGTTTGTATTCTTGTAAATACAGGTATCCCTTCCTTAACACGGCAAAATTAATTGTGGCAATCCCTTGATATATGCAGCAAGAGTTTTGATTAACGCCCCTTTAACCCTGTGGAGTTTGCAGCTGATCTGACAGATACATGCAAAATGTTTAATATAAATATTCTTACACAATTCAGTGTATAGCTTGGAGGTCATGAGTAGCTGTGCATTCATATGTTATGCGTGATATTCTGCACTGTTTTTTTTGCTATCAGTTTGGTTTAACACGTTATGTAAAGGTTTGTGATATTTGACAGTAAATTATATCTGAGCGATATTGCGATCTCCAATGTCAGTATAGTATGGCTTAGTTGATTTTTTTATTCTTTGTTCAATAATTTCTAGATTGTAACTGAAAATAAATAAATCATCATGTATTACTGAAATAGAGAGCCAAAGGCTTATTTATCATACATGTCCTTTAGAAGATGTGCTTTACAGTGATCTGGAGCTTACAGAAGGAAAGTGATCTGGAGCTTAATCCACCTTTACTACGAGTTGCCCATAAGTTGCTTATGCTTGCATCAGCAAGCATAAGCAACTTATGGGCAACGAAATATTCGTTAGAATATTTTGTTGGCCATAAGTTGGTTGCATATAAGTTGTAATAGAGCACGAAATATTCGTCATGAAACTCTTGTAGTTTCTTGGATTCAATATCCACTTAATTTTTACCATCATGTATTATATTTGCAGTGTTTTTCTTTGTTTTATTGCATTTTAGCATATACAAGTAATGAATGTATCTCTCAGATATATCGTGACCTACGCTGCAATTTTTACCGCCGCGAGTTCCGCAGGGTTACATTTACCACGCAAAAACACATGCAAGCCTTGTGGCGTGAGCATGATGACGTCATTCCTCCTATGCAACCTCCCACGAATTATTAATACAGTAATCGATCATGGATGAATTGTAATTTTTACCATTGATTATTAGATTTGATTAACGTGATTTTGATATACGCGGTAACATCGAGGGATTAATTAACCACGTTAATCGAGGGATACCTGTATGTATTGAGATATTTAATTATAATGCTATGATGTTCTGATATTTTTTGACATAAATCCCATATTCAGATGATTACAGATAACACAATCATTGTGACAAAAAGTTATGGGAGAAGGTAACTATTGGTATTTTTTTATGAAAAGCTGAAGGTTGTAGTTATTAGAAAACACTTTGTGAGGCTATTTTACTGAATAGAGATAGTTGGGATGAAAGAGGAAGACAGAAAATGCAGGTTTAGTCTGCTTTAAGATGGACTGTAAAAGGATGTTGAACAGCTACTGTCATGTTTTAACAGTATTAGTGAAAAGTTGAAGGAATGTTGGATGCCATTTTATTGGACCACTGCTCATGAAAGTGCTTGGTTGGTAGAAGAGACTTAAGGGTGACATGGGCTGGAGTGAGTTTGCGAGAGAGAGAGGAATCATTGATAAGCCAGACTGTCCTCTTATTTTTGGGATGCCTTTGATGTATTGGCTCAAACATGAGAATAATATTCAAATAATAATAATATTAAATCTTATTATTAATATTATTAATAATAAGATTTAATATTATTATTACTGTTGAAACGTCCTACCTGACTGACTTCCATTTTTGTTGGTTTGTTAATCTTATCTTTACCTCTTTAAATTTCGTTTTTCTTAATTAGTTGTTGATTGATGCTCATCTGAATATAAAGAAATTTGTATTATACTGTGCCACCCTATATTCAGATTAGTCTAAATAATATAGAGGAATCAATCATCGACTATGCTTATATTATCACTTTATCTTCAGGCCGAGGTTATTAATAGCATTTAAGGCTTCTACAAAGGTCTGATTAATTTTATGAACAGTGCAATGAAAGAAAATCAGGCAAACACCAAGTTTAACTCAACAAAAGAAAACATTTAATGTGGAATAGTACAACATATACATTCAAGTATAACTATATGTAAAAGATTATCAAATTGAACAATTACAAAAATTCATATTCAGATATTAGTAACTTCTTAATTAGGTTTGCGGATTATGACTAATGTTGACATTTCTTAATTCTTAAAGCATTAGTATTTCTTTCACATAGTTCTCTCTACCCAATTGATGAATCAAATCATAAATATATTAGCTCAGTGTAAAGTATTCAGAATAATTACAATCCATTAACTATCAAACATTCATTTTTCAGTTCTTTATGCTCAGTTAATCCAGTTGAGAATAGTTCTTAAAAGTTTAACTTTCTTAATGTCATAATAACTAATCCTATGACAGGCTACACTATATTCTTTCTCAGTCAGTTAACACTTACTAGGACAACATAACACTTATTTATATAATGAAGGTTTAGTTTCTTGATCCTGAGAATTAGTAATAATATTTTTGGTTTACAGATCAAGTGTTGATCAATTTTATTAACTTTGACAGTTATTCTTGTCAGTTTTATAGTTACACATAATTGTGAGATTGTTTCAGCCTATATGTAAGTGCCCTGAAGATGCCAACAGTTAAAGTTTGGCGAAACTAGTTGGTTAAGTTAATAAAATTGATCAACACTTGATCTGTAAACCAAAAATATTATTGCTAATAACACTTATTATTTCGAGGAGAAAGTACTTCAGTACATCTAACATCCGACCATTAATTGACATAACACGACAGCTAAGGTCAAAATATATCCGACGGAGTTAACTGTTATAGCTTCACAAGTTATAGAAAGGACAACTCTTACTGGGTTACTGCTTCTACACATCAAATTGGCATAGGCACATTTGAAATTCTTGTTGACTTTTACTTTATGGCGACACAATTCAAAAGAAATCTTCCGCTATAATAACTTATTAAAATAAATTATTAATTAATTATAGACACAGAATACACGTCTTGATGCACTTGGTTTAAGTTATCTACTAATTCCTTATTTTCTTCTGTGTATTAACTTCAGTTCTACACTTCTTCCATTAACCATTTGGAATTTATCGTAGTATCATAATTCCCATAGAAGTAATTTGAAATGCCTATTAATTCCCTGTCTTCTTGTAGTCGATTTGCAGCACATATCAACTCCTTTTTTGCCACTCACTACCGATCTCTATGCTGTCTTTAAGGCTTCTCTTCTTTACTTTTGTCTTCCAATCAACTACGTTCTTTCTTTCCTGCCAAAATCCGGTTTTAACCATTTCAGCTTATCAACTGGCTTCTCTCTCTCTCTCTCTTTATACACAGTAGCGCATGCTCTTCTCACGAGCTAACTAAAAATAAACTCCATTTCTCCGTCAGTAGCCAATCAAATCCCATCTGTAGAATTCCATAAAATTACTTTTACTTACAAAAATAACAAAATAAATATATCACAGTTCACATAAGGTACATTTAAATTTATATACACACAGTTTCTTATAATAAATTTTACAGAATAAACTAATTAAAATGAATGACATTTTTATATAGTCTTTTTATTACTATTACATATCTTAAGATTATATAATTAATTAATAATGAACAAAACTCAAAGCAATTATATGAATAACATATAAGTAAGAGACTAACAACAAATAATATTTACAAGTCTTGCTTATGACATGGTGGATTATGTTAAATATGAATGAAGTATTATAATATATAAAATATCTTCATTCACAATTTAACACTACCTTACACAGGGGGAAACAGGATGCACCATCCCAATCAGAAAAGATGAACACAAACGCCATATTAAATACTTCCAATATGGAAAAACTGGCCTATCAGACCATGCTCTCCAAACATACCACAGAATTGACTGGAAAGGCACCATGTCCCTACACTGAACCAAAACATGGTTAGAAAGAAAATTCAAAGAAGCTTGTGAAATGCTCAAACATCATCCAAATCTGAACAGAAATGATGGATTAATTATTCTAAGAATGTGGAAAAAACCCATCTTCAATCTGTATAGCAACCAGAACAATCCCAAACAGTCAATATGAGAAGACTTTAGAAATTGTTTAATTATTATTATTATTCAGGCCTCCTTGGAGTCAAGAGACTCATCGTGGGAGGTCCTTCCTAGGAAACATGAAGTCTATCATACCACTCCTGGAACTCATTGACTGTTCTTGCTCTCACCGCTCCATCAGGGAATGCATTCCACAGTTCGACCATCCTCCATGCAAAGAAACCACTTCTCACCCTCTTGCTCACAGCTTCCTTTCTAACTTCTAGGGATGGCCCCCTTGTCATCGCTTCTTCGCGTTGTTCCATCAAGTGAAAGAACTCCTCAGTGTCAACCCGGTAACTGCCACTCAACAGTTTAAAAGTCTCGATCATATCACCTCTCCTTCTTCTATCCACCCAACTCTGCAGTCCACATTCCCTCAGTTGATCCTCTTAACTAACATTGCACAGTCCTGAAACATCTTTGTTATCTGCCTCCGAACCCTTTCCACAGTTAATTTATCCCCTTCAAATCCTGGGGACCAAATTTGAGAACTGTAGTCTAAGTGTGGTGCTAGACTATTAAACAACTGAATATCCCCTTGGGGATATTCAGTTGTTTGCAGATATAAAGGATAAACAATACAGGTCCCAGCACTGAGCCCTGTGGAAATCCAGTTGACTAACCTGACATCTAAACCCATGTGCTGCAACTTAAGTATCCGCTTATCATGTGGCACCCTGTCAGATGCCTTTGCAAAATCCAACAAAAAATGGCAGTATATGCCTTTTCCTCATCAACTGCTCTTGTCACTTTATTATAAAAGGCAATCATATTACTAAAGCAAGAGGGCCCCTTAACAAATCCATGTTGATTCTCACAGATAACATTACCCTCATCTGTCCAACGCTGTATGTGGTCCATAATTTTTCCAAGACCAAAAACTAGCCTATAATTAGACATTCTGCTACTGCTCTAATGCAATAGCACTATCTTACCTTCCTTCCATTCCTTGGTTACCTTTCCTGTAGCCAGACTTTCATTGAAAAGCCAGGTCAACGGAGCTGTCAGTTCTTTAGCACATTCTCTCAAAACCCGTGGTGAAATATCATCCAATCCCACAGCTTTACTGACACCCAGAGTACTCAATATTTGGAACACACTTCTCTTGCACCTCTAAACCTTGAACCTTCTCTGTCCCTCTAGTATTAAACGCTAATTCTACAGGATGAAATACTCCAATGAAGTGTTCATTGAACAATTGCACTGTGTCCTCTGCATCAGTCATTCTATTCCCATTTTTATCCCACAATGTCATTCTTCCACAATCATTTCTCCTCCTACTGGCCACATAGCTAAAAAATTCCCTAGGATTTTCTTTGGATCTTAATGCCAATCTCTTCTCATATTCCAGTTTTGCCTTCCTCATGCATCTACTCGCCACCCCCTCTCCTTATCTCTTCCATAATCTCTATTTCACCTGCATTTCCTGTTTGATATTGCTTGTCATCCACTTTACACCAAATTGTGTCCTCTTCTTCACTTGTGAAATACAACTTACTATTGCTGTTACTGAATATTCCTTCACAATTTCCCATGCACTAACGATATCCTGGCCCTCCAATTTTGCCCTCATTGGAACTGCCCCAAGTTGATATCTAAGACTATTATAATCACCTGCCTTAATTCCACATACATTTTCTTATCTTTGATACTCCTGCATGTCTGTTCGTCTTCTAAGTCAAAATCACATGGTTACTCTCTCCAACTAGGGGAGGGAGATGTCATCTCAGTTATCAGCCCTTCTGATTCTATGACCAAATCCAAAACTCTTGAACCTCTTGTTCCCTCTTTTGCATGTTGCCTAAGACGTTTGTCCCTCAAGAATTCTAGAAATTCCATTCCTTTATTACTACATGCATTTTCCTCTTCCCAGCTTATACTGCTGTAGTTTGAAAATCTCCCATAACAATCATCTTCTTGCACTTGCCAAACTCAACTGCCTAAAGATCTCCTGCTCCTCACCCTCTGTGCTCCTTGTCTTGTAGCAACACTCCACTAAATATCCTGTCTTGCCCACTTCTACCTCACCATATGCTTTCAAAACCATTATGGTCACTGCCTTCCAAAGCCTCCACTCCACTAATGACATGTCATCACTTATCATAAGCAGTATTCCACTGCATTTTCCCTTGCTATCCTGCCGAAAAATGCCTACCCTGCTACTTCTATTCCTGTTATTATATCATCTTCTGTCAACCACATCTCATAGATCACAGTAATCTTTGGATAGGCTGATGCTATCAGTGCCACCAATTCATCTCCTTTATTCCAGATACTCCTGCATTAGTATAAAGCATAAAAATGTCACTGCTTCTTACCTATCGTTATCCCCTCCATACCCACTGGACTCAATGTTACGTGATGTCATCCCTCTTCCCCAAGCACCCATTCCCACCCCTGTTACCATTCATCCTCGTAATTCTAGTTTCCCTGCATTGACACACTGACTCGTTCAGAAAACAGCAATCTCTCCAGATGCTTGCGTCCTTCCCCATTCAAATGCAAGTGGTCTTTCCCGTATAGTTCCTTTCTGTCTTCAAATGCCTTCCAAGCATCCATATATTCCAATCCTCTCTTCTGACACATTCTGGCTATTATGCTATTCATTATTACTGCTCTTCTGCTCAGCTCGTTACTATCATACCTGGGCAGCGTGCACACACAAAATCTTTCCTCTTTGCATTTTCTTTTGTACAACCGCAAGCAAGAATCTCAGATCTCTCGCCACCCGATTTACATTGCCTCTCAAGTAATTCATGCTCACCATCACAATCATCTCATCCACCCTTTTACCCTACTTAATTGCCATAGCGACACTCTCTATCTTTCCTCCAGGCAAACGCTCCTCTGGCATCCTATCTTGTATACCATAGATCACCTGTCTCTATACATCACAGCCCTTACCACTCTGTTACTTGATTGCTCACTTGCATCCCTCACTCTCTCTTCTCTAACTCTTTTACTCTGTGTTCTCCTACTTACCTGCTGTCCTGGTGTTATCCCTGGTTCCAGCACTCCCTTGCATTCCTCTCATTCCCTCTCTGTTTTCATTCTCTCCTCTTCTATCATTCCCATACCTCTCTCTCTCATTCCCTCTCTCTTCTCTCTTCCCTATTCTCTATTCTCATTCTTTCGCTTCTACTGCTCCTATTTTCTCATTCCCTCTCTTCTACTGTTTCTGTTCTCTTCTCTTCTATCATTCCCATAACTGTCTCTCTCACTCCTACTGATTCGTCTTGCATTCATCTCTTCCATTCGCTTAATCTCATCTTTCATACTTCTTATCTCATTCCTGAGACATTCCACTTCCTCATCTCATCTACCTCTGTGCAAGTTAGCCATCTTACTCACCATTCATCCACCCAATCAAGGCCATCTCCGAAAACTTAACAATCATTCAAGCCTTCCACACTCTGTTTTTTCATTCATACTTTGCTTGTTATTCTCACCTATCATGCTACTCGTCTTTTGGAATTATCCCACCCCTGTCTCAACATGGTCAGTCATCGTAAAAATCACTAAGTTCCTCCCATTGACTATGTTTTGTGTATGTATGCACTCCCTCTTCTCTTACATGCCAGATATCCAACTGCTGGGTTGCATACATACCACAAAATTTAGACTAGTTGGTGACTAGAATCAAACTGATGCTTTTTTTTCTTCAGGTGGTTTGGTGCCAGAGTGCAAACACTGCTTCCACTGAGCTGCACAGACTCGCAGTAGTTCCATATTTTTCCCCTCTCTCACTAGAGGTAAGGCTAGGGTAAATGATTAACAAACATTTAGATTCATCTTCTTCTTCTTCAACCTTCTGGTTCTGTCCTCTGCTGGATGAAGGTCTCTCCCATGATTTTCCAGATCACTCTGTTTTCTGCTTCTCCCATCCAGCTCACTCCTGCAATTTGTTCCAGATTCGCCTTACTTTTGTCTAATGCACTGTCATGTACATCCTCTGTGCAAAAAGAAACCAAACTTTTTGAAATTAGAAGAAACTAGTGGCCCATCTGTTGTATCATTTTGTTGTTGAAAGCGGCAACAAAAATCACTATCCCTAACACCCTCTGTGCAAAAAGAAATCAAACTTTTTGAAATTAGAAGAAACTAGTGGCCCATCTGTTGTATCATTTTGTTGTTGAAAGCGGCAACAAAAATCACTATCCCTAATATCAGGCAACAAAAATAACTATCCTTTAAAATAATAATAGGGATAGTGATCACAGCTTGCTCCACCTTTGCTCCGAGTTGCCCTAGTGTTGTACTACCAAGTGTTGACTTACTCTTGGGCTCGCCGGAAGTTCTTTGGCATGAAACTCTTAGATTTCGATCTTCGAGTTTCTTTTACGGCTTTAAAATAATGAAGGATTTATTATCTCCTTAACTTAAAAATTAAATACGTTTCTTTTAAGGTAAAAAAAAATCTACTTTGTCTTAAAACATTTTCAACCTTCATTAGTGTTATGTCAACTGTTTGACATTTGTTTCATTAGAAGCTGAGTTATAGTGCCAAGAGTGACAGTGTGTTTTGATGAACAGTCAGAAAATGAGTTTCAAACAGAGAGCTGTGATTGACGTTTGTGTTAAACTTGGCAAAAGTTTTACCAAAACGCTTCAAATGCTTTAAAAAGCATATGGTGATGAATGCTTATCCTGTACTCAAGTTTACGAGTGGTTTAAACCAGTGCTTCCCAAACTTCTGGATATTATTGCCCCCTTTGGAAAAATTAAAATATTTCACGACCCCCGAGGGGGGGGTCGTGAAATAATTATAATAATTATAATATTATAATTATAATATTTATTGTATTTATATTCAATACAAAACATACACAGCAAATATTGCAAAAATCAAATGCAAATATTATATTTTTAACATTTTACATACACATTTGATATGGCACATTATCTTATATTTTTATATAGATAGATATATTGTTATTGTACATTTGCAGTACAAGCACATTAAACATAAAACGATTAGTAATAAAGAAAGAATTAAAAACATAAAAGAAGTTTAATAACAATTTTATGCGATGGATGTGTTTCAATTCTGCTACATAAAAAGTCAATATCAGGTGAAATATTTGAAACTGCAATTCTTAGATTTCTGCTTTGAAATGAAACTTATATGGATATGCATATATTTACTAATATTCATTAAGCGCTGAAATACGCAGGAAGCAAAATTTGTGAACCTGCACCAATGTGTGATTTTTTCCATTAAAATATAAAAAAAAAACAAAAAGAAATAATAAATAATAAAAATTAAATACAAGAGCCAAGAGGCTATTTTTTTGGTGATGTAAATTAAGTTAAGGGGATAATAAATCCCTCATTATTTTAAAGCTGAAAAAAAAAAACTCGAAGATTGAAATCTAAGAGTTTCATGCCAAAGAACTTCCGGCGATTTCAAGCGTAAGTCAACACCTGGTAATACAACACTACCAGGTACTAAATTAGGGATACTAATCGGAGCTTGCTCCGCCTTTGTTCCGAGTTGCCCAAGTGTTGTACTACCAGGTGATTGACTTACGCTTGAACTCACTGGAAGTTCTTCTTCGTGAAACTCTTAGATTTAGATCTTCGAGTTTCTTTTTCAGCTTTAAAATAATGAGGGATTTATTATCCCCTTAACTTAAAAATTAAATATGTTTCTTTTAAGATAAAATACAATCTACTTAGTCTTAAAACATTTTCAATTTGTTTTCATTATTTCACGGCTTCCCCCCCCCTCATCAAAATCTATGGTCCCCAAGGAGGCCACGGCACACAGTTTGGGAAGCTCTGGTTTAAGCGACATCAAAGTGGTCGTGAGACACTTGAGGACGACGAAAAGCCAGCTGTCCAAAAACTGGACTGAGCGAAGTTAACATCCGAAAAGTGCGTGATTTCATTAAAGAAAACCCAAAATCGTCCGCGAGATTGATTGAAGATGAATTGGGGATTCCAGAATCAACTGTGCACACTTTGACCATTTTGACCTAGAATTTGGGCCTTCGTAAATTGAATTCGCGATTTGTTCTCCACAAGTTGACCGACGACCCAAAAATGTATGAAATTGAACATTGCAAGGGCCTCATTAAAACCGCTCATAAGGACTCAAACTTCCTTGAAACGATTGTTACTGGTGACGAAACATGGTGTTTTGATTATGAGCCCGAAACAAAGTGCCAGCGTGCTGAGTGGAGACCACCAGATGAGGGGCATCTGAAAAAAAGTCGCTTGGAGAAATCAAAAGTAAAGATAATGCTGATTTGTTTCTACAATTCCAAGGGCATTATCCTCAAAGAACTCGTTCTGCCTGGCCAAACTGTCAATGGTGAGTTTTATCTCGAAGATTTAAAGTGATTGATAGCGAGAATTCATCGTGTCCGGCATGAATATCGTGACGACCGACTGTTCGTCAAAACATACTGTCACTCTTGGCTTCTAATGAAACAAATGTCATAAACAGTTGACACAACGCTAATGAAGGTTGCTGCTTTCAACAACAAAAAAAATACAGCAGGTGGCGCCACTAGTTTCTTCTATTTTCGAAAAGTTCGGTTTCTTTTTGAACAGGGGTGTAGCTTATATCCTGTACATATGTATGTTTTCCTGATGATGACCTCAATACAGAGGTCGAAATATCGAGTGTTACTTTCTTAATGTTAAGTAAAGTAATTATTCTAACACATATGTTGTGTCTCCATAAATTTTTCACTATGAATACAAAGTCATGATCACCTTTTTCTTTATATTGCTTCCCCAAAAATCCCTGACTCTTTCCTCATGCCGTATTGACATCCTTTTCTTGTAGCTTCTTAATCACATGGCACTGCTCCAAGCTATCTCTTAAGTTTTCATAATTGCCAGCTATCTTTGTAGTTCTACAAAAACCATTTATTGACTCATCACATGTTTAGAAACCTCCAAGAACAAGACTGCATTGTCACTTTCCCAATTTGGAGGTAGAGTGGCTACTGTGGTTATAGATACTTCTTCTGATGCTCTCACCAGATCCAGCACCTTCAAACCCTTGGTCTCTTCTGTGACTTTTTATTTCTGGTAATTATTCCTTCGTAACTGTATAAATTACCATCTTGCTATGTCTCTTTCCCTCCCTCCCTACCTCCCTCTAATGTATGTTCCCATAGTTGAAGTCTCTCAATTTGCTCAGCCTGCACTCATTAATGGAATAATCTGCCAATGTATGGCATCCACATCTTTCTGTGCACCCCTCCCCCTTCTTCTCACTTGGTCTGTGCTAGTAACGAACAATATGTGTTGTTGTCATGTTGGCCTCTACCTCACAACAGCTAGCCTGAAATGAACTATCTTTCTAATCTCCCAAATCCTCTTAATAACTAATTTTGTTGATTGAAATTCTTCAGCTGTCATCGCTTATACCCTTCCTGTTCAATTCTCTCTACCCTCCCTGAAAATGCAATATTCCCTATATTCTAACCATGTAACTAGATCATCTTCTGTTAGCCAGGTCTCAGTGATGGCTATAAACTCTTCTTTATTTCTGGAACTTCTGGTATTCTTATACACATATTTCAAAATCCTTTTGTATCCACAGTTACCCTTGTGTGATGTAATTACCAACCCATTTAGATTCGAAACCTGTGAAACCTCATTTGATATTGTATAAGCATTTCTATATTCATACTCATCCTACTTAACACCTATAGTTTTCCCTGTTTTGCTCTTCTCACTCAGTCTTCACACTCTTTGGCAACACTAGCTGGAAATTAACTGCAGATTTCCTTTTATATATATATATATAAATTTACTGCACTGTACACTTGTTGATACTGTATATCTTCCCTATGACCACAAAAGATTTCACTTTCTCTAAACATCTATGACATTTGCATGTTGTCTTCTATGAACACTTTTTTTTACCCTTATCTACTAAAAATGGAACCTAATCATGATAATTTTTGTGAAACCAAGAGAAGAAAAAAGTTTTTGCTCTGGTAGAGAAATTGGAACTTTTAGATAAGATTAAAGATCTGAAATCTTTAATCTTATCTCATCATGGTCACAGGAAAGATATATGGTCACAGGATGGTCACAGGAAAGATATATGGCATCAGCAAGTGTACAGTGCAGTAAATTTATATATATATATATATATATATATATATATATAAAAAAGAAAACTGCAGTTGATTTTCATCTAGTGTGCCAAAGAGTGCGAAGACTGAGTGTGTTTATGTGGATGGAAAACAATATTAAAAAGGGATTGCCAGTCAGTTCAACAATTTTAACAGAGCCAGCAATATCTCTTTATAATCATTATCACTATAATCTCTTTATAATAATTATCAACTTTATAATAATTATCAATATCTCTTTATAATCATTATCACTATAATCTCTTTATAATAATTATCAACAAGGTGGAGAAAGAGTATCTTCTGACAGTTCCCAAAACCTTCACTTCCAGTAAAGGTTGGTTTGATGGATTTACAAGATTTTTTTAAAGGAATTTTAAAGGTGATTGGCAATGCAACTACTGCTGATGAAGAAGCAGCAGCAATTTTCTCTGAATAATTTTGAAAAATAATTGAGAAGAAGAGGTATGTACTGGAACAAGTATTTAATGCAAATGAATCTTGGCATTACTGGAAGAGAATTCCTAACAGGTCCCTTGTGGAATAAGAGGAATAACTGATGCTAGGATTTAAAGCAAATAATGATAGGGTGATAATTATTTTGTGCAAATGCAGCAGGCAATATGATCAAACCTACTATGCTATCTCATTCTCAAAATCTGAAAGCTTTAAAGGGAAAACACAAAAATGAATTTCTTGCTACTGGCAAAGTAGCAAAAAAAAACATTGGTAAATTGTGCCTGGACTCTTTTCATAAAAAAAAGATTAATATTTTTCATTTATGTTAACTGATGAGATGTGTGTGCATATATGTAGGATAAAAAAATTACTTTAGTTTTGTTTTAAAATGCATTCACAAATTTAATAATAAAGCATTGCTTTGTACCTGAAGTAGAGAAGTGCCTGTGGCTGAAAAATCATTTTGTTCAAAGTTATGCTTATCCTGGTCAATACCTTACCTATCCTCTTCGTTCCCTGTGGAGCATAGGGCCTCAACCATTGACTTCCATCTTACTTTATTCAATGCTTCTTTTTTGATCTCTTTCCAGGAACATCCCAGCCATCTTGCCTCTGTTTCTAGTTCTCTTCTCCATGTTATCCTGGGTCTACCTCTTTTCCTCTTGCCTTGGGGATTCCATTCTAGTGCAATTTTTGCTATTTCTTTATCTGGGTTCCTGATTGTGTGACTTATCCAGTTCCATTTTCTTTTAGTGATTTCATTTCTGATGCTGGTTTGACCTGTTCTCTCCCAAAGTTCGATGTTTGTTCTTTTATTTGGCCAATATATTCCTAGTATCATCCTCAAGCATTTGTTTATGTAGACCTGTATTTTATTTTTGTTTTCCTTTGTTAGTGACCATGTCTCAGCTCCATGTAATAAAACTGGTTTAACATTAGTGTTGAACACCTTAATTTTGGTTTTTAATTTTATTTCTTTGTACCCCCAAAATTTCTTCATCATACTGAATGCAATCTGTGCTTTCTGGATTCTGTTTTATATGTCCTGTTTGGTTCCTCCTTGTGTGCTGATCACTGATCTCAAGTAGACAAAGTTATCTAGCTGTTCCAGTGTTTTCCCTAGTATTTCAAAGACTAATTCTTGTTTGGGGTTTATCTTCATTACTTTAGTCTTGTTATGATTTATTTTCAATCCACATTTATTTGCTTCCTGGTTTAAATTCTCTATTTTCTTTTAGAGCTGTTGATGCTTTTGTGCCAAAAGGCATATATTGTCTGCAAAATCCAGGTCACTGATTTTATTTGACCATCCCCATTAAATGCTAATTCAATGGGGTATTTCTTCAGATATTTTCCTCATCACCCAATCAATAACAATCAGAAAGATAGTCGGGGAGAGTATACATCCTTGTCTTATTCCTGTGTTTGTTGCAAATGGTTCTGATAATTTGCCCATTATTTATTGTTTTGATTTTGTATTTTTCATGAGTTTTCTTTGTTATATTTATGATTTTCTGAATAATCCTGTAGTGCTTCATTAACTTCCATATAGTCTTTCTGTCTATGCTATCAAATGCATGTTCAAAGTCAATGAATCCCAAATATAGGCTACTCTGCCGCTCTATTGACTGTTCAACAATTATTCTTAATGTTATTATCTGATCAATACAAGATCTGTTTGGCCTGAATCCAGCCTGTTCTTTCCTCAGTTTAGTTTCAATTTCTTGTTTCATTCTTTCTAGCAAAATTCTAGTAAATACTTTACTTACAACACTTAGAAGTGAAATCCCTCTCCAATTTTATAAAGTGTTATATCTCCCTTTTTTTGGCAGTTTCACCAGAAGTCCTGTATTCCAGTCTTCTGGCCATTCCCCCTTTTCCCATATTTGATTAAATATCAGGTGTAGCATTTCAGCAGTAGTGTTTATATCTGCTTTAATTAGCCTGTATATTGTCACTCCCAGCTGCTTTATTGTTTTTTGTTTTCTTTACTGCCCGAATTATTTCTAGTTTAGTTATAGCTCCTGTATTTATTTTGCGTATTTCTTTTTCTGGTGTTTCTGATATATTTCTTGTTCTAGGTTTTCTATTTCTCCATTTAAAATTTCATGGAAATATTCTACCCATCTTTTTTCTATGTCTGCTTCATTTGTGAGTAACTTTCCTTGTTTATTTTTACAGACCCTTCTCTTTTAAAACTCTTTCCAGCTAACTTTCTTGTTATCTCAAACAACCTCTTTGGGTCAAATTTACTTGCTGCTGCACATTTCCTCCAGGAAAACTTCTATCTTTCCTTGCACTTTTTTTACCTGTCCATTTTTAAGCCTGTATCTTTCATTTATCCTATTTCTTTTGTTTTCTTCTGTACTTTGCAGAAGTGTATTTCATAAAGCTTTCCTTTCTTCACATAATTTGTATGTCCTGTTTGGTTCCTCCTTGTGCACTGATCACTGATCTCAGGTAGACAAAGTTATCTAGCTGTTCCAGTGTTTTCCCTAGTATTTCAAAGACTAATTCTTGTTTGGGGTTTATCTTCATTACTTTAGTCTTGTTACTATTAAATATATATATATATTTTTTCCCCAGTTCTCTTCAATGTCTATTTCCTTATGTTGTTCTAGAAGGCTTCCATATTTATTCCTTAATGTTACTTATATTTGTCTTTTGTATCCTTGTTTTTCAGTTTGGATATATTGTATTTAATTCTTTGGTTGGTTCTTGCCTTTAAATATTTTTCTTAGTTTCATTTTTATTTTTGCAAATCAATAATAAGTGGTCTGGAAAGGCATCTGCACCTCTCCAAACTCTTACATCCATCAAAGAGGTTCACCAAGGTCCGTTTATTAAAATATGGTCTATTTGGGTTTTGGATTTCTTATCAGGTGATATCCAATCTGTTTATGGATGTCTTTATGTGTAAATAAGGTTCCTCCTATGATCGTATCATTCAGAGTGCAGAAGTCTTTTAGGATTTCCCCATTTTCATTATAATTTCCTAACCTTCTTTTCCCATTATTCATTCATATCCTACATTACTACTCCTACTTTTGTATTCATGTCGCCAATAATTAAAAGCATATGCTTACTTTTTACTTCATCTACTTCTTTTTGCAGCATGTCATGGAAGTCTTCTTTATTTCTCTTCTGTTTTTGCATTGTTTGTTGGTCCATATATGTTTATTATAGTCACATTTCTGTATTTAGTTTTAAATCTAGCTTTGATGATACTTTCAGAAACTGGTTTCCATTCAATTAGTGCTCTTCTAGCATCTGTTGTTAGCATGAAAGCTACGTCTTCATTCTGGTTTCCAGAATATAAAATATATATGTTTATTGTCAGTTGGATTTCTCTGCTACCATTCCATCTTGTCTCGTTTAGACCTAGTATTTCTGTTTTGTATCTGTCCATTTCTCTGGTTAGTAAGTAAGCTTTTCCACTTTCGTACAAAGTTCTAATATTCCAACATCCAATTTTGGTTAATTCCAACATAAAAATGTGCACAAATTCACATGGAGAGAAGAGGCTAGGAATAAGAAAAGTCTCATTGACTATGTTATTGTTGATAGTGATGTTTTCTCCCTGGTGCAGGACACCAGAGTGTACAGAGGATTTGAAATTGGAAGTGATCACTATTTAGTCTTGAGCAGGATAAAATTGAATTTCATATTGAAAAGAATAACATGTAAGAAAGTTTTAAAGCGAATAAAAGTTGAGCAGCTCTCAGATGTAAACTGTAGACTAAAATACAGAAATATTATTGAAAAGAAAATGAAAGAGTTTGAGAACAGGAATCAAACCTTGGAGATTCAGTGGCAAACTCTGAAGGAAACATTGATTGATTCTGCCAGAGAGGCATGTGGAGAGGTTGTGTGCAAAGATAAAAAAATCAGAACTCCCTGGTGGACACAGGAAGTTAAAGAGGCAGTGAAGGAAAAGAAGAAAGCATATCAAAAGTTCCTGGCAAATAAGTCAGCTTTTACTCTTACAGAATACAGAGACAAATGTAAGAAAGCTAAACAGAGTGTAAAACTAGCTAAACAAAAGTCATGGGAGGACTTTGGCAAGAATATAGAAAATAAATATCAAGAAGGTGGCAAAATATTCTGGAGGTTGTTGAAGAAGCTTAGGAATGGAGGAAAGAGTGCTGTAAAAGGAATTAGAGATGATAAAGGTGAAATGAAAACAGGAGAAAAAGATATCCTTGAAGTATGGAGTAATTACTTTGAAAAACTGCTAAATGAAACAAGCAGTGATGACAGCACAGTGATAAAAAACACTGACCAGGCATGCAGTCAGGAATACATATCCATACTTGAAGTAGAAAAAGCTATCAAAGGCTTGAAATGTGGAAAGGCAGCAGGAGTAGATGATATTCGACCAGAAATGTTGAAGTATGGTGGTATAAGAGTCTTACAGTGGCTGCACTGCATAGTTCAGAAAGCCTGGACAGAGGGACGAATTCCCGATGATTGGAGTAGAGCTCTCATAGTACCCATATATAAAAAGGGAAATAAAACTGGATGTGAGAATTACAGAGGTATTTCCCTACTGA
The DNA here is from genome assembly GCF_054136105.1 of Typopeltis vanoorti. Lineage (NCBI taxonomy): Eukaryota > Metazoa > Arthropoda > Arachnida > Uropygi > Thelyphonidae > Typopeltis > Typopeltis vanoorti. Next base: position 3,035,091 of record NC_143555.1, on the reverse strand, counting down.
GTGTTCCTGGCAAGATCTATGCAAGTATACTTGAGAAACGGTTGAGAAGAATTGTGGAAGAGAAGCTTGGTGACGAACAAGCTGGATTCAGGCCAAATAGAGGCTGTCAGGATCAGATCTTCACTTTACGACAAATAGTCGAGAAAGCATGGGAATATAACAAAGATCTGTATTTAAGTTTTGTCGATTTGGAAAAGGCATATGACAAGGTGCCAAGAGAGAAGCTATTCAATACGCTGCAATTATATGGTGTCAATGGGGCATTATATCAAGCAATACTTAGTCTTTATTTGAGTTGTGAGTCAGCAGTTAGAATTGAAGGAAGTACACGAAGATGGTTTAATGTTAAATCTGGTGTGAGACAAGGATGTACATTATCCCCTCTGTTATTCATTATCTATATGGATCACATTATGAAGGAATGTGGTATTAAACCTGATATCAAAATTGGAGATGTTAATGTCAGCTCTTTGCTTTATGCGGATGATGTTATACTTCTAAATAAATCCGCTACAAGTCTGCAAGATTCTCTGACTAAATTGAATAGCTGTTGTAATAGATATGGTATGAAGGTCAGCAATAAAAAGACAAAGACAATGAAAATAGGCAGAATCATTGAAAATGTCAACTGTGTTGTGAATGGAGAACCTGTGGAACAAGTAAAACATTTCAGCTACTTAGGCACAATTTTTACTGAAGATGGTAAACTAAATATAGAAATAGACAACAGAATCAGCAAAGCTGGTATCGTGGGAAGTCAATTGAATAAATTCATATGGAATAAGAAAGAAATTAGTCAGAACACTAAATTAGCTGTATACAAGACTGTGTTCAAACCAATTTTAACTTATGGATCTGAGAGCTGGGTCAGAAGTAAAACACTTGACCAAAGACTAGAGACCGCAGATATGAGAGTCCTGAGAAAGATTAGAGGCGTGAACAGATGGCATCAATGGCAATATCATATTAAAAATGAGGATATTAGGAAAGAACTTGACATTGTCAGCATCCAGGAATGTGTTAGCAGAGCTAATCTCAGATGGTATGGTCACTTAAATAGAATGGGAGAGGAAAGATTAGCAAAACAAGTGTTCTCTGCCAGGTTGGCAGGAAAACGACCCAGAGGAAGACCAAGATATAGGTGGATTGATACGGTACAAAGTGCCTTAGACGATAGAAATATAAGATCTGATAATGTTGGAGTCTTGACAAGTAACAGACTGATTTGGAGGAAAATTGTAGATAGGAAGTTAGTAATGATGTAATTTTTTCATGTAGTACTGTCATATCCTGTACACCCCTTGAGGGTACATGGCAGGAATTTGATGATGATGATGAATTTTGGTTAAATGTTTTCGGCTAAAAAGTTTTTTTCTTGGAGTTTTCCGCCTCTCAGCTTCCCCAATGGGGCTTTCACTTGCTTCATTTTCACCAGTACTTTTCCCTCTTGGTTTTGTGTTGGTTTTTCAACAATGGTTGAGGTTTCTGTAGCAATATGTTTTTTCCATATTATGGTTGCTAGCCACGAGTATAACCCTCCTCCTTTCTTTATCCGGGCTTAGCACCAGCAATGGTGGAGTTATTCTGAACAATGCTCCAGAGAAATTGAATCATCGAAATTAAAATACACTTATCGTCGACTTACGACGACTTCCATTCTGGCTGATAGATCGTAAGTCAATCTGGTCGTATGTCGGCCATATGTTTATTAACAGTATTCTTTAACCCTTCTAATCTTTTTATCATCTTTATAATTTATTTTTATAATCTTTTAAATTTATAAGTATGTATATTGTACATAATGTACAATATACATACTTATAAATTTATATATATTGTACATAATGTATATTGTACATAATTTGAAAAATAATACTGTGCATACTGTGCTGTAAACACAAAAATACAATCTAAAATTAATGTAAAAATTAATACAAATGAAATTTACAAAATCAATTTTTAATCTTTGCTTGTGCTGGGTTGTGGATTGTCAGGGTCATGTTCTTGGGTTGAGGTTGGAGATGGTCTCTTGATGAGGAACATGCTGAGTTTTATTTGAACAGTTTGTTTCTTTTTTTCTTCATATATCTCACAATAACAACGCACAGCATCTTGAATGATATGTTCAACCTTTGTGAATCATTCGACATTAGGGTCCATTGCTTTGAAACTGGCGAGAGCTTTATTCAGTTGAGAAAAAGAATCTGATAAACTCTTTGCAGTGAATTTCTTTTCTAGCTCCTCTTCTTCTTTCTTGCTTTTTCTTCTGACACTCTCTGTGCTTCCAATTCAATCAACTCTTCATCCGAAAGTTCTTTTATTTCACAATCTAATTTAAGATTTTTTGCAAGTTTAACTGTTTTTTCTGTAATCACTTCCAGTTCCTCTCCTTTTTGAAATCTGTTAAATTTATTCGCATAGCATTTTAGACACTTTTTCCAAATTCCCGACATACAATTCTTTATTACACATTCCCATGCGGTCGAAATATTCTTGATACACTGAAGAATGTTGTACTGCTTTCAGAAGTCTCGCAAAGATAAATCAGCATCTATCGCTTCGATGGCTTGTGCGAATGTCGTTCTGAGGTAGTGATCCTTGAATGCTGAAATAGCACCCTGATCCATGCATTGAATGAGAGTGGTTGTGCTAGGTGGCATAAAAACCACTCTAACATCATGCTGAAATCATCCAGATGAGGAGGGTGGCCAAGGGCATTGTCCATAATCAATAAAATCTTGAAAGGGATACCTCTCTCTGCACAATATTCATGAGCCTGGGGAATAAAGCAGTTCATGAATCAGTCTTCAAACAGTGCTTGAGTAATCCAAGCTTTAGGGTTTGAATGGTAGTAAACGGGCAGTGTGTGCATGTTGATGTGCTTAAATGCATGAAGGTTTTCTGAACGATAAATGAGAAAAGGCTTCAACTTAAAACCCACGGCATTCCCACCAAAGCAACAAAGTCAACTGATCCTTAAAAGCTTTGAATCCTGGCATCCTTTTTGCTTCTTCGTGTATGTACATACGATTAGGCATGCATTTCCATTGCAAGCTGGTTTCATCTACGTTAAATATTTGTTCTGGTAGATAACCTTCTTCTTTGATTAAAGAGTCGAAACTATCAACGAATTTTTGGGCTTCATCTGCACTTCCTGCTTCTCCTGTGACACATACATTATGCAAAGCAATTTTTTTTTTTTTTAAATGCTTAAACCATCCAGTACTAACCTGAAAATCTTCTGCGTAATTGTCTCCGGCACGTGATTTTAAACTCAGAAACAGACTTCTAGCCTTCGCTTGCACTGTGCAAAGGCTCATGGGTGAATTTTTCTGTATTAAATCTTCCATCCACATAAACAACAGTTTCTCCATTTCATGGATGGGTCCCTGTTGTTGTTTGGTTAAAATTGTAGACTTCATAGGTGCAGAACCTTTCACAGCTTCTCGAATTCTTTCTTTTTCCTTAAGTATCATCAATACTGTGGAATGTGATAATTTCAAGTCATGTGCTATCGTATTCACTTTCTTTCTGCCTTCATACTTCTGGATAACTTTCATTTTACACTCTAAATCAATAGTTTCCCTTCACTTCTTAGCTGGCATATCTGTAGATGAAGGAATTTTATGGATAGTATTTCAGTAGAATTTTAATTAATACACCACACGAAACAGATGCTTGAAAGCAACTAAGTGTATGTGAGAAATAGTTAATCGTACGCACAGCTGCCTGATTTATTATTAATATTTTTTTTTTTTTTTTGGGTCGTAAGTGCGGATGGTTGTAAGTCGAAGACCTGGTGTATAGAAATCTTCTTTCTCCCACCTAACATGACTTCTCTCATTCAACTATTAGATCAAGGTATGATTCATATGTTCAAAGCTCATTACACAAAATTGTCTTTTTGTCAACTTTTGAATACAATGGAAGAAAATTCAAATGTTAGTTATTCAGAGCTGGAAAATTTCAGTATTGTAGATTGTTGTCACAGTTAAAGAAGTACTGAAGGAAGCATTGTAGGCTGGTAAAATTTATGGCTGGAAGTGAAAATTCCATGATAATCCCTTCTGCTGACCAAGAAATTAAAGAAATTGTTAACACATGGCACATTGTGTTGAAGTGGGAGGGATTGTCTGACATGGTACCTAGGGAGGTAGAAGAACTCTTACAAGAGTCTAATTACAGGTTAACACGAGAATCCTGATGTGCTTTCTGAAGTTCAACTGATGTAGAAAAAAAGGAAGAGAAAATAATGAACCGATGGGTAGTAGAGACTTTTATGGAATTATTTAGACTTCAAAAATTTAAAACACCAAATCTGTGAATTAGATGCTAACTTGAAAGGAGTATGAAAATTGTTTATGAATGGGAATACATTTGTGCAGTATACCATGCTGTACAATGAAATGAAGGAAAAAAAGAAGCAGCTTCCTATAACACTATTTTTCATAAAAAAAGATTAATATTTTTCCTTTATGTTAACTGATGAGATGCTCATATATGTAGGATAAAAAAAAAATTACTTTAGTTTTAATTTAAAATGCATTCACAAATTTAATAATGAATCATTTTATTGATTTATTTTATTAGCATTTACAAGTAAAATATCCCTTAAAAAGTTTTTAAGAAATGAGCCACTGAACTTCTATTGAACACTGCACACTGGCAATTGGGACATCATCATTATCAAATTCCTGACATGTACCCTCAAGGGATGTATGATAGTACATGATAGTACTACATGAAAAATTTACATCATTATTAACTTCCTGTCTACAGTTTTCCTTCAAATTAGTCTGTTTCCTGTCAACATTCCAACTTCTAAGGCACTTTTTATGGTATCAATCCACTATATATTGATCTTCCTCTGGGTCTTTTTCCTGCCAACCTGGCAGAGAACACTTGTTTTGCTAATCTTTCCTCTCCCATTCTGTTTAAGTGACCATACCACCTGAGATTAGCCTCTGCTAACACATTCCTTGACAGTTGGGTGTGCATTAACTTTAAGAAAAAACATTTTTCTGAGAGGAGAGTAACCAGAGTGGGGACATCAATTGTTCATGGATTTTTGCTATTTGTGACAAGTCTTTGAATTTATCCCAATTGAATATCTAGGGAATGCTGCACCAATAGCCTGGTCGTGAAGATGCTTCACATGTAAACTTCGTTTACTTATGCTTGGATTAAAGGATTAAACAAGAATGTAATTTTTTGGCAGGTATAATTTGCTAATTAGTGATTTCCAGATGTCATTCAAGATGAGGCCTTGCTTTCTATTAAGGGAGCCACATGAGTGAATGACTGGAGTAGTGGGAAAGAGAAAAAAGTTTTCTAAATATGACATGGTGGCAGTATCCAGTCAGCAGTGTGATTGATCATTAACATATGAGGAGCAAAACAGAGGCTTTTTCTCTTTTGTAATCAGTATTGCTCATGTTCTCTTTTTCTTAATTCATAACTTCAACTTTGGTTTGTCTGATCTGTGTAGGCTTGACCACAGGAAAGTGGTATCCTATAAATACCTGACTGGATACTTGTAAAAGGGGATACTGCCTTTTGCAATTTGAAGAAGTTATGAACACTCTGGATTACCTTGTACACTACTCAAATGTTGCGATTCTTAAGCAGACCAAGGCCACAGGAAAATGATGGAGCAATCTTGGACACGTTACTAATATATGAGATGGAAATTTAATTTCAGTACTTGGATATTTTGGCAAGGAGGTTTATCCAGAAATATCTTTTTGTTTTTAGCTCTTCTTTGTCTTTTTTTTTTATCTAAAATTGAGACCCCCCCACCACTTTACGGTTTGGGGCCCAGTGTTTAAGAATTGTGAATGGATGAAGTATGAAGATAATATCCAGTATCGGTGGGCTTGTGAAAAATATTTAATGAAATGCCATTTTTTGTTTTTATGGGGAAATGGCATTTTCTTAAAATTTTAGACCATCTGGAAAACTATTTTTTCCAGATAGGCTAAAACATCCAGCAAGGTAGTTTTCCTTTATTTTCCAAATCCAACATAACATGCATATTAAAATGGAAGGAATTAAGAAAATGAAGAAAGTGTTGTAAATTGAATTAGTCATAATTCTAAACTATGAAAATATCAATATACCTTCACTGAGGTTTTAGTTTCAAAACCTTCTACATTCTCAGTTTTCCATAAAGAGATCAGCAGAGAGAAGAGATTAAGGCAGTGGTTCCCAAACTGTGCACTGCGGCATCCTGGAGCACCACGAAATATTCCAATATTTTCACTGAAATGACACTTAGCCCACATGCAAAAATCAATGTGGAACAGGAAATGAGGGTGGCTGTATCCTGTTTGATTCCAAGATATGCAGTGGACAACAGACTTACCCATCTCACTAATTACAATTTATTTTTTCAATGATTTAATTGTTCAAAATATGTACATATTTATTACATTTTACATAAATTATGTGTGAATTTGAAATATGTTTCATTTATTTATTTTTAATGTAATGAACCTAACTGTACACTGCAGCTGTTAGGTAGGCCTATGTTCTGACTTTGGGCGCAGTGCAAAAATCCTGATACACTAAGGGCGCTGTGAACCAAAAAAGTTTGGGAACCACTGCATTATGGACTGTCCATTGCTAGTCCAAACAGTTTTCTCTAAAGGCTGTTGTTCAGGTTTCAACCATAGACAGAGCTTGAATAAATTAACGATGTCTGTTGAGAAGAGATTTATCTCTAATTAGGTCTAATCCTTCATTAACTGAAATATTGGTAAAAAAAGAGAGATTATATCCAGGCTAGCAAGGCTGTTCAGTGTCAAAATTTGACAAATTCTAAATAAGATGGGCAGAATTCTTTATGCGAGAACTATGATATTGTGGAGGTATGATGATATTTTTATAGTTTGGAAGCATGACTTATCAGCTTTATTAGTTCTTCTTTCTCTTAATTTGTTCCATCCTAAAATACATTTCACACTGGATTTAGAGAATTAAGGCAAACTGCCTTTTCTAAATGTCACACACATGCAGCTACCCTGGATTATTGTGTTTCTTTAGAAATTTTCTGCAATCTTACCCATACTGGACTCTTACCGTCATGCATTGTCCCTTCTCATAAACTGGGCATAATTTAAACATTAAAGAGGCAAGCAATTTTGATTTTAAATAACAATGTCAAACTTAAAGATAATCCTTCTTGCTAAAATCAAGATATTCTGTACAGACTTTTGCATTGTGGTTGGCCGAGTGGTTAGCATATCTGCTCTCCAGCCAAAAGACTGCGAGTTTGAATCCTGCAGTGGGCATGGATGTTTGTGATTGTCTGTGAAAATACTAGTGGCGGTGGTGGTGGGCAGTAGATGGCATTGGTGCAGTTGCAGTTCATTGTAGTTGGTGGATTGAGTGGTGGAAGTCAGAGTTGTAGAGTATGCCCCCTCTCGATGAGTTTTTGGACTCTCTGTAGGTGTCATGTAATAATAATAATAGTAATATATTAAGTAATTTCCACTGCCATAATGAGTCTGTCAAGCCCATTATGGATATGACTAAGAAAGGCATTAATATCCAAGGAGTCATAATTTTTCATGGTGTATTGCATTCAAATTGATGTTTACTGTTTCTGAAAGGAGACAAGGATATCTTTGTGGCAGATATGCTTTTATATACACAAATTTGGGTGAGTCCTTTATTTGAGGAAATTAAACTGTTTTATTGAAAATGCAATAATAATCTGCTAAATGTTACTATATTCTTATTTTAAAAATCCTTTCATCTACTTATTTCTGCATTTCCTTTTCTACCTATAAGTTAATGCTTCTGATGAAGTCACTATAATAAATTTAGTTTAATCCTTTTTCCAAGTGTAAGCAAACAGAGTTTGCACCTGAAGTATCTTCAGGACTGGGCAACTCGTGGTAAAGGTGGACCAAGCTTTCATCATTCCTTGTCTTAGTATCTTCCATAATACAAAGCACATCTCCTTGTGGACATGTATAATGCTATGCATTAAGGGAAGGGCCGGTTTTGACCTTTATCGAGGTCTCGTCAGTGGAAGCCAGACCCAGAGGTGGTGATATCAAGGTGGAAGCAATAGAGAAGTCATCTTTACCTATATGAGCTGCTAAAAGATGTCTCACCTTATTAAATTACTCTGGATTTAGAGAAAGATGTTGGAAGGTTTTTCCCACTTGGTTAGACTATAATAAATTTTGTTTAATCCTTTATCCAAGTGTAAGCAAACAAAGTTTGCACCTGAAGTATCTTCAGGACTGAGGCAACTTGTAAAGGTATAGGTAAAGATGACTTCTCCATTGCTTCCACGTTGGTATCACCACCTCTGGGTCTGGCTCACCGACGAGACCTCAATAAAGGTCGAAACTGGTGGAAGTTCAAGGTCAGTACTAGGTGAACTGACAAAAGCTTCAAACGAATGTCTGCTGCCAGAACAAATAGGATTTAGAGAGTGTAGGAGAAAAACAAAGGAAGGGTCAGCCAAAGAAAAGGATCAAGGGATTTCGCCGAAATGTTCGAGGTTCACATATCTCTGCACAAAGATTCGGAAGTGACCGAATAAAAGGCGTTGGTGAAAAGATCGCATCATCGGTTCGAGAAATTTTTGTCAATGATCCAGAGGTCGTGATCGGGAAGTCGCCAATGGTTGTCCGGTAGATGTAAGCCATCGAGGACGCGATGTCCGGAGAAATTATGCTCGTGATCTAAATGAAAGATGCCGAGGAGCCGATCTGCCAGGCAAAGCTGATAGTTGACGACAAATTGACAAGTCTTCGCCGGGAGCTGTTGTCAGAGGGAAGAAATTGCTCCGTTAATCCAACGCGCATGCAAGCATTCCACTAGCCAATAATCTTCGCCCAAAGTGCGGCAGTACAGCATCCCAAGGAAGCATCAGTGACCCATCGCCGGCATAAAGAGGGATTGAAAAACCTGACACGGAATGGAAGTCCAGTTCAAAGCCAAGTACACAGAGGGTAGCAGCTATAAAGTGAGTTGATCCGTTTGTTAAATTTCCTTGAGCTTTTAAGAGAACACTTATTAATGGACTGTAAGTAGAAGCTGATCTAAATAGGCTTATCTAACAGTTAAAGATTATAAGGTGATTAAGTGTCAGGAATTTTTAGTTTGAAATAAGTCACAATGTAACTGTTTGCTGAAACTTGCCTACAGAATATTCCCAACATAGAAAGGAAAGAGCAATTGTGTGTAAAAGATATTGTTTATGTGTTCGATGAGTAAGAGTTACCAATTAAGCAATAAGTACCATTGCTCAGTATAAATGATTTATGTGATATTAAGAAAATTAGTTAAATATGTGATTTGATTTGTGTTAGAAAATGCAGGAACTTAACTAGTCTGTTTATGCTGATTTGAATTGTGATGTTTCCTTTTATTATTGAAAATGCAGTGTAAAATTTGTCTTATGTGAATTAAATCTTTGTTGTTTAAATATTAATGGAATGTTGCCTGATATTTTAATTCTTTGATGCACTGTTCTAAAAAAAAAAAAAAAAACAACCGGGCTTGTGACCGAGGAAGATAGATAATTAATACGAGAATTAGATAAAGGGATAGCCACGACTGTATATAAGAGTAAGGAATGATATCTACCGAAAGTAGTAATATTTAATGCCATAAAAGGATTTCCTGAGGCACAGTCACTAATTCAAATAAATATCTAGAGATCCTTGGTATAATAAAAATAGGAATACTGGAGGTAGAAATAAGGAACAGGAGGATATAAGTTTAAAGTTAATAGAGTTGCATAAGGGAACAGAGACATAAGTTAAAGTTTGGGGAATTGACGATAAGATATATAATATAGAAGAGAGATATAAGATATATAAAGAAATAAGGATATTAATAAGATAAAGTAAAATATAGAAAAACCCTAAGATATTACAATGGCGCAGTAACGCAAGGATATTAATAAAATAAAGGATATCAAAAATAGTTAATAGAAAAACCTCAATAAAGGTCGAAACCGGTCTGGGTAGTGGCTCTTTCCTTAATGCATAGCATTATACATGTCTGCAAGGAGATGTGCTTTGCATTATGGGAGATACTAAGACAAGGAGTGATGAGAGCTTAGTCCACCTTTACCACGAGTTGCCTCATCCTGAAGATACTTCAGGTGCAAACTTTGTTTGCTTACACTTGAATAAAGGATTAAACTAAATTTATTATAGTCTAACCAAGTGGAAAAAAACTTCTTCCATTTTTCTCTAAATCCAGAGTAATTTTATAATAAGGTGGGACACCCTTTGGCAACTCGTATAGGTAAAAATGACTTCTTCATTGTTTCCAGCTTGGTATCACCACGTCTGTGTCTGACTCCCACTGATAAAACCTCAATAAAGGTCGAAACCGGTCTGGGTAGTGGCCCTTCCCTTAATGCATAGCATTATACATGTCGACAAGATGTGCTTTGCATTATGGGAGATACTAAGACAAGGAGTGATGAGAGAGCTTGATCCACCTTTACCACTAGTGTTGCCTCAGTCCTGAAGATACTTCAGGCACAAACTTTGTTTACTTACACTTGAATAAAAGATTAAACTAAATTTATTATAGTCTAACCAAGTGGAATAAAAACTTCCAACATGATGTCACTACATTACACATCATTGCAGCTGTTTGTTGTGTATCAGCTTCTCTCTGTATTTAAGTCATTCAACTTTTTCCTTTCATTCTTTGAATTCTGATCATGTATTCCAGTTCTAGGTAACATTAGGTATTCCACTTCGAATGGAGGTTTGGCTGAAAACCTAGGTGTGTGTGTGTGTGTGTGTGTGTGTGTGTGTGTGTGTGTGTGTGTGTGTGTGTGTGTGTGATTTATTTGTGTTTTAACATCAGTTGCATTTTTCTTTTCTCCTCTTTATAGCCATGAAGAAGCCATTAGTATATTGATGTGTGAAACCAGTCTGTATGTGTATTTTAGTTGGAAAGTGTCACTTAAATGTGGAATCATGTAATATAACTTCTTGTTATTACAGTTCTTCTAATAATGATGTGTATTACTGTATGTGTCTAATTCATATATTGCAAAGTAGCATGTGTTAACTTATTGCTTATGTTATATATATATATATGTATGTATATATGAAAAAGCTTTAATGACTGATACCGAGAGAAAAAAAGATGACGTGGTATAATAGAAGAAACAGAAATTGAAATATAGAAGAAACAGAAACAGTAATATAGAATAAACAGAAATTGAAAATGATCTCCTTTTTCTTAAAAAAACTTTTATTAATAATGGTTTCTCTCCTAAGAAAATTGACAAATTTCTTTCCCCCAGTCACTCAACTACTTCTGAAGATCTCTCTTCCCCCAGAGCCTTCATCTCTTTGCCTTACATCAGCTCTCTTTCACCAAAACTGGCAAAAATTCTCAAGAAGTTAAACTTCAGAACTTGCTTCACTACGCTCCCAAAACTTCGTTCAATACGTAGTAAACCTAAAGAGAAACATCTTCCAACTCAGTTTCCAGGGGTGTACAAGATTATGTGATTGTGGAAAGCCATACTACGGCCAGACTGCTAAATCCATCCTTCTACGTTTGGAAGAACACCGTAGAGATATCTCCTATAACAGGACTAGAGCCAGCGCTCTCTCTAGCCACGTTCTTTTTTCAGTTAACTCAGACAAAGGCCGCCAACACATTGTGAACTGGACTCAAACTTCTAACATCCATGTGTGCTATGATGAACTCGAGAGAAAGATTGTCGAATCTAGAGAAATTTCTCTAGATTCTTCTCATATCAATAACAGCCTAAGTTTTAATCTCTCTGAAGCACACGTTGCCTCTGTTCAGTATTGGCACACTCGCGACAGTGCATAGTCTACATTTATTTGGAACTCAAGCTTGCTTTTTGTTTTCAAACACGCTACTGTCTTTTTTGTACTTGTTCTGTTATTACAATTTTAAGTCTCTGTAATTCTTTATATATTTCTTTGATTGTGATACCTGAAGATGTTGATCATTCAACAAAACTAGTAAACTAGTAGTATCTTTTCAAATATACCATGTCATCTTTTTTTCTGTCGGTATCAGTCACTAAAGCTTTTTCATAATATTCCAACTGAGTAAAGATGAATTCTGAAAAAAAAAAAAAAAAAATATATATATATATATATATATATATATATATTGATGTGTGAAACCAGTCTGAACCCTCCTAAGCAGTGCACAACAGAGACTATTAATTTTAAAGGTAGCATCTCTATTCCATACATTAGCACAGTCTCTAAGAAAATAGCTAAAGTCCTTAAAAAATATAATATCAGGACCTTCTTCACCACACTTCCAAAAATCCGCTCTCTAATCAGCCATCCAAAACCTACTCATCACAACCTTAAGTACCCTGGAGTATATAAATTGTGGTGTGATTGCAATATCCCATACTTTGGTCAAACTAACAAATCTATTGAACAACGCATAGAAGAGCATAAGAGAGACATCTCATACAAAAGATCTCATGCAACTGCTTTATCCAGTCATGTTCTTTTTTCAAATAATCCTAATGATGACCAACAAAGCCACTCTGTATGCTGGAATAGATCAGAAAATATTTTTCGCTGTGAAGATGAGTTTGAAAGAAAAATCGTAGAATCACGGGAAATCCTACTGAACCCGGTCCACTTAAATAATAATTTAAGTTATAACATCCCAGATAGCCATGCTGCAGTTATTCAATATTGGCGTTCACGTGAACTTGCACGCACAATTGCAACAAACAATGGCACGCCAGTTGGAACAACTTGAAAAATACAACGTTTTTATGTATCGATTATGTGAGGCAATTTGTACCTGTAATTTCCAGTTTGTTTATTTAAATAATTCAATGTTTATTAGTATTCCTTTCCTTTATAAATACCTGAAGAAGGCTGCTATATGCCGAAACTAGTAGTATTTATCATTAAAATCTTTATATGTTATCTCGGTCTTGGAGTCATTAAATCTATTTTTTGAAATATATATAAATATATATATATAAATCAAAAAAAAAATAGATATATATATATATCTGTATTTTTTTTTCAGTATGAACCTTTATCATTCATATAAAGTTAAAATGATCACTATAGTTATTTATCAATATTAGTAAATAACTTTTAATATAATTTATATTTGCAGTATATCTGTTGTCAACTGAAGCAAATTTATGACATTGATTGTGACAAGTCTCAAGTTATTTGGCTTGATTCTAGGTAAATATTAATTTAATGTAGAGTAATAATTTTAATTTTTTTTCACATATTCCTTGAGTGTTATTTTGCATTTAGAAGTACCTCTTGTGAGATTTATTTATGAAAGGAAACCATTTTTTGCTCTTTTCTCCAAATTTTCCCAAAATATTTAATAATAATAGCTAATAATAATGGCAAATACCTGTTGGATTTCTGCTTAGGACATGGACAGGTTATTACTAACACCATGTTTCAACATAAAAATGTGCACAAATTCACGTGGAGAGAAGAGGCAAGGAATAAGAAAAGCCTCATTGACAACGTTATTGTTGATAGTGATGTTTTCTCCCTGGTGCAGGACACCAGAGTGTACAGAGGATTTGAAATTGGAAGTGATCACTATTTAGTCTTGAGCAGGATAAAATTGAATTTCATATTGAAAAGAATAAAATGTAAGAAAGTTTTAAAGAGAATACAAGTTGAGCAGCTCTCAGATGTGAATTGTAGACTAAAATAGACAAAGATTATTGAAGAAAAAATGAAATAGTTTGAGAACAGGAACCAAACCTTGGAAATTCAGTGGCAAGCCTTGAAGAAAACCCTGATTGATTCAGCCAGAGAGGCATGTGGTGAGGTCTGCAAGTATAGCAAAATCAGAACTCCATGGTGTACACAGGAAGTTAAAGAGGCAGTGAAGGAAAAGAAGAAAGCATATCAAAATTTCCTGGCAAATAAGTCAGCTTTTGCTCTTAGAGAATACAGAGACAAATGCAAGAATGCTAAACACTGTGTAAAACTAGCTAAACAAAAGTCATGGGAGGACTTTGGCAAGAATATAGAAAATAAATATCAAGAAGGTGGCAAAATATTGTGGAGGTTGTTGAAGAAGCTTAGAAATGGAGGAAAGAGTGTTGTAAAAGGAGTTAGAGATGATAAAGGTGACATGAAAACGGGGGAAAAAGATGTGCTTGAAGTATGGAATAATTACTTTGAAAAATTGCTAAATGAAACAAGCAGTGATAGCACAGTGGTAAAATACATTCGACAGGCATACAGTCAGGAATACATATCCATACTTGAAGTGAAAAAGCCATCAAAGGCTTGAAATGTGGAAAGGCAGCAGGAGTAGATGATATTCGACCAGAAATGCTGAAGTATGGTTGAATAAAAGTCTTACAGTGGCTGCACTGCATAGTTCAGAAAGCCTAGACAGAGGGACGAATTCCCGATGATTGGAGTAGAGCTCTTATAGTGCCCATATATAAAAAGGGAAATAAAACTGAATGTGAGAATTAGAGGAATTTCCCTGCTAAGTGTTCCTGGCAAGATTTAGGCAAGTATACTTGAGAAACGGTTGAGAAGAATTGTGGAAGAAAAGCTTGGCAAAGAACCAGCTGGATTCAGGCCAAATAGAGGTTGTCAGGATCAGATCTTCACTTTACGACAAATAGTCGAGAAAGCATGGGAATATAACAAAGATCTATATTTAAGTTTTGTCGATCTGGAAAAGGCATATGACAAGGTGCCAAGAGAGAAGCTATTCAATACGCTACGGTTATATGGTGTCAATGGGGCATTATATCAAGCAATACTTGGTCTTTATTTGAGTTGTAAGTCAGCAGTTAGAATTGAAGGAAGTACAGGAAGATGGTTTAATGTTAAATCTGGTGTGAGTAAAGGATGTACATTATCTCCTCTGTTATTCATTATCTGTATGGATCACATTTTGAAGGAAAGTGGCATTAAATATGATATCAGAATTGGAGATGTTAATGTCAGCTCTTTGCTTTATGCTGACGATGTTATACTTCAAAATAAATCCACTACAAGTCTGCAAGATTGAATAACTGTTGTAATAGATGTGGTATGCAGGTCAGCAATAAAAAGACAAAGACAATGAAAATAGGCAGAATCGTTGAATATGTCAACTGCATTGTCAACGGAGAACCTGTGGAAGAAGTAAAACATTTCAGCTACTTGATTGGTAAATTAAATATCGAAATAGACAACAGAATCAACAAAGCTGGTTCGAAAATTATGGTAGGAAGTCAATTGAATAAATTCATAAGGAATAAGAGAGAAATTAGTCAGAACACTTAATTAACTGTATACAAGACAGGGTTCAAACCTGTTTTAACTTATGGATCTGAGAGCTGGGTCAGAAGTAAAACATTTGACCAAAGACTAGATGGCATCAGTGGCAATATCATATTAGAAACGAGGATATTAGGAAAGAATTTGGCATTGTCAGCATCCAGGAATGTGTTAGCAGAGCTAATCTCAAGTGGTATGGTCACTTAAATAAAATGGGCAAAAAAAGATTAGCAAAACAAATATTCTCTGCCAGGTTTGTAGGAAAACGACCCAGAGGAAGTTCAAGATATAGGTGGATTGATACTATACGAAGTGCCTTAGATGATAGAAATATAAGATCTGATAATGTTGGAGTCTTGACAAAGAACTGACTGATTTGGAGGAAAATTGTAGATAGGAAGTTAGTAATGATGTAAATTTTTCATGTAGTACTATCATATCCTGTACACCCCTTGAGGGTACATGGCAGGAATTTGATTAATATGATGAGGAACTATTTTTGTGTTGAAGAAATTTAAAACTACTATGTTCACCTTTGTATAATATGTACTTTTTTACTGCTGGCACGAGTTCTGAATTTCTTCTCTACTCAGCCTGTTGTTTGTTAGGTAGGAAGCATTGGATGTTGATAGTAGTCTTTTGTTTTGTGCAGTTAATTTGACTGTATGGTTCTTTTGTCCATTATTGATGACATTCATACATTGGATTCTTAGTCTCTATTTACTAGGTCTACCTTACATAATTCCACCAGTCAAATTTATATTGCAATCTTGAGTGTCTTAGTAAGTGTCCTATTCATAGTATTTCTTATGTCTAAGATAGGTAATATTTCTCTTTATTCTTCTGCTTTTATTAACACGTTCGCTGCCAACTACGAGTATACTCGTAGTAGGTGAACCTGCTTCACAAGCCAGCTACGAGTATACTCGTAGGACGCTTACCGCCGGGAACGAGATTATTGTAGTGACCTTGAAGAAGCCAAAATGCTTGGCTTGTGGGGCTAGCATCAAAACTGTGTATTCTCATAGACCGTATATGCTCCGTACAAGCCAACTACGAGTATACTCGTAGGACGTTTACCTCCGGTAACGAGATTATCGTACTGACCTTGAAGAAGGAAAACTGCTCGGCGTAGGGGAACAGACCATGCCAAAGTAGCGTGGCAGCGAACGTGTTAATACCACTTCATTTTCGGCTCTTTCTTCTCATGTGATCTAACATTTGGTGCCAGCACCACATCTTTAAGCTAGGAGTGTTGATTTCAACAGAGTTTTTAATCAAATGCTGTGTGTTATTGATAATAATGGTGTTTGTTTCTTATTAAATCTTTTTTTCTTTGTGCAAATCTTATTCTCATATTTAATCCACTTCTCTAATTTGATGTTATCAATCTTGGATAGGTAAATTATTTTACTGTATTAATCTTCTCCCTATTAGTGAGATATTCATAACTTGCTCTCCATCCCTGGTACATTTCGTTACTTTTTTTTTTCTTATTTTCATCCTGCTTTTTTTATTTAGTAGTATCTTCATCTTACAAGTGAATTTTGCACTTCTCTTTCATTTTCTGCTATTAATGCATTATCGTCATTGTCATCATCAATTTCTTGATATATACCTCAAGAGTAGTCTCACTTTGTCTTTATTTGAGTTGTAAGACAGCAGTTAGAATTTAAGCAAGTACAGGAACATGGTTTGATGTAAAATCTGGTGTCAGACAAGGATGTACATTATCTATATGAATCGCATTATGAAGGAAAGCGTGTTAAATCTGATATTAAAATTATTATTATTATTATTACCACCCCAAGACCTCATCGAGTCAAAGACTCATCTGGGAGGTCCTTTTATCACACACACACCTTTTATCACACCCTGGAAACTGTATAAAGAGGGTGTGAGTAGAGGAGTGAGAGGCAGGTTTTTTTCATTCACAACTCTGCATGGAAAAAACCTGCCTCTCACTCCTCTACTCACACCCTCTTTATACAGTTTCCAGGGATGACCTCTTGTTCTCTCCTGATCTCCCACTATTCTCTGTAAAACTTCTCCAAAATCGATCCTACAACAACCCCCCTTACCAACTTGTAGGTCTCTATCATATCTCCCCCTCTTACTCCTGTCCACCAGCCTCTACAAATTACATCTTCTCAATCTTTCCTCATACTCGACATTCCAGAGGTCAGAAACTACCTTAGTCAGTCGCCTTTGGACCCTTTCCAACATCTCTTCATCCTTCTGAAAACCAGGTGACCAAATCAGGGCACAATAGTCCATGTGTGGCCTAATCAAAGCCTTATACAGTGGAACAAGAATCTCCCTGGGAATGATGCGGAGGACACTGATGTTTCCTCCTCATCATTCCCAGAAGCCTTTGTGTTGTCTTCACAATTTTGGCGATGCGTCCCCTAAATTTTAGATCCTTATCCACTATCACCCCCAGATCTCTTATTTCCTCTACCTCCAACAATATATTCTCACGAAGCATAACTTCTGCATCCCATCTTTGTTTTCCAAATTTTAAAACCTTACATTTTGCAACATTGAATTCACATCCACATTTCCATGCCCAATCACTCAATCTATTCAAATATTCCTGTAAGGCCACAACATCTTCACTACACTTCATGGTTCGTCCCAACTTTGCTTCATCTGCAAACAACTGAATATCTCCATCCAAATCTTTGCCAATATCATTAATATACAAGTTAAGCAGTAATGGCCCTAAAACAGACCCCTGAGGCACTCCACTAGTGACTTTCCTTTTCCTGGATATCGCTCCCCCATACACAACTTATTGATACCTATCAGATAGCCAGTCTCCAATCCAATGCACCAATCTAATATTCAACCTCATCTGCTCTAGTTTGAATGTCAATCTATCATGAGGTGCTCTATCAAAAGCATTTGCAAAATCCAAGTATATTACTGTGTATTCTTTTCCTCTGTCAAAGGAAGCAATCACTTTATTGTAATAAGTAAGTAGATTACTAAAACATGACCTCCCTTTAGCAAATCCATGCTGTCATTCAAAGATAATTATTATTATTATTGTTCTGGGCAACTCCAAGCAGTCGACAGACTCATCGAGGGAGGCCCTAACATCATGTTAAGAACAACTATTCGGCATTGACTTAGTATCTATCATACCTTGCCTTGAACTCATTCACGGTCGTAGCACCCACACCAGACTCTGGAAGCTTTTTCCACTCATTCACCACTCTCCAAGTAAAAAACCTAGCTCTAACACCCTTGTCAACCATGCTCTTGCCCAGCTTCCATGCATGGCCCCTAGTCCTCCCACCACCAGTCATATTTTCAAAAATATCTTCTGGATCAATCTTATAGAAACCCTTCAGTAATTTGAATGTCTCAATCATATCATCCCTCCTTCGCCTATCGTCCAATCTCTGCAACCCACAAATCTTCAACCTATTCTCATAAGGTTCATTCCACAGACCTGCTATCATCTTGGTCACTCGTCTCTGGATCCCCTCCACTTCCTCCCCATCACGAAGAAACCCTGGTGCCCATAACTGGGTGCAGTAGTCCAGATGGGGTCTTAAATGCATGTTAAAGTACTTTTCAGAAGCCAAATGATTTGATTAACTAATTTAGTCACTTTTGCAATGTGCTCCCTAAACTTCAATTCCCTATCCACCAACACTCCCAAATCCCTGGCCTCATCAATCTCCTGGAGTACGGTTCCACCAATGCAATATACTGCTGCTATTCTTTTCACCCCAAAGTTGCATAACCTTACACTTTGCCACATTAAATTGACATCCATTTTTTTTCCCTCCAAATTTTTTCCCAGTCCTCCAAACTATCCAAATCATCCTGTAAAATTTTGACATCCTGTGCACTCACAATTGCTCTACCCAACTTTGCATCATCAGCAAACAAGTGAACACTTCCTCTCACATCCTTTCCTATATCATTGATGAACAAATTGAAAAGCAGTGGTCCAAGAACAGAGCCCTGCGGCACACCACTAGTCACAAGCCGTCTTTTAGACTCCACTCCTGAATAAACCACTCTCTGGTATCTATCCTTCAACCACCCTCCTATCCATCTCACCAACCCTATATCTATCTCCATCTTCTCCAGTTTACTGATTAGGATTCCATGTGCTATCCTGTCAAAGGCCTTGGCAAGGTCCACTAGTATCACTGTAAACCCATTACACCTATCCAGTTCAGCCGTCACTGTGTTCTAAAACGTGAGCAAGTTACTGAGGCATGATCTACCCTTCACAGAACCATGTTGTCCCCCATACAATATCCCATTTTCATCTATCCAATCCTGTATTCTTTTCTTGACTAATTTCTCTAAGACCTTGACAATGATTCCTGATATGCTAATCGGTTGGTAATTTACAACAGCAGTCTTGGAACCACCTTTATGCAGTGGAACTATTTTCCCCTCTTTCCACCCCCTCGGGACTCACCCAAACCCGAGACTCAAATTAAACAAAATGGTCAAGGGTACTGACAATTCTTTAGCTGCTTCTCGTACGACACGAGCTGGTATACCATCCAATCCCACGGATGAATTGAACATTGAGGTTATGCAATAGCCTACTCACCTCCACTTCATTCACCACAATTCCTGTATAATCTACTGGTTTATTCGTTTCTGCAATGTCACCACCTGGTTGATATATACTTGCAAAGTGCTCACTCAGTAACTCAACTATATCAAACTGATTCAGTTACCTTCCTACCATCGGCATTCTTTGAAATCATTCTGCCATGTACATTTTTCCTATTACTTGCTACATATCTAAAAAACTGTTTAGGATTCTCTTTAGCCTGCATGGCCAATGTTCTTTCGTAATCCTATTTTGCTTTTCTTACCATACTCGTTACCCTTCTGGCCTGCGCTTTATACCGTTCATGTGCCTGCAGATCACCTTTCTCCTTAAATTCCCTCCGTGGTTGTTTCTTTTTTTGCAGCTCAAGCTTAATGGTGTTATTCATCCATTTAACCCCTACTTGATTTATTATTCGGACTCTAGGTATACAGTCAGCCATTGCTTCATACGAACACTTCTTAACTGCCTCCCATGCACTATCAACTTCTAGTCCTTAAAGTTGTACATGCCATGGCACTGAACCAATCAAACTCCTAAGCTTGTCATAATTTCCAGCCCGATAATTCCACATGTACCCTGTCTGAATTGAAAATTCCACACCTTTAGCCACCTCCCAAGTCAAGACCCTATGATCACTCTCACCAATTGGTGGCAATGTGGTCATATTTGTTACAGCCAAATCCTCAGATGTAATTACTAGGTCAAGCACTCTCTGATCCCTAGTATTTTCCATTACATGCTGTCGCAGATAGTTATCCCTTAATAACCGCATAAAATCCCATTCCAATTCCTTCCTCCTGTGTGTCCTCTCCTCACTCCAATCAATGCGACCATAGATGAAATCTCCCATAATAATTACCCTCCTTCCACTCATTTCTTCTATTTGCTTGTGCATACTGTCACCACCATCTTTTCCATCACCTGGTCTATAGCATCACCGAATTGTATATTTAGTTCTGCTAGCCACAATCTCACACCAAATGGCCTCAAATGTGCTCTTTTCTCTATCCTGCAATTCAACTTCTATTCTCCTTGGCTGTAGCTCATCAGCTATCATCAACAATACTCTTCCCCCCATTTTATTCTCCCTGTCATTCCTGAACACACTATATCCATCACATTCAATCCCACTAGCTATATCATCTACAGTCAGCCATGATTCACTAATACCAATAACCTGTGGTCTGGAAGTGCCAACCATGGCCAAAAACTCTTCCTTCTTGTTCCTAATACTCCTAGCATTAGTGTACATGAATTTAAGACCCTCATTAGTCCCAACCCTACCTTGATGCCTTATATTAACTATCCCACTCTGATTTGTTGTCCTTATTTGCTCGGGCATATTATATTCATTCATACATTCAACTGCCTTCCTAAGGACTGTATATCTACCCTCCCCTCTTAATAAATCTAGTTTCCCTGAATTTGCACATCCACTACATTCAGCAACATTTTCTCAAGTCTCCTTACACCGTAAACATTCAAATACAAGCCATCCATCTTATATAGATCCTTTCGCCCATCGAACTCACTCCACACATCCACAAATTCCACACCACTCGTCATACATAACCCACGCATAAAGTCATTCGCAATTATGGCCCTCTTTTAAACATTTCACTGTCATACCGTGGCTAAAGACTAATCATTCTAACTCTCTCACTCTTTTCTTTTGCTACCTCAAACAATTCATTCAGGTCTTCTGTCATTTCCATTTTATCTCCTTTCAAATCATTCATACCTACCACAACAATAATTTCTTTCACCCTTTCCTTTTGCTCTCTATTAGACTCAGTTACATCCTTTATGGTCGCACCAGGTTGGTACGATTTGTCAAATCCTCTACTAACATACCTAACGAGTCTCCATACAGCACTCTATCCTTCATTTTGTTCATCTTCACACTCATACGCCTATTTTTCCTGTCATACTTTTTATTATTGGCTGGTTCATTCAGTCGACTTTTGCTCATACGCTCTAGCTGCTGTTTAGTCCTTTGTATCGCACCATTCAACAACGCGATCATCTATCTCATCTTTTTTATTCTCTGTAAAACCATTAATACTATCATTCACACTTTCTACATTCACACGCTCACAATTCTCTGGTATAACCTCGCTGTTTCTTGTCATATCGCTATTTTCTTCATTCTGAAGTTTGACAAAAATATCACACTCACGATCCGAAATACACTTCAATTCCTCATTCTCCCTAAATTTTCTGCACACGTTCACTCCTTTATTATCATCTAACCACACTCTGACCGCACTCCGCAAAGCGTACATTTTGCAGATAGTACACTGAATCATCTCCTTTACATTACCGTTCTTGAAAGAAGATGGCGAACCATCATTACTGGCCGCCATTTTCCTTCGTACTGGAGCCATACTTACTAGTAACGTATTTTATCAAATTATAAATTATAAACACTAAAAACACACAAGCAGACGCATTAAGATACGCAAGGCAAACAAAACTAAAATATTAAAGTAAATTTATCAACTATAACTGAAAATAATGCTTATCTTATCAGGAGCTTTCACGAACACTACACACTACGAATCCCTCTAGTGACGACTTCCCGACATAGATTATGTTATAAAATACTTTAGCACACTAACTACACTAATAAAACTACAATAATATACTAATATTACACAATTCAATCTAACAAAATATTGAATAAATCAACAAAAATCGCACCCAAATAATACCATTGTTATCAATCCAATTCTGGATCCTAGTTCTCACAAGCTTCTCCAACAACTTAACCACAACACCTGACACACAGATAGGCCTATAGTGTGATGCCTGAGCTCGATCACCTCCTTTATGAAGTGGCACAATCTTGCCCTCCTTCCACTCCTTAGGAACTTGACTGAGTGGAAGACTCATATTAAAAAAATATGTCAAGGCAGGTGTCAACTCCCTGGCACATTCTTTCAGAATACGTGGTGATATATTATCAAGTCCCACAGCCTTATTAACATCTAGTTTACTCAACTCCCCATACACCTCTTGCTCACCTACAGTCAGTCTCTCCTCCCCATCATCAACTGCTCTCAATCTCTCCATGAAGTCACATTCACAAGATTGAAAAATCTTTATGAACTACTCATTAAGTATCTCCACCACACATTCTGCATCAGCTGTCTTTATACCATTTTCTCCAGTCAGTGTCATCCTTCCATAATTATTCTTTCTTTTGCGGGCTACATATTGAAAGAATTCCTTAGGATTCTTTTTGGTTTCGTTAGCCAACTGCTGTTCATACCTCTCTTTAGCTACCCTCACCGCTTCCACAATTCCCTTTTTCTCTGTATCGCATGCTTAAACTCTTTATTCATCCATCTCACACCCACCTTATTTAACCTTCTCACCCTTAGAATACATTTAGACATTGCATCTACTAAATAGTTTTTGAAAATCCCACAAGCTGCATTGATCTCTTTTCCAGTTAACTCCTCATTCCACACTGCACCTGCAAGCTGTCTTCTGAGCTCTTCATAATTACTCCCCTTGTAGTTCCACATATACCCTTTTCTCACAGAGGTTCTCACGCTGCTGGCAACCACCCAGGTAATCACTTCATAGTCACTCTCACCAATTGGTGGATGATTTGACACCTCATTTATAATTACATCCTCTGATGAGATGACCCTCAATCCTCGTGTGCCCTGTTACATACTGTCTGAGATAGTTATCCCTCAAAAACTCAAGAAACTCATTTTCTTTACTTCCAGTTGCTATCTCATCATTCCAGTCTATATTGCCATAATTAAAATCACCCATAATGATCACCCTTTTCTTATTTACTTGGCTAATTTGATTGTACATTTCATTATCACCACCATCCTCATTACCTGGTCTATAACAACATCCCACCAATTATTTGATTCCATTCACCTCTATCTCACACCATACTGCCTCAAAACCACTGGCACTATTTCCCTCTTGCATCTCTACTTTATATGGACATAACTCTTTCTCTATCATCAATAGCACTCCCCCTCCCTTTTTACCCCTTCTGTCCTCACAAAACACATCATACCCTTCCATCTCTATTCCTGTCAGGATGTCGTCCTCTTCCAACCATGTCTCACTTATTCCGACAATCTTTGGGTGAACAGACGCAATTAGTGCAGTCATTTCATCTGCCTTGTTTCTTATACTTCTAGCATTTGTATACAAACACAACAGCTCATTTATGGATCTGCAGCTAGTTCCACTGATACCTCTCACTCAATGTGATCTCTCCATGCCTGACTAGGGCCATTTCCCTTTCTGCTTCTTCATTTTAAAACCCTTTTCAATTCCAACTGTTTCCTCTTGATCCCCAGGTCATCCCATTCCTTTCCTGCCTACACATGCTCACCTCCTCTTGGAGCATCCACCTTTCTCATGCTGTGTACCCCTGTCCACCCTGAGCCTCCCCTTTTCCCTGCTCCTCTTGCACACCCATTCTTTCATTTTCTGTACTCATACCACTCACTTCCCCATTCATAGCTATGTAGATGATGCTATATTTTTAAATAAATCCAGTACCAGTTTACAAGATTCCTTGACTAAATTGAATAACTGTTCTAATAAATTTGGCATGAAATTAGCAATAACAAGACAAAGACAATGAAAATAGGCAGAAGCATTGAAAATATCAACTGCATCGTGAATGGAAAACCTATAGAACAAGTAAAACATTTCAGCTACTTAGGCACAATTTTTAGTGAAGATGGTAAATTAAATATAGTAATAGACAACAGAATCAACAAAGCCAATATGGTAAGAAGTCAACTGAATAAATTTATATGGAATAAGAGAGAAATTAGCCAAGAAAGAAACCAATTTTAATTTATGTATCTCAGAGCTGGGTTAGAAATAAACACTTGACCAAAGACTAGAGACCACAGATATGAGCGTCTTGAGAAAGATTAAGGGCATCAATGGCAATATCATGTTAAAAACGAGAATATTAGAAAAGAGGTAGACATTGTTAGCATCCAGGAATTTGTTAGCAGAGCTGATCTCAGGTGGTATGGTCACTTAAACAGAATGGGAGAGGAAAGATTAAGAAAACAGGTGTTCTCTGCCAGGTTGGCAGGAAAAAGACCCAGAGGAAGACCAAGATATAGGTGGATTGATACAGTAAAAATTGCCCTAGAAGACAAAAATATAAGATCTGAAAATGTTGGAGTCTTGACAGGTAACAGATTGATTTAGATAAAAATGGCTGATAGGAAGTTGTAAACAACTTATTTTACAACTTAATATTCATATAACTACCTTAATTTTGTCTAATATTTAATTATTTAATCAAGATATATGTGTTAATAATGAAAAGACTGTATTAAATATTAAGCTATTTTATTTATTACTATGTTAATATAGTAATATAGTAAGAATTTGCATTTGATAAATTAACTGCGTATTATTGAAATGTAAATATTCCTTATTTATTCCTGTTTGTAAAGTTTAACGTTATGTAATAGCTCAATTTTATTATATTTTGTTTTGTTGTCATGGAAACGTATGTAAGTGAGCGAGCACGTTTTGGAACACCACGTGAGGTTTATTGAAAAGAGTTTTAGAAAGAAATGACGTGAGCAATTTAGGGGGAAAAACAGATATATAAGCGACAAACGCTGGAATTATTAATTAATTAGGAGATTAGAGATTTGTTAGAGAGAGAGTGGCATTAGGTTGGAATCGAGCATTCGGGAATCACAGTGCGATAATAGCGAATAGGCAAGCCACTCAAGCAGCTAAATAAAATCTACTAGTCGAGAGGCAGATAGCTAATAAGTTGTAGAATAGCAATTATAGCTACGGAAGACAGCTGAATGACTACTATATAGACTAGCGATATTTGAGTTGAGATTTAATTTCAGCGCCGACCTTTCAAGGACATACGGAACCTTGAAGTAAAACACGATGCTAAAGGCCGTAAAATTGATTGTGTTTAGAATTATAGTGCCTAAAGAATTAATTGAATGCCGGAGGAATGAACAACTGTGCATATAAAACCCCAAGTTAAGAATTATTGTGCTCAGTAGTAGTCAGTAGTGCTTCATACAAGAACGTCTGATTATATGTATTGTGCCCGTGAATTAATTCAGTTAATGCTTAGAAGATTTATTTTAATGAGTGCTGCTTATTGTTAAAAGTGTTTACGGTTATAAAAAGTGTTTAAGTATAAGTAGATGAAGAAGAAAAGATTAACAGTAAGATTATTCCAACCTTAATATTACTGGACAGAGAAGTGTGCGAGTTTCATCTTAGAATTCCCTGATACTAACACTAACTATTGCGGAGAATTAGCCAAAGTATCAAATTAAAAGTGTTTGTTTGTGAAGAGGTGTTACTGCAAATTTTATTGTATTAAGGAACTTTATTAAATAGCTAAAAGGAACTGTGAGAAGACTGTATTACAGATAACAGAATTACCATTGTTTGAGTTTGTATGACAGTATTATCAGAAAGGCTGAAGTGTTTATGATAACTTAACACGTTCGCTGTCAACTACGAGTATACTCGTAGTGGGTAAACCTGCTTCACAAGCCAGCTACGAGTATACTCGTGTGAAGCTTACCGCCGGGAACGAGATTATTGTAGTGACCTTGAAGAAATGAAAATGCTTGGCTTGTGGGGCTAGCATCAAGGTCACTACAATAACCGGAAGTAAACTGTGTATTCTCATAGACTGTATATGCTCTGTACAAGCCAACTACGAGTATACTCGTAGGACGTTTACTTCCGGTAACGAGATTATCGTACTGACCTTGAAGATGTAAAACTGCTCGGCGTAGGGGAACAGACCATGCCAAGGTAGCGTGGCAGCGAACGTGTTAATTAGTGATTTGAAGTTAAGTGTAAAATATGTAATTTTAAAATTAAATGTTTGTTTTTGTTAATCAAAAGTTGTATTTTGCCTGAATCTCTCTTACTGCACCATTCATAAAATATTCGAACCAAAGCGGGAGTGATAAAAAGGTTAAATATCCTCGGCCAGTATTTATAATAACAACATATAAAGGAAGGGTAGTTGAGAGTTGAATTATCTTCAATTCTTGAACTAATCCAGATATAGAGTGGTGCAGTCTAGAAATATAAATTTTCTCTATATTTGAATTAGAAACCAACTAGCAACTATTTTTTAGGTTAAGAACACCGTAATTGTGAACTTGTTGAATCCAAGGTAAAGATTTAGAAGTAGGATCCAACAAAATGGCGCAGTCCGCAGGATTTGAATTCACTAATAAAGATTGTAATATTAAGTATTAGATTTTGTAATAGTAAGGAGAATTTAAAGATGAATTAAGTGAATTGGTTGTAAACTAGAATCAGGCAAACAGAGAAATTATTTTAGGATTCTATTTTTTTTTAAAGTTATTGTTAATAGATTAATATGGCTGTTTCATCAAGTTCTAAAATGGAAGATAGTGAATTTTTTCGTACAGTGAACCCACAACAGGTTTTTCCCCAGTTTTCAGGTGAAGAAACAGATGATGTACTATCGTTTTTTACTTATGTTGAAAAACTTAGGAAAATAACTAACTGGACTGATTTCCAATTACTTATATTATTAAGAAGTAAGTTAATTGGCAAGGCAAAAACTTTTTTGTATTCATCTCCAGTGCTAAAGGAAACATTAGATTATCAAAAATTTAAGGATAACTTGATTTCACAGTTCTTAAAATTAAGAAGTATTGGCCCAAATTTATGGAAGTTACAGAGAGTCTTACAAAAAGATAAAGAAACTGTTACTGATTTTCACAATCGTTTATTGACACTAGTCAACAGTTTAAATGTGACTATTGAAGATAAACCTCACTTAGATTGGGCTGTATTCCAACAATTTAGACAAGGTGTTAGGCAAGAATTAAGAGAAACAGCCTATAAGAAGAAAATTTCCACCTTAGAAGAGTGTCTCAAAAGTGTCAAGGAAAAAGAACAAATGTTAGGAGACCTTTATCCCTCATCCGGTATAGGTCTTGTTAATGTTGTAAATAAGACTGGTTGTTCCTTGAACCAATCTGAAGTTGAAAAGAAAAATAAGGATGGAAAGGAAAAGAATATTGGAGAAAATCCAAGTAGTATTAATTGCATAACTGAAGGTAAAGAGCAATTTGACAAAAGGCTGATGACAGAAGTGCAAACCTTAATTCACCAGGAAGTAAATAGGTTAAATCAGCCAATAATGGATAGTCTTAATGAGGTTGTGAGACAATTATCAGCTATTACTTTGAAGTCTCAAGAAAACCAAAACCCCACAACTGATAAAATTAACGAATTAATTAAACATGAAGTGGAAAAACAAAATCAACCCATTTTAACTAGTCTAGATAAGGTAATTCAAGGGCTAGATAATGTCAAACAACAGATGTCTATTATCCCTCAATCTAAGACAGAGATAAAACAAAGAGATCCTCCAAAATGTTATAATTGCAAGAAAGTTGGACATTATGCCAGGAATTGTTTCTATAACAAAGGAAACTACTCTAATAGCAGATGGGACTCAAAGTTTGGATACATACCCCATAGAAGAAATAATAGAATTCAGAGACATCACGCACCTAATGAAAGATGAGAGTTAGAGGAGAAATCCTGGGTTCTAAATGTAATATTTTGTTTGATACAGGATGTAATGCTTCAACTATTAGAAAGGACTATCTCCAAGGTATAAGACATAAATTAAGGAGTAATATTGCCAAACTTAGACAACCTGTAAGAATTACTTCTCTTTCAGATTCAAACTTTGTAGCATATGAAAAGGTTCGAGCAAGAATCTACCTACCAGAATTTAAACTAAGTGTCTGGCAAGACTTACTTATCATCCCCTCAACCGCTAACATAAGCTCCCACATCATATTGGGAACAAATTTCTTGGAAAAGTATCAGTTCTCCTGTGATTTTTTTAGAAAAGAACTATCTCTAATGAACAGGAAAATAAGTGTCAGAACAAATGCCAATTATATGCATAATAGAACAAGGAGACAGAAGGAAAGGTATTATATACCTGAGAAAATATTTGCCCCAAATAAAGTAGAACTGTCTGTAACTGAACCAACTGTGGAGGATAGTAGTACACAGTCTGTTATGCCTTATCTACCAGATTCAAAATGTAACACTGATGAACATTCTCAACAACCGATAGCCAAACCTGAACCTGAAGTTATCAATAAGGAACAAACAACAGTTGAGGTAAATTGTGCCAGGGTGACTAGTCTATATGACAGAAAACAAGATTTGTATCTTAAAAGGACATTTCCACATAATAATTATAAAACACATTTAGTTACTAGATTATGGAACGAGTAATCCAAGAGAAAAAGTAAAAAGAAAGTAAGTGCACAAACTGGAATAGCAGGTGTGGAAACTATGTAAGATCTCATGGAGAAAATATAATCTGATTCCTCCACCAATGGAACTTATGGGAAAAAATTTTTCTTTAAAGAAAAATTTTTCAAAGGAAGAGTAAGCCTTTGTTGGATTCTGACTGTGTAGAGATTAAAGTAATTATTATTTGCTTCAGAATCCAACATGATCTTCCATCACAAAGGCTACAATTGTAAATATTATTTAATGTAAACAACTTATTTTACAACTTAATATTCATATAACTACCTTAATTTTGTCTAATATTTAATTATTTAATCAAGATATATGTATTAATAATGAAAAGACTGTATTAAATATTATTAAGCTATTTTATTTATTACTATGTTAATATAGTAATATAGTAAGAATTTGCATTTGATAAATTAACTGCGTATTATTGAAATGTAAATATTCCTTATTTATTCCTGTTTGTAAAGTTTAACGTTATGTAATAGCTCAATTTTATTATATTTTGTTTTGTTGTCATGGAAACGTATGTAAGTGAGCAAGCACGTTTTGGAACACCACGTGAGGTTTATTGAAAAGAGTTTTAGAAAGAAATGATGTGAGCAATTTAGGGGGAAAAAACAGATATATAAGCGACGAACGCTGGAATTATTAATTAATTAGGAGATTAGAGATTTATTAAAGAGAGAGTGGCATTAGGTTGGAATCGGGCATTCGGAGCATTCGGGAATCACAGTGCGATAATAGCGAGTCGGCAAGTCACTCAAGCAGCTAAATAAAGTCTACTAGTCGAGAGGCGGTTAGCTAATAAGTTGTAGAATAACAATTATAGCTACGGAAGACAGCTGAATGACTACTATATAGACTAGCGATATTTGAGTTGAGATTTAATTTCAGCGCTGACCTTTCAAGGACATACAGAACCTTGAAGTAAAACACGATACTAGAGGCCGTAAAATTGATTGTGTTTAGAATTATAGTGCCTAAAGAATTAATTGAATGCCGGAGGAATGAACAACTGTGCATATAAAACCCCAAGTTAAGAATTATTGTGCTCAGTAGTAATCAGTAGTGCTTCATACAAGAACGTCTGATTATAGTCAATGCTTAGAAGATTTATTTTAATGAGTGCTGCTTATTGTTAAAAGTGTTTACGGTTATAAAAAGTGTTTAAGTATAAGTAGATGAAGAAGAAAAGATTAACAGTAAGATTATTCCAACCTTAATATTACTGGACAGAGAAGTGTGTGAGTTTCATCTTAGAATTCCCTGATACTAACACTAACTATTGCGGAGAATTAGCCAAAGTATCAAATTAAAAGTGTTTGTTTGTGAAGAGGTGTTACTGCAAATTTTATTGTATTAAGGAACTTCATTAAATAGCTAAAAGGAACTGTGAGAAGACTGTATTACAGATAACAGAATTACCATTGTTTGAGTTTGTATGACAGTATTATCAGAAAGGCTGAAGTGTTTATGATAACTTAATTAGTGATTTGAAGTTAAGTGTAAAATTTGTGATATTAAAATTAAATGTTTGTTTTTGTTAATCAAAAGTTGTATTTTGCCTGAATCTCTCTTACTGCACCATTCATAAAATATTCGAACCAAAGCAGGAGTGATAAAAAGGTTAAATATCCTCGGCCAGTATTTATAATAACAACATATAAAGGAAGGGTAGTTGAGAGTTGAATTATCTTCAATTCTTGAACTAATCCAGATATAGAGTGGCGCAGTCTAGAAATATAAATTTTCTCTATATTTGAATTAGAAACCAACTAGCAACTATTTTTTAGGTTAAGAACACCGTAATTGTGAACATGTCGGATCCAAGGTAAAGATTTAGAAGTAGGATCCAACAAACTATTTTCAACTTGTTTGACTGAACATAAAGAACTGATAAATGAATGTTTGATAATTTATGGATTGTAATTGCTCTGAATACTTTAATCTGACGTAATATATTCATGATATGATTCATCCAGTAGGATAGAGAGAAATATGTCAGAGAAATACTAATGCTTTATGATTTAACAATTGTTAACATTAGTCATGATCCTCAAATCTAATTGAGAAAATATTAATGTTTGAATGTGAATCCTTATAATATTTTAATTAGATAACCTTTTGCAGATAGTTATACTAAAATGTATATATTGTACTTTTCTACATTAAATGCTTTCTTTTGTTAAGTTAAACTTGATGTTTGCCTGATTTTTCTTTCATTGCACCACTCATAAAATTAATCCAACCTTTGCGGAAGCCTTAAATACTAGTAATAACCTCGGCCTGAAGATAAAGTGATAATATAAATTTAGTTGATGATTGATTCCTCTATATTATTTAGACTAATCTGAATATAGGGTGGCACAGTGTAATATAAATTTTTTTTATATTCAGATGAGCATCAATCAACGACTAACCAAGTATAACGGAAATTAAAGAGGTAAAGATAAAAATAAATAACCAACATAAATGGAACAGTTAGCCAGGTAGGACCACACAACAAAATGGCATGCAATATGAATGGAATACGAATGACATTCCTATATAGAGTCTTTTCATTACAACAGTTAAGTGGGACATTCCAACAATATAGCATGGTGATTCATTCTTAAAATTTGCACTTGCCGAGAGAGTTGCCATTTCTAGTTTCCTGGGGGTGAAAATTAAAAATATGACAAATGTAATTGAAAAACAAAAAAGAAAAGTAAAATAGATGGTAGTTCTTGTAGGTACTAATAATTTAAGTCGTGACAAAAAATATAGTATGAGAGAAGATATGAAAGTCTGTTGGAAGAAGTGAGAAAGAAATGTGAGAGAATAAAAATTGTAGGATTGCTCCCAGATATGAAAGTACTGAGTTAAGAAGGAGAATGATGATAGTAAATGATTTCACGTGCAGGCTGTGTAGAAGAAATGGGTGTGAGTTTTTAGATTTGTGGAGTGTGTTTGATGGCAGGAAAGACATGTATGAGAGGGGATTGCCTGTACTTGAATTGGTTTGGCATCTGGAGCTTGGAAAAATTACTTCTTGGTATGAGACCTAATGCAGAGAGACAGGGAAACTAGATAATCAAGGGAGGAATGGGAAAAATGTGTGTGAAAGTTCAGCTATGGTATACAAATGTGATAAAAATATAAGTTGTCTTCGAACATGGTTATATATGTGATGAGGGAGTGGAAAAATAATTGGGTTCAGACCTTTTGAGTATGTATAGGGAAGGGGAAAGAGAAAATTCTAGAACAAGACCAAATAGATTGCATATCTCATTATAAGAATAGGCTTGGTGGTAATTTATTATGTCTATACACAAATGCCAGGAGCATCAGAAACAAGGGGATTGAGTTCATTGCTTTATTGAATATGATGTCACCTAAAATTGTTGGCATTAGTGAAACCTGGCTATCAGAATCAGATATGATAACTGGGTTTGAGTGTAATGGATATGTTATGGACAAAATGATTAATACGGGCATTTTAAATAATGCCCGGCCATTATGAATAATGACCAACAAAATCAGGCACTGTAATAAATTTCACATTGTTTATCATAATTTATCACATTGACAGGTCAATACGAATACTGCTATCATCTGGTCAGGCAAAGTGATAATAATGATACCTTTTTTTTGGCAGTATTAGAAGCAGTAGGGGTTGTGGAAGGAGAGATTCTTTAGATTTCTTTTTGTCAGGAGACATGAAGGGAACTTTGCCCAAGTCACTCAAGTTTTTACAAAATCAGCATATTTGACAATGATACAAAAAATTGAGGGTCAAAAACCAAAGTGACTTGGTCCATAATATAAACATCATATACGGGTATTGTAATAGGCCTATGGCAATTTGATAAAATGTTATGCTCATACTGAAGAACTATATCAGATATTGAATGATGCCCATATTGCTATTAGCCATGGCAGCAGGAACCACATGGAAAAATAATTGATTATAAAATATAAAAATATTACAAGGGAGATGATCGTAATTTAGGTTAGGAGTTTTTTTGAAAATCGAATTCCTCAAAGGGAATGTAACTTTATTCATAATGTGTGGTCAAATCTTAATAAAAAAAAGTGTAGAAATTTGTTTTGTTTTTTTAAAAATCAAATTGCCTCAAGGGAATGTAGCTTTATTCATAATGTCTGGTCAGTTTAATAAATTAATCCATATTTATCAGGCTGCATGGCCATTTTAGTCATTATTTATGATGGCTGGGCATTATGAATAATGACCTATTAGTCTTGGCCTATAATAGATATACTATTTTTAGGAATGACAGAAGAGATAGGAGAGAAGGAGGAGGAGTACTACTAATGATATCAGATGCATTTCTACCCTAACTGGACTTAAATCAAGAAAACAATATGATGGTAACATGAGTTTGAATCTATCTATCTAGTGTGAAGGGAGGTTAACAGAATGAAATATATGGTAGGGTATTGTACACACCTGGTGGCTGTACAATACCCTACCTGGTGGATGACTTTCATTTTTCAAACATTGATTGGGTAGAAGAGGAATTTATTGAATTATTATTATTATTATTTGACATTTCCAGGGAGTCCGAAGAGTGTGCCAACAGTATCGAACAGTTGATTCCCTTCTAACTACTAACCGTGCTCAAACTTGCTTAACTTTTTGTGTGAGCCATTAGTAGCAGAGGCTCTACCAATCGACCAACCTTTGCTGGCAAAGGTTGGTCGATTGGTAGAGTGTGAAAGAAGGAACTCGAGGTCAAAGAGTGTTGGATTTACTCATAGCGTCAGAAGGGGTCTCTGTCAAGAATATGGCTAATTTACCACTAGTTGGTGACAGTGATCATGCTGTGCTTTATTGGGACAAATCTAATTGCATCGATTCTCCGATTAGAACATGTTACATGCTGAACTGCAAAGCTGGAAATTATGATCAACTTAG
Organism: Typopeltis vanoorti; assembly: GCF_054136105.1. Lineage (NCBI taxonomy): Eukaryota > Metazoa > Arthropoda > Arachnida > Uropygi > Thelyphonidae > Typopeltis > Typopeltis vanoorti. The sequence goes on along the minus strand of NC_143555.1, from coordinate 3,000,947 downwards.
GAGAATACTATCTTTGATCTCATGGTATCAGTTACTGAGTAAGAAAAATGTCAGCAATGCATGGGAATCTTTGAAAAGTGCTTAAATGAGGCAGTATTTGAATGCATCTCTAGTGTTCGAGGAATAAATGGGTTAGGAGTGAAATGGATGGGCAACTTTATTAAGCAAGAGATCCACAAGAAGATGATGTGGAAAGAATATCAGAAAAGTAATGAGTATTGTAGGGAAAGCTAAATCGGAGTATGAAAAGAAATTGACCATGCTAGCTAAAGGCAATTCCAAAGAATTTTATCATTATTCTGCATGGAAAAGAAAGAATGACTGTGAAAGAATAACTTTATTGAATGCAGATGGCACTCGGGTGTCAGAAGTTAATGAGATTGTTCAATTAATGAGTGTTCACTTTGCTAAGATAATATCAACCAGGTGTATGAAGAATGATGGTACGTTGCACCCTTCGATTGGAAAAGGCCTAGGTTCGATTCTCGTTATGTTGGGAGGAATTTTTAAATATGGATTTTTTTCAATCGAAGGTGAGTTAGCCGATCTCGTATCGAGTTAGCAAGGTTTTTTCCTCCCGGAAACTTGGGTTTTTCATCCTGCATACAGAGAAATCAGCCCTTCAGAACACATGCAATTTACAGATAAAAAAATACTAGTGATGGTGGTGAGCAGTAGATCGCTTTGATGTTCATGATAGTACTAGAGATTTGATGTTGAGATGGAGAGTTGTAGTGTAAGTGTCCTCCCTCGATGAGTTGTCAGACTCCTTGGAGATGTCACAAAATAATGATGTTTGATGCAGAAGACTATAGCTACTCCCTTTCTCTGATAATCATTACTTTAATATAGCATCTTGTATTTTTTTATTTAGAAGAATTTCACCTGTTTTTGTTATTTTTGTTTCAGTAATACCAATTATGTCACTATGATACTTCTGTAATTCTTCTGCCAGTTCAACTTCTTCCCATTGATACTTAAGTTGGTTCCAATCTTGAATTCTGTTGAGATGTCCAGTTAGTTTGTTCCAACTTATTCAAATTGCATCAAATTAAATGAAAGAATTGTTTTTGATAAATATTGATATCAGCATTTGAGAGTACATTTATCCTATTCTAATGCATTTATCTTATTCCAGTTTCTAATTTAAATAATAATGTTTGCTTTTTTTCTTTATAGCACTGAAGTTAAATTTAGCTGTCACCTTATATTTCAGTTTCCTCATGCAGCTTTTAGAAACAACATACATGCTGGTAAGAAAGGTTGCTTGCTAGACACTTAAATTTACTTATTTCTGTAAAACAAAACAAAAAAAGAATTAGCGACCGTTCAAATGCTTTATCATGTTGTTCAGAACAGATATTTCCAAAGTATTTGAAAATGTGTTATTATTAGGTACATTTTTGCATATCTGTTAACATTAATTTACCTTCCTTTATTAATGAATCAGCCTCACACAACAGTGGTTGCAGAATCTATATGTAGCACTGCTGTGGTATATAGAGGAAATAAGGTCATGTTTCTTGAATACCTGAAGGTCATAGAATGTTGGGAAAAATTAAATTGGCTTTGTAAAAAAGAGATATTTCTTAATGAAGTAGATGGAATGAAAGGAGAGGAAAAGAAACTGGTTCAAGTGCTGGCTGCAGGGTTCCTGTTCTTTGCTATGTATAGCTGACATCCATATACAACAAACTTAAAATATTTGCTGTGTATGGATGCCAACTAGCAGCATAATCTATAGAAAAGTCCTAAGCAGAAACAGGACATCTATAAGAAAATGACCAGAGTGAGTATGATAAAATTATCATCTTGATGCCCCTTTTCTTGATAGCATCAAGAATTTTTAGGAGGTTTTTGGTGCATGTGTGTCTCTCTAGATGTTCAGAATGTTTTAAGTGGGTTTTAAGAAAACATTTTTATTGAAAGAATTCAGATTTATAGTTTTAGGATTTTTACCAAGGAAAGTAGTGCCTTGAATGGAAAAGGACACAATGTGTTTTGGAGGCCTGAGGATGTTATGGATGTAATCTTTGGAACCAAGAAAGGCTAGAGGTCTAAGTCAGCCCAAGAAGAGAAATAATGAATGGAAATCTGAGGTAAGATTGTTCTTATGAGAAATAAGACGGGACTAATGTTTGGTTAGCACTGCTGAAGTAAGTCTTCCTAACCTTGCTGGAAAATGGCAAAGAGTGTTTCATAAACAATGCCTCAAAAATTAATATTTTTGAGGCATTGTTTATGAAAGATCTTGAATCATTTACAGTAAGTGTAGCAGGTTTGTCAATTGAAGAGGCAGAGAATATATTATAGTCAGTGAACTCATGGATATGAATCAAGTTTAGCAAGAGATAATTTATGTATATGAGAAAAGAGCATATGTGACATTATGGAGTTGGATTCTTTGACATTGGTGGAGAAATGTAAAGAGAGGAAACTATCCAACATGTGTGTAATAAGTGATTAGATTTCAAATTGACAACTCATGTGCATAGGGCAAGAGTTGGACCATGAGATAACTTGAGCAGGCATATATATACATCATATGTCCCAGAAAGAGTGATCACTTTAGTTTCTCCAAACTTATCAGGGGTGTATGATGTTAGTGGGAGATCTTCTGGGATCTCCAAGGACAGAAGTAGCAAATTCCATATTGGTTAATTTTCTGATCCTCTAGGCAGTGAAGAAGCTTACCTTTTGATAACCTGACCATTTTTCCATTGTTTTTGAAAGAGCTAAGGTAATACCAATGCGATGATAGTTCAGATTATAGGCTTCCTTCCTTCCATGCTGTAGATTAGATACCTGATGACTTTGAAAGAGTGTGAAGACAATATAGAATGGATGTTTATTATTATTATTCTGGAATGCTGATTTTGAAACAAGAGAAGGAACCTTTTTTTTTTGCGTGATTAGACAGAGAGAGTGATTGCACTCGGCTTGAAGGAAAGTCTTTTCTTTTTAGAAATCTTTTGGAGATCTCTAAAAATTAGAGATCTAGAGTCAAGAAGAAATGAATCCCAGACATAGAAGTGTTTCAGCAAAAATTGAAGGAAAGAGCAGAATTAATAATAATGTTAAGTACTTTCTGGATTTCTGTCCTCTTTGTGAAATACTCATTACTAACATTTCCAACATAGAGATATGTGTAAATTCATGCTGAGCAAATGCACATAAAATAGAAAAAAAAAAAAAAATCTTGACTTTTGATATATTCAGATTTTGGGTATAAGAGTTTTTATATATACATAATATTGATCCCATACATGACAGGTAAAAGAACCTATAGTACATCACATCAGTACTGTGTTGGGTGTAGGTGAGAATTGGGAAAGAAGAAATCTGTTGATATTTTCTTGAAGAGTTGGAGGTCATGGTTGTTGGCAACACTTCATGAGGAAGGCTGTTCCTTAGGGTGAACAAAAATGAAATAAATGAAGAGAATAGTGTCTTTGCAGTTGCACTGAAAAAAGGGTTGGCAGGCAGCCTCTGTTCATGTTTTTGCAGGCCGAACAGAAAGCAGAGGAATGGTGGAGCAGTGTCCATGGAAGTACCTGTAGAAAAGACATAGTTCAAACAGTGCCTATGAGGAATGGTTGAAATAATCCATTAGTGATCATCTAAATTGCTTTCCCTTAGACAGCATCAAGATATTTTAATGTTATAAATGTCTCTTCTCTCCCATAGTCCGAAATGGACTGTTCAGTCACTCATGGCTGGTAGGTGATATTCTTTGTTAGCCTCCTCCAATCATCTCGGTCTCTTGTTCTTGATTTCAGTTGAGAAAGGGAGGAATTTGTCCATTTTTTGATGTTATCACTCCATTTTAATCGAGGATGGCCCTAACACTTGGTCCTGGAACGATTTCTTCTAGTGCTTGCTTTGGAATGCCATTAGCCCTCTCCACATGTCTGAACCATTTCATCTGTCTTCGTCTGATAACTGTCAGAATATTTTCCCTTTTTCTCAAGTCTATTGAATCGATCAGTTTTCGGACATTTTCATTGGTTTTGTGAGCAGTATAGGGAATTCTCAATAGTCTTGTGTAAGTTTTCATTTCAAAAGACAGGAGTCTCCTCTCATCTTTCCTCAATAAAGTCCAGGCCTCACAACCATACAAGAGGATAGAATTCACCAAGGTATCAATTAGTCTTAGTCTGGTTGTGATTGCTATTCTGTTATCTATTTACAATGGTTTTAACTTCTGTAGGGCCATGGTTACCTTAGCAATTCGGTATTTAATGTCAATTTTTGAACGACCATCTTGACTCAACATGCTTCCTAGATAAGTGAACTTGCTTACATTCTCAATTTGTTTATTGCCAATTTGTATCTTTAAGAATTCAATGTCTGATTTTGAGGTTATTATTGTTTTTGTTTTTTGTAGATTTATGTATGATCCATATTTTTTTAATGTTCCGAAAATGCGGCTGTTATCTCTGGTTATAAATGTTAATGTAATATAATTCCCAATTGCAAATGTAATAAATGTTAGAGATTTTAGGTATATCATCTCAAACATGCAAAGGTGGAGAGTCCAGAGTATGTTGTGTAGCTTGAGAAGTGGTAAATATAGCAGATAAGTATTAACGAATGAGAAAAGGAAACTTGAAACCAAAGGTAAAAAAATTGAGGATTCTAGCTTGCTTTGGAAACTTCTATGGAGGCCTCCATGGAGTCAAAAGACTCATTGCAGGAGGTCGTTCCTAGAAAACACAAAGTCTATCATACCACTCATTAAACTCATTGACCGTTCTCGCTTTCACCACTCTATTAGGCAATACATTCCATGGTTCAACCACTCTCCATGCAAAGATACCACTCCTCACCCTCTTGCTCACAAATTCCTTTCGTATCCAGGGATGGCCCCTTGTCATCACTCCTTCCTGCTGTTCAACCAAGTGAAAGAACATCCCAGTGTCAACCCTGTAACCACCTCTCAACAATTTAAAAGTCTCAATCATATCACCTCTCCTTCTTCCTATCAAAGTCTGCAGTCCACATTCCCTCATCCAATCCTCATAACTAACATTGTACAGTCCTAAAACCATCTTTGTTATCTGCCTCTGTACCCTTTTCACAGTTAATTTATCCCCTTCAAATCCTGGGGACCAAATCTGAGAACAATAGTCTAAGTGTGGTCTGATCAGGGTCTTATACAATGGAATGATAACTCTTTTATATCTGCAGGTCAGTGTCCTTCTCATAATTGCAGCAATCCTCTGTGTTACCTTTACCACCTTTGCAATATGTCCCCTAAACTTCAGGTTTCTATCAATCATCAACCCCAGATCTCTTGTCTCCCCTGCTTCCTTCAGTACAACTCCTTCAGTAGAGTATGAAGTGTCCCTAACCGCAAAACCTTACATTTTGCTTTACCTTTGCCCATCAGTCTAGCTTATTCATATCCTCTTGCAGAGCTACCACATTTGCCCTATTACTAATAACCCTTCCCAGATTCACATCATCCGTAAACTACTGAATATCCCCTGCAATCCACTGACAGTGCCATTGATATAAAGGTTAAACAATATAGGTATCCGTACTGAGCCCCGTGGGACCCCATTTGTAACCTTCTACCTCCTTGAAACTTCCCCACCATACACAACTCTCTGATACCTATTGGACAGCCAATCCTGAATCCAGTTGACCAACCCGACATCTGAACCCATGTCCTGCAACTTAAATATCAGCTGATCATTAGCACCCTGTCAAATGACTTCGCTAAATCCAAGAAAATGGCAGTATATGCCTTTCTCTCATCTACTGCTCTTGTAACTTTATTATAAAAGGCTAGCATATTACTAAAACAAGAGCGCCCCTTAACAAATCCATGTTGACTCTCACAGATAACATACCCTCATCTACCCAATGCTGTATACGGTCCCTCACAAATTTCTCCAAGATCTTAACAACTACTGATGATACACAAACTGGCCTATAATTAGACACTTCCAGTCTGCTACCACCCTTATGCAATGGCACTATCTTACCTTCCTTCCATTCCCTGGGCATCTTTGCCATAGCCAGACTTTCATTGAAAAGCCAGATCAAAGGAGCTGTCAATTCTTTAGCACATTCTCTCAAAACTCGTGGTGAAATACCATCCAGTCCATCAGCTTTACTGACATCCAGAGTACTCAGTATTTGGAACACACTCTCCTTCTGTACCTCTAAACCTCAAACTTGCCCTATCTCCTCTCTAGTATTAAAATTTACTCCTCCAAGATGAAATACTCCAATAAAGTGTTCATTGAACAATTCCACTATGTCCTCTGCATCAGTCACTCTATTCCCATTTTTATCCCACAATGTCATTCTTCCACAATCGTTTCTCCTCCTATTGGCCACATAGCTAAAAAAAATTCTCTAAGATTTTATTTGGATCTTAAGACCAATCTCTTCTCATATTCCAGTTTTGCCTTTTTTACAATATTAGTCACTCTACTGGCCTGTGTCGTATATCCTTCATGCATCTGCTCTTTACCTGTCTCCTTATATCTCTTCCATAACCTCTTTTTCATATGCAGTTCCTGTTTAATATTGTTTGTCATCCACTTTGCACCAAATTGTGTCCTCTTCTTCACTTGTGGAATACAGCTTACTATTGCTGCTAACAAATATTCCTTCACAATTTCCGAAGCACTAATGATATCCTGGGCTTCCAATTCCTCCCTCCATGAAACTTCCCCAGGTTGATATCTAAGACTATTATAACCACCTGCCTTATAATTCCACGTACGTTCCCATCTATTTGATACTCCTGCATGTCTATTTATCTTCCAAGTCAAAACTACGTTGTCACTCTCTCCAAATGGTTCGAGATATATCATCTCAGTTTCTTATAGGAAAGCAAGTCACATCTTGAAGCAGACTGTAATAGTTTGGTTTAAGATTCTTCTTCTTCTAGCTTTACAACTCTGAGTTTTAGCTTGCAAAACAATTTTTAGCCATTCTTTTCTGTGCAATATTCTTCCAATTCTTAACTTTTAAAGTTCTAAGATGTTTTTATATATCATCAATCCATCTTTTTCTTGGTTAATCTTTTTTTTTTTCATGTGTCATTTCCTTGAAGCCAGTCTGGCTTTCAATTGTTTATCTTTCTTAACAAGAGATTCTTTACAGGAATGTGTTGTTAGCCCATTGCCAAACCCCCAGTCTGGAAGACCAAGCCTCGAAATTTTGTCCCCTTGAGCTATACCTATAGGCACTGGATACCCATTTTAGTCGCCTCTTATGACATGCATGGGCTACATTGGGACTATTCTTTAACCCTGGTCACCACACAGGGGTTAGTTTAAGATTAAGTGAAATTAACTGGCACTATTATTCGACTAGCAAGCCGCTATCCTCCTCCAAAGCAGTGCATCATCAGTGGGCATTGGTATAAATCAGATGTAATTGAATACACCTAATTCTTGTCTTTGCTCTCGAGCAGGAGAATAGTGGCTCGCTAGTTGAATAATGGCACCAATTAACCTATCCTGTTCTAATCTAACCTAACCTAAAATGACCTAGCGTACTACAGTCTGCTTCAGAATGCGACTTGCTAACGATGTATAGCGCTCCAAAGTTGCATGAAATATCCAGCTAATGGCTACTATACAACCACGACATCCATAATTGTACCGATGTTGTTGTCTGCATGTGCCAGATGTGTGGTTGGCTCCATTGTTCTGGCAGCAATCATACCATAAAGTACAAAAGATATGGGAGTGCAGTGCATCACCCTGACGTTATACATGCGTGATGTGCATTTCATCCCCCTTCTGGTGACATCACATCTGATTGCGAATGGAGACCACGTGCCTGCTCATGCAGCTATTCGTCTGCTGCGGCCTCCCATAGACTTCCATGTTAATGAAAATGCCAATGGAAGGGAAAAAGTTCAATTTTTGAAATGGAATAATTCAAAATGTACTGATGAGCCACAAATTTTCTTTGGTTGACCACGTGCCTGCTCATGCAGCTATTCGTCTGCTGTGGCCTCCCATAGACTTCCATGTTAATGAAAATGCCAATGGAAGGGAAAGAGTTCAATTTTTGAAATGGAATAATTCAAAATGTACTGATGAGCCACAAATTTTCTTTGGTTGTGTTGTGATAACTAAAAGGTAAGAGAGTGCTCAATATGCAACTTTTGAAATTTTAGGTATATTCAATTACATCTGATTTATACCAATTTTTTTGAGCAATAGTAAATGAGCAATAGTAAATTTGCTGTCTTTTATTTTTCAAATCAGTGCAGTGGAACAAGACAAATTATGTTCTTTCATTTTACTGACAATATAGAAACAATTTTTTCGTGCAATTTTCAAATATTTGTTTGCATTGAAAATTATGTTAAAATCTATACTTTTATTTCAATAAAGATTGAAATAAATGACCTTTTGCTTTCTTTCCTTGCAAAATACCATTATATGGTCGTCACACTTAAGTTTTAGAAACGATTTTTGCTTTTGTTTTAGAAATATTAAATTGGATTACTTGCTTTCTGATTGTGAGACTTTTAATATCAAAAATTTATATCCAATAATATTTCAGTGTTTGGACTCTTTGCCTTTGTCTTTTGCTTAAAATTGCAACAGATGATTTTGTAGGATGAACTTGACTATAATATCCAGTGCTTAACCACCTTAGATGTGTTGAAAATATACGAAGAATATCCTATACAGACTGATTCAAGATTTGCAAAATGCCCCTCCCCCCACCTCCTTTTTCTTTTCTGAAACTGAATTATATATAACTACTCTGTCTAAATTTCTACTGATTTGAAAATTTTCACTGACAGTATTCAAAATATGTTACTTCATTTTACCATTTTGACAAAAAAAGTAAGACAGTAATATTACTGTGGCAGTTAAAGCAGGTTCTTCTAATTCTGAACTATTCTTTTCAGTCTAAAATCAGGTCTTGAGCTGTCTGCTGAAGTTATTCTGTTTTAGAAATACTATGCTATATTTTTACTGTGTAAAACTGTTTATATGCCTTCCACAAAAAAGAAAGAAAGTTCATTAGATTTATTTATTTTTTCTTAAAAAAAAATTCTAAATATTACTTCTTCTACTGCTGCTCATAGCAATTTCTGAAATAATCTGTCTTAGAAATACTCGATAATAATCCTCTCAGCTGGAGTAAAAGGCTAAAGTCTTAGATTACTCTCACTGCTACACTGATAAAGAATTTTTTCCCCTTTGAATATGTGATACCATCTTTTTTTTTTTTTTTTTTTTTTTTTCACTTTGCTGTTTCTGATAAAAAAAAATATTATTAGTGCCACTTTGATGAAAATTTCTAATCTGTGACACACACTGCTGAGAAAATTTAATATTGTTTAAAGTTTCACTATTGGCAGACTGTATTCTTATTTATGACTAAACAAATACACGTATTAACCACAGTAATAAGTTTAATAAGTAAAATTTCATCCTAAGTATCTTAGGACATCATCGGTATAGTTAATTCAAACAATACTAGGAATAACATACAGTTAGGGCGCATGATTACAATGGAATCCCAATATGCGTGCAGTAGCGTGTTACAGAATTAAAAAAAAAACAAAAAAAATTCACAATTTTGTATGATAGTTACCCATACTTTTTTACTTAATATACTTTCTTAATATAAACGTTCAGGTTTATATAAAAATCTATATAAAAGTTTGGTCTTTTCCCAATGGATCCTATGGTTTGGGTTTTTAACTCCGTGTTGAGTGAGGCCAGATTTCTGCGGCTTGATAAGACGGATATGGTCTTGATGTTCTGAAATGCGTTTATGAACAGATCTACATGTCTGTACATAGTAAGACAATTTACAGGAGCATGGAACTTCGTACATGCCAGGTAGCATCAGAGGTGAGAGTTTGTCTTTAGGAGAAGGTAACAAGTTATAGTTCTGGTTGATGGGTTTGTAGGTAGTAGCAAGTTTGCATTTCTTCATAATTTTTGAAAGACGTTTGGAGATACCTTTGACATAAGGTATGGAAATCCTACAGGCTTGTTCTTGTCTAGGTTGATGTGTGGGGAAGTGACTGATGATTTTTTGAGTTGTTTTAAGATTGTATCCATTTAGTATGGCTGTATTTTTGATTATTTCCAATTCTTGGTTTAGAGATTCTTCAGAGGAGCAGAATCTGTGTGCTCTGGTTACTAATGATTTAACGATGCCATATTTTTGAGATGGATGATGAGCAGAAGAATTGTGAATGTAGCAACCTGAAAATGTCGGCTTGTGATACACAGAAGTGGAGATGGAACCATCTTCTTTTCTTTAGATGTGTAAATCCAAAAATGAGATACCCTGTGGAGGTTATTTTTATAGTGTAAATTTGATGCAAGGATGAAGAAGGATTATTTTATCTAGAAACAGGTGTAATTCTTGTTCGGAATGACTTCAAACAACAAAGACGTCATCGACATATCGTAGCCAAATGCTAAGTTTTGTGATAAGGGAGACCCAATTGCTGTTCCTTCCTCTTGATTGTAAATTTTTTCTTTCCAAGTGAAGTAACCGAATGTAATAACAAATTTGAATAATTCAACAATATCAGATGGAAATTTTTGAGTTAACAAGTCTACCGTTTCCTTATGGGGAATATTAGTGAAAAGGGAGACAATGTCGAAGCTAATTAGCATGTCAGTTTTCAGCAGTTGAATATCTTTTATTTTTGCGTGAAACTCTGTGGAATTTTTAGGATGAAATATTTACTTATTAAAACTTATTACTGTTGTGGTTATTATGTGTGTTTGTTTAGTCATGAATTCTCCACAGGTTTCATTGTATAAGGAAATGTATTCTTATTTACATTCTTATTTATTCTTATTGATAAACATGCATTTCACAGATATGAGATATGTGATTCATTGTATATTCCTCTAAAGCAGATGTGAGGAGAGTGCAACAGTTTTCTTCACTTAGAAAACCTTAGTTCAAAACCTAAGTCACATTTTTCAGCAAACAAGCTAGACACTAGAAAATATCCTCATAATTGCTTCTGCCATAATTCCAATCAAAACAAAATCACAGTCTTAGTCAACTCAATCATTTTCCTAATTGAGACAGCTGAGCTTGGGTAGCCAACTGAAGAGGGTCTCTGCTTTTTTACTAAGTAGTTGCAGATTAGAAACCTAATACTGGCATGATGCTTATGAAAATATTTTGGTTCTGTAAATAATGCATGGCCATCACCCAGTTTATTGGAGGCTTGGAAAAAAATTTTTAGTTTTATCTCTGATGTTAATTACCCTACATATATCATTAACATATCATAGATTTCCAAACTTTTGTAGTTGTGGACATAAAGTATTTCATCTAGAAGGCACGTGTCCTGATGGTCCTACCTATTTTTATTTTATTCCCTAAAAAAAGGTACTATTAGCCATTTTGGGTGGAACAGTATATTATTTTGTGTGTTATAAAAACAACTTAAACAAATTCTTGATGGCTCTGAAAGGGAAAATTCTTGTTTTCATACTGTTCAAAAATATATCTTGAACATTATGGAGCATCCTAAAAGACATAAAATTTGAATCCATTTCTCACTCACTCACACACACACACACACACACACACATGTATATAATGGTTGGTTTGCAGCTCTCAACTACAGAAGTCTGGAAGGAATGCCTGTTTTCCTTCTTGCTGAAAACAATGCTTTTACAATTTCTATTCTGTAATGTAGATATGCTATGGCAGATATACATTTTTGCATATACAAGAGGGAAACTGTTCCAAATAATAAAATCCAATATATGTCCAAACACTTTTTTGTAATATTTTCTTATGTTTTCTCATTATAGAGTAAAATTATAGCTACTGATCTCACCTGTAGACTCCACCCATAGCATCAATGTATGCACATGGATTTGTTTTTCTTGAAACCATGGTTCTCCATGGTATTCCATTGAATGATTTTGTAGGGAAGACTGCAGAAAAACATATTTTTTTGTCTTTCCAACATAGTACAAAGACTCTCTCTCGCTGATAAACTCAGATTTTCCCCTTTGATAGTTTCCTGATGCCAGATCTGGAGGTATGTCTCGCATTTACAGTATAATAGTTATCTCTATGATGCTGTAAAAGCAAGTCAGTGAATTCAGGACACATATAGTAGATATCCATTGTAACTCAGTAATTTTTCCCCACTAAAGGGTCTAATAACTCCATTACTTCATGCATCGACAAGGGGAGATCCGACTATTTATCATGATTGAGTACAGTCTGCCTTTGCTGTATAAGGTTTGAAATCCCAAAGATCAATTTGTGCTTTGCAGCATAAATTTACCCCATACTTTGCTTTCTTTTTTGGGGAATAGCTTACATTTCAATCTATCTGCCTTTGGCATCAAGCTTTCATTGATACATTACCTTTTATTAAAGGTAAGTCAAAGGAAACAACTGTCTTGGTTTCTACTAATGATTTGAGAGGACAAGAAGCATTATATGAGGAAGGATGTAAAGGAGTTGTTAGAAGAGGCAAAACTGAAGAGTGAGAAGGTGAAGATTGTAAGTTTCCTACTGTGCTATGATAGAGGCAAACTGAGGAGGGCGTTGGTAGCTAATGAATCTATACGTAGATTGTGCAGAAGGAATGATGTAGGATTTCTTGATCTGTGGTCTGTGTTTGATGGAAAGAAAGATTTGTACAATGCTGATGGACTGCATCTAAATGGTTTTGGTGTTAGGTGTCTGGAGAGCTTTGTTCATCGAGTATGCTGAAGCACAAATTCAGGAAAAGTTAAGCAATTAGGGTGGAAGCAAGTGAGTTTATGTGAAGGCACCTATGATGCGAGTGAGTGTGAGAATGATCAAGTATGGAATCTAGTCTCTCAAGCAAAAATACCAAATAGGATAGTCAATTCAGGAAGTAAAGCTGGATGGGGGGACTGAAGGGATGTGTCACCTTTCTATATACTAATGCCAGAAATATCAGCAGGAAGAGGGAGGAGTTGTTGACATTAGTTAGTGCAACTTGCCTAAAGTTATAGGCATGAGTGAGAATTGACTAACAGCAGCTAATGTAGTTGCAGGAATTTAATGTGAAGGGTTTAATATTTTCATAAAAGATAGAGAAGATAGGATAGGGGAAAGGAGTCTGATGATAGCAGACTAACTGCAGCCAAAAAGAATAGGAAACAGTCTGGTGATGGAGAAGACTTTGGGGGGGGGGGGTATTGGACCTGGTCGTAGGATCAGAAGAGCAATCCATAACCAAGGTGACCATATTGCCTCCAGTTGGTGAAAGTGACCATGCGGTCTTGACTTCAGAGATTGTAAAACATGAGGAATATTCTATCAAGAAGGGGTATTTGTGGAACTACAAGGCAGGTGATTATGACAAGCTTAGGAAGAAGTTTAAATCTGTACCACAGCATAAAGCATTGCAAGGTAAGGATGTTAGTAGTGCATGGGATATAGTTAAGGGTCATTTAGAAGAAGTAGTAGTAAATTGTATGCATAGTGTAAGGAGAGTTAATCAGGAGTTAGATGGATGAGTAATATCATTAAGCATGAGCTGCAGAAGAAGAAAATTTTATGGAGGGTATATAAAGAGAAAGGTGACCAGCATGGCAAAGAAGGCAAAATCAGATTATGAGAAGAATCTAGAAAAGCAAGTCAAAGGAAATCCCGAAGAATTCTTTTGTTATTTGACAAGTAAGAGAAAAAATGACTATAGAAGATTAACCTTAATGAGTTACAGGGTGTTCGGGATAAATTTGACAGTTTCGTAAGGAAAAAGAAAATCTTCTTTGTATCTATTAAATTTAATGAATTGACAAAAAAACATTACAGGCAGAGTTAATTACAATACTATCAACAAGATTTACTCAAAATAACCACCATTAGCATCGATCACAGCTTCAATTCTGCTTCGGAACCTCGAACAAGCTGATGTTACAGTCTCCCTGGGAAGGGCCGCAAAAACTGTTTTAATTTTATCCATTAACTGGGCTTTTGTATTACTGGAAGTGCGATTGGTGTCTTTTTCAACTGCGCCCCATACAAAATAATCCATGGGGTTAAGGTCTGGGGAGTTTGGAGGCCAAACATTTGGACTGGTGAAGTCGTAGAAATTTTCAGACAACCATTTTTGACTTTTCCCAGAGGTGTGGCAAGGGGCCGAATCCTGCTGCCATACATACGGCCTACCATTGGCTACCCTTATTATCCAGGGCTTGACTACAGTTAGCAACTCCACGAACAAAGCCCGAATTCCAATGCCAGGGTTCTTCAACACCTGTTCCTGCAGATTTGCGAGGAATTCTGCTGTACGAACGCAATCAGATCGTCTGCTAGGGATCTTTCTTCTTGCTACATCCTCGTAGTCACCATTGCAAGTCTCTAGTTCATGCCTGATTGTTTTTACTGTATTCAGGGAGCATTGGGCAGCAGTCGTAATATCCTTATTTTGATGGCGGGCACGAATCATCATGATACAAGTTATTCTCTTCCATGATTCAGGTGGGTTCCAGCTATCCATCCTTTCTGACATCTTGTATATGAATGAAGAAGGGTCCAAACTTTTAAATGAAGAGAAGTGTGTGTTAATACATGTAACTTACGGAAAAATATAATTAATTATAAATATGTCAAATTTATCCCGAACACCCTGTATGATGGTCATGAGGAGACAGAAGTGGATAAAATAGTTGCGTTACTGAGTGACCACTTTCCAAGGATATATCATCCTGGTGTGGTTGCTGCTTTAACCTATATGGCAGACACTAATGTGAGAACAGAGGTGGATGAATTGGAAGTTCTTAGGATATTGCAGAATCGCAATGTAAATATAGTTGTTGGATTAGATGGGATATCAGCTGGTTATGAGAATGTGCAAGGGAACTGGCAGTGCCATTGACTAGGCTCTGTCAGTCTCAGCTCTGGTAGAGTTCCAAGGGAGCGGAAAGAGGGCAAAATAGTTCCCTTACATAAAGGAGGTTCTAAGAGTGCAGTAGCAAATTATAGACCAATCAGTATCTCAGGCATGGTTGTAAAAGTACTAGAAAAATTGGTAAGAAAAGAGTATTCAACAGTGGGTAGATAAAAATATGATACTGTGTGAGGGTCAACATGGCTTTGTGAAGGGTCGGTCATGCTTTAGTAATTTACTAACTTTTGTAATACAATAACAGCTGAGTTGGATAAAGGAAATGGCTATATAAAATTTTGCTGGATTTTGCAAAGCCGTTTGACAGAATACGACATGGAACTGTTACACAAATTAGAACAAATGGATATGACACTGGCTAAGTGGATAAAAGGAAGGCTGCTGAATAGATATCAAAAAATGGTATATGGAAGGACAGAATCTAGGTGAAAGCAGGTGACTAGTGGTGTGCTGCAAGGTTCAGTGCTGGCACCATTGCTGTTTAATTTGTACATAAATGATATAGGAAATATTTAGTTTGCTGATGATTCAGTTGTTAATTGAGGCAATGTAGAGAGCTTGCAGTATGGGCAAAAAGAAATTGGGTGTCACTTTAATGTGGAGAAATGTAAAGCTATGCATTTTGGATAAATAGATTACAGACTGTGTATCACATTGATGGCACTGTATTCCAGAAAATAGATGAACCTAGAGATTTAGTCATGGTGGTAGACAGAGTTTAGAGGACATTGTTGCTAAGGTAGCCTATAAGATTACTT
Organism: Typopeltis vanoorti; assembly: GCF_054136105.1. Classification (NCBI taxonomy): domain Eukaryota; kingdom Metazoa; phylum Arthropoda; class Arachnida; order Uropygi; family Thelyphonidae; genus Typopeltis; species Typopeltis vanoorti. The sequence continues at coordinate 2,985,302 of NC_143555.1, read as the reverse complement.
GGCTGTTGAAGAATAGATTAACAAGTAGAGGTAAGGGAGTTGTTATTCCTCTTTATAAGACCTCATTACATCCACATCTTTTTAATTACTGTGCTCAAGTCCTTTCTCCACTGTTTTTGGGGATGAGGAATTGGTAGAGAAGATCCAGAGGTGGATGACCAAGATGTGAGTGGTCTTGGTATGTTCTCTATGAAGATAGATTGAGGGTGTGTGGATTGCAGAAGTTGGTTGATAGGAGAAAAAGAGGGAATATGATAGAAACATTTAAGTTGCTTAAAGGGTTTTATAGGATAGATTCCAAAAAAATGTTTCAGCACTTGGCTAGAGGGACCTGAAGAGATCATCCCTGGAAGTTGAATAATGGTGGTGTTAGTAGGGATGTGAGGACTAGATTTTTTGCTTGGAGAGTTGTGAATGAGTGGAATGGGTTGTCATAGTCAATTGTGAGTGCTTTGTCTGTTAATAGGTTCAAGAAGTCATGATAGTGTGTGTGGATAGATTGCATTTCCCACGATGTGTTTTTGAACTCCATGGAAGTGCCCGTGTAATAATAATAGTAATAATACTCATGTCTCTTAGGAATGTATAGTGGTCCAAATTTCTGATGAATTTTCATCAGAAAATTATAAATTTTGCTTAGTACTGTGCAAGAATGTTTTGCCTGATTATATTCCTCATTATTCTGAGAATGCAAATACTTCACAGTGAGAATGAATTGTTTTTCAGTCATAATATCACAAAACATTGAAGTGTCCAGAATTCATTCTGCAGACCAATACATTTTGAGGGCGGGCTTTTTCATGATACATTGCCCAATCAAAAGTGCTATAAATGCAAATAGCATGTTGATATTATTGGGCTCCAATAATATCAACATGCTATTTGCAAGAATGTAGACTGTACTGAACTTGCTGATGTTGTTGGCAAGCATAAAGGTAAGTCTGTTCGACTATGAAGGAAAGAATGTTGTTGTTTAGTAATAGACAGAAAAAGCATAAATTGCTGCTGTCTTCAGTAATTCATGGGTTACCAATGATGGAAACTGGACAAGCTGGTGTGCAGTTAGTGATGATCACCCATCTTCTGCATGAAGATATGTGTAAACTACAGGCAAAATTGCTATCTTCAAAGCTAGAAAAATTTCCCTCATCATCATGAGTAGAGTAAGAGCTACTTGAAAGGTGAAAGACTCCAACTTTTCGGCATCTTTTGAACTTTTTTTAGCCCAAATGTTACTGCTACTTGCCATCTTGGAAATGAGTTATGTCTCAGATATACAGGTAACCCTCGTATAACGCAGATATTAGGTTCCATAGAAATGCTATGTTATATGAATCGCGTTATGCGAGACTCAGATCACATAGAAAAAGTAAGGTTTGGTTTCTAAGTCATTTTTTTTTTTTTTTTTAAATTATATAAACAACAATGACATATTCAAAAAAATATAGTTTTATTTAATTCAGGTAATTCATGTAAGTTAAGAAAGCATCATTGCACATAATGCATAAATGTTTTAGACAAAATAAAATAAAGTGCATATTTTAATCGTCATCACTGTCTTCAAAAATAACATATCGTAGATGTTCTTTATTTATGAGTGGCCGGACGTCTTCATCACTTGAAATGTCTTGGACATTTGTATAATTCTCATTGCATACCTTTAAACCCTTCTAGCACCTGCCGAGATGCGTCATATGCAAATTCGACTGGTTCAGTTATCAAGAAGTCAGTAATAAGACTTTGCTTACCACTATGCTGCAATTTTTTATTAAGTTCATAACATGGAGCTAAACGAATATCCAATTGTCTCGTGAATTTTCTGGAGTGCTCCATTGAGGGTTCATTATCCGAAAAATACCTTCCTAACTTTCTAAGTTCAGTCCTTCTGCTAATATCTTTAAACTGAATTCTTTAAATGGATTCATCACAATCAGAATCTTCGGCAGAACTTTCCTCACCATTTGGTTCGACGTCATCTATTAATTGTACCAGTTCCTCTTCATTTAAATCTGTTTCCTCATCAATTAATTCACTAATTTTGTTTTCAACCATATTGCAAAAGCCCTCTCCACCAAAAATGTATGCGAGGTTTATTACACAACTTAGCTTGGCATCCACTGGAGGTAAGAAATTTTGTTCCAGAACAGTGTCAAGCCATATATTTTTTTCAGTAAGCATTCAGTGTAGGGTTGTAATTCCTTAATGGACTGAGAAATAATTTTCACACAATTCAATATTGAAAACTCTTTCCATGCTTGAGGCAGTGTTATGTTTGGATTAGATTCAATTTTTTCCAAAATTAATTGAAATGTTCGATGAATATAATATGACTTAAATGTTGATATTATTCCTTGGTCGAGTAGTTGAATAAGTGAAATAGTATTAGGTGGCAAAAAAGTCATTTTAATATTCGGATGTCTTAAATTTGTGTGTAAATTTCTACATTGGGTACAAAACATTCCCAATTTTCAAACATGCTAGCTGTACGCTGTACCCATGCCTTTTTTGCTGGCCTGTCAATAAACAGGTAAGATGGACTTGTTGAGCCATTTCATAGGAAAATTTTAATTTTCTCTTCGAGAGAAATGTAGTTTCTTTTCAGTGTTTTTTTCCTTTCGTTGCAGTTTTAGTGACCATTACTATAAAAATAATTTTTTACATAAAAAACGCATTACATATTGTACGTAACTCACCAGAAAATAAAGTGCTGAGTTTGAGATCAACATACTTATGATTTTTAATGCGCTTTCCTGGCAGCAAACAAAGACAATTTTCAACAATAAGCACTTTATACGGTAAACTATTGACGTACATGCGTGCTGAAGGGTATTTCCCTACTATAAATTTGCTACTTATAACTACATTCGCGATACAAATTTAACGCGAAGGGCAGGCACAAATTTAACGAAGATAAAATTTGATTTTTAAGTCGTGCGGTGAAAAATATACGAAATGATAAAGGGTTACTACAATTTGTAGACTGTGTTATATCAAAACTGCATTGTATAAGCCGCATTATACGAGGGTTACTACAATTTGTGGCCCCCGTTATATTGAAACCGCATTGTACAAGTACTGCGTTATACGAGGGTTGCCTGTACTTACTAATATTCCTTTCTGCTTGAATAACAGGCTGTAAGCTAACATAGAATACTGAGAAAGAGTGGAAAGAGCACGAAGTTCCAAGCAATAGCTGAATAGACCCAGAAATTTATTGTTTTGTTTTTCAACTTTCTGATTGATTAGCAGATATTCGAAACATTTTATTCTGATATTGCTTTTGGAGTATGACACTCTTTTTTAAACATAAATTTCCTCAATTTACGGAATATCACATAATTTGCTGATTTATAGTAATCAGGAAATAATATAAATGAGAAAATATAGAAAATATACTAATTTATGATAATCAATTGAATTTCGGTATCAACATTTTTGTGTTCACTATGGGAAATCAGCACATATCACTCTGAAAAATTATCTGGTACAATTACTTTGGAAAAATAATGAATTAAAACAAATGTAATACACACAAAGACTGCTAGATAACAGTTTTGTTATCTAGCAGTCTTTGTGTGTGTGTGTGTGTGTGTGTGTGTGTGTGTGTGTGTGTGTGTGTGTGTGTGTGTATATGATAGTTTGGTGAGGAAAGGTTTAACTATCAAAGGTGAAATACAATTTTAATTCTGTTATGAAAAATTTGGAAATGAAATTTCACTTTTGATGCAACCATCTATATATGTTTTAAATGATAAACTATAAGGAAAGTATCACTACTTCAAAACTGCCACATAATATCTAAACTAACAGAAAATATGTACATAACAGTTTATTTCATAACAACCATTTATTTCAATTTGTTATGAGCAATTCGGTGAAACCAAGAAAGTTGAAGTGCAAAGAACAACAGATTATGTAATAAACATTATATAACCTGATTATGATTCAAGATTTATGTATAGTTCTTTATTAAGCAAAATTGTAGAAGTGCAAACCTTCATGCAATCTGTGAACTAATCTTCAAAATAAGATTATGAATAAAAAAAAAAAAAATAACATTTAATTTGGAACAAATGGGGAAGGGAGACTGTGTTTTTTAAGATTCAGATTTTTGTTAATTTATAAAATAGTAGTTTGACAAAAATAATTACCTTGAACCCAACTTCTAGAAGAGTAAAATGCGTTGGAGACTAAGATAATTAGGAAAAAAAAATTGATAATGACATTAGTCTTCCAAGATGATACAATATTTAAGTGAAGTGAGTATGACAGGGGGTGCTTAAGGGTCAAAGCTGTATATCTGAGAGGAGACCTCCACATAGCCTTTAAAGGAATGCAGAGAACCAATCAGGGCTTCTGACCTAATGTCCAATCCTCACCTTCTCGTGGTGCACCCGCTTAAGTATCTACCTGGATACTGAATGAATGATGATGGGCTGGCAATTTGGGATTTAGCCGACCAAATTGTATTCTTATTGGCTTAAACCAAAATAAAAAATGATGGTATAACATGACAGAATTTCATGCTGACTGGGGCATTGCCCGGTTAAACAAGGTCCCTGTTGTTTTCACCAGGGAACCAGGACAAACAGCGAAAAGTCAGCTACTGAAACAAATCTGAAAACACACCCCAACTCAACATCACCAGAGTTAAAGATCGGTACTATCAACATAAGAAGCCTGAATGGCAAAGAAATGGAGCTAGCTGAGGAATTAGATAAGTACCAGATCGACATAATAGGGGTGACGGAAACAAAAAAGACAAAAACTGGTGAAATCTTTCTGAGCAATAAATACACTATGTTATATTGAGGCAATGACACTCAAGAAAAAGAAGGAGCAGCCATAGTATTCAACACTAAAAAGAGGCTTATCTTCTTGAATGGCAGGCAATTTCAAGTAAAGTGATGTGGGCAAATATGAGAATGGGGAACTGGACAATGAGACTTATTTGTGCCTGGTCCCACAGAAGGTTCTGCTAAGGTAGAAGTGGAGCAATGTTTTGAGGCTTTAGAGAAAGCAACTTACACAGTGAAAAATGAAAAGTTGGTCCTTATTAGAGGATCTAAATAGCAGAGTAGGGAATGATTGTCAGACATTCAAAAATATTTTGGGAAAATTTTGAGAAAAGAGCAAACTAAATAATAATGGCAAATACCTGTTGTATTTCTGCTCAGGACATGGGCTGGTTATTACTAACACCATGTTCCAACATAAAAATGTGCATAAATTCACATGGAGAGAAAACACAAGGAATAAGAAAAGTCTCATTGATTGTTATTGTTGATAGTGATGTTTTCTCTCTGATGCAGGACACTAGAGTGTGCAGAGGATTTGAAATTGGAAGTGATCACCATTTAGTCTTGAGCAGGATAAAATTGAATTTCATATTGAAAAGAAGAATATGTAAGAAACTTTTAAAGCAAATAAAAGTTGAGCAGCTCTCAGATGTGAACTGTAGACTGAAATATACAAACATTATTCAAGAAGAAATGAAAGAGTTTGAGAACAGGAATCAAACCTTGGAGATTCAGTGGCAAGCTCAAGACTAAATGGTGATCACTTTCAATTTTCATACATACAAAATAAATATCAAGAAGGCGGCAAAATATTCTGGAGGTTGTTGAAGAAGATCAGAAATGGAGGAAAGAGTGTTGTAAAAGGAATTAGAGATGATAAAGGTTATATGAAAACTGTAGTAAAAGATATCCTTGAAGTATGGAGTAATTAGTTTGAAAAATTTCTAAATGAAACTACCAGTGATGCCAGCACAGTGATAAAAAACACTGACCAGGCACAATCAGAAATACATATCCATACTTGAAGTAGAAAAAGCCATCAAAAGTCTGAAATGTCGAAAGGCAGCTGGAGTAGATGATATTCGACCAGAAATACTCAAGCATGGAGGTATAAAAGTCATACAGTGGTTGCACTGCATAGTTCAGAAGGCCTGGACAGAGGGACGAATTCCAGATGATTGGAGTGGAGCTCTTATAGTATCCATATATAAAAAGGGAAATAAAACTGAATGTGAGAATTACAGGGGTATTTCATTACTGAGTGTTCCTGGTAAGATATATGCAAGTATTCTTGAGAAACGGTTCAGAAAGATTGTGGAAGAGAAGCTTGGTGAAGAACAAGCTGGATTCAGGCCAAATAGAGACTGTGAGGATCAGATTTTCACTTTATGACAAATAGTTGAGAAATCATGGGAATATAACAAAGATCTGTATTTAAGTTTTGTAGATCTGGAAAAAGCATATGACAAGGTGCCAAGGGAGAAGCGATTCAAAACACTACAGTTGTATGGTGTTAGTGGGGCATTATATCAAGCAATACTTAGTCTTTATTTGAGTTGTAAGTCAGCAGTTACAATTGAAGGAAGTACAGGAAGATGGTTTAATGTTAAATCTGGTGTGAGTCAAGGATGTACATATCTCCTCTGTTATTCATTATCTATATGGATCACATTATGAAGGAAAGTGGTATTAAACTTGATATCAGAATTGGAGATGTTAATGTCAGTTCTTTGCTTTATGCGGACGATGTTATACTTCTAAATAAATCTGCTACAAGTTTGCAAGATTCCCTGACTAAACTGAATAAGTATTGTAATAGATATGGTATGAAGGTCAGCATTAAAAAGACAAAGACAATTAAAATAGGCAGAATTGTTGAAAATGTCAACTGAGTTGTGAATGGGGAACCTGTGGAACAAGTAAAATATTTCAGCTGCTTAGGTGTGATTTTTAATGAAGGTGGTAAATTAAATATGGAAATTGACAACAGGATCAACAAAGCTGGTATGGCAGGAAGTCAATTGAATAAATTCATATGGAATAAGAGAGAAATTAGTTGGAACACTAAATTAGCTGTATACAAGACAGTGTTCAAACCATTTTTAACTTATGGATCTGAGAGCTGGGTTAAAAGTAAAACACTTGACCAACGACTAGATACCACAGATATGAGAGTCCTGAGAAAGATTAGGGGTGTGAATAGATGGCATCAATGGCAATATCATATTAATAATGAGGAAATATTAGGAAAGAACTTGACATTGTCAACATCCAGGAATGCTTTAGCAGAGCTAATCTCTGGTGGTATGGCACTTAAACAGAATTGGAAAGATTAGCAAAACAAGTGTTCTTTGCCAGGTTGTTAGGAAAAAGACCCAGAAGAAGACTGAGATATAGGTGGATTGATAATACGGTAAAAAATGCCTTAGAACAGGGGTCGGTGGGCCACATGCAGCCCAAACGTGCATTTTTTGGCATCCCATAAAAGGTTTACCATACGTACATGGCATGTGACCTGTATGTTGAATTATTTAAATAATACATTTTATAATATGAATAAAAATTAAAATAATTTTATACCTATACTTTGTGATATTGTCATGCAACTTGGCGCGATCAACCATGTGAGTCCTCGTGAGTGGGGATAACAAATGCGACTTCAGCTGATGACAACCGAGATTTTGTCGCACTTTTGCAGTCGCGTTCCCTGATCCGTCTTTTAATATAATTCAATAACAACTATTATTTTCAGATATTATTATTATTTGACACCTCCAGGGAGTCCAAAGACTCATCGAGGGAGAGTGTGCCAACAGCATCGAATGATTGACCCCTTCCAACTACTAACTGTGCTCAGACTTACTTAACTGAGCAGAGGATCTATCTAACTGAGTAGCAGAGGCTCTACCAATCGACCAACCTTTGCTGGCAAATATATAGTTGTTAAAAATAATTTCAAAAATATGTTCAAGAAAATGTAAAATTACAGATGAAGTAAGAAAGTTTAATGATGCTGTTATGAAAACATAAGTGTTGATGTTATGAAAGAATATGATATCAGTTGTCAGTACTAGAATCAACAAAGCCAATACAAGGATTTCAACTGTAAATCTTGAAAAAATCAAATTAATAAATTACAAACTTCTTTGATTGCTCAGCAAAACATATTTAAAATTCAAAGTATTCATGATGAATCCGTTGTTCATACTACGCTTGCGGCCCGATTATTAAAAATAAAAGTTGAATGTGGCCCATGAGTCTGACAAGGTTGCCAACCCCTGCCTTAGAAGATAGGAATATAATATCTGACAATGTTGGAGGTTTGACAGGTAATAGATTGATTTGGAGGAAAATTGTAGATAGTGTTGGATCGTACTTCTTCCTTGTATTCGATCCGTCATCTTGTTTTAACTTAGTTTTTAAACAAGTAAATAGTTGCTGGTTGATTACTAATTTTAATATAGAGAAATTTATATTGTTAGACTGTGCCGCTCTATATCTAGATTAGTCTATTGGAATATAGTGGAACCTACCAATAACTAATTTTTTTATAGTAACTTTATTTCTTATACAGGCCCAGTTTATCTCTTAATTTTTAGGCTCCCGCTACGTCCAATAATTTTATGAACGGTGCAATAAACAAGATTCAGGCAAACACAAATTTAAAATTAATAAAACAAAACATTTAATTCAGGGTTAAATAATATACACTTAAGCTCAACTCTGACAAGAAAATAATATAAATATCTTAGCATACAGGTCACAACATCTTATAGATTCAATCTATGATCACTCTGCTGTCAAATTTACAGCTTTCACAACATTGTATTAACTTCTAATAGAGTTCAATATCACAAAATTTCTTATTAACAATTATTACTATTATCACACAGTCAGCAAAGTCTCAATACATTAATGGTGGCAACAACTGCTTCACAAGTATTCACTTTCATACTTCCTACTCTGGCTGATTTCAGCAAAAAACGTTATAGTTAATGTGGGGAATAACAGGAGGAATCACACACATATTTCTGCACTGAAGTAACTTATAAATGGACAGTTCTTACCGGGTAAATCCTTTGGTTATCAATTTCACTATGGGCTCACTTAATAACTGTATTTATTTAGCACACTATGGAAGCACTAATTAGAATAAATCTTCTCAATGATAACTGAACTTTTAATGGTTGCACTTTACAAGTATGGATGTATTTGGATAAAGGAAAATGCTCGCTCCTTCCTTAACACTATTTGATTAATTCGGCACTCTGTTAAAGTTCCATGAAACTAATGGAACATGCAGTAATTCTTTAACTTCTAGAATTATTTTCAGTTGCCTAATACTTTCTGCTAGTTTAATAGCTTAATTATAGCACTAAGATTCTAGTTACAGCAATCCTTTGCATTCCTATTCTGCTACTCCGTATTTTCCTCGTCTGCCTGTGCTATACTTAAATGCTCTTGTGTTCCTGAATGGTCCAGCCTGATAAAGAAAAGAGCCTCGGTTTTCTCCGCTCTTAGCTTATATACCTCCCTTCTGTTTTCCCGCCAAAATGTTTCTCGTGCTCTGTTTATGTCAATTCCTTCTCTCCGTTCAATACTATATCTTGCCATTCACGCACGCACCAGCTATTTCTCGCCCGTTTCCATAGTAACAAAAAAATAAAATAAAAACAGAAGCATTGCATAACATTATACTTTTTACACGCTGGTAATAATAAATAAAAACTAAAATATTATATTTCACATAAGGCATATTAAATTTATATATACAATTTCTCATAATATCAAATTAGGAATAATCAGAATAAATAGAACAATATCTCAATACAAGGTCCTATCATTTCTAACACATATTTTAGATTAATTAATAAGACTTAATAATTAAACTCAAGGCAATTACATGAATAATAATTTATAACAAGAGATTTACATAAAATAATATTTATGATTGTAACCTTTGCCATGGTGGATTACGTTGGATTCTGAAAGGAATATTAATAATCTAAATTTATCTTAATTCATAATCCAACAATAGGAAGTTATTAATGATGTAAATTTTTCCTGTAGTACTATCATATCCTGTACACCCCTTGAGGGTATTATATCAGGAATTTGATGAAGATGATGGAAGTATGAAAGGATCTCGTATTTTGCACAGGCATTAAGAACTAGTTATATGATAAAAGAAGTAGAAAAAATATAACTTTTAGGTATTTAGTCTAATATAACTAAGATTCCAGTTACTGAGCCCACAAAAAGCAACTGGATTTTATAGGTAACTGAAGGTATGTATGTATGCAAGATAATCTGGTTAAGTGTTCCCTCAGCATGAACTGCACCTTCTAATGGATGTGATGACCAAATTGCACTTCTTATTCATGTTCTTTCAACAGGTAGTCTGAATCTTATTCAGGTTTTGCTGGATGCATATATACATCCTGGCTGGTAGGGAGGTTTCATGTTAATTCTAGTTTTTGTTTTTATAATTTCATCTTCTTTTAGTTCTCTTCTTTCTTATCTATTTCCCGTTATTGTTTGAATTTGTGTTTTGCATGTTGTTTTGTGTGTGTGTGTTATGTATTAGTTCTGCCAGTCCTTTGTGTTTTGTATATCCTGTTATTTATTTATTTATTTATGGATAGCAGCTGCACTTCCCCCAAGTTTATTACTCTTTGTGGAGGATTATGTTTTCTTTTCTACACAAATGTTGAATATTTACTAAATCTAAATTAATGACAAATTGATGACAAATTAATGACTAAATTAAACTAATTAATGGGGTGCTTAAGGTTCAAAGCTGTATAACTGAGAGGACAACTCCACATAGCCTTTAAAGGAATGCGGAGAACCGACCAGGGCTTCTGACCTAATGTTCAATCCTCACCTTCTCGTGGTGCACCCTCTTAAGTATCTACCTGGATACTGAATGAACGATGATGGGCTGGCAATTTGGGATTTAGCCGACCAAATTGTATTCTTATTGGTTAAACCAAAATAAAAAATGATGGTACAACATGACAAAATTTCATGCCGGCTGGGGTGTCGCCCGGTTAAACAAGGTCCCTGTTGTTTTCGCCCGATGGAGCTAGCTGAGGAATTAGATAAGTACCAGATCCACATAATAGGGATGATTGAACCAAAAAAGACAAAAACTGGTGAGATCTTTCTGAGCAATAAATACAAAATGTTATATTCAGGCAATGACAATCAAGGAAAAGAAGGAGTAGCCATAGTATTCAACACAAAATACGAGGCTAATCTTCTTGAATGGCAGTGAGTCTCAAGTAGAGTAATGTGGGCAAATATGAGAATGGGGAACTGGACAATGAGACTTATTTGTGCCTATGGTTGCACAGAAGGTTCTACTAAGGTAGAAGTGGAGGAATTTTTTGAGGCTTTAGAAAAAGCAACTGACCAGGCATGCTGTCAGGAATACATATCCATACTTAGACCCCATCTAGACTACTGTGCTCAGATTTGGTCACCTAGGTTTCTTCTTGATGGGGAGGAGGTGGAGAGGATCCAGAGGCGAGTGACCAAGATGATAGCAGGTCTGTGGAATGAACCGTATGAGAACAGGTTGAGGATTTGTGGGTTGCAAAAATTGGTTGATAGGCGGAGGAGGGGAGATATGATTGAGACATTCAAATTACTGAAAGGTTTCTATAAAATTAATTCAGAAGATATTTTTGAGAACAGGGCTGGTTGTGGGAGGACTAGGGGACATCCATGGAAACTGGGCAAAAGTGTGGTTAGTAAAGGTGTTAGAGCTGGGTTCTTTACTTTTAGAGTAGTGAATGAGTGGAATGCGCTCCCTGAGTCTGTAGTGGATGCTGTGACAGTGAATGAGTTTAAGGCGAGGTATGATAGATACTGCATGAATGTCAGATAGTTGTGATGAATATGATTTGGGGCCTCCCTCGATGAGTCTAATGACTCCCTGGAGTTGCCCGTAATAATAGTAATAGTAATAATACTTGAAGTAGAAAAAGCAATCAGAGGCTTGAAATGTGGAAAGGCAGCAGGAGTAGATGATATTCGACCAGAAATGCTGAAGTATGGTGGTATAAGAGTCTTACAGTGGCTCCACTGCATAGTTCAGAAAGCCTGGACAGAGGGACGAATTCCTGATGATTGGAGTAGAGCTCTCGTAGTACCCATATATAAAAAGGGAAATAAAACTGCATGTGAGAATTACAGAGGTATTTCCATACTTAGTGTTCCTGGCAAGATCTATGCAAGTATACTTGAGAAACGGTTTCACTTTACGACAAATAGTCGAGAAAGCATGGGAATAACAAAGATCTGTATTTAAGTCTTGTCGATTTGGAAAAGGCATATGACAAGGTGCCAAGAGAGAAGCTATTCAATACACTGCAGTTATATGATGTAAATGGGGGCATTATATCAAGCAATACTTAGTCTTTGAGTTGTAAGTCAGCAGTTACAATTGAATGAAGTACAGGAAGATGGTTTAATGTTAAATCTGGTGTGAGACAAGGATGAACATTATCCCCTCTGTTATTAATTATCTATATGGATCACATTATGAAGGAAAGTGGTATTAAACATGATATCAAAATTGGAGATGTTAATGTCAGCTCTTTGCTTTATGAGGATGATGTTATACTTCTAAATAAATCCGCTACAAGTCTGCGAGATTCTCTGACTAAATTGAATAGCTGTTGTAATAGATATGGTATGAAGGTCAGCAATAAAAAGACAAAGACAATGAAAATAGGCAGAATCATTGAAAATGTCAACTGTGTTGTGAATGGAGAACCAGTCAAGTGGTATTAAACATGATATCAAATTCATTTCAGCTATTTAGGCACGATTTTTACTGAAGATGGTAAATTAAGTATAGAAATAGACAACAGAATCAGCAAAGCTGGTATCGTGGGAAGTCAATTGAATAAATTCATATGGAATAAGAGAGAAATTAGTCGGAACACTAAATTAGCTGTATATAAGACAGTGTTCAAACCAGTTTTAACTTATGGATCTGAGAGCTGGGTCAGAAGTAAAACACTTGACCAAAGACTAGAGACCACAGATATGAGAGTCCTGAGAAAGATTATAGGCATGAACAGATGGCATCAATTTCAATATGATATTAAAAATGAGGATATTAGGAAAGAACTTGAGATTGTCAGCATCCAGGAATGCGTTAGTAGAGCTAATCTCAGGTGGTATGGTCACTTAAACAGAATGGGCGAGGAAAGATTAGCAAAACAGGTGTTCTCTGCCAGGTTGGCAGTAAAATGACCCAGAGGAAGTCCAAGATATAGGTGGATTGATACGGTACAAAGTGCCTTAGACGATAGAAATATAAGATCTGATAATGTTGGAGTCTTGACAAGTAACAGACTGATTTGGAGGAAAATTGTAGATAGGAAATTAATAATGATGTAATTTTTTTCATGTAGTACTATCATATCCTGTACACCCCTTGAGGGTACATGGCAGGAATTTGATGATGATGATGATGAAATTAATGACAACTGCTGTTATAAATTTGATATAAAAATCAGCAATAAAAAGGCAGACTATTGAAATAGGGGAACAACACTGGAAACATCAACTGCATCTCCTGAAAGAGAACCAATATAACAAGTAAATCATTTCAGCTGTTTAGCGAAGATGTTTTCTTCTTCAAGTGTTATTCCCTAGAAGGAGGTTGGCAACCATGTTACGGAACTTTTTTTCTTTCTTTTGCTGCTCTGGAACGTCTTCAAACCACATTCTCCTGGGTCTACCGCTCCCTCTTTTTCCATCCAGTTTCACCTCTAATATTAATTTCTGAATGCTTTCTTGGCTTCCTAGATAATAATTTAAAAATAATAAATACATTTTACAAACAAAAAAATATATATGAACACATATGGTGTGCAACAGGACAAAAATCAATAATAGACTACTTTATAGCAAATGAAAAAGCAGCAAACCTCTTCCTAGATGTTAAAGTCTAATATTAATTTCTGAATTCCTTCTTGTCTTGATCGTTGTCCAAAATATTTAAGTTTTCACTCTTTAATTATTTTCAGTAATGTTCTTTTCATTTTTGCTTTCTTTAAAACATCTTCGTTTTTCATTTTCTCTGTCAATGGTATTTTCAACATTCTTCTGATGGTCCACATTTCAAAAGCTCATTTTTTTCTCTTCTTCTTTATTTAGAGTCCAAGTTTCACTGTTGTAGAGAAGGCTTGACCAGATATAGCATTTTATTTATCTTTTTCTTGTGTCTATATTAATGTCTCTGGATGTTAGAACAGTTTTTCATATCGATAAAGGCTTTTCCTGCTATCTCTATTCTTTTTATTTCTTTAAGTGAATTTCCTTTGTCTGTAAACATTTGTCCCAAATATATAAAAGACTGGACCTGTTCAATTTTCTTTTTGTTAACAGTTATGTTTAGTTTCTTATTTATTGATTCTTTTGATATAATCATGCACTTTGTTTTCTTTAGGTTAATAATTAATCCCATTTCTAAGCTTCTGTTCTAAATTTCTGTGACTAAGTTTTGAATATCATATTCAGATTCAGCTATAAAGACTGTGTCATCTGCATACCTGAAGTTGTTGAAATTCCTACCCCCGACTTTTACACCCTTCAGTTCTGAAATATTTTTAAAACTTGCTCAATATATATTGTACAGTAAGAGTGATAAGACACATCCTTGTCTTACTCCTTTTTTGATTGCAAAGTTGTCAGAGTGTGCATTTTTATATTTTATTGACTCCATTTGATTCCAGTATATATTTATAATTATACGTAGATCTTTTCCTTTTAACCCGTTATTCTGTAGGATATGTAGTAATTTCTTGTGATCTATTGAATCAAATGCTTTGGTGTAATCAATAAAACAAAGATATATGCTTTTCTGAAAGTTTATTTTTCACTTGGTTAGAGTATAATAAATTTAGTTTAATCCTTTATCCAAGTGTGAGCAAACAAAGTTTGCGCCTGAAAGTATCTTCATGACTGGAGTAAGGTGGTACAACAGGTGGTTCTGCCTGGTATCTCCACTTGGGCCTGGCTCCCACTGAAGAGACCTCAGTAAAGGTCGAAACTAGTCTGGGTTGTGGCCCTTCCCTTAATGCATAACATTATACATATCCGCAAGGAGATGTGTTTTGTATTATGGGAGATACTGAGATAGGAGTATTGGTAGCTTGCTCCACCTTTGCAATGAGTTGTCCTGGTGTTGTACCACCTTACCCCAGTCCTGAAGATACTTTCAGGTGCAAACTTTGTTTGCTCACATTTGGATAAAGGATTAAACTAAATTTATTATATGCTTTTCTGGTTATCAAGGCTTCTTTCACATAACATTTTCAAATTGAAAATTCCTTCTCTTGTACCTTTGTCTTTTTGAAAACCTGATTGAGTGTCTTCTATTTCTACTGACAAAGTGCCTTTTATTCTTTCTAGGATTATTCTCAGTAGTAATTTTGTAACGTGGCTTGTTAACTTATTAGTCTATATTCTGAACATTCAAAAGTTCTTGGAATTTTGGGAATAGTGACAAAGATAGATTTCCTTACTTTTAGGCTTGCACGGTGATCCGAATGCATTTTTGGAAATTATGGAGACAACTACCGTGTTTGAATAACAACTTTAGTTTACTATTACTAAAATTTTACAATTCGACGTTTCGACCTTTATGTCAAGGTCATCTTCTGGAGCGTACAAATATACACAGGAAACAAGCTATACTACAATCATACTGGTTCGTTAAAGACACTGACTAACCGCTACCACAATTGTTGGCCTGACCTCTGGTGGGAAAAAAAAAATACATACATACATGCGAATTCATATCACCACCCAGCACAAAAATATGGAGTCATAAACACCCTTAAAAACAGAGCCACAACTATTTGCTCTAACCAGCAGGCCCTAAAACAAGAACTAAAAATCATTAGTGACACATTCATAAACAATGGCTATAACAAAAATACTGTCAATAAAATACTCTATAAAACCACAACAAAAACGAATCTAGACTACAGTAAAACCATAGCCATCCCATACATTAAAGGGTTATCAGAAAAAATCAACAGAATCCTACAACATTATAACCTTAATGCCACCTTTAAACCACCCACTAAACTTAAAACCATATTCAGCTCCTCTAAGGACCCTCTCCTCCCATTAGCACATCCTGGAGTCTATTGCATCCGCTGCACCTGTAACTTACCGTACATTGGTGAAACAGGACGGACAATCCCTATACGCAAAAAAGGACACATTAAATATAACCATTATGGTGAAGCAGGCCTCTCAGACCACGCACTCAACACCTTACACCAAATCAACTGGAAAAGCACCTGCTCCTTACACCGTACAAAAACATGGTACGAAAGAAAATTTAAAGAATCCTGCGAAATCCTGATAAACCACCCAAATATCAACAATAAAGATGGTATGAAAATTCCAAGGATCTGGATGGCACACATTCAGCCAACCTAATTTGAAAGATTCAACACAAGTCAGAACTCTAGCCAATCTGCTATTATTAGAAACCATTCCACTCCAACTGGCCGGAATGATGTTAATAAAATGTTAATATATGTATATAGTAGACAACACAAATAATAGGACTTTAGCGCTGATGTACAAATTTTTTTTTTTTTTTTTTTCTCCCACCAGAGGTCAGGCCAACAATTGTGGTAGCGGTTAGTCAGTGTCTTTAACGAACCAGTATGATTGTAGTATAGCTTGTTTCCTGTGTATATTTGTACGCTCCAGAAGATGACCTTGACATAAAGGTCGAAACGTCGAATTGTAAAATTTTAGTAATAGTAAACTAAAGTTGTTATTCAAACACGGTAGTTGTCTCCATAATTTCCAAAAATGCATAGATTTCCTTACATCATCAGGGATATATCCTGTACCATAGATGTTATTAAAAATAACCTTTAGGTCAATAAGTGTGTTTTCATTTACTTTCTTTAGCAATTAGATAAGGATCTGATCTGATACTGGTATTTTAATTGTTTTCATTTGACTTAGAGCGTATTTTATTTCTTCATATGTAATTGGTTCACCATCCATATTTTGTATATCTGGTGCGTCTGTGCAATCATAATCACAATTCTTTCCATCTTCTATGATATTAATCACAATTCTTTCCATCTTGTCTCTCTAGTAGCATTTTTCCATTTTTATGTTTTATACAAGGATTATGGTTGAAATTTTTCTTTTTATTTGTCAGAGCTTGGATTGACTTATGCATTTCTTTACATTTTTCATTTAGCCACTTGTCTTTAGCCTTCCTGCATTCATTTTTTTATAATTTTACTGAGTATTCTATACTGTTGTGTGTGTACTTTTCTTTTTTTTGTCTTTCATTCATAAGTTCTAGTATTGATTCAGTCAGGTAGGGTTTTTTCTTACTGTATTTAATTTTTAGTCTAATTTATTAATTTTATTAATTTAATATTTAAATTAATTGTTTTTAATTTTAAGCTGAGCATGTGCAAACTCATGGCTATGTCTAGATTGGGAATCAGTGGTTGGAGAGGTGTGAGTAGGAGGCAACCATGAGTTAATATTCATATACCACACTGGAACTAGAGCCTCTGCAGCTCAGTCAGTATAGACAAAGGCCTTTGGTCGAAAAGACCTGGGTTTGATTCCTATCAGTGACATGAGGAACCTTTAGCTGTTATCTTTCGACGCAAGGTGAGTTAGCCAGTCTCGTACGGAGGTAGAGGTTTTTTTCACCCGGAAACTCGGGTTTTTTTGTCCCTCAGAACAGGCAAATCGGCCCCGTGAGCACACACGGATTACAGTCATGAATATGTCCTAGCCATATACTGGTCCTGAGCTGGGATAAAATTGAGGGGGGGCGTTGGGGAAAGTAATGGTAAGTACCCTGTAAAAATCACACCAGGAGTATTTTGTGGGCAATGCCTACAAAGTAACCTACGGTTGGAAACGACTGAAAGGGAAGATCAGATCAGATTTAATTTTTGGAATAACTTCATTAGCTGTTTTATATGTTGCACTTCTAAAATTTGACCACCTGTTTTCAATTTCCTCTGTGTTACAAAGTATATTGTCTTCTGTTTTATATCCTACATGATCTAATTTTTTCCTAATTTCTGAGTTAAACACCATTATATTGTCAGGTATATTCAGAGCTGTTAAGTCAAGTCTTTCAGTACAATTTTTTAGAAATGTTTTATAGTTTAATTTATAAAGTAGACACAACAGGGTTATGGTCTAAACCTATATCAGCACCTGGGTATGGTTTTATGTTGGTTATATTATTTTTGTATCTATTATTTATCATTATGAAATCTATTTGGTTTTAGAGTTATCTGAGTTTGTCCAAGTATATAGTCTACAATTTGGATGTTGAAAGAATGTATTAATTATGCATAAGTTGTTTTGAATGCAGAATTGTATAAATCTCTCACCTCTTTCATTTCTTTCGCCTAATCCAAATTTTCCAACAACTGGATTTTCTTCCCCTTCTCCAACCTTTGCATTCAAGTCACCCATCACTAAGAGTATCTCATTTGATTTTACATATTCTATAGATTTTTGTTAAGTTGTTATAAAAATCTTCTCATTGTGAGTCATCGTAGGAGCATAAACGTAGATAATTATGATGTTAAAAGGCTTTGCAGCTGATTTAATAAGTATTATTCTTTCATTTATGGGCCGCAGCCTTATTACACATTTAAAGATCTTTCTTAATCATGAAACCCACTCCACATTCATGCTTCTTTCCACCAGAATATACAAATGTAAAGCCATCTTTTTCTAGTTTTGCCATCTTGTTTCACTAATTCCCATCACATCAACTTTAAATCTTTTCATTTCCTATATAAGGTTGTCAAAATTCCCTAGTTTATATAATGTTCTCACATTCCAAGTTCCAGTTTTCAGGACTCTGTTTCTTGTTTTCAGATGAGGAATATCAGATGCCGACCTTCCTTTCAGATTTAAGTTAACATCATGATGGGGTGCATTTGTAGCGATCATTTTATTCACAGTTTCAGTGTGTTCTCTGTTGTAACTATTTACAGCTTGGGACATTGCAGAGGTTCCAACTTCCAAAGCATAGATTGTAAGATATTTCCATTTCTCCATGGTCGACTAGAGGATGGTAATGTGGTGAGCACTCGATCTCTTCCACGCCTGCAATGGCCAAGCTAACTTGGCTCACTCTGCCAGCTGTTGATCTGTATTCAGATTCTTCCACCACTGATGAAAGAGCAAATGTCATTACAGTCCTAACATCTTCGCCAGAGTCCCTTTAGTCAGCCATTTTTCAAGGTTCTCTGTAAGTCTTCACATCTACCATATTGCCCCGATGCACACAAAGTCCCCACCATGCTTTACCTTACAAAGCAATCCTCTACTTTATGCTGCTTTCACCCTCCCCGACGTGGATGTGGGGTTGGGCTTTGTAGGGTTTAGTGAAGATGACAAACTAAATATTTAAGTAGAGAACAGAATTAGCAAAGCTGGTATGGTAGGGAATCAAGTGAATAAATTTATATGGAGTAAGAAAGAAATTACTCAAGGCACCAGATTGGGTATATACATAGCCAATTAAATAGTGTTTAAACCAGTTATAACTTATCGATCTGAAAGCTGGGTTAGAAATAAAGCACTTGATCACAGACTGGAGACCACAACTATGAGAGTTTGAGAAATATTAGGAGGAGTGAATAGATAGCATCAATAACAGTATCGTATTAAAAATGAGGATATTAGGAAGGAACTAGATGTTGCTAGCATTCAGGACTGTGTGGGTGGAGTTAATCTCAGGCAGTACAGTTGTTTAAACAGAATGGGAGAAATTAGGTTAGAAACAGGTATTTGAAGGCAGGAAAAGGATCCAGGAGAATACCAAGATCTAGGTTGATTTTTACAGTAAGAAGTGTTGTAAGAGACCAAAATGTAAGATTCAACAACATTAGTGGCCTGACAGATTAATTTGGAGGAAAATTATATGTGATGTTGAGATGACATCATAAATTGGATTTTAAATCACATGTGCCTGAGACAAAGCCAGTTATGACTTCCAAGCAAAAGTATGAGCTAGAGTATGATGGTGGTGTAAGCAAAAATTGTTGTGGGGTCAGGAAGACTGGAAAAAGAAAATTTTTAGTTGTGAAAGTTTGTTTTGTGTGTCTCTCATGGTCATCAAAGGAAATGTGTTTGGCATCTTAAGCAAGAAGCATTTGATAAAGAATGCATGAAACGTTCGGTGAAATTTGCAACCTTTGTCATGGCATGGGCTTGTATGACTGCAGAAGGGTTCAGGTATTGTGTGTATATTGTGTATGAAAGATTCAATTCCAAAGTGTACCAAGAAATTCTTGAACCATTTTATGTTATTAGCATTGGAAGATATATGTGATGGTGATTTCCTTTTTCAGCAAGATTCAGCTTTTTGTCACATTTCCAAGACTCCTACTAGATAGCCAAAAGAAAGGCAAATCATTGTAATTCCTTGGCTGGAAAACTCACCAGATTTAAATGCCATTGAGAATTTGTGGAGAATTATGAAGAAACATCTTTAAGAAGTTATCCCAAGAGACAAAAATTAACTTGTTACTAGTCTGCAGACCACGTGGGCATGTTTTGATTAAAATAAAAACAAGACTGTGAACCGCTAGTAAATAACATGCCCAACCGTTTATGAATGGTTATAAAAGCTAAGAGTGATGCAGCAAAGTGCTAATTATCATGTTGTTTTCCTTTGACTGTAATTTTTGTGTATTTATTTTTTGCATTATTCTAATATTTTGAAACATATTGGGAATTATTCTAATTTTGTGAATGTTTTCAAATAACAGTTTTCTTATGATTTATATTACATTTTTATGTGTTTACATAGTTATATAATCTACAGAGTATGTAGATTTAGATGATGCTAATTCATATTTGGTAATAATCATTTTCTATCCAATAAATTAGAATTGCAAATCATTCAACACATTTTCTTTGATTATTCTAATTTTTTGATTCAGAGGTGTATAAGATTATATTTGCATTATTACTAGCATCCTATTCACAATTTTCTAACAAATTAATCTGTTAAACGTGTGGACAGACTTATGTGTTCGTCGAACATGTTGTTTATATTTTTACGGTATATATTAGAACACAGAAACTAAGTAAATAATTTTTTTTTGTAGGACTCTAGACTTATGTGATAGTGTTTTTTTTTTTTTTTTTTCAGATAGAGGGCACCAAAAAATCAAGACTCTAGTCTTTGTGTTGCTGCTACAATTTTGTTTAACCAGTCTGCTGATTACACCATGTTGTCATAGTCTCGCGTATTGTAACAAACTGTGTTTTTGTGCTCTGAAGATGCTGGTTATAACACCAGCGAAATATCAGCAATAAGTTAATAAATTAATTATTTACTTAGTTTCTGTGTTCTAATATATACCGTAAAAAAAATAAACAACAAACTAATCTGTTATTTGTCAGGTCTTCAGTAATATCAAATGGGATCCTAAGGTGCTGTTAACTGAATCAATCATAAATGGGATACACCTTTAGCATATTCTTTATATGGACTTTTTTCAATCAAAGGTGGTTAGCCGATCTCAATACGGAGGTAGCAGGGTTTTTTCTCCTGGAAACTTGGGGTTTTTCATCCTGCATACAGACAAATCGGCCCTCCAGAACACACGCAATTTACAGACAAAAAATAGTAGCTGTGGTCGTGGTGGTAGGCAGTAGATGGTGCTGATGTTGATGATTGGTAGTAGAGGTTCGGTGTAGTATGAAAACAGAGAGTTGTACAATATGTGTCCTCCCGTGATGAGTCGTCAGACTCCTTGGAGGTATCATGAATAATAATAATAATACTATAATACTGTGTGAATTACAGAAATGAAAATTACAAAAAAGTACCTCCCATTATGAGATTAGCAGTTTTCTCACTAAAAAATGTTTTCACTCAAACGAACAAAATGTCAACCTGAACATTATTTATTTGTTTATAAGTGCTTAATGCCTTTTATTTATGATTGCTCATTTCTTGTATTTATGAATTACTTATTTCTTTTATTTATAAATTCTTATTTAATCTCTTTAAAAAGGGAGATTTGTATTTAGTATTTTTTCAAAACATAAACAAATGCTGGAGAGCAAAGGAAAAGGAGAAATACTGGATGCTCGATGGCCTGTTGTTAGTGACCTTAAGAAACTTATTGTGAAAAATAAAGATGGAAAAGAAACGACATTGTGTGATTTAGGTTAGTTATTTTTTAAATATATTTTTTACAAATAAGCTTTTCAAAAGTTATCACCATTTTGATAAGAAAGTGGTGGTTCCTATTCATTTTTAGATACATATTGCAAATGCTTAAGCATCTGTAAGCCATTTTATCTATCTGTCTGTCTGTGTGTAATAGGCTTAGCAAAAATATTCTGCATTTGATATGTATATAATCATTTCATCCATTTTTAAGTACTTTTAGTCCATCATATATATAAGATATTCTAAGGCTGAATGGATTTTATTTACATTTGGTATTTGAAATTCTTATAAAAATTTGTTGATCCATTTCAGGTTTTATTTCAATAGACAAAATGAGTTGAGATTATATACTACACTACTTCTGCTCTGATTGAATGAAATTTATAAAATTAGAAAAAAGTTTAGAATGTGTGGAAGATTCAGCTAGTTTTATTAGCAAAATGATTTGAACTTATATGCTTAAGGGTGGATATCAGGAGGTTATTGAGGAGAGTGAAAGATAACAGTATAGTGGGAAAGGTTATCAGTGTGTTGCTGAGATATGGCAACAATGACCTTGGGAGAGAATCATGAATGAGGTATGCTGGGAGAGTAGTGTGAGAAGGGAGTGCAGTTTGTAGGTGTGTGTTGTACGTTTGGGGGAAGAATGGAATTGTATAGAAACGATAGAGTTCACTTGAATGGCTTTGAAATGAACTGGAGAAACTGTTGCTAGAAGGAAGTGCAATGTATGATGGAAGTAAGATCTGAAGTGAAAAGTCAGGAGAGTGGATCAGAGAGGACTGAAGAGCATTTATTTGCAATGCAAAAAGAACAGGGAAGTGGGGGGGAGAAGCCACGGCATGGGGAGTGTGTTAAATTCTGAATGAAGAGAATTATAAATTAATAATACTTCATTCAGGATTTAACATAATCTGTCATTCCCTGAGCTAAGTTTACTCATCAGATAAATAGTGAATTAATTACTTGCTGTTGTGTATTCCATAGGTGTATAAGCGAATTTCCTTTAGAATATTGAACAGGATAGAATTATAGCTTGAATACATTATATGTCATTATATATAATGTATAGTGATAGTGAATAGCCACCTGTAAAATACATACCTTTTGACACACTTGTTGGATTTTTATGAAAGCACCACCACCACATTAAAGTTGTTGAGAATGCTGCATTGTGATAGTTTTTTTTACAATATCTTTGAAATTATGCTTTGTGTGCTGTTGAAAATCAACTCTGATAAATATTTAATATTGTATATAAATGTTCATAAGAATAGTTAATGAAAACAACAGTTTTCATTATTAAGCTAGTTATGATCCTAATTTTTTTTTTTTTGCTATAATTACAGTTTCATTGGCAAAATTTTGAAAGTTTTGGAATCCATATAATATAATTTACATGAAAGATTCCTCTTTCATTTGATATTTAGATCTCTAGGCAGTATCATATTTCTTTTTTTGTGTTGACTTACAGCCTTCAGCATTTCTGGTACTAACACACAATACTCATAATCTCAACATCTTCCAAAATCTTACTCTCCATTTCCATTGTACACAAGATTTTTCATACTGTTGTTAATAAATAAATCTATATTTATTATATAGATTTATAATCTATAAATTTATAATGCTATATAAATCAAATTTTTTCAACCTTCTATTCTCATTTATGGAGTGGGGCAATAAAAACTTCCCTAAAAGTGTTTCCTGTCATCTGGTTAATAAATGATCCATCTCATTTGTTCATGCCAGTTGCTTTCTCATAAATGTTTCTTCCATTTGTGTAGGCATTTTTAGGGATGTTGTTCTGCTGAACCAGTTTATATGATTTCTCCAATTTCCTCTAAGCCTCTAGAGCAGCATTTCTCAACCTTTTTGCCCTTGTGGAACCCTAGAAATAGTATTCATGTTGTAGGGAACCCGTACATAATAATTATTATATATCATTGTTAGTATCTTTGTTTATTATTTATGAATTTAAAGATCATGAGGAAAACAAATAATAAGTGCTATAATAACTTTATCGTTTATTTGTAATTTTCAAAATAATAAGATAAATCAAAGTAAAATGTCATATAAACAAAAATATGTGCCAAAGAATTGTTATTTTTGAAACAGATATGAATAATAAAGTTTAATTTCTAATGTGAAACCTGTGCTTGTCTTTTGGTACACAAATACTTAATTCGGGGTCAGATTTTAGATAAACAAACATGGATTTCATCTTCACCAGAAAGGAGACGATTTCTGTATTTTCTCTTAATACTTGTCAAACAAGAAAAAGCTTGCTTACACATGTAAGATGTTGAAAACTGCAGCAATATATTTATTGCTTTCCTATGAATAGTAGGATACTCTTCTTTAACAGAAATCCAGAACTTGTCCAGGGATAGGCAGTAAATCTCATCTTGAATGTACGATCAGATTGCATCCCACAAAATTCTTCTTCTTCTCTTAAAGTCAAGTTCTCAGGATGAGTAGAAAATTCAGAGTATGGATCTCTTGCCGAATCATACATTTGTGTTTGATTTTTATCATCAGTTCTTCCAGGTGGGTTACAATAAGACTTGAAATTTGATGATATCCTTCTTTACTTTTAAGCCCCACCAGTAATTGAAACATATCAAGATTCCCTTTTGCTACATGATTTTTCCAAAGATTCAGCCTTCTTTTAAATCCAAGAATCTTGTCACTTGAAGTTAATATATTTTCTCCAGGGTCCTGCAGTGACTTGATTAGCATATTAATGTAATGAAAAATGTCGGCTAAATAGGCTAGCATCTGCATCCACTTTTGATCTTCAAACACTTGACAAAATTTTGTTTATTGTTTTCTTGAAAATATCTTTGCAATTCATCTTTTAGCTCAAACACCCTATTTAGAACTTTTCCTCTACTTAGCCACCAGATTTCTGTATAGAGCAAAATATTTATATACTCTTTGTTCAGGTTTTCACACAGATGTTTAAACATTCTGGAGTGAACTGGCCTTTGTTTATGAAGTTGACCATTTTTGTGGCATCATCAAAAACTTTTTTCTGTTCATCTCCAAGAGATTTTGACATCAACACTTCTCTGTGAATAAAACAGTATGTTGAGACAACATCAGCATTTTCTTCTTTTACATGAGAAACAAAACCTCTTATGGAGCCAACCATGGATGGTACAGATGCCAATACAGTTCTTCCAAGAAAGACCTTTGTTTTCAGATATGAGGATAAAATATTGAATATATCTATTTCTCTGCTTGTCTTAGGTAATTCTTTACAACAGAGAAAGTTTTCTTGAATTTCACCCTCATTAACGAATCTTACAAAAGCTACAATGTAACAGTTATTGGTAAGATCTGATGACTCGTCAACTTGAATGGAAAAACTGCTATTTTTCAGTTTATCACACAAACCTCCTTGATGTCATTTGACATATCATGGATACATTGACTTATTGTATTGTTTGAAAGTGGAATATTTTCAATTTCTCCTACTGCATCTTGTCTCAGCATTTTACCCACTATAATTTTACATGCTGGCATTATTAGGTTCTCACCAACTGTGTGACTTTTCCTTTTCTGTGCAATAATTTCTGCTACCAAATAACTTGCTTCCTGAGCCTTTTCACTGACACTGAATATATTCATAAACACTGCGCTCTGTTTCTTTCGAGATTGTAATAGCATTTTAAAATAATTAACACTTTTATTTTCCATATCATTGTGATTTTTAGTGAAATGTCTTTTCAATTTTGCTGCCATTTCTATATTTGAAAGTTGTTTGCCACAGACGTGGAAGAGGACAATCTGGATCACCAGTCAATGTAAAGCACATTGATAAGTAATTTTCATCGTAAAGACGAACCTTTTTTGTATTTGTGCTTTGAAATTCGGTATAAGATTCTAATTCTTCATCACTAGCCTAACCTTCCCAAAAATTACAATCCCCGTAAAGTGGAGTTTAGCTGAGAAAACATACAAACTTTTCATATTAATGAGTGAATACGTACCTACACGCTAGAAAACATATAGGATTGATAAGAGACAGACTGCACTTCTCGTGTTTCTTGCTTGCACTGACTCATAAGCGGCACTAGCTAGCGCTAGAACTAGCTCCAGTTGCCGTATGATAAGTGGATCATGGACAGCATTGCCTCGCATCTTAGTGGGAGTTAATACAACTAACGCGAACTCGAATTTATTCCTTTCAGAGAACGTTTATTATTTTCTTCCACTGTTTAAGTTCATTTATTTGCCACTGCTATTCATTATTATTTCTCGTGGAACCCCGGTTGAGAAACGCTGCTCTAGAGAGTGAACAGATGAAGCAACGATACACATTTGTGTATTGTTACTGGTCATCATCTGTTCATAGTTCACATTCAAACCTACAAAACCAATTCCCTGTCTTCTTGTTTTGGTTTACCTTTCATAATCCTCTGGAACTATCCTCCAGACACTGGTCATTGAAGAAGCACATCAATACATCCTTTCTTTCTTCTTAACTACTTGCCCTCTCACAGCACTATTGTTGAGTAGGTTTAGCAATTTTTTGTGTTGAATTAACATAAAAAAAAAAAACCTTGATCTAAAATTGTGATAATCAGTTCTTAAGTTTTATTACTGAATGTAATTACACCATCATTTCATGCTATTATCTATTTCTTTGATAAACTATAATTTTTTTTTTTGCATATATAAAGATACATATATATATATTCTCTATTAAAAACTTATTTTTAGGTGTTTATACAAAGAATCGAAATTTTAGGATGTATCTCTCAACAAAGAATGGCAAAAATGCACCACTCTTATTAAGCGAACAAAATGAATATGTTCCAAATAGAGATGCCAACTCAGATTGGAAAGAAGAGCTGTTTTTAGATTCCCTTATTACTTACATAGAGTAAGCTATCATACTTAATTCTTGCTAGATAACTGCATTTATAATGGATAGATTAAATCTTAAATTAATTTAGTTATAACTGTTTACTGCTCGTGTGTGTGTGTGTACATACATACATATAAAATGGAATTTTAAGATAATACTAATAATGAAAAATTGAAAACTCATTGTAGTTCTTCTTGTATAAGCCGGAAGCCTCCATTCTTCTTTGATAGTTGTAAAAATTCCTTTTTAACTTCTTTATATTTGCTGGACCGAAAAAAATTGTGCAAGTTTATTATATAATAATTTTCTTTAGTCTCTCTGTTATTCTGCAATATTAATGCACAGCCGAGCAGCAATGATTATAGTTTAAATATATGGCTTTAGATAAAAAGAAAAGTGGCATTTTCCTGTCTTCTAAGATTTCAATGCTTAGGTATATAAGTTCCTGAACTAATATTGGATAGATGGAAAAGGGAATCCAAGTATGGGTAAAGGTTTACTTTTAGATGCTAGTCTAAAGGGAATGCCACTGAGATCAAATCTTCCAAACCTTTTTTTGCCAACAGCCTAACTGCTCGTTATGTTGAATTTTTTCTTGACAATTATTCATAAGACTATTACACTTTTTTTATATAATCTTGGGCAAATAGCTTTATTTTATCCTCCTACATGTTTTGCCAATTTTTCTATTGGCATCCTCAGGGAATACAAACTAGTAAGCTAAAATGAAGGTTACAGACTAGGTTATAACTGATGGTTCTAATTCATACAAAAAATTGGTATTGTGCATGACAATGTGCGTCTCGTTAACGTGATTTATTCATTATGGTTCATGATGTAATTGTTATGAAAGTTCATTTCTTTGATGTTTAATGATCTGATAAAAGTTTTCCAAATTTCTGGTAAAATTAGATCTTGATTCTTGTTTAGGTTTTCAGTTTTATGGGCGACTGTAGCTACTTCTTTAAAGGTTCTTGAATGGTAGTTATCTTCTATGTATGGCATAAGGCTCTTATCCCACTCAATGTGATGGTTAGTAGAGGCAAAGTGGCATGAAAGGCCTGAAATGTCTTGTCTGTTATTTCTGACATATCCTATGTGTTCTTTCTTTCTCATTTCAAAGCTTCTGGAGGTCTGACCTACGTAACTAATACCACATGAGCAAGGTATATTATATACTCCAGAGTACTTGTAGAATGGGTGAGGATCTTTTGGTGATCTTAAAAATTTCCGAATAGTGTTGATTGGTTTGAATGCCACTCTGATCTTATGTGGTTTTAAAAGGTTAGCTAATTTTTTTGAAAGGTTGCTGACAAACGGAATCGTAATTGTACTGATGTATTGGACGTCATCACGTTGTCGATGTGGTATATCAGTAAAGAGAATCTTGTTGTAGAGTCTTTTTGGGTAACCGTTTAAAGAAAGTTCTCTGGATATTGTGGTTAATTCCGTTAGTAGGTCATCCTTGTCTGTCGTATACTGTATAGCTCTTTTCTTGAGACCATGGATAATGCTAAGTTTCTGAGTTTCTAATTTTCAAACCAATAATAGTATCAACCTATCTGTATACAGAAAACCTACAGATACTGGACGTTACCTCCATTTCAACTCAGCTCATCATATAGCTCAGAAACTTAGCATTATCCATAGTCTCAAGAAAAGAGCTATACAGTATACGACAGACATATAACCTACTAATGGAATTAACCACAATATCCAGAGAACTTTCTTTAAATGATTACCCAAAAAGATTCTATAACAAGATTCTCTTTACTGATATACCACATCGACAACGTGATGACGTATTGATGCTATCAGTCAAACACCTATAAGTGAAGCTGTAAAATATATAACAGAATGCATTGTCCAGGCAGCAACAACCTCCATCCCAAAAACATCATCTCGATTTCCAGTCTATCCAAAGCCTTGGTGGAATCCAGAATGTCAGGCAGCCAAAAAAATCAACACAGAGCATGGAGCATATTTCGTAGATACCCCACCACATCAAATTTAATAACTTTCAAGCGTGCTTGAGCCAGAGCACGTTTTGTAAGATGTCAGTCAAAAACAATCATGGATCCAATTTACTACATCAATTAATCAAATGACCAGTCCAAAAATTATATGGGATAAAATCCGGAAAATGAAAGGCAGATATAGTACACATTGTTTGTCCACCTTAGACTATAATGGAAGTGTTCTTGCTGATCCCAAAGTAGACATCGATCAACTTTAGACCATTTGGTTTGCTTAGAAACATGTATAAGAGATGCATTTCTGAAGTGAGAACATTTTGTTTCGGTTTTTTTTGACATGGAAAAAGCTTGACACAACCTGGAGATATGGCATATTAAAAGACCTCTATAACCTAGGTCTCAAAGGACACCTCCCTATATTTATTAAAAACTTTCTGTCCAAGCGAACTTTCCAAGTCAGAGTGGGAAGTACGCTATCTCAACCATATCTTCAAGAACAAGGTGTTCCCCAAGGCTCTGTCTAAGTGTAATCCTTTTTGCTATTAAAATCAACTCAATCATTGAACAGCTTCCTCCCACTGTGGACAGTGCTCTGTATGTTGATGACTTCACAATTTACTGTCACTCACGTAACATGAGGGTAATTGAAAGCCAACTTTAGCAAGCAACTGATCATGTTTCTCTGTGAGCTCTTAGTAATAGGTTCAGGTTTTCAACAGGAAAAAAACGTCTGTGTACACTTCTGTCAGAAATGCACTCATCACCCAGATCCTAAACTAAGAATGGGGCCTACTGTTATTCCAGTAACTACAGAAACCAAGTTCTTGGGACTCATTTTTGACAGAAAACTCACATTTCTAGCACATATTCGTCAACTAAGAGAAAAGTGCAAAAGAACTTTGAACTTCCTTCATTGCTCCATCTTTATCGTGCACTTATACGTTCAAAGCTGGATTATGGGTCCCAAGTCTATGGTTCGGCAAGACAGAGTAACCTACGATGGTTGGATTCCATCCATCATCAGGGTATATGGATAGCTACTGGTGCCTTTCGCACCTCACACACTCCAAGCCTCTATGTAGAAGCAAATGAACCGGCTCTATCACTTCGACAAAAACAGTCGTCTCTTAATTACGCCTTAAAAATAAAATCTCTCCCAGATCACTCTACATGGAATAGTATCTTCTCTCTCAAACTGCTATACATCCTTTTGGTATGTGTATTAAAGAAACTATGCAAGCTGTTAGTATAAATGTTGACAACATTAGCTACACTAAACATAACAGCATTCCTCCATGGCAGGTTTTCACACCATCCTGCAACCTCTCACTTTGTCAGTTACAGAAATCTTATACCCCATCATCCATCTACCTGCAATTGCTTAATGTACACAGAGCAGCACATGCTGATTTCTTACCCATCTATACTGATGGTGCAAGAACTAACACCTCTGTTGGCTGTGCTGCTGTGTTTCCTTCCTGACATTATTATCTCAAATCAGATCCCGCCTGACTGCAGTAATTAAAAGCAGAGTTACATGCCATTCAGCTTGCACTTGTGCATATAAAAGATAACTGCTGCCAAAAGTGTATAATTTATACAGACTCATTGAGCTCTTTACAGGGTATTGAGCTCTCTATCTCTTCTCCTATGTATAATCCTCATCCAGTACTTTATGAAGTGCTACACTTGTTTCACAAAATAAAAATCCTTTAATTTTGATGTTCAGTTCTGCTGGATTCCCAGCCACATCGGAATCAAAGGAAATGAGGCTGCAGATGCAGCTGCTAAATCAGCTCATACCTTCTCCACATACTGTTTGACAGTTCCATATACAGACTACAAACAGCTGATAAGATCAAGGCTGATTGCTCAGTGGGAGTCAACATGGCAAGAAGCATTAACAAACAAACTATATAACATCAAACCTGAAATTAAACACTGGTATTCTAGTCAACGTACAAAGAGAAGGGAGGAGATTGTTCTTGCTAGGCTCTGCATAGGTCTCAGTCACCTTACACATTCTCATTTACTGAGAGCTGATGACCCTCCCATATGTGAAAAATGCAACGTACATCTCACTATTCATCATATTCTGGTGGATTGCCAAAAATTTACATGAGAGAGGAATGAAATTTTCACCTATCTAACCAAGCCATATACACTCAAGGAAATGCTAGCAGACTCAGGCAAATTGCATGATGTTTTTAATTTTTTAGAAAGAATTAATTTGTACAAACACATTTGACCATAAATTTGTTTATATGTAAATACTTTTTTTGCTTAACTTAACTTTTATACGTACATATTATTCATTAGGTTAAATCTGACCAATTATGTATTACCATAGGCCTTGATTTTGTATATTTGTATCACCCTGTTGTAATTTTGTTAATATGTAAATACCATAATGCTAAACTTAAATTTTATGCATCGATGCTGTATAATAATTCCTTTTATTAGTATAATAATGTTTGTTATAATCTTACTAGATGTAGACACTGCTTTCCTTGACTTGTTTTGTATATACATATGTTAACCTATAATTATCTATTTATGTATTGCTGAAACCTCTGCAGTAATTTTGTTTATATGTAGATATTGCATCACTTAACATGCATTTTGTGTATGCATCTAATTTACTACTTTATTTTTCAAATAATCTTGTAGTGCTGTAGGACATCTTTCCTATTTGTGTACTTTCTAGAAATTCTGTTTATATGTATTCTAAATTCTGTTTTTACTGTATTGCTAAATTTAATTTTCATCCATGCATATTGTATAATAATCCCTTTTTGCCTATTTTTGTACTGCTATAAAGGCATCTATTATAATCTTACATATATGTAGATACTGCGTTCCTTGGCTTAGTGTTTCATATATTATGTATTAACTTATATTAACTATTTTTGCACTACTGTAATAACCTCTGACCTTGTGTGTTCCTATGCCTTCTGCAGCAGTTCTGTTTACCTAGAGATGCTGCTTTGAGAAACTATTTTTCTGTAAATGCTAATATTATAACCTTTAGTATGGTACAGTATGACCTTTGTAGTTTTTGTACCAAATAAACTATAACCCAACCAACCAACCTATCTAATCATCTCTCTGTATTTAGAGGAATCTCTGCTTCTTCCATAAAAAAATTCAAAAGATTTTAAGAATAAAATTTTTGGATTAACCTTACAACCCACAGATCTTCTAGTAAGTTTGATGTAGTCTTGTTCTTTACAAATATTCCTACGATAGATAAGATTAAATTACTTTACAATGACTTTCCTCCTGATATTGTAATATTACTTGATTTTGTCATTAATTCAGGATATTTCAGCTGCCAGAACAAATTGTACAAACAGATAGAAGGAACAGCCATGGGTCTCTCTTTTCCCCAACTTTAGCTAATTACTTTATGAAACATTTCAAACAACATATTCTGAACGTTTTTTCACCTGAACTATTAATTTGGTGCACATATATTGATAATATCTTTGCTGTATGGAACTCCTCCTTGTTTGACCCTCATGAATTTCTTAAAAACATTAATTCAATAAACCCAGTAATAAAATTTACCATGGAATTAGAAGATAACAGTTGTCTTCCTTTTCTGGATATTCTCATTATATGTCAACCAAATGGTAATCTACAGTTCTCACTACATAGGAAACCAACTCATACTGTTAAATACATTGATTCTAACACACATCATCACTCTTGTCAGAAACAATTCGGCCACTGCGTATGACTTTTTTGCCAACCTGGTTGGCTGAGTGGTTAACGTAACTCTCTCCAGCCAAAAGGCTGCGGGTTCGAATCCTGCTATTGGCA
Source organism: Typopeltis vanoorti (assembly GCF_054136105.1). Lineage (NCBI taxonomy): Eukaryota > Metazoa > Arthropoda > Arachnida > Uropygi > Thelyphonidae > Typopeltis > Typopeltis vanoorti. The sequence goes on along the minus strand of NC_143555.1, from coordinate 2,952,575 downwards.
TGGATGTTTGTGATTGTCTGTGGAAATACTAGTGGTGTGCGGTAGATGCTGTTCTATAGTTGCGGTTAGTTGTAGTTGGCGGATTGAGTGGTGGAGACAGAGTTGTAGAGTAGGTGCCCTCTCTCGATGAGTCTTTGGACTCCCTGGAGGTGTAACATAATAATAATAATAATGTGTAGTCAAATCTCTAGTAGGCAGAGCTCATAAAATAAGTTCTACAGATTGTCTTCTTAAACAAAGACCTACATATTATCAGAGCTACTTTTATCTGTAATGATTATAATACAAAAGCTATTGATAAACTAATCAGTAATTATGCAGTCATCATAACCCACCTCAAGAAACAGTTACCAGAATTTGTATTCCATGTGTTAAAGGACTTTTAGAAAAAAAAAACAAGACTACTTTGACAGATTCACTTAAAAGTCTCTTTCCATCCAGTTAACATCTTAACAACTTAACATCTTCCTTATCTCTCCTAAAGGCAAACATCCCCCCCTTTCATATCCTGGAGTTTACAGAATCTCCTGCTCTTGTGGCTTATGTTATTATGGACAGACTGGTTGTTCTGCAGAAATTTGTCTGGAAGAACATCAAGAATATATTTTGCTTAAGCAACCTAAAATTAAATAATTGTTATTGACTTAATTATATTTACTGAATCAAAGGGTCAATTTGGCTGTTTTATTGTAGGGGGAAAAACTTTGCTGTCTCTATTGAAGGCTGGGTAGTTTAAGTCTATTTATGCCTAACTTTAAAAAAATGAAATACAGACAAGATTTGAATATTTGTACCTATCCTAAATTTAGCAAGCCATGCATTATCTACAAAAAAAAACAGGATTTGGTGGAACAAGAACAAAGTTACTTTCTTCTCTTATGTACAAAGAAAACTGTGAAGCACACATTCACAATCCAAACCTTGAAATTTTAAGGACAATTGCCTTAAAATTTCTCAATTTTGGAAATTATGCTGACAAATACCCACCATTCATGAGTTCTGTGAATTTATAATTAATTTATATTTAAAAATATTTGAACTAATTTATTTCATTATACAGGGGGTCCTTGACCTACGTCATCCTTTACATGCATCATTTCGACTTTACGGGGGTAATCCCATAAATAATTTAAAAAATAAATTTCCATTTGAAGCAGCGCGGCGTAAAATTCAAAGGTCACAGGCAAACTTGTTTGTGAGCGTGGCAGAAGAATACACCGTTATTATGCGGTGTTTGTTTGGGAGAGGTGCCATCGCTTGGGTACCAGCATACACTCTTTGGGTACCACATGCTTTGTTTACATCTGCTCTCTCACTTTTGTATTTGTGTTTTTTTGTGACTTTTTACCCTTCAATATGGCTCCCAAATGTAAGGCAGACTCTTCCGATGGCAGTGTGTCGAAGAAAAGGAAAGCCATTACATTAGAAGTGAAATTAGACATTATTAAAATGGCAAAAAAAGGGAGAAATGCCAACGAACACTGGCTGTGCGTTGAACTTAAGTCGTACCACAGTCGGGACTATTATCAAGGATAAAGTTTGCATCCTTGAACACGTTAAAGGATTGGCACCCATGAAATCGACTGTGATTACGAAAAAACGTAGTAGGCTCATGATTGAGATGGAAAGGCTTCTTGTTTTTTGGCTGGAAGACCAGTCAATGCCTTCCAAATGTAAGGCAGACTCTTCCGATGGCAGTGTGTCGAAGAAAAGGAAAGCCATTACATTAGAAGTGAAATTAGACATTATTAAAACGGCAAAAAAAGGGAGAAATGCCAACGAACACTGGCTGTGTGTTGAACTTAAGTCGTACCACAGTCGGGACTATTATCAAGGATAAAGTTTGCATCCTTGAACACGTTAAAGTATTGTCACCCATGAAATCGACTGTGATTACGAAAAAACGTAGTAGGCTCATGATTGAGATGGAAAGGCTTCTTGTTTTTTGGCTGGAAGACCAGTCAATGCCGTATTCCAATTAGCCTCATATTAATTCAAGAAAAGGCAAAAAGATTGTTTGAGGCATTGAAAAAGTGAAAGAGAGGGAAACAAGTGCAGGTGAAGAGTTTAATGCTAGTAAAAGTTGGTTTATGCAGTTTAAGACTTGTGGCAATTTAATTACTATACAGTAATTATGTTCTCCCTTTCATTTTCCTATGGCCTAGTTCTGTTTCTTGATATATACATATGACTTTAGGGTGTTTTAGGTTAGGTAAGTAACTTAGGCTATGGTAATTCTGACTTGCATCGAAAATTGCCTTACATCTGTCCATAGGAACGGATCTCCGACGTAACTCGAGGACCCCCCCCTGTAATTTATTTTTGGATATTTGTTAATGTAGATGGAATTATTCTCCTGCACCTGATAGTGCATATAACATCATGTTCCATCAGTTGAATTGATGTTCTCTTTTTTTGTGATTGTTTTTCTATAATTGTATTGATAATGGCTATAAAACATAGCCACAAATTCCACAAATAAAAAGAATTAAATTAATATACGTGTTGCCATTATTAATTAGTTATTATGTTTCTGTATTTTATTTTTTAAAGTAGATGGAATAGCGACATTAGAATTCTAACATATGAGGAGGAGGAAAAAAGATGTTTTGGTGATGTAGAAAGAAGAAACTTTTTAAAAGAAACTACTTTTGGTAAGCCTTAAATATTTATTAAGGATACTTAGGATATTTTCTTTTGCAAACAGATGTTCGATACCAAAATGCAAAGTAGGCTACCATTATTTTTGAACTGATCTTTTAACCCACCAGCAGAAGAGATTTCTATTTGGACAGTTGGATGGCAAAAATATTTTTGCTATTCTTTTCACCATAATAGTATTCTGTTACTTAGGATTCAGTGACTTTTTATGATAAATTAAATTATTTACTGAATCAAAGGTTATTTTGCCTATTTTATTGTAGGGGAAAAAAACCTTGCTGTCTCTATTGAAGGCTGGTTATTTTATACCTACCTTTAAAAAAAAAAAATCAAATGCAGACAAGATTTGAATATTTGTATCTATCCTAAAACAAATGTTTAGGATAGGCGTGCACACACACACACACACACACACACACACACACACACACACACACACACACACACACACACACACACACACACACACACACACACACACACACACACACACAGCCTGTGGATTGTGTTGAGTTGTTTTGAATTATGGCTGAAGTAACTAAAGCCTTATGAGGCTTTAGGGATTATATTTCTGTTTCATGTATTCTTCTAGCTGTTTTGCCTATTTTCATTCTTCCTCTTGAATGAAAAATTCAAGAGGAAGAATCCTGCTGCCACTATGAGACTTGCTAACTCACCTTCAATTGAAGCGCACTTACAAAGGTTCTTTGTATCCTAGATCTGATTCAGACTCAGGTCTTTCCAGCTAAACGCATCATTAATGCTGACTAAGCTGTGAAGAACCAATAACACAATAGTGGTAGCAGAGCCATGTCATGTGTGGATAAGTGTTGGAAGTTTTTCGACTTGGTTGTACTATAAATTAAGGGTACCAAGAAATTATATACTTGGTTTAATCCTTTATTCAAGTGTAAGCAAACAAAGTTTGTGCCTGAAATATGATCAGGACTGGGGCAACTTGTATATAGAAGCTAATGACTTCACATCACTTGCCTTAGTATTCCATAATGCAAAACACATATCCTTACAGGATATGTGCTTTGTTGCCACATTACACATATCCTATGTATAATGCTATGCATTATGGGAAGAGTCACTACCCAGACTAGTTTCAACCTTTATTAAGGTCTCGTCAGTGGGAGCCAGACCCAGAGGTGATACTAAGGTTGAAGTAATGCTGAAGTCATATTTTCATATACGAGTAAGTAATACATACTACCCGTAAGGATATGTACTTTGCATTATGGGATACTGAGGCAAGCAATGTGAAGTCATTAGCTTCTATATACGAGTTGCCCCAGTCCTGATTATCTTTCAGGTGCAAACTTTGCTTGCTTACACTTGGATAAAGGATTAAACCAAGTATATAATTTCTTGATACCTATAATTTGTGTGGATAAGTGAAAGTGTAAGCAAGCAAACTTTACTTGCTTACACTTGGATAAAGGATTAAACCGAGTATATAATTTCTTGGTACCCATAATTTGTGTGGATAAGTGGCTAAGAAGAAAGATGGAATCTTGCTGATGTGTTTCTTGAACTGTTTGAGGTAGCTGTGAGGAAAATTGTTCCAAAGATCAAAGGTAAATGGAATGAAAGAGGAGGAAGATAAGTTGGTTTGGCAAGTGTAAAGCTGTGTCGATAACTAACAGCTGCTTTTGTTTTATATGCAAATTGTTGTTATTATTATCTGAGACTCAGTGAGTCAAGGACTCATTGAGGAAGGCTATATGTTACCCAAACCAGCAGTCATACTTTCTTTTAAACTCATTCACACTAAATGCACTCATTATCTCTAAAGGCAAACTATTCTGCTCAGTTACTGCTTTTCTTGAGAGAAAAATCTAGTTCTTATCCCATTAATTGTGGACGAATTTTCACAGAAGCCCTGTGTTCTCTCCCTACTTTCCATACAACAAAAATTTTCATCAGATGATATCTTATAACACTCATTCAAAAGTTTGTAGACCTCTATTATATTGCTCCTCTTTTCCCTGTTAGCCAGAGTCTAGTCTACATACTTGCATCCTCTCCCCATAATCTGAATTCTATTATCTGATATAATCTTTCTAAATCTTCTTTACACCCTTTCCACAACTGTTTTATCCCCTTGGAATCCAGGCAACCAAACCTGAGTATAGTAGTCCAGATGTGGTCTTACCAAGCCATTGCAAAATGACTTTTCTTATTCATATATGTCAAGGTTTATTTCAACATTGCTGTTATCCTCTGAGTTGTATTTGCAATTTTTGTTATGCGACTTTTGAATTTCAAATTCCTGTCCACTATTACACCAAGATCCCTAGCCTGATCAGCTTCTTGCAGCTTAACTCTGCTAATATAATGTGCCATTGAAAATCTCATCGTTCCAAAGTGTATAACTTTACACTCTTACTAACATTCAATTGCTTTTAATTTTTCAGGAAATGACAACATACCAGAATGTTAATTAAGAACTTTAATTAACATTCTATTATATGTTAATGTAGTATTTGGGATTGCAAAACAGTAAGATAAGTATTATTATTAAGGAAAGATATTATTGTATTTATTTCATAACAATATGGGTTTTTAAGTTTGAGCTGTTGAAATTGATGATTTTTTTGTATAATTGTGTGCCAGTTTCTTAGGCTTTTACTGTCTCAGTATTATCTCCTCTTGTATTGATTATATTCATTATTCCAGATGCCAGTTTTACTACTAAACCTAGCTTTCCTCACCATTTAAAGACAATGTTATATTCATAACCTAGTTGATGATTTTGTAGCTTACTATGCATGCAATGCATGTACACATCCCATGTCTAAGTGTGCATGAAATATAGGTAGTGGAGGTGCTGGGAGATATAATGTCTCAATCTCGTCGGGATTTAGTAAGATAGTGCTTTGGAAATGTGTGATTTTCAGTTTGTGGATGCCAGTAGTGTGTGTTGGAGGACGGAGAGAATGTTAAAGACCTACATATAGATTTTGCCTTAGGCAGTTTAGTAGATGGAGATGGTTTGTCTGATAGCCATGATTGTGTCTGTGAATGTCAATTGAAAGCAGAATGTGTGACGAGAGAAACAGAACTGCTGAGAAAGGAGATGGAATTAATGAAGACTAAGTTGAGGAGAGTGAATGAAGATCTTGGGAGGATATAGAGGTTGGCTAGTAGTGTGAGAGGAAGGAGAGTAGGTGTAAGAGAACAGTATCAGAGAGCAAGAGAGAGAGAGAGAGAGAGGAAGGCAGAATGGGAAAGACAGTGGAAGAAATAAAATTGCAGAAAGATGAATGTGGAAGCAAGGGATAGAGAGATAAGAGGGAGAGAAAGGTTGGGGGGGGGGAGAAGAGAGAGATTGTAAGCTGTTAGTCATGGCTGCCAGTGAGAGAAGGATAAATTAATCCTTTGGAGTATCATGTATGGAGATTTGATGATTCGGGGGGGGGGGGGGGCTTGCCTGGTGAACGAGAAACCATAGCAACAATGACAGTAAAGAGGAGTGAAAGTGTGGAGGAGATGATTTAGTATGAATCATGTGGCATGAGATTTGAGGTTGATCTTAGACATAGTGCAGCAGAAATGTATCTGAGGAAAGTTAGTGTGTTGCCATGTATAATCATGCAGAGTGGAGAAGAAGAGTAATGATGACAAATGAGATGATAGTGTGAATGTGCAAGAAAAGAGGTCTGGAATATGTGGATGTGTGGAATATGTTTGAGGATAGAAGAGAGCTGTATGCAATAGATGGATTACATCTGAATGCAGAAGGGCCAGACATTTGGATAGCCTTTGTTTTATGGGCAAGTGAGTGTGCTGAGTATGAAAACTAGAATTGCACAAGTGGAATGTAGCAGGGATGGCCTCATGTTGTGAGGATAATGGCTTGAGAAATTAGAGGATGTACATTATATTGCAAAGCCAGGTGGAGTATGAATGGGGTAATAATGGCTACAAGAGGGCTTGGCAATACATTAGTTTTTCTGTATGCAAATGCTAGGAGCATTAGGAATATAGGGGATGAGTTTGTGGCATTGATTGACTCAATCTCTCCAAAGGTTGTTGGTATTAGTGAAATTTGGTTAACTGAGAAGGATGTAAAATATTTTAGCAAGATAGGAAAGATAAAAGTGGTGGTGGAGTGTAACTCATGATAAGAGATGAATTGAGAACTCTCAGGGTTGAGAATCTCGGTGGAAATGACACTTGAAAGTATATGGAATGAGATAGATGTTTATAAGACAAGCTATTTAATGGGATGTTGCTACAGACCAGGGAATATAGATGGTAATAAGCAGGAAATGTTTAGGCCAAGATTGGGCAACCTTTTTAAATGTGTGTGTGTTTGCCAAATCTTTGATACAAAATTTTTCAAGTGCCAACCGAAATTTTGGGAAACATATTATTATTTGGTGTCTTTTAAGTATTGGGAGAACCTTTCACATTATCAAAGCGGTAAAATCAAAGAATATTGTAAGAGTGATTATTGTAAGTCATGTAAGATTGAATGAATGTAAAAATTCCGTCACTAAATTTTTACCTAAATGTTCTTCTACTCTGTTGATAGCGTGAATATTTTTTATTTGCCTTTAAGTGCAATTCTAGCTGCCATGTACAGCCACACAATTTAAAGATGCAGTTTTTAATATCAACAAAAGAGTAAATAATTCTGAATTTTTTGTTTTTGATTTTTTATAAAGATTAATCAGACATAAGTTTTTTCATGTTTTTCCAACATGTTACAGTGTACAATCTCATAATCGTTTAACTTGACTAAAGCACAATAAAAGAAACTAAAATTAAAGATATTCTTTTATTAATTCGTAATCCCTTATGAGTAATACATAAAAATTACAGATAAAATAAAATGTTATGTTACCTACATAATATATGTATTAAACAGAAGTTAATCTTTACCATTTTTAGCAGAAAACATCAAATCCAAACTAGAGAAAAAAAAATAGTGGTCATTTTATTTATTTAGCATCAATGAGATGTCTCTTGCTGCTGCATAACTGATGACTCTCTCTCTCTATGTTCACTGGGCATCTACAGATGCCGTATGGTCACTCCGATGCTCGATGATGTTCCACACAGGCCTCGCCATGTAGTCCTGTTGTTTGCTTTTCTGGCAGCCTCAACTCTCTGAAGATCAGTCACTCCACACATGCCATCCATCCATCTCTCATTGATGATCTACCCCTGCCTCTTTTTCCAGGAACTTTACCTTCTATTACTGTTCTGAGAAGTCCTCCTTCCATTCTTTCTATGTGTCCAAAATATTTTAACTTTCTTCTGTCAATATCCTTAAAGTTCTACTAATCTTTTCTAACACCCATTCATTTGTACGCCTTTCAGTATATGATATCCTCAACAGCCTTCTGTAACACCACATCTCAAAAGCAGATATCCGTTTCTTATCTGACTTCTTTAGGTTCCAAGTCTCGCATCCATAAGTTGCTGTTGGAAAAACAACAGCATCTAAAATCCTCAACTTTGTTCCCATGGAGATAGATCCATCCTTCCAGATTTTAGACAGGTCTCTGACTGTTGTTTTAGCCCATTCCTAACTTTTTTCTGACATCTTCTGAACAGCAATTCTTCACATTAATAATGGATCCCATGTACTCAAACTTGCTGACTTCCTCAATTCTTTCTCCATTAAGATATACTTGTTTCTCAAGAGCTTCTCTGTTTGTTTTTCCTTTGAGAACCATGATCTTTGTCTTGCTAGAATTGAGTTGAAGTCCTCTGTTATTACTGATCTTGTTAACTTTGTCAAGAATTAGTCCTAGTTCTTCCATGTCATTACAAAGGAGTAGTGTATCATCAGCGTACCTCAGATTACTGATGACAGATAATTTATATCAGGTTTATATTTTGTAACCTTTGGAGATAGGCATACGCTACTAGTTTCATCTGTAAGGCTATTCCTATTACGAGACTGAACAAAGATTCACAAGAATATGTAGATGCAAAAATCGATAGTAATGCTGTTGCAAGAGTTTTTAAACGTACAAAAGTTTTTGGAATAGTATTCCAAGTCCTTTGTACCTCGTTTTGCACTTCTGTTACTCCCTTCTCTAATTGCTCCTTTTCAATATTTTCCAAGTCAACTCTGAGGTCAACAAATTTCTGCCTCCAAATTGAGCTAATTGAAAATCAATCAACTGCATTTCAAAATCATCCATATTTATCCATGAAAACATTTGCAAGTTTAATTCATCCAGTTTTATATTGTCAGAAAATCTTTTATATTTTTCAGACACTATATTGAATTTTGCAGTCTCTTCTAATTCTCTGAACTTAATAAATCTTAGAGAGAACAGCTCAACAGTGACGTTTAAAAATAGCTTTTAAAGACATTGGCGGTCCTTTTTGTCATCCTTTTGTAGATCATTGATATATTTCTTTATGTTTGGAAAATATCTAAATCTCTCACTGTCTACATCCCTCTTAAAAACTCCTAGTTTCATTTCAAATGCCTTTATGTCATCAAACATAACATCAAGAGTCTTACCAGAGTCCTGTAGTTTAAGGTCCAAGTCATTTAAATGTTTGCAAAAATCTACAAAAAACAGTTTACAAACCACCCACATGATGTCATACATTTCTTTATAGGACTTTTGTTGATTAGTCAAAGAGATTTATCTCATCCAGGCATTCAACAAATCATTTCAAAACAAGACCTTGACTAAGCCAATGAACATTGTTGTACATTATTAGTCTTTTGTACACTGAACCTACCTCATTCAATAGATTCTAAAATTGTATTTTATTCAAAGCACATACAGAAATGTAATTAACAACCTTGGTTACTGTTTGCATCACTTCTTGAAGTTCCTTTAGGTTAAGATGTTATTTATTTAATTATTTTTTAAGGTGAGCCCTGGGTTTGCATGCCGAAAAAAAGTCATTGGCATGCCATGTTTGGCACGTGTACCTAGGGTTCCCCACCCCTGGTTTAGGCAAATTAGTTTGTCAAGTGCAAAGCGAGCAGTCATTATGGGGAACTTCAACTATAGTGATATAATCTGAGCAGAGGAGATACCGTGCAGTAATAAGGGAACTGATGGACAACTGTCTTGGGCAGCATGTGGTGCTGCCCAAGGATCGAGAGTTCTAGATTTGGTCACATCATCAGAGGATCTGATTGACACTGAGATGACATGCTTGATCCCCCCCCTTCCATTGGTGAGAATGACAATGTAGTCCTGATTTGGAGGATGAATAGGCGTGTGGAGGTGTCAAAACAGAGGGAATTTTGTGGAATTATAATGCAGGTCGCTATCATAGACGTAGAAACCAGCTTGCAACAGTACAATGGATAAAAGAATTTGAAGGAAGAGGGGTCATTAGTGCATGGGAGAAACTTAAGAAAAAATTGTTGACAGTAATGACAGATTGGATCCCATCAGTGAACAAGATAAAGCAATTTGGAGTCAAATGGATGGCAAAAGGAATAAAAGGAAAATTGCAGAAGAAAAGGAAATTATGGAAGGTATGTAAAGAGAAAGAGGTGGAGATCAGTTGCATAATGAATATAAGGCTCAAGCTAGGAAAGTGACTAGTATTCTAAGGAGAGAAATTAGAATTGGAGAGGACACTGGCACTGCAATCCAAGGAAAATCCTCAGGGATTTTTTTTTTATTTTGCTGTGTGACAAGTAGGAAGAAAAATAATGGTGAATTATCTTGCTGGGTGTAGATGGGAATCAGGTGACCAAAGCAGATGACATAGTCGAGCAATTAATGATCACTTTATTAGAGTGTTCCATCCTAGTACTACATGCTTCCTTTCTAGAAGGATAATGAATGGTGAAGTGTTAGAAGTGAATGAAGAGGATGTATTCTGAATACTGAGTACAGTAGATGTCATTAAGGCATGGGGGGGGGTGAGAGACTAGATGGAATTTCACCACATGTTTTAAAGGAATGGTCTGTGGAACTGATTGTGCCATTAACTTCTATTTAATGATAGTCTTGCAATCAGGCAGGTTCCTGGATATAATATGATATATGAGAACAAGCACATAAGAAAACAGTATCTATAAGAACTCAAAGCACAAATTTATCTTACTTTCATTTGTGTTTATGATGAGGATAAGGCATGCACTTTCATTTTTTTTTTATTTTACTTTATTTTTTATTTTTCCAAGGCATTTGATAAGGCACCACATAACAAGTTGACTTTTAAGCATCATATGAGTTTGTTTTAGAAATTATGGATTTTACAACTGTGTTATAAATAACTATTTTAATTTCCCAACATTTCAACCTTCATATTAAGGTCAAAGTCTGAAGTATATACAAATACACAAGGACAAGCTGAGTTACATTTCACACAGTATGCTAAAGAAACAATAATTTGATCAACAGTTATTCTACTGGCATGACCTCTAGTGAAAATAAAAAATACAGATAAAATTAAAAATTAATTAATTATTTAGAAACTACATCAAAGCTAAATTCTATTTAAGATAACATAAGAGAAACATTCTTTCATATAGATAGTTTTTTTTACAGTAACAATGATGTCCTATTTTTAACATAACAATTGTTAAATTAGATATAAGATTCTGGATTATCTACGGTCCTTTTTATAGTTAACTCTTAGGGAGAAAGGTTCCGTGGGTTGAATATGTGCCTTCCATATGCTTGAGATTTTTAGACCATCATTATTGTTCAGATTGGGGTGGTTGATAAGAATCTCACAGGCTTCCTTAAATTTACCTAGAAACCAGCCATACCATGTTTTGGTGTGATGTAAACAACTGGTGCTTTTCTAATCAGTTCTATGTAAAGTGTTCAGGGCATGCTCAGAAAGGCCAGCTTCACCATAGTTATTATTATATTTAATGTGTCGTTTATGTTCCTTTTGTCTGATAGGAATTGTGCGTCCTGTTGCCCCTATATATGGTAGATTACAGGTGCAATAAATACGGTATATTCCAGGGTGGGCCAGCGGAGGGAGTGGGTCTTTGGATGAGTTGAAGTAAGCTTTTTAATTTTGCAGGGGGTTTAAAGTAGCTTTGAGGTTGTATTTCTGTAGTATTCTGTTTATTTTATCTGATGTCCCTTTAATGTAAGGAATGGTTATAGTTTTATTGTAGTCTGGTTTATCTTTGTTTTTTATTGAGGTCTTGTAGAGAATTTTGTTAATAGTGTTTTGCCTGTAACCATTTTTTAGAAAAGTATTGCTGATAACTTTAAATTCCTCTTTCAGCGCTTCATTGGAGAAAATCTTCAAAGCCCTGTTTTTTAGAGTATTAATGACACCTAGTTTTTGTGTTGAGTGGTGGTAGGAATTTATGTGTATATATTGGCCAGTATGTGTCGGTTTCCAGAACAGTGAAGGAAAAACTGCCAGAAGGAAGACGTGTGACAAGTGTATCTAGAAACGGAAGTGTTTTGTTTTTCATTCTCAATTGTGAACTGTATGCGTTAGTGTTGTTTGTTTAGGTGGCTAAGGAAAGCGTCTGGTGGCCAGATCGCGAAAATATTGTCAATGTATCTAAGCCAGACTTTGGGTTTTAAAGCAGAGGAATCTAGAGCATGTTGCTCAAAATGTTCCATATAAAAGTTAGCAACAGGGAGGAATAATGGTGAGCCCATAGTTCTGCCTTCTTTTTGTAGGTAGAAAGCATTTTGCCATACAAAATAACCAGAACGTAATACATGCACAAAAAGCGCCGTGCTATCTGGGGGTGAGTTTGTTCTGTGAAAGAAGGATTATGTCATTGATTGGGACATTTGCAAAGAGAACAGAGACATCAAAACTGACTAATAAATCATCTTTTTCTAATGCAATGCCTTTGATTATGTTTATGAAGTGTTGTGCATTTCTGGTATTGGAGGGGGAATGACCTACCAACTCCTTGAGTGTTGCTGCTAATTTCTTGGCTAGGTGATAATTCGTCCTGTCTATATCTTTGACTATTGGCTGGAGTGGTGTGTTTGTTTGCGTATCTTTGGTAGACCATAAATTCTTGGGGAATGAACGTAGTTAGTGAGGAAGTAATTTTTTGACTGTATCTTCCAGCCATGTACTAATTGATTTAAGTAGTTTCTCTGTTTTCTTTTTTATTCTATTAGTTGGGTCATAGCTAACAAGTTGGTATGTACTATTGTCTGAGACTCAGATTCATTTTTTCAAAATGTGTGGTTCGGTTTAGAATAACGGTGGCACTTCCTTTATCGGCTCTAGTTATTATGATGTTCAGATTTGATTTTACTGCTGTTAATTCGTGTTTCGTTAAGTTGCTTGTTATAATTTCTTGTAATTTATATTTAAAATGTTGGCAGCTTCTAAACGTATTTTATCTGCTATGGTATTTGGGATGAATATTAAGCCTTAAGCACATATTTTATCCACAGAACCTTTCTCCCCAAGAGTTAACTATAAACAGGACTCTAGATAATCCAGAATCTTTTATCTAATTTAACAATTGTCATGTTAAAAATAGGACATCATTGTTACTGTAAGAAAACTATCTATATGAAAGAATGTTTCTCTTATGTTATCTTAAATAGAATTTAGCTTAGATGTAGTTTCTAAATAATTAATTAATTTTTAATTTTATCTGTATTTTTTATTTTCACTAGAGGTCATGCCAGTAGAATAACTGTTGATCAGATCATTGTTTCTTTAGCATACTGTGTGAAATGTAATCAGCTTGTCCTTGTGTATTTGTATAGACTTCAGATGATGACCTTAATATGAAGGTCGAAATGTTGGGAAATTAAAATAGTTATTTATAACACTGTTGTAAAGTCCATGATTTCTAAAATGAATGCTGATCACCATGTGGCATTAAAAGAAAGGATCATATGAGTTTGGATATCAGGTTCGTGCATTTGATTGGTGATTGACTCTGATATATATTATGGAGTTGTATATTGGGGAGCAATATCAGGAGTAGAAAGGTTACAAGTGAATTCCACAGAGTTCAGACATTGTTCATATGAGTCACACATGAGTTCAGTCCTTGGATCATTGCTGTTCAATCTTTATGTCAGTGATATTGTGACAGGAATACGGAGAGATGTTCAGTTCTTTGCAGATGATGTAAACATGCAGACTGTGGATGATTTTAAGGAGTGGCGTTCATAGACTTTGTGTTGACCTACCACAATGAGTTTTATGACTCCATAGAGATCAGAAAAAAATAAATAAAATAACAGTTATTCATGCTTCTCATCATAAACAAATGAAAGAAAGATAAATTTGTGCCTTGAGTTCTTATAGATACTGTTTTCTTATGTTCTTGTTCTCATATATCATATTATACAGGTATTCATTTGAGGTTTTTATTTTTATCATTTATTATGTAAGAAATTTAAAATTATTCCATCCCACCTTTTTTATGGATTAAATACATTGTCTTCTTACAAACAAGTAACATTACTTCTAATAATCCTGATTGTTGGCAAATGGGAGAGCAATTAATTATTTATCTGTAAATGAGTGCTTTGCCTGTTTTGTTTATTTTTCAACCAAAATCTTTATTTCTGTGTGAGACCAGTTAACTTACTTTTGGTTTTAAAATCATTATCAATATTCCTCATGTCTTAAATGGACATGAATTCAGGTGGTATATCATAGGTGGTATATCATAGACAGTGCTGTTTAGTAGAGGCAAGTTTATTTTTCAACCAAAATCTTTATTTCTGTGTGAGACCAGTTAACTTGCTTTTGGTTTTAAAATAATTATCAATATTCCTCATGTCTTAAATGGACATGAATTCAGGTGGTATATCATAGACAGTGCTGTTTAGTAGAGGCAATTCAACCTGAATTGCCTCTACTGAACAGCACTGCCTATGATATTTTTTAAATTACTATGATATTTTTAAAATTTAAGATGCAATAGTCTTCAGTTTATCAAAACTTAATACTATCCCCTCAATACAAGGGTGGTCTGAAAAGTTCTCGGCCTCAACCATAGATGGCAACACTATCGGCACAATTTTTTTTTTCCCTAAGTTGGTACATCTGTCATAAGCATCCATGTGAAATTGCAATTCATTCTATCAAGTAGTTTGTTTTATACAGCTGTCTGAAGCAAAAGTGTTGATTGTATCCTTTGAAAGGAATAAAATTGAGTATTGTGCAGATATAAAATTCTTTGTAAAAGAAGGTTTAATTATGGTAATACTGATTGGAATGAAGAGATATCATGAGGGAATAAAGAAAATGAATTTCTTGAATTCTTAAGGGAAAACTATGCTAGGCAATAATAATACGTAATGAAAGACACACAAGCATTGAGAGTTTAAGATCAGATCATATTATTACAGTATATACTTGTGTATGGAGCATCTAATCTTCCACGGTTGGCAAGAGTGGCTATGAAGTGATCACCTGAGCTCAGCAGTCACATGAAAACTTCTGTGAATAAGGGATGCATATGGAAATGCACGGCTAGTGATTACAATAAGCTTAGGAGTTGACTAGGAGATATAGAACAGGAAGAGGATTTCAGTGAAAAGGAGACAGATGCTGCCTTGATCATTCATCAAGAGCTATTTAAAAACAGCACTGAGTGTATTCCAAAGATGAAAAAACTAAATAAGGTAGGAGTATAATGGATGAATGAAGGGATTAAGCATGAAACCTAGAAGAAGGCAACACTGCGGAGACAACACAAGATGAATGCTAGTAATAATCAGTTGCATGTCTTATACAAAGAGTAGACTGGATGTGACTCAGTTGGTAAAGCAGAAGAAATGAAGGAGGAGCAGAAATTAGTTAATCAAACCAAAAAAATGTGAGTTCTTTCAATATGTGGCAAGTAGAAGAAAGAAAGGATGGCTATGGAAGGATAATGTTAGTTGATGACAATGGTAGATTGGTAATTCATGATATAGATGAAGTACTCAATGGGCAGTTTATAAGGATATTTCATCCTTGTTAAGGCAGCATCATGAGAATCTAGAGTGTGGAGGGTATGGTGGAGAGGGGATTGATGGTCAGTGAGTAGGAGTATAGAATGAATTAAGTAAACTTGATGCTAATGAGGCAGTAGGACTTGACAGTATATCACTGTGTTCTAGAAGGAATACTCAAGAAAATGCCTGCTCTCTGTGGAAACAGAGAACAGGCACAACTGTAAAACATAAGTCTTGCAGGAAAACAGGTTCCAAAGGAGTGTAAAGTTGGAAAAATTGTTCTACTTCACAAAAGTGGGAGAATAAGACTGAGGCTACTACAACTTATAGGTCAATCTGTAGGTCTGAAGTTGTTTAAGGCACTAGAGAGTTTGGCAAGGACTAGGATGCAGAACTGCATTGATAACAGCAATATTCTCTATAACAGTCAGCATGGATCTGTTGGGAGGAAGACATGTTTTAGCGATCCTGCTACTACAAACAAAGTGGAAAATTCACTGGATAAGGGAGGTGCATATACACGGATTTTTCGAAGGCCTTTGACTGCCAGACAACAAGCTGGTAACTAAATTGAAATACATGGGATTGGAGAAGAGACTTGTGAGCTGATAAATATCTAGCTGTCAGATAAGTATCAGTAGATTGTGTGTAGGAGGGGGGGGGGGAATCTCAAAATAGTAATGTGACTAGTGGAATACTTCAGGGGTCTGTCTTTAGGCTATTAGTGTTTAACTTGTAGGTTAATGATAGACAACTAGAGACGTGCAGTTGTTTGTCAACAATGCAAAGTTAGGAAGAACTATGAAGAGCTGAGCAGATGTTGCAGCCTTGTAGAAAGCTCTCAATAGATTATATGAATGGGCAGTAGAGTGGAGCTATCCGTTTAATGTTGCAATCTTCAAGGTCTTAAAATTTGGAAGGCAAGGTTGGGATGCAGAATATATACAATTAATGGAGAAATTCTGAAGGAGGTGGAAGAGATGAGAGATCTGGGAGTGATGGTGGACAGACTTGAGGATCACATTGCTAAAATTTTAAGAACCTCACAATGGATCATGACAACGATGAGGAGGACAATGACATACAGATTGAAAGAGGTTATGGTTCCTTTGAACAATGCCTTGATCAGCCCACATATGGACTGCTGTGCACAGATTTGGTTGGCATGTTTTCAATGGGATATGGATATATTAATGAGAAGGTTCACCGAGTCAGTTTAAGATCTATGGGATGTGGGATAAAAAAAGATTGAGGGAATGCAACATGCAGAGCTTTGTGAAGAGAAAGAGAGGGGGATATGATTGAAACATAAGTTGGTGAGATGATGTTGCCAGATTAATGTGGAGGAGATTTTTCATAGAGCAGATAGAGACAAAGGTAGAACAAGAGACTGTCCCTGAAAGCTGTAAAATAAGGGGTGGGGGTGAGAAGCATGTTCTTTGCATGGAGAATGGTAGGTAAGTGAAGGTTGCCCAAAAGTGTGGTGAGTGGTGAAACTGTGAATGGATTTAAAGCTGTTTTTTTCCTTCCCCCCATGATTCTTTTGATTCATGGAGGTCTGAAATGAATTATGATAATAATAATCCTATCAACAGTTTACATGTACAGTCAATTCATGATTTTTCTTTTTTTTTTACTAAATTAATTACTTTTGTATGGTTAAATGCATAATCAATTGCTTCCTGCTGAAGGCTGAATACCTTCCATGTAACAGAAGGATCATCATTTCTGAAAATATTAAGAAAAATATTACAAATTAATGCATAACTGTATTTTCTATACTCTATGTGCTTATGATAGATGTATGATAATAAAGAAAGCCTGCATACTGAATACTTTTGAATTGTTTAAGTAACTAAATTAAATAAATCTCATTCATTTCATTTTTCTTTCCTCCTCTTTTTACCTTGCAGAGTTGAGGGTTTATTAATCATCAGACCTAAACCGTTCATAGATAAGGTGGTCAGCCCTACATCCCGGTGTATCCTATGTCCTGTTGAGTTGAGTTCTCAAGGATGGTTTGCCTTCTTTGCAAGATGAAAAACTCCAGATAAACTGGGGAAAAAACCCTGCTGTCCATGCCTGAGACCGGCTAACTTGGCTTAGCTGAGGAAGATCCTTCAGCTCCTCACGTCACCAATGGGAATTAAACCTAGGACACTCCTTCTCCAGGCATGTGGTTGTGAAGTGCACAGCCACTAGGCTAACCGCGCGGGCTAATTAAATAAATAGCTATTTTAATTAAACTTCCCAAGAAATTATATTCTTGTTTAATCCTCTATTCAAGGGTAAGCTAACAAAGTTTGCACATGACGTCTCTTCATTTAGGATACTTGTATACAGAGGCTAATGACTTCACAATGATTGCATCAGCATCCATAATACAAGCACACACATCCTTTCACACATTTATAATATCTATGAATTAGGGGAAGAGCCACTATCCTGACTGGTTTCAATATTTACTGAGATCTCATCATCAGGAGGCAGACTTAAACAAGATACCACGGTGGAAGTAACATAATACCTTTTTATTAAAATACACTAGATAATCCAGATAAGGTTCAACCTTTATTGATTATAACCAAGTGAAAAAATTCTCTACATCTATCTGTATTCCCAGGTTTTTTAATAAAAGGGTGATACACCTTTCCACTACTTGTATATGGATATATGAATATATGACTACTGCATTACTTCGACCTTAGTATCTCTTCTGGATCTGGCTCTGAATGATGAGACATTAATAAAGGTCAAAACTGGTCTGAATAGTGACCAAAACAGATATTGGATTAGATGTTATTTTTCTGAAATTTTTTCATGCTGCTCCTCTAAGCAGACACCAGCACATTCGCTTATTTTCTAAAGGGGGGACACTCCTAGTATGAAACTATTGGCTTTTTCTGGGTTAAAATTAAAAAATGAATGGTACAAACATATACTGAAAAAGAAATTATATGAAAAAAAGTAATTTTTGACATACCTGTGGAAGATCCTTGTGTTTATTTTAAAAATTTTTGATGAAACAACATTGGGAAATATAAAATTGGTAAAAATATAAGTGGAACTTTTAAAACAGTGAGTTATAAAGGAGTTTTAAAACCATCAATTAAATTAAAAATTGTGTGGAACTTTTTCAGGAAATGGAATAGATTAAAAAATATGGAAATTAAAAACTTAAAAAATCTGAAAACAAACCCCAACTCAACATCACCAGAGTTAAAGATCGGTACTATCAACGTAAGAAGCCTGAATGGCAAAGAAATGGAGCTAGCTGAGGAATTAGATAAGTACCAGATCGACATAATAGGGGTGACTGAAACAAAAAAGACAAAAACTGGTGAGATCTTTCTGAGCAATAAATACAAAATGTTATATTCAGGCAATGACAATCAAGGAAAAGAAGGAGTAGCCATAGTATTCAACACAAAATACGAGGCTAATCTTCTTGAATGGCAGTCAGTCTCAAGTAGAGTAATGTGGGCAAATATGAGAATGGGGAACTGGACAATGAGACTTATTTGTGCCTATGGTCCCACAGAAGGTTCTACTAAGGTAGAAGTGGAGGAATTTTTTGAGGCTTTAGAAAAAGCAACTGACACAATGAAAAAGGAAAAGTTGGTCCTTGTTGGGGATCTAAATAGTAGAGTAGGAAATGATTGTGAGACATACAAAAATATTTTGGGAAAATTTGGAGAAAAGAGCAAAGCTAATAATAATGGCAAATATCTGTTGGATTTCTGCTCAGCACATGGACTGGTTATTACTAACACCATGTTCCAACATAAAAATGTGCACAAATTCACATGGAGAGAAAAGGCTAGGAATAAGAAAAGTCTCATTGACTATGTTATTGTTGATAGTGATGTTTTCTCCCTGGTGCAGGACACCAGAGCGTACAGAGGATTTGAAATTGGAAGTGATCACTATTTAGTCTTGAGCAGGATAAAATTGAATTTCATATTGAAAAGAATAACATGTAAGAAAGTTTTAAAGCGAATAAAAGTTGAGCAGTTCTCAGATGTGAACTGTAGACTAAAATACAGAAATATTATTGAAAAGAAAATGAAAGAGTTTGAGAACAGGAATCAAACCTTGGAGATTCAGTGGCAAACTCTGAAGGAAACGTTGATTGATTCTGCCAGAGAGGCATGTGGTGAGGTTGTGTGCAAGGATAAAAAAATCAGAACTCCCTGATGGACACAGGAAGTTAAAGAGGCAGTGAAGGAAAAGAAGAAAGCATATCAAAAGTTCCTGGCAAATAAGTCAGCTTTTACTCTTACAGAATACAGAGACAAATGTAAGAAAGCTAAACAGTGTGTAAAACTAGCTAAACAAAAGTCATGGGAGGACTTTGGCAAGAATATAGAAAATAAATATCAAGAAGGTGGCAAAATATTCTGGAGGTTGTTGAAGAAGCTTAGGAATGGAGGAAAGAGTGCTGTAAAAGGAATGAGAGATGATAAAGGTGAAATGAAAACAGGAGAAAAAGATATCCTTGAAGTATGGAGTAATTACTTTGAAAAACTGCTAAATGAAACAAGCAGTGATGACAGCACAGTGATAAAAAACACTGACCAGGCATGCAGTCAGGAATACATATCCATACTTGAAGTAGAAAAAGCCATCAAAGGCTTGAAATGTGGAAAGGCAGCAGGAGTAGATGATATTCGACCAGAAATGCTGAAGTATGGTGGTATAAGAGTCTTACAGTGGCTGCACTGCATAGTTCAGAAAGCCTGGACAGAGGGACGAATTCCCGATGATTGGAGTAGAGCTCTCATAGTACCCATATATAAAAAGGGAAATAAAACTGAATGTGAGAATTACAGAGGTATTTCCCTACTGAGTGTTCCTGGCAAGATCTATGCAAGTATACTTGAGAAACGGTTGAGAAGAATTGTGGAAGAAAAGCTTGGTGAAGAACAAGCTGGATTCAGGCCAAATAGAGGCTGTCAGGATCAGATCTTCACTTTACGACAAATAGTCGAGAAAGCATGGGAATATAACAAAGATCTGTATTTAAGTTTTGTCGATTTGGAAAAGGCATATGACAAGGTGCCAAGAGAGAAGCTATTCAATACGCTGCAGTTATATGGTGTCAGTGGGGCATTATATCAAGCAATATTCAGTCTTTATTTGAGTTGTGAGTCAGCAGTTAGAATTGAAGGAAGTACAGGAAGAGGTTTAATGTTAAATCTGGTGTGAGACAAGGATGTATATTATCCCCTCTATTATTCATTATCTATATGGATCACATTATGAAGGAATGTGGTATTAAACCTGATATCAAAATTGGAGATGTTAATGTCAGCTCTTTGCTTTATGCGGATGATGTTATACTTCTAAATAAATCCGCTACAAGTCTGCAAGATTCTCTGACTAAATTGAATAGCTGTTGTAATAGATATGGTATGAAGGTCAGCAATAAAAAGACAAAGACAATGAAAATAGGCAGAATCATTGAAAATGTCAACTGTGTTGTGAATGGAGAACCTGTGGAACAAGTAAAACATTTCAGCTACTTAGGCACAATTTTTACTGAAGATGGTAAACTAAATATAGAAATAGACAACAGAATCAGCAAAGCTGGTATCGTGGGAAGTCAATTGAATAAATTCATATGGAATAAGAAAGAAATTAGTCGGAACACTAAATTAGCTGTATACAAGACTGTGTTCAAACCAATTTTAACTTATGGATCTGAGAGCTGGGTCAAAAGTAAAACACTTGACCAAAGACTAGAGACTGCAGATATGAGAGTCCTGAGAAAGATTAGAGGCGTGAACAGATGGCATCAATGGCAATATCATATTAAAAATGAGGATATTAGGAAAGAACTTGACATTGTCAGCATCCAGGAATGCGTTAGCAGAGCTAATCTCAGATGGTATGGTCACTTAAATAGAATGGGAGAGGAAAGATTAGCAAAACAAGTGTTCTCTGCCAGGTTGGCAGGAAAACGACCCAGAGGAAGGCCAAGATATAGGTGGATTGATACGGTACAAAGTGCCTTAGACGATAGAAATATAAGATCTGATAATGTTGGAGTCTTGACAAGTAACAGACTGATTTGGAGGAAAATTGTAGATAGGAAGTTAGTAATGATGTAATTTTTTCATTTGTACTGTCATATCCTGTACACCCCTTGAGGGTACATGGCAGGAATTTGATGATGATGATGATGGAAATTAAAAACAGAGGAATACATACAATAGTGACATGGTGTGATTTCCCCACCACACCTTCCCTTGCTCAGTCACCTTGATTACCACTTACTACATATATCCTCAGTCAAATTTTCCTGCCCACATATATGTTCCATTTCTATGCTGATCATCTCCATACATACATACATACATACATACATTCATTGCTACTTCCAAATCCACTCTACCAATGTCATGTCTCTCTGTCCATCCAGGCTCCCCCTGCCCCCAATTTCCCTGCATACCCGTTCTCTTTTCATCTCTCACACTACTAGCGTTTCCAATGGCAAGCACCTCTGCCTCTTCAATATAACTCTTCTAATCTTTCACTTCACATCTTACTTCTGACCTCTTGCTTGCATCACACACTGCACTTCCATCTAGCAACACTTTCTCCAGTGCACTCACTCCAAAGCATTCAGATGCAACCCATCATACCTGTATAATTCCATTCTTCTTTCAAACATATGCGATACATTCACAAACTGTACTCCATTCTCCTTACGCAGCTCTCTTAGAATGCGATTCATGATTCTGGTCCCCTCCATCTCAACTTGTCATTGTCAAACCTCGGCATCACACTCGCAGCCTTTCCCACTATACTGTTATCTTTACATTCTCCTTATGTCAGTTAGGTCTTAATGTTAGGCCTTAAGTTAGCTTTGATATTTTGTGGAATAGTTCATTGGCATTTTTAATCATAAATTGAGATCTGGTGAATAATGGTTTGAGTAATTTTACTGCAAATTTGGATAGAGAGGATTTGGTGGTGTTTTTATATGAAATTATTCACCTTATTGGCTAATCTACTTTGTGAATTTTGACTTATATTTTGACTCCAAATATATATGGAGTGCAAGTGGTCTAGTGTACTGTTTTTTCATATTATGTTATCTATCTTATTTTGATTTTTTAATGCGTGCAATACATTATCAATCTGTTTTAGGAGGTTAGAAGGAGGGTTGCTTAAAATTTTTTGATACATGCTTTGATCATTCAAAATTTCTACTATTTTACAATGATGATTGGTTTCATTTTTAATGACCACTGTCACCTTCTGATTTAGTGATCATGATGTCAGGATTCTTTTTTAGCAATATCAAAGCTTTCTGCAGGAATGATGTTAGATGGTATTTTTATTTTACTTTTTTGTCTGTGCAGTTAGCCTAGTGGCTATGAACTTCGCAACCATATTCCTGGGGAAGGAGTGTCCTAGGTTTGATTCCTGTTGACGATGAGGAGCTCAACGATCTTCCTTAGCCATAGCTAAGTTAGCTGGTCTTGGGTGCAGACAGCAGGGTTTCCCCCAATTTATCTGGGGTTTTTCATCCAGCAAGCAGGTTTGCCTGCTTGCAGGATGGTGTTTTCATCGGGTGTGGGATTATAGTCTGATAAATTTATAATCATGTTGTTTGGTGTGGATTGTGTTGTAGTGCTATCAGAAGAGTTGTTATATTTATATAGATCACTCAAGGTATTTAATTTTTTTATATGGCAAATTTCAATCAATTCTGTGTATATACCAATGTTGACATCCCCAGAAAATTAGACATTGTCCACACACCTTACTCCTAGAAGATCATACTTTGGAATCAGGTCCAAAATTAACTCCCAACAATACATGATAAAATTAACAAAATTCAGCAAATTTCTTCAAATTCAACAATGATATATATCTCCAAATTTTCAGACTCTCGATGGGCCAAAATATTAGTGGACAATTGGCCGAACTATTTTTGTCACATTTGGAATAATCTATGTCCGATATATGGATGATGTTTTATGCATTGGTGAATCAACATGTATCACTTCCCAACAATCTTTGAAATCTTCATCTTAGAAAAAGCTCTTTTAGCTATACCAGTTTTTGTAGAACATGGTGCAACCCAGCTCTCCTCTTCAAATTAGCTTTAAGTACAACAATTTTCATTTTTAAATTTATGCTTTGTAGGTCATCGTCGTCATCAAATTCCTGCCATGTACAGGATGTGGTAGTACTACATGAAAAATTTACATCATTACTAACTTCCTATCTACAATTTTCCTCCAAATCAGTCTGTTACCTGTCAAGACTCCAACATTATCAATTTCCTCTATTTCTTAAATAAGGAGGGGAAGTTCTAATCAAACCTGGCCTGTGAAGGTCAAGTGGAAAGTCCCAAAGGGGGAAGGGAAATTCTACCAGGTGCTGAATTTTCCAAGTGGAGAGAGTGCAAAGGCAAGTGTTAAAAATGATATTAGAATTGTGGAATACTGATTATTAAGGCAGATTGAGAATTTCTTGACTGCAGATGCTAGCAAACAGGAGAAAGAGAGCTGATAAGATTGAGACTTGCAAACTTCTGAAAGGGTCATACAGGATTTTAGTTGATGGAATTTTTCATTTTATGGAGGTTAAGAAAGGATAAGAAGGCATCCTTGGATGCTGAAAATTGATGCTGTCAAGAAAGGGGTGAGATCTAGATTTTCCTCTCAGAGATTTGAATGGATTGTCATTGTATGTTGTTTGTGCAAGTAGTGTGAATGAATTCAAGAACAAGTATGATAATTTCTGTGTAGTATGTTGTTTCCTTCAGTGAGTCCCTGACTCCTGGAGGTATCTTAATAATAATATTGCTGAATTTTTTTGAGTTTGTAAGCAGCCTCTCAGCAGAAACTGTTCCTTGATATTTATCTTTCTAATTCTATATACAAAAAAGTGGTCATACACACAAAATTAAAATATTAAAAACAATATTAACAAAGGAATAAAAGAATAGTAGTTGCTGGATATGTTCTCCCAGCCACGCACAGAATTTAGCCTATTGACCAGATTAGAGGCTGGATATCATGTAATTACTGTATTTATTAGTCACTTTAAAACAGTTTTACATTTTTATATCTATACAAACATGTTAAGCTTTGTGCTTCTTTGTTTCAGATTTACAAGGTTCCAGAAGTTCACCTTATCCTGAAATTGATCACTTCATAAATAATATTATTTCAAACAGCACTAAACCAGGAATCATTAGACAATGGTCATATAATGCAGCTGCACAGCTACTGTTTTATGATATAGGCAAATATCGTTATTGTG
Source organism: Typopeltis vanoorti (assembly GCF_054136105.1). Classification (NCBI taxonomy): domain Eukaryota; kingdom Metazoa; phylum Arthropoda; class Arachnida; order Uropygi; family Thelyphonidae; genus Typopeltis; species Typopeltis vanoorti. The sequence goes on along the minus strand of NC_143555.1, from coordinate 2,927,760 downwards.
AAAATATACAGCGGCACCACAGGAGTAACCATATTGCGTAATTTTTTCCTTGTTTTGTATATTTTTTTATATAATTTTCATTTATATGGGAAATAACTCATGTAAGAGGTATAGTTTTTTTTTGTTGTTGTTTTGAGTAACATATTTTTGGGAAGTGTTTTGGACTTCTCCCTCAAAATTCAGTTAACTAATAAAAAGTTACAAAAATGCTTTTTTTATAACTTTTTATAAATTTGGATGCCAATTAAATTTCACAAAGTGTTGCGAATTCTGCTACAAAACTAAATTCACAAAACTTCTGTTGTGTATTTAGTATTGTCGTGGACAGTCCTAGGACTCTTCTCAGTTGAAGCCCTCAAATTTAATTCGAGGTTCTCACAATGGACCATGAAAATAGTATATCATTTAATTATGCTACTAGTATTAAAAAACTTAAATCAGCAGCATAAAGAAAAATAAGTATTAGGATGAGTTAACAAACTGGGGCTTCAGCCTTTCCATTGCACATGTCCAATAGTGGGTGATATATGCTAAGGGATCAGCAGTGGATCTTTAATGGCAGAATCCATACTGGTAACTGCTGATTAATTGGTGGGCACCTGTGTAGTGAAAACTATGATGCTTTCTTCATTATTTTAGAAAGGACTGAAGGGATGGAAATTGGTTGGTAGTTCTGTTTCCCATTTTTGGAATAGGCTGGATATGAGATTTCATGTGTGTATAGGCTTCTGTGGAGAAAGAACATGTTAAAATCATTACTTTCTGGTATTAAACCACTCACAAAGAAGTAAAAAAAATGTTGTAATTCGACTAATTCTTATAAACAAACTTTATTTCACTTCATCGGGAAATATCATGAATAAATTAAAAAACTACAAGCAAAATAATAACAGTTAACATTTCTAGTGAAAAATATTTGAACAGTGGAAAGTGTGCATTCACTGTTAAGCTGTAAAATCATCCCTTATGCTTTGTTGTACTGTAGAGATACTTTATAATTTCTGCTGATTTTTGGAATACTCTTGAGTAAAAGCATTAACCAATGTTTTAGTGTATTGCCATTCTACTAGAATCATTTCTACTATCTTATATTCTATATATCATATATACATTCTACTATCTGTTTATGTATATTTGCTGTCAGCCCTGATTTGTGCTTTCTTGCTAATCGTGTGCATGGTTATGTTCAGTTGGGTTGTCTTTAGGTGTGAGATAAATTTCATCATTTGAAATTTATCTCACATTTGAAATTTATTTCATCATTTGAAATTTATCTCACACCTAAAGCACGAGTTGCCTCAGTCCTGAAGTATCTTCAGGACTGAGGCAACTCGTGATAAAGGTGGACCAAGGTCTCATCACTTGTCTTAGTAAACCCCATAATGCAAAGCACATCTCCTTGCAGACATGTATAATGCTATGCATTAAGGGAAGGGCCACTACCCAGACTGGTTTAGACCTTTATTGAGGTCTCGTCAGTGGGAGCCTGACCCAGAAGTGGTGATACTAAGGTGGAAGTAATGGAGAAGTCATATTTAGCTATACCAGTTGCCAAAAGGTGTCTCACCTTATTATTAAATTACTCTGGATTTAGAGAAAGATGTTGGAAGTTTTTTCCCACTTGGTTAGACTATAATAAATTTAGTTTAATCCTTTATCCAAGTGTAAGCAAACAAAGTTTGCGCCTGAAGTATCTGAGGCAACTCATGGTAAAGGCGGACCAAGCTCTCATCACTCGTCTTAGTATCTCCCATAATGCAAAGCACATCCCTTTGCGGACATGTATAATGCTATGCATTAAGGGAAGGGCCATTACCCAGACCAGTTTCGACCTTTATTGAGGTCTCGTCAGTGGGAGCCCGACCCAGAGGTGTGATACTAAGGTGGAAGTAATGGAGAAGTCATATTTACCTATACGAGTTGCCAAAAGTTGTCCGCAAGATGTGTTTTGCATTATGGGAGATACTAATACAAGTGATGAGAGCTTGGTCCACCTTTATCACAAGTTGCCTCAGTTCTGAAGATACTTCAGGTGCAAACTTTGTTTGCTTACCTTAATGAAGGATTAAACTAAATTTATTATAGTCTAACCAAGTTGGAAAAAAAACTTCCAACAAATTTCATCATCTAGTGTGAGACTACTGCCCCACTTTTTTTGGAACTTTTAAGGGCTTGAAAGAGTTTCATGTTTGGTCTCTAGGGCAGGGTTTCCTGAGAAGGTAAAAAATAAATAAAAAATACAACAAAAATGGAAAAAAAATTAAAAATGGGAAAAGAAAATCCTGTCTGCTCACAGTGCAAATGTACCATTGGTATACAAAACGTACCAAACTTTTTTTTTAGGTGGGACTAGCATTGAAAAAAAAAAAAGTGATTTTATCACCTGTAACTGCTTCATTATTGTTAGGTTTCTGTCTTTCAGAGCATTTCTGACATCAATCTACCAATATTTTGGTATTCTGCTGGGTCCTCTTTCTGCCATCTTGACAATTAACATATTTTTTTCTAACCTTTCCTTTTACATTCTGTTTAAATAACCATAGCTCATTGATTATCTTTGTTAATGCATTCCTGAATGCCAAAAATATCAATTTCCTTCAAAATATCATCATTTTTAATATGATTCTGAAATTGATTTTGTCTGATCACGCTCATATCTCTGGTTGGTCTATTCTTTCATCAATTGTTTTATTTCTAACTTAGCTCTTAGATCTATAATCGTATCACAGTATTTTTCATTTTGTTCCCTACTGTATCAGCTTTACTCATGCTGTTGTCTATTTTCATATTTAATTTGCCATTTTCACTAAAAAGTGTACCTAAATAGATATTGTTCTAATTGTTCTGTAGGTTTTCCATTGAGAATGCAGTTGAAGTTTTCCATGTTTCTGTCTACTTTCATAGGTTTTTTTTTTTTTTTATTGAGGACACTTTAAAGCAGTGCTACCTTTCAAAGCTATGCGTGACAAAATTTTTTTTTATAAAAAAAAAAAAAAAAATCAATATTAATAGTAAGGAAGGATTTTATTGTGCTTATTTTCCCAGTACTGGTTTTTAAGCTTGTGCTATTAAAATTAATGCTTTTTTTGTATGATTGTGTGATCAGTTGGTCAGAGTGACCATACAGTCCTACTTTGGGAATGAATAGTGATGCAAATGTATCAAGGTAGAAAGAATTTGAAGGAAGAGAAATCAGTATTGCTTGGCAGGTTGTATACCTCAAGTGAAGATGATCAAGCAATTGGTTGTCAAATAGATGACAGAGAGAGTAAACAGGAATTGTAAATGAAAAGGAGATTATGGAAGAAATAATTATTGCAAGAGGAATATAAGGCTCAGACTAGTAAAGTGACTAGTACAGTAAGGAGAGAAAAATCAGTACAGTCTAGGAAGCATCCCAGTGAGTTTTTTTGCTATGCGGTGAGAAGGTGACAAAATGATTGTGGATGGAGATAAAACATTAGTGACTGATGCAGATGACGTGGCTGAGCAATTTAATTACCAGTTTATTAGCATGTTCCATTCTAATACAGCCATTATTCCTAGAGGAATTAGGACTGGTGAAGTGTTAGACGTGAATGAACCTAGATATGCATTAACCTAGCTGTTTAACGAGCCTTGCAATGAAGCAAGTTCCTGAGTAGGGGTAAGATAGTGTGTGTCATTGCATAAGTGAGGTAGTAGAATGGTAATATGAAATTATAGGTCCCTTTATACACCTCTTGGAAAGAAGTCAATGGACACCATAGTATGTGGAACAAACAGCCATGGCACGTATCTTAATAAGGTGTAGCAACTCCTTTCACTGCAATGATTGCAGCAATCCTATGGGACATATTTTCTACAAGCAGACAATAGCGACCACTGCGAAGAGGTCTTGGACTGTTGTGGGGCAGACATCTCTTGAGCTCACCCGATGCTCCAGTTCATCCCAAAGATGTTCAATAGGGTTGAGATCAGGGCTCTGTGGAAGCCAGTCAAGTGTGTTGCCATTCATGTCCACAAACCATGCAGCTACAGCAGCAGCCTTGGACAATGCACATTGTCTTGCTGAAAGAGACAATCACTTCCATAGAAATGCCACAAAGTAGAAAGCATTGCATTGTCCAGGATATTCAGATACTTCTTGGAGTCCAATGTTTCTGGCACTACAGGGATCCACGGCCAAACCAGGAAAAACAGGACCTTCCCCTTACACTGCCACCTCCGAATTTCATAGTTAGGGTTACATGATCTGGTAAGAGATGTTCACTGGGCATCTGCCATGCCCATACCTGTCCATCTGCTCAGTAGAGGCTTGATGTGTTGTTCCATAACATAACTTTCTAAGCTTCCATGTCCTACTACACATGCTCTGTGCACTACTGAAGATGATGCTACATGTTGGTTTGAGTAATGTAGGGCTTGCTATTTTGGTCCTACCGTGGAACCAAATGTTGTGAGCCTCGGTTCTGAATGTTTTTGTGCAGATTCATGTTCCAGTTGATGTCCAGAACTCATTCAACACTTCAGCTGACAAATGGTGGTTTATACTTATTATCCTTTGTAGCACCCCATGGTCATGTTTGGTGAGCATAGCGGGGGATCCGTGCGAGTAACACTTGCAATCGACTCCATGCACTTCCATTTCATTATAGTATCACTGATTGTTGATCTATGTCCAATTTGTCAACCATAGGCCAAACATATAGGCCTGCAACATGGCATCCTATCACAATGCTTCTTTCAAACTCCAACAGTTCTTTTCTAGCAGCTGTTTCACCTAGACACAGTTTAACTGACTTTGATACATCGTGTTCAGTGTATTTTTTCTGCAATTAAGATTTTGGAGAAATTGGTAAGAACATTTATACAGGATTGGGTAGGTGAAGCCAATATTATATATGCAGGCCAGCATGCATTTGTTAAAGGGTGCTCTTGCTGTAGTAATCTGATTACCTTTTACATTTGCTAGGAGTATGGTTGTTTGTGATTGTCCCACTGAACATTTACCATATGTACTGCTGTAACCTGTGTCCTCGTGCAGTATGACCTTTGATGTCTTTGCATCATAAAAATCAAAAATAACTAATCTTTTACATTACAATAACAGTAGCAGCATATGAGAGTACGGCATATACTGTCATTTGTATTTTGTATAGGCATATCATACAGAGTTGATTTAAATAAGAAAAATGAAGCATTTAAAGTAGAAGTCAGAAAGAAATTAAAAAGTTTGGAGAAGACAGGAAGAGAATTAGGACTGTGGGATGAATCAGAATGTACAGTCATTGGAATAGCAAAGAAGACTTCTACAAGTCAGCAAAGAAGCCCGAGTAAAGCAACAAGAAAGAAAGATTGTAAATGGTTGTCCGAAGGAGCTATTCAAATAACAGAGGAAAGAAGAATTTTTCTTCAGAAACTTCAGAAAAACAAAGGGTTATACAACTGAGTGAAATTTCCAGAGACAGGCTATCAAAGGTAAGGAAAAACATCTAAACAAAAGGTGCAAGGAAATTGAAGAAAGCAATATTAAAGCATTATTGGTGGAACAAGAGATCTGTTTCGAAAATTAAACGATGTTACAGGAAAGTTTATCCCTAGATTAAGAATTGTAAAAAGTAATTCAAGAAAATGTCTGATGGAAAAACAAGCAGTGAAAAAAAGATGGAAAGATTATGTAGAGGATTTGTACAAGTAATATATATTAAAGTAGAATTTGAAAGGAGAGAATTTGATGGGGAACCCATGATAATGAAAGGTGAAGTGATATCAACAATGGAACAGCTGCCAAAAAAGAAATTCCACTGACACTCCACTGATGGAGTGTCAGTGGAATTATTGAGAGCAGCTGGGGATAAAGTAGTGAATTTGTTGACTGAAATATGTCAACAGGTTTGGAAGAAAATATACTGGCCTACAGATTGGAAAACATCAGTATTCATCCCAATTCCAAAAAAATCAAATTCCAGAGCCTGTGAGAATTATAGAACCATTGCTTTAATTTCACATTTAAGTAGAGTTATGCTGAAAGTGATCCAACAAAGGCTGAAGCCATATATGAATAGAGGAATGCCTCAATAACAGGCAGACTTTAGGAGAGGTAGAGGAACTAGAAACCAAATAGCAAACATGAGATGGATTATGGAAATAAGAGAATTTTAGAAAGAATTGTTCATCTGTTTTATTGATTATAAAAAAGCTTTTGATTTCATGGATCACAACCGACTGTGCATTGTAATGAGATCATTGGGAATACCTGAATATCTAATTTTCTTGATAAGAGAGCTGTATGGCAACAAGGAAGCTTCAGTAAAAACAGTCTTTGGAGAAACAAACAGCGTTTGAGTGGAGAAAGGGGTGCGACATGGTTGTATACTGTCATCCTATCCTTTTAATATTTATAGTGAATATATTATGAGAATGGCTAATTTAGACAAAGATCCAGCTGGAATTAAGATTGTTGAAGAAAAATAAATAATTTAAGATATGCAGATGATCAGTCCTCATAGCAGAAATTAAGGAAGATGTGGAGCAGCTGATTCTATTGGTTAAGAGGGAAATTAACAAAGCTAGTCCTAATTTAAACATCAGCAAAACAAAAGTGATGGCTTCTGGTAATTTAAATGAATTTATAATAGATTGAGATAAAATAGAAATCATTGAAAGTTATGATTTACTGGGTTCTAGAATCAGAAATTATTGTAAATGTGAGGATGAAATTACAAGGATAGTCATGGGCAGGGGGATGAAGGCTTTGTTAAACCTGACAAAAATTATTAAAGATAGAAGTGTGAGTAGGGCCACGAGTGGTATTTCCATTAGTGATGTACAGATGTGAAAGCTGATTTATTGAGAAGAAAGATAGAAAACGAATTGATTCATTTGAATTATGGGTGTGGAGGAGACTATTTAGAATCCCATGAACTGCAAAAATGACAAAAAGAAAATTTTTCAGAGTATAAAGACAAAATGCTACTCGGAGGCGATGATCATTTAACAGAAGTTGATGTATTATGCAAGCTGATGAATCATTAGAAAAGGCAGTTATGTTGGGGAAGATTCAGGGAATGAGAAGAAGAGGAAGACCACAAAAGAGTTGGATGGAGAACATAAAAGAACTTGCCAACTTGAACTCACATTTGCTGAAAGAATGGACAAGAGGCTGAGTGGGATGGAGAGCCTTTGTGCACAAGATCACCAAGAGTCGAAAACAACTGAATGGCACATAACAGCAGCAACAACATAGTCATTTCACAGAGTACCACATGATGAGTTGATGTTTAAGTTAAAATGTGGGTTTTATTATCAGGTTAGTGGATTGGAATGGTAAGTTGCTTTTTGATTTAATTTAGAAAGGATTAATTTAGAGGATATCAGAGAATGGGAGGGGGGGGCATGATTAGGAAGTAAGATGATTACAAACAGAGTTCCACAGGATTTGGTACTTAGACCATTACTGTTCAATCTTCTCAACAATATAGTTACAGGACTACAGGGATGTATTCAGTTGTTTGCACATGATGTGAAGCTTGGGAGGTTTTTAGTAATACTGTTGATACTTTGGCTCTTCAAGATTATTTGAATAAGCTGGTAAGGTGGACCCAATGAATGGGGATGTCAGTTTAATTCAACTAAATGTTTGAAATTTGGGATCCACAGATAGAATGCTTCATACTCAGTTGCTACACTGGATGGAGAGCGGGAAGCAGTGGGTCTTGGGGTGATTATGAATAGAAATTTGAAGTTCAGAGGATATATTGCAAGGGTAGTGAAAACATCTCAGAGAATTGCTAAGTATTGAGGAAGACATTGACCACAATAGATAAAAGTGTGGTGGTCCCATTGTAAAGCATTGATCAGACCCATCTGTATTTCAGTGCTTAAATCTGGTCACCACAATTTTTAGTGAATGAATGAAGTCTCTGCACCCTTTCCGAGGTTACTTGGAACAAAAATAATATCAGGACTGTACAATGTTGATTCTGATGATAGACTGCAGGCTTGCAAACCTCAAAGCTTGGCAGATAGAAGGCAAAGGGCAAATAAGATTGAGACTATTATTATTATTATCCCAAGACTCCATGGAGTCAAAGACCCATCTAGGAGGTCCTTTTGTCATACACACAGCTCATCATACTGCACCCTTAAACACACTCAAATTTTCTGTAGTCACCACCCTCTCAGGCAAGGCATTCTAATCATTTACAACTCTGCAGACAAAAAACTTGCTTCTCATACCACCATTTTATGCAAAACCCTTTACTAACTTGTAGGTCTCTATCAAATCACACCTCTTCCTCCTATCCACTAGACTGTAAATTGCATCTTCTCAACATTTTCTCATATTCAACATTCCAGAGATCAGAAACTACCTTAGTCAGTTGAACCTGGACCCTTTCCAACATTTCTTCATCCTTTTAAAAACCAGGTGACCAAATCTGTGCACAGTAGTCCATTGTACGGCCTAATCAGAGCATTATACAATGGAACTAGAATCTCCTTACTTCTACAAGTTAGTGTCCTCCTCATCATTCCCAGAATTCTTTGTGTTGTCCTCACAATTTTGGCAGTTGTCCCCTAAATTTCAGATCCTTATCCACTATCAACCCCAAGATCTCTTATTTCCTCCACCTCCAACAATATGAGGGTGGTCTGAAAAGTTCTTTGCCTAACAATGAAAAAAACAATTTATTATTTTGAAATTATTTTATTTTTCAGCATAATCTCCCTTACGACTAATGCATTTATTTTCCACCAATGCTCCAGTGCCATTATCCATCCCTGTAGTGGTTCTCTGTAAGATCTGCAAAATATCCCTCTACAGCTGCAATCACCTCTTGATTCGAAGAAAAACTATGACCAGTGAGGAAGAGTTTTAGTTTTTGGAAGAGATAGAAGTCAATGGGAGCCAAATCTGGGGAATAGGGTGGATGTTCCAACAATTCATAGTGCAGATCCCTTAATTTTCCCATTGCCAAAACACCTTTGTTGGCATTGTCCTGATGAAAGATGATTTTTTTCTTCTGCAAACTAGGTCTTTTCTCACGAATTTTTTCGTCTAGTCTGGTTAAAAGCGTAATAATTTCCCTGGTTATTGTTTTACTCTTCAAGATAATTAATAAAATGCCTTTAGCATCCCAAAATGTCGATTTCATGACCTTTCCTGCTGATTGGAACTGACTTTGTCTTCTTTAGTGCTGAACAACTGGCTTCTGTCCACTGTTTTGACTGCTGTTTGGATTCTGGTGTATAATGGTGAAACCAAGTCTCATCCATAGTAATAAATCAATGCACAAAATCAGTTTTATTGTTGTTAAAGCACTGTTCAGAGATTTTCATGTGAGTGTGTTTTTGATCTGCTGTGAACAAGCATGGCACCCATCTTGCACAACATTTGCAATTCTTCATGCAAAATATATCCTACACATTCTTTTGAAATGCCTATGGTCTCAGCAATTTCACACACTTTAACTCACCAGACATCCAATACCATATCATGCCCTTGATCAATGATTTCTGGTGTTGTTACACTTTTTGGATGTCCTTCACTTGGATCAACTTCAAGGCTGGTATGGCCACATTTAAACTCAGCAGCCCATTTCTTAATTGTCGAAAACGAAGGAGAAGAGTGTTATGAACTTTGAATGAATTTCTTTTGGCTTTAAACCTTCTTTTACAAAGAATTTTATAACTGCACAATACTCAATTTTCTCCATTTCAAGAGATACAGACAACACTTTTGCTTCAGACAGCTGTATAAAACAAACTACTTGATAGAATAACTTGCAATTTCACATGGATGCTTATGACAGATGTACCAACTAAGAAAAAAAAAAACAAAAATTTGCCAATAGTGTTGCCATCTGTGGTCAAAGCTGAAAACCTTTCAGACAATCCTCATATGTCCCCACCAAGCGTAAATTCTACATCCCATCTTTGTTTTCCAAATTTTAAAATCTTACATTTTGCAATATTGAACTTGCATCCCCATTCCTGTGTCCATTAACTCAATCAAGTCTTCTTGTAATGCCACAACAACTTCTCTACTCTTCATAGTTCGTTCCAACTTTGCATGATCTGTAAACAACTGAATATCCCCATTCAAATCTTTGCCAATATCATTAACATACAGGTTAAAAAGCAATGGTTCTGAAACAGATCCCTGAGGCATGCCACTGGTGACTTTCCTCTTCTGGGATATTACTCCCCCATACAGAACTTGCATTAAGTTGTCAAAGGAATATTATCAGATTAGCACTGAGGAGATTTTTCATCCCTGGAAGTTACAAAAGTAAGTAATAACTAATATTTAAGGAATTGACAGCGTATACTGGAAATATAGATTAAATAAACTTTAATATACACTTTCCGATATTTCGGCGAATGTTACGTTGCCATCTTCTTGGGAACTTACTAAAAAGACACGTGCACACAAGTACTAATACAACAAATGAGACTGAGGCTAGGACGCTAGCGTTTTCCTAAAGTCCTGATGGTGCCCCCTGGCGGGCTATATTGGTAGTTCTTGGCCTTTGGGCTGAAGTTCTTTTGATAAAAGTTTCCCAAATTTGGGGCAGTTTCATGCATCCAAATTTGTTGAGGTTTGGCATGTTCCTAAGGGCCGAGGCTGATTCCATGAATAGTCTTTCATACTTGAACTTGCTGCGGTGTATTACTGTGGCTTTCTTCCATCTTATTCTGTGGCGAGTATCCAGAGCGTGGTCTGCAAGCCCAGAGTGGCTGTACTGGTGAAATCGGATGTAATCCTTGTGTTCTGAGATTCTGATATTTGCTGTCCTGCCTGTTTGGCCAAAGTAGGATAGTTTACAGCTGCAAGGGACCTAGTATACACCAGGTAGGTCTAGGGGAAGTGGTTGGTCTTTGGTGGAGCGGATAAGGGATGCCAGTTTTCTATGTGGTCTGTAACAGGTGGTCAAGTCATGTTTTTTTAAGATTTTATTGATTTTTTCTGAGGTGCCTCTGATGTAGGCAATAGTGATGGATTTAGAGTAATCTTTTTTGTGAGGGGGAGGGGGTGGTGGGTTGTGGATAACCCAGTTATCCACAACCCACCACCCCCTCCCCCTCACAAAAAAGATTACTCTAAATCCATCACTATTGCCTACATCAGAGGCACCTCAGAAAAAATCAATAAAATCTTAAAAAAACATGACTTGACCACCTGTTACAGACCACATAGAAAACTGGCATCCCTTATCCGCTCCACCAAAGACCAACCACTTCCCCTAGACCTACCTGGTGTATACTAGGTCCCTTGCAGCTGTAAACTATCCTACTTTGGCCAAACAGGCAGGACAGCAAATATCAGAATCTCAGAACACAAGGATTACATCCGATTTCACCAGTACAGCCACTCTGGGCTTGCAGACCACGCTCTGGATACTCGCCACAGAATAAGATGGAAGAAAGCCACAGTAATACACCGCAGCAAGTTCAAGTATGAAAGACTATTCATGGAATCAGCCTCGGCCCTTAGGAACATGCCAAACCTCAACAAATTTGGATGCATGAAACTGCCCCAAATTTGGGAAACTTTTATCAAAAGAACTTCAGCCCAAAGGCCAAGAACTACCAATATAGCCCGCCAGGGGGCACCATCAGGACTTTAGGAAAACGCTAGCGTCCTAGCCTCAGTCTCATTTGTTGTATTAGTACTTGTGTGCACGTGTCTTTTTAGTAAGTTCCCAAGAAGATGGCAACGTAACATTCGCCGAAATATCGGAAAGTGTATATTAAAGTTTATTTAATCTATATTTCCAGTATACGCTGTCAATTCCTTAAATATTAGTTATTATGTCTAACCAGCGTATAAGCCTCTCAACAAGAACAAAAGTAAGTAGTGAGTAAAAGGATAAGAAGTAAGTTTTTTGCATGGAGAACGGTAGGAGTATGGAATCATTCTTGCCTGATATTCTGGTGACAGTGCAAATGGTGGATGAGTGAGTTTCTGATTTGATATGATAGACTTCCTGTTGACTGTTGAAAGTTTTTCCACTTGGTTATACTATAAATTAAAGATACCAAGAAATTATATACTTGGTTTAATCCTTTATCCAAGTGTAAGCAAACAAAGTTTGTGCGTAAAATATAATCAGGACTGGGTCAACTCCTATATAGAAGCTGATGACTTCATATCACTTGACTTAGTGTCCAGAGGTGATACTAAGGTTGAAGTAATGCCGAAGCCATATTTTTCATATACGATTAGCCAAAAACCACCTTTTAGAAATTCAGTTTTTATGCCATGTTTATCATGTTATATATGATATAATTTACAGTATTGTTTCCTCCATTTTAAAGTTATTTCAATAGCCAGAATATTTTACTATTGATGGCACTATCATACAAAGATGTGATAGTTGTTTGACATGAACTGTTAAAAAAAGTTGAGTATTCATAGTAAGGAAGGATATTGTTGTGTTTATTTTGTTACCAATACTGATATTTTGAGTTTGTGCTATTGAAATTGGTAAATTTTTTGTATGTGTGGTCTTGATATCATAACAAATTGTATTGATTGTATTTAACGTGGTGACTGCCAGTTCTGACACATTGTCATCCAGCCCAGCACAATTTAAAGACTACATTATTTGTATCATAGTTGATGATGTAGCTTGCTGTACATGTGGCATGCACACATCCCATTGTTTCAAACTGTGCAGGTGAGGGACGGGAATGTGTATGTGTGCATTAAATGTAGGCAGTAGAAAGTGCTGAGAGAGATAAAAATATTTTGCTCTTGGGATTTGACCTTGGGTAGCATGTCAGAAAGAGATGGTTTAACTGATGGCCATGACTAGGTTTGTGAATGTCAGTTGAAAACAGGATGTGTGGACTGAGAAATAGAACAGCTGAGAAAGGAAATGGAAGAAATGAAAACTGAATTGAGGTGGGTGAATGTGAACATATTGTGAGGTTGGCTAGTGTGAGAAGAACAAGAGTAGGTGTGAGGGAAGGACATCAGAGAGCAAAGGAGAGAGAAAGATGAGACTGAAAAAGAGAAATTAGAGAAGGTCAAGAGAGAGAGAGAGTGTGAAAGCAAGGAATAAAGAGATGAAAAGGAGGGAAAGTGTGTGAGCAAGAAGAGAGAGAGAGAGAGAGAGAGATTAGAATCAGGAGTCAGGAATGCCAGTGAGAGAAGAATTAATTAATCTGTTAGGAGCATTATGTATGAAAATTTACTGATTCAGGGTGTGTCGAGTAGAGTGCCAAAGTAGTGCTTGCCAGGTGGAATAATAGTGAAAGTGGCAATGAAGAAGAGTGAAAATGTAGAGGAGATGATAGTAATGGTTAGTATGAATGACTTGAGATAATGTGAATCATGTAATACACACAAGATTTTAGGTTGATACTAGGGATAGTGAGCAGAAATGTGTCTGAGAAAAGATAGTATGTTGCCCAAGTATAATGATGAGGAGTCGAGAAAAGGAGCCGTGATAACTAATGAGATGATTGTGATAATGTATAGGAAGAGAGATCTGGAATATGTGGATATATGGTGTACATTTGAAGAAATGTACTTCATACATTGAGGGCATTTGGGGAGAGAGAGAGTTGTTTACTGGGCAGATGAGTGAGTCACTAGGGGCGGCTCGTGCATAGGCACTGCGGAACTGCAGCACTCCCAATTTTTCTCAATATATATAAATATATTTATTAATTTATTTATATTTGCTTTTAATATTTAATTTTATCATCAACAATCCTATACAATTCTCTTATTTTCTATAAAAAATAATAAAAATCCATCTTGTAGCACTTGGAGGGTGAAGGACGCTAGCAGCACTGTGTTTACCACAGTGTCATATTGTGCATACGCACGCAAGCATATGCACATCATAGTGAGATACAAGCTATTAGCATAGTGCGGCACTGTCTGTTGTGCATTTCCACTGTTGTTTATATGCAGTTTGCACCAGTAGTAGAGTGTTCGTAGTGCTTATCGTATTTACTCTGTCTCTTTAAATATTTGGACATTACAATTAAAGTCATAACATTTGTTATAGTTTTTATTTTAGAACATTATTAGGGTTATGATTTTATTTTTAAGTAATTTTGAATTATACTAAACTGTATAATTTTATTGATAATAAACAATATTTTTTCATGAAACAAAACAAGAATATATTTTATTTTTAAGTAATTTTGAATTATACCAAACTATATAATTTTATCGATATTTTTTCGTGTTTAATTTTTACCATAATTTTGATATTTTATCTGTTAATACTGATGCAGCTGACAGTGCATATAATAACCTGCTCTTTCAATTGAATTGATGTTCTCTTGTTTATGATTGTTTTCTTATAATTGTATTGATGATCAATTAGTGTTTATTTATAAACCTTTTATGGATGTTTTTTCCACATTATAGATTGCTGGTTTTAGGTTCGTATTATGAATATCATTTAATATCACTGTCTTCCCTTTAATATACTTGTATATCTTGAAAATAATACTAGTTTTCCCCAAATTATTGAAACTCGCATATTGCATTCACTTATCACTAAAATAAGACAAGAGAAATTGCAATACCAAAAAAAAAAAATAATAATAATAATAAATAAATAAATAAATTAAATAACTATACAAACATAATTATTTACATTAAGTAAACTTTAAGGGAAGTCTATCTTGAATTTAAATACAGGAATTAAATTTGAACCACTACCAAAACAAAGGAAACAAATTCCTTTATTAATCCTCTCTAGGATTAAACAACTATAGCTTTTCACTGCAGTCTGTACACAACAAAGGAAGCACATTCCTCTAGTAAATCTCTAGGATTAAACAACTATTGTATATTAATAAAATCAGTACCAATTAAGGAATCTGTTTACACTCTGGTTACAAAGTTAATACTCATTGCAAATTAAGGAATATATCCCACTTCTGTAACTTCAGTGCAAACAAATCTCAGGAATATTGACCTCACTCCAGAAAGTTTAACATGACGACAACTTACATTAACGTATACTGTCTGCTACAGTTCTCTAAACATAATCTTTATTTTATGTATTTAGTTCCTATCATTAACTGAATAACAGTTTCTCTCTTGCCTTCAGTATTTGTAATATGCACACACAATCACAAAGGAATGCTGCTTAGACAAAATAACCAGCTTTCTACTTGAGATAAAATGTTCCATCGTTATTTCATCCATTAGTAGGAAACAAACAGGGTTATAATAAATAAACACTAGACATACTTCATGTCGGAGCTTGCTCTATCCAAACTTTGCTATTGTTTTTCCTTATAACTATATTTGAGGCTTTTTTTGAGGTGGATCACACATGACATGAAAGAAATTATTACTTTCAGATAAATCCATATGTCTCTGAGTACATTCCTATAACCTGTCCTTCCTTCTATCAAAAATGCCACTCATATATCCATAAGTTATCCAGCCACCTTTTTTTCATCTCCTCTTCTCAGCTCTTTTTATTCTCTGTGCATACATGCATGCCACCTTCAAACTCACTGTTATTGGCTAAAGTGCAGTGCAGTTCTTGAACTAACATATACTGTCAGGTCCAAGTGTTTATGTCTTCACCGCCATCTGCTGCTGAAGTTAGGAAAATATTATATCATAATATAAGCTACAGTTACAATTCATTTTAATAGTAACATTTAACGAATAGAATTACATAACATTTCATTCTCTATGTGAAGACAAAGACAGGTGAATTTATATCAGTTGTGCCATATTGCAGTAAGTGGATGAGATTAGAGATTTGGAGTGATGGCTGACAATAGACCAAAGTTTAGAGGGCATATTGCTAGTGTTGCATAGGCTGCATATAGTTCTGCTATAATAAGAAGTACTCTAACATGTAGGGATAAGAAAGTGGTTGTGCCACTGTATAATAAAGCACTGGTCAGATAACATTAGGACTAATGTGCTCAGATCTGGTCACCTGGTTTTCATTTTGATGTGGAGACATCACAATGAAAACCATGATGTGGATAGGGTCCAGAGGTGAGTGACTAAGACAATATCAGGACTTTGAACTGCTGGCTATGGAGAGAGTTTGAAAATTTGTGGATTGCAGAGTTTGGTGGATAAAAGGGAAAGAGGTAACATGATAGAGACATTTAAGTTAGTGAGAAGATTTCATTGAATTAATCCAGATGAGATTATAAAAAGAGTAGAAGGCAAGAGGCAAAATATCAGAGGTCATCCCTGGAAGTTATGTAAGAGTGTGGTGAAGGGAGCGTGATGAGTAGATTTTTTACATGCAGAATTGTCAGTAAATGGAACACATTACCAGAATGTGTTGTTAATGCAAGGAGTGTTAAAGATTTTAAGATTCTATATGATAAATATGTTGTCAGCTGAATGAACCTCTCACAATGAGTCTGCCGACTCCATGGGGATGTAATAATAATAAATGGTGGAGGGGGGGGGATTTATCTTTTTTTAAACTTTATTTCTCGAATTCTTTTTTTATTAAGATTTGCTTAATAAAAAAAAAGAAAATGTGGTGCATCTCAATGAAAATCATCAGATACTCCACATAACATCACTTTTGTGATTTTCTATGCCAATTCGCAAATACAAGCCAAAAATTCTGCTGAAAAACATTGAAGCTGGTATTCCTTAAATTGACAGATTTCTGAAAATGTTTGAATCAAATTGAATCAGTTCTGAATTAAAGATTCCAAGAAATTATATTCTTGGTTTAATCCTTTATCTTTAATCCTTTATCAAAGTGTAAGGAAACAAAGTTTGCGCATGAAGTATTTTCAGGACTGGGCAACTCGTATATAGACTTAATGACTTCTCATCACTTGCCTTAGTATCCCATAATGCAGGGCACATATCCTTATGGACATGAATAATGCTATGCATTATGGGAAGGGTCACTATCTAGACCAGTTTTAACTTTTATTTAGGTCTCATCAGTGGGAGCCAGACCAAGAAGTGATACGAAGGTTGAAGTAATGCAGAAGTCATATTTTCATATACCAGCAGCCAAAAGGTGTCACAGCTTCTTATTAAATTACTCTGGATTAGAGATAGTTGTTGGAAGTTTTCCACTTGGTTATACTATAACTATAAATTTATACTATAAATTAAATATAGTTTCTGGGAAATTCCCATGTTACTCCTCTTAAACACTATTAATATAATTAACGGCTATTTTAGCCTGTTTTTGTTTAGGAGTGTCCCTTATATTTAATACATTGGCTAACATAACTCAAAAAGGGGTATATATATATATATATATTTTTTTTTTTAGGGCGTTACGGGCAAGTATAGAAGGCAATTATGGCAGAATAAAAAATGTGGAAAAATTTTGTACATACCTTGTTTTCGGTTTAAGGATGCCTTCTAAATCCAAGCTCTTGCTGAAAGGTTGTATGTAAACAGGGGGGAGGGGGGAAGACGGAAAGAACATGGGGATGTGCTTGAGACATGGGGAAATAAGTTTGGAAACCCGGGTTACTATTAATAATATATATATAAATATATATATATATATATTATTTTGTTGTGGGGAGAGTGTGGGAGAGGGGGGAAAAACGAAGAGGAAGGGTATCCTTATGTGGAAACTGGGGCAAGGGTTCTTACTGGGATAAGGATACCCTTCCCCTTCGTTTTTCCCCCCCCTCTCCCACACTCTCCCCACAACAAAATAATATATATATATATATATTTATATATATATTATTAATAGTAACCCGGGTTTCCAAACTTATTTCCCCATGTCTCAAGCACATCCCCATGTTCTTTCCGTCTTCCCCCCTCCCCCCTGTTTACATACAACCTTTCAGCAAGAGCTTGGATTTAGAAGGCATCCTTAAACCGAAAACAAGGTATGTACAAAATTTTTCCACATTTTTTATTCTGCCATAATTGCCTTCTATACTCACCCATAATGCCCTAAAATATATATATATATATATATACACACACCCCTTTTTGAGTGATGTTAGCCAATGTATTAAATATAAGGGACACTCCTAAACAAAAACAGGCTAAAATAGCCGTTAATTATATTAAATATAAATTAAAGATTTCAAGAAATTATATTCTTGGTTTAATCCTTTATCCAAGAGTAAGCAAACAGAGTTTGCATCTGAAGTAATTTCAGGACTGGGCAACTCATATATAGAAGCTAATGACGTCTCATCACTTGCCTTAGTATCCCATAATGCAGGGCACATATCCTTATGGACATGTATAATGCTATGCATTATGGGAAGGGTTACTACCCAGACTGTTTTTGACCTGTATTGAGGTGAAAAAGTAAAGGGTTGCTCATCATAGTCCTAGAGTAGTTAGTATAGGGCTGCAAGAGAGCCTGATAGTATTAGGAGAAAGAAATACAGATAGATAGTATGAGAGAAAAGTGCTAATAAATGAAATTAATATAATAGTAATGTATAGTAATAATAGTAATATAATAATATAATAGTAATAATAAAAAAGAGAAAATGCCTCAACTCTTTTATATCATCATATAGTCAAAGGCTATCAGTTTTCCTTTTTCATCAGTCTCATATAGGTGAACAACCAAAAGACCAATTCAAACTAAAATGCAAAGATGACTTATACTGAGGAGGTTTAGCGTTATCTGAATTAACCGCCTTGATTTGGCCTTCTCTGCCTGGGCTTGCTTCCCAGTCATCCCCGCAATTGACATTGAATTAAGAAGATGGAACTATTTCAAAAATCTCTCATAGCAAGAATAGATAGAATTTTATCTCCCCCTGGTGAATATTGCATAATGTGGGTGGTCTACACCATCTAATGATAAATTTGATATCTCCTAGAATGCTTCTTTCTAAATACAAAAAACGTCTGACTGAACAATAAATTTTCCACATCACAATATTGTAAAGCATCTGGATATCATATTGCTATTTGTCAAATCCATGTTTTTTTCTAACCTTCCATAAATGGTATTTTAATTCATTAATTATAAAAATCAAAATTCTCTTCCCATTGTTGACAGTGGTGGGTATTGTAAAAAAATAACCAGTTCTGTTCTAAATAGTGGCATGCCCAACACATTACATAATCTGTTCCAAATACACAGAACAAGAGGGCAGCTGTAGAATGCATGTTCTACTCTGTTTCCAATCATTAACAGATGTCACAGATTGGATTTCCAATATTAAAGTACCTCCATTTGAAGATATTGACTGGAAGGAAGCCATATGCAATTCTCCAAGCAAGATCCCTCCTGTTAGGTACCCTTGGAACTCACCAAGATATGAAACAAAATATTGTTGTCAGTACCTAACTGTGGAACTTTGCAGTGAAAGAGATTATAGATTTCTTTATACCAAATATTTACTTTTTTTAATGGAAAGAATGTCAATTCCAGAGTGTTTTAGCAGTTTTAGAGTTAAGCACAGAGTGTCGTAGTATTCAGGAACAATCTCAGCTTTTGGACCTGTATAATCATTAACTCCAAACATTGGAGGATGAAAATCCAAGTAGTACCGGAGAAAGGTCTGCAATATTTTATGGATTTTAGAAGCTGTATTATTGCTTAAATAGCAGAATTTTAAGACTGGAAGTCTCCAAATCCTCCATGCTTTTTTGATAGTTGAAGAAATTCCTTTTTAACTTCTTGGTATCGGCTGGACCAAAAAAATTGCAGATGCTTACTAGTGGCTTTTCTTCAGCTTCTGTAATGTCTGTAATATTTATTATGTATAGCTGAGCAGGAAAGATTAGGGTTTTGAGTACTATGGCTTTAGAAGAAAAGGAGAGTGGCCCTATTTTCCAGTCTTTTAAAATTCCAAAGTTCTTGTATATAAGTTCTTGGACTGGTAATATTGGATAAGGGGATTCCAAGCATAATGAGAGGTTCTCTCTTAGTGGTTAGTCCAAAAGGAATGCTTCCAAGATCCCACTTTCCATAAACTTTTAATTTAGTCTTCCCTGCATTAATAATTAATGCACTGCTTTTGTTGAATTTTTCCAAAATAACAAAATATATATGTATATATGGAATCAAATTCCTCATGGGCATATGCTATTACCTTATTTTCCTTCATAGTTGAAGGAACTGTTATTCTTTGTACGGCATATGTATTGTTGACTTCTTGTAAGAAAGACTCAAGAACCAATTTTGACCTCATGAGTGGGAGCCAGACCAAAAGGTGATTCCAAGGTTGACATAATACAGAAGTCATAGTTTCATATACCAGTAGCCAAAAGGTGTCGCACCTTATTATTAAATTACACTGGATTAGAGATAGTTGTTGGAAGTTTTTCCACTTGGTTATTCTATAAATTAAAGATTCCAAGAAATTATATTCTTGGTTTAATCCTTTATCCAAATTTAAGCAAACAAAGTTTCCATGTGGAGTATTTTCAGGACTGGGCAACTCGTATATAGAAGCTAATGCATTATAGCATTATGCGATACTAAGGCAAGTGATGAGAAGTCATTAGCTTCTATATGTGAGTTGCCCCAGTCCTGAAAATACTTCAGGTACAAACTTTGTTTGTTTACTCTTGGATAAAGGATTAAACCAAGATTATAATTCCTTGGAATCTTTAATTTATAGCATAACCAAGTAGAAAAACTACCAACAAAATGAATCAAGTTTGTAGTCTGTATACCATTAATCTTGAATGAATACTGTTTAATTGTAAATCGTTGATAAATATGAATGAATGCTAACTTGAATATTATGCGTAAGTGTTAATTTTCATTCAAGAAAGGGGGAAAAAAAAGATTAGGAAATATGGAAACAGCATTTTCTTCCCCCTGATTGAAATAAAATTGTTTTTTTTAGGCTTGTTGTAGACCTGAAGCATAGTACATACTATCAAAAATGCTATGATCCTGATTGTAGACTACAGCGATTTAAATCCAAAGGTAAGTGAAGAGAACACTTTTTTACTTGAACTTTGTGTCAGTCTGATATATCTATTTTATTATATATATATATAATATATATATATATATATATATATATATATATAACAAAAGTTCTGCTTTTCTTTATATAATAAAGAAATATTATATAATAATATTATATATAATAATATTATTATATAAAGAAAAGCAGAACTGTATAGATAACTTTAACTGTTTAAATTTAAGAAGAGAGGAAAATTCTCTCAGCATGGATTCTAGCACCAGTAGCATTGCATCACACACACGCACGCACGTGCACAGACACAAAGAGAGAGATAATTATGCCATATTTTTTGTAATCCCAGAACTGTCTAATAGAGTAATTAATAAATTGCACAGTAATTCTTTATGAATAAGTTTTTCTCTAGCCTTTGCATCTGAATGATTTGCACATGAGCAGTTCAGAAGAAAATAAATCCTAGCTAGAGATGTGCCCTCGTTATTTAGTGTAGTTTTTCCCTCTTTCAAAAGATTACAAATCAGTAGATTAGAAGATAACACAGAAACCATGCTTCAATTCTGAATATAGAACTTTTCAGGCCACTTCATTCCTCCAGTAATCAGGATTTGGTCTTGTGCTAGATCTCTCCGAGAGATGGGAAAAAAACTATAAATCTGCAACTTGTTTTTAATTAATTTTTTTATTAACTTAGTACCTTTGTTTATTAACTTTAATAACTTATAAGTATAAATAAATAAATAAATATATATATATATATATATATATATATATATATATTATAAATAATAATAAAATGGAGTAAAAATTTACATTAAGGAATTAAACTTTCTCCTACAGCTAACTTAAACACTCTCCTCTTTGCCAACGACCAAATAATAATTACAAATTCTGAAGATAACTTACAGAAAGCTATTTTAAATCTAAATGAGATATCCAAAGATTATGGTATGATAATATCAACAGAATAATCAAAAACTATGGCCTTTAAAGCACAAGATCCAGCAAGAACTAAAATAGTAATAGATAACAAGATCTTAGAACAGGTGAATTCATTTAACTACCTAGGATGTATGATCACATATGAAAATGAAAAAGATATAAATGTAAAAATTGCAAAATATTTAAAAATAACAGGTGTAATTAACTCTATATTTAAACCAAACCTAGTTCAAAAACAAACCAGGCTAAAAGTATACAATACATTAGCCCTACCAGTCTTAATGTATGGAAGCAAAATCCGGACAATAAAACAAAAAGACAAACAAAGATTAACAACAGCAGAAATGAAGTTTATGAGAAAAACTGCAAAGTATACCCTATTTGATCACAAAAGAAACGAAGATATTATGAAAGAATTAAACCAAGAACCAGTAATAGAAAAAATTAAAAAATATAAACATAAATGGATGGAACACGTTCAAAGAATGAAAACAGAAAGATTACCAAAACAAACCTTAAAGTACAAACCATTAGGAAAAAGAAAACCAGGATGTCCTCTTAAACAATTCAACGATGACTTCTAATTTAAGCCTAGCATGGCCGGAACAGGCCATGCTAGGCTTAAATCCTCGATACGCATGATGATATATATATATAGATAACTATATATAAGTACACTATAAATAGTGACAATTATCTTGCCCTGTGTTGGTAGTTACCATTAGCAAAGGCCTATTTTGCAAAGAATGATGAAATGATTTAGAATATTGCATTTCTGTTATGACATCAAATGTGCTGCTCTTAAAAGAAAATATCAAAAAGACACTTATTAGATGTGGCAAATATTGTTGTGAAGAACTAGGAAAACCCTGGCTTTTTGCTTAATATGAATGAATCTTGCATATTGAAATATAACAAGAAGAAAAAAAAACAACTTGTAAGTAAAGATGTTGTTATAGACCTGATAGTATAGATGATGAGCAGCACATGTTTAGACAAATTAGTTTGGTAAGTGTAAAGTGAGTGATCTTTATGGGTGACTTCAACTGTAGCAATATAAACTGGGCAAGCACTATTAAGGGAACTGAATTTTTGGATTTCTTGAGGAACAGCTGTCTTTGGCAATATGTGGTGGAGGGAAGACGAGCATCAAGAGTTTTGGATTTGATCAGAGGATCTGATTGTGACTGAGATGTCATACTTGCCCCTGTTTGTGAGTGACCAGTTAGTCCTGACTTGGAAGATACATAGACATATAAAGGTATCAAGGGAGAAGGAAGGAATTTACAGTGGTGTTATGAGGCTGGCAACTATCATAGATGTAGAAACCAGTTTGTAGTAGTGCAGTGGATGAAAGAATTTGAAGGAAGAGATGTCATTAATGCATGGGGGAGACTTACAAATTTGTTGACAGCAATGGAAGATTGTTTATCTTGAGTTATTTAGTATCAGTAGAGTGATTTGGTGGCAAATGGATGACAAGAGAAAACAAAGGGGAAACTACACATGAAAAAGTGATTATGGTAATCAAATAAAGAGAAAAATGTGAATAACAGTTGCATGAGGAATATAAAGTTCAAATCAGGAAAGTGAGTAGTTCAGTGAGAAGAGAAAAATTACAATATGAGAAGAGACTAGCAATGCAATCCAATGAGAATCCCAAGGAGTTTTCATTTGTTATGTGGCTTGTAGGAAGAAAAATGATTGTGTCCTGATTACTTTACCGGATGGAGATGGAACTCTGGTGAGCAATGGAGGTTACATACGAGGATGGTTCCATATGTTTCTGGCCTGACTTACTTTTAGAGGTGATAGAAAGAAACCAGCTGTCACTTTTCAACATAATCTCTTTTCACACCTTGGAATTAACATTTTTATGCCCTTGAAAACATAGTCTGTACTTTTGTCTGCAGTAACTCTTTCACCTTATTGTTATCTCCAAACTTTTTTCTTCGAAGGTCTTTCTTCAGTTTCAAGAAGAGGTAGTAGTCACTGGGTGCTAGATCTGGGCTTGTAGGGTGGGTGGGTGGGTGTTCAGTCTCCTGGAAACCACAGTCCTTCACTGCAGCCTTCGCAACATTAGCCATATGGACTGGAGCATTGTCGTGAAGCAGAGAAACACCATCACTCAGCATTCCTTGTCTCTTCTCCTTTACGGCATTGTGCAGAAGTGAAGTATAATATATTGCATTCATGGTGGTATTCCTTTCCTTGAAGTCAATCAAGAGTATTCTATGTCAGTCCCAAAAGATTGTTGCCATGATCTTCTCGGTGGACTGGGTGACCTTGGCTTTTTTTCAACGGTGCTTTGCCTGGTTTGCACCACTCTGTGGATTCCCTTTTGGAAAGAAGATCATAATAAAGGACGTTGCTTTTATCCTCGGTGACAATGGATTCCAGCATTTCTCTCTGATTCCCTTAGCAAAGAAGCTCTAAAAACTTGCAGGAACAGGTCACATGATACTCCTTCTGAATTGAAGAGAGAAGTTGGGGCATCCACCTTGCACTGACGTGAAGCTTCTTGTGAATGATGTGAAAGATGGTTGTTATAGAGAGCCCCAACCTTAGTGAGATTTCTTTGAGCTTCAGCTGTCTGTCATTGAGCAACTGCTCCTCAACAAGAGAGACATTTTCCTCAGTCATCACTTCCATAGGCTGACCATTACAAGGATCATTTTCGATGCTCTATCTGCCTAGCAGAAACTGTTTTGTCCATTCTTTCATGGTGGAATATGAAGGAGAACTTTCCACATAAACACCATTCAATCACTATTTGACAGCACTTGGAGAAAGCTCTACTTTGGGGAAAAAACTTTATCACAGCGTGGTACTCAATTTTTAACATTATATCCACTTAGTGTGCATGTGTTAGTCACACAAGTGTCTCCAACTGAATGATGCAGAAAGAAAGTTGAAACTGCTACACCAGCCTCCCCATAGATAGTGCTATCTGTCAAGCATGCTGTTTTAAAATTAGCACGAATTTATTATTATTATTATTATTATTCGGGACTCCATGGAGTCGAAAGACTCATCGTAGGAGGTCCCGCCTAAAAAACACTAAGTCTATCATACCACTCCTTAAACTCATTGACCATTCTCACTCTCACCACTCTATCAGGCAATGCATTCCATGGTTCAACTGCCCTCCATGCAAAGAAACCACTCCTCATCCTCTTGCTCACAGCTTCCTTTTGTAACTTCCAGGCATGGCCCCTTGTTATCACTCCTTCCTGCTGTTCAGCCAAGGTAAAGAACTTCCCCAGTGACAACATTGTAACCACCTCTCAACAGTTTAAAAGTCTCAATCATATCACCCCCTCCTTCTTCTATCCACCAAACCCTGCAGCCCACACTCCCTCAGCTGATCCTCATAACTAACATTGTACAGTCCTGAAACCATCTTTGTTATCTGCCTTTGTACCCTTTCCACAGTTAATTTATCCCCTTCAAATCCTGGGGACCAAATCTGAGAACAATAGTCTAAGTGTGGTCTGATCAGGGTCTTATACAACAGAATGATAACTCTCTTATCTCTGCCTGCCAGTGTCCTTCTCAGTATTGCAACAGTCCTCTGAATTACCTTCACCACCTTTGCAATATGTCCCCTGAATTTCAGGTTTCTATAAATCATCCACCCCAGATGTCTTGTCTCCCCTACTTCCTCCAGTATATCTCCTCCCATAGTGTATGCAGCGTCCCATCGATGTGTTCCCAAACCTCAAGACCTTACATTTTGCTGCATTAAACTGACACCCCCATTCACTAGCCCATGTCTAGCTTATTCAAATCCTCTTGCAAGGCTACCACATCTGCACTATTACTAATAACCCTTCCCAGCTTCACATCATCTGCGAACAACTGAACATCCCCCTGCAATCTACTGACAATGTCATTGATATAAAGGTTAAACAATATTGTACTGACTCCTGTGCGACCAAACTTGTATCCTTCTACCTCCTTGAAACTTCCCCACCATACATAACTCTCTGATACCTATTGGACAGCCAATCCTGAATCCAGTTGACCAACCTGACATGCAGACCCACGTGCTGCAACTTAAATATCAGCTTATCATGTGGTACCCTGTCAAATGCCTTTGCTAAGTTTAGGAAAATGGCAGTATATGCCTTTCCTTCATCTACTGCTCTTGTTACTTTATTATAAAAGGCTAGCATATTTCTAAAACAAGAGCACCCTTTAACAAATCCATGTTGACTCTCACTTAGAACATTACCCTCATCTGCCCAATGCTGTATACGGTCCTTCACATTTTTCTGCCCTTATGCAATGGCACTATCTTACCTTCCTTTCATTCCCTGGGCACCTTTCCCATATCCAGACTTTCATTGAAAAGCCAGATCAAAGGAGCTATCAGTTCTTTAGCACATTCTCTCAAAACTCGTGGTGAAATACCATCCAGTCCCACAGCTTTACTGACATCCAGAGTACTCAGTATTTGAAACACATACTCCTCCTTCACCTTTAAAACTCGAACCTGCTCTATCTCTCCAGTATTAAAATTTACTCCTCCAAGATGAACTACTCCAATGAAGTGTTCATGGAACAATTCCACTATGTCCTCTGCATCAGTCACTGTATTCCCATTTTTATCCCACAATGTCATTCTTCCACAATCATTTCTCCTCATACTGGCCACATAGCTAAAAAATTCCCTAGGATTTTCTTGGAATCTTAAGGCCGATCTCTTCTCATATTCCAGTTTTGCCTTCCTTACTATATTAGTCACTCTCCTGGCCTGTGCCGTATATTCTTCATGCATCTGCTCTTCACCTGTCTCCTTACATCTCTTCCATAGCCTCTTTTTCACATGCAGTTCTTGTTTAATATTGTTTATCATCCACTTTACACTAAATTGTGTCCTCTTCTTCACTTGTGGAATACAACTTACTATTGCTGCTAACAAATATTCCTTCACAATTTCCGAAGCATTAATGATATCCTGACCTTCCAATTCCTTCCTCCATTAAATTTCCCTAAGTTGATATTATAATTCCACATATGTTCCCATCTCTTTGATACTCCTGCATGTGTATTCATTTTCCAAATCAAAACCAGGTTGTCACTCTCTCCAAGCGGTGGGAGAGATGTCATCTTAGTTATTATCAACTCATCTGATGCAATGACCAAATCCAAAACTCTTGAACCTCTTGATCCCTCTATTACATGTTGCCTAAGATATTTGTCCCTCAAGAATTCTAGAAATTCCATTCCGTTATTGCTACATGCATCTTCCTCTCCCCAATTTATACTGCTGTAGTTAAAATCTCCCATAACAATCATTCTTCTTGCACTTGCCAAGCTCAACTGCCTAAAAATCTCCTCGTCCCCACCCTGTGTGCTCCTTGGTTTGTAGTAACAACTTACTAAATATCCTGTCTTGCCCACCTCTACCTCACACCATATGCTTTCAAAATCATTGGTGTCATTGCCTTCCAAACCCACCACTCTTAGAGGACATAAGTCATCACTTGCAGTACTCCACCCATCATGCTTTCCCTTCCTATCCTGCTGAAAAATGCTGTACTCTGCTACTTCCATTATTGTTATTATATCCTTTTCTGTCAACCACGTCTCAGTGATCCCAATAATCTTTGGCCAGGCTGATGCTATCAGCGCCACCAATTCCTCTCCTTTATTCTGGATACTCCTGGCATTAGTATAAAGCATAAAAGTGCCAGTGTTTCTATACCTAGCATTATCCCCTCTAGAGTCCACTGGACTCAGCATTACCTGATGTCGTTCCCCCTCCCCCCCCTTTTTTTTTTCTCTAGTACCCATTCCCACAAGAGGCCACGCCTGTTACCATCCACCCTGGGTATTCTAGTTTCTCTGCATTGACACACCAACTCGTTCAGAACAGCAATCTCTCCAGATGCCTACTTCATTCCTCATTCAAATGCAAGCTTTCTGTCTTCAAACGCCATCCAAGCATCCTCATATTCCAATCCTCTCTTCTGACACATTCTAGCTATTATGTTATTCAATGTTACTGCTCTTCTGCTCAGCTGATCACTATTATACCTAGGCAAAATGTACACTATTTTTCCTCTCTGCCCAATTTACATTGCCTCTCAAGTCATTCGTTCCTGCCATCACAATCATCTTATCCACCCTTTCACTCCGTTTAATTTGCATAGCCACACTTTCTATCGTTCCTCCAGGCAAACACTCCTCACGCATCCTATCTTGTACACCACAGATCATTGTGTCCCTATACATTACACCTCTTACCACCCTGTTCCTCGATTGCTCACCTGCAACCCTCACTTTCTCTCCTCTAACACTTTGTCTCTGTGTTCCCCTACTTACCTGCCTTCCTGACATCACTCTGTCCCTGGTTTTAGTGCTCCCTTGCATTCTTCTCATTCCCTCTCTCTTACTGTTTCCCATTCTCTCCTCTTCTATCATTCCCATAACTTTCTCTCATTCCCTCTCTTCCACTGTTCCTATTCTCTCCTCTTCTATCATTCCCATAACCCTCTCTTATTCTCTCTCTTCTATCATTCCCATAAGTCTCTCTCATTCCATCTCTTCTACTGTTCCTATTCTCTCTTCTTCTACCATTCCCATAACACTCTCTCTCTCTCCTTCTGCCCTCCTCTCTCTCTCTCTCTCCCCCCCTTCTCTCTCTCTCTCTCTCTCTCTTCTATTGTTCCTATCCTCTCCTCTTCTATCATTCCCATAACTCTCTCACTCCTATTCTGATTTGCCTTGCATTCATCTCTTTCATTCGCCTAATCTCATCTTTCATACTTCTCATCTCATTCCCCTAGACATTCCACCTGCTCATTCACTTCATCTATCTCTCTCTCTCTCTCTCTACAAGTCAGCCACTCTTGTTTGCCATTCATCCTCCCAATTGAGACCATCTCTGAAAACTTCACAATCATTCAATCTTCCACACTCCCCACTCTCATTTTTTCATTCATATTTTTCTTGCTATTCTCACCCTCTGTCACACCACTCATCTCTCTACATTGAGAATCTCCCACCTCTGACTCAACGATGTCCGTTATAGTCTCAACGAAGTCAGTTATAGTCATCTCTAACTCACCAGGTTCTTCCCATTGCCTGCATTTTGCGCATATACGTATTTCTCCTTCTCTCACCTGCTACATATACAGCTGGTGGGACACATGCATTCCACAAGTCTTGCATGCCACAAAATCCCTTATTATATCATGCAAAATGGAGTCCTTAAATGAAGGTGGATTTGGTGATATGCCATTTGCAATTTTAGCTGCTTCTGCCATTGTTATTCAAAATAGTGTCGAGGAACTATTACAGCTAAATGCTAAATAAGTATTAGTGAGTATAACTATATAATTATCAGTAAACTATAAGTATAAAACATATTAAGTATACTAAATATCTAAATAATGAAAACTTCTGTTATCTTCTCTTCCACTGCTATGCATCCGATTCCAATCCCACCTTCTCAGGAAAACCAAAAAATACACAATATAGAGACAACTTTTGTATGTCAGGACAGAAACTTTCAGACCTACCTCGTAGTTGAGCATTTAATGATCACTTTATTAGAGTTGACCTAAAATTCAAGACATAAGTGGAAGAATTCATTATAACTTTATTAATAACAGAATCACATTAATTTAAATATTTTTATTTGTAGAATTTTCAGTTGTGTTTCATAGCCATTATCAATACAATTATAGGAAAACAATCACAAAAAGAGAACATCAATTTAGTTAAAAGTGCAAGATATTATATGCACTATCGGCTGCAGAAGAAAAGCTCCATCTGCATTAATAGATATCCAAAAAGAAATTACAATAACATAAATTAGGTAATTTTTCAATATAAAATTAATTACAATTTATTGAACACATGAATGGCAAGTGTTGATCAGTATAACTTCCCAAAATCAAGAAAATTTAAGGCAATTGTTTTTGTTAACATTTGTATTGTGAATGTGTTAGCTCAAGGGCTCACTTTAGTGAGTACGGGCATGGCAAACCCAAGGTACCTGATGCTGGACCATGCCTTACTTCATGTAATATATATCTGTTATATTATTCTGTAGACTGGTCCCTCCTCTTCTTTCTCCTCTCCTTGCTCCTTCCCCCTGATGCCATTAGAGTATTCGAGGGCTAGGGGTGAGTCTTTCCTATCTTGCTAAATCGTTATGTCTTATGCAATTTCGTCAAAGAAATTGGGTCTTGGAGAAGAGCGGGTGGTCGTATTATGTGTATATGCCCCGCAAGTTGGTTGTACAGCAGAGGAAAAAGATGAGTTCTGGAACGTGTTAGATGAAGAAATGAGGGAATTGGAAGAAAATGAGATGGTGATTGTCGGAGGAGACTTGAACGGGCACATAGGAAGACAGAATAGAGACTGCGAAAGGGTGCATGGTGGCCACGGAGTGGGAATGATGAACCAGGAAGGAGAGAGGGTTGTGGACTTTGCAGTAGCGTTTGATCTGGCAATTGTGAACTCGTTTTTCTTCAAGAGGGAAGAACATTTGATAACATTTAGAAGTGGTAACAACAGCTCACAAATTGACTACATTTTGACTAGAAGAAAACATCTTAAGGTTGTGACAAATTGTAAAGTAATTCCAACAGATCAAGTAGCACAACAACACCAACTGCTGTGCGCAGACTTTAAAATAAGATCGAAGATAAGAACTTCTGGTTGCCATGGGATGAAGACAATTAAGTGGTTTCGCTTAAAAGAGGAGAGTGTGAGGAATCGTTTTAGGGAGAGAGTGTTAGAGAGGATTTCGGATGGACTGGAAAGTGTACAAGATTGGTGGAAACATAATTCAAAAGTAATCCTGAGCTGTGCAATCGAGGTGCTTGGTGAGACATCTGGAAAGATTAGAGAGCAGAAGGAGGGTTGGTGGTGGAATAATGATGTACAAGTGGCAGTGACAGCTAAGAGGAAGGCAAAGCAGAAGTGGGATGAGTCAAGAGTGGAAGAGGACAGAGAGGTGTACAAAGAGAGAAAGCAAGAAGCCAAGAGAGTTGTGGCACAGGCGAAGGCCATGGTGTCGTGACGTTCTATTTTCATGTTATGTTCTAAATTCGCCATCTTGGTTCAAGTCACTCTTATCAGTATAACACTTAATCACAAATTGATCACCGATCCAAAAGTAGAGAAATTTATAATTATACTGCCCCACTCTATTTTTAGAATAGTCTATATAAAATATTCATGACTATTTTTCACGGTATTAACAACACCACAAACACTTTTATCCACAAGGATGTTTTATTAATGCTAATATTTCGCTGGTTTTTAACTCAGCATCATCAGAGCACAACACACATGTAAACGCGACAGTGAGTGGGTGAAACAATAAAATTGCGAAAGACAAAAGATCTAAAGTCCTATTTTTGGCGCCCTCTAACGAAAAAAAAAAAAAAAAAAAAAAAAAAAAAAAAAAAAAAAAAAAGGCAGCAGTTATCCAGGAGTTTTTCTTAGGATAACCGTCTCCCAAATTTTTGGCAAATTAATGCAACCATATTTGTTAAGGTTGGGAGAATTCTTCAAAGCCATTGCTGACTCAAAAAATAATCTTTCAGATCTATAACAACTCCTAAATAGCACATTCGTTTTCCTCCATCTAATCCTGTGTGAAGGAGTGTCCAAAGCGTGGTCTGCCAGTCCCGACTTGCCATAGTAATAGTAGCGAATGTATCTTTCATGTTCTTCCAGGCGGATGTTCACTGATCTTCCTGTTTGCCCATAATAGGCCAAGTCACAGTCACATGGAACTTCATACACTCCTGGGTGTACTAAAGGGTGAAGTTTATCCTTTGGCGAGCGGATCAGAGTTGCCAGCTTGACATGAGGCTTGAAGGTGGTGCGAAGGCCATGTTTCAACAATACTTTGGCTATCTTTTCCGATGTACCTCTGATATAGGGAATGGAAATGGTCATGTTGTATTCTTGTGTATTGGGGGGGGGCAGAGTAATGGGCCTATGTAGTATTTTTTCTATTTTGTAGGGATTGTAGCCGTTGGCTAAGAACGTATGGCGCAGGTACTGGAGTTCAGTGGTCAGAGCTGTATCGTTAGAACAAATGGCTCTGGCTCTGTGTGTAAGTGTTTTTAAAATGCCGTACTGTTGGACTGGGTGATGATGTGATTGTTTATGTAGGTATCTTCCTGTGTGTGTAGGCTTCCTGTAAATAGAAAAGGATAGTGATCCATCTGAAAGGCGGGTGACTAATGTGTCAAGAAATGGTAGACAGTTATTTGATTCTTTTTCCACTGTGAAGTGAATTTTGGGGTGTTGGCTGTTTAGGTAGGTGACAAAAGCGTCCAAAGTGTCTTGTCCATGGGGCCAGATGGCAAACACATCGTCTACGTAGCGCAACCAGACTTGTGGCTTGTACGTAGCTGTGGTAAGTACTTGGTTTTCAAAGTGTTCCATGTAAAAATTTGCTAATGGGGGGGAGAGGGGGGAACCCATTGCAGTACCATTAATCTGTTTGTAGAATTTCCCACCCCATGTAAAGTAACCTGCATTCATAGTAAATTGAAATAATTCAAAAATGTCTGGGGGAAATTTAGACTTGATTAAATCAAGAGTGTCTATAAGTGGTACATTGGTAAATAGGGAGGTGACATCGAAACTAACCATTATGTCTGAATTTTTTAGGATTAGATTTTTAACCAGTGTTTTGAAATGGATTGAATTTTTAACAAAAGTAGAGGAGTTGCCAGTAAGTGGGGCAAGAGACTTAGCTAAATGCCGGGCCAGTTTATATGTGGGACTATCTATGCTATCAACTATGGGGCGTAGGGGAACATTAGTTTTGTGGATTTTTGGTAATCCATAAATACGGGGTGTTTTAACATGAATTGGTTTTATTTTCCTGATGATTTCTTTGGGCCATGATGTCACTTTTTTTAGTAATTTTCGGACTTTTTTCTTTTGCGACATTGTAGGGTCTCGATGTATACTTTGATAGGTGGAACTGTCACATATAAGATCTTGCATTTTTTTGTTATATTCTTCTTTATTCATGATAACTGTTGCATTGCCTTTATCGGCTTTTGTAATAATAATATTTTTATTATTATATAACTTTTTTAGGGCAGTTATTTGCTTATGTGGTATATTACTTTTTGGCGGCTTAGCTTTGTTTATAATATTTGCTATGTCTAGTCGCATGTTATTGGCCATTGCTGGCGGAAGATCGTGAATACCCCGTTCTACTTTCATCATAATTTCGAGTTTGGGAATTCGTTTGGGCGCGATGGCAAAGTTATGTCCTAGACTGAGAGCGTTCTTGGCTTCTTCAGTGAGTGTTTCCGACGATAGGTTTACGACCACGTGGTCTCGTTGAAGTTGCGGTCGGGACTTCGTATGTTGGCGCTGTTGTAGTAGTTCAAATTTCTTTAGGTGCTTGCTTTTAACTTTTGTGAATTCTTTTTTTGCTGCAACTTCGGAGATCTGCTGTAGGACAGTCCATATTTCAGGATTTAATAAGTTTATTAGTTCTTGTTGTAGAGCTGTGATAGAGCTGTTTAGCTTACTAAGCTCTATGCGAGTAGCGGCGATTTGTTCTCGAAGAAGCGCTAAACTCGCCCGTCGATAAATACGATGTGCCTTTGCCGATTGCAACTTTTCTTTGAATTTCAGAAACGATGGAATAATGTCGTTGTCGCGGCATCGTTTAAGGAAGGCTAACCGGTTCAATTTTCTGGACAATTTCAGTTTTAACTTACCGAACCGTCGCGCTTTGTAGACAATATCTTCTCCGTGTAGAATCATTAATCTAACTGATAAGCTTAGGCGTTGATGGTTATTCATGACTATTTTTCACGGTATTAACAACACCACAAACACTTTTATCCACAAGGATGTTTTATTAATGCTAATATTTCGCTGGTTTTTAACTCAGCATCATCAGAGCACAACACACATGTAAACGCGACAGTGAGTGGGTGAAACAATAACATTACTCTGCCCCCCCCCAATACACAAGAATACAACATGACCATTTCCATTCCCTATATCAGAGGTACATCGGAAAAGATAGCCAAAGTATTGTTGAAACATGGCCTTCGCACCACCTTCAAGCCTCATGTCAAGCTGGCAACTCTGATCCGCTCGCCAAAGGATAAACTTCACCCTTTAGTACACCCAGGAGTGTATGAAGTTCCATGTGACTGTGACTTGGCCTATTATGGGCAAACAGGAAGATCAGTGAACATCCGCCTGGAAGAACATGAAAGATACATTCGCTACTATTACTATGGCAAGTCGGGACTGGCAGACCACGCTTTGGACACTCCTTCACACAGGATTAGATGGAGGAAAACGAATGTGCTATTTAGGAGTTGTTATAGATCTGAAAGATTATTTTTTGAGTCAGCAATGGCTTTGAAGAATTCTCCCAACCTTAACAAATATGGTTGCATTAATTTGCCAAAAATTTGGGAGACGGTTATCCTAAGAAAAACTCCTGGATAACTGCTGCCTTTTTTTTTTTTTTTTTTTTTTTTTTTTTTTTTTTTCCGTTAGAGGGCGCCAAAAATAGGACTTTAGATCTTTTGTCTTTCGCAATTTTATTGTTTCACCCACTCACTGTCGCGTTTACATGTGTGTTGTGCTCTGATGATGCTGAGTTAAAAACCAGCGAAATATTAGCATTAATAAAACATCCTTGTGGATAAAAGTGTTTGTGGTGTTGTTAATACCGTGAAAAATAGTCATGAATAACCATCAACGCCTAAGCTTATCAGTTAGATTAATCTATATAAAATAGTAGGATCAATTCTTAATTAAGTTATCAGTCTTCTCTTTAGGCCAAATCATTTATTATTATTCTACTTGGGGCACCCGCAAGATTCGAATTTTTTATGAACGGTGCAATAAAAGGGAGTTCAGGCAAACACAATATTTAGATTAACAAAATAAAACATTTAATATACGATATATAGCAAATACATGAATTTTACTTTTAAATAAAACAATACAAATAACTTAATACATCTTGCTAAGTCACTCATTCCAATTCAATGTTTTAAACTTTAAAATACAATTCACTGCTTCAAAATTATAAATTTTCTTAATTCTAGTTAATAAAACAAAACTTCTCATTTGATCAGTCTGCACACATCTGTCAGTTGTACTTAATGTTTAAATTCACAGCAGGCACTATTCAAGGTAGACAATATTCCAAGCAATCTTATTTCGGACTTTGAACTTCGAAGATACACTATAGTTAATGTTAGAATAAATAAACATGTATGACTACTCTTACCAGATACAATCTTCAATACATCAATTAATTGTGAGCACACTTATGAATTAACTTATTTACGTTAGCGGAACACATTAATAAAACTTCTGCAACGATTTAACTGAACTACTGTTAGTTGCGCTTCACTATTCAAAAAAAAAAACACATCAATAAGGCATTGATATCTTTCCTTGTTTACTTTTCTCAAACTAGTTAATTTCAATATGATTCTTCTCAGGGCAACATAAAATTAAGACGTAATCCTAGACTAACTGGAACTAATCAGAATTTTTCATTGGATGTCCAGCTCTTTATTTATCCAGATATGGCATTAATTTTCCTATACAACACAGCTGACTTCACTTGCAGCTAAGTATATGATTCACTATGTTTTGGCTCATTTCTAAACACTATTCTCATGAATTTCTGCCCTAAAGAATTTACAATTTTCTTTCACTTCCTTGCTTATATCCTACTTTCCTTCAGGCTCCGCAAAACTCTTCCCTTTTCTTTCTATAAAATTCTTATTGCCTCCCTTTCTCCTTTCTGGTTCCAAGGTCACGCACTCTTCGACTCGTGCTCGTTTATTTCATGCGTCTCCATGACAACGCATGAACGTAAACATTTCGCTAATGTAATACAACGCTCTACTCTTACATAAGTGATTACATAACATTAAATTTTTACAAATAAGAATAAACAGAATATTTGAGCTACTTAATCAGCTTTTTCATTACGTATACAATTATTTATAATAACACTTTTTGTTACCTTATATATATATTTTAGTTATCATAAATTTCTACACATATTATTATTTAATAAATTAATAGTAGGTTAAGTTTAGAATAAATATTTAAATAGTAATCCTTATTTAAGGAACAATAAATAATTTTTATACAAATCATGATTAATATTCATTCACATTTAACAATGTTAAATGTGAATGAAAAAAAATAAATTACACAACATAGTTTCATTCACAATTTCACAATGGCATATCAAGATCTGTATGATCAATTAGAAACAAAGGAAGGACAGAGAAAAATTTACCAACTAGCGAAATGTAGAAATAAAGCAGCTAAGGACATCTTACATGTGAGGCAGATCAAAGATGCTGAAGGAAGAGTATTATGGAGGGATGTGGGCATAAGAAACAGATGGAAAATATACTTTGAGGGACTTCTGAATGAGGAAAATGCAAGGACTCACAGAGGAGATGGGCAGCCTTCTGAGGGGATGGTGCAGAACATCAGTAGAATGGAAGTGACAGAGGCC
Source organism: Typopeltis vanoorti (assembly GCF_054136105.1). Taxonomy (NCBI): domain Eukaryota; kingdom Metazoa; phylum Arthropoda; class Arachnida; order Uropygi; family Thelyphonidae; genus Typopeltis; species Typopeltis vanoorti. The sequence goes on along the minus strand of NC_143555.1, from coordinate 2,891,444 downwards.
ATGAAGAGGATGAGGAATGGAAAAGCGGTGGGCCCCGACAGAATTCCAGTGGAGGCATGGAAGGCACTGGGGGAAGAGGGAATTGACCTGCTGTGGGACCTGTTCATGAAAGTTTGCCAACAGGAAAATATACCCGAGGAATGGAGGGAGAGTACTCTTGTTCCCATCTACAAGGGTAAAGGGGATGCACAAGACTGTAAAAATTACAGAGGAATAAAGTTGATGTCCCACACAATGAAGATCCTAGAAAGGGTTCTTGATGGTAGATTGAGGGAGGAGGTGGAGATTGCAAAGGAACAATTTGGCTTCATGCCTGGTAGATCAACAACAGATGCTATCTTTGGGTTACGACAGATGATGGAAAAATATCGAGAGAAACAAAGGGAGCTACATCTGGTATTTATTGATCTGGAGAAAGCATACGATAGAGTGCCAAGGCAAGAAGTCTGGAGGTGTCTGAGGGAGAAGAAGGTGCCGGAGAAATATGTCAGGTTGGTGCGGGAAATGTACAGAAATGTGAAGACAAGTGTTCGGACCTGTTTGGGACAGACAGAAAGTTTTCAAGTAACAGTTGGCTTGCATCAAGGGTCAGCATTAAGTCCATTTCTGTTTAATATTGTGATGGAGGTGGTAACAGAGGAGTTGAGAGAAGATGCACCTTGGACAATGTTGTATGCAGATGACATCTTGCTGTGTGTAGATTCAAGAGAAGAAGTGGAAACTAAACTGGAAAGACGGAGAAAAGTACTGGAAGAGAGAGGTATGAGACTGAGCAGAAGTAAGACAGAGTATATGTATTGCACGGTGGTGGGCGGTGGTCAGGAGACAGATCTGGAGCTGGAAGGAAATGTCATCAGGAAGGTGAGAGACTTTAGATACTTAGGTTCAACAGTGGAAGAAGATGGAGGAGCTGAGAAGGAAGTGGGATGCAGGATACAAGCGGGTTGGAGGAACTGGAGGGAGATGGCTGGAGTGTTATGTGATAAGAGGGTGCCGATCAATCTGAAAGGCAAAATTTATAGGACAGTAGTGAGGCCAGCTATGACATATGCTATAGAAACTGTGGCCCTGAGGAAAAATAACATTAGCAGGATGGAAGTAGCAGAGATGAGAATGCTTAGGTGGATGTGCGGTGTGACCAGAAAGGATCATCTGAGAAATGACTATGTCAGGGGAACTGTGAAAGTTACGAACTTAGGAGCGAAAATACAGGAGACAAGGTTGAGATGGTTTGGTCATGTGATGAGGAGGGAGGACGAATATGTGGGAAGAAGGGTCATGCAGATGGATGTGCAAGGAAGGCGGAAGCGTGGGCGGCCAAAGAAGAGATGGAGGGAGCTGGTAGAAGAGGACTTCGAGGATGAAGAACTTGGATGTGGTGACAGCCCAAGACAGGAAGGTGTGGAGGAGACTCATAACAAACAGTGACCCCACTTAAGTGGGAGAAGCTGCAGAAGAAGAAGAAGAAGATTGTGAATGTGTGCCTCACTGTTTTCTTTGTACAGTCTTTACAGAAAAAAACTTTTATGTAATACTTTGGTTTTGTTCCACTGAATCCTGTGTTTTGTAAATAATGCATGCCTTACTAAACTGGATTTATTGGGTTCTTTTAAGTGAAATATATTCTTGATGTTCACAAAAAATTTGTGTAGAATCTATCCAGAATAACATAAGCTCAAAATGCAGGGGATTCTATAAACTCCAGGATAAGAAACAGCTGGATCTTTGTCTTTAGGAGAGATAGGAGAGTATTAAGCTTACAAACTGGATGGAAAGATTTTTATCTGAAAGTCCTTTATGTACTTTTGTATTATATTATAACCAGTGGTGAGCTATGGAAATTTTAACAATGGGCTCGCATCGTCGAGCAAAAAAAGAGCTGTATTTCGCACAAAAATGTTTATTAATACAGCTTTTGTACAAATGCCAATCAAAAAGTATGAGGGGAACAATCAACCTGTAAAGGCTATCATTTTTAAACAAATCTTTCATGATCTAAACATGAAATATTTGCACACAATCATCGTGTTAATTTATCTTACATAAGAAAAACATTTTTTAACTATCAAAATATAATAAGAATAAAATCTTTTATAATCACACATATGCAATGGTCCGCATTTTTTTATAAACAAAATAAATTTCTTTTGTTGCGAAAAAAGTTTTCGACAAACAATCTATAAATAATAAATATTATCTAAACACAATATTGAAGTACGTTATATTTCTCTTTTGTTTTTATATTTCAAGTGATAATCAACAGTACCAATCAAGGGGCATTATTTTATAGTCCTATTTATTAATATGCAATTATCAAAAGTGAATTCTTATTTGTAAAATAGTGGTAACAGTAACTATCATATTTTATTTAATAAAATCACTTTGTTAGGTTACCGTACGAGTGTTTCGCTTAAATTTCAATTTTTTTTTTTTTTTTTTTTTGAAAAAATAAAAAATTAAACAAGAAGAACAAGGGGCTTGCAAATTTGAGAAAAATTTAACAAAGGGCTCGGACGAGCCCCTTATAGCTCACCACTGATTATAACCATTAGAGATAAAAGTAGACAGTTGATAGTAAGAATTAGTTTTGTATATATTGAGAACTGTAGATTACCATTTGGTTGATGTAGAATGAGAACATCCAGAAAAGGAAGACAATTGTTATCTACTTCCAAGGTAAATTTGATTCTTGGATTTATTGAATTAATTTTTTCAAGAAATTCATGAGGATCGGACAAGGAGTTCCATACAGCAAGAACATTATCAACATATCTATACCAAATCGATGGTTTAGGTGAAAAAACATCCAGAATATGTTGTTCGAAATGTTATAAAGTAATTAGCTAAATTTGGTGAAGTGGGAGACCCATAGCTATTTCTTCTGTTTTTATAATTTGTTTTGAAATATTCTGAATTAATGACAATCGAAAATTTTACAATATCAGGAGGAAAGTCATTATGAAGTAATCCAATCGTATTAGTCAGAGGTATGTTTGTAAAAAGTAAGAGTACATGAAAACTTAATAGATCTGTGGGTTGTAAGGATAATCTTGAAATTTTATTCTTAAAATATATCGAATTTTTTATTATTGTTTGAAGTTCATATGACATACTGCAAAGGTTATAAAGACATCTCGGAGAATTTATACAGTATTGAGGACATTGATCACGAGAAATAAAAGCATGCTGGTCCCATTCTATAAAGCTTTGATTAGACCACATCTGGATTTTTATACTCAGATCTGGTCACTGGGATTTGAAGGGGATGAAGTAACCATAGAAATAGTTATCAAATGATATCATGCCTGAGTTCATTATGAGAATAGACTGAGGGTATGCATACTGCAAAAGTTGATAGATAGAAGAGAAAAATGAGACCTTTAAGCTATTGAAGGGCTCTTATCTAATTAACACTGAGGAGATTTTTCATATGGTAGAAAGAGGGAAGGAACAAGGACCATCTCTGGAAGTTATGAAAGGAATTACTGAGTAAAAGAGTAGTAAGTGTTTTTGCATGGAGAGTGGTTGGAGCATGAAAATAATTGCCTCAGAGGGTGATCAAGTGCTGACTGTGGATACTTTATAAAGAGTAGTATGGTAGACTTTGTACTGTGTAGTGTTGACTTCCAATTACGAGTCTTTTGACTCCATGGAGCTCGAGAAAATAATAAAGTATATGAGAATAACAGAAAGAGAGTAGTTGGGTGTTTAAAAATGTGTAATGTGATGTATATAATGACTGGTACATGACTCAAATAGTTCTTCTTCCATAAGTTCACCTTATTAATTTATTTGAAGGTAAAGAAGGAAAGCAGTTTGAATGTGCACACACAAACAAACTGCCCTATTGTTTTAACTTTTTTCTACTGAAATTGAAATGGTTAATAATTTCAGTAAAGATGTTCACATTTCAACAAGTTGCTTATCCATCTGTTCTTACATAAAAACAGATGGACTTTAAATAGAGTACTTAGTCATACCTCGGTTAATGTTACCTCTGGTAATGAAGCCTCGATATAACAAAGTCTGCAATTTCAAGCCTCATTTTACGTAAAAATATTAAAATTCTAATTTCAACACCCAGCAATCATCCAGTTTGCGAACGACGGCGACTCGTCATGTACTCCCAAGCTGTGGGTGTGTCTGTTTTAACAGTTTTGTGTGTCATCTGCATAATTTAGTCATTGCTACACTTCGTAGGGTGTGTTTCAGTGTGACGTATGTTCTCTGATAGCGTTATTGTAGATTTTGTAAATATTAATATTTAGTTAAAATGTCAGAATCAAGGGAAAGAAAAGCAATTTCTTTAGAAACTAAATTAAATATCATACAACATGGTAAAAGAAAATCCGGCACATTCTTTAGGATTAGTGCAGTGAACTTTAACAACCATACTTAGTCGATGATGGTTTTCCAGTGGAAGATTTAAAAAAAAACTTGTTAGCAACAAAGCCAAAGAAAATGAATATGAAATTAAAAAAGTTCTTACTGAAAAAGTGTTAGCAACCAAAGATTTAAAAAGGTGCTTGAATGACATTGAAAATGTTTTAAATTTTTTCAGTGAAAATTATCCTTATTTAGAAAGAAGTGTTATTGTTAAGCGATCAGTGTTAAATGCAATAAATCCGTATAGGCAATTATTAAATGAAAGGGAAAAAAAACATAAACAATCAACTTTAGATTCATATTTTAAAATGTCGTGATTTTATCTTTGTTAGGTATGTAATTTTGACTTTTTATTTAATAAAGCTTTTCTTTTTTCAAAAAAAGTCTTTCGTTTTCTTTATGTCTGAATGTATCCCTATTATGGCCATAGTATTTTTACCTCTGAGAACGAAGTTTCACTTAACAAAGTAATTTCGTGGAACGCATCCTCTTCGTTAATCAAGGTATGACTGTATGTGTTTTAAAAATATTATTTTTTATGTATATTATTTCTGGGAAAACTCCCATGTTACTCCTCTTAATAAACTATTATAATTATGGCTATTTTGCCTGCTTCAGTTTAGGAGTGCCCCTGTTTAAATGTCATTGGCTATTTACTCACGGATTCTTAGGGCATTGTAGATGTAAATTTACCAAAAAGTATATGTAGCATAAGGAAGAGAAATTTACACATACCTCTTTCTGAGTGTTGCGGCTTTTCTTCTTTATGCGATGTCCGAAAACTACTGAGTATGTGGAGGGGGGGGTAGGCAATTTGGGAAAATTAAATTAGAAAAACCCGTTTTTTTTTTTTTTTCCCGTAATATATATATATAAACATATATAATATATTATATAGGGTGGGGGAAAGGTGAAAGCGTTGATTATTTATATGTGGGGAAAAGGGGGTTGACGGGGTGCAGTCCATTTCGACTATTCTCGGTCGTCATCTGAACACATGGGGAAAGTGGATGCTATGTCAGGTCGGGTAGGTGCTTCTGTTTTTGAAGTATTTGTGTTATCGCCTATTGGTCGGGGTTGTGACCTCAATTTTATGTTGTGAAGCTTCCAAACCTCGGAGATTATGTAGGGCCTGTGTATGTTGATAGAGTTCGCGTCACATTTTATGGCTATTGTTTCCGATATTCTTAACATTGTTTCATTGTTGTCTGTCTACTATGATGGCCTTGTCGATCTGCAGGGTATGTTTTTGTTCAAGGGCATGAACAGCTATTTCCGTTTTTCCTGTGCTTTGTATTCGATTTTTCTTTTTGATGTTACATTTTTTAGTGTTTAGATGTTCTGGAATAGGGATGTTACAATCACGGTAGTGTTCTTGTAGTCTTGCCCATAAAAACCTGATGGTGGAACCTGTGTAGGTAATATCACAGTCTTTATTTTTTATATAAAATAGCTAATACAACCAACTCTTACTATAATAAACTACTAGAAATTCTTAACTAAAGCTCCATGGATATGGAGCTTTAGTTAAGAATACTACACATACTACACATACACATACTACACGCACAAGTATCATACGAATCATACTTATTCTTGAATCCATTCACACTGCTTGCAAACACAACATCCAGTGGCAATCCATTTCAGTCATGTACCACCCTATGAGAGAAAAATCTAGCCCTCATTCCCTTCCTAGCGGCATTAATTTTCAGCTTCCAAGGATGCTCTCTTGTCCTTTCCCCACCCTCCATAAAATGAAAAATTCCATCTACTGAAATTCTGTATGACCCTTTTAGAAGTTTGTAAGTCTCAATCATATTAGCCCTCTTTCTCCTGTCAATCTGTCTTAATAATCGTTATTCCACAGTTATAATATAATTATACTTTTTTACTCTCCTTTGCTTTCTCTCTACTGTATCAATCACAATAGAGACCAGACCTGATGAAATAATCCAAGTGAGGTCTTATCAAGGACTTGTAAAGAGGCAAAATGACATCCTTATCGTTACATATGAAAGTTTGTTTCAGCATTACAATTATGTTTTGAGTTGTATTTGCAATATTTGCTACATGACCATTGAACTTCAACTTGCACCCCAAGATCCCTAGACTGATCACTTTCTTCTAGCATAATCCCACAAATATAATATGAATTGGATATCTAATCTTGCCAAAGGTCACGAGTTTATATTTATCGACATTGAACTGACATCCATTTTCCCATACCCATATTTCCAGCCTATTCAAATCATTATGTAAGTACTGCATATCGGCAGCATTCTTGATTACCCTACCTACCTTTGCATCATCAGCAAATAGCTGTATCTCACCTGTCAAATCCTTCCCAATATCATTAATGTACAGATTGAATAACAGTGGACCAAGGACTGATCCTTGTGGTACACCACTAGTTATTTCTTTTTATTTTTATTATTTGTACTGGTTATGGGCAGTACTACCCTTACATCACGTCCAGACATCTTGTCCAGACTTGATATAGGCCTAAGTCTTTACAAGTGTTTTACCCTATGCCTATTCTAGTTATCATTGTAGTCATTCTCTGGTGGCAACGGCATGCCACCAGTGTGCCCTGTAAGGCCCTCAAGGAAAGAACTTTTATATCCTTCTGCGTAAGCCCAAGCGGTTTTAAGTCTTTATAACTATCTGCTCTCCAAATGCCATGTAAAGAGATGGTGGCACTGGTAAACCTCAGAGTTGCCCCATGCTCCTCCTGTATCTTACTAACTAGATCTTGGTTATCCTTATAATAGTTTACCTTATTAGTATGGCTATAGGCTAGTGGGTGCCCTGTTCCCACCAACTGAGCATCAACTACCCAAACATCACCATCTCTTTTAATCACTAAGTCTGGTTTATGCAAACCTGCAGAGATTCTATAATGTGGTTCCACTGCGGTCTCCCAACCTTTGTTTTTAAAGCGATTGTTCAGAATGGAGACCACGGTGTCATGCCTCCACACAACACTGGTGCAAAGCAACACAGGGCTATATGAGACAATGTCCCACTGTAGTGGGAGTCAGCCCTACAGTTTGAGTCGTCACTACCCCATCGAGCTGTGCAGGCTCGAGTGGGTAGGGAATTGATCCTTGCCCTGATAAGGTCAATATACTCAAACCCAGGGAGGAGTCTGGTGCTATCCCTTACCCAATCGTGCTGGGGAGGAACCAGATATGACTCTTTTAAAGGAGCACCATCTACAGAAGAGTGTAGCAGAGATGCCCATCTCTTGTATTCTACAGGTGCTGACTCAATTAAGGTACCTTGATAATGGGACTAGCCTTTAGCCCGCCTAAAGTCTTCTTGTATTAATGGGCTATAGAAAACCTCTCTGCAGATAGGGGAAGAAGATAGTTCTAATTTTGCGATTCTGGACAGCCACAGGTGTGAGATCACCCATCTAAGTGATGGGACCCCCTGAGCCTGCCGTCCTTCACACTCGCGTGGAATATGCAGTAGGGGTGTCGGCAGTCAGAGCCATGATCTCACAGCTGAATGGATAGCCCTGCCCATTCGGGACAGTACCAAGATATATGTCCTACCAAGCACCAATGTGGTAAAAGCGATGTAGGAGATAGTGGGAAAGGAGAAACAGTCTTTGCTGGGGCTTGAGAGGCGCTTTCCTCAAAGAAGTGATCCCAGCTTCTAGGATAGAAGGGACCTTCTCTTTGGGATGAACATTATACCGAGGTATCTCCACTCTTCCAGGGTGGTCAAAGCATACAACGGCCTTCCGTGCAGGGAAAACTCTATAGTCTCAACCTTAAGCTTCTTGTCACGACCAGAGGGGACAAGAGCTAAAGAGCAGGACTTCTCTACATTAATAGAAAGGCCTCGAATAGAGAAAGTAAACTGTCTGGTCAAGGTGTTCCTGCAAGCCTACCTTAGTCGAGGCTACGAGAATAAGATCGCCTGCAAAGGCCATAGCATTAAAGGAAGAAGCTCCTAGTGAGTAGCCTATATGTCTAGGAAGAGAGTGAAGAAACTCATCTATGATGCAGTTAAAGAAAAGGGGAGAAACAGTCTTTGCTGGGGCTTGAGAGGAGCTTTCCTCAAAGAAGCAATCCCAGCTTCTAGGATAGAAGGGACAGAAGAGACACCTGGCGAATACCATGCACTGCAGGAATAGAAGTCGCATGGGATCCTGTAGTGAAAGTAATGGAACTCCCCAAGTATAGCTCCATACCATAGGAAAGAAAGGGTTCTGGACATCCAGCAATAGACAGCGCTTGAAGGAGAGCAGGAAGGGAGACTCTATCAAAGGCCTTTTGGAGGTCCAGCAAAGCCATATATAGAGGCTTAAGGTGGCGTCGGGAATCAGAGAGAAGAGAAGAAAGAAGATATATATTCTTAGCACAGCATCTGAAGGGACAAAAGTTCTCTGTCTATATCATGCTGTATATGTTGCTGAAGTCGTTTAACTAAGATTTTATGATAGTCTAAGTATCACAGGGAGATGGTAATAGGTCTAAAGTCTGATGCACAGCTTGAAGTTTCTTTCTTTGGAATGAAGATAGTTCTTGAAGTGCATAGGTATGGTGGTATTGCTTTACTGGAAGGGAGAATGTCCAATAAGTCTTGAAGAATCTTCAGCGGCATCTTCTGAAGCCTAGACGCAGGAAAGCCATCAGGTCCAGAGGTGCAGAAATTGGATGGAAGAGCTGCTTTGATCTCCTGGATGGAGACAGCTGGTAGTATATTTGAAGGGCAGGAATGGACCTCAATATCGTAGGATGGTCATCATCAGGGAAGTGTGGAGATAGAGCAGAAAGACTGCTCTCCAGAATCTAACAAAATCATCATGTAAGTCTGCTAGAGGTAGAGGGGAAGCACCGTCAAGGATGATTTTGGCACATTGCTCTCTTTTCTTTTTATAGAGGGTCTGCATGGCTGCATAGGCCCTCTTTTCTTTTTATAGAGGACCTGCATGGCTGCATAGGCCCTCTTCCTCTGCTTCCTATTTGACAAAGTCATTGTAGAATGAGACGTAGGCTGATGTTGACAAGGCATGAAGCGTTCAGAGAATTCAGCATGGAGGTAGACATTTAACTGATCTGTGATATCCATTCCCAGAAGGTGAGTCTGGATGAGATAGTTAAGAATTTGAGTTATATTCTGGAAGAGAAGGATCATCTAGAGATGATGCCAGTCTGAGAATCAAAGCCTCTTCTTCAACAGTAGGATGGTGGCTGGAAGATGGAGAGGCAGGGACAGGAGATACGGAGATATTACCTGTCCCTACCTGTGGCAGATGGGCTGCCAATTCTTGAACTAAGCCTTTGTAACTAGCTTTCTGTCTATGACACTTGATGGCATCCAAAGATCTTAATGGCAACATCTTAAATAAAGCCTCATTGATTTTCTTTATCCCTCGAGCCGTCAAATCGATCTCATGAGTGGCGAGGATCTTTTCTTCTTTGGCAGTCCAACGTGCTTTGATGTGCTCAGTTCTTATTGTAGTGTTGGTTTCGGCTGGATGTTTCGAGGTGTGATGCACGGCAAGACCAACTGCGGTGGAGAATGCACAATCTGAGATTTGGAACTCCTTGACTGCCAGAACAAGCACGATGAGAACTTGAAGAAATGGGTTGATGACAGTTCTTTCTTTTAACTTTCTTCCTGAGGATGCCACTGGGATGGGTGGCAGGATCACCTCAAAACAAGAAACAGACATCTGGAATCACACTTGACGAGTTTCCTGGCTCCGGCCTATAAGAGTTGGAGCCTTCATCTGATGAGTTATTGCAAGCAAGGAAACTTAACCCTACTAGGGCTGCTAACCCTGGAAGGGAGGAATAGCGTAGCAGGCCAGTCAGTTACACGAAGGTGTCTAGGAATCGCCCCTAGGAGGCCACCTACTGCTGCACTTGCGAAGTGTCTCAGGGGATGTGCAAGCCAAGACAACAACACTTTGGTTTCCCAAACCATTCCTTAAACCTTGTAGACTCACATCCCCTGTATACCACTTTTTGATATTTGTCAATCAGCCATCCTGTTATCTACACTAATATTTTATAATCCAAACCTATATTCTCCAATTTATGCAACAGCCTTCCATGCTATATTTTGTCACAAACCTTACGAAAATCCAAAAGTATTATGGTGTATTCATTTTCCTTGTCTAACTCAGTGGTAACATTATTATAGAATGTGAGGAAGTTGCTAAAACATGACCTTCCTTTAGTAACGCATGCTGTTCACTGCAAAGTAGAGATTCACTGTCAATCCATTTCTGAATTTGAGCCCTAATCAATTTTTCCAATATCTTCACAGCCATTCTTGAGATACTGATTGGTTGATCGTCGGATACACTCTTTTCATTCCTGCAGAATCTTCCCTGTTCTGAGACTCAAATTATATAGCCAGTTCAGCTGAACATTCTTTTAGCACCTGTGCTGATATTCACCCTATTGCTGAATTCTAATTCAGTTTGTGCAACAGTTCTAATACCTCCTCTTCATACACCTGCATTTCTTCATTCAGTGAAGCAGTATCATAGAACTCAGTGTTGCATTCACCAGGTTGATAGCATTTAGCCAAATGGCTGCTGAATAATTGAACAACCTCTTCTGCATTCAGAAGAGTTATTCTTTCATATTCATTCTTTCTTTTACTTTCAGCAGTGGGTTGTCTTTAGCTTGCAGGTTCTTTTAGTAGCCAGTTTCTTTTTTCACACTCAGACTTAGCTTTCTGTGCACCATTCTAGTCTGTTGCTTATAATTTTCATAATGGACATCATCCTTATGCACATGGTATTCCTTCCACATCGTCTGCTCTCTATGAATCTCTTGCTTAATAAGATTACACATACATTTGACTCCTACCCTATTTAATCTTCAAACTCACATTTAAGTATTTTTTAAATGCTTTCCATGCACTGTCGATATTCTTCCCATGCAGCAACTGATACCATTCCACTGAACTCAGTATGCTCCTCAGTTGGTCATAATTTCCCGCTTTTTAGTTTAGTATGGAACATTCATAAACATAAACTGTTGAAAACCAGAGTCAGAATAGTGCACTATAATCAAATCTCTAACTCTTTGACCTCGTCACATGCTGTTTGAGGAAGTTGTCTCACAACAGTTTAATAAATTCAGTTTCATTCTTCTCGTGAGATTTTACTGCTACCCAATCAGTATTTGGATGATTAAAGATCTCATTATGATTACTGTTTTCGTGCCCATCGTCTCTATTTTGTGATGCATTTCTTCATCACTAGCAACTGATCCACCAGGTCTGTAACAACACCTCACTGTGTGATTGATCTTGTTAGATTCTACCTCACACCAGGTAGCTTCATATTTACTGCCACATGAAATGCTGTACTTGTACTACAATCATAGGTCTCAACACTAACTGGATTCAAGTCATCTGATATTATTAGCAGCATGTCCCTTCCTCTCCTATCCTGTAAAAATATTGTACATTTCCATGATAATGCCCATTCCTGTCATTAGCATAATTATATAACATTGTCTATCTTACACTCATATTCTCACCATTCCTCCCATTATAATTTAATTTCCATGACTCTCTGTATTAGGTCTCAAACCAGTTATTAGTTTTTCAAGACTCCCGATACCAAACACATTCAGGTGTAGGCTATCCCTTTTATACAAATCTAATCTTCCTTCAAAATTGCTTCATGCATCCAAAAACTCCCATCCATTCCTTCTACACTTCCTTTGCAATGAATTGTTTGTCATCATAGTCCTTCTTAATTAATTTTTATCATATTAGGGTTAATATACTTACTATTTTCACTTTCTCACTCTTCACTCATTTTTGTTACTCTTCGCACATTTTGATGATATATGCAAAAATGATTTTTATTTACTTTTTAATAGTTCGGCCATTGCCACCTGAAATTTTGCAGCCATACATAATGGAGAATCAAGAATCCAGTGAAGTGTTGATGGATTTATCCAGTATGACTAATAACAGCTTTTGTTCTCAAATGCTGAATTCCTTAAGTGAAAAAGAAGAAAGAGAACTTGTAGAAATTGTTAAGCAAGTTGAAGATATGCATAATAAAAATGAGTTAACCTTGGTTAATGATGAACCTTGAAATAGAACATTCCAAAATTAAAGTTAATTAGTACGACAAGATTTTTATACTAGTTATTAGTACTTGATAGTGAATTCATTTATAGCTAAATAAATAACAATAAAATAGTTTGTGTTTTTGATTTTATAAGTTTACACAAGTTATTACTGAAAATGATAATATTGACAAGGATATTACTGTTATATTAATGCGGATATATTTGTCTTCCCTTCCTTATTCTCTCACTGTGCTTTTCTTATTATATGATGAGGCTACTTTATTCATTCACATTAGTAAGTTTCCTATATTACTTTGCAAATTTGTTTATAAAATTGCTGTTACATTCTGTTTATTAAAATGTTTACCCAGAATATAGTTGAGTAGTAGCATACTATAGTGGAATAGTATGAAATGAAGTGTGTGAAATGAAATTGAGGGATAAATGCTACTAACCATTCAGTAGGATTGCCAAGTTAATCAATGGTATTGATTAACTTAACATTTCTACAGGTGGTGAAGTTGATGACCTCCATTTCTTTAAACAACACTGAGGTGAGAGCAATAAGTGATAGTGTGAAGGTAAACACTTGTCACCATTTTATAGAATTTGCTGTATATGAGCTTGATTCCATGCTAGATTCGAGCAGAATATAACATAATGTTTAGATGATAAAAAAACAGGTGTTAGCTTGGGACCACATCTCTTGGGCACTGGTGAGATTGCTTTGGGAACAGAAGTCTTTTTGGCATCCAGGTTTGTTACAATTCTTCTGATATCTTTCTGGCAGGTCACAGGAGGCATGCAATGCTGCAGTGTTTTCAGGTAAAGAAGGCAATTTGCCTTTGTTATCTGTACAGGAGATGGATGAGAAAAATGATACCAAGAAATCAGTTTTATCTTGAATTGATATTGCAGTACTACCATTTGGGTAAGAAAGAGATCGAAGGTACAGATGGACAAAAGTTACACTTAACAGCTTTCATGAGGGACTAAAATATATACTGACAGCAGCACAGGTGGCAAGTTTTATACATTTAGCCCCTTAACAGTCTGACACACTCTTGTTAATGATGGTTTTACAAGTGTTGTAGACTTGGGTGTAAGTTGTGAATAAGGTTGCAGTTTTTATCTCAAGACATTTATGATAAATTGTTTTTTGGTTCACTGGCATGCTTTTCAACAAACCATGGATTAGATATATGCTGGGAATTTTGTGGAGGATGGATGAAGGAAAGCTTTCATTCTGATATGGATAATTTGTTTAACAAGATAACAAATATGCAAAACTCTGAGATCTTTCCATTTGGTTTTGTTGTGAATGTCCGAGAGGAGGATGTTCCAGTAGAGATGAAACATGGAGGAGGTTGTGATCTGAATTACAAAGAGGAGCAGTCACTTCAATAGTGTACCTAAGGAGAACTGGTTAATAAAAAAATACGTAGTGTTGGGTGTGTGGAGAGGATTGTCTGGAATTCTTGTTGGAAGATGAATGATTTGTTTTAGGTCATTGCTTATAGCAAACACTTCCACTTCTCTTCTGGCTTTAGTCAGTGGAGCTAAATAATTGAAGCTGGTAGAAATGACATTAAAGTCATCAAAGAAGACTTCATTTTTAGGAAATTTGGATTGAGCAAGTCATGCTTCAAGTGTAAAAAGTTAAGGAGATTCGAATGACTTTCAGAATTGAGGGAGTGGTAGGGATAGCTGATGAATGATGTATAATGAAGCAACAAAATTTTAAGCCACAGAAGGTCACTTGTGGGAAATTCAGGATTAAGCATCCTCTGGCCAAGAATATGAGATCATGCAAAATCAGAAGTACCATCTTGTTTGTTGCAGAAGGAATCATACAGGGTGTAGCTAAGACAGTTACAACTGGCTGTGGTTATTGTGGCAGAAATTTGAGATTCAGCGAAAGACAGTAGATCAGGTTTGTATGTCTGCATGTGAGGATATATGTGTACATGGGTTAGTTTTTAAACCATGAATATTGGTAAAATGAATGAAGAAATTATTTTGCATGATTTATTGAGGAAGGTAATTTATTTTAAACACTGATGCTGTTGTAGACGTTTCTGTGGTTAAGCAGAAACGTCTACAACAGACGTTTCTGTAGGTATTTCTGTAGAAGTTTATTAAAAATAAACAATTAAAAAACCTGACAAGTTTCGTTTGTCATAAGACTTACATCATCAGGGGTAATGGTATATAAAGGTTTAACACAACAAAAGCAGCTTATTGACAATAAGCTTTTGTTCCAACACACATACAGTAACGAATATATCATTTGTATTCAGGTTTTCTCAATTATTTGACAGTTGTGAAGTTTTAAAAAACGTGTAATTAATTGTCAGTAAGCTTTTATGTTAAACCTTTATATACTATTACCCCTAATAATGCAAGTCTTACAACAAACAAAACTTGTCGGGTTTTTTAATTGTTTATTTTTTAATAAACTCTTTATATTAATATACATTCTCAATACTGAAAAATACCTACACAACAGTGACGCTGTATTCATTTAATTGTACTGTCATTCAGAAGTGAAGGAAAAAAGAACAGGGGGAATATACCGTGGCTGGTGATGCTTACATATGTCACCTATACAGACAGCATCCAGTCTCCATGATATAGCATGGCCTCAACAATATCCCTTGCATATCATTACAAACCCTCCCTCCAGACGTAAGCTAACAGCAAATTATGAGCTAGCTGATTAGGAAGCCACCTAAATATGTTGCCATCTGATTTACTCTCATACACACTCTAGAGGCCATCTTATGAAACTGCTTTACTGCTCATTCCTTAAAGATGAGAGAGGTTCTGTGTTTCCATGGTTGTTTGGTGTGTCTTTGAGGGCACCAACACTACATGTTGGGAGATCGAGGGGGGGGAGGGGTTAAGACTTAAGGTGTGTGTGTGTGTGTGTGTGTGTGTGTGTGTATATATGTATAACTCATGCATAAGGTGTTGTATATCTAAAACAAAATAGTGCCATATATTGGAATACCATATAATATAAGGGAAGTGGTTATGGAGATGAAGGAATCTGCTGATGTGCTCCTTGAATAGCTAGAGATTATAACTCTGAGGAAGAACATTGTGCAAAGAACTGATGAACATCTACATATAGTTAGAAGTTAGTCAAGAGGTTCCAATGTATCAGGAGTGTTCTGCCACAATTCAAAGGGCATTTGGAGAGACCAACAGCTATGGGCACATGCTGGAGCAGTGTTTACAGTCTGAAACGCAGTCAATGCGTGCTGGCCAATGTCTATGAAGATCCATCATTTTCCGAAGTGCATTTTCACCTAAGTCATGTAAACAGATGAACCTGCAAGTTTCTTGCTTCTCAAGACTTGAATTTGTCCAAGAGAAAGCTCTTCACATTGAGAAGGTCACCTTATGGTGTGCAGTTTCCAGCCACAACATAATTGGACCTTACTCATTGAAGAGGTGGTGTAACCATGACCTTGAATAGTGAATGCTACATCGAGAATGTGTTGGTTCTGTTTCTCTAGGATTTCCATAGGATGTTCATGCAAAAAACTTTCTATTTCATGCACAGGCATTCCAGCAGGACAGAGGAACCTGTCAAACATCACGTGGTTCTAGAACCTATTTATCAGAACACTTCACAAAGAGACTCATTTCAAGGTTCACAGAATTCCTGTACCCCTGACATTCTCATGATTTCATGTCACTAAATGCCTTTATTTAGGGTATGTTGAAGGAATGGGAATTCCACTATGACCTGTCTTCAAACCTTGATGAATTAAAGGATAAAATTACATATGTCCTGCAGAAGCCCCAACCCTTGTTTTCCAAGATTACAGAGAATCTTTGCATGTACTATGAAACCTGTCTTGAAAGCCAAGGTGCCCATTTCGAGCACTTAATCTATCATCGTTAATGCTTTATTTGACTGAGATTCCACTGATAGTTCCGGATGTATATATCATCATTTGTAAACATATATTCTTTGTTAATAAACCTGTTTACTCCATAAAATATATTTTTGTAGTCATTCAGTACTGTTTTATTTGCCCCATACTGTAATTGAGATATTTAATGAGCAGTTCATAAAGGTCATTCATCCTTGTGAATGTGACATTCACATATTTGTTTAATATGTCAAGGCAGATGTCAAGCATCAAATTATAGCTAGTCTCTGTGTCAGGTGTTGTGTTTAAAATGTTGGAAAGATGTGAGAATCAGGATCCAGAATTGGGTTGACAACAGTGATATTATCTTTGATGAATTTGCTGAAGCGAGGTAACGTTTTAGTAATCTACTTACATATTACAATAAGATAACAGCAGCAATGGATGCAGGAGATTGATACACAGTAGCATACTTTACAAAGACTTTGATAGATTACCTCGTGGCAAGTTGATAGTCAAACTAGAGCAGATTGGGTTGGATATTAGACTAGCGCATTGGATTGAAGATTGGCTGTCTGTTAGGTATCAACAAGTTGTATATGGTGTACCTCAGTGGTCTGTTTTAGGGCCATTTCTGTTTAACCTGTATGTTAATGATACTGGGGAAAATTTTGAATTGGGGATATACAGCTGTTTGCAGATGAAGCAGAGTTGGGACGTAGTAGAGTAGATGTGGTGGCCTTACAAGAAGACTTGAATAGACTGAGTGAATGGGCATGGGGATTCCAAGTTCAATGTTGCCAAATGTAAGGTTTTAAAATTTGGAAAACAAAAATTGGATGTAGAATTTACTGTTGATGGAGATATATAGTTGTTGGTCGAGGAAGTAAGACATCTTGGGTGATGGTGGATAAAGATCTAAAATTTAGAGGACATGTTGCCAAAATTGTGAGGACAACACAACAAATTTTGGCAATGATGCAGAGGAACTGACTTGCAGAAGTAAGGAGATTCTGGTTCCTTTGTATAAGGCTCTGATGAGGCCACATGTGGACTACTGTGCATAAATTTGGTCACCTGGTTTTCAAAAGGATGAAGAAATGTTTGAAAGGGTCCAGAGGTGATTGACCAAAATAATTTCTGATCTCTGGAATGTTGAATATGAAGAAGTGGATAGGAGGAAGAGGGATGATTTGATAGAGATGTACTTGTTGGTAAAGGGTTGTTATTATTATTATTATTACGGGCTACTCCAGGGAGTCCTTAGACTCATCGAGGGAGGCCCTAAACATCATGTCCGCACAACTATTCAACATTCTCACAGTATCTATCATACCTTGCCTTGAACTCATTCACTGTCATAGCACCCACAACAGACTCTGGCAGCTTATTCCACTCATTCACCACTCTAACAGTAAAGAACCCAGCTCTAACACCATTGATAACCACACTCTTGCTCAGCTTCCATAGGTGACCCCTAGTTCTCCCGCCACCAGTCCTGATCTCAAAAATATCCTCTGAATTAATCCTATAGAAACCCTTTAGCAATTTGAATGTCTCAATCATATCTCCCCTTTTCTGCCTATCAACTAATTTCTGCAACCCACAAATCTTCAACCTGTTCTCATAAGGTTCATTCCATAGACTTGCTATCATCTTGGTCACTTGCCTCTGAATCCTCTCCATCTCCTCCCCATCAAGAAGAAAACCTAGGTGACCAAATCTGGGCATAGCAGTCGAGATGAGGTCTTATCAAGGCTCGGTACAAAAGGTACAATAACTTGCTTGTCTCTGCTCATCAAAGTATTTTTCAACAACCAAGTGAGTTGATGAGCTGATTTAGCTACTTTTGCAATGTGCCCCCAAAACTTCATCTCCCTATCTACCAACACTCCCAAGTCCCTGTCCTCATCAATCTCCAGTTCCACCAATGTGGTATACTGCTGTTAATCTTTTCACCCCAAAATGCATAACCTTACATTTTGTCACATTAAATTGACATCCATTCTCCTTAGCCCAGAACTCCAATCTATCCAAGTTGTCCTACAAGATTTTGACATCTTCTGCATTCACTATTGCCCTACCCAGCTTTGCATCATCAGCAAACAAATGAACTGTTCCTCTTAGATCCTTCCCTATATCGTTAATGAACAAATTAAACAGCAGTGGTCCAAGAACAGAACCCTGCAGCACACCACTAGTCACAGGCCATCTTTTGGACTCTACTCCTGAATAAACTACTCTCTGATATCTCTCCATCAACCACCAAGCTATCCATCTCACCAACCCTATATCCATTCCCATATGTTGTAGTTTACAGATTAGAATTCCATGTGGTATCCTGTCAAATGCCTTAGCCAGGTCCAGCAGTATCACTGTATACCCATTATCCTTATCCAGTTCAGCCGTCACTCTGTTATAAAACTTAGCAAGTTTTATACTGAGGCATGATCTACCCTTCACAAAGCCATGTTGTCCCCCATACAGTATCTCATTTTCATCAATCTATTCCTGTATTTTTCCCTTGACTACTTTCTCCAAGACCTTGACAACTACTCCTGATATGCTGATCAGTCGGTAATTTGCAACAGTAGTCTTGGATTCTCCTTTATGCAGTGGAACTATTTTCCCCTCTTCCCACACCTTTGGGTCTAAACCAGACCCGAGACTCAGATTAAACAACATGGTCAAGGGGCACTGATAATCCTTTAGTCGCTTCGCATAAGACCCGTGCAGGTATACCATCCAATCCCTCAGATGTATTCGTATTAAGGTTCTGTAATAGACTATTCACCTCCACTTCATCACAATTCCCGTATAAACTAATGGTTCCTTCATTTTTTCAATGTCACCACCTGGATGATATACTCTTGCAAAGTGCTCTCATTTTGCCGTGTACAGTTTTTTTTTTTTGCTTGCAGCATATTGAAAGAACTGTTTGGGATTCTCTTTAGCTTGCATAGCTAGTTTCCTTTCATAATCCACTTTTGCTTTTTTTTACTACACTCGTTACCCTTCTGGCCTGCACTTTATACCGTTCGTGTGCCTGCAGGTCACCTCTTTCTTTAAATTCCCTCCACAGTTGTTTCTTTTTTTGCAGCTCAAGCTGAATGGTGTTATTCATCCATTTAATCCCTACTTGTTTTACTATTCGGACCCTAGGTATACACTCAGCCATAACCTCCTGTAAATGCTCCTTGATCACTTCCCATGCTCTATTGACATCCAGCCCTTGCAGTTGTACATGCCATGGCACTGATCCAAGCAATCTCCTAAGCATGTCATACTGGCCAGCACGGTAATTCCACATATACCCTGTCTTAATCGAAAATTCCACACCTTTAGCCACCTCCCAGATCAAGACCTTATGATCACTCTCACCAATAGGTGGCAACATGGTCATATTCATTACAGTCAAATTCTCAGATGCTATTACCCGGTCAAGCACTCTCACACCCCCTAGTATTTTCAATTACATGCTGTCTCAGATAGTTATCCCTTAATAATTGAATAAAATCCATTTCCTTCCTCACATGTGTCCTCTCCTCCGTCCATTCAATGTTACCATAGTTGAAATCCCTCATAATAATTACTCTCCTTCCACTCATTTCATCAAATTTGTTTATGCATACTATCTCCACCATCTATTCCATCACCTGTCTATAGCAACACCCAACTTTATATTTTGTTTTGCCAGTCTCAATCTCACACCAAATACCCTCAAATGAGCTCTTTCACTATCCTGCGATACAACTTCAATTCTCCTTGGCTGCAGTTCATCAGCTATCATCAATAACACTCCTCCCCATTTTATTCTCCCAGTCCCTCCTAAACACACTATAACCTACACATTCTATCCTATCCCACTAACTATATCATCTTCTGTCAGCCATGTTTCACTAATGCCAATAACCTGTGGCCAGGAAGAGCCAATCAAGGCCAAAAATTCTTCCTTCTTGTTCCTAATACTCCTGGCATTAGTATACATGAAATGCAGAGGTCCCTTTGTCCCACCCCTATCTTGATGCGTTATTCTAACTATCCCATTCCGATTTCTTGTCCTTAGTACTGGCTCGGGTACATTATATACATTCTTACACTCAACTTTCTCACTGATGTCCGCATATTCATTCTTACACTCAACTGTCTCACTGATGTCCCCCCCCCTCCTTGGTAGTTCTAGTTTCCCTAGTTCTGCACATTCATTTTCACTTCATTCAGCAACACTTTTTCCAGTCTCCGCACACCAAATCCATTCAAATGCATGCTATCCATCTTGTATAAATCCTTTTGCCCATTGAACTCATTCCACACCACACCGTCTGCATAACCTGTGCATAAAGTCATTTGCGATTATGGCCCTCCTTCTAAACTCCTCTCTGTTATACTGCAGCAACAGGCTCACCATCCTAACTCTGTCACTCTTTTCTTTCGCTATCTTTAACAATACTTTCAAGTCCTCTCTCATAAAAAATTTATCTCCTTTCAATTCATTCGTACCCACAACAACTATCAATTCTCTCATCCTCTGTTTTTGCACTCTAATACTCTCGCTTACATCTTTAAATTTCACACCTGGTAAGTACGATTTAGTTAAATTCCCATCTCTCACTCCTCTTAATAATGAGTCACCATACAACACTCTTTCCTTCATTTCAGAAACTCTCCTACTCTTATGCTTATTTTTCCTTTCAAACACTTGTTTATTTCTGTTAGCCGAGGCACTCTGGAAAGAGTTTTACAGGTGCTCTAACTGCTGCTGCGCATTTTGTATCACTGCGCACAACCTAGCGATCTCACTTTCTACAAATAATTCCTCATTTTTTTCATCATTTAAACCATTTTCTCTCTCTGTATAGTTGCTTTCACTTTCTCTTTGATCACCGCTCTCATTGCCATCTTGTACAACATCACAATTCCCTATCAAGCCACTATTTTCACTCATATTCTAGCTTTCTTCAACCATAACTATCTCACGACCTGACACATACTTCCATTCCTCACTTTGCTTACACTTTCTGCACATTCTCCTGCCACTATCACTTTCCATCCAAACTCCAGCCTCCTTCAGGAATGCATACATCCCACACACATCACATTGGACAAACTCCCTCACATTACAGTTTTTGAACAAAGGCGTCGTATTTTTGGACGCCATTATCTTACGTCGCATTGGTGCCATGTGCTATTCGATGAAACGTATCATTAAAATACTAAATTAAATAAAACTGAATTCACACCAAAATCACACAGACACAACAAGCTACCAAAATTAGACAATATTACGTTATGAATTAAACCAATATTCCAATTTTCACTCAAAATTATGCTTAGCTTTTGGGAGCTCTGAAAACACTACACACCGTGTGGCCCTCTAGCAGCCTTTTTTCATTATCATAAGGATTAATGTTGAAGTTTTTCATAACATGGTGGGAGATTGGGGGAGAACAGAGGTCATCCCTGAAAGCTGTATAAGGAGGCTGTGAGCAAGGGAGCGAGAAGCAGGTTTTTTTCATGGAGAATTGTGAATGATTGGAATGTATTGCCTGAGAGTGTGGTGGTGTCTGCAGAGAATTTGAATGTGTTTAATGTGCAATATGATGAGTTTGCGACTCCATGGGGTTTTGGGTAATATTAGCATCAGACCTCTCTGGAGTCAAAGGACTCATCATGGGGGAGACATGCCATCGAACAGTACTTTAAATTCATTCAATGTGTCTGCATTCACCACACTGTCAGGCAATGAATTTCATTTGCTAACCACTCTCCGTGTTGAGAACTTGCTCATCACTCCTTGCTCACAGAAGTACCTATAGAAAAGACCAGCATTGTTACAATGGTTTTGGATGTATTACTCCAAATGTAAGAACATTATTCTAATGTTGGGTGAATTTGGGATTTATAGTGTTAGTAGTTGTATACAGGTTAGAATTGGGTCAGGAACAGAGAATGACACCAACTTATCACTAGGCCAAATATTTTTCTAAGGATTTTCCTTTCAAAAGCTGCAATCAGTCTTGACTTTTGCCATAAATATCCAGGTTTCACCTGATCTTGATTAAAGATCTGAATATTTTCAAAAGCAAAGTGAAGTGATATCTTAGAAGGAAAAAAAAAAGAATTTCAGTTCATTATGTTGTCCTTATTCCACTGGAAAATGGCAAGATCAGTATTTAAGACATTGGTGATGGAAGGTCTTAAACTTAGATCATTTGTGCGCCACAAGATTTGACATAAGAATAAAAGGAATGGAGTATACTGTTATCAGTAAAACCATATATGGACAGTTAGAGATTAATGTACAGGAGGAAGAGCATGTGCAAATGTACAGAAACCTGGAGTATATTTGCATTTAACAGTGTTTACACTGGTGGAGAAAAATGAAGAGAGGAAACCATTCAATATAACATTTATAACTCTAATTTGTTAAGGAAATTACAATGTAGATTAATATTAATTACAATAATTTAATATTTCCAATATTTTGACAAAGTGAAATTGTCATCACCAAAGAATACAGTATGATATATGTATGCAGGCACTACACTGAGTAATAAGGCTGAAGCATGGCAACTAAAAGGAAGCTCAAAGTCCTAAATAGAGAGTCCTTAGTAGGCTGAAATGGGTGTATTAGGCTATTGGACTGAAGTATAGAGGATGAGAGCTTCCCAAATTTGGGGCAGTTTGCCAGAAGCAGTTTAAAGAATACACTCTTGTATTTATATTTGCTCCAGTGGAGTAGTGGTTTTCTTCTAGCATACCGTGTGATGAGTGAACGAAACATGGAAACTAGCCCTGAGTGTCATTTAGTCCTTACATTTAGTGATTCTGATGTTGGCTGTCTTGATTGTTTAGATATACACTTGGTCATCAACTTACGACCTATGGGACTTATGACTGTCCGCACTTACGACCACAAAAAAAAAAAAAAATAAATAAAATAATAATAAATCAGGCAGCTGCATATACTATAACTATGGGAAACGATAGTTATCATGCGATAACGTGCGTATGATAACTATCTCTCACATACACTCCGTTGCTTTCAAGCATCTGTTGCGTGTGGTGTATTAATTAAAATTCTACTGAAATACTACCTGTGAAATGTCTAGTAAAAGGAAAATGCCTTCATCTACAGATACACCAGCAAAGAAGTCAAGGTGATTTAGAGTGTAAAACGAAAGTTATCTAGAAGTATGAAGGCGGAAAGAAAGTGAATACAATAGCACGTGACTTGAAGTTATCACATTCCACGGTATCGACGATACTTGAGGACAAAGAAAGAATTCGGGAAGCTGTGAAAGGTTCCGCGCCTATGAAGTCTACAATTTTAACCAAACAACAACAGGGACCCATTCATGAAATGGAGAAATTGTTTATGTGGATGGAAGATTTAATACAGAAAAATTCACCCACGAGCCTTTGCACAGTGCAAGCGAAGGCTAGCGGTCTGTTTCAGAGTTTAAAATCACGCCGGAGACGATTATACAGATGATTTTGAGGCTAGTACTGGATGGTTTAAGCGTTTTAAAAAAAAAGATTTGCTTTCCATAATGTATGTGTCACAGGAGAAGCAGTGTTAAGTTCTGAATGAAACTGAAACTGTATTCATTTATATTTTCTTCAGAACTTAACATGCATCTTACATTTTGGCATATACTGATATATCAGGCAGATAAAAGTGCTTTTAAATTACCAGAAACGTTAATAATTTAAGAATCCTTTTATTTATCCATAGATG
Organism: Typopeltis vanoorti; assembly: GCF_054136105.1. Lineage (NCBI taxonomy): Eukaryota > Metazoa > Arthropoda > Arachnida > Uropygi > Thelyphonidae > Typopeltis > Typopeltis vanoorti. Next base: position 2,867,361 of record NC_143555.1, on the reverse strand, counting down.
TTGTAATGTATTTACTGTGAATAGTTCATTGTTTAAACTTTGCTAAATTTGTATAAGTACTTGCATATTGCTGAGAGAAGGCTAATCGGATTAAGTACCGATAGCCAGCAGCAAAACACGTATGCGCCAAGTACACGTGCACTGTGGAAGGAGAGCACGTGGTTCCCCACCACCACCGAAGAGCATACTAGCAGAGATTGTGGCACTAGGTGCTGGGAGATGTAAGGTGACGTGAGCAAAGAGGGAGAAATTTAATGACGTAGTAAGGATGTGTTACTGCAGAATTTAAAAGGCAAAGCTCAGGGTCTTTTTTCTTTAGTCATCCTCTTCGCTTGCCGATGTACTTCCCTGTTCCTTGGTGGGATCGAAAAGCAGAGATCGTGGGAGAATGCCAAGGAATCTTTGGGAGATCGGCGGTTAAGGATTTGCCCAGCGAAGCTGAGTTTCTGTTTACCGCAGAGACAGAAACTCAGCCTTGCCTAGCCTGATGACCAGTGAGCGGCGAGCACGTGTCTTTGTCGCCAGAGATATATCCAGTCCGGACCATTCAGTAGGGTAATGCAGACCAAGCAGAACGAAAAGTGGACCTGAAGGTGATGTCATATCGAGATATATATGATGTTCTAATGATTCCCCAGCAATTGGTAAAGTAGAAACTTTAATTTGTTTAGTGAATGTATAAAGGAAGAAAGACTGTAAATTTTAGTTGGACATTAAGATTAGAAGGTTGTGAATTTTATGCAAGGACTTTAGAGATACAGTTTAAGATGGCAGTGTAACTCTGAGACATGTCTATGAATGAACAACCTTTAGTATTGTGAAGTTTAGCTTATGATTTACCTTTGATAGAATTTTTTAACTGCACTGATATTTATACATGCTAAGAGAGAGAAGAAGGATTAGATAATTATGTTTTTTCATTGAAATTAATATTGAAGCGAACATGTGCCAAAGTTTATTTATAATGTGTAATCTGACTAGAGTGTAAATAAATGTTTTCTTTAGATTCAATAGTTGACTTGCTTGATATCATTTTCTATTGCACTGCTCATAAATAATCGAACCACGGCAGGAGGTAATTTATAAAGGAGGCTATGACTGTAAACTAAGTTAGAGAGATAGATGAGATTTGAACTACTTTATATGGTTTAAGAAATTAGGGATAGTGTGCTAAGCTAAGTTCTGGTTCTTTGATTTTTCATTGTTCAAAAATCTAGGTACAGGGTGGCGCAGTACAATATCAATTTTCCCTGAATCCTAAGACAGCACCAGCACTGAAACAAAGGAATTGCCATTGTCTATTGGGAATCTCTTTGTCTTTCACCCACGTTCAATATCCTTAAAGTTGTTAACGGCCCAAAGTAAATGTAGAGACTGCATAAATTGAGGAGTTAATGAGGTATAGTTAAGGTTATTACAGAAAGTGTTGAATTAAGGAATTATTAATGATATAGACATGAGGTTAATATTATATGACAAGTTAGAAGAAATATAAGAAGGTAATGACGTAACAATGCCACAGTCGGCCATCACGTATATAACAATGACACGTATTTAACAATGGTGCAATCGGCCATTGCATATTTAACACAAAAACATATTTAACAGCAGGAAGTGCAGATGAAGCCCAAAAATACGTTGATAGTTTCAACTCTTTAATCAAAGAAGAAGGTTATCTACCGGAACAAATATTTAACGTAGATGAAACCAGCTTGCAATGGAAACGCATGCCTAATCGTACGTACATACACAAAGAAGCAAAAGGATGCCAGGATTCAAAGCTTTTAAGGATCAGTTGACTTTGTTGCTTGGTGGGAATGCTGCGGGTTTTAAGCTGAAGCCTTTTCTAATTTATCATTCAGAAAACCCTCATGCATTTAAGCACATCAACAAGCACACACTGCTGTTTACTACCATTCAAACCCTAAAGCTTGGATTACTCAAGCACTGTTCGAAGACTGGTTCATGAACTGCTTTATTCCCCAGGCTCGTGAATATTGTGCAGAGAGAGGTATCCCTTTCAAGATTTTATTGATTATGGACAATGCACCTGGCCATCTTCCTCATCTGGACGACCTTCAACTTGATGTTAGAGTGGTTTTTATGCCACGTAACACAACCGCTCTCATTCAACCCATGGATCAGGGTGCTATTTGAGCATTCAAGGCTCACTACCTAAGAACGACATTCGCACAAGCAATCGAAGCGATAGATTCTGATGCTGATTTATCTTTGTGCGCCTTTTGGAAGCAGTACAATATTCTTCAGTGTATCAAGAATATTTCGACCACATGGGAATGTGTAACAAAGAATGGTATGTCGGGAATTTGGAAAAGAGTCTAAAATGTTATGCGAATACATTTGAAGCATTTGAAAATGGAGAGGAACTGGAAGTGGTTACAGAAAAAATAGTTAAACTTGCAAAAAATCTTAAATTAGAATGTGAAATAGAAGACGTAGAGGAGTTGCTAGATTGTGAAATAAAAGAGCTTGTGGATGAAGAGTTGATTGAATTGGAAGCACAGAGAGTGTCAGAAGAAAAAGCGAGAGAGAAAGAAGAAGAGGAGCCAGAAAAGAAATTCACTGCAAAGAGTTTATCAGATTCTTTTTCGCAACTGAATAAAGCTTTCACCAGTTTCGAAGCAATGGACCCTAATGTCGAATGATTCACAAAGGTTGAACGTATCATTCAAGATGCTGTGCGTTGTTATCGTGAGATTTATGAAGAAAAAAAGAAACAAACTGTTCAAACAAACTCAGCATGTTCCTCATCAAGAGAACATCTCCTACCTCAACCCACCACAAGCCAAGATTAAAAATTGATTTCGTAAATTTCATTTGTATTAATTTTTACATTAGTTTTAGATTGTATTTTTGTGTTTACAGTATGTGCAGTATTATCTTTCACATTATGTGCAATATGATTAATTATAAATTTAAAAGATTATAAAAATAATTTATAAAGATGATAAAAAGATTAGAAAGGATAAAGAATACTGTTAATAAATATATGGCCGACATACGACCAGATCGACTAATGACCTGTCAGCCGGAACATTTACGACCGACTTACGACTTACTTCCGGAACGGAAGTCGGTCGTAAGTCGACGACCAAGTGTAGTAGGATAGTTTACAACTTTAAAGAACCTGGTAGGTATAGGGACTGCAACTGGTCTTTAGTCAACCAGGTAATTGATGGCAGTTTTTTGAAGAGTTTCTTGAAAGCCGGGCCCCTTCAGCGATGTTGAGGACATCTAATGTAGTGTGACCAAGAGACTGAAGGAGGTTCACATTCAAGACTCCTACTGTGCCTTCGAACACATGACAAATGTAAATGTTGCGGGAGATTATTTTGAATTATGTTTGATTGTCAATTCCAAATATAGTTCTTTGTTTTGATATAATACTTAGTGACTCATTACTTAATAGGCTCACTGTGTATAATTTGCTACTGCAGTCTTAGAACCTCCCTTGTGCAAGGGAATTATTTTGCTCTCTTTCCACTCTTGGAATTCTACCAGATCTGAGACTTAAATTAAACAGCCTAGTCAGAGGCATTGCACATTCTCTCACAACCTGAGCTGATATCCCCTCTAATCCCACAGATGTATTTACATTGAGATTCTGCAGTATCCTAAAAACCTCCAACACCTTCAATTCAGCCACCTCTGTTCCCACATCAGTGTATGTCAAAGCAGTAACCTCACTTGGATGTGACCATCATGACACATTAAGGTTAATCTTTCATAGTCGTTCTTCCTCTTACTTGCCACATAACAAAAGAACTTTTTGGGATTTGCTTTGGCCTGCTCTGCTAGATTCTTCTCATAATCTGATTTTGCTTTCTGTGCCATGCTGGTCACTTTTCTTGCCTAAGCCTTGTACTGTTCATGAGTTTGTTGGTCACCTTTCTCCTTATATATCCTCCACAGCATTTTCTTCTTCTGCAGCTCATGTTTAAGGATATTACTCATCCATCTTACTCCTACCTGATTAATTACACAAGTTGAAATTAACAGACGGGTATATCCAATATGATGATGTTATAGTCCAACTGATTGGGCATGTAAAAAGAAGATGATACTGATGGGAGACTTTAATTACAGGAACAATGGAAGGGAGAAATAGTGTAAGGGAACAAGGAGAGTGAGTTTATTAAATTTCAACTAGAGGTTTCAGAGTGATGGATAACAAGATGTAGTTGTTAATGAGGTATTAACACAGCCATTAGTTAGTGATCATGAGGTAGTAGCTTGAGAAATGGTGAAATGAGAAGAGGCTACTTTCAAGGAAAAGAAAAGATATATGGAATTATAAGGTGGGTGATAATGGAAAGCTCAGCACCTTATCAGCATATATCTTACTGGTGTAAATGATGTCGTGCAATGTATAGAAGGAAAGCAAGCATTAGGAGAATTAGAAGTCAGAGAATCAGGTGTAACAGATGTTGATTGAGTTAGATGTCAATAAGGCTATGGGAATGGATGACATATCAATGTGCATTCTTAAGGGATGTGCACAACAGTTCGCTATGCCTTTCACCTAGTTTAATGTATCTTGCAATGGAGAGGATTCCTCAAGGGTGAAAAAAGACAAAATATTGCCATTCCATAAGCATGGTTCTAGGACAGAAGTTTCCAATTATAGACCAGTCTATATAACAGTTACAGTCAAGGTATTAGAGCGATTGGTTAAGAACAGAATACAAGATTGGATTGTGGACATAATATTTTTTATGATGGTCAGCATAGATATGTAAAGGGTAGGTCTTGTTTTACAATTTACTTGCATTTTGTGATAAGGTAATAAGTATGTTAGATGAGAGAGAATAGTATGCAGTGATATTCTTGGACTTTGCAAAAGAATTTGATAGTTTACCACATAAGTTGGTGTACAAGCTGCAGAGGACGGGAATGGATAGTATGTTGGTTAGATGAATTGAAGATTGTATCCCTGAATGATATCAACTAATTGTGTATGATAGAGCAGTATCTCAAAAAAGTAGAGTAACCAGTAGCTTTCGCTAGAGTTCTGTTCTTAGAGCCCTTATTATTTAATCTTTTTGTAAATGATATAGCATGTCGATTGACTGGAGATTTTCTGCTGTTTAATAACGATGTAAAGTTGGAAAGAATTATAAGTAGCACCATTGATATTAATTCCCTTTGGGAAGATTTGAATAGATGGCTTGGACAATTAGTGGAGTTGCAGTTGTAATATTAATAAGTGCAAGGTTTTGCATTTTGGAGTGCAGAAATAGAAAGCTGCTTGTTATATTGATTGCTCTGTACTGCAGGAAGTGGATGAGATTCAAGTTGTCTACTTTCAACCATCAAGACTGATGATTGAAAGTAGACTAAAGTTCAGAGGGCATATTGAAATGTTTTAAAGTCTGCACACTATAGTGCTGCTATGATAAGTACACTAACTTAGGGATAAGGTGGTGGTTGTGCCACTGTATAAAGCACTGGTCAGACTATACTTGAACTACTGTGCTCATGTCTGGTCATCTGATTTTCACTGTGATGTAGAAACAATGGAGAGGTTACAGAGACAAGTGACTAAGACAATATCAGGACTCTGAAATGTCGGCTATGGAGAGAGAGAGAGAGAGAGATCGAAGGTATGTGGGTTGCAGTTAAGTTGATAAGAGAAAAAGAGGTGATATAGAGAAGTTAGTGAGAGGATTTTATTCGATAAATCCAAAGGAAAATTAAATAAGGTAAAAGGGGAAGAACTAAAGGCCATTTCTGGAAGTTATAATAGTATAGTGAAGAGGGGTGTGTGTGAGGAGTAAATTTTTTACATGGAGAATTGTGGATGAATATTACACATTAGAGTAACAAGTTTTTTTTTTTTATGTTGTTAATGCAGGGTGTGCTCAGAATTTTGAGATTCAGTATGATATATATTTTGTCAGATGAATGAACCTCCTATGATGAGTGTGATAAAATAATTCGCTGGATTTGTTTTTGAAAATAAAACTATAATCTGAAACATCTCAAATTTTATTATCCCCCCCCCTCAATTTTTTCCATAAATCATTTATTCTTTTCGAGATCATATCAAATAATTCATAATTATTTAAAATAAAACAAGTTGCTTTTTATTATAAATTAAGTATGTGATTGAAATGGAATAAATTGAGACAAAAATGCTCTATTATCATACAGGGGAAAAATTGCTCCTCCCCCTAAAAAATGGTAGCGTCTCTTCCTATAATGCATAGCATTATACTTGCATATATCCATAAGGATATGTGCATTGCATTATGGGATACTAAGGCAATTGATGTGAAGTCATCAGCCTCTATATAAGTAGCCCAGTCGTGAAGTGATCTGATATGTAAATTTTATTTGCTTACACTTGGATAAAGAATGAAACCAAGAATATAATTTCTTGGCATCTTTAATTTATATCTACACAAGAATTCTCATTAAAGGGCTTTCAATTTGCAGAACGTTGAATGAAGTATCAATGTTCTGCAAGTGTTGCAAACGGCTATTTGATGTTACAAAGATATGCATACAGACAAAATGAAAAAACCTGTGCAAACTATATACATTCTTTAAGTATAATTTTTCCAAATAAAAACTCGTGTTTAGTTATCAACAATGTAAATGTTTACTTCTTTTTCTTTTTATCAGCATATGCCTTTCATTTTTTAGAGACTGAAGGGCTGTTCAATTTCCTTTCATAGCCAATCAGAGATAGCTAGCAGAAGGTTATCACTGATTATAAGTGACATCCGATGAAGTGATGACTGACACCATCTCTCGATCCTTGAGTTTTCAGAGAAAACCCGCTTGCATATGCCAGAAATAGACTAAATCTGGAACCAGTTGATGAAAGGTTTAGAAAAAGTTTTATCTAGTTGGTGACTAGAATCAAACCCAGGAGGTCATTCTTCGGGTTGCCTAATGCAGAGGATGCGTTTTCATTTTATTTGAATTCTTGTTAATTTTTCTGTGCACGTTAGTTTTTCTTGTGAGCTCACAGTAATGATGTATAATTTTTTTTCCCCACTAATGTAATTTTCTGTTTGGAATGCATTACACTTAAACACATTATAATGTTTTAAACAGTGTAGTTTTACATAGCACTGAACTTTTTTGGCACCTATTAACCACACTAAGCGAGGTATTACTACATATTAAAACCAACTTTTCTGGTACTTTAATAATCACCACTCTTGAAGGTGTTCTATAAATTGACTATTAAATTATTTAAGAAATTTACAACGTAAATTCCTTAAATAATTTAATGAAAATTACAATAAATATCTCAACAAATAAAACGTTGTACTTGCGACATACGTATTGTATCACGCACAGTGATAACTTTATATAATTTTTAGAATTGTTGGTTAGTTTCCTAGTTTTTGTTACTTTCCATTGCTGACCAGTGTATCCCTGAAAATACTGACAGATATTAGTCAGTGAAACTAGTCGGATATTAAACAATTATTTACTTGACTAACATACCGAATTAAGTCTTTAATTTATTAATACTAGTGGTCAAGAAAAAAGATCATAATGTCTTTAATTTACTAAGAAACTAAGAGTTTCATGCCAAATATATATAGAAACTATAAAAGTTTCAGCAGATCCAAGCGTAAGCCAACCTAGTTCAAGCTAGGGCAACTCATAGTAAAGATGGAGTAAGTTCTGATCACTATCCTTGGTATTTTCCATAATGTAAATTAATTATGTATTATTATTATTATTATTATTATTAAACAAGACCTCATGGAGTCAAAGACTCATCTAGGAGGTCCTTTTATCTCACACACATCTCATCATACCGGGTCTTAAACACATTCAAACTCCTTGCAGACACCACACTCTCAGGCAAGGCATTCCAATCATTCACAACTCTGCACGAAAAAAACCTGCCTCTCACTCCCCTACTCACACCCTCTTTATACAGTTTCCAGGGATGACCTCTGATTCTCCCCTGATCTCCCACTATTCTCTGTAGAACTTCTCCACCATTGATCCTATAACAACCCTTTACCAACTTGTAGGTCTCTATCATATCTCCCCTCTTCCTTCTCTCCACTAGCCTCTGCAAATTACATCTTTTCAATCTTTCCTCATACTCGACATTCCAGAGGTCAGAAGCTACCTTAGTCACCTTTGGACCCTTTCCAAAATCTCTTCATCCTTCTGAAAACCAGGGGATTGCTTATTTATAGAGCTATGCTCATTCCTTTTGACTTTTGTCAAATTGTTTATTATTACGTGACACCGCCAGGGAGTCCAAGGATGCCTCGAGGCACCTACTCTACAACTCTCTGTCTACACCACTCAGTCCACCAACTACAACGAACCGCAACTACACCAATGTCATCTACTTCCCACTACCACCACTAGTATTTTCACAGGCAATCACAAACAGCCATGCCAATGGCGGGATTCGAACCCACTGCCTTTTGGTTGGAGAGCAGATACGCTAACCACTCGGCCAACTAGGCCGGCACGCTTTTAGAGGGAGGGCACCTGCTCTACAGCTCTTATCTCCACCAACTACAACGAACCGCAGTTACACCAACGCCATCTACCACTACTAGCATTTTCACAGACAGTCATGCCCACAACGCGGGATTCAAACCCGCAGCCTTTTGGCTGGAGAACGGATACGCTAACCATTCGGCGAGCCAGGCTAAGTATTACTGGCCAGCTTCCACGTCTGATGATTCTCCCTGGATTTTAAGATTTTGCAAAGAAAACCGCATGTTTATAAACTTTGAGAGTTTTTTTGTTTAATAAGATTTCCATCCAAAGGAATTTTCTTTTGAGTGCAATCTTCTATTCAAATCATTAGAAATTTCTTCATTTTTTCAATTCGAATATCGCGTACACGAGCAATGTGCTTTGCACTTACTGTTGACCCAGCATAACACTTTCTCGAATTTTATATCCATTTTGTTTGAATTGTTGATTCTTTTAAATTCAAAGTCCTTGCAACAACTCTGATTTTTCTTCATCTTTCAACTGATCCAAGATTTCAATTTTTATGAATTTTCTTTTCAATGTTGATTTTTTCCTTTCATTGCAGTTTTAGTGGCCATTACTATAAAAATAATTTTTTACATGAAAAAAGCATTATATATTAATTATGTAACTCATCAGAAAATAAATTGCTCAGCTTGATATTAACACTTATGATTTTTAATGCTCTTTCCTGGCAGAAACGAAGAATTTTTAACAATAAACACTTTATACGGTAAACAATTGACATACATGCTCGCTAGAGGGTATTTCCCCTACATGCGTGATATGGGCAGTCACAAATTTAACGAAGATAAAATTTGATTTTTGAGTCGCACGGTGAAAAATATATGAAAATATAAACAATTACTGCAATTTGTAGACTGCTTTGTATACTGCATTGAACAAGGGTTGCTACAATTTGTAGACCACGTTTTAGTGAAACCGTGTTGTATAAGTACCACGTTATACAAGGGTTAGTTGTATTGTATATACAAAGAAACAGGCTATGTTACAATCTACACAGTATGCTAAAGTCACAGTAATATGGTCAGCATTAACAGTATTGGTCTGATCTCTGGTGAAAAAAAAAAAATAAAGAAAATAAAAACCTTACTACATCAAGGCTAGAGTCCTGTTATTGTTATTATCTGTTTGGTTAGATATCATTAAGAGATATGGCTGGAGAATGATGTGCTCTCACATAATTACTCCCAGATAAATTAGAACAAAGCACTATAAATAAGGGCTGAAATTATCGTTTTGAGTCCTAAAGTAAAAGTTGGCTGGAGAACTTGAACTAAGTGAACTGAATGTGTGCCATCCAATTTTTGTGCAGCATTATTGTTTTGAGTAGGGTGATTGTTTAAATTTCCATTCATACCAGGATTTTGTATGTTGTAAGGAACAAGTGCCTTTCCAATTAATTTGGTGTAAGGTGTTAAGAGCGTGATCTGAGAGGCCTGCTTTACCAAAATTGTTAAATTTAATTGTCATTTGTGTTCTTTTTTTTACAGATAGGGATTGTATGTCCAGTTTCACCAATATAAGTTATGTTACAGGTACAAGGGATACGATATACTCCAGGGTGAGCCAGTTGGGGGGAGGGGGTCCTTAGAGGAGTTGAATATGTTTTTTAATTTTATAGGTGGTTTAACAGTAGCATTAAGATTATAATAGTGTAGAATTGTATTTATTTTATCTGATAATCCTTTAATATATGGGATCGCTATGGTTTCAAATTCTTCCATTTTTTTCTTCAATGATATTTGTGTATTTAAATCTACAGTTCACCCCTTAAAGCTACTTTGTTTCAAACCTTTCTTACACGCATTTCTTTTCAATATGAAATTCAGTTTTATCCTGCTCAAAACTAAATAGTGATTCCTCTGTATACTCTTGTGTCCTGAAACAGTGGAAAAAAACATCAACTATAACATAGTCAATGAGTCTTTTTTTATTTCTTGCATCTTCTCTCCATGTGAATTTGTGCACATTTTTATGTTGGAACATTAGTTTAGTAATAACTAATCTGTGTCCTAAACAGAAATCCAGCAGACATTTACCATTATTATTAGCTTTGTGCTTTTCCCAAAATATTTCTGTATATCTGGTAATCATTTCCTACTCTGCTGTTTAGATCTCCAACAAGGACTAAGTTTTTCTTTTTCATTGAGCTGGCTATCCTCTCTAATGCCTGAAAATATTACTCCATTTCTTCCTTGGTTAGTTATTTTTGATTTTTGTGGCACAAAGACATTGAAAGATCATACTGCACCAGGACATAGCAGTACATATGGTAAACAGTTAGTAGAGGATAATCACAAACAGTCATGCCCTTCGTAGGATTTGAACCTGCAGCTTCTTGTCTGGAGAGTGGATATGCTAATTACTCAGCCAACCAGGCCTGGCTTTCTTCCTTGGTAGAAACTTCTGTGGCTCCATAACCATAAATAATTCTCATTGTCCAGTTTGCTATTCTCATATTTGTCCATCACTCTACTTGATATACTGCCTACCATTCAAAAAGATTATCCTCATATTTATTATTATTATTCAGGCCTCCATGGAGTCAAAAGACTCATCATGGGAGGTCCTTCCTAAGAAACACAAAGTCTATCATACCACTCCTTAAACTCATTGACCGTTCTCGCTCTCACCACTCCATCAGGCAATGCATTCCATGGTTCAACCACCCTCCATGCAAAGAAACCACTCCTCACCCACAGTTTCCTTTCGTAACTTCCAGGGATGGCCTCTTGTCACTACTCCTTCCTGTTGTTCAACCAAGCGAAAGAACTCCCCAGTGTCAACCCTGTAACCACCTCTCAACTTAAAAGTCTCAATCATATCACCTCTCCTTCTATCCACCAAACTCTGCAGTCCACATTCCCTCAGCCGATCCTCATAACCAAAATGGTACAGTCCTGAAGCCATCTTTGTACCCTTTCGACAATTAATTTATCCCCCTTCAAATCCTGGGGACCAAATCTGAGAACAATAGTCTAAGTGTTGTCTAATCAGAGACTTATACAACGGAATGATAACCCTTTATCTCTGTAGGTCAGTGTCCTTCTCATAATTGCAGCAATCCTCTGTGTTACCTTCACCACCTTTGCAATATTATGTAACCTAAATTTCAGGTTTCTATCAATCATCAACTCCAGATCTCTTGTCTCCCCTACTTCCTCCAGTATAACTCCTCCCATAGAGTATGCAGCATCCCATCGATGTTTCCCAAACCTCAAGACCCTTACATTTTGCTGCATTAAACTGACACCCCCATTCATTTGCTTATCTATCTAGCTTATTCAAATCCTCTTGCAGGGCTACCACATCTGCACTATTACTAATAATCCTTCCCAGCTTCGCATCATCTGCAAACAACTGCATATCCCCTTGCAATCCAATGGCAATGTCACTGATATAAAGGTTAAACAATATAGGTCCTAGTACTGAGCCCTGTGGGAACCCCACTTGTAACCCTCTGCCTCCTTGAAACTGCTCCACCATACACAACTCGCTGATACCTGTCAGACAGCCAATCCTGAATCCAGTTGACCAATCTGACATCCAGACCGATGTGCTGCAACTTAAATATCAGCTTATCATGTGGCACCCTGTCAAATGCCTTCACTAAGTCTAAGAAAATTGCAGTATATGCCTTCCCTCATCTAATGTTCTTCTAACTTTATTATAAAAGGCTAGCATATTGCTAAAACAAGAGCGCCCTTTCACAAATCCATGTTGACTCTCACAGATAACATTACCCTCATCTGCCCAGTGCTGTATACGGTCCCTCACTACTTTCTCCAAGATCTTAACAACTACTGATGACACACAGACTGGTCTATAATTAGACACTTCCAGTCTGTTATCACCCTTATGCAACGGCACTATCTTACCTTCCTTCCATTCCCTGGGCACCTTTCCTGCAGCCAGACTTTCATTGAAAAGCCAGGTTAAAGGCACTGTCAGTTCCCTAGCACATTCTCTCAAAACTTGTGGTGAAATACCATCCAGTCCCAAAGCTTTACTGACATCCAGAGTACTCAGTATCTGAAACACTCTCCCCTCCTGTACCTCTAAACCTCGAACCAGCCCTATCCCTCTAGCATTAAAACTGACTCCTCTAGGATGAAATACTCCAATATACTTCAATCAAGTGTTCATTGAACAATTCCACTATGTCCTCTGCATCAGTCACTCTATTCCCATTTTTATCCCACAATATCATTCTTCCACAGTCATTTCTTCTTCTACTGGCATAGCTAAAAAAAATTCCCTAGGATTTTTTTTGGATCTTAGGGCCTATCTCCTCTCATATTCCAGTTTTGCTTTCCTTAACACACTAGTCACTCTCCTGGCCTGTGTCTTATATTCTTCATGCATCTTCTCTTCACCTGTCTCCTTATATCTCTTCCATAGCTTCTTTTTCGCATGCAATTCCTGTTTAATATTGTTTGTCATCCACTTTACTCCAAATTGTGTCCTCTTTTTCACTCGTGGTATACAACTTTATGGCAAATAAGTATAATGAAGAATGATTATGGTAGGCTAAACATAATGGATGCTGATAATAGAGAGAAGAGAAAAGCAGAACAGTTAGTTGATCAATGAATGATCATTTCGCAGATGTGTATCATCCAGGTGAAGATAATGAAGTGACTGATATGAGAATAGAGATAGATGAACTGGAGGTGTTTAGGTTATTAAGAAATCTAAATGTGAACATAAACATGGAATTGGATATCAGCCTCTCTGTTACATCAAAGTGCAAGAGAAGTGACAGTCCCCTAGCCAGACTGTTGAAGTCTCAGCACCGCAGAATTCCAGGGAGTGGAGAGAAGATAAGATTATCTGCTACATCACATACAATTCATTGTTTCTACACTCATCAAGCCATGCATTCCACTTACTCCATACAAAAAAAAAAAAACCTCCTTACTCCTATTTTCCATATATGGTCTCTTGTTCTACTTTCCCTCCCTCTTCATTACCATCAATATTATGTGACCAAATTATTTGTACATAGGGTGCTTAAGGGTGAAAGCTGCATAACTGGAAGGAGACCTCAACATAGCCTTTTAAGAGATGTGGAGAAACGACTAGGACTCCTGACTTATGTCCAATCCTCATCTTCTCGTGGTGTACCCTGTTGGTGTTTATCTGGATACTGAATGAATATAGATGGGCTGACAGTTTGGGATTTAGCTGACCAAATTGTATTCTTATTGACTTAAACCACAATGTAAAATAATGGTACAACATGACAGAATTTCATGCCGACTGGGAGGGCATCACCTGGTTAAACAATTATGCCCCTGTTATTTTTATTCAGAGAACCAGGGTGAACAGCAAAAAATCAGTTAGTGGAACAAATCCCAGAACACGTTCCCATTCAACATAAGAAGTATCAATGGAAAGGAAATCGAACCAGCAGACGAATTGGAAAGTAGCACAGTGACATAATAGGCATGATTAAAACACAGAAGACAAAAACTTTCTTTCTGTTCAATAAATACAAAATGTTATATTCAGGCAAAAGAGGAAGTAGCTATCGTATTCAACACTAAATTGGTCGGGGTAATGCTTATGATAAGTGACGACCTATGTCCTCTAAGAGTGGACACTTTCGAAGGAAGTGAGACAAATGATTTTGAGAGCATATGGTGTGAGGTAGAAGTAGGCAAGACAGGATATTTAGTGGAGTGTTGCTACAGACTGAGGAGCACAGAGGATGGGGATCAGGAGATGTTTAGACAGTTAAGTTTGGCAAGTGCAAAAAGAATGATTGTTATGGGAGATTTTAACTACAGTAGTATAAATTGCAGAGAGGAAGATGCATGTAACAATAGGGGAATGGAATTTCTAGAATTCTTGAGGGACAAATGTCTTAGGCAACATGTAACAGAGGGAACAAGAGTTTTGGATTTGGTTATAGCATCAGAAGAATTGATAATAACTGAGATGACATCTCTCCCACCAGTTGAAGAGAGTGACCACATGGTTTTGACTTGGAAAATGAATAGACATGCAGGTGTATCAAAGATACGGGAACTTATGTGGAATTATAAATAAAGCAGGTGATTATAATAGTCTTACACGTCAACTTCGAGAAGTTTCATGGAGGGAGGAATTGGAAGGCTGGGATATCATTGTGCTACTTTCCAATTCGTCTGCTGGTTCGATTTCCTTTCCATTGATACTTCTTATGTTGAATGGGAACGTGTTCTGGGATTTGTTCCACTAACTGATTTTTTGCTGTTCACCCTGGTTCTCTGAATAAAAATAACAGGGGCATAATTGTTTAACCAGGTGATGCCCTCCCAGTCGGCATGAAATTCTGTCATGTTGTACCATTATTTTACATTGTGGTTTAAGTCAATAAGAATACAATTTGGTCAGCTAAATCCCAAACTGCCAGCCCATCTTCATTCATTCAGTATCCAGATAAACACCAACAGGGTACACCACGAGAAGATGAGGATTGGACATAAGTCAGGAGTCCTAGTCGTTTCTCCACATCTCTTAAAAGGCTATGTTGAGGTCTCCTTCCAGTTATGCAGCTTTCACCCTTAAGCACCCTATGTACAAATAATTTGGTCACATAATATTGATGGTAATGAAGAGGGAGGGGAAAGTAGAACAAGAGACCATATATGGAAGTTGTAAAAGGAAAATAGGAGTAAGGAGGTTTTTTTTTTTTGTATGGAGTAAGTGGAATGCATGGCTTGATGAGTGTAGAAACAATGAATTGTATGTGATGTAGCAGATAATCTTATCTTCTCTCCACTCCCTGGAATTCTGCAGTGCTGAGACTTCAACAGTCTGGCTAGGGGACTGTCACTTCTCTTGCACTTTGATGTAACAGAGAGGCTGATATCCAATTCCATGTTTATGTTCACATTTAGATTTCTTAATAACCTAAACACCTCCAGTTCATCTATCTCTATTCCCATATCAGTCACTTCATTATCTTCACCTGGATGATACACATCTGCGAAGTGATCATTCATTGATCAACTAACTGTTCTGCTTTTCTCTTCTCTCTATTATCAGCATCCATTATGTTTAGCCTACCATAATCATTCTTCATTATACTTATTTGCCATAAAGTGAAAATCATTGGGATTTTCTGCCCGTTTGGCTAGATTGTTCTTAATTTAATTTTGCCATCCTCATTATTCAGGTGATCTGTCTGTCTTGTACTTCATAATGCTCTTGAACCTGCTGAGCATCTTTCTGTACATATCCTCCACATTTGTGTTTGCATCTCCTATTTAATGATGCTACTTATCATTTAACTCCCACCTGATTTATCTTTCTGACGCCAGGTTTGCAATTTAATACTGGATTACTTAAATTCCCCTTGACTATTTTTCATGTTCTGACACAAGCTGCTTCCTAAGTTTGTCATAAACACCAGCTTTGTTGTTCCATGTATACCCTTTCTTAATTGAAAATTCGGTATGCTTCACCATCTCTCTGCTCAAGACTACATGGTCACTTCTCCCCAATCTTGTTTGGGGAGAAGTGACAGCCTTTGTTATGAACACAATTTCTGATACCATAACCAGGTCTAACACTCTCACACCATATGCCATTTCTAAGAAATATTGTTTTAGATAAATGTTCCATGTGCATAGTTGAAGCTCATCAAATAATGATTACTTCCACTATGCTTAAACAAGCTAATTTCTGATGCATGCCATCAATATCATCATTACCTTTTGTCCTTTCTAACTTGTAACAACCACCTATATATTTTGTTCTATAAGCTTGTAATTCACACCAGATACCTTCAAATACACTGATTCATTGCAATTATTTTGCAATACCTTCCCCCATCCTTTTCTCTCACTACATCTTAAAAAATACAGTATTCATACATTTTTTCCGTGAGAGTTGGTTGATGAAATACATGAATTCCATCAATGAACACTCAGTAATGCATATAATGTTTGGCTAAGTCAAGCTGAACAAATGCTAAAATTCCTTGCCCTTGTTTCTGCTGCTTTTGGTGTTAGTATACATACATTGCAACAGTCTCTCCCCCCCCCCCCCAATCCTAGTTATGCAGCTACTATTGTGTGTTTTAATAAGTGGTCTCTTCAGTTCTGAAAACCTGAGAAATGACAGTGAATACTGTTGAGCTTCCTCTTTTCTTACACACTCACCTCATCGTACATATTCATTTGCATCATCACTAAGAGTTTCAGTTTCTATTTTGCACTTCCATTTTTTACTCACTAACTCTTTCTCCATGCACCTGATTTAAAATCTATTCACGTACAGTCTATCAGTCACTTAGAAATCCTGTAAGTTGACCTGAGAGCTTACCAGAATACAATCCTTGGTATCTGTGAATTGCCTTAGTTTGGACTACTTAAAAGACATGGGCACTGCCCAAGCATTCATGTCTTTAAAGTAGTCCAAAATCACACTTGAAGACAACTTCATTTGCAGTTTATTGCCTAACCTTATGTGAAAGTAATTCTAGAAACAATCTCCTTTATTGTGTGGAATTTTTTCTAGACTATTATGTATAAGACTATTACACTTTTTTTATATAATGTTCGTCAAGTAGCTTTATTTTATCATCCTACATGTTTCGCCAATTTTTTTTCTATCGGCATCTTCAGGGAATACAAACTAGTAAGCTATATGAAGGTAACAGACTAAGTTATAACTGATGGTTCTAATTCATACAAAAAATTAGTATTGAACAAGGCAATGCACGTGTCTCGGGAACATGATTTATTCATTATGGCTCATGATGTAATTGTCATGCAAGTTCATTTCTTTGATGTTTAATGATCTGATTAAAGCTTTCCAAATTTCTGGTAAGGTTAGACCTTGATTCTTGTTTAGGTTTTCAGTTTTACGGGCAACTGTAGCTGCTTCCTTGAAGGTTCTTGAATGGTAGTTATCTTCTATATAGGGCATAAGGCTCTTATCCCACTCATTGTGATGGTTAGTAGAGGCAAAGTGGCAAGAAAGGCCTGAAATGTCTTGTCTGTTGTTTCTGCCATATCCTATGTGTTCTTTCTTTCTTGTTTCAAAGCTTCTAGAGGTCTGACCTACATAACTAATACCACATGAGCAAGGTATATTATATACTCCAGAGTACTCGTAGAATAGATGAGCATCTTTCGATGATCTTAAAAATTTCCTAATAGTGTTGATTAGCTTGAATGCTACTCTGATATTATGTGGTTTTAGAAGGTTAGCCAATTTTTTGGAAATGCTGCTGACAAATGGAATAGTAATAGTACTGATGTACTGAACTTCATCACGTTGTCTATGTAGTATATTAGGTAAGAGAATCTTGTTGTAGAGTCTTTTTGGATAACCATTTAAAGATAGTTCTCTGGATATTGTAGTTAATTCTATTTGTAGGTCATTCTTATCTGTTGTTTACTGTATAGCTCTTTTCTTGAGCAATAATTGGCGAAACATGTAGGACGATAAAATAAAGCTACTTGATGAACATTATATAAAAAAAGTGTAATAGTCTTAATCTCCTTCATTATAAAGAAGTTTAATTTATTCTACCAGCTGCTCTCTAGATTTTTATTAGTGACAGATTCTCCCATTTCAAGAGTAAGTACAAGATTTTGTTCATGCAATTTGAATGATTAAAGACTGAGTAGCCATTTTGCAAAATTAAGTTGGGAAAATTAGATCTTGCTGCAGTTACTTGTCTATGGACTGCATGATAAAGTCTGTACTCCTATTAGACAAAACCTTCTTCAAATTTGCACATTTGTTAAAAGCATCCTATGTGGTTCTTGTTTGCAATTCAAATAGCAGAGTAGGAAATGATTACCAGACAAATGTTATGAGAAAGTGCAAACTAATAATAATGCCAAATATCTATTAGATTTCTGTATGGGATATATATATATATATATATATATATATATATATATATATTGTAACTAGTTAATAACACTATGTTCCAACATAAAGATACATATAAATTTACAGGGAAGAACATGAAGAAAAGAATGACTACATTGATAGTAATATTCACACAACAATTTAGGTTTCAAGTGCATACAGATAATTTTGAAGTGATCAGAGTTTAGTTTTGAGTAGGATAAACATACGTGTCATACTGAAAAAAAAAAACTGCGCAAGAGTTCCTTGAATGAAACAGTCAAGGTACTTTTAGTGTAAAATGTAAACCCAAACATTATTAGGAATGGTTGAAAGTTTGAAAATATGAACTATGTTGGATGCTCAATTGCAGAATCTAAACTTTATGGTGGACTCTGGAAATTAAAGTGGCAGTCTTAGAACAGGAGAAATCATATAAGTTTCTAGCAACTAAATTGGGTTGAGTTGGGTTAGAAATAAATGAGTTCAAAGGAGATACAGATATAAGAATTATGAGAAAAATTAAAGGAGTAAACAGGTGGCATCAGTGGAAGAATCATATTAAAAATGAAGCTTTTTAGAGAGGCATTTGACAGTGTTAGCATTGAAGAATGTGTGTGTGGAACTAATCTCAGATAGTATGTTCATGTAAAGGTCAAGTTGAAAGGTTAGCAAAACAGGTGTTTGCTGCCAAGATGGTAGGAAAAAGATTAAAACCAGCATTTAGGTTGATTGATGCAATTACTTTAGAAGACTAGATTGTCAGATCTGAAAGTATTGTAGTCCTGACAAATAATAGATTAGTTTGAAAGAAAATTGATAAGAAGCCAGTTAGGAAATAAACTTAACTGTACAGTACTGTTACTGCATCCTGTACAGTGGTAAGGGACTCGTGCGAGCCCTTTGTTAAATTTTTCTCAAATTTGTGAGCCCTTTATTCTTCTTGTTTACTTTTTTATTCCCCCCCCCCCCCAAAAAAAAATTTTTTTTTTTGAAACATATTAAGCAACAAACTCATACAGTAACCTAACAAAAATTAGTCTATTCGGTAGTGTATAGATTATTTGGGATTAATGTTTCAACTCTATAACGAATGTGCCCAAGTTTTAAAATAAAATAAGCCCATGTGCTATCTTTACCCTTTTGCCTTCTGATAGCCAATCATATGGTAAAACCAGTAGTCAATCAAATGTTTTATAAAAGATTTCATTCTTATTATATTTTGATAGTTAAAAAATGCTTTTCTTATATAAGATAAATTAACACAGTTGATAGTGTGCAAATATTTCATGTTATATTTGTTTAAAAATGATAGCCTTTAGAGGTTGATTGTCCTCTCATAACTTTTTGATTGGAATTTGTATACAAGCTGTATTAATAAAAGTTTTGGTGTGAAATACGCCGCTTTTTTTTTTTTTTTTTTTTTTGCTCAACGATGCGAGACCTTTATTAAAATTTCCATAGCTCATCACTGGATACGTATCAGGAATTTGATGAATATAAATAATCTTATGGGGTCATCTTGCGCCAATCAGACGTCAATAAGAACGATTTAATATGCATCTCAAGAAGGGAGGAAGGTATCATCTATAATATGAAATTTTTTTTTTACAAATTGTCACACTATTCATGCCTATAAGTTCAGCAATAGAAACCATTTTTCTTCATGTTACTTACTATGATGCTAGCAAAATTTTAACCTAGCTAATTAAAAGTTACTTTTAATTAGTGAGATTCTTTTAATTTCTTTCTTTATTCCTTCCTTCTGAATTCTTAGAAAGGATATGTTATCTATTCACGACAAGTTTAAAAGCTATAGCATATTAGTGCGGGGTGTGTGTTAAGTTTTGTTGTAATTTTTTATTTGAAGCAAACAGTCCGCAAAATGTCATATGCTTAATATGCAAAACCAAAGTTTATTTTTACAAAAGGTAGTAAATTAAGAACACTGTAGATTTGATTGCATCTTTGATGGTTGTATTAGAGATGGGAAGTAATAAGAATGGAAACTATAATAAATTTAGTTTAATCCTTTATCCAAGTGTGAGCAAACAAAGTTTGCGGCTGAAAGTATCTTCAGGACTGGGATAAGGTGGTACAACACCAGGGCAACTCATTGCAAAGGTGGAGCAAGGTACCAACACTCCTATCTCAGTATCTCCTATAATGCAAAACACATCTCCTTGCGGATATGTCTAATGTTATGCATTAAGAGAAGGGCCACTACCCAGACTAGTTTCGACCTTTATTGAGGTCTCTTCAGTGGGAGCCAGGCCCAAGTGGAGATAACAGGCAGAAGCATTAGCAGGTCATCTCTACCTATAGGAGTTGCCAAATGGTGTGCCACCCTTTTTTATAAATTACTCTGGATTTAGAGAAAGAGTAGCTTGCTCCACCTTTGCAACGAGTTGCCCTGGTGTTGTACCACCTTACCCCAGTCCTGAAGATACTTTCAGGCGCAAACTTTGTTTGCTCACACTTGGATAAGGGATTAAACTAAACTTATTATACTCTAACCAAGTGAAAAATAAACTTTCAAAAAAAAAAAAAGAATGGAAACTGTTCTCCTCTATAAATTGTTAGATAAATGTGCTGTGTGTTAAAGAAATATCAAATGAGTATAGCTCTTGTTCTCATCAGTGTTTTTTAGGTGGGAGACTTGACAATAAGTTACAGAATGTGCTTTATCATATACAGTGCAGCGACATGATTGCTGGTGTATAAAATTTGGGGAAATAAGGTGCTAATGATCACTTTTTGTTTTCTGTTACAGCATTTGAAAACAAAACTAATCTAGTTATACAGACATTCATTAGATGCAATAAAAACAACAAAAACTGCTTATTCCATTCATGCATAGTACTTTAAGCATGATAATTTTTTAACTGCTTGAAATAATTTAACATCACTTTTATAATAATTTCTATAAGCATACATCAATGAGGCATTACAAATCATTTTAAATGGTGGTTGTTAATTCTCCATTTACATATGTAAGTTTATATTGAAAGAAAAAGTTAAATTTTAAACTTACTGTAATTGAAATTTTAAGAATAATTTTAATATGATTTTTCCTCCCTCTCAAAATGTAGTCTTGCCTGTTCAGATAGCTTTGAATGTCACGCATTCTGTTTGCAAGATCACAAAGTGGTTTTAAAAGAATTTACATAGCACTCCGGACCAGAACTAGGTACTTAATGGATTTTTCAAATATATAATAGAAGACTGAAACGTGCAAAAGACTTGAGTTATATGAACTATCTGTTAACTCTGAAGATGATGCATTTTCATTTGTTATTTTCAAAAATGAGGCAAAACATGTGGCCAAATTCCATCTAGTCCCCTCACCTTACTGACAGATCCTCTTCTTATCTCTCTAGTAATGAGGACTCTAACAGATAAGTTTAGGTGTTGACGGTTATTCATGACTTATTTTTCACGGTAATAACAACACACAATTTTATCAAAGAGATGTTTTTTTAACTGTTTATATTTCACTTTCAACTCACCATCATCAGAGCACAACATACTTGTACATGCGACAGTGAGTGAGTGAAACAATATAATTGCAATGGACAAAAGATCTAAAGTCCTATTTTTGGTGCCCTCTAATGGGAAGAAAAAAAAACAGCTATGCAGGAGTTTCTCTTAGGATAACAGTCTCCCAAATTATTGCAACCATATTTATTAAGGTTGGAAGAATTCTTCAAAGCCATTGCTGACCCAAAAAATAATCTTTCAGATCTGTAATGACTCCTAAATACCACATTCGTTTTCCTCCATCCTGTGTGATGGAGTGTCCAAAGCGTGGTCTGCCAGTCCTGACTTGCATAGTAATAGTAGCAAATGTATTTTTCATGTTCTTCCAGGCGGATGGTAACTGATTTTCCTGTTTGCCCATAATAGGCCAAGTCACAGTCACAAGGAACTTCATACACTCCTGGGTGTGCTAAAGGGTGAAGTTTATCCTTAGAAGAGCGGATCAGGGTTGCCAACTTGACATGAGATTTGAAAGTGGTGCAAAGGCCATGTTTCATCAATACTTTATTGATGAAAAATTATGGGCAAACAGGAAGATCAGTTAACATCTGCCTGGAAGAACATGAAAAATACATTCGCTACTATTACTATGGCAAGTTGGGACTGGCAGACCACGCTTTGGACACTCCTTCACACAGGATTAGATGGAGGAAAACGAATTTGGTATTTAGGAGTCATTACAGATCTGAAAGATTATTTTTTGAGTCAGCAATGGCTTTGAAGAATTCTCCCAACCTTAACAAATATGGTTGCAATAATTTGGGAGACTGTTACCCTAAGAGAAACTCCTGCATAGCTGTTTGTTTTCTCTTAGAGGGCACCAAAAATAGGACTAGATCTTTTGTCCATTGCAATTATATTGTTTTACTCGCTCGCTGTCGCATATACAAGCGTGTTGTGCTCTGATGATGCTGAGTTGATAAAATTGTGTGGCGTTGTTAATACCATTAAAAAACAAACAAAAAAAACCTGTTTTCATTAAAGTGTTCCAGGATTAAACACTTTAATGAAGTGATCATTAAAATCTCAACTTTGTCATCTGTCTCAGTCAGAAAAGTCTTGTCTCTGTTGACAGCCATTTTTTCTGATATTAGTCATATAGCAAAACAAGTCCTTGGGATTCTCTTTGCATTCCATAATCTCTTTTTCATTTGTAATTCGTCTCTAGTTGTCCATTTTACTCCAAATTGTTTTATCTTCACTCACTATCAGCTGTCACTGTCAACAATTTTTTTTCTTTAGCATCTCCAATGTGCTACTGCCATCTTTCTTTCAGCCATTGTAATGCTCCAAGCTGGTTTCTAAGTCTGTTATAGTTGCCTACATTATGATTTCACATGAATTCCTCCCACTTTGATACTTCTGCATGTCTATTCATTTTCAACAACAGGACTACACAGTCATTCTCAAGAACTAGGGACAAGTATATAACATCTCAATTGTAATCAGATCATCTCATTTTTTGACCAATTCTCTTAATCCTCCTGTTACCTCCACCACATACTGCCTAAGACAGTTGTCCCTCTCTGAAGTACAATAATTCATTTCACTTACTATAATTGAAGTCTCTCATAAAGATTGCTCACTTGGCAGATTAATTTGCCCAAACATTTCCTGTTCATTGCCAATATCTCACTAAATAATTTGTCCTGTCCCCTTCTATCTTACACTATATACTCTCAAAGTCTTTGGTGTCATTTTTTCCTATGATTCTCTACCTCTGAGAAGGCATTTTCATTCTTTATCATGAGTATCTGTTTATTTTCTCTTTTTGTATATTTCACTAACTACTTCAAGGTGTAGACAGGCTGCACTTAGTCCATGTGTTTGGAATATTGGTAACCACATACATATAAAGTTGCTATGAATATGTTTATAATTATTGGCTAGATTGCTGAATGCTATGGTCTCATTTTATTTTTTAAGTGATTATCAAGTTTATCACATAGGCTGAAAACTTAATTAAAATTTTTCAAGATTCTTTAAATTTGTTACAGGTGTGTGAAATACTAAATATGTGCACTTCAGTCAAGAGCAACACATTTTATATGATATGAAATTACTGTGATGATCCATTATGTATTTACAGAGTATAAATCAAAGCAGGCTTGCATTTTTAAGTTAATACTTTATAATACATTGCAATGGTATGATACATATATACACACACACATGCATACATTACAGTTCATACATTTATGTATGTAAATAAGACACTTCTTTAGAAAAGTCTTAATATTTGGCATTTGGATATGACTTAATGGGGAAAAAAAAAAACATTGAATCTGTGATGAATATATAAATAATCTTCCATTTAAAACTACAGACCAGCTGTGTTATTGACTACTGAAACAGTTCTTGCTCTATTAAAACTAAAATAATTTAGCAGGAGTACTATACAAATGTTAAATCATTCTTCTTAAAGAGTATCTCTTTAGTTTATATATATATTTATAAAAGTTCAGCAATAAGCACAGGTTCTCCATCTTTACTAACTGTGAGATTTGACTGATGCATTTCTTCATGTACATCCTCATTTGTAGTATTAGATAAAGTAGGGATCTCTCTAACAGAATGGTTAAGAGATTTATTATCATATAGTTGTCTTGAATGAAGTTCATGGTATTCGTGGCCCTGAAAGAATAAGCAGATCTGTGAAAAATTCAAGAATATTTTGAATAACTTTTTTCTTTAAAAATTGATCTTTTTTCAAAAGCTATTCATTATAATAACAAATATCTTTAAAATTTTTGCTTTTTATGGTATTTTGCCTATTTTTCTTTAGGGGTATCCCTTTTTATGATCTCATTGGCTTTTTACTCAATTTTTAGGGCATTACTAATTTTTAAAGATTTAAATGTCCTTAAAATTTTCACTGTCTTCAAAACATCAGTAATGCCCTAAAAATTGAGTACAAAGTCAATGACATCATAAAAAGGTGTACTCCTTTAAATATTGAAATAATATCTTTAAAAATGTTAAATACTTCTTTTCCCTGATATTTATGTGAGCTAGATATCAGAGTTTTTTTTTTTTTCCAGCGTTATCATGCTCGAAATTAAAGAATTCAGTGCCATTGAAGAATACCTTGAGTTATCCAAAATGTCAATACAGCACAGCATTGAAGGTGTTGATGTATTATAAAAAATAGTCGTAGTTGGGAATGCAAGAATACAGTAATCTACATTTATCCGATTCTTCAATGATCGGATAACTATAGGGTTGAATGATTGAAGTCAATTGACATGTAAAAGTTAATTAATTCAAGAGTCATTGTTTTGAAGGCTGGATAAATGGTAGATTACTATAGCTTGGTCACTCACTTTTCTCAAACTTTCCTGTTGGAAAAATGGTCTGAGATATCATTTGGCACTGAAAGATAAGAAGTACACCACTGCATATTGTTTGTAAACCACTCTTCTCTGCCATCAGGAAATGCAGAAACACAATATTGTTGCTGGAGTGGTTAGCATATCTACTCTCCCAACCAGCAAGATGCAGATTCATATCCTGCTATGGGCATGGATATTCATGAATGTCATCACCCAGTGCAAGGCCATGGGGTCACTTAAGGATCAAACCCAAATAAATGGGAGGAAACCTTCACATCATCTTTAAGGAATGTGGAGAACTGACTGTCTCTTCTGACCTAATGTCCAGTCCTCACCTTCACGTGATGTGCTCCATTAGTAGGTATCCACTCTGGGTACTGAATGAACGAGGATGAGCTGACAATTTGGGATATAGCCAACTAAATTGCACTCTCTATTGGCTCAAACCACAAATAATATGATGAGATTTCATGCCAGCTGGGGTCATAGCCCAGTTTAACAAAACCTGTGCTGTTTTCATCAGGAAACCAGAGTGATTCGTGAAAAGCCATCTACAAGAAGAACTGAAGAGAGCAACCATCAGTATAAGGAGTATTAATGGAAAGGAAATTGAGCTTGCAGAAGAACTGGAAAGGTACCATGTGGTCACAGTTGGCATAACTGAAACAAGATGACAAAAATAGGTGGGATCTTACTAAATAATAAGTATAGGATGATAAAATCAGGCAATGATGATCAAGGAAAGGAAGGAGTAGTGATAGCATTCAACACTAAGCAAGAAGAAAAACTTCTTGATTGGAAGCCTCTTTCAAGAAGAGTTATGTGGGGAAAATGACAATGAAACATACTTGTGTCTATGGTTCTTGTGTCTTTTTCTTTAGGACAGAAGATTCTCCTAAAGAAAAAGTGGAGGAATTTTTCAAGTCACTAGAGCAGGCAGCGTGCATAACGAATATGGAAAAAAGTGGTACCTGTTGGAAATCTAAACAGCACAGTAGAAGTGAATCCCAGTAGGCATATAAACATGTTTGGGGAAAATTTGGAGAAAAAGGTAACATTAATAATAATGGTAAGTATCTGTGGATTTCTTCTGATGATATGGACTAGTCACTACTAACACCATGATCCAACATAAAGATGTGCCCAAGTTCACATGGAGAGAAGACAAGAAATAAGAAAAGCCTCATTGACTATTTTATTTACTTGTGATTTAATCTTCATGCTTGTTCAGTATACAAGAGTGTACAGCGGATTTGAAATTGGAAGTGACCGTCACTTAGTTTTAAGTAGGATAAAATTGAATAGAACAATATGTAAAAAAAAAGTTTTATTAAAGTCAAGCAGCTTTTACAGGTAAACTGTAGATGCAAATATAGAAAGAATGAAATAGTTTGCCAGCCCGGCTGGCTGAGTGGTTAGCATATCCACTCTCCAGTCAAGAGGCTGGGGGGTTCGAATCCCGGCGTGAGCATGGATGTTTGTGATTGTCTGTGGAAATACCAGTGGTGGTGGTCGGCGGTACATGGCGTTGGTGTAGTTGCAGCCAGTTGGTGGATTGTGAGTGGTTGAAGCAGAGTAGATGCCCTCCCTCGATGAGTCTTTGGACTCCCTGGAGGTGACAAATAATAATAATAATAAAACAAGAACCAAATCTTGCAGTGGTCTCAGTGGCAAACTGAAGAAAACCTTGACTGAATCAGCTGGGGGCATATGGTGAAGTTGTCTACGAGGATAGAAAATTAAGAACACAATGGTGGACACAGTCTTGGAAAGAAAGCATATTGAAAGTTCCTAGCAAGTCAGCAGGTACTCTAAAAGAATACAAAAAAAAAATTGTAAGAGAGATCCGCCAACCATAAGTGCACCCGTGCCTGCTAACGAACTCTGCAATCTAATCGCATCAATGGTACATGAGTTGCTCAAGGGAAAAAAATAGAAGACTCGATGCCGTTATTCTGAACTTTCTGGAGGAAAACAGTGAATCATTAAAAGAAGACATCAGCAAACTTGCAGGTAAATGACTTTGATTCCAGAAATATCGTCAAATGCCACTGTTTCGGACCCATAAACAAAAGAAAGGCCAGAACGAACTTTCCGTGTCTTGTGAAAGTGATCTGTGATACACTGACAAACACATCCAAATTAATAATGCTGATAAATAGAAAGGTAAAGTACAGTTGTCCCCAACTGCGCATACATGCTTGCCCTGATTTTAACCTTTGCACAAAGGGAACAAAGACACTCTCTGAAGACAGCTAGAAGAAAAACGCCAAAAAGGAGACAACAGCTGGAACATAGACTACAAACAAACCAAACTAGTGCAAAAACCAAGTGACACCACTGGTAGCCACCAAGGAGACCAGTATGCAGGCACTGCATAGGAAACGTGCAAGACCCTTGCAGTCAAAGCCCTGCCTCACAGAACCTTGCATATCCACTACACCAACATCTGTGGTCTCAACACTAACCTTAATAGTGTCCACTATCATCTGCACTCCACCAAACCCCACCTACTCATTTTAACAGAAACTCAAATCTCACCTTCCCCTAGCACTATCCATCTCAACCATCCAAACTGTACACTATTTAACTCCTTTCAACCCAAGGGTCTGCGCATATATCTGACATACCCTGTCAGAGATCACCTAACCTAGAATCGCCCAACCTTCTTTGGTTGAAAATATCCCTCCCCCACTAAGACAAATTCATCTGCTGTCTCTATCCCTCTCCTAATATAACCAACCACTCTGAGATCTTTGATTTCCTCTCCTTAAAAGTCGATTTTCTCCAGTCCCATTCTCCTAACAGTGAAATCATCCTCCTAGGTGATTTTAATTTCCATAACACCAACTGGCTTTCCTCTTCCAGTTGTACAGATCCTGCAGGCAGAAATGCTGAAACATTTGCCATCACTAACCACCTTACACAAACCACTCCCCAAATACCCTAGATCTCTTCCTTATCAGTGACCCTTCTAAATATACAGTGAATGTAGTGAGCCCCCTGGGTAATTCTGACCACAACCTAGTGCTCATCTCCTTCCCCATGCAACAACGCTTACACAGTCACACCAACACAAGAGTAGTTTGGCATTATAACAGTGCCAAATGGGACAGCCTCTAAGACTACTACTTCATTTCCATGGTTGGACTATTGTTTCTGGTCTTCCCATCCAAACATATGCAAAAAAGTAATCCTTACTGGCATAAAAACATACATTCTCTACACTTCTATGAACTGCCATCCCCTATCCAAACCCTGGTTCTCCAAAAGATGTGCCAAGGCTGTACAAATGAAAAATCAGGCATACTACAACTAACCTGGCAGGAAATTTGCAGTCTGTCCTAGCGACAGCCATGCCTTTTGGTCTCAACTTTTGTCCTACACTACTCTCACTCCTATCATACCCAGATGGCTCAATTGCAACATCACCCACAGAAAAAGCTAATCTCCTGGCTTCACAATTTTCCTCCAATACATGCATAACTAACAATGGCAAACATCCCCAGTCATTCCAACTGCCCAACATACAGTGCCCCCGTATCCTTTTGCCAGAAAGAGATCATAAACCTGTTCATAATCATAATTAAAATTAGACATAATAAAAAAGCTCCTGGCCATGATGACATTCCTCCAATTGTCTTGAAGGTCTGTGCAGCAGAACTGACTCCTATCCTAGGTGTCTGTACATACCATCTTACTCCATTGGTATATATCCCAAAGCCTGGAAATTGGCCTATTTTTAACCCGTTCCTAAAAAGGGTGACAAATCACTGCCATCTAACTACCACCCTATCTCACTCACCTCAGTCCTATCTAAAGTGATGGAAAAACCAATTGTTAACTCCTACTCTACCTTGAAGGTACCCAGCTATTAAGCGACTCCCCCTCCCCCAGTGCGGATTCCATCGATGCCAATCAACAGGTGACCTGCTGTCATATATCACCCATCTTTGGACAAATGCTATGAAAAAATTTGGCAAATCCCAAGTAGTTGCACTTGATATCTCTAAAGCCTTTGACCGGGTCTGGCACAAAAGCTTACTAAGCAAACTCCCATCATTTGGACTGTCTCAGGACTTCTGCAGGTGGATTGCCAGCTTTCTGTCTGGACACACATACCATGTGTGATGGTAGATGGCTCCCTGTCCTCTCACCATCCAACTAATGCTGGGGTCCCACAAGGTTCAGTTCTCTCACTGACACTCTTCAATCAATGACATACTTCAGTTGACCCCCAACCCAATACACAGTTTTGTAGATGACAGCACATTGTACTCCTCCCTTTCATTTGATAAACCTTACCCTACACAACTCACTCCAACCCACAGAACATCAACCACAACTTCCCTTAATTTGGGCCTCCAAGCCATCCTCCAATGGGGCTCAGATAACCTCGTCAACTTCAACACTAGTAAAACCCTGTTCTGTCTTATTTCTCACAAAAAAGAATCATTTTCTCCCAGCATTGTTTTTGATAACCCTCAAATTTCCAGACAAGATGAAATTTCTCTTCTCAGAATTACCATGACATCAGGCCTCTCCTGGCATAAACACATCACAACCATTGCATCCTCAGCTTCCAAAAAACGGATTTCTCTTTCACCCAAGACGTTACTTCACCTCAACACAGTTGTTAACCTTGTACAAATCACAAATCTGCTCGGCTATTGATTACTGTTCTCACATTTGGAGTGGGGCTCCCTCAAATGCTTGACTCAATACACAGAAGAGCAATTAGACTGATAAATGATCCATCTCTTACCAACTCACTCCCTGCACTTTTACTTAGACATTTAGTCTCTGCAATTTGTATATTCTATAAATATTTCAATGGAAAATGCTCATCTGAAACAGCATCAATAATTCCTCCACTCTGTACTAAGCCCATTGGAACATGTACAGCTACTGCCCAACATCCCTTCACAGTACACCTTGAAACCCACAGAACAAGTTTCTTTTCCTCCTCCTTCATCCCTGATACTGCTGACTGTGGAACAGTCTTCCGCTTGATGTATTTTCCCAAGGAACACAATATATAGGCTTTTAAATCGAATGGCAACAAGTTTCTCCTTTCCCCACCCACTACTAAAATACTATAGGTTGACCAGTCAACCTCTCGTATATGGGGGCCCAACATAAATCAATTGAAATGTGGTAAGGTAGTCGTTGTAGATGATATTCGACCATAAATGCTCAAATATGGAAGCATAAAAGTTTTGCAGTTTTACATTGCATAATTCAAATGGTCAGAGGGTGAAATTCCAGATGATTGGAGTAGAGCTCTCATTATTCTTATCTATAAAAAAGGGAATAAAGCTGAACAGAATAACAGAAGAATTTCTCCAGTAAGTTTTCAAAGTATGATTTATGCACGTATCCTTAAAATGAGGCTGAGAAAAATTGTGGAAAGGAAACTGGGAGAACAATCTGGATTCCAGCCAAATCGAGTTTGTCAAGATCAGAATTTTACTTTTATAATAAATAGTTGAGAAATCATGGAAATATGGCAGGGATCTCTACTTCAGTTTTGGAAATCTGGAAAAGGCATATGACAAGGTTCCAGAGAAAAACTTTTCAAAACATTACAGCTATATTGGGTAATGGAACATTATATGGGCAATACATTGTCTATATACATAAGTTGTAAATCAGCAGTTAGAATTGAAGGGAATACAGGAAGATAGTTTGATGTAAAATCAAGCGTAAAACAAGGATGCAAATTATCTCCACTCTTATTCATCATCTATATGGATCACATATGAAAGAAAGTGGCATTAAATCTGATATTAGAATCACACTTAGCTTTTTGCAGATCATGTACTCCTAAGCACATTAAGTGGAAGTCTCCAAGATTCTGTAACAAAATTAATAACAGCTGTTAGAAATTTGACATGAAAATAGGCAGGAACACAGAAAAACTTCATCTGTATTCTGAACAGAGAACCTACAGAACAAGTAAAGTATTTCAACTACTTTGGCACAGTGTTTAGTGAAAATGGCAAGTTATATTTGGAAACAGAATAATGGAATGAGCAAATCTGATATGGTTTGGAGCCAGAGGAATAAATTCATATGGAATAAGAGAGAAATTAGTGGTGTGAAGTGATAGCATAAATGGCAGAATCATATTAAAAATGAAGATATTAGCATGGAACTTGATATTGTTTGCATTCAAGAATGTATGAGCAGGATTAAGATGGTATGGATACTTAACAGAATGAGAGAAGAAAAATTAGCAAAACAGGTGTTTGATGCCATGATGACAGGAAAAGATCCTTAACTTACCCATACTATATACAGACTCTTGTGGGTGGAAGTCATGCAAATACACACACACTGCTGGAAAGAAGTCAATGGACACCTCCATGGGCAAGGTGCATCGTCCCACGTAATGAGTCATGTTTTTGTAGCCAGCATAAACTGGAGAAATATGATGCTCCCAAGTTCATGCCTGGAAGAAGGAACTGACAGAGATTGAAAGAGGTGTTGTGATAGGATGCCATGATGCAGGTCTGTCTGTTTGACAAATTTTGGCATTCCAGGTCAAGAGTCAGTGATACAATACTGAGATGGAAGCGCAGGGAGTCAATTGCAAGTGCTATCCATAGGGAACGACCCACCGTACTCGCCAAACTTGACGGTACAGTACTACAAAGGATAGTATGTAGCAACCGCCATGTTGCATATGCAGTTCTGGGCATCTACTGAAACATGAATCTGTACAAAGCATGTAGAACCAAGGTTCAAAACATGGGTTTCCATGGTAGGACTGCAAAGACATTGTATATTGGTTCAGGTTGGTCCCACATTACTTGAACCGATATGCAATGCCTTCTTCAGTGGTGTAAAGAGCATGTACAGTGGGATGTGGAAGATTGGAAATTGGAAAGCTATGTTATGGAGTGATGAATCATGCTACACACTGCACTGAGCAGATGGATGGATGGGTGTGGCAGATGCCTGATGAACATCTCTTACCAGAGTGTGTGACCCCAACTATGAAATTTGGAGGTGGAAGTGTGATGGTATTTTACTGTTTTTCCTGGTTTTGCATCAAACTTCTGTGGCACGATGAACATTTAATTGTGAAGAGTATCTGAATATTCTGGACAATGCAATGCTCTTACTTTGTGTCATTTCTATGGAACTGAACATTGTCTCTTTCAGCAAGACAATGGACTGTGTTATGAGGCTGCTGTTATCAGGTAACCAAAAAAAGTTTGTGCATTTTTCATAATGAAATTAAACAACTGCAGAAATTTTCATAAAATGTTTTATTCATTAATATAAGCACCTTCACCATCTACAACCCTTTCCCAATGAGATACAAGTTTGTAAATTCTACTTTTATAAAATGTTTCATCTTTAGATTAATAAACCTAGCAACCTCTGCTTCAATCTATGTTTTATTGTGGAACCTGTCTATTGTACATGTGATTGCCTAGCACCAGAAAAAGGTGATAATTACTTGGAGTAACGTCAGGAGGATGAGAGAGAATCTTCTATCCTAAAGCACAAATCTTCTCATTGGTAAGTTTTGCAGTACGAGGTTTTGCATTGTCCTGGCTGTTTCTGAAGTAATGCATTCCGCACATGCTCGAGTTGAATTGAGTACACCTCAGCTATAATTGTTTGACATGCAGCAAGAAACTCGTAGTGGACAATACTGGCTCCAGTCCACCACACACACACACACAGAGCATTGTCTTTTGGGATGAAGCAGTGCCTTTGAAGTGTGCTGTGCTGGAATGTTTGGTGGCAACCAATGATAAGTTTGCTTCCTGTTAGAGTACAATATCCATTTCTAATCACAAGTGAGCAAGTAATCCAAAAACAGCTAATTTTTATGACATGAAAGAAATGAAGAACAAATTATTATTATTATGCGAGTACCTCCATGGAGTAGTCTGAAGAATCATCACGGGAGACGCAACTATCCACACAATCTATCATATCTCTCCTTGAACCTGTTAACAGACAAAGCATGTGCAACCGACTCTGGAAACCAATTCCACTCATTCACAACTCCCCAAGCAAAAAATCTAGTCCACACACCGTTATTCAACTTCTAGGGAAGACCCGTTGTTCTGGTCCCTCTAGCCAAGTGCTGAAACATTTCCCATGCATGTATTCTATAAAAGCCTTTAAGCAACTTAAATGTTTCTATCACATCCCCTCTCTTTCTCCTGTCAACCAACCCTATCAATCCACACACCTTCAATCTATCCTCATAGAGAACATTCCA
Organism: Typopeltis vanoorti; assembly: GCF_054136105.1. Classification (NCBI taxonomy): domain Eukaryota; kingdom Metazoa; phylum Arthropoda; class Arachnida; order Uropygi; family Thelyphonidae; genus Typopeltis; species Typopeltis vanoorti. The sequence goes on along the minus strand of NC_143555.1, from coordinate 2,833,863 downwards.
CAGGCCACTTGCCTCTGAATCCTCTCCACCATTTTCTCATTCCCAAGAAACTCAGGGGACCAGACTTGAGCACAGTAATCCAGATGTGGTTATATCAAGGCCTTATAAAGAAGAATAACTTCTTTATCTCTACTTGTTAATGTGTTCTTCAATAACCAAGTAATCTTGTCTTATGGGCTACCTTAGCAATATGTCCTCTAAACTTTTAACTCTGTCTACCACCACCTCTAAAGCTCTAGTTTCATCTCTTTCCTGGAGTACAGTGCCATCAATATGATACACAAGTTGTAATATATTTTTTTTCAAAATGCTTTACATTTATAACTTTACAAAATAACTTTACATTTCTCCACATTAAACTGGCAGCCTATTTAAATCGTCCTGCAACTATTACTCTACCTAATTTCGCATCATCAGCAAACAACTGAATATTTCCCTTCATGTTATTTCCTATATCATTTATGTACATATTAAACAGCAATGGTGCCAGCACTGAGCCTTGCAGCACACAACTAGTCACAGCTACCCTCTTATCCACTTAACCAATGTCATATCCATCCTCATTTGTTCTAATCGGTGTAACAGACTTCCATGTGGTATTCTGTCAAGTGCCTTTGCAATATCCAGGAAAATTATCACGTAGCCATTTCCTTTATCCATCTCAGATGTTACTTTATTATAAAAAGTAAATTACTAAAGCATGACCGATCCTTCACAAAGCCATGTTAACCCTTGTTCCCATTATTGAATTCTCTTTTTGAACAATTTTTCTAGTACTTTTACCACCATGCCTGAGATACTGACTGGTCTATAATTTGCTGCTGCAGTCTTAGAACCTCCCTTATGCAAAGGAATTATTTGCCCTCTTTCCACTCCCTTGGAACTCTGCCAGAGCTAAGACTTAAATTAAAGAGCCTAGTCAAAGGCATTGCCAGTTCCCTTGCATATTCACGCAAAACTTTAGCTGATATCCCATCTAATCCTACAGCTGTATTTACATTGCGATTCTGCAATATCTTACGAACTTCCAATTCATCCACCTCTGTTCCCACATTAGTGTCTGTCACATAGGTTATATCAGTAACCTCACATTGATAGCCTTTGATGTTTATTTTCATCTGATAATGCATGTGGGACCCATTCTTCCATGATTTTCCCACTTGATGCATGTGGAAACGAATTGTTTAAACATTTATGAAAGTTCTTGACATGTTAATCTTGAATTATTTTTAACAGCAGCACATAATTCCTCATTATCAGTAATGGATGGCCTGCCCGATTGTGGTGCATCTTCAAGTGATTCATCACCAGAAACAAATTTTTAAACCATTTCTGTGCAGTGCATTCTGCTACTGCATCTTTTCCAAATGCCATACATATCTTATGGGAAGTTTCTGAGGCCTTCGAACAGAGTTTAAATTCATAAAGTAAACAAGCCTGAATTACACCAGGTTCAACTGACATTTTAAAAGGATTTCAAGTCACAGAAAAAAGTACATACCAAATTAGAGTGCACTGATAGATACTGTCTTATGTACATCATAAGACAGTATCTATGTCTTATGATGTACATAAAATTTCAATCTGTAAACCACTACGAAATAAAACAAGTCAATATCTCTACCAAAAACTGCACAAACTTTTTTTGGTTACCTGATATAACTGTGTGCATGAATGTCACCACACTTGACTGGCCTCTACATAGTCCTGATCTCAACCCTACTGAACATCTGTGGGATGAACTGGAGCATTGGATGAGGTCAATGGATGTCCGCTGCACAACAATCCAGGACCTCATTACATGCCCACAGTAAGAATGTTCCAAAATTCCCAATGATAGTTATCATACTCTTGTGGAAAGTATGCTCTGCAGTATTGCTGCAGTCATCGCATTAGGACAAAAGGAGGTTCCACATCTTATTAAGGTAGGCACCATGGCTGTTTGTTCCTCACACTCACATAGCGTATATTTAGAACACTCTCCTTGAGATAGCATTGATGCATCTTTCTTTGTAGTCTCTCTCATCTGTAATAGTACCAGCATGGTTTGGGATTGCTTACACTAGTGTTTCATTATACACTTATGCATCTGCATGCTGAACTCTGTCTGTTTAGTACAGTTGATTTAGTAATGTGTTGGCACCATAATGTCTTATAATTGATAAAGGTATCTCAGGTAATAATACAATATTTGCTATAACATGAAAAAATTCATCTTACTACATAAACTAACTCGTAATTAATTCTTTATTGATGGCAAATTATACCATGTATTCCTTAATCATTTTATTAAATTACTATAAAAACTTTCAATTTCCATTTGTACCATTAAATCAATTAAACATTTGAAGAATTCACAATTTTCAAATTAAAAAAAAAAAAAAAAATTGCATAGTATGAAATACAGTATGGTTTTCTCATAATTGGATGGGAGGTCCAGTGGAACAATAAAAGAAACATTTGTCTTTATATACATAGCTGCCAAGAATACTGATACACTTATGATATAAAAGAATGTGAGATTTCATAACCAAAGAAAGTCTGTATGATAACAATGAAATAGCAGAATATTTAATTTAATAGTGGAGTTCATTAAAGATAAAGACTTAATACTTGTTATTTTTTTTGTTAACTCCAGCATGGAGTCCCCAAGTTCCTGATAGTTGATTTGAATCTAGTAGAATAGGTTGGATTTTAAAATATCAATTTTATACAGCGATGGGGCTTAGTTAAAAATATTCTACTTTTTACTGTATAATGTCCTTTCCTGAGATACTGATAAACTGTTTCTATTCTCTTATAGAAAAATGAAAATGCTGGCTTGGTTCAGATTGGATTAGCATTTTCACTCTCCAGTGTGCATGCATGGGTTGGAATACCCCCATAGTATGGATGTTTGCAAATGTTTTGCTAGTGATTTTCACTTATCAGCATCTCTGAACCAGCTTGAAAACAAGTATCATATTTGGTCTGTAGAGCAGTTTCTGAATTAATTTATCCCTAAGTGCACTGATCATGCTATTTATTGCTGTTTGTAAGTGGGATTCAAATATAAAAGTCACTTTTGAAAACGTGTTTCATCCAAAGGGATATTCCCTTCTTTCAGGGCAGTATGTTTTCATTTTCTTATGCCTTCTTAGTCACAATCGAAGTACATCCTTTACTTTCATAAGTTTCATCTTTATTCCTTTGTGCATTTTTTGCCTTTCCTCAAGTTTATTCCTAATAATGCTTTCCATTTAAAATTGCTCCCCACAATACCTTTTTAAGCTTCACTTCTTTCCCCAGTCCCCTGCTGTAACAAAATGAACACACTCCATACTAGTATTTTTATTATATTTATTATTTTTTTTTTTTTGTAAAATAAATTTTTTTGCAAAATTTTTGAATAGCTTTTCTGCAGTAATAATTTCTTTTTTATTTTATCTATCTTATTTTTTTTCTTTTTCCATTCATGCTGAGTATATTCAAAATACAACACCTTCATCAAGAAGAGGTGTGTAATGTACACTTTTTTTTTGTTATCAACAAAAAAAAGTATGGAACAGAATTTGAGATCAGTGAACAAAGGTTATTGATATACAGGAAGTATATGGGTGAGACTACAGAGCCTTAAGTTACCCTGACATTCAGAGAAATATAATAAAAAGAAATCATCCATCATGATATGCATTAAATTACCAGAAAGAGAACTAGTTACCCAGTCAGAAATGGGACAGGAAGAAGCTTTAGATTCTTCCTGCCCCATATCTAAAGTTTCTCTTAAATTTTTTATGGTTTGTGTCAAAAGGTTGGTAAACTAGTAGCAGAATCCGTATTAGTGATCATTAATGGATGAGCCTCAGTGTAGTGAAGAAGTTAACTGTTAATGATCTTATCCAGCATTTAGATCACATAATTTCAAAAAAGGCAGACTGCCACCCTTTTGGAGATGGTCTCATCTTGTTTCCATCCTGTTGGATAAATGTTAAATGAATATGGTAGCTTATATAAGTGCACAGGATTGGTATTAATTCTGGAGCACATTTTTAGCATAAATGTAGAGATGCCACTTGGATCATGAGGCATATTAGTATCTCAATTATTGATGCTTTAAAAGCCAAGAAAGTTGTTTAAAGTATAATATTAGGTTATATTCCGTAGTTATCTGTACATAAACAGGTTTTTACATTTAACCCTACACTGTCCTGTTTGAATTCGTTGATGTTTTTTGTAGGTATTGGCAGACTAGTATATACGCTGAGTAGAAAGCTGGCATTTTTAACTTAAATTTGGAAGTTTTTGCTTAAGATTATATATATATAAAGGCAGTCCCTGGGTTATGGACAACACAACTTACGGCGTTCTGTCTTACGAATGGGCTTCCAAGGCCCCCATAAGGATAATTAAATTAATAAAATAATTTGGGAACTAGTTTCTTCTGCGCATGTAAACAAACCCGCATGGTGTAAGCAGTTTGTTGGCACAGCATCTTTATGCTAGCACAGGGATATTATTATTATTACTGTACATGCATTGTTCATCAGGGATCCGAGTTATTACGTACAAATCTGACTTAGACGTTCTCAGGAACGTATCTCATTTGTAACTTGGGGACTGCTGGGGTGATTTTTTTCACCTGTATGCTAATAGAGCATTTTTGTCAAAATTTACTCACCCTTAAATCACAGGGTCAAAGGCATAGCTAACTGTTGTGCACATCCGTTAAGAATACGTGCCGATATATCATCCACTCCCACAGCCTTAATAACATCTAACTCGATTAACATCTGTTACACCTCTGTCTTACTTCTAATTCTCCTAATGCTTGCATACATTTTATATATTGCACGACATTATTTACACCAGTATGATATATGCTGATAAGGTGCACATTCAATAATTCCACTATATCCTTTGAAAAGGTCACTCTGCTGCAATGACTATCCACCAGTATCAACCTGTAATATATCCTTCCTCTTGCTTGCTAGTGAAAGAATTCTCTTGAATTAACATTGGCATTACAAACCAATCTCCTTTCATACTGCACCTTTTCTTTCTTTACCATGCACTTCATACTCCTCATGAAACTGATTGCCACAGACTGTACCTACTGCATAACATTTTCTTTTCCAACACAACTTCTTGATTTCGCTGTTTGTCTGTCTCACTCTTGGTATGCAGTTATACATTGTCTGTATCAGATACTGCCTTATGATGTATTGATCTATGCTAGTTCCAAAGGTAATGATCAACAACATGCTAATTGAAAAAGTCACATATCCAAAATACCTTAGTATTACGCTTGATCACAAATTACATTTTGCACAACACATCTATAACACTTCCAACAGAGCTCTAAAAAAATTAAATATACTGAAAAGGCTTTGTGGAACAAATTGAGCAGATTATGCAGCACCTATCTGGTCACCTTCAGCCACATAGGTAAAGAAAAAATGAGACAAATTACAAGCAAAAGCATCCAAGATTATCATTGGTGCAGTCTCATCCACTAACAACATCAGAGCCCAATAGGAATGTGGGCTTCACCTACTGGAGGACAGACGAAAATTTACCACCATAAAATTCATAAATAATATCAGAAGCTACCAAAGCGATCATATCTCCCTAAAAACTTATGAACATTGGAATCAAAAATACAGACTTCATAGATCATCAACTTTACAATATATATCAGGAAAGAAATAGGTCTTGATCAGCTAAATGCCCACATAAACAAAGAACCTCTACCTTCAAATACCTCCATAAATTGAAACCGAACCAAAAGAAATGCTCAAAGAAAAAGGCCTAAATACTATCAACCTTCTTTCATCCTCCAAACAGGTTATTTGTTATACCGATGAATCGTCAGACACCAATATGATTAATGGAGGTGCTGGTGTTCTCCTTCTACTCCTGAAAGGTGAAAAACTTTCAATAAAAGTTGGATCTGGGAGAATCGCTTCCAATTTTACCAGCAAACTTTACACAATAAATAAAGCACTTGAAGCCTACTTAAAATTATCATCATCTCAACAATCTGAGGGAATTATAATTTACAGTGACTCAAGATCAGCTATGAAGGCAATCAAAAATGGCAATACCAAACTTGCACAAGATATCCATAAACTCTTAAATCAACTAAAGCGTTTAGGAAAAAGTTGCATTTTACAATGGATTCCTGCTCATGTAGGCATCGATTACAATGAAGCAGCTGATAAATTAGCAAAAGAGGCCAGAGAACTCAACCAAGAAACTCGCATGATAACTCTTGCTGATGCTCATGCATTAGCAAAAGCTAAACTAATTCCACTGAAATCAGTGATACAACATCAAATTCCCAAAATCAATGCTGACAGAAAGACCTCCACCATGATAGCAAGACTACGAACAGGACATTATAGATGAATGAATATCAATACAGATGATACGAGAACATATAGAAACTGCAACTGCCCCAATACTGAACTGACACCCACTCACATCTTTATCTGTCCAGCAATTGCAGCAGCCATGCAAGAAATAAATCCTAATCCTGAACAACGGCTCTATAGAAACAAAATTATCGACATTGCCAAAGCTGTTCAAGGAGCTGAAAGTTTATTTTTCACTTGGTTAGAATATAATAAATTTAGTTTAATCTTTTATTCAAGTGTGAGCAAACAAAGTTTGCGCCTGAAAGTATCTTCAGGACTGGGGTAAGGCGGTGCAACACCAGGGCGACTCCTTGCAAAGGTGGAGCAAGATACTATCACTCCTATCTCAGTATATAGTAGCTTGCTCCACCTTTGCAAGTGGTGGAGCAAGCTACTATCACTCCTATCTCAGTATATAGTAGCTTGCTCCACCTTTGCAAGGAGTCGCCCTAGTGTTGCACCGCCTTACCCCAGTCCTGAAGATACTTTCAGGCGCAAACTTTGTTTGCTCACACTTGGATAAAGGATTAAACTAAATTTATTATATTCAAGGAGCACATGGAAATATCTAAGTCTCTTCAAAGGACAACACAACAACAACAACATCTATGCTACTTGCAGAGCTTTCATTTATCACTCACTTTATAATTCCACATATATATCCTTTTTTTTTTTTTGGAAGTAACCTCTTCTAGTTTCACTATTTCTCAAATTAGTACCTCATGATCGCTAACTAATAGCAGTGTTAATACCTCATTAACAACTACATCTTGTGAAGTTATCCCAAATCCATCACTCTGAAACCTCTAGTTGAAATTCAGTAAACTCACTCTCCTTGTTCCTGTACACTATTTCTCCCTTCCATTATTCCTGTAATTAAAGTCTCTCATCAGCATCACCTTCTTCTTACATGCCCAATCAATTGGGCATGTAAAAATTTCACAATCATTTGGATTATAACAGCATCATATCAGATATACTTGTCTGTTACTTGCAGTTTCACACCACACAGATTCAAAATCTGCACATATATATATATACATACTATCATCTTTCACAATTTGTGGGCACAATTCCTATGCAGGCATTAACAGTACTCCTCTTTTCACATTCCTTTCCTTCTATATTTATCACTGACTATACCATCCTCAGACAATCAAGGTTCACTTATTCCCATTAACCATCAAGCATATTGAATTCTTAGCCCAGTCTTGACATTACTTCGCATGCAAACTTTGTTTGCTTACGCTTGAATAAAGAATGAAATCAAGATTATAATTTCTTGTCCTCTTTAATTTACAGTATATGCAAGTGAATGAAACTTTCAACATCTATGTCTAATTCAGAGTATTTTAGTACTGAGATGCGATACCTTTTGGCTGTTTGTATATGGAAATATGACTTCTGCATCTGGCTCCCACTGATGAGACCTTAATAACGGCTGAAACTGGTTTGGATAGTGGCCCTTCCCATAATGCATAGCATGTCTGTAAGGATGTGTGCATTGCATTATGGGATACTAAGGCAATTCATGTGAAGTGATTAGCCTCTATGTATAAGTAGTTCAGTCTTTAAATTACTTCACACTTTACTCTTGGATAAAGGATGAAACCAAGAATATAATTTCCTGGTGCCTTTAATTTATAGTATAACCAAGTGAAAAAAAAACAAACTTTCAAGTAATATTTTATTCTTCACAGGACATGATCTTTTCAAATGAAATTTTATTTGCAATGTTTTCTTTCTTCAACACACAATTTTTGTGAACTAAATATAAAAAAATAATTATAAGAATGACATTATTAATATTTCTTTAGTTGCATGTTATGTAGAGTGCTTAGATAATACAATAATCTGTGTCATAACTATTTATTGATATCATACCTCCATGAGGAGGTATGATGTCATTTAAAAATTCTATATAATTTCTTCAATTAGCTGAATCTTCAAACTCATCATGACCTCTGAAAGGAAGCCCTTGCTTAGCCAAATAGCATACAGCATCAATTAATCTTTTTAAAATGTCTCTATTTTTCATTCCTGTTCATTATGATGTGTAACTTCAGTTTTTCTTTGTTGTTCAGAATTCTTTGTTTTCCAAACATCTTAAGGTTCAAAAATGATTGAACATGTGATTGGGAGCACTCATGTTTTTGCACTGCTGTTGTTAAGTGGTTACAGTCAGAATATCCATGCTTATTCCAAATGCCTTTTTCTCTGGAGAATAATAAACAAGGCCAACAAAAAAGTCTTGACTGCACTTCACATCCAGTTAACCATTCTATTGTACTGTATTGTGAAATAGAGAAGTGTCTCATATATTCAGTTTTTGCATCTTTGTACATGCTCTGTAAATTTGGAAGAGGAGGATGAGGCTTACCTTCTTTGAGTACAGCCATACAATCCACAAAAGTTCCAGCAGAAAACAGGATATTTAGTAGATCGTTAACACTGTTTTCCATTGTAAATATGGAGAAAAATTATAAATTTATGGAAAATTATATATTAAAAACTTGTCTATATTATATAAAAAAAATAAAAACTTGCTTACCATATCAGTTCACACTTCACGTACGCAAAACAGATGAAACTCAGAAAACCAAAACAGCAACTCATGACAAATGACAACATTGAATTGGATTGGTTGACACAATAACCAATCACAGCTGCTAGGTGCTATTGTCTCTAAGCTCATCCAGCCCCTCATTCTGAGCGGTTTAGAACTACTAGAATGCTAAGAATTTGACTCGCTGCACCCTCTTTACATCTTTTCAAAAGGCTCAAAGTTGTATGTATTTTGAAAGCACACCCAGACTATTAATGCGAATGTGATGCAATGTTTACATGTTGAAACGTGCCCTCTTCATGAAGCACTAATGCTTCATTGCTCTCATGGAGAGGGCAATGAAGTATTAGCATATTGTGTTTAATTTTAGGAATCACGCAAAGTCATTAATGGGAATAAATGCAGAAATATTGCTATTCAGTGAATGAGCACCGCACACCTAGCACCCCTGAAATATTCACCTGATTTATATACACATGACCACGTTATACAACTAACAGTATACCACAGTCAGCTACATTACATCTAAAACTGCTTTACCTCTTGTGGTAAAAATAAATAAAATTAATTTTTTACAAAAAAAAAAAGTAAGATTAATAACCAATTAACTAGATGCCATAAATAATAAAATTCTGATCGACTGATTATTAATCTTACTCCCCCCCACCACCACCACCACAAGAAGTCAGGCTAGAGGGGTTAAGTAGTTTTATACATGACATAGCTTACTATAGTAAGCTATGTTACATTTTTCCCCCAGAAATATTGCTATATTTATGGGAAAAGGCTATCAAAAATCTGAAATGTGCATATTATTATTATTTCATACCTCCAGGGAGTCCAAAGACTCATCAAGAGAGGATACATGCTCTACAACTCTGTCTCCACTGCTCATTCCACCAACTACAACTAACTGCAACATATAGGTAGCTGGAATAATGATATCTGACCAGAAATGCTCAAATATTTAGGTATAATGTTATACAGTGACTGTATTTGCATCATTCAGAAAGCATGATCAGAAGGTTGAATTCCAGATGATTAGAGTTGAGCTCTCGTAACACTCATTTATAAAATTGAATATGAGAATTACAGAGGAATTTCCCTACTAAGTGTTTCAAGTATGATTAATGCAAGCATATTTGAAAAGAAGCATAGAGAAGAACAAGCTGTGTAAATAGGGGCTGGCAAGACCAGACATTCACTTTAAGACAAACAGTTGAGAAATCATGGGAATATAACAGGGATCTATCCTTCAAAACTGAAGTAATCGGGGGAGGGAGAATGCTCAAACACTACAATTATTTGCTCAACTGGGAAATTATATTAAGCAATGCATGGTTAATATTTTAAGTTCTAAGTCAGTGGTTAGAAGAAGATGGTTTTATGTAAAACCAGGTCTAAGACCAGAGTGCACATTTATCTCAACTCTTATTCATCAACTGTATGAATCACATTATGACAAAGTGACATTAAACATCTGTAATAGGTGTTGGTTTCAGTTGTTTCTTTTATAAGATGATTTTATACTTATAAATAAAATCAGTACAAACCTACAGGATTCCCTAACTGAATTGACTGCTGTGAACAAATTTAGCATGAAAATTAGCAATAAAAAGAACAGGCTATCGAATTAGGCAGGTACATTGAAAACATCAGCTGCATCCTGAAGGAAACAGTAAAACATTTCAACTATTTTGGCTGAATTTTTGCAGTGATGATAAATTTAATATGGAAATATTGACAACAGAGTAAGCAAAATGAGCATGGTGGGAGTCAACTTAAATAAGTTTATATGGAATAAGATAGAAATTAGAACATTAAACTTGATTTAAGTTAAACTTAATCAAAGAATAGAGACCACAGATATGGTTTGCATCATAATACAACTTAGTGCACAGCACATGTTAAAAATTCTTCAAGTTCTGATACACTTGACAATGCCTGTAGCTTTGAATTCTGATGATGCATTACAGACTGTAGTGATACGAGGTTCTGTTATGAATATCATTGTAATTCACATAACAGGCAAAGTGGTCACTCTTCTCATAAATACTGTTGTTTGGATCATATTTTATATTTTTGAGTACAAAACTCAAATACCATTTTGAAAATTAAACAATTTTTTACAGACTAAATGCTGTAAGAAGTTATGTCTAGAATGCTTCTCTAAAATAGCCAAGCTTGGCCTATGTATGTTTGTTCTTTACAATACAATATTTAAAAAAGTGGTTTTTTAATCTTTTGTAATGAAATGTTACAGTTAATATATTTGAAAATAATAGTAATTTGCAGTTTAGAATTTCCATAGCATGCAACAAATTTTTTTCCCATTAACTTTATTATCAAATTTGGCACATACTGTCAAAAAAAGTTTGCTATAGAGATTTGGCTAAGACTTTCTGGTAGTTTGTTGCAGTAATTTACTCTATGTAAAGTGTACAATAATCTAATACAATATGAATTTTCTTGTATAATTATAGGAAAGGGTCTTTATATTTCTGAATCAGAAGTGAAACTTAATGTTATTATAAAAATTTGTTAATGAGTGGTGTATACTGAATTTTTTTTAAAGAGTAAACTCACCTCTGCTATTGGCTCTCTTTGTCTTCTAAAGGTACTGGTGTTACCACTAATGCTAGATCTTTCATTTAGTGTTGCATATTCATTTCTTCCATTCTGAAGTAATACTCCCATCTGGCTTCCTCTGATACTTCCCACTGTACTCTTTCTTAAAGTAGCATAAACAGCACTTTCAGTATCATCACCAAAATTTATAGCAGCTACATCTGCTTCTGTAGTAACAATGTTTTCATGGTCAGGAGCCACACTCATGCTTAGTTCCTGAATAAAATAAAAAAGTTAACTAATTATTTATAAAATTTTGAATATAGCAGAACCTTGAAGAACTTAATTCTTAGAGATATTAGCTAAGTTTTATATTAATGTCTTTAAGGAAATTATTATTGTAACACCTCCAAGGACTCACAGAAGGTACACTCCACTATACAATCCAATATCTACACTACTTAACCTCTATCCACACATAATAGTACTGTTTACATTCTACACCATAACTATATGCAACATCATCTACCAGAAGTATTGTTTGTCTGCAAATTGCATGTGTATTAGGGTTGAATCACCTGTACATGGGATGGAAAACTCTGCTACCTCCATATGAAATCGGCTAACTCACCTTGAATTGAAAAAAGCCCATATAAAGATACCTTATAAAGTTTTCTTTAGGTGCTAGGTTTTGCAGTTGGATAAGAAGGGGGAAAAAAAATGTATATTTCATGAGCAGCTGGAGGCCATAGCTCCTCAAAGAAAAATGTGAAAAAAAAAAGGCTCTTTGAAAGAATAGAAGCATATGGAATAAATTTCCAGCAGATGTTGACAACTGACTGCTTATTATTATTATTATTTTTTTTTTTACATGCTTATAAAACAGTGGAGAAATAATGGTGATTACTTTGTTGGAGCAGTATTCATGACAATGCCTTTTTCATAAAGATTCATTAACTGAATATTTGCGATAAAGGGGGACATCTTTACAGTATCAAACATATAAGGGAAGCCTTTGATACATCAAACCAAATATTCAGATCATTATTATTATTATCACACCCTCCATGGATTCAGCAGACACATCATGAGAGGTTCATTCAACTAACAGCATATTTATTATATTGAATCTTAAAATCCTTATCACTCTTATGAGTTGCCAAAAGGTGTACCACCTTTTGGCAACTCATATAAGTAAATATGACCTCTCCATTGCTTCTGCCTTAGTATCACCAATTCTGGGTCTGGCTCCCACTGACGAGACCTCGATAAAGGTCGAAACCAGTCTGGGTAGTGGCCCTTCCCTTAATGCATATAATCATACGTGTCCGCAAGGAGATGTGCTTTGCATTACGGGAGATACTGAGACAAGGAATGATGAGAGCTTGGTCCACCTTTACTACGAGTTGCCTCAGTCCTGAAGACTTCAGGTGCAAACTTTATTTTCTTACACTTGGCTAAAGTATTAAACTAAATTTATTATAGTCTAACCAAGTGAAAAATAAACTTCTAACTTCCTGCAATATGGCACCATTCATATAATACACAGCCTTATATTTCTGCACTCCAAAATGCAACACCTTTGCACTTATTGATATTAAAACTACAGCCCCACTTCTTTGTCCAAGGAAAAGTCTGTTTAAATCTTCCTGAAGGAAATTAACATCAACAGTGCTACTTATAATTCTTCCCAACTTTGCATCATCAGCAAACAACCGAAGATTCCCAGTCAGTCCACAGATTATCATTTACAAACAAGTTAAATAGCAAGGGCACACCACTGGTTACACAACCTGCTGGTATCACTCAGAGAGCCATTCTCCAATATACTATCTATTCCCAACCTCTGAAACAAGACCTACCCTTTACAAATACATGCTATCATAAAGAATGCTTTGTCCATCAACCCGATCCTGTATTCTATTCCTAACCAATCTCTCCAACACCTTGACCACAACTCCAGTTATAGAGACTGATCTATAATTGAAGACTTCTGTCCTAGAACCATGCTAGTGGAGTGGTACTATTTTGTCTTCTTTCCACTCCTTTGGAGCCTGCCCACTGCAAGACTTTGATTAAATAACCAGGTCAAGGGCATAGTCAACTGTGGTGCACATTCCTTAAGAATACATGGTGATATGTCATCCATTGCCACAGACTTATTAACATCTAACCCAACCAACACTGATGCACCTCTGATTCTTTCATTTCCAGTTCTCCTTATACTTGCCTCCCTTCTATATATTACATGGCATCATTTACACTAGTATGATATACACTGATAAAATGCTCGTTCAGTAATTCCACTATATCTTTCGTAGTTGTTATTCTGCTGCCATAACTATTCTTTCTCTTGCTTGTCATATATATAGAAAAAATTCCCTTGAGTTAACCTAAGCCTGGACCAGCCAATCTCCTCTCATGCTGCACCTTTCTAGCCTTAATGGATCCATTCAACACCAGTTGTCTTGTACCTCCTTCATAGCAGTTTCTTTTCCAGCTCACCTTGCCTGAGTTCACTATTTATCTATTTCACTTCTACCCTATTTACTCACTTAATCCTTGGTATGCAGTTATACATTGCTTTTGTGAGATACTTCCTTGCGAGTTTCCATGCATTGTCGACATCTTTTCTGCTCAGCTCATCTACTCAACGCACTGATGCTAATTGACTACAGAGCTTCATATAATCACCAGCTTTATACTTTCACATATATCTATATTTGGCAGTAATCTTTTCTTGTTTCATCACTTCCCAACATGCACCTCATGATCACTCTCATCAACCAGCAGCAGTGTAAACACCTCATTAACAATTACATCTAGTGAAGTTATTACCAAATCCAAAATATTAAAGCCTCCAGTTGCTTAAGATACTTATCTCTCAGAAATTCAACAAACTCATTCTCCTTGTTCCCATACACTATCTCCTCCTTCCATTCTATATTCCTGTAATTAAAGTTGCCCATCAGGATCACCTTCTTTTTACATACTCAAGTAATTTGCCTGAACATTTCACAATCGGTATCTCTGCATTCCCTGGCCTATAACAACATCCTATAAGATATACTAACCTGTTTATTTAATTTCACATCACACAGATTCAAAATCTGTGCATGCATTATCCACTTCCACGCTTTGCAGACACAATTCCTCTGCAATCATTAACAGCACCCCCCCCCCCTCTTTTCACTATTATTTATGATATCACATCCTTCTCGGACAACCAAGTTTCACTTATTCTAATTATGTTTGGGCATACTGATTCAATCAATGCAACAAACTCAGCTCTCTTGTTTCAAATACTCCTTACATTTGTGTATAAACATAATATTCCCTTTGTGTTTGAGGCCATTCTACCAGCACCAACATTCAACATCTATTTCACTTTAATATCAATTGGCGATTACTACTTAATTAGCAATCTCCAATATGGATTCCACCATTCTTGTTCTACAACAGACCTGCTGACTAACCTTACCCACCTTTGGACACAAGCCATGGAAAGATTTGTAAAAAAAAAAAAAAAAACACTTAGTAACTCTCAATATTTCAAATGCATTTGATTGTGGGTGGCATCAAGGCCTCCTTTACTACCATCTTATATGTTGTCTCCCCCTCCCTCCTCTTGCAGTTTTTGATTTGATTTCTAGTTGTTTATTGGGTTATTGATGCTTTCTCTCATCAGATTTCTTTATCAATGCTTGAATACTCAGGTTCTCTCACCTATGCCCTATTTTCTTTACATCAGTGACCTTCTCTCTGACTTCAACACCCTTTTCATGGTTTTTCTGAAAACTACAAACCATGTAGTATTTAATTATTATTATTATTATTATTCAGGCCTCCAAGGAGTCGAAAGACTCATCGAGGGAGGTCCTTCCTAAGACATAAAGTCTGTCAAGACTCATCGAGGGGAGGTCCCCCCCTGAGAAACACAAAGTTTATCATACCACTCTTTAAACTCACTGACCGTTCTCGCTCCCACCACTCCATCAGGCAATGCATTCCACGGCTCAACCACCCTCCACACAAAGAAACCACTCCTTACCCTCTTGCACACAGTTTCCTTTCGTAACTTCCAGGGATGGCCTCTTGTCATCACTCCTTCCCGCTGATCAACCAAGCGAAAGAACTCCCCAGTGTCAACCCTGTAACCACCTCTCAACAGTTTAAAAGTCTCAATCATATCACCTCTCCTTCTTCTATCCACCAAACTCTGCAGTCCACATTCTCTCAGCCGATCCTCATAACTATCCTTGTACAGTCCTGAAACCATCTTTGTCATCCGTCTTTGTATCCTTTCCACAGTCAATTTATCCCCTTCAAATCCTGGGGACCAAATCTGAGAACAATAGGCCAAGTGTGGTCTGATCAGAGACTTATACAACGGAATGATAACCCTTTTATCTCTGCAGGTCAGTGTCCTTCTCATAATAGCAGCAATCCTCTGTGTTACCTTCACCACCTTTGCAATATGTCCCCTAAACTTCAGGTTTCTATCAATCATCAACCCCAGATCTCTTGTCTCCCCTACTTCCTCCAGTATAACTCCTCCCATAGAGTATGCAGCATCCCATCGATGTTTCCCAAACCTCAAGACCTTACATTTTGCTGCATTAAACTGACACCCCCATTCATTTGCCCATCTATCTAGCTTATTTAAATCCTCTTGCAGGGCTACCACATCTGCACTATTACTAATAATCCTTCCCAGCTTCGCATCATCCGCAAACAACTGAATATCCCCCTGCAATCCACTGGCTATGTCATTGATATAAAGGTTAAACAATATAGGTCCTAGTACCGAGCCCTGTGGGACCCCACTTGTAACCCTCTGCCTCCTGGAAACTGCTCCACCATACACAACTCTCTGATACCTATCAGACAGCCAATCCTGAATCCAGTTGACCAATCTGACATCCAGACCCATGTGCTGCAACTTAAATATCAGCTTATCATGTGGCACCCTGTCAAATGCCTTCGCCAAGTCTAAGAAAATTGCAGTATATGCCTTTCCCTCATCTAATGTTCTTGTAACTTTATTATAAAAGGCTAGCATATTGCTAAAACAAGAGCGTCCTTTCACAAATCCATGTTGATTCTCACAGATAACATTACCCTCATCTGCCCAATGCTGTACACGGTCCCTCACTACTTTCTCCAAGATCTTAACAACTACTGATGACACACAGACTGGCCTATAATTACACTTCTAGTCTGTTACCACCCTTATGCAATGGCACTATCTTACCTTCCTTCCATTCCCTGGGCACCTTTGCCAAAGCCAGACTTTCATTGAAAAGCCACGTTAAAGGTACTGTCAATTCCCTAGCACATTCTCTCAAAACTCGTGGCGAAATACCATCCAGTCCCACAGCTTTACTGACATCCAGAGTACTCAGTATCCGAAACACTCTCCTCCTGTACCCCCAGACCTCGTACGTCCTATCCCTCTAGCATTAAAACTGACTCCTCTAGGATGAAATACTCCAATAAAGTGTTCATTGAACAATTCCACTATGTCCTCTGCATCAGTCACTCTATTCCCATTTTTATCCCACAATATCATTCTTCCACAGTCATTTCTCCTCTTACTGGCCACATAGCTAAAAAATTCCCTAGGATTTTCTTTGGATCTTAGGGCCAATCTCCTCTCATATTCCAATTTTGCTTTCCTTACCACACTAGTCACTCTTCTGGCCTGTGTCTTATATATGATTGAAACCTTAAGATCTTCTATAATCAACTCACGTAACTACTGATATTTTAAGGCAACTTAGTGAATTTCAATGCTATTAAAAAAACTCAGGCTCCCAGTCTTATTACCTGCAAGAAAGGTCCTATGCCACTCCCATTACATTTTGATAATGTTCCAATATCCTTTCAAGATGATTTTTCTCTTTTTGGGTTGAGTGTCACATCCAGCTTGTGCTGGTACAAACATATTACATCAATAACCTCTTCTGCCTTTTTTCATTCAATACCTCTCTTCTGTACACCTAACTTTGTCTCAGATCTGACTAACCTTAGAATATTGTTATCACATTTGGAGTTGTGCTCCCAAAGTCTCCCTAAGAATTCTTGAAGAATACTGAAGAGGGCAGTCTACTTAGACGATCCCTCTCAGAGACTCCCTTCAGTCACTTTACCATAGTTGCTCTATTGGAGAAGAAGACAGATGCAAGAGGTCAGCTTTTCCCTTTAGGTGAAAAGGCAGCTGGTTCCCTCAATTTTACAAGGAATAGGCTTGACTGCCATTTGAGAATGATGGAAGTTTTTTGAATTTGGTGCTTACATATTCCGTTTTGGGTTTCTTGACGATTTTTAGTGTAAAGGGTTTTTGATATGAGACATTTAAGCTGAGATGAATTTTTTATATTGGACTACTTCTTGATTTTATTGCTGATTGTCCAACAAGTGTGATTCAGGGATTAACAAATAATTGAAATAATCCTGATGATTTTTATCAATGAAATAGCAACCTGACCATGGAAGAGACAGAAATTTAGGTCATCCTACTTGGTACTGTAGTACCATTGGACATGAGGATGAGATTGACTGGGAGAAGGCTAATCTTTGAAAATGAAATGTGGGCAAATTATGGTTGCAGTTGCCAAGAAGCAACTCTATAAAAAAAAAAAAAAAGTCACAAAGTGATGTGAAGATCAAGAGGATTATCCAATATTTCAGTTAATTAAAGAACAATTACTGTTGGATTATTACTGACATAAAATAATTATATTACCAATCAGAATCGAGTCCCATATTGAGCTATCTGCGTTTACCTTGAATGAGATGTAAACACTGAAAGGCAGAAACAGATTCTTTCTTTCAGAATAACATGACTCATTCCTCCTTCTGGCTTCCTTTCTTTGGGTATTAGATTGAATAAAATCAACTTTTAGAGATAGGGCAAGGAAATCTTGAGCCAAAGAAGACCATATAGAGACGAGAAAAAGGTTGTATTCTATAGCATGAAATGTCAGATCTGACAGATATACACATTCTGCCTCTTCTTGTGATGTGGCAGAACAGTTAGAATAGTTAAACTGAACTGTAGTTGTTGAGTACAATCATCATAGTTTATTCACAATATGATACAATGTGAAAAGGGAAAAGAGATTTACATTAAAAATTAAAATTGCAAATTATGGTCTTCCAAATCTCTCTATCTTGAACTAACTGGTAGATGTGAGATTGAGTTTTAAAAGTTCAGTCTATTGATGATTTCACAGATATATTGCCAAAATTGTTTGCATGGTCTTCCTCTACGGCAATTGCCATCTTCTGGTTTGTACAGGATGAGGGATTCCAAAAAGGGTGAGACTTCAGGATGTCTGAGTTGATGTCCAAGCCTTCTGAGTTGTAGTTTTTTCTACAACTTGACTATATTGACAAGTGGTTCTTGTTTAGCCAGATAGATCTTGTTTAGCCACAGTAGAGTTAGTGACACAGTCCATCCAATTGTATCCAAGGATGAAGCTGAGATACGTAGTTCCAAAGGAGTTAATTAGATCTGTAGTGATCTGAAGCTGAGTATTTTAAACATCTGATGCTTATTGTCCAGGCATGAGTGCCATACAAGAAGATGGATCTACTGGCTGCATGATATAGTCTTCATTTTGTCTTTAATGATAATTTACAGATGTGGTGGAGTTTGTTATGGAAGACTAGAGCTAGCTGTTTGTTTTCTATTGTCATTTTTTTGTATTGCTGATGTACGATCCAAAATACTGAAGGTCCTTTACTCTAAGGATTTACTGCTGATATGAAGTGTAAAGTTTTCATAACCTATTGAGAATACTTTGGACTTTTGGATGTTGATCTGCAGACCAATAAGTTTAGCCTGTGCCTCTAGTAGACTGAGATATTTTTGTGCATTTGTTAGTTCTGTATCAATGAGCACACTGTTGTCAACAAAGCTAAGATCAGGTATTTTTTGCATGGTGTGGGTGGATGCTAATGGTACAACCAAGATCTTCTGTGTTGAAAGTCTGGAAGATGTAGTAAGCATACCAAGAACAAATAAGGTGCTAGCAGGACTCCTGTTGTCACTGGAAAGGATTCAGATGTTTCGTTTTTAAAGATTACTGTAGCATTATAATCTTTATAAGGTATACTGAGATTGCTTGTATGATTTTTGAGAGTAGACCATAGAAGCTGAGTATTTTAAACATTGCTTCTCTATTAATGGAATCAAAGGCTTTTTTTTTTTTTTAAGTCTATAAAGGTTAAAATGAGTGGTAAGTTATTATCATGTGAACCCTCTATGATTCTTCTGATGCAATGCATCTGTTCTATTGTACAGCGTTTTCTTTAGAAATCCAGCTTGGTTTTTTTCCTTAAAAGTGGTGTTAAATAAGATTCTATTCTATTGAGTATTATCATCCTATTGTAGATTTTAACTGTGGTTGATAGCAAAGTAATACCTCTGTAGTTATAGCAGCACTATAAATAGTAGACTTGGATTGTGTTTGACATGGACAAATATACAAGGAATAAACAAACGAGATAAACAAAGAATAAAAACCAGTGAAATGAGATTTATGAGAAGAACTGCAAAATACACATTATTAGATCAAAAAAGAAACAAAGACATTTTAAAAGAACTAAAAACAAAATCAATAGAAGAAAAACTAAACAATTATAAACAAAAATGGATTAAATAAACTGAATGGCCAACATCCTAAACAAATGCTAAAATATAAGCCAATTGGAAGGCAGGGCAGACTTCAAAAAAGGATATTGGATGGATAATGAGACCAGAACAGACCAATATGGTTTATACCCATAATTAGTGTTATGATGATGAAATACAAGGATATAACTCCAGTCAATTTGAATGATTGTGCTAAAATAAAATTTCCATATTAGGGAATGTGACTGTTCTTCTTATATTTGTTAATTTTCCATTTTTATCTGTTAATATTGATATTTTATAGTACAGGTTTTTTGCTCTTATTACTTCCATTTATGTTGCTTTCTTTTATTATTTTCTTTACAATAATAATGAAAGAGGGAATTAAATATAATTTTTAAAATAGTTATTCAAAGAATTATATTGCCTGATATCATCAGGATTAATTAAAACTAATAAACACTTACCTGTTCTTCATAGAGTTTCAGCTTTCTGTAATGGAAAGAAACTCAATGTTAAATTAAGTAATAAATCTATAATTTTATTTTATTTATTTATTAAATTTTTCTTAATAATTCCACGTATAAAAGGTTTTAAACCTATTTTATTTTAGACAAATTATGGATTTTTCAACTGCGTTAGAAATAATGATTTTAATTTCCCGACATTTTGACCTTCATATTAAGGTCATCATCTGGAGTATACACACACACACACACATATATATATATATATATATATATATATATATATATATATATATACACAGAGACAAGCTATATTACATTTCACACAGTATGATAAAGAGACAATGATTTGATCAACGGTTATTCTCCTGGCCATCTAGTGAAAAAATTAGATTAAATTAAATTAAATTAAATTAAAATAACTACATCAAAAATGATGTCCTAATTTAACATGAGAATTGTTATATTACCGTATTTTTCGATAGATAACGCGCACGCGTGTTATCTATACAAAAAAAAAAGTCTAAATTCGTTAAAAAATGAACATGCGCGGTATACATTTGAAAGGTATGAGAGATAAATCAAATGTAATAACAAAACTAAGGTAGAAGTATTACTTAATATTTATTGAACATTACACTATTTAAATCCAATATGGATGCCATTCATCATCCAATCTTTCCACTTAGCCTGCAAATTGTCTCTGAATGGTTTATTTACTGCAGGATCAAGGGGTTGGAGTTTTTTTTGTTAAACCACCTGGAATGATGGCCAATTTGGAATGCTTACAATTGTTTTAACTTCTGCTGCCGTGTGTGCCCTACACGAATCCAACACTAACAAAGATTTTGGGTTGAAAAATGCCATTTTTCTCTTTCGCCACACATTCTCCAACCAAAATTTCATAACCTCGGAATTTATCAAACCTTTATCATTAGCAGTAACAATAATATCTTTGGAATCACAACCTTTTGGAACAGTCTTTCTTTTGAAAATCCCCATTTATTAGCAGTTTGGAACCATCTGCAGTTACGCAGAGAACCACAGTAAAGTTAGACCTTTCATGCCCTGTTGTAGCATCTGAAACCTCTTTTGCTCCTTTCAGATTCACAGTCCTAGAACTAGGCATGTCAAAACTTACGGGAACCTCATCCATATTCCCAAAGTGACAAGCATCAACCCCACACAAGTTTTCTCTCAGAAGCAAATGAAATTTAGCTACTTTTGCTTAATTTTGTCCAACACTAGTGGAGGAGTGCACACTTAAATTGTTTATCTTCATAAATCCCAAAACCAAAGATGGGTAGGCCTTGAAATCCCTTATATTATCGTTTTGGGCAATTCTTTTTGATTCCTGCAACACACGGACAGTAGATATTCTCATACCTTTAGCTCTTTCACTAAACCCAATCAAACATTTTTTTTTTTCTATGGTTGGCCACAAACACCTTCTAAACCATATAGCACATTTCCTCGTATGTAAACATTTCAGGACTGTTTCAGCCTTTCGCCATTCACGAACACTACTTTCTCCAACACTGAACAATCTACTAGTTTCATGATTCCTTTTCTTTTTTGCTACTTCTGCCACTTCAAGCTACCTAACTCTACCGCTAGTTGGCACATGCGTATTATCTATACATCAAAAGGATTGATGAAAATGTTGGGGGTGCACGTTATCTATCAAAAAATATGGTAGATTTAAGATCCTGGATTACCTATAGTCCTATTTATTGTAATTAATTCTTAGGGAGAAAGGTTATGTGCCTTCCATAATCTTGGGATTTTTAGACCATCATTATTGTTAAGTTGAGAAGAATTTCACAAGCCTCCATATATTTATGTTCATACCACGTTTTAGTGTGATGTAAATGACAAGTGCTTTTTCAGTCAATTCTATGTAAAGTGTTCAGGGCATGATCAGAAAGGCGAGCTTCACCATAGTTATTACATTTAATGTGTTGTTGTTTATGTTCCTTTTTTCTGGTAGGAATTGTGCATTCTGTTTCTCCTATATAAGAAAGCTGAAAAACCCTGTTTTTCAGTGTACCAGTGATGGTAGGAGTTTATGTGTATGCATTAAGAAGCAAGGTGTGAATCTACACCAGGTTTGGTCATCTTTCATCAAAAACATGAATTGTACAGATCTCAGACACTCTTTTCTGTAGCTAAGCCATCATAATACAAAATGAGTTGTGAGCACTCTAACATTAGTCACTTTTCAAATAATGATTATGTCTTCCATTAATTTACTTATTGTGTAGCTCAATCACTACATTTCTTTTTAAAGTTTACTCTTCTGATGAAGTGTAGATTTAGATCACATTTAAAAACCTGAAGACATGTTCCCTATCCACAGAAGTATGGTCCTCACTTCCTTTTGTTCTATGTTATAAAAAAAAGTCTGTGCTGGCTCACTAGTTAGGCAAATATCTTGCTTGTAAGATACTTGGGGTACTCTACCACAATCCTTAATATATTATAGTCGTGTTTATTCCTGTGGTTAATTTTAACCCTGTTGAAGCAAATATGTAACTACTCATGAATTAGTGTTTATTGGTCTGTGAAGGAAAAAAATCATGCATTTTATAAGTGATATAAGCAATTTATTATTATTATTATTATTATTCAGGCCTTACTAGAGTCAAGAGACTCATTGTGAGAGGTCCTTCCTAGGAAACAAAGTCTATCATACCACTCCTTGAACTCATTGACGGTTCTTGCTCTCACCATTCAGGCAATGCATTCCACGGCTCAACCACCCTCTTGCTCACAGCTTCCTTTTGCAACTTCCAGGGATGGCCCCTTGTCATCACTCCTTCCCGCTGTTCCACCAAGTGAAAGAATTCCCCAGTATCAACCCTGTAACCACCTCTCAATCATATCATCTCTCCTTTTTCTATCCACCAAATTCTGCAGTCCACATTCCCTCAGCAGATCCTCATAACTAACATTGTACAGTCCTGAAACCATCTTTGTTATTTGCATCTGTACCCTTTCCACAGTTAATTTATCCCCTTCAAATCCTAGGGACCAAATGAGAGAACAATAGTCTAAGTTTGGTCTGATCAGGGTCTTATATAACGGAATGATAACTCTTTTATCTCTGCAGGTCAGCGTCCTTCTCAATTTTGCAGCAGTCTTCTGGTTACCTTCACTACCTTTGTAATATGCTCTCCGAATTTCAGCTTTCTATGAATCATCATCCCCAGATCTCTTGTCACCCCTACTTCCTCCAGTAAAGCTCCTCCAATTGAGTATGCAGCCTCCCATTGATGTATCCCAAACTTCTAGACTTTACATTTTGCTGCATTAAACTGACACCCCCATTCATTTGCCCATCTGTTTAGTTTATTCAAATCCTCTTGCAGGACTGCCACATCATCTGCAAACAACTGAATATCCCTTTGCAATCCATTCACAATGTCATTGATATAAAAGTTAAACAATACAGGTCCCAGTACTTAGCCTGCAGAACCTCACTTGTAACTTTCTTCCTCCTTGATATTGCCCCACCATATATAACTCTCTGATACCTATCAGACAGCCGATCCTGAATCCAGCTGACTAATCCTACATCAAAACCCATGTGCTGCAAATTAAGTATCAGCTTATCATGTGGCACCCTATGAAATGCCTTTCCCTCATCAATCACTCTTGTTACTTGGTTATAGACAATCATATTACTAAAGCAAGAGCACCCCCTTAACAAATCCATGTTGATTCTTACAGATACCATTATCCTCATCTGCCCAACGCTGTATATGGTCCCTCACTAATTTCTCCAATACCTTAACAACTAATGATGACATACAAACTTACCTATAATTAGACACTTCTAGTCTGCTATTGCCCTTATGCAATGGCACTATCTTACCTTCCTTCCATATCTTGGGTACCTTTCTTGTAGCCCAACTTTCATTGAAAAGCCAGGTCAAAATGTGGAACGCTTCACAATTTTGCATGTCATCCTTGCACAGGGATCATGCTAATCTTCTTAGTATGTATACTAAAATTAGAATATGTACTGCCGAAGCAAGTACAGAATACCTTTTTTTCTTTATGTTTTTGCTTCTAATGTCCTGAATCACTTTTGGAAAAAAGCAATTTCCTCTCTGTCATCATAAATGTTGAAAATTTTGGGTATCATAAAAAGTCTCAATAAAATAAAATCCTATGGTTTTATTTCAATGATTTATTTACACAAATAACTATTAGTGCTTTGTTGGATGGAGAAGGACAGCGATATAGTAGGACTGGCGGCAGGTTAGAATCAAATTTAGAAAAAAATTTCCGTATATTTTGTCACTGTATGAGAAATAACTTAATATCTGCTGCGTTTTAAAGTTACCTTGCAGTATGACTTAGTGTTCTGTAAAATAAAATGATGTGGGCATATCCCATTATGACAAAATCAGTGATTATAGACAAAGGAGGTATTTGTAATGAGCATCATTCTCCAATCGATGTGATATTTATTATTAAATAATAATAATAATAATCAGCTGATGCTTTTTAACCTGAATGTTGCTTTTGGAGACTGAGTGGGGCTGTTCAATCTCCACCAGTAGCCAATCAGAGATAGCTGGCTTATTACTATCACTAATTATAAGTGGCAAACAAGTGCTGAAATCTCCTGGTATGTGTTACTGTCTGAAATAATGTGGTTTCTATGGCCGATTTTCTTGAGTTTATGGGATGAGAAACCTGCATGCCCATGCCAGAGATCAACTAACTTGGGAAGCGGCCAAAGAAAGACTTAAAAAAGTTCCTTCAGTTGGTGACGAGACTTAAATTTAAGTCTATCTTTGGGCAGCCTAGTGCAGATGATGCAAGCACCACTTCCACAGCTATACATGCCTTTTATCTTGGCGAATACCATATGTAAACATACAAAAAAAAGTGTTTGTCATAAAACAGAATCAGCATTATGTAAATAAAACTGACACATATGAGATTTTATTCAACAACTAAAAATTTTCAATCCCTTTATATAGACAAATGATGGAAATAAGATTGTGAATTTATTATTATTATTACACTCTCCACGGAGTCAGCAGACTCATCGTGGGATGTTCATTCAACTGACAGCATATTTATCATATTGAACCTTAAAATCCTTAACACTCCTTGCATTAAACAACACATTCTGCAAACAATCCTCCATGTAAAAAATCTACTCCTCACACCCCTCTTCATCACATTTTTAAATAAATTCTAGGGATGACCTCTGGTCTTCACTTCTCACCTTCTATTCTTTTTATAATCTGCTCTGGATTAATCTGATAAAATCCTCTCTCCAACTTAATCACCTCTTATCCACCAAACTCTGTAATCCACATTTCTTCAATTTTTCTCCATAGCCAGCATTCCAAAGTCCTGACATTGTCTTAGTCACTCAACTCTGGACTCTCTCCAATGTCTCCACATCACATCGAAAACCAGGTGACCAGATTTGAGCACAAGAGTCCAAGTGTGGTCTGACCAGTGCCTTATACAGTGGCACAACCACTTCCTTATCCCTACCTGTTAGACTACTACTTATCATAGCAGGACAACTATGTGCAACCTTTGCAATGCTAGCAATTTGCTCTCTAAACTGAAGTTTGAAACCATCACGCCCAAATCTCTAATCTTATCCACTTCCTGCAGTACAGCACCATCAGTATAGTACACTGCCTTATATCTTGGCAAATACCATATGTAAACATACAAAAAGTGTTTGACATAAAACAGAATCAATCAACATTATGTAAATAAAACTGACACTTCTGAGATTTTATTCAGCAGCTAAAAAATGATGAACGGCATCCTTTGTATGGATATGGACATGTTGCAGTAAATAGGAGACTAAACTCAAGAAAAAGTTTTATTCACTCAGTGGAACGTTGGTTGATTCCATAAAAGCCACAAAGTCAACAATGTGTCAAGAACAATCTCCAGAGGCTCGGAGCTTAAACGAATCTCTTCCGTCTGGCTTACATCTAACTGATAAAGATGGAAGACATTGAATAGACTTCGTTCTGGAATGGGCAGATCAAAGCAGAATATGGCCACATGGGGATTGCTGCTCATGTGGTGAAACAAACCATGGATCATCTTCTGCAATGCTGCCTAATAGACATTAATAATATATGTACCGTAGAAGTTTTAATGTAGTGTAACAACTTTCTTCTTCAACCTTTTGGTTCTGTTTACTGCTGGACGAAGATCTCCCCCATGGTTTTCCAGATCACTCGGTTTTCTGCCTCTCCCCTCCATCTCACTCCTGTAATTTGTTCCAGTTCATCCCTCTGTCTTCTTCTAGGTCTTCTTCTTTGTCTTGCTCCATCCATTGGTCTCCACTCTGTTGTTTTTCTAGTCCATCTCCCATCACTGCATCTGGCATTATGGCCAGCCCATCTCCACTTAGCCTGTTTAATGTATTTTACAATATCCATGACACCCTATTTGAGATTTTATCCAGGTATATGTCTTTCTATCTCTTAATGTTATTTTTAACATACGTCTCTCCATGCGATGTTGTATTTTTCTCAGCTTTTTGTTTAGGGCTTCTGTTAAAGTCCACGTTTTATCTAACTGATAAAGATGGAAGACATTGAATAGACTTCGTTCTGGAATGGGCAGATCAAAGCAGAATATGGCCACATGGGGATTGCTGCTCATGTGGTGAAACAAACCATGGATCATCTTCTGCAATGCTGCCTAATAGACATTAATAATATATGTACCGTAGAAGTTTTAATGTAGTGTAACAACTTTCTTCTTCAACCTTTTGGTTCTGTTTACTGCTGGACGAAGATCTCCCCCATGGTTTTCCAGATCACTCGGTTTTCTGCCTCTCCCCTCCATCTCACTCCTGTAATTTGTTCCAGTTCATCCCTCTATCTTCTTCTAGGTCTTCTTCTTTGTCTTGCTCCATCCATTGGTCTCCACTCTGTTGTTTTTCTAGTCCATCTCCCATCACTGCATCTGGCATTATGGCCAGCCCATCTCCACTTAGCCTGTTTAATGTATTTTACAATATCCATGACACCTATTTGAGATTTTATCCAGGTATATGTCTTCCTATCTCTTAATGTTATTTTTAACATACGTCTCTCCATGCGATGTTGTATTTTTCTCAGCTTTTTGTTTAGGGCTTCTGTTAAAGTCCACGTTTCTCCTCTGTTAGGACAGGAAGTATGCACTGATCAAAAGCTTTCCTTTTTAGACTCATAGGGATGTCACTTCTGAATATGTCTCTCATTTTCCCATAAGCCATCTATCCAAGGTGAATTCTTCGTTCAATCTCTTCTCTTTGACAATCCTCAAAGGATAACAATTGGCCCAAATATACATATGAAGTAACTTGCTCTATTTCATGGTTTTCAACTTTGACAGTTCTATGGTTTATGTATTTATTCATTATTATTTTTTGTTTTTTCTCTATTTATTTTTAATCCAATTACTTTGGATGCTTAATTTAGCTGATTTAGCCTTTCTTCCAGATCTTCAGATTATCTGCTATTAGGACAATATCATCTGCAAATTTCAGATGATGCAGCCTTTTTCCATTTGTTTATTCCTTTTGTTTCCCCTTCTAAAGACATCCTCGAGTGCAGCTGTAAATAATTTGGGAGAAACAGCTTTAAAGTATATTAATCAATGGATAAGTGAAATTTGAGCATTTTATGTTTTTGTGTAATATTTTATGCAAGTGGCATTTTTGTCTCTTAATGCTTTTAATCCATATTCTTTTAATGTCTATTTCTTTAAATGTATGCTTTTAATCACTTGTATGCTATTACATTTTCTGTAGTTCACACTCGAAATAAATAAATAAAACTGCCTTATATTTCTGCACTTCAAAATGCAACACCTTGCACTTATATTACAACTACAACCCCACTCCTTTGTCCAAGTAAAAAGTCTATTCAAATCTTCCTGAAGGGAATTAACATCAGCAAATCAGCTGAAGATCTTCAACCAGTCCACATGATATATGGCTTACAAACAAGTTAAACAGCAGGGGCTCAAGAACTGAACCCTAGGGCACACCACTGGTTACCCTCCTTTTTCAACACACTGCTCCATCATACACAACCTGTTGGTATCATTCAGAAAGCCCATCTCTGATCTATCTAACCAATATGCTGTCTATTCTCATCCTCTGCAGCTTGTATACCAACTTATCTACCAAACACTTTTGCATAGTCCAAGAATATCACTGTATATGTTTTTCTCTTATCTGACACACTTATTACCTTATCATAAAATGCAAGTAAATTACCAAAACAAGACCTACCCTTTACAAATCCATGCTGACCATCATAAAGAATGCTATGTCCATTAATGCTTTTGCAAATCCTGTATTCTAATCCTTACCAATATCTCCAACACCTTGATCACAACTGCAATTATACAGACTAGTCTATAGTTGGAGACTTCTGTTCTAGAGCCATCTTACTATTCATTATATCTGCTCTTCTTTTCAGTTCACTGTCATATCTGGGCAACATGGCTATGACTTTCCCGACAACACTGTTCTTCTTTACCTGAGGCAACATTCTTTTTTTCTCCAACTAAGTCATCTGTGCCCACGACTACCAATAATTGAGAGCAATAACATCATTGTTAAAAGAAAAATGTGATCCAAATATAACTACAGTTATTAATTGTAATAGCAGTAAATGTAACTGATAGAATGTTTGTAAAAATAGTAATGAATAGGCAAATTAGAAATGCAGATATTACATTTATTAATGACATATCAGTATTGGCAATATGGATTTGCTAAATTCAGAACAGTCATGGTTTTGACTTGTTTATAAAAGGCATACATGGGTCAAAAATCACTAGGAAAAGTAAAGAATTATTTTAGGTTTCATTTCACACAGAGATGTGTAAAAATTGTTTAATAGAGAATTTTTAAAGGTTTATCATTAAAAAAAAAAAAAATAGGAGAGGGGGGGTAATTCAGTATTTTGCTATACAGCAATCTACTGTGCCGATAAGGCATTGACTATGACACTGGACAGGGTTGACCTTGCCCAGTATCTTAAGTAGACAGGTTTTTTTTTTTTTTTTTTTTTTTTTTTTTTTTTTTTTTTTTTTTTTTGTTGATTTAAACACAGAATTACAGTCTCCCAAATGTTTTGAAGTTTTTTTTTTTTTTTACTTGTGTTAGGGTAATTAGAAGTGTTTTTTAAATAATCAAGCAGATTCCCAGAATGATCAGACATTTTAAGCTAAACTTCCTCTCCATCTATTGTACAATGCTTGAAAAGAAGTCAACAGACATCATAGTGTGAGGATCAAACATACATCTTAATGTAGGGCCTCCTTTTGCTGTGATGCGATGACTGCAGCAATCTTATGAGGCATATTTTCCACAAGCATATGATAGCAATCAGTGGGAATTTTGGACCAATCTTCCTGGCCTGTTTTGGGTCACACATCCCTTGCCCTCACCCAATGCTTCAGTTCATTCTACAGATGTTCAGTAATGCTGAGATCAGGGATTTCAGTCAAATGTGGTGACATTTGTGTCCAGAAATCAAGCAGTTATAGCAGGGCATCTTATGACATCTAATGCAAAAATAGAATAAGGTGAACTTAGTATTGTGGAGAATATTCGAATTAGGGAAGCTAGTTTTAATATTTGTTTATAGGAAGTTTTTCATTTTGGTATTTGAGTGTTTTAAGCAGGATGTCTGTAAATAGAGAAGTAACATCAAAACTTACTTTATTCATCTAATACCAGTTACAAACTTATTAACCAGCATTCAAACCAGCTTATCTTATTTATTCTTTAAAAAACGAAATTCACCATTATCACCACTTGAGCACATAGAATACATTGCAAGTGTAAACTCTTGTATTATGGATAGTCTCTGAGTGACCTGCAGCAAAATGGAGGGAAGATTACCAGAATCATGTAGTTTTGAATCAATATGGACAAAACAGATTAGCAGACTATGTGCAATTAGATGGAGAAGAACTGTAACCCTAAAAACTTAGGATTCAAAAGTGAGAGATTATTCTGGGAATATGCCTATGCTTTTAAGAACACTTCTATTCTAAAGATGTAAAAAGCATCCAAACATCTAGGATACTGTAAGTCTCTTTAAATCAACCTGACACCTTCGACCGTGTCCAGAAAGCAATGTCAACCCTCTCCCCTTTGTTGTGGATAAACCATTAAAGTTTTTGATTAAGATATACAATAAATACATCTAAATAAGAGCACATATACTTACTGCTCAGTCCATAGTGGATTCTCCCTGAAAAAAAAAAAAAAAAAAAAAAAATTAAATAACATTTAACAAGAACACTTCTGTTTTTCAAGTTTTAAGTTAACAAAAAAACCTTACCAAAATCTTGATGAGACCTGGTACTCAGAATTTAAGATTTTTCCAGGCCTTTGGGATAATCCAATGATTCTTTTAATATCCCATTTAGTGCCTTCATAGTGGAGTTATAAGAATGATAAAGCATGTATCCTTTGGTTGCAAAAGATCTCAATTTTATAATTACTACTATTATATGGATATCTCCATGGAATCAGGAGACTGATTGTGGGAAACCCACACTAAACTTTATGTACACAAAACTGAATTGGAACCCTTAAAGTCATTCAGTGTTTACATTCTGCCAATTCATTTCACTTGTTTGCTGTTCTCCATGCAAAAAAATGCAGTCTGCACTCCTTACCCACCACACTTTCACAATTTCTAGGGCGATCCCTAATTCTCTTGCTATATGTTATGTATTGAAAAATTTTCTTTGTTTGATCTTACAGAATTCCTTGAATAACTTAAAAGTTTCTATCATGTCCATTCTCTGCCTATCAGCTAAACTTTGGAACCCATACACCTTCAACCTATCCTCATAGGTAGCATTCCACAAACCTGTCATCAGCTTCTTCACCCCTCTCTGAATCTTATCCACCACCCTGTGATCCCAAAGAAATCCAGGTGACCAAATCTTTGCACAATTGTCAAGATGTTTCCAAATCATAGCTTTATCAAGAAGGATAATGACTTCTCTACCTTTATATGTTAGTGTGTTTTTCAACATTCAAATAATCCTTTGAGCTATTTTACCAACTTTTGGAATATTTTCTTTGTCCACTATTATCCCATTAATGTGATACATGATAACCTTTTACCATGTATCACATTAATGGGATTTTCAACCTGAAGTGCATAACTTTACATTCTGCAACATTAAATTGGCAACCATTATCCTTTGTCCACAATGCAAATTTATTTAAATAACTCTGTAGAATATCTACATCTCAGCAAACAACTGGATATTCCCCCCTTAAATTTTTCCCTATATATGATTAATATACAAATTAAAGTACAGTAGTCCTAGTCTGTGCGGTTAGCCTAGTGGCCTTGTGCTTTGCAACCATATGACTAGGGAAGGCGTGTCCGAAGTTCCATTCCCGTCAAAGACGTGAGGAATTTGAGGATCTTCCTCAGCCATAGCCAAGTTAGCCAGTCTTGGGCACGGGCAGTAGGGTTTTTTCCTGCCAGTTTATCTGGCATTTTTCATCCCACAAGCAAGCAAACCGGCCTCGTGAACACACAGGCTACAGTCATAGGATATAGTACGGCAAGGAAGGCAACGGGAAACCACCTTGCTCATAATCATTTCCCTAGATGGTGGCATATATAGCTACCCCCCAGACAGC
The DNA here is from genome assembly GCF_054136105.1 of Typopeltis vanoorti. Lineage (NCBI taxonomy): Eukaryota > Metazoa > Arthropoda > Arachnida > Uropygi > Thelyphonidae > Typopeltis > Typopeltis vanoorti. The sequence goes on along the minus strand of NC_143555.1, from coordinate 2,801,543 downwards.
CATAAGGCTAAATACTATAGATAGTTCTAGTACAGAACCCTGAGGCACTCCTGTGGTCACCCTCATTCTTCTAGATTCAACTTCACCATATATGTTACTCTCTAGTGTCTGTCTGTTAGCCACATCCTAATCATGCTACCAGCTTTGCATCCATTTCCATTTGCTCAAACTTTTGTAATGATTACCCATGCAGTATTCTGTCAGATGGCTTTGCAAAGTTTGGCAGTATCATGGTGTAATCATTTCACTTATCTAATTCTGCTGTTACTATTACAAAATGTTAGTAAATTACTAAGGCAGGACCTGCCTTTTACAAAATCATGCTGCACACTGTACAGTATTGTAATCCTATTTACCTGACTGCTAGATTTTACAGTTAACTAACTTTGCCACCACTGCTACATCTATTGCTTGGAGCCACCTTTATATAATGGAACCGTCTTACCCGCTTTCCACTTCCTTGGAACCTTGCCAGAGTTGAAACTGATTCAACAGTGTCATCTTGCACATTCATGTATTACACAGGCTGACATGCCATCCAATCTCACTGCTGAAATCACATTGAAATTTTTCAATAAGCTGAGCACTTGGTCTTCATTTACCTGAGGTTTGACATGAATCTCCATTATATCAGCAACTGCAAAATCTCCACCTGGATGACATATCTTGGCAAAGCGATCACCCAGTTTACTACTTCTTTTGCCTCTGTCACCTCCTATTTAGGAACAAAAGTAGTTTCTTATCTTCTGCCTCATTTGCTTTTTGTAGTGCCTGTGTGCACGTGCCATATTTGCATGTTCCCATGAAGATGGCAATGTGACATTGCTGAAATATTTATTAAATTTTCTTTTAATTAATATTACAGTATACATTGTGAATTCCTTAAATAATTTAATAGTCATGTGTTGCCAACATATAAGCCTTTCTACAAGAAGAAATTTGATAACTTGAAAAAGAACTCTACCTCCGTACTACAGCAATCATTCAATACTGTAGTCAACCGCTCTTCCATAGTTTTGAAGCCTGAAGCAGTCACCGCTCTTGCACATGGCCACAATTTCGCCCTAGCTCCAAAAAGAATACTTGCAAGGAAATAATGATCCAAATAGAATGTGGTATCTGCAACCTGCCAAACCATATCGCCAACAATGTCCGACTGGATGGAGCCGGTGTTCTCACCAAAGCAAGACCACCAAAAACCAGCATATCCAAAGATGAATATAAAACTCTACTAGAAATAAAGAAAAACAAGGAAATAGTAATCACCAAAGCGGATAAGGGAAACGGCACTGTGATTCTCAACCAAAAGGAATACACAAGTAAGCTTAATACTTTATTATTAGATCGGTCTACCTACCTCCCCCATTGAATATAATCCCACCAGCTCTTAAATAGGCACCTTAAGAAGTTCACTTCTTGGTCTATGGAAGTTACCAACAAACTAAAACCATATAACTCTAGACCCCCCCGCAATTATATGGAGTTCCAAAAATACACAAAATAAATGTGCCATTATGTCCCATAGTGGATGGCATTGATTCCCCCACATACAAATTAGCCAAACATTTAGTCAAAGTGCTCACAAACTATACTGGCAACACACCATCACACATAAACAAAACTCAGCCCACTTCAAAGCCAGTATAGAAAATCTCTCACTCCAACACACTGACATAATGGTCAGTTTTGACGTCTCCTCCCTATTCACAAATGTCCCACTCAAGGAAACCTTAGAGCTCATACAAGCCAAATTTCCTCTCGATATCACAGCCCTATTTCAGTTCATAATGAACTCAGGCTATTTCGTTTGGCAAGGAAAATTCTACAAACAGATAGAGGGGACAACCATGGGTTCACCGCTTTCCCACCCTTGGCCAACTTCTTTATGGAGACTTTTGAAGAGAAAGCCTTAAACTCTGCCCCACCAAAGCCCACTAATTGGCTTCTTACATGGATAATGTGTTCGCTATTTGGCCACATGGCTCAGATACACTCCACTCCTTCTTAACACACTTAAACAACCAACACGCTAGAATCCTGTTCACCCTAGAAAAAGAGGAAAACAACAGCCTCCCTTTCGTAGACACTCTAATCACTCGCCAACCTGATGGATCCTTGGTTTTCTCTGTTTATAGAAAACCCACCCATACAGGCAGATACATTCACCAGAAGGTCCCTCCCTCCTCACAACAATATGGGGTTATTAAAACACTATATAACAAGGCAAAATTAATCTGCTCAGATGACAATGCCCTAACCACTGAACTAAACGACACTTAATACTTTTTTATCCAATGGCTACAATCCCCAAAAAATATTAAAACTCCCTTCACAATAAAGATTACACTAAATCTATCGCCATTCCCTACATCCGGGACACCTCGGAAAAGCAACCAAAATCCTTAAAAAATATGACCTGACTTCTTGTTACAGACCATATAAAAAGTTGGCATCCCTTATCCACTCAACCAAAGACCAACCACTTCCCCTAGACCTACCTGGGGTATACCAGGTCCCTTGCAGCTATAAATTGTCCTACTTTGGCCAAACAGGCAGGACAGCGAATATCAGGATTTTAGAGCACAAGGACCACATCCAGTTTCACCAGTATAGCCACTCTGGTCTTGCAGACAATGCTCTAGATACCTGCCACAGAATACGTTGGAAGAAAGCCAAAGTAATACACCGCAGCAAGTTCAAGTACGAAAGATTATTCATAGAATCAGCCTCAGCTCTAAAAAACATTTCAAACCTCAACAAATTTGGGAGACTTACATCATGAGAACATCAGCCGAACAGCCAAGACAACCCAATATATATGCTAGGGGACACTATTAGGACTTTAGGAAAAAAAAGTCGTTTCTTATCTTCTGCCTCATTTGCTTTTTGTAGTTCCTGTGTGCACGTGCTATATTTGTATATTCCCATGAAAACGGCAATGTGACATTACCGAAATATAGGAAGTATTTATTAAATTTTCTTTTAATTAATATTCCAGTATACGTTTGTGAATTTCTAAAATAATTTAATAGTCATGTGTTGCCAACGTATAACCCTTTCTATAAGAATTACTATAATGAGTATGATAATCACTGTTTTCTTTATACTCCCTCCACAATTTGTTTTTCAGCACTTGCTTTATATCTCTACTCATTCAATTAACTCCTAGATGGTTTATCCACTTCACTATGGTCATATCTGGCTTGTTACTGCTTCTCTCAAATGGTCCCTGTCCAATTCTCCTCGTAGCTTCTGAACGAGTTCCTTAGACACTGCTCTAAGATACCTCCTAAGTGTCATAGATCAACATAAACCCTTTCTTGACCAAGAATTCCATATGTTTAGCCATGTTTCCAGAACAAAACTTCATGGTTATTCTCCCCAGTTCATCCATGATATCAGGAATTGTCACAAGTGCATTTTCAATTGAAAATAATGATTCCATGGAAGTTTATTATTATTTTTTTTTTTAAAATTTGTTGTGGTGCTGATGTCTTAAGGTCGTCTGCCCTCGCATTCTCTGCAGCAAAATACCGTGTCCCTGTCTGGGAAAGAAGTGTGCATACTAACATTATAGACCACCAGCTAAACTCTACCATGTGCACAATTAGTGAGACACTGAGAAGGACCCCTCTCCCTTGGCTATCTAACATTGCTCCACCATATATACAGAGAAGACAACCCCCTTATTAAAGTATTTAACTCCATAGACTCATCACGGGATGAGTGACTCTTATTCGTGATTATTATTTGTGACTCATTGGAGGTGTCATGAATAATAATAATAATTTTTGATGAAGCTCACTGATGAAGCCTCAAAAAAGGCTGAAACCGGTCTGGGTAGTGACCTCCCTCCATAATGTAATAACAGCATACATTTCCTAGGAAATGTGTTTTTACATTATGGAAAATACCTAAGAATAGCGATCTGAACTTTCCCCACCTTTGCAACGAGTTGTCCGGTATAGTACTACGTACTAGGGGTCACTTGCATTAGCTCACGCTAGTGTCGCCGATACTTTATAGTTTACTATATTCGGCTTGAAACTCTCTGATTCCAATCTTTGAGTTTCTTATTCGGTTTTGAAACAATGTGGATTTTATATCCCCTTAATTTAAAATAATAATAATAATTAACAAAGTAATGAGTAACTCACTCCTTCCCCTTCACCAGACCCTTATAAATCCATCTAGTCTTTGCCTAAAATCAAGAAACCCTTTCTGGTCTGTGGATGAACTTTCTTTAGCTGCCTTACCATCAACACCTGACATGTGGAGAGAACTGGTCCAACAATCTTCCAACAAATGGTTTCCTGGTTGAAGATCTCTGTGCTCTGCAACCTAGTTTTGCCCTTCCTAGGAAGATTTGGTCATCTTTCAACAGGATCAGAACTAATCATAGCAGATGTGGCTACCTACTGCATAAATGTGGACTGTCAGACCACCTTTATTGTGAATGTTCCCCTCTGCACCATGAAATTTCTGCTGAAGGCACCAATTTCAGGGCGGTGGCCTCCAGGACATCCACGTGGTGACAGATGAGGCCCTGGATTGGCTTTCTGCTCTGGGCATTGACCTGTAGCTGCTTTTTCCATAAGAATAAATAAATTATTATTATGTGAGGCCTTCATGGAATCAAGGACTCATCGAAAGAGGCCGTAGATTACTCGCATCATACGTTCTCTTTAGATTGATATGTGGTTTTATAGTGCAAGGACAGTAAAGGTCCTACTGCACCAGGACAAAGGTGTTAATAGATAAATAATTATAAGGAGATAAGTTAGTGAATAATATAAAACATATTATACAAAACTATGAGAAGAAAAATGAGAAAATAAATTGTATGTACAAAATTTAGTATCTACAATGTAGTGTCTGCATATAAACAAGTTTATAATGAAATGTCTTTGAATAAATTAACGTCCAGTAAAAATTTAAAAATGTCACGCAATTTGTCTGATAACATCTGTCTGCAGGTAGGCATGTCTTGCACTCCACCAGAGATGACTGTGGCCTATGTAAAGCTTAGCAAGAATGACTTCCTCTCTTCTGTTCCTATGTTGACTAGACTGCCAATACTTGATTTCATGCTTAATCTCGTGCAATTTGATAATCAACTTCTACCAGGAGTACTGCCATTAGGCAATTAACTTTGATTTTATAAACTGGGTGTAGCCAGTATAAGGGAAAGCTTATGACACAGCCTGGTGATATGGCATATTAAAAGACCTCTATAACCTGGGTCTCAATGGACACCTTCCTGTATTTATTAAAATCTTTCTGTCCAGGCAAACTTTCAAAGTCAAACTGGGAAGTATGCTATCTCAACTATATCATCAAGAACAGGGGTGTTCCTCAAAGCTCTGTGTTAAGTGTGACACTTTTTGCTATTAAAGTTAACTCAATCACTGAACAGCTTCCTTCCACTGTAGATAATTCTCTATATGTTGATGACTTGACAATTTACTGTCACTCTCGTAACATGAGGGTAATTGAAAGCCAACTTTAGCAAACAATTGATCATGTTTCTCTGTGAGCTCTTAGTAATAAGTTCGGGTTTTCAACAGGAAAAAAACGCCTGCGTACACTTCTTTCAGAAATGCACTCTTCACCCAGATCCTGAATTAAGAATGGGACGAACTGTTATTGCAATAGCCACAAAAGCCAAGTTCTTGGGATTCATCTTTGATAGAAAACACATTTCTAGCACACATTCGTCAACTAAGAGAAAAGTGCAAGAGAGTGTTGAACCTCCCTTGTACTCTATCCTCTACTGAGTGGGGTGCTGATCGATCTTCATTGCCCCATCTTTATCATGCACTTATATGTTCAAAGCTAGATTATGGGTCTCAAGTCTATGGTTCTGCAAGACACAGTAACCTGTGATGGTTGCATTCCATCCATCATCAGGGTATAGGAATAGCTACTAGTGCCTTTCGCACATCACCAACTCAAGGTCTGCATGTTGAAGCAAATGAATCGGCTCTATTACTTCGACGGAAACAGTTGTCTCTTAATTATGCCTTAAAGATAAAGTCTCTCCCAGATCATCCTACATGGACTAGTCTCTTTTTTCTATGTTGGGAAGCTCAATATCACACACTTCAGACTGCTTTATGTCCTTTTGGTATGCATCTTAAAGAGACTACAAGCTGTTGGCATGAATGTTGAAACATTGCCTACACTAAACATAACAGCATCTCTCCTGCAACCTCTCACTTTGTCAGCTACAGAAGTCTCCATCATCTGTCTACCTGCAATTGTTTAATGAACACAGAGCAGCACACTCTGATTTCTTGCCTGTCTATACTGATGGTTCAAGAACTTATACCTCTGTTGGCTGTGCTGCTGTGTTTCCTGACATTATTATCTCTAACTAAATCCCATCTGATTTCAGCAATTGTACAGATAAAGATATCTGTGCTTGCACCTGCACATATAAAAGAAAACTGCTACAAAAATTATACAGATGCATTGAGTTCTTTACAGGATAATCCATGTCCACTGCCTGTATGAGTTGTTACATCTGTTGTACAAAATGAAAATACTTAATTTTGATGTTCAGTTGTTCTGGATTCCCAGTCACATCAGAATTAAGGGAAATGAGGCTACAGCTGCTAAATCGGCTCATACTTTCTTCATGAACTGTTTGACAGTATCATATACAGACTACAAACAGTTTATAAGATTGCGCAATGGCAGCCATCATGGCAGGAAGAATTGACAAATAAATTATGGCATTAAATCTGAAATTAAGCATTGGCATTCTCAGTACAGTAACAAGGGTATGAAGTGCCTGTGGAAAGTGTCTAACTTGCACCCCCCAACCCAAAAACAACAAACATTTTGAAAAATTTAAATGTAACAAGTTAAGTTTTACTAAATGCAATATGTTAAATATTTACTATTAACCCCCATCAAAATGAGTTGCAGTGTGTTGCAGAATTTGTGTCTAAAGCGGCGTATTGCCGAAATTTAAAAATACAACATAAAATAGCGGACTTTTGCATCTATTTATTTATTTATATTATTTACATTCTTTTACGTTTTGCGCCCCAAACCTAGTTGCACCTGTGGCGGGCGCCTCTTTTGTTATATGTTGACTAGAATGCCCAGTGCATTCTAGTCAACATATAAAGAGAAGATAGGAAGTTGTTCTTGCTATGCTCCACATAGGTCACAGTCATCTTACACATTCTTATTTACCGAGGGCTGATGATCCTCCCACCTGTGAAAAATGCAATATATATCTCAATATTTGTCATATTCTGGTGGAGTGCCAACACTTTACATGAAATGGAATGAAATTTTTATCTACCTAGCCAAGCCATATACACTAGGCAGATGTTTTTAACTTTTTTCAAAGAATTAATTTGCACATACATATTATTTATTAATTTATTTTTTGACTAATTATGTATTGCTGTAGCCTTTGACCTTGCATATTTGTGTTTATATGTAGATACCACATTGCTGAACTTAATTTTTGTACATGCATTTTGTTTATTAACTTGTATTGTTGACTATTTATGTATTCCTGTAACTTTTGACCTTGTGCTTTGCTGTCCTCTGCAGTAATTCTGTTTATTATGTAAATGCTGCATTGTGAAACTTAATTTTTGTACATGCATAGCTGTAAACCTTTACTATGGCACAGTATGGCCTTTGTTGTTTTTGTGCCAAATAAACTATAAATCAAAAAAAAAAAAAAAAAATTGTCAAATAGTATCGAAAAATTATAACTGATATTGCAGACTGCAATATTATTTCCCTTATTCCCTTGATTGTCTGGGAATCCAACACAACCACACATCAAAATTTAGGATTTTTATTTTGTACAAGAATTGTAGCACCTCATCAAGCACTGGATGTGGATTATACATTTGAGGGGAGATATCCTGTAAAGAAGTCAGTCTGTATAAATTACTTTTGGTATGAGTTTTCTTTGATATGCACAAATGCGAGCTGAATGACATGCAACTCTGTTCTATAATTACTGCAATTGAATGGAATCTGGTTGGAGATAGTAATGTAAGGAAACACAGCCAACAGAGATCTCTGATCTGGAACCATCAGCATAGATGGGCAAGAAATCCAAGTGGGCTGCTCTTGCATCGAACAATTGAAAGTAGACAGATGAAGGTGTATGAGACTTCTGTATTTGACAAAGTGAAAGGTTGCAGATTGGGGTGCAAGCCGACCATGGAGGAATAGTGTTTTGTTTGGTGCAGGTAATGTTGTCAATACTCGTGTGAATAGCTTCTATAGCCTTTTTAATTCTCGTAGACAGGCTTATACGTTGGTTATGCATTACTAAATCACTTAAGGAATTGAACATCGTAGATACGAATATAAATTAAATTACACTTTAATAAATATTTCCGATATTTCGGCAACGCCACGTTGCCATCTTCAAAAGGAACTTACAAAAAAAAAAGGCACGTGCACATAGGCACTACAACACCGTAACTGAGAATGAAGTGATGGTGCTATTGTTCTCCTAAAAGTCCTGATGGTGCCCTCTAGTGGGCTAAGTAGGTGTTCTCTGCCATTGGGCTGAAGGTCTGCTGATGTAAGCCTCCCAAATTTGGGGCAGTCGCATACAACCAAATTTGTTCAGGTTTGGAGAGTTTCTTAGGGCTGAGGCTGATTCTGTAAACTGAGAAAACCAAGGTTCCATCAGGCTGGCAGGTGACTAGTGTGTCTAGGAAAGGGAGGCTGTTGTTTTCCTCTTTTTCCAGGGTGAACTTGATTCTGGGATGTTGGTTGTTTAAGTGGGTTAAGAAGGAGAGGAGTGTATCAAAAATGTGGCCAGATAGCGAACACATTATCAACGTAGCGAAGCCATATGGTTGTTTTTTTGTGGGGAAGAGGCTAAGGCTTTTTCTTCAAAGGTCTCCATAAAGAAATTTGCCAAGGGTGGGGAGAGTGGTGAACCCATGGCTGTCCCCTCTATCTGGTTGTAGAATTTTTCCTGTCAAACGAAATAGCTTAAGTTCATTATAAACTGAAATAGGGCTGAGATATCGGGAGAAAATTTAGCTTGGATTAGCTCTAAAGTTTCCTGGAGTGGGACATTTGTGAATAAGGAGGAGACGTCAAAGCTGACCATTATGTCAGTATGTTGGAGTGTAAGATTTTCTATGCTGGCTTTGAAGTGGGCTGAGTTTTTTATGTGTGATGGTGTGTTGCCAGTATAGTGTGTGAGCACTTTGGCCAAATGTTTAGCTAATTTGTATGTAGGGGAATCAATGCCATCCACTATGGGACGTAATGGCACATTTTCTTTATGTATTTTTGGGAGTCAGTAAATACGGGGGGGGGGGTGGGGGTGGGATATAGAGTTAAACGGCTTTAATCTGTTGGTAACTTCTTAAGAAGCCTGTGAAGTTTTCTGATTTGTGAGTGGTGGGATTGTATTTGGTTAAGTACTACAGTTGCATTTTCCTTATCCGCTTTGGTGATAACTATTTCTTTATAATTCCTCATTTCCTGCAGAGCTTTATATTCCTTGTTGGATATGTTGATTTTTGGTGGTCTTGCTTTGGAGAGGACACAATCTACATCCAGTCTTACACTGTTGACGATTTGATATGGAAGGTGGCGGATTCCACGTTCCCTCTGGATCATAATATCCTCATTAGGTATTTTTCTGGGAGCAATGGTGAAGTTGTGGCCACGTGAAAGTGCGTTGAGTGCTTCAGGCTTCAGGGTGACTGAAGAAAGGTTGATTACGGTGTTGGTAGGAAGTTTTGGATTGACTGTAGAGTTCTTTTTTAATTTTTCGAATTTTTTCATCTGTTGGCCTCGTATTTTTTCATCTTTGTCTGCAGCGGTACACAAGATGTCATGTAAAATTGACCAAAGCTCGTGATTTAAAGTGCATGAAAGCTCTTCTTCAAAGGCACAAATAGCTTCATTAATGTCTGCTAAGAGGTGGCGGTGATTTGTTCACGAAGCAACGCCTAGCTGGCATGGTTATATATATGGAGAGTTTTTTGCGAAACAAAATGGTGCTTGAATTTTACACAGTTCGGGATTACCTGATTATCCCAGCAGTGTTTTAGGAAAGTTAGACTATTTAATTGTCTAGACAACTTCATTTTATCGTATTGGCGGGCCTTCCGTGTGATCGCATCTTGTAGACAGGCTTATATGTTGGTTATGCATTACTCCCCAAAAAATCCAAAAAGTATTAAAACCTACAAACCACAACCCCCACCTCCTCCCCCACTCCACAACAAGGATTACTCTAAATCCATCACCATTCCCTACATCCGAGGCACCTCAGAAAAAATTACCAAAATCTTAAAAAAACATGACCTGACCTGTTACAGGCCATACAGAAAATTGGCATCCCTTACCTGCTCCACTAAAGACCAACCACTTCCCCTAGACCTACCTGGTGTATACTATCTAGTCTTGCAGACCATGCTCTGGATACATGCCACAGAATATGGTGGAAGAAAGTTACAGTAATACACTGTAGCAAATACAAATTCGAAAGACTATTTATGGAATCAGCCTCAGCCCTAAGAAACTCTCCAAACCTGAAAAAATTTGGTTGTATGCGACTGCCCCAAATTTGGGAGGCTTACATCAGCAGACCTTCAGTCCAATGGCGAAGAACACCCGCTTAGCCTGCTAGAGGGCACATCAGGACTTTTAGTAAAACAATAGCTTCATCACTTCATTCTCAGTTACTGTGTTGTAGTGCCTGCGTGCACGTGCCTTTTTTTGTAAGTTCCTTTTGAAGATGGCAACGTGATGTTGCCGAAATATTGGAAACATTTATTAAAGTGTAATTTAATTTATAAGCCTTTTTAATGTACATACCACAAGGATGGACAGCAATCTAACGTGTGTCATACAGGACCCCCCAACGTAGAGAAAAGAGAACTAGTCCATTTAGGATTACCTGGAAGGGACTTTACTTTCAGGACATAATTAAGAGAGATATTTTCATCTAAGTGATAGTGGATTCATTTGATTTAACATAAAAACTTTTAATGGGTAATATGTAAAAAGCACCTGTAGCTAATTGGATTCAACCACTGGAGCATGTACTCCCATGCAGAACTGTAAATCGGGGGCCCATAATCAAGCTTTGTGGATATATAATGCTTTTTTTGCACTATCTCAAAGATGATTAATGTGTGTAACGAAAGTTAGCTTTCTATCAAAGATGAGTCCTAAAAACTTGGTCTGTGGAACTATGGGGATGATAGTTTGTTCTACTCTTAAATCAGTCTCAGGGTGGAGAGCGTTTCTGGCAGAAGTGTACACAGTCTGCAGATAACCTAAGCCCATGGAGAGACATGGTCAAGTGCTTTTTGAAGTTGTCTTTCAATGACCCTCATTTGCAGCAGGGACAGTAAATTGCAAAATCATCAACATAAAGGCAGTTGTTTACTATGGGAGGAAGCTGTTCAGTAACTGATTTCACTTTAATGCAAAGAAGGTCATGCTTAGAACAGAACCTTGAGTCAGTCACTCTTCTTGATGATGTGGCTGAGATAATGTGCTTCTCACATGGACTAGGAAGACATAGCTGGATAGAAAGTTCTTAATGAAAACAGGAAAGTGGCTTCTCAGATGAAGATTAAACAGGTCTTTTAAAATGCCATATTTCCAGACTGTGTCATAGCTTTTTTTCCTCAACTTTCCATGTTGAAGAAAAATGAACATGTTCTCATTTAAAAAAAAAAAAAAAAAAAAAAAAGGATCTCTTATGTATGTCTCTAAATAGACCAAATAGTCCAAGGTTGACCAGCATCTACAAAACCACACTTTATGTTGGAAAGAAGTTTGGTGCTTTCTAAAGTACCAGAGAAGCCTTGTGTTTATCATTTTTTCTAATATTACAAAGACAGTCAGAGCAATGGAACAATAATCGTTGGCTTGGGTTGGATCCTTGCCTAGTTTCAGGATAACACTGACAATTGACTTATGTGAAGTGTCCGGGAAAAAAACTCTCCCTTGGTAAATGTTTTGTTGTATACTAAGAGAAGAAGATCTATAGAAGATGATAGAAAGTGTGTCATCATCTCATAATGGATGTCATTAGAGCATACAGTGCTCCTCCTTTTCAGTTCCTCCTTAATAAATAGCAGATTATACAGTGCAATCCCCTTTGTACAAAAGCTTAGCTGCTGTTTTTCTTGTTTTTTCAAAATTAAAAAATCAGGAGGATAAACTGTTGCTGAGATCCTGGCAAAGTTTTCTCCCAAAGTGTCTGCAATAGATCTTTGGGATCAGCAGCAATACATCCTTTATGTTCCAAGGTAGACAAACTGTGTGTTCTGTATCTACTTTTCATCTTCCAGATTTTATCCCATACTTGCATTTTTGCACTGGTTGATTGATTAATCAATGTAAATTTAATCCAAAATTATTTTTGACTCTGACATCTTACTTAACATGCTTTGGCCCAAGCATGTTTAAAGGCTATTATATTGTGGTAGAATATCTATAAAATATATCACTTAGCACTTTCAGTTCCACTAAGGCCTTGGATTGAGCAGAAATTGGGATAATGTTTTTGGGATTCCTGCAGTGGCTGCATGGACAGTATAGTTCTGCAACATACGTCACTGCTTCAGTATTAAATTTTACAAGATGGGAAAATGTATTCCTGTCAGCCTGGTCCATTTTCTGCATGGGGATCCATGTAGGAGGACATGGTTCCTATGAAGTCAGTGCTGATTAACAGGAAAGTGATCACTTATATATGTTTTCATAAACAGTCCATGTGAGCAGTGGAGAAATGGTAGGGGAACAGATTGTAAGATTGACTACAGAAGAAGAAGAAAGGGGATAGACATTTGGAAGAAGATATTTACTCTGTCATTAATAAAGGAGAGTTCATGTTGGTGTACCCAAAAGAGTATTACGTCCATTAAAGTTATCGATTAGGAGCATGGGCTGAGGCAGTTGCATTATTCTATTATCAAGTTTCGTTTCATTTAATTCAGAACCCAGTGGTAAATATATTGAGATACTGTGATTAGAAACCCCATAGATAGGCAAATTACTACTGCTTCTAGAACAGTATTAAACTGGACATGATGGAAAGGGGTATGACTGCCCATGAGAATGGCTACTCCACTGTGCAGGACCATCTCTTCCTTGCATACAAGAGTGATATTCCTGAAGGTAGGATCCTCACTGGGTTTTAAATGTTTCCTGCAGACAGAAACAAAAAGGTTTGGTTGTTTCTGAAGCAGGTACTTAATATGATTAATATTCTGGCAAAACCCACAACAGTTGCATTCTAAAAATTTTCCTGTTGTTTAGGATCCATAGACTTGACTGATTTTTGGGAGGTTGAGGACTTACCCTTGTCAGCTTTATATTTATCATTAGATTTTGGGAAGTTCCCCCTCTGGAAAAATATCCAATACATCATTCACATGTGTCAGGATCACTGAGCAAGTTCAGGTTGCTTTAAGTGGATATGGAAGTTTAATTTTTTTTCCTGTGGAAGGGTCTGGTGGTTTTTCTTTAAGTGGGCTCTCATCGAATGGAACCATTATTGGAGTGGCACTATACATCATGTGATCGATGCACTCAACAGAGAAACAGTTGCGATTATGAAGTTCAGGTATGGTGAAATAGGTGTATGAGATTGAGTTGCTGTTGACATTTTCTTTACTGTTACCTTCTCAACATAAGAGGATTGCAGAGTAGGTGGGGTGGTATTTTTGCATCCTGATATGTTTTGTATTTCTTTCTCATTTTTCCTCTTCTGACATGCATAGAAATATGTGGGATGATCTTCCTGACAGTTTACAAATTTATTATGCTGTTTACCACCACATTGGGCAGGTCTGTATTTCTGGCATTTGAAGTATCTTAGTGGCTTAGCAATGTACAGTTGAACAGGACAGTTGAGATACTCTGCTTTAACAGATGTTGGAGGCTTAGGATTATCAAACGTAAGGATGATGTTTCTGGTTGGAACAAGGTGACCATTCCTACAGATCAGGATGTGTCACATACCTGCCATACCCTGATCTTTTAGCTCAGAACATATCTCCTCATTAGGGACATCTACGATATCCCATTCTGAGATCACTCCTGTACAGCAGTGGGGTATAACTGTTATTGGTATTCCACCCAAATGATGTTGCTTTGAGCAGTTTTTCAGAAGGTTATTGACATGATGTTTCTACAAGGACATTGTCAGAACACAGTTTCTTAATTGTTTTGGGAGAACCTTCCAGTCCTTCTAAATGTTTGATTGGTTTTTTGTTCAGCGCCGGAGTTCCCCCACCCACCATGGAGGTACATATGGATGCCCACTCTCCAGAGTGGAATGCCAGGGTTGCCCCAAGCACCACAGCAAGCCTTGGACCATCGGGGGAAAGAGATTTTCTGCAACACTCTTGACTCTTGCAAGCAAGCCCACTAGCTGATTGATCTGTCTGGATCTTCCAGGATTACCTCTTTCCAAAGCAATGCAAGACCACCAGGATCCCCTTTCCACAGGGTGGGTCTCAGTGATGATAGTCTGGAAGATAGGATAGTAAAAAAAAAGACTCAGGATGAGTAAAGTAAAAAATGCATGAAGAAAAGCAAAGAGAAAGAGGAAGAATGAAAAGAGCCAGTACCATCACTGGCTCTTTTGGTACCACCATTGTAAGTGCTGTATATTAGTAGCATTATTGTTTTCTCTGAATATCTTTGCATTATCAGCAAACAATTGAACATATTGCCATCAATTGGTGAGAGTGATCATAAGGTCTTTGCCTGGGAAATGGCTAAATTTGTGGAATTTTCAATTAAGACAGCGTACATGTGGAATTACAGGGCTGGTAAGTATGACGAGCTTAGGAGATTGCTTGGATCAATGCCATGGCATGTTAAACTGCAAGGGCTGGATGTTGATAGTACATGGGAAGTGGTTAAGGAGTGTTTGAGGGAGGTAATGGCTGACTGCATACCTAGTCTGAAGAGTAAATCAAGTGGGAGTTAAATGGATGAATAACACCATTAAGCTTGAGCTGCAAAAAAAGAAACAATTGTGGATGAAATTTAAGGAGAAAGGTGGCTTTCAGGCACATGAACAGTACAAAGCACAGGCCAGAAGGGTAACTAGTGTGGTAAGAAAAGCTAAAGCTGATTATGAAAGTAAATTAGCAATACAAGCTAAAGTGAATCCCAAACAGTTCTTTCGATATGCTGAAAGTAAAAGAAAAAATGTATACGGCAAAATGATTCTAAGGAATGCCGATGGTAGGGAGGTAACTGAATCAGATGAAATAGTAGAATTACTAAGCAAACACTTTGCAAGAGTATATCATCCAGGTTGTGATATTGCAGGAATGAGAGAACGAATGGCTGATACAGGAAGTGAATGGTATACCAGCTCAAGTCTTATGTGAAGTGGCAAAGGAATTGTCAGTTCCCTTGACCATATTGTTTAATTTAAGTCTCAGCTCTGGGTTAGTCCCGAGGGGTGGAAAGAGGGGAAAATTCCATTGCATAAAGGAGATTCCAAGACTGCTGTTGCAAATTACTGACCAATTAGTATTCAGGAATCGTCAAGGTTTTGGAGATATTAGTCAAGAGCAAAATACAGGAATGGATAGATGAAAATGGGATACTGTATGGAGGACAGCATGGTTTTGTGAAGGGTAAATCATGCCTCAGTAACTTGCTCATGTTTTATAATACAGTGACGGCTGAACTGGATAAGGATAATGGATTTACAGTGATACTGCTGGAGTTTGCTAAGGCCTTTAACAGGATATGGCATTCTAATCAGTAAACTGCAGCACATGGGGATGGATATAGGGTTGGTGAGATGGATAGGAGGGTGGCTGATGGAGAGATATCAGAGAGTAGTTTATTTAGGAGTGGAGTCCAAAAGAAGGCCTGTTACTAGTGGTGCGCTGCAGGGTTCTATTCTTGGGCCACTGCTATTTAATTTGCTCATTAATGATATGGGAAAGGATATGAGAGGATTTGTT
Organism: Typopeltis vanoorti; assembly: GCF_054136105.1. NCBI lineage: Eukaryota > Metazoa > Arthropoda > Arachnida > Uropygi > Thelyphonidae > Typopeltis > Typopeltis vanoorti. The sequence continues at coordinate 2,785,569 of NC_143555.1, read as the reverse complement.
CATTTATTTGCTGATGATGCAAAGCTGGGTAGAGCAATAGAGAATACACATGGTGTCAAAATTATGCTGGATAGATTGGCTGGGCTAATGAGAATGGATGTCAGTTTAATGTAGCAAAGTGTAAGGTTATGCATTTGGGGTGAAAAAATTAGCAGCAGTATATATCACATTGGTGGAACTATACTCCAGGAGGTTGACGAAGCCAGATATTTGGGTGTGTTGGTGGATAGGGAGTTGAAAGTTAGAGGGCATATAGCTAAATCAGCTCGCTGAAGAATACTTTGACGAGCAGAGATAAGCAAGTTATTGTTCCTCTTTATCGAGCCTTGATAAGTCCCCATCTTGACCACTGTGCCCAGATCTGGGCCCTGGGTTTCTTCTTGATGGGAGAAGGCAGAGAGGATCCAGAGGCGAGTGACCAAGATGATAGCTGGTCTATGGAATGAATCTTACGAGAACAGGTTAAAGATCTGTGGGTTACAGAAATTGGTTGATAGGCAGAAAAGGGGTGATATGATTGACTGAAGGGTTTTTACAAGATTAATTCAGAGGAAATTTTTCATAACAGGTCTGGTGATGGGAGAACTAGGGGGCCATCCATGGAAACTGAGTAAGAATGTGGTTAACAAGGATGTTAGAAGTAGGCTTTTTACTTGGAGAGTGGTGAATGAGTGGAATAAGCTGCCAGAGTTTTTGTGGGTGCTATCACTGTAAATGAGTTTAATATGATGTTTAGGCCTCCCTAGATGAGTCTAAGGACTCCTTGGAGTTGCCCTTAATAATAATATCCTATGTCAAGTCCTTCCCTGTATCAGTAACATAAAGACTGAACAACAGTGGTTCAAAGACTGATCGCTGGCAAACACCACTGGTCATCTTAAATTGGTAGAATCACCCCTACTCCACATATCACTTCTGATACCTATTCATCAGCCACTCCCTTATCAAGTCAATAGTTTATATTCCAGTCCCATATTCTCCAGTTTAAGTAAATCTTTCATGTGATATCCTATCAATGTCTTAGAAAAGTCCAACAATATCCTATGTATTTATTAAGTTTATCCAACTTGTCTATAAGATTGTTATAAAAATATGCAAATTGCTAAAAAATGATCTTGCTTTAGAAAACCCATGCTGCTCTTTTTGTCTGTCAATGTATTTCTGTATGCGAGTTCTTACAAACTTCTCTCAAATCCTCACCATCACTCCAGGGGTATTAACAGTCAGTAGTTGGACACATTGGTTTTGCACCACCTTTGTATACAATGGAACTATCATATGTTCTTTCACATCCTGTAGGATCTGGCACTCAAGGTATACAGATATGTTAGGGCCTAGCCCATTTGAATGGCTGAATGTTCCTTTGGCATACGATATTCCATCTTATCCTATCCTACTGCTGAATTTATATTAAGGTTATTTAACAGCTCCTGAACCCCTACCCCTCTATCTGTTCATCCAGTGTAGTGGTAGTACTGGTTAACATACACCTGGTTGATTGATGTTAGTGATGTAGACATGAATTATTAAAACAAACTCATCAGAGTTTCTGACACAAGGCATTCAGTAAAGTTATTCTTCTACATTCTTATTTTTTTTTATTTGCAGCATAGTGATGAAATTCTTTTGCCACCAGCCTGGAGAGAAAATATGTGGTTCTGTGGGGAGCATGTTTCATGGAGTTTGCTGAAGCAGATAGGCTTTAAATAATGAATACTTTCATTAAAAAGCATTTTCGAAGACAATGATAGAGATCATTGTCTTCGAAAATGCTTTTTAATGAACGTATTCATTAAAAAGTTTAGTGCCTGCATGCACATACCATATCTTTATGTTCCTGAAACAACTAGAAAAATAGTGCCATGATGTACAGTCAGATCACATTACTGGTAATTAGTTTACAGAATTAACAATGCATATAAAGTATATTAATTAAAGGTAACTTTAATAAATAACTTCTATATTTCGGCAACGTCACGTTGCCATCTTCAGGAACATAAAGATATGGTATGTGCATGCAGGCACTAAACAAAAGCAAATGAGGAAGAAAGTAAAAAACTAATATTGTTCCTAAAGTCCTACTTTAGGAACAATATTAGTTTGTTCCTGGTGCCCTTTGGTGGGCTAATTTGGTTGACTTGGCAGTTGGGCTGAAGTTCTCAAAATGTAAGTCTCCCAAATTTGAGGTAGTTTCATGCACCCAAATTTGTTGAAGTTAGGAACGTTTTTAAGAGCTGCTGAAGATTCCTTGAATAATCTTTCGTATTTAAACTTGCTGCGGTGTATTATTTTTGTTTTCTTCCAACGAATTCTATGGTGGGTATCTAAGGCATGGTCTGCCAGCCCAGAGCGGCTGTACTGGTGAAACCGGACTTAGTCTTTGTGTTCTGAAATCCTGATATTTGTTGTTCTGCCTGTTTGGCCAAAGTAGGACAATTTGCAGCTGCAAGGGACCTGGTATACACCAGGTAGGTCAAGGGGAAGTGGTTGGTCTTTGGTAGAGCGGATAAGGGATGCCAACTTTTTATATGGTCTGTAACAAGAAGTAAGGTCATATTTTCTGAGGATATTGGTTATTTTCTCAGAGGTGCCCTGGAATAAAGATTACACCAAATCTATCGCCATCCCCTACATCCAGGGCACCTCTGAGAAAATAACCAATATCCTTAGAAAATATGACCTTACTTCTTGTTACAGACCATATAAAAAGTTGGCATCCCTTATCTGCTCTACCAAAGACCAACCACTTCTCCTAGACCTACCTGGTGTATACCAGGTCCTTTGCAGCTGCAAATTGTCCTACTTTGGCCAAACAGGCAGAACAACAAATATCAGGATTTCAGAACACAAAGACTACATCCGGTTTCACCGGTACAGCTGCTCTGGGCTGGCAGACCATGCCTTAGATACCCACCATAGAATTCGTTGGAAGAAAACAAAAATAATACACCGCAGCAAGTTTAAATACGAAAGATTATTCAAGGAATCTTCAGCAGCTCTAAAAAACATTCCTAACCTCAACAAATTTGGGTGCATGAAACTACTCCAAATTTGGGAGACTTACATTTTGAGAACTTCAGCCCAACTGCCAAGTCAACCAAATTAGCCCACCAGAGGGCACCATTAGGACTTTAGGAACAATATTAGTTTCTTATTTTCTTCCTCATTTGCTTTTGTTAGTGCCTGTGTGCACATACCATATCTTTATGTTCCTGAAGATAGCAACGTGACGTTGCCGAAATATAGAAGTTATTTATTAAAATTACCTTTAATTAATATACTTTATATGCGTTGTTAATTCCGTAAACTAATTACCAGTTATGTATGATCAACGTATAAGCCTTGCTACTAGAATTTCAGTCAATCACAGGCCATTAAAAGGCATATAGACAAAAGACAGCAAGCAAAAATATGAGCAATATCAAACCATAAGCAACAAAAATGAGCAGTCTGGTAAATTAGTAAAGCAGATAAATGTGAGCTTGGAAGAATGTTTCACAATGATAATATCCTTGTGAAATATTTAGTCAACAACATCCAGAAAAATTACTGAAGGCAACATCAGATTTTGGTATTACCCATTACAGTAACACCTCAAAAACCACTAAACTCTTCTTCAAGATCAGAGGGTGTGAATGCATCCTGATATGTAGGGATAGTCACCTATTTCTGACTAGGAACATCATCCAGATCAGATACACCTAAATCTCCCAACATCTGTAAAAGCAGAGTATCTGAAGTGTCTCCTGTTGTTAAGCTCCTCATCTCTAATCTACTTAGATGCTTTAAATGTCAGAAATATAGACACACCATAAATGCATGTTGTTGCTCTACTGCCGGTTCCTGATGTAGTAAAGAGCATGATAACAAAACTTGCTCTGCAAAGAAAGCTAAATGTGTCAAGTGTGAGGGAGAAAAAGAAATACAAAAGATTACAACAGAACAGAACAAAATATATCAGGATGCAAAAAAGGAAGTTAGTAACCACTACCTGATCTTGAAGTCTTCCTATGTTGAGAAGGTTAAGAAAATATCAACAGCATTTCAAACTCTTATGTTTGTTCCACCATTTGATAAGTTTACCACCTGAGCTTTATTATCACAAGTGTATCAGCCACACAACCTACGGTCTCAATCATGCTAAAGTCACCCCAATCGATGAGAACCCACTTGTCAAAAAAATTAGGGCAAGGATATCACTTAAAGATAAACCAACATATCCTCCACATTAAAAATGGATACTTTGATACTCACTGAAAGTAAATTAAACTTACCAAATGATCCTTACATATCATCCGATGTGTCAGGATCATACTGAATATTTTTTCCAGAGGAAGAGGTGGTCATCAGTCATCCATACCTCCCAAAATCAATAGACAAATGTAAACCTGACAAGTCTGGAAGCCAAAACAATAGGAAAATTAGTGGAACTGGTGTGTGTTTTGCCAGAATATCGATGACATCAAGATTCTGCCTGCAGGAAACATTTTACAGTATCCCTCTCTCATTCCTTGCAGTTGGGCCTGATGACATCCATTATATGCATTGATAAAACATCTTCCATTACATTCTCTGAATCTCCTTCTATTACTGTACAACAGAAAATTTACATATCACAGATTCTTGGAATAATTGTTATTGTTATGCCAAAACCTGGAAAGGATCTAATCTGAGCAAACAGTAATCACTGTCCAGCTATCTTTTTTTAAGATATTGGAAAAAATCATAAATACAAGGTTTCTCAGGTACTTAGAAAGCAACAAACTGTTTTCCAGTATAAAATGTGGCTTTCATAGACATGATCAACATTGGGCCATTTGGTTTGTTTAGAAACATGGATAAGAGATGCTTTCTGAAAGGAGAACATCTGTTTTCAGTCTTTTTTAATGTGGAAATAGCTTATGACACAGCCTAAAGATCAAGCCATATTAAAAGACCTCTTTAATCTTCATTTGAGGAAACACCTTCCTGTTTTTTTTATTAAAAACTTTCTGTCTGAGTGGGAAACACTTTATCTCCCATATCATCAAGAAGGTGTTCCTCAAGGCTGTGTCTTAAGTGTGACACTCTTTGCTGTTAAGTTAATTCAATCATAGATCAGCTTCCTCCCACAGTAGGCAATGCTATTTATGTTGAAAACCTCACAATTTATTGTCACTCCTGCAATAAGACACGCGATCAACAAGCAATTGATTATGTCTCTTCATGGGCTCTTAGTAACAGGTTCAGGTTTTCAGCAAAAAGAAAAATTGTCTGTGTTCACCTCTGCTGAAAATGTATCCTTTACCCAGATCCTGATTTAACATGTTCGCTGCCATGCTCCTCTAGCATAGTTTGTTACCGCACACCAAGCACTTTCACTTCTACAAGATTAGTAGGAGTTATCTCACAGCTGGCTTATCAAACACCAACTACGAGTAATCTTGTATCACCCCACCTATATATTATATGCACTGACAAATGTGTAACTTGAGTTCAGAGTCAGTGATGTTCAGCATTCAGTGCAGTAAGGTTTATTGCGTCTAGTCTCTAAAAACCTTCAATTACGCCATGGCCAGTAAAAGAAAGCTTACTGATGAAGAATTAGAAGCTTACGTTAATATGAGCGATGATGAATGGAATGAATTATTTGGTTCTGATGCCGAAGATGATTATAATCCTACAGACAACTCTAGCGATAACTCATCATATATAAATATATGTATATGTTGAAAAAACTTCAAAAAATTATTTTATTTGCATTAATAAATACACAATTTATGCAACAATACCTCTTATAATATACTATACTTTTGCTGAAATTATTTTTCTTCTACCAAGCCCCCAGAAGTGCTCTCTGCTTTATTCACAAGCCAAGGGTCTAAATTAACATGCTTATACTATGGGTTAACTTGTGCTTGGTAATCGACATATGAGTATATTCGTAGTGGCTTTTGAGTTTCATATACCAACTACAAGTATACTCGTAGTTGGCAGTGAACGTGTTAGGAATAGGACAAAGTATTATTCCAGCACCATCAGAAGCCAAGTTCGTGAGATTCATCTTTGACAGAAAGCTTATATTTCTTGCAACACATTTGTCAACTAAGGGCCAAGTGTAAAAAGCATTGAATATCCTTAGCACTCTATCCTCCATAAAGTGGTTGCTGATCAGTGTTCCCTTTATTGTGCACTTGTATGGTCAAAACTTGATTATGGGTCCCAGGTTGACAGTTCTACACGTGAGATCATGCTTTAGTGATTGAACCCTATTCATCATTAGGGTGTATGAATAGCTCCTGGGGCCTTTCATGTATTGTTCACTCAGAATCTTTATGTTGAAGCAAATGAACCAGAATTATCACTTAGATGGAAACACCTGTTTCTTATCCATGTCGTAAAAATAAAGTTCTTTGCATTTGGAAGCTCAATATCACATGTCAAACTCCCATTTGTCCTTTTGCTGTTCATGTTAGAGATTGTGGTAACTGTTGGCATGAATGTTGACAACATTATGTGCACCAAACATAACAGTATTCCTTGGCAGTTTTGCACTCTATCCTGTGACCTCTCGTTGTGGAAATTAAAGAAGTCGAATTATACATGCAGTTATTTAATGCACATGCTTCAGCACACTGATTTTCTTTCCCATCTACATTAATGTTTTAAGATGTAAGACCTCTGCCGGTTATGCTGCTGTTTCATTACATTATTATATCAACTATAGAGTAGAATGGTAGTTGATTACAGTAATTATAGAGCAGAACTGCATGCCATTCAGCTTGAGAATATAAAAGAAAAAGGCTACCAAAAGTGTGCAATTTATACAGACTCACTGTGTTCTTTACACGTCATCTCTTTTCCTGTGTATAATCCACATCTATTGCTTTGTGAGGTTTTAGAACTCTTGCACAAAATGAAGATGTTAATTATGATGTTTGGTTGTGATAGATTCCCAGTCACAATGGAATTAAAGGAAATGAGATTACAGCAGGGCTGGATTAACCATTAAGCAAAATAAGCACATGCTTAGGGCATCATGGAAAGGGGGGCACCACAGAATTTCTGTTTTAGTTAGATGACGAATTTAATTTAAATTAACTTTTAATCTTTTCTTACTGTTACCTACTTTGTTTCAATAAATAATGACGTGTAGAAGACCTAATAAAACTCTAACCGCGTGCATGACGGTTCGTTTACACCGTATTATCGCTCACGACGCTTTCTGGCACTACCATTGCATCAAATGAGGTAATTTTTTATAATTAACATAACCATTTTTTTAAAATTTTCCTGTCTGTTTTAGGTCTTATTTTAATAAATTATGTCTTATAAAAGGCTCCAGAAGCAAATATAAAACAAATCACATGGTTTTCTCAGAAACGCGCCTCCGGTAAAAGGCCTAGCTGTCGCAGAAGTGCTACTCTGGTAAAATAAGAGTTAATTAAAGCACGAAAGCACAAGATTCAGCTGTAAGCCGAAAATTAAATTGTTCGTATGATTTTGCTTGTGATATGTGTAACTGTGTTGATTGCCACCTAATATTCAACAAAATAATCTTTTTATTTCTGTATTTAACAGATCCCAATAACCAAGATGAAACGTGTTCAGTTAAGTGGTGTGCAAAAGCGAAAACTATCAAAAAAGAAACAAGAGACTTTGAAATTAGATTCCAAGACTGCAAAGCTGACTGATTTCTTCACACAAGTTCCACAACATTATATACCAATTCCTGATCAGAGCCAATCACTGTCATCATAAGTGGACACAAATACCACTTTGATCACTTCAAAATCATAATATGATGATGTTGGAATAATCAGGGTGTCACAAGCAGGTTCATCTAGCACATGTCTCACTACTGACCTCACTTTGTCTGTAAATTCTCTTCATATCTCTACTGCAAATGTTGATGCAAGTTGCTTTACAAAACATTCTGAGGTTGAAATAATTGCTGAAAATGAAAGTTTAGTGGACCATGGTGATGGTGGTGAAATGATTCAGTCTGCAAAAGATGAAGTAAATATAGCAAAAGATCCATGGTTGTGGCTTGATTTCTCTGCTTGTCAACACTACAATGGGCCATTTGACAAGTCTTACCGACATTTCAGTAGTGGCAAACCAGTAAGATACTGTTCGCAGAAACTTTTTGTTGGGACAAAAGTCAATGGTGAGGAATACAAGAGAGAGAGTGGTTATTGTATTTACCATCAACAGAATCAGTTTATTGTTTTGTTTGTAAACTGTTTCCTGATAAAATTTTCTCACATTTTGTTATAAGAGAAGGGTTAAGTGACTGGCGAAATATTATTGTAATTGATCAACATGAAAAAAGCACTACTCACAGAGACTCTATGCTAACATACTTAACTCGCAGACAAGGTGTGGGGTTGGGAAAACAGTTGGAAAAACAAATTCAGGAATAGTGTGATTACTGGGAACATGTCCTGAGGCATGTCATAGCTGTTTTTCGTACGTTAGCTGAACGTGGCTTGGCTTTTCGAGGAACAGAAGAAAGATTTGGATCATTGCAAAATGGGAACTTTTTAGGGCTGCTTGAGCTCATAAGTCAGTTTGATCCATTTTTAGCAGGTCACATTGTGAAATATGGAAATTGTGGCAAAGGAAATCCTTCTTATCTGTCCAAAGCCACCTGTGAGGAACTCATTCAACTGATGGCTCAAAAGGTCCACGTGCTTATTGTTGATGAAGTAAAATCTTCTGGTTATTTCAGTTGATTCAACACCAGATCAGTCACATATTGACCAGTTAAGTGTTGTACTTAGGTACTTAAAAGATGGACAGCCTATTGAATGCCTTTTAACCTTTCTGGAAATGAAAAGCCATACAGGTGAGGAAATGGCAAATCAGGTGTTGCAGTACTTACGTAAAGTTTGTCAGCTAAACTTTTCAAAATGTAGGGATCAGTCTTATGACAATGCTGTTAACATGTCTGGGCATTATAAGGGGATGCAGCAAAAAATTTTAGAAACAAACAAGTTTGCTATATATGTGCCCCGTGCAGCTCATTCACTAAATTCGGTAGGCCGAAGTGTTGTTGACTGTTGTCAGGAGGCGGTTAATTTCTTCTCTACAGTGCGGTTGCTCTATACCTTTTTTCAGCCTCAACCAGCTGCTGGACAATTCTTAAAGGTTGTATTGGAAATGAAAATGTCTTAAAATCCCTCTCTGATACCAGATGGGAGGCACATGCTATGGCAACAGCAGCAATTTTGAAATCTTTCCTTCAAATTTTAGAAGCGTTAGACTGTATAGCCGAAGACCAGCCACAAAAGGGAGACACTAGAAGAGAAGCAGATAATATTGCAAATAAGATGCAAGAGCTAGAATTAGTTTTTATGTTGAATTTTTGGGATGAGATTTTGCAAAATTTTCATAGCATAAGCCAAGTTTTACAGAATGAGGATGTCAACTTAAAAACATGTGCAGATCTGTATGGATCATTAGCTGACCGATTGTGCACTTCACGAAATGAATTTGGAAGATATGAAGCAGCTACAAAGGAAGTGCTACCAGATGTTGATTAAAAGGCAGCTCAAACTCGCAAATGTATCAGAAAGAAGGTACCGAATGACGGAGATGCTCCAGAAGTATAGCTGAATGCCAGAGATAAATTTCGTATCACCACCTTTTACACAATTGTTGACAAACTTGAAACTGAGATGAGATGAGATATACAAAGAAATATCAGAGAGATTTTCTTTTCTAAGTAATGTGCCACATAATGCTACTTCAGTGACTTCATCATCTACTGAAATTGAAAGGTATTCTCAGTGTTGTCAAAAGCTGATTGATATTTACCCAGAGGACTTGAACCCTAATTTCTCAGCTGAGCTTCAGCAGTAAAGATTCAGTTATGCTGAACTTTATAAAATAATTGTAGAAGACAATATTGAGTGTGCATTTCCAAATGTAGACATTGCCTTTTGTATATTTTTAACATTAATGGTCACAAATTGCTCAGCTGAAGTATATTAAAAATCCCATCAGAACAACTATACAACAAGTATAGAAGCAGATGTTTACGTAAGATTAATTTTGAGGATCTGATCAAAGACTTTGCACTTAAAAAAAGTAGGAGAAAACTTTTCAAATCTAAAGTATACCAAAATAAACATTATTTACCATCTTACTATAAGTTTTGTTTCATTTTGAAAAATAAAAATTTATATTATGGTTTATTATTGTTTATATTTTGAATTACATATATATGGGGCACCAAAATCTTTTAAGTGCTCAGAGCCTCTACAAGGTCTTAATCTGGCTTACAGATACAGCTGCTATATCATTTCATACTTTTTTCATATACTGTTCGATAGTCCCAGATACAGATTTATATAGCTTATAAGACCAAAGCTAATTACCCAATAGTAAGCAGTCTACATGCAAGAAGCATTGAAAAACATTAGGAGAAATGAAAGAATCAAAGATGTGTAGATGCTAATACGGCTGTGGGAATTATTATTATTACACCCTCCATGGAGTCAGCAGACTCATCATGGGAGGTTTATTCAATTGACAACATATTTATCATACAGAATCTTAAAATCCTTAACACTCCTTGCATTAACAACACATTCTGGTAATGCATTCCGTTCACTTTATTTATTCATATGGAGTTTCCTTCCTTTTCTCCCCCATCCCTATTGGAGCGAGTTGAGCCCCCCTCATTGGGGGGGGGTTAAGTATTTATGGCTGTAGATCCGTGTGTGTGTTCACAGGGCCGGTTTGCCTGCTTGGGGGATGAAAAACCCCAGATAAACTGGGGGAAAACCTTGCTGTCCATGCCCAAGACTGGCTAGGGCTGAGGAAGATCCTTAAGCTCCTCACGTTGGTGACGGGAATCAAACCCAGGACATTCCTTCCCAGGCATATGGTTGCGAAGCACAAAGCCACTAGGCTAACCACACGGACATTACATTCACCGACAATTCTCCATGTAAAAAATCCACTCCCCATGACACTCCTCTTCACTACACTTTCATATAACTTCTAGGGATGATCTCTGGTTCTTCCCCTCTCACCTTCTATTCTTTTTATAATATTCTATGGATTAATCTGATAAAATCCTCTTACCAACTTAAATGTCTCTATCATATCACCTCTTTTCCTCTTCTCCGCCAAGCTCTGTAATCCACATTTCTTCAGCCTCTCTCCATAACCGGCATTGCAAAGTCCTGACATTGTCTTAGTCACTCAACTCTAGACATTGGAGAGGTGACCAGATTTGAGCACAATAGTCCAAGTGTAGTTTGACCAGTGCCTTATACAGTGGCCCAACCACTTCCTTATCCTTACCTGCTTAGAGTACTTCTTATCATAGCAGCACAATGATGTACTGCTTTTGCAATGCTAACAAAATGCCCCTCTAAACTTCAGTCTGTTGTCAGCCATCACTTCCAAATCTCTAATCACATCCACTTCCTGCCACATATTTTTAAGGAATATGCACAACAGTTAGTTATGCCCTTCATCTGGTTATTTAATGGAAGTCTTGCAGTGGGTGAGTTTCCTAAGGAGTCGAAAGAGGGCAAAATAGTTTCACTCCACAAGCATAGTTCCAGGACAGAAGTTTCCAAGTATAGACCAGTCTGTATAACTAAATTGTAGTTAAGGTGTTGGAGAGATTAGTTAGGAAAGAATACAAAATTGGGTTAATGAACATAGTGTTCTTTATGATAGTCAGCATGGATTTGTAAGGGTAGGTATTGTTTTGCAATTTACTTGCATTTTGTAATAAAGTAATGAATGTGTTAGATGAGGGAGAAGCATATACAGTTATATTCTTGGACTTTGCAAAAGCATTTGATAAATTAACACATGATAAGTTAGCGTAGAAGTTTCAGAGGACGGGAATGGATGGTATACTGGTTATATGAATTGGAGACAGGATCTTTGAATGATACCTGTAAGTTATATAATGGAGCAGTATCTGAAAAAAGAAGAGTAACCAGTGGTGTGCCTCAGGGTTCTGTACTTGGTCCACTGCTGTTTAACTTCTTTATAAATGATATATCGTGTGGACTGACTGGGTATCTTCACGTTGTTTGCTGATGATGCAAAGTTGGGGAGAATTATAAGTAGCACTACTGATATTAATTCCTTTCAGGAAGATTTGAACAGATTTTTTGTCTTGGACAAGGGTTATAGTTTTAATATTGATAAATGCAAGATGTTGCATTTTGAAGCACAGAAATAGAGACCTGTGTTTTATATTGATAGTGCTATACTGCATGAAGTGGATGAGATTCAAGAGTGAATGGTGACAGTAGACTGATATTTAGAGAGCATATTGCAAGTGTTGCAAACACTGTACATCATAGTGCTGGTATGATAAGAAGTGCACTAACATGTAAGGATAAGGAGGTGGTTGTGCCACTGTATAAAGCAGTGATCAGACAACACTTGAATTACAGTGCTCAGATCTGGTCATCCAGTTTTTATTGTGATGTGGAAACATTGGAAAGGATCCAGAGATGGGTGACTAATACAATATCAGGACTCTGGAATGTTGACTACAGAGTTTGGTGAATAGAAGGATAGATGTTTAAGTTATTGAGAGGATTTTATCAGAGTAATTCTGAGATTCTGAGAGGATTATAAAAACAAAAAGTGAGAGTGGAAGAACCAGGGACCATCCCTGGAAGAGTGTGAGGAACAGTGTTTTACATAGAGAATTGTGAGTGAACAGAACACATTACCGGAATATGTTGTTAATGTAGGGAGTTCTAATAATTTTAAAATTCAGCATAAGTATGTTGTCAGTTGAATTAACTTCCCATGATGAGTCTGCTAACTCCATGGAGGTTGTAATAATAAGCCAGCAAAGGTTGGTTGATTGGTAGAGCCTCTGCTACTAATGGCTCGCAAAAAAGTTAAGCAGGTTTGAGCACTGTTAGTAGTTAGAAGGGAACAATCGTTCGATGGTGTTGGCACATTCTCCCTCAATGAGTCTTTGGACTCCCTGGAGGTGTCGCATAATAATAATTTGACTTTGTCTTTCTCAGCATACTGGTCACCTTTCTCCTTATATACCCTCCACAACATTTTCTAGTTTTGTAGCTTCTACTTAACACTACTTGTAAAAATAATCATAATTTAAAATGCTGAATCTTTTTTTTACAATTGTTTCTCTGTTAGTACATTATTAGTTTTGGTTTCATAACACATATGAAACCACTTGCGATGTGCCCGTTATTCATATTATTACTGTTAAAATAAAATGTAATGAATTTGAAATTTTGATATACTTACTGGATTCTGATAGCTGTGTTACTCTCAATCTTTTTTTATTGTAATTTAAAATTGTTAAGTGTTGAGATATTTGTTGTGTTTGCAATGACATTCCTTTTACACTAATGAAGACAACGTGTCAGCCATTACACGTACCTACTCACTTGCCATTTACACAAAGTGCACATGCTTGCCAAGGAGACTGATGGGTGATTGACAGAGAAAGCGTTCAGTATCTGGGTAATGAGGAAAACTAGTAGGGAGAGAATTAAACTTTGAGAATGGCAACCAGGGAATTTTATTCTTAGGAAGTTTTTAAGAAAACACAACAGTCAGGAGAATATTAATAGAAGATTCTGAAAAGAAATCCTAGCACTGTACTTCTTTAAACTGGAGGAGTTGAGACTGTCAACAAGTGTTTATTAAATAAAAGAAGATATTAGAGTTAACAGGCTAATTCAATGTTTGAAGAAATGCTGAATGGAAAGTTTCATCTTCCATCTTAAGGATGCCGGATTACTTGTAAAAAGCAATTGGTGAAATTTGAACATGTGAATTGGCTTAACATGAAGAGCTCTATTTAGATATGTTGTTTATGAAGTAGTAGAAGAAACTTGGTACAAAAATTAGTAAATTGTGCGTCAAATTGAACAGCGAGAGGTAAGAATATTTATACTTCAGTGAGACAATAGAAATAATATTGTATGGTACATAAGGGAGATAAAAAAGGTTCCCACAGAAAAGAAAAAAAAATTATATTTTTGGAAAGTGCTTAACAAAGAAATTGACTCTGATGAGCATTTTGTTGTTGTTGTGAAACCAAGGTATTTAGTCTGGTAGATGGTTAAGTATAAGAAAACCTGAAAAGTGTAAACTTATTTTAGAAGGCCTTGGATCCAGTTATTTTTGTAATTTTATTTAAAATGTATAAAATGTTTTAGTTTCATTAAATGTATATATTTTTTATCTGGTCTTGATTGAGTGATTTTTCTGGATTGTAAACAAAATAGAGTTAAAAAGTCATTGCACCAATTGGAATGAACTCTTGTGTAATTACTTAACACTCAGAGTAAAAAGAAAAAAATATCTTTACAGAGAGAGGTATAGCATAAATGGCACAGCTGACAGATTTTTTTTAAATAACTGGAACAGTTGATGATAGTAAATGAAAAATAATAAACAATGAAGGTGTAATAATAATAATGACTGCCTTTCTCAGCATACCTGGTCACCTTTGTCCTTATATATCCTCCACAACACTTTTTAGTTTTGTAGCTCCTGCTTAACATTACTCATGCATTAATTTATGATTAATTTTCCTAACCTTGGGTATATAATTCATATTGCTTCCTCCTTCACTATCTCCCATACACTGCTAACACCCTTCTTACAGTTTTTTTTTAGGCCACGGAATAGTTTCAAGTTTCCTCCTAAGCTTTTCTCAATCACCTGCTTTGTAAATATATATATACACACACCTTTCGACAGAAAATTCTACCTTTTTGCAACCTCCAACACTGCATGATCACTCTTCCCATTCGGAAGTAATGTGGCCACCTTGGTTAAAGACAGGCCTTCTGATCCTGTGATCAGATCCATACCTCGAGTCCCTCTCATCACGTGCTGCTTCAAGTCATTATCTTTCAGTAGGTGTATAAATTCCATTTCTTTCCTGCCATGTGATATTTCTTCCTTCCAATCTGTCTCCACAGTCAGAGTCTCCCCCATAATAATAACTCAACTTGTACTGCTTTGCCGATACGTCTTCCAAATTATCCTTGGGATCTCCTAGCGTATGGCTGTAACTCACTGTATATTTTTTCCCATAGGCCACAATATCACACCAGATTACCTCAAAAGAACTGCCATTCACTCATCTATCTGTTATCATCAGCAGATGAATTAGAGCTAGTGAATTTGCAATCTTTCTGATTGCAGAAGTGAAATGTGTTTTATTATTTTCCATATGATTAGAAATGGCAATAATAATAGCAATAAAAATTTCAAAGCAATATGATAATATTTTGTTAGTTCTGTAGCAATTTTTAGTACTTCTGCTGGCCTTCTTAGGTAATAATTTACCTGGATATGTAATATTTTGCTGAAATATGTATGTGTATTCAAGCAGAGAAATAAAATTTGTCTTTAAAGATACTTCTTCAATCGTCCTAAAATACTTTTCATAGTCTGCAGTGACCACGCTACTTCATAGTGGAGTACTGGGAAAGCTAATGGAAGTTCTACACAATTGAAAATTAAAATTGCAACCAGCTGCAGAAAAATAAAATAAAACTTAACATAATTGTTATTGTGTAATTTAGGATTACATATACAAGGGTGGTCTGAAAAGTTCTCAGCTTCAACCATAGATGGCAACACTATCAGCAAGATTTGTTTTTTTCTAAGTTGGTACATCTGTCATAAGCATCCATGTGAAATTGCAAGTCATTCTATCAAGCAGTTCATTTTATACAGCTGTCTGAAGCAAAAGTATTGTCTGTATCCCTTGAAATGGATAAAATTGAATATCGTGCAGTTATAAAATTCTTTGCAAAAGAAGGTTTAATGCCAAAAGAAATTCATTCGAGGCTCATAAAAGTTTATAGGCACTCTTCTCCTTTGTTTGCGACAATTAAGAAATGGGCCGCCAAGTTTAAACATGGTGGTACAAGCCTTGAAAATAATTCATGTGAAGGACGTCCAAAAAGTGTAACACCACCAGAAATCATTGATCAAGTACACAATATGGTATTGGATGACTGTCGAATCAAAGTGCATGAAATTGTTGAGACTACAGGCATTTCAAAAGAATGTGTAGGATATATTTTGCACTAAGAATTGCAAATGAAAAAGCTTTGCGCACGATGGGTGCCACGCTTGCTCACAGCAGATCAAAAGCACACTTGAATGAAAATCTCTGAACAGTGCCTGGAGCAGTTTAACAAGAATACAACTGATTTTGTGCATCGATTTATTACTATGGATGAGACTTGGATTCACCATTACACACCAGAATCTAAACAGCAGTCAAAACAGTGGACAAGCTGGTTGTTCAGTGCCAAAGAAGACAAAGTCAGTTCCATCAGCAGGAAAGGTCATGGCATCAGTGTTTTGGGATGCTAAAGGCATTTTGTTTATTAATTATCTTGAAAAGGATAAAATAACCGGGGAATATTATTCTGATCTTTTAACCAGACGAGAAGAAAAAATCATCTTTCAGGATAATGCACCTACTCACAAAGGTGTTTTTGGGGAAAATTAAGGGATCTGCACTATGAATTGTTGGAACATCACCCTATTCCCCAGATTTGGCTCCCTCTGACTTCTATCTCTTCCCCGGTCAGCATTTCTTTTCAAATCAAGAGATGATTGCAGCTGTAGAGGAGTATTTTGCAGATCTTACTGAGAACCACTACAGGGACAGGATAATGGTGCTGGAGCATCGCTGGAATAAATGTATTAGTTGTAAGGGAGATTATGTTGAAAAATTAAAATAATTTTGAAATTATAAATTTGTTTTTTCATTGTTAGGCAGAGAACTTTTCAGACCACCCTCGTATTTATGCATTATTAGGCAATCATTCTTATAAACAATTTTTTCTGTAGATGCCTTTTTCCCATGCATGTCCATCTCACATGGGTAAGCATGGTTCTATTAATCAGAATAAATCATTGAAAAGTGAAGCGAGTGATAGAAAAGAAGAAAAAAAGAGTAAAGGAAACAAAAAGATGTTCCTTTACTACAGTTATTCTGAATGTGAAATTTGAATTTTTCAACTTTTTAAAAGTAATATAGAATAATTTAAACATCAAGCATGTGAATTATACATACAAAGGACACTGTTGTTTGCTCATATTTGGTTAAGAAATATATTTGTTCTTCATTTAAAATCATGTCAACTGCACTTAATTTGCAAAAATAAACTGACATACAGCTAGTTACCAGGGATGACTTATTTGTGCACTAAGGGAAAATTTTCCATTGCACAGTGCAAACTTTGGTTTGCTGTTGCCTTCACCAAATGCAAGAAGCAATGTTTTTTGCACTACAGTTTCTTTTGTATGTGCATATATATCAGCTGTAAGCACTCTCTGTTAATTTTAAAACTACTATATCATATACAAGCAAAAGAACACTTCAGGCATCTTTTATTTTCTTCCATCAATATTTTCATTATTCTGTATGCATTATAAATTAATAGTTTTCATGAAATTCATGATATTACAAAGTGCACTAGTATTATGATGATAAAATTCACAAATTCAACACAATTGTACCAGATGTTTGAGTATCATAGAAAAGTGTCATTCTTGGAACTTATGTGGAAATTCCAGTATTCAAAGGCATTGTTCCTAAGCTATTTGGAAAACACAGTATGTGTACTGGATGTGTGTTTTTTTTAATATATTATTATTATGTGACACCTCGAGGGAGTCCAAAGACTCATCGAGGGAGAGTGTGCCAACAGCATTGAATGATTGTTTCCCTTCCAACTACTAACCGCGCTCAAACTTGCTTAACTTTTTGCGAGCCATTAGTAGCAGAGACTCTACCAATCGATCAACCTTTGCTGGCCAATCTTTATTTTCTAATTTTTCAGACAACACATGAAAATATCTATTTCTTTACTTTTGGTCACATTATACAGAGACGTGTATAATGCTGGAAAGGGTCACCACTCAGACTGGTTTCGACCTTTATTGAGATCTCATCAGTGGGAGCCAGACCCAGATGTGATACCATGGTTGAAGTAATATTTTCCAAAGTCATATTTTCATATATGAGTAGCCAAAAGGTGTCATACCTTATTATTAAAATACTCTGGATTAGAGATACTTGTTGAAAGTTTTTCCACTCAATAATGAGACCTGAATAAAGGTTGAAACCAGTCCAGGTAGTGACCCTTTCCATAATTCATAGCATTATACATATCTGTAAGGATATGTGTTTTGCATTATGGGATACTAAGGCAAGTGAAGTCATTAGCTTCTATATACGGGTAGCCCTAGTCCTGATTATATTTCAGGCACAAACTTGGTTTGCTTACATTTGGATAAAGGATTAAACCAAATATATAATTTCTTGGTATCTTTAATTTATAGCAGGGCTGTCCAAAACACTGCCTGCGGTGATTTTGTGCGGCCCGCTGTGGGTTTTGATTTTCAAGAGCAAAAAATAAAACAATTTGAATCGAAGGCATATTAGATATTTTAATTCTATCACTAATCGATAATCTCGATGTTGCTAATTTTACTTGTGTTTTTACATCACTATATACCCATGTGTTTTTCAATTATTAGATATGTCAAAGAAGTGTTCTTACACTGTTTTGTTCTAACTCGCATGCTCCGGGTGTTCATGGGGAATGTGAGCATGCAGAATTAGCTGTTTGTTTGTTCAGCTATCGAAGTTGTCGCTGCTGCTCACTATATTACTAGATATGCATTGGATGCGGCCCTCGGCTAAATCTTTTTTCTTTAATGCGGCCTTCAGATTACCTAAGGTTGGACAGCCCTGATTTATAGTATAACCAAGTGGAAAAACATCCAACAGTGTGGATTTAAGGGGCATCACATAAGATAATCTCAACTGCATGTCAGAAATACACTCAGGAACATTTTTATCAATGTACTTTGACTCAACTTTAAATGGAACTTCTCATTACAAAAGAAAGTTTATTTTATAATCTTTTGGAGAGAAAAAGGTAAAAAGGCTACTTACGTGGTGTTACCTGGATCTACATCATCAGTACGGACTGAAAAAAATGTATGTATAGAAATTAATTACAAAAGATAAAAAAATAAAATAAATAAAATGAATTATTATTTTAATGGCTAATTTAGCCTACTTTCGTTTAGGAGTGCCCTTATTTTTTACAATGTTATTGGCTCTTTACCGAAATTCTAGGGCATTACTGAAGTGCTATAAAACTAATATATGAAGAATAAAAATAGGAGAAAATTTGGACATACCTTTTTAGATGTTTTCTGTCTCCTTATTCCAGTGATGTGCTTTCATATGCTGTTAGTTGTTAAAGGAAGGTTTGGGAGGAAGTGGGAGTAAAGTAATGTGGGAGAATTATTTGAATAAACCCGGGTTTTTTATATATGTATAATACTGTATTATTATTATTATTATTAAGGGTGAATAGAGAGCATTTGGGAAGGGGGGAGGTGAGAGAAGGATTTGAAGATAGAAATTATTTTTTTTGGGAAGAGGAGGGATTTAAGGAAAAAAAGTCAGGGGTGCGAGCCATTTCAGCAGGCGTCATCTTCAGATCTCATGAGGGAAGTGGGTGTTATGTTGTGTCGGTTAGGTGTTTCTGTCTTTGGTGTGCTTGTGTTGTCTCCTATTGATCAAAGTCGTGACCTAATTTTTATGTTATGGAGCTTCTAACTCTCAGAGATTATGTAGGGTCGGTGGACGTTTATTGAGTTTTCGTCTCATTTTATGGCTATCAACGTTTTCATTTTTAAACTTTTTAACTTTAACAAGAACATGTACATCCAAAATTTTCGTATTCCCTATGGGACAAAACATCAGTGGACATTTAGCTGAAATGTTCCTAGCACACATAGAATCACTCCTACTCAATCCCTCCCCGCATCACCTTTTATGGCCGATATTCTATATATTGGAGAACCAACACGCATCACCACCTTACAGGCATAAGGTGGTGATGCGTGACTAAAATTCACCATAGAAACCGAACAAGACAGGACAAATCCATCAATTTCCTAAACCTGACATTAGTCAGAACAAACAATAGCCATGAAAATATTCCACAAATCCATACATATTGGAAACTACCTCCATTTTAACTCATACCATCCTTATTCGATTAAAAAATCAGTCATCTTAACATAATTCATAAATGCTTACAAGTTTTCAACAAACGTAATTATCTCAACACAGAAATAAAGAAGTTAACAAAATCTTTCAAAATCGAAATTACCCAACACAACTTACAAATTATGCCAACAAAACTGCAAAAACCACGCAAAACAACCCGACAACCAAAACAGACTTCCCAACACAAAAAATTATTAAACTACCATACATCCAGAACACATACATTTTCAAACACACTGACTATGAGCTGGTGTTCACCACAAACCCAGAATTGGCAACACTTCTAAAATCTACAAACCTCACACACACACAAAGAAATATTAGAACACCACAACATTGTTTACAAATTTCCCTGCCAAAAACTGTGATATCACCTACACAGGTCTTTATGGACAAGACTACAAGAGCATTTCTGTGACTGTAACATCCCTATTCCAGAATATTTAAACAATAAAAAACACAACAACCAAAAGAAAAACAGGATACAAAGTACAGGAAAAACTGAGATAGCAGTCCATGCCCTTGAACAAAAACATACCCTGCAAATTGACAAGGCCATAATATTAGATATACAATGAAACAATGCTTAGAATATCGGTCGAAACCAGTCAACCGAAAACTCAATAAATGTCCACCAACCCTACATAATCTCCAAGAGTTGGAAGTTCAATAACATAAAAATTAGGTCTCAACTCCAACCACTAGGAGACAACACAAGTACACCAAAGACAGAAACATCTAACCGACATGACATATCATCCACTTTCCCCCATGAGTTCCAAAGGCAACAGTTGTTGAAATGGCTCATACCCCGTTACTCCCACCCCGGACTTTTTCCCTCAAATCCCTCCTCTTGCCCCCAAAAAAATTTCGATCTTCAGATCCTCCTCTCACATCCCTCCCACTCCCAAACGCTCTCCACCCACCCTTAATGATACTAATATTATACATATATAAAAAACCCAGGTTTTTTCAAATAATTTCCCCACATTACTTACCCACTTCCCCCCCCCCCCTCCTTTAACAGCATATGAAGGCACTTCGCCGGAATAAGGAGACAGAAAATAACATCCAAAAAGGTATGTCCAAATTTTCTCCTATTTTTATTCTTCATATATTACTGAAGTTTTATAACACTTCAGTAATGCTCTAGAATGTGGATAAAGATCCAATGACATTGTAAAAAAAGGGGCACTCCTAAACAAAAGTAGGCTATATTAGCCATTAAAATAATAGTTTAGTTTTAGAGGAGTAACATGGGAATTTTTCCTGAAATAATACCTATAAAATGAAATATATATATATATATATATTATAAATAATAAATTATATTATTGTTCTTTTCGTCATAGCATCTTTGGAGACTTAGGTTCTCAGAAGGAGGTCCTTTTTAGTTACTAATGATTTGAAGGGAGATTCTCGGTTGTTTGCTAATGATACAAAACTAGAAGGGATAGTTCATAAAGGTGATGTAGATATCTTACATGATGATTTAGATAAATTGGCACTGGGGGGACAATAAAATGTAAGGTGACACACTTTATATCATACTAATGGTACTAGTTTACAGGAAATTGATAAGTCCAGGGATATTTTTGGGGGGATGGGGGAAGGATAGAGATTTGAAATTCAAAGGACATATTGCAAGAATTGGCAGAATAGCTCAGAGGATTGCTGGATGCTGAAAAACACTGACAAGTAGAAATAGGCAGGTGACTATCCCCCTTTACAAGACTATAATTCAGCAACACGTAGACTACTGTGTACAGATTTGGTCACCTGCATTTCTTGAGATGGAGGAGAGGATTCAGAGGCAAGTGACCAAGCTGGTGACAGGTCTGTGGAATGTGTCCTATGAGGATAGATTTCAGGATGCATGGGTTGCAAAGGAGAGGGGACATGATAGAAACTTGTAAGTCACTAAAGGGATTCTATAAGATTGACACAAAACAAATACTTCAAGACATGCAGAGTAGGGGGGAAAACAAGGGGTCATACTTGAATGTTTTCTAAGATTGGTTAGTAAGGGTGCATGGATTAGGTTTTTTACTTGGAGAGTGGTGAATGAGTGGAATGGATTGTCAGAGGTGGTTGTGAAGGCTCAAACATGAATAGGTTTAAGGAGATGTACAAAAGAAGTGATGAGTCTTTTGACTTCATGGAGTATCCATATAAATAATAATAAATATGTCTATTTACATGTTTTCTGATCACACTCTTAGTTTGCTTCCACTGATGATCCTGAGTTTTACCTGCTCATGTCAAAAGCTGCAAAATCCCATTTGTATTTACACTAGTTTCTATCATATCCCCTTTCCTCTAACTCCTCATCCTTTGAAGATACCTTTCCTGATGTGCATCTTTTATCCTGCTGCTGGTCTTTTCAACTGTCTCGGAACCAGACAATCATTATCTGCACACAGTAGCGTTGATCCAGAGCTAATCACTTCAAAGCCTTTTTAATGTAGGTGAATATTATTTTATTAAATAATAATAATTATTTGGTTATGCATGAATGTAAACAGGGCTGCATTTATACTTTTGGAGGCCCTAGGTGCAACATCATTATGAGGGCTCAAAAATAAGCATTTTTTGTTTATTGAAAATAAAAGCCAACAATTCCATAATAACTCATTTTAATAACCCAATGTTGTATTGTGTTATTTGCATTTTAAAAAAAGTATAAAAATAAATCAGTTCAAATTTAAATAAAAAAATTAATAACTAAAAGTTTTCTTTCTGGCTTTGGTTTTAGTAAATCTATCTGTAATGTCATCATAATTAATCCAATCCATTACATCTGATTCAATGCATAATAACGACAGGTCACGTGTTTTATTTTGGTGCAAGTTGGTTCTTAAATAATTTTTTATTCGTTTCAACACTGAAAATGAGCGTTCAGCACTTGCATTTGAAATAGGCATTGTCAAAAATATTTTTAGAATTGTTTCTATGTTTGGAAAAGTAGACCTTAACCCATCGTTTATAAATTTGTACATATTTTTAATTGAAGAATTTTCTTCCTTTATCATTATTAAAAATTGCTTAACTTCATCAGTAACTTTTTTTTTTTGATCAATCAGTCCCATAAGTTTGTAAAATTTTATTAATACTAGTCTTGTACTTGTCTTGATCTGTATCTTTCTTCAAAAAAATATCAAACATATCTAATATGTCGAAATAGCTTTTTGTTCTTTAATTAATTTCCAAAATTAGCTTATTGCAAATGACATTAAAAGTGTTCACAGTGAAATTTTCTTTTCCATGTAATATAATCTCATTGTTAGATTGTGAAACTTCATCATTCATTTTTTTTTCATTTTTTTAACTCTTTCCTTTTCATCTTTAAATTTTGTCTCATCTGTTAATAAATTAGCTTCATTTACAGCAGCAAAACTATTTCTTATATCTAAAATAAAACCAACTAAAGACTGTAACAAATTATTAGCTAAAAACAAATCCATAGTTGAGCCTGTGTAGCTCAGTAGAAGTAGCGTTTGCATTCTACAGTGCTTGACCGCATGTTGCCGACTAGAGGAACTTTTTCTAAGCCTTTTCTTGACCGGTTCCAGAGTTAGTCGATCTCTGGCATGGGCTAGCGGGTTTTTCGTCCCGTAAACTCAAGAAAATCGGCCATCAAACTATTTTCAGACATTAAATATATTGCGTTAGGGACCACCAGATGGCGGCATCTGGTGGTCCCTAACGTCCCCCCCCCCCCCCCCATGATTAAATCTTGAGTGCTTGGGCTCCCTCCAAGATTAAATCCTGAGTGCACCTGGTACTAAGTATAAATAAATAAAACTAAATAATGAAAGAAAACTAATAATGAAAACTTATGTTTCTTCATCTTGTCTTCCACTGTTAAGCATCCAACCTCGTCTTCTCGCTAACTAAAATTAAACTGCATTACTTGGGGGTTTCAGATTGTGAGTGTTTTAATATCAAAAATTTATATCCAATGCTATTTTATCAGAGACTGTTCGCTTAAAACTGCAACAGATTTTTTTTTTTTTTTTTTTAAGGATCCACATTACTATAATATCCAGTGTAACCACTGTAGATATGCTGAAAATATCATATGAAGGATATCCTATACAAAATAATTCAAAATTTATGTCATTTTAAAGATTTTCTACTGCATCTTCCTACCTTCTCCTCTCCTGGAAGTCAATTACATAACTACTTTAAATTTCTACTGGTTTGAAAGCTTTCAGACAGTATTCAAAATCTGTTACTTCAGTTTAACGTTTTGACAAAAAAATAAAATAAAATAAAGCAATAATACTGTGTCGTCAAAGCTTCTATTTCTGTACCATTTCTTTGCGATCTGAAATCAGTTGTGTTGTTCAGCAGTCTGCTAAAATTTCAGTAGTGTTATTTTTGTTATTTATTTATTTTTTAAATTCTAAATATTACTACATCTTCAAAATACTCCATAATAATCCTCTTAGTTGGAGGAAAAGCTAAACTTAGATCACTCTCACTGCTATTGAGAAAGACAAGAGAGAAAGTTTCCCCAGAAATCACACTAAATTGCCTAGCTGTAGTGCAGAATACATCAAGAATATCTTGTTTCGTTTTTCTTTGTTGATTACAAACATAAACACAGAAATACTGACGTGTTAAAAAACGTTTAATTTTCTTGACCAAGAAGCTCTGGAATGACTTTTAATGGGATTATATTGATCAAGTGTATATAATAAACAACTAAGTATATCAACTAGTTTCGCCAACTAAGTCTATTGGCATCTTCAGTGTACATAACTGATGTAAGGCACTAAAAAGTAAAAAACTGTTACAAACTATAATCAACCGATTTCAATTATATTAAATAACGAACACAACATGTACAATACATGCATAGAGCTTTCACAATCTCACTTGTTGTTATTTAGGAACGTTCTATAGTTGGCACTGTAATTCAGTTCTGGAGAGTTGAGAGATCTAATAAGGGTCTTCCAGATCACAGATAAGATTAGTCCTTGGTTCCTGTTAAGGTTTTGTATATAATGGGTAACTGTTGTGGCCTCCTTAAAAATTTGGAAGTGGAAGTCCTCCTCTATGTAAGGAATTGTGCTTCTATCCCACTGTATGGTATGGTTCGTTCTTGAGAAATGAAAAGCT
Source organism: Typopeltis vanoorti (assembly GCF_054136105.1). Classification (NCBI taxonomy): domain Eukaryota; kingdom Metazoa; phylum Arthropoda; class Arachnida; order Uropygi; family Thelyphonidae; genus Typopeltis; species Typopeltis vanoorti. Next base: position 2,760,356 of record NC_143555.1, on the reverse strand, counting down.
AACCCCGATTTTTCTTCTCTGTTATTATTGACGTCACCTATCTGTTCTTTTTGCCTAATTTGAAGGCTCCTTGAAGTTTGGCCAATGTAATTCAAGCCGCACGAGCAGGGTATGTTATAAACTCCAGCATATTTGGAGAAAGAATGGCTATCTTTTGGAGATCTTAAGAATTGTCTAATCGTTATCGTTTCTGTAGGTTTAAAGGCCACTCTTATTTTATGTGGTCTAATATGCTGGAGTTTATAACATACACTGCTCGTGCAGCTTGAATTACATCGGCTAAACTTCAAGGAGCCTTGAAATTAGGCAAAAAGAACACATAGGTGACATCAATAATAACAGAGAAGAAAAATCTGGGTTAGCTTTTCATTTCTCAAGAACGAACCATACCATAGAGTGGGATAGAAGCACAATTCCTTAGATGGAGGAGGACTTCCGCTCCAGAATTTTTAAGGAGGTCACAACAGTTGCCCGCTGTATACAAAACCTTAACATGAACCAAGGACTAATCTTATCCGTGATTTGGAAGACCCTTATTAGATCTCTCAACTCGCCAGAACTGAATTACAGTGCCAACTATAGAACGTTCCTAAATAACAACAAGTGAGATCATGCACGCTCTATGCATGTATCGTATGCGCTCTGTTCTTTGTTTAATATAATTGGAATCGGTTGATTATAGTTTGTAACAGTTTTTTACTTTTTAGTACCTTACATCAGTTATGACTGTTGGATTCTGATTATGTAGAAATTAGAATAAATGTTATTTGATTCAGAATCCAACATGATTTTCCGTCACAAGAACTATATTTGTAAATATTATTTAATGTAAATAACATAAATTATAATTTATCATATAACTGCCTTAATTATATCAAATTTTTAATTATTTAATCAAAAGAAAGTGTTAATGATAATAAGATTCTGTATTAAACATTATTAAGCTATTTTATTTATTGTTATGTCAATATTGTAAGAACATATATTTGTAATTTAACTACGCATTTATTGAAAAGCAAATATTCTAATTATTCCTGTTTTGTGAAAGCTTAATGTTATGTAATAACTCAATGTAATTGTATAGCCTAATGTAACATTCGCGAGAATGTTTACGTTTATTGGTTGTCATAGAGACACATGAAATAAACGAGCACGAATGGAAGAGAGCGTTGGCTAAATAAGAGGAGAAAATATATAAGAAGTGAGAGAGTCGGAACGGAATTTTGGAAGTGAAAGGTAGCAATGGGGATAAACTAGAGAAGTAGAAGTAAATAAAAGGTTCTTAAGGGCAGGAGTTAAGTGGATATTTTTTTTAAGTGAGCAAGGACGAAACGAATTTTATAGTTAGCTGAAAGTGTAATCAGCAGTAATAATAAAAAGGAAATTAATGCTACAATCGGATAAAATATAAAGCTGGACGTTTAAGGAAGAATTCTGAATGAACCCGGCTATTCTAGAATTGTGGTTTATTTCCGATTTGCCCTAAAAAGAACCTCACAGTGTTTTAATTAGTTTATGAGTGGTAACGACGATAGTTGAAGTACCCTGTAATTGAAGTCTAGAATTCTGAAGTGCGTTTGATAGTGCTTTAAGTATAACCGTGGATAAGTCTTGTAGATGTGTTTTTAATTAAGTAAGATAAATAAGTTCCAAAGGTTTGCTCACAACATAATTGATGTATTAGGAACTATTTCCAGTAAGGTTTATCATAGTGTATTATTTCTATGCTTGAAGAATTGCGAGTTAATTACGCTATGCTTAACGCTACCTCAACTGTGGAAACTCTTTGTGAATGAGAGTTGGAGATAAGAATTCATATTTGTAGATTTAGGGACTCAAAAACACACGTGTTGAACAGATTATTTTATTAATTACAAATAAAATAAAACTTGACGTTTCGACCTCTATATCGAGGTCATCATCAGAAGAATACAACTGTATACAGAACCAAGCTCCGATGAGGACCTCGATATAGAGGTCGAAATGTCAAGTTTTATTTTATTTGTATTCCGATGATGACCTCGATATAGAGGTCGAAACGTCAAGTTTTATTTTATTTGTATTCCGATGATGACCTCGATATAGAGGTCGAAACGTCAAGTTTAATTTTATTTGTTTTCCGATGATGACCTCGATATAGAAGTCGAAACGTGAAGTTTTATTTTATTTGTAATTAATAAAATAATCTGTTCAACACGTGTGTTTTTGACTCCCTAAATCTACAAATATGAGTGCTGATCACCGTGTAACCCTAAAAGAAAGGAGATAAGAATTGTTTGAAAGATATTTTCAGCTGTTAGTGCTTGTAATATTTTGAACTTATAGCATGACTGAGAATTGTGTGAAAACTGACTAGATTGGATGTTCTGTTAATTAAGTGTAGAAACTTTGTAACCCAGAAGCTGAGAAAGTACATGTGAAGACTTGGAAGATTGTGCTATTGTGATTATCTTGACTTAATGTTTGATTTGCTTCTAGTATATAGAAATTAGAAGTAAAATTTATGTATGTGTTATATGACCTATATTAAATGTTTCATTGGTTAATCTAACTATTGTATTTGCCTGAATTTCTTATTACTGCACCGTTCACAAAAATTCGAATCTAGCGGGAATCGCAGAAGGAAAATAAATACTTCGGCCTGATTGAATGAAAGGACTGCTAACTAACTTTGAACTGATCGTACTGTTTCATATAGACTTATTTAAGGATAGAGTGGCGCAGTATAATAGAAATTTCTCTACCCTTGGATTAGTGATCAATTTACAATTAGTTGTGTTTATATAGGTGAAAGTGACTAGTAACAAGATGGCGGATTCGAACATCAAGAGAACAACGTCACGACAAATGGCGCAGTCGGCAGGATGTGATTTAATTGATAGAAAGTAATTTAACAGCTGTAAATTGAGAGATTGAGTTTAACTTGGTAATAATAATTGGTGAATTACTCCCTGAAATATAGAAAGTAAATTAAGTAAATCACAATGAACTGGTTGTAATCTGAAATCAGGCAAGGACAAAGTTTTTTTTTTTTGAAATTAAAGGATTATATTAATTAAATTAATACTTCATTTATAACTATGGCTGTTACTTCAAATTCAGAGATGGAAGACAGTGAGTTTTTTAGAAGTGTGAATCCCCAACAGGTAGTTCCCCAATTTTCAGGAGAAGACTCTGATGATGTGTTATCTTTTTTTACTTATGCTGAAAAACTTAGGGAAATAGCTAACTGGACTGATTTCCAATTGCTTATATTATTAAGAAGTAAATTGATTGGCAAAGCAAAAACTTTTTTGTACTCATCACCAGTGCTAAGGAAAACATTAGATTATCAAAAGTTTAAAGATAACTTGATTTCACAGTTCTCAAAATTAAGAAGTATTGGCCCAAATTTGTGGAAGTCACAGAGCATCATACAAAGAGATAAGGAAACTGTCACAGAATTTTACAATCGGTTATTGACATTATCTAATAGTTTAAATGTGACTAGTGCTCAGAAACCCCACTTAGTATGGATTACTTTCCAACAATTTAAAATAGGATTACATGATAATTTAAGGGAAGTAATTTATAAGAAGGGAGCTACTGATCTGGAAGGGTGTTTTGAATTAGCAAAAAGGAGAGAGAGAATCCTAGAGGAGATGTATCAAATTTCCTCCATTAGGCAAATGTTAGCCCAAGATTGTAATGCTCAGGTCCCCTCCTTATCAACTCTTTTGTATTTGTCAGGTGATACTCGCCTACCAAGGGCAACACCAAAAGAGCTTTGTGTTAATCCACAGGAACTATCTTTAAATAAGAAAATATTAGAAAAGTCACTCAAATCTGAAGGAAAGAAGGATGAATACCCTATATTAGACCCTCGTGAGATGACAAACCCTGAGTTAATAAGATCAACTAAGTCTATTGACAAATCCCCTTCTAACATTGCTACTCTAAAAGGACAGGCTGAGCCTTTAAACCCTTGTAGATATAATCAATCATCTGACAACCTTGTCAGCTATAATGACATCCCAGATTCTTGTAGTTTCAATTCTCTGAGAATGCAAAACGTAACTATAGCCAAGGTAACTGTGAAATTGCCTTTGTCACTCGTACAAGGTTTAGTCGAGGAGGTTCCTTGTGAGATTCTTTTAGATACTGGCGCCCATATATCTGTTATTTCAAGTTCCCTGGTAAGCAAGTTTAATAATCAAATCTCTGTTAATACCTCCTTATTACAAAATCCTATAAGGATTACAGGCATTGCTAAAATTGAAATGATTGCAATAAAGAAAATAGTCGCCAACTTACACATTCCTTGCTTTCCAATTTCATTCTCTCAAGAGCTAGTCATTCTTCCTGAGACTGCAGACACAAATGGTCAAGTAATTTTGGGTCTAGATTTCCTGGAAGAGAAAAAGTTCATGTGTGATTTTGCCTCAGGAACCATTTCATTAAATGGCATAAGTTACCAGCCAGGGTCTTCAAAAGGGTCTGAGAACAATAAACATGATACAATGGAAATAGAAGTAGTAAGGCCCGACGAAGGTCTCGAAGAAAAGAAGGAGAAATTATTGAATGAAGCCATCAGCTCAACTGTATCCGAAACTGAAAGGAGTAAAATTGAGGAGTTTATTCAAACAATCTTCTTGAAATATCCTCGAGTCTTTACAGAGGATATCAGCTCATTAACCTGTACTGAGAAAATAGAGCACTCCATTCAGATTACCGCAGACTCTCCCATATACGTAAAACAGTACAAGACCCCCCCTGAAATATTTGGACAGACTTCAGGACCTCTTGAATAAATATGAAAGAGTTGGAATCATAGAGAAGTCAAACTCCAGATGGAACAGCCCCTTCATATTAGTAGAAAAACCTGATTGGAGCCTAAGATTTATATTGGACCTGTGTGAGATTAATAAGGTCACAAAGCCTATTGATTTTCCCCTTTGTAACATAGAAGAATTGCTAACAAGTCTAGAGGGAGCAACGTTCTTTTCAAAATTAGACCTGAACTGAGGTTATTTCCAAATTCCCCTTAGGAAGGAAGATAGACAGTTTTTCGCCTTTACAACTCGTTGGCAGAAATATCAGCTCTGTCGACTTCCACAGGGGGCAAGAAACTCAGCCATGAGCTTTCAATGTCTAATGAACACTGTTCTCTCAGACATGTTGGGAAAAGGAGTCATATGCTTTCAGGATGACCTATTAATCTACACACAGGACCTGAAGTCTCACATGAAAATCTTGAATGGTGTGTTAGAAAGATTAGAGAAATCAAGACTATCACTGAAGTGCTCTAAGTGTAAGCTCTTTATGAGGGAGGTAGAATATCAAGGCCATGTGGTGAGCAATAGAGGCATTAATCCCACTCAAGAAAATGTCTCTGCCATCCTGAAAGCAAGAATCCCAACATCTGTAAGGCAAGTTCGAAGGTATTTGGGAATGGTGAATTTTTATAGAAAATTCATTCCTAATTGCTCCAGAATAATGCAACCCATCATCGAACTGACAAAAAAAGGAGAAAAGTTTCATTGGGGAGAAAAACAACAGCTTGCCCACAACTCCCTCAACCTTGCGTTAACCAAAGCTCCAGTCTTAGCCTACCCGAAACTCGAGAAGCCTTTCTATCTAGCTGCAGATGCTTCTAATGATACCATAGCTTCCATACTCGAACAAGAAGAAGAGGGAGATCTTAGACCAATAGCATTTTTAAGTAGGAAGCTCTCCACCTCTGAAAGAAACTACTCTGTAATTGAGAAAGAAACATTAGCCATTGTACATGCTATTAGGGCAGAAGATATTTCTAAGGTCAGACCACAAACCTCTGACATTCTTGTCTTCCATGAAAGACAAAAATCAGAGAATAATCCGCTGGGCATTGGAGATACAGGAGTTCCAGGTCGAGATAAGCTACGTTCCTGGAAAACATAATGTGGTCGTTGACTACCTTTCCGGAGCGCTTGATGAAGATACAAAAGAGAACTCAGATTGTGAGGAAGGAAGCATCAAAATAATAAAGACAGGAGGAGAACAACAAAACCACAGGAAACCACCTCACCTTCAAAATTGGGACAAATTGTCCATAAGAGAGGCTCAAAAGGAAGACCCAGTATGGGGAGAAATTTATTTACAGATCCAAAAGGGAAATGGAGTTTTGGAAAAACATTCCTTCCTGCAATCCCTATTCATAGATGATGATGGTCTTCTATTGGCAAAGCAGAACTTCACTGGACGTTGGAAAAATAAGATAGTAGCTCCCACGATAATGATCCCCTGGATACTACATTCCTTTCATGATGCAGGTCTAGCAGGTCACCAGGGGTTTTACAGAACTTGGAACAGAATAAAAGATAGATATATATGGAAAGGAATGAGAAGAGATGTCGAAGCCTATGTATCTTCATGTATCTTATGTCAACGTAAATCAGGTAACGGAAAAAAGGCTCCCCTCCAGCCCTTTCCCATTCCAAGTCGTCTATTTCAAGCTGTGGCAATGGACATCATAGGGCCCCTTCCAACCACATTGAAGGGAAACCGATATATACTGGTGGTGATAGACACCTTGTCTAGGTTTCCTGAGGCCACAGCTATGAAGGACCAAACTGCCCAGACAGTGGCAAGCAAATTCTTTGAGTTCATAATTTCAAGATACGGACCACCCCAAACTCTCCTCACTGATAAGGGAACAAATTTCACAGCTGAAGTCATGCTACAATTATGTAAATTACTGAAAATACAGAAACTGTTCACCACTCCCTACCATCCTCAAGGAAATGGGATGTGTGAGAGAATGAATCGAACTCTCAAGCAAACCCTATCTAAACTTGCAGATGATCAATTGACTAATTGGGACAACTTCCTCTCACACACCCTTTTCGCCTGTAGAACTGCGTTGCACTCTGCTATAAGGGAAATTCCAGCTGTTGTCCTATATGGATTTGAACCCCCTTTCCCTCGTGACTTTAAAGACTTGAAAGCTAGTTCTGGTTTCCTTGATATAGATGAATATCTTAATAACCTAATTTATAAGAATAGAGTTGCATATGACCTTGTAGCAGAAGCCAGTCAGAATAGCTCACAAAAAGCCAGAGCTTATGCTAATAAGATAAGAAAGTATAAGGAGTTGAAACCTGGGAACCTAGTGTTACTAGAACAGCAATCCAGCAATAAAAGAGGAAGGAAATTTGGTAAAAGTGCTGCAGGCCCTTATGAGATACTTAATAAAACATCCCCAGTGAACTACAGGATAAAAGAAATATCAGGACAAAAAAGAACCATGATTGTCCATTCAGACAGATTGAAATTAATTAAGAATAGGCCAGATCGCCTGGTCTGCCTAGGAGATCCCATTGAAAAAGTATGGAGTAGAAAAAGAAATTATCAAGGAGTGAGAGAAATTGGAAGAAATAACTTGGGATCAGAAAAAAAGGAAATGAAACAACCTAGACGCATCACCGAAGGTCAAAGAAAGGATTTGTGTTCTGAAGACGACCTCCCAGATTACCAATATAGAAGATATACTACACTGGAACGTGATAACAGTAGAAATCTAAGTAAAGACGGAGAAGATAATACATGCGTTGTAGAAAACACAGGAGGGAGTTTCATCCAAACGAGGTATAACCTAAGACCCAGAAAAAGTCTGATGCACCACCTATGAGTTTAGTATAAAAAAATTTTTTCTTTAAAGAAAAATTTTTTAAAGGAAGAGTGAGCCTTTGTTGGATTCTGATTATGTAGAAATTAGAATAAATGTTATTTGATTCAGAATCCAACATGATTTTCCGTCACAAGAGCTATATTTGTAAATAACATAAATTATAATTGATATCATATAAATGCCTTAATTATATCAAATTTTTAATTATTTAATCAAAAGAAAGTGTTAATGATAATAAGATTCTGTATTAAACATTATTAAGCTATTTTATTTATTGTTATGTCAATATTGTAAGAACATATATTTGTAATTTAACTACGCATTTATTGAAAAGCAAATATTCTAATTATTCCTGTTTTGTGAAAGCTTAATGTTATGTAATAACTCAATGTAGTTGTATAGCCTAATGTAACATTCGCGAGAATGTTTACGTTTATTGGTTGTCATAGAGACGCGTGAAATAAACGAGTGCGAGTGGAAGAGAGCGTGGGCTAAATAAGAGGAGAAAATATATAAGAAGTGAGAGAGTCGGAACGGAATTTTGGAAGTGAAAGGTAGCAAGGGGATAAACTAGAGAAGTAGAAGTAAATAAAAGGTTCTGAAGGGCAGGAGTTAAGTGGATATTTTTTTTAAGTGAGCAAGAACGAAACGAATTTTATAGTTAGCTGAAAGTGTAATCAGCAGTAATAATAAAAAGGAAATTAATGCTACAATCGGATAAAATAAAAAGCTGGACGTTTAAGGAAGAATTCTGAATGAACCTGGCTATTCTAGAATTGTGGTTTATTTCCGATTTGCCCTAAAAAGAACCTCACAGTGTTTTAATTAGTTTATGAGTGGTAACGACGATAGTTGAAGTACCCTGTAATTGAAGTCTAGAATTCTGAAGTGCGTTTGATAGTGCTTTAAGTATAACCGTAGATAAGTCTTGTAGATGTGTTTTTATTAAGTAAGATAAATAAGTTCCAAAGGTTTGCTCACAACATAATTGATGTATTAGGAACTATTTCCAGTAAGGTTTATCATAGTGTATTATTTCTATGCTTGAAGAATTGTGAGTTAATTACGCTATGCTTAACGCTACCTCAACTGTGGAAACTCTTTGTGAATGAGAGTTGGAGATAAGAATTGTTTGAAAGATATTTTCAGCTGTTAGTGCTTGTAATATTTTGAACTTATAGCATAACTGAGAATTGTGTGAAAACTGACTAGATTGGATGTTCTGTTTATTTAATTAAGTGTAGAAACTTTGTAACCCAGAAGCTAAGAAAGTACATGTGAAGACTTGGAAGATTGTGCTATTGTGATTATCTTGACTTAATGTTTGACTTGCTTATAGTATATAGAAATTAGAAGTAAAATTTATGTATGCGTTATATGACCTATATTAAATGTTTCATTGGTTAATCTAACTATTGTATTTGCCTGAATTTCTTATTACTACACCGTTCACAAAAATTCGAATCTAGCGGGAATCGCAGAAGGAAATAAATATTTCGGCCTGATTGAATGAAAGGACTGCTAACTAACTTTGAATTGATTGTACTGTTTCATATAGACTTATTTAAGGATAGAGTGGCGCAGTATAATAGAAATTTCTCTACCCTTGGATTAGTGATCAATTTACAATTAGTTGTGTTTATATAGGTGAAAGTGACTAGTAACAAGATGGCGGATTCGAACATCAAGAGAACAACGTCACGACATGTACCCTGAAGATGCCAACAGCCTTAGTTGGTGAAACTAGTTGGTATGACGTAGTTTATTTAATGCATTTGATCAATCCATTAAAAGTCAAACTGACATGTTTTATATGCTGATACAACAGTTATACCAAAATGATTTCTTAATTTATAGTGATCAGTTTCATTTTATTATCGAAAAATTATAAATAATTTGATACAATTATCTTGAAAAAAAAAAGATATGAATTATTTAAAAGAAAAGGCACATATGTATTACATAATCATTTATTTTTTTGGGGGGGGGGAGGGTTATAGACCTATTTCTTTTCTGCTTGAGTAACAGTTCGTAAGCTAATGAATATTATTGAGAAAGTGAGAAACGAACATGTCCAGTAGATGCACTAAAAAGTTCCTAACAATTTGCCAAATACACACACAAATTTATTTCTTTTATTATTATATTTTTCACCTTTCTAATTGCTTTACAGATGTTCAAAACATTTTATTCTGATATTGCTTTTGTATGATGAAACTAAACATTAATTTCCCCAACATTACATAATTTAATGATTTATACTTATCAGTAAATAATATAGATGAAAAAATATACAAAATTTGCTAATTTATAATAAGTTATTGAAAATTTATTTTTCACTTGGTTAGAATATAATAAATTTAGTTTAATCCTTTATCCAAATGTGAGCAAACAAAGTTTGCGTGTTTGTGCCTGAAAGTATCTTCGGGACTGGGGTAAGGTGGTGCAACACCTGGACAACTCCTTGCAAAGGTGGAGCAAGCTACTAACACTCCTATCTCAGTATCTCCCATAATGCAAAACACATCTCCTTGTGGATATGTCTAATGTTATGCATTGGGTAGTGGCCCTTCCCTTAATGCATAACATTAGACATATCCACAAGGAGATGTGTTTTGCATTATGGGAGATACTGAGATAGGAGTGTTAGTAGCTTGCACCACCTTACCCCAGTCCTGAAGATACTTTCAGGTGCAAACTTTGTTTGCTCACACTTGGATAAAGGATTAAACTAAATTTATTATATTTATAATAAGTTAGTTTTGGTATCAGAATATTAAAAGTTCTTTGGTACAATTACTTTGGAAAAATAACGAAATCAAACAAAAAGAAAGTGCACATATGTTATCTAGCAGTATTTTGTGTGTGTGTGTGGTGATAATTTTGGGAGGGGGGGGGAGTTGGCCATTAAAGTCGAATTAATTCTGTTATGAAAATTTTGGAAATAAAATTTCATTTTGATGCATGCACCTACACATGTTGCGAAAGATAAACAGTAGGGAAAATATCGCTACTTCAAAACTGGCGCATAATATCTAAATTAGCTGAAAATATGTACATAACAATTGACTTCATAACTGCCATTTATTTCGATTTGTAGTGAGTGATTAGGGGGAAATCAAGAAAGTTGAAATTTAAAAACCTACAGATTACGTTATAAAAATGATGCATTACATGATATGATTCTCTATAAAGCAAAATTTAAAAGTGCGAACCTTCGCGCAATCTGTGAACTAACCTTTGAACTAAGATTACGAACAAAAAAAGAAAACTTAATTTGGAACAGATGGAAGCTGTATTCATTTTTAGATTCAGATTTTCATGAATTTATAAAATAATTTTTTTAAAAAATCGGCTAACGCCTTTTTATTCCTGTATGTAGGGAGTAGGCGAGGCCGTTTTAGCCCTATCTAACTTTTAGAGACTGATTGGGCAGTTCAATCGCCACTGGTACCCAATCAGAGATAGCTGTCCCAAGGCTATCACTAATTAAGTGGCACACAGTGATGAGAGACGGCTCAACAAGTGGCACCATCTCGTCCCTAACACTCGTATTTTTAATGTCTGAAATGTGGGTTCTATGGTCGATTTTCTTGAGTTCTCGGGGCGAAAAACTGTGCTTGCCCGTACCAGAGATCGACTAAGGCTTAGAAAAATTTCTTCTAGATTCAAAACCAAGAAGTCTTCCTTCATGCGGTCAAGCACTGTGGTGTGCAAATGCCACATCCACTAAGCTACACAGGCTCTATAAAATAATTGTTTGACAAAAATAATTATCTTCAATCAAGTTCTGGAGAATTTGAAAATGTATTGGCGATTAAAATAATTAGCAAAAAAAATCGATAGTGACATTACTCTTCCAAAGTGATACAATATGAAGTGAAGAAAGTATGCAAGGATTTCTTATTTTGCATTGGCATTAAAAACAATTATACGATAAAAACAAGCAGCAAAAAATCATATAACTCATAGGTATTTAGTCTGATATAACTTCGATTCCGGTTACCAGCAAACGGCAAGAAACTGCGTTGCTTGCTATAAAAACTGAACGTAGCTATTACTATGCCAGGTAATCTAGTTAAGTGTTCTTTTCAGCGTTAAGGATTATTGCCCCTCCTAATGGACATGACAGTCAAACTGCACTTCTTATCCATGTTCTTTCAACAGGTGGACAGAATATTATCCAGGTTTGCTGGATGTGTATAATCCAGCAAAGACATGGTACACTTACATGAATTTTATGGAATACAGGAGTTCCTGTTAGTTTTATATTCTAAGGAAAGAACAATGTCTTTCAAATGGAAGCGGAAGGCCTCACAAAATTTTCAGCGGCCTCTAGTTTTTTATATTATGAATTTAATATTTAAAAATAAGTATTTTATTTTGCAACTATAACTACGCTGTTTTTTAGTGTTCTTTGTGAGGAGTAAGGTTTTAAAATGTGGCCCCCAGCTTGTGCATAATGGTAAATGCAGCCCTGAATGTAAAGTAGGATGTTGCTAAATAGGTAGATTTGTAATTGATAATATTAAAAAATGGGAAATTAAAATAATGCATAACCCAATTTATTATATATACAAGAATAATTATAAATTGAAAATTGAGCAAACAGTTAAAATAGTGTATGTTTTTAGGACAAATAGAAAATGGTCCTTTTACACTTTGTGTTATAGGAACAGCATGAGCAACTAAAGCTAATTTAAAAATGTTTTCATATTTTAACTTCGCAGTACAGGTATCCCTCGATTAATGCAGTTAATTAATCCCTTGATGTTACTGCGTATATCAAATCTAATAATCAATGGTAAAAATTAAAATTCGTCCATGATCGATTACTGTATTAATAATTCGTTTTGCATGGTACTCTTTTAGGAAAGATTAAAAATGAATGCAAAGTAAATGTTTAATAAATGTAAGTACCTACATTATTTACTGCAATTTTTTTTATCAAAAGAAGTTATCAAGAGGCGTTTGAACAGTTTTAGTTTTTTTCTTATCGGCATAAATTCTACAATAACAAGCAAAATTACTCTCCAGGCCTCTGCATACAAGCAATGAAACATAAAGAAAAAACACTGCAAATATAATACATGATGGTACAAATTAAGTGGATGTTGAATCCAACATTATTTCAAAGCCGAATATAGAAACTACATGAGTTTCGTGCCGAATATATAGAAACTAAAAGTTTCGGCGATGCAAGCATAAGCAACCTTATGGGCAACTCATAGTCAAGGTGGAGTAAGCTCCAGATCACTTTCCTTAATATTTTCCATAATGTAAAGCACATCTCCTAGAGCACATATATGATAAATAAGCCTTTGGTTCTCTATTTCAGTAATACATGATGGTTTATTTATTTTCAGTTACAATCTAGAAACTATTGAACAAAAAAAAAAAAAAAAAAAAAAAAAAAAAACATACTATACTGATATCGGAGGCCACAGTGTCTCTCAGATACAATTTACTGTCAAATATCACAAACCTTTATATAATGTGTTAAACCAAACTGACAGCAAAAAAACAGTGCGGAATATCACTCATAACATATGAATGCACAGCTACTCATGACTTCCAAGCTATACACTGAATTGTGTAAGAATATTTATATTTAACATTTTGGATGTATCTGTCAGATCAGCTGCAAGCTCCGTAGGGTTAAAGGTGCGTTAAGCAAAACTCTTGCTGTGTATATCAAGGGATTGCCACAATTAATTTCGGCGTGTTAAGCAAGGGATACCTGTATTCAACTATGAAATCAAATTAGTTTCTGCTTTTGGTATCTTACCAGCATGTGAAAAATGCTGTTTTTTTTCCCCTATTACTTGCGTTTTCCTTGTACCTTTCAGCATTCCTAACCTAAGTAACCTCTCTAAGTTATCTTCATATGGACTATTGCTTTGCAGTCTTCATACCTACTCAGTTTGATCCTTGTGTTTAGTATCAGTTGCAACATATCTTCTGTGAAAAGGTGTCGAATAATAATCAGTGGCCTTTTCTTGTTGAAAAGATACAATCCACCAACATATTTTTTAGCATTTCACTTTTGTAATGCAACAACATTTTGTAGAAGTCACTGGGAGTTAAATTTTCAGCCTGCAATTGCAGCATAGCATTTTTAGTTGGTTCTAAAGCTAATTTTATTTCTTTTAATTTTATCCAGGAATTGTGAGGAAATTGTATGTCATTTTCAATCATTTCAATGAATTCATCAATAAATATTTAGAGTTGCAAAAAAACAGGCTATCATATGTTGAGCACCAAGTAACCACATCTACAACAAGCATATGATAATATTTTTTCAGAAGAATCAGTACAGCAGCAGGGGTACGTAGCTTTTTAGTTTATTTGCATGCTTAATACATACGATTTACACACATACCACTATTTAAAATGTCTTTTATTGCAAGTGTAAAGCAGCACGTTTTTTAATTGAAGAAGCATTTTGCAATTCATTTTCACCAAATTTATTAGTGTGGTTAGCCTAGTGGCTATGTGCTTCGCAACCATATGCCTGGGAAAGGAGTGTCCTGGGTTCAATTCCCATCATTGACGTGAGGAGCTTAGGATCTTTCTCTAAAACACCCTACTTGAGTGTGGACTGCAGATCCTCCCCAGTTTATCTGGGATTTTTCCTCCCAAAAGCAGGCAAACAAGTCTCACGAACACACGTATTTACAGATATAGACACACTGGGAGGCATAGGGCTAGCCACCTTATCCTTGGAAAGGGTATGGCTTGGAAAGGCTTAGGATAGCTCTGTAACAGGCTAATAGGCCTAATACAAAAAAAAGGAAGAAGAAATTCATTATCATTGTCACTTGTTTCACCCAGCATATGATGTTCAACAGCTTTCACCGTATTTCTTACATTGCAGTCATAACTGAATACACTTAAATTAAATTTACTTAACACTCATATAACTGTTACCTTGATGTTGCCCACTGCATGAGCACAAGAAAATTCTGCAACAGCCAGTATCCTTTTTTATAGGGAGTTTTTTTTTAATCTGTTATTTAATCCATTGATAAATTAAATGTTAAAGCTTAGCATAGATCTATCAAGCTGCAATACAATGACTATTTTCAGTTGATAACAATCTACCTTGGAGTGTGTGATAATATGCTTCAAGGTATCTGAAGCTTTTTCATTCACTAAGTTTGAAATGTTCTTCCAGTCCATTGAAATGATGAGTGCTTTTTAAAGGCGGTCTATGCTTTTACAATGGCCACTATCTTGCTACTGTAGAAAATGGTCTTCCATTTACAGTAACTATTTCATTCAAAGCATCACTAAATGTCTTTGAATCCATTTTAATGTTGGATAAATAAGTTTCTATACTTTTAGAACCTTGATTTTCTTCTTTATCACCTTGCTGAGAGTAATCTTTTATTCAGTGAAGTCTCAAAAGGATACTTCAAAATGATATTACAGGTACTTACTTTGCAAGTTGCTTCTATTTCCTTACCAAAACAATTAAGAACAAAATATGAATATGCTCAATTGTTTTGTGATGGTTCGTTTTTGAATGACAGCAAACTATTAAAAAATGTGCAAAAGAAAGTCAAATTAAAATGATAAAACTCCTTCTGTTGAAGACTGTGTGTATGGAATGATAACTTTATTCTCTTTTCTACCATTTAATTAGTAGTTGGAAGGGGACCAATCGTTCAATGCTGTTGGCACGCTCTCCCTCGATGAGTCTTTGGGCTCCCTGGAGGTGTCAAATAATAATAATAATAATTACCCTACTGACTTGAAGTGAGTAAAATGCAGAAATCACCTTATGATTTTCAAGGATCAAAACATGAGTGGCTTTTATGATGCAAGTACCCTACTCATTAAGGGATGACCTGCAATGGAGCAACCTTTGTTCATTTGACTTAAAGTATACTGTTTTACTTTAAATATCTTTTAATAACTTGATGTATAGGGATGTAAGACATGATAATAAATAACATAAACATGTAAGTTAAAAACAGATTTAATTTACGCATGTATATTTTTTATTAGCATACAATTTTGCCGTAGCTTCAAGGCCATCTTCAGTATGAGTTTCAAATTAAACAACAAGAATAGAAACCATTATATTCAATAATGAAATGCATGCACTACATGTGTATATGATGTAGAGCATAATGGTCTAATTATAAACTTATCATAACTGTCAAAAATTTGATACCATCAAGACTCTGGTACATCGAGCAAACTCTTTGCTCCACTGAATTGCTGCTCTCCCAAGAAATAAATCACAACAAGTCCACCTATTGCAAGAAAGATTCCAAAAAAAGCATTATACAGGTCTTTAAAGATATGTGTTTGCATTGTGGGATACTAAGGCGATCGATGTGAAGTCATTATATATATTAGCCTCTATATACAAGTAGCCCTAATCGTGAGGTTACTTCATGCTCAAACTTTGCTTACGTGGATAAAGGATTAAACCAAGAATATAATTTCTTGGCATCTTTTTATAGTATAAACAAGAAAAAAAATGTCGTCTTGTTTTTTGTTTTCTAATCTCAGCTAAAGATAAGCATCCACCTTTTGTCCACCCTGGAGTGTATCAAATTGCTTGCTAGTGTGGATTATCATGTTTCAGCAAACAGGTAGATTTGCAGCCTTGCATCATGATAACAAATATGTAGACTATGTTAAGTTCCATGAGCCAGAGCAATCAGGGTTTGCAGAGCATGTCCCGATTACTCTGGCATTGTGCTATCACCACAAGACACCATGTTCTTTGGAAGGAAGTGAAGGTTCTCCATAGACAGTTATATATAATTTTAAGTTTTGACAGCATCTGGACAATTTATTAGCATGTAAACAATATTTATACAAAACAGTCGTGAGACCTTGCTACATCAGCCAAACCTAAATAGAAACAATGGACTTAAATTATTCCTCATATGGAGAATACTTCTTCATAAATTTCAGAATTAACTTCAATTTTTTAAGTTAATTCTGAAAAGCTTTTTTCTGGAATAATGATATAATTAGCCTGTGACACTCAATGTTTGTGCATTTCACTGAATATAATTGCTAAAGATGATCTCCTATCTGTCCTTGTACTCCACATTCCAAAGACCACTGACCACCTTTGTAAATCTTTTCTGGATCCTTTCTAACATATTTTCATCACCATTAAAAACCCAGTGACCAAATCTGTGCACAGATTTGGTCACTATATGAGGTCTGAGCAAGGCCTTATACAATGGCATCATATCCTCTATTTCTGCATGGGATCCTCTACATCATTTCCATTATCTGATGTGACATCTTCTAAACTTGTGCAATGTAGCCCCTGAATTTCAGGTCCTTGTCCACCACCACTCCCAGATCTCTCATCTCTTTTATCTCCTTTAAAGTTTCCTCACTGAGGTGAAGTTATTTCTCATTCTTGGTTTAAGTTCTGACAAAATCTCTTGTTTTTACTGTTGGTTCTTTAGAATAACAGCACAAGTATTTAAGCTACTGGAAGAATGCTCATGTCTCATTATCAGAGCATGAGAAACAAATGTACACTTAAATACAAAGCATAGTTGTTCATTATTTCAAAAAAAGAAAAGACTCCTAGCAGAGAAAACAATAAAACAAAAAACAAAATCAGCTAATCAACAAGCAAAAAAGCAGTTGTACAGCTTTTGGTAATGAAAGTTAGCATTCTGAGGTTCTGTTGATTTTTGGTAGCTAACACCGATTTTCTTGGTATAATAGAATTGCTAAAAAAAATCTGATCATGTGATACAAGAATACATTAGAAGAATTATGAGTGAGCAAATTCATGATCATTACCTTGGGAAAACTATTCAGAATGCCTACTTGGAGTCAGGGGAGTTGAAAACATGAGTCTCCCCAACACGAAGGACGAATAAGATGAAAGGGTTTTATTAAAATCAGAAAAATGAAAAATTTGGGTACCTCCTGACTAACATTTGTGACCCCAAATTATTATTATTATGTAACAGGGAGTCCAAAGACTCATTGAGGGAGTGTGCCAACAGCATTGAACAACTGAATCCTTCCAACTACTAGCTACGCTCAAACTTGCTTAACTTTTTGCTAAACCATTAGTAGCAAATGCTCTACCAATCGACCAACCTTTGCCAGCAAAGGTTGGTCGATTGGTAGAGCCTAAAATACTAGTCATTCTGAAATAAATCAATAAAAGGCAAATTTACTTACCTAGTACATCATGAATCTTTGCAGCATACCTGTTGATAAAAGTAATGTACAATATTAATATTGTAAATACTATACATACTCATGTATATATATATATATATATATATATATATATATACACACACATATATATCAGTGGCATTACATGCCCATTTCGGTTGGGTGTGCTGTTGTGTCTTACACAACCCACACTACAAAATTCACATCAGTTTGACCGTGTGATTGCATTTTTATCAATGTAAGAAAGTTTTAATTAAGAGTGTATAGCATACCAGTGATCATCTTAATTGGTTTAATGCAATTAATTGTAGGATAATTTTGAATACTTTAATTTATCAATTAATTATAACCAAATCTCTGCTGACTGGGGGACAATGTGTTTTGTTTTAAGATACTCTATATTAGAAAACAATGATGAAGGAGAATGCTGTATTTGGTTGGTCTATTTGAATTACTCAAAGGTGTAAAATTTGGAAGAGGAAGATGAAGCTTACCTCCTTAGGCTACAATATTGTTTCCCATTGTAAATATGGGCAAAAAGATATAAATTTACTGAAAATTATATATTAAAAACTTGTATATATTATATATAAAAACTTACCTACCACGTTAGTTCACACTTTAAGCACACAAAACAGCCGAAACTCAGAATACAAAAACAACAACTCATGAAATGGCAATATTCAATTCAATTGGTTGACACAATAACCAATCACAGCCTCTAGGTGCTATGTCTCAGAGCTCACCCTGCCTTTCTTTCTGAGCAGTTTTAAAACTACACTCGAATGCTAATAATTTGACCCGTTGCACCATCTGTACATCTATTCAGAGGGCTCAAAGGCATGTATATTTTGACTGCACACATTAACACAAATGTGATGCAATGTTTATGCATCAAAAAGTGTCCTCTTCGTGAAGCATTAGTATATTGTTTACTTTTAGGAATCACGCGAAGCGTGGAAACAATTAGAGGAGTCTTTAATGGAAATAAATGCAAAAATATAATATCAATGATATTGCTCGGTGGATGAGCAATACACATAGCACATCCTGAATATTCGTCCCTTATATATATATATATAAAATTTCAAAAGATATACATATAGGCTTTTTCAATTGAAGGTTAGTTAGCCGATCACATATGGAGGTAGGAGAGTTTCTTATCCCACATACAGGCAAATTAGCCATGAGAACATATGCAATTTACAGAGAAAAACTATTGGGGGGGGGCACAATAGATAGCACTGTGTAGCTGGAGAATGTTGAGGAAACAGATGTGTAGTGTAGTTGAGGGCCTTCCCATCAACTACACTACACATAAGTGTCCTGTAACAATAGTAATAAACTTAGGAAGTTTGCTTACTTCACTTACATTTCATATACATGTACAGTAAATTAAAGATGCCATTAATAATCATAATTCAACACCTGCAGCAAATCCACTGCAAGTACTTTTTTTTTATGGAGAATCCATCCATGTAAGGTTGGCTAACCTACAGTACAGTAGTACTGAGTGGATGTGATTTTTATTGCAGCTGATTTTGTAATAATAATCTAGATTGTTACAGGATACTATACTAGTATTGCAAAATTAAGTTTACATTATTAAATGGCTACATATCGAAAGAACTCATTAGGATTCTTTTTGGCTTCATTAGCTAACTGCTGTTCATACCTCTCTTTAGCTACTCTCACCAACCAAGTCACCCTCCTTGCCAGGTCTTTGTAAACTGCATGGAATTGGTAATTTCCACTTCTCTTATGCTGCCTCCATAATGCCCTTTTTCTCTGTATTGCATGCTTAATCTCTTTATTTATCCATCTCACACCTACCTTATTTAACCTTCTCACCCTTGGAATACATTTAGACATTGCATCTACTAGATAGTTTTTGAAAATCCCCCAAACTGCATTGAACTCTTTTCCAGCTAACTTTTCATTCCATGCTACACCCGCAAGCTGTCTCCTGAGCTCTTCATAATAGCCTTTACATATTTTCCTTTTTTTAATTTGGAGCTTCTCCCATCTAGCCACTTCCAAGTCAGTCTTCATGTTTTCTGATGTACAGGAAAACCTCGATATAACGGACTAATTCAGGCGAGGAAGTGTCCATTAAATCTGAAAGTCTGTTATATAATAAAGTAGATTTTTCAAATGTGTATGTTAAAAAATTGACAAATTAGCTAATTTATATGTTTTTACTTATGTAGAAACGTTTATGTAATTAAAATTAAGTACTGTATCTATGAAAAGTCTAATTTCAGAGAAACATTTTCTATATGTATTATTGCTTATAACCTCACCATGGTTTTGAGACTCTAAAAAACAAGTCTGCGATCTATATCAAAATAAATAAACATTTTTCTGAAAATAAGCTCTAATTATATTTAAAGAAAAAAATAAACAATGTTCTTAAAAACAAAACAAAATTCAAATTTTATAAAAATACAAAATATTTTTCCTATTCATCTTCGGATGATATATCCAGACACTTTTGTTCTGGTGTGAAGTTAATATTCGATGTTGAGATGCTTGGTTTAGGTAATCCTGAAAAAAATACCAAGTTTTTTTTTTGAACTTTTGAATTCTGCTGTTTTTTTTTATAATTAACTCCCTAAAATTACAAAAATGTGTGTAATAAAGCTGAATTTCATTATCTGATGAATTGTCAATAAATGTTATTAGATCGTCAAGATGTGATCTAATCACTGATAATTTAACATTTGGACGTGTTATTTCTTCTTCCTCATTATCTTCACTCTCATCATCTTCCAAGGCCATAACCTAATCTGCTATTTCATTTTCAGTCATATAATATGATATCCAGGAGCACTTTCATCTTCTTCTAACCACTGTAAAACATCTTCCTTAGCTACTTCCTCCCCACCAATATTCTGTATTGTCCTGCAGTAATCACTAACCTCTAGCCCTTCTAAATCCAAATCTGCATCTTCATCATCAAGCAAATTCTTTCAACCATTCTTCAATGTTTGAACTTTAACTTCTTTCTATGCTGCCACAAAATTAAAAATCACAGATTTTAAACTGTATCTTTTTAAGTTTTGTAAGGTACGCAGGACTCTTGTATCTTCTTCATTATCTTCATCCTGAAATACAACCATTACTTCATCTAAAAACGTTTTGTGGTATATTCGTTTGGATGCTAGAATTATCCCCTGGTCCATGGGCTGGATAAGTGATGATGTATTTTTTGGCAAAAACATACATCTAAATTTGCCATCTCCTGAACATAAAATATTTTTGGATGGATGAGCAGGAGCGTTGTATAAAAGCAATAAACATTTCACATCTTCTGGTGGTATTCCAAGCTCTTGACTTGAAATTTCCTGACTGCATATACAAATTCTTTAAAAAAAAAAGTCTTGAAAAATATTGGAGTCGAACCATGCCTTTTTAGAGTTATAATACGAAACAGGCATGTGATTTGTTATATTTTTAAAACTGTAGGTTTACGAGATTTGGCAACAATTACGGGTGTCAGTTTATGCGATCCATTGGCATTAGCACAAAACAGTGCCAAGATTTTTCATATAAATTTTTCATATTTTGAGGCTTGTGTTTTCTGGTGCAGAATGCCAGAACAAACCAGTTTCGTCAACATTATAAATCTGAGACTGTAATAGCATTTTGTTATTTATACGTTCTATTAATTTTTGCTTAAAGGGTTCGATATCTTCTGTTGGAGCACTTGAAGCTTCACTGTAAATTAGTTTGTTCATAATTCCGTGCCTTTTGCGAAAGCACTATCCATCGCTTGCTTTGAATGGTGTGTTCATTTGATTTTATTATTATTATTATTCAGGCCTCCATGCAGTCAATAGACTCATTGTGGGAGGTCCTTCCTAAGAACATAAAGTCTGTCAAGACTCATCGAGGGGAGGTCCCCCCCTAAGAAACACAAAGTCTATCATACCACTCTTTAAACTCATTGATCGTTCTTGCTCCCACCACTCCAAGCAATGCATTCCATGGTTCAACCACCCTCCATGCAAAGAAACCACTCCTTACCCTCTTGCTCACAGTTTCCTTTCGTAACTTCCAGGGATGGCCTTTTGTCATCACTCCTTCCCGCTGTTCAACCAAGTGAAAGAACTCCCCAGTGTCAACCCTGTAACCACCTCTCAACAGTTTAAAAGTCTCAATCATATCACCTCTCCTTCTTCTATCCACCAAACTCTGCAGTCCACATTCCCTCAGCCGATCCTCATAAGTATCCTATACACAACTCTCTGATACCTATCAGACAGCCAATCCTGAATCCAGTTGACCAATCTGACATCCAGACCCATGTGCTGCAACTTAAATATCAGCTTATCATGTGGCACCCTGTCAAATGCCTTCGCTAAGTCTAAGAAAATTGCAATATATGCTTTTCCCTCATCTAATGTTCTTGTAACTTTATTATAAAAGGCTAGCATATTGCTAAAACAAGAGCGCCCTTTCACAAATCCATGTTGACTCTCACAGATAACATTACCTTAATCTGCCCAAGGCTGTATACGGTCCCTCACTACTTTCTCCAAGATCTTAACAACTACTGATGACACACAGACTGGCCTATAATTAGACACTTCCAGTCTGTTACCACCCTTATGCAATGGCACTATCGTACCTTCCTTCCATTCCCTGGGGACCTTTGCCGAAGCCAAACTTTCATTGAAAAGCCAGGTTAAAAAACATCTGGCTATATATGTTTTTTAACTTGGCTTTTTAAAATTTGTGGTGAAATACATCCAGTCCCACAGCTTTACTGACATCCAGAGTACTCAATATCTGAAACATACTCTCCTCCTGTACCTCTAAACCTCACACCAGCCCTATCCCTCTAGCATAAAAATGACTCCTCTAGGATGAAATACTCCAATAAAGTGCTCATTGAACAATTCCACTATGTCCTCTGCATCAGTCGCTCTATTCCCATTTTTATCCCACAATATCATTCTTCCAAAGTCATTTCTCCTCCTACTGGCCACATCGCTAAAAAATTCCCTAGGATATTCTCTGGATCTTAGATTTTGCTAATTTAATTGTTGCAAATTTCAATTTAACTGCCCGAACTGGAACTCCATAAGAACGTTAACGTTACTGTGCATACCACTTCAACAATGCTTCTTCAACTGAAGTTTTATGTATCAATTTCATATGTTTTCAGGGATTGGTGTTTTCACACATCATATATTATCACAATTTTTTTTATTTTGTCTGTTATTTTTAATGCCTAATGCAGTTTGTTTTTTTATGCCATATTGCTGACATATACAATACAAGACACAGACACTCCCGAATCCAAATTTTGTATGACTTCTAATTTTTGATTTAATGTTAAATTAACTCTTTTCTGTTTGTCCATATTTTAAGGTTAGGGTTACAAAGATGTATTTTACCATTCATACATATCTAATTTTAAATTTATATTGAATAGGTCTATAAAATGCATATGTACATAAACATTCACTGCGAGTAAACAAATGTACACTACTGGGCGTGGCTTAGCACACGTCAGAACATAGGCTGGCACGTGTTAAAATTGCCGCAGAAAGTCAACCACACGACAAAAGAACAAATTACAGTGCGATCACTCGTTTATGTCGGCTAAATTACTACAGTGTTTTTCCAACATATGATGGCCTATTCGTAAAAATTTGTTAAAAATAATAGGAAATTAATAACAAAAAATAACATGTTAATTTAATTATAAGCAAATCTTGGTTAAAAGCATTTTAAAATTAACAGGGTGTTAATTTCCACATGTGACATACAGACCAGAATCTGAAGTCCATCATATCGAAGTCTGTAAAATCAAGGGTTTACTGTACTGTTACCAAAATTCAGTGCTTATCTTAAATCATGGGTGTCAAACATGCTGCCAGAGGTAATTATCTCAGCAGCTGTATAAATTCCCTTATTTTCATATGCTTATCCTTCTTCTAATCTGCTTCTCCATGACTGAAATAATAATGAATATTATATTTATTAAGTTGATTTGCCTATACAGCTCATAGTTCTCTTCTCTAATCCCCAGTCTATAACACTCCAGTATGTATTTTTGAAATTGTTGACCTTATACTTTACTTACATCAAATCTATTTCTAGTTTGATTCTACATCCCTATTCTGGATCTCTAGTTTTGTTTTGCCCAGTTCCTCTGCTTTCATTTGTATCATTTCTACTTGTCTATTCATTCTCTTTGTTCTTCCCTGGGACAGAACAAGGGGGACATGCCTGGAAGCTGTATAAGGAGGGTGTGCAAAGACATAAGGTGCAGGTTCTTTGCATGAAGAGTGGTTGGTGAGTGGAATGCATTGCCAGACATTGTAGTGAATGCATATATATTGAATGAGTTTAAAGTATGGTCTGATGGGCTTTGTGTGTAACTGTGTGTGCCTCCCATAATGAGTCTTTTAATTCCATGGAGGTCTGTGTTAATAATAATAATGGGTCTCTTCAATTCTACTGCCATGTGGCACTGTCAGACCTTGGTTCTCCTCAGGCAGGAACCTGCTTTTTATTGCAAGCACAGTTTATTAAGGACTCATCAATGGGAGCTAGACCTGGTGAGACACTAGGATCTTGATGACTATGTCATTTCCATATACATAAGTAGCAGAATAGTGTATCATATCACCATATGATTATTAAATTCTAGAGATTGCTGTAAGTGTTTTCACTGGATTGGAAAGCATCTTATATC
This sequence comes from Typopeltis vanoorti, assembly GCF_054136105.1. NCBI lineage: Eukaryota > Metazoa > Arthropoda > Arachnida > Uropygi > Thelyphonidae > Typopeltis > Typopeltis vanoorti. The sequence goes on along the minus strand of NC_143555.1, from coordinate 2,735,811 downwards.
TCAGAATAAATTAAATTCTTGTTTACATTCTTATTTTAGTCAAGTGCTAGCAAACAAAAACCTCCTCCTAGATGAGTCTTTGACTTCATGGGGTCTTGGGTAATAATAATAATAAAACTTACATTCATGACTGTTACTTATATAGTTGTATCTTCAATTAAAAAACTTTCAAAGATATCATGCTATATTCCAAAGACCAATTAGTCAGACTATTCACAAATGTACCAAGATATGAAACATTGTTATTACATTGAGCTTTTCTCATCAGACGCCATTAGTCTTTCAACAGGAATTTAAGGAAAGGTATGATAGGTTTTGTGTGTATAATAGTTAAGTTTGGGTCTCCCGTGATGAGTCACCAAACTCCATAGAGATACTGTATAATAATCGCCAAAATTGTGAAGACAACACAAAGACTTCTGGGAATGATGCGGAGGACACCGACATGTAGAAGTAGGGAGATTCTTGTTCCATTGTATAAGGCTTTGATTAGGCCACACATGGACTATTGTGCCCAGATTTGGTCACCGGGTTTTCAGAAGGATGAAGATGTTGGAAAGGGTCCAAAGGAGACTGACTAAGATAGTTTCTAACCTCTGGAATGTCGAGTATGAGGAAAGATTGAGAAGATGCAATTTGCAGAGTCTGGTGGAGAGAAGGAAGCGGGGAGATATGATAGAGACCTACACGTTGGTAAGGGGTTGTTATAAGATCAATGGTGGAGAAGTTCTACAGAGAATAGTGGGAGATCAGGGGAGAACCAGAGGTCATCCCTGGAAACTGTATAAAGAGGGTGTGAGTAGGGGAGTGAGAGGCAGATTTTTTTCGTGCAGAGTTGTGAATGATTGGAATGCCTTGCCTGAGAGTGTGGTGTCTGCAAGGAGTTTGAGTGTGTTTAAGACATGGTATGATGAGATGTGTGTGTGTGATAAAAGGACCACCCAGATGAGTCTTTGACTCCATGAGGTCTTGTTTAATAATAATAATAATAATGCTACTTTCTTCACTTGGAAGAACAACCATATATAAAAGAGTAGAGAAAAGGTCTATATCTCCCACCCCGACCAGTTTTGATTAATGTATCTCAGCCATCAGCCTAAGATACATTGATGATGTGTTCTTTTGGCCACACAGCTCGCTTGGTAGACCCCTTTCTCCTCCACCTTCAACAGCAAGGGTCCAAGAATCTGGTTCACTGTATGAAATGAAAATAACAATAGTCTGTCTTTTCTAGACACTTTAATTATACATCTCCCTAATGATACTCTTTCTTTCTCAGTATACAGAAAACAAACTCATGTTAGATACATTCACAAATTTTCCAATTATACCCTTCCCCCAACACCAAAAATATGATATCATAAAAACCTTAGTTAAAAAAAAAAAAAAAAAAAAAAAAATACACACTCTCACAGCTGAATTTTCCTTTATTCATTACATCCTACTATTCAATGGTTGTAGCGCTAAAATAAAATTCACTGTGTATCTCGCATTCCTCCCAACATACAGATTACACTAATTATTACACTGGACCATCATGAAATCAAAAGATTCATAACGGGAGGCAAACACCAATACATACCAAGCCCATTAAACAATGCTTTAAAGTCATTCAATGTATCCCACTCTCCAAGTAAAGACCTGCCTCCTTATGACCCTGCTCACATCCTCCTCGCACAGCTTCGAGGTATGTCTCCCTGTTCAATCCCTTTTCCCGTTCTATGAAAAATTTTTTCCATATTAACTCAGTTACAACTCTTTGCCAAATTAACTGTCTCAATTATATCTCCCCTCACTCTCTTAATCCTGTTCACAAGGCTTTACAAACTGCATTCCCTCAATATGTCTTCATATTCCCAAGATTAGTTACCATCTTAATCAATCTTCTCTGGACCCTTTCTCATATATCTCATCACTATGAAAACTAGGTTACCAAATCTGTGAACAATAACTCATATGAGGCTTGATCAAGGCCTTACACAATGGAACCAGAACCTCTTTCTTTCTACAAATTAAGGTCCTCCACATGACTTCCATAATCTGATATAATATCTTAACTTGTGAAATTGGGAGAGAGTGACCATATGGTTTTGACTTGGAAGATGAATAGACATGCAGGAGTATCAAAGAGACAGGAATGTATGTGAATTATAAGGCAGGTGATTATAATAGTCTTAGATGTCAACTTGGGGAAGTTTCATGGCGGGAGGATTTGGAAGGACGGGATATCATTAGTGTTTGGGAAATTGTGAAGGAATATTTGTTAGCAGCAATAGTAAGCTGCATTCCACGAGTGAAGAAGAAGAGGACACAGTTTGGAGTAAAGTGGATGACAAACAGTATTAAACAGGAACTGCATGTGAAAAAGAGGCTATGGAAGAGATATAAAGAGACAGGTGAAGAGCAGATGCATGAAGAATATAAGACACACGCCAGAAGAGTGACTAGTGTGATAAGGAAGGTGAAGGAATACGAGAAGAGATTGGCGCTAAGATTCAAAGAAATCCCAAGGGAATTTTTTAGCTATGTGGTCAATAGGAGGAGAAATGACTGTGGAAGAATGACACTGTGGGATAAAAATGAGAATAGAGTGACTGATGCAGAGGACATAGTGGAATTGTTCAGTGAACACTTTATTGGAGTATTTCATCCTGGAGGAGTAAATTTTAATACTAGATGGATAGGGCAGGTTCAAGGTTTAGAAGGAAGTGCAGGAGGAGAGTGTGTTCCAGATTCTGAGTACTCTGGATGTCAGTAAAGCTGTGGGACTGGATGGTATTTCACCACGAGTTTTGAGAGAACGTGCTCAAGAACTGACAATTCCGTTGACCTGGCTTTTCAATGAAAGTACGGCTATGGGAAATGTTTGCCCAGGGAATGAAAGGAAGGTAAGATAGTGCCATTGCATAAGGGTGGTAGCAGACTGGAAGTGTCTAATTATAGGCCAGTTTGTGTGTCATCAGTAGTTGTTAAGATCTTGGAGAAATTAGTGAGGGACCATATACAGCATTAGGCAGATGAGGGTAGTGTTATCTGTGAGAGTCACCATGGATTTGTGAAGGGCGCTCTTGTTTTGGCAACATGCTATCCTTTTATAATAAAGTTACAACAGCAGTAGATGATGGAAAGCCATATACTACCATTTTCTTGGACTCAGTGAAGGTATTTGATAGGGTGCCACACGATAAGCTGATATTTAAGTTGCAGCACATGAGTCTGGATGTCAGGTTGGTCAACTGGATTCAGGATTGGCTGTCTGATAGGTATCAGCGAGTTGTGTATGGTGCGGCAGTTTCAAGGGAGGCAGAAGGTTACAAGTGCAGATAGTCCCACAGGGCTCAGTACTGGGACCTATATTGTTTAACCTTTATATTAATGACATTGTCAGTGGATTGCAGGGGGATATTCAGTTGTTTGCAGATGATATGAAGCTGGGAAGGGTTATTAGTAATAGTGCAGATGTGGTAGCCCTGCAAGATGATTTGAATAAGCTAGACAGATGGGCAAATTAATGGGGTTATCATTTTAATGCAGCAAAATGCAAGGTCTTGAGGTTTGGGACATATCAATGGGCCACTGCATACTCTGTGGGAGGGGCTACACTAGAGACAAGAGATCTGTGGTTGATGATTGATAGCAACCTGAAATTTAGGGGGACATATAGCAAAGGTGGTGAAGGTAACACAGAGGATTGCTGGAATAATGAGGAGGACACTGACATGCAGAGATAAAAGAGTTATCATTCTGTTGTATACGACTCTGATCAGACCACATTTAGACTATTGTTCTTAGATTTGGTCCCCAGGATTTGAAGGGGATAAATTACCAATGGAAAGGGTACAAAGGTGAATCACAAAGATGGATCCAGGACTGTACAATGTTACAGGCGTAGACTTCTGTGGCTAATTGGTTCAAAAGACATATTTCGGTGATAAATCACGAAATATGTCTTTTGAACCAATTAGCATAAATATTTTTGGCATAAATAGCAACTAATGATACATTACTGCTTATGCCTGTGGACAGACCTATGTGTTCGTCGAACATGTTGTTTATTATTTTAACGGTATAATAGAACACAGAAACTAAGTAAATAATTAATTTATTAACTTGATGCTGATATTTCGCTGGTATTATAACCAGCATCTTCAGAGCACAAAAACACTGTTTGTCACAATACGCGAGACTTGCCGAAGATCTGGGAGACAGTCATATTAAGAAAAAACTAGCACTTTTCTAGGACTCTAGTAATATACGATAGTTTTTTTTTTTCTTCAGATAGAGGGCGCCAAAATCAGGACTCTAGTCTTTGTGTTGCTGCTACAATTTTGTTTAAGTACACCATGTTGTTTTAGTCTCGCGTATTGTGGCAAACAGTGTTTTTGTGCTCTGAAGATGCTGGTTATAATACCAGCGAAATATCAGCATCAAGTTAATAAATTAATTATTTACTTAGTTTCTGTGTTCTATTATACCGTTAAAATAATAAACAACTGCTTATGCCGTTACATTTTTAAAAAGAAGTGGCCAATATGTGCTTCATCTTGAACACAGTTATTGCTATACCGATTTTAGTGAAATGTAGCCCATAAGTAAAGATTGTAAAATGTATGCTCGAATAACATTATGCACAGTTTCATGCAATGGTTTAAATATGAAAATGTGTACAATTAAGAGATTGCATTGCATTAGTAAGAATCTTATTGTAATAATTAAAACACCATTAAATATATTACAAAATTGTTTATTTCTAACTTATAAAGTAAAAATACAAAGCAAAAATAACAAATTGATGTGAAGTTTCATACAATGGTTTAAATATGAAAATTCTGAATACATATTAAGAGATTGCTTTACATTAGTAAGAATCTTATTGTAATAATTAAAACACCATTAAATATATTACAAAATTGTTTATTTCTAACTTATAAAGTAAAAATACAAAGCAAAAATAACAAATTGATGCGAAGTTTCATACAATGGTTTAAATATGAAAATTCTGAATACATATTAAGAGATTGCTTTACATTAGTAAGAATCTTATTGTAATAATTAAAACACCATCAAATGTATTAGATGGTTTATTTCGAACTTACAAAGTAAAAATACAAAGAAAAAATAACAAATTAATGTGAAGGATGAGCCTGGTGCATTTTTAAAAGTTTGTTAATATCGGGTTCAACTTTCGTTAAAAACAGTCGCAAATCGCCACGCTCAGTTATATGAAATCGGTTCCTTTTCTTTGATAGTAAATTCACTACAGCACTAAACCCACGCTCAGCCAAATAAGAAGATGGAAATGCAATTAAAAATTTCTGCACTATTTCCCATAATCCAGGGTACAGTGTCGGTATTGATTTTTGAAGCCAGAACTCTTGGTATCCGGTTTTGAATTTTATTTTTAGTTCTTCATTTGTTGTGAGTTCTATGAGTTCCACTTCTAAATTTGATGATCTTGCTGTGCTTACATGTGAGAAAGGATCAAGAACTCAATATGGTATATTCAGGTTTAGAATATCCTTGAATCGCTCATTGAAATCAGCATGGAGAACCTCCAAGTGTTGGCAGTATGTAAGTAAATCTTCCTTTTTGAGAGACACTGCTGATAAATTTGAAAAGTGGCTATATTCCCCTCTGCCCATATTCCGCTTGAACAGAAGAAGTTTCTCTACGAAAGCAGCAATAACATTTTTTGTTTTAATTCAATTCAATTCATCACCTTGTAGTTGTAGATTGACTTCATTAAATATTTTATAGAGGTCTGTCAAATAAGCGATGTCGTTTTTGGATGTAATCAGGTTGGCCCGCAATCCGTCGTCCTGTTTTCTAGGAACTCTAGTACTGAATCAAACAAACTGTAAAATCGATTCAGACAAATACCTTTTGAAAGCCAGCGAACTTCTGTGTGAAGCAGCAAACGATTGAAATCTTCATCGTTTTCACTACAAAGTTGGCTAAACAATCTGTCACTCAATGAATTGCTTCTAATCTTGTTGACTAATCTAATAATGTAATGGAGCTACGTGTGCAGGCATTCACTTAAATGTTTTGCAACCAAATGTTGACGATGAAGAACACAATGTATAGGGAGTACATTCGGTACTGCTTGTTTCAAATGCGCTATGAAACCCTTGTGGCACCCTGTCATTGCTGGAGCACCATCAGTAGCAGCAGACAAAATATTACGAATAGGAATGTCTTTCTCTTGAAAAAACTTATTCATGATATTAAACATAGATTCTCCCTTTGTATCCGCTTCCAAGTTTTTAGCAAATAATAATTCTTGACAAACTTTTTCTTCTTTTATGAATCGTACGTATGATAAGCGTAGTGGTTCATTATTTGGGAGAGTTGATTCATCGAGTTGAATGGAAAATTGGCATGTCTTCAAATAATCGCAGAATGATTTTTCAACATCTTCAGCCATTTCATCGATTCCTCTTTGCACTAAATTATTGCTCAATGTGATTATTAATGAAATATTATAAGAAGCTGGTAATCTGTCATTATCTTGTTTAGTGGATGACGTAAAACGTTTTGATATAGTTAGACGTTTAAAATATTTTTCTTCTAGTACTTGAAAATAGGACAAATCGTTATCCTTTTTGTCAGCATGCATTTTAGTATCAAATGCTCTTGTAGGCTTCATTGCTTCATTTGAAAACACTTTTTGGCAAATCAAGCACATGGGTACTGTACTGTTGACATTTCTTCTTATATTCAGACATAATGAAGTAATAAAATTTGCAAAAATATTCACAAAATAAAAGATTTAATTTACACTTTGTATGACTCCACTTAGCTATCACACTTTCGACTGATGATTGTTGGCAAAGCACACAAAAAATAATGAAACTTATTCCTAAACCACTGGTATTTATAGATTTGAAATCTAGCCCGAATCAACTTGCATGCATTGACTTGTTTGCGATACCATCGTACTTGTGCTTTGAGCAAGTCACTGCAAGCACCCATATTCCTGTCAAAACATGCTGAATTGAGTGAATTACCTACATAATAGTTGACTGACATACTACTAGTTAAGACTCATCTGCTGCGTGGATACTCTAAAGCCTGTATGGCACGATCAATTTTTACAATAGCAAAAAACGAATAAATTTTTTAAGTATATAAAAAATAGAAGTTAAAATATCCTGTATAACACATTCAATTTTTTATTTTGCACGCAAGCGCATTTTGTTCGTCCGACCACGACATTGTCCGAATAATTATAAATAATAATTAATAAATAAAATAATTACAAGATATAAACAACAAACCTACAAAACATAACCACAGAAAACCGTATAATAAGTTTCGAATAATATTTGCTTTGTTTTTTCCCTCTAGTTAGCAATATAAGTTAGTACTAACTAGGCTAACTAAAATTTACGATTTTATTGCTTTCTTGCCATTATTATTTTTACTCATAATATTAAATTATATAAAATTGGGTTTATTTTTGTACAAATCAATTAGAAAAGTGGTTTTATATATTTTATATATATTTTGAAATGAAATATAACGAATATATTTGCTACTGTAAACATAACCTATTATACGCACATATATACATGCTCTATTTTCTCATTGACATAGAAAATTGACATCTATTTCTATCTGACATGGTAAATTTTCAAATGATTAAATAATTGAAATAGAAAATTGATAAAAAATTGATCATGTAAGATGAGCATAAGATGAATTAAAATGCAATATTTAAATTTTAAATGATTATCTAATCGCAAAATCACGAAAATAATTAATTTTTAAATATATATTATTAATTTCTTCTATAAAGAGCCACCGACCCCTAGACCGCCTGAACACCCCCCCTAAATGCTTCTGATCCCACTATAGCCCCCCCCAGAAGGCTTCAGTGCCCACTGGGGGGGGGGGGGGGCGGTACTGCCCTTTTTGGGAACCTATGGTCTAGGGGAAGTGGCTGGTCTTTGGTGGAGCAGATAATGGATGTTAATTTTTTATATGGTTTGCAACAGGCCGTCAAGGCGTTTTTTTTAGGATTTTGGTTAACTTTTCAAAGTTGTCTCGGATGTAAGGAATGGTGATAGATTTAGTGTAATCTTTGTTATGAAAGGGGGGGGGGGGATTGTGGTTAACTGGTTTTAATATTTTCTGGATTTTTGCGGGTTGTAGCCATTGGCTAAGAATGTATTAAGGAAATGGTTCAGTTCAGTGGTTAGGGAATTGTCATCTGAACAGATTAATATTGCCCTGTTATATAACAAGTTTCACTTATATGACTTATTAGGTGTGACTCCTCCATACTTTCCTCGAGCCATTTGTTTTTTCTCGTTACTCATCCCAGAAACCCTCTTCAAATCCATCTGTTTTCCCTACATCCCATGTCATCCCCTTCCCTTTTTGTCTATACACTCATTCACATCCTCTTGGAGCATCAATATTTCCCATGCTGTGTTCCCCTGTCCATCCCGAGTCTTCCCATTACCCTGTTTGTCTTGCACACTTGTTCTCTACTCTCCCACTGTTTCACATTGCTTTTTACTCGTTCAGATTCATTCTCTTCACTCATTACACATCACCCTTTCAGCAGCACTCTCTCTCTCCAAATAACTCACACTAAACCACTGAAATGCAGTCCATCACTCTTACACAGTTAAATTTTTTCTTCAAACTCATTCCACACACACACACACAACAAACTGCACTCCTTTCTGCTAACATATCATTCATAATTCTTGCTTTCTGCATCATCTCTGTCATACCTGAGCAATACACTGACTTTGTTTCCTATTACACTATCTTTTATCCTTCTCAAAAACTTCTCAATATCCAATCTTACATTCTCCTTATTCCCATGTTTCAATCAAGTCATTTTGATTTATTACTACTACCAACTCCTTTGCTGACTTAGTCCTTATATCCAAACACATCGATCAGTCTATTAATTTAAACTCCAGGAAGACAAGCCTTGTGCATCTTCTCATTTGCCACACCTCTAATAATTGATTCACCATATACAATGCCACTCACAGGTCTTTCGTTACATACAGACATCATTTGTTTTCGGTTTTTCACTCTGCATCCGCCTCATCCTCACCAACTCGGCTTTCAAATCTTGCATCCTTTTTTTGCTATCATTCACTCTCGCTATTTTATCACCAGTCATATTGTCACTTTCACATCAACTGAACTTTTTTCCATGCTATCATTTCCACACACACTCTGAACATTCGTACAATCTTCAGCTGCTGTGGCAGTTATATTACCATGTTCCCTACTCATATTTAAACTCATATTTATTTACGCAAGTGTAATAGTCTATCAGAATATCACACTTCCTACATACCCACACTCAGCCTCTTCACATAAACATCTGCGACATCTCCCCATAAATACATACCAAACTGACAGCACTGTACCATCTTTGAAAAATATTCACTATCTACCTTATTTGTCATTTGCACAGGTGTGCAATGATTTGCCTTTCACTTCCATGTTATATCAGTGTGCCTAAGTTTAATGATTTTGTAAACAAACTTAAACAAAGAAGCTCACACTATGAACTCTGCAAGTGCACAACACCGCAACTCATACACAAACACACACTTATTTACAATTATTTAGTCAAAAAAAACTTACCTGAACTAGGAGCTTTCTTTACACAAACCTTCCAGTGAAACTTCTACCTGCTGATCTCCAATAGTAATTATTATTATTATTATTATTATTATTCAGGCCTCCAAGGAGTCAAAAGACTCATCGAGGGAGGTCCTTTCTAAGACATAAAGTCTGTCAAGACTCATCGAGGGGAAGTCCCCCCCTGAGAAACACAAAGTTTATCATACCACTCCTTAAACCCACTGACCGTTCTCACTCCCACCACTCCATCAGGCAATGCATTCCACGGCTCAACCACCCTCCACACAAAGAAACCACTCCTTACCCTCTTGCTCACAGTTTCCTTTCGTAACTTCCAGGGATGGCCTCTTGTCATCACTCCTTCCCGCTGATCAACCAAGCGAAAGAACTCCCCAGTGTCAACCCTGTAACCACCTCTCAACAGTTTAAAAGTCTCAATCATATCACCTCTCCTTCTTCTATCCACCAAACTCTGCAGTCCACATTCTCTCAGCCGATCCTCATAACTATCCTTGTACAGTCCTGAAACCATCTTTGTCATCCGTCTTTGTATCCTTTCCACGGTTAATTTATCCCCTTCAAATCCTGGGGACCAAATCTGAGAACAATAGTCCAAGTGTGGTCTGATCAGAGACTTATACAACGGAATGATAACCCTCTTATCTCTGCAGGTCAGTGTCCTTCTCATAATAGCAGCAATCCTCTGTGTTACCTTCACCACCTTTGCAATATGTCCCCTAAACTTCAGGTTTCTATCAATCATCAACCCCAGATCTCTTGTCTCCCCTACTTCCTCCAGTATAACTCCTCCCATAGAGTATGCAGCATCCCATCGATGTTTCCCAAACCTCAAGACCTTACATTTTGCTGCATTAAACTGACACCCCCATTCATTTGCCCATCTATCTAGCTTATTTAAATCCTCTTGCAGGGCTACCACATCTGCACTATTACTAATAATCCTTCCAAGCTTCGCATCATCCGCAAACAACTGAATATCCCCCTGCAATCCACTGGCTATGTCATTGATATAAAGGTTAAACAATATAGGTCCTAGTACTGAGCCCTGTGGGACCCCACTTGTAACCCTCTGCCTCCTGGAAACTGCTCCACCATACACAACTCTCTGATACCTATCAGACAGCCAATCCTGAATCCAGTTGACCAATCTGACATCCAGACCCATGTGCTGCAACTTAAATATCAGCTTATCATGTGGCACCCTGTCAAATGCCTTCGCCAAGTCTAAGAAAATTGCAGTATATGCCTTTCCCTCATCTAATGCTCTTGTAACTTTATTATAAAAGGCTAGCATATTGCTAAAACAAGAGCGTCCTTTCACAAATCCATGTTGATTCTCACAGATAACATTACCCTCATCTGCCCAATGCTGTACACGGTCCCTCACTACTTTCTCCAAGATCTTAACAACTACTGATGACACACAGACTGGCCTATAATTAGACACTTCCAGTCTGTTACCACCCTTATGCAATGGCACTATCTTACCTTCCTTCCATTCCCTGGGCACCTTTGCCAAAGCCAGACTTTCATTGAAAAGCCACGTTAAAGGTATTGTCAATTCCCTAGCACATTCTCTCAAAACTCGTGGCGTAATCTTGCTATTTTTTCTGAAAGTCCTTTAATATATGGAATACAAATTCTAGTAATTTCTTCCTGAAGTGGGTTAGGACGGTTGCCCTAAGTATTGATTATTTTTTCGATAATCGTTGCATTATAACCATTAGAGATAAAGGTAGTTCTGATAATAAACAGTTCTTTCTTTAGAAGAGAATCTATAGAATATAGTTTATGAGATATGCCAACTAAAGATTTGATTACACCATATTTCTGACAAAGGTGATGATGTGAGTTGGAATCAATGTATTTACCAGTATGAGTTGATTTTCTATATACTGAGAACTATAGACTGCTATTTAGTTGATATAGAATAAGAATTAAGAACTTTTATTGTTAAAAGACCATAAGATTAATGATTAAAAATACAAAGAGCAAACAAGTTTCATTAGCCACTGTCTAGCATTTTCAAGGCTGTAATGGTGTGAAAACAAATGCATCAAGTTACATGTTTTCACACCAGTACAGCCTTGAAAATGCTAGACAGTGGCTAGTGAAACTTGTTGGCTCTTTGTATTTTTAATCATTAAATCGTATGGTCTTTTAACAATAAAAGTTCTTTATTTTAATACATTAGACCAAATATGAACAATTTAACTTCATAGAATGAGAATATCCAGAAAAGGAAAACAATTGTTATTTATCTTCTACTTTCAGGGTAAGTTTGATTCTTGGGTTTATTGAACTATTTTTTTTTTATCTCCAATGTGTTCTGTAAAAGTCCTATTCTAGTTATTCTGAATAACTAGAATAGGATTTCATATTTGGCTATGTCAGTCCTCCAATGCCTTTATTTCCATCAATAGCAGGCAGAGATTTTTTTGTCCTAACCTACACAGAAACAGCAGTTTTTTCTAAAGGACATCATTTTCCAGTAGCCCTTTAAGAGTTAGTGGTGCACCTGGGGAAAGGAGGGGGGGGGCTGACCCTCCAAAGAAAAAGGGGGGGGAAAAACACCAGAAAATTTTCCAAAAATCTTTTTCTAATTAAAATTCATTTTTTATTTTGTTGTGTCATGTATTCTATTTCTATACTATGAATTATATTGGAGTTATATATGAATATACATATATGAATTATATTATACAGAAATTTATAATATAAATTTCTGTAGTCTACTGAAAATTTCTAAAGAAGGTATTAGACCAACTATAGACTGTACTGACTTTTCTGCCTATTGCTTAGCAGGGTTTCCATCATGGCTTTTAGACACACTTATTGTTCATTCCAAGGACATGCCCCAACATGTATATGCATCAACCATGGACCATCCAGATGAAGAGATAGAAGATTTCTATGAAACATTAGAATTAAATAATTCTAAAGAAGAATTCTACATAATTATAATGGGTGACTTTAATGCCAAGATTGGAAGCAGAGATGACCATCTGAACTCCATTGGTAAATTTGGATTTGGAGAGAGGAATGAAAGAGGAGAAAGGCTTATTGAATTCGCAGAAGTAAAACAACCGAAAATAGACTTGGAGAAACTCAAATGGACAAACCTATAATGATATACTTCATCCTCTCCAACAAAAGACATATAATAAATAATACCAAAGTGCTTAATAGATTCAATACAGGAAGTGACCACAGACTAGTAAGAGCAAAAGTATGGATCAACAAAAAATGGGAACAGAATAAGCTCATAAGAAAAAAAGTCCAATTTAGTGAATCTACAAAACCTTTACCACAATAAAAGCTGTTATAGAGAATCACTCAAATATGAACTAAAAGAGTTAAACAAGTTGGTGAGTGATGTAAAAAATGCTCCCTACATTGATAGATTGAGAGCTTGTGGATTGCAGAGATTGGTTGATAGGCGAAGAAGAGGAGATATGATAGAAACATTTAAATTACTGAAAGGTTTTTATAGGATTGATGTAGGGGAAATGTTTCAGCTGTGTGATAGTGATGGAAGAACAAGAGGTCATCCCTGGAAATTAAAGAAGAGTGTGGTTAACAAAGGTGTCAGAACAAGGTTTTTTGCCTGGAGGGTGGTGAATGAGTGGAATTCATTGCCTGACTTAGTTGTGAGCTCTTTGTCTGTAAATGAATTCAAGAAGAGATATGACAGATATTGTTTTGCTAGTTTGGGTCTCCCGCGATGAGTCTACTGACTCCATGGAGATACCCGTAATAATAATAATAATACACATAGCTACCACCCTGAGATCTTACAATGTGAAGTGGAAATGGCATTGTGGGAAACGAAGAATAGAAATGCTCCAGGAGAAGGTGGAATTATGGTAGACTTCTTAAAATTGGGAGAAAGCCCTGTCACCAAACAGCTGACTAAACCTTTTAATAAATGCCTAAAACAGAGAAAAAATTCCAAAAAATTGGAACAATTCACTTCTAATATTAATTTTTTTAAAAAAGGCAATAAGGAAGAAATTAAAAACTACAGACCTATAAGCCTACTCCTCACCTTATATAAAGTCCTCACAAAAATTATAAATAATAGAATGAAATCTAAACTTGAGGGAATGCAATCCTGTGAACAAGCTGGATTTAGGAAGAATTAGAATACTTTGGACCATATTCACACTATGAGAAAGCATTTGATTCAGTTAAAACATCTGCAACACTAAAAGCTCTTGAAACCCAGGGAACTGAGAAACCATATATTGAAACACTAAAACATATTTACAATAATGCAACTTCTGTAATTAAATTATATAAAAAGTGACAAGTTTCTAGTACAAAAAGGCATCTGGCAAGGTGATACTATATCTCCCAAACTATTTACAGCTGCATTAGAAGCCTTGATTGGGAAACAAAAAAAATAAACATAAATGGAGAAAGGCGCTGAATCATCTGAAATTTGCAGATGATGTTGTCCTAATAGCAGATAATCTTGAAGATCTGGAAGAAAGGCTAAATCAGCTAAATGAAGCCTCCAGAGTAATCGCATTAAAAATAAATAGAGAAAAAATCAAAAATAATGATGAATAATACATAAACCAAAGAACTATCAAAGCTGAAATCTATGAAATAGAACAAGTTACTTCATATGTATATTTAGGCCAATTATTATCCTTTGAGGATTGCCAAAGAAAAGAGATTGAATGAAGAATTCACCTTGGATGGATGGCTTATGGGAAAATGAGAGACATATTCAGAAGTGACATCCCTAAGAGGAAAGCTTTTGACTAGTGCATACCTCCTATCCTAACGTACAGGGGAGAAAGTAATCCATCATTTAGAAGGAGAGTCATTATACTACATTGATGGTACAGAATTGCAGGAAACTGATAAGGCTGTGGATTTGGGTGATGACTGATGGACAGAGATTTGAAGTTCAGAGGGAATTGCAAAACTTATTAAAACAGCTTGAAGAACACACTGATGGGAAAAGATGTGGAGGTTATTATCCCTCTTAATGAGGTTATGATATAGCTGCATCATGACTACTGTGCACAGATTTGGTCACCTGGGTTTCTTGGGGATCAAACTGTGGCGAGAGGATTCAAACAACAGTGACCAAGCTTAATATAGGGGTCTATAGCACGTTCGCTATGAGGCCAGATTGAAGGAGTGTGGGTTGTAAAGATTAGTTGATAAGGAAAAGAGAGGACATGATAGAAACTTATAAGTTATAAAAGGGGGTTTTGTAAGATTGACTAAAAGAAAATTTTTAATACAGACAGGAGAGAGAGAGAACTAGGGTGTCACCCCTTGAAGGTATATATGGGAAAGCATATTTATTAATTATCTAAGAAACACTACAATTTATACAGCACATATAATCAAACAAATCAAGGTTAATACTAAAATACAAGTAAAACAGGGTAATAATAATCAAACAGACAAACTATTCAAACACACTCATAAGAATCTTATGTTTATCTATATCACAAACATGAATTTCGGTACTAAGCTAGATTACTGCTACTAAAGACCCATGTACATTAAGCTTGTTCTGGACACCTTATCAACGTAGACTATCAGTCCAATTCGATTAACATAACAAAGGAAATTTGTCTCTAAAATCTCTCCCTTTCTCATCAGTTAGATCCACACCGATGGTCTAAAACTCGAACACTGCTGTCATCTTGTGCTATATTTTCTTCTTTATTCGTTGCTCAGCAACGAATAAAGGGAAACACGCTGCCGCTTTGCTGTCTTCACACATCTTGTCGGGTGTCAGGCATGTTGATCCACTCGGGAACTGCAAGCTTGTCTATGATGCTCTCTCATTTGCTGCCACCGAGTGACGTCGCCTCCTTGCTGTACGCGCATCACTCTTTTCGGGGAACACGAATCTTGTGCACCTTCCACGAATGCCTGTTCATTGCACATTACATCATCTTTGGCGGTCAAACTGCAACCTTTGAACTTTTGTTCACATGATGATACAGGACTTTATACATGACATAGTTTAGTATTGATGTTTTTAACAAATTAAGATTCCATCCATTTTAGACAATAACATTAATCATAGTACAATTTAATATTTATTTCCTCCTTCGATTTCATTTTTATTTAAGATTCAACCTCTTCTTTTATATTTTAATTCCTTTTTTAAGCAAGGTTATTTATTATATGATATGCATCTTCACATATTATGTGTGCTTTGCCAAGTGTGCAAGTGTGCTTTTGCTTGATATTGTTCTCTTGTTAAATCTTGAATGGAGTGATTCTATTCTTGATAGAGCCATCATTCAAGATCTAATTTTTCAAGGAAAGTATTTCGACTTCCAGTTTTCCCTCTCCTTTCTGGAGATGACTTCCATTTTGATCTTCTCAAATTAGACTCACACCTGGCCCAGGATGCATTTTCTGTGTTCTGAGTGGACACCTGACACATGTTGTTAGCATTACCTCCATTACCTCCCTGCACCTTCTGTTTCTCCTTCCTATCTATTCCTCCCTTGATGCGTTGGAATTTCTACCCACATCTGTACTATCCTTGATCATATTAAGATTTGAGATCCTTCCTTGCTCGTCCTGAATTCCTTGAGGCACATCTGGGTCATTTGTCATTTTGTTGGGAGCCTTCTCAGATTTACTACTATTGCTAACTTGGCTATCTTTAGCCGCCTTGTTGTTGGAAATTCCTTGTTTCACTCTAGCTAGTTGTTCATTCTCTGATCCTTCAACTTGATCTATACCTCCTGCATTAGATTTCTGTTTCTCATGTGATGAGGCAAGCTCCTTTGAATTTGGCTGAGTGCAATCTATGTGGTTCTCTTTGCTCTCTGTCAACTTAACATCCTCTATGTTCTGGGGCCTACTTTTCAGAGGGATGTCTCCTTTACTCTGATCTCTAAAGCTCTGGTATGTTGCCTTAGTATTTTCTTTCCCAGAGAAGCTGATCCTTTTTCTGGAATAATCGCATGAGAATCCATGTTTCCCTAGGAAATCCTCCCCTAAAATTAATCCTACTCGAGAGAGTGAGTTCTTGGGCAGAATTGGGAAGTTATGCCACGCATACAGGCCAAATGCTGACAATCCTATTCTTAGTCTTACTGCTTTGGTGGCATGAGTTGTGGGGGCGGATATCCCTAAAAGTTTGATGGATTCTCTTAGCCACTTGATTCTTCCACTCACACAAGCCCCCAGCTTCTTGAGACTTTCCTCAGAAATAATGGAAACTTGGGAACTGGTGTCAAAGATTGCTTTGAGATCCTTCCTGCAAATTCACTTACTGCCATCT
The DNA here is from genome assembly GCF_054136105.1 of Typopeltis vanoorti. Lineage (NCBI taxonomy): Eukaryota > Metazoa > Arthropoda > Arachnida > Uropygi > Thelyphonidae > Typopeltis > Typopeltis vanoorti. The sequence goes on along the minus strand of NC_143555.1, from coordinate 2,718,887 downwards.
CTGGCAACTGTTCTTTGCCTTGCTACCCACTCCTATCAGGTTGTCTAGCACAATAGTGGGAAGTCGCTTCAGGCTGATATCTTGCTCTTGAGCTTCCTGGTGATACAAAACAGTCTCGGGCAATGTGCTCCAACTTGTTGCAGTTGTAGCACCTAGGAGGTTCTCGGCAGTAGCCTCTTCTACTTTCTCCGTCCAGGGACAAAGGAGAGTTATTTTCATACCTGGCAGAGCTGCTCAGTCAACTTTTCATCAGTGTGTCCATCCTTTCTAACATAGGCTGTTGCAATCTTTCTACCTCTCTCTGAACTATGTTTGTTATCCCCTCATTTTGGGAGGAAGGAGATTCATGATTCTTGGGCGATTCCAACGTCAATGATTAATCACTGAGTCAAGACGTTCTATAAGTAGCTGTTGAAAATTCTCTACCTCCTGTCTGATCAAGGAGCGAACTTCACTAAACTCACCAGCAGCAACACTACAGATTGACTCGGTCTTATTTCTTCCATTACCTCCCTGCACCTTCTGTTTCTCCTTCCTATCTATTCCTCCCTTGATGCGTTGGAATTTCTACCCACATCTGTACTATCCTTGATCATATTAACTGGGCTTGCTACAGCTGTGGGACAAATATCCCCAAGCAGCTGTTCCCTTTCTTTTACAGCCTCGAAACAATCCCTCAGAGTAGTTATCCCCTTCCCAAATGCTGTTTCCCTCAGTTCTGGCCTTAGGCCAACTCTAAAATGCTGGAATATGGCCCATTCCAGGTGATCTTTCTCCTCGTCGGCACATTTATAGTACTAGCAAATGAGAGCAGCCTGTTGTGAAAGTCAGAGGCACATTCTCCTTCCTTTTGCACTATCTTTTGGAGCTTCCAGAGGCTGAGTCCCACACTTTTCACCCTTGAAAACTGGAAAATGAGGATTTCCTTAAACCTCCAGTAATATAAAGTCTCTTTTAGGAGTGGCGAGGAGTAAAAGAAACTCTTTGCTCTTCCAACTAGCTTACCGCGAAGCAGAATGAGCAGCTGGAAGTCACTCCATCGTCCAATCTTCCTAAGCTCTTCTATGTAGTCAAAAAAGGCCCTCACATCATCAGAGTCCTCTCCAGAGAACTGAGAAAAAATCTGCTGAGGGTTTATGCTTTTAAAAAATTCTGGATCGCTCAGATCCGAACTAGATGGAAGAGACTTCTTGCCTGCTTGGCTTATATTTTTATATAAAGATTAAACTTCAAAGTCCCCTCCCCTTTTCTTCTTTCCAAAATTTTTAAAATGTCCTGATTGATGAGTATGAGACCAAAGACCAACTCACGATATTTGATCCAGTTCTTTTATTTCTTTGGATCAAACACATCCTGTCGACTGCGCCATTGTTATGTTGTTGTTTTTGGTTATAATTCACCTCTAATGTTCTCTTTGCACCTACTGAGATCTAGCTTCTAAACTGACTTTCTGGGGGCAACACTACAGATTTCTCTTCTCTTTTTCTCTTCTTTAAGCTCTGATGAAATTTATTTGTTTATGCTGCACCAGTTAGAACTCTAGGATAGAAATTCTTATCCAAAGAAACATTCCCAGAATTCAAGTAATACTTTATATAGATTAAGTAGTTAAGTAGATTAAGTTCTCAGTATACAATCATGGCCTTGACAATCTTAAATTTTCCCTTTTCCCTCTAAACATAGGTTTGATATTTTCGTGAGTGGTAAAATTCAATCTCTTACTCAGATAAACTCAGGTATATATGGGAAAGCACATTTATTAATTATCTAAGAAAGACTACAATTTATACAGCACATATAATCAAACAAATCAAGGTTAATACTAAAATACAAGTAAAACAGGGTAATAATAATCAAACAGACAAACTATTCAAACACACTCATAAGAATCTTATGTTCATCTATATCACGAACATGAATTTCGGTACTAAGCTAGATTACTGCTACTAAAGACCCATACACATTAAGCTTGTTCTGGACAACTTATGAACGTAGACTATCAGTCCAATTCGATTAAGATAACACATGAAATTTGTTTCTAAAATCTCGCTCTCTTCTTTTCTAAACTCTGTCCATTTTACACCTTCGTCACTAATAGAAAACACACAAAAGTGAAGATTTGTACATTACCACCTTGTTAGATGACCCTATGATCTTTCCGTCTGTTCTTTGTTATAGGTTGTCCCTCTACGATGAATTGCCGTCACGTGCTCGTCCCGAATTAGCCACATGTTTCTTCTGGGCTTACGAACTTCTTACGTCGTCATTTCTAACACGATTTTACCTTCAAAGGAATCTTTTGCTGCTTTCTCATCAGTTAGATCCACACCGATGGTCTAAAACTCAAACACTGCTGTCATCTCGTGCTATGTTTTCTTCTTTATTCGTCACTCAGCAACGGGAAACATGCTGCTGCTTTGCCGTCTTCACACATCTGTCGGGTGTCAGGCATGCTGATCCACTCGGGAACTGCGAGCAAGAGACCCACGGGGAGGGCACACGCGACCAGGTAACACCACAGGAACCAGGAGAAATAACGTAAAAAGGCAACAAGAGATCTCTCTCAACAATATGAGTCCGTTTTAATACCCTCTATTGTGCCCTCTTTCTGCACTCCAAACTTGTCTCCTATGCTCTCATTTTCTGCCCCCGAGTGGCGTCACCTCCTTGCTGTATGCGCATCGCTCTTTTTGGGGAATGCGAATCTCATGCACCTTCCACGAGTGCCTGTTCATCACACGTTACGTCATCTTTGGTGGTCAAACTGCAACCTTTGAACTTTTGTTCACATGATGATACAGGACTTTATACATGACATAGTTTAGTATTGATGTTTTTAACAAATTAAGATTTCATCCATTTTAGACAATAACATTAATCATAGTACAATTTAATATTTATTTCCTCCGATTTCATTTTTATTTAAGATTCAACCTCTTCTTTTATATTTTAATTCCTTTTTTAAGCAAGGTTATTATATGTATCTTCACATATTATGCCTGCTTTGCCAAGAGTGCAAATGTGCTTTTGCTCGATATTTTTCTCTTGTTAAATCTTGAATGGAGCGGTTCTATTCTTGATAGAGCCATCATTCAAGATCTAGCAGTGTCAACAATACATAGTCTTTACTTCAACTGGAATGGCTGTGTTTCCCTACAAAAAATTTGAGAAAGTCTGAACCTTATTGATTGTAAACAATGCATTTTTATAGTGTGTATATATATAATCTGCTCTACTATACTTGCACTTTAGCACTTAGCTTGTATCTTTTGAAATCCACTGATGTTATTCTATCTTTTTTGAATTGTCAATTCACTGAGAAGAATGATATGCAGGTTTTGAATTGAAATATTTGGTTATGTACTTTGTTAATAATGTTTTTGTGTCTACCAGTCATTTTTTTTCTATGTCATAAATACCTCTGAAGACCCATCAATTCTTTTACATACAATAAACAATTTGATTTTTTTAAGTTAGCAAACCAAATATTTAAATAATGAAGAATTTTAAAATATAGAACAGTATTCTTGAAACTGCAGGTGAAACAATTGAAATTTTATACATACCATCGCTTCAGACAGAGACAGCATACTGCCATAGTTATGAATCCAATGAATATTACTACAAGCAATGCAATCAGAACAGTCAGTGCCAAATCGAAATCTTCTTGCACAAAACCTATATACACTGGCTATGAAAAATGAAAAGAGCATTTTTGTACTATTGAAGTCATACCTTATTTAACTAGATATTCTATTAAAAATATATAATTAATGTATACCTACCACCACTCTGTGAATGTGAAGATCATCATATTGCAAACTAAGCAGCTTTGAATTAGAATCAACAGCTTCTAACACTTGAGTAATTGGAAGCATTTCATCTTGTTCATTAGCAACATGAATATATAAATCTGTCCTGAAAATAATAAGGGAAAAAATATATTGAAAACATTTATATCTCAAAGTATGATATACAAAAAAGCTTATATCTGAAATAATTAAGCATTTTTCACATATATGATAAATGCTGGGCATCTGTCAGATATGAGACATTTCTGGCAGAAGATCACAGGTGATCTGTCAGAAATTTTCCTCTATTTCCAAGAGGCTTATAAGAATATTCTATATTCTTACTTCTGTTCCTATTATGTTATCTTCTGTCATCTAGGTTTTAATAACACTAATAATCTTCATGCAAACAATCGATCAAAGTTCAAATTTTAACCCCTTATGAAGACAAAATGTTTTGTCAGTATTCATTTACCTGTCATGTTTTTCCCATTCTCTCTTCTATGACACATTGCACTGCCTCCTGTAACTCAAGCTATGCTCTCCATATTAGGCTGTCTTTGGTTCAACACTTTCTCAACAAAGACCAATCTTTTCACATGTAATCCATCTACAGCATATAATTGCCTCTTATCAAATTCTCTAATATTACATATTTCAATCTCTCTTCCTACACATTCTTGTTATGAAGTCATTTATTATTGGTACTTATCTCTACTGTACCAATACATTACTGTATTTCTCTTTCAAAGGCTTCTGATGTACAATATCTTAACACTTCCTCAAAGATAGCTTTTGCTATTTGTTCTGAAGTCCTCTCACAGCATTCATACCAATCAAGAGTACTACCAAATCCACACTGATGTTTTTTAAATATCAGTTATATGTTCTCTATCATTCTCCAGCACAAGTATGGAGATTTCATGACTCCATTTGTTCTGAACAGAATCCTTTTACATTATGGAAAATTATGGAGACAACTACTGTGTTAGAGCAAAACTTTAGTTTAACATAAACCAAAATAAACGCTCGACGTTTTGAACTTCATATCATGATCATCAAGGTGTGCTGAACAAAATGGTTGGCACAAACTGAATCACGGAATCCCCATCCATTATGGTTCCTCACTCTCTCTTTCTCTCCTGCCTGGTTGGCCGAGTAGTTAGCGTATTCCTATTAACCAATTACCATATGTACTGCTGTGACTTGTGTCCTGGTGCAGTATGACCTTTGATGTCTTTGCACCATAAAAAATAAATAAATAATAAATAAAAATCAAACTCTCTCTCCTCTTTCAAACTCCTGCATCTTTCTTGCTCTTCTCTCTCTTCCTTTACTCTCTTGTCCTTTTATCTTCTTTACACTTCCACCCACATTAGCTAACCTCTTCTTTCATCCTTTTTACCTCATACCTTAAATTCTCCACTTTGTTTTTCATTTCTTCCATTTCACTTTCTTCAAGCACCTACTTTCATTCCACACTCATTTTCACAAATTCTGTCATTATTCTTAGCTCAACTGCATTCTCAATCACATATCACCTCTTTATTATCCTCACCAGTAATCATGCTTGAATCTCTCAACTGGTACTCATTTAGATCTTCATTCTGAAACAGACTACTCCACTCTCTTTTTTCTCAGCTTTTCCACCCATTCATTGACAGCATGGCATCATTGAGCCTTTCTTATATTTGAGACCAATACATGTTTATACAGGTATTTCTATGGGTGGTAGTCCATTGAACTAGTAACCATCATTCTGCCACTTTCTGCTAGGTACCCACAATCATATTAGCAGTATTTGCTCACCCTCCATTTAGAGGCTAACTGCAAAAATCCACTCAATCTATTTCTCCTTCTCTTTTATTTACTTTCCTGTATTCTCTTGATGAAATCCTAACCAACTGTTTCCCAAGGACTTACTTTATATATAATATATATAAATCAAAAGATTGCTCCTTATCTCTTTAATCCCTGTTAACAAATGGCTAATGTATATATCTACATATATGTACACAAGAAGCATAAATCAACTTCACCACAACAAAGTAGCATAAATTCTCAGGATTTTCAAATCTTAGCTCCATTCACTTTAATCAAATACAACATTTTGCTTTAAACAACAAAGCCAAAACAACTCCTCCCCATGCAGTTTTTTTTTTTTTTTTTTTTTGCAATTAGGTTCATGATAATCACATAATAAATAAGTAGCATATATATTTAAGTTAAGGGATATTACATCCCATATTGTTTCATAGCTGAATATAGAAACTATGTAAAGTTCGGCGAGTCCAAGCGTAAGCAAATACCTGGATAGTGCACAACACCTGACCTATTTGGTAGTGCAACACTGAGGCAACTCATAGTAAGGGTGGAGCAAGCTCCAATCACTATTCTTGGTGTATACCCATAATGTGAAACCCAGCTCCTAGGAGCTGTATTACTGCTCTACATTATGAGAGGAGGTCACTACCCAGACCAGTTTCAACTTTTATTGAGGTCTCATCAGTGAGTAGGTAGATCTAGTTAATACCAAGTTTGTAGCGAACAGAACTTACATACCCTACTATAAGAATTGCCAAGAAGGTGTCCTAATAAAATAAATTACTAATTATATGAAGAGCCAAAGGCTTCAATTCGGCGACATAAACTTATTTATTGTAATTAAAATGAAAGGCCAAATGGCTAGTTTTCTGGCAACTTTATTAAGATATTAAAGGGATAAAAATCCTATGTTGTTATATAGCCAGTAAGTGAAACTCAAGATCGAGAACTACAATCTATGAGTTTCAATGCCGAAAAACTATCGGCGAAGGCAATTCGAAGCAAAGGTGGAGCAAGATCCCTCACTATTCCTGATATTCTCTCATAATGTAAAACACAGCTCCTAGGAGATGTAATACTGTCATTACATTATGAGGAGAGGTCACTACTCAGACCGGTTTCAACCTTTTTTGAGGTCTCATCAGTGAGTAGGTAAACCTGGAAGATATCCAAGCTTCTGTGAGACCTCAAACAAGGTTAAAACCGGTCTGGGTAGTGACCTCTCCTCATAATGTAATGACAGTATTACATCTGCTAGGAGCTGTGTTTTACATTATGAGAGAATATCAGGAATAGTGAGGGATCTTGCTCCACCTTTGCTTCGAATTGCCTTCGCCAGTAGTTTTTCGGCATTGAAACTCATAGATCGTAGTTCTCGATCTTGAGTTTCACTTACTGGCTATATAACAACATAGGATTTTTATCCCTTTAATGAACTTATTTATGTTAAGGAATATTACATCCCATATTGTTTCATAGCCGAATAAGAAACTCAGAGTTTCATGCCGAATATACAAACTATATAAAGTTTGGTGAGTCCAAGCATAAGCAAATAACTGGATAGTGCACAACACCTGACCTAGGTCTACCTACTCACTGATGAGACCTCAATAAAGGTTGAAACCGGTCTGGGTAGTGACCTCCTCTCATAATGTAGAACAGTAATACAGCTCCTAATAACTGGGTTTCACATTATGGGTATACACCAAGAATAGTGATTGGAGCTTGCACCACTCTTACTATGAGTTGCCTCAGTATTGTACTACCAAATGGGTCAGGTGTTGCGCACTATCCAGGTATTTGCTTACGCTTGGACTTGCCGAACTTTATATAGTTTCTATATTCGGCATGAAACTCTTCGAGTTTCTTATTTGGCTATGAAACAATATGGGATATAATATTCCTTAACTTAAATAAGTTCATGTCGCTGAATTGAAGCCTTTGGCTCTTCATATAATTAGCATATATATATTGGTCTAAAATCTATGTATAAAAATATGTTAAAATTTTCTTAGAAATACACAGGATAATAAATAAGTAAACTGCTAAGGTGTCCAAGATTGCACATAGGATTACTTGGTTGTTGAGGAACACACTGACATCCAGAGATAAAGAGGTTATTATTCCCCTTTATAAAGCATTGATACTTCCATATTTGGATTACTGTGCTCAGGTCTGGTCACCTGGATTCCTTAGAGATGAGGAGGCTGTGGAAAGGGTTCAGAGAAGAGTGACCAAGTTGGTGAGTGATATAAAAAATGCTCCCTACATTGATAGATTGAGAGCTTGTGGATTGCAGAGATTGGTTGATAGGTGAAGAAGGGATATGATAGAAACATTCAAATTACTGAAAGGTTTTTATAGGATTGATGCAGGGGAAATGTTTCAGCTGTGTGACAGTGATGGAAGAACAAGAGGTCATCCCTGGAAATTAAAGAAGAGTGTGGTTAACAATGGTGTCAGAACAAGGTTTTTTGCCTGGAGGGTGGTGAATGAGTGGAATTCATTGCCTGACTTAGTTGTGAGCTCTTTGTCTGTAAATGAATTCAAGAAGAGATATGACAGATATTGTTTTGCTAGTTTGGGTCTCCCGTGATGAGTCTACTGACTCCATGGAGATACCCGTAATAATAATAATAATAACAAAATGGCATAAACAGATAAAAATCAGTATAGAAAAACATCATCACAGGAGGGCACTGTACTACACTTTGCCACACACATCTAACTGTCTCTCCTACTACACACAGCTACCATCAATGCCATCCACTACCCATCACCACAACAACAGTATTTTTTGTCTGTAAGTTTTGTGTATTCTGAAGACTGATTTGCCTGCATGCAAGATGAAAAACCTGAGAGTCTAAGAGAAAAAACTCTGCTACCTCCATACGAGATTGGCTAACTCACCTTCAAATGAAAAAGCTCATATAAAGATTTCTCTTATAATGATGAGAATCGAACTTAGGCCTTTTCCAGTCGAAAGGTGCAATATATCATCATTCTTCCAATTGTGCTATGGAGGCGCATACATATATACAACAAATTAAACTAATAAGTATATAACTTATGAGATGTTAATGCTCTGTAAAAATATAAAAACTGGGGTGATACCCGAGTCTCATAAAATTTGCCTTAGTGTATAAGGCTTAGACAGTTGATGAAAGTGACTAAAATAATGACTGTGCTCTTGCTAAAATGAGGACAGTCAATTAAAATATGAATGAATGACTGATAGTCCAATATCACAAAACTCACACAGCGGATTTGGCAATGCTGGACATATGCAGAGCCATACAAGGACAGTTTCCTCTTTTCCATCCCTGAAAAGCCAAAATTTAATTTCATGCTTGATTCAACAGAGCTTATTTGTCTCTTTGTTCCATAACGACTGCCACTGGAATAAAAGTTTGTGTCTGATGATCTGATTGTAATCAGTGTAGGGTACAGGAAAAGGGTGGATGCTGAAGAAACCAGCTGATCAGCATGCAGTATCTGTAGCCTTGTTTCTTTTAATCCCAACATAATTTGGAATCCAATTGAAGCACATATCTTAAGTGAAGCTTTTGTAATCGAGAAAGCAATGTGTTTCTGTGGCTCTAGCCTTCTTTTTGCCTATAAAGAGTTCTCTGAATCTGTATATATTATGCACCTTTGGTAGTCATGCAATTTTAGATATAATTTAAAGCAAGATCTATAGCTCAATAGTAAAGTTGTTACATTCTAGTGGAATTTATGCAGATATAACGCTGTCAGGAAAGACAGCACAAGATAGCACTAAGTCCTCTGATTTTAAGCCATCTGTATTCCCTTCTATGTGCTTGAAAGAGTTGCTGACAGACAATGGGAGGATGTAATATTTTGGTAGCTTACAGAAAGAAAAGCTAAATAGTGCTAAGTATGGATAACATGATGGAAGTGTGTTTAGTGGCATCTGGGCTATGTTGTCCAACCCAATATCTAGAGCTCATAAGAGATCATTAATTTCATACCAAAAGGTCATATGGCAATCTGACAGGTGTTGTATGGATGGCAGTGAATATCTGGATAGGCATATGGAAGGTATTGCTTCCTGTGTTTAGGAAAGAGAGAGAGAGAGAGATTATTGTTGTCAAGCATACACTCAACTTGTCTTCTGATGCTTGTTGGAGCACCCCCCCCCCCCCCACACACACAGTGTTGTGTTCATTTAAATCCCTCATTAAAGGTAATGGGGATGGCAAATGAAATATGTCATCAAAGTCTGCAGCAGGAGGAATGCAGATTCAGTATACTTTTATTAGAGTTCTGAGAATCAGATAGCACTGCTTTGTATTGAGTAGGACTTGCTGGAAAGGGGTATGGTTTCACACAAGGATCATAACTCCTCCATCCTCAGGTCCAGCCCCTGTCCCATTCTTATGAATGATGGTAGTATTTTGTAATGCCAGATCATCTCTTGGCTTTAGGTATGTTTCCTACAGACAGACGCATACTGTCTGTAGGAAACTGGTTTACTACTGGTTTATAATTCTACAACAGGGAGTTAATGTCATTGAAGTTTTAATGGAATCCACAAGGATTATTATTTTTTAATAATAATCCTTGTGGACTTTATTTCTTTTTGGTGGTATCACCTGATCAAATTGTATTTTTATTGGCTTAAAACCACAATGGAAAATAATAGTACAACATGAATTTCATGCCTAGTAACCATATTGAGTAGTTTTGTTTTCATTAACTTTGGATTTTTTTCTTTTATACAGAATTAAACGGCTGAATAAGAAACAAAGAATATCTACATGGGGTGCTTAAGGGTTAGAGCTATATAACTGGGAGAAGACCTCCACATAGCCTTTTAAGGAATGAAGAGAACCACCTGGGACCGCTGACCGAATGTCCAATCCTCACTGTATCATGGTGCACTCTGTTAGGTATCTACCTGGATAATAGGATAAACTGGCAAATTGGAACTTAGTTGACCAAATTGTATTCCTATTGGCTTAAACCACAAGTAAATGATGGCATAACATGAGAGAATTTCATACTGGCCAAGATGTCCGGTTAAACAAGGTCCCTGTTGTTTTCATCAGGGAACTGGGACGAACAGTACAAAGTGAGCTACTGGAACAAATCCCAGAACACATCCCAACTCAACATCAGCAGAGTTCAAGGTTGGTAATATCAATGTAAGAAGCATGAATGGAAAAGAAATGGAAGTAGCAGAAGAATTGGATAACCATCACATTGACATTAATAGGCATGACTGAAACAAAGATGACAAAAACAGATGAGATCTTTCTAAGCAACAAATACAAAATGTTATGTTCAGGCAATGGCAATCAGGGAAAAGAGAGAGAGTAGCTATAATATTCAACACTAAATATGAGGATAATCTTCTTGAATGGCAGGCAATATCAAGTAGAGTGATGATGTGGGCAAATATCAGAATGGGGAACTGGACAATGAAACTTATTTGTGCTTATGGTCCCCCACAGAAGGTTCTACTAAAGAAAAAAGAGGAATTTTTTGAGGTATTAGAGAAGGCAACTGACACGATGAATAAGGAAATGTTCTTCATTGTCGAGATCTAAACAGCAGAGTAGAAAATGATTACTATACATACAGAAATGTTTTGAAAAAATGTGGAGAAAAGGGCAAAGCTAATAATAATGGTAAGTGCCTGCTGGATTTCTGTTCAGGATATGGATTAGTTATTACCAACACTCTGTTCCAACATAAAAATGTGCACAAATTCACATGGAGGGAAGACAAGAAATAAGAAAAAGTCTAATTGACTATGTTATAATTGATAGTAATGTTTTTCCACTGGTTCAGGAGACACAAGCCTATACAAAGGATTTGAAATAGGAAGTGAACAGGATAAAATTGAATTTCATACTGAAAATCAATTTTATCCTCTGAAAGCTGCTCAAAATTTGGCCAATGATCTGGCCAAAGTTGAACAGCTTTCGGAGGTGAACTGTACTTAAATACACAAACATCATTGGAAAAAAAAAAGAATTTGAAAACAAGAACCAAACCTTTAAGAAAACATTGCTTGACTTAGCCAGAGAGGCATGTAGTGAAGTTGTTTGTAAGGAAAAAGATCCGAACTCCATTGTGGACTCAGAAAGTAAGAGGCAGTCAAGGAAAATTGTATCCTCGATTACCTCTTCCTTGAATAACATATTAAATGGTTTTATGAAATTAATGGAAGTGAAATGTTTAAATATATTACAAATAGTCAGAGCCATCCATGGAAGTTTTGTAAACGTGTGCTTAGTAGAGTTGTTTGGGCCAGATTTTTTGCATGAAGAGTGGCAAGTGAGGGGAATGGACTGACAGAATTGGTTGCGAGTTCTCTGACAGTGAATGGATTCAAAGAAGAGGTGACAGGATTTGCACATATAATGGTTAATTTGAATCTTCCACAATGTGTCTCTGGACTCCATGGAGATGCCGTAAAATAATAATAATAACTTTTTCATTTAATGTAGCATTATCATAATTATTCTGTATCCCCCTGCACAAGGGTACATATCAGGAATTTGAATGAATATCTATATCTGAAAGTTATGCAAAAAGCCTGCATTCACTCTTTTCAATTGGGAGGTGACTATTAATGAAGTTGTAAGATAAATGCAGATTAGATTAATATATGTTCTGTCTATAATTAATCCACAACAGATGTTGATTCTATAATGATGATGTGCAAAAAGATTTCCGAACAATTCATGAAAGAGCATAAGCGGAACCGTTCTGATATCTACATCTGTTTTCTGAACCAGTATTTATTCTGAGAAAAGTGATGCAGTGAGCATATTCAAAACTTGTATGTTTCATTTAAATTATTTAAATTATAATAAAAATAATAATTTAAATAAGTGTATACTGTACATACATTTCTAACCTATCCTCATGTACATTTACATGAATAGTTAATTTTAAGGACTTTAAAATGATAACATTCTGATTTTGTAGATGTATTTTTATTTAACTCACCACTTTCGGATTATTTTATTCTTCTCATTCACATGGTACCTGATGTCATCAATTACAACAATTCCATTTGTTGCATTTGACAGCATTCTAAAACAGGAGAAGAAAAAGAAATCAATAATAAACAGAGGCAGTATGGTCAAAATACATGTGTACTGGATATAAAATTATCAATTTGCAATCTTTGAAATGTAAAAACACAAGCATTGCTTATTTTTTCTCTTGTTAATTGAAACTGTTATCTTACAAGACCAAATAATTTCACAGTTTGATTTAATTGCTGTGAAGATGTTTAGAACACAAAGTATAAATAAATGGGATATATGAATTTTCTACAGATTGCATTTCTGATTCCTTTCATTACCGATAACAAGTTGCATTATTACATATTATTGGAAACTGTAAAAAATCTCTGTTCATGAGCTGTATATCATATTTACTGGGTGTCTGTTCTATCAAACTGCTTTTCTATAACTGCTAGAATAGAAATCTATGGGAAATGATTAGAATATATATGTTATATCAGACAGGAATATTTTTTGACTCTTTTCTTAAGACTGTGTGAGCAGATAACTTCACTTTATTCTTTGAAATCATGTGATATAACATTCTTCAAGAACGTACTATTACTTGTAATCACAAGGTCTTTTGTAAAAAGATGCTTGCATAAAAGTGATGCTTTAGATTAGTGATGCTGTCAGGTGAAAGAATTAACTGTTTTGGCTGACACTAATGACCTGAAGGGTTAGTGATATTGTGCAAGGAAGGAGGAGGAGGAGGTGGTTTTAGGAAGAAGTGGAAAAAAAAAAAAAGATGAAGAATGCAAGTCTCCTGCCATACTACAATAGAGGCCAACCAAAGACAGAGGCATTGATACCAAATCAATTAATCAATATGCAGACTGTTCAGAAGAAATTATGTAGGGTTTGTTGATCTATGGTTTGAATTTAAGTAATGATAGACTACATTTAAACAGATTTGGATTTAGGTGTCTACAGAGAGAGAGAGAAAGAAAGAGAGCTTTGTTCACTGAAAAGGTGGTACTGCAAAGACAGGAAAACTAAAGCAGTTAGTTTTCATTTCAATAAATTATGGAGACTACGACGATGTTAAGAATAATTAGTTTAATTCTGGACGTTTTGACTTTCATATTAAGGTCATCATCTGGAGCATGCGCACATAAACACACACACAAGCAAGCTATGTTATATTTCAAAGAGCTTGACAACATAGCAGTGATTCAATCAATCATTATTTTACTGCCCTGACCACTAGTGAAAAAACAACAAAAAAAAAATTACATCAAAACTATATCCTATTTATAACATGATCAGAGAAAAACTCTCAAATTAATATCTTTAATACAGCAACAGTGGTGGCCTAATCAATAAATTAAAAAGTGTTTGCAATTATAATTACAAAGGCAGATAACAAAGATGGTTTCAGGACTGTACAATGTTAATTATGAGGATCGGCTAAGGGAATGTGGACTGCAGAGTTTGGTAGATAGAAGAATGAGAGGTGATATGATTGAGACTTTAAACTGTTGAGAGGCGGTTACAGGGTTGACAATGGGGAGTTCTTTTGCTTGGTTGAACAGCAGGAAGGAGTGATGACAAGGAGCTATCCCTGGAAGTTACAGAAGGAAAGTGTGGACAAGAGGGTGAGGAGTGGTTTCTCTGCATAGAGTGTGTTTAAGGAGTGGTATGATAGACTTCATAATTCCTAGAAGGGATCTCCCACAATGAGCCTTGATAGACTTTGTGTTTCCTAGGAAGGACCTCCTACAATGAGTCTTTTGACTCCATGGAGGCCTGAATAATAATAGTAATAATTTATTATTATTACTTGACACCTAGGAATCCAAGGACTCATCACAGGAGAGTACTCGACTCCACTACACACATCTCACCATCTTTCTTACTACTTATTTCTCCTACTACAAGCAATTACAATCAACGCCATCTACTGCCCATCACCGCCAACAAAATAGTAAATTTTGTCTGTAAATTGCTTGTGTTCTGATGATCAATTTGCCTATATGACTCAGTCTCAAATGAAAAAAGCCCATATAAAAATTTCTCACATAACTACGAGAATCAAACATGTAGAAAGGCTTATGTGTTCATCATACATGTTGATTAATTTTGACGGTATATGTTAGAACACAGACTGATAAGTAAATAATTATTTATTGACTTATTGCAGATATTTCGCTGGTGTTATAACCAGCATTTTGAGAGCACAAAGAATAGTTTGTCACAATACACGAGACTGTCACAATATGTCAATAAATGGGACTAGTTTGAACAGTTGTAGCAACAACACAAAGACTAAAGTCTTAATTAGCCCCCCCCCCCTCTATGTTTAAAAAAAATACAGAGAGAGAGAAAGCAGTTACTAGTTATGTCTTAAGATGAGTGGTTCCCAAATCTTAGGCAAACTTATACAGCAATATTTGTTGAGATTCGGAGTATGTTTCAAGGCTTCTGTTGCTTCCATTAACAATCTCTCTGACTTGTAAAAGCTTCTGTGCAGTACTTTTGTTTACTTCCAGTTGATCCTGTGTGCAGGGGTATCCAAAGCATGGTCTGCTAGACTAAATACATTTGGCACCATTGCTATGGCAAGTCAGATCTAGCAGACTATGCTTTGGATACTCCTGCACACAGGATCAACTGGAAGAAAACAAAAGTACTGCACAGAAGCTTTTACAAGTCGGAGAGGTTGTTCTTAGAAGCAACAGAAGCTTTGAAACATACTCCGAATCTCAACATATATGGCTGTATAAATTTGCCTAAGATTTGGGAGAGAGTCATCTTAAGACATAATTAGTACCTGCTTTCTTTCTTTCTCTCTATTTTTTTTTTAACATAGAAGGCACGTAATTAGGACTTAAGTCTTTGTGTTGTTGTTGCTACAATTATTCAAACTAGTCCCCATTGTTACAGCACATTGTTGTAGTCTTGCATATTGTGGCAAACTGCTTTTTGTGCTTTGAAAATGCTGGTTATAACACCAGTGATATATCAGCAATAAGTCAATAAATAATTATTTACTTATCAGTCTGTGTTCTAATAAATACCATCAAAATTATTCAACGAGAATCAAACTTAGGCCTTTTCCAGTTGAAGGGCACAATATACCATATTGTATATAGAGGCTAATGATTTCACATTAATTGCCTTAGTATCTCACAATGCAATACACACACACACACACACATATACATACATATATATGCAATGATGAGATATTATTATTATTATTATTATTATTTTGGGCGACTCCAGGAGTCCTTAGACTCATCGAGGGAGGCCCTAAACATCATGTCCACACAACTATACGACATTCTCTCATACCTTGCTTTGAACTCGCTAACTGTCATAGCACCCACAACAGACTCTGGCAGCTTATTCCAATCATTTACCACTCTAAAAGTAAAGAACCCAGCTCTAACACCCCTGCTAACCACACTCTTGCCCAGCTTCCATAGGTGTCCCCTAGTTCTCCCACCACCAGTCCTGATCTCAAAAATATCCTCTGAATTAATCCTATAGAATCCCTTTAGCAATTTGAATGTCTTGATCATATCTCTCCTCCTCTGCCTATCAACTAGATTCTGCAACCCACAAATCTTCAACCTGTTCTCATATGGTTCATTCCATAGACCTGTTATCATCTTAGTCACTCGCCTCTGGATCCTCTCCACCTCCTCCCCATCAAGAAGGAACCGAGGTGACCAAATCTGGGCACAGTAGTCGAGATGAGGTCTTATCAAGGCTCAGTACAGAGGTACAATAACTTGCTTGTCTCTGCTCGTCAAGGTATTTTTCAACAACCAAGTAAGTTGATGAGCTGATTTAGCTACTTTTGCAGTGTGCCCCCTAAACTTCATCTCCCTATCCACCAACACTCCCAAGTCCCTGGCCTCATCAATCTCTTGGAGTACAGTTCCACCAATGTGGTATACTGCTGCTAATCTTTTCACCCCAAAATGCATAACCTTACATTTTGTCACATTAAATCGACATCCATTCTCCTTAGCCCAGAACTCCAATCTATCTAAGTCATCCTGCAAGACTTTGACATCTTCTGCATTCACTATTGCCCTACCCAACTTTGCATCATCAGCGAACAAATGAATTGTTCCACTTAGATCCTTCCCTATATCGTTAATGAACAGATTAAACAGCAGTGGCCCAAGAACAGAACCCTGCGGCACACCACTAGTCACAGGCCGTCTTTTGGACTCTACTCCTGAATAAACTACTCTTTGATATCTCTCCATCAACCAACCACCTATCCACCTCACCAACCCTATATCCATTCTCATATGTTGTAGTTTACGGATTAGTATTCCATGTGGTATCCTGTCAAACGCCTTTGCCAGGTCCAGCAGTATCACTGTAAACCCATTTCCCTTATCCAGTTCAGCCGTCACCTTGTTATAAAACTTGAGCAAGTTACTGAAGCATGATGTACCCTTCACAAAGCCATGCTGTCCCCTGTACAGTATCTCGTTTTCATCAATCCATTCCTGTATTTTTCCCTTGACTACTTTCTCTAAGACCTTGACAACGACTCCTGATATGCTGATCGGTCGGTAATTTGCAACCGTAGCCTTGGATCCTCCTTTATGCAGTGAAACTATTTTCCCCTCTTTCCACACCTTCGGGACTAAGCCAGACCTGAGACTCAGATTAAACAACATGGTCAAGGGCACTGATAATTCTTAGCCGCTTCACGCAAGACCTGTGCCGGTATACCATCCAATCCCACATATGTGTTCACATTAAGGTTCTGTAATAGACTAGTCACCTCCACTTCATTCATCACTATTCCCGTATAAACTAATGGTTCCTTCATTTTTTCAATGTCACCACCTGGATGATATGCTTTTGCAAAGTGCGCGCTCAGTAACTCCACTATATCGACTGATTCAGTGACCTCCTTACCATCGTCATTCCTTAAAATCATTTTACCGTGTATAGTTTTTTTCTTGCTTGCAGCATATTGAAAGAACTGTTTTGGATTCTCTTTTGCTTGCAAAGCTAGTTTCCTTTCATAGTCCGCTTTTGCTTTTTTTACCACACTCCTTACCTTTCTGGCCTGCACTTTATACCGTTCGTGTGCCAGCAGGTCACCCCTTTCTTTAAATTCCCTCCACAGTTGTTTCTTTTTTTGCAGCTCAAGCTTAATGGTGTTATTCATCCATTTAACCCCTACTTGTTTTACTATTCGGACCCTGGGTATACAATCAGCCATTACCTCCTGTAAATGTTCCTTGACCACCTCCCATGCTCTATTGACGTCCAGCCCTTGCAGTTGTACATGCCATGGCACTGATCCAAGCAATCTCCTAAGCTTGTCATACTTGCCAGCACGGTAATTCCACATATACCCTGTCTTAATCGAAAATTCCACACCTTTAGCCACCTCCCAGGTCAAGACCTTATGATCACTCTCACCAATAGGTGGCAACATGGTCATATTCATTACAGTCAAATTCTCAGATGCTATTACCAGGTCAAGCACTCTCACACCCCTAGTATTTTCAATTACACGCTGTCTCAGATAGTTATCCCTTAATAATTGAATAAAATCCTTTTCCTTCCTCACGTGTCCTCTCCTCCTTCCAATCAATGTTACCATAGTTGAAATCCCCCATAATAATTACCCTCTTTCCACTCATTTCATCAATTTCCCTATGCATACTATCTCCACCATCTATTCCATCACCTGGTCTATAGCAGCACCCAACTATATATTTTATTCTGCCAGTCTCAATCACACACCAAATAGCCTCAAATGAGCTCCTTTCACTATCCTGCGATACAACTTCAATTCTCCTTGGCTGCAGTTCATCAGCTATCATCAATAATACCCCTCCCCCTATTTTATTCTCTCTGTCCCTCCTAAACACACTATAACCTACACATTCTATCTCACTAACTATATCTTCTTCCGTCAGCCATGTTTCACTAATGCCAATAACCTGTTGCCAGGAAGAGCCAATCAAGGCCAAAAATTCTTCCTTCTTGTTCCTAATACTCCTGGCATTAGTATACACGAAATGCAGTGATCCCTTAGTCCCACCCCTATATTGATACGTTATTCTAAATGACCCATTCCCATTTTTTGTCCTTAGTGCTGGCTCGGGTACATTATATACATTCTTACATTCATCTGTCTCACTGATGTCTGCATATCCATTCCCCCCCCCTCCTTGGTAGTTCTAGTTTCCCTGGTTTTGCACATCCATTTTCCCTTCATTCAGCAATACTCTTTCCAGTCTCCGCACACCAAGTCCATTCAAATGCAGGCCATCCATCTTGTATAAGTCCTTTCGCCCTTCAAACTCATTCCACACGTCCACAAATTCCACACCACACCGTCTGCATAACCTACGTATAATGTCATTTGCAATTATGGCCCTCCTCCTAAACTCCTCTCTGTCATACCACGGCAATAGACTAATCATTCTAACTCTGTCACTCTTTTCTTTCGCTACCTTTAACAATACTTTCAGGTCCTCTCTCATAAAAAATTTATCACCTTTCAATTCATTCGTACCCGCCACAATTAATAATTCTTTCACCTAAGATAGCAACTGAAAGTAAAGAAAATGAGTTTCTTGAGTTTTTGAGGGATAACTACCTCAGACAGTATGTAACTGAGGGCACACAAGGATTTAGGGTCTTGGATTTGGTCATCTCATCAGAGGATGTAATTATAAATGAGTTGTCAAATCATCCACCAATTGGTGAGAGTGACCATGAGGTGATTATCTGGGTGGTTGCCAGCAGTGTGAGGACCTCTGTGAGAAAAGGGTATATTTGGAACTACAAGGGGGGTGATTATGAAGAGCTCAGCAGACAGCTTGTGGGTGTAGCATAGAATGAGGAGTTAGCTGGAAAAGAGATCAATGCAGCTTGGGGGATTTTCAAAAACTGTTTGGTAGATGCAATGTCTAAATGTATTCCAAGAGTGAGAAGGTTAAATAAGGTGGGTGTGAGATGGATGAATAAAGAGATTAAGCATGCGTAACAGAGAAAAAGAGCATTGTGGAGGCAACATAAGAGAAGTGCAAATAGCCAATTCCATGAGGTCTACAAAGACCAAGCAAGGAGGGTGACTTGGTTGGTGAGGGTAGCTAAAGAGAGGTATGAACTTGTTGGCTAATGAGCCAAAAAGAATCCTAAGGAATTCTTTCGATATGTAGCCAGCAAAAGAAAGAATAATTATGGAAGGATGACATTGATGACATCTGCATCAGCTGTCTTTATACCATTGAGAAAATAGTATAAAGACAGCTGATGGAGAATTTGTGGTGGAGATACTTAATGAGCAGTTGATAAAAAAAACACTAGAAACTCTTCAAGAAATCTTTTCCCAATTAAAATTAATTTTTTTATTTATGTCGTGTCGTGTCTTCTATTTCTATACTACTTATGAATTAGCAATAGTTGCAGATGCTTAGTCACAGGTAGTGTGCAATGCGTAGTGTGTATTCTCAAATCATCTACTCAACAAGGGTCCCCCCCCCTCAAGATTAAATTCTAAGAGCACTACTGGTTCCAAGGATATCCTAGCAGTAGGAACCTTGTTTAGAGAGTTGAATATTGATGTCTCTTCCAGTCAATACCATCAAATGGAGGTACTTTAACATCAGAGATCCAATCTGTTACATGTGTTGCTGATTGAAAACAGTAGAACATGCATTCTACAGTTGTCCTCTTGCCCTGAGAATTTGTATCAGTTTATGTAATGTCTTGAGCATAACATTACTTACAACAGAACAGGTATTTTTTTTCAGTATACACCACCTGTAAGCAAAGGGAAGAGAATTTTGATTTTCATAATTAATGAATTCAAATACAATTGATGGAAGGTTAGTAAAAAACATGGATTTGAAAGCCAGCAATATGACATACAAATGCTTTATAACAGTGTTTCTCAACCTGTGGTTCGCGATGATGAGACAGGTGGTCTGCAGGCAGACTTAAATAAATAAATATATATTTTTTAATTATCCAAACAAAACAAATTAAAATTGAATAAATAAGTAAAAATTATTGAAATAAAATGGATACTTAAAGAGCCAACAAATAGTGGCAGAATGTTCATTACATGAACATACTGTCATTACAATAATTAGTAGCGGCAGAATAACGAGTAATAAAGGGGGTGAATCGAACAACAATATGGTTTTATTGCTTCCGCCTTCCCTTGCTGTTTTGCCACATTTGAAGTAAATGTGTTATCCACATTTCAACCAATTGCTTGTTGTTTATTGATTTTTATTATTATTATTATTATTATTATTATTATTCAGGCCTCCATGGAGTCAAAAGACTCATTGTGGGAGGTCCTTCCTAAGAACATAAAGTATGTCAAGACTCATCGAGGGGAGGTTCCCCCTAAGAAACACAAAGTCTATCATACTACTCCTTAAACTCATTGACCGTTCTCGCCCTCACCACTCTATCAGACAGTGCATTCCACGGCTCAACCACCCTCCATACAAAGAAACCACTCCTCACCCGTTTTTGCTCACAGTTTCCTTTCGTAACTTCCAGGGATGGCCTCTTGTCATCACTCCTTCCCACTGTTCAACCAAGTGAAAGAACTCCCCAGTGTCAACTCTGTAACTACCTCTCAACAGTTTAAAAGTCTCAATCATATCACCTCTCCTTCTTATATACGCCAAACTCTGCAGTCCACATTCCCTCAGCCGATCCTCATAACTATCCTTGTACAGTCCTGAGACCATCTTTGTCATCTGTCTTTGTATCTTTTCCACAGTTAATTTATCCCCTTCAAATCCTGGGGACCAAATCTGAGAACAATAATCCAAGTGTGGTCTGATCAGAGACTGATACAACGGAATGATAACCATCTTATCTCTGCAGGTCAGTATCCTTCTCATAATTGCAGCAATCCTCTGGGTTACCTTCACCACCTTTCCAATATGTCCCCTAAACTTCAGGTTTCTATCAATCATCAACCCCCAAATCTCGTCTCCCCAACTTCCTCCAGTATATCTCCTCCCATAAAGTATGCAGTGTCCCATCGAAGTTTTCCAAACCTCAAGACCTTACATTTTGCTGCATTAAACTGAGAACCCCCATTCATTTGCCCATCTATGTAGCTTATTCACATCCGCTTGCAGGGCTACCACATCTGCACTATTACTAATAATCCTTCCCAGCTTCGCATCATCCGCAAACAACTGAATATCCCCTTGCAATCCACTGGCAATGTCATTGATATAAAGGTTAAACAATATAGGTCCTAGTACTGAGCCCTGTGGGACCCCACTTGTAACCTTCTGTCTCCTTGATACCTATCAAAGAGACAGAAGGTTACAAGACAGAAGGTCTTGCCTTCCAAACTCTCTGATACCTATCAGACAGCCAATCCAGAATCCAGTTGACCAATCTGACATCCAGACCCATGTGTTGCAACTTAAATATCAGCTTATCATGTGGCACCCTGTCAAATGCCTTTGCTAAGTCTAAGAAAATTGCAGTATATGCCTTTCCCCTCATCTAATGTTCTTGCAACTTTATTATAAAAGGCTAGCATATTGCTAAAACAAGAGCGCCCCTTCACAAATCCATGTTGACTCTCACAGATAACATTACGTTCATCTGCCCAGTGCTGTATACGGTCCCTCACTACTTTCTCCAAGATCTTAACAACTACTGATGACACACAGACTGGTCTATAATTAGACACTCCCAGTCTGTTACCACCCTTATGCATTCTTCCATCCTTCCATTCCCTGGGCACCTTTGCCGAAGCCAGACTTTCATTGAAAAGCCAGGTTAAAGGCACTGTCAGTTCCCTAGCACATTCTCTCAAAACTTGTGGTGAAATACCATCCAGTCCCAAAGCTTTATTGACATCCAAAGTTCTCAGTATCTGAAACACACTCTCCTCCTGTACCTCTAAACCTTGAACCTGCCCTATTCCTCTAGCATTAAAACTGACTCCTCCAGGATGAAATACTCCAATAAAGTGGTCATTGAACAATTCCACTATGCCCTCTGCATCAGTCACTCTATTCCCATTTTTATCCCACAATATCATTCTTCCACAGTCATTTCTCCTCCTACTGGCCACATAGCTAAAAAATTCCCTAGGATTTTCTTTGGATCTTAGGGCCAATCTCTTCTCATATTCCAGTTTTGCTTTCCTTACCGCACTAGTCACTCTTCTGGCCTGTGTCTTATATTCTTCACGCATCCTCTCTTCACCTGTCTCCTTATATCTTCCATAGCCTCTTTTTCACATACGATTCCTGTTTAATATTGTTTGTCATCCACTTTACTCCAAATTGTGTCCTCTTTTTTTTTCACTCGTGGTATACAACTTACCATTGCTGCTAACAAATATTCTTTCACAATTTCCCATGCACTAACGATATCCCGGCCTTCCAATTCCTCCCTCCATGAAACTTCCCGAAGTTGATGTCTAAGACTATTATAATCACCTGCATTATAATTCCACATAAGTTCCCCTCTCTTTGATACTCCTGCATGTCTATTCATTTTCCAAGTCAAAACCATATGGTCACTCTCTCTCCAACTGGTGGGAGAGATGTCATCTCAGTTATTATCAACTCTTCTGATGTTATAACCAAATCTAAAACTCTTGAACCTCTTGTTCCCTCTGTTACATGTTGCCTAAGACATTTGTCCCTCAAGAATTCTAGAAATTCCATTCCACTATTGCTACATGCATCTTCCTCTCTCCAATTTATACTACTGTAGTTAAAATCTCCCATAACAATCATTCTTCTCGTACCTGCCAAACTTAGCTGTCTAAACATCTCCTGGTCCCCATCCTCCGTGCTCCTGGGTCTGTAGCAACACCCCACTCAATATCCTGTCTTGCCTACCTCTACCTCACACCATATGCTCTCGAAATCATTTGTCTCACTTCCTTCCAAAGCCTCCACTCTTAGAGGACATACGTCATCACTTATCATAAACGGTACCCCACCACCATGCTTTCCCCTCCTATCTTGACGAAAAATGCTATACCCTGCGACTTCTATTCCTGTTATTATATCCCCTTCTGTTAACCACGACTCAGTGATCCCAATAATTTTTGGCCAGGCTGATGCTATCGGCACCACCAATTCCTCTCCCTTATTCCGGATACTCCTGGCATTAGTATAAAGCATATAAATGCCATTGTTTCTATACCCAGCATTTTCCCTTCTAGACTCCACTGGGCTCAGTGTTACCTGACATTGTCTCCCTTCTCCCAAGTATCCATTCCCACAAGAGGCCACCCCTGCTATAATCCTCCCTGGGACACACTGACTCGTTCAGAACAGCAATCTCTCCAGATGCCTACATCCTTCCTCATTCATATGTAAACGGTCTCTCGCATACAATTCCTCTCTTTCCTCAAACGCACTCCAAGCATCCACATATACCAGTCCTCTCTTGTCACACATTCTTGCTATTATGCCATTCAATATCACCGCTCTTCTGCTCAGCTCATCATTATCATATCTAGGCAACACACACTATTTTTCCTCTCTCTGTCTTCTTCCATACAGTCTCAAGTAAAAACCTCATATCTCTCGCTGCCTGACTTACATTACCACTCGAGTCATTCATTCCTACCATCACAATCATCTCATCCACCCTTTCACCTCTCTTAATTGCCACATTATTATTGAAGGTTTTCCTCCTTCAACCAAGGCTCAGTATATCTTCAGAAGTGCTATGTGATATTTGGACAAAGTGTGTCGTGAGTTAACCCCAGCATTTATATAATTTTCGGAAACATTTCTTAATAATGGAAAAGTGACTTAGAACTAGGACTTTGAAAAGAAAAACAAATGAAACAGGTGATGCTAACCCTAATTGTGATAAATTAGGATAAACGTGTTGTAACGGAGAGTAATTCTGATATTATTAAAGTAGAAGAAACAAGCAGTTCAAAGAAAAAATACATAGAAATATAACAGTTCATATTTGGAATTCAGGTTTACTTGGTGTGGAGATGAAAGTGAACAGAAACCTCAATGTTTTTTGTGTCATGAAGTGTTGTCGAACAAGTGTATGAAACCTACAAAACGCAGATGATATTTAGAAACTAAACATTGTGATGTGAAAAATAAGCCAATTGAACTTTTTCAGCAATGCTTAAGGACATTATCCCATTATTTCCCATTATCATGGGAAATATATAGTTTCAGCCATGGGTTCTATTAATAGCGAGGCACTGGAAACATCCTGTCCCTTAAGTTCGCACATAGCAAAAACAGGGAAACCTCATTCTATCACAGAAAATTTACTACTTCCAACTATAAAAGATGTGATAAAAACTATGTTTGACAACCATTTACTAAAAGATTTTGATTTGATTCCTCTTTCAAATGACACTGTCGGTTGCAGAATTAATGATATGGCAGGTGATGTAGAATCTCAGTTAATAGAAAGAGTTAAATAGAGCCCTTATTGTGCATTACAAATAGACAAGACTACTGATGTTATAAATGATGTGCAGTTAATATGCTATGTAAGATATGTGCATGATAACAACATTCATGATGATATTCTGTTTTGTAGAACTTTGCCATCCCAAACAACTGGAGAAGAAATATTTCACACTCTCAATAATTACAAAAACACAAAGGGATCCAGTGGGAAAAATGTATGGGCTTCTGTTTGGATGGAGCTCGCACCCTTACAGGCAAGCATAGTGGGGTTGTTTCTAAGGTCAAGGAAGTACCTCAGGATATGAATTGGGTACATTGCTTCATACATAGGGAAGTGTTAGGAATGCCACCAGAATTTAAAACTGTGCTATACAATGCTGTAAAGCTAATTAATTTTATTAAGGCTCGACCATTAAATAATAGGTTATTTTCAGCACTCTGCAATGAAAGGGAGGAGGTGAATATATACAACTTTTGCTTCATTCTGAAATTCGCTGGCTTTCCAAAGGTAAAGCACTAACAAGGTCATTTCAATTAAGGCACGAAGTTTTATTGTTTGTAAATGAACATAATTCTGATTTTGCATCACTCCTTGTTGACAAAGCATGGTTATCAACACTATCCTATCTTTCAGACATCTTTTTAAAATTAAATCTCTCCCTTCAGGGACATTCTTTAACTTGATGTTGTAGGCATCAATATGTTTATCTTTAAAGATCTTGATACCTACGACAAAATGAAGGCATTCAAGAAAAAACTGGTGTTATGGATTAGTTATATAAAAGATAAACAATTTGTACCTTTTCCAACATTGGAATCCTTTTTAGTGGAAAATGATATTTTTGTTGATTCTGAGTTTCTGGAAAGGGTTTGTGATCAACTCAAAACTCTGGGTACTGACCCTTCCCATAATTGTTGTTGTTGTTAGGTTCCATTGAGTCATTTTAGACTCCTGGTGATTCTCTGAACATATATTATCCATGTCACTGGCCATATCTTTCAGAATTTCCAAGTGCATTCCAGTTGCTTGTTTAACTCCATCCACCCATCTAATTCTTGGTCTTTCTCTTCTCCCGCTTCCGTCAACTTTAGCAAGCTTCATTATCTTCTTCAGATATTTGATTTGAGAGTCATTTGCGTGCTTAATATGTCCAAAATGTACAATCAAATTAGCCAAGTAAATAAGAAAAGGGTGATTTTAATTATGGCAATATAGACTGGAATGATTGAGATAGCAACTGGAAGTAAAGAAAATGAGTTTCTTGAGTTTTTGAGGGATAACTACCTCAGACAGTATGTAACAGAGGGCACACAAGGATTGAGAGTCTTGGATTTGGTCATCTCATCAGAGGATGTAATTATAAATGAGGTGTCAAATCATCAACCAATTGGTGAGAGTGACCATAAGGTGAATACCTGGGTGGTTGCCAGCAGTGCGAGGACCTCTGTGAGAAAAGAGCATATGTGGAACTACAAGGGGGTGATTATGAAGAGCTCAGCAGACAGCTTGCGGGTGTAGCGTGGAATGAGGAGTTAGCTGGATAAGAGATCAATGCAGCTTGGGGGATTTTCAAAAACTGTTTAGTAGATGCAATGTCTAAATGTATTACAAGGGTGAGAAGGTTAAATAAGGTGGGTGTGAGATGGATGAATAAAGAGTTAAAGCATGCGATACAGAGAAAAAGGAAATTGTGGAGGCAGCATAAGAGAAGTGGAAATAACCAATTCAATGAGGTCTACAAAGACCAAGCAAGGAGGATGACTTGGTTGGTGAGGGTAGCTAAAGGGAGGTATGAACAGCAGTCGGCTAATGAATCCTAAGGAGTTCTTTCGATATGTAGCCAGCAAAAGAAAGAATAATTATGGAAGGAAGGCATTGATTGGAGAAAATGGTATAAAGACAGCTGATGCAGAATGTGTGGTGGAGATACTTAATGAGCAGTTCATAGAGACCTTTCAATCTTGTGAATGTGACTTCATGGAGGGATTGCGAGCAGTTGATGATGGGGAGGAGAGACTGACTGTAAGTGAGCAATAGGTGTTTGGGGAGTTGAGCAAACTAGATGTTAATAAGGCTGTGGGGCTTGATAATATATCACCATGTATTCTGAAAGAATGTGCCAGGGAGTTGACACCTGCCATGACATATTTTTTTAATATGAGTCTTGCACTTGGTCAAGTTCCTAAGGAGTGGAAGGAGGGCAAGATTGTGCCACTTCATAAAGAACGTGAGCGAAATCAAGCATCAAACTATAGGCCTATCTGTGTGCCAGGTGTTAAGTTGTTCGAGAAACTTGTGAGAACTAGGATCCAGAGTTGGGTTGATAACAATCGTATTATCTTTGATGGAAGTATGGATTTGCTAAAGGGAGGTAATGTTTTAGTAATTTATTTACTTATTACAATAAAGTGACTGCTTCCTTGGACAGAGGAAAAGAATACACAGTAATATACTTGGATTTTGCAAAAGCTTTTGACGGAGTACCTCATGATAGGTTGATAGTCAAACTAGAGCAGATGGGGTTGGATATTAGATTGGTGCATTGGATTGGAGACTGGCTATCTGATAGGTATCAACAAGTTGTGTATGGGGGAGCTATATCCAGGAAAAGGAAAGTCACTAGTGGAGTGCCTCAGGGGTCTGTTTTAGGTCCATTACTGTTTAACTTTTATATTAATGATATAGGTGAAGATATTCGGTTGTTTTGCAGATGATGCAAAGTTGGGACGAACATGAAGTATAGTGAAGATGTTGTCGCCTTACAGGAAGACTTGAATAGATTGAGTGATTGGGCACAGAAATGGGGATGCGAGTTCAATGTTGCAAAATGTAAGTTTTTAAAATTTGGAAAACAAAGATGGGACACAGAATTTATGCTTGGTGAGAATGTATTGTTGGAGGTAGAGGAAATAAGAGATCTGGGGGTGATAGTGGATAAGGATCTAAAATTCAGGGGACACATCGCCAAAATTGTGAAGACAACACAAAGGCTTCTGGGAATGATGCAGCAGAGGACACTGACGTGTAGAAGTAGGAAGATTCTTGTTCCATTGTATAAGGCTTTGATTAGGCCACACATGGACTACTGTGCCCAGATGTGGTCACGGGGTTTTCAGAAGGATGAAGAGATATTGGAAAGGTCCAAAGGAGACTGACTAAGGTAGTTTCTGACCTCTGTAATGTCGAGTATGAGGAAAGATTGAGAAGATGTAATTTGCAGAGTCTGGTGGACAGGAGGAAGAGGGGAGATGTGATAGAGACCTACAAGTTGGTAAGGGGTTGTTATAGGATCGATGTTGGAGAAGTTTTACAGAGAATAGTGGGAGATCAGAGAACTAAAGGTCATCTCTGGAAACTGTATAAAGAGGGTGTGCATAGGGGAGTGAGAAACAGGTTTTTTTCGTGCATAGTTGTGAATGATTGGAATGCCTTGCCTGAGAATGTGGTGTCTACAAAGAGTTTGAATGTGTTTAAAACACGGTATGATGAGCTGTGTGTGTGTGATAAAAGGATCTCCCAGAGGAGTCTTTGACTCCATGAGGTCTTGGGGTGGTAATAATGGTGGTAATAATAATAATAATGATAATAAAGTATGACAATTTTTGCTTGATGATCATAGCTTCGAGGGAGCAATCTGGCTTCATTCTGTCTATCACTGATTTATTGGTTTGCTTTGCAGTCCATGATATTCTTAGTAAGCATCTCCAAACCCATAATTAAAATGCGTCTATCTTCCTTCTTTCACTCTTTCTCAGGGTCTAACTTTCACATCCATACAGTACCACGAGGAATACCATTGCTTTCATGATTCAGATTTTCTTGCGAGGCTAATATCTTTATCTTTAAAGATCTTGCTTAAATTTATCATTGCTTTCTCTCCAAGTAATAATCTTCTTCTAACTTCTTCTGTACAATAATCATCTTTATCAATTCGGGATCCTAGGAGCACAAAATTGTTAAATGCTTCCATTTTCTCGCCATCTACTTCAAAATCATTAAGTTCACAAGTTGCCATAACTTTTGTCTTTTTGAGGTTAAGTTTAAGACCACATTTAGCACTTTCTTCTTTAACTTTCATAATAAGTTCCTCCAAATCTTCTTTGCATTCTGCTAGCAAGGTGGTATCATCTGCATACCTCAAATTATTAGTATTTTCCCACCAATTTTAATTCCAAATGAAGACTCCTCCAGCCCTGCCATTCTTAAAATGTATTTGCTGTACAAGTTAAATAGGTATGCAGTTAAAATACATCCTTGTTGCACCCCTTTATCTACTGTGAAATACTCAGTTTCTCCAAGATCTGTTCAGACAGTACTTCTTGTTCATAATAGATTCCTCAGAAGGATAATGAAATGCTCTGGGACTCCCATTGTACTTAACACATTCCACAGTTTCACATGATCGACAGAGTCAAAAGCCTTGCTATAGTCAAGGAAACAAAGGTAGACATTCTTTTGATATTCCTGTGCTCTTTCTATTATCCATAGCACATTGGCGATTTGATCTCTTGTTTCTCTGCCTTTTCGAAATCCTGCCTGTTCATCCGGCATTTCTCTCTCTCCCTCTCTTCATGAATGGTTCCAGTCTTTTCTGAATGATCTTAAGTAAGACTTTACTTGCATGAGAAATCAGCTATAGTTCTGTAATTTTTGCACTCTCTCTTGCATCGCCTTTCTTCAATAAAGGTATATAAACTGATTTTTTCCATTCCCTAGGCCATGTAGTTCTGATCCAAATTCACTGACATAGAGCTTTTAAAATTTTAACTGCTTCTTCTCCCAGGGCTTTGAGCAGCTCAATAGATATTCCATCTCCTCCTGGTGCTTTCTTACTGGATAGCTGTTGCAGTGCCCACCTCACTTCACTCTCCAGTGGTACTGGCTCTTGTGTATAATCCTGCTCTTCAAATTTCTCAGTAATTTTGGAGTCCTTTTTGTAAAGGGCTTCTGTAAGATATCCTTCATGTTTACTTTTCAATATTGTCACCTTGGCACTAAACTTCCCTGTTAGTTCTCTGATCTTTTTGAAACGATCTCTTGTTTTTCCTTTCTTGTTTTGGTCTTCTATTTTTGGCATTCCTAGTAAAAGTATTTTTCCTTGTCTCTTCTAGCTTTTCGTTGAAACTCTGCATTAAAATGCTATACTTCCTGCAAATTTCCTGTTTCCTTCATTTTCCTTCTTTCCTGAGCAGTTTTGATGACATCTTCTGACAGCCATTTAAATTTCTTACAAACTGTTATAGTATTCTTCTTTGCTTCTGTTTTAATTATATCTTCCCATAATACATAGCATTATATATGACCATAAGGATATGTGCATTGCATTATGGGATACTAAGGCAATTGATGTGTCATTAGTTTCTATATACAAGTAGCCCAGTTGTGAAGTTATTTACATGTTATTTACAAACTTTGTTTGCTTACTTGAATAAAGGATGATACCAAAGATACAATTTCTTGGCATCTTTAATTTATAACCAAGTGAAAAAATTTTCAACATCTCTAATCCAGAGGATTTTATAAATTACGAGTTGCCAAAATGTGTGACTTTTGACAACTCGCATATGAAAATATGACTTCTGTATTAATTCAACCTTAGTATCACCTCTGGGTCTGGCTCCCACTGACTAGACCTCAATAAAGGCTGAAACTGGTCTGGGTAGTGACCAGTGGCAGCCCATGAAATTTTAAGTTCGGGTGCTGCCTATACAAAATAATTTTTAAAAAATTCTTTTTTTCCTACTAGTAACTAATTTATTATTAAATAAATCTGTAGATTTATTTATTAATAAATTGGTTACTGATTAGGAAAAAAAGAATTTTTTAAAAAATTATTTTGTATAGGCAGCACCTCCACTTTAAACTTCACGGGCCGCCACTGGTAGTGACCCTTCCCATAATGCATAGCATTATACATACCCATAAGGATATGCAATGTGCTTGCATTATGAGATTCTAAGGCAAGTGATGTGAAGTCATTAGCTTCTTTATATGAGTATCCCTAGTCCTGATTATATTTCAGGTGCAAACTCTGTTTGGTTACACTTGTATAAAGGATTAAACCAAGTATATAATTTCTTGGTATCTTTAATTTATAGTATAACCAAATGGAAAAACTTCCAACATAGTATTTTAGTAATAAGGTGTGACATCTTGGAGGGAATTTAAAGGAAGAGGTGACCTGCAGGCACACGAACGGTATAAAGTACAGGCCAGAAGAGGAATGAGTGTGGTAAAAAAAGCAAAAGTGGATTATGAAAGGAAACTACCTATGCAAGCTAAAGAGAATCCCAAACAGTTCTTTCAATATGCTGCAAGCAAAAAAAAAGTGTACATGGCCAAATGATTTTAAGGAATGACGATGGTAAGGAGGTAGCTGAATCAGTCGATATAGTGGAGTTAGTGAGCGAGCACTTTGCAAAAGTATATCATCCAGGTGGTGACATTGAAAAAATGAAGGAACCATTTATTTATACGGGAATTGTGATGAATGAAGCGGAGCTGAATAGTCTATTAGAGAACCTTACAGATGTGGGATTGGATGGTATACCGGCATGGGTCTTGCATGAAGCGGCTAAAGAATTATCAGTGCCCTTGACCATGTTGTTTAATCTGAGTCTCGGGTCTGGTTTAATCTCAAAGGTGTGGAAAGAGGGGAAAATAGTTTCACTGCATAAAGGAGGATCCAAGACTACTGTTGCAAATTACCGACCGATCAGCATATCAGGGGTCTTTGTCAAGGTCTTGGAGAAAGTAGTCAAGGGAAAAATACAGGAATGGATTGATGAAAATGAGATACTGTATGGGGAACAACATGGCTTTGTGAAGGGAAGATCATGCCTTAGTAACTTGCTCAAGTTTTATAACACAGTGACGGCTGAACTGGATAAGGGTAATGGGTTTACAGTGATACTACTGGACCTGGCTAAGGCATTTGACAGGATACCACATGGAATTCTAATCCGTAAACTACAACAGATGGGAATGGATATAGGGTTGGTGAGATGGATAGCTGGGTGGTTGATGGAGAGATATCAAAGAGTAGTTTATTCAGGAGTAGAGTCCAAAAGACGGCCTGTGACTAGTGGTGTGCCGCAGGGTTCTGTTCTTGGACTACTGCTGTTTAATTTGTTCATTAACGATATAGGGTAGGATCTAAGAGGAACAATTCATTTGTTCGCTGATGATGCAAAATTGGGTAGGGCAATAGTGAATGCAGAAGATGTCAAAATCTTGCAGGACAACTTGGATAGATTGGAGTTCTGGGCTAAGGAGAATGGGTGTCAATTTAATGTGACAAAATGTAAGGTTATGCATTTTGGGGTGAAAAGATTAGCAGCAGTATACCACATTGGTGGAACTGTACTCAAGGAGATTGATGAGGCCAGGGACTTGGGAGTGTTGGTGGATAGGAAGATGAAGCTTAGGGGGGGGGGGGGCACATTGCAAAAGTAGCTAAATCAGCTCCTTGGTTGTTGAAAAATACCTTGACAAGCAGAGACAAGCAAGTTATTGTACCTCTGTACCGAGCCTTGATAAGACCTCATCTCGACTACTGTGCCTAGATTTGGTCACCTAGGTTCCTTCTTGACTGGGAGGAGGTGAAGAGGATCCAGAGGCGAGTGACTAAGATGATAGCAGGTCTATGGAATGAACCATATGAGAACAGGTTGAAGATTTGTGGGTTGCAGAAATTAGTTGATAGGTGGAAAAGGGGAGATATGATTGAGACATTCAAATTGCTAAAGAGTTTCTATAGGATTAATTCAGAGGATATTTTTGAGATCAGGACTGGTGGTGGATAAACTAGGGGTCACCTATGGAAGCTGGGCAAGAGTGTAGTTAGCAGGGGGTGTTAGAGCTGGGTTCTTTACTTTTAGAGTGGTAAATGAGTGGAATAAGCTGCCAGAGTCTGTTGTGGGTGCTATGACGGTGAGTTAGTTCAAGGCAAGGTATGATAGATAATGTGAGAATGTCATATAGTTGTGTGGACATCATGTTTAGGGCCTCCCTCGATGAGTCTAAGGATTCCCTAGAGTCGCCCGTAATAATAATAATCTTTTGACCAATTGTATGTGGAAATATGACTTCTGCATTACTTCAACTTTGAATCCACTTCTGGGTCTGGTTCCCACTGAAAAGACCTCAATAAAGGTTGACACAAGTCTGGGTTTTATGGCCCTTCCCATAATACATAGCGTTATACATGTCTGTAAGGATATGTGAAGTCATTAGCCTCTATATACAAGTAGCCCAGTCGTGGAGGTACTTCACGTGCAAAAGGAGGTGCAAGTTCGATTTTCATTGTGATGGGAGGAATCTTAATATGGGATTTTTCAATTGAAGGTGAGTTAGCTGATCTCATATGGAGGTTGTAAGGTTTTGTCCTTCTGGAAACTCAGGTTTTTCATTTCACATGCAGCCAAATCGCCCTTCAGGAAAACATGCAATTTACAGACAAAAAATACTAGTGGTGGTGGTGGGCAGTAGATGCTGATGGTCGTGGCAGTTCCATGTAGTTGGTGGATTAAATGGTGGACACAGAGTTGTAGAGTAGGTATCATTCTTTGATGAGTCTTTGGACCTGTTGGTGTCACGAAATAATAATAATAAATAATATGAAACCAAGAATATAATTTCTTGGCATCATTAATTTATAGAATGAATGGAACTGGTTGCTATAGCCAGTTGTGAGTGCTTTGTCTGTTAATATATTCTAGGAGAGGTATGATGGATGTAGTTCGGGTCTCCTACAATGAGTGTCTGGACTTCTTGTATGTCCATACAATAAAAATAAGTCATTTTCTAATGGAGTAACTATACAAATGGAGTATGAAGCATTGCTAAATTTCCTCAGGCTAACCACAGCTGATAGTTTGTAGTTATCCACTTTGTGGGAGATCATGCTCCTTTAATCAAAAGTTCATGTTAACATTCATTATTGAAAATTATAGACATTTTATGAACAATGGCTACAGCAAAAATACTGTCAACAAATTTCTTCACACCACCTAAAAACAATATATATAAATTACAGTAAAACAAAGTCATTCCAAACATAAAAGGGATATTAGAGAAAATAAGCAGAATGCTACACAAATACAACCTTAACACCATCTTCCAAATGATAGAAGTTATTTTGCTCCAAGAATCCCTACCTTAGGGTGCATCAGATCCATGTATCTGCACCTTGACATATAGATAGGAAGCACAATTCCAATCCCGAAAAAGAACAAAAATGGCACATCAAATTTAATAATTATAGACAATTAGGCCTTTCTTATCATTCCCCAGAATGCTGCAACAAATTGATTGGGAAGCCATCTGTTTCATACATCATTCCAAAACTTGTTATAAATTATTAATATTATTACTATCCAGGCCTCCATGGAGTCAAAAGGCTCATCGTGGGAGGTCCTTCCTTTCAGATCTTCCAGGGATGGCCTCTTGTCATTACTTCTTCCTGCTGTTCAACCAAGCGAAAGAACTCCCCAGTGTCAACCCTGTAACCACCTTTCAACAGTTTAAAAGTCTCAAACATATCACCTCTCCTTCTTCTATCCACCAAACTTTGCAGTCCACATTCCCTCAGCCAATCCTCATAACTAACATTGTAAAGTCCTGAAACCATCTTTATTTCCACCTCTGTTTCCTTTCCACATTTAATTTATCCCCTTCAAATCCTGGGGACCAAATCTGAGAACAATAGTCTAAGTGTGGTCTGATCAGAGTCTTATACAACAGAATGATAACCCTTTTATCTCTTCAGGTAAGTGTTCTTCTCATTATTGCAGCAATCCTCTGTGTTACCTTCACCACCTTTGCAATATGTCCCCTAAATTTCAGGTTTCTATCAATCATCAACCCCAGATCTCGTCTCCAGTATAACTCCTCCCATAAAGTATGCAGTGTCCCATCGAAGTTTTCCAAACCTCAAGACCTTACATTTTGCTGCATTAAACTTCCACCCACATTCATTTTCCCATCTATCTAGCTTATTCAAATCCTCTTGCAGGGCTACCACATCTGCACTATTAATAATAATCCTTTCCAGCATCGCATCATCATCTGCAAACAACTGAATATCCCCTTGCAATCCACTGACAATGTCACTGATGTAAAGGTTAAACAATATAGGTCCCAGTACTGAGCCCTGTGGAACCCCACTTGTAACCCTCTGCCTCCTTGAAACTGCCCCACCATACACAACTCTCTGATACCTATTGGACAGCCAATCCTAAATCCAGTTGACCAATCTGACATCTAGACCCATGTGCTGTAACTTACATATCAGCTTATCATGTGGCACCCCTGTCAAATGCTTTTGTTAAGTCTAAGAAAATGGCAGTATATGCCTTTCCCTCATCTAATGCTCTTGTAACTTTATTATAAAAAGCTAGCTAAAACAAGTGCGCCCCTTCACATTTCCATGTTGACTCTCACAGATAACATTACCCTCATCTGCAGAATGTTGTATACGGTCCCTGACTACTTTCTCCAAGATCTTAACAACTACTGATGACACACAAACTGGCCTATAATTAGACACATCCAGTCTGCTACCGCCCTTATGAAATGGCACTATCTTACCTTCCTTCCATTGGTACCTTTCCTGCAGCCAGACTTTCACTGAAAAGCCAGGTTAAAGACACTGTAAGTTCCCGAGTACATTCTCTCAAAACTCGTGGCGAAATACCATCCAGTCCCACAACTTTACTGACATCCAGAGTACTCAGTATTTGAAACACACTCTCCTCCTGTACCTCTAAACTTCAAACCTGTCCTATCCCTCTAGTATTAAAACTGACTCCTCCAGGATAAAATACTCCAATAAAGTGTTCATTGAACAATTCCACTATGTCCTCTGTATCAGTCACTCTATTCCCATTTTTATCCTAACTCAACAATAATATAAAAAAAAAAAAAATCAGCTAATGCCTTTTTGTTCCCATATAGGGAGTACGGGAGACCGTTTTAGCCCTATCTAACTTTTGGAGACTAAGTGGGCAGTTCAATCTCCACTGGTAGCAAATCAGAGATAGCTGGCCCAGGGCTATCACTAGTTGATTGGTGTGCAGTGAAAAAGGCAGCTAGCAAGTGCCACCATCTCATGGTCCCTAATCGTAACACAATATTTTAACACTGAAAATAGTGTGGGTTCGATGACTGATTTTCTTGAGTTTACGGGATGAAAAACCTGCTTGCCCATGCCAGAGATAGACTAACTTGGGAACTGGTTGAGAAAAGGCTTAGAAAATGTTCCTCTAGTTGGTGACTAGATTCGAATCCAAGTCTTTTGTCATGTGGTCAAGTGCCATAGAGTGCAAACACCACATCTACTGAGCTACACTGGCTCATCTCAACAATCAACAATAATAATAACTTAAATATCTCAAGAAGATGGATGAATGCATTCAACCCATATAAACATCTGTTTCTGTGCTCAGCAAATCCTGAATCTAGGCAATAATTTCAGATATTGATCTGGCTATCACTAATGTTGTTTATTATTGAATTGACTGATATTTATTTCTAGCTTTGATACGGTACCCCCCCCCCCCACAACTACCAGAAGTCAAGCTAGGTGCAATAATGGATGACCAAGGTAGCAATACCTATGACATACTCTGTGGATTATAATGTAGCTTGTCTCCTTATCTGTGTGCTCCACGTGACCTTAATACGAAGATCAAAATATTGGATCATTTAAATCTTGGTTTTTTTATTAAATTAAGGTTATTACTCTCATATGTTAGTTCACATTATTAAATTTTTCTGTTATATTTCCTTCTGCCTATATTCAGATTTATTCGTAGGGTGGATGCCCTTGATTCATGAAGAAATTTTATAACAAACTATATTATTATTAATATTCTGGCCTCCATGGCAATGAGTCTTTTGACTCATCGCCAGAGGTCCTTTTTAGGAAACAGAAAGTCTATCCAGACGCATTGCGGGAGGCCCCTCTTAGGAAACACAAAGTCTATCATACCACTCTCCTTAAACTCATTGACCGTTCTTGCTCTCATCACTCTATCAGGCAATACATTCCATGGTTCAACCACCTTACATGCAAAGAAACCACTCCTCACCCTCTTGCTCACAGCTTTCTTTCGTAACTTCCAGGGATGGCCTTGTCATCACTCCTTCCTGCTGTTCAACCTAACAAAACAACTCCCTAGTGTCAACCCTGTAACCACCTCTCAAGAGTTTAAAAGTTTCAAACATATATCACCTCTCCTTCTTCTATCTACCAAACTCTGCAGTCCATATTCCCTCAGCCGATCCTCATAACTAACATTGTACAGTCTTGAAACCATCTTTGTTATTTGCCTCTGTACCCTTTCCACAGTTAATTTATCCCTTTCAAATTCTGGGGACCAAATCTGAGAACAGTAGACTAAATGTGGTCATCTGATCAGAGTCTTATACAACGGAAGGATAACCCTTTTATCTCTGTAGGTCAGTGTCCTTCTCATAATTGCAGCAATCCTCTATGTTACCTTCACACCTTTGCAATATGTCCCCTAAATTTCAGGTTTCTATCAATCATCAACCCCAGAGCTCTTGCCTCCCCCTACTTACTCCAGTATAGCTCCTCCCATAGAGTATGCAGTGTCCCATCGATATGTTCCAAACCTCAAGACCTTACATTTTGCTGCATAAAACCGACAAAGTCATTCATTTGCCCATCTGTCTAGTTTATTCAAATCATCTTGCAGGGCTACCACATCTGCAATATTACTAATAATCCTTCCCAGCTTCACATCATCTGCAAACAACTGAATATCCCACAGGGCTCAGGACCCCACTTGTAACCTTCTAACTCCTTGAAACTTCCCCACAATACACAACTCTCTGATACCTATCGGACAACCAATCCTGAATCCAGTTGACCAACATGATATCCAAACCCACGTGCTGCAACTTAAATATCAACTTATCATGTGGCACCCTTTCAAATGCCTTTGCCAAAATCAAGAAAATGGCAGTTTATGCCTTTCCCTTATCTACTGCTCTTGTAACTTTAATATAAAAGGCTAGCATATTACTAAAACAAGAGCGTGAATTCACAAATCCATGTTGACTTTCACAAATAACATTACCCTAATCTGCCCAATGCTGTATACCATCGCGGAACGATTTTTGGTCGATCTCTTGTATATTCCTCCTTACTTACAAATTTAATTAAAACTGAAAACATAATATTTTATTTATCATTATTTTGTATTATTTTTAATTCACTTTAAGTGTATTGCTATTGTTTATTTATTTTTCGTTAAAATTGTCAAATCAGTAATTTTCTTAAAGTCTGGGTAAATGAATTAATTTGGATCAGTGGAGGTGAAACAGCGAGCCAATACGATTATAAGCAAAGTGTAAAAACTCGATTGTAGCTTAAATATTCCAAAGCATAGTACATCGATTTTTTTACTTAGGTTAAGTCCTATGTGAATATTGTAAAAAAATAAACTATGTTTGTCTCAGTATAGTTTGTATTAGATGTTTTTGTAAATAACTCTTTTGAAGCTAATTGTATATACTGCTTTAATAAGAATATGTTAGAGTGTTAAAAACAAAGGCAAATGTTTTTGTTGCCAAAGCTGTACATGGTGGCATTACTTGTATGTATGAGAAAGGCTTGCAGGCTCTAAATGTAAACATCTCCGAAGTCAGTCAGAAAGAGTTCAAACAACTTTCCAATGGCCGGCAACTTGCAATCAAAAGTAAGCGCAGGAGAACAAAAGGCCTTCTGAACTTGAAACTTAAGATGAAAGACTCGTACAGATTCTTTGGGGGGGATTGCCAAACTTCATGCGAGGGCTCAGAGGAGGCCTAATAAAAAAGGACTGAAGCAAGCAGAATGGGCCCCGGTTCCAGAATTGCTGTCAGAGAGTAGGTCGCCCAGTCCATAGTCACCATCAGAGAGACTGCCCAGATCCACGTTGCTTGAGAGAGGAGTTTCCCGCTTCCAGAAAGGAGCTTGTCGGTTCGAGATGTCGCTAGAGAGACTACTTCTAGGCAGACAAGGTTTGAAATTGCCGAAAGGAAGAGTTCCAATTGCTGGAGAAAAGTTTCTAGGCCAGGTTAATGTCAGACATTCACCAGTGTGTTGCGTTTTCATTACAATTTGATGAATCAAACGATTTCACTGATATTGCTCAGTTAATGGTATTTATTCACATGGTATTTCAAGATTATTCAAGTAAAGAAGAACTTTTGAAAATTATACCATTATTGGGAAGGACTAGGGGGAGAAGACATTTTTTCGGCATTTGATGATTTGTGAAACAACACAAACTTCCACTTTTTTAAACTTGTGTCTATTATTACTGATGGTGCTCCTGCAATGATAGGTAATAAATCAGGCTTCATTTCATTATGTAAAAATGATTACAAATATCCAGATTTTTTAATGTACCACTGTATTATTCACCAACAAGTACTGTGTAGTAAAAGATTAAACACAAAAGATGTTTTGGATATTACATTTAAAATTGTAAATTCTGTTCGAGGAAAAGCCCTGCAATGGCGGTCATATAAATTAAAGGCAGATGATGATAGGGAACTTCTGTTGTACAATAATGTTTGCTGGCTCAGCAGAAGTCAATTTTTAGAAAGATTTCTTGTATTAACACATTCGCTTCCAACTACAAGTATACCCATAGTTGGTAAACCAGCTACACAAGCCAGCTACGAGTATACTCGTATGACGCTTACTGCTCGCAACGAGATTACTGTACTGACCTTGAAGTGAAAATGCTTGGCTTGTGAAGCTAGCATCAAAACTGTCTATTCTCATAGATAGTATATGCTCTGCACAAACCAACTATGAGTAAACTCGTATGACGCTTACCGCCGGCAACGAGATTACCGTACTGACCTTGAAGAAGTGAAATTGCTTGGCGTACGGGAACAGACTATGCCGAAGTAGCATGGCAGCGAACGTGTTAATTAACGATATACAAAATTTTCTTCATGAAAAAGGAGATATTTATCCACAATTGATAAAAGATGGTTGTTACACTTATCGTTTTTAGTAGATTTCTGTATGAAATTAATCAATTTAAATTTAGAGTTACACAAAGTAGAGATAAAAATTTAATTGATATGTTAAGTTCAATAAAAACTTTCCAACAATACTTACTTTTATTAAAGAAAAATATAAATGACTGCGAATTTAGACATCTCCCATATTTATTAAAATTTTTTCAACAAAATCAAGAAATGCTTCACTATGATTTAAAATAATTTATTCATGAAATAGAATTAGTTGAGGAAGAAATAAATTCAAGATTTAAAGATTTTAATAAAACTGAAATGATTGTATCTTTTATCAATAATCCATTTCAAGAAAACTTGAACATCACAGAAATTTCAAATAAAATTAGTGGACTGTTTGATATAAAAGAAGCTGAAGTAGAACTTGAGATAATAAACTTTCAGAATAATTTACATTTAAAATCAATAAACAATGAAGTCATTTGGAAGTATGCACATGAAAAATTCCCAATATTAACTGATATTGAGCAAAAAATTCTGTCGTGTTTTGGATCGGCATACTTGTCAAAATCCGATTTTTCAAATATGACCATCATAAAAAATCAATTAAAAAACCAAATTACAAATGATCATTTGGATGATTGTGTGCGATTGGCCACTTCTTCATATCAACTTGACTATGAAAATATTGTGAGGTCCAAAACAATGCCAAATTTCACA
This sequence comes from Typopeltis vanoorti, assembly GCF_054136105.1. Classification (NCBI taxonomy): domain Eukaryota; kingdom Metazoa; phylum Arthropoda; class Arachnida; order Uropygi; family Thelyphonidae; genus Typopeltis; species Typopeltis vanoorti. Next base: position 2,678,098 of record NC_143555.1, on the reverse strand, counting down.
TTAACTTTTTTTTTCTTTTTTTTTTAATCAACCAGCATTTCCTGTAACTTTTGAGTTTGTAATCAATCTGTTGTTTTTTCTAACTTTGGTTTGCCAAAATAGAGAAATAAATATTTTATTCCAATATATTTGTTTTGTTTTTTTTTATATTAAAATAATTAAAAGTGATAAATAAATGTTTAAATACACAAAGTTTTTACTTGTGTAATTTTTTTAGTTGTTTATTTGTGCGTAATCAGATATCAGGTTGGGGGAACGTGATCTATATAAGAGAGTAGATCGCTGAATAACTTTTTATAGAAAACTAGCTCGAGTTGTAAAAAAGATTGAACACCACTGCTGTATACGGTCCCTCACTAATTTCTCCAAGATCTTAACAACTACTGATGACACACAAAATGACCTATAATTAGTCACTTCCAGTCTGCTACCACCCTTATGCAATGGCACTATCTTATCTTCCTTCCATTCCCTTAGCACTTTTCCTGTAGCCAGACTTTCATTGAAAAGCCAGGTCAAAGGAGCTGCCAGTTCTTTAGCACATTCTTTCAAAACTCGTGGTGAAATACCATCAAGTCCCCCAGCTTTAGTGACATCCAGAGTACTCAGTATTTGGAACACACTCTCTGCCTCCTGCACCTCTAAACCTCGAACCTGCCCTATTCCTCTAGTATTAAAATTTACTCCTCCAGGATGAAATACTCCAATAAAGTGTTCATTGAATAATTCCACTGTAGCTAAAAAATTTCCTAGGATTTTCTTTGGATCTTAGGGCCAATCTCTTCTCATATTCCAGTTTCACCTTCCTTACCATACTAGTCACTCTCCTGGCCAGTGTCTTATATTCTTCATGCATCTGCTCTTCACCTGTCTCCTTATATCTCTTCCATAGCCAATTTTCACATGCAGTTCTTGTTTATTATTGTTTATCATCCACTTTACACCAAATTGTGTCCTCTTCTTCACTTTTGGAATACAGTTTACTATTGCTGCTAACAAATATTCCTTCACAATTTCCCAAGCACTAATGATATCCTGGCCTTCCAATTCCTCCCTCCATGAAATTTCCCCAAAGTTGACATCTGAGATTATTATAATCACCTATTATAATTAACTCTTCTGATGTTGTGACCAAATCCAAAACTCTTGATCCTCTTGTTCCCTCTATTACATGTTGCCTAAGACATTTCTTCCTCAAGAATTCTAGAAATTCCATTCCCTTACTGCTACATGCATCTTCCTCTCCCCAATTTATACTGCTGTAGTTAAAATCTCCCATAACAATCATTCTTCTTGCACTTACCAAGTTCAACTGCCTAAACATCTCCTGGTCCCTACCTTCTGTGCTGCTTGGTTTGTCGCAACACCCCACTAAATATCCTGTCTTGCCCACCTCTACCTCACACTATATGCTTTCAAAATCATTAGTGTCACTGCCTTCCAAAGCCTCCACTCTTAGAGGACATAAGTCGTCACTTATCATATGCAGTACTCCACCACCACGCTTTCCCTTCCTATCCTGCCGAAAAATACTGTACCCTACTACTTCTATTCCTGTTATTATATCCTCTTCTATCAACTACGTCTCAATGATCCCAATAATCTTTGGCTGGGCTGATGCTATCGGTGCCACCAATTCCTCTCCTTTATTCCAGATACTCCTGGCATTGTATAAAGCATAAAAATTCCACTGTTTCTATACCTAGCATTATCTCCTCTAGACTCCACTTTGCTCAGCATTACCTGATGTTGTCCCACCCTTGTCCCAAGTACCGATTCCCATGAGAGGCCATCCCCTACTACCATCCACCCTGGGTATTCTAGTTTCCCTGCATTGACACACCGACTCGTTCAGAACAGCAATCCCTCCGGATGCGTACATCCTTTCTCATTCAAATGCAAGCAGTCTCTCGCATACAATTTCTTTCTGTCCTTAAATGCTCTTCAAGCATCCACATAGTTATTCAATATTACTGCTCTTCTTCTCAGCTCGTCACTATCATACCTAGGCAACATGCACAGTATCTTTCCTCTCTGTGTTTTGTTTTGTACAACCTCAAGCAAGAATCTCATATCTCTTGCCACCCAATTTTCATTGCCTCTCAAGTCATTTGTTCCTACCATCATCATCATCTCATCCACCCTTTCACCCCCCTCTTAATTTCCATAGCCACACTTTCTATCATTTTTCCATGCAAACACTCTTCATGCATCGTATCTTGCACACCTTGATCAGTGAGTCCCAATACATTACACCCCTTACCACCCTGTTCATCCGTTGCTTATTCTTTTTATAGACTTAATAACAAAATTCCCCTTCTAAATAAGGCACTTTGGTCATGAACCAGTCTATGGAATAGCTGGATGATGTAACATAAGATTAAAAAAAATAAATAAAAATAAAAAAACTTATCATCCATATTATTAATGACATTCCTTAATCAGTTTACCTATGTGACTTTCACTGCAGCTACAATGAATTTTATAAATTACTGGGTATTTTTAAAAAGGGGGGAAACATCTCCATAGTTTTTGGACTATTTTACTACTATTATTATAATGATCTATGACTGTGATAATAGTCTCACAACTGTTGTTTAGTAACCCATTCAATTAGTTCACAACTCTACAAGAAAAAAAATTAGTCACCATATCCTTCCGAATTAAACTCTTATTCAACTTCGGGACTGACCCTCTTTCCCACTATTCATTTTAGTGAAAAAAATTTTTTACATCTATCCTATAAAATTTTGCAAACTACAAACATACCCCTATAAGGAACATTCCATAGAATGATCATCTTGATCATCATCTCTCAAGTCATTCCACAACATCCTCATCATTAGGAATCCCAGACAATCAAATCTGAGCACAGTAGTCCAGATTTAGTTAGATCAAACCCATATTAAAGAGGAATGATAACTTCCTTATCCCTACTGTTTCTTCTTTATTCCTTATCCAAGGCCCTTTATCAAGCTAGGTACCTTCCAGTAGTTGCAATCTTTCACAATAATTACTTGCCATATTCCCACTGAGTTCATAAGCTGATACATGCATTACACATCTTTCTTGGCACAGCCTACATAGCTACAGCTTACTACTTCTTCTTCCCATAACTAGAAAGCAGCATGTTGTCTTCCCCAATTCTGACCTTCCTATTGAATGTCAATTCTTTTTGGTTTCCCCCCTACTATCAATCAGCAATTCCCCTACCTCATTCTTTCTCAGTTCCTCCCAATGAAAATGCAACATCCATTATATTCTGACAATGAACCTACTATACCCAAGTCCATTAATTTTGATAATCTCTATTGAAGATGAATTAACCTATGTCGAAAACTCCTCACTTTTATATGGTGCTTCTGTCATTGGTATATGTAAATTGCAACACTGCCTGTTTATTTGCAATTATGGCACTTTTCTCAGGTTACTTTGCTCATATCATACTGTGGAAAGTGGCTTTTTGAAGATCAAGACATTGTACTCTTCAAGAAATACGTCTTGGTGAAGGCTGTTCTAGAAGAGAAGTAAACAGAATGAAAAAATTAGCGGAGCAGGGTTGATGGGTGAGCAAATTCAACTGTAGATGGATGTTAGGCAAAGCTGAAAAGAAACTAAAAAAAAAAATAAAAAAAGAAGGATGGCAAGTATTCTGCGTAAGTGAAATGTTTGTGCCAGGAACATCTAAATGTGCCAGTAAGAGAATATAGATCTAGCCTTGGCTGTTGAGCTTAGTATTATCAATATTATCAGTATTATAAAAGTAAGGAAAAAAGAACTAAAATCTGTATCTTTTTTGGGGAGGGGGGGAATTAGTGTTCTGTAAGCACTGAAGGTAACTAGGTTTGCCATCACCATATCATCCTAATGAAGGATGTTATGGAGATCAATGTTTAGAGCAAAAGTTGTAAATGATCTTTTTATTATTATTATTATTTATTCAGGCCTCCATGGAGTCAAGAGACTCATCATGGGAGGTCCTTCTTAGGAAACACAAAGTTCATCATACCACTCCTTGAATGTTCTTGCTCTAACTACTTTCTCAGGCAATGCATTCCATGGTTCAATGACCCTCCATGCAAAGAAATCACTCCTCACCCTCTTGCTCACAGCATCTTTGCGTAACTTCCAGGGATGGCCTCTTGTCATCACTCCTTCCCACTGTTTTTCCACCAAGCAAAAGAACTCCCCAATGTCCAACCTATAACTGCCTCTCAACAGTTTAAAAGTCTCGATCATATCACCTCTCCTCCTCCTTCTATCCACCAAACTCTGCAGTCCACATTCTCTCAGCTGATCCTCATAACTAACATTGTACAGTCCTGAAAACATCTTTGTTATCTGCCTCTGTGCACTTTCCACAGTTAATTTATCCCCCTTCAAATTCTGGGGTGCAAATTTGAGAACAATCGTCGAAGTGTGGTCTGATCAGGGTCTTATACAATGGAATGATAACTCTTATTTCTGCAGGTCAGTGTCCTTCTCAGTATTGCAGCAATCCTCTGGTTACCTTCAACACAGTGGTGTAGCTGGGGGGGGGGGGCACTTTGAACCTTTTTGAACTTTCGCAGTTAATTCTATAATACAGTCTCGAGAACTCAGTTCCAAATAGTGTAATACCACTGCAAATTTTCCTCGCTATTGCTGTAAGTGTTGCTAGTTGTGAGAGGAGATTTCCTAAATAAAATTTATTAAGAATTACCTACATTACTATGAAATAGGTTCGCCAATGTCATCGACGATTTTGCTAACAGAAAAGCAAGAAAAATAACATTTTAAAATATTGAAATTAAAATTTTACTTCAAAAATAAACAAAGTGTTTTAATTTAATTTCCCTATATGTCATTTTGATTTTTTGTAGTATTTTTAGTGTGCTGAAAGTTTATTTTTCACTTGGTCAGACTATAATAAATTTAGTTTAATCCTTTATCCAAGTGTGTGCAAACAAAGTTTGCACCTGAAAGTATCTTCAGGACTGGGGTAAAGTGGTACAACACCAGGTGACTCCTTGCAAAGGTGGAGCAAGATACCAACACTCCTATCTCAGTATCTCCCATAATGCAAAACATATCTCCTTGCAGATATATATAATGTTATGCATTAAATGGGAAAGGCCACTACCCAGACTAGTTTCGACCTTTATTGAGGTCTCTTCAGTGGGAGCCAGGCCCAAGTGGAGATACCAAGGCAGAAGCAGTAGCAAAGGTCATCTCCTCCTATAGGAGCTGCCAAACGGTGTGCTACCTTTTTATTAAATTACTCTGGATTTAGAGGAAGATGTTGAAAGTTTATTTTTCACTTGGTCAGACTATAATAAATTTAGTTTAATCCTTTATCCAAGTGTGTGCAAACAAAGTTTGCACCTGAAAGTATCTTCAGGACTGGGGTAAAGTGGTACAACACCAGGCGACTCCTTGCAAAGGTGGAGCAAGCTACCGCATAACATTATACATATCCGCAAGGAGATGTATTTTGCATTATGGAAGATACTGAGATAGGAGTATTGGTAGCTTGCTCCGCCTTTGCAAGGAGTCGCCTGGTGTTGTACCACTTTACCCCAGTCCTGAAGATACTTTCAGGCGCAAACTTTGTTTGCACACACACTTGGATAAAGGATTAAACTAAATTTATTATATTATTTTTAGTGTGCATTGAGAGGGGTGGCAAACTCGGGGGCCAGCTCGGGAGGCAAAAGTTGTAGCTATGCAACTGCTTCACCACCTTTGCAATATGCTCTCTGAATTTCAGTTTTCTATCAATTTTCTATCTATCAATCTTGAAATCTTTTAACACTGGATCCATTGTTTAGAATTTATGGACACAAAAGCACACATGTTAGGACAATTATTTCACTTACAATTAAGAAAATAACACTTGATGTTTTGACCTTGGCATCAAAGTCATCTTTAGGGAAATATACATACGAACATGACAAGCTACATGACACTATACAAATATATGCTAAATCTAAATGACTTTGTAATTGTTTACACTCTGACCTCGGGTGAGAAAAATAAATATATAAATAAATTAAATTAAAATATATATATATATATATATTTTAACAGAAGTATAAAAATATACAGTGAAACAACATCAAATTCATCCCTATAGTCCTGTTATCTTGAGGTCTTCTTGCATTGGGGTTTTGCCATCATGTTCTGGATGCTATAGGTTACAGATGGGTCTTCTAGATTCTTGAATTAGTAATTTGTCATTCTTGTTGAGATTAGGATGATGAATGAACATCTCACAAGATTCCTTGAATTTTTTTTCAGATCAGATTTTGGGGCCAATGTTTAGGGAAACATTGGCCCCAAAATCCAGATTTAGGGAAACAATGTGGTAACTGGAAAGGCACAAAGTCCCGACAAATTCAGATACTGCCTCATTTAAACACCATTTTGAAGCTTCTCATGCACCACACAAATGCCAGCTTTATAGTTCAGCATGTATTCTGTCTTAATTGAAACATCCATATACGTGGTGGTCTGAAAAGTTCTTGCCCTTCTCATGCCAATAGTGTTGCCATCTATAGTTAAGGGCAAGAACTTTTCAGACCACCCACGTATATGGATGTTTCAATCAAGACATTTTTTTTCTAAATTGGTAGATCTGTCATAAGGATCCATGTGAAATTGCAAATCATTCTATCAAGTAGTTTTTTTATACAGCTGTCTGAAGCAAAAGTGGTGTCTGTATCCCTTGAAATGGATAAAATTGAGTATCGTGCAGTTATAAAATTCTTTTTAAAAGAAGGTTTAATGCCAAAAGAAATTCATTCAAAGTTCATAAAAGTTTAGGGGCACTCTTCTCCTTTCGACAATTAAGAAATGGGCTGCCGAGTTTAACGTAGCTGTACCAGCCTTGAAGATGATCCATGTGAAGGACATCCAAAAAGTGTAACACCACCAAAATTCATTGATCGAGTATACGATATGGTATTGGATGACTGGCAAGTCAAAGTGTGAAATTGCTGAGACTATAGGCATTTCAAAAGAACATAGGATACATATTGCATGAAGAATTGCAAATGAAAAAGCTTTGCGCATGATGAGTGCCACACTTGCTCACAGCAGATCAAAAATGCACTCACGTGAAAATCTCTGAATAGTGCTTGGATCATTTTAACAAGAATAAAACTGATTTTGTGCGTTGATTTATTACTATGGATGAGACTTGGATTTACCATTACACACCAGAATCCAAAGAGTGGACAGAAGCCAGCTGTTCAGTGCCAAAGAAGACAAAGTAGGTTCCATCAGCAGGAAAGGTCATGGCATCAGTGTTTTGGGATGCTAAAGACATTTTGTTTATTATCTTGAAAAGGATAAAAAAATAACCGGGGAATATTATTCCGATCTTTTAACCAGACTAGATGAAAAAATTTATGAGAAAAGACCCGGTTTGCAGAAGGATAAAATGTTTCATCAGGACAATGCACCTGCCCACAAAGGTGTTTTGGCAATGGGAAAATTAAGGGATCTGCACTATGAATTGTTGGAACATCCACCCTATTCCCCTGATTTGGCTCCCTTTGACTTCTATCTCTTCCCAAAACTAAAACTCTTCCTCGATGGTCATCGTTTTTCTTCGAATCAAGAGGTAATTGCAGCTTTAGAGGGGTATTTTGCAGATCTTACTGAGAATGACTACAGGGATGGATAATGGCGCAGGAGCATCGTTGGAATAAATGTATTAGTCTTAAGGGAGATTATGTTGAAAAATAAAAATAATTTTGAAATTATAAATTCGTTTTTACATTGTTAGGCCAGGAGCCTTTCAGACCACCCTCATATGTGTGCATACTGATCTTAATATGAGATTGAATCATTGTAAAATTAGTATTTTAAATTAAACTACTGCTCTTACACAGTAGCAATCTATATTTACATATAATGAATAATGTGTGACAATGAAGGAAAGCCTCAAGCTATTAGATCATCATGAAGTATAGTGCTGGTAGACTAGATTTATTTATTTACCACAATTAAAATGTCATTAAAAATTTCCATTAATTACATAAAATTTTTATGTTAAACATACTTACTGAATAATTTGATTTTTATGCTTATTAACTTCTTCCGGAGGCTGGGTAATAATAATACGAACAAGTTGATGAGGCTCATACACCCAGAGCTATAAATAGATTATTCATGAACAAGATTAGATTCTGAAGGGTGAATTTTATAGTGCAATTCAGCAACTGTCAAACCTGAAAATTAGTTTGATTACTCCGTCATGATATGTATAAGTAAATGCTGAACTAATTTTTTAAAAAAATCCACAAAATAGAACTTATTTATGAATATTCTGAAGACTATTTATAATATTAGAATTACACTTTTTTTGCTTACAATTGGATAAAGGATTAAACCAAGAATATAATTTCTTGACATCTTTAATCTGTTTTATTTTATATTCCAATATTAAAAATTTTTCCAAGGATCTTAATATTTAAAGATATCCTACACAGAATTATTAATAATCCTGGCTGTACTTATTGGTATCATTTGATAAGTTATTACTGGCAAATATTTTCCTAAATCAGCTAATGAGCCTCTTTCACCCATTTCACATTATAAATTGAAAATGATTAATCTGAAAAGAAGTAGTCATATGTACATACTAAGTATAAATAGCAGTTGTAGGTGCTGCTACAGACCTGGTGGCTCAATTGTAGGGGACAAAAAAATGCATCGCCAATTTAGCCTTACAGTACCAAGCGAATGATCATTATGGGTGACTTTAATTTTCCAAACATTGATTGGATAGAAGAGAAATCTCATGATAAGAAACAACAGGAATTGATTGAATTGTTGCGAGACAACTTTCTCAAGCATGCAAAAGAAGGAACTCAAGGTCAAAGAGTTGGATTTGCTCATAGCATCAGAAGGGGTCTCTGTCAAAAATATGGCTATTTTACCACCAATTGGTGACAGTGATCATGCTGTTCTTTCTTGGGAAGTATCTACTTGTGTTGAAGCTCCGATTAAAACAGGCTACATGCTGAACTACAAAGCTGGAAATTATGATCAACTTAGAAGAATACTATCTTTGGTCCCATGGTATCAGTTACTGAATGAAAAAAAATGTCAGCAATGCATTTGAATCTTTGAAAAAGTACTTGAGTGAGGAGGTATCTCAGTGTATCCCTAGTATTGGAAGAATAAATAGGTTAGGAGTGAAATGGATGTGCAGCTTTAGTAAGCAAGAGATCCACAAGAAGAAGATGATGCAGAAAGAATATTGTGAGAATAAGAGTGAGAGGAGTTATGAAATATATAAAGCTCAGGCCAGAAAAGTAATGAGTATTGTGAGAAAAGCTAAAACAGAGTATGAAAAGAAATTGGCCACGCAAGCTAAAGGCAATTCAAAGAATTTTATCATTATGCCGCAAGCAAAAGAAAGAATGAATGTGGAAGAATAACTTTATTAAATGCAGATGGTACACAAGTGTCAGAAGCTAAGGAGATTGTTCAGTTAATGAGTGCTCACTTTGCTAAGATATATCAACCAGGTATATGTAACATGGTGCACAGTGCTACTGCTATATTGGATGAAGAGTTAGAGGTTCATGAAAATGAGGTTGAAGAGCTCTTGCATAACCTGAATAAGAATTTGTCAATAGGAACAGATGGAATATCAGCTTGTTTGCTAAAGGAATGTTCAGCTGAATTGGTTAGGCCTGTCACACATTTGTATAACTTGAGTCTCAGCTCAGGAATGATACCACAGGAATGGAAGGAATGTATGATAGTCCATTGCACAAGGGTGGTGCAAAAACTGATGTGTCTAACTACTGACCTATTAGTATCTCTGGTGTGGTAGTGAAGATTTTAGAGAAGTTGGTAAGAATTCACATAGAGAAATGGGCAGACAAGCATTCTATACTCTGCAGGGAACAGCACAGCATGAGTTTACTAAAGGAAGATAATGTTTTAGTAATTTGCTCATATTTTATAATAATGTTATGGCCGAGTTGGATAAAGGGAATGGATACATTATGATAATGTTGGATCTTTCTAAGGCATTTGATAGGATAGCACATGATAGACTGTTTCATAAACTGGAGAATATGGAATTGTAATATAATCTGTTGATATCTGTCTGTCAACCATCAGAGGGATGGTTGACAGACAGATATCAAAAAGTGGTATACACTGGGTGTGAATCTATCAGATTTAATTTAATCAGTGGTGTACCTCAGGGTTCAGTCCTTGGGCTATTATTGTTCAATCTATACATTAATGACATCAAGCAGGGTCTATCATCAGATTTGCAATTGTTTGCTGATGATGCGAAGATAGGCAAGGCAATCAGGGTCTCAGATATAATAATAATAACAAATAAAACAGTTGTACCACCATTAGATAACTACAGCCATGATTCATAATACTTACTTTTACTGATGTGCGTGTTACTCTGTATGGATAAGCAATCTCTCTGGCTGCTACTGAGATGTGAAATCGTGCACGTTCATATTGGGCCATCAGTTGTGTGGATGTAATGCGTCCATCACTGGAGATATTAAAAGGAGATGGAATAGGTCTGACACTTCCAGTTACACCAGGATGAAAGAGATTAATATTTTCCAGCCGGTAGCTTATAGTTCCATTGGGTCCAAAATCAGGATCAGTTGCAGATACCGAGAGCACAACGTCCCCAACCTGAGTAGTATAAGGAACACCTAGAGTTAGAAGTACATAATATTAACAGTGGGGTAAAAATAAGGGGACAGAAGTTTATCTGTTAATTTCAACAAAAATAAAGATGGAATAAAAGCCAAAAGGCTATTTTTCTGGCAACCTTAATAATAATGAAGGGGATACAAATCCTTTGATGTTTATCTGCCAGTAAGCGAAACTCTATTTGTATGAAACTCATAGATCTTAGTCCTAGTTCTTAGAGTTTCGCTTACTGGCAGATAAACATCAAAGGATTTGTATCCTCTTCATTAAAATAAAGATGATTCTGACCACTAATTTTATCAACAAAAAGTTTTATATAGTGATTAAATAACAGAACAAAATAAGTTTCCAAGAAGATGTGTTTTTGTCATTACTTTTTTTTTTATCCTCATCCTTTCATTTCCATGTACATATAGGCCAATGGCCTATTGCAATCAAAGTAAATTGGATTTTATAAACTGAATTTTAACATCAGGACTGATATTCCTTTCTCTGTAGGTTTTTTTTTTTTTTTTTTTTTTTTTTTTTTTTTAACACAGGCTTATTTGCCTATTATGTATGATAAACAAGAAAGAAAAAGGTGTTACCCTCCTTCCATCCAAAAGGTTGTCAAAGGGTATGAAGGGGCTAGAGCAAGGGCTAGATTTTTTGCTCGGAGAGTGGTTAATCAGTAGAATGGGTTTGCCAAGGAGATCATAAGTACTTTGTCAATGAATGAGTTTAAGATGTTATGACAGTGATTATGTTAAAAATGGTCCATTATGAGTCTTTGCATTCCATGGAGATGCTTATGCAATAAAAGACTTAAGATTGCTTTTAACTCTGGTATGTAATATAAATGTGCTTTGGCCTAAGCAAATTTAAAAGCCGTGAGATTTTATGTGTAGGAAATCTACAAATTATTCTCCGTGCTCTGGTCTTGACCTTTTTTTGCTGATTGGCACTCAAAAGTCCTGCAATTTCAGACAGAGTGAAAGTGCAGCTGCAGTTTCAAGATAATGAAACTGCAGCTGCCATTGCCTGGACAATACAATCAGTTACACACATTACTGCTTTTTTGATATGTTTGGTTGGCTGCTTTAGGATTAAATTCTGTTCCACTTCATTCAGCTTGGTTAATTTTTAACTTGACATCCACAAAGGAGAACACTGTTCTGGTGATGTTAAGCTAGAAAACACAGGAAAGTGATCAGTTTGAGAATGTGTAATAAAGGTGTGAAGACTAAGATGGAGAGTGGTGAAGAACTCCAATGAATTTCCAGAGATGTTGTTGAAAGTTCTATGCCATAAGTGAATGATAAGTTGTTTGTTTTTCCCCCAATCCCTGTGTTTTAGAAGCGAGTTTGAGAGACTGAAAAAAAAATATATAGCAAAACATGGAAAGACCCTTTCTGGAAAGCACCTGGGCAGAACAAGTGATTAAAGAAAAAAAGTCTGGCAGCAGATAGGCAAAGAGAAAAACAAAATGGCACCAAGACCTGGACGTTGGAGACCAGGCAAATCCTGAGATAAGATGGGACAAATGAAATTTTTAAGAAAATTATTTAAAAAAAAAATATTATTCACATTTATGGCAGAGAGATTCTAAAATGTGTGTGAGAGGCAGGCATCTGTTCATCTATCAGTGGACTGAAGAAAGCTGCTCTTGACAATAGGTACTGTGTTAATAAGTTAGTGAGAACCTCCAGCAATGAGTCTTCTGACTTCATAGAGTTGTTTGTGTAATAGTAATAAATGTTCTTTTAATTCCCAGAGAACAGTGGAAGCATTGTCAACCATATTCTTACATAATTTCCAAGGGAGTCACTTGTTCTCTTCCTTCCAGCCATCTACTGAAAAAAAAAAGACTTGACTATAAATTTTATAAAAACCTATTTATTTATTTAATATTATTATTACCGTCCATGTGGCTAGCCGAGTGGCTATGCGTTTTGCAACCATATGCCTGGGGAAGGAGTGTCCCAGGTTCGATTCCCGTCGATGATGTGAGGAGCTTAAGGATCTTCCTCAGCCATAGCCAAGTTAGCTAGTCTTGGGGGCAGACAGCAGGGTCCCCCCCCCAGTTTATCCTGGGGGGTTTTCCTCCTGCAAAGCAGGCAAATTAGCCCTCTGAACACATACTTTGACAGACATGGGATACTACTGGGAATAAGGAGCAACCAACTTATTCTGTGAGATTATTGGTTACGGAAGCTTATGCAGTAAAATATGTAGGCCTGTGCAAAAGCATAACATACGATGATGATTATTATTACATGACACGTCAAAGGGGTCATCGAGAGAGGGCACCTACTCTATAGCTCTCCGTGTCCACCACTCAATCCATCAACTACAGCAATGCCATCTAATGCCCACCACTAGTATTTTCATAGACAATCACAAACATTCATGCCCATGGCAGGAGTCAAACATGCAGCCTTTTGGGTGGAGAGCTTCACTCGGCCAACCAAGCCAGCAACTAGAGAGGTCCAATGTGAACATCCTGTATTATAAAAAGTAAGCATATTACTAAAAATTTAATAATGCACATTTCTATTGTGTCCCCCTCTTCTTCATCTGTCGATTAGTTTTTGAAGCTCATACACCTACCACAATCTTCTTCACTCATTTTTGGATCTTTTTTGTCACTTCTTCATCTCCACAAAATGCAGGTGATCAGATATGTGTGCAGTAGACCAAAAGCCTTATAGAGGGGAATAATAACCTCGCTATCCTTGATTGTCAGTATATTATTCAACAACCATGTAATCTGATGTACTGTTTTGGCCACCTTTGCAATATACCCTCTAAACTTCAACTTTCTGTCCACAATTATTCCTACATCTCTGATTACATCATTTTCCTGCAGTTTTCCTGCATTTAACATTTAACAGTTTTCCTGCATTTAACCCCATTAAACTGGCATCCATTTACCTTGCCCATACTGCCAGTCTATTTAAGTCATCTTGCAGTATTTTTACATTATTTTTGTTGATTATCACTCCTCTCAGCATTGTATCATCAAATCATTTCCTATAGAAATTAAATGGTGGCAGACTAATTACTGAGACCTGTGGCACACTGTTAATTATCTGTCTTCTCCTGGACTCATATCTTCCATAAACTATCTGATATCTACACATCAACCATATTCATTTCCATTTGCTCCAACTTATGCAACAGAGATGCCTTTCAAAAGCTCAGTAGTATCACTGAGCAGCCTACTCAATTGTCACTGTACAGGGTGTCCACATTGGACCCCACTAGTTTCAAAGAGCAGTAAAAAATCAAAATGTGGAAATATGTAAGATTTGGGTTGTTCAAACGTTCCAGAGACTCAACAAGTTTCATCTAGAATTTTTTTTACAAAAACTTGGTGGGTGTTCCTTCTCATTTGTACAATTTCAACACCATGATCCATATGCTTAAGTAGTAGTAACATGTTGAAACTAGGGAGGTCCAATGTGGACATTCTGTATTATAAAAAGTAAGCATATTACCAAAACAAGATCTATCCTTTAAAAAACTATGTTGCCCCTTATTCTCTTTCTGTCCATTGAGTCCTGAATTCTGTCTTTTACTGACTTCAAAACTTTAACCACCACTCCTGAGATACTTTTGGCTTCCTTTATGCAGTGGAACTATTTTGCCCTTTCCAATTTCATGTCACCTTCCCAGAACTGAGGTTTAAATTAAATAGCTTGGTCAAATGAGGAGCTAATTTCCTTGCATGTTCTTATGCCAACTAATCACATGACTGGGTTCACATTAAGGTTCTGCAATACACACATTTCATTTCATCAACCTCTGTTCTCCCAACAGTCAATGCAATATCATTACTTGAATGATGCACACTTACAAAATGATTGCTCACTAACACAAGTTTTTGGTTTGCTTTTGTTCCTACCTACCATCAGGCATCTTTGTAATATCTATAGTCATTCTTCTTTTTATTTAACCACATAGTGAATGAATGCTTTAGGATTTCTTTTGGCTTCATTAGCTTTGTCCTTCCATACAACACAGGTCACACTTACATGTGCCTTGTACTGGTCATTCTGATTACCTTTTGTTTTATTACTATTATTACTATTACTATTATTACGGGCAACTCCAGGGAGTCATTGGACTCATCGAGGGAGGCCCCAAATCATATTCATCACAACTATTTGACATTCATACAGTATCTATCATACCTCGCCTTAAACTCATTCACTGTCACAGCATCCACCACAGACTCAGGGAGCGCATTCCACTCATTCACTACTCTAAAAGTAAAGAACCCAGCTCTAACACCTTTACTAACCACACTTTTGCCCAGTTTCCATGGATGTCAACTAGTCCTCCCACAACCAGCCCTGTTCTCAAAAATATCTTCTGAATTAATTTTATAGAAACCCTTCAGTAATTTGAATGTCTCAATCATATCTCCCCTCCTCCGCCTATCAACCAATTTTTGCAACCCACAAATCCTCAACCTGTTCTCATACGGTTCATTCCACAGACCTGCTATCATCTTGGTCACTCGCCTCTGGATCCTCTCCACCTCCTCCCCATCAAGAAGAAACCTAGGTGACCAAATCTGAGCACAGTAGTCTAGATGGGGTCTTATCAAGGCTCGATACAGAGGAACAATAACCTGCTTGTCAACGTATTCTTCAGCAACCAAGTGATTTGATGAGCTGTTTTGGTCACTTTTGCAATGTGTCCCCTAAATTTCAATTCCTTATCTACCAACACTCCTAAATCTCGTGCCTCATCAATTTCCTGGAGCACGGTTCCACCAATGCAGTAAACTGCCGCCAATCTTTTCACCCCAAAATGCATAACCTTACATTTTGCCACATTAAACTGACATCCATTCTCCTTAGCCCAGACCTCCAATCTATCCAAATCATCCTGCAAAATTTTGACGTCATCTGCATTCACTATTGCCCTACCCAACTTCGCATCATCCACAAACAAATGAACTGTTCCTCTCAGATCATTTCCTATATCATTTATGAACAAATTAAACAGCAGTGGTCCAAGAACAGATCCTTGTGGCACACCACTAGTCACAGGCCGTCTTGTGGATTCTACTCCCGAGTAAACCACTCTCTGATATCTCTCCGTCAACCACCCTCCTATCCATCTCACCAACCCTATGTCCATTCCCATATGCTGCAATTTACTGATTAGAATTCCATGTGGAATCCTGTCAAAGGCCTTGGCAAGGTCCAGTAGAATCACCGTTTTGGTAGATATATATTAGGGGTATTGGTAGATAGGGAAATGGAGTTCAGAGGACACGTTGCTAAGGTGTCCAAGATTGCATATAGAATTACTTGGTTGTTGAGGAACACACTGACATCCAGAGATAAAGAGGTTATTATTCCCCTTTATAAAGCATTGACACTTCCACATTTGGATTACTGTGCTCAGGTCTGGTCACCTGGATTCCTTGGAGATGAGGAGGCTGTGGAGAGGGTTCAGAGAAGAGTGACCAAGTTGGTGAGTGATGTAAAAAATGCTCCCTACATTGATAGATTGAGAGCTTGTGGATTGCAGAGATTGGTTGATAGGCGAAGAAGAAGAGATATGATAGAAACATTCAAATTACTGAAAGGTTTTTATAGGATTGATGCAGGGGAAATGTTTCAGCTGTGTGATAGTGATGGATGAACAAGAGGTCATCCATGGAAATTAAAGAAGAGTGTGGTTAACAAAGGTGTCAGAATAAGATTTTTTGCCTGGAGGGTGGTGAATGAGTGGAATTCATTGCCTGACTTAGTTGTGAGCTCTTCGTCTGTAAATTAATTCAAGAAGAGATATGACAGATATTGTTTTACTAGTTTGGGTCTCCCGCGATGAGTCTACTGACTCCATGGAGATACCCGTAATAATAATAATAATAAATGTAATGAATAAGACATGGTTAATTTGAGAAATGCATGGATGTTCAGTCTGTTAAAGCAACTCATATATTCTGATATTTTTAAGGTATTTCTTTCAGGAATATGTTCAGCTGAAGTAGAACAGTTAATAATTCCTAGTGTCACTGATGATTGAAACAGAAAAAAAACAATATTTGAGGATGTGCTGAAAAGTTGTGATAATCACCATGAAGGAATTGAGGCAGAATCTCCATTAAAGTGTTCATCAGATCTCCACTACCCCTCATATGTATTTCTGTTATGTTATGCAAGAAGTTTTATTCTTCATTTTGAATGGAAACAGTGTTTATATATTTTCTGAACTAGTGGAAAGTAGAACTATTCTGTTTTGGGCAGATGAAGGTAATGTTAACTGTGAGAGTCAACATGGATTTGTGAGGGGCACTCTTGTTTTAGTAATATGCTAGCCTTTTATAATAAAGTTACAAGAGCAGTAGATGAGGGAAAGGTATATACTGCCATTTTCTTGGATTTAGTGGGATGTCCTTGATCTTTCCACTCTCACATTTCATAGAATCAATAATAAGCTGTATGGAATCAAGAGCATAGCACAGACAGATAGGCATATACTGATGACAGTATATGCATTTGACAGGGTACCACATGATAAGCTGATATTTACGTTGCAGCACATGGGTTTGGATGTCAGGTTGGTCAACTGGATTCAGGATTGGCTGTCCGATAGATATCAGAGAGTTGTGTATGGTGGGGCAGTTTCAAGGAGACAGAGGGTTACAAGTGCAGATAGTCCCACAGGGCTCAGTACTGGGACCTATATTGTTTAACCTTTATATCAATGATATTGTCAGTAGATTGCAGGGGGATATTCAGTTGTTTGCAGATGATGTGAAGCTGGGAAGGGTTATTAGTAATAGTGCAGATGTGGAAGTCCTGCAAGAGGATTTGAATAAGCTAGACAGATGGGTAAATGAATGGGGGTCTCGATTTAATGCAGCAAAATGTAAGGTCTTGAGGTTTGGGACACATTGATGGGACGCTGCATACTCTATTAGAGGAGCTATACTGGAGGAAGTAGGGGAGACAAGAGATCTGGGGGTTGATGATTGATAGAAACCTGAAATTCAAGGGACATATTGCAAAGGTGGTGAAAGTAACACAGAGGATTGCTGCAATAATGAGAAGGATGCTGACCTGCAGAGATAAAAGAGTTATCATTCCATTGTATAAGACCCTGATAAGACCACACTTAGACTATTGTTCTCAGATTTGGTTCCCAGGATTTGAAGGGGATAAATTAACTGTGGAAAGGGTACAAAGGCAGATAACAAAGATAGTTTCAGGACTGTACAATGTTAGTTATGAGGATCGAAATAAAGTCAATCATGAGACTTTTAAACTGTTGAGAGGTGGTTACAGGATTGACACTGGGGAGTTCTTTCACTTGGTTGAACAGCAGGAAGGAGTGATACAAGGAGCCATCCCTGGAAGTTACGAAAGGAAACTGTGAGCAAGAGGGTGAGGAGTGGTTTCTTTGCATGAAGTGTGGTTGACCGTGGAATGCATTGCCTGATAGTGGTGAGAACGAGAATGGTCAATGAGTTTAAGAAGTGGTATGATAGACTTTGTGTTTCCTAGGAAGGACCTACTGCGATGAGTCTTTTGACTCCTTGGAGGCCTAAATAATAATAATAATAATAATAAATTCTCCTGTCTTATGCCGAAAGTGGAATGGATGACTATTAAAAAAAAATCTTTGAAATGAGAATGCAGTGCAAGCATTTAATATATTTTATGTGTTCTGTCTAATCCACTATCTAGAAGAGTTACTTAAAGTGCAAATTATGGATTCTTATGATTACTATGATGTTATATCTTGGCCTATATATGTGTGTCATTATCAGTTTAAATTTTAGCTGAGCTCAATGCATCTCTATATTTAATTGTTGTATAATTTAAATTGAGAGAAAGTGTACAGTGATTTGATATTTATAATTCACAATATAATGACTTGCTTTTATATGTTCACTAAATCACTTATGTATATAATTATAGTAAATAATAATTGATTTATTAAATGAATTTTGGATAAACTGACAATAATTATGGAGTTCAGCTAGAATAGTTTAATGATTAATATTTCTTGGAATTTAGTTAATACAGCCTGAGATCAGTAATAGCATTTCCAGAGGAGATGAACCTGGTTATCAATGACTTTAGCACTGCAATTAAAATAGATGACTGATACAAGCAAATCAAAAATCTCATAATAACACTTTTCTTTTCCAGTCTTCCAGGCACGCTGGATAGGGTAAAAGGCTGCTTTCCAACGCTGATGGAGCCTATGACAGTTATGAGACTATCTCCTAATCAATGGGTTCCTATCACACCTTTTCAAAACATAAGCGTTAAGAGTCAAGTATGATCACCCTCGAAGTCCCTTCTTTTTGAATAGTTTTTTCGTAGGTAGTCAACAATTTGTTTTGTAGGTAATACAATTCTTTCAATGGAGGAAAACAAAGTATTAACACATACTGTGTAGATAAGGATCATGTCAGTTATGGAAATTTTAAGGAGCAGGTCAGAACCATGTTACAAGTATTGTGGAGAGCTGTCTCAATATGAAAGAAACTGGCACTGCAAACTAAAAACTCAAAAGAATTCTGTCATTATGCTTCAAGTAAAAGAAATAATAAAGGTGAAAAAATAACTCTACTGAATGAAGATGGTATACAGGTTACAGACGTAGAAGAAATTGTTCAACGAAGGAGTGTCCATTTTGCTAAAGGCTATCAACTTGGTGTATGCAATATTGCACTCACTGCTGCCACTTCACTGGGTGAAGAAACTTAGGTGTATGAGGAGGAGGTATTAGAGCTGTTGCACAAATTAGAATTTGGCAACAGGGACAGATGGGATATCAGCAGGGATGCTAAAAGAGTGTTCAACTGAACTGGCTATTCCTTTCGGACACTCAGAACAGGGAATATTTCACAAGAGTGAAAAGAATGCATAATAATCCCATTGCACAAGATTGGCACAATATCGACCTACTTAGTATATTAGGAGTGGTGGTGAATATTTTGGAAAAGTAGGTTAGGGCTTGCATGCAGAAATGGGTTAGCAGTGCATCTATACTTTGCAATAAACAGCATGGGTTTACTAAGAGAAGGTTACATTTATGCAACTTTCTCATATTCTATAATAATGTTATCCTTGAGTTATATAAGGGGAATGGATACACCATGATACATTTGGATTTTGTCAGAATACAGCATGAAAGACTGCTGCATAAAATAGAGCATATTAAATTGGCATGGATAACAGGATGGCTGACAGACAGATATTAAAAAGTGGTACATGGGAAGATGAGTCTACAAGATTTAATGTAACTGGGGTGTACCGGAAGGATCAGTTCTTGGTCCACTGTTATTCAGTCTGTACATTAATCACATTGGGAAGGATCTGGCAAGTGATATACAGCTTTTGCTGATGATGCAAAGATAGGCAGGGTAATCAAGAATGCAGTTGATATACAGTAATTGCAGAATGATTTGAATAAGCAGGAATTGTGCGCATGGTTAAATAGAATTCAGTTAAATGTCAGTAAATGTAAACTCGTGCATTTGGTGTAAGGAGATATTCAGTATCATTATATTAGTGGATTATGCTAGAATAAACTGATCAGGCGAGAGACCTTGGAGTCAATAGTAGATAGGAAGTTCAAAGGTCATATAGCTAACATTGAAATACAACACAGAGTGTGGATTTTTATTCATATGCAAATATAATATTTTATTTCTGTATCTATAGCTATGGCCGGAAAATTCACTGTAAACATTTTTGGCATAGGAAAATTCAGCATAAACATTTTCGCTGTAAGACGTTTTTGCCTTAAAAATTTAGACTAACAATCTAGTGACCTTATCAACCTACTAGTTAGAGAAAGGTAATTTCTTTAAAATTAAGCTTTCTAACTGAAAGTCTGTTTGTGTGCATCCTTTCATAAATAATTTCTATGCACTAACTCTGTTACGTAAAACATTCAGTGAGCATTGTCACCCTTCTTAAACCTGGAAATCGAAAGTTTATCAAGCAATGGCAAACTTAAAATCATCAGCTACCAGTTTGCAAATCCCTGCTCGGTCTTTAATTGCCAATATTTCATCACATTTAGATAACACTTCATCTCTGATGTCATCTTTAGCAAATTTGTGTCATAATATTAGATGGAGGCAAAAGAAAGGCCAAGCATCTCCTATCCCAACTGAAAGAAGTGGGTATATAATTCCAGATGAGTATAAATTTCTAGAAAATGGTGAGCAGTTTTTATTATACAACAGTGGTGAAGATGATGAAGAGAGAATTTTAGTATTTGGTATACAAGCTGGATTAGAGGACCTTGAAAATAATAAGGATTGAGTATGCAATGGCACTTTTAAATGCAGCCCAAATATATATTATCAGTTATTCAGGCTACATATAATAAATATTTGCGTTCATTATCATCACGAACCATGGGCTCACTGCCTGTTGGTGTCTGATGCCTCCTTCACTATCTTCTTCCACCTTTCTTTGTCCAGTGCACAGTATCGCAGTTTCTGTACACCCATTCTACACCAGTCCTTTATGTAGTCTATCCATTCTCTGTATGGTCTACCTCTCCTGTTTACACCATCCATAATAAATATCATTATCTTCTGGTAACAGCCTTAGGAGAACCGCAGAAATATTCAGACTAAAAATAAATTCCCAAAAACCAACGATATTAAAAAATCAGATAGATGGGCACATCTGTATAAATCAAAATGATCACTTTGATGAAGTAGAGGACTTTGTATACCTAGGATCACACATCTCAAATTCCTTAACAGACATTAAGACAAGAAAACAGAAAGCACTATAGTTCCACAGAAATCTTAATAAAGTAAGAGAGTCGAGCCTCATCTCAAAGGAGACAAAGATTCATCTTTACAAGTGCACCAGCCAGTCTATCTTTCTATACGGCTCCCAGACCTGGAATATTTCAACAAAAGCAGCAACCAATATTATAAATAGCTTTGGAACTACTTGTATAAGAAATACCCTGGATTACTCCTGGCAAGACCACATTCCCAACTCTACAATATTAGATGAAACCCAGCAAGATCCTCTAGTAAGTACTGTTCAAAGAAACCAAATAAAATGGTTTGGCCAGGCCAACAACTCAGACATCCACCCTTTGCACCTTTTGATGCTCTGGTCCTCTATGCCCATACAAATGGAAAAAGAAAAAGAGGAAGGCCCCAAACTCAATATTGGAAATACATCAGCAATATTCTCTCCGTTACCCCCCCCCCTCAATTCTCTGCATCAGATATCCATCAATTAGCATATGACAGAGAAGCCTGGTTTTCCTTCAAGTCATAAGAACATCCAAGTCCTTGGTGTACACACACTACTTATTTGTTTTGATTGGTTTCCCTATTTATAATTGTAAAATTATAAATAAATGATGATGCTGATGATCTTCCGGCCCTCACTCATTCTGCAGATGTGCCCAAATAATTGCAGATTTCATTTTATAATCTTCTGCATTAGATTCTTTTTTGGTTGTATATTCTGATAGAGCTCTTCATTTGGGACTTTCTGTACTCATCATATTTTTAGAATCTTACTGTAACAAGTTCTTTCAAATGCCAGAATTCTTTTCCTTGATTTCCTATTTATTACCCATGTTTTAGATCCATACAGTACACCACTAAAGATGCATGTGTCCAGTACTCTTAGTTTCGTTTTCAGGCTGATCACTTCAGATTTGTTCTTCCCTTTGCAATCCTGATGTTTATTTCTTTTTTTTACAGTCAAAATCATACGTCATTTTACGTCCCCTAATGAACGCAAACTGGTTTGAATGAATCCCTTTCCTTTTTTCGAATACGGCACTGATAGTGTCTTTGGATGCATCGGCCGCAAGGTAGAAGGTTTCCCCTAGCTTTGGGTGAATGAGAACAGGGGCAGTAGTCAGTGCCTTGTTCAATGCATGGAATGCTTCCTGCTGTTCTATCTTCCAGGCAAACTTGGTTCCCTTCCTGGTCAGGTTTACTATGGGCCTCATTAGTTTGGAGCATTGGGGAATGAACTTACGGTAAAAATTTACCATCCCCATATACCGCCTAACCTGCCTGATTGTGGAGGGGGAGGGATTTACATCCAATATGGCATTCACATTGTTAATGAGGGTGCTATCCCATCCCCGGTGATCATGTGTCCGAGGTATTCCACTTTGTCAAGGAAGAAATTGCACTTCGAACACTTTAGTGATAACCTGGCTTTGTCCAATCTATCTAGTATGTTCAGTAAGATTTCAGTGTGCTCTTTCATGGTAATGGAATATATCAGTAGGTCGTCCTGGAAGCATAAGACGCCTTTGCCCAAGAGTCCCACCAGTACATCATTCATGAGGCACTGGAAGCTCATAGCCGAGTTTCGGGCCCCTTGGGGAAGTTGGCAAAGTTGGTACTTCTGCCACTTCGTGGTGAAGGCGAAATATTGTCTGTCTTCCTTCCTGAGGGGAATCTGGTAGTACCCAGAATTCAGGTCAAGTTTTGAGAAGACCCTTGCCCCTTCCAGGCCAAACAGCAGCTCTTCTATTGTACACACGGGGAAGTTGATGGGTTTCGTGACTTTGTTCACTTCGCTTAGATCAAGGACAAATCTCAGGTCACCGTTTGCCTTCTCGACCAGTATGAACGGGCTGTTCCAACGGGATACTGACTTTTCAATCACTCCTGCCTTCTCATATTCTTCCATGAGCTTTTCTAATTTGTTTGTGTGTTTGAGGGGGGTTGGATATTGTTTTATGTGTACGGGTGAGGTCGAGGTTATTTGTACAGTGTGCTCTATGGCATTAGTACAGGTAAGGGTGCTTATCCTTCAGTGAATACCGGGGTGCAGTTTGTATGCTGTATCAAAAAATAGTCATCTCTTCTATGTCACGATTAGAGCTATGGTTGCTTATGGATCTGCTCATCAACCTTTCCTTCCAAGTGATTTGCTTCTCTTCAGATTCCCTAGCGAATATCAAATTTGTCTCAGGTGACTTATCTTCATGCAGTGTTCTGCATGGGTTGGTTTTGGGGTGGTGGGTTTTTCCACAAAGAGATATTGACTGGGTTCCAAAGTTTCAGGTGAACTGGTTCGCTTTCAGGAAGTCCAGCCCCAAAATGACTTGATTACTGGTGTCTGCCGGTATCCCAGGGAGGATTATTACATCATGGGTAATATCAATAGGGAAGCAGGGGATGGATAACTTTGCTCTCAATTTTGTGGAGGATTGTAACTCGACTTTTGCTATTCCCATTATTTTGCAAGTTTTTTGGAGGGGAATGAGTGTTTTGTTATGGGACATGTCAAGCTTTTTGTAGAGGTTGTGTGGGATGACGGATATCTGTGCCTCTGTGTCAAGGAGGAATTCACATCGTGTTCCTTCTATGTTTCCTTGGACAAGGGTGAGGTTCCCCTCAAGATTTGCCTCGGTTGTGTTGGTGCTCTGCATTTGGTAGTGTATGGTCTCATGATTCTTGGTGTTTTGACCTTCAAAAGCTTCTTCCTTTCCACTGTGCCTTTCTTCAGTTATCATTTCTCTGTATTTAGAGGATTGGGCAATGGTTGCTATTATTTCTTCCCTTTCACTGGCGGCTGTGTAGCACTCTTCAAGGCTATTTATTCCCTTTTTGTATATGCTCTCCTTCAATTCAGGCAAGACACCTGTTCTGAATTGTTGTAATGTGGGCCATTCAATGTGTTCTTTGTCGTGTGTGGAGGTTTTTATGTCATGGGCGAGTTTGGTTAATCTGTTGAAGAAATTGGTTACCCTTTCCCCTTTTTTTTGTAGGCATTTGAAAAATTTTGTAATTGTTTGGTCAATTCCTCTTTTGTTAAATTTCAATATTAATGCATCCTTAAAGTCTTTAAGTGTTAATGCTCTGTTTAGTGTGTGGTGGAAGTGCAACGTTTTCTTTGCTTTCCCCTCTAATCCACTGCGTATTAAAGTTAAGAGTTGCAGCTCACTCCAATTTGCTACCCTTTTAAAAGTCTTTCCATATAGCTGAGGTAAGATTCTACATCATCATTTCCTTCCCCTGAGAATCTGGGACATATTTGTTTAGTGTTCATGGTTTTAAAAAACTCTGGGTCGCTCATCTTGATTGAATTAGGTAGGGACATACTTACCCTTTTAAATTAACACTTTATTCTTAACTCAAAATTTCACTGTTATACTTTCAAACTTAAATGAGTTGTTTCTGAGATTTGAGACCAACTTATCGTGCACTTTGATTTTTTTTTCTTTTTTATGCACATCCTGTCGACTGCTGCGGCATTGTTACGTATTGTTATTTTCTATTTTTGTTATGATTATTGTTGTGTCGGAAAAAGGGATGAGTCATCCCTTTTTCCCACCCAATGTTACGTTACCTCAGGAGGAAGGGATAAGGACATGCTTATGCCTCCGGATGGGAAGTGTACCGTATAATGTCCTGAGAAAATGTAAATATCCAGATATGTAAATTCTAAACACTGTTAAGATAGCTCATACATTTATTAAGATAACAATTGTGAATGAATTACAGTAGAAAGTTATGGAATATTAACAAATAAATATGTATAAGCTAAGTACAAGTTTAAGGCATGTGAAGACAGTTCGTAGCCACGGCGTCCAATCGGCTGCCGCCGTATGCGTGACGACACCGCCAAGTCAGGGAGCTGTTTCAGAGTATAAAAGTTTTGGTGGGAGTTCGAATCGCTCTCTTTTCTCTTATCTCCGATCTCTTGTGTCTCGTCTCCGAGGTTCGCGGCACCTAGTAGAGCTTGTAGAGCTATGTAGAGCTTGCCGCCACGTGTAGCAAGAATCTCCCCTTGCTATGCACGTTACATCAGTCAAAGCTGCAACTACAATGTGTTCAAACACATTTGGAGAAAGAGTCGCTGATGAAATCCACGTCAGCGTTCAGATCTGTGCATGAGTGTTTTCGGTTCGTGTAGAACAAAGAAACAAAGCCCGCCATCAGAGGAGGTACAGTGAACAGATTAGAATACCTAGTTAAAGCAAGAATGGTAAGTGAAGATTTTCTTATATTAATGTAGGATTAAAGTATCCGTGGAGTAAAGAAACAGAAACTAAGAACACACGCTATTTACGTGTTGTGCCACAAGAACAGTCTGCAATTTGGACACTTGTATCTACTGTTAAGAAGAAAACATTAGGCTCCAGCTGAAACAGGAGGCCGAGCTCCGGACTGTTTAAGTGATTTAAGAAAAGTAATGTCATATGATCAGAAAGTAGTTAAGTGTTAACAGATATTTTGGGGGAGAGAATTAAGTAGAAATAAGTACTATTGTCCTAGAGAATTACATGTCAGATTTATTGAATTGTCTAGTGTTTATATGTAATGTTTCATGTATGATATTATCAGGTAACTTAATTGTGAGAGTCTGAGGATAGATATATGTACAGAAGTGAGGAATTTATGCCCAGTAAGAGATTATAGTGCAGAAGTTTAAATGTGTTTAATTAAGTAAGAGGAACCCAGGTTCTTTTAAGGTTAAGAATTTAAATAACATGTATACTTGTCTTTGTGAAATAATAAATGTGTTTCCTTTTACATAATCAAGAGAGTTTGTCATATCGTCTGCGGATTTGAATTGCCGTTTGGAAAATTTCGTACCTTGCATTTAAAGGGGGAACCAATAGTGATATGAGAATAGGGACCACAACTGCATACATCTTGATCCCTACAATTTTCTTTAAGTATTTTAGATGGTGTATCAGAATTTAGTTACTGGCTGGTGCAGTCTTTAATCTATACAAATTTGTCGGCAACTGAAGTCTGAGAATAAGAGATACAAAAGTTTAATGTTAATCTATAAGTAAAGAAAAGTAAATTAAAGATTAAAACTAAAGAAAAACGGGGATATAACATTATATTATCTACTATCTATCTAACACTTTATAGTTTCAGCATTCCGTTGCTGACAAATTTATATTCGTTTAAATCGACTGCACCAGCCTGCAACTGAATTCTGATATACAATTAAGCAACTCAAAATAATATAGGGATCAAGTGATTTGCAGTCGTGATCCCCTCTCTTCCTTTTGTTAATGGATTCCCCCTTTACTTATGCATTGTCTGAAATTTAATAAGTGGTAATTCAAATCTCAGAAAACGACAGATTCACGAGGTTAGGGTTAAAGAAATACATTTATTTAAATACTTACATATATATACACTTTAATTAGAAATTACAATACTAAGGAGTCTGAACCCCCCCCCCTTAAGTTAACATATCCAAAATGTCTACTTAAAAATCTATTCTAACAGTCTCACACTTTCTTTTGTGTTACGATGTTCAGACTCAGTTAATTCTCACAGAGTTACTCAGTTCCCACATATAAAATTAGCACATGCACATAAATATATACAATTCTAGTATAGAGCATATCAGACATATTTCGTCTTGCAATTTTAACATGGGATAATATTCTTGTCTATGCTCAGGCCTTATCCTCCTCTAAAATTCAGTTAATGTTCAAGCTAATTTCTAATATAATGTCTTAAATGTTTCTCCTAAAATAAACAGTTCAAAGGCTTGGTTCTCTGCTCAGCTTAAGCTTAGGGTGGCACTAGCTTACTAGATGTAGACAGAAATGTCCAAAACAGTTCTTTAGACACTAAGTGAAAGTTGATTATATGGAGCTTCTTAACTCTCTGGTTCCTATACCTTCTTTGGTTATTATTCAAAATGAGTACGAAAACTTGCACCTTACTGTTCTTGTCTTTTCTCGTAGTTGTTGAGACTTCCTTGTCTCACCATGTATTCTTATGGCGTCTGCGACATACTTCTATTTTCTTCGAAAGGATTACCTTTCGCTGACTTATAATTTGGCATAATTAACCAGGCCTTATCCTCCTCTATGCTGGAATGCTGGCCGCATTCCTTCAGTGGGGCTATACTTGACACGGCACTTACAGCAAACAGGGAGATTGTTGCTGAGTATGGCAGAAAGCTTCGTAGCTATCCAGGACTTGGACCAGGAACAGAAAACAAGAGAGCGATTGAATCACGTGCCGAAACTTATATGGTAAATGTGAACGCCCTCTCTTGGTGACTACGGTATGCTCATAGTGGTGGCCGATTGGTCACTGCAACTCCGAACTGTTTTTGACATGGCTCTAATACTTATATTATCTTACATACATCTAATAGTAACATTTCAGCATTGATACATAATTTTCCTTTGTTAATTATTTTACAGACTATCAGTTTTAATTATGGACTACTCAAAATCACTTAATATCTACAACTAAAGTGGTTAGACATAGTTTCTCAGTTAGCAAAATGTACACTATCTTTTACTTTTTCTTCTGGAGGCATAAGTATGTCCATATTCATGGTTTTAATCGTTACTTTATGTTGGGTCGGAAAGAGGATGACTCATCAAAAGTGAATCAGCACTTTTTTTCGACACAACAATGGTGAAACTAGAAACTAGCTTATGCTTATTTCCTTTCTTGTATAATGTCACTAATATCGATTTCACCCACTCCTCTGGCATTTTCTCTTCTTTCCATACCATATTACACAGTTGGTGCATTTCTGTAACCGTGCTTTCGCCACCATATTTAATCATTTCTCCAGTGATGTTATCGTTACCAGGACTCTTGTTGTGTTTTAGCCATCCTATTGCTTTTTCTACCTCTCCTCTTGAAATGCCGATATTATACTCGTTACCTGGTGGTGATATCTGCTTCAATTCTTCAGTCAGTTTCCCAGCACTATCTAAATCTAGTTTTTCTTCATATAACTCACTATGGTATCTTGTCCAGTGTTGTACAATTTTATCTTCATTCATGAATACTTTGCCTTTTTTTTCATCTTTAACTGTGGTCTGTTTTGGTTGCCACTTTCTATTAATGATTCTAATCATTTTGTACACCTCACTAGTTTTATGCTATCCATAGTACTGTTCTATATTATTGCATTGAGCTTCTATGCATATCATCTTGTCCATTCTGACTGCTTTTTCACCTCCTTACACTTTCTTCTACATTACTCCTCTATTTCTTCTGATGTATCCCTTCTTATCTTCAACATTATTTTCTCCTGTACTAACTTTAGTGTTTCTTGTCTAATCCACTTCTTCTGATACTGTTTCCTTCAACTGCATCATCTATCACCTTCATTACTCCTTTCACTCTTAGATTTGAATTTTTTACTTTGTCCACACTTTTAAGTTTCTCCTCTAATACAGTTCTGTACCTTCTTCCTATTTCTGTTTAACTTATGTTTGCTTTTTCTCTTCATTTCTGATGATGGGGTTTATATTTTCTTTTTAATTTCAACTTGATGTTTGTAATAAGTAAACTATAATCCGAGTCTATATCTGCTCCTTGAAAAGTTCAACACTGCTGTTATCCATATTCTTTTAATCATATCAATCATATTCTTGGTTTTCAAATCATTTGATCACCACATCCATTGTCTACACTCCTTTTGCTGGAATCGTGTGGTACATATCATCATCTCGTGGTCCACAGCAAATTCTAACATTTTTTCACCTCGTTCATTTCTTTCTCTGAAACCATATTTTCACCATGACTCCTTCCAACCCATCATTATTATTCAAACTTTGGTTGCAATATCCTTCAATAATTAGTACATTTTACTTTGGTATTGTTTCTATTGTCTCTGTCAAATCTTTGTAAAATATGTCATACAGGAGTATCAAAGAGATGGGAACGTATGTGGAATTATAAGGCAGGTGATTATAATAGTCTTAGACATCAACTTGGGGAAGTTTCATGGAGGGAAGAATTGGAAGGCCGGATATCATTAGTGCTTGGGAAATTATGAATGAATATTTGTTAGCAGTAATAGTAAGCTGTATTCCACAAGTAAAGAAGAGGACACGATTTGGTGGATGACAAACAATATTAAACAGGAACTGCATGTGAAGAAGAATCTATGGAAGAGATATAAGGAGACAAGTGATGAGCAGATGCATGAAGAATATAAGACACAGGCCAGGAGAGTGACTAGTATGGTAAGGAAGGCAAACCTGGAATATGAGAAGAAATTGGTCCTAAGATCCAACAAAAATCCTAGGGAATTTTTTTGCTATGTGGCCAGTAGGAGGAGAAATGATGGTGGAAAAATGACATTGTGGGATAAAAATGGGAATAGTGTGTCTGATCCAGAGGACAGTGGAATTGTTCAATGAACACTTTACTGGAGTATTTCTTCCTGGAGGAGTAAATTTTAATAGTAGAGGGAGAGGGCAGATTCGAGGTTTAGAGGTGCAGGAGGAGGAGAGTGTGTTCCAAATACTGAGTACTCTGGATGTCAGTAAAGCTGTTGGGGTGGATGGTATTTCACAACGAGTTGTGAGAGAATGTGCTAAAGAACCGACAGCTCTTTGGACCTGGCTTTTCAATGAAAGTCTGGCTACAGGAAAGGTGACCAGGGAATGGAAGGAAGGTAAGATAGTGCCATTGCATAAGGGCGGTAGCAGACTGAAAGTGTCTAATTATAGGCCAAGTTTGTGTGTCATCAGTAGCTGTTAAGATCTTGGAGAAATTAGTGAGGGACAGTATACAGCTTTGGGCAGATGAGGGTAATGTTATCTCTGATATTCAACATGGATTTGTTAAGGGGCACTCTTGTTTTAGTAATATTCTAGCCTTTTATAATAAAACTACAAGAGCAGTAGATGAGGAAAAAGCATATACTGCCATTTCCCTAGACTTAGTGAAGGCATTTGACATGGTGGCACGTGATAAACTGATATTTAAGTTGCAGCACATGGGTGTGGATGTCAGGTTGGTCAACTGGATTCAGGATTGGCTGTCCGATAGGTATCAGAGAGTTGTGTATGGTGGGGCAGTTTCAAGGAGGCAGAGGGTTACAAGTGGGGTCCCACAGGGCTCAGTACTAGGACCTATATTGTTTAACTTTTATATCAATGACATTGCCAGTGGAATGCAAGGGGATATTCAGTTGTTTATGATGCGAAGCTGGTTAGTAATGGTGCAGATGTGGTAGCCCTTCAAGAGGATTTAAATAAGCTAGACAGATGGCAAATGACTGGGGAGTGTCAGTTTAACGCAGCAAAATGTAAGGTCTTGAGGTTTGGGACACATCGATGGGACGCTGCATACTCTATTGGAGGAGCTATACTGGAGGAAGTAGGGGAGATAAGAGATCTGGGGTTGATGATTGATAGAAACCTGAAATTCATGTGACATATTGCAAAGGTGGTGAAGGTAACAAGGATTGCTGCAATAATGAGAAGGACGCTGACCTGCAGAGATAAAAGAGTTATCATTCCATTGTATAAGACCCTGATCAGACCACACTTAGACTATGTTCTCAGATTTGGTCCCCAGGATTTGAAGGGGATAAATTAACTGTGGAAAGTGTACAAAGGCAGATAACAAACATGGTTTCAAGACTGTACAATGTTAATTATGAGGATCGGCTGAGGGAATGTGAACTGCAGAGTTTTGTGGATAGAACAAGGACAGGTGACATGATTGAGACTTTTAAACTGTTGAGAGGTGGTTACAGGGTTGACACTGGGGAGTTCTTTCACTTGGTTGAGCAGCAGGAAGGGGTGATGACAAAGGACCATTCCTGGAAGTTACAGAAGGAAGCTGTCAGCAAGAGGGTGAGGAGTAGTTTCTTTGCATGGATGGTGGTTGAACCATGGAATGCATTGCCTGATAGAGTGGTGAGAGCGAGAATGGTCAATGAGTTTAAGGAGTGGTATGATAGACTTTGTGTTTCTTAGAAGGGACCTAGCAGGTAGGGGTGATGACAAGGGACCATTCCTGAAAGTTACAGAAGGAAGCTGTCAGCAAGAGGGTGAGGAGTTTCTTTGCATTAATGGTGGTTGAACCATGGAATGCATTGCCTGATAGTGGTGAGAGCGACAACGGTCAAGGAGTTTAAGGAGTGGTATGATAGACTTTGTGTTTCCTAGAAGGGACCTCCCGTGATGCCTTGATAGACCTTGTGTTTCCTAAGAAGGACCTCCTGCAATGAGTCTTTTGACTCCATGGAGGCCTGAATAATAATAATAATAATAAAATCAATATACTCATCGGTGCTGTCAGATGTGAGTGCATATATCTGGACTATTGATATATTAAATGATTTTGCTTGAAATCGTGTTGCTATGATTCGTTCATTGACTGGTTTGTAGCCTAACAGTGCTTCTCTAGCTCTTTTGTTAAGAAGGAAGCCAACTCCTGCTTCGTGCTTGGTGTCATGCCCTGATCAGGAGAGATAAATGGAGAATTTGCCTCCATTTATTTCTCCTGCTGATGTTTATCACATCTTCTCCGGTCCTAGTATATCACACAGATATCTCGTCATTTCCTTGGGAAGTAATTGTAGTTTTCCTGACATCCAAAGTTTCCATACATTCTATGTTTCTACTGATAATAGTTCTGTTAGTTTCAGTTTCTGTTTCCTTTCAGTATCCCACTTTTCGATCTAACCTCAATTGCTCGATTGGTATCGTGGACCTTGTTGATCTGGGCAATGTCCGAGCCAGCATGTTGTAGCTGTTGATTATATAGGCATCAAATAATGTTTTTTCATTATGATCAGAGCATCGACACTCATCTAACCAACCCTCCTCCTTTATCCAGGCTTGGGACTGGCATGAGACCCCCTAAGGATTCTATGGCAGCTTTTTTCTTTGCTTCTTGGAAATCAGAATTAACGTACAGCAGATTATTCAGTAACTTAAAGGGCTTACGTTCATCATTAGATCCCGAAACATTAATAGTTGCCTTTGAGAAAGCAACTATCAATGCTTTTTCTAACATATTTACATCTACAACTATAACAGGTTGTTTATTTCATATGGTACAAAATCTTTATTGCAAAATTGTTGCCTTTGGTTTGAAGTTACGCTATCAACAGACGCTGAATTAACAAGAAAATCAAATGATTCACAGTAAGCATTTCTTCCAATGAGTGATGTTACCGATGGATTTGTTGAATTGATGATCCATAGCAAAAAGTTAATTATTTACGCAGTATCTCTTTTAATTTGCACACTTTTTAAATGATTTCATTATGTTATGTATCACTGGCATTCGCCTTTATAAAGATTTGCCTTTTTAATGATTTTACAATACCCTTTATCATCCATTGGTTATTTACAAAAATTAATGCAAAATGTCTTACATCGAAAATATCTTACGGCAAATTTTCCTAGAACTATAACAAGTTCCATTAATACCTTACA
Organism: Typopeltis vanoorti; assembly: GCF_054136105.1. NCBI lineage: Eukaryota > Metazoa > Arthropoda > Arachnida > Uropygi > Thelyphonidae > Typopeltis > Typopeltis vanoorti. The sequence continues at coordinate 2,645,233 of NC_143555.1, read as the reverse complement.
TGTGATTCCTCCATGCTTTTCCCATTCATTCCTCTCTCTCTCTCTCTCCCATTATTCCTCCCTTAACACGCTCTCCAGGCTCAAATGCAACCCCCCCCTCCCCAAACACACACACACACACACACACACACACACACACACACACACACACACACACACACACACACACACACACACACCACTCCTATTTTGTCTACTCATATACATTCACTTCATCTTCTAGTATTGACTCTTCTCATGCTGTGTTCTCCTGTCCTCTCATTCTCCTCACTCATGCAATTGACTTCTCCATTCATAGGCAGTTCTTGAATCTCCCCTTCCTTGGTATTCTGTGCTTTCACGTCATTTCTTAATTGCTCAGATCCATTCTCTGTAGCCACTCCCCTCCCGGGCAATTTCTCATGACAACACCCACCCAAACCATTCAGAAACAGCCATCTCTTTTATACAGCTCCATTTGTCCCTCAAACTCATCTCACACATTCACAAACTGCACTCCTTTTTCATTGCTGCTTATATACTATGCACAATCTTTACTTTCAAACTCAAATCATCACTGTTATACATGGAAAACATTCTACCTTTCCCACACTATTATTTTTTGTTCTCCTAAACAACCTCCCAATATCCATGCTTACATTCCAGCCAAGTAATTCAATCATGCTGCCAAGGCTTTTATTTTAACTTACTCTTTGCATCCAGCATCTCAAGCAGTCTACTCATTCTACCTCCCTTAAAACAAACCTTGTGCATTCTCTCATTCACTAAACATCCAGTAATCGAATCCCCACATAATGTCATTCATTACTGCTTTCACATGCAGTCATTTGTTCCACACTTCCACACATATCAATAATTCTCTTAATATCATTCTGTATATTTTATCTCTTGCCCAATGTTCATCAGCCCTGCTTTCAAATCTTGTATCTCATGATCATTATTACTAAATATAATAATGAACGAGACTTGCAAAGAAAGTTCGCTGGACATTTTAATTTGAAGTGTTTCAACAGCAAACATTTTTTTGATATACAGGGTGTTCGGGATAAATTTGACATATTTATAATTAATTATATTTTTCCGTAAGTTACATGTATTAACACACACTTCTCTTCATTTAAAAGTTTGGACCCTTCTTCATTCATATACAAGATGTCAGAAAGGATGGATAGCTGGAACCCACCTGAATCATGGAAGAGAATAACTTGTATCATGATGATTCGTGCCCGCCATCAAAATAAGGATATTACGACTGCTGCCCAATGCTCCCTGAATACAGTAAAAACAATCAGGCATGAACTAGAGACTTGCAATGGTGACTACGAGGATGTAGCAAGAAGAAAGATCCCTAGCAGACGATCTGATTGCGTTCGTACAGCAGAATTCCTCGCAAATCTGCAGGAACAGGTGTTGAAGAACCCTGGCATTGGAATTCGGGCTTTGTTCGTGGAGTTGCTAACTGTAGTCAAGCCCTGGATAACAAGGGTAGCCAATGGTAGGCCGTATGTATGGCAGCAGGATTCGGCCCCTTGCCACACCTCTGGGAAAAGTCAAAAATGGTTGTCTGAAAATTTCTACGACTTCACCAGTCCAAATGTTTGGCCTCCAAACTCCCCAGACCTTAACCCCATGGATTATTTTGTATGGGGCGCAGTTGAAAAAGACACCAATCGCACTTCCAGTAATACAAAAGCCCAGTTAATGGATAAAATTAAAACAGTTTTTGCGGCCCTTCCCAGGGAGACTGTAGCATCAGCTTGTTCGAGGTTCCGAAGCAGAATTGAAGCTGTGATCGATGCTAATGGTGGTTATTTTGAGTAAATCTTGTTGATAGTATTGTAATTAACTCTGCCTGTAATGTTTTTTAGTCAATTCATTAAATTTAATAGATACAAAGAAGATTTTCTTTTTCCTTACGAAACTGTCAAATTTATCCCGAACACCCTGTATTTATATAACATAAATTATAGATGCCAACAAATTATATTCTTCGTTTAATCCTTTATTCAAGTGTAAGCAAACAAAGTTTGCATGTGAAGTCACTTTATGACTGGGCTATTTCTATATACAGGCTGATGACTTCACATCATTTGCCTTAGTATCTCACAATGCATATATATCTTTTTGGACATGTATTATTATTATTATTATTATTATTATTATTACTATCATCATCTGACCTCCATGGAGTCAGAGACTCATCATGGAAGGTACACACTATTGCACACAATGCTCATCCAAATGGGTAAACTGATTCAATGTGTCTACATTCACAACACACTCAGGCAACGCATTCTTCTCACCAACCACTCTCCATGCAAAACACCTCCTCACTCCTTTGCTCACACCCTCTTTATACAGTTTCCAATGATGACCTCTCATTCTATCCCCACCCCTCTCCCATTCTATGAAAGATATTTTCCACATCAATCTGATAACAACCCCTGACTAGTTTATATGTCTCAATCATATTCCTCCTCCTCCTCATCAAGAGGCTTTGCAACTTACATTCTCTCAATCTGTCCTCGTACTCCACATTCCAAAGACCACTGACCACCTTTTTGAATCTTCTCTGGACCCTTTCCAACATATTCTTGTCACCATGAAAACCCGGTAACCAAATCTGTGTAACCAATAATTCAAAACCTGGTAACCAATAATTACCAATATGAAGGCTAATCAAGGCCTTATACAATGGCAATCATAACCTCTTTATTTCTACATGTCAGGGTACTCCACATCATTCCCATTATCTGATGTAACATCATCAACTTGTGTAATGTGACTCCTGAATTTCAGGGCCTTGCCTGCCATCACTCCTAGATCTCTCAATTCCTCTACTTCTGCTAAAGTTTCCCCAGTGTGTACTTTGCATCCCATTGTTGCTCACCAAATCTCAAAACATTACACTTTGCAGCACTGAACTGATAGTTCTGCTTACCTTCCTATTCATGCAATCAATTCAAATCCTCTTGTAAGGCCATAACATCTGCTTGACTCTGCATTGCTCTCCCCAGTTTTGCATCATCTGCAAAGAGCTGCATATCACTAGTTAAATCCAAAGTCCCAAAACTGTTCCCTGTGGTACACCACTAGTGACCTCCTCTTTTGGGATACTGCACCCCCATATACAACTTTCTGATACCTATCTGACAGCCAGTCAACTGATTCAACTCAGAAGTCTGTTATTCAATCCCACCTGTTTCAATTTATTTAACAGTTTGTTTTGTGGCAGTCTACCAAAAGCTTTTGCAAAATCCAAGTACAACACTGTATATGCATTGATCCTCTCCAAGACATTTGCCACCTTCTTGTAATACATAAGTTAGTAAACATGATATCCTCTTAACAAACCCATGCTGATAACCACAGAGAATACTGCTGTTATCAACCCATTTTTGTATCCTACTTCTCACAATCACTCCAGTACCTTCACTACAACTCCAGATATACAGATTAGCCTATAATTTGAAGCTATGCCTTATCACCACTTTATGCAGTGGAACAATTTTACCCTCTTCCACTCCATTCGATAAGACTATTATTAAAGAGGCATGTCAATTCCCTGGAATATTCCCTTAAGATACATGGTGCTATGTTATCAAATCCTATTGACTTTGAGACATCAAGATTATTTATTTCCTCAAATACCTTCTGCTCACTCACAATTTAGCCATCCTCTCCTATGTTCTCTACACTTAAGTTCCTCATGATTTCACCCTGTTCAGGATTAAACTCCCATATAAATTCAGTACAGAATACCTCAGCAATGTCTTCTGCATCAGTTACCATTCTACCATTTTCATCCATTAACATCACCTTACCATGATCATTCTTCTTTCTGCTTGCCAGGTATCTAAAAAACTCTCTAGGGTTTTTCTTTGACTGATTTGCTAATTTCTTCTCATACTGCACTTTTGTTTTCCTTACTCTTCTGTCTTGTTCTTTATACTCTTCATGTAATTGATTATTACCATAATTCATCTTGTACTGCCTCCAAAGTACCTTCTTCCAGATTCCATGCTTAAGCTTCGCATTCATCGATTTTACTCTTACCTTATTTTATGCCAGCCTTTTGCCCTTTCAAATGCATTCACACATTGATGCCATTATATATTATTATTATTATTATTATTAAACAAGACCTCATGGAGTCAAAGACTCATCTAGGAGGTCCTTTTATCTCACACACATCTCATCATACCGGGTCTTAAACACATTCAAACTCCTTGCAGACACCACACTCTCAGGCAAGGCATTCCAATCATTCACAACTCTGCACAAAAAAAATCTGCCTCTCACTCCCCTACTCACACCCTCTTTATACAGTTTCCAGGCATGACCTCTGGTTCTCCCCTGATCTCCCACTATTCTCTGTAGAACTTCTCCACCATTGATAACTATAACAACCCCTTACCAACTTGTAGGTCTCTATCATATCTCCCCTCTTCCTTCTCTCCACTAGACTCTGCAAATTACATCTTTTCAATCTTTCCTCATACTCGACATTCCAGAGGTTAGAAACTACCTTAGTCAGTCGCCTTTGGACCCTTTCCAACATCTCTTCATCCTTCTGAAAACCAGGTGACCAAATCTGGGCACAATAGTCCATGTGTGGCCTAATCAAAGCCTTATACAATGGAACAAGAATCTCCCTACTTCTACAAGTCAGTGTCCTCCTCATCATTCCCAGAAGTCTTTGTGTTCTCTTCACAATTTTGGCGATGTGTCCCCTAAATTTTAGATCCTTATCCACTATCACTCCCAGATCTCTTATTTCCTCTACTTCCAACATTATATTCTCACCAAGCATAAATTCTGCATCCCATCTTTGTTTTCCAAATTTTAAAACCTTACATTTTGCAACATTGAACTCGTATCCCCATTTGCTTGCCCAATCACTCAATTTATTCAAGTCTTCTTGCAAGGCCACAACATCTTCACTACTCTTTATGGTTCGTCCCAACTTTGCATCATCTGCAAACAACTGAATATCTCCATCCAAATCTTCGCCAATATCATTAATATACAAGTTAAATAGTAATGGCCCTAAAACAGATCCCTGAGGCACTCCACTAGTGACTTTCCTTTTCCTGGATATTGCACCCCCATACACAACTTGTTGATACCTATCAGATAGCCAGTCTCCAATCCAATGCACTAATCTAATATCCAACCCCATCTGCTCTAGTTTGACTGTCAACTTATCATGAGGTACTCTATCAAAAGCTTTTGCAAAATCCAAGTATATTACTGTGTATCCTTCTCGTCTGTCCAAGGAAGTAGTCACTTTATTGTAATAAGTAAGTAGATTACTAAAACACGACCTCCCTTTAGCAAATCCATGCTGTCCATCAAAGATTATACCATTGTTGTCAACCCAACTCTGGATCCTAGTTCTCACAAGCTTCTCCAACAACTTAACCACAACACCTGACACACAGATAGGCCTATAGTTTGATGCTTGAGTTCGATCACCTCCTTTATGAAGTGGCACAATCTTGCCCTCCTTCCACTCTTTAGGGACTTGACCAAGTGCAAGACTCGTATTAAAAAAATATGTCAAGGCAGGTGTCAACTCTCTGGCACATTCCTTCAGAATACGCGGTGATATATTATCAAGTCCCACAGCCTTATTTACATCTAGTTTACTCAACTCCCCAAACACCTCTTGCTCACTTACAGTCAGTCTCTCCTCCCCATCATCAACTGCTCTTAATCTCTCCATGAAGTCACATTCACAAGATTGAAAGATCTTTATGAACTGCTCATTAAGTATCTCCACCACACATTCTGCAACAGCTGTCTTTATACCATTTCCTCCAATCAATGTCATCCTTCCATAATCATTCTTTCTTTTGCTGGCTACATATCGAAAGAACTCCCTAGAATTCTTTTTAGCTTCATTAGCTAACTGCTGTTCATACCTCTCTTTAGCTACTCTCACCAACCAAGTCACTCTCCTTGCCTGGTCTTTGTATAACTCATGAAATTGGTTACTTCCACTTCTCTTATGCTGCCCCCACAATGCCCTCTTTCTCTGTATTGCAAGCTTAATCTCTTTATTCATCCATCTCACACCTAACTTATTTAACCTTCTCACCCGTGGTATATATTTAGACATTGCATCCACTAAATATTTTTTGAAAATCCCCCAAGCTGCATTGATCTCTTTTCCAGCTAACTCCTCATTCCATGCTACACCTGCAAGCTGTCTCCTGAGCTCTTCATAATCACCCCCCTTGTAGTTCCACATATACCCTTTTTTCACAGGGGTATATTTCTCTGTCAGTTTTTCCAGCAGCATTTATTTCCTTACCTTAACTCCTCATTCCATTCTACAGCTCCAAGCTGTCTCCTAAGCTTGTCATAATCACCATCCTTATAATTCCACATATATCCTTTCCTTAAAAACATCTGCATATGGCTATATGTGGAATTATAAGGATGGTGATTATGACAAGTTCAATTGCATAGCTCCAAGACAGCTTGGGGTTATGAAATGGAACGAGGAGTTGAGCAGTAAGAAATAAATGCTGCTGGGAAACTGACAAAGAAACTAACAAGCCAGATGATCACGTCATGATTACTTTCACCAACTAGAGAAAAGTGTGAAACCTCACTCACAATTACATCCTCTAGTGAAATGATCAGATCCTCATGTGCCCTTCTTTATGTGCTACCTGAGATGGCTATCTCTCAAGAACCCAAGAAATTTATTTTCCTATTCCCAAATTCTGTCCCTTCATTCCAATCTATACCGCCATAATTAAAATCACACATAATAATTACCCTTTCTTTGTTCACTCATCCAAATTGTTTATACATTTCTTCACCACCACCCTTCATACTTCTGGGCTTATAGCAACTAAATATGATCCTATCTTCCTGTCAACTTCCACATTACACCATACAGCCTCATAACCATTGCCACTATTTCCCTCTTTCATGTATACCTTATGTAGACATAATTCCCCTGCTAGCATCAGCTGCACTCACCTCCTCCCTTCTTGTGCTTTCTATCCTTGTGAAAAATACTGTATCCTTCCATTTCTATTTCCATTAGAATATCATTTTCATTCAACCATGATTTTGGGGCAATAAACTCAATCACTGAGACCATTTCATCCCCCTTATTTCTGATACTTCTGGCATTTAATGTAATTCACTGTTAGGTCTATAACCAGTCCTATCGAAGCCACTTGTTGGTTATCATTTCTCCATCACACCTACCCAATCATCTTTATAACCACTTACTACATTTATCTGCTTGATCTTAACTTCCCTGACCATATAACAATATACTCCATCTTCATATACACATTCACTGCTACTTTCAACATCCACTCCATCTATGCCATGTCTCCCTGACCACCTGGGCTCCCCAAGTTTTCCTGTTTCCCTTGCATTCCCATACATTCTTAATTTCTCACACTACTATTGTTTTCACTGCCAAGCACTTGTGTCTCTTCAATGCCACTATCCTGATTTTTCACTTCATCTCTTGCTTCTGATCTTTTGCATGCACACACGCTGTACTTCCACACATTGTGCTTCCATTCAGCAGCACTTTCTCCAGTGCGCCAACTCCAAAGCCATTCAAATGCAACCCATCATGCCTGTATAATTTCATTCTTCCCTCAAACACATGCATCCACAAACTGTACTCCCTTCTCCTCACACAGCTCCGCTAGCATATCATTTATAATTTTCACTCTCTGTCACAGCTGATCATTATTATATCTCAGCAACACACTGACAACCTTTCCTACTACACTGTTATCTTTCACTCTTCTCAATAACCTAATGATATTTGTACTTACATGCTCCTTGTATAATACTATGCATTATGGGAAGGGACACTACCCATAATGGTTTTGACCTTTATTGAGATTTCATCAGTGGAGGCCAGACCAAGAAGTGATACCAAGGTTGAAGTAATGGAAGTCATATTTTCATATACAAGTAGTCAAAAGCTGTCATACCTTATTACAAAAATACTCTGGAATAGAGATTAGTGGAGGCCCTTCCCACAATGCATTGCATTATATGTATGTAAGGTTCTGTATTACATTGTAGGATAATAAGGCAACTGATGAGTGACTTCATGCACAGACTTTGTTTACTTACACTTGGATAATGAATGAAACTAAGAATATAATTTCTTGTCATGTATAATGTATAGTATAACCAAGTGAAAAATCTTTCAACATCTACCTATAATGCAGAGTATTTTAGTAATAAGGTGTGACACCTTTTGACTACTTGTATATGGAAATATGACTTCATGCATTACTTCAACCTTGGTATTGCTTTTGGGTCTGGCTCCCACTGATGGCATCTTGGTTTTTGGCACTTTAAGTACTTTAGCATGATAAGTTGTCTTTTGTTTTTCACTTTCATTTTGTTTTACTGGTGCTAGTGGCGGTTTTGTCCCCACTAGCACTGTTTTTTTTTTTTTTTAAATATTAAGTTTCCTGGTAGTGCAGTTAATATCTGCATTATGGGATTACTTTTTGGGGATATCACAGCCACCATTTTATAGTAGCTCAGATAGAGCATTTGCTGGTGGTGTAGAATTATTTCTTTATCATGGGATTATTTAATTCTCAGTCTTATGACTGAAAGGTTTTTCTTCTCTCTCTCTTACAATCAAATTTGGAGGTTTTAGTCTTTTCCCCACCTGAGATAATGGTACCAATTCCTCCAAGGTAACTCTAGGAATTGAAATTCCAGGATGGGAAGAAGCAAGACAGATAACTATGGTTTTAAAAGAGATAGCTGGTGCTAATACAATTTATTCTTTCACCTCGTACAATGGAGGAAAATATTTAATTGTAGTTAAACATATGGAAACAAGGGGAAAATTATTATAGGGATTTACTTTTGAAAGCAGCACAGTTATTCCTGTACTGGTCTGGAGCCAGGTAAAAACAGTAAAAATCAAAAGATTTCCAATGGAATACATAGAGAACAAACAGTAATGAAATTCTCATATAGACATTCTGAAAACTTAAGATTAGGATCTTCACCTGATAAACCTTTGCATATGTTAATATGCAAAGGTTTATCGGGTGAAGATCCAAACTGGTTTTCTGGTGATGTCCTCTTCACAATGGCTACGAAGATGCCTGTACTAAATTTTGTCAACATTGGTACAAACCAAATTATGGTAAATTATCCTGAAGTACAAAGGCAGTGCCTGCATTGTAGTTTGTATGATTCCTTGGGTGGTAACAGCCCCAAATCTAAATGTGTCAACTGCATGAAGATCAGATATATTGCTAATCAGTGTCTCAAATGCAGCCAGAAATGCGAAAGTTCTGAACACTGCATGAACACCTGTCCTTTTAGAACTTTTGCTAAAAGAGTAGGAGGAAATTAGAACACAGTATATATCAGAGAGGCATAATGAGGAGTTCCCGGTTCTTCCAATTCAGTATAGTAAATATGGTGCTTTTAAACAAACCAATTCAGTATAGTAAATATGGTGCTTTTAAACAAACTACACTTGGTAAAATCACAAAAAGTGCATGACCAAATCAGCTAGAAATTAGTCCCAATATTCTGGACTACGCAGAACAATCTATTGCTAATAAAGGTCAGTGAGAGACAAACTTTATTATATTAAAGACAATATAATAAAGTTTACTGATTCGAAGTTTTCTCAGTATGTTTATCATCTTCATGAAAAGAAAATAACTAGCTTCCAAATGAAGGACAATAGGCATGAAACTGAAATAATGGAAAGCAACTGTATAAAACTGGAAAACAGTTTACAAGAAAAAGACTACACAATTGTTCCTTCATAGATTGAAGACCTCATCAGGTTCATCCAAAATCTAGAAGGTAAAGACTTACCAGTGACGCTTAATTAATCATACCATCTCCTTTCTGCATTGCCTCATTAAATGTACAAGCATTCCAAGTGCAAATTAAACAAGAAATTATATGGAAACTTATGCTACACCATAACATCAGGTTTTTGTTTCTCCAAGAAACATATGTTTGCAGGTATAAACATATAAAACTTGTTTCATATAGAACAGATAGATATCCACTTCTTTCTTATTTGAGTTTTGGAAGATTCAACAGGGCTGGAGTAGGAGTTCTTATTCTTGCTCCCCCCTCTTTGGGTTATTCTGTAATAATACTGAAAGGGATGCAATAGCAAGAATCTTGACAGTAGACTGGAAATACTGTGGGTGTGTAATAAGGTTTATAAATGTTTATGCTCCAACCAATGGAAGAGTTAGACAAAAATTTTTCCAGGAATTGAAGCCATATTTATATGGTGCCCACTACATTAGAGCAGCTGGAGACTGGAATTGTATTGAAAACCCCACATTAGAAAAAAATAGTAGGACACCCCCAGGAGTCAAAAAGTGGGATATGCACATTTAAAAACATGTCTTAACAATGATCCACTAATACACACGTGGAGGATTCGCAATCCAAATCTCAAGAACTTTTGCTAAAAGAGTAGGAGGAAATTAGAACACAGTATATATCAGAGAGGCATAATGAGGAGTTCCCGGTTCTTCCAATTCAGTATAGTAAATATGGTGCTTTTAAACAAACCAATTCAGTATAGTAAATATGGTGCTTTTAAACAAACTACACTTGGTAAAATCACAAAAAGTGCATGACCAAATCAGCTAGAAATTAGTCCCAATATTCTGGACTACGCAGAACAATCTATTGCTAATAAAGGTCAGTGAGAGACAAACTTTATTATATTAAAGACAATATAATAAAGTTTACTGATTCGAAGTTTTCTCAGTATGTTTATCATCTTCATGAAAAGAAAATAACTAGCTTCCAAATGAAGGACAATAGGCATGAAACTGAAATAATGGAAAGCAACTGTATAAAACTGGAAAACAGTTTACAAGAAAAAGACTACACAATTGTTCCTTCATAGATTGAAGACCTCATCAGGTTCATCCAAAATCTAGAAGGTAAAGACTTACCAGTGACGCTTAATTAATCATACCATCTCCTTTCTGCATTGCCTCATTAAATGTACAAGCATTCCAAGTGCAAATTAAACAAGAAATTATATGGAAACTTATGCTACACCATAACATCAGGTTTTTGTTTCTCCAAGAAACATATGTTTGCAGGTATAAACATATAAAACTTGTTTCATATAGAACAGATAGATATCCACTTCTTTCTTATTTGAGTTTTGGAAGATTCAACAGGGCTGGAGTAGGAGTTCTTATTCTTGCTCCCCCCTCTTTGGGTTATTCTGTAATAATACTGAAAGGGATGCAATAGCAAGAATCTTGACAGTAGACTGGAAATACTGTGGGTGTGTAATAAGGTTTATAAATGTTTATGCTCCAACCAATGGAAGAGTTAGACAAAAATTTTTCCAGGAATTGAAGCCATATTTATATGGTGCCCACTACATTAGAGCAGCTGGAGACTGGAATTGTATTGAAAACCCCACATTAGAAAAAAATAGTAGGACACCCCCAGGAGTCAAAAAGTGGGATATGCACATTTAAAAACATGTCTTAACAATGATCCACTAATACACACGTGGAGGATTCGCAATCCAAATCTCAAGGCTTACATGTATATGAATCAAGGTATTGGTACTGGTCTTGATCATATTTATATCTCTTCTTCCCATATAAATAAGATAATTCAGATAAAATATTCTGACATCAAAATGTCAGACAATAATCCAATTCTACTTAAATTCCACTGCATGGAACAAGTAGAGATCAGTTCTGGACCATGGAGACTTTGAGCAAATTTTCCATTGATCTTTTCAACCAAATTCCAGAGCCTTTGGTTCAGATTGGAATAATGTTAGCTGCAATTGGAATATGTGGTTAAAATTCAAACTAGCAGTAAAACAGAATATAATGGAATGGAGAAAGGAACAGGCTTTCCTCAGAAGAAAAAAGTTGAAAGAGCTGTATAAAGAGAGAAGCTAATTTGTAACAAACAAATGCAATGGTATACAATATAACATCATTAGAAATATTAACATAGGGATAGAAGTGGAAAGGCAGAAACAAATAGAGAAAAGAGAAAAGCAGACTAGAGTTCCAGGCTGAGCAGTAGAATTTAATCTGTTTCGGCTACATGATCTACTCTGTTTAGTTAATACGAAAAAGCAGGCAATGGCAGTGCTATCAGTAGACCTTACTCATGTATTTGATAATGTCCAGCATTCCTTTCTCTTCCACATCCTCCAGCAAATTGGTGTGGATAAAAAGATGTTTTCTCTTATTATTAAAGGAGACTATGACAATTCAACTACCTGCTTCCTAGTTAATGGGTTCCTGTCAGACCCTGTCAAAATTCAAAGAGGAGTCAAGCAAGGTTGCCCTCTCAGTCCACTGTTCTTTGCATTGGTTCTTGAACCTTTCTTACAGGAAATCTACAATACACTTGCTGTGTGAGGTATAATGGTTCCTTTAACTATGAAGGAAAATAAGGTATTAGCATATGCTGATAATGTAGTGGACACTTTGAAAGAATATGATTTCATATGCATCATTTTTGGTATTTTAGAAAAATTCAGCAGAAGAGAACTTTTAAGAATACTTGGAATTCCCTTCTCCAGTTACCAATATTATCAGTTCAAGAACTTACATAGAAAAACTTGGAAACCTTAGAAGACTGGAAAACAGGACAATTTCCTTTTCTTCTAAAATCATAGTACTCAAAACCATAATCTTTCCTGCTCAGTTGTACATAATAAATATTAGAGACATCACAGAAGATGAAGAAAAGCAATTATATAGTAAGCCTGTGCAATTTTTTTTGTCCAGCTGATACCAAGAAGTTAAAAAGGAATTTCTTCAACTATCAAAGAAGAATAAAGAAGAATGGAGGATTTGGGTTTCCAGTCTTAAAATTCTGCTATTTAAGCAATGTACTTCAAAAATCCACAAAATATTGCAGACCAATTGCACATGTGCACATAATCCAAAAGCTGAGATTGTTCCTGAATACTAAAACACTCTGTGCTTAACTCTAAGACTGCTACAACACGTTGGCATTGACCTTCTTTCCATTAAAAAAAGTAAAATTTGGTATAAAGAAATCTTTAATCTTTTTTGCTGCAAACTTCCATAGTTGGTATAATAAATTTAGTTTAATCCTTTATCCAAGTGTGAGCAAACAAAGTTTGCGCCTGAAAGTATCTTCAGGACTGGGGTAAGGTGGTACAACACCAGGAAAACTCGTTGCAAAGGTGGAGCAAGCTACCAACACTCCTATCTCAGTATCTCTTATAATGCAAAACACATCTCCTTGCGGATATGTCTAATGTTATGCATTAAGGGAAGGGCTACTACCCAGACTAGTTTCGACCTTTATTGAGGTCTCTTCAGTGGGAGCCAGGCCCAAGTGGAGATACCCCTTTTTTAATAAATTACTCTGCATTATAGGAGATACTGAGTTAGGAGTGTTGGTATCTTGCTCCACCTTTGCAACGAGTTTCCCTGGTGTTGTACCACCTTACCCCAGTCCTGATGATACTTTCAGGCGCAAACTTTGTTTGCTCATACTTGGATAAAGGATTAAACTAAATTTATTATACCCTAACCAAGTGAAAAATAAACTTTCAACATATTTCTCTAAACCCAGAGTAATTTATTAAAAAAAGGGTGGCACACCATTTGGCAACTCCTATAGGTAAAGATGACCTTGCCATTGCTTCTGCCTGGTATCTCCACTTGGGCCTGGCTCCCACTGAAGAGACCTCAATAAAGGTCAAAACTAGTCTGGGTAGTGGCCCTTCCCTTAATGCATAACATTAGACATATCTGCAAGGAGATGTGTTCTGCATTATAGGAGATACTGAGATAGATGTGTTGGTATCTTGCTCCACCTTTGCAACGAGCTGCCCTGGTGTTGTTACCACCTTACCCCAGTCTTGAAGATACTTTCAGGTGCAAACTTTGTTTGCTCGCACTTGGATAAAGGATTAAACTAAATTTATTATACTCTAACCAAGTGAAAAATAAACTTCCATAGTTGGGTACTAGCAACAATATTTTATTTCATAACAGGAAGGCTCTTCTTGGAGAATTGCATATTGCATATGGCTGCCTTCCAGCCAATACCATCAAATGGAGATACTTTAACATCGGAGATCCAATCTGTGACATCTATCACCTATTGGAAACAGCAGAACATGCATTCTATAACTGCCCTCTTGCTCTGCATATTTGGAACAGATTAAGTAATGTGTTGGGCATACCAAACAGGTTAAATTTTTGAAATACCCACTGCCTGTCAGCAATGAGCAGAGAATTTTGATTTTTATAATTAATGAATTAAAATATCATTTGTGGAAGGTTAGAAAGAAACATGGATTTGAAAACAAGCAATACAACATCCAGATGCTTTGTAATACTATAATGTGGAAATTTTATTGTTCAGTCAGATGATTTTTGTATTTAGAAAGAAACATTCTAGAAGATATTAAATTTTTGACTAAATGGTATAGACCACCCACATTATGCAATATCCACCAAGGGGAGATAAAATTCTGTCTATTCTTGCAATGAGAGGTTTTTATAAATAGTTCTATCATCTTAATTTAATATAGTCTTATAGTCAATTGCTGGGATGAATGGAGAACAATCCCAGGCAGAGAAGATCAATAAGGCTAACCACCTGGGTATCAGTCATCTCTGCGCTTCAGTTTCACTTGGTCTTTTGATTGTTCATTTATATGAGATTGGTGAAAAAGGAAAACTGATAGCTTTTGGCTGTATGATGATATAAAAGAGCTGAGGTTGTTTCTCTATCTGTTGTATTATCTATCTGTCTTTTCTTTCTCCTAATACTATTAGGATCACTTTCATCCCTATACTAACTACTCTAAGCCTATGACGAGCAACCCTTTACTTTTTCACCTCAATAAAGGTCGAAACCCTTATGTGTGGTGGCCTTTCCCATAATGCATAGCATTATACACGTCTGTAAGGATATGTGCATTGTATTGTGGGATACTAAGGTAAATGATGTTAAGTCATCAGTCCCTATATAAAAGTACTCCAGGCATGAAGTGACTTCACGTGCAAATTTTGTTTGCTTACACTTGGAAAGGAAAAGGATTAAACCAAGAATATAATTTCTTGACATCTACAATTTATAGTATAACCAAGTGAAAAATATTGCAACATATTTATGGAGTAGTTGATAACAAATTACTTACCTGCATAATATGGACTATTAATAAATTCTGGAATATTGTCGTTGAGATCTGTAATTATGATTTTGACCATTGCGAGTGAGGGATCCTTCTCATCATAACTTCGAGATTGAACTGATATTTCTGAGGAATCTGTATGCTAAAAAATATGAACCAGTCACTAAACAAGTTAAAAGAAAGCACAAATATCAATTTTAGTATTATTGAAACAAATAAGAACAATTATCAATTTTTTTTTTCCTACATACAAACCGCAAAAAATGGTATTTGTGATTAGGATTTTATTTAAGGAAATACAGTTGACTCTTGAACAACATGAGGGTTAGGGGTGGTGACCCTCCCCCCCCACGATGTTGTTTGAAAATCCATGTATAACTTTTGACTTCCCCAAAACTTAACTTCTAATAGCCTACTGTTGACCGGAAGCCTTATTGATAATATAAACAATCGATTAACACATATTTTTTATGGTATGTATGTATATTCTTATACTATATTCTTACAATAAAGTAAGCTAAAGAAAAGAAAATGTTATTAAAGAAAATCATAAGCAAGTGAAAACAACACATTTATAGTACTGTACTTTATTGTATTTATTGAACTGTAAGTTTATGTCGTCTGTTTACATTACTAACATTAGACATCAAAAATTAAAAGATAAGATGAAAAAGAAATTTATATTTATTTACAGGTATAATGATTCGTACAATGATAATGAAGAAGCAGCAATATGATTGCTTTATGGTAGACTAGGGCAATCCAAACAGTTGCTTCACAGCAGCCTAGCCTATACACTAATGAATGAATCGTTTATAATTTTATGCTAATTAATTTAACTAATTAGCAAAATTATTTTATGCAGTTATAATTTAATAATGCATCTTTATGCTTGTTTACATTTCTCTTGACTGCAATGCCGCCATGTACAGTCTATAAGTGTTTGTGTGTGTAAGTTTTGATAAATTTTAACTTTTTATAAGAGATTTGTGCATATTTTATGGTAGTAAATCATAATAGACTAGTATCTATATATATTTTATGCATTCATGACAAACCTAACTTTTTCTTAATTTTTTCAATATTTCTAAGCTACTCGGTTCGTCTGCGAGTTTTTTCAAATTGTAGAAATCTCTAAAAAACTTTCCAATATATTCCAATTTGAACTGTGCAGTTCCACGTATAAGTGGAACTGCACAGTTCAAACCTGCATTCTTCAACTGTGTATCAATTTTTTTTCCTACTGAGGGGAGGCATGAAGTAGCTAAAAAGAAAATATTTGCTCTGAACAGCACATTTTTCTGATTAGTAATGTAAGCAGACTTAAGTTTAGATAGTGTATATCAAGTATTATCTATACTTAATGTTGAGATAATGCACCAACTTAAATACGTAGTACAGTATTACATACTATAGCATATTTGTGAGAACTACATTGTTTTTAGTATAACATTCTAAAAAACAGTGTAGTTGACTCAGCAGTAATTCAGTCATATTATTATTATTATTACCCCAAGAACCCTCATGGGAGGTCCTTTTATCACACACACACACATAGCTCATCATACTGTGTCTTAAATGCACTCAAACTCCTTGCAGACACCACACTCCCAGGCAAGGCATTCTAATCATTCACAACTCTGCACGAAAAAAAACTGCCTCTCACTTCCCTACTCACATCTTCTTTATACAGTTTCCAGGGATGACCTCTGGTTCTCTCCTGATCTCCCATTATTTTCTGTAAAACTTCTCCAGCATTGATCCTATAACAATCCCTTACCAACTTATAGGTCTCTATCATATCTCCCCTCTTCCTCCTGTTCACCAGCCTCTGCAAATTACATCTTCTCAATCTTTCCTCATACTCGATATTCCAGAGGTCAGAAACTACCTTAGTCAGTTGTCTTTGGACCCTTTCCAACATCTCTTCATCCTTCTGAAAACCAGGTGACCAAATCTGTGCACAATAGTCCATGTGTGGCCTAATCAAAGCCTTATAACGGAACAAGAATCTCCCTACTTCTACATGTCAGTGTCCTCCACATCATTCCCAGAAGCCTTTGTGTTATTATTACGGACAGCTCCAAGGTGTCCTTAGATTCATCGAGGGAGGCCCAACATCATGTCAAGAACAACTATTGACCATTCACACAGTATCTATCATACTTCTCCTTGAAATCATTTACAGTCTTGGCACCCACAACACAATCTGGCAGCTTATTCCACTCATTTACCACTCTCCAAGTAAAAAACCTAGCTCTAACACCCCTGCTAACCACACTCTTACGAAGCTTCCATGGATGGCCCCTAGTCCTCCCACTACCAGTCCTATTCTCCAAAATGTCTTCTGAATTGATCTTATAGAAACCCTTCAGTAATTTGAATGTCTCTCAATCATATCACTCCTTTTCCACCTATCAACCAATTTCTGTAGCCCACAAATCTTCAACCTGTTCTCATAAGGTTCAATCCATAGTCCTGCTATTATCTTGGTCACTTGTCTCTGGATCCTTTTCACCTCCTTCCCATCGAGAAGAAACCCTGGTGCCCATTGTTGTGTCTTACTTTCTACTCATATATCTATTCTTTAGTCTTTGGGTCAAATCCCCGTTAAACTCTCATTCGGGTATCACGTGGTACCTATAGGGGACAAAGGAATTGCCTCGAGATCGAGCCAATACCAGAGTATCAGATTGTCTGAGATCAATCCCTCGTAAAACACTAAGAAATTTATATTTTGCTGTGCCACTTAGCGCTTTTAGATTAAACAATATTATTAATCAAGAGGTGATCCCAAGACAGTACTTAAGTGATACCTTGTAATTTCGCAGACGTGGCCAAATTCTATTCTTATTCTATTCTCCCGCCTAGGTTCGTAGTACTTTTTTTTTTATAAGCGGTGCATCGGATTCCAGAAATCACAGATAGTCTTAGTTGGGTACAAAAGCAAGGTTTATTAGATATCATAAATATGTACATACAATACAATAAGCTTAATTCCCACCTTAAGGGAGTTCCTGACAGTCAGGATAGAATTAGAACATTACATAATATAAGTATACTCAAACTGATTAAACTGTAAATCTTTGAAGCAAGATTTCTTATTTTTACCTTTAAATACCTTAATCATGCAAGATTATCACAATAACTCTTTAATTTCTTTAGTAGTTCAATCAAACCATACAAGATAGCATTTATATCTTTTACAATCCTTTTATTGAAAACAATTCCTTACTTTAAACATGTTCTTAATCTCCTAGAACATATTATGTTACTCTATCACAATAGGAGACAGTAAGATTTTAAGGTAACCCTCTCTAGATCACTGCAGTTCAGTCCTAATTAATATCATTAATGTTCCTTCCTCTGTTTTTACAACGTGGCACACATCTTTCATTCACAATCAGCAAAATACAAATAAAGTCTACTTATCTATCCTTGGTTCTGCATCGCGTCAAAGGTCTACTGGAATCTGCCTCTCCTTAGACGAAATGTCCATGTGCTCCAATCTGGCTTTCTATGGACGGCCGAACTTATTCCTTCTGTGGAGATACTACTTCTAGTTCTGCCGCTGCCTCTATCGAAACCCTCCGGAGTGGAGGCGCTGCTGCCCTCCACCCGCTCACGACACTGCAAGACGAGCACCAGGAGATCCAGGAACAAAAAGCTTTTTTTAAGGGTGCTAGACGGCTCGACGCTTCGTGTTGTATTGTGTTCACAATTTTGGCTATGTGTCCCCTAAATTTTTGATCCTTATCCACTATCACTACCAGATCTCTTATTTCCTCCACCTCCAACAATATATCCTCACCAAGCATAAATTCTGCATCCCATCTTTGTTTTCCAAATTTTAAAACCTTACATTTTGCAACATTGAACTCGCATCCCCATTTTTGTACCCAATCACTCATTGTATTCAAGCCTTCTTGTAAGGTCACAACATCTTCACTACTCTTCATGGTTCATCCCAACTTTGTATCATCTGCAAACAACTGAATATCTCCATCCAAATCTTCACCAATATCATTAATATACAAGTTAAACAGTAATGTCCCTAAAACAGACCCCTGAGGCACCCTACTAGTGACTTTCCTTTTCCTGGATATCACTCCCTCATGTTTCCTGGATATCCATGGCAACTTAGGTCACTAGTCCATTTTTGTCTCTTAGTAGTATCTATGTTTCCTCTTGCTGGTTACTATGTTTTTCAGGAGGATAGAAATGAGAATATCTCTCTTCCTAGAAGCAGATTCTGTCTTTTATGAAGTGCACTAACACAGGAACTAATGCTAAATATATGAATGCCATAAGTTCTTTCGAAATCAGTATGAAACTTTCATTAAATATCCACAGTACAGATATTGTTTACTCTACTTGGTATAAAATAATGATGATTATTTATCATCACCACCATCATCAATTTCCTGATAATACCCTCAAATGGTGTTTAAGCTACTATGACAGCACTACATGTTAAAGTTTATTATTAATCTCCTATCAGTGATTTTTCTCCATATTAGTCTATCACTTGTCTGCACTTCCATATTGTCATATCTAACATTTTGTTCTTCTAAGGCACTTCTGAATGAATCGATCTACCTAGACCTTTGTCTTCCTCTGGATCTTCTTCCCGCCACCTCGGTATCAAATACCTATTTTATTAACTTTTCCTCTCCCATTCTTTTTAGTAGCCATACCACCTTAGATTAGTTCTCCTGACACATTCTTGAATGCTAACAATGTCAAGTTCGTTCTTTCTAATATCTTCATTTTTAAGATGATTCTGCAATTGATGCCCTCAGAAACCTCATAGTTATGATCTTTAGTCTATGATCATGCACTTTATTTCTAACCAAACTTGCTGATTCATTATTATTATTACGGGTATCTCCATGGAGTCAGTAGACTCATCGTGGGAAACCCAAACTAGCAAAACAATATCTGTCATATCTCTTCTTGAATTCATTTACAGACGAAGAGCTCATGACTAAGTCAGGCAATGAATTCCACTCATTTACCACCCTCCAGGCAAAAAAAACTTGTTCCCATTACACCCTTGTTGACTACACTCTTCTTTAATTTCCAGGGATGACCGCTTGTTCTTCCATCACTATCACAGCTGAAACATTTCCCCTGCATTAATCCTATAAAAACCTTTCAGTAATTTAAATATTTTTATCATATCCCCTCTTCTACACCTATCAACCAACCTCTGCAATCCACAAGCTCTCAATCTATCAATGTAGGGAGCATTTGTTACATCACTCACCAACTTAGTCTACTCTTCTCTGAACCCTCTCCACAGCCTCCTCATCTCCAAGGAATCCAGGTGACCAGATCTACCAACACTTCTAAGTCCCTAGTCTCATCAATCTCTTGGAGTACTGTTCCATCAATGTAGTACACAGCTGGTAAAATTTTAATCCCAAAATGCATGACTTTACACTTTTTCACATTGAACTGACATCCATTACCTTTTGCCCATTCTACCAGCTCATTTAAATCATCCTGCAAACTTTCAACATCAGCTTCATTTTTTATTGTGCTACCCAACTTTGTATCACCAGCAAACAACTGAATATCTCCCTCCTCAAGCAATTTCCTATATCATTTATATACAAATTAAACAACAATGGCCCAAGCACAGAGTCCTGGTCATCTGCCTCATCCTGGACTCGGCTCCTCCATACACCACCTTATGGTATCTCTTCCTGAGCCATTCTCCTATCCATATCACTAATTTACTATCCATTCCCCATCTGCTCCAATTTGCATAACAGTGTTCCATGGTGTATCCTGTCAAAAGCCTTAGCAAAATCCAGAAGTACCACTGTGTAGCCAGTTCCTTTGTCCAACTCAGATGTCATTCTATTATGAAAAAGTTAATAGATTGCTAAGGCAGGATCTACCTTTAACAAAACCATGTTGGCCTCTATAGAGTATCATATCCTCATCCACCCATTCTTGAATTCTGTCTTTAACCAACTTTTCCAATACTTTTACCACTACTCCTAAGATGGTGATTGATCTGTAATTAACTATCGCAGTTTTAGAGCCACCCTTATGCAAAGGAACCACTTTGCCTAACTTCCACTCCCTAGGGACCATAACAGAGTTCAAACTTAAGTTAAATATCCAAGTAAGAGGGATTGACAATTCCTTTGCACATTCACGCAACACCCAAGCTGATATTCCATCTAAACCTACAGCAGTGTATGCATTTAAATTTTTCAATATATTAAATACCTCTGATTTCTTAGCTTCAATTCTCACATTAGTTATTGCTACAGGTACAGAGATATCCTCAATAGGGGATAGACTTTTAAAAAGTGATCACTCAGTAACTCGAATATTACATCTGATTTTGTAACCTCAATACCATCAGCACACACTAAAGTTATCCTTCCAAAGTCATTCTTCCTTTTACTTGCCACATAGCGGAAGAACTCTTTGGGATTATCTTTGATCTCATTGGCTAAGGTCTTCTCATACTAAGATTTAGCTTCTCTTACTATGCTGGTAACCTTTCTAGCTTGAGCCTTGTACTGCTCATGGGTGTACCGATCGCATTTCTCCTTGTACATTCTCCATAATATTTTCTTTTTTTGCAGATCAAGCTTGATACTACTGCTCATCCATCTAACGCCTGCCTCATTTGTCTTCCTGACCATGAGGACACAATCTGATATTGCTTTTCTCAGATACCTGCTAATTTTATCCCATGCACTGCTAACATTTTCCCCCTGCAATATGGTTCTACCATGGGATGGCTGCAAGCTCACTCCGAAGCCTGATATAATTGCCTAACCTGTAGTTCCATATATGCCCCTTCTTAACAGAAAAATCCACAGATTTTGCAACTTCCCAAGTCAATACCACATGATCGCTCTCACCAATTGGAGGTAACGAGGACACCTTACTTATGCATATATCCTCTGAACCAATGACCAGTTCCAACACTCTCACACCACATGTCCCTTCAGTTATGTGCTGTTTCAAGTAATTATCTCGTAAAAGATGTATGAACTCCATTTCCTTTTTGCTACAAGATATTTCCTCCTTCCAGTTGATATCACTATAATTAAAATTTGCTGATGCATGAATTCAATATTTCCCCCTGTATCCCCTGGCCCATAGCAGCATCCAACTGTATATTTTGTTGCACTGGCCACTATTTCACACCAGACCGCATCAAATGAACTCTCATTCACATGTCTATCATCTTGATATACTACTTTCTTTGGCTGCAACACATCAGCTATCATCAATAGTACTCCTCCCCCTGTTCTATCTTCTCTATCCTCCCTGAAAACACTGTACCCATCACATTCAATTCCAGTGACCACATCTTCTGTTGATAGCCAAGTTTCGCTAATGCCTATAACTTTTGGTGAGATTGCACTGACTAATGCCAAAAATTCTTCTCTCTTATTGCGAAGGCTTCCTGGATTGGTATACAAAAATTGCAGATTCCCTCTAGTTCTTGTACCGGCTTTAGAACTGATATACAAGTCACTAATTTCAGTAGTCCCATTTTTATTCACAGTTAATTCACAGACATCAGTAGTCCCAATTTATTCTGCGAATAATGATTAATAAATATACAATCACTGCTAAAGTTTCTCTCTCTTACACTCAACCTTTTCAATATTAGTTTCCCTGCCCAATTACTTCAACTTGTTCAGAAAACAGTAACTTCTTCAATCGCTTATGTCCTTCCATGTTCAGATGCAGCCCATCTCTAGCATACAACTGTCTTTTTCCTTCAAACACACTCCAGACATCAACAAATTCCAGGCCTCTTTTTTTGCACATTCTTGCAATCATATCATTCATTATCATCGCTCGTCTACTTAACTCGTAATTGTCAAAATGAGGCAGCACACACACTATCCTCCCATTGACACTTTTCCTCTTCACAATATCTAACAATGTTCTTAAATCTTTTGCTACCCAATTTATACCACCACACAGTTATGGTGGGTCATTTGTACCCGCCATAACTATCATCTTGTCTGCATCATGTCCTTTCTTTATTGCTAAAGCCACTCTTTCTATTGTCCCACAAGCCAAGCACTCATTAGGCATACCGGTCTCCATATCCTTAATCATAGAATCACCATATATCTTACCACTCTTAACTTCATTCAAGTCCACACAAGCATCACTCATGGACTCATTTTCTACGCTATTCAGCATGCCTCTCCCAGTTTCATTACTCAACGTTCTTTTAATCCGCCCCCCCCCCCCACTCTCATGACATCTCGTGGTTTTATTTTGTTGACTCTCAATTGCCCCCATACTATTTATTACTGCATCATTCACCAAAGACTCACCCGTACGTAATCCTATTCTAGTTACTTCAGTTAAAGTAATCTCTATAGTCCTAATTTCTCTGTTTAACACATTAAACTCAGTTTTAACTTCCGGTATCTCCTTACTGAGCATTTCCAATTCCTCATGCAGAAGATGAAGGTCATTTTTCATTTTCATGAACTCCTGCCGAAGTTCTTCCACTACAGTCCCGATGTCAGATTCCATTCCTAAACTCTCCAGCCTATCCTGGCACTTCTCACACATGCCAACATTTTCGTTCTTCTCATTTAGTCAGACTGACCACAGATCCTTCACATTCTTCGGCGCATACATGTAGCAGTTTCTGCAATGCATCCATTGTGAAAAATCTAATGCTGAGCCAGCCTTTCGTGTAGAAGTCCTGCACGCTGCTAACGTACATTTCTTGTTGGACGCATATTTACAAGTTGAAGTAGTGAAACAAACGGTAGCGAAAACACGATATATACAACACAGTTCCAAACAATAACACCACTGAAGGACACTTGTATCTAACCGATGGACAACTGTAGCACAACTTAAAACTGGTTCATAACTTAAAACTGGTTTGAACACAGTCTTGTACACTGCTAGTTTGGCGATTTAACTCATTTTCTCTTATTTCATATAGATTTATTCAATTGGGTTCTCACCATATCAGCTTTGCTTATTCTGCTGTCCATTTCCAGATTTAGCTTGCCATCTTCATAAAAATCTTTGCCTAAGTAGATGAAATATTTTACTTGTTTAGAATGCAGCAGAATTTTTCTATGTTCATGCCTACTTTCATAGTCTTTTTATTGCTGATTTTCATGACAAATTACTACAGTAGTTATTCAATTTATTTGGAGAATCCTTGCATGTGGATGGGTTTAGGAATACATCATCTACATAAAGCAAAGAGCTAAATGTGATATCTCCAATTCCAATATCAGGTTTAATGCCACTTTCTTTTATATTGTGATTGAGATATCAAACTTAGCTCTTTGCTAAGTTTGATATCTCCAATTCCAATATCAGGTTTATGAAGTGTACTAACACAGCAAGTTCTTTCGAAATCAGTATGAAACTTTCATTAAATTTGCAGATAGTCGATGATCTCATGCTGTATATATGACAGTAGATTTTGAGCCTAGAACAATCATCCTGTGATGATTGTTCTAGGCTCTTGGACTGTGGAGGTCTGTAATGAAAATAATGTTCTCAGTATATTGTTAAGAAGATGACTTCCTCTGCAGATTCTGATTTGGAAAATGATCTATCAAGAAGATATAGGAATTATTTAGTTTTTTACTCCTAATGTTTTTTTCTTGAAACTTTTCATGTATATCTTCTATCCTAATAAAATGGTAGAGCAACTGCTGAATTTATCAACTGGTGAGGGAGTTTGCATTTCTATAAACTACCTCACCAGTTGTCCTTTAAATAATATGCACTTTGACATTCAGAAATGAAAAGGTTATTGTTCCACTGTGTAGGTCCTTAATCAGACCTCACATATTATTTTACACATATTTGGTCACCTTGTTTTCAGAGATGAGGGAATGGTGATTTCTGGGTCTGTGGAATATAAGAACAGATTGATCAGTATTGGAACTGGAATGAAAATAAATAACTAAATTAAATATTTATATTTTCTTTCCTATTGTGATCCATATAGATGATGAATAAGTGGAGATAAATGTATATCCTTGTCTTACACCTGATTTTACATCAATCTATCTTCTTGGATTTCCTTCAATTCTAGCTGCTGATGTAAAATTTTTATATAGACTATGAATAGAATGTTCTTTGTATAATGTTCCATTTACTTTGTATAACTGTAGTGTTTCGAAAATATTTTGCATGGGTGCCTTGTCATAGGCCATTTCTTCAAAACTTGAAGATTGTTGAATATGACAGATTTGTCATATTCAACAATTTTCAAGTTGAGAAGATTGTTGAGAACAATCAACAAAGTTGAGAAATTATCATATTCTGATAATTTCTCAACTATTTGTCATAAATAACTAATAATTAAGGAATTGACAGCGTACACTAGAAATATAAATTAAATCAACTTTAATATATACTTTCCGATATTCAGCAAAGTCACATTGCCATCTTCTTGGGAACTTAAAATAAAGACATCCCAATCCCAAGACAATCTAGTCATCCCAAATTGTGTAAAATTTAAGCACCGTTTCACTTCACAGAAAGCTCTCTGTATCTACAACCGGGCGAGCCAGGCTTTACTTTGGGAGCAAATTACCGCTACACGCAGTTCCCTAGCTGACATAAACTTTCAAATACGCTTAATCACGAGCTTTGGTCAGTTCTACATGACATCTCATGTACTGCGGCAAATAAAGAATTCGAACGAATACGGAGTCGACATATCAACAAGTTTGATAAATTAAAAAAGAACTCGACGTCCAAACGTAAACTACAAACCAACACTGTAGTTAACCTTTCTTCAGTTATCTTGAAGCCTGAAGCACTCACCACTCTGTCACGTGGTCACAACTTCGCCATTGCTCCTAGGAAATTACTGGCCGAGGAATTAATGATCCAGATTGAATGCGGGATTCGCCACCTTCCAAACCACATCGCCAACGATATTAGATTGGATGTAGCCTGTGTTCTCACAAAAGCAAAACCACCAAAGACCAACACATCCATTAGTGAATACAAGTCACTACAAGAATTGAAGAAAAACAAAGAAATAGTTATCACCAAAGTGGATAAGGGGAACACCACTGTGGTACTCAATCATAATGACTACACAGGTAAGCTTAAGGCTTTACTATTAGATCGAGCTACTTACCTCCCATCTGAATACAATCCCACCAACTCACAAATAAGAAAACTCCATAGGGTCCTTAAGAAGGTCACTTCTTGGCCTGTGGAGATTACCAACAGACTAAAACCATATAACTCTAGACCCCCCCCCTGTATATATGGGCTCCCAAAAATACATAAAGAAAATGTGCAATTACGTCCCATAGTGGATGGCATTGATTCCCCTGCTTACAAACTAGCTAAGCATTTAGCCAAAGCGCTCTCACACTATACTGGCAACACACCATCACACATAAAAAACTCAGCCCACTTCAAAGCCAGTATAGAAAACCTTACACTCCAACATAATGACATCATGGTTAGTTTTGACGTCTCCTCCTTATTCACAAATGTCCCCTTCAAAGAAACCTTACAGCTAATTCAAGCTAAATTTCCTCCCGATATCTCAGCCCTATTTCAGTTCACAATGAACTCAGGCTATTTTGTTTAGCAGGAAAAATTCTACAACCAGATATAGGGGACAGCCTTGGGTTCACCATTTTCCCCACCCTTGGCTAACTTCTTTATGGAGACTTTTGAGGAGAAAGCCTTAAACTCAGCCCCACAAAAACCTACCATATGGCTTTGCTACATTCATGATGTGTTCGCTATTTAGCCACTTGGCCCGGATTCACTCCTCTCCTTCCTAACACACTTAAACAACCAACACCCTAGAATCAAGTTCACCCTGGAAAAAGAGAAAAACAATAACCTCCCCTTCCTAGACACACTAGTCACCCACCAACCTGATGGAACCTTGGTTTTCTCAGTTTATAGAAAACCCACCCATACATGCAGATACATTCACCAACAATCCCCCACCCTCCCCTCACAACAATATGGAGTTATTAGGGCAAAACTAATCTGTTCAAATGATCAAGCCCTAACCACTGAACTAAATCACATCCTTGACACTTTCTCAGCCAATGGCTACCCCCCAAAAAATACTTAAACCAGTTATCCACACCCCCCCCTCCCCCTTCACAAAAAAGATTACTCTAAATCCATCACCATTCCCTACATCCGAGGCACCTCGGAAAAAATCAACAAAATCCTAAAAAAACATGACCTGACCACTTGTTACAGACCATATAGAAAATTGGCATCCCTTATCCGCTCCACTAAAGACCAACTACTTCCCCTAGACCTATCTGGTGTATACCAGGTCCCTTGCAGCTGTAAATTGTCCTACTTTGGCCAAACAGTCAGGAAAGCAAATATCAGAATCTCCGGACACAAGGACTACATCCGATTTCACCAGTACAGCCACTCTGGGCTTGCAGACCACGCTCTGGATACTCGCCACAGAATAAGGTGGAAGAAAACCACAGTAATACACTGCAGCAAGTTCAAATATCAAATATGAGTTCCTAAGGGCTGAGGCTGATTCATGGAATCAGCCTCAGCCCTTAGGAACATGCCAAACCTCAACATATTTGGATGCAGGAGACTTCCCCAAATTTGAAAAACATTTATCAGAAGAACCTCAGCCCAAAGGCCAAGAACTACCAATATATAGCCTGCCAGGGGCACCATCAGGACTTTAGGAAAATGGTAGCTTCCTCGCTTCTTTTCTCATTTGCTGTTATGTAGTACTTGCATGCACTTGTCTTTATTTTAAGTTCCCAAGAAGATGGCAATGTGACATTGCTGAAATATCAGAAAGTATATATTAAAGTTGATGTAATTTATATTTCTAGTGTACGCTGTCAATTCCTTAATTATTAGTTATCATGTTTAACCAGCATATAAGCCTTTCTACAAGAAATCTTTGTCATAAAGTGAAAATCTGATCCTGAAAACCCTCTATTTGGCATGAAGCTTGTTCTTCTCCCAGTTTTTCTTCCACAATTTTTTCAACCTCTTTTCAAGCACGCTTGCATAAATCTTACCTGAAACACTTAGGAGCAAAATCTCTGTAATGCTCACATTCAGTTTTATCCCCCCCACCTCCCTTTTTTATAGATGGGAAATATGAGAGCTCTACTCCAAACATTTGAATTTAACCAAGGCAAAAGAAGCATCGTGGAATAATAAATTACTAATGATCTCTGGAAGAAATAAATAGGCTAAATTAATAATAATAAAATCCTATATATGGTCCACACTGAATTATGGATTTGGACATATACAAAATCCATAATCAAGAAATTGCAGGCTTTGAGATATAGTATTATAGGAGAGCACTGAAGATTTCTTGGAACAAGAAAAAAAAATTAATGAAGAGGTATTGAAGTTAATGGAAACCAAAAGAGCACTCATGGAAGACCTTGTAAAGAGAAAGTGCAAGATGGCAGGACACGCTAAGAGGATCAGCAGGGAAAATGTTGCTGGAAATACTAGACGGAAGAAGATCTCCTGGTAGACCAAGTACATCTTGAATTGATGTAAAGAAATGGATGCACAACAAGGACTATTATGAGATCAAAAGAGCAGTGGATCAGACACCCTGGCATACCATAATTGCTAGCCTCCAAATTGGAGAAGCTACTTAAGAAGAAGTGTTGAATATACTTCTGTTCTTTTCTTATTACTAAGGTGGTCAAGTCCAGTCTGCCCAAAATACTGGATACTGTAGACTACAATGAGAGAGCTTGCAAAACATCAGCATGTAAATATTTAATTTAGTTATTTATTTTCATTCCAGTTCCAATACTGATCAATCCGTTCTTATATTCCACATACCCAGAAATCACCATTCCCTCATCTCTCTCTGAAAACAAGGTGACCAAATATGTGCAAAATAATATGTGAGGCCTGATTAAGGACTTACAGTGGAACAATAACCTTTTCATTTCTGAATATCAAAGTGAATATTATTTAAAGGACAACTGGATA
Organism: Typopeltis vanoorti; assembly: GCF_054136105.1. NCBI lineage: Eukaryota > Metazoa > Arthropoda > Arachnida > Uropygi > Thelyphonidae > Typopeltis > Typopeltis vanoorti. Next base: position 2,616,051 of record NC_143555.1, on the reverse strand, counting down.
AACCTATACAATAAACAATACAACTGGTGAGGGAGTTTACAGAAATGTAAACTCCCTCACCATTTGATAAATTCAGCAGTTGCTCTACCATTTTATTAGGATGGAAGATATACATGAAAAGTTTCAAGAAAAAAACATTAAGAGCAGGAAACTAAATGATTCTTATATCTTCTTGATGGATCATTTTCCAAATCAGAATCTGTCAGAGGAAGTCATCTTCTTAAGAATATACTGAGAACATTATTTTCATTACAGACCTCCACAGTCTCAAGAGACTCATCATAGGAAGATTGTTCGAGGCTCAGAATCTATCATACACAGCATGAGATCACCCACTGTCTGCATATTCACTTTTCACTTCCTTCTCTGGCAGTGTATTCCATACATAAACTATTCTCCACACCAAAGAACACTTCTTACTCTTGTTTACTCATACACCTTTTGATTAGAAAAGACATAGGTTTAAGGGATCAATAGCAATAAAGGGTCTCAAGCTGTTATTAGATTAGAGAGATTATAAGTGATTAGAGAAAGGAAAGAAATCTGTTAAAAAAAGAGAGAAAAAAAAGAGAAAACTTTCTTATCCCCTACTTGACAGTATGTGTTTTTCAATGATTTTCAACAGCTAAATGAACATTTGTGTTGTTAACAGGATATACTGTGCTTTTGCAATGTTATATTACATATGCACATCTCTAGATGGTCAGGGACTCATGAAAGCAATCCCTATGTATCATTATTACTAATATTAATCAGACCTCCTTGGAATCATAAAAACATATCATGGTAAGTCCCCATCACGATGAAGTTCATTGAACCATGACACTTACCACACTCTCAGGCAATGCATTCTACTCACCAATCACTCTATGCAAAGAACTTGGATGTCATGCCCTTGTTATGACAATTTCCAGGGATGGCCTCTTGCTCTTCCCCTATCTCCTTCCATTTGATGAAAAATATCTTCCATATTTAACTAGTAAATAAAAGAAGTCATTATCAAGCTATATATCTCAATAACACCACCCTTCCCTCCTCCTATTCCTGAAGCTCTGCTAAGCCATCTGCCTTCAAATTCATCAGTCTGGAGACTTATCACTGACTTTGATAATCTTCTTGGGATTGTTTCCAATACATCGTTATCCCACAAAAACCACACGACCAGACATGCTCACAGTAATTTATGCAGATTGTTCAAAGTCACCAGAAAATCTCCCCAGTGTAATTGATAAGCCAGCTCTTCTCAATAACTTAAATTTTGATCATATCACTCATCCTCTTTGTATTCATCAAACTCAGCAAATTACATTTCTTTAATCTATTCTCATAGCTGACATCCCAGAGCTCTAATATTATCTTTATTCTGCCTTTGTAATTTTCTGATACCCTTGAAATCCAGCTGATGAGATCTGCACACAACATTTCCAATGTAGACTGATAAACGAACACAGTGGGGTGACCACTCTTACCTTTGCCAGTTAGTATCTTCCTGAGTACTACAACAGTCCACTGGATAGGAACCCTATCATTGCAGTCTATCCCCTGATATTCAAATTCTTGCATCAAATCACGCAAAGCAATTTTGGGATGATGAGTACAAGAATTCCTGCATATAATTCTACTATTAGAATATAGGAGGCTCCTTATATTCTTTGCTCCAAAATTGTATAAGATTGGGATATATTCTATGGTGGGGAAGGAGAAGGAACAATACTGGAATATAGTCCCCCCCCCCCTCCTTTCTAGTCTATTTAAATCCTTCTGAAGAACCACTACATCAATATCATTTCTAATAGCTTGCCAGCTTGACATCATCTGCAAACAGAATATTTCCTGAAAACCATTCACCATGTTGTCTATATGAAAACAGAATAGGTTCCAAGCCTAGAGAGCCCTGCAATACCAAACTTGTTATCTATCGCTTACTTGATACTACTCTCCCATGCTCAACTGTTCTGATGTAGGTAGTCTCAGCATAGCAAAGTTGTAGGGACCACTGAAATAGTTTGTTATAATGAAATGTCTGTTATAGTAAGAATTATTGGCATATTTTAGATTACCAATTGGCCATTTCAGTCCACTAGTGAATCATCTAAGCCTATTTTCATTCATTACAGTTTAAACATCAACTTCTGTGCATCTGTCAAATGTTTTGGCAAAATCCAGAATTTATCACAGTACATTCAATCCCTTATTACACTTAGTTTCCTTATTATAAAATATGACCAGATTATTAAAAACCAGACTGCCTTTTAACAAATCCATACTGGCTTTTATCAAATCTCTTTATCTGTCCATTTTTCTATATCAGCACTCATCAATTTTTCCAACATCATAACTACTAAAAAATGGAAACTGGTCTATAGTTTTATCGTTCCATTTTACACCAACCTTTATGCAATGACACTCTTTTGACTCCTAGCAACTTTGCAATTTACAAGACTTTCATTAACAACTGAATTATCATTTGCTCCATCTAAGATCAATCTTCCATAATCATTTCCCCTTCTCCTAATGGAACATAATGAAAGTTTTTGGGATTTCCTTGTCCCCCAGAGACAGTGTCCTCTCATATTACATTTCTCTATCCTTACTATATGTGTTCTTCAATTCCATACTCATACCTTAATTGCCATTCTCTATCCTGTTTATTTGCAGGTTTGATTTTCCCCAGTTTCACTCCGAACCTATTTATTCTTCTTATCTTAAGAAAGCAACACATTACCAAATATCTGAATAAACCTAAGTATTACCAATCTTTGTCTTTCGAGTTCTTTCACCTTTGTTATAGCTCTCAGCTGACTCTGAAATCTATTGTAATCGCTTGTATCATAATGTAGATTAATTCTCCCCTAAATCCATCCCCCCTTTGTTTTGCAACTAGTCTAGAGATAGTACTTATGTGCTATAAAGGTTCTGCAACCCCTCATGTGTGGACTGATAAAAACTTCCACATGTAAACTCTCTTCCAATTCAAAGCAACTCAGTTGTTCACTAAGAGAACAGAGAACCTCCATATGAATAAGAACTTTAAATAAAAAATAAAAACTTGATCATTATGTTCCCCTCCACTCTGCAGCCAAATACTGCATCAAAAAAACTGCCCCTTAAAATCCATCAATTTCTATGGGATGTCAAATCCTCTTTCCAATCTTTGTACACATTCTGAAAAGTTCTCGGTCTAACAATGAAAAAACAAATTTATAATTTCAAATAATTTTTATTTTTCAACATAATCTCCTTTAAGACTAATACATTCTTTATTCCAGCAATTCTCCAGTGCTATTATCCTGTCCCTGTAGTGGTTCTCATCAAGATCTACAAAATACCCCTCTACAGCTGCAATCACTTCTTGATTCAAAGAAAAATGCTGATCAGCGAGGAAGAGTTTTAGGTTTGGGAAGAGATATGTCAAAGGGAGGCAAATCTGGGGAATAGGATGGATGTTCCAACAATTCATAGTGCAAATCCCTTCATTTTCCGATGGCCAAAACACCTTTGTGGGCAGGTGCATTGTCCTGATGAAAGATGATTTTTTTTCCTGCAAACTGGGTCTTTTCTCATGAATTTTTTCATCTAGTCTGGTTAAAAGATCAGAATAATATTCCCCGGTTATTATTTTACCCTTTTCAAGATAATTAATAAACAAAATGCCTTTAACATCTGAAAACACCAATGCCATGACCTTTCCTGCTGATGGAACCGACTTTGTCTTCTTTGGCACTGTCAACCGGCTTCTGTCCACTGTTTTGACTACTGTTTGGATTCTGGTGTGTAATGGTGAATCCAAGTCTCATCCATAGTAATAAATTGATGCAAGAAATCAGTTTTATTCTTGTTAAAATGCTCCAAGCACTGTTTAGAGATTTTCATGCGACTGCATTTTTGATCTGCTGTGAGCAAGCGCAGCAGCATATTTTGCCCAAAGCTTTTTCATTTGCAAAATATATCCTACACATTCTTTTGAAATGCCTATAGTCTCAGCAATGTCACACACTTCGACTCACCCATCATCCAATATCATATCGATCAATGATATGGTATTGGACATCGTTACACTTTTTGGACGTCCTTCACGGATCATCTTCAAGGCTGGTACAGCCATGTTTAAATTCGGCAGCCCATTTCTTAATTGTTGAAAACAAAGGAGAAGAGTGCCCATAAACTTTTATGAACTTAGAATGAATTTCTTTTGCCATAAAACTTTCTTTCATAAAGAATTTTATAACTGCACGATGTTCAATTTTATCCATTTCAAGGGATACAGACAACACTTTTGCTTCAGACAGCTGTATAAAACAAACTACCTGATAGAATGACTTGCAATTTCACATGAATGCTTATGACAGATGTACGAACTTAGGAAAAAAAAAAAAAATTGTGGCGATAGTGTTGCCATCTATGGTCGAGGCCAAGAACTTTTCAGACCACCCTCGTATGCTAAAGAATTAGGCAAAGCTTTCCATAATAATTACCTGCTTTGCACTAGCTAACCTAATTTGGCTAAACATCTCAAGCTCATCATCCTTGAAATTGTCTGGCCTATAGCAATTTGCAACCTCCCATTAAATGAATGTTTAATGGCACTTGTGATATGGTAACAATAATTAGAAACACATATTTACAAGAAAAAGAATAAATAATTTTATTATGCCAATATTTTGGCCTGAAACTAACAGGCCATTATCAGTGCACAAGTACAAATACAAGATGAAGCTAGAACATGAAAGGTTCTTCCTTATTACAGATCTGAGCCATGTGCCAGAGTGCTACCATATGGATGGTTACAAACTAAGATAAAATCACAGACTAAAATTAAAATTTAACTTGAAATGCAATAAAATAATAGAATTACATAATTAAAATAATCAAACTGAATGACATGAAAAGATAAAAATAAAGGTGGGACATACAGCAAGCAATATCTATCAATGGATACAGTGATTCTAATTTAAGTTTGGGCAATGTAGAAGCCCTTCAGCATTCTCTTTAAACAACCACTCAAGCTTAAACCAATACCAATGTAAAAGGCTGGGTGGGGGGGGGGGGGGGTGGGGGGGGGGGGGGGTGGGGGGGGGGGGGGGTGGGGGGGGGGGGGGGTGGGGGGGGGGGGGGGTGGGGGGGGGGGGGGGTGGGGGGGGGGGGGGGTGGGGGGGGGGGGGGGTGGGGGGGGGGGGGGGTGGGGGGGGGGGGGGGTGGGGGGGGGGGGGGGTGGGGGGGGGGGGGGGTGGGGGGGGGGGGGGGTGGGGGGGGGGGGGGGTGGGGGGGGGGGGGGGTGGGGGGGGGGGGGGGTGGGGGGGGGGGGGGGTGGGGGGGGGGGGGGGTGGGGGGGGGGGGGGGTGGGGGGGGGGGGGGGTGGGGGGGGGGGGGGGTGGGGGGGGGGGGGGGTGGGGGGGGGGGGGGGTGGGGGGGGGGGGGGGTGGGGGGGGGGGGGGGTGGGGGGGGGGGGGGGTGGGGGGGGGGGGGGGTGGGGGGGGGGGGGGGTGGGGGGGGGGGGGGGTGGGGGGGGGGGGGGGTGGGGGGGGGGGGGGGCAGAATGAGGCAGGTGACCAGTGGTGTGCCTCAGGGCTCTGTGCTTGGGCCAATGTTGTTTAATTTGTATATAAATGATATAGGAAACGGCTTAAAGGGAGATATTCAGTTGTTTGCTGATGATGCAAAGTTGTGTAGTGCAATAAAAAATCAAGCTGATGTTGAAAGTTTGCAGGAGGATTTAAATAAGCTGGTAAAATGGGCAAAAGAAAATGGATGTCAGTTCAATGTGGAAAAGTGTAAAGTCTTGCATTTTGGGATTAAAAGATTACCAGCTGTGTACTACATAGATGGAAAGGTACTCCAAGAGATTGATGAGGCTAGGGACTTAGGGGTATTGGTAGATAAGGAGATGAAGTTCAGAGGACACATTGCTAAGGTGTCCAAGATTGCACATAGGATTACTTGGTTGTTGAGGAACACACTGACATCCAGAGATAAAGAGGTTATTATTCCCCTTTATAAAGCATTGATACTTCCACATTTGGATTACTGTGCTCAGGTCTGGTCACCTGGATTCCTTGGAGATGAGGAGGCTGTGGAGAGGGTTCAGAGAAGAGTGACCAAGTTGGTGAGTGATATAAAAAATGCTCCCTACATTGATAGATTGAGAGCTTGTGGATTGCAGAGATTGGTTGATAGGCGAAGAAGAGGGGATATGATAGAAACATTCAAATTACTAAAAGGTTTTTATAGGATTGATGCAGGGGAAATGTTTCAGCTGTGTGATAGTGATGGAAGAACAAGAGGTCATCTCTGGAAATTAAAGAAGAGTGTGGTTAACAAAGGTGTCAGAACAAGGTTTTTTGCCTGGAGGGTGGTGAATGAGTGGAATTCATTGCCTGACTTTGTTGTGAGCTCTTCATCTGTAAATGAATTCAAGAAGAGATATGACAGATATTGTTTTGCTAGCTTGGGTCTCCCGCGATGAGTCTACTGACTCCATGGAGATACCCGTAATAATAATAATAAAAAAAAGATGGTGATTGGTCTGTAATTAACTACCGCAGTTTTAGAGCCACCCTTATGCAAAGGAACCACTTTGCCTAACTTCCACTCCCTAGGGACCATAACAGAGTTCAAACTTAAGTTAAATATCCAAGTAAGAGGGGTTGACAATTCCTTTGCACATTCGCGCAACACCCGAGCTGATATTCCGTCTAAACCTACAGCAGTGTATGCATTTAAATTTTTCAATATATTAAATACCTCTGATTTCTTAGCTTCAATTCTCACATTAGTTGTTGCTACAGGTAAAGACAGAGAAATCCTCATTTGGGTGATAGACTTTTAAAAAGTGATCGCTCAGTAACTCGACTATTACATCTGAATAGTATTCAGATGTAATAGTCGAGTTTTGTAACCTCAATACCATCAGCACACACTAAAGTTATCCTTCCAAAGTCATTCTTCCTTTACTTGCCACATAGCGGAAGAACTCATTGGGATTACCCTTGATCTCAATGGCTAAGGTCCTCTCATAATCTGATTTAGCTTTTCTTACTATGCTGGTAACCTTTCTAGCTTGAGCCTTGTACTGCTCATGTGTGTACCGATCGCCTTTCTCCTTGTAAATTCTCCATAACATTTTCTTTTTTTTGCAGATCAAGCTTGATACTACTGCTCATCCATCTAACGCCTGCCTTGTTTGTCTTCCTGACATGAGGACACAATCTGATATTGCTTTCCTCAGATACCTGCTAATTTTATCCCATGCACTGCTAACATCTTTCCCCTGCAATATGTTCTGCTATGGGATGGCTGCAAGCTCACTCCGAAGCTTGATATAATTGCCTAACCTGTAGTTCCGTATATGCCCCTTCTTAACAGAAAAATCCACAGATTTTGCAACCTCCCAAATCAAATACCACATGATCGCTTTCACCAATTGGAGGTAACGAGGACACCTTACTTACGCATATATTCTCTGAACCAATAACCATGTCCGACACTCTCACACCACGTGTCCCTTCAATTATGTGCTGTTTCAAGTAATTATATCGTAGAAGTTGTATGAACTCCATTTCCTTTTTGCAGGTTTAGTGATTATTATGGGGGATTTTAATTATGGTGATATTTCCTTCTTCCAATTGTTATCACCATAATTAAAATCCCCCATAATAATCACTAAACCTGCACTCATTGCACTAATTTGCTGATGCATGAATTCAATATCTCACCCCGTACCCCCTTGGCCTATAGCACCATCCAACTGTATATTTGGTTGTGTTGGTCACTATTTCACACCAGACCACCTCAAATGAACTCTCATTCACATGTCTATCATCTTGATATACTACTTTCTTTGGCTGCAACACATCAGCTATCATCAACAGTACTCCTCCCCCTGTTCTATCTTCTCTATCCTCCCTGAAAATACTGTACCCATCACATTCAATTCCAGTGACCACATCTTCTGCTGACAGCCAAGTTTCACTAATGCCTACAACGTTTGGTGAGATTGCACTGACTAATGCCAAAAATTCTTCTCTCTTATTTCGAATGCTTCCTATATTGCTATACAAAAATTGTAGATTCCCTCTACTTCTTGTACCGGCTTTTGAACTGATATACAAGTCACTAATTTCAGTAGTCCCATGCCAATTTTTATCTCCTCTCTTTTGCAATTTATTCTGCAAATAAGGATCAATAAATATACAATCACTCCTAAAGTTTCTCTCTCTTACACTCAAACCTTTTCAATATTAGTTTCCCTGCACAATTACTTCAACTTGTTCAGAAAACAGTAACTTCTTCAATCGCTTATGTCCTTCCATGTTCAGATGCAGCCCATCTCTAGCATACAACTGTCTTTTTCCTTCAAACACACTCCAAACATAAACAAATTCCAGACCTCTTTTTTTGCACATTCTTGCAATCATATCATTCATTATCATCAGTTGTCTACTTAACTTGTAATTGTCAAAACGAGGCAGCACACACTATCCTCCCATCGACACTTTTCCTCTTCACAATATCTAACAATGTTCTTAAATCTTTTGCTACCCAATTTATGCCACCACTCAGGTCATTTGTACCCACCATAACTATCATCTTGTCTGCATCATGCCCTCTCTTTATTGCTAAAGCCACTCTTTCTATTGTCCCACAAGCCAAGCACTCATTAGGCATACCGGTCTCCATATCCTTAATCATAGAATTACCATATATGTTACCACTCTTAACTTGATTCAAGTCCACACAAGCATCACTCATGGACTCATTTTCTATGCTATTCAGCATAACGCTCCCAGTTTCATTACTCAATGCTCTTTTACTTACTCCCCCACTCTCATGACATCTCGGTTCTTCTAGACCTCTTGTGGTTTTATTTTGTTGACTCTCAATCACTCCCATATTACTAATTACTGCATCATTCACCAAAGACTCACCCATACGTAATCCTGTTCTAGTTACTTCAGTGGAAGAACTTCCTGCCGAAGTTCTTCCACTACAGTCCCGATGTCAGATTCCATTCCTAAACACTACAGCCTATCCTGGCACTTCCACACGTCAACATTTTCGTTCTTCTTATTTAGTCAGACCGACCACAGATCGTTCACATTCTTCGGTGTATACATGTAACAGTTTCCACAACGCATTGTGAAAAATCTAATGCTGAGCCAGCGTTTCGTGTAGAAGTCCTGCATGCTGCTGACGTACGTTTCTTGCTGGACGCCATCTTTACACGTTGAAGTAGTGAAACAAACGGCAGATTAACACTGTTAAGAAAACAAGGATAGACCAAGTAGTATCATGCTTCGTGGTTTATTGAGGTTCCCGAGATTCTTTTGAGGAAGAGAAAGAAAACAAACTGAAGAGTATATATATAAGGTAAAGTACATAACCAGCCAGAGATGGAGTCAAAGAATATTGAGTCATACCAGTGACTTTAAAAGAACTAGTGATGTGAGTCACTGATCATTCTTATTATAGGAATCATTAGGACTAATTTTCAACCTGCTCTGTAACTACAATTTAATATGATATATTAATAGATTCAAGATTATCCATCTACCATTTCTATTCAACAAAGATAACCAACAAGGTTAGCCTGCCAAATTTGAAATATTAAATCTAGTTAAAAACTAGAGAATTTGGCAGGCTAACCTTGTTGGTTATCTTTGTTGAATAAAAATGATAGATGGATAATCTTGAATCTATTAATTTGGTCAGAGTGGATATTCCATGATGGGCCTGATTATTTTTGAGATGAATGAGAAAAAATAATTTTTTCTCACACACATATATATTTTTAATTATATGCAACATAAAAACTGAAATAACTTACTTCATATACTATGTAATCTGTATTACTTATTGCTTTAATGACTAGTTCATATCAAGAAGCAATTACAAAGCATTGTTTTTCATTTCTTGTTCCTCTACTGGCAATCCTATAGAATGCATCATTCAGCTACTTTCAAACAATATGAGAAGATACTGATTTTTATTCAACAAGAATACTGACAGATTAAGCATTAAATCTAGTTAAAATACTAGAGAACGTTGGAAATAGTAAAACATACTAACAAGGTGTTGTTGTTCACTCTCTTTTTTCTCTTCTAGTAGCATTCCTACAGATTACATCATTTAGCCATTTCAGCCAGTTGAGAATATAGTTCTCTTACACTCCTGAAAATAGCCTCAGCAATTCAGCTGTATCAGACAAGTGAAGAGATTCCTTTCTCCTCAGAAACCTCTGCAGGTTGTCTTGTTAATCCAATTTTGACTAAATTTACAATATAGTTGATTCTCTATAGTTTTATGCTCTCATAAGCATTCAGCCTACCAGAATGAAAGAACAGTTGGAGGAGCAAGTGCTACCCTTCATGCAAACACACATCTCTAAAGATAACATTATGCAGCTGCTCTCTAACATTCCTCAAATTCATCTGAAAACTTTAGCTTGATCACACTATATGAAGGAGGGTTGCAAAGCGGTCACACAAAGTGGTGTCCTACACACACACACACACACACACACACACACACACACAAAATCTAAAGATTACACTGTTCAGCTAATTTACAGAAAATCAGGAAAAACTGTTTTAAACACAGTGAATTTTTCAGATGACTTTGATGAGTCATCTGAAAAATTCAGCCCAATGAGATTAAATGAAAGGGGATTGAAAAGAGGTCACAGTCAATTTTTAGTAAATTTTGAATGGTGTTAAACAACTGTTTAAGGTATTCTAAATAAGTTAATCCGTTGCACCAAAATAAAGATGGTTTTTGTAAGGGTGGTTGCACACTATGTGGACACCTGTACGTGTTGCAGCATTCACCTAATGTTAACTTAAACTTGAATATAATTTCTTATGCTTTTTATTTTCTAATGAATCTTTTAAGCAAATCAAACCAAAAAAAAAAAAGAGGCTGTAGGGAATATTTGAAGACTGCTACAAATCACATCATTCAACCAAATTTGTAATTTGTAAGAGAGTTGTTTCTTATGTTGCTTAATCTCCTGAGAAATTCAGCTTTACTGGAGTAAAACAGATGGAGAGAGAAGAGAGCAATTCCTTTCACCTCAGATATTTGAGAAGAAACAGATTTCTCTCTTCCCCCTCCCTCCTGCATATCACAGTTTAACTGCATGCAATTTTGTCTGGTTTCTGTCTCTCTCTCACCCTCCTACATAACACTTTGTTTAACTGTATTTATTATTATTATATGACACCTCCAAGGGCACATTACAGGAGGACACTCTACGTCACTCTGCTACATACATCTCACTGTCTCCCCTACTGCTTAAGTCTTCTGCTACCACACACACACACAAACAACGACCATCGATGCCTCTACCAACAACAGTACTTTTGTCTGTAAATTCGATGGCTGATTTCCCTGTATGTAGGAGGGAAAAAACCTGCTTCCTCTGTAAGAGATCAGCAAATTCACTTCATTTGAAAAAGCCCACATAAAGATTCCTTTCATTACAACAAGAATTTAATTCATGTTTTTTTTCCAATCAAAGGGCACAAAAACTATCATTCTTTCAACTACACTACAGAGGCACTCAACTATTACACAACATAAAACAATAATTTTTGTTACAAGTCTTCGTTGACATTTAGACCAAAAAAGAGGGAGATAAAAGGAAAATTCACTTGCATTCAAGGTCCTTCCTAGGAAACACAAAGTCTATCATACCACTCCTTGAATTCAGTGACCGTTCTTGCTCTCACTACTCTATCAGACAATGCATTCCATGGTTCAACCACCCTCCATGCAAAGAAACCACTCCTCACCCTCTTGCTCACAGCCTCCCCCCAGGAATGGCCTCTTGTCATCACTACTTCCCACTGTTCCACCAAGCAAAAGAATTCCCTGAAACTGCCTCTCAACAGTTTAAAAAGTCTCGATCATATCACCTCTGCTTCTTCTATCCACCAAACTCTGCAGTCCACATTCCTTCAGCTGATCCTCATAACTAACATTGTACAGTCCTGAAACCATCTTTGTAATCTGCCACTATATCCTTTTCACAGTTAATTTACCCCCTTCAAATCCTGGGGACCAAATTTGAGAACAATAGTCTAAGTGTGGTCTGATCAGAGACTTATACAACGGAATGATAACTCTTTTATCTCTGCAGGTCAGCGTCCTTCTCATTATTGCAGCAATCCTCTGTGTTACCTTCACCACCTTTGCGATATGTCCCCTAAATTTCAGATTTCTATCAATCATCAACCCCAGATCTCTTATCTCCCCTACTTCCTCCAGTATAGTTCCTCCAATAGAGTATGCAGCATCCCATCAATGTGTCCCAAACCTCAAGACCTTACATTTTGTTGTTAAGCCGAGACCCCCCATTCATTTTACCATCTGTCCAGTTAATTCAAATTGTCTCGCAGGGCTTCCACATCTGCACTCTCACTAATAACCCTTCCCAGCTTCACATCATCTACAAACAACTGAATATCCCCCTGTAATCCATTGACAATGTCATTGATATAAAGGTTAAACAATGGTCCCTGTGGGACTCCGCTTGCAACTTTCTGCCTCCTTGATATGGTCCCACCATACACAACTCTCTGATACCTATCAGACAGACAATCTTGAATCCAGTTGACTAACTCAACATCTAAACCCATGTGCTGCAACTTAAATATCAGCCTATCATGTGGCATCCTGTCAAATGCCTTTGCAAAATCCAAAAAAAATGGCATTATATGCCTTTCTCTGATCAACTGCTCTTGTCACTTTATTATTAAAGGCAATCATATTTCTAAAGCAGGAGCGCCCCTTAACAAATCCATGTTGAATATCACAGATAACATTACCCTCATATGCCCAAAGCTGTATACTGTCCCTCACTAATTTCTCCAAGATCTTAACAACTACTGATGAAACACAAACTAGCCTATAATTAGCCACTTACAGTCTGCTACTGCCCTTATGCAACAGCACTATCTTACCTCCCTTTCATTCCTTGGGTACCTTTTCTGCAACCAGGCTTTCACTGAAAAGCCAGGCCAAGAGAGTTGTCAGTTGTTTAGCACATTCTCTCAAAACCCATGGTGAAATACCATTCAGTCTCAGAGCTTTACTGACATGCAGAGTACTCAGCATTCGGAACACACTCTCCTCTTGCACCTCTAAACCTTGAACCTGCTATATCCCTCTGGTATTAAAACTTACTTCTCCAGGATGAAATACTCCAATAAAGTATTCATTGAACAACTCCACTATGTCCTTTGCATCAGTATCTCTATTCCCATTTTTATCCTAAAATATCATTCTTCCACAATCATTTCTCCTCCTACTGGCCAGATAGCTAAAAATTTCCCTAGGATTTTTTTTGGATCTTAGTGCCAATCTCTTCTCATATTCCAGTTTTGCCTTCCTCACCATACTAGTCACTCTCCTGGCCTGAGTCTTATATTCTTCATGCATTTGCTTTCCACCACTCTCCTTATATCTCTTCCATAACCTCTTTTTCATATGCAGTTCCTGTTTGATATTGTTTGTCATACACAAATTGTGTCCGCTTTTTCACTTGTGAAATACAGCTTACTATTGCTGTTAACAAATATTCCTTCACAATTTCACAAGAACTAATGATATCCCGGCCTTCCAAGTCCTTCATGGAACTACCCCAAGTTGATATCTAAGACTATTATAATCACCTTCCTTATAATTCCACTTACGTTCCATTTTCTTTGATACTCCTGCATGTCTATTCATCTTCCAAGTTGAAACCACATGATCACTCTCTCCAACTGGGGGAAGAGATGTCATCTCAGTTATTATCAGCTCTTCTGATGCTATGACCAAATCCAAAAACTCTTGAATCTCTTGTCCTTCAAGAATTCTAGAAATTCCATTCTCTTATTACTACATGCATTTTCCTCTTCCCAACTGTAGTTGGGAAGAGTAAAGTCTTACCAGCTGTAGTTAAAATCTCCCATAACAATCACTCTTCTTCTTGCACTTGCCAAGCTCAACTGCAGTAAACATCTCCTACTGCCCACTCTCTGTGTTCCTTGACCTGTATCAAAACACCCCACTAAATATCCTGTCCTGCCCAACTGTACTTTACACCATATGGTTTCAAAACCATTAGTGTCCCTGCCTTCCAAACCCTCCTCTCTTAGAAGACATAAGTCATCACTTATAAGTAGTCTACCACCGTGTTTTCCCTTCCTATCCTGTCGAAAAATGCTGTACCCTGCTACTTCTATTCCTGTTATTATATCAACTTCGGCAACCACATCTCAGTGATCCCAATAATCTTTGGCCAGGCTGACATTATCAGCTACAAAAATTCATCTCCTTTATTCCAGATACTCCTGGCATTAGTATAAAGCATAAAAATGTCATTCTATGCCTATCATTATCCCCTCCAGACTCCACTGGACTCGGCATTACCCGATGTCATGCCCTTCCTCCAAGCACCCACAAATAAGTATACATATAAATTAAAACAAACCAGTATGAATTGTAGCCAATAAAAGCAGAAAAACTGCTTAGAGTCCTAAAGTCAGGGTTTGCTGGAAAACTTGAAAAACTAAGTGGGGTCCTTCATGATGCCTTGACTCCATGGGGTTTAGGATGATAATAATAATAATAAACTTATACATTAAAAACCCCGGTGTTAAGAAAGCAAGTGGTGAGCTATAATTCAGAAAGAGCTGCAATTTAGAAATGACTACTTAGTTGACAGCATTCTTTTAATTGTCATAATAGCAAATTCCTGATTTGTAGCCTCAACAATTTATTATTATTATTACTGATACCTCCAGTGAGTCCAAAGACTCATCGAGGGAGGGCACCTACTCTACAGCTCTCAGTCTCCACCACTCAAATCCATCAACCACACCAATGCCATCCACCGCTCCCATCACTACCAGTACTTCCCACAGACAACCAGAAACACCCACGCACATGGCAGGACTCGAACCCGCAGCCCCATGGCCCGAGAACGGGCATGCCAACCAGGCCTTCCAAATTAATCTGTTATCTGTCAGGACTCTAGTATCAGCAGATATTTCAGTCTTTTAAGGCATTCTTATTGTATTAATGCACCACCTAGATCTTAATCTTCCTCTGGATCTCTTTCCTGTATCATGCTAAAAACAATTATTTTACTAATCTTTCCTTTCCCATTATGTAGATGACCATACCACCATAGTCATATAGTATGCCCACACTTGCTAGAGCTTCACTTGGCTTTGTGCCAAAAATAGTCAATTCATGCTGAAGGGGAGTGGTCGCCAACACGCGAAATCACGTGCTTTCTTGTCTGTTGCTGAACTAGTAGTAGCTTGATTTTTGTTGTCGTTTTTTGCATTTTTTTTTATTATTATTGATTTCTATGATGGATTCAGTACAGTCAACAAGTTCTGGTGTTAAACCTTTCAGTAGCTCTTGCAAAAGAATATTGAATAATGTGCTGACATTCTGCAAAAAAGAATTGTTAGACGACAGTCTCCTTGTTTCCCTTTCTCAAGTCATAAAATGTGCAAGTGCAATTGTGAGCATATCAGAGTTGACTGTTAAAAAAATTCAAATGAAAGCAAAAGGTGAAGGTAAGTCAAAATTTAAATCTCCTAAAAAGTGCTAGAGAAAGAAAACCATAGAAAACGTAGGTCTGAATGATTTTGATGTAGACGTTATAAGAACTATTCACGAATTTTACGTGATCAAGAAAAGAGTGCCAACTGTTTCGAAATTGATTCCTGTGCTGAAAGAAAAAAATTAATTTTCCTTGGAAAAGAGAAACTTTAAGGAAAATACTTCATGAAATTGGATTTTGTTTCAAAACGTCCCAGAATAAAAGAAAACGTACCATGGATCAAAGTGACATTGTTTTATCTAGAACGAAGTATTTAAGAACAATACAACGTTTCAGGGAGGAGAAAAGACTGATTGTGTATCTAGATGAAACTTGGATTGACAGTAATTATGGAAAATGTTGGCAATCTAAAGAAGAATGTGGAGTGCTGAAAGTTTATTTTTCACTTGGTTAGACTATAATAAATTTAGTTTAATCCTTTATCCAAGTGTGAGCAAACACAGTTTGCACCTGAAAATATCCTCAGGATTGGGGTAAGGTAGTACAACACTGGGAAACTCGTAGCAAAGGTGGACCAAGCTAACATCACTCCTATCTCAGTATCTCCCATAATGCAAAACACATCTCCTTGCAGATATGTATAATGTTATGCATTAAGGGAAGGGCCACTACCCAGACTAGTTTCGACCTTTATTGAGGTCTCTTCAGTGGAAGCCATGCCCAGAAGTGGAGATACCAGGCAGAAGCAATGGCAAGGTCATCTTTACCTATAGGAGTTGCCAAAAGCCTTTTTATTAAATTACTCTGGATTTAGAGAAAGATGTTGAAAGTTTATTTTTCAATTGGTTAGATTATAATAAATTTAGTTTAATCCTTTATCCAAGTGTGAGCAAACAAAGTTTGCACCTGAAAATATCTTCAGGACTGGGGTAAGGTAGTACAACACCCCAGTCCTGAAGATATTTTCAGGTGCAAACTTTGTTTGCTCACACTTGGATAAAGGATTAAACTAAATTTATTATAATGTGGAGTGCTGCAAACCGGAAATGCCTCGCGGCACATAATAATTTTGTGTGCAGGTGAAGACATGGGTTTTTTTACCGAATTCAAACTTACTATACAATGCCAATTCAACTACTGGAGATTACCATGGGCAAATGAACTCTACGATCTTCGAAAAAGTGGGCAGAAGAAAAACGGATTCCAAACCTTCCTAAAAATTCTGTTGTTATAATTGATAATGCTTCATATCACTCCATTCAATTAAACAAAGATCCAAATTGGTCTAAAGAAGCAAGTTCTTATGGATTGACTCTCTGCAAATAACATTTCTCATTCCCCAGATATACAAAAAATTGAATTTCTTAACTTGGTCAAAAGAAACTCACCCACAACTAAACTATTTAAATTCGACACAATGCTCAAAGAGCATGGATTGCTAGCTTTGAGGCTACCACCATATCATTGTGATATTAATGCTACAGAGTATGTTTGGGCAGAAGTGAAAAATTTTATTCGTCATCGACGTAACTGGGGATATTGATGTCAAAACTTTTTAAGCTTTCAGAACAGGAGATTGAAAGTATTATAGTTCAGAACTGAGGAAAATATTGCTCTGATGTCACCTCATTGGAAAATATGTATTGCAACAGAGATGGAATTATCGAAGAATTATGCGAACCTTTGGTGATCAATTTAAGTGAAAATGATGGCGATTCGGACACCAATTCAGATGACTATTAAAACGATTTGATAATGGTATTTTTTTCCCAACCTTTTTTATGCATGGTTTTGTTAGAGTCACAACAAGTCATAAATAATTAATTGGTTTAGGACATTAAAGTGTCTCAGTTCTCTCAACTGTAAGTTTAGAATATCTAAGTTCATTTGAAAAAATTTCTGTTTTTTTGTATAATTATTTTTCTTTTATACAAAACTTTCTTAAAAATAAATTTTGTTAAATTTTTATTTTATCTTATACCTGTATTTTAATTTTATTAATACTCTATACATTTTTTCCAACTGTTATACAAGCAAAATAGTTACCACTTTAAAAACTACAATGTTCATAAAAGAAAACCTAAATTTTCCAACCTGTAATAATAAACAAACTCATCCCAGAAGACGGGTTGATTACCCTATTATTGGAATGGATTCTCCTTTTTGTAACATGTGCAGGAGTGTCAAAGGGTCTCGCATCTGTGGGTGTACTAACCCACACATTCCAGAATGTTAACAATGTCACATTCTTTCCTAATATCATTCTGCAATTGATGTCATTTATTCACTCTTCTTTTCCTTACTTTAGTATCTGAGTTCAAGCCTCTGATTATTATTATTATTTTTTTTAAATCCAGCTCTCAGATCCATAAAGTAAAGTTGGTGTGAATACCATCTTGTATATAGCTAGTTTAGTGTTCTGACTCATTTCTTTTATTCAGTTGACTCCCTACCATAACAGCTTTACTAATTCTGTTGTTTGTGTCCATATTTAGTTCACCATTTTCACTAAAAATTGTGTCGTCTATTATTTTGCTGAAATGTTTTACTTGTTTGATAAAGATTCTCTATTCCCATACTCTCCTTTGCAGAACTGTAAATCTGAGATCCATAATCTGATAAATGAAGAGCAAGAAACATCGATCAGCACTCTATTCTGTAGATGATGGAGCATGAAGGACATTCAATGGTTTTTTGCACTTTTCTCGAATATGACAAATGTGTGTAAAGAATATTAGCTTTCGGTCAAAGGTGAGTCCCAAAAACTTGGCCTCTGGTGCTACTGGAATAACAGTTTATCCCATTCTTAAATCAATATCGAGGTGGTGTGTTTCCTGTCCAAAAGTGTACAGTGATCTTTTTTTCTGCAGAAAACGTGAACCCATGATAAAGCGCTCATGAAGAAACATGATCGATCCCTTCTTGAAGTTGTTTTTCAATGGCCCTCATATCGCAGGAGCGACAGAAAAATGTGAAGTTAGTGACATAAAGGCAATTGCTTACTGTGGGAGGAAGTGCTTCAGTAATTGAGTTCATTAATAGCAAAGGGGTCACACTTAATACAGAGCCTTGAGGAACTCCGTCTTCTTGATGATATGGCCAAGATAACATGCTTCCTACTCAGATTTTGATGACTTGGCTGGATAGCAATTTTTAATAAAAACAGGAAGGTGTCCCTTCAGACCAAGATAAAACAGGTCTTTTAATATGCCATATTTCCAGTCTGTATCATAAGCTTCTTGCATGTCGAAGAACAGTGAACCCACATGTTCTCATTTCAGGAAAGCATCTCTTATACAGTTACCAGCTACTGAATTATCAACTTTTATGGAGATGTACATAAACGTCACTTATGCAGCATATATGCAAAATACTTGGTTATGTGCTTCACTATGTGTTCTTGGTAACTATTTAAGAATGCTACTGGTCAGTGATCATCAACTGTTGACCATAATGGGAAAAACAAAGGATTATTTGAAGTTTGATTAAGGGTTTATTGTGGGTGCCCATCTGGCTGCCCATGATTTTGAAAGCAGAAGAACCAAATGATTTCTCTGTAGTCAATTCTGTGTGTTTAATCAGTGGAAAAATAACTCACAATGCTTGTGTAAGAGGTATACCTATAGTCTTTAAACAGTATCTCAGGAATGAGATCACGATCATCTGAGAAGGTTTGTACAGACAAACAGAGCTTGCAGAAATTGACTAGCGCAGTTAATGAAAGCTCTTTCCAACCTATATTTCATTAACTGCGCTGGTAAATTTCTGCAAGCTCTTTCCAACCCATATTTCACAAGGAATTGAAGAGAATTGGTATTGGCAGTTGCATGTCTATAAGGAAACCACTGATTTCTATGAAGAACCAAAAGATTTGTCTACAGTGGTTTCAGGAACACAGTGACTGGACACTGGAAGAAAGTCATGTGGTCTGTTGAGTCATGGTACATGTTGTATACCAATGGTAGGCAGAGAGTTTGGCAGGAGCCCAATGAAGCAATGAACACAACTCAAAATTCTTGAAGTAGTGCCATGGAGCAAGGCATGTTCTGTTGATATGGAACGGGTCCCCTGTTATTGCTGAAAGGTTGGGTGTCCTCCAAGGAATATGTGAACATTGTTGCCAATCAAGTCCATACTGCAATGTTGACTTTTTATCCATCAGGTGATGACTGTTTCATGGGTGACAATACTACTGTCCATCGTGCAACAATTATTCAGTTCAGTTCAAAACTGATCTGGGAGCAGGACCTCTTTAGAGGAATTTTTTCAGGGGATACAAAGTTTTTTTGGGTCCCCTTACTTTCTCCATTAGTCATTCTGTTTTTATGGCTCCTGGGTACCCTTTATGACCCTAGTCCCAGGTAAGATGTACCCCTGCATTCCCCCCCCCTCCTTAGGGGTCCAATTTTGTGAAATCTTAGTTCAAGGACGACTGTCTGCTGAATGCCTGATATGTTGTAGACATAGATGAATCCCCTGATTACGGCATAATTGCCAAACTGCAATTATGCTGTAATCAGGATAAAGGAGGTCCAACATGGTATTAAATAAAAGTCTCTAATTCAGTGGCCATGTGTTCATGTTTCTAAACAGACCAAGTGGTCAAAGGTTGATCCGTGTCTATGAAAGCAACATATGTGTGTTGAAGAGACATTTGTTGCTTTCTAAGTACCAGAAAAGCCTTGCATTTATCATCTTTTTCAAGACCTTACAAAGGCAGTTAGTTAGAGCAACTGGAAAATAATTGTTTACATGTGCTGGATTCTTGCCAGATTTTGGGATAGCTATGGCTATTCAGTTATGACAAGAGTCCAGAAAATCTTCTCTGTAAATATTCTGTTGTCTAGTAAGAGAAGATCCATGGAAGATCATAGGAGATGTTTCATATCTCATAATGGATGTCATGAGGGACCTGTTGCGCTAGAATGAGACAAGAAAAGTGCTCTTTTGAGTTCCTCCTTAACAAATAGCTAATAGTCTGGCTCTATCCTCTTTGTACAAAAGCTTAGCTGTGAGTCAGTTGTTGTTCTTTCAACATTAAAAAATCAGGAGGATTTTTTAATGTTGAAAACTGTTGCTGAGATTCTCGAAAGGTTTCTCTCCCAAGGTACCTGCTGTTGCTTTGGGATCAGCAACAATGCATCCATTATGTTCCAAGGTAGAAAAACGGTGTGCTTTGTATCTATCTTTCATCTTCCAGATTTTATCCCATGCAATTTTTGCACTGGTTGCTTGATTACTAGTTGATGTAAACTGGATACAGGATTGTTTTTGACTCTGATGTCTCACATAACATGTTTTGGCCTGAGTATGTTTAAATGCTATTAAGGTTGCTGTGGTAAAGTATCTATGAAATATGTCCCATGCTGTATTTAATCTGTTTTGATTGCTTGGCACTCTGGGTTTCATCAAGGCTTTGAATAGAGTGGAAATCAGGTTGATGCTTTTGGAATTGCTGCATGGATAGTACAATCCATGATAGGTATTTGGCTAACTGCTTCAGTATCAAATTTTGCAAGACAGGAAAATATATTCCAGTCAGCCTGGCCATTTTCCATTTGGGCATCCATATAGGAGGATGTGGTTCATGTGATGACATAGTGCTAATAATGAGAAAATTATCACTTGCATAATATGTTTTTTCTATGTCCATCATGAGCAGAGAAAAATTGAGAGGGGAACAGTAACATCAATTGCAGAATAAGAGTAGTCAGGCATATGGAAGAAGGTATTTACTCCATTATTAATATGGGAGAGGTCATGGTTGTTGAACATTTGTTCAATGATACGATCTTATCTATTCATGTTGGAACTACCCCACAGAGTGTTATGTTGATTAAAGTCACTCATTATTATTAAACGACATCTCCAGGTAGTCCAAAATCTCATCACAGGAGGGCGATCTACTCTACTTCACTAACTACATCTCATCCTCTTTACTACTCCCATCAATGCCATATACTGCCCATCATTACCAACAACAATATTTTTTTTAAATTTGTAAATTGCATGTGTTTTGAAGGCCAATTTGTCTGTAAGCAGGATGAAAAACCCGAGTTGCCAGGAGAAAAAATCTTGCTAGCTCCGTATGAAATCAGCTAATTCACCTTCAATTGAAAAATCCCACTTGTAGGTTGAGGAAGTTGCAATTTTAGATTGTCAAGTTCCATTTTACTTCATTCATAATCCAATGATAAATATTATTATTATTATTATTATTCCGGGAAACTCCAAGGAGTCGACAGACTCATCGAGGGAGGCCCTAACATCATGTCAAGAACAACTATTCAACATTCACACAGTATCTATCATACCTTGCCTTGAACTCATTCACGGTCGAAGCACCCACAACAGACTCGGGAAGCTTATTCCACTCATTCACCACTCTCCAAGTAAAAAACCTAGCTCTAACACCCTTGTCAACCATGCTCTTGCCCAGCTTCCATATGTTGCACATACTATGATAAGAAATCCCAGAAATAGGCAAATAAACTGTTTCTAGAGCAATATTAAGCTGGACATGATGAAAAGGAGTATGACTGCCCAAGAGGAGAGCTATTCCACCATGGGCAGAACTATCTCCAGTTCTGCCATTGTGTAAAAGATATTCCTGTAGGTAGGGTCTTCATTGTGTTTTAAATATGTTTCCTGCCGACAGAAACAAAAAGATTGATGATGTTTCTGTAGTAAGTGCTTGCTATTCTCGATATTCTGTCAAAACCCCATGATAGTTCCATTTTCATATTGTTTAGGCTTCATAGACTTGTCAGATTTCTATGATTTTGAGCATTTACCCATGTTGGGTTTATATTTGTTATTAGATTTTGGGAAGTACTAGTGTCCATCTCTTTCTCTTAAAAAATGCCTGATATATCATCGAATGTGTCAGGATCACTAGGTAAGTTCGAGTTACCTTCATTGGATACTGAAGTATCCATTTTTTCTGATGGTCAGTCTGATGGTTTATCTTTAAGTGATAAACTTATAAATTTTTTCACCATCATTCGCATGAGTTCTCTTCAAATATAACCATTTTGGGAGTTGTTTCTGGAGTGAGACTGTACATCATGCAAATGATGGGTTCAGCAGAGAAGCTGTTACAATCATAATGTTCAGGTGTGGTGAAATTATTAGATGGTGGAATAGACATATGAGTTTGAGTTGCTGTTGATATTTTCTTAACTGCTACCTTCTCAGCATGAGAGGATCTAGGAACCGGTGTGGCAGTGGCTAACTTGTGCATCCTGATACAATATATTTTATTCTGTTTTTATCTTTTGTATTTCTTTGTCATCTTTCCACTTTTGACTTGCATAGGAGTACGCTGACTGATCTCCCTGACAGTTTACACATTTAGCTTTCTTTGGAAAGCATATGCTCTTTACTACCACATCCATCACAGGTCGCAGAACCATGACAGGCAGTCTGGGCATAACCATATTTCTGGCCTTTGAAGCATCTCGGTGGATCAGGGATGTACAGTCTAACAGGACAATTGAGATACTCTGCTTTTACAGATGTTGGAGGCATAGAAGTATCAAAAGTAAGGATGATGTTTCTTGTTGGAACCAGATGACCATCCCTATGGATCAGGATCACTTCATACCTGCCACTCCTATATCTTTAAGCTCTGAACATATCTCCTCATCAAGATCATGTAGTAGATCCTATTCTGAGATTACTCCTCTACAGGAATTGAGTTTTTTATGAAGTGTAACTGTTATTGGTATTCTACCCATTCAGGCTGCTCTGACTAGTTTTTTGTTGTTGACATGATGTTTCCAAGGACATAACCAGAACACAGTTTCTTAACAGTTTTGGGAGAACCTTCCAGTCCTTCTAAATCCTTTTGAATGAAGAAGGGCGATATTTTCCCTACTAGCTTTTCACCTGTTGCAAATGATTAGAGAAACTGGTACATTTATGCATGTGTCACATCTTTTGTTTCTGACTTCTGCTATCAATAGGTGTATCAATGGTATCAATACTTTGGATTTTATTAGGGTACCCAAAATGATGGAAGATGAAGGATTCATGCTCAGTGCTAGAGTTCTCCACTACCACAGAGCCACACATGGATGCCCACTCTCTGGTAAGCAATGACTGTGTTCAGGAGTGGAATGGCAAGGTTATCTTCAATGACATATGAACACCACAGCAGGCCTTGGACCCGGTCTCCAGGCCATGTTAAAGAGACAGATGTAGCACTCTTGACCCTTGCAGGCAAGCCCACTGATCCAAATGACCAGCCAGCCAAATGATCCTGTCCAGGCCATCTAGAACCACCCATGTTGCAGAATCCTCCTTTCCAAATGTCGACGGATCACACTGCCCAAGCAAGCAGTGCAGCAAGGTGTTGGATCCCACTGATGTCAGTCTGGAAAAGAAGGTAATAAAAAAGACTCAGAAGAAGTAGAGCAAAGGATGAAAAGGACCAGTACCTTCACTGGGAGATATTCTTCAACAGCCCCAGGCACTACTTATCTCTCTCTCTCTTGAAATTCTACTGTCCGTGGAATTCCCTAAGCTGATTCCTAAGATTACTACAGTTACCTGCCTTATCATTCTGCATAAAGTCCTTTCTCCCTTTGAAACTTCTGCATGTCTTTTCAGCCTCCAAGTCAAAACTGCATGGGGAGAGCAAGACTGACATCTCAGTTACAGTCAGCATCCCTGAAATAAGGATTAAAAATTCCAGAAATTCCACTCCCTTGCTACAGTATGCTGCTTCCTCTGCCCAATTTATGCCTTCCATAGTTAAAATCTTCATAATGATCAATCACCAAACTGATCTGATTAAATGCTCCTGCTCATCACCTTCTGGCCTTTAGCAGCATTCCACTAATCATCTTGCCCTGCCCACCTCTACCTCACACTTTCAAACTATTAGTGCCATTTCCTTCCATATTCTCCACTCTCAGAGGAATCGACTCAACACTTATCATAAGTAACACTTCACCCTCCCCATTTGCCCTTCCTAACCCATTTTTATTTGTCATTACACATTGCTTTGCCTAGTATGTTTTCCTCATTTTCTTTAACTACCTCTTTTATTTTTCTGAGTCTCCCCCACCTGATCTGCACAGCAATCAAATTTTTCAATCTTCATAGGCAATTTCACCTGTAGACCATTTTCGCCATGCATCTGCAGCCATTTTACATACTATATTATATTAACATATAATTAACACACACACACACACACACACACACACACACACACACACACACACGCATATATACACACATATATATGTTAACTATTATCTAATGACTGAACTTACGAGATTATAAGGAAACAAGTAAATTTAATATATCCACACAACTAGTTTCGTCGGGATGCCGACTTCGTCAGGTGTGATAACATAAAACTAATTAAAAGACCGTAAAAACATTGCACTTCTACAACAACAGAGCATTAAAAAAAAAAAAAAAACTATAGTTATGTTTGAACTGGAGTCTGAGCTACAGTTCTAGTGTTATGAACATGCAAGCGTATGACTTCTCATGTTCGCCAATAATGAATAGCAGAGCTATGAGAGTTTGGCAAACTGTAACTGATATTGCTGTTCATGTGGTAGGAGTTGAGGATTATTTCTTTTGATTCAAGGATACGACATTCTAGTTCATTGTAACATTTGTGTATGTTGGATGTTCAATTCTGGTCTATTTGATGTTGGTCTTCATCATTGGAGTTAACTGAGAACAAGACATGGCTGGAGAGGACGTTGGCTTGGGTTCTATGAGATGTCTCTATGGTGTTCTTCGAGACAGAGAAAGATAGACTTTTCAGTTTGGCCATAATATGGCTTCCAACAATTGCATACTATTCTGTAGACACCTGGAAACTGAAGATGGTGATGCTTTTCTTTGGGGTGGCTTAGGATTGACTGTTTTGGTAAAGTGGAGAAACACATTTTGATGTTGAACCTCTTTAAAATTCTTACCAGTTCAGAGGAGAGGGAACTGATGTAAGGTAAGAAGATGTAGGCTCTGGGGTTAGTAGAAACCTCATTAGTATGTTGATGACAGTGGTATAGTAGTTTGTTAATACCTTTCGAAGAGTAACCATTATTTATGAAGGTCCTTTTAAGATGTTTCAGTTAACTTCTTCGTTTCGAAGAAGAGCTCCAATCCGTTTCTAGACCCTGTACTTTTATCCTGCTTAGTGCAGGATGCACTATGATTATACGACTGTGGGAAACCCCAACCAGCTTGTCACAGAGTCTAGCAATTGGAGGGGGGGGGAGAGTAACAATTTTTATTACTGTAGAAGCATGTGTGTTTACAGGGCCAGTTTTTTGCATATTCTGGGTGGATGAAAAACCAGAGTGTCTTGGACGACAATTGAACCCAGGTCTTTCTGACCAAAGGCTTCATCTATGTTGACTGAGTTACGGAGGCTCCAACTATATCTACCCTATATATATAAAATGATGTCTTTTTATGTCACGTTTTGAAACACAGGGGCTACCCTATGTGTCGAGCCTTCAAAATTCGAGTCATCAGAATTCAAGGAGAACAGGCCTACCAGTCCAGAACTCGAGGGGAGTTGGGCAGCGTAGGCACCTTTGGGGCTGAATCTCCCCTTTTGAGTCTTCAAAATTCGAGTCATCAGAATTCAAGAACTGGTTTACCAGTCCGAAACTTGGTGGAGGGGCACCAGGCAGAGTCCCCCTTTTGAAGACTCGACACTCAGTCTTGAGTGTCTTCAAAATTCGAGTCATCAGAATTCAAGGAGAACGGGCCTACCAGTTCGGAACACGGGGGCGGCATAGGCACCAGGGGGCATAGTCCCCCTAGTGTGTGTGTATATTAAAAAAAAAAGCCAATAAATTAGTGACTTCCAATGCAGTCAACCTCCACTTCTTTTTTATATAAAAGATTTTTTTTTTTCCAGATATGATCACTGCTGATAGTAAACAAAAATGCGATCTGTATCTATTGACATTTTGTTTGAGAAGGGTCATCTTTATATCTGAAGTGTTATAAACAGCACCCGTTGACTTGGAAATGAGTGATTTTCAAACTTCGTATACAATCAAGATGAATCAATAAGATTATATGTTTTTTTACCAGTTTATTAGTATTCTGGAGGTGAAAATTAAAGATATGACAACCATAACTGAAAAGCAAAAAAGAAAAGTAAAAGAGATGGCAATTCTTGTAGGAACTAATAATTTAAGTAGCAACAAAGATAGTATGAGAGAAGATATGAAAGGTCTGTTGGAAGAAGTGAGGAAGAAATGCGAGTAAAAATTGTAGGTTTGCTACCCAGATACAACGGCACTGAGTTAAAGAGGGCAATGATAGCAAATAAATCCATGTACAGGCTGTTTAGAAGAAATGGAGACCAGGCAGACCGTCCCTCTTATACTTGTATAAGAGGAATGGTCTGCACTTGAATTCATTCAGCATCAGGAGGCTGGAATTACAATTATAAATTTCTTACTGGGATGAGACATAATGCAGAGAGTAACTCAGAAAAACTAGAGAGTAAAATCAGAAAAAATCAGATCATTCACGGAAGGAATGGGAAAAATGTGTGTGAAAGTTCAGCTATAGTATATAAACTTGATAGTGAAATGAATGGCTTCAAACATGGTTATGCATCTGGTGAAAGGATGAAAATATATGCTTTGGGCTCAAACTTTTGAGTATATCTAGTGAGAGAAAAGAACAGTAAAACATGACAGTAAAAATGATAAATTAATAAAAGCATATCTTCAAAAGAAAGATTCGGTATTGCAACCATGTTTATTAAGATAAATAAAAATAAACAAACTTGACAAGTTTCGTATGTTGTTTGACTTTAACCCCTGAAGATGTAAGTCAAACGACATACGAAACTTGTCGGGTTTGTTTATTTTTATTTATCTTAATAAACACGTGGTCGCAATACCAGAATCTTTCTTTCGAACTGCTAAACCCAGAAACCTATGCCTACCAAAACATCTTACCTATAATATAATAGTATATTAGAGCATTCTGTCCAATATCTCTATCTTCAGCTTTTACTTGGCCTACTGTAGAATTTGGAAATGCATTTTCTTGTATTGTAAACACATAGGGATTGGTTGTCTGCAATTAAAGAAAAAAAAAAAGGAAAATCAACCAAAAAGACACAGTCATAGAAAGTCTATGATTTAACTGAATACACAATAAAAATTGAATTGCATTTTTACTTCTCAATAGAAAAACCTGTTTCTTATTCATCATACTTTTATGCAGTTTCCAGAAATTGGCATCCTAGTGTCCTGTTCTGGTTCAGTGAACAATCTCCTCAATATTTATCTGGTAAACTGCTTTCAACTTCTCAGTCACGTCACCCCTTCTCTTCCTATTTATCAGATACTGAAATTATATTCCTTCAATCTATCCTCATAACTTCCCTTCCCTTCCACAGCCCCGAAATTATTCATTATACGAGGGTGGTCTGAAAAGTTCTCGGCCTAAATTAAAAAAAGAATTTATAATCTCAAAATTATTTTTATTTTTCAACATAATCTCCTTTAAGACTAATACATTCATTCCAGCAATGCTCCAGTGCCATTATCCTCTCCCTGCAGTAGTTTTCAGTAAGATTAAAATACCCCTCTACAGCTGCACTCTTGATTCGAAGAAAAACGCTGACAAGCGAGGAAGGGTTTTAGTTTGGGGAAGAGATAGAAGTCAGAGAGAGAGAGAGAGCCAAATCTGGGGAATAGGGTGGATGTTTCAAAAATTCGTAGTGCAGATCCCTTAATTTTCCCATTGCCAAAACACCTTTGTGGGCAGGTGCACTGTCCTGATGAAAGATGATTTTTTTCCTTCTGCAAACCGGGTCTTTTCTCATGAATTTTTTTGTCTAGTCTGGTTAAAAGATCAAAATAATATTCGGTTATTGTTTTACACTTTTCAAGATAACAAATAAATAAAATGCCTTTAGCATCCCAAAATACCAATGACATGACCTTTCCTGCTGATGGAACCGACTTTATCTTCTTTGACAACCAGCTTCTGTCCACTGTTTTGACTGCTGTTTGGATTCTGGTGTGTAATGATGAATCCAAGTCTCATCCATAGTAATATATTGACATACAAAATCAGATTTATTCTTGTTAAAACGTGCTAAGCATTGTTCGGAGATTTTCATGTGAGTGCATTTTTGATCTGCTGTGAGCAAGCGCAGCACCCATCTTGTGCAAATTTTTTCATTTGCAAAATATATCCTACATGTTCTTTTGAAATGCCTATAGCCGCAGCAATTTCACACACTTTGACTCTGACATCATCCAATACCATATCGTGCACTTAATCAATGATTTCTGGTGTAGTTACACTTTTTGGACGTCCTTCATGGATCGTCTTCAAGGCTGGTATGGCCATGTTTAAACTCAGCAGCCCATTTCTTAATTGTCGAAATCGAAAGAGAAGAGTGCTCTTAAACTTTTATGAACTTCGAATGAATTTCTTTTGGCATTAAACCATCTTTTAAAAAGAATTTTATAACTGCACATTATAACACTTTTGCTTCAGACAGTTGTATAAAAAAAGCTACTTGATAGAAGACTTGCAATTTCACATGGATACTTAAGACAGTTGTACGAACTTAGAAAAAAAATTGTGCCGATATTGTTGCCATCTATGGTCGAGGCCAAGAACTTTTCAGCCCACCCTCGTATATGCCACTGGTTCATTTCATGGGTTATACTACTCCTAAATATGAAGTGGACTACTACAAAGAAAAGCCCATTGTTATAATTCTTAATGAATTTATCATTAAGACCATTGTTGTGTGTTCTCATTACCAGAGTAACAGTAGTCCTCTGTACTTTCTTCTCGAACTCTAAAATATGCTCTCTAAACCAGTGTTTATTCTATCCGTCATCCCATAGATCTCTTGGGTAAATGGTAAACAGAATTCTCTATTTCCTACAGCACAGTCCTGGATATATTATGCAAGTCCATCTCTGAATTTCAAAGTATATGAAACTTCATAATTAGCTACAAAAAATTAATTTCAGTCATCTACCTACAATGCCAATAAATTCAAATCCTCATGAAAGCCATATCAACAAATGAGGATTTTTTTAATAAACTGAATAAAAACATTAAGAATATATACCTGATAAATTAACCAGTGATGTAATCTTATTATGTATTTATTAATCAGATATATTGCACACCGACATCCTCACTACATGTTAATAGGAAACAGGAGAATAAACAGGCCATTAACATGGGATGTAAAAAGCACATATGACCTACTCATAAACTTCTACTCATAATCTTTCCCTTAATCTAGCAAGCATACTAGGTAATAAGTAAAACTGCACAAACAAATAAAAATCACTGTAGAAAAAGCAAATGTAAAAGATGGGTATAAAACAGATGTAAAATTAAGTATTAAAAAGTATTAAAATTCATAAAACTTACATAAAAACGTTTTTTAAAAGCATAAGCATATATACAGTAAGTTAAATTAATAAGTATATAATTTATATGAGTGGGCAAACATTAATGCTCTGTAAAAATTTTACAAGTGTGACACTTGATGAGTATGATAAAATCTGTCTGAGTGAGTAGGGCTCAGACAGATTATTATTATCAACAGACCTCCATGGAGTCAAGACTCATTGTGGGAGGTCCCACTCTTGCATACACAGCTCATCATACCTTGACTTGAATGCATGCACTCCTCACACTCTCAGGCAATGTATTCCAATCACCCATCAATCTCCATCCACAAAATCTACTCCTCACTCCATTGCTTACACCTACCTCATACAGCTTCCAGGGATGAACCTCTCATTTTCCCTGTCTCCAGATCTTCTATGAAAAATCTCATCCATGTTAAACTGGTAATTACCCCTTACCAACCTATATGTCTCGATCATGTCTCCCCCTCTTCCTTCTATCCACTAGGCTCTGTAATTTGCATTCTCTCAATCTGTCCTCATATTCCACATTCCAAAGACCAGATACGAATTTAGTCATTTGTCTCTCTCTCTCTGTCTGGATCCTCCCCAACATCTCATCATCTTTTTGAAAATAAGGTGACCACATCCGTGCACAGTACTTCATATGCATTCTGATCAAAGTCTTGTAAAATGGAATCAAAACATCCTTACCTCTATATGTCAGCATCCTCTGTATCATTTCCATAATCTGTTGTGTCGTCCTTATAATTTTAACAAAATTTACAAGAAATTTTAAATCCCTATCCACCATCATCTCCCTGATCTTTCATCTTCTCCATCTCCTCTAAAATATGCCCACCAATCCTATACTTTGATTACTATTTTGCTTCTTTTTCTTCTTCTGCAGCTTATCCCACGCAAGTAGGGTGGGGGATTTTCAAAAACTATTTAGTAGATGCAATGTCTAAATGTATTCCAAGAATGAGAAGGTTAAATAAGGTAGGTGTGAGATGGATGAATAAAGAGATTAAGCATGCGATACAGAGAAAAAGGGCATTGTGGAGGCACATAAGAGAACCAATTTCATCAGGTCTACAAAGACCAGGCAAGGAGGGTGACTTGGTTGGTGAGAGTAGCTAAAGAGAGGTATGAACAGCAGTTAGCTAATGAAGCCAAAAAGAATCCTAGAGAATTCTTTCGATATGTAGCCAGCAAAAGAAAGAATGATTATGGAAGGATGACATTGACATTGGAGGAAATGGTATAAAGACAGCTGATGCAGAATGTGTGGTGGAGATACTTAATGAGCAGTTCATAAAGATCTTTCAATCTTGTGAATGTGACTTCATGGAGAGATTAAGAGCAGTTGATGATGGGGAGGAGAGACTGACTGTAAGTGAGCAAGAGGTGTTTGGGGAGTTGAGCAAACTAGATGTAAATAAGGCTGTGGGACTTGATAATATATCACCGTGTATTCCGAAGGAATGTGCCAGAGAGTTGACACCTACCTTGACATATTTTTTTAATACGAGTCTTGTACTTGGTCAAGTTCCTTCATAAAGATTGTGCCACTTCATAAAGGAGGTGATCGAACTCAAGCATCAAACTATAGGCCTATCTCTGTGTCAGGTGTTAAGTTGTTCGAGAAACTTGTGAGAACTAGGATCCAGAGTTGGGTTGATAACAATGATGGACAGCATGGATTTGCTAAAGGGAGGTAATGTTTTAGTATCCTTTCTTTTAGGCTTGCACGGTGATCCGAATGCATTTTTGGAAATTATGGAGGCAACTACCGTGTTTGAATAAAAACTTTAGTTTACTATTACTAAAATTTTACAATTCGACGTTTCAACCTTTATGTCAAGGTCATCTTCTGGAGCGTACAAATATACACAGGAAACAAGCTATACTACAATCATACTGGTTCGTTAAAGACACTGACTAACCGCTACCACAATTGTTGGCCTGACCTCTGGTGAAAAAAAAAAAAAAAAAAAAAAAAAATTATACATCAACGCTAAAGTCCTATTATTTGTGTTGTCTACTATATACATATATTAACATTATATTAACATCATTTCAGCCAGTTGGAGTGGAATGGTTTCTAATAATAGCAGATTGGCTAGAGTCCTGACTTGTGTTGAATCTTTCAAATTAGGTTGGCTGAATGTGTGCCATCCAGATCCTTGGAATTTTCATACCATCTTTATTGTTGATATTTGGGTGGTTTATCAGGATTTCGCAGGATTCTTTAAATTTTCTTTCGTACCATGTTTTTGTGCGGTGTAAGGAGCAGGTGCTTTTCCAGTTGATTTGGTGTAAGGTGTTGAGTGCGTGGTCTGAGAGGCCTGCTTCACCATAATGGTTATATTTAATGTGTCTAATGTGTTCTTTTTTGCGTATAGGGATTGTCCGTCCTGTTTCACCAATGTACGGTAAGTTACAGGTGCAGCGGATGCAATAGACTCCAGGATGTGCTAATGGGAGGAGAGGGTCCTTAGAGGAGCTGAATATGGTTTTAAGTTTAGTGGGTGGTTTAAAGGTGGCATTAAGGTTATAGTGTTGTAGGATTCTGTTGATTTTTTCTGATAACCCTTTAATGTATGGGATGGCTATGGTTTTACTGTAGTCTAGATTCGTTTTTGTTGTGGTTTTATAGAGTATTTTATTGACAGTATTTTTGTTCACCACCCAGCACAAAAATATGGAGTCATAAACACCCTTAAAAACAGAGCCACAACTATTTGCTCTAACCAGCAGGCCCTGAAAAAACAAGAACTAAAAATCATTAGTGACACATTCATAAACAATGGCTATAACAAAAATACTGTCAATAAAATACTCTATAAAACCACAACAAAAACGAATCTAGACTACAGTAAAACCATAGCCATCCCATACATTAAAGGGTTATCAGAAAAAATCAACAGAATTCTACAACACTATAACCTTAATGCCACCTTTAAACCACCCACTAAACTTAAAACCATATTCAGCTCCTCTAAGGACCCTCTCCTCCCATTAGCACATCCTGGAGTCTATTGCATCCGCTTCACCTGTAACTTACCGTACATTGGTGAAACAGGACGGACAATCCCTATACGCAAAAAAGAACACATTAGACACATTAAATATAACCATTATGGTGAAGCAGGCCTCTCAGACCACGCACTCAACACCTTACACCAAATCAACTGGAAAAGCACCTGCTCCTTACACCGCACAAAAACATGGTACGAAAGAAAATTTAAAGAATCCTGCGAAATCCTGATAAACCACCCAAATATCAACAATAAAGATGGTATGAAAATTCCAAGGATCTGGATGGCACACATTCAGCCAACCTAATTTGAAAGATTCAACACAAGTCAGGACTCTAGCCAATCTGCTATTATTAGAAACCATTCCACTCCAACTGGCTGAAATGATGTTAATATAATGTTAATATATGTATATAGTAGACAACACAAATAATAGGACTTTAGCGTTGATGTATAATTTTTTTTTTTTTTTTTTTTTTTTTTTTCACCAGAGGTCAGGCCAACAATTGTGGTAGCGGTTAGTCAGTGTCTTTAACGAACCAGTATGATTGTAGTATAGCTTGTTTCCTGTGTATATTTGTACGCTCCAGAAGATGACCTTGACATAAAGGTTGAAACGTCGAATTGTAAAATTTTAGTAATAGTAAACTAAAGTTTTTATTCAAACACGGTAGTTGCCTCCATAATTTCCAAAAATGTAATGTTTTAGTAATTTACTTACTTATTACAATAAACTGACTGCTTCCTTGGACAGAGGAAAAGAATACACAGTAATATACTTGGATTTTGCAAAAGCTTTTGATAGAGTACCCCATGATAAGTTGACAGTCAAACTAGAGCAGATGGGGTTGGATATTAGATTGGTGCATTGCATTGGAGACTGGCTATCTGATAGGTATCAACAAGTTGTGTATGGGGGTGCAAGTTCCTCAGGGGTCTGTTTTAGGTCCATTACTATTTAACTTGTATATTAATGATATAGGTGAAGATGTGGATGGAGATATTCAGTTGTTTGCAGATGATGCCAAGTTGGGACGAACCATGAAGTGAAGAGAAGATGCTGTAGCCTTACAAGAAAACTTGAATAGATTGAGTGATTGGGCACGGAAATGGGGATGTGAGTTCAATGTTGCAAAATGTAAGGTTTTAAAATTTGGAAAACAAAGATGGGCTGCAGAATTTATGCTTGGTGAGAATATATTGTTGGAGGTAGAGGAAATAAGAGATCTGGGGGTGATAGTGGATAAGGATCTAAAATTTAGGGGACACATTTCCAAAATTGTGAAGACAACACAAAGGCTTCTGGGAATCATGCAGAGGACACTGACATGTAGAAGTAGGGAGATTCTTGTTCCATTGTATAAGGCTTTGATTAGGCCACACACATGGACTATTGTGCCCAGATTTGGTCGCCGGGTTTTCAGAAGGATGAAGAGATGTTGGTAAGGGTCCAAAGGCGACTGACTAAGGTAGTTTCTGACCTCTGGAATGTCGAGTATGAGGAAAGATTGAGAAAATGTAATTTGCAGAGTCTGGTGGAGAGAAGGAAGAGGGGAGATATGATAGAGACCTACAAGTTAGTAAGGGGTTGTTATAAGATCAATGGTGGAGAAGTTCTACAGAGAATAGTGGGAGATCAGGGGAGAACCAGAGGTCATCCCTGGAAACTGTATAAAGAGGGTGTGAGTAGGGGAGTGAGAGGCAGGTTTTTTTTGTGCAGAGTTGTGAATGATTGGAATGCCTTGCCTGAGAGTGTGGTGTCTGCAAGGAGTTTGAGTGTGTTTAAGACATGGTATGATGAGATGTGTGTGTGTGTGTGTGTGTGTGTGTGATAAAAGGACCTTCCAGATGAGTCTTTGACTCCATGAAGTCTTGGGTAGTAATCATAATAATAATAATAATAAGATAATATAAGATTGAGTGTATGGAGGCATGATAATAATTATAATTGCTAGAATATTATTGTTACTCTAATGTTTTAAATTATTCTTTATAAAATTTATAGTGATCACTGACTAAAGAAAATAAATGAGTCACTTTCAATTAATCATCACTAAAATGAACATGTTCAGTTTGATTAAAAAAAAATCATAGAGTAAATGCAAGGAGTGAATGAACTTAAGAAAAGATATGACAGCTGATATGGGTGGCATGTGGCCTCCTCAATAAGTCCCTCACTCCACGGAGGACTCTGGTAATAATAATGCTAATAACAACATTAAAAACATTTGCTTGCCTGTGAACGATGAAATTCAGGAACATTATCATCTACATCCTTTAATATAACAGTTAAAAATCTCAATGTTTCAAAAGCCACTGGTGATCCATTATCTTTGGCTGCCAGAACTAGCTATATATATATAAAAAAAAATTCTATTATTAGAATATATTAAAATAACAAACTGAGTATATAAATAACACTTTTGTAATAATTAGTACATTTATTAATTGTATTAATAATAATTACCATATTTCCAGCCTATAAGATGCACCCCCCTTTTTTGAAGACATTTTTTAGGAAAAAATTTTTTTTAGATTCTCTTCCTGATTCTGCCAAGTTCTTATCATTTTCTCAGTTGGGGTGGCCCAAAATGCCTCTCTGCAGCCCTGTTTCCATGTTCTTCAGCATACACAATCACACGTGGCTTGTATGCAATATTGTAACCATGCTGATGTTTTTCAGCCATAGTTTGTCAAGAAATTTGGAGAAAATTTAATGGCAGAAATTTATCACCATTCACAACAACCACGACAACAATTGGAAAGTTTAAATGAACAGGAACACAGCTGTGATTGTCGATGATAGCGCATGCAAATCAACTGAACTCTACGTAACTGGAATGCTCTCACACACCACAAGGAAACAAGAAAGAAATCGGGTAACTTGGAACAGAGAAAATTTCCAGAAATGAAAGTAATAAAAAAAACTGAGTATTGGCGTATAAGTGCACTCTGTTTTTCCGACCTATTTTCAAAGAAAAAAAGTGCTTCTTATACGCCGGGAAATACGGTAATACAATTATTATTATCATCATCAGACCTTCATGGAGTTGCAGAATCATTATGGAAGACCTTTGCCTCTCACACATTGACTAGAACTGCAGTGATATAGGCTGGTATAATATATAACCGGAATAGCTATTAAGTGGATGACTACTGGGCTGTACCTTAAATTCGTTAGCTGTTTCTGTTCTTGCACTTTCAAGCAATGCATTCCACTTGCAAACCATTCTTTATGTGAGGAAGAGAGAGAGAGAGAGAGAGAAAAAAAAATAAAACTACTGCTTATTTTGCTGATCAAACCCACATAGTACAACTTCTAGGGACAGCCTATTGTCCTATCTCTGTGTCCATCTACAATATAAAAATCTCTCATCTGCAATAATATTAGCAACATAGATGGGTTAATGTGTTTTTTAAGTAATCTTCTTTACTACCTCCTCTAAAGATCAAATATGGACTTTTTTCCAGTCACTGGCCTCTGATAAGCTGGGTGGTGGTGGTCTCATATTGGGGAGTAAAATTCATCTACCACTTATGGGCATTAACAAACAGGCATTCCATATCCTATCGACAATTCATTCACCCAGTAATTCAGAAATTAAGCTAGAGAGCAACATGTTCACATACACACACAACTTTACTAGTATAAGTATACACATAAATTAAAACAAATCAGTATGGATGGTGGCCAATAAAAGCTAAAAATTGCTACGAGTCCTGAAGTCGGGGTTTGCTGAAAAACTTGAACTAAGTGGGCTGAATGCATGCCATCCAAATTCTTGGGATTTTTATGCCACCATTATTGTTAAGATTAGGTTAGTTAATTTAATCAAATTTTCACAGGCCTCTTTAAATTTCCATTAATACCAGGTTTTTGTACAATGTAATGAACAAGTACTTTTCTAATCAATTTGGTGTAGCGTGTTAACAGTGTAATCTGAGAGGCCTGGTTCACCAAAATTATTAAATTTAATGTGTCATTTGTGTTCTTTTATACAGATAGGGATTAAATGTCCACTTTTCCCCAATATAAGATAAGTTACAGGTGCAATAGATGCAATAAACTCTGAGTCAACGGGGGGAGGGGGGGAGTATCCTTAGAGGAGTTGAATATGTTAATTAGTTTTATAGGTGGTTTACAAGTGGCATTAAGATTATAATGGTGTAGAATTCTTTATTGATAACCTTTTAATGTATTGGATTGCTATTGGTTTTACTATAATCTATATTATTTTTTGATGAAGGTTTATGAAGAACTTCATTAATAGTATTTTTGCTATAACTATTATTTCTAAATGTATTGCAAATAGTTTGTAATTCTTGTTTAAGAGCTTGTTCATGTGAGCAAATTGTTATAGCTCTATTTTTGAGAATATTAATGACTCCAAGTTTTTGCAAAGGGTGGTGATATGAGTTAGCATGTATATATTGGCTGGTGTGAGCAGGCTTGCAGTAAACAGTAAAGGAAAGACTGCCTGAAGGAAGATGTGACCAGTGTATCCAGGAAAGGAAATGAGTTCTGATTTTCAATTTCAATAGTAAATTGCATCTGTTCATGTTGTTTGTTTAGAGGCTAATTAATGCGTTTAACATTTGGTGGTCATGTGGCCAGATAACAAAAACATCACCAACATATCTAATCCAAACATTCAGCTCGTTAGTTTTTCGTTTTCAGCAAACTCTAAGACTCTAAGCAAATTCTCAGCTTTTATTGATTACCATCTATACCGGTTTGTTTTAATTTATTATTATTATTATTTCGGGCGACTCCAGGAGTCCTTAGACTCATCGAGGGAGGCCCTAAACATCATGTCCACACAACTATGCGATTACATTCTCACAGTATCTATCATACCTTGTCTTGAATTCGTTCACCGTGATAGCACCCACAGCAGACTCTGGCAGCTTATTCCACTCATTTACCACTCTAAAAGTAAAGAACCCAGCTCTAACACCCCTGCTAACCACACTCTTGCCCAGATTCCATAGGTGTCCCCTAGTTCTCCCACCACCAGTCCTGATCTCAAAAATATCCTCTGAATTAATCCTATAGAATCCCTTTAGCAATTTGAATGTCTCAATCATATCTCCCCTCCTCCGCCTATCAACTAGTTTCTGCAACCCACAAATCTTCAAACTGTTCTCATATGGTTCATTCCATAGACCTGTTATCATCTTAGTCACTCGCCTCTGGATCCTCTCCACCTCCTCCCCATTAAGAAGGAACCGAGGTGACCAAATCTGGGCACAGTAATCGAGATGAGGTCTTATCATGGCTCGGTACAGAGGCACAATAACTTGCTTGTCTCTGCTCATCAAGGTATTTTTCAACAACCAAGTGAGTTGATGAGCTGATTTAGCTACTTTTGAAGTGTGCCCCCTAAACTTCATCTCCTTATCCACCAACACTCCCAAGTCCCTGGCCTCATCGATCTCTTGGAGTACGGTTCCACCAATGTGGTATACTGCTGCTAATCTTTTCACCCCAAAATGCATAACCTTACATTTTGTCACATTAAATTGACATCCATTTTCCTTAGCCCAGAACTCCAATCTATCTAAGTCATCCTGCAAGACTTGGACATCTTCTGCATTCACTATTGCCCTACCCAACTTTGCATCATCAGCGAACAAATAAATTGTTCCACTTAGATCCTTCCCTATATTGTTAATGAACAGATTAAACAGCAGTGGTCCAAGAACAGAACCCTGCGGCATACCACTAGTCACAGGCCGTCTTTTGGACTCTACTCCTGAATAAACTACTCTTTGATATCTCTCCATCAACCAACCACCTATCCATCTCACCAACCCTATATCCATTCCCATATGTTGTAGTTTACGGATTAGTATTCCATGTGGTATCCTGTCAAACGCCTTTGCCAGGTCCAGCAGAATCACTGTAAATCCATTTCCCTTATACAGTTCAGCCGTCACCTTGTCATAAAACTTGAGCAAGTTACTGAAGCATGATCTATCCTTCACAAAGCCATGCTGTCCCCTGTACAGTATCTCGTTTTCATCAATCCATTCCTGTATTTTTCCCTCGACTACTTTCTCTAAGACCTTGACAACGACTACTGATATGCTGATCGGTCGGTAATTTGCAACCGTAGTCTTGGATCCTCCTTTATGCAGTGAAACTATTTTTCCCCTCTTTCCACACCTTCAGGACTAAGCCAGACCTGAGACTCAGATTAAACAACATGGACAAGGGCATTGATAATTCTTTAGCCGCTTCACGCAAGACCCGTGCCGGTATACCATCCAATCCCACATTAAGGTTCTGTAATAAACTAGTCACCTCCACTTCATTCATCACTATTCCTGTATAAACTAATGGTTCCTTCACTTTTTCAATGTCACCACCTGGATGATATGCTTTTGCAAAGTGCGTGCTCAGTAACTCCACTATATTGACTGATTTAGTGACCTCCTTACCATCGTCATTCCTTAAAATCATTTTGCCGTGTACAGTTTTTTTCTTGCTTGCAGCATATTGAAAGAACTGTTTTGGATTCTCTTTTGCTTGCAAAGCTAGTTTCCTTTCATAATCCGCTTTTGCTTTTTTTACCACACTCGTTACCTTTCTGGCCTGCACTTTATACCGTTCGTGTGCCTGCAGGTCACCCCTTTCTTTAAATTCCCTCCACAGTTGTTTCTTTTTTTGCAGCTCAAGCTTAATGGTGTTATTCATCCATTTAACCCCTACTTGTTTTACTATTTGGACCCTAGGTATACAATCAGCCATTACCTCCTGTAAATGCTCCTTGACCACTTCCCATGCTCTATCGACGTCCAGCCCTTGCAGTTGTACATGCCATGGCACTGATCCAAGCAATCTCCTAAGCTTGTCATACTTGCCAGCATGGTAATTCCACGTATACCCTGTCTTAATCGTAAATTCCACACCTTTAGCCACCTCCCAGGTCAAGACCTTATGATCACTCTCACCAATAGGTGGCAACATGGTCATATTCATTACAGTCAAATTCTCAGATGCTGTTACCAGGTCAAGCACTCTCACACCCCTAGTATTTTCAATTACATGCTATCTCAGATAGTTATCCCTTAATAATTGAATAAAATCCTTTTCCTTCTTCACACGTGTCCTCTCCTCCTTCCAATCAATGTTACCATAGTTGAAATCCCCCATAATAATTACCCTCCTTCCACTCATTTCATCAATTTCCTTATGCATACTATCTCCACCATCTATTCCATCACCTGGTCTATAGCAGCACCCAACTGTATATTTTATTCTGCCAGTTTCAATCTCACACCAAATAGCCTCAAATGAGCTCCTTTCACTATCCTGCGATACAACTTCAATTCTCCTTGGCTGCAGTTCATCAGCTATCATCAATAATATCCCTCCCCCCATTTTATTCTCTCTGTCCCTCCTAAACACGCTATAACCTACACATTCTATCCCACTAACTATATCTTCTTCCGTCAGCCATGTTTCACTAATGCCAATAACCTCTGGCCAGGAAGAGCCAATCAAGGCCAAAAATTCTTCCTTCTTGTTCCTAATACTCCTGGCATTAGTATACATGAAATGCAATGATCCCTTAGTCCCACCCCTATATTGATACGTTATTCTAAATGACCCATTCCCATTTTTTGTCCTTAGTGCTGGCTCGGGTACATTATATACATTCTTACACTCATCTGTCTCACTGATGTCTGCATATCCATTCCCCCCTCCTTGGTAGTTCTAGTTTCTCTGGTTTTGCACATCCATTTTCACTTCATTCAGCAACACTCTTTCCAGTCTCCGCACACCAAGTCCATTCAAATGCAGGCCATCCATCTTGTATAAGTCCTTTCGCCCTTCAAACTCATTCCACACCACACCGTCTGCATAACCTACGCATAATGTCATTTGCGATTATGGCCCTCCTCCTAAACTCCTCTCTGTCATACCGTGGCAACAGACTAACCATTCTAACTCTGTCACTCTTTTCTTTCGCTACCTTTAACAATACTTTCAAGTCCTCTCTCATAAAAAATTTATCACCTTTCAATTCATTCGTACCCGCCACAATTATTAATTCTTTCACCCTCTGTTTTTGCACTCTAATACTCTCACTTACATCCTTAAATTTCGCACCCGGTAAGTACGATTTAGTTACACTGCCATCTATCACCCCCTCTTAATAACGAGTCACCATACAACACTCTTTCCTTCATTTCAGAAACTCTCTCATTCTTGCACTGTTTTTTTACGTTAGCCGAATCACTCTGTAAAGAGTTTTGCAGGTGCTCTAATTGCCGCTGCGCATTTTGTATCACTGCGCGCAACCTAGCGATCTCACTTCCTACAAATAATTCCTCGTTATTTTTATCATTTAAACCATTTTCTCTCTCAGTATGGTTGCTTTCACTCTTTCTTAGATCACCGCTCTCATTGCCATCTTGTACATCGCAATTCTCTATCAAGCCACTATTTTCACTCACATTCTGGCTTTCTTCAACCATATCTATCTCACTACCTGACACATACTTCAACTCCTCACTTTGCTTACACTTTCTGCACATTCTCCCACCACTATCACTTTCAATCCAAATTCCAGCCTCATTCGGGAATGCATACATCCCACACACATCACATTGGACAAACTCTCTCACATTATAGTTTTTGTACAATGGCGTTGTATTTTTGGACGCCATTATCTTACGTTGCATTGGCGCCATATTCAAATCTATGAAACGTAACGTTATATACTAAATTAAATAATGTAATTCACACCAAAATCCCACAGACACAACAAGCTACCAAAATTAGGCAATATTATGTTATGATTTTAACCTATATTCTAATTTTTACTCAAAATTGTACTTAGCTTTCGGGAGCTCTCTGAAAACACAACCATTCGTCTGGCCCTCTAGCGGGCAACAATATGCATACTTACATGAGTATTTTTTTTTTGTGTGTGTGTGAACATGTTGCTCTATAGCTTAATTTAATTTTGTAATTTAATAGATAATAACAGGACTGTAGCTTTTATCTAAGGTTTTTTTTTTCCACCAGAGATCAGGCCAGTAGTTTTAACAGTTAACCAAATCAGTGTAACTTCAGCATATCACGTACACTGTAGTGCAGCTTGTTTCTTTGTATATATGTGTGTACTCCAGATGATGACCTTAACGTAAAGGATGAAACGTTGAGTGATTATCCCCGAGTTATGTAACACGCGACTTACGTAAATTCACAGTTATGTAATAAATCTACTAGTGTGTATGAACACGTTTGCAGCTTTGCGCAGGTGCGTCTTTGACAGCCTTATTGTAGTACATGCCTTGCACAGTAAGCTCAGTCACTTGTTATCACTGCTAGTTTTTTTTTTTTTACCTTTTGTTTTTTTACCCTTAAAATGGAATGCAAACGCAAAACTGAATGTGCTGGTAATAAATCTAAAAAACAAAAGTCTGCAACTACTTTAGAAGAAAAGTTTAAAATAATTCATATGTATGAAGGCGGGAAAATTCTATCAACAATAGCTCGGGAAATAAATCGACCTATTTCAACAGTGAATACAATAGTGAAAGATAAAGTTTGCATTGTTGAAAGCACAAAAGGTGCAATAGCGTTGAAGGGCACAATTATTACCAAGAAGAGGCTGGGCCCGATATCAGAGATGGAGAAATTGTTCTCTCACTGGATTGATGATCTGACACAGAAGCGGATATCGTTAAGTTTATTGATTACCCAGGAGAAGGCTATGTCCTTATATAAGGACATAGGGAGGTCCATCCCAGAAAACACAAAGTTTATCATACCACTCCTTGAACTAATCGACTATTTGTGCTCACATCACTCCATCAGGCAATGCATTCCACAGTTCAACCACCCTCCATGCAAAAAAACTACACTTCACCCTCTTGCTCACAGCTTCCTATCGTAACTTCCAGGGATGGCCCCTTTTCCTTGCTTCTTCCTCCTGTTCCACCAAAGGAAAGAACTCCCCAGTGTCGATCCTGTAAGCACCTCTCAACAGTTTAAAAGTCTCAATTATATCACCTCTTCTTCTATCCACCAAACTCTGTAGTCCACATTCCCTCAGCCTGTCTTCATAACTAGCATTGTACAGTCCTGATATAATCTTTGTTATTTTCCTCTGCACCCTTTTCTGAGTTAATTTATCCTCTTCAAAGCCTGGTGACCAAATTTGATACAATAGTCCAAGTGTGGTCTGACTGCGCGGTTAGCCTAGTGGCTTTGCGCTTCGCAACCATATGCCTGGGGAAGGAGTGTCCCAGGTTCGATTCCCATTGTAGACGTGAAGAATTTGAGGATCTTCCTCAGGCATAGCCAAGT
The DNA here is from genome assembly GCF_054136105.1 of Typopeltis vanoorti. Lineage (NCBI taxonomy): Eukaryota > Metazoa > Arthropoda > Arachnida > Uropygi > Thelyphonidae > Typopeltis > Typopeltis vanoorti. Next base: position 2,572,722 of record NC_143555.1, on the reverse strand, counting down.
TAGCTGGTCTTGGGCGCGGTCAGTAGGGTTTTTTCCGCTAGTTTATCTGGCGTTTTTCATCCCGCAAACAGACAAACCGGCCCCGTGAACATACGCCTCTACAGTCAAAAATATATCCCTCCTCCCCCAGCGGCAGACCAGGTGATGGGTCGGTTGGGAGTAGTACTAACAAGAAGTCGCATCTAAAAGTAACACGCGGACCCTGCGTAGAAGAAGAAGAAGTCCAAGTGTGGTCTGATCAGGACTTTATACAATGGAATGACAACTCTTATCTCTGGAGGTTGGCATTCTTCTCAGTATTGGAGCAATCCTCTGATTGTAACTACATTCTGCATGATTTCTTACCATGTGTTGAGGCTTAAGTGCTGTGAGGATATCATATTTGAGGTTTAATGGGACATTTACAGCACTGGGAAAGGATTAGAACTAATTTTAATGCTTCCAATATTTTGTTGCAGTCACTGAGACAAAATATTGTAATCCTCAGGGATTACAAATAACTTTATTGGCTTTCAGGATTTTCAGGGATTACAAATAACATTCTGGCAAGAGGGGATGAGAGGGGGGAATCCCCTCTCACCCCCTCTTGCAAATTTTTACATAGAAAATTTTGAAAATCAAGCCATAGACTTAGTCCATCTCAAATCTTCTATCTGGCTAAGATATGTAGATGATGTGTTCTCTATTTGGCCTATCCCAGACACATTAGATTCCTTCCTCAGTCACCTCAATAGCCTACATCCAAGAATCCAGTTTACGATGGAAAAGGAAAATAACAATAGTTTACCCTTCCCTAGACACACAGACAGATACAATCACAAACTCTCCCACCACCCCTCCTCTCAACAATATTATTATTTGATGCCTCTAGGGAGTCCAAGACTCATCGTGGGATGGCACCTAATCTACAACTCTCCATCTCCATAACTCAACCTCATCCACCAAATGCATCATCTACACCAATGCCATCTACTGTCCACCACCACAAGTATTTTCACAGACAATTACAAACATCCATGCCCACATCAGGATTCGAACCCACAGCCTTTTGGCTGGAGAGTGAATACGCTAACCACTGGCATTATTAAAACTCTAACCAACAGAACTCACAAGCTTTGTTCAAGTGGAACTACCCTTTCAACTGAACTCAACCACATGTACAGCACCTTCATTTCCAATGGCTACAGCGATTACAGAATTTAAAAAAATAACCAGTTCTACCCCCATTTTCCAGCCATCTCTTCAGAAGGACTTCAGAAATTCCATCACCATACCCTATATCCCTCGCACATCAGAAAAAATAACCAGGTCCTTAAAAAAAGTTCAACCTTCACACAGCATTTAAGCCCAACCATAAACTTACTATCCTTATCCATTCCACCAAAGATCAGCTCCCTCCTCTCTCAGTGCCTGGAGTATATAAAGTACCCTGTTCCTGCAAGCTGACTTACTTCAGACAGACAGGTAGATCAGCAACCATCCATTTAGAAGAACACAAATTATACATCTGCAGTCACAACTATGGTCAATCTGGCTTTGCAGACCATTTTTTGGATACAGTCCACAGGATCTCCTGGAGAAAAACCACCATGCTCCACTATAACATTAATTATCAGAGATCCCGCTTTACATCCTATGCCACCTACAAATGCCCATAGAGAGTGCACCACCTAGTAGGACTTTAGAGTCATCCATATGTTAACTTAGCATTGTATTGTATTTGATTGTTTTGTTACAAAAGTTATTTGTAATCCCTGAAGATGTTTCAGTGACTGAGAAGAAATATTGGAAGCATTAAAATTAGTTTTAATCCTTTCCCAGTGTAGTAAATATTCCATTAAACCTCCAAAAGGATGATTTTTTTTATATGAGAAAGTTGGAATGTGAATTTATGAGATCTCAGGTTTCATGCCAAAAGATTACTAAATCTTGATTATTCCTATATGATATGCTCTGGCTGAAGATTTCCATGCCTCACTGGTGCTTTCACTTGCCTGCATTTACTACTATGATTATTATCTCTGAAGGTTAATTTCCTACACTAATTACTCAAAGAGTGAGATTATCTTTCTTGGAAACTGCATTGTTCATAATTCAAACTGGCTTCCCATTTCTAACTTTATTACTTTATGCCTTATTTTTCTCAAATCTAGGGCTCTTCTCACCAACTTGTCTCTATTAAACTTCTCTTCAGTGGGAAACTGAAACCAGTGTGAAGATATTATCATCACCAGTAGTGTAGTCAGTATGAAAGTTTATTATTTCTTGTGTGTTCTTTCCATGCACTTCATTATATTGGAACACATCATTTGTTATGAATAGTCTGTGTCCTGAAGACATCCAGAGCATACTTGCATTATTATTATTAGCTCTGCTCTTTTCTCCAACTTTTCACTCAGATTCATTTCTACTGTGTTAGTCCCCAACAAAGATCAGTTTTCCTTTACGTCCCCCCCCCCACAGATATCTAACTGTTTTGCAACCATATGGGGAAGACAAATTCGCTATTCCGATAATTGAAGGGCAGTACAATTACAGACTGCAGTATCAGATGTCGGTTGACATACAAGGGTGAATTGAAGGGTTGTTGTTTTGAAGTTTAGATAAATGGCAGATTACTATATATCAGTTGCAATTTCTAGTGACACAAATTCTTTGTGTCACTAGAATTTCTCAAAGAATTTGAGAAAAAAAATTTCTCAAATTCTTTTCTACTTGAATCTTCTGAGGTGCTACAGGCACAAACAGTCATCATCCAATTTCCATTCCTGAAATTTGAAAACTACCTCACTTAATTGAAACTGTTTTAATTGAGATGTTTCCTAATTACTAATGACTACCACAGCAACTCTTTCAGTTCCATGGTTACTATTTTCAGAATGTAATGTCTTAATATTTTTGGTATTTCCCATTTTCTGTCTTTTTCAGTTTGGTAACACCAACTGTGTCAACATTGTAATTTTTCCATTAACTCTGCCTCTTTTCCATTGATATTTCTTATTCTGATGGAGGAAGTCTTTGAATTTGGGTATGTTTGAGTTTGTTCCATCAGCATATGTTCACTATTTGCCTGGTTCCTTGAAAAACAATGGACTTTATTTTAATATATAACATCCCAGTCAGCATGGCATTTGAATGTGTTTTACTATTATTATTTCTTTAAAACTGTATGGAATTGGAATCGCTAAATTTGCCAATCCTTCTAGTATGTCCTACTATTGAGTAGTCAGGTGAATACCCAATAACAAATGAATGTAGGCATAGAACAAAGGCAAATCAGAATCAGACTGAAGTTCTTTGCAACGCTTACAGGATACAGAGATGTCTCTTCCAGTATCTAACTTTTAACATTAAGACACCCATCACATTTATGGACTATCATAAAAACCTATGCATTGTGGTCTGTGTATAGTTTAATCTCCTACAATGAGTCCTGTGACTTCAAGAGAGAGCCAGATAATATTACTTTAAAAAAAATGAATACTTTCATATAGCATGAATACTACTACTAATAATAATAATAAATTTTACAAATGATTTCACCTAAATAGATATTAGTGTTAAAAATTCTAAACTGCTAGGAATGATTCCGTGTTTATTGGAAATTTTAGATGAACTTATCACCAATAAAAACAGGCAGCACACTGCATCAACTAAAAGATCACAAGAACAGAGAAAAATATAATCCAAATTAAAGACCACACAACTTGAAAAAATAAAATAAAATAATAAACAGACCTCATATTTTGCTTTTCTTTCTCTGTCCATAATTAATTTGGTCCTTAATTCTCCAGTGTGTGGATTAATCTGAAATTCATCAGTTTCATCTAGGTTCACACCTCCGACCTTGAGATAATAAGATACTCTACCATTTTCTCCTCTGTCTTTGTCTTCAGCTTCAATTCTTAATACAAGAAAATTAGGTATACTCTGGTTCTGAAAATTAAACACATCTTCATATGCAAAACATTCATGCTTCTTTTAAAATTAATATGTTAAACAAATAACTAAAATTAATTATTCAAAATAAAGAGCTGTCTTCTGAAAGTTCAACAAAGTTTTCTGATAAATTCATTCATATGATTTCATAAAGTAACATTCTAAACAACAAAGTAGGAAATTATGATCAACTGAGATAAATGCTAGGTTCGATTCCATGGTTTAGTACAAGATGGGGAAGGATACTAGCAGTGCATGGGAAGTATAAAAAAAATGTACATCAATGATGCAATATTAGAATGTGTTCCTAGAAGTTCAAAGAATAAACATGGAGTGAAATGGATATGCAATCTTATTAAGCAAGAGATTCTTAAGAATAAGATGATGTGAAAGGATAAAGATGGTGTCAGTTATGAAAATTATAAGATGCAGGCCAGAAGAGTTACAACTATTAAATAGAAAGCTAAGTGCATGAAAAGAAACTTGACCCAAAAGAATTCTATCATTATGCTGCAAGTAAAAGAAAGAATAAATATGAAAGAAAGAAATAGCAATACTAATGAACACACAATCTATCATACCATTAAAATCATCCACAGTCTCAACGTTCACCAACATCTCAGGATGTGCATTCCATGCTCCTACCACACTCCAAACAAAAAAACTTACTTCTTACCCTTTTACTCACTACCGCCTTTTGCAACTTCCAGGAATGGACCCTTGTCCTTGCACCTTTTTCTCATTCTACCATATGAAAAATCTCTTCAGTGTTTATATAACTCTTCAACAGCAAGCTACCAACACTCCCAGGAGTGTTGGTAGCTTGCTCCACCTTTGCAACGAGCTGGCCTGGTGTTGTACCACCTTACCCCAGTCCTGAAGATACTTTCAGGTGCAAACTTTGTTTGCTCACACTTGGATAAAGGATTAAACTAAATTTATTATACTCCAACCAAGTGAAAAATAAACTTTCAACATCTCTCTCTAAATCCAGAGTAATTTATTAAAAAAGGGTGGCACACCATTTGGCAACTCCTATAGGTAGAGATGACCTGCAAATGCTTCTGCCTGGTATCTCAACTTGGGCCAGGCTCCCACTGAAGAGACCTCAATAAAGGTCGAAACTAGTCTGGGTAGTGGCCCTTCCCTTAATGTGTAACATTAGACATATCTGCAAGGAGATGTGTTTTGCATTATAGGAGATACTGAGACAGGAGTGTTGGTAGCTTGCTCCACCTTTGCAACGAGTTGCCCTGGTGTTGTACCACCTTACCCCAGTCCTGAAGATACTTTCAGGTGCAAACTTTGTTTGCTCACACTTGGATAAAGGATTAAACTAAATTTATTATATTATACTCCAACCAAGTGAAAAATAAACTTTCAATATAGGCCAGTTTGTGTATCATCAGTAGTTAGTAAGATCTTGGAGAAAGTAGTGAGGGACCGTATATAGTATTGGGCAGATGAGGGTAATGTTATCTGTGAGAGTCAACATGGATTTGTGAAGGGGCGTTCTTGTTTTAGCAATATATGCAAGCCTTTTATGCCATTTTCCTAGACTTAGCAAAGGCATTTGACTGGATGCCACATGATAAGCTGATATCCAAGTTGCAGCACATGGGTCTGGATGTCAGATTGGTCAACTGGATTCAGGATTGGCTGTCCGATAGGCATCAGAGAGTTGTGCATGGTGGAAGAATATCAAAGAGGCAGAAGGTCACAAGTGGAGTTCCACTGGGCTCAGTACTGGGACCTATATTGTTTAACCTTTATATCAATGGCATTGTCCGTGGATTGCAAGGGTATATTCGGTTGTTTGTGGATGATGCGAAGCTGGGAAGGGTTATTAGTAATAGTGCAGATGTGGTAGCCCTGCAAGAGGATTTGAATAAGCTAGATAGATGGGCGAATGAATGGGGTGTCAGTTTAATGCAGCAAAATGTAAGGTCTTGAGGTTTGGGACACATCGATGGGACACTGCATACTCTATGGGAGGAGTTAAACTGGAGGAAGTAGGGGAAACAAGAGATCTGAGGTTGATGATTGATAGAAACCTGAAATTTAGAGGACATATTGCAAAGGTAGTGAAGGTAACACAGAGGATTGCTGTAATAATGAGAAGGACGTTGACCTGCAGAGATAAAACGGTTATCATTCTGTTGTATGAGACTTTGATCAGACCACACCTAGACTATTGTTCTCAGATCTGGTCCCCAGGATTTGAAAGGGATAAATTAACTGTGGAAAGGGTACAAAGGTGGATAACAAAGTTGGTGTGAGGACTGTACAATGTTAGTTATGAGGACCGGCTGAGGGAGTGTGGACTGTAGAGTTTGGTGGATAGAAGAAGGAGAGGTGATATGATTGAGACTTTTAAACTGTTGAGAGTTGGTTACAGGATTGACCCTGGGGAGTTCTTTCGCTTAGTTGAACAGCAGGAAGGAGTCATGAAAAGGGGCCATCCCTGGAAGTTACGAAAGGAAGCTGTGAGAATGAGGGTGAGGAGTAGTTTCTTTGCATGGAGGGTGGTTGAACCATGGAATGCATTGCCTGATAGAGTGGTGAGAGCAAGAATGGTCAATGCCTTTAAGGAGTGGTATGATAGACTTTGTGTTCCCTAGGAGAGACCTCACTTGATGAGTCTTGATAGACTTGTGTTTCTTAGAAAGGACCTCCAAGGATGAGTCTTTTGCCTCCATGGAGGCCTGAATAATAATAATAATATCCTCCCTTTGTCTTCTAATCACCAAACTCTGCAGTCTGTCCTCATAATCAACATTGTACAGTCCTGACATCATTTTTGCTATCTGTCTCTGCACCTTCTCCAAGGTCACTTCCTAACCTTCAAATCCCAGTGACCAGATCTGAGCAGAGAAATCCAGATGTGGTCTGATAGAGCTTTATACAATGGGATCAGCACACATATGTTTCAGGGTCAATGTTCTCCTCAACATTGCTGCAATTCTCTGAGATGTCTTCCCTATCTTTGCAATATATCCCAGGAACTTCTTCTTCTTCTTCTTCTTCTTCTTCTTCGCGTTATTCCCGCTTCCTATGCAGGGTGCGCGTGTTACTTTAGATGCGACTTCTTGTTAGTACTACTCCCAAACCGACCCGTCGCCTGGTCTGCCGCTGTGGGGGGGGGATATATTTTTGACTGTAGAGGTGTATGTTCACAGGGCCGGTTTTGCCTGTTTGCGGGATGAAAAACGCCAGATAAACTGGCGGAAAAAACCCTACTGACCGCGCCCAAGACCGGCTAACTTGGCTATGCCTGAGGAAGATCCTCAAATTCCTCACGTCTACAACGGGAATCGAACTTGGGACACTCCTTCCCCAGTCATATGGTTGCGAAGCGCAAAGCCACTAGGCTAACCGCGCAGTCTCCCAGGAACTTTAAATCTCTATTCACAATCACCACAAAAAAAACCTTGCTTCCTCCACTTCTTCCAGCATAACTTCACCAAGTGAATATGAAACATCCCTTCTGTGGATCCCAAATTTTAAAACCTTACATTTAGTTGCATTAAATTGACATCCCCATTAATTTACCTGCCCTTCCAGCTTATTCAAATCCTGTTGAAGAGTCAACATCAGCCCTATTACTAATAATCCTCCCAATCTTCACATTATTTGCAAACAACTGAACATTTCCCTGTAGTCCTGTGACAATAACTTTGACATAAAGATTGAAGAGCAATGGACCCAAGACTGAACCCTGTGGAACTCCACTTGTAACCTTCTTATTCCCTGATACTGCTCCCCCATATACAACTCTTTGATATCTATCAGAGAGCCAGTCACTAATTCAATCCACAAATCAGATATCCAAACCCATATGATGCAACTTAAAAATCAATGTCATGTGATACCTTGTCAAATGCCTTGAAAATATCCAAAAAATGAAGTGCACGCCTTACCTTCATCCACTGCTCTTTACTCTATTGTTAAAGGTAACTATATTACTAAAACAAGAATGCCCTTCAACAAATCCATGATGGCCTATAAATATTCTTATCTACTCAATTCTGTATATCAGTTCTTACCAATTTCTCCAAAATCTTAACAACTACAGAAAAATACAAGCAGACATATAGTTTGATACCTCCATTCTACCACCATCCTTAAGCAATGGTACTATCTTACCTTCCTTCCACTCACCAGGAGCCTGCCCCATAGTAAGACTTTCATTAAACAGTCAAGTTAACAGCACAGTTACTTTGATAGCATATCCCCTTAAAACACATGGTGAAATTCCATCTAGTACTCCTGCATTATTGATATTTAGTGTACTCAGTATTAAGAATACATCCTCTTCGTTCATTTCTAACACTTAACCACTTATCCATCTAAGAATAAAGCCTGTAGTACTAGGATGGAACTCTCTAATAAACTGATTATTAAACAGTTAAACTATGTCATCTTGCTTTGGTCACCTCATTCCCATCTCCATCCTGCAAGATAATCTGTCCACTATCATATTTCCTACTACTTGTCACATAGCAATAAAACTTCTTGGGATTCTCCTTGGAATGCAGTACCAATCTTCTCCCATATTGCAATTTTTCTCTCCTTACTGAACTAGTCACATTCCTAGCCTAAGCCTTATATTCCTCATGCAACTGTTCTCGACCTCTTTCTTTAAATGCTTCCATAATCTGCAAATTGCTTTATATTCTTCACACATGCTATACAATCCATTATTGCTTAGTGCATGTGAGATACTTAAGAAAAAAATCAATTTTTTTTTCTAAGTATCTCACATGCACTAATGACCCCCTTTTTCTTTAAATTCTTTCATCCATTGTACTGCTGTTGCTGCAGCTGATTTCTAAGTCTATAATATCACCTTCCCTATAATTCCATATAACTTCCTTTTGTTTTGATCCTTCCCATGCCTATTCATCTACAATGTCAGCAATACATGGTGACTCTCACCAATGGGGGCAGGTATGTCATCTCAGTTATAATCAGATGCTCTGATGCCATGACCAAATCCAGAATCCTTGATCCCTCCACTGTATGCTGCCTAAGACAGTTGTCCTTCAAAAAATCCAAAAAGTCAGTTCTTTTATTACTAAATGCTGTCTCCTCTGTGCACTTTATATAACTATAGTTGAAGTCCCCATACCGATCATTTGCTTTGAACTTGCCAAACTAATCTGCCTAAACATTTCCTGCTCATCACCATCTATATTCCCTGGTCTGCAACAACATCCCACTAGATATCTTGTCCTATAAACATCCAGCTCACATCATACACGCTCAAAGCCATCAGTGTTATTTCCACTGAGATTCTCCATCCCAAGAGTGCAAAATTCTTCTCTGATCATGAGTAGCACTCCACCACCACATTTACCTTTCCTATCCTGCTGAAATATGCTGCCGAAAAATTTCTATCCCTGTTAGAACATCCACCTCAGTTAACCAAGTTTCACTAATACCAACAACCTTAGGAGAGACTGAGTCAATCAACCACAAACTAATTCCCTTCATTCCTAATGCTCCTACATACAGCAAAAGTAATGTATTGCCAGCATTCTTATAACCAATATTACTCCCTTCATACTCCACCTGGCTCTGTAATATAGTGTGCACCCCCTCATTTCTCAAGCTACTATCCCCACACGAGGCCATCCCTGAAACACCCCACCTGTGCATTTCTAGATTTCCTGTCCCATCACACTCACATACTTGCCCATAAAACAACAGTCTCTCCAAATGCCTGTGCCCTTCTGCACTCAAATGCAATCCATCTGTTGCATATAGCTTCTATCCCCAAACATATTCCATGCATCCACATATTCCAGATCCGTTTTCCTGCGATTCTTGCTCTGATCTCATTCGTCATCACTGCTCTTCTTCTCACTTTGCATTATATCAGGACAACATGCTGACTATCTTTCCTCAGACACATTTCAGCTGCACTATGTCTAATATCAACCTGAAATCTCATGCTGCATGATTCATGCTACCTATCAAGTCATTCATCCCAATCATTGCCTCTACACTTTCACCCCTCCTCACTGCCATTGCCACACACTATTGTTCCACCAGGCAAGCACTCTTCTGTCACTCTACTCTGCACACCCTGAAGTATCGAATCTCCATACATGACAACATTCCGGATAAATTCATTCATCTTTCTCTAACTGGCAGCACCGATTCTTACAGCTTCCATTCTCTCTCTCTCCTCCCTCTATCTCCTACTTCCACACTCCCTCTTGTCTTCCTGCAATTTCCTCTCTTCCATTCTCTTACCTTCCTCTCTTCCTTGCTCTCTAATGCTGTTCTCTTACACTTGCTCTTATTCCTCTCACATTCTTCATTCACCCTCTTCAACTCAGTTGTCCTTTCCTTCATCTCCTTTCTTAGCAGTTCTATTTCTCTCTCTCTCTCCACACATTCTGCTTTCAATTGCTTCACACCCACAATCATGGCTATCAGACAAACCATCTATATCTGCTAACATACCTAGGACTAAATCTATATTGAGGTCTTTAACATTCTCTCCATCCTCCAAAATACTACCGGCACCCACAAATGAAAATCACCCATTACCAATGCACTATCTCCATTGCTGCTAAATCCTGAGATCGAGACACCCATGTCTTCCAACACTTCCCACTCCTTGTATTTCATGCACACATACACATTACTATCTTGCACCTGCCACATTCTTAAACGATGGGACTCAAATGAATATGTATGCCACTTTAGTAGTCACTTTATTAGAAACACCTCCCAATTTAGGAAAATCGTTTCTGAAGACACCGAGTCACCTGGCTGAAGTTTGCTATATAAATCAGGCAGACATGCATCCAACGGTTCCGTTTTTTTTTTTTTTTTTTTTTTATTCAATGCATCAGAAAATGGGTGAAAGGCATGACTTAACACCTATCTCACAAATATTTAACTTCTGGGCTTTTCACACACAACAATGTATAGGATATACCAGAAATGGTATAATAACAGATAACTTCAAGCCAACGGCAGTCATGTGGATGGAAACAGCTCACTGATGCATGAAGTCAGAGAAGAATGGCAAGAATTGTGAAGTGTGACAGGAGGACCACAACCAGTCAAAATCACAGCCCAGTACAAAAATAGTGAAAAGAACATCATCTCAAAGCACAGTCCATTGCATGCTGTCATGGATGGAGTACATGAGCAGTTGACCATCCTGGGTCCCAGTGCTGTCAACTAAGAACAAAAAGATGCAGCTTCAGAGGGCATGTAATCACCAGCACTGGACAGCTGATGACGGGAATAATGTCACCTGGTCTGACGATTCCCAGTTCGTACCATATCATGCTAATTGCAGAACCAAAATATGTCAGTAGCAACATGAAGCCATGGATCCTTCCTGCTAAGTAGCAACAGCTCAGGCTGGTGATAGAGGTATAATGGTGAATACTGTCTAATCAAAGAAGTCCACAGCCTATCTGAACATCAGCTGTTGATCATATTCACCCATTTATGTAGTTTATCCATTGTCCATGGGTACTTTCAGCAAAGACAGTGTGCCATAGCACAAAGGGTGTATTGTGTTAAAGTGGTTTAAGGAATATGACAGTGAGTTTCTTTTACTTCAGTGTTCAGCTCACATTCTCTAGACCAGTGTTTCTCAACCACTGAACCCTGGCACCCAATTACACTGGGCCATGAGAAGTTCTCTTGGAGTTTGTCATTTTAGTTTTAGTTTTAGCATTTTAGTTTTCTAAGCATTTTTCATGAATAAATATTTTATAGTGGAAATATTCTGAGGAGAATAATATTCATGAATGTGTTGAAAGCTCAGATCCCAGAATGCCTAAATAACATCTGTAGCATATGTCAGTGACCAAGCTGTGTATTTTTAAACATGGAAGTATTCATGAATTATCGTTAATTTTCAGACATCGAAATCTTTCAACATTTGGGAAAGGGAATACCACTGTTTATGACCAGTCATAAAAATTGCCTACAAGCCGATTACAACAATGCATGGTATATTCTCAAAACTGAACGAAATAACATGTGTATTGCAAATGTCAGTGACAATCAGCAAAGAAGTATAAAGAACATTTTTCCACTGAAATTGAAGATCAAGGCAGTCCTGTATCCAGTTCTAATAATACTGAATACTGTTTCTTCACAAGTTTGCATTGCAGTATGTAAGTGCTTGTTTTGAGACCCCAGTGCATGATTTTTTAAAAGTAATAGACCTACAGATTTAAATTTTAATATGAACAAGAAACAAGGGACTTTGTTTAATTTTGGTGTTAAGAAATCTTGTATTGAAGGTGTTTGTGATGCAACAAATAGTATTCACCTCAAGCCTACAGAGCAATCTCCAGGAATTACAAAAGGAAGGGAAAACTACCAGCACACAGTCTTCATTCACTTTTAAATACATGGACAGCTATTTAAAATTTAGTTTCATACAATGCCCTGACCTCAATGTGTCATTTGTGCCACTGTTCTGGGAAATGAAGCTATAAAGCCATCGCAACTTTCTCAACACAAAACACTACGATCTAGTCAACAAATCCATTGAGTTCTTTATGCATAAAAGAGATGCACTGGAAATAGAAAAGAAAATTATTTCCCAAGCTTCAATCATTGACACTTCACTTCTGACGGCATCCTATTTAATATCATTACAGATAGCTAAATGTAAAAAACTGTATTCCATTGACAAAGAACTCATTAAGCCTTCTTTGATTGCTGCTTGTAAAGAAGTATTAGGCCAGTCTGCGGCAAGTAAAACGAAAGACATTGCATTGTCGAATAATACAGGTGAAAGGCAGATATCTGATATGGCAGAAGATACAGAAACACAGCTCATTGAAAAAAATTAAAAAATCGAAATTGTTTGCATTATGACTGGATGAATCTACAGATATTCAGAACAACAGCATTTTACTTATGCATGTGCGATATATTGACCCTGATGAAAGTGACATGTAGGAAGACATTTTAAGTGTTTCTGAATTACTTATGCAAACTACTAGGAGTGAAATTTTCAGTTTTGAATGGTTTCATTGAAGTGAAAGGTCTCGAATGGAAAAGTTGCGTTAGAGTTTGTACTAATGATGCAGCCTGTCTTACAGGTAGAAATTCAGGTTTAGTCACTAAAATTAAGAATATTGCAGACAATAACTTATTGTCAACACATTGTTAAATTCATAGGCAAAACCTAGCCTCCAAAAAATGGCACTTTAGCTTACTGAAGTTCTGTCTCAATCTTTAAAATTATTAATTACTGTATTTGCCGGCGTATAAGACGCACTTTTTTCCTTTGGAAATAGGCCTGAAAAACAGGGTGCATCTTATATGCCGATACTCAGATACTCACAGAATAGAAGATGTTAAAAATCAACTCAAGGAATTGAAAACTCAGTTAGCTGTAATTCCAGGAGGTCTAACTAGTCAGCTGCAACCTTTAGATGTCTGTATTAATAAATTTAAGGGATTTATGAAGGACAAGTGGAGCAGCTGGATGCAGTCTTGAGATTTTGAGGTTATGCCACCAGGAAGAAGGAAGAGGCCTAGCATTTCGCAAGTTTGTGAGTGGGTCAAAGCTTCATGGGATGCTGTGAAAACTGAGACAGTGGTTAAATCATTTAAGAAGCATGGCATTAGTAATGCACTGGATGGTACAGAGGACAATTTGTTGTATGAGGACTCAGATTCTGATTTAGAAGAGGTTTCAAGTATCTCTTCATTAAGCTCTGGAGGTGAATTTTTGAGTTTTGACAATTAAAAGATGGGTACTCTTTCCTAGTTAGATTAAGTATTTGTTGAAAGCAGACCTACTTATTACTTTATATTTGAAATACTGTAAATTCATTATATTCAGTGATAAAGTTTTTTTCCTAAAAAATTTCTACAAAAAAGGGGGTGCATCTTATAGGCTGGTGCGTCTTATACGCTGGCAAATATGGTATATAAAAAACAGTGTTTTAAATATAAGACTGTTAAAAGCATTGTGCGATGAAATGGGCTTTGATCATCAAAATCTTCTTTTCCATTCGGAAGTACGTTGGCTGTCCCACAGTAAAGTTCTCAAGAGGTTATATGAACTCTGAAAGGAAGTTGAGCTGTTTCTAATTGATAAGAAAAGTGACCTGTCTCATTATTTCCAGGATAAGAAATAGGTAGCCAGGCTGGCATATCTCAGCAGCATATTTTCTTACATAAATGAGTTGAATTTAAACTTCAAGGTTCAGATACAACAATATTTAGTACTTGGAACAAGACTGAATCATTAAAAAAGAAAAACACTAAACTTTGGCTTAACATGATTGCAGAAAGAAATAATGAAATGTTTCAGTCGTACTCAGATTATATTATGGAAGCATATAGAAATGTGATTTCTATTCATAGAATTCAGTTTCAGATATTATTGCAGCCCACTTGAAGATGTAGTTGTTGTCGTTTGAAAAGTATTTATCCTGAACATGACGATCCCTGGAGGCAAAATATGTGGATTGTGAACCCCTTTGTTGAACACAAAGAAACAGCCCTTGCCCATCAATTTTGATCATAATTTTTGATTCGATTTTGATCATAATTTTTGATCAAAATCAAAAATTATGATCAGACAAAGGACTGGAAAGTACTTTTAATTCTATGAGCAATTCGAAATTCTGGATAAGAATGAAAAATGAATATCCAAATTTAAAGAATAAATTTGGATATTCATTATAATATTCATTAAGAATAAAAAATAGCAATGAGATTTTTTCTTGTTTTTCCACCACATATCTTTGTGAAACTGCATTTTCTGCTATGACTGTACTTAAAATGAAACAGAGAAACCACCTGCAACCTTGTGACTGTCTCCGTTTTGTTATCACTTCAATTCATTCCAGAATTAATAAGCTAACAGAAAACAGCAACAAGTCTCACTAGCCTAATTAAAACCTTCAAAAACTCAGTTGTAATAAAAGAAACTAAGTTTAACTTTTTTGATAACTTATACTTGCTGTGTTGAAGTGCTGCATTTTTAAATTCAAAATATTAATTAGTGCTGGAACTAATGTTTAGAATTGAGAGATTCATACATTTTCATTTATTAAACTACATACTTTGCATATATAAATAATTGGCATGTGATGATAAGTGTTTGGCTGACATCCTTCTACTGCTTCCCTTGCTCAGCTGACTTCTATGGTGAGTTACAATGCATAAATATTTTTCTCACTACTGTTTTTTTTTTTTTTTTTTTTTTTATCAAACCAACTTCATTAAAATCAATTTAATAATACAATAATCAATTTTACACTGAATAATAATATTTTTTTTTGGTGATCAGAATAGGAAATGTCAATGAAAATCAGCACAAATTAATTTAATGATGTTGGCTTGAGGAAAGTACAATATGCTACAAGATTTCATTAGTCCAGTGATTGATAATTACTTTAAATGTAATTTTATATTTGTCAACATGCCACACTGCATATATAAGTATACTAATTCTCTTTATGATTATTAATGCTTATGTTAGTTTAATGTATGAACTTTAAAAAAAAAAAAAAATTGGAGACATATTTATGAGTAACTTTTTTGGCGCCAGCCCTTGTCTTATAAAAAGAGAATTTACGAGGCCATGGCCTCACAAAGGTAAGGTTGAGAGCCATCGCCCTAGCCCACACCCCAAAAGAGCATCTCTGGGATGAGGTGGAATGAGGACTTTGCAGCAGTAACGTGCAACCATCCAATCTGCAACAATTGGACAAATACATTGTGACAGTGTTGACAAACTTCCAGCAGGAATGTTTTGATACTTTGCTGAATTAAATACCACAGCCTGTGTAGCTCTTCTGCCAGAAGAGCTGCATGGAGAGTATAAAATATCATGCAGTTGCTCACTACCTATTTCATTCATTTTCAACAGTCACTTGTTTCCCCACAACTTCTCCTTAATGTTGCTGTTAATCAATTTTGCAAACAATCTATAATTCTGACCTTAAGAACACTTTTTTTTTTGTAACTGGCTAAATATTTCTTAATTATCTCCCAAATAAGGTGATATACCTTCTTACTACTTGTACAGTAGCAAACCAATTAATCTGAACAAGCTAAATTTTTGTCAAGTTTTTGGTTTTAGTTTCAGTTCACCATTTTTTAGCTCTCTACAATGTTTATGAATAGTGTTGTGTGTGTTTTTAATAGTGTAAACAGGTTGACATTCATTTTGTGTAGCTATAAAATGGATACATCTCCAAGATGTGGTGCTGATTTGGGTACTGCTAATGCAATTTTAAAGAGGTTTATTATTATTATTCAGGCCTCCATGGAATCAAAAGACTCATCATGGGAGGTCCTTCTTAGGAAACAAAAAGTCTATCATACCACTCCTTGAACTCATTGACCGTTCTTCCTCTAAGCACTCTCTAAGGTACTGCATCCCATGGTTCAACCACCTTCCACGTAAAGAAACCGCCCTCCTCACCCTCTTGCTCACAGCTTCCTTTCGTAACTTCCAGGGATAGCCCTTGTCATCACTCCTTCCTGCTATTACACCAAGCAGAAGAACTCCCCAATGTCTACCCTGTAACTGCCTCTCAACAGTTTAAAAGTCTTGATCATATCACCTCTCCTTCTTCCATCCACCAAACTCTGCAGTCCACATTCCCTCAGTCGATCCTCGTAACTAACATTGTACAGTCCTGAAACCATCTTTGTTATCCACCTCTGTACCCTTTCCACAGTTAATGTATCCCCTTCAAATCCTGGGGACCAAACTCGAGAACAATAGTCTAAGTGTGGTCTGATCAATGTCTTATATAATGGAATGATAACTCTTATCTCTGCAGGTCAGTGTCCTTCTCAGTATTGCAGCAATCCTCTGAGTTACCTTCACCACCTATGCAATGTGCTCCCTGAATTTTAGTTTTCTATCAATCATCACCCCCAGATCTCTTCTCTCTCCTACTTCCTCCAGTATAGCTCTTCCAATTGAGTATGCATCCTCCCATTACTTTCTTTACATTTTTTAGGGAGACAAGTGCCTTTTCTCCTGACAGAAGAGGAAAATGTGGGCAAAAAAGGAAAACTACACTTACTGAAGATTGTTTACTAGTTAGGAAAAGCAAAATGAATCCAATATTGTCTACTGTAGACTTAAATAGAGACTTGACAGTTAGTGGGATTAATCTTTTTGACTTGACAGTCCATTGAAGATTGTTGGAAGCAGTGAGGACTGTCCACAGACCAAAAAAAGAAACAACTGTTGACAAAGCCTATGCAGAAAAAGAGGGTCCAGTGGGCAAAAGTGTACAAAGATTGGATTGTTGAGAAGTGGAAGGAGGTCATATTCTCAGATGAGAGCCATCTCTTTGTCCAAGGAGAGTGAGTATCCTATGTCTGCAAATCAGCAGCTGAGAAAACCCCACCCACCTTCAACAAGCTTCTAAACACCAAGCTAAAAACATGTTCTGGGGATGTGTTACATATAACAGTCAGGATCACTTGTGCCTGTTAATGGTATGATGAAAAGTGACCAATAGATAAAAATATGAGAGAAAAGAATGGTCCCACAGATCCAGAAAGACAAAGAACCCATCTTCCAACAGGATCTCACTCCATGCCACATGTCAAAAAAAAAAAAGTGAAAGAATTCCTCAGAAATCACAACATTCAATTGCTTCAGTGGCCAGGTAACTCTCCTGATTTTAACTCAATAGAAAATCTGTGGGCCATAATGAAAGAGAGACTTGGAAAATTGAATTGTGATACAAAGGAAAACTTAATACAATCCATTATAAAAGTATGGTTTTGAAATGCAGAAATAAGAAAAATGTTTTGCATGTTGGTAGAGTCCATGCCCATACAAATTAATGAACTTATTAGAAACAGAGGAGCTCATATAGTTTATCTGTATACAGGGGTGCACCGGCGCCATATGTGCAGTGTGTGCGATGCACACAGGTGCCAGGATAGTAAAGGTGCCAAAGAGGAGGAAATACTTTAAAAAAAAGTTTTTTAAAGTGATTTTTTTATTGGAGGAGGGAATAGGGGCACCAACTAAAGTTTTGCACACAGGTGCTGGACACTACTGGCGTGCCCCCTCCCCTGTCTGTATATTAAGTAAAGTTGGAGTTGAATTTTGCACTTATTTTTTTTTGTGAAATTAAAATTTTTCTTTAAAATATGAGTGTTTGGATTAATTTCTTTGCTACTATATATGGGAAATGTATGACTTCCTAATTTTTCAACCTTGGTGCCTCTTCTGAGTGACTATCAATGATAACTTAATAAATGTTGCAATCAGTCTGGGTAGTGACCTTTCCCATAATGCTTAGCAATATACACACATTTGAGAGGAAATGTGCTTTACACTGTCAGATACTCAAGCAACTGATCAGCAGCTTCTATATACAAACAGCCTAGTCATGAAGATACTTCACATGTAAACTTTTGCTTACACTAAAGGATTAAACAAGAATATAATTTCTTGGCAAGCTTAATATAATTTCTATAGGTCCCAAACATTTTTTTTTTTCTCTCCAAGCATTTCCAACCATGATATTTCTGAAATCTAAGACTGTCATAATCTCCCATTTAAAAATTTTGCACATTTCTTTCTACCCAGGACCTCCACATACTTGCTTTTCTCCCAAGTAAGTGGAGATATCCCTCCACATACTTGCTTATCTCCCAAGTAAGGGTAATGCAGTTGCTCCTTAATGGAAGCACAACTAATACATCCTTTGCAAACTGCATTCTTTGATGCTATTATTAAGTCTAGAATTCTTTATCTCCTTGTTTTCTCATTATTAGTTGCTTCTGATAAAGAAATAGTAGGGAAAAAAGTAGTCTCATATGAAGGGTTTTCCAATAAGGGAAACCCTTCATATGAGACTGGCTAACTGAATTTAAAAAAAAAAGAAGCATTTGATGAAGCTTTCTTGCATCCTAGATACAATTTGAACCTCCACGTTTTTCCAAATAAAGAGCAGCTGTGTAATCCTCAGGGTTATCCTATAGAGGCAGGTACTTGTGTAAATGTCTTTATTATTTAATCAATTAGTGATGGTCATCACATCCCTAGTGTGATATCATCAAAAGATGGGCAGCTCATTTTATGATTCAAGTCAGATTGATAGATGGATAGTTGGTAAGAGGTCAGGAGTTAGCAGGAAGTCAAATAACCCTGCAGTTTAAATAACCACTGCAATGCTTTATGGCCATTTATGGTATATTTATAATTTTTTTATATATCTGCTAGAAATTTCAACCAGCAGAATGATTTTGTAAACAGGGATGAATTACAAAGTGTTTTGGAACTCAAAAGAGCATTCTGTTATGTAATCTTTGCAGACTACTGTTAGATGATCATTTTTTATGCATGATTGTTACTTCCTCTTTGTAGAGGCTTTGCTTCTTCCTAAAGATGGCAAGTGATATATAAGTGGTGAGTGGATGCCAATCATACCAAGTAATGAACATTTTCAAAGAAAGGTATGCTAGGTTTTGGTGGTATGCAGGGAGTTTTTTCCCCTCACAATGAGGTCTTGTGATTCTTGATAGACAGCATGGCAATAACACTATTACAAGAAATTTTTGTTTGTAAAATGTAACTAGCTTAAGAACGACTATGAGGTTTTATAATCCACTGAGGTTTATCAAACGTTTGCCTGACTTTAACTAATGAAATTATTATGAACAAGCCAGTAGATGCAAATGAATATACACTGAGCCTAAGCTACTTTATTACATATAGTAGCGTAGGCAATAAAATTTTCATGTATGTTATACAGACCTCTGGAATTTCAACTGTAGCATTTGGCAGAGAAGGCACAGTAAAGTGAGGCTTATCTTGATTTACTTCCACTACTTTAATAGTAACCAGTGCTTCGCTTACATGTGGTCCTTCCCCATACTCATCTTGAGCCTGTACTTTCAGCCTATACTGCTTAATGTTTTCATCTAATGGTCGAGATGGATATATCACTCCTGTTTCTGGATCAATGTCAAATATACCTTGAAATTGGAATAAAGCATTCTTTCAGTTAAAAACAAGTATGTTATACTCATAATGACATAAGGATCAAAATATCACTTAGCTGAATGATAAGATAGCACTTACTACCTAACATTCAATTTAACAAATTCAACTTTAAAAGTTATACTAGTGGCCAAGTTCACACTAAACTGTGCAATGGTATGATATTGGAACAGAAGTGGATGAAGTGAAGGTCCTTAACATATTTCAGAATCTCAATGCAAATATAGCTTTGGGATTAGATGGGATATCAGCTCATGTTTTGCAGGAATGAGGAAGTTGGCAATATCTCTGACTAGGCTCTTTAAGTCTCAGCTCTGGTTGGTTCCAAGAAATCAAAATAATTCCCTTGCATAAACGGTGGTTATAAGACTGAACTAGCAAATTATTGACCAATTAGGATGTCAATAGTGGTAAAAGTACTGGAAAAACTAGTAAAAATAGTAGTTAAGAATGGATGGATAAGAATATGATACTCTATGAGGGGGCAACATGGCTTTGTGAAGGGTCAGTCATGCCTTAGTAATTTACTAACTTTCTATAACAAAGTGACAGCTGAGTTGGATTATGGAAATAGCTACATGATGATGCTGTTGGATTTTGCAGTCACTTGACCAAATACCACATGACACTATGTTGTTGTTATTATTATTACAATGAGAGCCCTCCAGGGAGTCAGAGACTCATACAGGAAGGCCACATAATAAACACACCAGGTATCATACTTGTTCTTGACTTCATTCATGCTTCTTGCACAAACAACATCCAGTAGCAATCCATTCTAATCACACACCACTCTATGAGAGAAAAATCTAGATCTCATCCTCTTCTTGATGACATTCATTCCCAACTTCCAAGGATGATCTCTTATCCCCCCCCCCCATAAAATGAAAACTTCCATTAACTATATATATACTAACATTAACTGTCACATATCGTGTATGACCCTTTCAGAAGTTTATAAGTCTCAATCACATCACCTCTTTTTCTCATGTTTTCTAGTGTCTACAGTCTACAAATTATTAATATGTCTTCATAATCAATATTATTTCATAAGCCTAATATCATTTTTAAAACTCCCTTGCACTCTCTCCACTGTATATCAGAATCACAACAGAAGCCAGGAGAATAGACTTCCACACAATAGTCCAAGTGAGATCTTATCAAGGCCTTGTAAAGAGGCAAAATGACTGTTATCTTTACATGTCAAAATTCATTTCGGCATTGCAGTGGGATTAGATGTATTTGAGTTGTATTTGCTATCTTTGCTACATGGCCACTAAACTTCAACTTTCTATCTAGTAACACTCCAAGACCCCTAGCATGATCAGTTTCTTCTGGCATAATCCCACCAATATAATATGACATTTCATATCTAATCATGCCAAACTGCATGAATCAGTGGTGTACCACAATCCTTGTGGTACACCACTGGTTACCTTAAATCTTGGGACTCACATCCCCCACATACAACTTTTTGATATCTGTCAGTCAGCCATCCTCTTATCCACACTAATATTTTATAATCCAATTGAATATTTTCAATTTCTACAATGCCTTCCATGCTATATTCTGTCAAAGCCCTAGCAAAATCCAAAAGTGACATTGTGTATCCATTCCCCTTGTCTAACACAATGGTTACATTATATTAGAATGTAAGCAAGTTGCTAAAACATGACCTTCCTTTAGTAAGCCTATACTATTCATTGCAAAGCAGAGATTCTCTGTCAAACCATTTCTGAATGTGAGCCTAACCAATTTTCCAAAATCTTCACCACCAGTCCTGATATATTGATTGGTCGATAGTTGGATACATCTTTTGCAAATTAGAACAGATGGGATGAATATAACATTGGTTATATGGATAATGGGTGACTGCTGGACAGATATCTAACAGTAATAAACAAAGGAGCAGAATCCATGTGAAAGCTGGAGCAGAATCCATGTGAAAGCTGGTGACTAGTGTGCTGAAAGGTTCAGTGCTAGGACTACTGCTGTTTAATTTGTAAATAAATGATATAGGAAATAACCTGAAAGGAAGTATTCAGTTGTTTACTGGTGATGCAAGATTAGGTAGAGCAATAGTAAATCAATGCAATGTGAAGAGTTTGCAGGATGATTTAAATAGGCTCTCAGTATGGGCAAAAGACAATGGGTATCAGTTTAATGTGGAGAAACGTAAAGTTATGTATTTTCAGATAAACAGATTATAAACTGTGTACCACACTGATGGAACTGTAGTCCAAGTGAATCTAGGGATTTTAGGATGATAATAGATAGAGAATTGAAATTTAGAAGGCATATTGTTAAAGTTGCTCATAAGATTACTTGGCTATTGAAGAACACAATGCCAAGTAGAAATAAAGGAGTTATTGTTCCTCTTTATAAAGCCTTAATATGACTAAACCTGGATTACTGCTCAGGTCTGGTCACTTGGGGAAGAGGAAGTGGTGGGGAGGATCCAGAGGCGAGTGAACAAGATAGTGACCGGTCTGAGGAACATTCCCTACGAGGACGGATTGAGGGAGTGTGGACCAGCAGGGCAGAGCAACAGTGAATGCACATGATGTTAAAATTTTGCAGGATGATTTGGATAGATTGGCAGTCTGGGCTAATGAGAATGGATGTCAGTTTAATGTAGCAAAGTGTAAGGTTATACAATTTGGGGTGAAAAAATTAGCAGCAGTATATCACACATTGGTGGAACTGTACTCCAGGAGGCTCACAAAGCCAGAGATTTGGGTGCATTGGTGGATAGGGAGTTGAAGTTTAGGGGGGGGGGGGGTACATAGCAAAAGTGGCTAAATCAGCTCATCAAATCACTTGGTTACTGAAGAATACATTGACGAGCTGAGATAAGGAAGTTATTGTTCCTCTTTATTGAGCCTTAATAAGACCCCGTCTTGACTACTGTGCCCAGATCTGGGCCCTGGGTTTTTTCTTGATGGGGAGGAGGTAGAGGGGATCCAGAGGCAAGTGACCAAGATGATAGCTGGTCTATGGAATGAACCTTAGAAGAACAGGTTGAAGATCTGTGGGTTACAGAAATAGGTGGAAAAGAGATGATATGATTGAGACATTCAAATTACTGAAGAGTTTTTACAAGATTAATTCAGAGGAAATTTTTCAGAACAGGTCTGGTGATGGGAGAACTAGGGGCCATCCATGGAAACTAAGCAAGAGTGTAGTTAGCAAGGGTGTTAGAACTAGGTTTTTTACTTGGAGTGTGGTGAATGAGTGGAATAAGCTGCCAGAGTTTGTTGGGTGCCATGACTGTGAATGAGTTCAAAGTAAAGTATGATAGATACTGTGCGAATGCCAAATAGTTGTTCTTGATATGATGTTTAGGGTCTCCCTCGATGAGTCTAAGGACTCCTTGAAGTTGAACGTAATAATAATAATAATTGGCTGACAGGCAAAAAAGAGGGGATATGATTTTTATGACATTTAAGTTACTTAAAGGGTGTTTTAGGATTGATGTGGAGGAAATGTTTCAGCACTTGGCTAGAGGGGATAGAACAAGAGGTCATTCCAGGAAGTTGAATAAAAGTGTGGTTAGTAGGGGTGTGAGGACTAGATTTTTTGTTTGGAGAATTGGGAATAAATGGAATGGATTGCTAGAGTTAGTTGTTAGCACTTTGTTAATGCTTTCTTTTAAGGTTACATGGTGGTCAGCATTTATAGTAAAGAATTTATGGACACAACACACATGTTAGAATAATTACTTTACTTAACATTAGGAAAGTAACATTTGACATTTCAACCTCTGTATTGAGGTCATCATCAGGAAAAATACATATGTATAAGATACAAGCTACATGATACTACACTATACAAAGTGTAAAATGAATTTAGATGCTTGTTCATACTTTAACCTAGTCTGACCTCTCGTAAAAAATAAATAAATAAAATTTTAAAAAAAATAAATAAAATTAAAATTAATAAATAAATAACTACAATTAAAAAAAAAAACAAATAAAAATTAAATTAAAAACGGAACTACATTAAACATTTCTAAAGTCCTCTATTGAGATTTTCTTCTGGGCTTGTTTTGGTGTTATAAGGGTTGCAGATGGGTTCTCCACATTCTTGGAAAATGATTAATCCATTATTTATGGAGGCACAACACATGTGTTGTGTCTCCATAAATTCTTCACTATGACTGTCTGTTAATGGATTCAAGAAGAGGTATGACAAACTGTGTGGATAGTTTAGGTCTCCTGTAAAGAGTCTTCAGACTCCATGGATGTCTCCATACGATAATAATAATGATCATCATCCTGTTTTTCCTTGAAGTTACTGTATTTATTGTTTTTATATTATACTGCTCTCTCTCTCCCCTTCCACACACTGCATTCCACATGCCAACCATTTTCCAAGCAAAAGACCTTTCCACATTCCCATTATATGAATTCTAAGGGTAGCCAATCCCTCTGTTCTATATGGAATTTTCATCATCATCATCATCCTGGTAGAAAGTCAGATTCTAGGAAGTATGGGAGGGCTAATTCAAATGGAATTACATTATTATTATATGGGCACCTCCATGGAGTCTGAGGACTCATTGCGAGAGATCCAGTCTATCCACACAATCTATCATACCTCTCCTTGAATCCATTAACAGAAAAACACTCACAACTGATTGTGGCAACCCATTCCACTCATTCATCAATCTCCAACCAAAAACTTGGTCCTCACACCCCTACTAATCACACCTTTATTCAACTTCTAGGGATGGCCCCTTGTTCTGGCTCTCTAGCCAAATGCTGAAATATTTCCCATGTATCTATCCTATAAAACCCTTTAAGCAACTTAAATGTTTCTATCATATCCCCTCTTTTTCTCCTATCAACCAACTTCTGAATCCGCATACCTTCAATCTATCCTCAGAGGGCACATTCCACAGACCATTCACCATCTTGGTCACTTTTGTGTGAATCCTCTCCACTGCTTCCACATACCCAAGAAACCCAGGGACCAGACTTGAGCACAGTAATCCAGATGTGGGAGCATCAAGGCCTTATAAAGAAGAATTACATCTTCCTTATCTCTACTCGTTAATGTGTTCTTCACTAGCCAAGTAATCATATGCTACCTTAGCAATATGTCCTCTAAATTTTGTTGTATAATGAAACTTGTGAAGCATTCATGACTAAGTATACACGTGTAACCACAGTAATTAGATTTTTTAATAAGTAAATATTTCATCCTAAGTATCATAGGACATTATCAGTACAGTTAATTCAAACAATACTAGGAATCACATACAGTTAGGGCACATGCTTACAATGGAATCCCTCTATGCATGCAATAGTGTGCTATAGAATTAAATTAAAATATATCTGGAGAAAAAAAAATTACCTTAAAATGAGATAAAATATATATAAAATTATTTTACACAATTTAGGATGACAATTTCCCATACTTTAGGGATAGTAGGAATGTCATTATGGTTCAAACTGGATCTGTGAAGTAGGGCTTCAGCACTTTCTTTATGTAAACGTTCATATTTATATAAAGATCCATGTAGAAGTTTGGTCTTCTTCCAATGGATCCTATGGTTTGGGTTTTCAATTCCATGTTGTGTGAGGCTGGATTTCTGCAGTATGATGTTCTGAAATGCGTTTGCTAATGGATCTACCAGTCTGTCCATAGTAGGACAATTTACAGGAACATGGGACCTTGTACACACCAGGTAGCATCAGAGGTGAGAGTTTCTTTAGGAGAAGGAAACCAATTATAGATATGGTTGATTGGTTTGTAGGTAGCAGCCAATTTATATTTCTTCATAATTTTTGAAAGATGTTCAGAGAATCCTTTGACATAAGATATGGGAATCTTACAGGCTTGTTCTTGTTTGGGTTGATGTGTGGGAAAGTGACTGATGATTTTTTTAAGTTGTTTTTGAATTGTATCCATTTTGTATGGCTGTATATTTGATTATTTCTAATTCTTGGTTTTAAGATTCTTTGGAGGAGCACTAATGATTTAACGATACACCTTTTTTAGATGGATGATGAGCCGAACAATTGTGAATGTAGCGACCTGAAAATGTTGGCTTATGATAGACAGAAGTGGAGATAGAACCATCTTCTTTTCTTTGGATGTGTACATCCAGGAAGGAGATACCCTGTGGAGATTCTTTTTCTAGAATGAATTTGATGCGAGGATGAAGAAGGTTGATTCTAGAAACAAGTGTAATTCATGTTCAGAATGACTCCAGACAGCAAAGATGTCATTGACATATCGTAATCAGATTTTTGGTTTAGGATTAAATGCGAAATTTTTTACTTCAAGGTGTTCTAGGAAAAGATTGGCTAAGTTTGGTGATAAGGGAGACCCCATTGCTGTTCCTTCCTCTTGCTTGTAAATTTTCTCTTTCCAAGTGAAGTAACCAGACGTAATAACAGATTTGAATAATTCAACAATATTGGATAGAAATTTTTGAGTTAGTAAGTCTATCATTTCCTTATGGGGAGTATTAGTGAAGAGGGAGACAATGCTGAAGCTAATTATCATGACAGTTGTTAATAGTTGAATGCCTTTTATTTTTGCGTGAAACTCTGTTTTGTGTATTTGTCATTAGTATATTATATTATTGTAATATTAATATGTAATTGTAATATTACATTAGAATATTACAATATACTAATGATATTGTATAATTTCTATTAATTTGTTTTGTTAAGCTACTTATAATAAGTTTGCACTATTCTTCCATTGTTGGTGTTTACTATTCAAGATTGCTATGAACACTGTGCAGTCACTTGGCATTGACACCTCGCAGAAATATGAAAGTTTAGATGCTTTTGTAATGAGAATTCTTGAGCATTTCCTAAGAGTGCACTATTAGCATGTATCACTTGAAAAGCGAGACATCAGAGAGAGAGAGAGAGATTATATCATGTTGCAGGTTTAATGGAGTATTGACAGCACTAAGAAAGGATTAAAAACCATTTTTAATACTTCCAATATTCTGTCTCAGTCACTGAGACATCTTCAGGGAGCACAACTAAAATTTGCAATACACACACACAAAGGCAACAACCATGCTAAATGAAACGCATGGATATGAATCAAGTCCTATCTAGGTGGGATGCACCCTCTAGGGATTTTTATAGGAGGCCTAGGTTGTAAACTGGGACCTCTATCGATTAATCTGTGTGTAGAGACTTAAGTGCTGTGAGGACATCATATTGGAGGCTTAATGGATTGCATACAGCACTCAGAAAGGATTAAAACAGAATTTAACACTTCCTATATATTTCGTCTCAGTAAATGACACATCTTCAGGGATTACAGAAAAACTAATGTAACATAAAAACAAATAACACACAATACTAAGCCCAACCACGTGGGTGACACTAAAGTCCTATCTAGGTGGAGCGCCCTCTAAGGGCGGTTGTAGGTGGTCTGGAATGTAAAGTGGGACCTCTGGTGATAAGCGTTTCCCAAATCTTAGGAAGCTTAACGCAACCATATTCGTTGAGATTCGGTTGATTTCTGAGAGCTACTGCTGATTCTAAGAATAGTCTCTCTTTTTTGAATTTGCTATGGTGGAGCATGGTGGTTTTTTCCATGAGATCCTGTGGGTTGTATCCAAGACATGGTCAGCCAAGCCTGACTGACCATAGTCATGTTTGCGGATGTATGACTTACGTTAGTGGCTGGTGGCTGATCTGCCTGTCTATCCAAAGTATGCCAGTTTACAGGAACAGGGTACTTTATAGACTCCAGGCACTGAGAGAGGAGTGAGCTAATCTTTTGTAGAGCGGATAAGGGTAGCAATTTTGTGGTGGGGCTTAAATGCTGTGTGTAGGTTGTAATTTTTTAAAATCTTGGCTATTTTTTTGGATGTGCCACGGATATAGGGTTGGTGATGGCATTTCTAAATTCTTTCTGAAGAGAAGACCGAGGAAAGAGGGAGGATCTGATTATTTTTTTTTTAATACTGAGATCGCTGTAGCCATTGGAGAGGAAAGTGTTGTGTATGTGGTCAAGCTCAGTTCTAAGGGTGGTTGCATTATAACAAAGATTGTGGGCACTCTTGGTAAGAGTTTTAATAATGCCATATTGTTGAGCGGGTGGTGGTGGGAGAGTTTGTGAATGTCTGCCAGCGTGCGTGGGTTTTCTATATACAGTGAAGGAAAGTGTACCATTGGGAAGGCGTGTAACTAAGATGTCTTGGAAGGGTAAACAATTGTTCTTTTCCTTTTCCATTGTAAACTGGATTCTTGGATGTAGGCTGTTGAAGTGACCGAGGAAAGAGTCTAGTGTGTCTGGGCCATGAGGCCGAATAGAAAACACACCATCTACATATCTTAGAGCCAGATAGAAGGTTTGAGAGGTGCTGATTCTATAGCTCGTTTTTCAAATTCTTCCATATAAAAATTGGCAAGGGGGGGGGGGGACCCAGGCGATTCCCTCTATCTGCTTGTAGATTTTGTACTTCCAAGAAAAATAACCAGAATAGATGGAAAAGGAAAAGAGATCTAGGATGTCAGAAGGAAAAACGTTTTTTAAGAGTGTTAAGGTATCAATTAAGCGAATATTGGTAAATAATGAGGAGATGTCAAAGCTTACCAATATGTCTGTGTTATTTAAGGTTAAATTTTCTATGAGGGTTTTAAAATGGGTAGAGATTTTTATATAGAATGTGGAAAGTCCAGTGAGGGGGAGTCAGAGAGTTGGTCAGCTGTTTTGACAGCTTGTAGCAAGGTGCGTTAGTGGCATCTATTATAGGTCTAAGTGGGGAATTGGGTTTGTGGATTTTTGGTAAACCGCATATTCAGCGGGGGGGGAAGGTTTGAGTTTTTTCGTGATTTCCGGAAGCCAGGAAGACACTTTTTTCAAGTAAGTTTTTTAATTTTTTGACTTGTGTTTATGTGGCTTTTGTGTAATCCTAAAGAAGTGCTGGTGCTTGATGTGATGTACAATGTCGAACACAGTAGCTGCCGTTTAGCGCCGGAGATAGCAAATAATATCAGACTTGACATCACCAACATCCTCCCCCAGTCTCCGCCTCCAAAAAGTAATTTATTGTTCACTCAACACACTGCTCTCATGAAATTACGAAAAGAAAAAAGTATCATCATCACCAGAGCAGATAAGGGTAATGTCACAGTCGTTCTTAACACCACAAAATACAATCGGAAAATGGAGATTATCTTCCGAGATCACCCTGCCTACACCCCACTAGAACACAACCCCACAAAAACACGTTAAAAAATTAAAAAACGTACAAATATAAGATGGGGGGAGGGTTACCAAAAATCCACAAACCAAATTCCCTACTAAGATCTATAGTAGATGCCACTAACAGCAAGGTGTCAAAACCACTGTTTTGACACCTTGCTACAAGCTGTCAAAACAGCTGACCAACTCTCTGACCCCCTCACTGGACTTTCTACATTCTATATAAAAAACTCTACCCATTTTAAAACCCTCATAGAAAATGTAACCTTAAATAACACAGACATACTGGTAAGCTTTGACATCTCCTCATTGTTTACCAATATTCCCTTAATTGATACCACCTTAACACTCTTAAAAAATATTTTTCCTTCTGACATCATATATCTCTTTTCCTTTGTCATCAGTTCTGGTTATTTTTCTTGGAAGAACAAAATCTATAAGCAGATAGAGGGAAACGCCATGGGTTCCCCCCCTCTCACTCCCTCTTGCCAATTTTTATATGGAAGAATTTGAAAAAAGAGCCATAGATTCAGCCCCTCTCATACCTTCTATCTAGCTAAGATATGTAGATGATGTGTTTTATATTTGGCCTCATGGCCCAGACACACTACACTCTTTCCTTAGTCACCTCAACAGCCTACATCCAAGAATCCAGTTTACAATGGAAAAGAACAATTGTTTACCCTTCCTAGACTTTTTTAGCATGTAACTTCATTAGTTACACGCCTTCCCAACAGTACACTTTCCTTCACTGTATATAGAAAACCCAAGCACACTGGCAGACATTCACAAACTCTCCCACCACCACCCCGCTCAACAATATGGCATTATTAAAACTCTTACCAAGAGTGCCCACAATCTTTGTTATAATGGAACCACCCTTACAACTGAGCTTGACCACATACACAACACTTTCCTCTCCAATGGCTACAGTGATCTCAGTATTAAAAAAAAATAATCAGGTCCTCCCCCTTTCCTTGGTCTTCTCTTCAGAAAGAGTTTAGAAATGCCATCACCATACCCTACATCCGTGGCACATCCAAAAAATAGCCAAGATTTTAAAAAAGTACAACCTACACACAGCATTTAAGCCCCACCACAAAATTGCTACCCTTATCTGCTCTACAAAAGATCAGGTCCCTCCTCTCTCAGTGCCTAGAGTCTATAAAGTACCCTGTTCCTGTAAACTGGCATACTTTGGACAGACAGGCAGATCAGCCACCAGCCACTAACGTAAGTCATACATCCGCAAACATGACTATGGTCAGTCAGGCCTGGCTGACCATGTCTTGGATACAACCCACAGGATCTCATGGAAAAAAACCACCATGCTCCACCACAGCAAATTCAAAAAAGAGAGACTATTCTTAGGATCAGCAGTAGCTCTCAGAAATCAACCGAATCTCAACAAATATGGTTGCATTAAGCTTCCTAAGATTTGGGAAACGCTTATCACCAGAGGCCCCACTTTACATTTCAGGCCACCTACAACCGCCCTTAGAGGGCACTCCACCTAGAGAGGACTTTAGTGTCACCCACATGGTTGGGCTTAGTATTGTGTGTGTGTTATTTGTTTTTATGTTACATTAGTTTTTCTGTAATCCCTGAAGATGTGTCATTTACTGAGACGAAATATATAGGAAGTATTAAATTCTGTTTTAATCCTGTCTGAGTGCTGTATACAATCCATTAAGCCTCGAATATGATGTCTATCAATTAATATTTCCCAAATTTTGGAAAGTTTCTTGAAACTGTATTTGTTTAAATTCTGTTGATTTCTAACTGCCACTGCAAATTCCAAAAACAGTCTTTTTTTAAAAAAAATTACTGCAAGAGAGCATGGTGGTTTTTTTCCCCAGAAGATCCTGTGAGTGGCAACCAATACATGATCTGTAAGACCAGACTAACAAGTCGTGATTGCAGATGTAAGTTTTGTGTTAATCTATTTGGATGGTGGCTGATCTACTGGGCACTGAGAGAGAGAGAGAGAGAGAGAGAGAAGGGAGTTGATCTTTAGTGAAACATATAAATGTAGCAAGTTTCAAATGGGCTTAAAGAATGGGAGCGGGGTCTGCACAGCTCAAATGGGCTGTGCAGACATATTTTTTTTAAAGGCCTAGCTTTTTTTCTTCAAATGTACCCTGTAGCTCTAATGAGTTAACCCTCCTTCTATATATACTTCCTAACAGCTAACTTCCTACCAGACTGGTGATGAAGAATATTTTACATTGATCAGAGGAAGAGGCTACCCCTAGAATTCATATAATGGGGATGTGAGTTATGGTCAATCATTACAACTATGGTCAATTTAGTCTTGCAGACCATATATTGGATACCACTCACAGGATCTTCAGGGAAAAAAAAAACATGCTCCATCATCTTCTTTGAGTGCCATCTCCTATCAGAGGTCGGCGACCACCTTGGCAAATTTTGAGCGATTCTCAGCTATTCTGAGCAGTCTCTCAGAGTTCATACCAGTCCACTGTTTGATATCTGCCAGCCAAGATTTTCTTCGTCTTCCTTGTCCTCTTCTTCCATTTATCTTCCCTTTTATAATCAATTGAAGTATCTTATATTTTTCATTATGAAGTAGGTGACCAAGATATGCAGTTTTCGTTCTTTTTATGGTATCTAAAAGTTCACGTGATTTCCCCATTTGTTCCAGTACTTCCTGATTGGACGTTTTTGCTGTCCATGGGATTTTTAACATTCGTCTGTATAACCACATCTCAAAAGCTTCAAGTCTTTTTATTGATGTTGTCTTCAAGGTCCAAGTTTCTGCACCGTACAGCAGTATAGACCATACATAGCATTTAACCAAGCGTACTCTAAGCTCTAAGTTTAAATTGCGGTTACACAGTGTTGATTTCATCAAGAGAAAATTTTTTTCTTGCCATTTCAATTCTAACTTTTATTTCCATTTCTGGATTGCAATCTTCATTTAACCAGCATCTGAGATATTTAAACTTTGCCACTCTTTTTATTTGTTTCCTATTTAAAGAAAGTGCTAAATTAAGAATTGGTTTCTTACTTATGACCATGAATTTAGTTTTGGTGATATTTATTTTTAATCCCATTTTTTCACTCTCTGCATTTATTAGTTCCAAAAGATTTTGAAGATCCTGAATATTGTCAGCCAGAAGAGCTGTATCATCGGCATATCGGATGTTACTGATGATTTCACCATTTACACTAATCCCTTCCTTTCTTCCTTCCAAGACTTTTTGAAATATGTCTTGGAAGGAAGAAAGGAAGGGATGAAAAAGAACTCAGATGTTAAAAAATTTTTAACATCTGAGTAGATGTTAAAAAGAGGTGACAGCACACATCCTTGCCTTCCTCCTTGTTTGATTTTAATGGAGTCTGTAATAATGTCATCAACTTGAACAGATGCCTTTTGGTTCCAATATAAGTTTTCAATGATCCTGATGTCTTTACCATCTAATCCAATTCTTTTTAATAGTACAATCATTTTAGCATGTTGGACTTTGTCAAATGCTTTCTCGAAGTCGATGAAGGAAATAAATATTACCTTGTTTGGGTCAATACATTTTTGAAATAAGATCTGAGAACAGAAAAGGGCCTCTCTTGTTCCCAAGCCGTTTCTAAAGCCGAATTGGGTATCAATGATGGTGTCTTCACATTTTCTGTATATTCTTTTTTGAATTATTTTCAGAAACATTTTGAGAACGTGACTCATTAGGCTGATCATTCTATAGTCATTACAAGTTTTCGCATTTACTTGTTTAGGTAGCATGATGAAGGTCGACTGTAACCAGTCTTGAGGGATTATATCTGTATCATAGATCTTATTAAATAGCTTTACTAATATGTTAATGTTGTCACCTTCTAATAACTTTACTATTTCTGCTGGTATTCTATCTGGTCCTAGGGCTTTACCATTTTTAGCTGAGTTTAATGCACATTCTACCTCTGATTTTAGAATGCATGGACCTTCCATATGTTCATAAGTATTTTCTGGGTTCTGTCTGTTATCAGTAAAGAGTTCTTCTATATATTTCACCCATTCTTGTATTTTGTCATCCTTTTTGGATATAATTTCTCCCTTTTTGTTTCGAAGGATACAGAATTGTTTTTTCTTATATATACCTGAGGTCTCTTTCATCTTTTTGTGTAGATTAAAATTGTCATGTTTTTCCTGTAGAATTTCTATTTCTTTACATTTTTCATTCATCCAGATTTCTTTTGCTTTTTTGATCTTGTGCTTAATAATTTTCTGAACCTCTGTATATTTTGTTGGAGTATGATTTTTATATGATCTGCGTTGATCCATGAGAGAAAGAATTTCATCAATCATCCAATCTTTCTTTTTTACTGCTCTATTAGGACATAAGGTATTGGTACATTTCTCTATGAAGACAGATTTCAATTTGTCCCACGATTCATCAACCCTCATGATATCATCATTCTTGATAAGTGCTAGCTCTTGATTCAGATCTTGACTCAATTTGCTTCTTAGCTCTGTGTTTTTTAATTTTCCCAAATCAAACCTTTTTTGTTGATGTTTCTTAAGCATAGCTTTCAGTCTAAGTTGTAACTCTGCCACCAGTAGGTTATGATTGGTTTAAATTGGCTATGCTCCATCATAGCCAATTTAAAAAGGAAAGACTGTTTATGGAATCTGCAACTGCACCCAGAAATCAGCTGAATTTAAATAACTATAGATGCAAGGAACTTTGCGGAATTTGGAAAACATCATTAACATCTGACCCCCATGGAGTCAGACTCATGATGGGAGGTACACGCTATTGCACACAATGCTCATCCAACCATGCCTTAAACTGATTCAATGTGTCTACATTCACAACACACTCAGGCAAATGTATTCTACACGCCAACCAATTTCCATGCAAAACACCTACTCCTCGCTCTGCTCACATCCTCCTTATACAATTTCTAACAGTGGCCACTTGTTCTACACCCCGCTCCCATTCTACGAAAAATCTCTTCTGTTAACCTGACAGCAATTCCTGACTAGCTCATATGTTTCAATCATATCACTCTTCCACCTATTTGTGAGACTTTGTAATTTCCATTCTCTCAATCTGTCCTCCTACTCCAAATTCTAAAGAACACTGAACACCTTTGTTAATCTTCTCTGTACCCTTTCTAACATATCCTCATCACGATGAAAACCCAGCGACCAAATCTGTGCACAATAATCCATATGAGGACTGATCAAAGCCTTATACAATGGCATTATAACCTCTTTGTTTCTACATGTCAGGATCCTCTGCATCATTGACATCTGCATGACTCTGCACTGCTCTATCCCAACTTTGCATCATCTGCAAAGAGCTGGATATCATTAGTTAAACCCATCACAATATCATTAATATAAAAATTGAACAATCGTCCCAAAACTGATCCCTGCAGCACACCACTAGTGACCGTCCGCTTTTGGGATACAGCACACTGTATACAGCTTTCTGATACCTATCTGACATCCAGTAACTGATCCAACTGAGAAGTCTGCTGTCCAATCCCATCTGATTCAATTTATTTAACAGCTTGTCTTATGGCAGTCTGTCAAAAGCTTTTGCAAAATCTAAGTACACCACTGTATATGCACATCTCCACAATTCAAGCTATTGTCACATTGTTATAGTACATAAGTTTGTGAAACATGATCTCCCCTTAACAAACCCATGCTGATAATCACAGAGAATACTGCTATTATCCTATTTCTGTATCTTATTTCTCACCAATCTCTCCAGTACCTTCTATAATTCCAGATACACACATTGGCCTATAATTTGAAGCTACAGCCTTATCACCACCTTTATGCATTGGAACACTTTTATCTTTTTGCTACTCACTTGGAACCTGTGCTGTTGAAAAATTCATATTAAACAGGCGTACCAATGCTACTGCCAATTCCCTGGCACATTACTTCTGTAATGAGAATTCTTGAGGTATTTTGAGCATTTCCTAAGTGTGTACCATTATCATGAATCACTTGAAAATTGAGACATCAGAAAGAGAGAGACTGAGAGAGAAATTATTTCATGTTGCAGGTTTAATGGAGAATCGACAGCACTAAGAAAGGATTAAAAACTATTTTTAATACTTCCAATATTCTGTCTGTCACCTGAGACATCTTCAGGAGTACAACTAAAGTCTGTAATACACACACAAAGGCAACAACCATGCTAAATGAAACACATGGATATGAATAAAGTCCTATCTAGGTGGGGATGCACCCTCTATGGATGTTTATAGAGGCCTAGGTTGTAAACTGGGACCTCTGACATTACCTTATGATGCATGATGATATGTCATCAAATCCTAGAGCCTTAGTGACATCAAGGTTATTTATTTTCTCAAATACCTCCTTCTCACTTGCAATTAAGCCACTATGTTCTATGCCATCTATACTTAAGCTCATGATACCACCCTGATGAGGATGAAACACCCATATAAATTGAATACGGAATATCTCAACAATGGTTTCTGCAGCAGTTACAGTTCTACAATTTTCATCCATTAACATCATCTTTCCATAATCATTCTTCCTTCTACTTGCCACACATCTAAAAAATTTTCTAGGGTTTTCCTTTGTCTGATTTGCCAATATCTGCTTATACTCCACTTTTGTTTTCCTTACTGAGTCATTCTCCTGGCTTGATTTTTTACACTTTTGATGTAAAAAGGGTAAAAAACATTTATTCTTCTTGTGCTGCCTCCAAAGTACTTCCAGTTTTCATGCTTTCATTCATTCATTTTATACCTACCTTATTCAGTCTTTTGGCCTTCAGAATACATTCACACATTAATGCTGTTCTGTATCTCTTTTTCAGTTCTCAAGCAGCATTTATTTCCTTACCATTCAACTTCTCATTCCATGTTATAGCTCCAAGCTGTCTCCTAAACTTGCCATACTCATTAGCCTTATAATTCCAAATATATCCTTTCATCACATTAGTCTGCATATGGCTAGCCACAACTCAGGTGATCAGTCTCTTCAACTGGGGAAAAAGTGCATAACCCCACTCAAAATTACACCTTCTGATGAAATGAACAGTTCTAAAACTCTCGATCCTCGCATGCCCTCCTTTACATGCTGCCTTAGATAGTTAACTCTAAAGAACTAGAGAAATTCATTTTCCTTATTCTCAAATGCTATCTCTTCATTCCAGTCTAAACTCTCTCTCTTTATCCCAATCTAAATCATCATATCAAGAAGAACTATCCAACATTTGTGCAGTATCTATCATACTTTGCTTTGACCTCATTCACAGGCAAGGCATCCAAGAACAGACAATCTGTTCCACTCATTCATTACTCTCTGAGCAAACAATTTAGTCTTCACACACCAGCTAGCTATTCTTGCTTATTTTTCAACGGTGGCAACTTTTTCTCCTGCAACCAGACCTGTTCAGAAAATTTTCCACTCTCTTAATCCTATAAAAAGCTTTCAGTAATTTCTGTCTCAATCATATTACCCTTTTCTGTCTGTCAAATAATTTCCCTAATCTTCAATCAATTCTCATAAGGTGCATTTCATACACCTGCCAGCATCTTGGTCACTCGGCTCTGGATCCACTTCACCTCCTTCTAATCCCTAACAAACCTGAGTGACCAGATTTGTGCACAGCAGTAAAGATGGGTCTCACCAAGGCCAAATAAACAGATTACATAATCTGCATTCTCTGCTCAAAGTGATCTTCAGTAAACAAGTAATCTGAAGAGTGCTTTAGCTATGTGATCCCAAACTTTAACTCTCTCTCTCCACTAACCCTCCCAAGTCTCTGGTTTCGTCAATTTCCTGGAGTACAGTTCCACCAATGCGGTATACAGCTGGTAATCTTTTCACCACAAAATGCATAATCTTACACTTTGGCATATTAAACTAACATCCATTCTCCATTCTCCTTTGCCCGGTCTGCCAAACTATCCAAATCATCCTGCAAAATTTTGACATCATCTTTATTAACTATTGCTCTATGCAAATTTGCATCATTAGCAAATAACTGAACAGTTCTTCTCAGATCCTATCCTATATGGTTAACGAACAAATTTAAACAGCAGTGGTCCAAGAACAGAACCCTGTGGCACGCTTCTATCTAATGACAGGCCTTCTTTTGGATTCTACTCCTGAATAAACTACTCTGATATCTCTATCAACCACCTCACTAACCCTATATCCATCCCCATGTGCTGCAGTTTTCTGATTAGAATTCCATGCTGCATCCTGTCAAAGGCCTTTGTGATGTTATATTTCCAGTAATGTTATATTATTACTAAGGAAAAGGTTAATCATAACTGTAAAAAAGAAAAAAAAGTGTGTGTAATTTGTAATATCTGAATTTGTAATTTGTAATTGCTGAAGCCTTGCAGTGAAGCAAGGCTTCAGCATTCTCCTTAAATAAACAAATGTGAAACATTTGAATAAGTGAAACATTTTGAATGATGATGTAAAGGGTCGGCAACTGGCAGCCCGCATGCGGCCCAAACATGCATTTTTGGCGGCCCACAAAAGGTTCACCATACTTACATGGCATGTGGCCCGTAAAATTTTATCTTCAAGAAATGACATTATGAACATTCAAGAGGACGTCATCTATTACTCAACTGTTGGATGGTTAAGTATAGGTACTGTGCTAAAAAGATTTTTTAATTTACGTGAAGAAATAGATATTTTCATGTTGGAACACAAAAATACTGTCCCACAACTATCGGATAAAAAATGGATTATGTCTCTTACATTTATGGTAGACATTACAACTACCATAATGAACTTAATTTGACCCTGCAGGGCCAAGGTAAATTACTAGCAGAACTGTTTTCTGACATAAAACCTTTTAAAGGCAAACTATGTCTGTTGAAGAAATAAATGATGGAAGGAAATCTACATCATTATATATATATTGCAAATCTACATCTACAGTTGGATGGCAAACACAAAAGGAAACTTTTATTGTTATTATTGAAGATTTACAAATGGAATTTTCAATAAGATTTGTGGATTTTCATAAAAATAGCATTGAAATGTGATTATTTTTGCACCATTTTAATGACGACATTGATGACATACCAAACAAACTATAAACGAAAGTTTTCGAATTACAACACAATGAAACATTAAAGAACACATTTTTGTTAGAAAATATCCAAAAATTTTATCGCTGCATACAAAACAAATTTGAAGGTTTAATAATTTTCACAAAGAAGATGATAGTCGCATTTGGAAGCACATACATATGCGAACAAGCATTTTCTGCCATGAGTTTTTTTATAAAAAAAAAATTTTCTTCTCAACTGACTGATGAACATTTGCATGCTTCGATTCGAATTTTCACCTTAGGTTATCAAGTGGATCTAGATAATTTGGCTAAGGGAAAACAATCATAAAAGTCACATTAAGCAGAAACACACATATTGTGATGCATAAACTATATTACATAATTTTTACGTGATAATAATTTTTCATTCAATTTCATTTTCATCGTTGTTTCATATCTAGTACTTTAAATATTTCTGTGTTTTAAGATTGATATAATAAAAATTGATAATTTAAGTATTTTTTTCACTCACTATTTTCTATTAATTAAACGTTTGTGGCCTGATTATTAAAAAAATAAAAGTTGAATGTGGCCTGCAAGTCTGAAAACGTTGCCGACCCCTGATGTAAAACATTTATAGAGTCTACAGATCGTCCAATAGATAGATACAGCATCTTGTTAGTTTCTTGAGACTTTATGATTTCTTAAAATACATTCCTTGGTTTTAATAGCCAAGTTAAAAAAAATTGCAATAATTTTAATAGCAAGTAAAAAAAAAAAAAAAAAAAAAGATGGTGATGCATTATTCTAATCAGACTTTCCCATATTCTTCTGAAAATTTATTTTTCTGGAGTGCTGAAGCCATGCAGTGAAGCAAGGATTAGCACTCTCCTTAAATAAACAAATGTGAAACATTTGAATAAGCGAAACATTTTGAATGATGATGTAAAGCATTTATAGTAGCTAAAAATGTTGGTAAAATTTCTTTATTGTGAGACCACACACGGAAAAAATGTTATCAATATACCAAACCCAAGATGAAGGTTGGTTGAATGTATGGATGAAAAGAAGAATGCGTTCTAGATGCTCAATATGGAAATTGAAAGAGACAAATTATTTTTCTAGACATTCTACTCATTCACTCACCATCAGGTGATTTACTCACATCAGTGTACATCGAAAGCCCACTTTCACTGGATGCGTACCTTCTTCAATTATCTGCACACCATCCTTCTCAAAACACAGCGAAAAATAATGAATTCTTCCATTTCTGTTCCTGTAAAGATATCATCTCCATTCAAAATGTTTCACTTATTCTAATGCTTTTGTAGTGAATAAATTCCATCACTGAAACCATTTCATCCCCATTATTACTAATACTTCTGGCATTTGTAAACAAACACAGCAGTTCATTTTTAGGTCTGTAACCATTCCTATCCAAGTGACTTGTTGGTTATGATTTCCTCACCACTCCTATCCTTGCCCAATCACCTTCATCACTGCTTACCACATGTATCTGTTCAGTCTCAACTTCCTGAACTACATCGCAATATACCCCATCTCCATACCATTTCCTTGTTGTTTAGGTTAGGTTTGTAGGAGTTCATTTCAGTCAATGACATGTGCACAAAGACAATGACTGAGATGAACTTTTGGAAGAACTAAAACACTTTTTAATCCTTTTTTAGTGCTATTAATACTCGATTAACCCTCTAACATGATGTCCTCCCAGCACTTAAGCTTTAACACATGGAGTTTTTTATTATTATTATTATTATTCAGGCCTCCATGGAGTCAAAAGTCTCATCGTGGGAGGTCCTTCCTAAGAAACCTAAAGTCTATCAAGACTCATCGGAGGGAGATCCCCCCCCCCCCCTAAGAAACACAAAGTCTATCATACCACTCCTTGACCTCATTGACCGTTCTCGCTCTCACCACTCCATCAGGCAATGCATTCTATGGTTCAACCACCCTCCGTGCAAAGAAACCACTCCTCACCCTCTTGTTCACAGTTTCCTTTCATAACTTCCAGGGATGGCCCCTTTTCATGACTCCTTCCCACTGTTCAACTAAGCGAAAGAACTCCCCAGTGTCAACCTTGTAACCAACTCTCAACAGTTTAAAAGTCTCAATCATATCACCTCTCCTTCTATCCACCAAACTCTGCAGTCCGCACTCCCTCAACCGATCCTCATAACTAACATTGTACAGTCCCGACACCAACTTTATTATCTGCCTTTGTACCCTTTCCACAGTTAATTTATCCTCTTCAAATCCTGGGAACCAGATCCGAGAACAATAGTCTAGGTGTGGTCTGATCAGAGTCTTATACAACAGAATGATAACCGTTTTATCTCTGCAGGTCAGCGTCCTTCTCATTATTACAGCAATCCTCTATACCTTCACTACCTTTGCAATATGTCCCCTAAATTTCAGGTTTCTATCAATCATCAACCTCAGATCTCGTCTCCCCTACTTCCTCTAGTTTAATTCCTCCCATAGAGTATTCAGCATCCCATCGATGTGTCCCAAACCTCAAGACCTTACATTTTGCTGCATTAAACTGACATTCCCCATTCATTTGCCCATCTATCTAGCTTATTCAAATCTTCTTGCAGGGCTGCCACATCTGCACTATT
Source organism: Typopeltis vanoorti (assembly GCF_054136105.1). Classification (NCBI taxonomy): domain Eukaryota; kingdom Metazoa; phylum Arthropoda; class Arachnida; order Uropygi; family Thelyphonidae; genus Typopeltis; species Typopeltis vanoorti. The sequence goes on along the minus strand of NC_143555.1, from coordinate 2,531,926 downwards.
ACTAATAATCCTTCCCAGCTTTGCATCATCTGCAAACAACTGAACATCTCCCTGCAACGCACCGACAATGTCATTGATATAAAGGTTAAACAATATAGGTCCCAGCACTGAGCCTTGTGGGACCCCACTTGTAACCTTCTGTCTCCTTGAAACTGCTCCACCATACACAACTCTCTGATACCTATTGGACAGCCAATCCTGAATCCAGTCGACCAATCTGACATCCAGATCCATGTGCTGCAACTTAAATATCTGCTTATCATGTGGCACCCTGTCAAATGCCTTCGCTAAGTCTAAGAAAATGGCAGTATATGCCTTTCCCTCATCTAATGCTCTTGTAACTTTATCATAAAAGGCTAGCATATTGTTAAAACAAGAGCGTCCCTTCACAAATCCATGTTTACTCTCGCAGATAACATTACCCTCATCTGCCCAATGCTGTATACGGTCCTTCACTACTTTCTCCAAGATCTTACTAACTACTGATGATACACAAACTGGTCTATAATTAGACACTTCCAGTCTGCTACTGCCCTTATGCAATGGCACTATCTTACCTTCTTTCCATTCCATGGGCACCTTTCCAGTAGCCAGACTTTCATTGAAAAGCCAGGTCAAAGGCACTGTCAGTTCCCTAGCACATTCTCTCAAAACTCGTGGTGAAATAGCATCCAGTCCCACAGCTTTACTGACATCCAGAGTACTTAGTGTTTGAAACACACTCTCCTCCTGTACCTCTAAACCTTGAACCTGCCCTATCCCTCTAGCATTAAAACTGACTCCTCCAGTTAAGGGCATAGATCACTTCTATTTCTCTAAGGATAACTGTGGACATATGTTAAACTTTGTTAACTAGGATGATGTTCAGAGAGAAACAGAAATGAAAAATATAGAATCTTCATGGAGAAAAGGAAGGACAAAAGAGGAAGAAAGATGTACTGTTAATGACAGCAGAAAAATTTTATCTGCTCAGGGTTCACGTCAAAGAGGGCCAACAGGATGCGTTGTGAGATGCAGAGTAACAATCAAAGAATTTAAGGAGATTCATTGGTCAAGTAAAAAGAGGGCAATTGTAATGTAGCATTTTAATTATGAGAGCAGTGACTGGAAAGAAAAGATACTAACATGTGTATTAAAGTTTAGGTGCTAATTAAATGCAATTAGATATAATCAGGAAAAAAAAAGAAATAATCAAACAGGTTTAATAGTTCTAATATTTCACCTCTGATACAGAAATATCTGTGATAAAATATAAAAACTGTAATAACAAACAAAAATTTTGAAGATTTGGGAAACATTAATTCTTAGACCTCTGACCTAACAGTTAAACTAGCTACCATCATCCACAGAAGGCACATCATCCCTTCTTTTAGAACTTTAGGCTTCTAGTTTAATATCTTCCACTTATTGCTTGTGTACTTTCTGTTGTTTTGTATGTTATCACTTTTATACTGTATCCCAGGAAATCTCTCATGACAGAATGAAATATTGGAACTAGTAACACTGTGTTTTATTTTTTCTTTCTGTTGTTTTTATTCTATCAAACTTAATTATGAGAACAACATAACCCATCAGCTTACATAAGTATATAAATATTTTAAATTCTGATAACTACATCTTACCATCATCATCTCCTGCAAGTATTGTATACAGAGATTCTGCACTACTTCCTTCATCTGCATCAATAGCTGATACCTGTATAACAGGACTCGGTGGATCTAGGGGTATGTTGGCTACCACTGATGCTTCATACTCTTGTTTTGTAAAAATTGGTGGATTATCATTCTCATCTTCTAAAGTAATGTACACCTGTAAAGTCAAGAAACTTCTCTAATCATATTTTATCAGTAAATATTTAACAGGAAATAACTTTATTTGTTATTTTGTGCTTAAAATATTTCAGTAAAGTGAACACTATACTAATATTTAAAAGAAAAAATCTAGATAAGAGTGTGTTGAAAAGTTGTGATAATCACTATGAAGGAAGTGTGGTAGAGCCATGTAACTTACATAATTGTTCTATATATTTCCCATGAAGTGTCATACACTTGTTACAGTGCTGCTGCATCATTTGCAATCCTCTGAGAAAAACGTTTTTCCCTTGTTCCGCAAAACTGGTCCTCAGCTGCAGAAAAGACTTCGTCTATAGTAAATTTTGTTCTATTGAAATGTTTCTTTAAATTTGGGAATAGGAAGTAGTCAGATTGGACCAGTTCTGGCAAATAGGGTGGGTGAGGCAGACATTGAAAGCCCAAGTTGTGTATTGTCTGTTGGGTTTCATGAGCAGTGTGAGTAGGTGTGTTGTCCTGCAAAAGCAACACTCCTCTGTTCAGTTTCCCCATGGTGTTTTCCTTTCAGTAACTCCATCAATTCCTTCAGAGCTATTGAATAAACTGCTGTTGTAACAGTTATGCTTTTTTTTAATTTTTTTTTAGGTACTTGGTAAGGATTATACCATCCATATCCCAAAATACAATGGCAAGAACTTTCCCTGCTGACTTTTGGTTTCAGAACTTCTTTGCCCGTGGAGAACCTTTGCGCGTCCAATCCACTGACTGCAATAGTGACGAAGCCATGTTTCATCAATAGGATTCATCAAAGATTTATATAAGATGGATGGTTTACATTTGAATGGGTTTGGTGTACAGAGACTTGAAAAGGTGTTGTCGAATGTAGTGGAAGTGAATGTGCAGAATCAGGGAAACTAGAGTTATTAAGGGGGAGGGGAAGTAGATATGCAGACTTTAGGGAGACAGTTGAGTGTATGAATGTGTGTAATATGCCCAAGCGAGTATGAAAGACCATGAATCAGAATGGGATAGTTAGTATAAGGCATCAAAATAGGGATGGGACAAATCGGCTTCTGCAATTCATGTATACTAATGCCAGAAGTATTAGGAACAAGAAGGAAGAATTTTTGGCCTTGGTTGGCACTTCCAAACCACAGGCTATTGGCATTAGTGAAACATGGCTGACAAAAGATGATATAGCTAGTGGGATTCAATGTGAGGGGGGGTATGGTGTGTTCAGGAGTGATAGGGAGAATAAAATGGGGGGAAGCAGTGTTATTGATGATAGCTGATGAACTACAGCCAAGGAGAATAGAAGCTGAACTGCAGGATAGAGAAAAGAGCACATCTAAGGCCATTTGGTGTGAGATTGAAACTAGCAGAACAAAATATACAGTTGGGTGCTGCTATAGACCAGGTGATGGAACAGATGGTGGAGAAAGTATGCATAAGCAAATAGAAGAAATGAGTGGAAGGAGGGTAATTATTATGGGTGATTTCAACTATGGTAACATTGATTGGAAGGAGGAGAGGACACATGGGAGGAAGGAATTGGATTTTATGTGGTTATTAAGGGATAACTATCTGCGACAGCATGTAATGGAAAATATTAGGGGTCAGAGAGTGCTTGACCTAGTAATTGCATCTGAGAATTTGGCTGTAACGAATATGACCATGTTGCCACCAATTGGTGAGAGCGATCATAGGGTCTTGACTTGGGAAGTGGCTAAAGGTGTGGAATTTACAATTAAGACAGGGCACATGTGGAATTATCATGCTGGTAAGTATGACAAGCTTAGGAGTTTGATTGGTTCAGTACCATGGCATGTAAAACTGCAAGGGCTAGATGTTGATAGTGCATGGGAGGCAGTTAGGAAGTGTTTGCATGAGGCACTGGCTGACTGTATACCTAGAGTCCGAGTAATAAATCAAGTAGGGGTTAAATGGATGAATAACACCATTAAGCCTGCTGCAAAAAAAGAAACTTGCATTTAAGAAGAAATCATTTAAGGAATTTAAGGAGAAAGGTAACAACAGGCACATAAACGGTATAAAGCCCAGGCCAGAAGGGTAACGAGTGTGGTAAAAAAAGAAAAAATGGATTATGAAAGAACATTAGCCATGCAGGCTAAAGAGAATTCCAAGCAGTTTTTTTCAATATGTTACAAGTAAAAGAAAAAATGTATATGGCAGAATGATTTTAAAAAATGCCGATGGTAGGGAGGTAACCAAATCAGTTGATATAGTTGAATTATTGAGTGAGCACTTTGAAAGAATATATCATCCAGGTGGTGACATTGCAGAAATAAATGAACCAATAGATTATATGGGAATTGTGGTGAATGAAATGGAGGTGAGTAGTCTATTACAAAACCTCAATGTCAATACATCTGTGGGATTGGATGGTATACCAGCTCATGTCGTACATGAAGCAGCTAAAGAATTGTCAGTATCCTTGACCATTTTGTTTAATTTGAGTCTCAGGTCTGGATTAGTCCTGAGGGGGGGGGGGGTGGAAAGAAGGGAAAATAGTTCCACTGTATAAAGGAGGTTCCAAGACTGCTGTTGTAAATTACCGACCAATTAGCATATCAGGAATCGTTGTCAAGGTCTTGGAGAAATTAGTCAAGAGAAGACAGGATTGGATAGATGAAAATGGGATACTGTATGGGCGACAACATGGTTTTGTGAAGAGATCATTCCTCAGTAACTTGCTCATGTTTTATAACACAGTGACGGCTGAACTGGATAAGGGTAATGGGTTTTACAGTGATTCTACTGGACTTTGCAAAGGCCTTTGACAGGATACCACATGGAACTCTAATCAGTAAACTGCAGCATATGGGGATGGATATAGGGTTGGTGAGATGGATAGGAGGATGGCTGATGGAGAGATATCAGAGAGTGGTTTATTCAGGAGTAGAGTCCAAAAGACAGCCTGTGACTAGTGGTGTGCTGCAGGGTTCTGTTCTTGGACCAATACTTTTTAATTTGTTCATTAACAATATAGGAAAGGATCTGAGAGGAAGTGTTCATTTGTTTGCTGATGATGCAAAGTTGGGTAGGGCAATAGTGAATGCACAGGATGTCAAAATTTTGCAAGATGACTTGGATAGTTTGGAGGACTGGGCTAAGAAAAATGGATGTCAATTTAATGTGCCAAAGTGTAAGGTTATGCATTTTGGGGTGAAAAGATTAGCAGCAGTATATCACATTGGTGGAACCGTACTCCAGGGGATTGATGAGGTCAGGGATTTGGGAGTGTTGGTGGATTTTAGAGACCACATCGCAAAAGTGGCTAAATCAGCTCATCAAATCACTTGGTTGCTGAAAAATACTTTAACAAACAGAGACAAACAAGATATTGTTCCTCTGTATCGCGCCTTGATTAGATCCCATCTAGACTACTGTGTCCAGATATGGGCGCCAGGGTTTCTTCTTGATGGGGAGGAGGTGGAGAGGATCCAGAAACGAGTGATCAAGATGATAGGTCTATGGAATGAACCTTATGAGAACAGGTTGAAGTTGGCTGATAGGCAGAAAAGGGGTGATATGATTGAGCCATTCAAATTACTGAAGGGTTTCTATAAGATTAATCCAGAAGATATTTTTGAGAATAGGACTGGTGGTGGGATGACTAGGGGCCATACATGGAAGCTGGGCAAGAATGTGGTTAGCAGGGGTGTTACAGATAGGTTTTTTACTTGGAGGGTGGTGAATGAGTGGAAGTCTGCCAGAGTGTGTTGTGGGTGCTATGACTGTGAATGAGTTCAAGGTGAGGTATGATAGATACTGTGTGAATGTCAAATAGTTGTTCTTGACATGATGTTAGGGCTCCCTCGATGAGTCTGTCGACTCCTTGGAGTTGCCCGAAATAATAATAAGTCACAATACTAGCTTAAAAATTCGCACTTCATTTCTCAAAATGGCTCAAAATCCCTTGAGATGACAACACACATAATGTCTTTTGATTGTTATTCAAACATTTGGGGATCCACTTTGCTGAGAGCTTCTGCATGTCCAGATGTTAGTGGATAATGACCCTAACTCATTCCCTGGATATCCCCACAGTCTTTGCAATGTTTTTGGCTGATATTCATCCATCATCAAGGATACAGCATGCACTACATTGATGTAGTGCATGCACTACATTGATGTTTTCAGGTGTAATCACGGTAGCAGGTCTTCATGATGCGAGGGCATCTGTTGTCTCATGATGCCCAGTTTTAAACTTTGCCACCCATCTGGCAAATGTTGGATATATTGAGACACAGGACCATAACGCCTCACATAAAGTTTGGTGAATCTCAGTTGTAGATTTTTCTTGCAGGCACAAAAAACTTGATGATAGCCCACACCTGTGTGTCTTTGAATTTTTTTTTAAAACCTCAGACGCATCTTCTTACATATCCTAAAAGAAAAAGTACAAATTATTACAATTTGATGAAACATAGGGGTTAAAGGGTTTTAAGATATGTTCTTTCTTGTGGTTATATTAGTTGTTTTAATATCATTTTTGTTCTAGATGTTTATCAGAACGTTTGATCCCCCCTGTAATATACTTTGATTTCGAACAGAGATCATTTTTTTTTATTATAATATTCTGTGAACTGGTTTACTTGTGACAATACTTCTAGGGAATAGTCTATTTTGTAATTTGTGCAGCTTTTTTCAATAATTTAATTACATATATTTCATACTGTAGTGTACGAAGTGAAGCACATTAACTAATTATAATGCACACATTTTCATGATTTATTGTTATCATTATCACAACAGGACTTTCACAAATTGTGAAATTCATTGCAGGTTAGCATTACATTAGCACAAAAGTAACAGTACTATTCTTTAAACGATTCGTTTAGGGTCTGCACCCTTACTACCCTTTCAAGGTAGGCTCCTACTACTGTCTGTGCAAAAAACACTACTTCCTACTGCATCTTCCTTTCTTACTAACCACCCTTTGTACAACTTAAAGGAATGCAACTTTTTCCCTTTATTGTATCATTTGAAATCTCCCCTAAGTCCATCTAGTAAACACCTCTCAAAAGCTGAGCTTAAATATTTAATTAGTGGTGGAGAGTTGTAGAGTTGGTGTCCTCCCTTGATGAGTCTTTGGACTCGCTGGAGGTGTTACATAATAATAATAATAATAATAATTAAATCAAGTCATCATCTTTCATCTACTATACTCCACAGATAACATGCCCCGATTTGTATACCTCATAGCCAGTGCATCATGCAGTCCTAATTCCATTTTTGTTAGCTGTTTTTGTATTTTCCTAAAGTTTCTGCATTCTTTTCTAAATCAGCAACTAGATCAATGCACAGTAATTATACTGTGCAGGTATGATAGTGATGGGTTGAGAAAGTGAGTAAAGATTGCGAATCTAATATTAGCAGTGATGTGGGGAGAAAGGAATTGATTTTGTGAACATGTGGGATGAATTTGAGGAATGGAGTTATACAAAAGACCAGCTACATTTAAATGGATTTGGTGAAAGTCACCTGGAGAAACTGCAGCTGCAAGAGAAGTTAAAGACTGAAATGGCAGAAGGGCATGAAAGTGGTGAAGGAAAACATCTGAATGGGGAGTTACAGGGGGAAGGAAGACAGTGTGAGAAGAGTGGATGATAGATACAGGAGTGGAGGTGTTAGTGTATAAGAAAGGAATGAGATGGTCAGGGAAGTGGAGGTAACATTTTGGTTGGGGAAGAAGTTTAAGATCAGTTTAAGAGAGAGGAATAGTGTGTGTGTGGGGGGGGGGTAGAGAGGAGCCACATCTCAGAAGTAGGATCAGTGGGACCTGTTATAGAATCAGAAATGAGCTAGTATGCAAGTGTGTTTATACAGGGTGTTCGGGATAAATTTGACATATTTATAATTAATTATATTTTTCCGTAAGTTACATGTATTAACACACACTTCTCTTCATTTAAAAGTTTGGACCCTTCTTCATTCATATACAAGATGTCAGAAAGGATGGATAGCTGGAACCCACCTGAATCATGGAAGAGAATAACTTGTATCATGATGATTCGTGCCCGCCATCAATATAAGGATATTACGACTGCTGCCCAATGCTCCCTGAATACAGTAAAAACAATCAGGCATGAACTAGAGACTTGCAATGGTGACTACGAGGATGTAGCAAGAAGAAAGATCCCTAGCAGACGATCTGATTGCGTTCGTACAGCAGAATTCCTCGCAAATCTGCAGGAACAGGTGTTGAAGAACCCTGGCATTGGAATTCGGGCTTTGTTCGTGGAGTTGCTAACTGTAGTCAAGCCCTGGATAACAAGGGTAGCCAATGGTAGGCCGTATGTATGGCAGCAGGATTCGGCCCCTTGCCACACCTCTGGGAAAAGTCAAAAATGGTTGTCTGAAAATTTCTACGACTTCACCAGTCCAAATGTTTGGCCTCCAAACTCCCCAGACCTTAACCCCATGGATTATTTTGTATGGGGCGCAGTTGAAAAAGACACCAATCGCACTTCCAGTAATACAAAAGCCCAGTTAATGGATAAAATTAAAACAGTTTTTGCGGCCCTTCCCAGGGAGACTGTAGCATCAGCTTGTTCGAGGTTCCGAAGCAGAATTGAAGCTGTGATCGATGCTAATGGTGGTTATTTTGAGTAAATCTTGTTGATAGTATTGTAATTAACTCTGCCTGTAATGTTTTTTTGTCAATTCATTAAATTTAATAGATACAAAGAAGATTTTCTTTTTCCTTACGAAACTGTCAAATTTATCCCGAACACCCTGTAAATGCCAAAGTATTATATAAATACTTTAATAAATAAATAAATATAATGAAACTGTAGTGTTGATAGAGTTCATTTGCCCAAAAATTGTAGGACTAAGAATGAGACATAGTTGGATGAGAATTACATTCTGACAGGAACAGAGATGGAGGGATATGATGTTTTTTGTGAAGAGAGACTGGGCAGAAAGGGAGGATTGCTGTCAGTGGTAGCAGAAAAGTTACAGCCACCTAAGGTAGAGATGCAAGGAGCAAATATTGCCAGTGATTTTGAAGCAGTATAGTGTGAGGTGGAGGTAAACAGAATGAAATAAAACAAACAGTGAAAAGGAAATCTACAGGCAAATTGGTCTGGCTAATAAGAAAAGGGTGATCATTATGAGTGATTTTAATTCTGGTAACACAGATTGTCTAAGTACAATGAGAATAATTTTCATTATTTCATTTACGAGTGGAAATAGTAGAACATGCATTCTATACCTGCCCTCTTGCCCTGCGTATTTGGAACAGATTATGTAATGTGTTGGGCATTCCATTACTTACAACTGAACAGGTTATTTTTTTTGTAGTACCCACCACCTGTCAGCAAGGGGAAGAGAATATTGATTTCCATAATGAAATAAAATACCATTTATGGAAGGTTAGAAAGAAACGTGGATTTGAAAACCAGCAACCAAATGCTCTATAATATTGTATTGTGGAAATTTTATTGTTCAGGCAGATGATTTTTGTAATTCAGAAAGAAGCATTCTAGGAGTTGGGTGGTGAAGACCACACACATTTTATCACCAGGGCAAAATAAAATTCAGTCTATGTTTGTTTTGAGAGATTTTTTAAATGGTTCCATCCTCTTAATTCAATGTGGTCTTATGGTCAATCACAGGGATGACTGGAGAGCAATCCCAGGCAGAGAAGGCCAACTCAAGGCGATGAACTTATATAAGGCCTGGGTATCAGTGATCACTATGCTCGAGTTTCAATTGGTCTTTTGGTTGCTCATTTATATGAGATTGGTGAAAAAGGAAAACTGATAGCCTATATATGCTGATATAAAAGAGCTGTGGGCTTTTCTCTCTCTCTCTCTCTCATACTATCTATCTGTCTTTTCTTTCTCCTAATACTATCAGGCTCTCTTGCAACCCTATACTCTAGGCCTATGATGAGCACCTCTTTTTCGCCTCAATAAAGGTCTAAAGCTGTCTGGGTAGTGACCTTTCTCAAATAATGCATAGCAATGCACATGTCTGTAAGGATATATGTGTTGCTTTATGGGATACTCAGGTCAATTGATGTGAAGTAGTTGACCTCTATATACAATTTGCTCTGTCATGAAGTTACTTAAAGCTCAAACCTTGTTTGCTTACACTCAAATAACGATGAAACCAAGAATATTTTATTTCTTGGAATCTTTAATTTATATCATGAGAAGAATGAAACTGAATTTATTGAACTATTGCAAAACAACTTCCTTAAGCAGCATGTGACAGAAGGAATTCATGGTCAAAGATTGTTAGATCTGATTATAGTGTCAGAGGGGGTTTCAGTTAAAGAAGTAACTATTCTGCCTCTGGTTGGTGACAGTGATCATGCAGTACTTGCTTGGGAACTGGCTAAGTTTATGAATGTTCCATTCATAAACGGTTACATTCTGAACTACAAATCAGGAAATTATGACCACCTGTGTGGGTTCTGTGTGATGGTATTTGGTGGATGGGAAGGACAGTGTGTGCGGGAAGTGTTTAAAAATACTTAAATGATACAATATCAGAATGTGTCCCTAGAGTTCGAAGAATAAATAGAGTAGGAGAGAAATGAATGTGTAATAATCTAATTGAGCAAGAGATTAGTAAGAAAAAGATGATGTGGAGGGAATATCAATAATGCATAGCTTTACACATGTCTGAGAATGGTCAGCGAATTTAGTGCTCCTGTAAGGTTTGTGATTTTTGGATGTTTTACTTGTGCTTTCCCTTAGAAAATTAGTGTTTTGTAGTATTCTTGTGTAGATTTTAATGTTTTATAGTGTATTTAGTATTTTATCACATATTATTATTAAGATATTTCAATATTTAGTATACGTTTAAAATGGCACCAAAAAGGGGCAAGAAATGTAATGCTAATAAAAGCACCTCAGGCAAGAATAAGAAGATTAGTCCTGCTAACGACGTTGTAGTACACAGAGGAGGTTAATGAAAATGAATTAACTGCCAAAATAGTGAAGTTGAAGCATATCATCAGAGAGAGAGAGACGATGTGGGAATTGCAAAAAGTTGAGAGGTGTTTAAATGAGCATAGGAAGAAAAAGAAAAATGAACAGGAAAATAAGAAACAACAAAGCAAGGAAACATTTCAGGTAATAATAATAATAACGGAAATGGTAAGTGACTTGTTAATAAAAAGAAAGAAGTTATTTGGTATGGTGACTCTATAATAAAACATGCTATAGATGAGCGAGTTATAACATCATGTTTTTCTGGGGCAAAAATTAAAAATATAAAGGAAGCAATTCAAAAACAGAAAATAAAATTAAAAACGAAATCATAGCTGTAGTAGGTATGAATGATTTAACTGGTGATAAGTTCAGTAGTAGAGAGAGAGGATATGAAAGGGCTGTTGGAAGAAGTGAGAGTGAAGGTTGAGAAAGTGAAAATCATTAGTAGTTTACCTAGATATAAAAATCAGTTAAAAAAGAAGGGCTTTGATGGCAAATGATTCGATGCATCGACTGTGTATAAGGAATGAATGCGAGTTTTTGGATGTGTGAAGTGAGTTTGAGGGAAGACTGAATTTGTATAAGAGGGACGGCCTGCACCTGAATGCGATCAGGAGTCTAGAACCTAATAACTGGTATGAGACTTAACACAGTGAGTCATGAAAACTAATTTATAAAGGGAGGAATGGTGTGAATGTAAGAACAACAATGTTATATAACTGTGTTAATGATGCGAATGGGCTCTGTCATGGAAATGTTGATGAGAAGAGAACAATTTTGGGTTTGGGTTTGTCCGGTTCAGACCCATCAAATGTGTGCAAAGATATCTACAAGTGTAAGGAACAGAGAAGAATAGAGATGGGCAAGTTGTCCAACTCTGTCAGGCAGACTGCAGACAAGAAAATACAAAAGAACAAACAGGTAGATTGTTATGTCTGTATACGGATGCTAGGAGTATCAGAAACAAAGGGATAGAGTTTATTGCCTTAGTCAATATGTTGTTGTTATCAAGTCCATTGAAGAGCTTCTAGATAGGACCGTGGATCTGTAGAACTGCTTTGGCAATCTGTTGAACTTTGTTGGAGTAGAACTTTTCTTTAGGATAATTGTCAAATTTCTGTAGAGCAGTAGCAATTGCTGGACAAGAACAGATATGGTCAGGTGTTAGTTAATATGTTGTGACCTCAGATTGTAGGTATTAGCGAGACCTGGCTATCAGAATCAGACCTACTAACTGGTATCGAGTGTCAAGGGTACAGTATTTTTAGGAAGTATAGAGAGGATAGGAGAGGAGGGGGGGTGTGCTGCGAATGATATCGGATGACTTGAATCCAGTTAGAGTTGGGACCTATGATTGTAGTACTACAACTACTAATAATATTTCATCTGGCACTGAGTTTGAAGCCATCTGGTGTGAGGTGGAATCTACCAACACCAATTACATAGTAGGGTATTGCTACATACCTGGTAGATGGGTTGCTAGTGATGAAGAAATGCATCCCTAAATAGAAACATGAGGACGAAAAGAGTAATCATAATGGGAGACTTCAACTCCAAATATTGATTGGGTAGCAGTAGAATCTCATGAGAAGAATGAAAATGCATTTATTGAGCTGTTGCAGGATGACTTCCTCAAGCAGCATGTGACAGAAGGAACTCAAGGGCAAAGAGTGTTAGATTTGATTATAGTGTCTGAGGGCATTTCAGTTAAAGACGTAACTATTCTGCCTCTGGTTGGTGACAGTGATCATGTTGTACTCACTTGGGAAGTGACTAAATTTATGAATGTTCCATTCAGAAAAGGTTACAGGATGAACTACAAAGCAGGAAATTATGACCAACTGAGGAGTACCGACTTCAGTGGAATGGGATCGGTTGCTGGATGGAAAGAATAGACAGTGCATGGAAAGCGTTTAAACAATACTTAAATGATGCGATATCAGAATGTGTTCCAAGAGTTCAAAGAATAAATAAAGTAGGAGTCAGATGGATGTGTAATCTTATTAGGCAAGAGATTCATAAGGAAAGGACGATGTGGAAGGAATACCGTTTGTATGTCATCCAAATAAGGATGACATCCATTAGGAAAGTTATAAGCAGCAGGCTAAAATAGTCACAACTGTTGTACAGAAAGCAAAGTCTGAGTACAAAAAGAAACTGGCTTTGTGTGCTAAAGACAACCCACAAGAATTCTATGATATGCTGTGAGTAAAAGAAAGAATGAATATGAAAAAATAACTCTTATAAATCCAGATGGCATGAGGGTTACAGATGCATAAGTGGTTGTTCAGTTAATGAGTACCCATTCTGTTAAAGCTATCAACCTAGTGAACGCAACATTAAACTCACTGTTGCTTCTTCACTAGATGAAGAAATGTAGGCATGTGATGCTGAGGTATTAGAGCTGTAGCACAAATTGAATAAGAATTCAGCAATAGGGACTGATGGAATATCAGCAAGTGTGCTAAAAGAGTGGTCAGCTGAACTGGCCATTCCTTTGACCAGGCTGTTTAATATGCGTCTCAGAACAGGGAAGACTCTGCAGGAATGTATGGTAATTCCATTGTACAAAGGTGGTGTAAAGACCGCTGATGTATCCAACTATTGACCAATCAGTATCTCAGGAGTGGTGGTGAAGATTTTGGAAAAACTGGTTAGGGCTCGCATTCAGAAATGGGTTGACAGTGAATCTCTACTTTCCAATGAACAACATGGGTTTACTAAGGGAAGGTCATGTTTTAGCAACTTGTTCACATTCTATAACAATGTTACCATTGAACTAGACAAGGGGGAATGGATACACCATGATACTTTTTGATTTTGTGAAGGCTTTTCACAGATACAGCATGGTAGACTGTTGCATAAATTGGAGAAAATACAATATTAGTATGGATAAAAGGATGGCTGACTGACAGATATCAAAAAGTGGTATACAGAGGATCTGAGTCTGTAAGGGTTAAGGTAACATGCAGTGTACCACAAGGATCAGTGCTTGGTCCACTGTTATTCAATCTGTACATTAATGATATTGGGAAGGATTTGACAAGCGATATATAGTTATTTGCTGATGATGCAAAGATAGATAGGGTAATCAAGAATGCTGCTGATATGCAGCATCAATGTGAGTAAATGTAAAGTTATTGACTTCGGCATGATTAGATATCCAATGTCGAATTATATTGGTGGGATGTGGCAAAGATTGCAAATACAACTCAAAAGAGAATTGCAATGCTGAAACAAATGTTCACATGCAAAGATAAGGAAGTTATTTTGTCACTTTACAAGGCCTTAATAATACCTCACTTCGAGTATTGTGTGTAGGTCTGGTCTCCAGGTTTCTGTTGTGATTCTGATATATTGAAGAGAGTACAAAGGAGAGTGTTAAAAATGATATCAGGATTCTGGAATACTGATTATGAAGACAGATTGAGAATTTGTAGACTACAGAACTAGCAAACAGGAGAAAGAGGGGTGATATGATCGAGACTTACAAACTTCTGAAAAGATCACACAGAATTTCAATTGATGGAGGGTGGGGAAAGGACAAGAGGGTATCCTTGGAAGCTGAGAATGAATGCTGCCAAGAAGGGCGTGAGGGCTAGATCTTTTCCTCAGAGGGTGGTGCATGATTGGAATGGATTGCCTTTGGATGCTGTGAGTGTAAGTAGTGTGAATAAATTCAAGAATAAGTAGGATAGCTGGTGGGTGTATTATATGGCCTCCCTCGATGAGTCTCTGACTCCCTGGAGGTCTCTCTTAATAATAATGCTGTGTGCATAAGGATGACGTTAGTTATGATAATTATAAGCAGCAGGCCAGAAGAGTCACAAGTGTTGTCTGGAAAGCTAAGTCTGGGTTTGAAAAGAAACTACCTCTGCAAGTTAAAGACAAATCAAAAGAATTCTCTTGATATGCTTCAAATAAAAGAAAGCACTAATTTTAAAGAATAACTCTACTGAATGCAGATGGTATGTGGGTAACTAATGTAGAAAGGATTGTTTAACTAATGAGTATCCATTTTTCTAAAAGCTATCAACCTGGTATATGCAACACTGAATACACCATTACCTCTTCACTGTTTGATGAAACTGAAGCATATGAGGTGGAAGTACTAGAGCTGTTGCTCAAATGAATAATAATTCTGTAATATGAATTACAGAAATATTACCTATTACCTGAGGCCGCAAGTGATGGAACATACTCCGGATTTGAGAGTGCCAGATTTAATAACTGTATCAGAAAGTTTGTCTATAAGCAATATGACTACATTGCCACCAACTGGTGAGAGTGAATATATGATCTTAACCTAGTGAGGTGTGGAGTTTTCAGTTAAGAGGGGGGGGGGTATATATGTGGAATCAGAGGGCTGGTAAGTATCACAAACTTAGGAGATTGTTTAAAGTTGCAAGTAAAAGGAAGAATGTTTATGGTGGAATGATTTTAATGAGGAAAATAATAGCAAACTGTATACCTAGAGTTAGGGAATAAATCAAATGGGTGTTAAATGGATGAATACCGACATTAAGCTAGAGCTAAAAAAAAAGGGCAGAAAATTCAATTGAGCAGATACATGAGCAGCACAAAGAAGAACAAATAAGTAATCATGTGGTAAGAATGGCAAACACAGAGTATGAAATGAAATTAGCAGTATAGGACAAAAGATAATCAAATATAGTTTTTTCGATATGTTGTAAGTAAAAGGTAGAATGTTTATGGTGGAATGATTTTAATGAATGCTGATGGTAGGGGGATGAACACTTTGTAAGAGTATATCATCCAAGTGGAGATATTACACTAATAAAAAAGGCAAAGGCTTATTATGGAAACTGAAGTAAACAAACTAGAGGCAGATGAATACAGCTATGGGATTAGATGGCATCCAGCTTGAGTTTTATGAGGAAGTGCTAGAGAATTGGCATTGCCTTTGACCACATTGTTTAATCTAAGTCTCAGTGCTGTGTTAGTCCCAAGTTGGTGGAAAGAGGTGAAAATACTGATGCATAAAGGGAGCTCCTGGACTGATGTAGCAAATTATTAACTGATCAGTATATCAGGAGTCGTAGTCAAGGTACAGGAGAAGTTCGTAGAGCAAAATACAGGAATGGATAGCCATAAAATGGGGTACTATATGGTGGGGGGGGTGCACATGGTTTTTGAAGGATAGGTTGGGAAAAGGAGAATGGATGTAAGTTTAATGTGAGAAAGTGTAGGGTTATACATTTGGGATGAGCTGTGTATCGCATTGATAGAACTGTACTCCAGGAAATTGATGAAGCCAGGGATTTGGGAGATATTAGTGGATAAAACATTAAAATTTAGATGATATATTGCACAAGTGGCTAAAGAAGCTCATTGGATATTTTGGTTACTGAAGAATATCCTGAAGATCAGAGAGAAGCATATACCTCTTTATATGAGCCTTGGTAAGACCCAGTCTTGACTAATGTGCACAGACATGGTCATCTGGGATTTTTGAAGGATGAGAATGATCATGGAGAAGGTGGAGAATCCAGAGGTGAGTGACCAAGATGGTATCAGGTGTATGGAATAAACCTTATGAGGACAGGATGAAGATTTGTGGGTTACAGAAATTGGTTGACAGGCAGAAATGGGATGATATGATTTAGACATACAATTACTGAAGGGTTTTTATTATTATTATTCACATCTGACTTCCACAGAGTCAGAGACTCATCATGGGAGGTACACACTATTGCAAACAATGCTCATCCAACCATGCCTTAAAGTGATTCAATGTGTCTACATTCACAACACACTCAGGCAATGCATTCCACTCACCAACCACTCTCCATGCAAAGAACCTTCTCCTCATTCCTTTGCTTACACCCTACTTATACAGTTTCCAACAATGGTGTCTTGTTCTACACCCTCCCCATTCTATGAAAAATCTCCTCTGTTAACCTGACAGCAACCCCCGACTAGCTTATATGTTTCAATCATATCCCTCCTATTCACGAAGCACTCCAATTTCCATTCTCTCAATCTGTCCTTGTACTCCACATTCCAAAGACCACTGAACAACTTTGTGAATCTTATTTGGACCTTTCCAACATCTCCTCATCATGATGAAAAACCAGGCAACAAATCTATGCAATAATCCATATGAGGCATGATCAAAGCCTTATATAACGGCATCGTATCCTCTCTATTTCTGCATGTCAGGGTCCTCTGCATCATTGCCATTATCTGATGTGACATGTTCACAACTTGTGCAATGTAGCCAATGAATTTCAGGTCCTTGTCCACCATCACTCCTAGATCTCTCATCACTTCTACTTCCTTTAATGTTTCCTCAACAAGTGTATACTTTGCATCCCATTGTTGCTTACCAAACCTGAACCTTACACTTTGTAACATTGAACTGACAGTTCTACCTGTAATATTTCTCTGTGTCTCTATTATATGTGATCTTTTCTCTTATTATATTTCTCTATTAATCTTCATAATCTATTTTTTTTTTATTATTATTATTATTTTCTCTACCTTCTATGTTCCTCTTACTTCATCCTTAAAACTTTTAAACTGTTAAATTGCTGAAGCTTAAAACTTTAACATAGTAAATGCACGGAGTCATGGAGCACATTTTTCTCGATGTCTATGAATCGGCCAAAGGGGTCTGATG
This sequence comes from Typopeltis vanoorti, assembly GCF_054136105.1. Classification (NCBI taxonomy): domain Eukaryota; kingdom Metazoa; phylum Arthropoda; class Arachnida; order Uropygi; family Thelyphonidae; genus Typopeltis; species Typopeltis vanoorti. The sequence continues at coordinate 2,514,518 of NC_143555.1, read as the reverse complement.
ATCGAGGCACTTAGCAGACTGTCCTATTGGCAATGCATGCAGGTCCTGCTACTCTTCTCCCTCAGTAGTTTCATGGCTCTCCCCCCGCAGCCTTCAACAGGACTGATGAACACGATGAATTGACTCGATCCGAAGTTCTCTCTTCTCTTCCTCTCCATTCTCTCCTTTTTTTCCTAGATGACCTTTATACAATTTTCTTGGGTTCTCTGGACGAAGGGTCAAGGCCCCGAACATTCCTGCGCAAACCATCTTGCCCTTCATGTTAAAGCTCACTTTTAGTTCTCACCGAATATACACACTTAATCCTATTTTAGAAAAGGCGGAACTACTTCAGAAGTATACTGCCTTTTATCACTGTCCTTGAAGGTGGTAATCAGGCTAACTCTGAGCACATTAAAGTTCACTTACATTATATACAATTCCTACATCAATACTATGCCGATTTCTAAGACATTTCCCTTGAACCTTACAATTTAGACATTTTCTTTTGTACATCATGTTGGAGGCTTAATGGATTTTTTACAACACTCAAAAAGAATTAAAATAGACTTTAATACTTCCTATATTTCGTCCTAGTCACTAGGACATCTACGGGGATTACAAAAAAATTAATGTAACATATGCACAAATAACAAACAATACTAAGCCCAACCACGTGGGTGACACTAAAGTCCTATCTAGGTAGAGCACCCTCTAAGGGCAGTAGTAGGTGGCCTGGAATGTAAGGTGGGAACTCTGGTGATGAGTGTTTCCCAAATCTTCGGAAGCTTAATGCAACCATATTTATTGAGATTTGGTTGGTTTTTGAGAGCTGCTGCTGATTCTAAGAAAAGTCTCTCTTTCTTGAATTTGCTGTGGTGGAGCATGGTGGTTTTCTTCCATGATACTCTGTGGGTGGTGTCCAAAAGTACGTCCAAAGTACGCCAGCTTACAGGGTACTTTGTAAACTCCAGGCAGAGAGAGAGGAGGGAGCTGATTCTTTCGTAGAACGGATAAGGGTAGCCAGTTTGCGGTGGGGCTTATATGCTGTGTGTAGATTGTATTGTTCTAGTATCTTGGCTATTTTTTCAGATGTGCCATGGATGTAGGGTATGGTGATGGCATTTTTAAAATCTTGTTGACGAGAAGGAAGGGGAATGGGGGAGGAGTTGATTATTTTTTTGATACTGTGATCGCTGTAGCCATTGGAGAGGAAAGTGCTGTGTATGTGGTTAAGCTCATTAGTGAGGGCGGTTCCACTGGAACAAAGATTGTGGGCTCTCTTGGTAAGAGTTTTAATAATGCCATATTGTTGAGAGGGGTGGTGGTGGGATAGTTTGTGAATGTATCTGCCTGTGTGTGTGGGTTTTCTGTATACGGTGAAGGTAAGTGTATCATTAGGCAGGCGTGTGACTAAGGTGTCTAGGAAGGGTAAACAATTGTTCTTTTCCTTTTCCATAGTGAACTGGATTCTTGGATGTAGACTATTGAGATGACTGAGGAAGGAGTCTAACGTGTCTGGGCCATGAGGCCAAATAGAGAACACATCATCTACATATCTTAGCCAGATAGAAGGTTTGAGTGGGGCTGAGTCTATGGCTCATTTTTCTTCTTCCATATAGAAATTGGCAAGGGGAGGTGAGAGGGGGGAACCCATGGCAGTTCCCTCTATCTGCTTGTAGATTTTGTTGTTCCACGAGAAATATCCAGAGTTAATGGCAAAGGAAAAGAGATCTAAGATGTCAGAGGGAAAAAAACGTTTTCTAAGAGAGATAAGGTGCCAGATAAGGAGAGTTGGCCAGCTGTTTAGATAGTCTATAGCAAAGTGCATTGGTAGCATCTACTATAGGCCTGAGTGGGGAATTGGGTTTGTGGATTTTTGGTAAACCGTATATTCGGGGGGGACGGGAGCGGAAAGGTTTAAGTTTTTTCGTGACATCTGGGGGCCAGGAAGATACTTTTTTGAGTAAAATTTTAAGTTTCTTAACTTGTGTTTTTGTGGGGTCGTGTTCTAGCGGGATGTAGGTAGCGCGATCGCGGAGGATAATGTTCATTTTACGCTTATATTCACTGGTATTAAGAACGACTGTGGCATTACCCTTATCCGCTCTGGTGATGACGATACTTTTTTCTTTACGTAGTTTCAGGAGAGGCGTGTGTTGGGCATATGATAAATTACTTTTTGGCGGAGAAGAATGCGCGAGGGTGTTGGCTACGTCAAGTCTGATGTTGTTAGCTATCTCCGACGGTAAGCGACCGATTCCACATTCGATGTTCACCATTACGTCAAGCACCGGTACTTCCTTCGGAGCGATGGCAAAATTATGGCCGAGGCAAAGGGCGCTGACGGCATCGTCGTTGAGCCTTTTGAAAGAGAGGTTTATTACTTTCTGGAGAGGTTGAATTTGTGGTTGTGGTTTGTTTTTCACAAGGTTGCTAAATTTCTTGATGTGTTTATTTTTTATTTTTTGGAATTCTCTCTGTGCGGAAGTTTCCGAAATGCCAGAAAGAATCGACCAAAGTTCAGGGTTAAGAACGGTGGAGAGCTCTGAATGTAAGGAGCCAATGGCGGTGTTCGTCACTGCGAGGGTAGCACGTGTAGAGGCGATTTGCTTGCGGAGTAATGCCTGGCTGGCACGGTTATATATACGAAGTGCTTTTTTAGAATGAAAATTGATCTTCATTGTAACGCAATTTGGTATCACTCTTGTGTCCCGACATCGTTTTAAAAAGGCCAGCCTATTTAGTTGCCTAGATAGTCGTAGTTTTGACTTACCGTATTGCTTGGATTTGCGTGCTAGTTCTTCTCCATGGATGATTAGAATACGTGTGTAGAGGCTTAAGTGCTGTGAGGACATCATGTTGGAGGCTTAATGGATTTTTTACAACACTCAAAAAGAATTAAAATAGATTTTAATACTTCCTATATTTCGTCCTAGTCACTAGGACATCTACGGGGATTACAAAAAAATTAATGTAACATATGCACAAATACTTTTGTGCATATGTTACATTATAATAATCTTTTGTACAATCTTGCATGTTAATTCCTTGGGGTTAAATACATGGGCTTTTATATTATTTACAATGTTAATACAAAGTTAGTCTAGTGTGTTTACGAGTTGTGACCTCTGTAAAAGTCGATGCATGAAAAGGAAAATGTCTACTGCATCGAATTTTACACACCTACCTGCCGATTCATGCAATCTATTCAAGTCCTCCTGGAAGGCTATAACATCTGCAATCTTGAAACATTTGACATAAGAAAATTTTACAGAAAGGTCTGGTGGTGGGAGAACCAGGAGCCATCCTTGGAAACTAAGCCAGAGTGTAGTTAGCAGGGGTGTGAGGACTAGATTTTTAACTTGGAGAGTGAGTAATGAGTGGAACTGGTTGTCAGAGTCTGGTGTCAGTGCATTGACTGTGAATGAATTCAAAGAAAAGTATGACACATACTGCACGAATGTTGTACAGTGCTTGGCATGATGTTTAGGACCTCCCTCAATGAGTTTAAAGACTCTATGGAGTTGATAATAGTAGTAATAATAACATTACTGGGTATATCAAAACTATTGAAAGGTTGTTACCAGATTAAGGTTGAGGAGAATTTTCACAGAATGGAGGACGACAGAGATGGGGCATTCCTGGAAATTATATAAGAAGAGTATGAACACTGATGTGAGGAGAAATTTTAGTGAGGCTAATGCATTAAATGAGAATGTTCAGGTTCAGAAACAGTGAAAGAATTTAGGGCAAAGCTCAATGAACTCATAAGAGTGGAGATATCTTTCCTATGAGTCTTTTTACCTACTGGAGTTCTACTGTTAATAACAATAATAATGGTGATGATAACTGTTAAAGACTCAAATTTATCTATACAACAATCTGACTGAAGTGGATCTCATATTCAACAATGAAAGTTATAAGTAGCAAGAACAAAAATTTTTAGAAAAACAAATTCCCAGCTTTAAATCCTATTTTAAGATCAGTAACATTCCATTCTTCTCTTTTTTTGTTAAATGAATAAAATTATATTCTGAAAGACTAACAGCTGTTTCTGGAATCTCCTGAAACAAGCTTAAATGAGTTTTGTTGTATAATTGGAGGCCTGAATAATAATAATAATAATAATAATAATAATAATAATAATAATAATAATGAGATCTTCCCTACTTCTTTGACATGAAACTTGTATGAAGGAGATGTGATCATATATCCATGTAAATGAATGTAATAATGCCTGCTACCAATGGAATATTTTGAGTTATTTCCAAGTAATTTTATTGCTGCTGCTGTTTTGTTTAATATATACAAAACAGTAGTTTTGTATAATAAACAAAAAGAATGGTGGAACTAATAAGAAAATGTAACTTTCCTCACCTCAAAAAAAGATTACACTAAGATGAGAAAATATAAAACACAAGCCCTTATTTACACTAAGAAAATATTTCTGTCACTACTACATATTAAACTGAAGCTCATGAAAAGAGCAAAATAGTCCTGCATCCAGTACCTGACTTTCAAGATTTTCTAAAATTTCAGAAACTAAAAGAGATATCTGCTAGACAAGTGGGAAAAATATTATGCAAAGTGGGGAAAAAAGAGGTCTGAAAATCATTTATTTATTCTTGAAGAGTTTATATAAAGCTAAAATTCTAGATGACTAATTCATAATCAAGTTCCACAACTGGGAACCAAGACGGCACTGAAATTTCATCTCATTGTCATCTGGACTTCTTCCTTCATTTCTGGAGTGAGTGATTGGTAGGGTAAGCAAGTTTCATCATGTCATTATAGTAAGCAATGATACCAAGAAAAATGGAATATGGTTGGAAGGAGTACTCATAAGAAGCATAATTAAGTGCTAAATTAAAGTTACCAAGAAAGAAATTATACACTTGTTTAATTGCTTTATCCAAATGTGACCAAGGTTTGCATACAAAGAATCTTCCTGACTAGGCTACTTAGATATAGATGCTAATGACTTCATTCATTTCCTTAATATCCCATAATGCTAAAGCACACACCCTTTGAATGTGTATAATATATTATGGGAAAAGCCACTTCCCAGATTGGTTTATTATTATTATTATTATTCAGGCCTCCAAGAAGTCAAAAGACTCATCGAGGGAGGTCCTTCCTAAGACTTAAAGTCTGTCAAGACTCATCGAGGGGAGGTCCCCCCCCCCCTGAGAAACACAAAGTCTATCATACCACTCTTTAAACTCACTGACCGTTCTCGCTCCCACCACTCCATCAGGCAATGCATTCCATGGCTCAACCACCCTCCACACAAAGAAACCACTCCTTACCCTCTTGCTCACAGTTTCCTTTCGTAACTTCCAGGGATGGCCTCTTGTCATCACTCCTTCCCGCTGTTCAACCAAGCGAAAGAACTCCCCAGTGTCAACCCTATAACCACCTCTCAACAGTTTAAAAGTCTCAATCATATCACCTCTCCTTCTTCTATCCACCAAACTCTGCAGTCCACATTCTCTCAGCTGATCCTCATAACTATCCTTGTACAGTCCTGAAACCATCTTTGTCATCCGTCTTTGTATCCTTTCCACAGTTAATTTATCCCCTTCAAATCCTGGGGACCAAATCTGAGAACAATAGTCCAAGTGTGGTCTGATCAGAGACTTATACAACGGAATGATAACCCTCTTATCTCTGCAGGTCAGTGTCCTTCTCATAATAGCAGCAATCCTCTGTGTTACCTTCACCACCTTTGCAATATGTCCCCTAAACTTCAGGTTTCTATCAATCATCAACCCCCAGATCTCTTGTCTCCCCTACTTCCTCCAGTATAACTCCTCCCATAGAGTATGCAGCATCCCATCGATGTTTCCCAAACCTCAAGACCTTACATTTTGCTGCATTAAACTGACATCCCCATTCATTTGCCCATCTATCTAGCTTATTTAAATCCTCTTGCAAGGCTACCACATCTGCACTATTACTAATAATCCTTCCCAGCTTCGCATCATCCGCAAACAACTGAATATCCCCCTGCGATCCACTGGCTATGTTATTGACATAAAGGTTAAACAATATAGGTCCTAGTACTGAGCCCTGTGGGACCCCACTTGTAACCCTCTGCCTCCCAGAAACTGCTCCACCATACACAACTCTCTGATACCTATCAGACAGCCAATCCTGAATCCAGTTGACCAATCTCAATCGTTGAGGTATCAGTGAGAGTTAGACCCCAAAAAGATAAAGTTAAAAACAATGTAGAAGTCATATTATCTCATATAAGTAGAAAAAAGTTGTATAACCTTATTATTAAATATTGTGGTTGAAAGCTATTTGAAGAAACAACATTCAGCCAGGGTCAAAATTTCCAGAACTATCTCTCATCCAGACTATTTAATAATAAGGGGATACATCTTTTTCTACTTATAAAATATGACTTCACATTAATTACTTATATTCATTGTTATCTTCTTGGGTCTGGCTCCCGCATGTGATGGAAATAGATAATATAATATATAATGGTTACAGGGATTGAAGATGGCTTTCTGAACAATATCAGCAAGTTTTGTATGCTGGAGGGGTGTCTCAAAAAAGGAGGGTAATCAGCATGCCAAAGGGTTCTGTTCTTGGGTCCTTGCTGTTCAACTTGCAGGTAAATGATATGTCATGTGGACTGACTGGGGTTCTTCATCTGTTTGCCAATGATACAAAGTTTATAAGTAGTCCTGCTGATACTAATTCCCTTCAGAAAGATTTGAACAGACTTTTGTCTTGGACACAGAAGTGGGGTTGTAGTTTTAATATTAACAGATGCAAGGTGATACATTTTAGAGTGCTGAAATATAAGGCCATGTACTATATTGATGATATATTGCTGGAAGTGGACGAGATTTTAGATTTGGAAGTGATGGTTAACAGCAGACTGAAGTTTAGAGGACATGTTGCAAGTGTTGCAAAGACTGCACATCAAAGTGTTGCTATTATTATTATTCAGGCCTCCATGGAGTTCAAAAGACTCATCACAGGAGGTCCTTCCTAGGAAACACAAAGTCTATCACATACCAATCTTTAAACTCATTGACTGTTCTCGCTCTCACCAATCTATTGGGTAATGCATTCCACGGTTCAACCACCCTCCATCCAAAGCAACCGCTCTTCACCCTCTTGCTCACAACTTCCTTTCGTAATTTCCAGGGATGGCCCCTTGTCATCACTCCTTCCTGATGTTCAACCAAGTGAAAGCACTCCCCAGTGTCAACTCTGTAACCAACTCTCAATAGTTTAAAAGTCTCAATCATATCACTTCTCCTATCCACCAAACTCTACAGTCCACATTCCGTCAGCCGATTCTCATGACTAGAATTGTACGGTCCTGAAACCATCTTTGTTATGACTTTTGTACCCTTTCCACAGTCAGTTTATCTCCTTCAAATCCTGGGGACCAAATCTGAGAACAATAGTCTAAGTGTGTGGTCTGATCAGGGTCTTATACAATGGAATGATAACTCTTTTATCTCTGCAGGTCAGGTTATATGAAGGACTGTAACATTAAGGAATAAGGATGTGGTTGTGCCACTGTATAAAGCACTGGTCAGACCACACCTGGACTATTGTTAGTCCAGGTGTGGTCTGATCAGTGCTTTATATGTGCTCAGATTTGATCACCTGGTTTTGATTGTGATGTGGCAAACACTGGAGACGGTCCAGAGGACAGTGCCTTAAACAGTATCAGGACTCTGGAATGCTGGCTATGGAGGGAGGTTTATGCCAGCCTGGTTGGCTGAGTGGTGTTAGCGTATCCGCTCTCCAGCCAAAAAGCTGCGGTTCAAATCCTGCCGTGGGCATGGATATTTGATTGTCTGTGAAAATACTAATGGTGGCGGTCAGCGGTAGATGGCGTTGATGTAGATGAAGGTAGTTGCGGTTGGTGGTGATGGAGTTGTAGAGTAGGTGTCCTCCCTCGATGAGTCTTTAGACTCCCTGGAGGTGTTATGTAATAAAAATAATAATACAAATGTGGCATAATTTGATGGATAGGAGAAAAAAGAGGTGATATGATAGACATTTAAGTTAGTGAGAGAATTTTAATGGATTAATCCAGAGGGGATTATAAAAAGAGTAGAAGGTGATAGGGGAAGAATTAGAGGCCATCCCTAGAAGTTGTGTAAGAATGTGATGAAAAGGGGTGTGAGGAGTAGATTTTTTTACTGGAGATTTGTCAGTCAATGGAATGCATTACCAGAATATGTTGTTAATGCAGAGAGTGTTAAGGATTTTAAGATTCGGTATGATAGATTTGTTGTCAGTTGAATGAAATGCTCATGATGAGTATGCTGACTTCACAGAGGGTGTAATAATAATCATATGAGCACTATTAATAATAAGGTGTGACACCTTTTGGCTACTCATATATGAAAATATGACTTCTGCATTACTTCAACCTTAGAATAACCTCTGGGTCTGGCTCCCACTGATGAGACCTCAATAAAGATTGAAAAATTTCAATAAAGGTTGAAACCGGTCTAGGTAGTGACCCTTCCCATAATGCATAGCATTATACATGTTTGTAAGGAGATGTGCTCTGCATTATGGGAGACTAAGGAAAGTGATGAAGTCATTAGCTTCTTTATACAATTTGCTCCAGTCCTGAAAATAGTTCAGGCGTAAACTTGTTTGCTTATATTTTATTTATAAAGATACCAAGAAATTATATACTTGGCTTAATGATTTTTGAATAAAGGATTAAACCAAGCATATAATTTCTTGGTATCTTTAATTTAATTTATATGAGCACTACTCTCTTGATATGCTTCTATTCACAATAATTCTACTGATTCTATCCATATTCCTTAATCATTGGTAGCTTACTCTCATTAACTCTGCATTCAAATCTCTCTCCCACATGCACATTCCTGGAACCTGCCTAAATTAAACACCTACCATTAATCTAAGTAAGCTAAAGAACATAAATAACATGCTTCACAACATGAGTGAAGTCATCTGCATTTGATGAACACAGTAGTCAATATCCTGATTTGCACACCCTATTCAGTACAAAAGTCACTCTTCCAAAAACAGAAGAAAAACATACTACACTTACAAAAACTTCTACATAAGCTCTTCTGTACATGAAAAAAAAAAAAAAAACATTAATTTTTCCTGATACTTCCAGTAAAAACCTGTCTGCTTGCAGAGCTTTCACAAATCCTTTACAATCTCCAAAACTGCTGATAGAAAACTAAACATTAATGTTCTGATGGCATTTGGACATTTGTTGTATTGTGTACATCAATTGAATTCATCTAGAGCAGAAACAGCATTAACTTCTTAAGTTACCTAATTACTAATACAACTGCCCAAACTAAATTATACTCCTCTACCACTAATGACAAAATGTATATGAGGTCAGCTTTATGTTTGTGAGATGGACCATATTTACTGCTTTCATAACCCATTGCAGTCAGTAATTTTGCATATGTCCTCATCCAACTTCAAGAAAGTCACTTTTTTTTTTCATCTTCTATATTTTCTCTCCATTTGTACTAATTTCATGATACTGACATGAATTAAACATAACACATTTTATTATCAAATTAGAAATAAACATATTCAACTAATGAAGACTTGAAGTAAATAATAACTTACTGGAACTGATATAGCTCTTTGAGTTGATTCTTCTTTTCCTTGGTCTGTGGCAACGACTTGAAGAGTCAAAGTTGGAGTTTCTTCACGATCAAGATTAGCTGCAGCAGCAACACGAATCACTCCCTAAAATTAGTGAACAACATGTAAGACACGATCATTTAATACCTTGAATTTAACTCTGTTGATAAACTAACAAATAAAAATTACTCATAAGAAAGTGTGATCTATCATTCCTCCACTTTCCACTAAGCCTCTTATACAAGAAGTTGCAATAACATCAAACCTCTCTTTCGTTCTATCTCTATTCTCCAGAACTGCCTTCCTCATGAAGTGTTTGACAAAAACAACTACCTTCAACTCCTCAAGAAAAATGTCAATAAAATCTTCCTTTAGCCATTTACCTATGACACTGGGACACGATAAGTTCTGCAATTCATCGTGTGTGAGATTGATTAAAAAAAACTAATTTTTTTAATGACTTTTCCTAATCCATTCCCCTAATTATCTGCTGCATTAGTCTGTTATCACTTGAGATTAAATTAATACACATTATATTAATTTTAAAACAAAAAACTACATTAATTTTTAAACTATACTTTATATTTTATAATAAACTATATTATTAAACTCCCATCCCTAACTGCCTACATGTTTTCCTATGCACCTGCTTTTTCAACACTGAACATAAAATTATGTTCTTACTCACTTGAAAATAACAGAAACATGATAGTTTGTAAAATTAAGACACTAAATTATGCATGAACTAATTAAATATACAACCTAAGTTAACATGATGCTCCAAGTAATGAACAACAATACATGAAATTTACATAATAAATTCGGCTGGCCTTCAGAAAATGCTTTAGTGTTTGATATGAAGGCAAGCAGAGCCAGCCATACCGACAGTGCAACACATGCATTTGCACAAGGCAGCAAGTTTTTTGGGGGCGGCAAAATTGACCTAAACTATATGAAAAATAAATTATAAAAAGTCATTTATAAAATGTTCATGTCTAACTGCCACTTTAGTCCTTCTCTATTGAAACCAGACTTCAGGATATCTTTAGTTAAATTTTTAAGTAATAAAACTTCACTATACTGTATATTTTTTAAAAATCATAATCGAGGTATTATTTCTGGGAAAATTCCCACGTTACTTCTCTAAAATAAACTATGATTTTAATTGCTAGTATAGCCTATTTTGTTTAGGAGTGCCCTTTTTTTTTACAATGCCATTGGCTCTTTATCAAAAATTCTAGGGCATTACTGAAGTGTTATAAAACTAATATATGAAGAATAAAAATTAGGAGAAATTTTGGACATACCTTTTTGGATGTTGTTTTCTGTCTCCTTATCCCAGCGATGTGCCTTCATCTACTGTTAAGCTGTTGAAGGAAGGAGGTTTTTTTGGGGAAGTGGGGGGTAAAGTAATGTGGGGGAATTATTTGAAAAAACCTGGGTTTTTTATATATGTATAATATTATTATTATTAAGAGTCGGTAGAGAGTGTTTGGGGGGGGGGGGGGCATGCAAGAAGGATCTGAAGATAGAAGGTATTTTTTTAGGAAAGAGGAGGAATTTAAGGGAAAAAGTCAATGCTTAGAATATCAGAAACAATAGCCATAAAATGTGATGAAAACTCAATAAACCACTGACCCTACATAATCTCTGAGAGTTGGAAGCTCCATAACATAAAAATTAGGTCACGAATCTGATCAATAGGAGACAACACAAGTACACCAAAGGCAGAAATACTTAACTGACATAGCATAGCATCCACTTCCCCACGAGTTCCGAAGATGACAGAACGCTCATACACCGTTACTCGCACCTGACTTTTTCCCTTAAATCCTTCCTCTTTCCCCCCAAAAAAATTTCTATCTTAAGATCCTTCTCTCATCCCCCCCATCCCATCTCACATCCCAAACACTCTCTACCCACTCTTAATAATAATAATATTATACATATATAAAAAACCAGGTTTTTTCAAATAATTCCCCCACATACTTTACCCCCACTTCTGCACACCTTCCTTGAACAGCTTAACAGCAGATGAAGGCATATCACTGGGATTAAAAGACTGAAAACAACATCCAAAAAGGTATGTCCAAATTTCCTTCTACTTTATTCTTCATATATTACTTTTATAACACTTCAGTAATGTCCTAGAATTTTGGTAAAGAGGCCAATGACAATTTAAAAAGGGGGCATTCTTAAACGAAAATAGGCTATACTAGCCATTAAAATAATAAAAATCATAATAATTTAAAATAAGGTAGCATTATGTTGCATTTAATATTGCACTGTCAGTGGTTTCTTTGCATGGATTTCATGTAAAGAAACTACTCCTCACCCTTTTGTTTACAACTTCCTTTCATAACTTCTAGGGATGGCCCCCTTGTCCTCGCTCCTTCCCTCTGTTCCACCAAGTGAAAGAACTCCCCAGTGTCAATCCTGTAACCACCTCTCAACAGTTTAAAATTCTCAAATATATCACCTCTCTTCTTCTATTCACCAAACTCAGTAGTCCACATTCCCTCAACCTGTCTTCATAACTAACATTGTACAGTCCTGATATCATCTTTGTTACCCACCTCTGTACCCTTTCCACAGTTAATTTATCCTCTTCAAATCCTGAGGATCATATTTGAGAACAATAGTCCAAGTGTGGTCTGATCTGGACTTTATACAATGGAATGACAACTTTTATCTCTGCAAGTCAACATCCTTCTTGGTATTGCAGCAATACTCTGGGCCTTCACCACCTTTGCAATGTTTCCTGATTTAGGTTTCTATCAATCATTAACCCAAAATCTCTTGCTTCCCGTACCTCCTCCAGTACAGTTCCTCCAACAGAGAATGCAGCCTCCCATCGATGTATCCCAAACTCCTAGACTATTTTCCAGATTTAGCTGAATTAAACTGAACCATGATTCATTTCCCCATCTGTCCAGTTTATTCAAATCCTCTTCCAGGGTTACCACATCAGCACTATTACTAATAACCCTTCCCAGCTTCACTTCATCTGCAAGCATCTGAATATCCCCCTGCATTCTACTGGGACCTATATTGTTTAACCTTTATATCAGTGACATGACAATGTCACTGATATAAAGGTTAAACAATATAGGTCCCAGTACTGAGTCCTGTGGAATCCCACTTGTAACCTTCTGGCTCCTTGATATTGTTCTCCTATACACAACTCTCTGGTACCTATCAGAAAACCAATCCTGAATCCACTTCACTAACCTGACATCTAAACCCATGTGCAGCAACTTAAATATTAGCTTTCATATAGTACTCTGTCAAATGTCTTTGAAAAATCCAGAAAGGCAGAATATGCCTTTCTCTCATCAACTGCTCGTCACTTCATTATAAAAGGCAATCATATTACTAAAGCAAGAGCGTACGTTAACAAATCTATGTTGACACTCTCAGATAACATTACCCTCATCTGCCAAGCTGTATGTGGTCCCTCACAAATTTCTTCAAGATCTTAACTACTGATGGAACACAAATTTGCCTATAATTTGACACTTCCAGTCTGCTACCACAGAGTAATTTGGAGGAAAATTATTGATCAGAATTGATAATGTTGTAATTTTTCATGTGGTACTAGCACAATTATCCTGTACACTCCCTGAAGGTACATAACAGGAATTTGATTATAATGATAATATCAGGTTAGTGGATTGAATTAATAATCGGCTTCCTGATAGATTATCCGAGTGTTATATATTATTATTATTATTATTATTTCGGGTGACTCCAGGAGTCCTTAGACTCATCGAGGGAGACCCTAAACATCATGTCCACACAACTATGCAATTACATTCTCACAGTATCTATCATACCTTGTCTTGAACTCGTTCACCATCATAGCACCCACAACAGACTCTGGCAGCTTATTCCACTCATTTACCACTCTAAAAGTAAAGAACCCAGCTCTAACACCCCTGCTAACCACACTCTTGCCCAGATTCCATAGGTGTCCCCTAGTTCTCCCACCACCAGTCCTGATTTCAAAAATATCCTCTGAATTAATCCTATAGAATCCCTTTAGCAATTTGAATGTCTCAATCATATCTCCCCTCCTCCGCCTATCAACTAGTTTCTGCAACCCACAAATCTTCAACCTGTTCTCATATGGTTCATTCCATAGACCTGTTATCATCTTAGTCACTCGCCTCTGGATCCTCTCCACCTCCTCCCCATCAAGAAGGAACTGAGGTGACCAAATCTGGGCACAGTAATCGAGATGAGGTCTTATCAAGGCTTGGTACAGAGGTACAATAACTTGCTTGTCTCTGCTCGTCAAGGTATTTTTCAACAACCAAGTGAGTTGATGAGCTGATTTAGCTACTTTTGCAGTGTGCCCCCTAAACTTCATCTCCTTATCCACCAACACTCTCAAGTCCCTGGCCTCATCAATCTCTTGGAGTACAGTTCCACCAATGTGGTATACTGCTGCTAATCTTTTCACCCCAAAATGCATAACCTTACATTTTGTCACATTAAATTGACATCCATTTTCCTTAGCCCAGAATTCCAATCTATCTAAGTCATCCTGCAAGACTTTGACATCTTCTGCATTCACTATTGCCCTACCCAACTTTGCATCATCAGCGAACAAATGAATTGTTCCACTTAGATCCTTCCCTATATCATTAATGAACAGATTAAACAGCAGTGGTCCAAGAACAGAACCCTGCGGCACACAACTAGTCACAGGCCGTCTTTTGGACTCTACTCCTGAATAAACTACTCTTTGATATCTCTCCATCAACCAACCACCTATCCATCTCACCAACCCTATATCCATTCCCATATGTTGTAGTTTACGGATTAGTATTCCATGTGGTATCCTGTCAAACGCCTTTGCCAGGTCCAGCAGAATCACTGTAAATCCATTTCCCTTATACAGTTCAGCCGTCACCTTCTTATAAAACTTGAGCAAGTTACTGAATTATGATCTACCCTTCACAAAGCCATGCTGTCCCCTGTACAGTATCTCATTTTCATCAATCCATTCCTGTATTTTTCCCTCGACTACTTTCTCTAAGACCTTGACAACGACTACTAATATGCTGATCGGTCGGTAATTTGTAACCGTAGTCTTGGATCCTCCTTTGTGCAGTGAAACTATTTTCCCCTCTTTCCACACCTTCGGGACTAAGCCAGACCTGAGACTCAGATTAAACAACATGGTCAAGGGCATTGATAATTCTTTAGCCGCTTCACGCAAGACCCGTGCCAGTATACCATCCAATCCCACAGATGTGTTCATATTAAGGTTCTGTAATAAACTAGTCACCTCCACTTCATTCATCACTATTCCCGTATAAACTAATGGTTCCTTCACTTTTTCAATGTCACCACCTGGATGATATGCTTTTGCAAAGTGCGCGCTCAGTAACTCCACTATATCGACTGATTTAGTGACCTCCTTACCATCGTCATTCCTTAAAATCATTTTGCCGTGTACAGTTTTTTTCTTGCTTGCAGCATATTGAAAGAACTGTTTTGGATTCTCTTTTGCTTGCAAAGCTAGTTTCCTTTCATAATCCGCTTTTGCTTTTTTTACCACACTCGTTACCTTTCTGGCCTGCACTTTATACCGTTCGTGTGCCTGCAGGTCACCCCTTTCTTTAAATTCCCTCCACAGTTGTTTCTTTTTTTGCAGCTCAAGCTTAATGGTGTTATTCATCCATTTAACCTCTACTTGTTTTACTATTCGGACCTAGGTATACAATCAGCCATTACCTCCTGTAAATGCTCCTTGACCACGTCCCATGCTCTATCGACGTCCAGCCCTTGCGGTTGTACATGCCATGGCACTGATCCAAGCAATCTCCTAAGCTTGTCATACTTGCCAGCACGGTAATTCCACATATACCCTGTCTTAATCGAAAATTCCACACCTTTAGCCACCTCCCAGGTCAAGACCTTATGATCACTCTCACCAATAGGTGGCAACATGGTCATATTCATTACAGTCAAATTCTCAGATGCTATTACCATAATTGAAAAAATCCTTTTCCTTCCTCACATGTGTCCTCTCCTCCTTCCAATCAATGTTACCATAGTTGAAACCCCCCATAATAATTGTCCTCCTTCCACTCATTTCATCAATTTCCCTATGCATACTATCTCCACCATCTATTCCATCACCTGGTCTATAGCAGCACCCAACTGTATATTTTATTCTGCCAGTCTCAATCTCACACCAAATAGCCTCAAATGAGCTCCTTTCACTATCCTGCGATACAACTTCAATTCTCCTTGGCTGCAGTTCATCAGCTATCATCAATAATACCCCTCCCCCCATTTTATTCTCTCTGTCCCTCCTAAACACACTATAACCTACACATCCTATCCCACTAACTATATCTTCTTCCGTCAGTCATGTTTCACTAATGCCAATAACCTGTGGCCAGGAAGAGCCAATCAAGGCCAAAAATTCTTCCTTCTTGTTCCTAATACTCCTGGCATTAGTAAACATGAAATGCAGTGATCCCTTAGTCCCAACCCTATATTGATACGTTATTCTAAATGACCCATTCCCATTTTTTGTCCTTAGTGCTGGCTCGGGTACATTATATACATTCTTACACTCATCTGTCTCACTGATGTCTGCATATCCATTCCCCCCCTCCTTGGTAGTTCTAGTTTCCCTGGTTTTGCACATCCATTTTCACTTCATTCAGCAACACTCTTTCCAGTCTCCGCACACCAAGTCCATTCAGATGCAGGCCATCGATCTTGTATAAGTCCTTTCGCCCTTCAAACTCATTCCACATGTCCATGAATTCCACACCACACTGTCTGCATAACCTACGTATAATGTCATTTGTGATTATGGCCCGCCTCCTAAACTCCTCTGTGTCATACCGCGGCAACAGACTAACCATTCTAACTCTGTCACTCTTTTCTTTCGCTACCTTTAACAATACTTTCAAGTCCTCTCTCATAAAAAATTTACCACCTTTCAATTCATTCGTACCCGCCACAATTATTAATTCTTTCACCCATATGGAGCAGTATCAGGGAATTGAAAGGTTACAATTGGAGTTCCACAGGATTTAGTACTGGGACCATTAGAGTTCCATCTATATGTCAACAATGTTATCTTAGGACTACAGAAGATATTCAGCTGTTTGTAGATGATATGGAGCTTGGGAAGGATATTAATAATAGTGCTGATGTTTCAATTTAATGCAACTAAATGTAAGGTTTAGAAAGTGATCCATAGATCGGATGTTTCATACTTATTGTAGAGTTACACTGGATGAAGTGGAATAAGAAATTGATCTGGAAGTGATTGTAGATAGCAATTAGGGGATTTGAAGTTCAGAGGACATAATAAAAGGTTGTGAAGACATCTCAGAGAACAGCTTCTGCTGCAATATTTAAGTGTATTGAACATGAGAGATATAAATGGATGGTGATCCCATCTGGATTTTTATGCTTATATCTGGTCACTGGGATATGAAAGGCATGAAGTAATCTTGGAGAATGTAAGAGACAGATAACAAAAACGATATAGACAGATACTTTCAGGGCTGTACAATGTTGATAATAAGGAGAGATTAAGGACATGCAGAGTGCAGAGTTTGATGGATAGAAGTCAAAGAGGGAATATGATTGAGCTGCTGAAGAGCTATTAAGAGATTACCATTGGGAAGATTTCTCATATGAAAAACGAGGGGAAGAAACATGGATAAGGGACCATTCCTGGAAGTAGAAGGAAGTAGTGAGTAAAAGGGTAAGAAGGTTTTTCTGTATAGAGAGTGGTAGGAGCATGGAAATGATTGCTTGAGAAGGTAGTGAAAGTGCAAATAGTGGATGAGTTTAAGAAGTGATATGATCGTTTTTGACTTAATGAGTCATGATGATATGGAAGTCAGGAAAAATAAAATAAAATCACTGTGTAAATATAGCATAAGAGAGGTTCTTTGCTTTAGTATTACATGGTGATCAGCATTCATTTCAGTAAAATTATGGAGACTACAACAGTGTTAGGAATAATAACTTTAATATCTCAATGTTTCGACCTTCATATTAAGATCATGATCTGGAACACACACACACGCACACACACACCACAAAAAGACAAGCTATACTACATTTCGAATTGTAGGCTAAAGTGACAATGATTTGATCAACCGTTATTCTATTGACCTGACCTCTAGTGAAAAAAAAAACATACATCAAAGCTATATTCTATTTATAACATCAGACAATAAATTCATACAGATAGTTTTAATATGGCAAAAGTGGTGGTGTAATCCATAATTTAACATGAGTGTTCTTATATTAGTTAAGATCCCAGATTATTTACAGTTCTAATTATAATTAACTCTTAGACCAAAAGGTTATGTGGGTAGAATATGTGCCATCCATATTCTTGGGATTTTTAGACCACCATTATTGTTAAAATTAGGGTAGTTGATAAGAATTTCACAGGCCTCCTTAAATTTACACTCATACCATGTTTCGGTGTGATGTAAACAACAGGTGCCTTTCCAGTCAATTCTATGTAGAGTATTCAGGGCATGATCAGAAAGGCTAGGTTATCATAGCTGTTAAATTTAATGTGTCATTTATGTTCATTTTTTTTTTCTGATAGGAATTGTGTGTATTGTTTCACCTGTATAGGGCAAATTACAGGTGCAATGAATACAGTATACTCCAGGGTAGGCCAGCAGAGGAAGTGCATCCATGGATGAGTTGAATAAGTTCTTTAATTTTGCAGGGTGTTTAAAGATGACATTAAGGTTGTATTTCTGTAGTATTCTGTTTATTTTGTCTGTATCCCTTTAATGTATGGAATGGCTACAGTTTTATTGTAATCCAGTTTATTTTTGTTTTTAAGTGGAGTTATACCTTCCTGAAATACCTTCATTTCAGGAAGGTATTGCTGATAACTTAAATTATGTTTTAAGTGCTTGTTCACTGAATAAGCAATAAAATTAAAGCAATGTAATAAAATTTATCATTTACTTAGTTTTTATGTTGAGTGGTGGTAAGAGTTATGTGTATGCATTGACCAGTATGTGTAGGCTTATAGTAAACAGTGAAGGAAAGACTGTCGGAAAGAAGTATGGCAAGTGTATCTAGAAAAGAAAGTGTGTTTTGACTTTCAATTTCAATCGTGAATTACATGTATTTGCGTTGTTTGTTTAGGTGGCTGAAGAAAGTATCTAATGTCTGGTGGCCATGGGATCAGATTAGGAAAACATCGTGAACATAACTAAGCCAGATTTGGGTTTTAAAGTATAGGAATCTATATGTTGCTCAAAAGCATCCATATAAAAGTTAGCAATTTGGGATGGGGAATGCGATGAGCCCATGGCTTTGCCTTCTTCTTGCAAGTAAAAAAGTATTTTGCAACACAAAATAGCCAGAACATTGTACATGAGCAAAGAGAGCTGTGATATGGGGTGGGAATTTGTCCTGTAAAAGAAGAATTGCATCATTGATTTGGACATTTGTAATAAAATCTATAATAAAACTATGTTTTATCAGACTTTATAATAAAATTATCCTATGAGATTTTTTAACTTATATACATCTGATCAACCGACAACTAGGTCAAAAAAAAAAAAAAATGCTTATGCCGATGATATAGCCCTCGCCACCCAACACAAGAGCATCGAAGTAACTGAAGATATTCTCACAAATGACCTTAGAACCATTGGGGAATACTTTCATAAATGGAGACTAACACCAAACCTCAATAAGACCGAGGTTAGCTCTTTTCACCAAAACACCAAATTGGTAAATAGGAAACTTCAGGTCAGCTTTAACAACACAATGCTGTAGGATCAATATTTCCCTAAATATCTGAGTTACCTTGGATAGAATACTATCTTTCAAAAGACATCTGGAGAATTTCTCTTTAAATATCAGAACCTGTAATAACATCATACAAAAACTGTGTGGTTCTACATGGGGTTTTTCTGCTATTACACTACGTTACTCCACGTTGGCTTTAGTCTATCTACTCTGGGGCAGAATATTGTTCACCAGTATGGCTAAATAGCCACACTGATGAACAAGAAAATCATATCAAGAAAAATCGACACGCAAATGAATGCAGCGATGAGGACATTAACAGGTTATGTCAAATCCACTCCCTTCTATTGGCTTCCAAACTTGGAGCAATATTACACTACCAAACCTGCGCAGACAAGATGCTCTAGTAAAAGAGTACAAAAATATAAACAGCAATGCCCTGTTACCAATACATGAAGACCTCTCATATATAAGTATGATTTGCCTTAAATCCCAATGGCCTCCACTAATACTGGCTGAAGAACTAGTAAATAACAATTTCAATGTTAATTCGAAATGGCTAGAAAAAAATCGCCACCAGACTTATACAAGTATATCCTTCCTAACCAAAACCCGAAAGGGATTGAGCTTCCACGTCATCTATGGAAAAGCCTAAATAGAATATGCACAGGACGTGGTATCTGCACAGACAGCTTACACAAGTGGGGAAGATCACCTACACCCCAATGTGACTGTGGAGCCATAAACCAAACCATCTGGCATATTGTGGAGGACTGCAGCATATGCGCCTACACTGGTGACCTGAGAGACTTTTTTTGAGGCAGATCCTTCATCGCCTACACCCCCAATGTGACTGTGGAGCCATAAACCAAACCATCTGGCATATTGTGGAGGACTGCAGCATATGCACCTACACTGGTGACCTGAGAGACTTTTTTGAGGCAGATCTTTCAGCTCTTGATTGGCTATCTGAACTAGACTTAAAATTTTAGTGACTTTTTTTTTTTTTACCTGATATTTGTATATGTGCATTACTTGTCTCATTTTGATTGGCTGTACAAATAATTGAAAAGGCAAATGACTAACCAAAGAAACAATTCACCAATAATTTTCTATAGAGTCCTTTCATAATTCATCAAAAGAATAATTTTCTTGCAAAAAAAGTTTTTAAGATTCAAGTAGCACTATCTAACATTAACTACGATGCAGATAACAGACCACGTAAGTGGTCATTAAAATTTCAATAATTATTTTGTTTGTTGCAGTTTATAACATTATTATGTAAGTACCTGATGCTTCACAGTGTGGATGGTGATTCATCTCTGGATAATAAAATTTTGCTTTGCTTATTTTTTTTTTCTTTCTTACGAATAATAGTCAGGTTGCAATCAATATAGATACATTTTAACAGAGGTCTAAACTACAAAATTTCATTCAACTTCATACAAAATTTTCTAAATTGAATTGAATTGATTGAATGTGCTTGAAATGTGGTGCTTGAGAAAAATGGATCGTATCAGCTGGACTGAAAGAGTGAGCAATAAAGAGGTTCTTAAAAGATTCAAAATGATAAGAGACTATATGGCTAGTATCCAAAGAAGAAAAATAGCGATTGCAGGACATTTGATGAGGGGGTTCTTCTGGAGAGCTCCCCAGTATCTTATTGCAAGGGATGGTGGAGGGAAGGAGAGGAAGACCCCGACTGATGGAAAGACAACATCAAAGACTGGATGGACAAGAGTCTTACAGAAGCAAGAGATGGAGAGGCATGTAAGTGGACTGTTCATCAGCTGCAACCCTCTTAATAGAGAAGGCCACAGGATTAGATTAGAATGCTATTATAAAGAGTTCAGGAGACAGCTTGCAGGTGTAGCATGGAATGAGGAGTTAGTTGGAAAAGAGATCAATGCAGCTTGGGGTATATTCAACTATCTAACAGAAGCAATGTCAATGTATTCCAAGGGTCAGAAGGTTAAATAAGGTAACTGTGAAATGGATCAATGAAGAGATTAAGCAAACATCCTAACATTTTCACAATATTTTTTGTTTGAGAGTGAAGAAATTCACCCCATCTCTCTTATCTGAATCCACCATCAGAGAGTTGAATCACCTGTTCATAACTTTGAAGTTTTTTTTGCCCGTAAGTAATGCTTTTTATATAGGCTATAATATAATATATAATGCCAGGAGCATTACTTGATTACTGAAGAACATCCTAATGAAGAGAGATAAGCAGGTTATTATACCTCTTTATAGGACCTTGGTATAGCCTCCATAGCTCAGTCAGTATAGATGAAGCCCTTTTGGTAGGAAAGACAAAGACTTTGGTTCAATTCCTATCATTTGTTGGTGTATCTTCCATTGTAGTAAAAACTGGTGTGTCTGATGGCTAGAGCAATATCATTAACGTAGCAAAACTTCTTGGATAGGCAAATCTGTGATGTATAAGTTATAAGTTAAAAAGGAGGGGGGGGAAGCTAGAACTGACCCTTGTGGTAATCCATTATCCAGTGTTCTTTGTTTACTTTTGTTCTCATCCATACATACATACTTGGAACAGGCGGTTGCTTAGCATGTTATCAATTAAGTTTTAAAAGAGGTATACCGTGCAGTGGCGCACTCAGGATTTAATCTTAGAGGGGGCCGAGTACTCATAACTTAATCTTGGGGAGGAAAGGGCCGAGATGAGTAGACGATTTGAGAATACACACTATGCATTGCATACGACCCATGACTAAGCATCTGCAGTGATCGCCAATACATGATACCCGTGATCTCTGGCCCAGCTTGGGCAAACAAAGTATCGCCGAGCACTACTTCGTTTGCTTTGCGTTCACAACGGCCGTGATTCCCGAGAGCCAGAGGGTATTCCACCTTATGCGACTGCTAATTCATAAGTAGTATAGAAATAGAAGACACGACACAACAGAAATCATCATCATCATCATCATCATCATCAAATTCCTGCCATGTACCCTCAAGGGGTGTACAGGATATGACAGTACTACATGAAAAAATTACATCATTATATCATTACATCATTACTAACGTCCTATCTACAATTTTCCTCCAGATCAGTCTGTTACTTGTCAAGACTCCAACATTATCAGATCTTATATTTCTATCGTCTAAGGCACTTTGTACCGTACCAATCCACCTATATCTTGGTCTTCCTCTGGGTCGTTTTCCTGCCAACCTGGCAGAGAACACTTGTTTTGCTAATCTTTCCTCTCCCATTCTATTTAAGTGACCATACCATCTGAGATTAGCTCTGCTAACGCATTCCTGGATGCTGACAATGTCAAGTTCTTTCCTAATATCCTCATTTTTAATATGATATTGCCATTGATGCCATCTGTTCACGCCTCTAATCTTTCTCAGGACTCTCATATCTGCGGCCTCTAGTCTTTGGTCAAGTGTTTTACTTCTGACCCAGCTCTCAGATCCATAAGTTAAAATTGGTTTGAGCACAGTCTTGTATACAGCTAATTTAGTGTTCCGACTAATTTCTTTCTTATTCCATATGAATTTATTCAATTGACTTCCCACGATACCAGCTTTGCTGATTCTGTTGTCTATTTCTATATTTAGTTTACCATCTTCAGTAAAAATTGTGCCTAAGTAGCTGAAATGTTTTACTTGTTCCACAGGTTCTCCATTCACAACACAGTTGACATTTTCAATGATTCTGCCTATTTTCATTGTCTTTGTCTTTTTATTGCTGACCTTCATACCATATCTATTACAACAGCTATTCAATTTAGTCAGAGAATCTTGCAGACTTGTAGCGGATTTATTTAGAAGTATAACATCATCCGCATAAAGCAAAGAGCTGACATTAACATCTCCAATTTTGATATCAGGTTTAATACCACATTCCTTAATAATGTGATCCATATAGATAATGAATAACAGAGGGGATAATGTACATCCTTGTCACACACCAGATTTAACATTAAACCATCTTCCTGTACTTCCTTCAATTCTAACTGCTGACTCACAACTCAAATAAAGACTAAGTATTGCTTGATATAATGCCCCATTGACACCATATAACTGCAGCGTATTGAATAGCTTCTCTCTTGGCACCTTGTCATATGCCTTTTCCAAATCGACAAAACTTAAATACAGATCTTTGTTATATTCCCATGCTTTCTCGACTATTTGTCGTAAAGTGAAGATCTGTTCCTGACAGCCTCTATTTGGCCTGAATCCAGCTTGTTCTTCACCAAGCTTTTCTTCCACAATTCTTCTCAACCGTTTCTCAAGTATACTCAAGTATACCATTAGAGCAGTGTTAATATCTTCAAGAGTGAAAGGTCGCAAGTATAAAGGGTCTGATGGTCTGTTCTTTTTCAAATATGTAAGTTCGCTTTTTATTTGAAGAGTGTGTTGTTTGTCCTTGGCGGTATATCTTGATGACAATATGTGATGCATATTGGTTAGGAGAAATAGCTGATTGTTCCCAGACAGTCAGGGTGCCATTACCGTGATTTCTTAGAAGGCTCCATGCTTTTCTACTGGAGTGCCAAAAATCGAATCTTTCTACTGTCTCAGTCCATTTCTTCTGTCAGTTGGTGTCAAGCCTGTGAATGAGTTCATCTGCAATGTCAGGATTGCCACACTCTAGGTATTCTTGGTACAGGTTATTACTGTCATCGTCCCATCCAGGGATATACTCCTTCCGGAAGCCTCTTGGTATGGTCTTCTTATCTACAGCTAAAACAGCTCCCACAAATCTCTTGTAATTATTGCTTGTTGGAGGGATCCAATGGACATATTTGTCAAGAGAGGCGGCAAATGTATCCCAGTCGACTTTCTGGAAGTTCCAGCAGGGGGGGGCGTTCGATGGATCTGACAAGGGGTACCTGCAGACCTACCTCTAATATAATCGGTCTATGTTGGCTTCACAGAAAGTTGGAGAGAACTCTTCTTGATATAGGTAATGGTCATCCATTGTTGTCTTGAGTGATGAAGCAGAAGTTGGGGTTGTACTCCCTCTTTCAAGCTGCTGACCTGAAAGAAGATTTATCTATCTTTTGCATTGAAAATTAGGTGCATGTTGTGAATTTCTGCCCATTCAGTCAAAGTCTCTCCGCATTCATTGTTGGAAGCATATTTCCATAGCTTGTGGTGGCTGTTAAAGTCACCTATATGCATCGCAGGATGGTTGTACACTGGTAAGACTTCCACCTGAACAATAACCAGGCTAACAAAGAAATCACGGTCTACTTAAATCACAAATTGCTATGCTACAATGGATTCCTGAAATACCTGGGCATCACTTTGGATAGAACTCTATCTTTTCAACTACATCTCATTAACACAGCATCCAAGCTAAAAACATGAACAATATACTCCATAAACTATGCGGAACAACCAGGGGTGCCTCAGCAACAACAACACTTTGCTGACCTGCAGCTGAATACTGCTCACCCGTATGGATTAACAGTGCCCATGTATACTTGGTTGATACTCATCTTAACACCACTATGGGCCTTATTTATGGAACAGTGAAATCAACCCCAACCTACTGGCTCCCAGTGCTAAGCAACATCCCATATCCACACAACTGCATATCCAACTTTCTTCTCCATGAATAAAGCAAAATCATGGAAATCCAAAATCTTCCAATCCATGAAGACATCCCACCCCCAGAAACAAACAGGCTAAAGTCAAGGCACCCTCCAATCTTAAAATCTCTGCAAGCAAAAAATCTTGCAGAGACAAGTTTCAACATGAAGGAGAAGTGGAAAGAGTCCAGGTGTAATACTTCAATAGGGGACTTCCATGAATTAGTGGACCCAACACAGATGCCTTCGGGTTTTGACCTAACTCAGAAAACTTGGTCTACCCTCAACTGAATCTGCACCAATCATGGCAGATGTGCAGACCACCTTTACAAATGGGGCATGATTGCCTCACCCAGGTGCGACTGTGGATCACCCCGCCAGACAATTAACCATATTATAGTAGAATGTGCCCAACGTGCATACAATGGAAACCTGTCGGACTTCATCCATGCTACACCAAGTGGTTGACTGGATAATCTACCTAGATATTCAGTTGTAGCCTATTCTTGAGTGTCTGTCTTTTGTGACTATTATGTCTTATTACTGTACTTATGTCTATTATTATGTTCATATATATATTAAGGATTAATGTGATGTAACTTTTCATGTGTGAGCCATATGTTAAATAAATAAAATTCCTGTTCATGATGTGAGAAACCTTTATCTGGTCCCTTTCGACTAAAGGTGAGTTACCCAGTCTCGTACAGAGGCAGATGGTTTTTTCTCTTGGAAACTTGGGTTTTTTTGTCCAGAACAGGCAAACCAGCCAGGAAAACACACACAATTGACAGAAAAAAATACATTATAACAAACAGTTTCATATTAGTTTTATAAAATGGTGCCGTACTATCCATATGGGACTCACAGCTGCTATATCATCATATGTTAATTAATTAATTAGCATATGTGAGGGCCTTAGTGAGACTCCATCTTGACCACTGTGCACAGATCTCATTACGTGGACTTCTAGGGGATAAGGAGAAGGTGGAGAGAATCCAGATGCAAGTGAGCAAGATGGTAGGTCTATAGAATGCACCTTATGAAGTTAGGTTAAAGATTTGTGCCTTACAGAAATTAGCCAACAGACAGAAAAGGGGGTGATATGATTATGACATGCAAATTACTGAAGGATTTTTACAAGATTAATACAGAAGAAATTTTTTGGAGCAGCTCTGGTGGTGGGAGATCTAGGGCCACCACACTTGGAAACAGCAAAAGTGTAGTTAGCAGGGATGAGAGGACTAGATTTTTAACTTGGAGAGTGGGGAATGAGTGGAACTGGTTACCAGAGTCTGTTGGCAGATGTGCAGACCACCTTTACAAATGAGGCATGATTGCATCATCCAGGTGCGAATGTGGATGCACCTGGGTGAGCCTTGACTGCGAATGAATTCAAAGTAAAGTATGACACATACTTCATGAATGTTGAATAGTGCTTGGCATAATGTTTATCATTCAGAGAGGTTCTAAGGACTCCATGGAATGCCCATGTAATAATAATAATAATAATAATAATAATAATTAATTAATAAATAAATAATGTGTGTGTGTTTGTATTAGTTACTTCACAATTTCATAAGAACACCAAGACACAGACTAATTTGAGAATCTATTCTGACTTTGATGAAATTACCTTAAAATTAATTTTTTGGTGGATGATTTGTAGTTTCTATGGAATGCGATTTTTTGATGAATTGCTGGTTTGTAAATGAATTCCCTTTGGATAAAGTGCATTTCTGACTAATTGTCTTTTGATGAATTGCTTTTAAGAGAAACTATTGTTCAATTGATGGAATTTTTCAATTTATGCAGGATGGGAAAAGGACAAGAGGGCATCCTTGCAAGCTGAGAATGAATTCTGCTAAGAAGGAGGTAAGAGATCGATTTTTCTCTCATAAGGTGGTGCATGATTGGAATGGAATGTCATTAGATGTTATGAGTGCAAGCAGTGTCAATGAATTCAAGAATAAGTATTAGCTGGTGCATGTAGTATGTGGCCTCCCTCGATGAGTTCCTGACTCCCTGGATGTCTCTCTTAATTATAATCAATTGTTTTTGTTTTGTTTTGTTTTTCAACTTTTTTTATTTGTTGTTAATTTGCCTTTTATTTTTCAAGTTATCTTTCAAGAAACTGTTTTTAGTGATTCTGAATACCACTACTGCATACTTCAAGATTCCATGGAGTCTGAAGACTCGCTGTTGAAACCTGAATATCTGTACAACACCGACCATGCCTCTTTTCTCTGACACATTCATCAACAAACTGTGAATTGACTCTGGCAATGCATTCCACTCATTCACAACTCTCGAAAAGAAAAATTTAACCATCTCGCTATTCACAGTCATATCTGACAGAATAAGATGGGCAACTTCTTGTTCTGTCTCCATCATACCTTGCCTTTTCCACCTATCAACCAATTTTTTCAACTTGCTTTCAATTTATTCTTGCAGGGAGTAGTCATTATCTTCATCACTCACTTCTGAATATTTCAAGCATTTCCCAATCCCTAAAATCCCCAGGCAATCGAACTTATGCGTAATAATCTCATTGTCATTATATCAGTCTTAAAGAGAAATGATAACTTCCTTACCTCTGTTGTTGTTGTTCAATAATTAAGTAATCCTATGCCTTACTTTAACCACTTTTGCAATGTGCCCTTTGAACTTCAACATCGTATTACGAACACTCCCAAATCCCTAGGTTCAATTTCCTGGAGTACATTTTCATTAGCATAACACAATGCTTGTCATCTTTTCATCTCAAAATGCATAACTTTGCACTTTCCATGTTAAACTGATACGGCTATTTTTTTTTTTTTTTTTTTTTGCTTATGCTGCTGTCAGTCTGTTTAAATCATTTGGCAAACTCTCTATATCACTTTGATAAACTACCCAATGTTGCATCATTAGCAAACAAATTTATATTTCTCTGAAATCATTTTTATATATCATTTATGAACAAATTAAACGGCAGTTGTCCAAGCACAGAGCTTTACAGCACATTGCACTGCTAGGTACCATGCATTTTGCTTTTCCATATTCTATGCTTTTGTATCCAGTAGCCATCGATATAACTAGCTTTGTTTCCATCCCCATTTGCTTCACTTTGTGTTCAAGTTCCACGTGGATTCCATTCAAATACCATTGCAAAATCCAGAAGTATCAATGTATAACCATTGCTTTTATCCAAATCAAATATCACAATTATAAAAAAAAGTGAGTAAATTATTATGCATAACATCCATTATAGAGTATCATATTCTTATCCACTCATTCTTGTATTTTGCTTCTGCTAAACTTCTTCAATACCTTTACTGTCACTCTTGAGACCAATCAGTTTATAAATCGCTGCCTCCATTTTAGAGTCAACCTTATGTAATGGAACTATTTTGTCCTCCTTGACTCCATTGGTACTCTACCAGTGCTAAGATTTAAATTAAAGATTATTCAGAGATAATGCCAATTGCTTTGCATGTTCTCCTGATACACTGGCTGATATCCAGTTTACCCTCACAGCTGCATTCACATTCAGATTTTGCAATGTTAAGTAATCGCAATTCATCTGCCTATATTCCAACTGCAATATCTTCCCTGGATGATAGACCTTGCAAAGTAGTCACGTTAATTCAACTGGTTTGTCTGCTCTGTCACCTGCCTGCCACAGCACTCATTAATGTTATCCTTCCATAGTCATTCTACCTTTTATCAATCACAAAAAGATAACATGATTTAGTGAAAAAATAATGACATCAAATAGGAACCACAGAGGTAAAACAGAAGACTCAAGCCAGGAAATTAACTAGTGTAGCAACAATAATAAAACACAAAGAGAGAGAGAGAGACTAGAAAATAGTCTCAATTATTTGCCAGGAGGAGGAGAAATGACTGTGGATGATTGTTAGAAAAATGATGCAGAGTGACCAATGCAGAAGACATAATAGAGTTCTTTTATGGTCACTTTATTATGGTGTTTAATCATAAAGCAGGTTTTATTCCTAGAAGAATGAGCAGGATTGAATGTTTAGAAGTGCAGGAAGCAGAATGTGCTTCGATTACAAACTATCATTTCCTATAGATATTATATACACAAATCTGTTAAAATTTCTTGGGTTATGGTTAATCATAAATAATTTTTAATTATTTTGAGTTTCAAGAAACTTCTTTTCCCTGAAGCCACTGATACTGGTAGGGTTAGATAAATTCTTAAAACAGCTGAAATATTCAGAAATGTGTTATGTAAATTGTTTTCATATATGAAGTTCAACAAATCATGAGGGAATATATCTTTTTTTTTTTTATGAAACGTAAAGTTATGAGTTCCTCGAAAAACACATTTGCATCAATATCATGATCATTTGGATTTTTATCATTGCTTAATTTTAAGTGTAAATCTTTGCAATGTTTTATGATATCTTCCTCCTTCCATTGTTTCAATGCATTAACATTATTATTATTATTTGACACCTCCAGGGAGTCCTAAGACTAATCGAGGGAGGGCACCTGCTCTACAACTCTGTCTCCACCACTCAATCCATCACCTGACTGCAGCTACAACAAAGGCATCCACTGCTGACCACCACCACTAATATTTCCACAGACAATCACAAACATCCATGCCCACAGCAGGATTTGAACCTGCAGCCTTTTTGGCTGGGCAGATATGCTAACCACTCGGCCAGCCAGGCTGGCAACATTATGGATGATTTTAAATATTTTATTATTCTTCTTTAACAACATAAACCTTTGGATTAGAGATGATAGAGTATTGTCTAATATCGTAAAAAAAGAAGTGTATTTTAAAATTATCTTTTGCACTAGTTAGAGGTTCATCATTTGCTTCATAACCAAACATTTTTTTCTTCTTTCTTTTACGAATATCTGGAAAAACTGATTCTACATCCAAATATCTGTCATCTTCTTTGTAAAATTAATAACACTTTCAAAGTTTTGATATGTTCTATAATCTGTTAATTCTTTTGTAATTTGTTCAACACATTCAATAACTGTTTGAAAATTAAATGGATGGTTTTTGCATCATTTTACTGACGACATTAATTTCAGTTAAAATATCATGCCATATAATAATTGAACAGAGAAATTTAAATGAAGTAATTTTTTAAAAAAGATTATTAGCTTGTGCTCTTGATTCGGTATCTTTAGTTGTGTCTTCAGTTATTTCCAAGAGGGCTTGATAAATTTCATGCATGTTAATTTTAAGAGGCTTTATCGATTCTATACAGCTTTTCCATTTTGTATTTGACAATAGTTTTAAAGTTAAATTTTGAATATAAGAATTCAATATAGTCCATTGCTTAGCAGAAGTGGAAAAATAATTGTACAATTTTTGGATAATGCAAAAAAATATCAACTGTTTCAAAAGATATTTTTTGCCACATCATAAACTACTAAATTTAACAAGTGTGTAGAACATGGAATAAAGAAAGCTCTAGAATTTGTTTCAATAATATTTTGTTGAATCCCGTTACGTTTACTAGGCATATTCACATCGTTTTCATATCCTTGGCCATGTAAATTAGAAATATTGAGATTCAGTGAATGTAAATGATTTAAAATAAATTCATATAATCTCTGCCCGGTGGTGTCCTCAACAGAACAATATCCAAAAAAAGTTTGTTAATTTCTATTATGTTTTTATTTTTGATATTATTATTATTAACATTTGGCCTCCATGGAGTCAGAGATTTATCGTGGGAGGTACTCACTATTGCACACAATGCTCACCCAACCATGCCTTAAACGGATTCAATGTGCATACACCTGCAACACAATCAGGCAATACATTCCCCACTCACCAACCTCTCTCTCCATGCAAAGAAGCTACTCATCACTCCTCTGCTCACACCCTCTTTATACAGTTTCCAGCAATGACCTCATCCTACCCCTCCCATTCTATAAAATATCTCTTCCATGTCAACCTGATAACAACTCCAGACTAGCTTATATGTCTCAATCATATCCCCCTCTTCCACCTATTCATGAGGCACTGCAACTTACATTCTCTCAATGTGTCCTCAACACTCCAGATTCCAAAGGGCACTGACCACCTTTGTGAATCTTCTCCGGACCCTTTCCAACATATGCTTGTCACCACGAAAACTAGGTGACCAAATCTCTACACAATAATCCATATGAGGCCTGTTCAAGGCCTCATATGGATAGGAGAAATAGAGAAGTTATGATACAAGATCCTCCGCATCATTGCCATTATCCGATGTAACATCTTCACAACTTGTGCAAAGTGGACCCTGAATTTCAGGTCCTTGTCCACCACGGCTCCCATCGTTGCTTACCAAATCTCAAAACCTTACACTTTGCAACACTGAAGTGACAGATTCACTTACCTGCCCATTCATGCAATCTATTCGAATCTTCTTGTAAGGTCATAACATCCAATTGACTCTGCATTGTCTCCCCAGTTTGACATTATCTGCAAATAGCTGCATATTATTAGTTAAACCCATCCCAATATCATTAACATACAAATTTAACAACAATGACCCCAAAACTGACCCCTGCGGCACACCACTAGTGACATTTCTCTTTCGGGATATACCGCATCCCCGTATACAACTTTCTAATACCTGTCCGACAGCCAGTCACTGATCCAACTCAGAACTCTGTTATCCAATCCCATCTGTTTCAATTTATATAAGAGCTTGTCGTGTGGCAGTCTATCAAAAGCCTTTGCAAAATCTAAGTACATCATTGTATATCCATCTCCCCTATCCAAAGTAATTGTCACAATGTTATAGTATATAAGTAAGTTAGTGAAACATGAACTCTCCTTAACAAATCCATGCTGATAACCACAGAGAATACTGCTGTTATCAATCCATTTCTGTATCTTATTTCTCACCAATCTCTCCAGTACTTTCACCATAATTCCAGATATACAGACAGGCCTATAATTTGAAGCTACAGCCTTATCACCACCTTTATGCAGTGGAACAATTTCACTCTCCTTCCACACCCTTGGAACCTGTGCTGTTGTAAGACTTGAAATAAACAGTCATGCCAATTCTATTGCCAATTCTCTGAATTATTCCCTTAAGATGCATTGTGATATGTCATCAAATCTTATTGCCTTATTGACATCAACCTTATTTATTTCCTCAAATACCTCCTGCTCACTCACAATTCAGCCATCACCTCCTATGTTGTCTACACTTAAGTTCCTCATTATTCCACCCTGATCAGGATGAAATATCCTTATAAATTGAACACTGAATACCTCAACAATACCTTTTGTAGCAGTTACCATACTACCATTTTCATCCATTAACATCACTTTACCATGATCATTCTTCCTTCTGCTTGCCAGGTATCTAAAAAACTTTCTAGGGTTTTTCTTTGCCTGATTTGCCAATTTTTGCTCATACTCTATTTTGTTTTCCTTACTGACTGAGTCATTCTCCTGGCTTGTTATTTATACTCTTCATGTGACTGATTATTACTATTATTCATCTTGTACTTCCTCCAAGCTCCACATTCATTCATTCATTTTAAACCTACCTTATTTGGCCTTCAGAATACATTCACATATTGATGCTATTATATATTTCTTTGTCAGTTCCCATGTTGCGCATTTATTTTCTTATCACTCAACTCATCGCTCCATGTTATAACGCTAATATATATATATATATATATCCTTTCTGAGGAAAGGATATATCCACATCATTTCCTCACAAAAGTTTGCATATAACTAGCCACAACACAGGTGATTACTTCATGATCACTTTCACAAACTGGAGGAATGTGTGAAACCTCCCCTCTCTCAATCACATCCTCTGATGAAATGATTAGATCTAGAACCATCGATCCTCACGTGCCCTCCTTCACATGCTGCCTGAGATAGTTATTTCTCAAGAACTCGAAAAATTCATTTGCCTTATTCCCAAATGCATCTCTTCATTCCGATCTCTACTGCCATAATTAAAATCACCCATAATAAATAACCTTCCTTTGTTCACTAATCCAAGTTGTTTATACATTTCTTCATCACCACCCACCACATTCCCAGGCCTAACACAATATCCAACTAAATATGTCTTCCTCTCAGCCTTCACATTACACCATGCTGCCTCATAACCATTGCTGCTATTTCCCCCTTTCATGTCTACCTTATGTGGACTTAATTCCCTGCTACCATCAGCAGCACTCCCCTCCCTTGTTGCCCTTTCTATCCTCGTGAAAAATACTGTATCCCTCCATTTCTATTCCCATTATGATATCACCTTCATTCAACCATGTTTCACTTATCCCAATGATTTTTGGAGTGAATAAACTCAATCACTATAACGATTCCATTCCCCTTACTTCTGATACTTCTGGGATTTCTAAAAACGCACAGTAGTTCATTTTAAAGTCTATAGACAGTCCTATCCAAGCCATGTATTGGTTGTGATTTCTCCACCACACCTGCCCAATTACCTTTATCA
This sequence comes from Typopeltis vanoorti, assembly GCF_054136105.1. Lineage (NCBI taxonomy): Eukaryota > Metazoa > Arthropoda > Arachnida > Uropygi > Thelyphonidae > Typopeltis > Typopeltis vanoorti. The sequence continues at coordinate 2,481,082 of NC_143555.1, read as the reverse complement.
CCATTTACCACATATATCTGCTCAGTCTCAACTTCCCTACCAACATCGCAATATACTACATCTTCATATACCCACACTCACTGCTGCTTTCAACATCCACTCTCCCTGTTCACCCGAGCTCTCCCTTTCTCTATTCCTCTTGCATTCCCATTCTTTCTTCACCTCTCACACTACTACTACTGTTTCTACTGCCTATCACTTCTGTCTCTTCAGTACCTCTCTCCTGATTTTTCCCTTCATCTTTTTCTTCTGACTCTTGCATGCATCACACACTGTACTTTCATGCAGAACATTTTCTCCAGTACACTCACTCCAAAGCCATTCAAATGCAACCTATCACACCTGTATAATTTCACTCTTCCCTCAAACACATGCCATATATCCACAAACTTCACTCCCTTCTCCTCACAGAGTTCTGCTAACATACCCTTCATGATTTTGGCTCTCTGTCACAAATCATCATTGTCATACCTCGGCGACACACTGACAACCTTTCCTATTGCATTGTTTTATCTTTCTTTCTTCTCAATAGTCTCCTGATATTCGTCCTCACCTCCTTCTTATGTCCACTTAGATCATTCGTCCCTATAATCACGACTAACTCTCTTGCTTGTTTCTTCCTCATGTCCAACACCTTAATTATTCTACTCGTTCTCCCACCTTGGTATCAGACCTTATGTATCCCTCAGTAACTAGCCTTCTTATGGAATCTCCTTATACTGCTATCCTGGAATCACTCACCACCTCTTTTACTCTTTTTTTCTTTCATTCTGTTCTCTTGCACACTTTCATTAGTTTCCATTAGACATGTAACATCACTCCACATATTGCTCATTTCATTTTTCATTTCCAATAACTTTCATTAAATCTTACATTACGACAATTTCACTCTATATCGCTCCTGCAATCTCGCTACCTCTCATTCTGCCACACCTTACTTCCATTTCCTCATTCATACTTTCTTTCGCTCCCTTATCACTAACTTTTACATTTTTGTATTCTTTCACTCCCTTAGTTTCTCTACCTTTCGTTTCATTTCCATTAATCTTAATGTTTCCCATAACTCTTGCTTCTACATCCTTGCATTCTTTCATTCCCTCAGTTTCTCTAGCATTCTTTGCATCGTGGTCCAATAATATATCGCACTTCTGACTAATCCATACTCCAGGAGATTGATGAGGCCAGGGATTTGGGAGTGTTGGTGGATAGGGAATTGAAGTTTAGGGACATTGCAAAAAAGGCTAAATCAGCTCATCAAATCACTTGGCTTCTGAAAAATACTTTAACATGCAGAGACAAACAAGTTGTTGTTCCTCTGTATCGAGCCTTGATAAGACCCCATCTGGACTACTGTGCCCAGTTATGGGCACCAGGGTTTCTTCGTGATGGAGAGGAAGTGGAGAGGATCCAGAGACGAGTGACCAAGATTTGTGAGTTGCAGAAATTGGTCGATAGGCAAAGGAGTGGATGATATGATTGAGACATTCAAATTACTGAAGGGTTTCTATAAGATTGATCCAGAAGATATTTTTGAAAATAGAACTGGTGGTGGTGGGAGGACTAGGGGCCATGCATGGAAGCTGGGCAAGAGTGTGGTTGACAACGGTGTTAGAGCTAGGTTTTTTACTTGGAGAGTGGTGAATGAGTGGAATAAGCTTCCAGAGTCTGTTGTGGGTGCTACGACCATGAATGAGTTCAAGGCAAGGTATGATAGATATTGTGTGAATGTCGAATAGTTGTTCTTGACATGATGTTAGGGCCTCCCTCGATGAGTCTGTCGACTCCTTGGAGTTGCCCAGAATAATAATAATACTTTTTCTTGTCTCTCATTCATTCTCTCTCTCTCTCCCACAAACACATCTCTTACACTCTGCCATGCATACATATTTCACTTGCGACATTGAATCAGTTTTGAAAAGTCTATGTCGCCAGTGTCATTTGACTTTTGTGATGCTCGCCTAGTAGCACAGGTCAATTCTGCATGGTTGACCTCATGACTGCCATGGTGTTATACTTAAAAAGGCAATTTAGACTAATTAATCTGGCAAAATTCACACCAAAAATATCACGCAGACACATTTCATTATCAAAAATAGATAATAAAATCCTAAAATTCATGAAACACTGCCAATTATTATTCAAAATAGCACTTATCTTTACAGAGCTCTTTCTGACACTAGTGTACAGTTGAATCAAGAATTATGGGGTTTTCCATAATTTTCCATTCTGAACCATGTCTAAAATTTGTTTCTGTATACCTTCGGAAATCATATGAATTATTTCTTTCTGTATACTATTTCATAAATAATGCTCAATATTCTTTTTCTCAGATGTTTGAATGTGACATAAATGTTCAGATATTATTGTATCAAATTTTGCAATTGTTTCTATTGATTTTAAAAAATTCCCATCATCATAGTCATAATTTTTTTAGATCATCCTCTAAAAGCTATACTCTTTCATGATAAATACTGGATTATGTATATTAATGTTCAATAACGGATTGCCAATATATTTTTTTTTCCCGGTATTACAGAATCTCTGTTCTCTTATGTTAATCGTACTTTTGTTACTTAAAGACATTTTAAGTTCGCTGTATTTTGTACTATTTTTTAATATGTATGGCACTTGTTTCATGTTTTTTTTTTCAATATATGTAATAAATGTAGCCAATCATTACAGCCACGTTCATTGCTAAGTGTTGCTATATGATCAAATAACTTACAAAAAAAAAAAAAAAAAACTGAATTATTTTGTGATATCGAGTATATCAAATAATTTCTATTGAATTTTTTTGGAGTGTTCTAATATGAGTCAGAAAATTTTTGACCATCTTTAGGAAAATTATATTTAATTATCTGCCAAGGGGAATTTTCTACTAAACAATCTCTTATTTTTATCGATACATTTTTGGCCAAGTACCTAGATTGTTTGCATCAAAATTTAAAGCAGAGCTTCATAATTTGGTGTTTTTTGAAAAAGAATCTGAATTATATTCATCTTCTAATGTCCTAGGACAGCTATCAGCTTCTACTTCTTATGAAGTCACAGCATTGCTACCAGCTTCAGTTTCTACTGATGTTACTGCAACACAGGCACCAGCTTGAACCCCAGTAGACAAAATCTTTCATTTCTTTTCTAAATGTGATGTTTCTGTAGTCAAGAATTTATCTAAGGAACCAGTTCAATTTGCAATTTATTTCTTTGCTCTTTTTTTTCCCTGTATAGGACTCCAGACAAAAGTTGTTTTTTTTTTAATAATAATAATAATATTCTTTTTCTGACATCCACAATTCAGTATTTAAAATTTAAATATAATTATTAATTTTTTTAATTTTCATGATGGGTTGGGTTATATATAAATGAATTAATTAATTAATGGATTGATAAACAATATTCGAAATCAATATTAAACACATTAATTTCTCAAGCACTATGCTACAACCTTTTTACAATATAATAAATATCACTTACCCTTAGGATTATATTTGCACGGTTCTCTTGAAAAACAGTCAATTAAAATATATGTAAGCTCATGCAAGACATACAATAACACAATGACAATACCAGATGTGTGCAATAATAGCAATACTATGTCTAAATGAAAACAGGCCAGATACATCATACGGGCATTGCATATATAATTCTGAGATTCCTTAAATGGTGCCATAAAAATAAATTTTATTATACATATAATCAATCAAAATGCCACCCCTTTGATTAGCCATCCTTGTGCAATGAACAACCTGCACACTTACATGTGGCAGCCCTGCTGACAGATATCACAGATTTGTGTATTGGAAAACAGTGGCAAGGGAAAGAAAAAAATCAGAAGTGTAGTTTCACGGGACTCAACACTGGGACCTTTGTTGTTTAACCTTTATGACAATGATATTTTTTACTAGATTGTTTCTCAAGCACTATGCTACACTATAAGGGAGATATTTGAATGCTTGCAAATAATGTGAGGCTGAGAAGGGATATTAATAATAGTGCTGATAATGTGTCCCTTCAAGAGGATTTGAAACAAACTGAAAATGTGAACAAATGAATAAAGATATCAGTTCAATGGAACTAAATCTTAGTTCTTATAACTGGGATCCACTAATGGGATGTTGCATACTTTATGAAACTATGCTAGAGGAGGCCATGGATCTTGGAATGATGGAGGATAGAAATTTGAAGATTAGGGAATATTTCATGAAAGTGGTGAAGCAACCCAAGAGTGCTGTAATGCTGAGAAGGACAGTGAGAATAGGAGAATGTACAGAGATGGATAATAAAAATGATACTGGGACTTGCAATGTTAGTTATAAGCATAGACTGAAGGCATGCAGATTGCAGAGTTTGGTAGAAGACGATGCAGAGATATAACTGAGACATTTAAGCTGTTTAGCATTATCAGAATGATACTGGGGAAATATTTCATATGGTAGCATAAGGAGAAGGATCAAGAACAAGCCATCCCTGGAAGTTGCGAAAAGAAGTGGTAAGTAAGCAGTGAGAAGTCATTTCTTTACATACACAGTGGGTGGACTATGGAATGGAATGTATAGACAGTGAAGTTTAAGGAGTGGTGTGATATATTGTGTTAATAAAGATGAACCTTCCATAAAGAGTGCGACTCCATGGAGATCCTGAATAATTATGTTCCATCTTCATTTGCATGTTAGCCTCAATGTCCTATCATGCCAAGTAACTTGGCTTATTTTAAACATAATCAATTTTCTCAATAATCAATACACTATGCAGACAGGATATTATGGTTGTCAACTGTCTGTGTTCTCCTGGCCAGTTTGCCTGCATGCAGGATGAACAACTGCATTTCCAGAAAGAAAAACCCCTATTTCCATATAAGAACTGCTAACTCAGTTTCAGTTGAAAAGCCCTGATAAAATTTCTTCATGACTTGGAAGGAATTTCAATCCAAGTCTTTCCAGCCAAAGTGCATTATTAAAACCAATCAAGTTAAACAGGCTCCTGTATAATAATGTTATGTTATATAATCCTTCTTAGTAACATCCTTGCGAGAAGGCAAAATGTCTAATTTTATAATTATTTCTTTTAAGGTTACACGGTGATCAGCATTCATATTTATAAATTTAGGGACATAAAAACATGTGTTGAAAAGATTATTTTATTAATTACTAATAAAATAAAACTTGATGTTTTTCCCCCTGTATCGAGGTCATCATCAGAAGGATACATATGTATAAGGAACCAAGCTACATGCTCTAGCCCTGTATACCGGTAAACTAAATCTATGTAGTTAATTAATCTTTTTCCTAGCCTGACCTCTAGTGATAATAAATAAAATAAAATAAAATAAAAATAATAAAAAAAATTTTTTTTAATAAAAAAATAATAATAAATAATAAAAAAATAATAATAATAATAAAAAATACAACTACAATAAACTGCTAAAGTCCTCATGTATTAATATTCTTCTGAATTTACACAGTTCTAATTGTTATAATATGATTTCCTTCAGTTGCTGTTGAATGTTACAAACACTTAACCAGGTTGTCTTCTTGTAGTGGAATTTTTCTTCTGCTAGTTTAGGTTGTTTTATACAGGTTGTAGATGGGTTCTCCACATTCTTGGAATGGTTAGGCCATCATTTTTGTTGAGATTTCGGTTATGTTTGAGCATTTCACAACTCTTTAAATTTCCTCTCAAACCAGGTTTTGGCGCAGTGTAGGGACTTGGTATTTTTCTAATCAATTCTGTGGTATGTTTGGAGTGCATGGTCAGAAAGGCTGGTTTTTCCAAAATGGAGATATTTAATGTGTCGTTTGTGTTCGTCTTGTCTAACTGGGATAGTTTGCCCTGTTTCCCTTATGTATGGTATGTTACATGTGCATTGTATTTTGTATACCCCTGGGTGGGCTAGGTGTGAAAGATGATCCTAAGAAGAACTGAGTAGGTGTCTTAACTTATTCATGATACTAATACCTGAATAAGTTAAGACACCTACTCAGTTGGCAGTCCGCCAGGCGGCGTCGGTGTGCTCTCCAATTTACCGCTATTGCGAGTGTATTTCCATCGAAATTAACCATCAAATGGAAACCAAACAGCGGTTACTGAACAGCAGAATACTTCAGTACAAACTGTAAGTACCTATAGCGTATTAATCCAATTATTCTTCTTCCAATTCTAAATCAGCCACATGTAAGCGCACGATGCTTACCGTATGCAGCAAAGATGGTGGCATCAAAAGCCAATGGCGAACAAGCACCACATGTCTCGCCAGCTCAGTGCCTTCAATCGATACTGACATACCTACTACGTGCTGCAGCTGCAAAACTGGTGGCCCAGACAGAAAAAGGGGCATATTCTGCGAGTTCTGTTGCCACTGGTTGCATGCTTCCTGCGCGAAAATTGATGAAGCTGCACAAAAGCTACTTATTGAACTTAACCAGCCGTTCTTCTGTTTGCTGTGTCTCCCTTCGGTAAAACAACTACTGAACATAGGTAAACGTGTCGAAAACCTCAAACAGCACATCAGTGCTTTAAATGAAACTTTTACCTCCAAAATACGGGCAGTCAAAACTAAGCTAGAACAAATTGAAAACCAGGGAAATGCAAGCTCCACTCCGCCAGCGAAAGAACTTCGCGATCTAATCGCAGCAACGGTAAACGACTTGATGGAGGCTAAACAAAAAACTCAACGCCATCATTTTGAATTTCCCAATGGAAAACGGAAAATCATTACAAGAGGATATCAACAAACTCGCTGAAGAATGTGACATCGATCCTAAGAATATCATCAGATGTTACCATTTCTGGCCTATAAATAAAAGGAAGGATGGTACGAACTTCCCGCGCCTAGTAAAAGTGACTTGCGACATGCCAACAACCTCATCAAAAATAATAACAGTGATCAACAACAAGTTCGAAGACACCTGCCCTCAATCATGCATACGTGCACAACCAGACCTATCATTTGCACAAAGGGAACAAAGACGCCAGCTTCGAAGACAACTCGAAGAAAAATGTCAAAACGGTGACAACAACTGAACCATCGACTACAGACAAGCTAAACTGGTGAAAAAACCAAGTGATGCCACTAGCAGCCACCAAGGAGACCAGCATACAGGCACCGCATAGGAAATGTGCAAGATCCATGCGGCCCAACATATGACACACAAAACCCTACACCTACACAAAACACTTCACCAACATCTGTGGCCTAAACTCCAACCTGAATAGTGTCCACTACCACCTACAGTCTACTAAACCCCACCTACTCTTCCTGGCAGAAACACAAATCTCACCTCCCCACAACACCATTTATCTCAACCTTCCAAACTACTCACTCTTCAACAACTTTCGTCCCAAGGGTGGTGTCTGCGCATACATCCGCTCTGACATACCTTACCAGAGAGCAACCAACCTAGAATCACCCAACTTTGACCTCCTTTGGTTGAAAATATCCCTTTCCCACTCAGTCCAATTCATCAGCTGTCTCTATTGCTCCCCCAACACAACCAACCACCCTGAGCTCTTTAATTTCCTCTCCCTAAAAATCGACTTTCTCCAATCCCACTTTTCCCAACAGCGAAATCATTCTTCTAGGAGATTTTAACATCCACAACACTAGCTGGCTTTTCTCCTCCAGTTGTACAGATCTTGCAGGCAGAGATGCCGAAACATTTGCCATCACTAACAACTGTACACAACTTGTCCAAATGCCAACCAGAATACCAGTTAACCCAAACCACTCCCCAAACACCCTAGATCTCTTCCTCACCAATGACCCCTCCAAATACACAGTGAAAGTAGTGAGTCCCCTGGGCAATTCTGACCACAACCTAGTGCTCATCTCCTTCTCCATGCAACAACGTTTACACAGACACGCCGAAACAAGAGTAGTTTGGCACTATAACAGTGCCAAGTGGGACAGCCTCCGCAACTTTTATGCCATATTCCCATGGTTGGACTATTGCTTCCGGCCTTCCAACCCAAACATATGCACTGAGCTTATTACCAAAGTAATCCTCACCGGCATGAATACATACATTCCACACAGCACCTGAACTGCCATTCCCTAACAAAGCCCTGGTTCTCCAAAAGAAGTGCCAAGGTTGTTGAGATGAAACACCAGACATACCACAACTGGCTGAAATCAAGAACCCCATCCTCCTTCAAAGCTTATACTGAAGCCTGTAATAAATGCAAAAAAAACAATCAACACTTCTAAAACAGAGTTCGAAAGAGCAAAAAGCAGGAAATTAGCAGCCTGTCCAAACGGCAGCCGAGCCTTTTGGTCTCTCACCAAAGCAATTGGCCGTAATTTCTACCCAACACTATTCCCACCCCAATGGCTCTACTGCATCATCACCCACAGAAAAAGCCAATCTTCTGGCCTCATACTTTGCTTCAAATGCATGCATAACTGACAATGGTAAATGTCCCCCAACCATTCCAGACACCCAACATACAATGCACCCCATATCCTTTTGCCAGGATGAGATCAGAAAAATACTGTCCAAATTAGACACAAAAAGTCTCCTGGTCCCGATGGCATTCCCCCAATTGTTCTGAAAGTTTGCACTCCAGAACTGACCCATATCCTATGTCACCTATATATACACTCCTACTCCACTAAAATCTATCCCACAAACTGGAAATTGGCCTATATTCAGCCCATCCCCAAGAAGGGTGACAGGTAACTGCCATCCAATTATCGCCCTATCTCGCTTACCTCAGTCCTGTCGAAGGTAATGGAAAAAATCATTAATTCCCAACTCCTACACTATCTTGAAGACACTCACCAAATAAATGACCGCCAGTATGGATTCCGCCACTGCCGATCAACAGGAGATCTACTCACATACGTCACCCATCTCATGATAAAGGCTATGGAGAGATTTGGCAAATCTCAAGTGGTTGCATTAGATATCTCCAAAGCCTTTGACCGGATCTGGCACAAAGGCCTACTACCATCATTTGGTCTGACCCAGGGCTTCTGTAGGTGCATCGCCAGTTTTCTGTCTAGACGCACACTCTGTGTGATGGTGGACGGCTCCCTATCCTCTCACCACTCAATTAATGCTGGGATCCCCCAAGGTTCTGTCCTCTCACCAACCTTCTTCCTGCTATATATCAATGACCTACTACAATTGACCTCCAACCCAATACACAGTTTTGCAGACGACAGCACACTACACTCTTCGCTTGCATTTGGTAAGCCTTACCCTACCCAACTCACCTCAACCTAAAGCACATCAACCACCGCGACCCTCAACTCTGATCTCCAAGCAATCCTCCAATGGGGTTCAGATAACCTCATAAATTTCAATGCCAATAAAAACCAGTTCTGTACTATTTCCCATAAAAAATAACCATTTTTTCCCAATATCCTTTTTAATGATACCCAAATCTCTAGACAGTTTGAGATCTCACTCCTTGGAATCACCCTCACATCAAACCTCTCCTGGCATAAACATATCTCAAACATTGCATACTCCGCCTCAAAAAAACTAGGATTTCTCTTTTGCTCAAGACGTTACTTCACCCCCAAACAGCTATTAACATTATACAAGTCACAAATCCACCCAACTATTGAATACTGCTCTCATATATGGGGTGGGGCCCAAAAAGCTCGACTCAATACAGAGGAGAGCAATTAGACTTATCAATGATCCATCCCTTACCAACCCCCCCCCCCCCCCCTTTCACGCAGATGTATGGTCTCTGCAGTATGTATATTCTACAAATATTTCCATGGTAAATGCTCATAGGAAATATCATCAATAATTCCTCCACTCAGTACTAAACTCATTGGAACACGTACAGCTGCTGCACAACATCTCTTCACAGTTCATGAGAAACAAACAAACAGAACAAGTTTCTTTTCCTCTTCCTTCATCCCTGCAACTTCTGCACTGTGGAACAGTCTTCCATATGTTGTGTTTCCCAAGGAATACAATTTAAAGTCATTCAAATCAAATGTAAACAAACTCCTCCTTTCCCAACCCACCACCCATACACAGTACTAATTTACTATAGGTTGACCAACCAACCTCCTGTGTATGGGCTCAACATTAAAAAAATTAATTGGAAAAATACCAAGTCTCCACACCGCACCAAAACCTGGTTTGAGAAGAAATTTAAAGAGTCATGTGAAATGCTCAAACATAACCCAAATCTCAACAAAAATGATGCCTAACCATTCCAAGAATGTGAAGGATCCATCTACAATCTGTATAACAATCTAAACCAGCCGAAGAAAAATCCCACTACAAGAAAACCTGGTGAAGTGTTTGTAACATTCAACAGCAACTGAAGGAAATCATATTATAACAATCAGAACTGTGCAAATTCAGAAGAATATTATTAAACGAGGACTTTAGCAGTTTATTGTAGTTGTATTTTTTTATTAGTTTTTTTTTATTATTTATTTATTTATTTAATTTTATTTTTTATATGTAGAGGTCAGGCTAGGAAAAAGATTAATTAACTACGTAGATTTAGTTGACCGGTATACAGGGCTACAGCATGTAGCTTGGTTCCTTATACGCATGTATCCCTCTGATAATGACCTTGATACAGGGGTCGAAACATCAAGTTTTATTTTATTATTAATTAATAAAATAATATTTTCAGCATGTGTGTTTTTGTGTCCCTAAATTTATAAATATGAATAATTTTATAATTAGTTATGCCTCAATTACTCAGTACTTTATACATGTCAGTAAAAGTCAATGAGATCATATTAAACTCTGAAGATTCTTTCAAGTAGTCTTTTGCAGTCATTTTTCATATTAATTATTTTGTAGTTATACAGTTAGAAGTCATCCATGTCAACCATACATTTTGGTTTTCATTCGTAGTGTAAAAACAAATTTTTCAAATAAGATAACTCCTTTTTATTACTTTTTTTTATATTTGGAATTTTAATTATTACTTAGGATAAAAAAATCTGACTATATCTTACACATTTTGAATTGCCTACAAAAAATGTTCTTTAATTAGAATTCCAAAATTTTCAATAGCGCTAAAAATCAAAATTATACTTTTGACACATGCATACACCCTTTTCCTCCCTTAACTATCCTATTAATTTATTTATTCATTTCTTCTTCCTATATGCATGAAAGCTCATATCAATTTTAAAAAAATATTTTAAATATCAAAAGAAATCTTTTCCTTATGATCTCTTAAAACACACATGATCTTTAAAACAAAAGAATTCATAAATAAATAAATAAATAAATAAATAAATATAAAGTATAGCTGTCCATGTGATTAGCCTAGTGGCTGTGTGCTTTGCAACCATATGCCTGGGGAAGGAGTGACGTAGGTTCGATTCCAGTCAGTGACGTGAGGAGCTGAAGGATCATCCTCAGCCATAGTTAGCTGGTCTTGGGCATGGACGGTAGGGTTTTTCCCCAGTTTATCCTTGGGTTTCTCATCCCACAAAGAAGGCAAACTGGCCTTGAGAACTCAACACTACAGGACATAGGATACACCAAGGCATAGTGCTGACCACCTTATCCTGTGAATGGATTGAGGTCCAATGATTAATGAACCCTCGACACCACAAGGTAAAAGAGGGTATAATGAAGATGAGATGAGATAAAGTATAGATAAGAGAAACATCTCAAATGGATTAAAGAATTAAGCATGAAAAACATTAATATTTATAATATTTGTATTTAGTTATCATAATCTGAATATTAATCATTGTACAGTGATGTTAAATATCAGTCCCTGGTTCATAATCATTTTTCATACTATCAATATAATATAATATATTTTATTACCTCATCATCAACTGTAAAATCTGTACTTCTTTCACCTAGGAGGGAATATTTTATTATTCCAAAATCACCAGCATCGGCATCAGTAGAGATTACAGTAGTAACAACTGTTCCTTGAGGTGAATTTTCTTTTAAATTCACACGATAAGCTGACTGCAATATACAGAAGGAAAATAATTATATATTTTTTGATTGAATAAAATGAGCAGCAAAAAAAAAAAGTAATCAGATTGAAATATAATAAAAATGAGGATACACAGAGCAAAATATTTATTGTTTTCCTCAAATGGGATTTGAGAGAATGAATATACTGATCAGAGTGTTTATGGAAAATCTGGAGACTTGCAGACTCATTTTCTGTGGACAGTATTCACTTCTAATTTCATCTTTTGTATTTATGTATCTCATGCATTGCTTACTTTGAAGAGTCCTTGATTCCTTGAAGATCTCAGATGATAATAATCATTTGATATCAATTAATAACTATCATATTAACAACTCTTCGAATGTCAATTTCAACTTCAGTTTTAAGCTAAATGAAAAAAAAATTGTTAATGTCTGGTGAGAGGACCGGAAAGATTGTAAGCCCCCATTTTTTTTAAAGCAAAATGGAAGAAGTGAAAGGGTATGATGGTTTTCATATGGACAGAAAGAAAAAGAAGAGGGAGTGGGAGTGTTGCTAATGATAAAACGCAAATTATGTCTGTGGACCATGCATGTGGACCAAGTGGAGATGCAAGAGGAAAATACTGACAATAGTTTTGGGTCAGCATGGTGTGTGGAAATTGACAAGAAGACATAGTCATGTGCTTCTATAGCCCAGAGAATGTGGAGAGTGGTGATGTAGAAATGTATAATCAATTTGACTTGGTGAATACAGGAAGGGTGATTTTAATTATGGTAATATAGACTGGAATGGTAATACAGTATAATGGACATGGTATAATATAATATAATGGTAATATAGAATGGAATGGTAACATAACTGGAATGAAGAGATAGCATTTGGGTATAAATTTTTCAAAAAAATTAATTTCTTGAAACAACCATCTTAGGCAGTATGCCAAGGTTAAGAAACTTAGATCAAATCACTTCATCAGAGCATACAACTGTAAGTGCAGTGTCACATTCCTCCCCAAATGTTGTGATCACGTGGATGATGACCAGGATCCTTTCCTCACAGTCATGGAGACTCCTGTGAGGAAAGGATATATGTGGAACTACAGGGCTGAGTAAATGAGAAGCTATAAGGGATGCTTAAGGGTCAAAGCTGTATAACTGAGAGGAGACCTCCACATAGCCTTTAAAGGAATGTGGAGAACCGACCAGGGCTTCTGACCTAATGTCCAATCCTCACCTTCTCGTGGTGCACCCTGTTGGGTATCTACTTGGATACTGAACGGACGAGGATGGGCTGGCAATTTGGGATTTAGCCGACCAAATTGTATTCTTATTGGTTAAACCAAAATAAAAAATGATGGTACAACATGACAAAATTTCATGCCGGCTGGGGCGTCACCCGGTTAAACAAGGCCCCCCGTTGTTTTAACCAGGGAACCAGGGTGAACAGTGAAAAGTCAGCTACTGGAACAAATCTGAAAACAAACCGGAACTCAACATCACCAGAGTTAAAGATCGGTACTATCAATGTAAGAAGCCTGAATAGAAAAGAAATGGAGCTAGCTGAGGAATTAGATAAGTACCAGATCGACATAATAGGGGTGACTGAAACAAAAAAGACCAAAACTGGTGAGATCTTTCTGAGCAATAAATACAAAATGTTATATTCAGGCAATGACAATCAAGGAAATATAGTAGCCATAGTATTCAACACAAAATACGAGGCTAATCTTCTTGAATGGCAGTCAGTCTCAAGTAGAGTAATGTGGGCAAATATGAGAACGGGGAACTGGACAATGAGATTTATTTGTGCCTATGGTCCCACAGAAGGTTCTACTAAGGTAGAAGTCGAGGAATTTTTTGAGGCTTTAGAAAAAGCAACTGACACAATGAAAAATGAAAAGTTGGTCCTTGTTGGAGATCTAAATAGCAGAGTAGGAAATGATTGTGAGACATACAAAAATATTTTGGGAAAATTTGGAGAAAAGAGCAAAGCTAATAATAATGGCAAATATCTGTTGGATTTCTGCTCAGGACATGGACTGGTTATTACTAACATCATGTTCCAACATAAAAATGTGCACAAATTCACATGGAGAGAAGAGGCTAGGAATAAGAAAAGTCTCATTGACTATGTTATTGTTGATAGTGATGTTTTCTCTCCTGGTGCAGGACACCAGAGTGTACAGAGGATTTGAAATTGGAAGTGATCACTATTTAGTCTTGAGCAGGATAAAATTGAATTTCATATTGAAAAGAATAACATGTAAGAAAGTTTTAAAGCGAATAAAAGTTGAGCAGCTCTCAGTTGTGAACTGTAGACTAAAATACACAAAGATTATTGAAGAAAAAATGAAAGAGTTTGAGAACAGGAATCAAACCTTGGAGATTCAGTGGCAAACTCTGAAAAAAAACATTGATTGATTCTGCCAGAGAGGCATGTGGTGAGGTTGTCTGTAAGAATAAAAAAATCAGAACTCCCTGGTGGACACAGGAAGTTAAAGAGGCAGTGAAGGAAAAGAAGAAAGCATATCAAAAGTTCCTGTCAAATAAGTCAGCATGTGCTCTTAGAGAATATAGAGACAAATGCAAGAATGCTAAACACTGTGTAAAACTAGCTAAACAAAAGTCATGGGAAGACTTTGGCAAGAATGTAGAAAATAAATATCAAGAAGGTGGCAAAATATTCTGGAGGTTGTTGAAGAAGCTTAGGAATGGCGGAAAGAGTGCTGTAAAAGGAGTTAGAGATGATAAAGGTGACATGAAAACGGGAGAAAAAGATATCCTTGTAGTAAAAAACACTGACCAGGCATGCAGTCAGGAATACATATCCATACTTGAAGTAGAAAAAGCCATCAAAGGCTTGAAATGTGGAAAGGCAGCAGCAGTAGATGATATTCGACCAGAAATGCTGAAGTATGGTGGTATAAGAGTCTTACAGTGGCTCCACTGCATAGTTCAGAAAGCCTGGACAGAGGGACGAATTCCTGATGATTGGAGTAGAGCTCTCATAGTATCCATATATAAAAAGGGAAATAAAACTGCATGTGAGAATTACAGAGGTATTTCCATACTGAGTGTTCCTGGCAAGATCTATACAAGTATACTTGAGAAACGGTTGAGAAGAATTGTGGAAGAAAAGCTTGGTGAAGAACAAGCTGGATTCAGGCCAAATAGAGGCTGTCAGAATCAGATCTTCACTTTACGACAAATAGTCGAGAAAGCATGGGAATATAACAAACATCTGTATTTAAGTTTTGTCGATTTGGAAAAGGCATAGGACAAGGTGCCAAGAGAGAAGCTATTCAATACACTGCAGTTATATGGTGTAAATGGGCATTATATCAAGCAATACTTAGTCTTTATTTGAGTTGTAAGTCAGCAGTTAGAATTGAAAGAAGTACAGGAAGATGGTTTAATGTTAAATCTGGTGTGATACAAGGATGTACATTATCCCCTCTGTTATTCATTATCTATATGGATCACATTATGAAGGAAAGTGGTATTAAACATGATATCAAAATTGGAGATGTTAATGTCAGCTCTTTGCTTTATGCGGATGATGTTATACTTCTAAATAAATCCGCTACAAGTCTGCAAGATTCTCTCACTAAATTGAATAGCTGTTGTAATAGATATGGTATGAAGGTCAGCAATAAAAAGACAAAGACAATGAAAATAGGCAAATCGCTGAAAATATCAACTGTGTTATTAAAACACTTAAGGAATAGAACAACGTAGTTAAGGATATAAATTAAATTAAACTTTAATAAATATTTTCCGATATTTCGGCAACGTCACGTTGCCATTTTCTAAAGGAACTTACAAAAAAGTTACGTGCACTTAGGCACTACAACACAGAAACTGGGAATGAAGAGATGAAGCTATTGTTCTCCTAACAGTCCTCATGGTGCCCTCTAGCGGGCTAAGTAGGTGTTCTTGGCCAACGGCCAAGAACACCTACTTAGGTCTGCAGATGTAGGCCTACAGATGTAGGCCTCCCAAATTTGGGGCAGTCGCATACAACCAAATTTGTTGAGGTTTGGAGAATTTCTTAGGGCTGAGGCTGATTCCATAAAGAGTCTTTCAAATTTGTATTTGCTACGGTGTATCACTGTAGCTTTCTTCTGGAATCTGGATACATGCCACCGTATTCTGTGGCATGTATCCAGAGCATGGTCCGCAAGCCCAGAATGACTGTATTTGTGAAAATGGATGTAGTCCTTGTGTTCCGAAATTCTGATATTCGCTGTTCTGCCTGTTTGGCCAAAGTAAGACAGTTTACAACTGCAAGGGAACTGGTAAACACCAGGTAGGTCTAGGGGAAGTGGTTGGTCTTTAGTGGAGCGGATAAGGGATGCCGTTTTTCTGTAAGGTTTGTAACAGGAGGTCAAGTCAGGTCATGCTTTTTTAAGATTTTGGTAATCTTTTCCGAGGTGCCTCAGATGTAGGGAATGGTGATGGATTTAGAGTAATCCTTGTTGGGGGGGGTAGCCATTGGCTGAGAAAGTGTTGAGGATGTGATTTAGTTCAGTGTTTAGGGCCAAGTCATTTGAACAGATTAGTTTAGCCCTGTTGTATAGTGTTTTCACTACTCCATATTGTTGTGAGGGGGTGTGGTGGGAATGTTGGTGAATGTATCTGCCTGTATGGGTGGGTTTTCTGTAAACTGAGGAAAACCAAGGATCCATTAGGCTGGCGGGTGACTAGTGTGTCTAGGAAAGGGAGGCTGTTGTTTTCCTCTTTTTCCAGAGTGAATTTGATTCTGGGGTGTTGGTTGTTTAAGTGTGTTAAGAAGGAGAGAAGTGTTTCAGAGCCATGTGGCCAAATAGCGAACACATCATCAATGTAGCGAAGCCATATGGTTGGTTTTTGTGGGGCAGAGGGTAAGGCTTTTTCTTCAAAGGTCTCCATAAAGAAATTGGCCAAGGGTGGGGAGAGTGGTGAACCCATGGCTGTCCGCTCTATTTGTTTGTAGAATTTTCCCTGCCAAACGAAATAGCCTGAGTTCATTGTGAACTGAAATAAGGCTGAGATATCGGGAGAAAATTTAGCTTGGATTAGCTCTAAAGTTTCTTTGAGTGGGACATTTGTAAATAAAGAGGACACATCAAAGCTGACCATTATGTCAGTATGTTGGAGTGTACGGTTTTCTATGCTGGCTTTGAAATGGGCTAAGTTTTTTATGTGTGATGGTGTGTTGCCAGTATAGTGTGTGAGCTCTTTGGCCAAATGTTTAGCTAATTTGTATGTGGAGGAATCAATGCCATCCACTATGGGATGTAATGGCACATTTTCTTTGAGTATTTTTGGGAGTCCTTAAATACGGGGGGTATAGAGTTAAACGGCTTTAATCTGTTGGTAACTTCTACAGGCCAAGAAGTGACTCTCTTAAGGAGCCTGTGAAGTTTTCTAATTTGAGAGTTGGTGGGATTGTAATTGATAGGGAGGTAAGTGGCCTGATCTAATAGAAGAGCATTCAGCTTACCTGTGTAGTCCTTTTGGTTAAGTACTACAGTTGCATTTCCCTTATCCGCTTTGGTGATAACTAATTCTTTATTATTCTTCATTTCCTGTAGAGCTTTATATTCCTTGTTTGATATGTTGGTTTTTGGTGGTCTTGCTTTGGAAAGGACACAGGCTACATCCAGTCTTACACTGTTGGCGACTTGATGTGGAAGGTGGCAGATTCCGCGCTCGATCTGGATCATAATATCCTCACTAGGTATTTTATTGGGAGCAATGGCGAAGTTGTGTCCACGTGACAGCGCGTTGAGTGCTTCAGGCTTCAGGGTGACTGAAGAAAGGTTGATTACCGTGTTGGTAGCAGGTTTTGGAAAGACGGTAGAGTTCTTTTTTAATTTTTCGAACTTTTTCATCTGTCGGCCTCGTATTTTTTAAAATTCTTTTTCGACAGCGGTACATGAGACGTCATGTAAAATCGACCAAAGCTCGTGGTTCAAAGTGCGCGAAAGCTCATTGGCCAAGAACACCTACTTAGCCTGCTAGAGGGCACCATGAGGACTGTTAGGAGAACAATAGCTTCATCTCTTCATTCCCAGTTTCTGTGTTGTAGTGCCTACGTGCACGTAACTTTTTTGTAAGTTCCTTTAGAAAATGGCAACGTGACGTTGCCGAAATATCGGAAAATATTTATTAAAGTTTAATTTAATTTATATCCTTAACTACGTTGTTCTATTCCTTAAGTGTTTTAATAATGCATTAACCAACGTATAAGCCTGTCTACGAGATGTCAACTGTGTTGTGAATGGAGAACCTGTGGAACAAGTAAAACATTTCAGCTACTTAGGCACAATTTTTACTGAAGATGGTAAATTAAATATAGAAATAGACAACAGAATCAGCAAAGCTGGTATGGTGGGAAGTCAATTGAATAAATTCATATGGAATAAGAGAGAAATTAGTCGGAACACTAAATTAGCTGTATACAAGACAGTGTTCAAACCAGTTTTAACTTATGGATCTGAGAGCTGGGTCAGAAGTAAAATACTTGACCAAAGACTGGAGACCACAGATATGAGAGTCCTGAGAAAGATTATAGGCGTGAACAGATGGCATCAATGGCAATATCATATTAAAAATGAGAATATTAGGAAAGAACTTGACATTGTCAGCATCCAGGAATGTGTTAGCAGAGCTAATCTCAGGTGGTATGGTCACTTAAACAGAATGGGCGAGGAAAGATTAGCAAAACAAGTGTTCTCTACCAGGTTGGCAGCAAAACGACCCAGAGGAAGACCAAGATATAGGTGTATTGATATGGTACAAAGTGCTTTAGACGACAGAAATATAAGATCTGATAATGTTGGAGTCTTGACAAGTAACAGACTGATTTGGAGGAAAATTGTAGATAGGAAATTAATAATGATGTAATTTTTTTCATATAGTACTATCATATCCTGTACACCCCTTGAGGGTACATCACAGGAATTTGATGATGATGATGATAACATTAAATGAGGAGTTAAATGAGAGGGAGATAAATGCTGTGTAGAAACTGCCAAGAGATATTTAACAACAATGTGAATATATTCAGAAGGTCAAAAGGCTGAATAAGGTAAGTAGCAAATGGATGAATGAAGGGATTAAGAACAAAATCTGAAAGAAGAGGATACTGTGGAGACAACACAAGATGAAAAATGGCAGCCATTATTTGCACGAGAAGTATAAAGAGCAGGCCAGGATTTCTGCTCATACTTCATTTAGTAAGGACAGAAAAAGTGTAGTATGAGCAGAAATTAGCAAATCAGGCCAAGAAAACCCCTAATTTTTTAAGATATGTGGTAAGTAGAAGGAAAAGCGACTATGGTAAAATGTATGAAGATGGTATACTGGTAACTACTGCAGAGGATATAAATGAAGTATTCAGTGAACAATTAATAAGGATGCATCATCAATGTAAACCATGAGAAGCTCAGATGTAGAGGAAATAGGAGAGGATGGAATAATTGTGAGTGAGCAGGAGGTATATGAGGAAATAAATAAGCCTGAAGGCAGTAGAATTTGATGACATCACCAGGTGTCTTAAGGGAATGTTTCAGGGAGTTGGCAGCAGCATTGGCATGACCGTTTAATAAAAGTTTTACAACAGTACAAGTCCCAAGGTAGTGGAAATAAGATAAAATTCTTTCACTGCATAAAGGTGATAAGGCTGTGGCTAGAAATTAATGGATAATCCATATATCTGGATTTGGGGTTAAGGCACTGGAGAAATTTGTGAGAACTAGGATACAGAAATGGGGGGGGAGGGAGAGTTTGATAACGGTAATCTTTGTGATCATTTGCATGGGTTTGTTAAAGGGAAGCCATGTTTTACAAACTTGCATATGCACTGTAGCAAGGTGATGAGTGCATGGACAGGGAAGATGCATATACAATATACTTCAATTTTGCAAAAGCTTTTGACAGTGTGTCACAAACAAGCTGTCATATAAATTGAAATGGATTGGATTGAATAACAGACTAGTGAGTTGGATTGGTAACTAGATGTCAGATTGGTATCAGAAAGTTGTATGTGGTGGTGCAGTATCCCAAAAGAGGAAAGTCACTGGTAGTGTGCTGGAAGGAATCTATTGGGGTCATTATTGTTCAATTATATACTAATAATTGTGGAATTGTTTAACAGATTGTAAGGTTCTGAAATTTGGTAAGCAATGATGGGATGCAAAATATACACTTGGTGGGGAAACTCTGCAGGAGGTAAAGGAGACGAGAGAGATCTGGAAATGGTGGCTGACAAGGAACTGAAATGTACAAGGACTTGATTCAGGCTAATATGGATTATTTTGCACAGATTTGGTTACATAATTTTCAGTTACTGTGATGAGGATATATTTTATTATTTTTATCTGAGACCTCCAGGAGTCAAGGACTCATCAAGAGATGCTATAAATCACCCAAACCAGCTATCATACCTTCTCTTAAATTCATTCACACTAGATGCACTCACTATCCCTAAGGGCAAATTATTTCACTCACTGCTCTCTGGGAGAAAATCTAGCTCTTACTCCTTTCTTGACTGTGAACAAACTTGACTTCCATGGATGCCCCCATGTTCTCTCCCCATCTTCCATATAATGTAAAATTTCATGAGTTAAAATCCTATAACACCCATTCAAAGCTTTATAGACCTATATCATATCACCTCTCTTTCTTCTGTTAGCTAGAATTTGAATAGACTGGAAATTACAAAATTTCCAGTCTATTTGAATCACTTTGTAATTGCTGAATATCAGTAATATTCAGCAATTAATATTCCTGATTGCCTTGCCTATCTTTGCATCATCGGCAAACAATTGCACATCTGACGATAGACCCTGCCTGATATCTTTAATGTATAGATTGAACAATAATGGCCCAAGGACTGAACCATGAGGTACACCACCGGTTACCTTAAATCTGGCAGATTCACACCCACTGTATACCACTTTTTGATATCTGTCTGTCAACCAGACCCTGATCCACGTTAAGAGATTATATTCTAATTCCATATTCTCCAGACTATTTTATGAAATAGTCTTTCGTGTGGTATCCTATCAAATGCCTTAGAAAAAAACCAACATTGTTATGTTAGAAAGGGTCCAGAAAAGATTCACAAAGGTGGTAACTGATCGTCAGAATGTGGAGTATGAAACAGATTTAGGAAATGTAATTTGCAAAACCTCATGAATTGGAGAAGGAGATGGAATATGATTGAGACATAAGTTGGCCAACAGTTGTTACCAGGTTAACATGGAAGAATTTTTCATAGAATAGAAATGGGAGGGGGGGGGGATAGAACAAGAAACTATCCCTGGAAACTGTAATTAGGAGGCTGTGAGCAAAGGAGTGAGGAGTAGATACTTTGCATGGAGAGGATTTGGTGAGTGGAATGCATTGCCTAATAGTGTTGTTAATGTAGATGCAATGAATGAGTTTAAGGCATAGTTTGGTGAGCTTGTGATTGTGTTTTTACATGCCACAATGAATATTTGACTCCATGGATGTATGATGTTAATAATAATAATCAGGCATATTATCATAATAATGCCACCAATCTAAATGTTGCATCAGTAGCTTTTGCAGTATCTAAATAATAGTTGCTATTGACTCCTTCCATAGATTATCACTTGAAGAATGTGATCAACTTTTTAATATCTTGGTGAGTTGTATGATTGCAATTTAGCACTGTCTTTTGGTTTCACTATTAAACCAAAAAACATTATACTGGTACCCCAAGTAATAATAGTGTTTACAAAACAGATTCACTATCAGGTGTGCTTGCACAAAATTTTAATACATCCAGTTATCCAAGTTTTTTCCCTCCATATCAAGAAAAACGCATGGCAAAAACTTTGCATTAGCGATGAACCTTATGAATTTCTTATTCATAATTAGTTCACTTATTTGCTGTTCTGTATGTTAAGAGTAAAGCTAATACTGTAATAATGGTAAGTATCTGCTGGAATTCTGTAGAACATGGAAAAAGAGTTACCAAAATAAACAGGTAGATAATTTCATGTGGAGAAAATGGACAAAAATAAAAGAAAGTCTCATTGATTATAGGGCTGTTGACAATTATCTCTTCTTATTCAAGATAAAGATTATATAAAATAAAAGATTTGAAAGGGGAGGATTTTATTTCTTGTCAAGTATACTATTCTTGTTTTACTCCTATATTCAAGTGTAATCATAATCATGAGTGTGAAGTAACTATATATACAAGTAGGCATAGCATGCTGACTTCAGATCAACATATTACTGATTATAATTAACCAACATTAATCATAACCAGTGATATGTCCATACAAGGTAGAGATGCAAGGGGGAAATGGGGCCAGTGGTTTTGAGGCAGTATGGTGTGAGATAGAGGTGAATAGAATCAAATACTTGGTGGGATGTTGTTATAGACCTGGTAATGTGGATGGTGGTGATAGTGAAATGTATAGTCAAATAAGCCAAGCAAATAAGAAAAGGGTGATCATTATGGGTGATTTTAATTATGGCAATATAGACTGGAATGAAGAGATAGCAACTGGAAGTAAAGAAAATGAGTTTCTTGAGTTTTTGAGGGATAACTACCTCAGACAGTATGTAACAGAGGGCACAAGAGGATTAAGGGTCTTGGATTTGGTCATCTCATCGGAGGATGTAATTATCAATGAGGTATCAAATCATCCACCAATTGGTGAAAGTGACCATGAGGTGATTACTTGGGTGGTTGCCAGCAGTGCAAGGACCCCTGTGAAAAAAGGGTATATGTGGAACTACAAGGGGGGTGATTATGAAGAGCTCAGGAGACAGCTTGCAGGTGTAGCATGGAATGAGGAGTTAGCTGGAAAAGAGATCAATGCAGCTTGGGGGATTTTCAAAAAATATTTAGTGGATGCAATGTCTAAATGTATACCACAGGTGAGAAGGTTAAATAAGTTAGGTGTGAGATGGATGAATAAAGAGATTAAGCATGCAATACAGAGAAAAAGGGCATTGTGGAGGCAGCATAAGAGAAGTGGAAGTAACCAATTTCATGAGTTCTACAAAGACCAGGCAAGGAGAGTGACTTGGTTGGTGAGAGTAGCTAAAGAGAGGTATGAACAGCAGTTAGCTAATGAAGCTAAAAAGAATCCTAGGGAGTTCTTTCGATATGTAGCCAGCAAAAGAAAGAATGATTATGGAAGGATGACATTGATTGGAGGAAATGGTATAAAGACAGCTGTTGCAGAATGTGTGGTGGAGATACTTAATGAGCAGTTCATAAAGATCTTTCAATCTTGTGAATGTGACTTCATGGAGAGATTAAGAGCAGTTGATGATGGGGAGGAGAGACTGACTGTAAGTGAGCAAGAGGTGTTTGGGGAGTTGAGTAAACTAGATGTAAATAAGGCTGTGGGACTTGATAATATATCACCACGTATTCTGAAGGAATGTGCCAGAGAGTTGACACCTGCCTTGACATATTTTTTTAATATGAGTCTTGCACTTGGTCAAGTCCCTAAAGAGTGGAAGGAGGGCAAGATTGTGCCACTTCATAAAGGAGGTGATCGAACTCAAGCATCAAACTATAGGCCTATCTGTGTGTCGGGTGTTGTGGTTAAGTTGTTGGAGAAGCTTGTGAGAGCTAGAATCCAGAGTTGGGTTGACAACAATGGTATAATCTTTGATGGACAGCATGGATTTGCTAAAGGGAGGTCGTGTTTTAGTAATCTACTTACTTATTACAATAAAGTGACTGCTTCCTTGGACAGAGGAGAAGGATACACAGTAATATACTTGGATTTCGCAAAAGCTTTTGATAGAGTGCCTCATGATAAGTTGACAGTCAAACTAGAGCAGATGGGGTTGGATATTAGATTAGTGCATTGGATTGGAGACTGGCTATCTGATAGGTATCAACAAGTTGTGTATGGGGGTGCAATATCCAGGAAAAGGAAAGTCACTAGTGGAGTGCCTCAGGGATCTGTTTTAGGGCCATTACTATTTAACTTGTATATTAATGATATTGGGAAAATTTGGATGGAGATATTCAGTTGTTTGCAGATGATGCAAAGTTGGGAAGAACCATAAAGAGTAGTGAAGATGTTGTGGCCTTGCAAGAAGACTTGAATAAATTGAGTGATTGGGCAAGCAAATGGGGGTGTGAGTTCAATGTTGCAAAATGTAAGGTTTTAAAATTTGGAAAACAAAGATGGGATGCAGAATTTATGCTTGGTAAGAATATATTGTTGGAAGTAGAGGAAATAAGAGATCTGGGAGTGATAGTGGATAAGGATCTAAAATTTAGGGGTCACATCGCCAAAATTGTGAAGACAACACAAAGACTTCTGGGAATGATGAGGAGGACACTGACGTGTAGAAGTAGGGAGATTCTTGTTCCATTGTATAAGGCTTTGATTAGGCCACACATGGACTATTGTGCCCAGATTTGGTCACCTGGTTTTCAGAAGGATGAGGAGATGTTGGAAAGGGTCCAAAGGCGACTGACTAAGGTAGTTTCTGACCTCTGGAATGTCGAGTATGAGGAAAGATTGAAAAGATGTAATTTGCAGAGACTAGTGGAGAGAAGGAAGAGGGGAGATATGATAGAGACCTACAAGTTGGTAAGGGGTTGCTATAGGATCAATGGTGGAGAAGTTCTACAGCGAATAGTGGGAGATCAGGGGAGAACCAGAGGTCATCCCTGGAAACTGTATAAAGAGGGTGTGAGTAGGGGAGTGAGAGGCAGGTTTTTTTCGTGCAGAGTTGTGAATGATTGGAATGCCTTGCCTGAGAGTGTGGTGTCTGCAAGGAGTTTGAATGTGTTTAAGACCTGGTATGATGAGATGTGTGTGAGATAAAAGGACCTCCTAGATGAGTCTTTGACTCCATGAGGTCTTGTTTATTAATAATAATAATAATAATAATATAATCTGCAAATAAACCTTCTTTACACAAACCTTAAAGATTTGTGTAAAGAAGACTCCCAGTTCACATAGGTTTTTGTTGATAAATTAATTTTAAACGAGTGTTTGGGTGTGTGTTTATGTGTAAGAATTATAGCAGAAGTTGTGTATTTCTACTATAGTAGTGTGTGGGCTTGTTTGTTTATGTTTGTTTATAAAATCATTCAACTTAGAGCAGGGTATAATAACCGGCAAATGAAAGATGGTGGCGACTTTCTCCTTACAAGAGTTTAATTTCAATTTTAGTCATTTCATGAAATGTAAGGTGAATTATAGATATTTGTTACATTATGTCAATAAAGATATTATTTTTATTTTATTATATTATTTTATTATTTTTATGTGACGACTCCCTGGAGGTGTCCTCCAGGGAGTGCACCTGCTCTACAACTCTCTTCGTCTCCGCCACTCAATCCATCGACTACAATGAACTGCAACTACTATCATCATCTACACCAATGCCATGTACCACTCACCACTAGTATTTTCACAAACAATCACAAATATCCATGCCCATGGCAGAATTCGAACCCACAGCCTTTTGGCTGGAGAGTGGATAGACTAACTGCTCGGCCAACCAGGCAGATGAAAGGAGAGTGTGTGTGCAAAGTGTGATTTGAATGGTGATCTGATGGGACAGTAACGTATAGGTAACTGAAGGTAGCGAGAATCCACAAGAAAGATGCATGCTCATCTGATAGCAAAGAAAGACACTATAAAAGAGCAACGAAATAGTAGTAAAAAAGTTTGGAAAAAGCAAACAAGCGAGTTGCTGAATGAAACAATTGAGTGTAGTAAGAATAATGAAAGTGATATGAATGAAGCAAAAGTTGAAAAACTTTTGCTTCATTCATATCACTTATTAATGCAAAGTTGGCATGCAGCATGGATGGCAAACAAGCATGTGTGATTGATAATAAAACAGAGAGAGTGAATGATAGTGAAAAAGTTATGCAAGATTTGAAAGCTCAGTCGGTGAAGATGAGGCAGCACGAGAAATAGATGCAGAGCAAAATGAAGACAATTGTTGATATGTATGGAACAGTGAAGAAGATTAAAATTAATGAAGTAACAAAAGACCTGCAACTGGCATTATATGGGGATACAATTATTAGAGGTGTGGTAAACGAGAAGATGCATAAGGTTTGTTCTCCTGGATGTAAAATGAATAAAGTGATTGAGGCACTGATTATAAGTAGTAGGCGAGCAAAAGAGTTGGTAATGGTAATAGTGATAGGGACAAATGCCTTGACTGGGAACAAAGAAATTGTAAGATTGGATATCAGGAGTTTGTTGCAAAGTATAAAAGATAATAGTGTGATAGTAAAGGTTATAAATGATATGTTAGCAGATATGTGTGAGTGGGAATGAGTTTGAAGGATGAATTGAACTGTATAAGAGTAACGGACTGCATTTCAATGGGTTTGGCGCGAGTCATTTGGAGAGACTGCTGCAAGGAAGAGTAATGAGAGCAGAGAATGAATCTGATCAAGTGATGTGAAAGAGGGGGAAAGTAAGGAAGGAGAGATTGAAGTAATAATTATGAATGGGTAGCATGAGTTTAAGGAATCAGAGAACAAGTGCACAAAAAACAGGGAAATGGAGAGACTCAGGTTAGATAGGGAACAAGCATCAGAAAGGGCAATGCTCCAAGAGGACCTGAATGCATGTTTAGACAAAAAGAAAAGGGGATGAGCTGGGATATATATACAGAAAACAGTTGGATTTGAAGAAGGTTCTGGGATGAATAAGGAGAAAAAGAAATGTCTTGAGGAACGTAAGGAGCAGTCACAGCTAATAAGTGGTATCAGTGATCCAGAAATGAGCTGTCATGTTTGTATGCAAATGCTAGAAGTAGAAGAAACATTACGTAAGAAAAATTATGGCAAATGAAATGGTTGCATGCTTGAGTTTGTTCACCAAAAAAATTCTTGGAATAAGTGAGACATGGTTGCATAAGATCCTGACAGGAATAGAGATGGAAGGATATTATGTATTTTACAAAGACAGAAAGAGTAAAAAGGAAGATGGAGTGCTCTTAATGATAAAAAAAAAAGAGTTATGTTCATACAAGGTAGAGATGCAAGGAAATAGTAACAGTGGTTTTGAGGCAGTATGGTGTGAGATAGAGGTAAATAGAATGAAATAAATACTTCATAGATGTTGCTGTAGACCTGGTAATGTGAAGGGCAGTGACCAGGAAATGTATAAGAAAATTAGTGAAGCAAATGGAAAAAAGGTTATCATTATGGATGATTTTAATTACGGCAATATAGATTGGGATGACGAGATAGCAACCAGAAGTAAAGAAAAGTTTCTTGAGTTTTTGAGGAAAAACTACCTCATGCAGTATGTAACAGAGGTACATGAGGATTGAGGGGCTTGGATTTGATCATCTCATTAGAGGATGTTATTATAAATGAGGTGTCAAATCAGCCTCAGTCGGTGAGAGTGACCATGAAGTGATTATCTAGGTGGTTGCCAGCAGTGTAAGGACTTCTGTGACGAAAGTGTATATGTGGAACTACTGGGCTGGTGATTATGAGAGGTTCAGGAGACAGCCTGCAAGTGTAGCATGAAAAGAGTGAGGAGTTGGGTGAAAAGTAGATCAATGCTGCTTGGGTGATATTCAAGAAATATCTAGTAGAAACATGTCTAAATGTATTGCAAGGGTCAGAAGGAAGGAAGGTTATATAAGGTAGGTGTAAAATACATGAATGATGAGATTAAGTATGCAATACAAAGAAAAAAGGCATTATAAAGAGAACATAAGATCGGTGGTAATAGTGAATTTCATGAGAATTACAAATAACGGGCAAGGAGGGTTCTCAGTTGCTAAGTGTAGCAAAAGTGCAGTATCAGCGGCAGTTAGTAAAAAATCAAAAAAAAAAAAAAAAAAATCACAGGGAGTTCTTTCGATATGTAGCCAGCAAAAATAAGAACAATTATGGTAGGATTGTACTGACTGGACAAAATGGTATAAGGATAACTGCTGCAGAGGATATAGTTGTTGAGATATTTAATGAACAGTTCATAAATGTCTTTCATTCTTATGAATGTGACATCATGGAGGGTTTGAGAGCAGTGGATGAAGAGGTTGACTGTGAATGAGAAAGAAGTATATGGGGAGGGGAATTAACTAAATTAGATGTTAATAAGGCTGTGGGACATGATGATATAAAGGAATATGCCAGGGAGTTGACATCTGCCTTGGCATATTTGTTTAATATGAGTTTTACACTGGGTCAAGTTCTATAGAGGTCGAAGGAAGACAAGGTTGTGATGCTTCATAGGGGAGGTGACAGAAATCAAGCATCAATTTATAGGCCTATCTAAGTGTCAGTTGTTGTGGTTGAAGTGTTGACAAAACTGGTGAGAATCAGGATCCAGAATTGGGTTCGTAACAGTGGTATTATCTTTGATGGGCTCCACAAATTTGCTAAATGGAGGTTGTGTTTTTGTAATTGTAATTATTGTATTACAATAATTACTTATTGTGTATTACAATAAGTAATTATTTATTACTTATTGTAATAAATAATTATTTATTACAATAAGGTAATGGCTTGAATGGACAAAGGAGATGGATACACAGTAGTATACTAAGATTTTGCAAATGCTTTGAATAGATTACCACATAATAAGTTGATAGTCAAACTAGAGCAGATGGGGTTGGCTATTAGACATTGGATCGAAGACTGGTTATCTGATATGCATTAGCAAGTTGTGTATGGGACAGTAATATCCTGGAAGACAAAAGTCACTAGTGGTGTGCCTCAGGGTTCTGTTTTAGGGATATTACTGTTTAACCTGTATGTTCATGATATTGGGGAAGATCTGAATGAGGGTGTGAAGTTGGGATGAACTAAGAGTTCTTCTAAGAGCAGATGTTCTGGTCTTAGAAGACTTGATTAGATTGAGTGAATGGGTATGGGAGTGGGGATAACGGTGCAATGTTGCAAAATGTAAGATTTCAAAATTTGGGGGAAAAAGATGGGATGTGCAATTTAAGCTTGGTGGGGGATATATTGGTGGAGATGGAGGAAATAGGAAATTTTGGTTGATTGTGGATAAGGATCTAAAATTTAGATTCAGAAGACACAGTGCCAAAATTGTGAGGACAACACAATGAATTCATGATTACCGCATGATAAGTTGAAATTCAATGGCTAATCTTTCAGTTACTGGAACAATCATGTGAACTATAAATCGGTGTTCTTCAAGGCTAGTTTTTAAGACGACTTCAATAAATATTGAAGGATCTCATCCGAAAAGGAAGTTTTATTAGCAGACATATGTGATACACGCAAATGTGATGTTTTAGTTATCCAGGAGACACATCGAGGAGTAAATAGCAATAGACCAAAAATTCATAGTATGAAATTAGTAGCTGAGAAACCACATGAGCAATATGGTAGTGTTTTATTTGATAAACCAGACTTGGATATCAAATCTATATATGTGACATCCCACAATAATACAGAGATATTAACCATCAAGATCAAGTCTTGCACAATCACATCAGTATATAAGCCACCTAATGAAGATTTCGTCTTCAAAGAATCTGTCAACTTTAACACTCAGAAGGTCAAAATAATACTCGGAGACTTTAAATGTCAGAGTTTAACATGGGGCTACAAAATGACTGACAGGAACAGTGCTGAGCTGGAAAATTGGGCTGAGAGAGAAGGAATGAAGCAAATCCACGACTCCAAACACCACTGAAGTTAAGACCATCATTCAATAGTGGAAGGTGGAGAAGAGGCTATAATCCAGACAACATCTCTATCAGCGAACAAGTAGCTGTGCAAGCGACGAAGATAGTAGAAGAGACGATACCAAGAACTCAGCACAGACCTGTTACTTGTGAAGTCAGAGCCGTTATCAATCCAGAGATAGTACCTTTTAAGTGACGGTTTAATTTTAAAAAAAAAGCAAGATGGGATGGATTTGTGAAGGAACTTGATCAGACAGTAAACACTCTTGAAGCGGATCCAAGAAACTATGAAGAGTTCGTGAATACCATCAAAATAGTATCTCGGCGGCACATACCACGAGGGTGCAGAACTCAATACATCACTGGGCTTAATTAAGATCTGATGGAACAACTAAAAGAATATAAAATCAGATATGACGAGGATCCTTTCGCTGTAGACACAATCGAGGCAGGCGATAAATTGATGGACAAACTCATGGATGGCAGAAAGAAGAGATGGATGAAGCTACTACAGGATTTGGATATGAAACAGAACAGCAGATGAGCATGGAAGCTGGTGAAGAATTTAAGCAACGACCCAACTAAAACTCCAGTTTATGTAACAAAAGTCATGCCGAACCAGATTGCTCACCAGCTATTATTGAATGGCAGGACAGACAAGAAGATACTGAAAACTAATCTTACGCACATTAAAGAAGCTGAGACTAATTTATTAGCCTCTCCGTTCTCCAAAGAAGAACTAAGAAAAGCTATATGTCACCTGAAAGAGAATAGAGCTGCTGGTCCGGACGACATTTGGACAGAACAGATAAAACGTTTCGGTCTGGTAACCATCCAATGGCTGGTGAAATTGATGAATAAGTGCATGGAATCTCTACAGTTGCCCAAATTATGGAGGAAATTGGATCCTCTAATGCTAGGACAAAATCTTAAGCTTGTGTTCCTTCTACTCCATGCTGCCTAAAGCATTTTTTTCTTGAAGACTTCCCAAAATTCCATTCCCTTACTACTACTACATGCTGTTTCATCTTCCCAATCTTATAACTGTTGTAGTTAAAATCTCCCATCATAATCACTCATTTATAGGTAACAAGATAATGACAAGGGTTATGTCATTAGAACAGATAGTCCTGGCTTTGTGTTAGGGTTTAGAGGATACTATACTGCTGAGATTGATAATGGTATGAGTGTATGTAAAAATTTTCCAGTGTGTGTTGGGGGGGGGGGAGATATTCCTCTAAACACACAATGCTTGTCATAGAGCTCTGTTATGTTTATAACAGGTTTTTTTTTTTTTTAGCCAGTGGCTACCCTCTTACACTGACATACAAGGTCACAACAAAACTCTTTCTATCCTTTATATTTGGGGGGGGTATATCTGAAAACACAGTTGAAGTACATGGTTGAATAGCAGACTATACTCTGGATACTCTTAACTCAAAATTAAATGGAAAACTAAAGATGTCCTGCATAGAAGCAACTACAGATCTAAACTATTTTTGAAATCGTCAGCAACTATGAAACATTTCTCTAACTCCAAGAATGGCTGCATTAATTTGTCAACAGTCTTAGAGGCAGTTATTATAACATTACATTTAACCTGACTTCTCTGATTAACTGTTTTATGCCAGCCCACACTTCCTACATATGATAAACTGCCTATACAAGAACATAATTAGCAAAATATGCATCAACGACAACCTCTCAGAAGACATCAACATAATGCAAGATGTAAGGCAAGGCTGCCCTGTTTCACTAGCTCTATACGTAACACAAATTGAGTTGCTTGCAAAAATGATCAGACAGAACTCAGAAATTAAAGGATTTATAACCCTAACAAAGAAACATGAAATAAAATGTGTTTTACATGCTGATGATGTCACTTGCATCATAACTAACAACACTGCCCTTAAGACTCTCTTCCAGACAACAGAAAAGTACAACAGAATAACAGGATCTCAGATCAACAAATCAAAAACAAAAGTATTAGGAGCAGGTGCAACACAACATCCAGAACCAATCACCATACTAGGAATTCCTTTCAACCACCTAGGCCAACTTGAAAACGAAGAAGAAATAATTAAGAAAATCATCTGCATAAAAGAAACCTGGCAATCTGTACTCCTAACTGCCACTGGAAAAGCACAAATCATCAAACAGTTAATGATCCCCCTTGATAAAATACTATACAACTCCATTTCCACTCAGCAAACTACAAACTAAAAGACATTACGAGTCTTTCGATGAGTCTTTCGACTCCATGGAGGCCTGAATAATAATAATTATCTACAGCTTTTTCTGGAACAATAAAAAGGCAAAGGTTAGTAAAGACAAATTGGCCCAAAGAAAGGAACAAGGGGGTCTGAACATCCCAAGAATAGCAGATATGCTTTCAGTAGAGAAAATTATGCAGGTAATTAAGATTTTGCAAACTGCACACCCCTCCCATGAAATGTGCCAGTATTGGCTAGGAGTAAAGTACAAAATGTTCACTGGCCAAACTCACATTGGTGAAAAGGCAAAAATTTCATCAGAATACTACAGAACCATATCTAGACAAGCAAGAATCATCACCACAAAGAAGAACAAACAACATCTTCAAGAACTAAAAAAAGAGGACATATTACAGGCAATTAGTAACATTCCAACAGACACACTCCCCCAAGAAAAGGAAAAATGGAAACACTGCTACTTCAAGTACACCTACCCATCCAGACACAATTTTAACTGGAGGATGTTACACAACATCTTACCCTTACCAGTAAACACAAAACTCCTGAAATGGAGAATACTTCAAAGTGCAAATTGTGCCTTTTGCACCCTACAAGAAACCCAAGAACACCTGTTCTATGAATGCACAGTGGCAACACAAATATGGGCTAATGTAAGCAGCACCTTCAACATCCCCACACTCAGAAAGGAACAAGCACTATACCTGCAAGACCTACCAGGGAAAGGAAGCTTGAAAAATCAACTACTCTACCTACTAATTGAAATTAAATATCACATTTGGAAAATCAAGAATATTGTAACATATGCAAAACAAAAGAAAACAATAGAGGATATTAAAAGAAGTTCAAGAGCCTCAATCAAAAACTACCTGATACTACAGTTAGCAGAACTGGGACCAAATCTTTTCAGGAAAAAGATGGAGTTCCCCACCTGCATTATGCTACCTATCTGAAGGCAACATCATTCTGAAACTCCCATGACCAATTCCAAGGAAAGTAAACAAAATGGCCACAACAACCCTCTTTTTTTTATTTATTTGTTTATTTATTTTATTTTATTTTATTTTTTTTTTTTATCCCCAAAAATTCTCACTTTTACAATTGATTATAATTTAATCCTAAACAGATCTTTATGTTAGCCTGGCCCCCATGCTCAGGTTTAATCAACCTTTTAGGCTCTTTATTTACTTAAAGCCTATGGTACTATACTTTTAAATAATGCTACCAGAGCATATGTTAACAGGCTAATAAGCACACCAATATCTCTATCACTTTCAGAGAAGTGTTCTCCCCAAGCCTCTGACATACACCTAGTAACCAATGTGAATGCAGAGGTATGGGAATGAAAATAATTATTCAAAATTCCCAAATAACCAACACCTGAGAAACTCTCTGGATGCAGAGAAGAAAAGCTAGTTATCATTATCCCTTAACCAAAAAAAATAATTAAATAATTAAATAAAAATAAAAAATAAATATAAAAGAAAATAAATTAAAATAACTTAAAATAAAATTATATAACATAGGAAAAAACACTAACAGTAAGGAAAAACACCAAACAAATTATAAAAGAAAATACTGTCTAGTCCATTGAGTTGCCAGAATCCACTTTTGGGAAACTTTCCCCCAAAACTGGAGAGAGTCCCGTAAAAGTAAAATTAAATAGGAAACTCCTATATGATGTATAATTATTCAACCCCCCCATCTCCTTCAGGACAGACCACTCACTTCATCTTTCCTGTCTTCTTCTCTCTTAAGGCCATAGCTTCATAAGAGACTGTACTCTGCCACAGGAGCAAAAGACCTGTTCCTGTAAGAGTTGATTACAACCTGAAAAATATGCAGACAATGTCAGTACTCAAGAAACAAGATGGCAAGCAACTAAGGCACAAGTGATAGATAGAGTGGTGGAAAGTTGCTGAAACCATTCTACTTATGACTTTGTAATGAATACAACCTTCTCTGGTTTTGGTGGATGAAAGTCCAATACCACTAACAAGAAGGCACTAATTATGTAATTAGTAAAACAGAGATCTGGTATTCAAACAAACTGTTTTATGCCAGCCTGGTTAGCCGAGTGGTTAGCGTATCCGCTCTCCAGCCAAAGGGCTGTTGGTTCGAATCCCGCGTGGGCATGGATGTTTGTGATTGTCTGTGGAAATAGTAGTGGTGGTTGGTGGTAGATGGTGTTGGTGTAGTTGCAGTCAGTTGATGGATTGAGTGGTGGAGACAGAGTTGTAGAGCAGGTGCCCTCCCTCGATGAGTTTTTGGACTCCCTGGAGGTGTCAAATAATAATAATAATAATCTTGCCCTGGAGGGACTTTTGATAGAATATCAGGTTCCTTTTGGGTTACAACATGAACTGTTTCTGTTACACTCTAGTTCATTGCAAGGTTTTACAAAAATTGCGAGTTGTGCTTTAGAGACGTTGATTGGAATCCTGTGACAAATTAGTAACTCAAAAAAATTCTTTCTTCTGTTTCTCTAATGCCATTTATACTGAGAAAAAATGCTATAATTTAGAACAAATCAAATTTTTTATATCAGTTATAAAAGGTCAAATGTCATCTAACGTGCTGTACTATTGCATTTTTTTTAGGTACTACTGGAATATCATTTTCTGGATTATACAATCACAGATATATCCCAGGAATAATGATGGATGATTAGTGAATGTTCACGTTCTTAACAATGTGATTTTTTAGAATATGCTTTATCTGTAATGAAACAACTTTTCATCGTAAAAATAAAATCAGAATACTGTTCCAAGGTTCAAGTTAATAATATTTGACACAACGACATTTTTTATATATATATGACAGAATGATCATTGACTCGGTTAACATACATAGTTTTATGAAAAAAATTGAATGACTAGAACCGAGATTTAATTAAAAAGGTTTTAATATAAACACACTACTAGTTTCGGCCTGTAACAGCCTTCTTCAGGTGACATTATAAAAGAAAAAACACTAAACATTGAGGGCTAAAAGACTATGAACAACATAGACAGTCTTTATACATAATTAGCATTAAAACGTTGTAGTTGTATTTGAAGCTGTTCTTTCATTTGTTGCATTGTTGGGAGAGTGCGTGCTTGCTGCATCACGTGAACGCCAATACATGATTACAGCTGAATGACTATCTGGGAGGTTGTAGCTTAAGTTGTTATTTAGATGAACAGGATTGAAGATGATTTCTCTCGATTCCACAATTTTTCTCTCTATTTCGTCACTGCAATGGAAGATGTTTGTAGATTTTTCCCAGCAGACTTTGTGACTTTGGTTATCATCATTAGGATTAGCCGAGAAGAGGATATGACTTGATAATGCACTTGCTCGCTGTCTCTTGTAAGTAATGTCTCTCATGTGTTCTTCCATACGCATTTCTACAGATTTGTCTGTCTGACCGAAATAAGGAATATCGCAGTCACATAATATTTTATATACGCCAGGGTATTTGAGTTGATGATGACAAGGTTTTGGGTGGCTAATTAAGGAACGGATCTTTGGAAGTGGAGTGAACAAGGTTCTGATATTGTATTTTTTTAGAACTTTTGCTAATTTATGTGAAACAGTACTTATGTAAGGAATAGATATATTGCTTTTGAATCTATTTGTTTCTTCTGAGTGATGTCTGGGAGGATTAAGAAGGAATTTGTTAATGATTTTCTTGGAATATCCATTAACTTCGAAAGAAGTTTTCAGATGGTTTATTTCTGTAAGCAGTTCATTTGGATCATCAAGAAGAGAACGGGCTCTATGTCCCAAGGTGGAAATTATTCCAAGCTTATGAGGAGGGAAATGATGGGATTGACTGTGCAGATATCTGTTGGTATGTGTGGGTTTTCTATATATCGATATTTTTAGTTTACCAGCAGAAGAGTGAGTCAGTTTGACATCAAGAAAAGGCAAGGAATTATCCGTTTCAAGCTCAGCAGTAAACTTAATATTTTGATGTCGGCTATTGAGATGTTCGAGGAAAACCATAAGGGATTCATGTCCATGGCTCCAAACAATGAAGACATCATCCACATAACGTTTCCAAACTTTAGGTGTTAAAATAAAGGAAGAGATAGCCTTGGTTTCAAAATCTTCTAAGTAAATATTTGCAAGAACAGGAGATAAAGGATTACCCATAGCCAATTCATGATTTTGTTTGTATATATTATCTTGAAATTTGAAGTAACCGGAAGGTGATTTCCCTGAAAAACTTTTGAGGTATTTGGCAAGGTATTTTGAAAGATTGTATGTAGGAGAATCGATACCTTCTACAATTGGGCGTAATGGGGTGTTCTCTTTATGGATTTTAGGAACACCATATATGCGAGGAATTAACGGATGGAGAGAGCGTAGAGATAAACGGACGTTTCGGGATAATTCAGTTGTTGTTTTTAATAAGTTGTTTGTACGATTTTGAAGTTCACGAGTTGGATCTCTCTCAAGTATTGAGTAGGTATCATTATGTAATAATTCGATCATTTTATTCTTGTAATCTTCAGAGTTCAGGATGACTGTTGCATTTACGCCCAATTGTAGAAGGTATCGATTCTCCTACATACAATCTTTCAAAATACCTTGCCAAATACCTCAAAAGTTTTTCAGGGAAATCACCTTCCTTTATCAAGAACACTACAGAATTTGTTACATACATCAAGGATATTACAGTTGATGAAAATGACATCATGGCTAGCTTGGACATAACTTCTTTGTTCACTAATGTCCCAACAGATGAAGTCCTAACATTACTCAAGGACAAGTTATCCAAAAAAATGTTAGCCTTGCTTACACATTGCATCAGCTCCGGTTACTTCAAATTTCAAGATAATATATACAAACAAAATCATGGATTGGCTATGGGTAATCCTTTATCTCCTGTTCTTGCAAATATTTACTTAGAAGATTTTGAAACCAAGGCTATCTCTTCCTTTATTTTAACACCTAAAGTTTGGAAACGTTATGTGGATGATGTCTTCATTGTTTGGAGCCATGGACATGAATCCCTTATGGTTTTCCTCGAACATCTCAATAGCCGACATCAAAGTATTAAGTTTACTGCTGAGCTTGAAACGGATAATTCCTTGCCTTTTCTTGATGTCAAACTGACTCGCTCTTCTGCTGGTAAACTAAAAATATCGATATATAGAAAACCCACACATACCAACAGATATCTGCACAGTCAATCCCATCATTTCCCTCCTCATAAGCTTGGAATAATTTCCACCTTGGGACATAGAGCCCGTTCTCTTCTTGATGATCCAAATGAACTGCTTACAGAAATAAACCATCTGAAAACTTCTTTCGAAGTTAATGGATATTCCAAGAAAATCATTAACAAATTCCTTCTTAATCCTCCCAGACATCACTCAGAAGAAACAAATAGATTCAAAAGCAATATATCTATTCTTTACATAAGTACTGTTTCACATAAATTAGCAAAAGTTCTAAAAAAATACAATATCAGAACCTTGTTCACTCCACTTCCAAAGATCCGTTCCTTAATTAGCCACCCAAAACTTGTCATCATCAACTCAAATACCCTGGCGTATATAAAATATTATGTGACTGCGATATTCCTTATTTCGGTCAGACAGACAAATCTGTAGAAATGCGTATGGAAGAACACATGAGAGACATTACTTACAAGAGACAGCGAGCAAGTGCATTATCAAGTCATATCCTCTTCTCGGCTAATCCTAATGATGATAACCAAAGTCACAAAGTCTGCTGGGAAAAATCTACAAACATCTTCCATTGCAGTGACGAAATAGAGAGAAAAATTGTGGAATCGAGAGAAATCATCTTCAATCCTGTTCATCTAAATAACAACTTAAGCTACAACCTCCCAGATAGTCATTCAGCTGTAATCATGTATTGGCATTCACGTGATGCAGCAAGCACGCACTCTCCCAACAATGCAACAAATGAAAGAACAGCTTCAAATACAACTACAACGTTTTAATGCTAATTATGTATAAAGACTGTCTATGTTGTTCATAGTCTTTTAGCCCTCAATGTTTAGTGTTTTTTCTTTTATAATGTCACCTGAAGAAGGCTGTTACAGGCCGAAACTAGTAGTGTGTTTATATTAAAACCTTTTTAATTAAATCTCGGTTCTAGTCATTCAATTTTTTTCATAAAACTATATATATATATATATATATATATACATATTTTTTTTTTATATTTTTTTTTGAAAAAAAAGATTATTTAATTTTTATCATACCTGGCTAAATACAGGATCATTATCATTGATGTTAATTATATTTGCTGTAAGTAAGACTGATGCAGAAAGCTGTGGAATTCCTGTATCATATGCTATTGCTTTAAATTTGATCTCTTGAACTTTTTCATAATCAACTGGATGCTTGATAGTGATGACACCTGTTTTAAATAATAAATCCTATAAATGAATTGCTATGAAAGTAATATTTACTGTGTTGGCAGAGTAATACAGTACAAACTTTTCTTTTTGTGAGAAATAGTCATCCCTGGTAGTTATGTAAAAGTGTGGTGAAGAGGGTTGTGAGGAGTATATTTTTTACTTGAAGAATTGTCAATGAAAGGAACACATTACCAGAATGTGTTGTTAATGCAAGGAATGTTAAGGGTTTTATGATTCTATATGATAAATATGTTGTCAATTGAATGAACCTCCCACTATCAGTCTGCCGACTCCATGGAGGGTGTAATAATAATAATAATTAATTATAAAAACTTTAATTAATAACTAACTACATTTCAGCAATGTTACATTGTCATCTTCAAGGATCAACAAACAATGACATGCATGCAGGCACTCACACTAAGCAAATGAGGCTGATGAAAGGCAACGGAAGTCAGTCCAAGAGTCCTAAAAGTGCCCTCTATGGGGCTAAATGGGGGGTTGTCTTGGCCATTGGGCTGACTATCTTAGAATGTAACTTTCCCAAATTTGGGGCAGTCTCATGCACCCAAATTTGTTGAGGTTTGGGAAGTTTTTCAGAGCTGTGGCTGATTCAAGGAATAATCTTTCGTACTTGTAATGGTATAATAAAGTGGCCTTCTTCCAGCATATTCTATGGTGGGTGTCCAATACATGATCAGCAAGTCCTGAGTGGCAGTATTGGTGGAACCGGATGTAGTACTTGTATTCAGATATCCTGATATTGGGTGTCCTGCCTATTTGGCCATAGTAAGACAATTTGTAACTGCAAGGGACCCAATTTACTCTAGGTAGGTCTAGGGGAAGTAACTGGTTTTTGGTGGAGCAAATAAAAGATGCCAATTTCTTATGTGGTTTGCAACTAGTTGTGAGGCAATATTTTCTTAGGATTTTTGTTAATTTTTCAGATCATTTCCTATATCACTGATATATAAATGAAACAGCAGAGGACCATGTGCTGAGCCCTGCATATGTGGAACTACAAGGGAGGTGATTATGAAGAGCTCAGGAGACAGCTTGTGGGTGTAGCATGGAATGAGCAGTTGGCTGGAAAAGAGCTCAATGCAGCTTGGGGGATTTTCAAAAACTATTTAGTAGATACAATGTCTAAATGTATTCCAAGGGTGAGAAGGTTAAATAAGGTGGATGGGTGTGAGATGGATGAATAAAGAGATTAAGCATGAGATACAGAGAAAAATGGCATTGTGGAGGCAGCATAAGAGAAGTGGAAATAACCAATTCCAAGAAAGGAGGGTGACTTGGTTGGTGAGGGTAGCTAAAGAGAGGTATGAACAGCAGTTGGCTAATGAAGACAAAAAGAATCCTAAGGAGTTCTTTATATGTAGCCAGCAAAAGAAAGAATAATTATGGAAGGATGACATTGATTGGAGAAAATGGTATAAAGATAGCTGATGCAGAATGTGTGGTGGAGATACTTAATGAACAGTTCATACAGATCTTTCAATCCTGTGAATGTGACTTCATGGAGGGATTGAGAGCAGTTGATGATGGGGAGGAGAGATTAACTGTAGGTGAGCAAGAGGTGTATTGTAGGGGAGTTGAGTAAACTAGATGTTAATAAGGCTGTGGGACTTATATCACTACGTATTCTGAAAGAATGTGCCAGGGACTTGACACCTGCCTTGACATATTTTTTTAATATGAGTCGTGCACTCAGTCAAGTTCCTAAGGAGTGGAAGGAGGGCAAGATTGTGCCACTTCATGAAGGAGGTGATCGAACTAAAGCATCAAACTATAGGCCTATCTGTGTGTCAGGTGTTGTGGTTAAGTTGTGGGAGAAGCTTGTGAGAACTAGGATCCAGAGTTGGGTTGATAACAATGGTATTATCTTTGATGGACAGCATGGATTTGCTAAAGGGAGGTCATGTTTTAGTAATCTACTTAGTTATTGCAATAAAGTGACTGCTTCCTTGGACAGAGGAAAAGGATACACAGTAATATACTTGGATTTTGCAAAGGCTTTTGATAGAGTACCTCATGATAGGTTGACAGTCAAACTAGAGTAGATGGGGGTTGGATATTAGATTGGTGCATTGGATTGGAGACTGGCTATCTGATAGGTATCAACAAGTTGTGTATGGGGGAACGATATCCAGGAAAAGGAAAGTCACTAGTGGAGTGCCTCAGGGGTCTGTTTTAAGTCCATTACTGTTTAACTTTTATATTAATGATATAGGTGAAGATTTGGATGGAGATATTCAGTTGTTTGCAGATGATGCAAAGTTGGGAAGAACCATGAAGTGTAGTGAAGATGTTGTGGCCTTACAGGAAGACTCGAATAGATTGAGTGATTAGGCACGGAAATGGGGATGTGAGTTCAATGTTGCAAAATGTAAGGTTTTAAAATTTGGAAAACAAAGATGGGATGCAGAATTTATGCTTGGTGGATATATTGTTGGAGGTAGAGGAAATAAGAGATCTGGGGGTGATAGTGGATAAGGATCTAAAATTTAGGGGACACATTTCCAAAATTGTGAAGACAACACAAAACCTTCTGGGAATGATGCGGAGGACACTGATGTGTAGAAGTAGGGAGATTCTTGTTCCATTTTATAAGGCTTTGATTAGGCCACACACATGGACTATTGTGCCCAGATTTGGTCACCTGGTTTTCAGAAGGATGAAGAGATGTTGGAAAGGGTCCAAAGGAGACTGACTTAAGTAGTTTCTAACCTCTGGAATGTCGAGTATGAGGAAAGATTGAGAAGATGTAATTTGCAGAGTCTGGTGGACAGGAGGAAGAGGGAAGATATGATGAGACCTACAAGTTGGTAAGGGGCCAATGGGATCAATGTTGGAGAAGTTTTACAGAGAATAGTGGGAGATCAGGGGAGAACCAGAGGTCATCCCTGGAAACTGTATAAAGAGGGTGTGAGTAGGGGAGTGAGAGGCAGGTTTTTTTCGTGCAGAGTTGTGAATGCCTTGTCTGAGAATGTGGTGTCTGCAAAGAGTTTGAATGTGTTTAAAACACAGTATGATGAGCTGTGTGTGTGTGATAAAAGGACCTCCCAGATGAGTCTTTGACTCCGTGATGTCTTGGGGTGGTAATAATAATAATTACTTTATTATAAAAAGTAAGCAAATTACTAAGACAAGTTCTATTCTTCACAAAATCATATTACCCTCTATTAAGTATCCTGTTACTGTCCACCCAGTCCTGAATTCTTTTACTAACTCCAATACCTTAACTACCACTCCTGAGATAATGATTTACCTATAAATCATTACTGGTGTCTTCGTGTCTCATTTATGCAGTGGAAGTATTTTGCTATCTTTCTACTCTTCTGGCACCTTCCCAGCACTGAGATTCAAATTAAACAGCTTGGTTAGAGGAGGTACAATTCCTTACTCATTCTCGTAATACACAGAGAAAGCTGCCAGATTCCTGTCATATAGTAGAGAGTAAAACATGTAGTAGTTTATTTTCACATTCAAATAAAAGTGAACCCCATTATTATATAATTACTGTTACTGATTATCCTTATAGTTTAGTTTCAATATGTTAGTGTTTTCATTCTCATCAGAGACCAGACAAAAACAAGAATACCATATTAGGTCATGTATGAAATATGTATTTTCATAAAATGAAATAAAAAAAAAAAAAACTATGATGCACAAGTCATAAAAGGATTGAAGAAAATAGCCAAAAAAGGCTTCCTCATTCAAAATTATTAACAAAAAAAATAGCAATATACATATTTACTGTTATTTCATAGCCAGTAACTGGCAAACAAGATTTACCTTTTGAAACATTAAGACGTTTTAGTTTTTGGCTATTTTCTTCAAGTAATACTATATCCTGGTTTCTCTAAACAGGGTCAATATCAGGGGCGGCTCGTGCATAGGCACTGCAGAACTGCAGCACCTCCAATTCTCAATATATAAATATATTTATTAATTTATTTACATTTGCTTGTAATATTTAATTTTATCATCAATAATCTTATACAATTCTCTTATTTTGTAAAAAAAATAATAAAAATCCATCTTGTAGCACTTAGGAGGGTGAAGGATGCTAGCAGCACTGTGTTTACCACAGTGTCATATTGCTACGAGCACAAGCATATGCACGTCATAGTGAGATGTGAGCTATTAGCGTAATGTGGCACTGTCTGTCATGCAGTTCCACTGTTGTTTATATGCAGTTTGCGCCAGTAGTAGTAGTGTTCATAGTGCTTATCGTGTTTACTCCGTCTTTAAATATTTGGACATTACAATTAAAGGCATAACATTTGTTATAGTTTTTATTTTTGAACATTATTGGGGTTATGATAATGGATTTTATTTTTAAGTAATTTTGAATTATACCAAACTGTATAATTTTATCGATAATAAACAATATTTTTTCATGTTTAATTTTTTTTTAAATTTTTACCATAATTTTGATATTTTATCCAAACACGTATACACTGCACTTACAGTGTGTATGTATATTTCAAAAGTCGCAGCACCCCACAATTTCAAGCCACGAGCCGCCACTGGTCAATATTAGATTCCATTGCATTTATTATTAAATACAGAATGAATCACCTGATGATTTGTCTATTTGAAAGTAATCATTTTGGGGATCAATTTCATAGGCAGCAATATTGGAATCTGGATCAGTTGCAATTAATGTAGAAACCACACTACCAACAGGCTGTTCTTCCATAACACTAATAGTTAATTCTGGATGTTGTGGAGTCCATGGACGTGCAAATACAGGAGGGAAGTCATTTACATCTATTATTGTCACCACAACAACTCCTAAGGGAAGAAACAAAACCAATTACTAATATCATGGATATAATTACCTGCAAAAGGTTAATAAATTATATTGCACAAAGCAATAGTTTTGAGAATATTTCATAAATATCATCAGTGACATAAATAACATATTTAGCTTACTAAATGCAGTGTCAAACAACAATAATGTTTACTAATATGGCAAGATAACTAAGGTCAATGAATTAGTGTATTATTGCAATTCATGCATTCACTTGCCTGCAAATTGTTCATGTAAATGAAACAAGATTGAATGAAAATGGATATCATGAGAGGGACAGATGGATGGATATGACATTTCTAGTAAGGACAGGAAATGCAAGGGAGGGGGGGTATGCTGCTGATGTTGTTGTTGTCTTGCCCTTTGAAGAGTCTTGATGTTTCCATGTGCTCCTTGAACTGCTTTGGCTATGTCGGTGATTTTGTTTGTGTAGAGCTGTTGTTCAGGATTAGGGTCTATTAAAAAAGTGTGTATGTGTGTGAGAGAGAGAGAAAGAGAGGGAAGAATGGTTTTTCTTTCCACAGTTTAGATCATTGAGATGACCTGAGTATGTATATGAAGAGACTCTTTCCAAACACGTATACAAATATCGTGTTTGGATTTCGTCTTCTTGCGCTGACAAATATATCCTGCCCATATCCTCTTCATCCTTCAAAAAGCTTGGTATTCTGTTTCATTTTCCAAATAAGATTTCTCTTCTGCTCAACTTCTAACATTTTATAACTCAAATCTGCCTTAGAATGTTGTTCTAACATTTGGGATGGTGCACTGAAAACTTCTTGCAGAGAAGTTTTGATGATGA
This sequence comes from Typopeltis vanoorti, assembly GCF_054136105.1. Taxonomy (NCBI): domain Eukaryota; kingdom Metazoa; phylum Arthropoda; class Arachnida; order Uropygi; family Thelyphonidae; genus Typopeltis; species Typopeltis vanoorti. The sequence goes on along the minus strand of NC_143555.1, from coordinate 2,437,296 downwards.
AGATGATGATGAAAGCATAAAAATAGTGCTTTAAAATGTGGATATAAGGGTGGTGGTAGTTGGTTTTTGAGGTGGTATGGTGTCAAGTAGACAGAATGAAATATCAGGTGTTCCTATAGGCCTAGGAATGTGGATGGACATGACGGACATGTATAGGCAAATTGTCTCAACAAACACAAGAAGGATGATCATTACTGACAATTTAATTATGATAATATAGATAATAAAATTAGTTTAATCCTTTATCCAAGTGTGGGCAAACAAAGTTTGCGCCTGAAGTATCTTCAGGACTAGGGCAAGGTGATACAACACCAGGGCAACTCGTTGCAAAGGTGGAGAAAGCTACCAACACTCCTATCTCAGTATCTCCTATAATACAAAACACATCTCCTTGCGGAAATGTCTAATGTTATGTATTAAGGGAAGGGCCACTACCCAGACTAGTTTCGACCTTTATTGAGGTCTCTTCAGTGGGAGCCAGGCCCTAGTGGAGATACCAGGCAGAAGCATTAGCAGGTCATCTCTACCTATAGGAGTTGCGAAATGGTGTGCCACCCTTTTTTAATAAATTACTCTGGATTTAGAGAAAGATGTTGAAAGTTTATTTTTCACTTGGTGAGAGTATAATAAAATTAGTTTAATCCTTTATCCAAGTGTGGGCAAACAAAGTTTGCACCTGAAGTATCTTCAGGACTAGGGCAAGGTGATACAACACCAGGGCAACGAGTTGCCCTGGTGTTGTATCACCTTGCCCTAGTCCTGAAGACATTTCCGCAAGGAGATGTGTTTTGTATTATAGGAGATACTGAGATAGGAGTGTTGGTAGCTTTCTCCACCTTTGCAATGAGTTGCCCTGGTGTTGTATCATCTTGCCCTAGTCCTGAAGATACTTCAGGCGCAAACTTTGTTTGCCCACACTTGGATAAAGGATTAAACTAATTTTATTATACTCTCACCAAGTGAAAAATAAACTTTCAACATCTTTCTCTAAATCCAGAGTAATTTATTAAAAAAGGGTGGCACACCATTTCGCAACTCCTATAGGTAGAGATGACCTGCTAATGCTTCTGCCTGGTATCTCCACTAGGACCTGGCTCCCACTGAAGAGACCTCAATAAAGGTCGAAACTAGTCTGGGTAGTGGCCCTTCCCTTAATACATAACATTAGACATTTCCGCAAGGAGATGTGTTTTGTATTATAGGAGATACTGAGATAGGAGTGTTGGTAGCTTTCTCCACCTTTGCAACGAGTTGCCCTGGTGTTGTATCACCTTGCCCTAGTCCTGAAGATACTTCAGGCGCAAACTTTGTTTGCCCACACTTGGATAAAGGATTAAACTAATTTTATTATACTCTCACCAAGTGAAAAATAAACTTTCAACATCGATAATAATATAGATGTATCAATAAAATATCAATTGAAAAAGGGGTCCGACAAGGACTCTCTATTGCCCAAAATCTTTAAAGAGGTCCTTCAAGAAATATTTAATAATATAAACTGGACAAACCTTGGTATAAAAATTAATAACAAAAACTTAACACACCTAAGATATGCAGATGATATCATAATTTGTGCAAACACTCCAGAAGACTTTAATATAATGATAAAAGATCTATATCATTAAAGCAGAAAAGTTGGCCTAAAAATAAACAGATATAAAACTAAAATCATGTTTAATCATTTTGTAAAACCAAAAAACATAATAATAGAAAACAATTTCTTGGAAAGAGTCTCTTATATATACTCAGGTCATCTCAGTGATCTAAACTGTGGAAAGAAAAACCATTCTTCCCTCTCTCTCTCTCTCACACACATACACACTCTTGACAATATTCACTTGTCAACCAAGATCATTTTTTATTCTTCTTCTTGCATTGACAAATACATCCTGCCCATATCCTCTTCAGCCTTCAAAAAGCTTGGTATTCTGTTTCATTCCAAATAAGATTTTTCTTCTGCTCAACTTCTAACATTTTATAACTCAAATCTGCCCAAACTTAGAATGTTGTTCTAACATTTGGGATGTTGCACCGAAAACTTCCTGCAGAGAGCACTTCTAGCTTAATAGATGACCCATCCTCTCTCCAGTCACTTTCCTTCTCAAAGAGGATGTTGCTGCATTTCAATGGAAGGTGTTACACTGAATTGGCCACTACTATTCCTTTGCTTTCCTTTAATCATGTATGAACATGAGCATCTGCTGATCAACACCCATGGGAGATATGAGACTTCTGCATTGATTCAGTCTTTGTACCTCTTCTGGGTCTGATTCCCACTGATGAGACCTCAAGGGTAGTGGTCCTTCATCCAGCAAGAGCTGGATCTTTTCATCCCAAAGTGCATAACCTTACAGCAACTAGTACCCGTTATCGGTTTTCTCATACAATTTATTAAAATCATCCTGCAGATCAGATCTCTTAATTGTCTTTATTAAATTGCTTGCTCTATCCAGCTTTGTCTCATTGGCAAACAACTGGATATTGCCCCTTAAATCATATTCTATACAGTGACACAGAAATTAAATAGTAGCAGCCAGCCAGCCCAAGCACAAATCCCTGAGGTTAACCAGCATTGCCTGAATGTCTAGCATATCCCATATTACATTACTCTTTGATATTTGTTCATCAGTCTGTATTTCGTATACATGTTTCTAGATGGACCAAAGGACAGATATTGATAGCTGTCTATAAAAGCCATAATACATGTTGGAGAAAAGATTGTTGCTTTCCAAATAACACAGACACCAGGCATTAGGTGGGACATGAATTTCATCACCTGGTGTGAGACCACCACTCTGCTTATTGAAAGCCTCAAGTGGCTTGAAAAAGTTCCCTGTTTAGTCTCTAGAGCAGGTTTCTGGACTATGTAAAAATAAATAAAAATTACATAAAAATATAAAATTGAAAAAATGGGGGGGGGGATATCATTAGCCCATCCATGGTATAAAATGTGCTACAGGTTTATAATAACCTTTCATGGGTGAGAAACACAAAAAAACATTTCTTCAATATCTTATGAAGACAGCTAGTTACAGTGATGGTCAGTAACTGTTTGCTTTTGTTGAATGTTTTGTTGAAGGATGATATAGAAAATGCTTCTGTCCTGACAACGAGATGTGATAACAATACCCATCTTGTGAGTGTGAAAATTCACAACATAACAATAGTCAATATCTATAAACCTCCTTTAACATCATGGTCTATAGATGTGATACCTACTTATCAACATCCAACAGTATGGATTGGTGATTTTAATACCCATCATGAAGAATGGAAGTACCGTGATAACAACGACTGCGGTACTACCCTTGTTCAATGGACAGAAATAAATAATATACAGCTTGTATTTGATGCCAAGGATAGAAACACCTTTAGATCATCAGCATGGCAAACAGAGTATAATCTGGACTTATGTTTTGTTTATTTCAATAAACACAGAAGGGCAACCATTACCAGCAAGACGATATGTACTTTCTAACTTCCCACACAGTCAACATTGACCGGCGTTACTGGAAATTGGTATGACACTACCTGTAGCAATATCCTTTCCACTACCGTGTTGGAATTTTAAAAAAAGCAAATTGGAGAAACTTTGCAAATGAATTGGATAAATGTGTTCGTTGGATATCTGCTAGAGTTGTGGAGCACAAGAGATTTGTAGGAGCAATCATTAACCGCAAAACAATATATCCCTAGAGGTTACAGAAAAGATTATGTCTCCAGATGGAATGAAGAAAGTAAACATCTCTATAGAGAGTTCCTGAAAAGTGAAGATCCTAATATAGCAGATGAATTACTACATAGCCTGAACTCATCTTGAAAAACAAAATGGACTGATACAGTTGAAACCCTTGACTTCAAACGATCAAGTAGAAAAGCTTGGAATCTTCTCCAACAACTATCCACAACTAATCTACCTAAAAGAAAAAGCACAATTATCTCCCCTAGAGAAAATAGCTAATCAAATTGTTAATATGTCAAGGGCACCTAGGGACTGTGAACATACCAAAAAAGTTAAGAAAGAACTTAGAGCTTTAAAAACAAATGCCCCTGCTTTCTCACAATATGCCTCAATCTTCACTATAGATGAAGTAAAAGCCGTCATAAAAGATATCAAAGCAGGCAAGGCCCCAGGCTTCGATGGTGTCCATCCTGAATTTCTGATTAATAGTGAGCCAAATACTATAAAATTGCTCTGTGAATTCTTTTCTGGTATATTATTGACTGGTCGACTACCTAGCCAGCTAAAGAAGTCAAAAATAGTTGCTATCCTTAAACCTGGAAAACCACCCCAGGAGGCAAAAAGTTACAGACCTATTGCTTTATTGAGTTGCACCTATAAAGTGATAGAATGCCTTCTGTACAACAGATTGTCCATACCAATTATGCAGCATGTCCCGATTGAACAAGCTGGTTTTAGAGAAAAAAGTGGTTGCTGTGATCACAGTAACATCATACATAGAAGCTGGATTTCAGAAGCAAGAAAAAACATCAGCTGTTTTCTTGGACCTAACAGCAGCCCATGATACAGTATGGCGTGAAGGTATTATATACAAATTTCTGAGCATTGTCCCATGTAAACGGACTGCACACTTAATTTCTTCCATGCTCACTGAATGTTTCTTTCAAGTTATATTAGGAAATAAAATGTTCCGACAACGAAAACTTAATAATGGTCTTCCACAAGGGTCAGTATTGGCACCCTTACTTTATAACCTATACACATATGACTTGCTTGCTACCATCTCATGCAAGTTCTGTTATGTTGATGACACTGTAATTGCCATTCGACACAAAAACATGAGTCAGGCTGAAGAGGTACTTACAAAAGATCTGAAAATAATAGGTGAATATTACAAAAAATGGAGGCTCCAGCTCAATCCAGACAAAACAGAAGTATCAAGCTTTCATCTTAATAATCACATGGCAGATGTCACTTTACATATCTTCTTTGAAGAATGTTTACTACGACACAATAAGTTTCCAAAGTACTTGGGCGTAACCCTGGACTGCATGCTCTTTTACAAGCAACACCTAACAAACATTTCTGCAAATGTTAAGAACCCGTAACAACATAATACAAAAACTAATAGGCACGACATGGGGAGCAAACAGCTGATAATCTGTGGATTACAGCTCTTGGTCTAGTTTTCTCTGTTGCCGAATATTGCTCACCAGTGTGGCTAAATAGCACACATGCTAAACTTGTTGATAACCAACTAAATAATACAATGAGACTGATTTCTGGCACAATTAAATCAACACCCACACACTGGTTTCCAGCTCTTAGCAACATTGTTCCACCAAATCTGCGCAGGACTAAGGCTATCTTACAGGAGTATAAGAAAATCTTGGAGAACCCAGCCCTACCAATACATTAAGATCTACCAGACTTAAGTATACAACGATTGAGATCAAGACATCCACCACTACAATTAGCCCAACTACAACAACAATCTAACTTTGACCTGAAGTGGCAAGAACAGTGGGAGAGCCAGACAGATGACATCACAAAATTTTCTCTCAAAGAATTACAAGAACGTTTTGATGCTTGCTCACACCTCCCACGAAAATCCTGGACTCAGCTTAATAGAATACGAACTGGTCATGGTGTATGTGCAGACATGCTTTTTAAATGAGATAAATGACCATCCCCGCATTGTGATTGTGGAGCTCAAAGACAAATTGTGGACCATATTGTGACTCAGTGTTATCTCAGAGCATATTCAGGAGACAAAAAATTGGACATTTTAAGTACTACACCCAAAGCCATGAACTATTTGACCAACATGGATGTAACCTTTTAATTTTATTGGTTTTTAAAACGACTTTTAATTTTATATGTTTTTAAAGTGACAGTTTATTGTACTGCATGTTTTGTTATTCATGCCATATGAATAAATAAATAAATACCACAATTGTGACACTGAGGATAAACTATTGCTCTGCAGAAATGTGTGTGTGTGTGTGTGTGTGGAGGGGGGGGAGGAATGCTGAGATCTGTGCACAGTAATTCCAATGTGGCTATGTTAGTCTTATAAAGAGGAATATTAACTTCTCTATCCCTACTTGTGAATGTGGGTTCTTTAACATCCAAGTAATCCAGTTGCAAATGTATCCAACTATTTTGGATACATTTGCAATATATACCTTCTAACTTCAATTCTCTTTTGAATCTTTCCAAATCACCATGACAAGCCCTTCCATAGCATAGTTGGAGGAATGACAGAACACTGTACCTTTCAATTAGGGTTTGATTTCCTGGATCTGATTCTCATCATGATGAGGGAAATCTTTATTATTATTATTACCCAAGACCCCATGGAGTCAGACTCATCAAGGAGGTCCTTTTATCAAACACACAGCTCATCATACCCTGCTTTAAACACACTCATTCTCTGCAGACATCACACTCTCAGGCAAGGCATTCCAATCATTCACAACTCTGCATGAAAAAAACCTGCTTTTCACTCCCTTACTAACATCCTCCTTATACAGCTTCCAGGGATGACATCTGGTTCTCCCATGCTCTCCCACTATTTCCTAAAACAGACCTCTGTACAATCTCTCCAGCATTGATCCTATAACAACTCCTTAATAACTTGTAGGTCTCTATCATATCTCTCCTCCTTCTCCTGTCCACCAGACTCTGAAAGTTGCATCTTCTCAATCTTTCCTCATACTCGACAATCCAGAGGTTAGAAACTACCTTAGTCAGTCACCTCTGGACCCTCTCCAACATCTCTTCATCCTGAAAACCAGGTGACCAAATCTGGTCATAATAGTCCATGTGTGACCTAATCAAAGCTTTATACAGTGGAACAGGAATCTCCCTACTTCTACAAGTCAGTGTCCTCTTCATCATTCCCAGAAGCCTTTGTGTTGTCTTCACAATTTTGGCTGTCCCCCCCTAAATTTCATATCCTTATCCACTGTCACCCCCAGATCTCTTATTTCCTCCACCTCCAACAATATATCCTCACCACGCATAAATTCTGCATCCCATTTTTGTTTTTCAAATTTTAAAACCTTACATTTTGCAACATCAAACGTGCATCCCCATTCCCATGCCCAATCACTCAATTTATTCAAGTCTTCTTGTAAGGTCACATCTGCTCTACTCTTCATGGTTCGTCCCAACTTTGCATCATCTGCAAACAACTGAATATCTTCACCCAAATCTTCACCAATATCATTAATATACAAGGTAAACAGCAATGGCCCTAAAACAGACCCCTGAGGCACACCACTAGTAACTTTCCTTTTCTCCCAAACACAATTTGTTGATATCTATATCCAAGCCCAATCACTCCAGTTTGACCATCAACTTATCATGCGGTAATCTATCAAAAGCCTTTGCTAAATCTAAGTATATTACTGTGTATCCTTCTCCTCTGTCCATGGAAGCAGTCACCTTATTGTAATAAGTAAGTAGATTACTAAAACATGACCTCCCTTTAGCAAATCCATGCTGTCCGTTAAAGATAATACCATTGTTATATGAGTTTTCAATGAAAGGTGAGGTAGCTGATCTCAGCTATCTCACCTTCAGAAGGGGATAGTAGAGTTTTCTTTTCTTTCCCATAAAGTCAGGTTTTTCATCCCAGAGGAACACATAAAGAGAAAAAAAAATACTATTAATGGGCAGTAGATGGAGGATTATGGAGATGAGTAGATGTTCAGTCATGTGGTATGGAGTGCCCACCCACAACAGGTACCTGAATACCTTGGAGGTGTAAAATAATAATAAATCTGTGGCCTCATCAAATTTCTGGTTTGATCTGTGTGTCCATAGCAGTGTTATCTCTTCATCTAAAGTGCTGTCTCTTCATTTTGCAGTTTGCTACATTCATGTATAAGCACACACACAGGTTCGTCATGTCAGCCATAGCCTATTGTGGTTTTATATTGCCAGACTTTTTTCATTAGTGTGACACATATTCAGTGGATAATAACCATTACACGGCCATTTTGGATCATTTTTTGGGTTCACCTTCCATCACTATGGTGTCTATGAGTAAAAAGTGTAAATCAAGTGATTCTTGTCGGGTTTTTAATGAAAAATGGACCAATTTGTACTTTTTTTGTGCTGATCGACAATAAGCCAGTGTGTTTATTTTGTCATGAGTCAGTGTCAGTATCAAAAGAATACAATATAAAACGACACTATGAGACAAAGCATGCATCCAATTTCGATCACCTTCAAGGGTGGCTTCATGTGGACAAAGTGAACTGTCTCCAAATTGATTTGAAATGCCAGCAGGGTGCGTTTAAAAGGCAGAGGGAAGACAGCGAAGCGTGCATCAAAGTAAGTTATGTAATAGCTGAAAAAAATTGATTTTTTGATTTTTTAAAAAAAGCCTTCTTGGACGGTGAGTTTGTGAAAGAGTGTCTCATCACTGCTGGGGATATTCTGTGCCCAAATAATCAGGAAGTGTTTAAAAAAACCGAGATTGTCTGAGGTAACTGTAGCATGACGTGTCGAAGAACTTGCCAATGACATTGAAGGAATTTAAAAAACGGTCATCCGAATTTACATCATATTCACTTGCTTTAGATGAGAGCACAGATGTGAAGGATACAGCACAATTGGCTATCTTTGTCCATGGCAATGATCAACAATTCAGTGTGACAGAAGAACTGCTAGCACTCGTACCTATGAAGGGAACAACGAAAGGCACTGATATTCTTTCTTGAAGCCACCAAGAAAACGTTCTGGCGTTTCGACCTCAGCTTAACCAATCTTGAGGGTGTGGTAATTGATGGCATCCCTGCAATGGCAGGAAAGAATTAAGGGTTTGTTGCATTGCTACGGAAAGAACCTGAACTAAAAGGAAAAGATTTCGTCCATTACCACTGTCTAATCCACAGGAAAATTTGTGAGCGAAAACTATTGGACTTGAGAATGTCATGAAAGTTATTGTGACTGTTGTCAACATTATTAGGGCAAAGAGGATTGAGTCATCATCAATTCTAAGAGTTTTTGACCCAAGAGTACGAAGCGGATCACGGCGATGTGGTTTATTAGAGTGATGTGCGTTGGCTGAGCAGAGGGAAGGTTCTTAAAAGAGTCTTTGACTTAAGGAGCAAAATACAGCAGTTCATGCAAACCAAAGGGAATCCAATTGCATAATTTAATGATCCAAAGTGGATCATTAAATTCTGCATCGTTGCATATGAATGACCTAAATACGCAGCTACAATCCAAAGATCAACTGGTGCACACTCTGTTTGATCACATCAAAGCTTTTGTGGCCAAGCTCAAACTTTGGGTGGCACAACTCGCAAAAAAAGACTTAATTCATTTTCAGCTTCTTGCTGAGTCCAACTATTCATCTCTTGATGAATACGCTACAAAATTAGCCATGTTGCAAAGTGAGTTTGAAGAGAGATTTAGTGATTTTCGTAACCAAAAATCTTCTTTAGATTTATTTTCAATGTCATTCGGTGTCAATGCTGCCGAAATGCCAGGCTCAGTACAAATGAAGCTGCTTGAACTCCAAAACAACTCTTCCTTGAGAGAAATATTCAATGTGCCCTTGTTTACATTTTACAAAGACTACATTTCTGAAGATGCATTCCCTAATTTTCACCAGCATACTTTGAAGATGTGCGCTTTGTTATGAAGCACATACTTATGTGAGCAGTTCTTCTCCAGAATGAAGCATGTGAAGCCCAAGACAAGAACTCAGATTATGGACCAACATCTCGAGAATACTCTGCGCATAGCAACTTCCAACATTGATGCCAACATCGACAAGCTGGTCAAGGAAAAACATTGCCAAGTTGCCCATTGACATTGTAAGAAATGAATGTTTTCTTCATTAAATTATCTTTTTTCAAGTATTGATTGTATTTACTTATCATGAACCCAACCCCTACCTATGCTCTTAAAGCTGAGTTTGTTTATTTTTATAGGATTTTATGTAAAGTATCAAATGCACAGCATTCCTTGTGAATCTGGAAAGCATCTTACAATTCTAAATATTGCAGTATAGCTTAGTGGCCTGCAGGTTTCATTGAAATTTTTAATGCGGCCCACACTGTCTGAAATGTTGAAGACTCCTGAATTACAGAGTCAGCAGTATACCACTAGTCATCTACCTTCTTTCCTGGTTGCAATTTCCCCTTATACTACCTTCTGATGTACATCAGTTACAGTCTTATCCACAGCTTCAGCTTTATATCCATCCTCAACTGCTCTGAGTTATGTAACAGCATTCTGTGTAGTATCCTGCCAAAGAAATTTGGCAGGATACCACATGGAATGTTTTGCAAAATTAATTTCTTGATTTTGATTGGTGTAATTTTTTGAATAATGATTGGTCTATAAAATGCAACCTCTCTCTCTCAGAGCTTCCATTGCAATGTAATCATTTTGTTCTCTTGGAAAGGCTTTGCTCCATACCATAGCTGAGATTTAAACAGTTTAGTCAGATGATCTGCAATGGCTTTGCATATTTCCATAACACATTGACTGCCATCCCATCAAATCCCATGCATGCCTTTGTATTAATGTTCTGCAAATATACTAAGCACTTCAAATTCATCTACCTCTATTCTTACATCAGAACTAAAATATCCCCAATTGGATGGTATATCCTTACAAAGTGATCACTCAGCAACTCTAACTATTCTGTCTGCTTCTATTACCTCCCTGCAATCAGCAGTTGACTTTACCAGAACTGAGACTTAGTCGCATGCAATACCAATTCCTTCTGCACATTCTCATAATGCATGCCCTGATATCGTATCTAATCCCAACAGCAGCGGTCTTTAGATTGAGATGCTGCAATATTCTGTGTTATTTCCAATTCATCAACTTCTATTGCCACATCAGTTCCTGGCACATGTGACAGCAGTATCATCACTTGGGTGATAGACTTCTGCAAACTGGTTACTTAATAATTCTACAATTTTGTTTGCTTCTGTCACCTTGCTACCATCAGCTCTCATTAAAGTTATCCTTCTACAGTGATTCTTTTTTTTACTCACCACATAGTAAAATAATTCATTGGGATTTCCTCTGACCTTGCTAGTTGACTTTATCTTATTATCTGCTTTTGTCAACATTTTTTAGCTCGTGCCTGGAAAGGCTCATGGCTTTGCTAATCATTTGTCTTTTTACATATCCTTCACAATGCTCTCTCTCTCTCTCTGAAGCTGCTTGCTTAATGATGCTATTAATCCATCTAACTCCTACCTGATTTATCTTCTGGGCCATATGTATATATATAAAAAAGGAAGGTGACCAGTGGCATGTCCCACAGTTCTGTTTTTGGGGTACCTCCTGTTTAACTTGTTTGTAAAACGATATATCATGTGAACTGACTGGGAATCTTCAGTTGTTTGTGGATGATGCAAAGTTTTGAAGAATTATAAGTAACCCTTTGATTCTTTAAAGATACTTGTGACATTAGGATTATAAAATATATACGTGTGTATATATTTTATAAGTAGCACTTCTTCTTCTTCTTTCACTCTGCCTTATCCCATGTTAAACGGGGTCGGCGCACCAATCTTTAACCTTCCTCTTCCAAGTTCTCTGGTCCAGAGCATCCTTCGGACTCCATCCTTTCTCCCTAAGATCCTCTGTCATCTTATCCCTCCACCTGAGCTTGGGCCTGCCTCTTTTCCTCCTTCCCTCCAACTCCATATACTCCACTCGTTTACCAACATACTATTCACCCTTCCTCTCAACATGTCCAAACCACCTCAGCTTACTTTCTTGTATCTTCTTGCCAATTGGTCCCACCTTAACCGTCCCTCTGATGTAGTCATTCCTTATCCTGTCCTTCTTTGTCACACCACTCATCCATCTCAACATCCGCATCTCCGCTACCTCCATCTTCCTCTCCTGTGCCTTGGTTATAGGCCACGTCTCCGCACCATGGAGCATCGCCGGCCTCACCACCATCTTATAGAGCTTTCCTTTCCTCTTACAACTCACTCTCTTGTCGCACAGGACCCCGCTCATCTTCCTCCAATTCATCCAACCGCATGTTATTCGGTGCTGTATTTCCTCATCCAGGTCACCATTCCTCTTGACAACCGACCCAAGGTACTGGAATTTCTTCCCTGAAATTAGCCTTTCACCCTGGAGTCGTATGACGATATCCTCGTCACTCCCTGTTGACATATATTCAGTCTTCACCTGGTTAATTCTCATGCTGCTCTCCTCCAATGCCTTTCTCCACTCTTCCAGGGTATTTTCAAGCTTCTCTCGGGATGATTCGCATAGAACAATGTCATCGGCAAACAGCATGCTCCATGGTGCCTCCTTCTTGACATCCTCCACTAGTACATCCATGACCAAGTCAAAGAGGTAGAGAATCAGAGCTGACCCTTGGTCAGCTCTGATTCTCTTGGTTATAGGCCTACGACAATAGGGAACCCTTCTGTCATGCCGACACTAGACCTGACCTGAGTTTCTGTTCCCTCATACATCTCCTTCACCAACCTCACGTACTTCTCCGACACCCCTGTCTTCCTCATACACCTCCATACCTTCTGCCTGGCCACTCTGTCGTATGCCTTTTCCAGGTCTATAAACACCATGTGCAGATCCACTTGCATCTCTCTATATTTCTCCATCAATCGCCTTAGTGCAAATATTGCAAGTAGCATATAAGTATAATATTTTATAAGTAGCACTGCTGATGTTAATTCTCTTCAGGAAGATTTCAATAGACTTTTGACTTAGACAAAGGAGTGGGGTTGTAGTTTTAATATCAATAAGTGCAAGGTGTTGCATTTTGGAGTGAAGAAATATAATGCTATGTACTATATCGATGGTGCTATATACTGCAAGAAGTGGATAAGATTAGAGATTTGGAAGTGATGGCTGACAGTAGACTGAAGTTTAGAGGGCATATTGTTAGTGTTGCAAAGGATGCACATCATGGTGCTACTATGATAAGAAGTACTCTAACATGTAGGGATAAGGAAGTGGTTGTGCCACTGTATAAGGCACTGGTCAGGCCACACTTGGCGTATTGTGCTCATATCTAGTCGCCTGGTTTTCAATGTGATGTAGAAACATTGGAGAGGGTCCAGTGGCAAGTGATTAAGACAATATCAGGACTCTGAAATGCTGGCTAAGGGGATAGGTAGAAGAAATGTGGATTGCAGAGCTTGGTAGATAGGAGGAAAAGAGGTGATATGATAGAGACATTTAAGTTAGCAAGAAGATTTTATCAGATTAATCCAGAGGGGATTATAAAAAGAGTAGAAGGTGAGAGAGGAAGAACCAGAAGTCATCCCTGGAAGTGAAGTAAAAGTGTGGTGAAGAGGGGTGTGAGGAGTAGATTTTTTACATGGAGAATTGTTAGTGAATGGAACGCATTACCAGAATGTGTTTTTAATGCAAGGAGTGTTAAGGATTTTAAGATCCTATATGATAAATATGTTGTCAGTTGAATGAACCTCTCACAATGAGTCTACCAACTCCATGGAGGGTATAACAATAATAATAACAATAATCTGATACTGTTTTATTCAAATACTTTTTGACCATGTCCAATGCATTGCTAACATCTATTCTCTCTCTCCAGATTCTGATGCCACAGCATGCTATAACTGATATTTGCAAATTGCCCATGCAGAGAAAAGTTGAATATAAGAAGAGCCATAAGTTGCAAACCCAATGATGTCTCTTCAGGATATCTGCATGCTTGTGTGATGATAAGTCAGCTAACATTTCAATATTACAAAAAAGTAAGGTTTCCCTACTTGAGTATGAGAACAAGAGATGCAATATACTTGATTAGTGAGAATATATTGAAAGAGTAAAGAGATAAAGATCCTGGTGGAAGCGATGTTGAATAAAGACCTGAAAGTTAGTGATTACATAATGAAAAGTGCAAATTCAACTTCTTCTTCTACAGCTTCTCCCACTTAAGTGGGGTCACTGTTTGTTATAAGTCTCCTCCACACCTTCTTGTCTTTGGCTGTCACCACATCCAAGTTCTTCATCTTCAAGTCCTCTTCTGCCAGCTCCCTCCATCTCTTCTTTGGCGACCCACGCTTCCGCCTTCCTTGCACATCCATCTGCATGACCCTTCTTCCCACATATTCGTCCTCCCTCCTCATCACATGACCAAACCATCTCAACCTTGCCTCCTGTATTTTCGCTCCTAAGTTCGTAACTTTCACTGTTCCCCTGACATAATCATTTCTCAGATGATCACACCGCACATCCACCTAAGCATTCTCATCTCTGCTACTTCCATCCTGCTGATGTTATTTTTCCTCAGGGCCACAGTTTCTATAGCATATGTCATAGCTGGCCTCACTACTGTCCTATAAATTTTGCCTTTCAGATTGATCGGCACCCTCTTATCACATAACACTCCAGCCATCTCCCTCCAGTTCCTCCAACCCGCTTGTATCCTGCATCCCACTTCCTTCTCAGCTCCTCCATCTTCTTCCACTGTTGAACCTAAGTATCTAAAGTCTCTCACCTTCCTGATGACATTTCCTTCCAGCTCCAGATCTGTCTCCTGGCCACTGCCCACTGCGCAACACATATACTCTGTCTTACTTCTGCTCAGTCTCATACCTCTCTCTTCCAGTACTTTTCTCCATCTTTCCAGTTTAGTTTCCACTTCTTCTCTTGAATCTACACACAGCAAGATGTCATCTGCATACAATATTGTCCAAGGTGCATCTTCTCTCACCTCCTCTGTTACCACCTCCATCACAATATTAAACAGAAACGGACTTAATGCTGACCCTTGATGCAAGCCAACTGTTACTTGAAAACTTTCTGTCTGTCCCAAACAGGTCCGAACACTTGTCTTCACATTTCTGTACATTTCCCGCACCAACCTGACATATTTCTCCGGCACCTTCTTCTCCCTCAGACACCTCCAGACTTCTTGCCTTGGCACTCTATTGTATGCTTTCTCCAGATCAATAAATACCAGATATAGCTCCCTTTGTTTCTCTCGATATTTTTCCATCATCTGTCGTAATCCAAATTCAACACATAATGGATATCACATATATACATAAAATACATAGTTCTGTTATATAAGGACTCAGGCCATATTTGGACTACTGAATCCAGATTTTTTTTAATTTTACTTTGTTTTTGAGGAAATGGAGCATCTGAGATTAGGGGATGATGCTTTTTGACTAAATCATTGTTTTAATGCTAGATATAAGAATGATTTTTATCTCTCCATGTATAACCTTGCTCATCAGATCATACTCAGTTTTTTTAAGCTGCTTCAGATAAGCAGGGCATGGTTCTCATACATGAGGCAATGAAAATCTCTCACTTAAGTGACACATTCAAAAGGCATTCAAAAGCATTTATGCCCACAGTGGAATTCAAACCAACAGGTATCTGGCAGGAAGTAGATGCAATATACACCTAATCAACCTAAAGATTGATTTTTTGACCATCTAATTCAGAAAAGTTGGTAAGAAGTTAATTCTAGATTAATACAGAAGAAATTAGTCATAGTGTGGAATGAGAAAACAATATGCTATTCCTGGAAGTCATACACAACTTTCAGGAATAGAAGTGAGCAAGCAAGGGGATGGGACCAGATTTCTTAGTTGCAGTGTGGTGCTGGTAGTAGGTGATAATAATAATTTTAGTTTAATCCTTTGAGTGGAAAGCATTGTTAAAGAGTGTGTTTAGAGAAGAAAGAGCCTACAAGATTAACATAACGATAATTAGCAATGTGTCTGATAACAATGTTCATGCATGATGAGTCTTTTGGTACATCATGGATGAACAATGATAATAAACTTTTTTCTTTTCAACTAAAAAACTTACCTGTTCCAGTCTGTTGTGGACTAGCACTAATATCAGTAACAGTAACAGTCATAGTAATAATAGCCGCAGTGTTCCTATGAAGTCTTCTCGCAACTCTTACTTCTCCAGTGTTGGCATCAACATCAAAAAAGAACTAAAACAAAGCATAACAATTAATCTATATGAAATTTAATTTCAGATTTAAATATGAAATTAAATATATAAGTATTCATAATGTAAAATAACTATGAATTGTTAATTTTAGAAATTATAGACTTTACAACCGTGTTATAACTATTTTAATTTCCCAAATTTTGAACTTCATATTAAGGTCATCATCTGGAGCCTATACAAATATACAAGGAGAAGCTGAGTAACATTTCACACAGTAAGCTAAAGAAACAATGATTTGATCACAGCTTATTCTACTGGCATGACCTCTAGTTTAAAAAAAAAAAAAAAAAAAAAAAAAAAAACACAAATTAATTAATTATTTAGAAACTACATCAAAGCTAAATTCTATTTTAAGATAACATAAGAGAAACAATCTTTCTTATAGTTTTTTTACAGTAATAATGATGCCCCATTTTTAACATTACAACTGTTGTATTAGATTTAGGATTCTTGGTTTTTTTTCTACAGTCCTGTTTATAGTTAACTCTTAGGGAGAAAGGTTCCGTAGGTAGAATATGTGCCTTCCATATGCTTGGGATATTTAGACAATCATTATTGTTCAGATTGGGATGGTTAATAAGAATCTCGCAGGCATCCTTAAATTTGCATTCATGCCATGTTTTGGTGTGATGCAAACAACTGGTGCTTTTCCAGTCAATTCTATGTAAAGTTTTCAGGGCATGATCAGAAAGGCCAGCTTCGCCATAGTTCACTGGCGGCTGGTGAAATTTTAAGTGGGGGTGCTGCCTATACAAAATAAAAATAAATAAATCTACTGATTGATTTATTAATAAATTGGTTACTAATTAGGAAAAAAAGAATTTTTATTTTTATTTTGTACAGGCAGCAGATTTATTTATTAATAAACTGGTTACTAATTAGGAAAAAGAGAATTATTTTTTATTTTGTATAGGCAGCACCCCAACTTAAAATTTAACCGGCCGTCACTGCCATAATTATTATATTTAATGTGTTGTTTATGTTCCTTTTGTCTGATAGGAATTGTGCATCCTGTTTCCCCTATATATGGTAGATTACAGGTGCAATAAATACGGTATACTCCAGAGTGGGCCAGCGGAGGGAGGGAGTCTTTGGATGAGTTGAGTAAGCTTTTTAATTTTGCAGGAGGTTTAAAGGTGGCTTTGAGGTTGTATTTCTGTAGTATTCTGTTTATTTTATCTGATGTCCCTCTAATGTAAGGAATGGTTATAGTTTTATTGTAGTCTGGTTTATCTTTGTTTTTTTATTGAGCTCTTGTAGAGAATTTTGTTAATATTGTTTTGGCTGCCATTTTTTAGAAAAGTATTGCTGATAACTTTAAATTTGTCTTTCAGTGCTTGTTCATTGGAGAAGATCTTCACAGCCCTCTTTTCCAGAGTATTAATGACACCTAATTTTTGTGTTGGGTGGTGGTAGGAGTGTATATATTGGCCAGTATGTGTTGGTTTCCGCTAAACAGTGAAAGAAAGACAGCCAGAAGGAAGATGTGTGACAAGTGTATCTAGAAACGGAAGTGTGTTCTGTTTTTCAATCTCAATTGTGAACTGTATGCTTTTGTGTTATTTGTTTGGTGGCAAAGGAAAGTGTCTAGTGTCTGGCAGCCATGGGGCCAGATCGCAAAAACATCATCAACGTATCTAAGCCAGACTTTCGGTTTTAAAGGAGAAAAATGTAGAGTATGTTGCTCAAAATGTTCCATATAAAAGTTAGCAACAGGAAGGATAATGGTGAGCCCATTGCTGTACCTTCTTTTTGTAGGTGGACCATGGGCTCGCCATTATTTGGTCCCTTTCAAATTCTGGGGACCAAATCTGAGAACAATAGTCTAAGTGTGATCTGATTAGAGTCTTATACAATGGAATGATAACCCTCTTATCTCTGCAGGTCAGTGTCCTTCTCATAATTGCAGCAATCCTCTGTGTTACTTTCACCACTTTTGCAATATGTCCCCTAAATTTCAGGTTTCTATCAATCATCAACCCCCAAATCTCTTGTCTCCCCAACATCCTCCAGTATAACTCCTCCCATAGAGAATGCAGTATCCCATCAATGTTTCCCAAACCTTAAGACCTTACATATTGCTGCATTAAACTGACATCCCCATTCATTTGCCCATCTGTCTAGCTTATTCAAATCCTCTTGCAGGGCTACCACATCTGCACTATTACTAATAACCCTTCACAGCTTCGCATCATCTGCAAACAACCGAATATCCCCTTGCAATCCATGGACAATGTCATTGATATAAAGGTTAAACAATATAGGTCCCAATACTGAGCCCTGTGGAACCCCCACTTGTAACCTTCTGCCTCTTTGATATAGCTCCACCATACACAACTATCTGATACCTATCGGACAGCCAATCGTGAATCCAGTTGACCAATCTGACATCCAGGCCCACGAGCTGCAACTTAAATATCAGCTTATCATGTGGCACCCTGTGAAATGCCTTCGCTAAGTCCAAGAAAATGGCAGTATGTGTCTTTCCCTCATCTACTGCTCTTGTAACTTTGTTATAAAAGGCAAGCATATTGCTAAATCAACAGTGCCCCTTCACAAATCCATG
The DNA here is from genome assembly GCF_054136105.1 of Typopeltis vanoorti. NCBI lineage: Eukaryota > Metazoa > Arthropoda > Arachnida > Uropygi > Thelyphonidae > Typopeltis > Typopeltis vanoorti. The sequence goes on along the minus strand of NC_143555.1, from coordinate 2,418,787 downwards.
TTGACTCTCACAGATAACATTACCCCTCATCTGCCCAATGCTGTATATGGCCCTTCACTAATTTCTCCAAGATCTTAACTACTGATGACACACAAACTGGCCTATAATTAGACACTTCCAGTTTGCTACCATCCTTATGTAATGGCACTATCTTACCTTCCTTCCATTCCATGGGCACCTTTCCTGTAGTCAGACTTTCATTGAAAAGCCAGGTCAAAGGTGCTGTCAGTTCTTTAGCACATTCTCTCAAAACCGGTGGTAAAATACCATCCAGTCCCACAGCTTTACTAACATCCAGATTACTCAGTATTTGGAACACGCTCTCCTCCTGCACCTCTAAACCTCACACCCATCCTATCCCTCTAGTATTCAAATTTACTCCTCCAGGATGAAACACTCCAATAAAGTGTTCATTGAACAATTCCGCTATGTCCTTTGCATCAGTTGCTCTATTCCCATTTTTATCCCAAAATATCATTCTTCCATAGTCATTTCTCCTCCTACTGGCCACATAGCTAAAGAATTCCCTAGGATTTTCTTTGGATCTTAGGGGCAATCTCCTCTCATATTCCAGTTTCTCTTTCCTTACCACACTAGTCACTCTTGTGGCCTGTGTCTTATATTCTTCATGCATCTTCTCTTCACCTATCTCCTTGTATCTCTTCTATAGCTTCTTTTTCGCATGCAGTTCCTGTTTAATATTGTTTGTCATCCACTTTACTCCAAATTATGTCCTCTTCTTCACTCGTGGAATACAGCTTACTATTGCTGCTAACAAATATTCCTTCATAATTTCCCAAGCACTAATGATATTCCGTTCTTCCAATTCCTCCCTCCATGAAACTCCCCCAAGTTGATGTCTTAGACTAATATAATCACCTACCTTATAATTCCATATACGTTCCTGTCTCTATGATACTCCTGCATGTTTATTCATCTTCCAAGTCAAAACCATATGGTCACTCTCTCCAACTGGTGGGAGAGATGTCATCTCAGTTATTATCAACTCTTCTGATGCTATGACCAAATCCAAAACCCTTGTTTCCTCTATTACATGTTGATTAAGACATTTGTCTCTCAAGAATTCTAGAAATTCCATTTCCTTATTGCTACATGCATCTTCCTCTCAGCAATTTATACTGCTGCAGTTAAAATCTTCCATAACAATCATTCGTCTTGCACTTGCCAAACTCAACTGTCTAAACATCTCCTGGTCCCCTCCCTCTGTGCTCCTTAGGGCTGGTCCGAGAGTATCTGATGCCCCTAGGCAAAGAAAATTTAGGTGCCCCCATACATTGTCTCTCTCTCTATATATATATTTTGTCATACTCACACAAGCACACATACACAAGTCTTAGTGCTCCTAGGCAATTGCCTAACTTCACCTAATGACAAAACCGGCCCTGGTGCTCCTTGGTCTGTAGCAACACCCCACTAAATATCCTGTCTTGCCCACCTCTACCTCACACACCATATGTTTTCAAAATCATTAGTGTCAGACTCCCTTCCAAAGCCTCCACTCTTAGAGGACATAAGTCGTCACTTATCATAAGCAGTAATCCACCACCACGCTTTCCCTTCCCATCCTGCTGAAAAATGCTGTACCCAGCTACTTCTATTCCTGTTATTATATCCTCTTCTGTCAATGACATCTCAGTGATCCCAATAACCTTTGACCAGGCTAATGCTATCAGCACCACCAATTCCTCTCCTTTATTCCAGATACTCCTGGCATTAGTATAAAGCATAAAAATGCCATTGTTTCTATACCCAGCATTATCCCCTCTAGAACTCCACTGGGCTCAGAGTTACCTGTTGTCATCCCCTTTCTCCCAAGTACCCATTCCCACAAAAGGCCACCCCTGCTACCGTCCATCCTGGGACATACCGACTAGTTGAGAACAGCAATCTCTCCAGATGCCTACATCCTTTCTTATTCAAATGCAAATGGTCTCTCGTATACAATTCCTCTTTGTCCTCAAACGCCCTCCAAGCATCCACATATTCCAATCTTCTCTTCCGACACATTCTAGATAAGAATAGAGATCAGCAAGTTGTCCAACTTTGTCATGCAGACTAAGTGAGTATACAAAAAAGCACAAAGATAACTTATGTCTGTACACAGATACCAGGAGTATCAGAAACAAAGGGTAGAATCTGTTGCCATGGAGAACACATTTGGGCCTCAGACTGTAGGGATTCGTGAGACCTTGCTATCAGAAGGCAGATAATACTAACATGGTGTCAAATGTAAAGGAGATAGCATTTTTAGAAAGAAGTGGTTCTAGTGACGACGAAATGCATTACCAAATAAACATGATGTGGGCAGATGTGAATCTCATGAGAAGAATGAAACCAAATTCATTGAGCTGTTTTAAGACAACTTCTTCAAGTAAGATGTGACAGAAGGAACATAAGATCAAAGAGTATCAGACCAGATTACAGCATCAGAAAGGATTAAAGACGTGACTATCCTACCTCCACTTGGCAACAGTGATCATGCTGTACTGACTTGGGCTAAGTTGCCATGTTTATGGATGTTCAATTCAAAAAAGTTTGTATCCGGATCTATAATGCAGGAAATTATGACAAACTGAGGGGTATACTAGGTTCTGGCCCATGGTATCGTTTGCTAGATGTGAAGGATATTGGCAAGGCATAGGAAGCATTTAAAAGATATTTAAATGATGCAATAGTTAGACTGTGTTCCTAGAGTTCAAAGAATAAATAGGTTAGGAGCAAAATGGATGTGCGATCTTATTAAGCAATAGATTCATAAGAATCTATTGCATAATGTGGAAGGAATACCATGTTTATGAGGGTGATGCCAGTTACAAAAATTATAAGCATCAAGCCAGAAGAGTTACTTCTGTTCTATGGAAAGCTAAGTCTGAGTATGAAAATAAACTGGCTGTGTATGCTAAAGAAAACCCAAAACGAGTTCTATTGTTATGCTACACGTAAGAATGAGTATGGAAAAAAAAAAGAAGAAAAAAACCTCTGCTGGATGTAGATGGTATGATTGTGACAAACACAGAAGAGATTACTCAAGTAATGAGTGCCCATTTTGTGAAAATGCTACTAACCTGGTGTATGCAACATTGAGCTCACTGCTACTACAACTACTTCAGTGGATGAAGAAACTCAGGTGAATGAGAAGGTGATACTACAACTGTTTCACAAATTGAATGACAATTTTGCAATAGGGGATGATGGTATCAGTTGAGATGCTAAACAAACATTCAACTGAAATGACTGTTCCTTTGACCAGGCTATATGATTTGAGGCTATTGGCCTATTAGTATCTCTGGAGGGGTGGAAGTTTTTCCACGTGGTTATACTACAAATCAAAGATACCAAGAAATTATTTACTTGGTTTAATCCTTTATCCAAGTGTAAGCAAACGAACTTCCAACAACTATCTGTAATTGAAGTATTTTAATAATAAGGTATGACACCTTTTGGCAACTCATATATAAAAATATGACTACTGCATTACTTCAACCTTGGTATCACCTCTGGGTCTGGCTCCCACTGATGAGACCTCAATAAAGATCGAAACCGGTCTGGTTAGTAACCCTTCTCATAATGCATAGCATTACACATGAATATGAGTCCACAAGAATATGTGTTTTGCATTATGGGATGCTAAGGCAAGTGATGTGAAGTCATACTACCTTCACCACGAGTTGCAACAGTCCTGAAAATAGTTAAGGCACAAACTTGTTTGCATACACTTGGATAAAGGATTAAACCAAGTATATAATTTCTTGGTATCTTTGATTTATAGCATAACCAAGTGGAAAAATTCCAGAGCATTTTAATAATAAGGTGTGACACAAGTTGCACCAGTCCTGAAAATAGTTAAGGCACAAACTTGTTTGCTTACACTTGGATAAAGGATTAAACCAAGTATATAATTTCTTGGTATCTTTGATTTATAGCATAACCAAGTGGAAAAACTCCAGGGTATTTTAATAAAAAGGTGTGACACCTTTTGGAAACTCATATAAAAATATGACTACTGCATTACTTCAACCTTGGTATCACCTCTGGGTCTGGCTCCCACTGATGAGACCTCGATAAAGGTCGAAGGTCTTGCTACCACTGACGACATCTTGGTTTTCAGCAAGATAAGTACTTTGGTTGTTTTTTTTTTTTTTTTGTTTATTTGTGATGTGAAGTCATACTACCTTCACCATGAGTTGCCCCAGTCCTGAAAATAGTTAAGGCAAAAATTTGTTTGCTTACACTTGAATAAAGGATTAAGCCAAGTATATAATTTCTTGGTATCTTTGATTTATAGTATAACCAAGTGGAAAAATTCCCAACAACTATCTCTAATCCAGAGTATTTTAATAATAAAGTGCGACACCTTTTGGCAACTCATATATAAAAATATGACTACTGCATTACTGCAACCTTAGTATCACCTCTGGGTCTGGCTCCCACTGATGAGTCCTCAATAAAGGTCGAAGGTCTTGCTACCACTGACGATATCTCGGTTTTCAGCAAGATAAGTACTTGGGGTTTTTTTCGTTTGCTTTTCCACTTTAATTTATTTTACTGGTGCTAGTGATGATTTTGTCCCCACTAGCACTGGTTTCTTTTAATAAATATTAGGATTTCTGGTAGTGCAGTTAGTATCTGCATTACAGGATTACTTTTAGCGGTATCACAGCAGCATTTACAGTAGCTCAAACAAACATTTGCTGGTGGTGTAGAATTATTTCTGTATCACGGGATTATTTTATTCTCAGTCTTACAACTGAAAGTTTTTTTTTCTTCCAACTAAACACAGAGGTTATAGTCTTTTTCCCACTTGAGATAATGGTACCAATTCCTCCAAGGGTGCGAACTCTAGTAATTGAAATTTCCAGATGTGAAGAAGCGAGATGGGTAACTAAGGTTTTAAAAGAGATAGTCGACACAAACAAGATTTATTCCTTCACCCTTATGGCAGAGGAAAATATTTAATTTTAGTTAAAGATGTTGAAACAAGGGACAAACTATTACAGGGTTTTACTTTGGAAGGCAACACAGTTATTCCTGTAACGGTCGGGATCCAGGTAAAAACAGTAAAAATCGAAAGATTTCTGATAGAATATATGGAGAATAGTAATGAAATTCTTATACAGACATTTTCGAAATGGGGTAAGATTAGTAAATATATGAAAGAGTTTGTCAAGTGATGATCCAAATTGGTTTTCTGATGATGTCAAATGCACAATGGATATGAAGACGTCTGTACCAAATTTTGTCAAATTGGTACAACCAGAGTTATGGTAAACTATCCTGGAGTATGTCAGTGGCTGCGTTTTGGTTCATATGATCATTTAGGTGGTAACTGTCCCAAATCTAAATGTTTCAACTGCATGGAGATCGGACATATCGCTAATCAGTGCCTCAAACCCTGTCAGAAATGTGAAAATTCTGAACACTGCGTTAACATCTGTCCTTTTAGAACTTTCGCAGAAAGAGTGGGAGCTCCTGTAGAGCCAACTAGAACACCACATATATCAGAGAGGCATAACGAAGAGTTCCCGGATCTTCCAATTCAGTCTAGTAAAGACTACGCTTTTAATATAATTAACGGCTATTTTAGCCTGTTTTTGTTTAGGAGTGTCCCTTATATTTAATACATTGGCTAACATAACTCAAAAGGGGTATATATATATATATATTTTAGGGCATTATGGGCGAGTATAGAGGGCAATTTGGCAGAATAAAAAATGTGGAAAAATTATGTACATACCTTGTTTTTGGTTTAAAGATGCCTTCTAAATCCAAGCTCTTGTTGAAAGGTTGTATGTAAACAGTTGGGGGGGGGGAGAACATGGGGATGTGCATGAGACATGGGAAATAAGTTTGGGAACCAGGGTTACTATTAATAATATATATATAAATATATATATATATTATTTTGTTGTGGGGAGAGGGGGGGGGGAGGAAAAGAAGGGGAAGGGTATCCTTATGTGGAAACTGGGGCAAGGGTTTATGGGGTGTGGACCGTTTCGGTCATCGTCTGACCATCGTCGGAACTTTGTGGGTCCCACATAGGCCCCACATAATGCCCTAAAATATATATATACCCCTTTTAAGTTATGTTAGCCAATGTATTAAATATAAGGGACACTCCTAAACAAAAACAGGCTAAAATAGCCATTAATTATATTAATAGTGTTTAAGAGGAGTAGCATGGGAATTTCCCAGAAATTATACTTAACTATGCTTTTAAGCAAACTACATTTGGTAAAATAACAAAAAGTGTGTGACGAAATCAGTTAGAAATTAGCTCCAAAATTCCAGATCTGCAGGAGCAACTTTTCCAGTCAAATACTGATGGAACATCAGTTGAAATGACCAATAATGAACCTAAAATAACAACTGAACAGGTATACAATGAAATGCAAAAACATTCAACTGTTCTACAAGGAGAAACAGAAAAGCAAGTAAGACAACTGAAAGAGCTTAATATGCAGAGAAGATCATCAGAAATGAAAGATGAATTAATAAAAAAAATTGAAGATAAACAAAAAAAAATTAAAAAAATAACTACTTAAAAAAAACTTTAAAAAAAATAATAAAAATAACTTAAAAAAAATAAAAATAACTAGCCATGAAATTGAAGTTGGAAAGCAAATGTAAAAAACTGGAAAACAGTTTACAAGAAGTAGGCTACACAATTGCTTCTTCACAGATTGAAGAACTCATCAGGTTTATCCAAAATTAAAGACTTACCAGTGACACTTCACTAATCATAGCATCTCCTTTCTGCATTGCCTCATTAAATGTACGAGGAATCCATAGGCAAATTAAACAAGAAACTATACGGAAACTTATGTTACGCCATAATATCAGGTTTTTGTTTCTCCAAGAAACATACTTCTGCAGATATAAGGATATAAAAAGTTTAACGGATAGATATCCACTTCTTTCTTATTGGAGCTTTGGAAAATTTAATAGGGCTGGAGTAGGAGTTCTTATTCTTGCCCCCCCCCCCCCCTCCTTGGGTCATTTTGTAATATCCAAAGGGATGCAAAAGGGAGAATATTGACAATAGATTGGAAAGACTGTGGATATGTAATAAGGTTTATAAATGCCTTATGCTCCATCTAATAGAACAGTTAGATGAAAATTCTTCCAGGAATTGGAGCTATATTTATATGGTGCCCACTACATCATAGCAGTTGGAGACTAGAATTGTATTGAAAACTCCCACATTAGACAAAATATGAGGACACCCCAGGAGTTGAAAAGTGGGATATGCACAGTTAAAAACATGTGTTGATAATGCTCAACTAGTAGACATATGGAGGATTCACAATCCTAATCTCCAGGCATACACATACATGAATCAAGGTATTGGTACTCGTATTGATCGAATTTATATCTCTTCTTCCCTTATAAATAGGATAATTCAGATAAAACATCTTGACATCAACATGTCAGATCATAATCTAGTTATACTTAAGTTCCACTGCATGGTAAAAGTAGAGATCTCTTCTGTACCATAGAGACTACCACCAAATTTTCCATTGATCTTTTCAACTAAATTCCAGACCCTCTGAATTGGAATAATGTTACCTGGAATTGGGATATGTGGTTAAAGTTCAAACAAGCAGTAAAGAAGAATATAATGGAATGGAGAAAGAAACAGGCTTTCCTCAAAAGGAAAAAGTTGAAAGATCTGTATAAAGAGAGAAGCTGGTTTGTAACAAACCAACATCATCAGAAACATTAGCATAGAGATAGAACTGGAAAGGCAGAAACAAGTAGAAGAAAGAAATTTTAAGATAACAATACAACAGCACTCAGCAGATAGCCCTTGAGCTGCATTCTTCAATAGACAATTTACAAAATTTTGCAAAAAAAAAGGACCATCACTCAAACCTGTGTTGATGGAGAAGACATGTCCACCACTAAAGACATCCTTGACTCCTTTCAAAAACACTACAAAAATCTGTTTAAAGACAATAGTACTGTTGGAAATTATAACTCTTGGAACATTAATGGCTTTCCTCTTCATATTCAAGACAGGCTTGACAGAACCATTACAGCATCTGTAGTTACCACAGCCTATAAAGAATGCCAGACAAAAAAATCCCCAGGGCCTGATGGTCTAGGGATAAAACTTTATCGTGAGGCCTGGGATTTTATTCTTCCCATTCTAGTTACACTATTTAATTCCTTTCTCTCATCAGGACACATACCAAGTGAATTTGTAGCAAGCCATACTGTCCTCATTCCTAAACCTAATAGAGATCATACCTTAATCAGCATCTGGAGACCTATTTCTCTATCTAATGCTGACTACAAGATATTTTCCTCATTTCACCACGAGTTTCCCCAGTCCTGAAAATAGTTAAGGCACAAACTTGTTTGCTTACACTTGGATAAAGGATATAATTTCTTGGTATCTTTGATTTATAGTATAACCAAGCGGAAAAACTTCCAACAACTTTCTCTAATCCAGAGTATTTTAATAATAAGTTGTAACACCTTTTGGCAACTTGTATATAAAAATATGACTACTGCATTATGATTACTTCAACCTTGGTATTATCTCTGGGTCTGACTCCCACTGATGTGCTTTTGTGCTGAAGCGGTTGTGGCAATGCTGTAGCCAATGAACTCTTAAATGAGGCTCGGCTATTGCTGTTTCTGGGTCTGGCTCTCACAGATGTGCTTTTGTACAGAAGGGGCAGTGCTTTCCCTGAGATTTGAGCAGCTCTGCTTGGGGATAAGGTTTTGCCTGTCTCTGAGTGGGGCCACTGCTGAGATTATGGCTCTGCTCAGTGGTGGTGGTGGTGGTGTGTGTGTTGGGGGGGGGAGCCATAATATGGCAACTCATATATGGAAGCTGATGTGAAATCATAAGCTTCCATATACGAGTTGCCCAGTCCTGAAAATAGTTCAGGTGCAAACTTGTTTGCTTACACTTGGATGTAGGATTAAACCGAGTATATAATTTCTTGGTATCTTTGATTGTGAACAGCATGGATTTACTAAGGGAAGTTGATGCTTGAGAGCAAATTGCTTGCATTTTATAATGTTACTGTTGAGTTAAACAAGGGACATGGCTACACCATGATACTTTGGACTTTGCTAAGACTTTTCACAGGAACACTGTAGAAGACCACTGCATAAATGAGAGCATATGGGATTGAACTATAAAATATTAATGTGGATAAGAGAATAGCTGATATATCAAAAAGTGGTATGTTGGGGATGTGAATCTGCAAGATTTATGGTAACCAGTGGTGCACCACAGGGATCAGTCATCAGTTGATTGTTATTCTATCTATGCATTAATGACATTGGGAAGATTTAATGAGTTTCATATAGATATTTGTTGGTGATGCAAAGATAAGCACGATAATCGAGAATTCAGCTGAGATACTTGTGGAATGATTTGAACAGACTGGAATTGTGGGTGTGTGAAAATGTCTATCAGTTCAATTTTAGTAACTGCAAAGTCATGTAAGGAGATCCAGTGTTAATTTATATTAGTGAGATTATGCCAGAAGAAACTGATGGGAATAGAGAACTTGGAGCTTTGATAAATAGCAAGTTGAAGCTGAAGGACCATATACCAAAGATGGCAAATACAACTTAGAGGATAAATGCAACATTGAAACAGACCTTAACATGTAAGAAAGTTATTTTGTCTCTTTACAAGACCTTGATATGACCTCAATTGGACTACTGTGTGCAGGTCTGATCTCCAGGTTTTTGTGGCAATGCTGATATAGTGGAGAGACTGCAAAGGAGAGTGGAATCTGGAATACAGATTATCAAAACTGATCTAGAATTTGTCTGTAGATATTAGCAAACAGGGGGAAGAGGGAGTCATATGACTGCAGTCATACTAGATACCAGTAGATAAGATTTTTCATTTTATGAAGGGAAGGGTAGAGATAAAAGACATCCACTGAAGTTGAGAATAAATGAAGAAGGGGGCAAGACTTTTCTCTCATAGTGGCACCTAATCGGACTTTGGATGTTGTGAGTGCAGGTAGTGTGAATGGATTCAATAAATGCTATGATAGTTGGTGTAGGTGATATATGTAGTCTCCCTTGATCCCCTGGAGGTCTCTCTTAATAATAATAATAATATTTAGTATAGCATGAGCAAACATAAGTTTGTTTGTGAAGTATCTTAACAACTAAGCCATTTTTTTTATAGGCTGTTGACTTCACATAGTAAATTAATAACAGAACATGTATAGACCACAGTAATAAGTTTAATTAAATAAAGGTACAAATATTTTGTACTGAAAGTAACAGTACATCCTCAGTGTACATCCACTGACTGTTCTGTACTTTGTATTCCATTCCTTTTAACTGTTTGTTCTACACTGAGGATATACTGTTACTTTCAGTACGAAATATTTGTACCTTTATTTAATTAAAGTTATTACTGTGGTCTATACGTTTTCTAATATTAATTAACCATAATGTACTCCATTCACCTTGGGATGTATATATATTGTAAACTGATGACTTCTGCATTAATTTTGCTCTCAGTATTTGCAGTATTTTGAATGGTCTAACTTTCACTGATGAGATATCAATAAAAGTTAGAAAAACATTTGTGGTATTGACCCTTTCTATAATGCATGTATAGCAATATATATGCATTCAAAAAGGAGTGTGCTGTGCATTGTGAGACAATCTGATATGAAGGCAACAGGATGCATGCACGCACACACATACACACAGTAGCTCAGTTGTAAAGATATTCCACATGCAAATATTTGTTTCCTGGTAATATTGGTTTCTTGTCTCGTAATTTCTTGCCTGTAATGAAGTGATGTTACAACACTCACTATTAAGGAATTTTTATATACTTTAGAAACATTTTAAAATAGGAGAATGTTATAAAATCTGTCATTAAAACAAGTTTAGTTTAACATACTTTAAACCCTTTATTAGAATCTTCTACTTGCTGTCCATCTTTATCGATAGCAGTAATTGGTTCAATTATAGCATATTTGAGGGAATCTGTTGAAATGACATCTGTATCTTTTGCTATCAGTTTGTAGAATACAAAATCAACTTCAGCATCTGAAATGTAAACAACCAGTTGAGACTTTTTATGATAATAATATAAATTACTCAGTAATTTCAAAATTAGCTGTTCCTGTCCCTACACATATCTACCAAAATTTCATAACAGACATCATCCGCAAGTCTGACACACACACAATTAGAAACCACTGAATTAGAAACTTTTATTTTACATATAGGCATGTGACTCCCAATATCTATCCTCTCTTCAATTCCATGTACATAGTTTGGTGAGGTGTGGGATGGGAACAGCCTTCATTAAATGTTTTGGTCAATTGCTGCATACAGGAAGTTCTGTTTGTTGATATAAGCCTTCTCAGATAACATCTTGTTCTTGACAGAATGTCTTAGACAAGCAATGTGGAATATTTTTCTACTTATTAAACACTCAGGATATCTCACCTTTTGAAAAACCAGTTAGCTCTGATGTTTACAAAATTGTGGTTCCAGTCAGATCGGCACCCACAATAAGACCTTCATCAACTCTGAAAGATTCCATATTTTTCCCTTTGTGATCAACACTATTGGCAATTACTGACCAGCAGCATTCTTAAATAGTTGCCTAGAACATATGGTGATACATGAGAACAAGTATTTCGCATATACACTGTGTAAGTGATATTTACATATATCTGCATAAAGGTTTCTAATTCAGAAGCTGGTGTGTGCATGCATGCACGCATATATACACACACATGTGGTTATCTATGAAACTTTGTATACAACAGTAGTAATTAATATATATATATATATATATATATACAGGGTGTTCGGGATAAATTTGACATATTTATAATTAATTATATTTTTCCGTAAGTTACATGTATTAACACACACTTCTCTTCATTTAAAAGTTTGGACCCTTCTTCATTCATATACAAGATGTCAGAAAGGATGGATAGCTGGAACCCACCTGAATCATGGAAGAGAATAACTTGTATCATGATGATTCGTGCCCGCCATCAAAATAAGGATATTACGACTGCTGCCCAGTGCTCCCTGAATACAGTAAAAACAATCAGGCATGAACTAGAGACTTGCAATGGTGACTACGAGGATGTAGCAAGAAGAAAGATCCCTAGCAGACGATCTGATTGCGTTCGTACAGCAGAATTCCTCGCAAATCTGCAGGAACAGGTGTTGAAGAACCCTGGCATTGGAATTCGGGCTTTGTTCGTGGAGTTGCTAACTGTAGTCAAGCCCTGGATAACAAGGGTAGCCAATGGTAGGCCGTATGTATGGCAGCAGGATTCGGCCCCTTGCCACACCTCTGGGAAAAGTCAAAAATGATTGTCTGAAAATTTCTACGACTTCACCAGTCCAAATGTTTGGCCTCCAAACTCCCCAGACCTTAACCCCATGGATTATTTTGTATGGGGCGCAGTTGAAAAAGACACCAATCGCACTTCCAGTAATACAAAAGCCCAGTTAATGGATAAAATTAAAACAGTTTTTGCGGCCCTTCCCAGGGAGACTGTAGCATCAGCTTGTTCGAGGTTCCGAAGCAGAATTGAAGCTGTGATCGATGCTAATGGTGGTTATTTTGAGTAAATCTTGTTGATAGTATTGTAATTAACTCTGCCTGTAATGTTTTTTTGTCAATTCATTAAATTTAATAGATACAAAGAAGATTTTCTTTTTCCTTACGAAACTGTCAAATTTATCCCGAACACCCTGTATATATATAATTCAGAAAATCCTAATGAGATGGAAGTAATACATTGAGAGATCTATATGACAAGGAAAATAAACCAAATGAGTTGCCATTAGAAGATATAAAGAAAGTAAATGAAGATAATCTAGGCCCAGAGATTTTGAAGACAGAAGTAGAAATGGCCATTAAAGAACTAAAATATGGAAAGGCAAAAGGAATAGATGAAATACCTGCAGAATTCCTGAAACAACTTCAGAAGAAAGGAACTGAAGAAATAGCCAAAATAATAAATTTAATTTATAATAAAGGAGAATTACCAAAAGAATTTATGACCTTAATATTTAAACCTATACCAAAGAAAAGCAATGCGGTGAACTGCAAGGATTTTAGAAAAATTAGCCTCATTTCTCATACATCAAAAATATTTATGAGAATCTTAACACAAAGAATTGCATCTGATGCAGAAGAATTTCTTGGAGAAGATCAGTTTGGTTTCAGGAAGAGTAGGGGAACAAGAAATGCAATTGGACTGTTAAGAATAATAAGTGAAAGAAGTCTGGAAGTGAATAAAGAAATTAATATCTGTTATATAGATTTTAAAAAAGCTTTTGATTTTGTAAAATGGGATACAATGGTGAAAGTAATGGAAAAGATAAATATAGATTGGAAAGACAGAAGCCTAATTATTTCACTATATATGGAACAAACTGTCATGGTAAGAGACATATATGGTGCAACAAAATCAGGTATCATTGGACTAGAGGAGTAAGACAAGGCTGTCACCAATTTTGTTTAACATGTATTCTGAAGCAATGTTAAAAGAAGCACTGGAGAATTCAGAAGAAGGAATAAAGAGTGGAGGTCGACAGATATTTGCAATAAGATAATACACAGATGACAAGGCATTATCGTGAAATACTGAAACAGGACTACAACATCTGTTGAACAGATTACTGGAATCCTGTATCAATTATGGAATGAAAATTAACATCAGAAAAACAAAGATAATGAGAATAGCGAGGAAAGAGGCATATATTGAGTAGGGGAGTGAGAGGCAGGTTTTTTTTTTGTGCAGAGTTGTGAACGATTGGAATGCCTTGCCTGAGAGTGTGGTGTCTGCAAGGAGTTTGAGTGTGTTTAAGACACGGTATGATGAGATGTGTGTGTGATAAAAGGACCTCCCAGATGAGTCTTTGACTCCATGAGGTCTTGGGGTATAATAATAATAATATGGATATCAGAATAAATAGGGAAAAATTGAATCAAATAAAGACATTTAAATATCTAGGAAGTGTTACTAGCAGTGATGGAAGATGTAAAAGTGATATAAAAGCAAGAATAGCAATGGGAAGAGATGCCTTTAATAGAAAATGGAATTTATTCAGAAGTAAAATGGATAGAAACCTAAAGAAAAGACTAATAAAATGTTATGTGTGGAGTGTTGCCGTCTATGCAGCTGAAACTTGGACATTGAAGAAAGAAGAAATTAAGATTTTGGAAAGCTTTGAGATGTGGATTTGCAGAAGGATGGAAAAAATCAAATGGACAGATAAAATAACTAATGAAGAGGTCTTAAAAAAGAGTTAAGAAGAAGAAATAAGTCTGTTAAGGAGGATAAAAAGAAGAAAGGGAAACTGGATCAGATATATTCTGAGAGAGAATGGAATCATCAGAGATGCCATAGAAGGAAAAATAGACAGAAAAAGACCCAGAGGAAGAGTAAGGAAAACAATGCTAGATGACATGCTCAATGGAGACAGGTACACAACCTTGAAAGAGAAGGCTCAGAATAGACGAGAGTGGAAGAAAAGTTTTTACTACTAAGAGAAAAACCTGCTCAATGGCAGAATACTCAAGAAGAGAAGAAGATATATAATTACCGTTGCCACGATGATTTAGAAAGGAAGATAATAGAATCAAAAGAAATCATTCTCAACCCCCTACATCTCAACAACAGCCCGAGTTACAACCTTTCAGACTGTTATTGTGCTACGACCAAATACTGGCATTCGCGAGATGCTATACGCATGCATACGCCCAACAATGAAGCCAACGAGAGAACAGTTTTGAATGCGCAGACTTCAAAGTTGAATATATATATACACACTAACTTTCTGTGATGTTTACAATTATTTCCTCTATGTTTTACTGGTTATTTCTTTTTTAATGTGCACCTGAAGAAGGCTGATACAAGCTGAAACTAGTTGTGCTAATAAACTTTGTTTTCATTTTTCTCGGTTTCTAGTCATTCAATTTTTCAAAAAATGTATATCAACTGAATAAATCAATCTTCCTACATCTCTAGTCCTTACGACGAGGCAACTCACAATAATATCAGGGATTTCCAGAAAACCTTGAAGAGGATAGGCTTGAATATCAACAGGTTAGTGTTTCTCAATCACTGTAAATTTCATGCCGTCTTTCCTAAGTTTATCTGCTTTAAAGAAAACATTAAAATGGAACAGGCTAGA
Source organism: Typopeltis vanoorti (assembly GCF_054136105.1). Taxonomy (NCBI): domain Eukaryota; kingdom Metazoa; phylum Arthropoda; class Arachnida; order Uropygi; family Thelyphonidae; genus Typopeltis; species Typopeltis vanoorti. Next base: position 2,403,589 of record NC_143555.1, on the reverse strand, counting down.
AGGATTTACCATAGAGCAAAGTTAGATCTTCTCGCTGAGAGGATAGGTGATATTAAATGCACTCTGGCTTTTTTATTTAGTAAAAAAAACTATGTTATCTCAAAAAATTGAACAATATCTAGATAGTGACAGTTGGAATCTTCTTAAAGTGAGAAGGGAATCTCAAGCCACCAGAATTCGAAATGACAATAAACTGAAACTTATTAGAAAATTTGAAGCCCTTAAACAAATACAAAGAAATTTAACTTCTTCGAAATCACACCTCCATCCCGACAAAGTTGTTATTAAGAAATCAAATTTTAATCTTTCCGATGCAGAGAAAAGTGTTTTCAGTAAAGGCCTAAATTTTGTTTTTATCTCCTAGATCTATTCCAAAAGAATTATTACTTACAAACTGAAAAGCTACCTCCTTTCTTCCTACCCAAGAGGCAAACCCACTCCGCATTGAATCCATTTTCATCATCAATAATGCAAAACCCCCTACAGGCAATATCTCTTCATCAGAACAACAGGCTATTAAGAAGTTACAAAATGATAAAAATATAATTATTCTTCCTGCAGATAAAGGCAATGGCACAGTTGTTCTTAACATTGATGAATATCATAACGAGATGATGGAATTGTTACGGAGTGACACTTACTCAATCCTCGAGAGAGAGAGAGAGATCCCACCCAAGAACTCCCCAAATGGACCAACAATCTACTGAGAACTACCTCTGAACTACCTAGAAACATACGTCTTTTTCTTCGTTCTCTCCATCTGCTTATTCCACGATTACATGGACTACCTAAAATTCATAAAAAAAATACCCCACTTTGACCCATCGTAGAAGGAATTGGCGCTCCAACATATAACCTTTCAAAATATCTGGCTAAATCTCTCAAATGTTTTTCTGGTAAATCATTGGTTTTTATTAAAAACTTCGCAGATTTTGATGTATAAAAGATATTATTATTAAGGAAGATGAAATCATGGCTAGTTTTGATACAGTCTCCTTATTTACCAATGTTCCTACAAACGAAGTTCTTGTACTACTCAAAGATAAATTATCTAAAAAGATCATGGCCTTACTTACTCACTGCATCCACTCAGGATACCATCCATAAACAAAATTATGGCCTTGCAATGGGTAATCCGTTGTCACTACTTGCGAACATCTATTTAGAAGATCTGGAAGTTAAAGCCATCTCTTCTTATCCTTTAAAACCAAGAATTTGGAAAAGATATATTGATGACATTTTCTTGATTTGGAGCCATGGCTGTGAATCTCTCCTGAACTTTCTAGGACATCTAAATAATCAACATCCGAACATAAAATTTACAGCTGAGTTTGAAGCTAATGGTTCTCTTCCTTTTTGGACATCAAACTGACCTGTTCCTTAGAGAAATTAAAAATCTCAATTTATAGAAAAGCTACCCCATGGTCAATCCCATCATTATCCTCCCCAAAAGTTTGGAATCATTTCTACACAAGGACATCATGCTCACTATTTTCTTGATGATGAGATAGAACTTAATAAAGAACTCAATTTTCTCAGGTCTAGTTTTCAACTAAATGGTTATTCACAAAAAACAACTGACAAATCCCTATTAAATCCACCCACTCACCATAATGAAGAGACTAATAGGGTGAAAGGTAATATTTCTATACCATACTTAAGCTCTGTCTCACCCAAATTGGCCAAGGTTCTTAGAAAATACAACATAAGAACTTTATTTACTCCTCTTCCGAAAATCCGCTCCTTAGTGAGCCGTCCGAAACCTAGACATCACAACCTTAAATATCCCGGTGTTTACCAGATTTGGTGCAACTGTGCACCAAATCTGGTAAACACTGGGTCATGTTCTCCTCTAACATCAGTTAGAGGAGAACATGACCCAGTGCTTTGTCTAGTCATCTTCTGTTCTTGGCCGATTCTAATGAAGAAAACCTAGCCATACAGTCCTATGGGACAAGCCTAATAACATTTTCCATTGCCACGATGAATTAGAAAGGAAAATAATAGAATCAAAAGAAATCATTCTGAACCTCCTACATCTCAACAACAACCTGAGTTACAACCTTTCAGACTGTCATTGTGCTATGATCAGATACTGGTGTTCACGAGATGCTATACGCATGCATACGCCCAACAATGTAGCCAATGAGAGAACAGTTTTGAATGTGCAGACTTCAATGTTTCAACTTTGAATATATATACACTAACTTTCCATGATGTTTACAATTATTTCCTCTATGTTTTGCTGGTTATTTCTTTTTTAATGTGCACCTGAAGAAGGCTGATAAAAGCTGAAACTAGTTATGCTAATAAACTTTGTTTTCATTTTTCTCGGTTTCTAGTCATTCAATTTTTTAAAATATATATATATATATATATATAAAATTACTGCTGTTGTGTACAAATTTTTGCCATACTACTGACAAACTTAAAAGACAGATTGATGTTGTCATCCATAAACTAAATACTTAACAGGTAGCTGTTATCTCAGAAATTCACAATGTTGAGTATTAATAAATGAGGAAAGCATGGCAAAGAGGAGGACACATTTTATGGAAACGGAGTGCAGAAGAATAATCCATTCAGTTTCAAAAATGACTTATATACCACCTATGTGAACAACAAACTGGAATCAGTGAGCATCTTGTTATTTTACACCTGAAGTAGACAAAGAAATCAGTAGGTTATAGTCATTTGTGCTTATGCTCCAAATTGGGGATGCTGATAATGCCTTATATCAGCAACTGGACACTATTTTGTGCAATATCTGGAACTAAAGAAGATAAGTTCATTCTCCTTGGCGACTTCAGTAATAAGGCCAGGAGCAACTCAACACTGTGGAACTATTGACAGGGAATGTGCTGGAAATCAATAATATATGCTGGCAATGTGTAATGAACATTATTTTGTCATTTAAAATTTGGGACACATCAATGGGATGCTGCATACTCTATTGGAGGAGCCATACTGGAGAAAGTAGGGGAGACAAGAGATCTGAGATAGATGATTGATAGAAACCTGAAATTCAGGGGACATATTGCAAAGGTGGTGAAGGTAACACAGAGGATTGCTGCAATAATGAGAAGGACGCTGACCTGCAGAGATAAAAGAGTTATCATTCCATTGTATAAGACCCTGATCAGACCACACTTAGACTACTGTTCTGAGATTTGGTCCCCAGGATTTGAAGGAGATAAATTAACTGTGGAAGGGGTACAAAGGTGGATAACAAAGACGGTTTCAGGACTGTACAATGTTAGTTATGAGGATCGGTTGAGGGAATGTGGACTGCAGAGTTTGGTGGAGCGAAGGAGGGGTAATATGATTGAGACTTTTAAACTGTTGAGAGGTGGTTACAGGGTTGACACTGGGGAGTTCTTTTGCTTGGTGGAACAGCAGAAAAGAGTGATGACAAGGGGCTATCCCTGGAAGTTACGAAAGGAAACTGTGAGCAAGAGGGTGAGGAGTTGTTTCTTTGCATGGAGGGTGGTTGAACCATGGAATGCATTGCCTGATAGAGTGGTGAGATCGAGAATGGTCAATGAGTTTAAGGAGTGGTATGATAGACTTTGTGTTTCCTAGGAAGGACCTCCTGCAACGAGTCTTTTGACTCCTTGGAGCTCTAAATAATAATAATAATAAAATGCATATATATTTCCTCCAAACTAACCTTCTGGACCTTGAAAATCTATTCATTAAGATGCATACATTCTATTTCAAAGTTGAAATAGAATGTATGCATCAGCCTCACATCCTCTTTGTTCAGATTTGGAACAGCAGTTATGTATACTGACCTGAAAACCTAAGACATAAGATGGTTAAATTCACAGTACTTGAATTGTTTTATGGTTAAAACCATAAGATTCAAATAATCACTATTTTGACCAAAGGGTGGTTTAAAAAATCCCTTAAAAATCATAACAAAAAAATTTTAAAAAACAAAATACCTTACCTAAAAAATATCTTTCATTTCAACATTTGCAGTGCAAGCTCCAACTTAAATGATGTGCACTACCACCACCTACATGCATTTAGATATGACCTGTTTTTGAATGAACATCAAATTTTATAAACCACCCTAACTGCTCATGTCACACTTTAGATCATTCCCTTCACTACAAGGATGGCATCTATACTTCTGTGAAATCTGATATTCATTTTTATAGGATGCCAAATCTTAAATCTCCTCTTTTTGATCTTCTCTGGCTTCGGATTTCCTTGCCCCATTTTGTATCATTTCTTGTATTTCAGAAAATCATTGACTCCAGCTTTTTATAGGCACAGAATTTGCCAAATAACATTAACAAATCTGATATTGAAATAAAGACAAATGCAGAAAATTCACTTCTTCCACATATGGGAGTTAAGCATTATGGTCTCTTGCAGAGGTCACTGGACACAACTTCTGTCCATCTGTGCTCCATTCTTGCTTGCCCAGATGCAACTACTATAACAACACCTAAACATATCTGCCTGGTATCATACTTCTTTTCTAACTCCTGCAAAGAATCACAGAAAATCGCCTCCAACCATACCAGAAAAATTACACCACATGCTCCCCTTTAGATAGAAAGACATCAGAAAAATCTTGAGCAACTAGATACTAAAAGGGCTTTTGGTTCTGAAGGTGGTTCCCTGATTGTACTTAAGAGATGTACTCCAGAATTAACAAATGTCCTTTATCATCTGTACATATATTTTACTGTGCCCAGTTATGGACGCCAGGGTTTCTTTGTGATGGGGAGGAATTGGAGAGGATCCAGAGACGAGTAACCAAGATGATAGCAGGTCTGTGGAATGAACCTTATGAGAGTAGGTTGAAGATTTGTGGGTTGCAGAAATTGGTCGATAGGCAGAAAAGGGGTGATATAATTGAGACATTCAAATTACTGAAGGGTTTCTATAAGATTAATCCAGAAGATATTTTTGAAAATAGGACTGGTGGTGGGAGGACTAAGGGCAATGCATGGAAGCTGGGCAAGAATGTGGTTGACAAGGGTGTTAGAGCTAGGTTTTTTACTTGGAGAGTGGTGAATGAGTGGAATAAGCTGCCAGAGTGTGTTGTGGGTGCTACGATCGTGAATGAGTTCAAGGCAAGGTATGATAGATACTGTGTGAATGTCGAATAGTTGTTCTTGACATGATGTTAGGGCCTCCCTCGATGAGTCTGTCGACTCCTTGGAGTTGCCCGGAATAATAATAATAATATATACCCTATTACACTCAGCAAGCATCCACCCCACAGCATAAAAACAAGCCCATATCCAATCCATTAAGAGATAAATGTCTACCATTAAACTATGGGCCTGTTGTTCTCACCCTCAATGTTCTATGAAGTAATGTAGAAGTTCACTAACAGGCAACTTCATCACCCAGTTAACTACTGGCTTAATCGCGAAAATGAATTCCACTATCCAATATCCACAGTACAGCTGACTGACTATATCACCAAGATCTGGAGAAATGTACAGTGGTACTCAGCACACCACCATTAGATGGACAGCCTGTTGAGCATCTCACTATGCTAGAGGCCTGCCTTTCAATCTAATGGTGGTGTTGACATGGCAATGTCAAGGGTATGTGGTATATGAATTTCACTATTGTGAGCACAGGTACCTCACATGTCGAGTGAGACTAGAAATTTTCAGTTTTAATTCATTCTAATTGGGTAGCCAGTTCTCTCTTTCTCTCTCTCTCTCTTGTTCTTCAATGTTCTTCAGATTTCTCTATCATGCAGCTGGTGTTCCTCAGGATTCTTTTATATCACCTACAGTCTTCTTTGCATGAATAAATTACTTTCTCTCTCAACTGCCTCTTGATGATATCACACTCCAATTATCCAGTGCATATGACAAACCTTGCAGTGCCCAAACACTACAAAATAAAGCTCTACAACTAGTGCATTAACATTCGTCTCCATACAGTCCTTCAATTGGGGTGATGACAATCTAGATATCACCTTCGATGTTACCAAAACAAACTTTTTTTTTTTTTGAGAGAGGGGAGAATAAACATATTTTCTCTTACTTCGGATGACATGCAAAATAAGACTAGCTCTCTCTCCCCACAGAATGATATTTAACTCTAACCCTTTCCTCCCAACACAAACATCTATAGCTTCCTGAGCCACCAAAAAAAAAAAAAAAAAATTGATATCCAATATTCTCTAGAATATTTGGCAGCTCTTGTGCACATAAAAAGCATTCTTTGTGAAAATTTCTAGTCTCACTCGACATGTGAGGTACCTTGTACTAACAATAGTGAAATTCATATGCCACATACCCTTGACATTGCCATGTCAACACATGGCACTTAAACTTAAACAAATGTGCAGTTCATTTCCACTGTAACTTCAACAGTGACAGCTTGAGGGTTTAATACACTAAAACAGATATTGTAATATTTCTCATATTAATTTCCTCTTTTTTTTCATCTAGCTATAACCCATAAAATTGAGAGCACAATTAATTTGCTTAACTCCATGTAGTAACAAAAATCCATCATCATTTGCATGACTTCAAAGGTGGTGGATGATCCATATTACTAACATGGATCATCCACCACTGCAGCTTGAAAGCGACTATCACATGCTAAATTATGCAGCAGAAATTCTGCAATATACCACGTGCTTCTGAATTGTGACTACGAACACCAACACTCCAAGCTAGTGAAGCAATATTTCACGAACTCTGATTTATTCACTGATATCTAATATTCATAACAACTGTTACTTGGTAGAAGTGTGAATGTGATTTCACAATTTGTGTATGATCCTTGTTCACGATTTCAATACAGCACTGTGAATGTGAAATCACATCAACAATGTGATTTCACATTCACCTGTAACATGAAATCAACATGTTACGGGTGCCACAAGCTACTGACAGTTTAAAATGACTGATATGAAAACTTCACGGTATCAATTCGTACTGTTATTGAAAAATCACAGTATCACTCATTACTACATCACTGCTGCAAGTGTGCAAGTCACCATGATGGTGGAAACAAAACTACAGCCGAAAGCAATGACATCTGGGAACAGAAATGTGCAGATTTCTGCAGAAATCGATTTGAATAAGAGGAAATTGATTCGAAAATCAGTGTTGCCACCTGAGAAAAAACCGCAAATCACGGGAAATAATGTCCACATCAAGTTGTTAATGGTGGGAAAACAATATATCGTAAGAATAGGCCTTAAGACGGGATCAATGGAAAATGATATAAATGGCAGGAAAATGTAAAAACGAGGTTTTACTGTGTGTGTGTGTGTGTGTGTGTGTGTGTATATATATATAAAGGAGATTCATGACTGAAAAAAAAATATATATATATATATATATATTTTTTTTTTTTTTTTTTTTTTTTTTTCAGTCATGAATCTCTTACAGAACAGTAGGGTTCTGTGGAATCCCAATTGAGAGACCCTTGTCTAGATATTCCATGCCAGTATTTCTCATACTTTTGATACCTACATGACTTTTGAAATTTTGGTAAAGCCAACATACTCTTCTCCCTCAGCAATAGGAGAGATGTTATGACATAACATTCAAATACAAATAATTATAAGATTTTTTTTTCTTTCCAAATTGCATTGTGATGAATTACAAACATGTCACACATTTTTTTTAAAAATTACCACGAGGGTGGTCTGAAAAGGTCTCGGTCTCAGTGGACTGAAGCCAGTTATTCAGCACCAAAGAAGACAAATTTGGTTCCACCAGCAAGAAAGTTCATGGCATCAGTGGTTTGGGATGCTAAAGGCATTTCGTTTATTAATTCTCTTGAAAAGGGTAAAATAATAACTGGGAATATTATTCCAATAATTTTTACCAGACTAGACAAAAAAATTCATGAGAAAAGACCCAGTTTGCAGAAGATAAAATCAGTTTTTATCAGGATAATGCACCTGCCCACAAAGGTGTTTTGGCAATGGGAAAATTAAGGGATCTGCACTATTAATTGTTGCAACATCCACCCTATTCCCCAGATTTGGCTTCCTCTGACTTCTATCTCTTCCCAAAACTAAAACTCTTCCTTGCTGGTCAGTGTTTTTCTTTGAATCAAGAGGTGATTGCAGCTGTAGAGGGGTATTTTACAGATCTTAATGAGAACCACTACAGGGATGGGATAATGGTGCTGGAGCACTGCTGGAATAAATGTATTAGTCTTAAGGGAGATTATGTTGAAAATAAAAATAAAAATTATCTTGTAATTATAAATTCTTTTTTTTTTTATTGTTAGGCGAGAACTTTTCAGACTGCCTTCGTAAATATTTTTAGTTATATGAATCCAAAATATACACAGTAGAAAATATGAAATTTAAAATTTGAAAAAAAACAGTTTAATGACATAAATGAAATTGATTATTTTAGGAAGAAATCAGTTTGGTGAAATCCTTATAGAGCTTCCAGGGAGAACCAGGGGTCATCCCTGGAAGCTGTATAAGGAGAGTGTGAGTAGGGAATGGGGGGGGTGAGAAGCAGGTTTTTTGCATGCAGAGTCATGAATGATTGGTATGCCTTGCCTGAGAGTGTGGTGAGTGTGTTTAAGGCATGCTTCTGAGCTCTGTGTATGACAAAAGGACCTCCTAGATGAGTCTTTGACTCCATGAGGTCTTGAGATAATAATAATAATAATAATAAAAAACTCCATGTAACAAACAAGCCCATGCTGACGAGCACAAAAAATTCCATTGTTATCAACCCACTTTTGTATCCTACATCTCACCAACCTATCCAACTCATTAGTACATCATCCAGTCCCATCTGCATCAATTTAGTGACCCACTTGAGGTTTGGCAATCTATTAAAAGCATTTGCAAAATGTAAGTATACCACTGTATATGCATCTTTGCATATACAGTGGTATACTGCTTAACCAATACATTCGTCAGCTTCTTATAATACATCAGAAAGAATTTTTTATAACACATTAGCAAGTAAATATAATAAACATTCATACCAACAGTGGGTTTAGAGCTAGCAGCCTACTGGTTGGAGAGCAGATACACTGACCACTTGGCCAACCAGGGTGGTATCTGCTCTATCGACCCAAAATATTCCTTGTCTGGGACAATAGATGGAAAATCACTGTCAAATCTCTTCTTTTGAAATGTTCACAGAAATCAATGCATTTACTTTAAAGTAAGCCTATATTCACTGTGTTATCAAAAATCACATTCTAATTTGTGTTTGCTCAGATGAGCATGTCTAAAGGGTGAGGATCACAAAAACGGTACATGCAACAGTAAAGCCATAATTTTTCCATCCAGTTCTAGATATCGGTGAGAATAACTCACTACTCCACGAATAATAAAATTTATTTTTTAGGAACGATGAGCATAATAGCACCAAAAATGATTATGCATTTGCTAACGTTTCACTACATTTTTGCCTGAAATTTGGATTTAAAATTGTTAATTAATTTTCTTTAAAATTTAAAAATGTTTTTATTTTTTAATTAAAAAATGTTAAAATTTGGGTGATTTTTATTAAAAAATAATAATAATACAAATATTCTTACCTTCAGAAACTTGAGTTCTCTGTGTTGAAGGAGTGAAATAGGGAGCTTTGTCATTATTATTCAGAATGTGAACTGTTAGTGTTGTTGTTCCAGATCTTACTGGACTGCCTGCATCCATAGCAATGATCTGCAAAATACTTTACTTAAATCTTTCTTGTTATATATATGGAACAATATTTTAACACATACATTATTATTATTCAGGCCTCCATAGAGTCAAAAGACTCATCATGTGAGGTCCTTTCTAAGAAGCACAAGTTCACCAAGACTCATCAAGAGAGAGAGATCGCTCCTAGGAAACACAAAGCCTATCATACCACTCCTTAAATGCATTGACTGTTCTCGCTCTCACCACTCCATCAGGAAATACATTCCATGGTTCAACCACCCTCCATGCAAAGAAACCACTCCTCACCCTCTTTCTCACAGTTTCTTTTTGTAACTTCCAGGGATGGCCCCTTGTCATGACTCCTTCTCGCTGTTTAACTAAGCAAAAGAACGTCTTTGAGTTTCTTATTCGGTTTTAAAACAATGTGGGATCTAATATCCACTTAATTAATTTTTGCTTTATTTAAAAGCAAAAGAACTCCTCAGTGTCAACCCTGTAGCCATCTCTCAACAGTTTAAAAGTCTCAATCATATTACCCCTCCTTCGCTCCACCAAACTCTGCAGTCCACACTCCCTCAGCCGATCCTCATAACAATCATTGTACAGTCCCGACACCATCATTGTTATCTGCCTTTGTACCCTTTCCGCAGTTAATTTATCCCCTTCAAATCCTGGGGGCCAGATCTGAGAACAATAGTCTAAGTGTGGTCTGATCAGAGTCTTATACAACAGGATGATAGCCATTTTATCTCTGCAGGTCAGTATCCTTCTCATTATTGCAGCAATCCTCTGCATTACCTACACTACCTTTGCAATATGTCCCCTAAATTTCAGGTTTCTATCAATCATCAAACCCAGATCTCTTGTCTCTCCTGCTTCCTCAAGTTTAACTCCTCCCATAGAGTATGCAGCGTCCCATCGATGTGTCCCAAACCTCAAGACCTTACATTTTGTTGCATTAAACAGTCACCCTCATTCATTTCCACATCTATTAGCTTATTCAAATGCTCTTGCAGGGCTACCACATCTGCACTATTACTAATAACCCTTCCCAGCTTCACATCATCTGCAAACAACCGAATATCCCCTTGCAATCCATGGACAATGTCATTGATATAAAGTTTAACAATGTAGGTCCCAGTACTGAGCCCTGTGGAATCCCACTTGTAAAATTCTGCCTCTTTGATATTGCTCCATCATACACAACTCTCTGATACGTATTGGACAGCCAATCCTGAATCAGTTGACCAATCTGACATCCAGATCCATGAGCTGCAACTTGAATATCAGCTTATCATGTGGCACCCTGTGAAATGCCTTTGCTAAGTCTAGGAAAATGGCAGTATATGCCTTTCCCTCATCTAATGCTCTTATAACTTTATCATAAAAGGCTAGCATATTGCTAAAACAAGAGCGCCCCTTCACAAATCCATGTTGACTCTCACTGAACATTACCCTCATCTGCCCAATGCTGTATATGGTACCTCACTACTTTCTCCAAGATCTTACTAACTACTGATGACACACCAACTGGCCTATAATTAGATTCTTCCAGTCTGCTACTGCCCTTATGCAATGGCACTATCTTACCTACCTTCCTTCCATTCCATGGGCACCTTTTCCGCAGCCAGACTTCATTGATAAGCCAGGTCAAGGGCACTGTCAGTTCCTTAGCACATTCTCTCAAAACTCGTGGTGAGATAATCTTTATCGAGCCTTGATAAGACTCCATCTCAACTACTGTATGCAGATGCATCTGAATGACCAGGTTTCATGGCGATGAGGAGGAGGAGGAGGTGGAGAGGATCCAGACGCATGTGACCAAGATGGTAGCAAGTCTATGGAATGAACCTTACAAGAACAAGTTGAAGACTTGTGGGTTACAGAAACTGCTTGACAGGTCAAAAAGGAGCAATATGAGTGAGGCATACAAATTAATTCAGAGGAAATTTTTCAGAACAGGTGTGTTGGTGAGAGAACTAGGAGCCATCCATGGAAATTGGGTAAGAGAATAGTTAGCAAGGGTGCCAGAACTGGGTTTTTTACTTGGAGAACAGTGAATGAGTGGAGCATGGCACTCACAGCAGACTCTGTTGTGAGTGCCATGACTGAGAATGAGTTCAAAGCAAAAGTATGACAGATACTGTGCAAATTTTAGATAGTTCTTGATATGATGTTTAGGGCCTCGTGTTATTACAGGCAATTCCAAGAGTCTAAGGACTCTCGGAATTGCCTGTAATAATAATAATAATAATAATAATAATAAAAAAACTTACAGATACCAAAGAAATAAGCTATTCCTAGCCAAAAGATTAGCACATAAATTTCATTTAGAATGGCTTGGCCTGCATTTTTAGAAGGTTTTTCACTTGGTTATACTATAAATTAAAGATACCAAGAAATTATATACTTGGTTTAATCCTTTATCCAAGTGTGAGCGTGTAGAGTTCTTTGAATAGGCTTTTAGAGTAGACTTTTACAAACATTTATGCCAAAATTTATTATTATTATTATTCCTGACACCTCCAAGGAGTCCGAAGACTCATTGCAGGAGGACTCCCACTGTACAACTCTCCATCTGCACTACTACACAGAACCTCTACTATCAATCACCTACATAAACGCCATCTACTGCCCACAACCACCACCACCACGGCTAGTATTTTTTGTCTGTAAATTGCATGTGTTCTAATATGAATTCATAATATAAATTCATATTATGAATTTATAATGAATAGTAACAAAAAGATTAGTATGTATATTTCCTTGAGAATAGTATAAATGTCAGGTTTTAGCCTGAATTTATGGTGTGCTATACATAGGGACTCTCCAGTGAAAAAGCTGACTGTATAAATCAATACAGAGCAAATGGAATGGGTGGGGGGAGAATTCTGATATAATTATATACTGCTTGAAAAGAAGTCGACAGACACCATAGTGTTCTATGATGTCCTTTCATTGCATTAACTGCAGCAATCTTATGGGACATACTTTCCACAAGAGAATGACTCAGTGTTTAATGGGAATTTTGGACCATTCTTCCTATAGGCATGTAATGATGCCCTGAATTGTTGTGGTATGGACTTTCCTTGACATCACCCAATGCTGAGGTTCATCCCACAGATGATCAATAGGGATGAGATCAAGGCTCTGTGGAGGCCAGGAAGAGATAAATGCAAGGCGAATCAGAGTAGGGGAGAGAGGAATTTAGGGAATATGAGTGAGAGTTATGGGGGTGCTAGAAGAGGAGAGAATAGAAACAGTAGAAGAGAGGGAATGCTAACAGACAAGAGGATGGAAACAGTAGGAGAGATGGAAGTGCTAGAAGAGGAGAGAATGGAAACGGTAGGAGAGATAGAATGAGAGAGAGGTATGGAAATGCTAGAAGACAAGAGGATGGAAACATTAGGAGAGACAGAATGAGAGAGGGATATGGAAGTGCTAGAAGTGGAGAAAATGGAAACAGTAGGAGAGAGATGTATGGGAGTGCTAGAAGAGGAGAGAATGGAAACAGTAGGAGAGAGAAGTATGGGAATGCTAGAAGAGAGAATAGCAGTAGAGGAGAGGAAATGAGACAGAGACCTATGGGAATGAAAGAAGAGGAGAGAATGGAAACAATAGGAGAGAGGGAATGGTAAACAGTATAATGTATGGCGACTCAATGATCTGTGGTGTTCAAGATAGGATGCATGAGGAGTGTTTGCCAGGAGGAACAATAGAAAGGGTGGCTATGGCAATTAAGAGAGGTGAAAGGGTGGATGAGATGATTGTGATGGTAGGAACGAATGACCTGAGTGGTAATATAAGTTGGGCAGTGAGAAATATGAGATTTTTGCTTGAGGCTGTACGGAAGAAGACAGAGAGAGGAAAAATAGTGTGTGTGTTGCCTAGGTATGATAATGATGAGCTGAGCAGAAGAGCGGTGATATTGAATGGCATAATAGCAAGAATGTGTGACAAGAGAGGACTGGTATATGTGGATGCTTGGAGTGCGTTTGAGGAAAGAGAGGAATTGTATGCGAGAGACCGTTTACATTTGAATGAGGAAGGATGTAGGCATCTGGAGAGATTGCTGTTCTGAACGAGTCAGTGTGTCCCAGGGAGGATTATAGTAGGGGTGGCCTCTTGTGGGAATGGGTACTTGGGAGAAGGGAGACAATGTCAGGTAACACTGAGCCCAGTGGAGTCTAGAAGGGATAATGCTGGGTATAGAAACAATGGCATTTATATACTTTATACTAATGCCAGGAGTATGTGGAATAAAGGAGAGGAATTAGTGGCGCAGATAGCATCAGCCTGGCCAAAAATTATTGCGATCACTGAGACATGGTTGACAGAAAGGGATATAACAACAGGAATAGAAGTCACTGGGTATAGCATTTTTCATCAGGATAGGAGGGGAAAGCGTGGTGGTGGGGTACTGCTTATGATAAGTGATGACCTATGTCCTCTAAGAGTGGAGGCTTTGGAAGGAAGTGAGACAAATGATTTTGAGAGCATATGGTGTGAGGTAGAGGTAGGCAAGACAGGATATTTAGTGGGGTGTTGTACAGACCCAGGAGCACAGAGGATGGGGACCAGGAGATGTTTAGACAGCTAAATTTGGCAAGTGCAAGAAGAATGATTGTTATGGGAGATTTTAACTACAGTAGTATAAATTGGAGTGAGGAAGATGCATGTAGCAATAGGGGAATGGAATTTCTAGAATTCTTGAGGGACACTGTCTTAGGCAACATGTAACAGAGGGAACAAGAGGTTCAAGAGTTTTGGATTTGGTTATAGCATCAGAAGAGTTGATAATAACTGAGTTGACATCTCTCCCACCAGTTGGAGAGAGTGACCATATGATTTTGACTTGGAAAATAAATAGACATGCAGGAGTATCAAAGAGACGGGAACTTATATGGAATTATAAAGCAAGTGATTATAATAGTCTTAGATGTCAACTTTGGGAAGTTTCATGGAGGGAAGAATTGGAAGGCCTGGATATCATTAGTGCGTGGGAAATTGTGAAAGAATATTTGTTAGCAGCAATGGTAAGTTGTATACCATGAGTGAAAAAGAGGACACAATTTGGAGTAAAGTGGATGACAAACAATATTAAACAGGAATTGCATGGGAAAAAGAGGCTATGGAAGAGATATAAGGAGAGGTGAAGAGAAGATGCATGAAGAATATAAGACACAGGCCAGAAGAGTGACTAGTGTGGTAAGGAAAGCGAAACTGGAATATGAGAGGAGATTGGCCCTAAGATCCAAAGAAAAACGTAGGGAATTTTTTAGCTATGTGGCCAGTAGGAGGAGAAATGACTGTGGAAGAACGATATTGTAGGATAAAAATGGGAATAGAGTGACTGATGCAGAGGACATAGTGGAATTCAATGAACACTTTATTGGAGTATTTCATTCTAGAGGAATCAGTTTTAATGCTAGAGGGATAGGACTGGTTCGAGGTCTGGAGGTACAGGAGGAGAGTGTGTTTCAGATACTGAGTACTCTGGATGTTAGTAAAGCTGTGGGACTGGATGGTATTTCACCACAAGTTTTGAGAGAATGTGTTAGGGAACTGACAGTGCCTTTAACCTTGGCTAAGGCAAAGGTGCCCAGAGAATGGAAGGAAGGTAAGATAGTGCCATTGCATAAAGGTGGTAACAGACTGGAAGTGACTAATTATAGGCCAGTCTGTGTGTCATCAGTAGTTGTTAAGATCTTGGAGAAAGTAGTGAGGGACTGTATACAGCATTCTGCAGATGAGGGTAATGTTATCTGTGAGAGTCAACATGGATTTGTGAAAGGGCACTCTTGTTTTAGCAATATGCTAGCCTTTTATAATAAAGTTAGAAGAACATTAGATGAGGGAAAAGCATATATTGCAATTTTCTTAGACTTAGCGAAGGCATTTGACAGGGTGCCACATGATAAGCTGATATTTAAGTTGCAGCACATGGGTCTGGTCAGATTGGTCAACTGGATTCAGGATTGGCTGTCTGATAGGTATCAGAGAGTTGTGTGTAGTGGAGCAGTTTCAAGGAGCTGGGAAGGAGTATTAGTAATAGTGCAGAGGATTTAAATAAGCTAGATAGATGGGAAAATGAATTGGGGTGTCAATTTAATGCAGCAGAATGTAAGGGCTTGAGGTTTGGGAAACATCGATGGGATGCTGCATACTCTATGGGAGGAATTATACTGGAGGAAGTAGGGGAGACAAGAGATCTGGGGTTGATGATTGATAGAAACCTGAAGTTTATGGGACATATTGCAAAGGTGGTGAAGGTAACACAGAGGATTGCTGCAATTATGAGAAGGACACTGACCTGCAGAGATAAGAGGGTTATCATTCCGTTGTATAAGTCTCTGATCAGACCACACTTGGACTATTGTTCTCAGATTTGGTCCCCAGGATTTGAAGGGGATAAATTAACTGTGGAAAGGATACAAAGACGGATGACAAAGATGGTTTCAGGACTGTACAAGGATAGTTATGAGGATTGGCTGAGGGAATGTAACTGCAGAGTTTGGTGGATAGAAGAAGGAGAGGTGATATGATTGAGACTTTTAAACTGTTGAGAGGTGGTAACAAGGTTGACACTGGCGAGTTCTTTCGCTTGGTTGAACAGCAGGAAGGAGTGATGACAAGAGGCCATCCCTGGAAGTTACGAAAGGAAACTGTGAGCAAGAGGGTAAGGAGTGGTTGAACCGTGGAATGCACTGCCAGATGGAGTGGTGCGAGCAAGAACGGTCAATGAGTTTAAAGAGTGGTATGACAGACTTTGTGTTTCTTAGGGGGCACCTCCCCTTGATGAGTCTTGCAGACTTTATGTTCTTAGGAAGGACCTCCCATGATGAGTCTTTTGACTCCATGGAGGCCTGAATAATAATAATAATAAACCATGCAGTTACAGCAGCAGTCTTATGACACAGTGCCTTGCTGAAAGAAATAATGGTCAGTTCCATAAAAATGCCACAAAGTAGGAAGCATTACATTTTTACTTCATTTCATAACAAATTTTATAGTTGGGGTTATGCACTCTGGTGAGAGTAATTCCTCAGGCATTTGCCAAACCTGTCCATGTGCTCAACATAGGATGTAGCATTATCTGTTGCTCCATAACAGCTATCCAAGCTTCTGCATCTCACTGGACACACTTTTTAAACTACTAAAGATGATGATGCTTGTTAGTATGGGTAATTTAGCTTGCATATTGCAGTCCTGCCATAGAAACCCATGTTGTGAGACTCAGTTCTGAATGTTTTCGTGTAGATTAGTATTGCAATCAATGCCAGGAACTCCATATTCAACCTGTCAGATGAGGAATGACAGTTTTGACATATTTACCTTCGTAACACCCTATGGTCACATTTGTTAATTGTGGTGGGTGTCCACTGCATGTATCACTTACAGTTGACTACCTGCGCTTCCATCTCAGTATGGTATCACTGATAGTTGACCTGGAATGTTCGAAGTATGAGACATTTTCTTTGAATTTTACTGGACCATGATTTTTTAAATTTTAAAATTTTATTGATCATTTTAAAATTCTTTAAAAAAGGACCAAATATTAACAATCAAAACTGGAATGTTCCAATTTGTTAATTGCCAGATACATATACCTGCAACATGGCATCCTATCACAATACTTCTTTCAGACTCAGTCAGTTCTCTTCTAGCAGCCATTTCACCCAGACAGTTACAGTGACTTGATGTTTGAGTTCTATCACCTCCCTTATGAAGTGGTTCAATCTTACCTCCTTCCACTCCATTGGAACTCGACCCAGTGCAAGACAAATATGTCAAGACAGATGGCAACTCCATGGCACGTTTCTTCAGAATACATGGTGATATATTATCAAGTCCCACAACCTTATTAACATCAAATTTTCTCAATTCCCCATACACCTCTTGCTCACCTACAGTTAGTCTCTCCCCCCCTATCATCAGCTCTCAATCTCTCCATGATGTCACATTCACAAGAATGAAAGACCTTTATGAACTGCTCATTAATATATCCACTATATCTTCTATATAAGTTGTCCTTATACCATTTTCTCTATCAATATCATCCATTTAAACATGTTTTTTTTTTTTTTGCTGGCTATATATCAAAAGAACTCCCTAGGATTCTTACTGGCTTCATTAGATAACTGATGCTCATGCTTCACTTTTGCTACCCTTAGAAACCAAATCACCCTCCTTGCCTGGTTTTTGTAATCCTCGTGGAATTGATTACCACTTCTCTCATGCTGCCTCCATAATGCTTTTTTTCTGTATCACATACTTAATCTCTTCATTTATCCATTTCACACCTACCTTATTTAACCTTGTGACCCTTGGAACACATTTAGATATTGCTCCTACTAGAAAGTTCTTGAATATCCCACAAGCTGCATTGATCTCTTTTCCAGCTAATTCCTCATTTCAATACATAATAGTCTGACAGTACTACACAATTATTTTCAAGTCATTACTGCTGTCTTGTCAACAATTTTCCTCCAGATTAGTCTTTCACTATTCAGCATTTTAATTGTCAGATCCTAATTTTATCACATTCTCTCAAAACCCATAGTGAAAAACCATCCAGTCCCACTGCTTTGCTGACATCCAGAGTACTCAGTATTTGGAACACACTCTCCTCTTGCACATCTAAACCTTGACCTTGCCCTACCTCTCTAGTATTAAAACCTTCTTCTCCAGGATGAAATACTCCAATAAACTGATCATTGAACACTCCACTATGTCCTCTGCATCAGCTCTATTCCCATTTTTATCTCACAATGTCATTCTTCAACAATCATTTCTCCTCCTACTGGCCACATAGCTAAAAAATTCCCTAGGATTTTCTTTGGATCTTAGAGCCGATCTCTTCTCATATTCCAGTTTTGCCTTCCTCACCATACTACTCACTCTCCTGGCCTGAGTCTTATATTCTTCATGCATCTGCTCTCCACACTTCTCCTTATATCTGTTCCATAATCTCTTTTTAACCTGCAGTTCCTGTTTGATATTGTTTTTTTATTTTTTATTTATTATTTTTATTTATGTTGTGCCCATACACATGAGGTTGGTTGATTACCGTGTATGGGTAGTGGGTTAGGAGAGGAGTAACTTGTTTATATTTGATTTAAATGACTTTAAATTGTATTCCTTGGGAAACACAGCAAGGGGGAGACTATTCTTCAGTGCAGCAGTTGCAGGGATGAAGAGGAAGAAAAGAAACTTGTTCACATTGTTTATAGGTGTACTGTGAAGGGATGTTGAGCAACAGCTGCATGTGTTCCAACAAGCTTAGTACTGAGTGGAAGAATTATTGATGTTATTTCAGATGAGCATTTCCCATGGAAATATTTGTAGAATATACATACTGCAGAGACCATACATCTGTGTGAAAGAGGGGGGGGGGGGGAGTTGGAAAGGGATGGATCATTAATAAGCCTAATTGCTCTACTCTGTATTGAGTCAAGCATTTTGAGAGAGAGCTTTTAGGGGCCCCACCCCATATGTGGGAGCAGTATTCAATAGCTGGGTGGATTTTTGATTTGTATAATGTTAACAGCTGTTCAGGGGTGAAGTAACATCTTAAGCGAAAGAGAAATCCTAGTTTTTTAGAAGCTAAGGATGCAATGGTTGTGATTTGTTTATGCCAGGAGAGGTCTGATGTGAGGGTAATTCAAAGAAGAGAGATTTCAAACTGTCTGGAAATTTGGGTATTGTCAAAAAGGATACTGGGAAGAAATGGTTATTTTTTATGGGAAATAGGACAGAACTTGGTTTTATTAGCATTGAAATTGATGAGGTTATCCAAACCCCATTGTAGGACGCTTGGATATTAGAATTGAGGGTGGTAGCTGATGTTATGTAGGTTGAGGTGAGCTGTGTAGGGTAAGGCTTATCAAATGCAAGTGAAGAGTGTAGTGTGCTGTCGTCTGCAAAACTGTGTATTGGGTTGGAGGTCAACTGAAGTAGGTCGTTGATATATAGCAGGAAGAGTGTTGGTGAGAGGACAGAACCTTGTGGAACCCCAGCATTAATTGAATGGTTAAAGGATAGGGAGCCATCCAGTATCACACACAGTGTGCGTCCAGACAGAAAGCTGGCAATCCAACTACAGAAGTCCTGGGTCAGACCGAATGAGTAGTTTGCTTAGTAAGCCTTTGTGCCAGACCTGGTCAAAGGCTTTGGAGATATCAAGTACAACCACTTGAGATTCACCAAACTTTTCCATAGCATTTGTCTAGAGATGGGTGATGTATGTGAGCAGATCTCCTGTTGATCGGCAGCGATGGAATCCATACTGGCAGTTGTTTATTAGGCAGGTATCTTCAAGGTAGTGTAGGAGTTGGGAATTGATGATTTTTCCATTACTTTTGACAGGACTGAGGTAAGTGAGATGGGGTAGTAGTTGGACGGCAGTGACTTGTCACCTTTCTTGGGAATCGGCTGAATATAGGCCAATTTCCAGTTTGTGGGATAAATTCCAGTGGAGTAAGAGAGTATATATAGGCAACATAGGATAGAAGTCAGTTCTGGTGCGAAAACTTGCAGGACAATTTGGGGAATGCCATCAGGGTCAGGAAACTTATTTGTGTATAATTTGGTCAGTATTTTTCTGATCTCATCCTGACAAAAGGTTATAGGGGCATTGTATGTTGGGTGTCCAGAATGGGACATTTACCATCGTCAGCTTTGCATGCATTGGAAGAAGAAGATAATAATAACAATAAGATTTCTTATTATTGCTGCTAACAAATATTCCTTCACCATTTCCCAAGTACTAATGATATCCTGGCCTTCCAATTCCACCCTCCATGGAACTGCCCCAAGACTATTATAATCGTCCCTCTTATAATTCCACATACGTTCCCATTTCTTTGATAAAATCCTGAATGTCTATTCATCTTCCAAGTGAAAACCACATAGTCACTCTCCTCAACTGGGGAGAGAGATGTCATCTCAGTTATTATCAGCTGTTCTGATGCTATAAACAAATCCAGAACTCTTGTTCCCTCTATTACATGTTAGGTAAGACATTTGTCACTCAAGAATTCTAGAAATTCCATTCCCTTATTACTACATGCATGTTACTCTTCCCAGCTTATACTGCTGTAGTTAAAATCTCCCATAACAATCATTCTTCTTGCACTTGCCAAGCTCAATTGCCTAAACATCTGCTCCCCACCCTCTGTGCTCATTGGCTTATACCAACACCCTACTAAATATTCTGTCTTGGCCACCTCTACCTCACAAAATATGTCTTCAAAACCATTAGTGTCACTGCCTTCCAAAGCCTCCACTCTTAGAGGACATAAGTCATCACTTATCATAAGCAGTATTCCACCACCGCATTTTCCTTCCTATCCTTCTGAAAATGATTGATCCTGAAAATCCTGCTACTTATATTCCTGTTATTGTATCATTTTCTGTCAACCATGCCTCAGATATTCCAATAATCTTTGGCCAGGCCGACACTATCAGTGCCACCAATTCATCTCCTTTATTCCGGATACTTCTGGCATTAGTATAAAGCATAAAAATGTCACTGCTTCTATATTTATCATTATCCCCTTCAGGCACCACTGGACTCAGTGTTACCTGATGTCATCCCCCCCCCACCCCCAAACACCTATTCCCACAAGAGGCCACCTCAGTTACCAATTTCCCTGCATTGTTTCCCGACTTGTTCAGGAAATAGAATCTCTCCAGATGTCTAGATCCTTTCTCATTCTAATGCAAGCAGTCTCTCACATACAGTTCCTTTCTGTCCTCAAATGCCCTCCAAGTATACACATATTCCAATCCTCTCTTCTGACACATTTTGACTATTATGCTATTCATTATTACTGCTCTCTAAGCTCCTCATTATCATACCTGGGTAACACACACACACACACACACAATCTTTCCTCTCTGCATTTTCTTTTGTACAACTTCACGTATGAATCTCAGCTCTTTCGTCACTTGATTTACATCACCTCTCAAGGCATTCGTGCCCACCATCACAATCATTTCATCCACCCTTTCACTCCGCTTAATTGCCATAGCTACACTTTCTATCCTTCCGCCAGGCAAACACTCCTCTGGCATCCTATCTTGCACACCACAGATCATCAAGTCTCCATTCATCACATCTCTTACCGCTCTGTTCGTTGATTGGTCGCCTGCATCCCTCACTCTCTCACTCCTCTAACCCTTTCTTTCAGTGTTCTCTACTTACCTGCTGTCCTGGCATCACTCTATCCCTGGTTCCAACACTCCCTCGCATTCTTCTCACTTCCTGTCTCTGACTGTTTCCATTCTCTACTCTTCTATCATTCCCATAACTCTCTCTCTCTCCTCCTCTGATTCACCTTGCATTCATCTCTTTCATTTGCCTACTCTCATCTTTCATACTTCTCATCTCATTCCTGAGGCTTTCCACCTCCTCTTTTAACTCGTCTATCTCTCTTTTCAAGTTAGTTAATCTTACTCGCCATTCATCCTCCCAATCAAAACCATCTCCGAAAACTTCACAATTATTCAAGTCTTCCATACTCCCTACTCTTATTTTTTTTCAATCATATTTCGTTTGTTATTCTCACCAATCACACTACTCGTCTCTCAAGATTCTCCCACTACTGACGCAACAAGGTTGGATATCGTAACATCTAACTCACTGAATTCCTCCCATTGCCTACATTTTAGGCATATGGAAGTTACGAAAGGAAACTGTGAGCAAGAGGGTAAGGAGTGGTTTCTTTGTGTGGAAGGTGGTTGAGCCGTGGAATGCATTGCCTGATGGAGTGGTGGGAGCGAGAACGGTCAGTGAGTTTAAAGAGTGGTATGATAGACTTTGTGTTTCTCAGGGGGGGGGACCTCCCCTCGATGAGTCTTTTGACTCCTTGGAGGCTTGAATAATAATAATAATAATAATATACACCCCCCCCCTTCTTTCACCTGTCATATCCAACTGCTGGGATGCATACATGCCACAAAATCCTTTATTATGTTATGCAAAATAGAGTCCTAAAATGGGGAGGACTTGGTGACACGCCATTTGCAATTGGAGCTGCAGCTGCCACATCATTAACTTAGTGCCGAGGAACTACTACATCTAAACGGTAAATGCTATGTTATACACTCTACTGCAAGCCAATTTACTTATGCTATACTACAAATATAAACTATATTTAACTATTCTAAATAACAAAAACTTATCTTCTCTTCCACTGCAGATGAGTCTCACTCTGACCTCGCCTTCTCAGTAACCCAAAAATAACACCATATAGCAACTAAAGTCCGAAAGCAGCACCACTAAAGAATACTTATGTGACTGAGAAAAAAGTGTTGCATAATTCGCAATTATGAGAATTGGCTGAGGGAATGTGGACTGCAGAGTTTGAGGGATAGAAGAAGGAGAGGTGATATGATCGAGACTTTTAAACTGTTGAGAGGCAGTTACAGGGTGGACACTGTGGAGCTCTTTCACTTGGTAGAGTAGCAAGAAGGAGCAATGACAAGGCGCCATCCCTGGAAAGTATGAAAAGAAGCTGTGAGCAAGAGGGTAAAGAATGGTTTCTTTATGTGGAGTGTGGTGGAACCATGGAATGCATTGCCTGATAGAGTGGTGACAGCAAGAATGGTCAATGAGTTCAAGGAGTGGTATGACAGACTTTGTGTTTCGTAGGAAGGACCGCCTCCAATGAGTCTCTTGACTCCATGGAGTTCTGAATAATAATAATTAACTTGGTTTTCTTCTAGGGCGCTTATGACTGTATCAGTCTACTCAGATCTTTTTCCAGCCATCTTAGCATCAAACATCTGTTTTGCTAACCTTTCATCTCCCATTTTGTTTAAGTGAATGTACTATCTTAGATCAGCTCTGCTTATATGCACTTGCACACACACACATTCTCGAATACTGAGTATCAAGTTCCATCCTATTCATTTTTATTGTAATTCTGTTACTGATGCCATCCTAATTTTTTTTTCCCCCCTAAACTCTCATATCTGTTGTCTGTAGTCTGTGATCAACTGCTTTTTTCCTAACCCAAATCTCAGGTCTGTAAATTAAAATTGGCTAGAACATATGTCTTGCATATTGCTACTTTAGTGCTTTGGCTAATTTCTCTCAAATTTCACAAAAAAAGATCTTACTCAATTGGTTCCTCACCATGCCAGCTTTACTTATTCTACTGTCAATTTTCATATTTAATTGCAATCTTCAGAAAAAATTGTCCCTAAATAGGAGAAACATTTTACTTTTTTTTTGTATGTTCCCTATTGAGAATGCAATGAGATTTATTACAGCCATTATTCAATTTAGCTAAAGAATGCTGGAGATTTGTCCTCAATTTATTTAGGAGTACAATATCATTTGCACAAGGCAAAGATTACAGCTTGATATCTCCAATTCTGATATCGGATTTAATGCCACTTTCTTTCATAATATTATATATATATAGAAATGAATAACAGTGGAGATTGAGTGCATCCTTTTCTCATACCAGATTTTACATCAAATCACCTTCCTGCACTTCCATCAATTTTATCTACTGACTTACAACATATACAAACTATTTAATGCTAGTATAATATTCCATTTACCCACAACTGTAGCATTCTAATCAGCTTTGCTTTTGGCACCTGATATGCTTTTTCCAGGTCAACAAAACTTAAAAGATAAAAAGCATGGGAATATAACAAGGATCTCACTGTTTGTTATAAAGTTAATACCTGTTCTTGACAATCTTTACTTGGCATGAACCCAGCTCGTTCTTGTCTAAGTTTCTCTTCCATAATTTTTCTTAGCTTTGTCTAAGCATACTTGCATAAATCTTACCCGAATTCTGAGTACAGAATATTGTAAGTTCACCTGTAATTTCCACTTTTTTTTTTTTTTTTAAGGGATAGAACTATGAGAGTTGTGTGATCTATACTTCATCTGTAAAAGCTGCTCAACTTTCATTCTTTTTAATATTCTTAACACCACTAACAAACAAAGCAGACACTTCCTCCCATATTTTCCTCATTTTCATTAATGTGCAAATTAAAAAGCAGCAGTCCAAGTAGCCTGCACACCTGACCTGCATTTGATTCGTCTCCTTTGTATTTTTTTTTAATCTGGCTCCCACTCATATTTTTCAGTATTTTTATTTTTTATCATTTTTAACTTTTTTGAAGCCACTTCATGCCTCCAAAAAGAACCCATAATTGTCTTCTGGGTCTGGCTCCCACTGTGGAGACATCAATAAAAGTTTAAACAGATTTGAGTAGTGACCCTTCTCATAATGCATAGCATTAAATACACCTGAAAGGAAATGTGATTTGTATTATGGGATACTAAAGCAATTGATATGAAGTTTCTATCTACAAGTAGCCTATCTGTGAAGACACTATGTACAAACTTTGTTTGCCTACACTTGGATAAAGGATTAAACAAGAATATAATTTCTTGAAAAGTTTAATTTAACCAAGTGAGAAAAAAATTCTCACCTATAATTCTCACCTATAGATCTTCAACATCACTTCCTCATCCCCAAGCAATAAATCTGTGCATGGTAGTCGTAATGTAACTGTATCCAAGTTTTATACACAGAAATTATCTCCATATATTTTTCTTTTTATATCTGACCCACACATGAAAGGTCACAAGACCTATATCAGATCAGTGCCACGAGTAGGCTAAAAATAAGAAAAAAGAAATTTGTTAAAATTTTTTTCTGAAGAAATCCACAAATCCCACAAATTTTATCCCACACATAAGAGGTATACGAACCTGTAGCACATCAGTGCTGTACACAAGGTGCAGAAAGAAATTGGAAAAGGACTGGGAAAGAAAAATCTATGACATTTTTCTTAAAGAGCTGGAGGTTGAAGTTGTTGGGAAACACATTATGAGGAAGGCCATTCCAGAGGACCGAGGTATATGGAATAAATGAAGAAGAGGAGAAGCAGGTTCAATGTGTTTGCAATTGTACCGAAAAGGGATGTTGAGCAGCTGCTGCTCTTGTTTTAACAGGCCCAACAGCATATGCAGGAATAATGCTTGCCAATTCACTGGAACAGTTGACCATGAAAGTACCATTTAAACATCCAAGTGATCCTATATACTATTACAATATGCCCTCCACTTCAACTCCACTATTCACCCCCAAATCTCTAGCCACTTCAGTTAATTTTCAGTTAATTCAACTGACAACAACTGCCAGTTGAATACAAACTTATAACATTAACCATCACAAAGCATAATCTAACACTTTACACTTGTCAATGTTACACCTGCAATGAACACTGTCCCTATATTTAAATCATCCTGCAGGGTCTCCATATAGGGAGGATAATGCATCAGTTCCCTAACCTGGGGATCGTGAGTTCAAGTTCCACCAGGGGTATTTTTTTTTTTAATTCCACCAGAGGGCAGCAATACAATAAGAGGTGGCACAGTGGGGGGGGGGACATAATTCTTCAATACAATTTATTAGTTTTTGCTTTAAATTTAGAGGTAGTCTAATCTAGATACAATGTACTGTCTGTGGTGGGTAGTCTATGACTGTCGGATTTGTACTTTAACATAATATTTTATATTTATGTTAAATATCAGCTCATCCCAAAAGTAATGTAGTTTTCAGCATTAAGTTTAGAAAGGATATAAAAGATAAATTACTTGCTAATTTAATCAAGTATATATTATCCATTCAAATCAATAACACTCTTCCAATCTTGTGAAAGCTTCATAATGCTATTTCAGTAGAATTAAGGAGGTTTGGATGCAAAGAAGTCACATAGACTCAATTTCAGTGCCTGTATTGTATCATATTGTTTTTCATTAATGAAATGTTGCAAACTTCAAAATAAATGGTAATCTGAAGGTGCAAGATCAGGAGAATACAAAGTATGTGAAAGACTAGCCAAGTTCCTCAATATTGGTACAGGTGATTCTTGCACTATGAGGATGTGTGTGTTATCATGGTGAAAAACAACATCCTTTCAGTTAACAAGAGAACACCTCTTTTCTTTCAGTTTTCTATTCAGTCGATTAAGTTGTTCACAATATACTTCAGCTGTGATTGATTGCTTTTGTGGCAAGAGTTCAAAGTGTATAATACCAGCCATATCCCAAATAATTAACAAATGCTTAACTAAATGCTTAACAAAACCTTCTGAGGGTGAAGGTCTTATTTTGGCTGAGGTTTAGCCTGATTCCCTGAATGAACCCACTGCCTTTGAGTTGTGTAGTCAATGACTACATGACTCAAAACAGATTGAACCTCTCAAGAATGAAGATTAGTGCAGATGTTGACATGTTGTCTTCAACTGTGGTTCATCAGTTTGCGAGGAACCCACTGGCTGAGTTTAGACACTATTCCAAGTTCTTGCAAATGGCGATGGATGGTCAATGACGATGAATTAAGATCTTTTCCTAAATCTTCAACAGGGGCATTGGCATTTCTTGCAATAACAGCTTCCAGCATATCATTATTGAGAGAGAGCACCCAGAGCAAGGGGAGTCTTGCAAGCTTAAGACCCCTTACCAAAATTTTTGGAACCATTGCTAGCACTTCTGTACATTCAAAACATTGTCATACACTTCTTGTACACTTTTTACTGTGTTAGCAGCACTGTTGTCTTTTTTTGAATTCAAAAAGCATGATGAACTCTTCAGTAGCCTCCATAGTAATTAAGAATTATTTAAACAATAACTTATGTATGATGTTCTTGCATGATGAAATTCCTTACAATGTGGCTGCCTCAGCTTAGTAGTATTTATAAAGTTTTAAAAATTCGTGTTTAGACAAGTTGAGACACAGTTGAACAAGTACAGTATAAAAAGTGACATTGCTCTTGGGATGACTTGATATTTTATATATTTTGTCAGTGTTCTTCGTGCAGTGTTTGCATGACAGCAGCTGCTACAATCGAGTTTGATGATATATTATTACCTAGCCTGGCACCATTTAAGGATTTCATTTTACACAGCATGCTACAAGATTTTGTGGTATGAGGTGTATGCAGCATGTTTGCATCCTGGCAGTTAGAAATGTGGCAAGTAAGAGACTGAAGAGCACATGTCTGCTTAAAATATAGAAAAATGGAAAGAGCTCAGGAATATGGAAATTAGCATTACAAACTTCTGCAGCATTATGTCAGAAACGAGTGAATGCCGACCAAGGGAGATTCATGATCGATGGTGAGGAAGATGACTATCATGTGAATAAGGATATAAAATTAGGGAGTGCAGTAGGTTTGGAAGATGGAGATGGAGAATGAATGTCAAGCTAGAGTAGGTTGCTTAGAGAGAGATACTGAGAGAAGAGTTCAGAAGCATGAAAGAATAGATTAGGAAACCTGTAAAGATGAGATGTTATCTGATGAAAGTAGGAGGGAGAATTGAAATGATAGAAAATGAAAAAGATAGAAAGGTAGAGAATAGGAAAACCAGGGGAAGAGAAGGAATGAGATAAAAGTAAGACACTGCAGGTGCTAGGTGAAGACATGACAAGAAGGCAGGTAAATCAAAGAGAAAGGAGGGGGGGATGCAGGTGAGCAAGAAGGAACAGTGTTAAGAGATGCGATGTATAAAGATTCAATGATCTGTGCAGCCCAAAACACAGTGACAGAGGAGAGTCTTTCTGCTGGAATTATACAGTGTGACAATGGCAAATAAACAGTGGTAAGTACGAATAACTTGAGAGATAGAATGAATCAGGTGGTCATACATCCTTAATGCTTGAGGATGTATGACAGAAGAGTAAGAGAGAAAAGATAGTGAGTATTACTCAGATAAGATAATGCAGAGCTGAAGAGAAGATCATCAACAATGATTGGCATTATAGCGAGAATGTGCCAAAATAGAGGCTCAGAATAGGTGGATGTACATTTGAGCATAGAAGAAAACTGTATGTGAAAGATGGCATGCACTTGAAAGTTGGACTGAAGCTTCTAGAGAATGCTGTTCTCCACGCAAACTGTTATTGTAAGGAAACTAGAGTTAACAATGGAGGGGAGATTGTTTTGCCAAAATTGTAGCAGCAACACAAAGACTAGAGTCCTGATTTTGGTGCCCTCTATCTGAAAATCAGGACTCTAGTCTTTGTGTTGCTGCTACAATTTTGTTTAAGTACACCATGTTGTTTTAGTCTCGCGTATTGTGACAAACAGTGTTTTTGTGCTCTGAAGATGCTGGTTATAATACCAGCGAAATATCAGCATCAAGTTAATAAATTAATTATTTACTTAGTTTCTGTGTTCTATTATACCGTTAAAATAATAAACAACATGTTCAACGAACACATAAGTCTGTCCACACGTTTAAGGATTCTTCACAGAGACGATATTGTACGCAAGACACGACGATATGGTAAGTGGAAGTTGAAATTGGCGTGGCAACTAAACAGGTTAGCCTTCTTAAAGAGGTGCCGAGACACCAAATTAATACCGAACTGTTTTAAAATCAAAAACAAGTTCCACTCGGCCAAAGCCCAATGCATCTATAAACGAGCGAGTGTAGCGCTTTTACGGGAACAAATTAACACTACTCGCCGGGAATTAGCACAAGCAAATACAACCATCAGCGCATTACGAGAATCACTGCATAATATTCTAAATACGGAACTTTGGCAAATCTTAGAGAACATCACCGACGCAACGGCAAAAAAAGAATTCAACAGAGTCAAAAACCGGCACCAAAAGAAGTTTGAAAATCTACAACAACGGAACACCATACAACGACCGCAATTACAACAAGACCTCGTCGTCGTGAATCTATCGTCACTCACCTTAAGCAAAGAAGCCACGACTGCTTTAAGTCGAGGGCACAACTTTGCCATAACTCCCAAGCAAGTTCCAAAAGCCGAAATAATGGCGTCCATTGAACGAGGAATTTACGACCTGCCTCCAACAATAGCTAACAACATACGTTTAGATGTGGCCAACATCCTAATCAAGTCCAAGCCTCCAAAAAATAATATCCCACATAAGGAATTCATTGCTATAAAAGAGCTACACAACAACAGCCAGATTACCATAACAAAAGCAGACAAAGAAAATGCAACCGTGGTGATGGACACAACTGAATATGAAAACAAAATGCACACACTATTACAAGATCAGTCAACATACAAAATTATAGATCGCAATCCCACCAACACACAAAAGAATAAGGCACGAAAATTATTAAAAAAAAGTCACTTCCTGGCCCAAAGACACAGTTAACAAACTCAAACCCTTCCATGTTAAAACACCGAGGATCTATGGATCACCAAAAGTTCACAAACCAGGCACACCCCTACGCCCAATTGTGGATAGTATAAATAGTCCCACATACAAACTGGCTAGACATTTAGCGAAGCTACTAGCCACTCTCACTAACAATTCTCCCTCCTTTGTCAAAAATTCAGCACACCTAAAAAGCATCTTACAACACCTTACCCTAAAAAGCTCAGACTTAATAGTAAGCTTTGACATCACTTCACTATTCACAAATGTACCACTAATAGAAACCCTCAATCTACTGAAGGTCACACTTCCCCCCCTGATATATTTGAACTATTCAAATTCACAATACATACAGGATATTTCACATGGAAAGGGAAAATATACAAACAAATTGATGGGACAGCCATGCCCCCCCCTTCCCCCCCCCCCCAGCCAACTTTTACATAGAACACCTGGAAAAACAAGCAATCAATACAGCCACTCTCAAACCAACACTTTGGCTACGCTATGTTGATGGTGTGCTTGCTATTTGGCCACATGACCCTGAGACATTGAAAACATTCTTAGCACATTTAAATAGCCAACATCCAAAAGTCCACTTTACTATGGAACTGGAAGCCAACAACTGTCTGCCCTTCCTGGATACACTCATCACACGTCTCCCAGATGGTTCCTTATCATTTTCAGTTTTCAGAAAACCCACACATACAGGCAGATAGTTACACAAACAATCACACCATCATCCTTCTCAACAATATGGCATATTAAAAATGCTAACCCATAGAGCGAGAGCAATCTGTTCAAATGACAAGGCTCTTACTGCTGAACTGACTCACTTACGCCACACCTTCTTGGCCAATGGCTACAATCCACAAAAAATAAACAAAATACTAAACACTCCTAAGAAACCCCTCCCACCATCCACCACAGAGAATTACAACAAAACAGTCACCATCCCTTACATTAAAGGCACATCCGAAAAGATCTCAAGAATTCTCAATAAACATAAACTATGCACTACATTCAGACCATGTAGCAAATTAGCCACCCTCATCCGCTCACTCAAGGATAGCATTCCTCCTTTATCACATCCAGGAGTCTACCAAGTACTCTGCTCATACAATCAAGCCTACTACGGTCAAACAGGAAGAACTGTGAATATCCGCATCAGCGAACATAAACGATACGTCCGGAATTATCATTATGGGAAGTCGGGCCTAGCAGACCATGCTCTGGATACCCCTGCACACAGGATCAACTGGAAAAACACAAAAGTACTACACAGAAACCCATATAAATCAGATTGTTCTTAGAGGCGACAGAAGCCCTAAAACACACTCCAAATCTCAACAAATATGGCTGTGTTAACTTGCCGAAGATCTGTGAGACAGTCATATTAAGAAAAAACTAGCACTTTTCTAGGACTCTAGTAATATATGATAGCGTTTTTTTTTTTTTTTTTTTCCAGATAGAGGGAGCCAAAATCAGGACTCTAGTCTTTGTGTTGCTGCTACAATTTTGTTTAAGTACACCATGTTGTTTTAATCTCGCGTATTGTGACAAACAGTGTTTTTGTGCTCTGAAGATGCTGGTTATAATACCAGCGAAATATCAGCATCAAGTTAATAAATTAATTATTTACTTAGTTTCTGTGTTCAATTATACCGTTAAAATAATAAACAACATGTTCGACGAACACATAAGTCTGTCCACACGTATAATAATCTTAGAAATCAGCTTGGAGCAGTTCCATGGATAGACAAATTGAAGGGGCAAGATATTGATGCATGGGAACTGGTGAAAAATTATTTATCAGCATCAATGTAAGTTGCATACTTTGAATGTAAAAGAGAATATAGTTTGGTGTAAAATGGATGAAAAGTGATATCAAATGGGAACTGCAGATAAAAAAAAAAAAAAAGAGGTTATGGAAGAGATATAAGGAGAGGTGTGGAGAGCAGATGCATAAAGAATATAAGATTCAAGCCAGGAGAGTGATTAGTATGGTGAAGAAGGCAAAACTTGAATACGATAAGAGATTGTCCCTAAGAACTAAGGAAAATCCTAAGGAATTCTTTCATTATGTTGCCAGGAGGAGGAGGAATGATTGTGGAAGAATGATATTGTTGGATAAAAATGGGAACAGAGTGTCTGATGCAAAGGACATAGTGGAATTGTTCAATGAACACTTTATTTGAGTATTTCATCCTGGAGAAGTAGGTTTTAATTCTAGAGGGATAGGGAGGATTTGAGGTTTAGAAAGGCAAGAGGAGAGTATATGCTTTCTTTTAGGCTTACACAGTGATCCAAATACATTTTTGAAAATTATGGGGACAACTACTGTGTTTGAGTAAAAACTTTAGTTAAATATAACTAAAATCTACATTCGATTTCTACCTTTATATCAAGGTCATCTTCTGGAGCATACACACTATATACAGAGAACAAGCTATACTACTATCTAACTGGTTTGTTAAAGTTACTGACCAACCGCTACAACATTTGTTGGCCTGACCTCTGGTGGAGAAAAAAAAAATTATACATCAACGCTAGAGTCCTTTTATAAATATTATCTGTTGGTTGTAGAATTACAATTGTAATTCTACAACCAATAGATAATGTGTATAATAGGACTCTAGCGTTGATATATAATTATTATTTTTTTTTTCCTCCACCAGAGGTGGAAGAAAATGAGGATAGCAGAATGAGGGTAATGTTATCTGTGAAATTCGGCATGAATTTGTTAAAAGACTGACTGCCTTTTTTTTTAATATAAAGTAACAAGAGAAGTTGATGAAGGAAAGGCATACGTTGATTTTTTTTTTTTAAATAATTTACAGAAGCATTTGACAGGGTGTCACATGAAATTGACATTTAAGTTACCGCACGTGGGTTCAGATGTCTCATTAGTGAACTGGATTGAAGATTGGTTGTCTGATAAATAGCAGAAAGATGTGCATGGGGGTAGAATCAAGACAGCAGAAGGTTACAAGTGGAGTTTCACAGGGATCAGTACTGTGACCTGTCTGTTTAACATTAATGTCAATAGATTGCAGGGGAATATTCAGTTTGCATATGATGTGAAGTTGGGAAGGGTTATTAGTAAGAGTGAAGATGTGGTAGCCTTTCAGGAGGATTCAAATATGAGGATTGCTGCAATTCTGAGAAGGATGCTAACCAACAAAGACAGAAGACTTTTGATTCAATTATATAAAGCCCTGATTAGACAACATCTGGGCTATTATGTTCAGACTTGGTCCTTGTGATTCAAAATGGATAAATTAACCTTGGAAAGAGCTACAAGGTATAGATAACAAAAATGATATCAGAACTGTACAATGTTAGTTATGAGAATAGACTGAGGGAATGTGAACTGCAAGTTATGGCAGGAAAAAAGGAGAGGCAATATGATCGAGACATTTAAACTGTTGAAAGGTAGTTACAGGGTTGACACTGGGAGATTTTTTTCATATCATAGAATAATGAGAAGGAGCAAAAAGGACAATGGGCAATCCCTGGAAGTTGTGAAGGGAAATTGCAAGCAAGAAGATGAAGAGTGGTTTCTTTGCATGAAGGATCGCTGGACTGTGGAATACATTTCCTGATAGGGTGGTAAGAGCATGAACAGTGAATGAGCTTTAGTGGTATGCCAGACTTTGTGTTGTCTAGGAAGGGCCTTTCAAAATGGGACTTGTGACTCCATGGAGGTCCTGAACAATAACAATATCACATCACACGAGGCTTAAGTGGATAATGCAATGATTAACTATTGTCTTACCCAGTTTAGCATCAGCAAACAAGGAAGTTTGGAATTGGAACCGAAAATGAAAGGGGAGAAACTATGCTCATTTTCTGCAAAGAAAACAACCACATCTCAAACATAGACCTAGTTTTAAATACACCTGGATCTCACCAGATAGAGAAATACAAAATTGTATAGGTTATATCCTAATTAGAAATAAATGGAAAACCTCAATAAAAAACGTAAGAACACTCAAAAGCCTAGAGCTGGATACAGACCACGAACTCCTCTCTGCAACAATACAGATAAAATTCAAAGTCAACTGTAAAAGAAATAGAATTGATAAACTCCACATGGAAAAGTTAAAAAATAACCAAATAAGATTAGACTACATTAGGAAAATTGAAGAAATAAATAGGACTCAAACAGATGAAACCGAAAATCTTTGGAAAACAGGAAAAGAAATATCAATTAACTCGGCAAGGGAAACTTTAGGGATTTATAAGAGACCCAATAATAAATGGATTAAATCTGAAATATTAGAAAAATGTGAAGAAAAAAGAAAACTAAAAACAAAAATAAACAGAAATACCTCAGAAGAAAACAAGAGAAATACAAACAACTCAAAAATGAAATTGATAAACTCTGCAGACAGGCTAAAGAAAACTGGCTAAACAAAAAAGCAAAAAAATGCAATGAGGCATATAAACACCATAACTCAAAAACATTATATAACACAAAGAAATTACAAAAAACTTTTCACCACTACCACTAACAATGATCAACCATCAGGGCGAGGAAACAGGAAATCCAAATGCGATAAAGGCAAAATGGATGGAACACTACCAAGAAACCTTTAAGAATGAAAGCAATAACTGCTTAATAAAAGCCCCACACTAACTCAAGACATGACACCCCTAATGATCCTTCCATCAGAAGTGGAGAATGCTCTAAAGCAAATGAAATCTGACAAATGAAATCAAAGCAACAGGGATAGACCAAATTCCATCAGAACTCTGGAAAGAAGGAAAGCAAACAACTTTAAAATTCCTTATACACTTTTCAACAAAATCATTAAATCAGGAGAAATACCAGAAGATTGGAGAAGAGGAATTATCATACTAATATACAAGAAAGGTGATAAGAAAAATTGTAAAACTACAGATCAATCACATTACTCAGCCATGTTTACAAAATATTTACAAGAGTCTTACAGAACAGAATAAAGAGCACATATGATTCTTAGTGAAGAACAGGCAGGCTTCGGAAAGAATGCTCCACAATGGATCAGATTTTCATGATACAAAGACTAACAGAATTATACTGGAAGCATAACCAAAATATCTATTACTGTTTTATAGATTTTAAACAGGCATTTGACTAAATAAACAGAGTAACCTTATTAAGAATATTAAAACAGAAACAAATCAATGAAGATATCCTAAACTTCTTAGAAAAATATTATAGTCTCACAGAAGCAATAATTAAATTCAATAGTATAACAACAGATAAAATAAATGTCATAAAGGAGTAGCCCAAGGATGTCCCATCTCCCCATACCTTTTTAACATCTACCTAGAGGATATGGTTAAACAAACCTTGGAAGGAGAAAAAGGGGTCAACCTAAATGGCTATAACTTTAATAACATAAAATATGCAGATGACAGTGTAATGATAGCAGACACAAAAGAAAAAATGTTGAACCTAATAACCAAACTAAACAATACGGCTAAAGAATACAGCATGACCATAAATACAGACAAAACAAAAATCTTGATAATTGGAAAAAACTAAGAAAAACTAAACTTCTCCTTGAATGGATCAACAATTGAACAGGTAAAACAACTCAACTATTTAGGAACAGTAATAACAGAACACCTAGATACCATGACCACTATTAAACATAGAATATCGACTGCATGGTCATCATTTAATAAGCTAGGTAAAATCTGGAAAAATAATAAAATCTTCAAACCTCTAAAAATAAAATTATATAATTCAATTATAATACCCATTGTGCCATATGCTTCAGAAACTTGGACATTCAAGAAGACAGAGATATGAAAACTGGAGGCTTTCGAAATGAATTGCCTCAGAAAAATAAATAAAACAAAATGGACAGAAAAGAAAACAAATGAAACTGTGAGACAAGACCTAAAATATACAGACTCATTAATTGAAAAGATCAAAAGAAGACAACTTCAATGGTATGGACATGTTGAGAGAATGCCATCAAAAAGACTAGCCAACCTTGCTCTGTATGCAAGAATAAAAGAAAGAAAGGAAGACCAAGAACTAAATGGATAACAACAATAAAGGTCAACTCTGGATTACAAACATATAGACAGCTCACCAGCCATGCAAGAAACTGAGACTCCTGGAGGTTGTGGAAACATAGAAGACTCAACCCATCCCCAGCAGAAGATGACAGTAAGCAAGTAAGTAAATAAACAAGGATATCAAATCATTCAGCACAGTTATCTGCATTCTCCTGAACAATATAATACACTTTGATGTCAGTCCATTGACAACCTTCTTAACATATTAATTTCATATTCATCCTCATTTTCACCAGTTTATGGCAATGATGAAAATACTAACATTTAGAAATAAAAAAGTTATGGCTCATCTTAACAAAGTTGTGTATGTACAGCTTGCTTACTATGCACAGATGATGTTTCATTTAGAACCAGAGTTACAGCAGGTCAAATTTTGGTATGAACAATATTCATAACGCAAACAAGAATGTGCTGTCGATGGTAGTAGAGGAATATGCCTGCATTAGGCAGAAATAGAGGCAACATGATGTGAGATGAAAGTTGATGGGAAGATATATTTAGTTACATGATATTATAAATCAAGAAATACAAAGGATAGTGACTATGGAATTCATAAGCAAACAGATTTAATGAAAAAGAGAAGGGAGATCATTATGAGTGATTTTAATTATGGAAATTAAAATGAAGAGATGTCATCAGGAGATATGGAAAATTAATATTACTATTAACACCACACTTGTATGGAGTCCAAAGACTCATTGCAGAAGAAAAATAATGTTACAAACAAAGCCCATTAAACCATGCATTAAACTCATTCAATGTATCTACATTCACCACAATGTCAGGCAAAGCATTCCACTGACCAACCACTCCTAGTGCAAAGAACCTGCTCACATCCTCCTTATACAACTTTCAGGTATGTCATCTTCTTCTATCCTTTTTTTCTATTCTACAAAAGATTTCTTCCACGTTAACCTGATAGCAACCCTTTACCAACTTACTTATCTCAATCATATCCCCCTCTCTTCCGGCTATTCACAAGCCATTTCAAACTGCATTCCTCAATCTTTCCTCATATTCCACATCCCAAAGACCAGTCACAACCTTCGTTAGCCTTTTTTGGATCCTTTCCAACATATTCTCATCACCATGAAAATCAGGGGACAAATCTGCACACAATAATCCATACAAGGCCTGATCAAAGCCTTCTAACAATGGAACCAGGACTTCCTCATTTCTTCAAATGAAGGTCATCTGCATCATTGTGATAATCTGACATAATGCCTTTACAACTTATGCATACGATCTCTGAACTTTAGATCCGTGACCACCACTATCCCAAGGTCTCTTATCTCTTTAATTTCCTCCAAAAATATTTCCCTGCCAAGCATATACTTTTCATTCCATTGTTGCCTACGAAATTTCAAAACCTTACACTTCGCTACATTGAATTGACAGTTCAATACTATTTCACACCTACAATCTATTCAAGTCCTCCTGTAAGGCCACAATATCTCCTCGATTCCTCATCACTCACCTCAATTTTGCATCATCTGCAAACTGTTTTATATCACCAATTAAACCTATCCCAATATCACTAATACATAAATTAAATAACAATGGCTCCAAAAATAACCCTTATGGCACACCACTAGTGACTTTCTTTTTTCAAGATAGTGCCAATACACAACTGGCTGATACCTAACCAATAGCCATTCACCTATCTGACTCACTAGTCTATCATCCAACCCCCCTTTGCTTCAATTTAGTGACCAACTTGTAGTGTGGCAACCTATCAAAAGCCTTATTTTCATTACAACTTCAGATATACAGATTGGCCCATAATTTGTTGCCTTAGCCTTATCACCACCTGTTAGAAGTGAAAGAATGAGACTTGTGCTGTTGCAAGACCAGTATTAAATGGGTAGGCCAAGGCTGACTAATTACTTGAAAAATTCCCTTCAGATGCATGGTGATATGTCATTCAAGTCCAACTACCTTAATTATATGTATATGCCTCCTGCTCACTCACCATTAATTATTCTCTCATTTTATTCTTTATACCTAAGCTCTGATTTCACTATGTGGATGAATCATCCTAATGAACTGCTTACTGAACACCTCGACAATGTCCTCTGCAGTCCTCTGAAATGATCATTGGGATGCAACAAGCTGTATGAAGTCTTCTGTAAGGAAAGGATACATGTGAAACCACAAGGACAGTGATTACAAAAAACTTAGGAGACAGACTAGAGTTACACTCTAGAATGAGGAGTGAAGGTGAAAGGAAATAAATACTGCTTTGACAATGATCTAAAGTTATTAAACAGCACCAGTGTCTGAATGTATTCCAAAGGTCAAAAGGCTAAAAATGCTCATCCTTAGTATTGTTCTGCGCATTTCAAGAATTTCTCCTTCATTATCTATGATAAGCATCAAAGAAGATGAAAGAGAAATTTTTCTAATAGATACCAGGAGGGGAGAGAACAGAGGTCATCACCCCTGGAAACTGAGTGCGAATAGGGTTATCAAGGCTGTGAGAGCTAGTTTTTTTTGATTGGAGAGTGTTGAGTGAAATAAACAGAATTACAAGTGCATTGTCAGCAAATGAGTTTAAGCAGATGTATGATAAACAATATGTAAGTCTATGGACCTATTGTGATGAATCCCAGGACCGAGATTATTATTATTATTCAGGCCTCCATGGAGTCAAAAGACTCATCGTGAAAGGTCATTCCTAAGAAACACAAAGTCTATCAAGACTCATCAAGGGAGAGGTCTCCCCCCCCCCAAGAAACACAAAGTCTATCATACCACTCCTTGAACTCATGGACCGTTCTTGCTCTCACCACTACATCAGGCAATGCATTCCATGGTTCAACCACCCTCCATGCAAAGAAACAACTCCTCACCCTCTTGCTCACAGTTTCCTTTCGTAACTTCCACGGATGGCCTCTTGTCATCACTCCTTCCTGCTGTTCAGCCAAGCGAAAGAACTCCCCAGTGTCAACCCTGTAACCACCGCTCAACAGTTTAAAAGTCTCAATCATATCACCTCTTCTTCTTCTATCCACCAAACTCTGCAGTCCACATTCCCTCAGCCGATCCTCATAACTATCATTGTACAGTCCTGAAACCATCTTTGTTATCTGCCTTTGTACCCTTTCCACAGTTAATTTATCACCTTCAAATCTTGGGAACCAAATCTGAGAACAATAGTCCAAGTGTGGTCTGATCAGGGTCTTATACAACGGAATGATAACTGTTTTATCTCTGCAGGTCAGTGTCCTTCTCATTACTGCAGTAATCCTCTGTGTTACCTCTGCCACCTTTGCAATATGTCCCCTAAATTTCAGGTTTCTATCAATCATCAACCTCCAGATCTCGTCTCCCCTACTTTCTCCAGTATAACTCCTCCCATAGAGTATGCAGTGTCCCATCGATGTTTTCCAAACCTCAAGACCTTACATTTTTCTGCATTAAACCGATACCTCCATTCATTTGCCCATCTATCTAGCTTATTCAAATCCTCTTGAGGGGCTGCCGCATCTGCACTATTACTAATAATCCTTCCCAGCTTCGCATCATCTGCAAACAACTGAATATCCCCGTGCAATCCACTGACAATGTCATTGATATAAAGGTTAAACAATATAGGTCCCAGTACTGAGCCTTGTGAGATCCCACTTATAACCCTCTGCTTCCTTGAAAGTGCCCCACCATACACAACTCTCTGATACCTATCGGACAGCCAATCCTGAATCCAGTTGACCAATCTGGTTTAAACAGTAGATGCTTAAACAATAGTCTGAATAATAGGTCCAGATATTATTAGCAGAAATTTAGTAATGTTTCATAACTGCTGGTGAGTAAAAACCTGTTTCCATTAACCAACATAAGTCAATTCATCTTGTTTACTCTAAGTTAAGGAAAAAAAAATTTTTTTCACATTTGACATCTGTAGATGCCGTATGGTCACTGCCGTACCTCACATGGTTTTGGCAATGATATTTTCTGCTAGAAAAAGAGAAATAAGTGGTAGGGACGCAGATTCCCTTTCCACACAACGTTTGTAGGCCAATCACAAACGTTCATGCCCTCGGGGGAATTCGAACCCGCAGCCCCTTGGCTGGAGAGCGGACATGTTAACCACTCAGCAACCAGGCCGGCAAGAAAAATATGATAATACTAATCACCAACAGCCACTACTCTACAAATTCTTCAAGCCTTGCTTTATATTATTTTATTTCCTCCTACTGGAAAGCTTCGGTAGGTGGTGTTGGATCTAATATTTTGCAGTTTTATTCAAAAAAGGAAGTTATTTAACTGTAGTAATCACTTTGAGTATGCTGGGTTTATACTTAAGGATGAAGTAACAACAAGAAAATTTAAAGCATATTTAATTTGCATCCAACAATATATATAAGTATTCCATATGCCATAAGAAATTGGTATCTCTTATCCACTCCGCCAAAGTCCAGCCACATCCCTCTAGATCTACCAGGAGTATACCAGGTCCCTTGCAGTTGCAAACTGTCCTACTATGGCCAAACAGGAAGGACAGCCAATATAAGGATATCTGAACACAAGGACTATATCCGGTTCCACCAATACAGCCACTCAAGACTTGCTGACCATGTTTTGGACACCCACCACAGGATACACCGGAAGAAAGGCCACTCTATTACACCACAGCAAATACAAGTATGAAAGACTATTGAAATCTTCCTCAGCTTTAAAAAACTCTCCAAACCTCAACAAATTTAGGTGCATAAGAATGCCCCAAATTTGGGAAGCTTACATTTTAGGATCGCCAGCCCAATGGCTAAGATAACCCAAATTTAGCCCACTGGGGGGGGGGGCACAGTTTAGGACTCTAGGCCCGACTTCTGTTGCCTTTATTCAGCTTCACTTGCTCATTGTTAGTGTCTGCATGTGCATATCATTGTTTTTTGTGATCCCTGATGATGGAAATGTATCGTTGCCAAAATATAGTAAGGTATTGAATAAAGTTCTTTAATTAACATTCTGGTATACATTGTCATTTCCTGAAAAATTAAAAGCTACAACACAATGAATTCTGGGAATGATGTGGAGGACACTGACTTGTATAAGTAAGGTGATTCTTGTTCCGTTTTATAAGGCCTTGATTAGGCCAAGCGTGAATTACTCTGCACAGATTTGGTTGCATGGTTTTTAAAAGGATGAAGAGATGTTGAAAAGAGTCCAGAGGCAACTGACTAAGGTATTTTCTGATTTCTGGAATGTTGAATATGAGGAAAGATTGGGAAGATGCAATTTACAGAGTCTAGTGAATAGGAGGAAGAGGGGTGATATGATAGAGACATACAAGTTGGTAATGGATTGTTATAGGATCCATATTGAAGAGGTTTTTCATAAAATGGTGGGAGATCAGGGGGGGGAGGGAGAACAAGAGAACAAACACTCCTTATACGTCATCCTTGGAAGATGTATAAGGAGTGTTTGTACAACAGAGTGAGAAGGTGTTTTGCATGCAGAGTTGTGAATGATTGGAATGCCTTGCCTGAGAGTGTGGTGTCTGCAGAGAATTTAAATGTGTTTAAGGCATGGTATGATGAGCTCTGTGTATGACAAAGGATCTCCTAGATAAGTCTTTGTCTCCATGCAGTCTTAGGATAATAATAATATATTGATTGATTCTTCTTTAAATTAATGGCATTTTTTTAATAATTTTTGTTTAATCTCAAACTTCAAATAAATAAAATTCAGCAAATTATTGTATGTACTAGAAATAGGATGCCAAGCTGCTAAGAGTTTTTGG
This sequence comes from Typopeltis vanoorti, assembly GCF_054136105.1. Taxonomy (NCBI): domain Eukaryota; kingdom Metazoa; phylum Arthropoda; class Arachnida; order Uropygi; family Thelyphonidae; genus Typopeltis; species Typopeltis vanoorti. The sequence goes on along the minus strand of NC_143555.1, from coordinate 2,361,947 downwards.
TATACAAGATATGCTACCTTTTTTTTTTAATAATAATGTCAGTGTTAAAATATCATGACTATGATTCATTATGAAAAAAGCACTAAAGAGAAAAGATCAAATTAAATATGCATAACATTGAATGTTTAATGTCTACTTCATTTTTCATTGATCAGAGCATATGTAATAATATTAATTTCACTTTTAACAGGAAAACACACAAAATTTTACTGATAAAATCAAAATATATATAAAATCAATTCCAAATATGTAATACAGTGTAAAACAATTAAAAAAGAAACATGAAAACCAACATTCGAAAATTGCTGTATTACTAGCATCAGGATCGGCTATTCTTCTAGCTAGTACTGACATTACTTCGAAGTTCTGTATATTTTGAACTAGTAACTTTCATCATATTTATTAACGCTTGATAATAGTTGACTGTTGACAATAATGGCAAGTGGTATATTTCAACTCTTTTAACAATACATTTTCTTAGTGTGTGTGGCTTAATATGCCAACATTTCAAACAGTTATAAAGTATTTGGCATTTTGAAATTTATTATTGCAAAAAAATAAAACTAGTTAAATTTGGTTAAATTTATCTTAATCAAGCAGTTGTAGTCATAAACTTTAAAATCATTATAAATTTACCTCAATTGTATATTTATTTCTTCTGTCATAGTCTAATTTTACATCTGGTGCGACAGTTATAATTCCAGTTGTGCTATTTATAAAAAAATTATCAAATCCTCCTCTCTGAATACGATAAGAGATAACAGCATTGACTCCAGTGTCTGCATCATTAGCTGATACTTGTTCGACAATTGTACCTAAAAAATATATGGTTACAGGAAAATATTTATCAACCTTAAGAAAATATTCATTATATTATTATTATTAATCTGGGGAATCTCAAAGGAGTCATAACACTCATCACAATTTCCTCTCTTCCACTGTCTCTCCCCTTCCTCTTTGCTTCTTGATGCTGTTCTCTTACACACACACACACACACTCATTTCTCTTACACCTATTCTCCCAAGATTTTCATTCACCCTCCTCAACTTAGTCTTCATTCCTTCAATCTCCTTTCTCAGCAGCTCTGTTTCTCTCTCTTACACATCCTGCTTTCAACTGACACACACATACACACACACACACACACACACACACACACACACATACACATACACAATCATGGTTATCAGACAAACCATCTCTGTCTGCTACACTTCCCAAGTTTAAAAATCCATATACATCTTTTTCATTCTCTTACCTTCCAATATACTATTAGTATGTCCAAATTAAATTTCACCTATTTCCAAAGCACTGTCTCTGCTGCTGCTAAATCCTGAGATTGAGATATTTATGTATCCTGTTCCTGCTACTGACACTTTTCAGTGGCATTGTGTTTGTACTCCAGAAGGTTAAGAAAAACAAGAACTTTATGCAGAACTATTAAACCAGGTCCACTCATTTCAATAATAAGCACAAATATGAAACATCAATTTAGTTTTATTCTTAAACGCAGCTTCTTATCCGTGTTTGTGAATAAAACTGAATTTTTGTAAAATTTAATAGTAGTTTACTATTAAGAATATACCTGGAAGTGATGACTCAGGAAGAGATGCTACATATGAAGGCTTCTGGAAGAGAGGGTTATTATTATTTGCATCCTAAAAAGAAAAAGAAAATAATGTTACACATTTATGATTTGTGGAACAACTGTCTTAAGTAACTTTAACAATTATCTAAAATGCAACATTTTTCATCAACTATATTGTTGAAATCATGGGGAGTTACTGTATATATCAAAGAGAATTAACAAAGCAATACTGAAATATCACAATGTTTTTATATGTTAAGATCAGGTTTTAGTTGGATAAAGAAATGTTGGATGCTGGCCTCGTTGGCTGAGTGTTTAGCATATCCACTCTCCAGTCAAAACGCTGCAGGTTCAAATCCTGCTGTGGGCATGGATGTTTGTGATTGTCTATGAAAATACTTGTGGAGTTGATGGTGCACAGTAGATGGCATTGGTGTAGATGATGCAGTTCGCTGTAGTTGGTGGATTGAAGACAGAGTTGTAGAGTAGGTGCCCTCCATCAATGAGTGTTTGGACTCCTTGGAGATGTCACATAATAATAATAATAATTACTGGAAAACAACTATGATACCAAGCATAGATACTGAGAAAGAAACCAGAAGACTGAGGATTTGGAAATTAAAATTTTAGAAAATAACTGTGGAAAAAAGACTAGTACCTCAAATTTAGAATAATAAATTAATTTGCAATTATAGGAATGCACTATAAACTCAATTAGTAACTATCAAGACTAGTTAGATAAGTGGATGTACCTGCTCTCTAACCAAGAGTCCATGGTCATGTTGATATTTAGTGTTAAAAAAACAGACACTTAAAGGTAATAAGTAACTAAATTTATTTAACTACAGTATTTGCCGGCATACGAGACGCACCCCTTTTTTGTACATATTTTTTAGGAAAAAACTTTATCACTGAATATTATAATGAATTTACAGTATTTCAAATATAAAGTAATAAGTAGATCTACTTTCAACAAATACTTAATCTAACTAGGAAAGAGTACCTACCATTTAATCTTCTTCATCAAAACCCAGAAATTCAACTCCAGAGCCAAATAAGAGACACTTGAAACCTCTTCTAAATCAGAATCTCAGTCCTCATACAACAAATTGTCTTCTGTACCATCAGTGCATTACTAATGCCACACTTCTTAAATGATTTAACCACTGTCTCAGTTTTCACAGCATCCCATGAAGAGCTTTGACCCACTGACAAACTTGCAAAATGGTAGGCCTCTACTTTCTTCCTGATGGTGTAACCTCAAAATCTGAATACTGCATCCAGCAGTCTTCTGGATGCAGTTTGACTTCTCCTTCATAAATCCCTTAAATGGTTTATTAATACAGACATGTAAAGGTTGAAGCTGACTAGTTAGACCTCCTTGAATTACAGCTCACTGAGTTTTCAATTCCTTGAGTTTATTTTTAACATCTTCTGTTCTGTGAGAACGAAATTGATCCCATACTAGCAGGGGAGGTTTCTTCAACAGTCCACCAGAGTGCCTAGAGCAAATGTTATCTATCCATAACTGGAATACTAGAATGTATTCCAGTAACTGGAATACATAACGTAATTGGAATGCTCTCACACACCGCAAGGGAGCAAGAAAGAAATCGCATAACTCGAAACAGAGAAAATTTCCAGAAATGAAAGTAATAAAAAACTGAGTATCGGCATATGACGCACCCTGTTTTTGAGACCTATTTTCAAAGAAAAAAAGTGCATCTTATATGCCGGCAAATACGGTAATTAGTTATGAGCCAGTATTTTGCTTTGGTCACTAATGCATCTACATGGACACAAAGAAATATACTCACCATATATATTTAAGCACATATACACAGGCAAACTAGCAGGAAGACACACACACACACACTGTAAAAGCTGGCTAAACTCAATAATAATAGCACCTTCTATGAGTGTAATGATGGACTCTCAATGAAAGTCTAAAAATGCTACTCTCTATCAGATTTCATTCAGATTCCAGAAATAGCCCCTCTGATTTAAATCTGTTTCTGCATAAGAGAGAGAGGTCTTGTATATTTTTCTCATTGGATCTGGTGATCAGTATCCATGGCATGATCTGACAGTAAGGGCAAAGAGCTCTGTTAATTTTGTTAAGGGGAAGTCATAGGCTAAAATAAGTGTCCTAAATTCCATTCATTTCAATGGAGTGCTAGAGTTGTACTTAAAAAAAAAATGCATGTAATATACAGACCTCTTTCAGACTTACCAAATATTATCATTATTATTATTATTCAGGCCTCCATGGAGTCAAAAGACTCATCGTGGGAGGTCCTTTCTAAGAAGGACAATTCTATCAAGACTCATCGCAGGAGGTCCCTCCTAGGAAACGCAAAGTCTATCATACCACTCCTTAAACTCTTTGACCGTTCTCGCTCTCACCACTCTATCAGGCAATGCATTCCATGGTTCAACCACCCTCCATGCAAAGAAACCACTCCTCACCCTCTTGCTCACAGCTTCCTTTCGTAACTTCCAGGGATGGCCCCTTGTCATCACTCCTTCATGCTGTTCAACCAAGCTAAAGAACTCCCCTGTGTCAACCCTGTAACCACTTTTCAACAGTTTAAAAGTCTCAATCATATCACTTCTCCTTCTATCCACCAAACTCTGCAGTCCTCATAACTAACATTGTACAGTCCCAACACCATCTTTGTTATCTGCCTTTGTACCCTTTCCACAGTTAATTTATCACCTTCAAATCCTGGGGACCAAATCTGAGAACAATAGTCTAAGTGTGGTCTGATCAGGATCTTATACAACGGAATGATAACCGTTTTACCTCCACAGGTCAGTGTCCTTCTCATTATTGCAGATCCTCTGTGTTACCTTCACTACTTTTGCAATATGTCCCCTAAATTTCAGGTTTCTATCAATCATCAACCCCAGATCTCTTGTCTCCCCTACTTCATCCAGTATATCTCCTCCCATAGAATATGAAGCATTCCATCGATGTGTCCCAAACCTCAAGACTTTACATTTTGTTGCATTGAACCGATACACCCATTCATTTGCTCATATGTCTAGTTTATTTAAATCCCCTTGCAGGACTGCCACATCTGCACTATTACCGATAACCCTTCCCAGCTTCACATCATCCGCAAACAACTGAATATCCCCTTGCAATCCACAGACAATGTCATTGATATAAAGGTTAAACAATATAGATCCCAGTACTGAGCCCTGTGGAACCCCACTTGTAACCTTCTGCCTCTTTGATATTGCTCCACCATACACAACTCTCTGATACCTATCGGACAGCCAGACCCATGTGCTGCAACTTGAATATCAGCTTAGGTACCTTTATCTGCTCACATAAAGATCCACACTACCATCTAGATCATCTTGGAGCTTACAGCATCATTTGCTCCCTCAGACTTAAATACTTTCAACAAATGGGAACATCTACCAATATCCATCTAGAATAACACAGAAAATATGTACCTCATCTTAACTACAGCCATTCCATGGTGGGTAGACCTTGCCATGGATACAGATTACCAGATTAATGGGGGAAAAATCTCTCCTATAAAGAAACGGATTTAAACTAGAGAAACTATTTGTGGTATCTGCTATAGCATTACAATATTCTCAAACTTAAACAAATTTGGCTGTCATACTGCCTAAATTCTGAGAGACCATTATTTTGAGACCTTCAGCAAGAGTCCATCATCACACCCATAGAGGGTGCCAATTTGCACTGTAGAGACAACCTTTTACAATCAGTCATGTTACACCTTAATGAATAATTTACAGCACATAGAGAAATAATTAAAACAACAAGTTTAATGGATTGCAATATTTCATCTCAGTCAAAGAGATACATCATCAGAAATACAATGTTAAAATTGTAATAACACACAAGAAACAATAAGTGGAAGAAATCAGGTAGAATAAAAACAAACTAAAGTTCTATGAGGGACACCTTCTATGGGTGCTGTTGGCTAGCATTAGATGTTGGGCAAGGAGGCTTAAATATTAAAGTTTCCCAAATTCTGGATAAGATTTGGACACCTCCAAGGAGTCCAAAGACTCATCGAGGGAGGGCACCTACTCTAAAAACTCTCCGTCTCTACCTCATCCACCAACTGCATAATTTACACCAATGCTATCTACTGTCCACCACCACCACTAATATTTTCACAGACAATCACAAACATCGATTCCAATGGCGGAATTTGAACCAGCATCCTTTTGGCTGGAAAGCGGATAAGCTATCCACTTGGCCAACCAGGCCAGCTAAAATATATTATTATTATTATGTAACACCTCCAGGGAGTCGAAAGACTCATCAAGGGAGGGCACCTACTCTACAACTCTCCATCTCCACCAACCTACCTTCATCGTCTACACCAACGACATCTACCACCGACCACCACTAGTATTTACACAGATAATCACAAACATCCATGCCCACGGCAGGATTCGAACCTGCAGCCTATTAGCTGAAGAGCAGATTGGTCAACCAGGCTGGCTAAAATATTATTATTATATTATTAGACACCTCCAGGGAGTCCAAAGACTCATCGAGGGAGGGCACCTACTCTACAACTCTCCATCTCCACCAACCTACCTTCATCATCTACACCAACGACATCTACCACCGACCACCACTAGTATTTTCACAGATAATCACAAACATCCGTGCCCACGGCAGGATTCGAACCTGCAGCCTATTAGCTGGAGAGCAGATTGGTCAACCAGGCTGGCTAAAATATTATTATTATATTATTAGACACCTCCAGGGAGTCCAAAGACTCATCGAGGGAGGGCACCTACTCTAAAAACTCTCCGTCTCTACCTCATCCACCAACTGCATAATCTACACCAATGCTATCTACTGTCCACCACCACCACTAGTATTTTCACAGACAATCACAAACATCGATTCCAATGGCGGAATTTGAACCAGCATCCTTTTTGCTGGAAAGTGGATAAGCTATCCACTCGGCCAACCAGGCCAGCTAAAATATATTATTATTATTATTATGTAACACCTCCAGGGAGTCTAAAGACTCATCGAGGGAGGGCACCTACTCTACAACTCTCCATCTCCCAACCTACCTTCATCATCTACACCAACGGCATCTACCACCGACCACCACTAGTATTTTCACAGATAATCACAAACATCGATTCCAATGGTGAAATTTGAACCAGCATCCTTTTGGCTGGAAAGCGGATAAGCTAACCACTTGGGCCAACCAGGTTTGCTTTTGCACCACCCTTGTGCAATGGAATTACCATACATTCTTTCCATTCCTGCAGAATCTTTCCTGTTCTGAGATTCATATTAAACAGCCTGGTTCAAAGGAATAGCCAGTTCAGCTGAACACTCTTTTATGTTGCAATAGGGATGTTGCAATTCAGCAATAGGGACTGATGGGATATCAGCACACGTGCTGATATCCCATCAGTCCCTATTGCTGAATTGTTATTCAGATTGGGCAACAGTTCTAATACCACTTCCACCTGGGATTCTAAATCCAGTGAAGAGGTAGCAATGAGCTCAATGTCATGTACACCAAGTTGATAGCTTTTAACAAAATGGGCACTCATTAGTTGAACAACCTCTTCTGAGTCTGTAACCCTCACATGCCATCTGCAATTAGAAGAGTTATTCTTTCATATTCATTCTTTCTTTTACTTGCAGCACATTGATAGAATTCTTGTGGGTTGTCTTTAGCATGCAGAACCTTTTCATACTCAGACTTTGCTTTCTGTACAACAGTTGTGACTATTCTAGCCTGCTGCTTATAACTTTCATAACGGACATCATCATTATGCACACGGTATTCCTTCCACATCATCCTTTTCTTACGAATCTCTTGCTTAATAAGATTACACATCCATTTGACTCCTACCCTATTTATTCTTCGAACTCTTAGGACACATTCTAATTTTGTATCATTTAAGTATTTTTTAAATGCTTCCCATGCACTGTCGATATTCTTTCCATCCAGCCACTGATCCCATCCCACTGAAATCAGGATACTGCTCAGTAGGTCATAACTTCCTACTTTGTAGTTCAGCATGTAACCTTTTCAGAATGGAAAATTCAGAAACTTAGTCATTTCCCAAGTGAGTACCACATAATCACTGTCACCAACCAGAGGCAGAATAGATACGTCTTAAATTCTAACCTTCCATCTCAATGCCAGAATATATGTCGAAGTATAAAGCGGGTGATTATAGGAAGCTCTGTAGACAGTTAGCATCAGTACGTTGAGTAGATGAGCTGAGCAGAAAAGATGTTGACAATGCATGGAAACTCACAAGTCAGTATCTGATAAAAGCAATGTATGACTTCATACCAAAGGTCAAGCGAGTAAATAGAGTGGGAATGAAATGGATAAACAGCAAGATCAAGAAAGCAGTGCTAGAAAAGAAAATGTTATGCAGGAGGTACAAGACAGTTGGTGGTGATCAGATCCATAAAGAGTATGAAGTGCAGACTAGTAAGGTGACAAGCATGGTAAAGAAGGAAAAGGCAGTATGAGAGGAGATTGGCTAGTCAGGTCAAGGTTAACTAAAGGGAATTTTCCATTACATGGCAAGCAGCAAGAGAAAGAATAATTATGGAATATTAACACTGGTGGATAGTGATGGCAGCAGAATAACAGCTGCAAAGGATATAGTGGAATTATTGAACAAGCACTTTATCAGCATATATCAACTGGTATAAATGATCTGGTACAATATATAAAAGAGAGGCAAGTATTAGGAGAATTGGAAGTGAAAGAATCAGAGGTATATCAGGTGTTGGTTGGGTTAGATGTTACTAAGGCTGTGGGAATGGATGACATATCACAATGTATTATTCAGGAATGTGCACCACAGTTGGCTATGCCCTTGACCTGGTTATTTAATGAAAGTCTTGCAGTTGGTAGGGTTCCTAAGGAGTGGAAAGAACTTCAAATAGTAACACTCCACAAGCATGGTATTAAGACAGAACTCTCAAACTATAGGCCAGTGCATAACTGCAGTTGTGGTCCAGTTTTGGAGAGATTAGTGAGGAATAGAATACAGAATTGGGTTGATGGACATAGCATTCTTTATGATGATCAGCATATACTGGTTTAAGGTAGGTCCTGTTTTAGGCTTGCATTTTATGAAAGGTGACAAGTGTGTTAAATAAGGGAGAATCATATACAGTGATATTCATAGACTTTGCAAAAGCGTGTGATAGATTACCACATGATAAGTTGATCTACAAGCTGCAGAGGATAGAAATAGATAGAATATTGTTAGATGGATTAGAATGATGCCAGTAAGTTGTGTATGAATGGACGAGTGTCTCAAAACATGAAGTAACCAGTGGCATGACCAAAGGTTCTGTTCTTGGGCCCCAGCTGTTTAACTTGTTTGTAAACGATATATCATGTGGACTAACTGGGGATCTTCAGTTATTTGCTGATGATGCAGAGTTGAAAACAATTATAAGTAGCAGAGCTGATGTTACTTCCCTTCATTAAGATTTGAATCGATTTTTTAATTGGACAAAAGAGTGGGGTTGTGGTTCTAATTTGAATAAGTGCAAGCTGTTGCATTTTGGAGTGCAGAAATATAACATTGTGTACTATATTGATGGTGCCGTATTGCAGGAAGTTGATAAGATTGGAGATTTGGAAGTGATGGTTGACAGTAGACTGAAGTTTAGAGGGCATATTGCTAGCGTTGCAAAGGAGGCACATCATAATGCTGCTATGATATGAAGTACTCTAACATGTAGGGATAAGTAAGTGGTTGTGCCACTGTATATGGCACTGATCAGACCACATTTGCACTATTGTGCTCAGACCTGGTCATCTAGTTTTCAATGTGATGTGGAGACACTGGAGAGGGTCCAGAGATGAGTGACTAAGAAAATATCCAGACTTTAGAATGCTGGCTATGGAAAGAGAGAGAGGTTGAAGAAATGTGGATTGCAGAGTTTGGTGGATAGGAGGAAGAGAGGTGATCTGATAGAGATGTTTAAGTTAGTTATTATTATTATTATTATTCAGGCCTCCATGGAGTCAAAAGACTCATCGTGGGAGGTTCTTCCTAAGAAACACAAAGTCTATCATACCACTCCTTAACCTCATTGACCGTTCTCGCCCTCACCACTCTATCAGGCAATGCATTCCACGGCTCAACCACCCTCCATGCAAAGAAACCACTCCTCACCCTCTTGCTCACAGTTTCCTTTCGTAACTTCCAGTGATGGCCTCTTGTCATCACTCCTTCCCGCTGTTCAACCAAGTGAAATAACTCCCCAGTGTCAACCATGTAACCACCTCTCAACAGTTTAAAAGTCTCAATCATATCACTTCTCCTTCTATCCACCAAACTCTGCAGTCCACACTGCTTCAGCCAATCCTCATAACTAACATTGTACAGTCCCAACACCATCTTTGTTATCCGCCTTTGTACCCTTTCCACAGTTAATTTATCCGCTTCAAATCCTGGGGACCAAATCTGAGAACAATAATCCAAGTGTGGTCTGATCAGAGACTTATACAACGGAATGATAACCCTCTTATCTCTGCAGGGCAGTGTACTTCTCATAATTGCAGCAATCCTCTGTGTTACCTTCACCACCTTGGCAATATATCCCCTAAACTTCAGCTTTCTATCAATCATCAACCCGAGATCTCGTCTCCCCAACTTCCTCCAGTATAACTCCTCCCATAGAGTATGCAGCATCCCATCGATTTTTCCCAAACCTCAAGACCTTACATTTTGCTGCATTAAACTTACACCCCCCATTCATTTGCCCATCTATCTAGCTGATTCAAATCCTCTTGCAGGACTACCACATCTGCACTATTACTAATAATCCTTCCCAGCTTCGCATCATCCGCAAACAACTGAATATCCCCTTGCAATCCACTGGCAATGTCATTGATATAACAGTTAAACAATATAGGTCCTAGTAATGAGCCCTGTGGGACCCCACTTGTAACCTTCTGTCTCCTTGAAACTGCTCCACCATACACAACTCTCTGATACCTATCAGACAGCCAATCCAGAATCCAGTTGACCAATCTGACATCCAGACCCATGTGTTGCAACTTAAATATCAGCTTATCATGTGGCACCCTGTCAAATGCCTTCACTAAGTCTAAGAAAATTGCAGTATATGCCTTTCCCTCATCTAATGTTCTTGTAACTTTATTATAAAAGGCTAGCATATTGCTAAAACAAGAGCGCCCTTTCACAAATCCATGTTGACTCTCACAGATAACATTACCCTCATCTGCCCAGTGCTGTATACGGTCCCTCACTACTTTCTCCAAGATCTTACCAACTGATGACACACAGACTGGTCTATAATTAGTCACTTCCAGTCTGTTACCACCCTTAATGCAATGGCACTATCTTACCTTCCTTCCATTCCCTAGGCACCTTTGCCAAAGCCAGACTTTCATTGAAAATCCAGGTTAAAGGCACTATCAGTTCCCTAGCGCATTCTCTCAAAACTCGTGGTGAAATACCATCCAGTCCCAAAGCTTTATTGACATCCAGAGTTCTCAGTATCTGAAACACACTCTCCTCCTGTACCTCTAAACCTTGAACCTGCCCTATCCCTCTAGCATTAAAACTGACTCCTCCAGGATGAAATACTCCAATAAAGTGGTCATTGAACAATTCCACTATGTCCTCTGCATCAGTCACTCTATTCCCATTTTTATCCCTAAATATCATTCTTCCACAGTCATTTCTCCTCGTACTGGCCACATAGCTAAAAAATTCCCTAGGATTTTCTTTGGATCTTAGGGCCAATCTCCTCTCATATTTCAGTTTCGCTTTCCTTACCACACTAGTCACTCTTCTGGCCTGTGTCTTATATTGTTCACGCATCCTTTCTTCACCTGTCTCCTTATATCTCTTCCATAGCCTCTTTTTCACATGCAATTCCTGTTTAATATTGCTTGTCATCCACTTTACTCCAAATTGTGTCCTCTTCACTCGTGGTATACAACTTACCATTGCTGCTAACAAATATTCTTTCACAATTTCCCACGTACCAACGATATCCCGGCCTTCCAATTCCTCCCTCCATGAAACTTCCCGAAGTTGACGTCTAAGACTATTATAATCACCTGCATTATAATTCCACATAAGTTTCTGTCTCTTTGATACTCCTGCATGTCTACTCATTTTCCAAGTCAAAACTATATGGTCACTCTCTCCAAATGATGGGAGAGATATCTCAGTTATTATCAACTCTTCTGATGCTATAACCAAATCCAAAACTCTTGAAACTCTTGTTCCCTCTGTTATATGTTGCCTACCCTCAAGAATTCTAGAAATTCCATTCCACTATTGCTACATGCATCTTCCTCTCTCCAATTTATACTAATGTAGTTAAAATCTCCCATAACAATCATTCTTCTTGCACTTGCCAAACTTAGCTGTCTAAACATCTCCTGGTCCCCATCCTCCGTGCTCCTGGGTCTGTAGCAACACCCCACTAAATATCCTTTCTTGCCTACCTCTACCTCACACCATATGGTCTCAAAATCATTTGCCTCCCTTCCTTCCAAAGCCTCCACTCTTAGAGGACATAGGTCATCACTTATCATAAGCAGTACCCTACCACCACACTTTCCCCTCCTATCCTGACGAAAAATGCTATACCCAGCGACTTCTATTCCTGTTATTATATCCCCTTCTGTCAACCACGTCTCAGTGATCCCAATAATTTTTGCCCAGGCTGATGCTATCTGCACCACCAATTCCTCTCCCTTATTCCGGATACTCCTGGCATTAGTATAAAGTATATAAATGCCACTGTTCCTATACCCAGCATTACCCCTTCTAGACTCCACTGGGCTCAGTGTTACCTGACACCGTCTCTCTTCTCCCAAGTATTCGTTCCCACAAGAGGCCACCCCCTGCTATCATCCTCCCTGGGACACACAGACTTGTTCAGAACAGCAATCTCTCCAGATGCCTACATCCTTCCTTATTCAAATGTAAATGGTCTCTTGCATACAATTCCTCTCTTTCCTCAAACGCACTCCAAGCATCCACATATACCAGTCCTCTCTTGTCACACATTCTTGCTATTATGCCATTCAATATCACAGCTCTTCTGCTCAGCTCATCATTATCATTCCTAGGCAACACACACACTATTTTTCCTCTCTCTGTCTTCTTCTGTACAGTCTCAAGCAAAAACGTCATATCTCTCACTGCCCGACTTACATTACCACTCAAGTCATTCGTTCCTACATTCACAATCATCTCATCCATCCTTTCTATTGTTCCTCTTGGCAAACACTCCTCACGCATCCTATCTTGAACACCACGGATCATTGAGTCGTCATACATTATACCTCTTACCATTCCCTCTCTCCTACTGTTTCCATTCTTTCATTCCCATAGGTCTCTCTCATTCCCTCTCCTCTACTGCTATTCTCTCTTCTAGCATTCCCATACCTCTCTCTCCTATTGTTTCCATTCTCTCCTCTTCTAGCACTCCCATACATCTCTCTTATTCCCTCTCTCGTACTGTTTCCATTTTCTCCACTTCTAGCACTTCCATATCCCTCTCTCATTCTGTCTCTCCTACTGTTTCCATCCTCTCGTCTTCTAGCATTCCCATACCTCTCTCTCATTCCATCTCTCCTACCGTTTCCATTCTCTCCTCTTCTAGCACTTCCATATCTCTCTCTCATTCCGTCTCTCTTACTGTTTCCATCCTCTCGTCTGCTAGCATTCCCATACCTCTCTCTCATTCCCTCTCTTCTACTGTTTCCATTCTCTCCTCTTCTAGCACCCCCATACCTCTCACTCATACTCCCTAAATTCTCTCTCTCTCTCCTACTCTGATTCTCCTTGCATTTATCTCTTCCATTCTCCTAATCTTATCTTTCATACTTCTGCTCTCATTCACAAGACATTCCACCTCCTCTTTCAACTCATCTATCTCCCTCTGCAGGTCAGTTACTCTTAATCTAAATTCACTCTCCCAAACTTTCACAGTCACTCACACCTTCCACACTATCAACTATTATTTTCTCATTCATATATATCTTTATTTTATTCTCTCCTATCACACTACTTGTCTTCCTACATTCATTCCCCGTTCCTGGAGCAACAAAGTCGGATATCGATATTTCTAATGCACTTATTTCCTCCAACTGCCTGCATTTTGCGCATATACACTCTCTTTCACAAGCCACATATCTAATTCCTGAGACGCATACATGCTGCAAGTACTGCATGCCACAAAGTCCCTTATGATATTGCTAATAATCGAGTTCTTAAATGGCGGAGGACTTGGCGATACGCCACTTGCGACTGCTGCTGAATCCGTTATCATTCCTTACTGCTGAGTAACATAATCGTTAATTATTCAATTAATAAATTCCGTTAAATAAATAGAAAAAAAAGTACAAACAATTACAAGCAAAACAAAACATTTAAGTACACTAAATAAAATGAAATATAACTAAATACAGTAATGAAAACTTAGCTTCGTTTTGTCTTCCACCGTTATTATGCATTCGATTCCGACGGTAACCAAAATATATTATATCGTGACAGCAACTAACTTTCAAAAAACAACCACTGAAGTACACTCGTATTCAGAGAAACAATTTAGCACTCAAAAATGTAGAAAAACGGGAAAAAAACAGACTATTCACCAATTAAAAATCACTTTCTTCTACACAGTTCAAATTCAATGCCACATGCTAGATTTTTTCAGATTAATCCAGAGGGGATTATAAAAAAGAGTAGATGGTGAGAGAGGAATAACCAGAAGTCATTCCTGGAAGTTATGTAAAAGTGTGGTGAAGAAGGATGTGAGGAGTAGATTTATTACATGGAGAATTGCAGTGAATGGAATGCATTACCGAATGTGTTTTAATGCAAAGAGTGCTAAGGATTTTAAGATTCTATATGATAAATATGTTGTCAGTTGAACCAACTCCCATGATGAGTCTGTCAAGTCCATGTAGGGTGTAATAATAATAATATTATTATTATCCTTATCTAGTTACATTTCACTTATTTCAAGATTTTTTTTTGGTGGATGATCTCAATCAATGCAACAATTTCATTCCCTTAATTGTAGATTCTCCTGGCATTTCATGAAGAAACTTGGTATAATTGATTCTCACTATAGCAAACTTACTAAATAAACTACTGAAAAATCCATCCTAACAAATGCAATCACAGGTGCAATACTGTGCAAAAAACAATCCACTCGATAATAAGCAATCCACCATAATAAACTATTCCTGCTGTCTGTATGAGATTTTGCTATAGTGCGAGTGTAATTCCCGTTAGTCCGTTTTCAGATTACTCATAACCGCTCTCAGCTATGGATTTTTTAATCTTTGCCCTTGGCTTTTCTTTAACCAATTAACCAATAATTCCCTCCCCTCTCTCTCTCAGATTTAAGTACTTCCCTTGCCTATATTGACCACCCTCATTATTATTACGGGCAACTCCAAGGAGTCGTTATACTCATTGAGGGGGCCGTAAACAATCATGTCAGGAACTATCCAACATTTGTGCAATATCTGTCATACTTGGCTCTGGCAACCTATTCTACTTATTCGCTACTCTCTAAACAAAAAAACCTAGTTCTAACACCCTTGCTAACTACACTCTTACTCAGTTTCCATGGATGGCCTGCTAGTTCTCCAACCAACATCCCTTTTCTGAAAAATTTCCTCTGAATTAATCTGGTAAAAACCCCTCTATAATTTGTATGTCTCAATCATATCACTTCTTTTCCAACTATCAACCAGTTTCTGTAACTCGCAAATCATCAACCTGTTCTCATAAGGTTCATTCCGTAGACCTGCTATCATCTTGGTCACTTGATTCTGGATCCTTTCCACCTCCTCCTCATCACCAAGAAATCCTGGCAGCCAGATCTGTGCAGAGTAGTCAAGATGGAATCTTATCAAGGCTCGATAAAGAGGAACAATAACCTGCTTGTCAAAGTATTCTTCAGTAACCAAGTGATCTGATTCAAGTGACCAAGTGAGCTGCTTTAGCCACTTTTGCTATCTATCCCCTAAACATTAACTCCCTATTCACTAACACCCCAAGTCTATGGCTCTGTCAATTTCCTGGAGTACAGTTTTACCAATGTGGTATATAGCTGATAATCATTTCACCCCAAAATGCATAACCTTACATTAATAAATTTAGTTTAATCCTTTATCCAAGTATAGGCAAACAAAGTTTGCGCCTGAAGTATCTTCAGGACTGAAGAAACTCGTGGTAAAGCTGGCTCAAGCTCTCATCACTCCTTGTTTTAGTATCTCCCATAATGCAAAGCACATCTCCTTGCAGACATGTATAATGCTATGCATTAAGGGAAGGGCCACTATCCAGACCGGTTTTCATTAAAGGTCGAAACATCGATGGGATGCTGCATTCTCTATGGGAGGAGTTATGCTGGAGGAAGTAGGGGAAACAAGAGATCTGGGGTTGATGATTGATAGAAACCTGAAATTTAGGGGACATATTGCAAAGATGGTGAAGGTAACACAGAGGATTGCTGCAATTATGAGAAGGACACTGACCTGCAGAGATAAAAGGGTTATCATTCTGTTGTATAAGTCTTTGAAGGGGATAAATTAACTGTGGAAAGGATACAAAGATGGTTTCAGGACTGTACAAGGATAGTTATGAGGACCGGCTGAAGGAATGTGGACTGCAGAGTTTGGTGGATAGAAGAAGGAGAGGTGATATGATTGAGACTTTTAAACTGTAAACACCCCTACCCAGATTGGTTTCGACCTTTATTGAAAACTAGTCTGGATAGTGGCCCTTCCTTTAATGCATGGCATTATACATGTCTGCAAGGAGATGTGCTTTACATTATGGGAGATACTAAGACAAGGAGTGATGAGAGCTTGGGCCAGCTTTACCACGAGTTGCCTCAGTCCTGAAGATACTTCAGGCACAAACTTTGTTTGCTTACACTTGGATAAAGGATTAAACTAAATTTATCATAGTCTAACCAAGTGGAAAAAAACTTCCAGCATAACCTTACACTTTGCCGCATTAAAATAAAAACATCCATTCTCCTTAGCCCAGTCTGCCAATCTATCCAAATCATCCTGCAAAATTTTGACAACATCTGTATTAACTATTGCTCTATGCAACTTTGCATCATCGGCAAATAATTGAACAGTTCCTCTCAGATCCTTTCCAATATCATTAATGAACAAATTAAACAGTAGCAGTCAGAACAGAACACCCTGCGCAAGCCACTAGTCACAAGCCTTCTTTTGGACTCTACTCCTGAATAAACTACTCTCTGATATCTCTCCATCAACCACCTTCCTTTCCATCTCACCAACCCTATATCCATCCCCATGTGCTGCAGTTTATTGATTAGAATTCCATGTGGTATCCTGTCAAAGGCCTTTGCAAAGTTCAGCAGTATCACTGTAAAACCCATTACCTTTATCCAACTCAGTTGTCATTGTATTATAAAATGTGAACAAGTTACTGAGGCATGACCTATCTTTCACAAAACCATGCTGCTCTCATCCCCCTCTCCCCATACAGTATCCAATTTCCATCCATCCATTCCTGTATTTTGTTCTTGACCAACTTCTCCAATACTTTGACACCAACTCCTGATATGCTGACTGGTGAGTAATTTGGTACATCAGTCTTGAAGCCTCCTTTATGCAATGGAACTCTTCCCACTCTCCTGGAACTAACCCAAAGCTGAGACTTAGCTTAAATGATATCATCAAGGGCACTGACAATTCCCTCACCACTTCATATAAAACTCGAGCTGGTATACCATCCAATCTAACAGGTCTATTGACATTAAGATTCTGTAATATGCTATGCACCTCCATTTTATTTACCTCAGTTCTTGTATAATCCTTTGGCTCTCTCATTCCTGCAACGACATCAGGTAACATTGAGAACAGGGGGGGGGGGGGTTGAGAAGGGACAATGATAGGTATAGAAGCAGTGACATTTTTATGCCCTATACTAATGTCAGGAGTATCTGAAAAAAAGGAGATGAATTGGTGGCACTGATAGCATCAACCTGGCCGAAGATTATTGGGATCTCTGAGACGTGGTTGACGGAGGATGATATACTAACTGGAATTGAAATGGCAGGGTACAGCATTTTACGGCAGGATAGGAAAGGAAAACATGGTGGTGAAATACTGCTTATGATAAGTGATGACCTATGTCCTCTAAGAGTGGAGGCTTTTGAAGGCAGTGACAAAAATGGTTCTGAAAGCATATAGTGTGAGGTAGAAGTGGCCAAGACAGGATATTTAGTGGGGTGTTGCTACAGACCAAGGAGCACAGAGGGTGGGGACCAGCAGATGTTTAGGCAGTTGAGCTTGGCAAGTGCAAGAAGAATGATTGTTATGGGAGATTTTAACTACAGCAGTATAAGCTGGGAAGAGAAAAATGCAAGTAGTAAGAAGTGGATAGAATTTCTGGAATTCTTGAGGGACAAATGTCTTCAACAGCATGTAATAGAGGGAACAAGAGGTTCAAGAGTTTTGGATTTGGTCATAGCATCAGAAGAGTTGATAATAAGTGAGATGACATCTCTCCCACCAGTTGGAGAAAGTGACCATGTGCAGGTGATTATAATAGTCTTTGGTATCAACTAGGGGCAGTGCCATGGAGGGCAGAATTGGAAGGCCAGGATATCATTAGTACTTGGGAAATTGTGAAAGAATATTTGCTAGCAGCAATAGTAAGCTGTATTCCACGGGTGAAGAAGCAGACACAATTTGGTGTAAAGTGGATGACAAACGATATCAAACAGGAACTGCAGTTGAAAAAGAGATTATGGAAGAGATATAAGGAGAGGAGTGGAGGACAGATACATGAAGAATATAAGACGCAGGCCAGGAGAATGACCAGAATGGTGAGGAAGGCAAAACTGGAATATAAGAAGAGATTGGCACTAAGATCCAAAGAAAATCATAGGGAATTTTTTAGCTATGTGGCCAGTAGGCAGAGAAATGATTGTGGAAGAATGACATTGCAGGATAAAAATGGGAATAGAATGATTGAAGCAGGCGACATAGTGGGGTTGTTCAATGAGCACTTTATCGGAGTATTTCATCCTGGAGGAGATTTTGATACTAGAGGGATAGGGCAGGTTGGTGAAGGTAACACTAAGGATTGCTGCAATAATAAAAAGGACACTGACCTGCAGAGATAAAAGAGTTATCATTCCATTGTATAAGACCCTGATCAGACCACACTTAGACTATTTTTCTCAGATTTGGTCCCCAGGATTTGACTGTGGAAAGGGTACAGAGACAGATAACAAAGATAGTTTAAGGACTGTACAATATGAGTTATGAGGATCAACTGAGGGAATGTGGACTGCAGATTTTGGTGGATAGAAGGAGAGGTGATATGATTGGGACTTAAACTGTTGAGAGGCAGTTACAGGGTAGACACTGGAGAGTTCTTTCACTTGGCGGAAGGCAGGAAGGAGCGATGACAAGGGCCTATCCTTGGAAGTTATGAAAGGAGGCTGTGAGTAAGAGAGTGAGGAGTGGTTTCTTTGCATAGAGGGTGGTTGAATTTTGGAATGCATTGCCTGAGAGAGAGTGGTTGGAGTGAGAACGGTCAATGGGTTCAAGATGTGGTATGATAAACTTTGTGTTTCCTAAAAATGACCTCCCATGATGAGTCTTTTGACTCCATGGAGGCCTGGATAATAATAATAATAATAATATTATTTTTATTATTATTATATTTTATTATTATAATATTATTTTTAAGAGTATATCACCACCTGGATGATATACTCTTGCAAAGTGCTCACTTGGTAATCCTACTATTTTGACTGATCTGGTTACCACCTTACCATTGGCATTCCTTAAAATCATTCTGCCATATACATTCTTTTTTTTTACTTGTAGCATATCGAAAGAACTGTTTGGGATTCTCTTTAGCCTGCATTGCTAACTTCCTTTCATAGTATGCTTTTTTCCTTTCTTAACACACTATTACCCTTCTGGTCTGTGCCTTGTACTATTCATATTCCTACAGGTCACCTTTCTCCTTAAATTCCCTCCACATCTGTTTCTCTTTTTGCAGCTCCAGCTTGATGATGATATTCATTCATTTAACTATAATTCATACACACCTTAGCTACTGCTTTCAGCACCTACTCTCCTTATGTCTTGCCTCCTGTCCATTTCATTTTTATTCCTGTTTCTCTCAATCCTGCAGTACCATTCTCTTATATCACTCCAATCTCCACTTATTCACAACAACTTTCTCATGTTACAGGTATCCCACTCTTCTTCTGTAGAGAGAAGGAGCATCTGCTCACCTATAAAGCTTCAAACTCTATATAAATCTAAATAAGTTCAACCTCAAGACTACTATTTTCATGTTTATTTTTGGTGCACCCAAACAAGGTGCCTATGTCAGTCACGATTGTTTTCAATGGTTGAGCTCAAGGAAAAGTGTGATAGGTACTGTGTGAATAATGGTCATTGTGCCTTCTGCAATGAAACTTTATGCTCCATGGAGAGAAACCAAACTTGCAATCATTGCAAAAGCAGAATTGATATAACAGGAAATTTAGCTAAAATGTTGCAACAGTTATAGCTGCAGTCATGAATTATATATATATATATGTTTGTGGCTGCAACTATAACTAGATAGTTTTGTCAATTACAGCCATGAAAAATATATAACAGAATAATTGATATTATATGCACTGCATCCACTCATAATGCACCTCAGTTAGAGTAAAATTATATTCTAAAGAGAATTGTTTTTCAAATAATTTCTGTAGCAAAATAATACATACCCTAACAGTAATTTTCACTGTTGTTGTTGCAGCTCCTTTTCCATCACTTGCTTGAACAGTCAGTATAATTCTACAGTGAGAGGTTACATATTATCATAACTATGTCTTAATGCAGATATTAATATATTCATATTCTAATTAAACTCAGAATGTAAAAAACTTTTATAACTATTTCAGATTTGAGAATAACAACATTATATGAGAAAATAATATTATGTTATTATTATTAATAATAGATCACCACAAAAGTCAAAAGACACATCATGGAGGGCATACGTACTTTACTCACTGCTATGCACACACAATCCAGCTTGTTCTTCACTAAGCTTCCCTTCCACAATCCTTCTCAAGTATACCTGAATAAATCTTACCAGGAACAGTTAGTAGGGAAATACCTCTGCAATTCAAACATTCAGTTTGAATTTCCCTTTTTGTATATGGGTACTATGAGAGCTTTGCTCCAATCATCTGGAATTTGTCCCTCTGTCCAGACCTGAACTATGCAGTGCAGCCACTGTAAGACTTTCATACCTCCATACTACAGTATTTCTGGTTGAATATCATCTATTCCAGATGCCTTTCCACATTTCAGGCTTTTGATGGCTTTTTCTACTTCAAGTGTGGATATTTATTCCTGATTGCATACCTGTTGAGTGTTTATTACCACTGTTCTATCATTGCTTGTTTCATTTAGCAATTTTTCGAAGTAATTACTCCATATATCAAGGATATTTTTTTCTCTAGTTTTCATGTCATCTTTATCATCTTTAATTTCTTTTACAGCACTCTTTCCTCCATTTTGGAGATTTTTCAACACTCTCCAGAATATTTTGCCACCTTCCTGATATTTATTTTCAATGTTTCTTGGCAAAGTCTTCTTATGACTTTTGTTTAGCTAGTTTTACACAGTGTTTAGCTTTCTTACATTTGTCTCTGTATTCCCTAAGAGCACAAATTGACTTATTCCTAGGAACTTTCGATATGTCTTCTTCTTTTCCTTCACTGCCTCTTTAACTTTTTGTGTCCACCATAGATTTCTGATTTTTCTATCCTTGTAGACAACCTCACCACATGCCTCTCTGGCTGAATTAATTGATGTTTTCTTCAGGGCTTGCAACTGAATCTCAAAGGTTTGGTTATTGTTGTCAAACTCTTTCATTTTTTCTTGAATAACGTTTGTATATTTTAGTCTACAGTTCACATCTGAGAGCTGCTCAATTTTTATTCACTTTAAAACATTCTTAAACCATCCCCTCCCTTTAATAAATCCAGATGGTCTTTGACTCCATGAGGTCTTGGGGTAATAATAATAATAATATTTACCATAAAAGAGAAAGAGAGAGAGAATACTGCTGTTATCAGTCTCTGAACTTCAGTCCTCAGTCCCATTTCAGCACTTTAACCACCTCCAGTGACAACACAGAATGGCTTATTTGACACCAGTCTTATCATTCGCTTTATGAAATGGAACAATTTTCACCCTTTTTCATTCCTTTGTCCCAATGAAAGATTTGTTAAATAAGTATATCAAGGCTGCTATCAACTCACTGAAGTATTATTTTAACACATTCAGTGATATCTCATTAAGTTCTGTTACCTTATTAGTATCAAGATTACTTATTTCCTCATATACTTTCTGCTCACTGAAGAATAGTGCTTCCTTCACTATTACCTTTACACCCAAATTCCTCAAAGTCTTACAAGGATGAAACACCTTGGATTGTTTATTTATTATCCCAACTACAGTTCTCAACAATAGTTACCTATATCCTTTCCTTTACTGTTACACGGTGATCAGCATTCATTTTACACAAATTATGGACTCTACAACCATGTTATTAATAATTATTTTAATTTCCCAATGTTTCGACCTTCATATTAAGGTCATCATCTGGAGTATATATATATATATATATATACAGAGCCAAGCTAAATTACATTTCACATAGTATCCTGAAGAGACAATGATTTGATCAACGGTTATTCTATGGGCCTGCGTGACCTTTAGTGAAAATAAAATAAAATTACAATAAATGAAATAAAATAAAAACTACATCAAAGCTATATTCTATTTAAGACAACATCAGAGAAACATTCTTTCATATAGATAGTTTGGTTACAGTAAAAATAATGTCTTAATTTAACATGACAATTGTTATATTAGATTAAAATCCTGGATTACCTATGGTCCTATTTATTATTAGGGAGACTCCAGAGAGTCCTTAGAATCATCGAGGGAGGCCCTAAACATCATGTCCAACTATTTCTAGTTCTTCTGATGACTCCCCAAACTCTACTCTTTCTTACATGTGAGGTACCTGTTCTTGGTAGAAGGGACCTCCTATTGATGGTACTGGCTATTTTTGTCCTTATTTTATTACATATTCTGTGCTCTCTTCTCTGGAGTTTTTTTTTTTACTAATGTAAGTTACAGACCACCATCACTGATATCCAATGTCTTGTCACGGTGTTTGCCATTGTTAGATCGTGAACGAGGCCTGCCTTTACTAGACAGACACTCAATTGTGATCTAACAATGAAAGGAGCTTTAAACCAGAGAAAATACCTGTACTGCTGGTCAAAATTGTATTGGAAAGAAATAAGGAAAGGGGGGTAAAGTAAAGTGTATCATATTATTATTATTTCGGGCGACTCCAGGGAGTCCTTAGACTCATCGAGGGAGGCCATCATGTCCACACAACTATATGACATTCTCACAGTATCTATCATACCTTGCCTTGAACTCACTCACTGTCATAGCACCCACAACAGACTCTGGCAGCTTATTCCACTCATTTACCACTCTAAAAGTAAAGAACCCAGCTCTAACACCCTTGCTAACCACACTCTTACCCAGCTTCCATAGTGTCCCCTAGTGCTCCCACCACCAGTCCTGATCTCAAAAATATCCTCTGAATTAATCCTATAGAAACCCTTTAGCAATTTGAATGTCTCAATCATATCTACCCTTTTCCACCTATTAACTAATTTCTGCAACCCACAAATCTTCAACCTGTTCTCATAAGGTTCATTCCATAGACCTGCTATCATCTTGGTCACTCGCCTCTGGATCCTCTCCACCTCCTCCCCATCAAGAAGAAACCTAGGTGACCAAATCTGGGCACAGTAGTCGAGATGAGGTCTTATCAAGGCTTGGTACAGGGGTACAATGTCTCTGCTCATCAAAGTATTTTTCAACAACCAAGCGAGTTGACGAGCTGATTTAGCCACTTTTGCAATGTGCCCCCTAAACTTCATCTCCCTATCCACCACACTCCCAAGTCCCTGGCCTCATCAATCTCCTAGAGTACAGTTCCACCAATGTGGTATACTGCTGCTAATCTTTTCACCCCAAAATGCATAACCTTACACTTTGCCACATTAAACTGACATCCATTTTCCTTAGCCCAATCCTCCAAACTATCCAAGTCGTCCTGCAAGATTTTGACATCTTCTGCATTCACTATTGCCCTACCCAACTTTACATCATCAGCGAAGAAATGAACTGTTCCTCTTAGATCCTTCCCTATATCGTTAATGAACAAGTTAAACAGTAGTGGTCCAAGAACAGAACCCTGCGGCACACCACTAGTCACAGGCCGTCTTTTGGACTCTACTCCTGAATAAACTACTCTCTGATATCTCTCCATCAACCACCCACCAATCCAATATCCATTCCCATATGTTGTAGTTTATGGATTAGAATTCAATGTGGTATCCTGTCAAAAGCCTTAGCCAGGTCCAGCAGAATCACTGTACACCCATTACCCTTATCCATTTCAGTCATCACTGTGTTATAAAACTTGAACAAGTTACTGAGGCATGATCTACCCTTCACAAAGCCATGCTGTCCCCCCATACAGCATCTCATTTTCATCAATCCATTCCTGTGTTTTTCCCTTGACTACTTTCTTCAAGACCTTGACAATGACAAGTTAATTTATAATTAACTCTTAGGGAGAAGGGTTAAGTGGGTAGAATATGCACCTTCCATATGCTTGGGATTTTTAGACTATCATTATTGTTAAGATTAGGGTGATTGATAGGAATCTCATAGGCCTCCTTAAATTTACATTCATACCATGTTCTTTTATGTTAAAAAAATTAGCAGTTACCAGTCTACCAATTTCATCAACGAAATTTCAAACACTCAATCATTTCTTTTCTACTAACCACATATTGAAAGAAATGTATGGTATTTTTCTTGGCCTGCATGGCTAATTGCCACTCATAATCCGCTTTTCTATTCTTGCAGAACTAGTTGTTTGCTTACCTTGTTCTTTATTCTTAACATGCAACTAGTTATCATCATTCGTATTCAGCGTGCTACATAATCCCTTCTTCCAGATTATTTTTTAACATGAATCCCACTCATGAAAGGTTGCAAACTTATCACTACATTATTACTATTACGGGCAACTCCAGGGAGTCATTGGACTCATCGAGGGAGGCCCCAAATCATATTCATCACAACTATTTGACATTCATACAGTATCTATCATACCTCGCCTTAAACTCATTCACTGTCACAGCATCCACCACAGACTCAGGGAGCGCATTCCACTCATTCACTACTCTAAAAGTAAAGAACCCAGCTCTAACACCTTTACTAACTACACTTTTGCCCAGTTTCCATGGATGTCCCCTAGTCCTCCCAAAACCAGCCCTGTTCTCAAAAATATCTTCTGAATTAATTTTATAGAAACCCTTCAGTAATTTGAATGTCTCAATCATATCTCCCCTCCTCCGCCTATCAACCAATTTTTGCAACCCACAAATCCTCAACCTGTTCTCACACAGTTCATTCCACAGACCTGCTATCATCTTGGTCACTCGCCTCTGGATCCTCTCCACCTCCTCCTCATCAAGAAGAAACCTAGGTGACCAAATCTGAGCACAGTAGTCTAGATGGGGTCTTATCAAGGCTCGATACAGAGGAACAATAACCTGCTTGTCTCTGCTTGTCATCGTATTCTTCAGCAACCAAGTGATTTGATGAGCTGTTTTGGTCACTTTTGCAATGTGTCCCCTAAATTTCAATTCCTTATCTACCAACACTCCTAAATCTCGTGCCTCATCAATTTCCTGGAGCACGGTTCCACCAATGCAGTAAACTGCCGCCAATCTTTTCACCCCAAAATGCATAACCTTACATTTTGCCACATTAAACTGACATCCATTCTTCTTAGCCCAGACCTCCAATCTATCCAAATCATCCTGCAAAATTTTGACGTCATCTGCATTCACTATTGCCCTACCCAACTTCGCATCATCCGCAAACAAATGAACTGTTCCTCTCAGATCATTTCCTATATCATTTATGAACAAATTAAACAGCAGTGGTCCAAGAACAGATCCTTGTGGCACACCACTAGTCACAGGCCGTCTTGTGGACTCTACTCCCAAGTAAACCACTCTCTGATATCTCTCCGTCAACCACCCTCCTATCCATCTCACCAACCCTATGTCCATTCCCATATGCTGCAATTTACTGATTAGAATTCCATGTGGAATCCTGTCAAAGGCCTTGGCAAGGTCCAGTAGAATCACCGTAAACCCATTACCCTTATCCAGTTCAGCCGTCACTGTGTTATAATACGTGAGCAAGTTACTTAGGCATGACCTACCCTTCACAAAACCATGCTGTCCCCGATACAGTATCCCATTTTCTTCTATCCAATCTTGTATTTTCCTCTTGACTATTTTCTCTAAGACCTTGACAATGATTCCTGATATGCTAATCGGTCGGTAATTTACTACAGCAGTCTTGGAACCACCTTTATGCAGTGGAACTATTTTCCCCTCTTTCCACCCGCTCGGGACTAACCCAGACCCGAGACTCAAATTAAACAAAATGGTCAAGGGTACTGACAATTCTTTAGCTGCTTCTCGTACAACACCAGCTGGTATACCATCCAATCCCACAGATGTATTGACATTGAGGTTATGCAATAGACTACTCACCTCCACTTCATTAACCACAATTCCCGTATAATCTACTGGTTTATTCGTTTCTGCAATGTCACCACCTGGATGATATACTTTTGCAAAGTGCTCACTCAGTAACTCAACTATCTCAACTGATTCAGTTACCTCCCTACCATCGGCATTCTTTAAAATCAATCTGCCATGTACATTTTTCCTTTTACTTGCTACACATCTAAAAAACTGTTTAGGATTCTCTTTAGCCTGCATGGCCAATGTTCTTTCGTAATCCTTTTTTGCTTTTCTTACCACACTCGTCACCCTTCTGGCCTGTGCTTTATACCGTTCATGTGCCTGCCGGTCACCCTTCTCCTTAAATTCCCTCCATAGTTGTTTCTTTTTTTGCAACTCAAGCTTAATGGTGTTATTCATCCATTTAACCCCTACTTGATTTAATATTCGGACTCTAGGTATACAGTCAGCCATTGCTTCATGCAAGCACTTCTTAACTACCTCCCATGCACTATCAACTTCTAGTCCTTGCAGTTGTACATGCCATGGCACTGAACCAATCAAACTCCTAAGCTTGTCATACTTTCCAGCCCGATAATTCCACATGTACCCTGTCTTAATTGAAAATTCTACACCTTTAGCCACCTCCCAAGTTAAGACCCTATGATCACTCTCACCGATTGGTGGCAATGTGATCATATTTGTTACAGCCAAATCCTCAGATGTAATTACTAGATCAAGCACTCTCTGACCCCTAGTATTTTCCATTACATGCTGTCGCAGATAGTTATCCCTTAATAACCGCATAAAATCCAGTTCCTTCCTCCCGTGTGTCCTCTCTTCACTCCAATCAATGCGACCATAGTTGAAATCTCCCATGGCCTCAAATGTGCTCTTTTCTCTATACTGCAATTCAACTTCTATTCTCCTTGGCTGGAGCTCATCAGCTATCATCAACAATACTCCTCCCCCCATTTTATTCTCTCTGTCATTCCTGAACACACTATACCCATCACATTCAATCCCACTAGTTATATCATCTACAGTCAGCCATGTTTCACTAATACCTATAACCTGTGGTCTGGAAGTGCCAACCATGGCCAAAAACTCTTCCTTCTTGTTCCTAATACTCCTAGTATTAGTGTACATGAATTTAAGACCCCCATTAGCCCCAACCCTACCTTGATGCCTTATATTAACTATCCCACTCAGATTTGTTGTCCTTATTTGCTCTGGCATATTATATTCATTCTTACATTCAACTGCCTCCATAAGGACTGTATCTCTACTCCCCCCCCCTTAACAAATCTAGTTTCCCTGAATTTGCACATCCACTACATTCAGCAACACTTTCTCAAGTCTTCTTACACCGTAACCATTCAAATGCAAGCCATCCATCTTATATAGATCCTTTCGCCCATCAAACTCACTCCACACATCCACAAATTCCACACCACTCGTCATACATAACCGACGCATAAAGTCATTTGCAATTTTAGCCCTCCTTTTAAACATTTCACTGTCATACCGTGGCAAAAGACTAATCATTCTAACTCTCTCACTCTTTTCTTTTGCTACCTCAAACAATTCATTCAGGTCTTCTATCATTTCCATTTTATCTCCTTTCAAATCATTCGTACCTGCCACAACAATCATTTCTTTCACCCTTTCCTTTTGCTCTCTAATAGACGCAGTTACGTCCTTTATGGTCGCACCAGGTTGGTACGATTTTGTCAAATCCTCTACTAACACACCTCGTACTAACGAGTCTCCATACAGCACTCTATCCTTCATTTTGTTCATGTTCACATTCATACGTCTATTTTTCCTGTCATACCTTTTATTATTGGTTGGTTCATTCAGTCTACTTTTGTTCATGCACTCTAGCTGCTGTTTTGCTCTTTCTATCGCACTATTCAACAACGCGATCTCACTCAATGCATCTATCTCATCTTTTTTGTTCTCTGAGAAACCATTTATACTATCATTCACACTTTCTACATTCACACTCTCACAATTTTCATGTACAACCTTGCCGTTTCTTGTCATATCCCTGTTTCCTTCATTCTGAAGGTTGACAAAAATATCACACTCACGATCCGAAATACACTTCAATTCCGCATTCTCCCTACATTTTCTACACACATTCAATCCTTTATTATCATCTAACCACACTCCGACCGCACTCCGCAAAGCGTACATTTCACAGCTAGTACACTGACTCATTTCTTTTATGCTACCGTTCTTTGATAACGATGGCGAACCTTCATTACTGGCCGCCATTTTCCTTCGCACAGGTGCCGTTACTTATCTGTGATGTGTTTTGTCAAATTATACCCTCAAATTATACTGTCAAATTATTATCATGAATTGATTAAGAGTTACATACTGTAGAAACAGTCTGCTCTTAGAGACCAAAGATGGAGCTTCAAGCCACTTTAAGGCAATTTTTCCAAACATCCATGTCCATAATGAGATTCAAATCCACAATGTATATCTAATCATAATGTCTCCTACTTGGTGAGAACTGATCATACAGAATGATCAGTTCTCACCAAGAGTTATATTGGTTATGACAGATACAATATCCATTAGGCCAAACAAGTATGCTTAATCTCTCCATTCATCTGTTTTACACCTACCTAAGCTAGCCTCCTGTTTTTTATTAGATATTATTCTGTTAAGCAGCTCTTGACTACAGCGTAAGCAACAATGATTTCCTTTCTACCTAACCCCACATTCCATGTTATATCTCTAAGTTGCCTCCTGATCTTTTCATAATTACCAGTTTTTTAAATCCACATATATCTTTCCTCATAGAAGAAATCATATATAGGTAATCATCACCTATGTATGATTTCTCATCGTTCTGTATGATCAGTTCTCACCAAGTAGAAGATTCAGTACCCCATTCAGTCACATTTTCCAATTTTGTGTGCTCTCCATTATACAGCTTCTGTTCCAAAATAAAAGAAATTTATTTTTCTTGTTCCTACATCACCTCAATCCCATCTATATTATTCTAATTTAAATTCTCCCTAAAAATCTTTCTTCTCTAGTATTTTATCATGTTCTTGCTTTAAGCTTATGTTTACAGTACTTAAAATATAGGCAATGTGTCCTTTCTTTTGTTTGCTTGCTAATTGGCTTTTTCATATTTCAG
The DNA here is from genome assembly GCF_054136105.1 of Typopeltis vanoorti. Classification (NCBI taxonomy): domain Eukaryota; kingdom Metazoa; phylum Arthropoda; class Arachnida; order Uropygi; family Thelyphonidae; genus Typopeltis; species Typopeltis vanoorti. Next base: position 2,332,441 of record NC_143555.1, on the reverse strand, counting down.
TTTATTCTATTAATATGCTCCATATGATATTTTTAGCCATTCATTTATTTATTCATTCTGACACTTTTCTTAAATATTTTTGTTTTTCATTCTATCAAGTTTCAACTTTTCACTTAAAATGATACATACTGTACTTTTCTGTGTATAAGATGCCTCCATATATAAGACGAACGCTACTTTTTCGAACCCAAAATTAAAAAATCAATATTTTAAACATCTCCACTGTCTAATCACACACTCACTGAAGCTTTATTTACATGTTCTTTTATGTAATTGATGACTTTTAACTTAAATTTTGAAGAATATGACAATCGTTTTTTATTTTCTGACATTTTTATGGGCTAGCACTTTAAAATATTGTTAATGCATTAACTTATCCCACCAACGAGTTTCAGATGTATGAATGCTTTCAGTGTTCTGATTGGTTTATTTAGAATCAGCCATTAATGACATCAATCAACATCATCGACATCTTCACATTAAAGGCAAAGAGTTAACAAAGGCTAGTGATATTGGCAGAAGCTTGTTCACAGAGACAAAGTACCGGCAGTTTCCCCACAGCACCTCATGGGTCTCTCAACCGGTTACCCCCCCCCCCCCCATGTTTTAGTAATTTACTTGCATTTTATGAAAGATGACAAGTGTGTTATATAAGGGAGAATCATATACAGTGATATTCATAGATTTTGTAAAAGGATTTGATAGTTTACCACATGATAAGTCGGTGTCCAAGCTGCAGAGGATGGGAATAGATTGTATATTGGTTAGATGGATCAGAGATTCACTCTCTCTCTCTCTCTCTCTCTCTCTCTCTCGGAACGATACCAGCAGGTTGAGTACGATGGTGCAGTGGCTCAAAAAAAGGAGGTAACCAGTGGCATGCCCCCAGGGTTCTGTGCTTGTGTCCCCATTTTTTAATTTGTTTGTAAATGATATAACCCTGTGGACTGACTATGAATCTTCAGTTGTCTGCTGATAATGCAAAGTTGGGAAGAATTATAAGTAGCACAGCTGATGTTAATTCCCTTCATTAAGATTTGAATAGACTTTTTACTTGGACAAAAGAGTGGGGTTGTAGTTTTAATATCAATAAATGCAAGGTTTGCATTTTGAAGTGAAGAAATATAAAGCTGTGTACTATATTGATGGCGCCATACTGCAGGAAGATGATAAGATTAGAGATTTGGGAGTGATGGTTGACAATAGACTGAAGTTTAGAGGGAATATTGCTAGTGTTGCAAAGGCTGCACATCGTAGTGCTCCTATGATAAGAAGTACTCTATGTAGGGATAACAAAGTAGTTGTGCCACTGTATAAGGCACTGGTCAGGCCATACTTGGACTATTGTGCTCAGATCTCTTTGCCTTGTTTTCGATGTGATGTGGAAACATTGAAGAGGGTCCAGAGACGAGTAACTAAGACAATGTGTGCAAGATGCAGAATTTCTGCTTAGTGAGGATATATTGTTGGAGGTGGAAGAAATAAGAGATCTGGGGGACACATAGCCAAAATTGTGAAGACAACACAAAGGCTTCTGGGAATGATGCAGAGGACACTGATGTTTAGAAGTAGGGAGATTCTTGTTCCATTGCATAAGGCTTTGATTAGGCCATATATGGACAATTGTGCCCAGATTTGGTCACCTGGTTTTCAGAAGGATGAAGAGATGTAGGAAACGGGTCCAAAGAACCTTGATTGACTAAGGTCAATCAAGGTTCTCCCTGGAAACTGTATAAAGAGGGTGTGAGTAGGGGAATGAGGGGCAGGTTGTTTTGTGCAGAGTTGTAGTTTCTGACCTCTGGAATGTCGAGTATGAGGAAAGATTGAGAAGATGTAATTTGCAGAGTCTGGTGGACAGGAGGAAGAGGGGAGATATGATAGAGACCTACAAGTTGGTAAGGGGTTGTTATAGGATCAATGCTGGAGAAGTTCTACAGAAAATAGTGGGAGATCGGGGGGAGAACCAGAGGTCATCGCTGGAAACTGTATCAAGAGGGTGTGAGGGGCAGGTTTTTTTCGTGCAGAGTTATAAGTGATTGGAATGCCTTGCTTGAGAGTGTGGTGTCTGCAAGGAGTTTGAATGTGTTCAAGGCACGGTATGATGAGCCGTGTGTGTGATAAAAGGACCTTCTAGATGAGTCTTTGACTCCATGAGGTCTTGGGGTGGTAATAATAATAATAATAATAATAATAATAATAATAATAATAATATCGGGACTCTGGAATGCTGGCTATGGGGAGAGGTAGAAGAAATGTATATTGCAAAGTTTGGTGGATAGGAGGACGAGAGGTGATATGATAGAGACATTTAAGTTAGTGAGAGAATTTTATCAGATTAATCCAGTGGAGATTATAAAAAGAGAAGAAGGTGAGAGGGGAAGAACCATTTGCCATCCCTGGAAATTAAGCAAAAGTGTGGTGAAGAGGGGTGTGAGGAGTAGATTTTTTTACTTGGAGAATTGTCAGTGAATGGAATGCATTACCAAAATGTGCTGTTAATGCAAGGAGTGATGTCAATTTATGTTATTATTACGACTCTAAATGATAAATATTTTCAGTTGAATGAATCTCCCACGATGAGTCTGCTGACTCCATAGAGGGTGTAATAATAATAATAAACAGCTAATGAAAGATTACTTCCCAAAACTTTGAGACTGGTATACAATCAGAACAAATAAAATTTTGATAGTGTCAACGTTTCACAAGATTCAAGAAAAATTATCATATTTAAATCTAGTAGAATAAAGAATCTTGGTTTTATGCCAAAGAACTCTGTCTAGTGTCAATGGCATGGTATGCAAGACAAGAATTTTCATATTCTAAGAATCTGATGAGGTCCTGATTGTCTTTTATTCTACACTTAGTAAAATGGTCTATCTCTCTAAAATATCCAGGTCAACATGCGCAGAGGGTTCAAGAAATAGTGGAAAAGACAGTTTCTCAGTTGGTTCAAAGGTGTGTATAGATTATATTTCAAAAGAACCCATCTTTTTCCTGGTAAGAAACTCATAGTAAAGGTGGACCAAGCTCTCGTCACTCCTTTTCTCAGTATCTCCCATAATGCAAAGCATATCTCCTTGCGGACATGTATAATGCTATGCATTAAGGGAAGGGCCACTATCCAGACCAGTTTCGACCTTTATTGGGGTCTCATCAGTGGGAGCAAGACCCAGAAGTGGTGATACTAAGGCATAAGCAATGGTGAAGTCATATTTACCTATACAAGTTGCCAAAAAGTCCTGAAATACTTCAGGTGCAAACTTTGTTTGCTTACACTTGGATAAAGGAGTAAACCAAATTTATTATAGTCTAACCAAGTGGAAAATAAACTTCCAACATATTTCTCCAAATCCAGAGTAATTTAATAATAAGGTGGTACACCTTTTGGCAACTCATATAGGTAAATATGACCTCTCCATTGCTTCTGCCTTAGTATCACCACTTCTGGGTCTGGCTCCCACTGACAAGACCTAAATAAATGTCAAAACCGGTCTGGGTAGTGGCCCTTCCCTTAATGCATAGCATTATACATGTCTGCAAGTAGATGTGCTTTGCATTATGGGAGATACTGAGACAAGGAGTGATGAGAGCTAGTCCACCTTTACTACGAGTTGCGCCTGAAGTATCTTCAGGCGCAAACTTTGTTTGCTTACACTTGGATAAAGGATTAAACCAAATTTATTATAGTCTAACCAAGTGGAAAATAAACTTTCAACTGATGTTCTTTCATTCTTTTTCCCACAGAACGACCTGTTTGTCCAAAGTATGATAAATTACATTCACACGGTATCTGGTAAACACCAGCTAATGATAGAGGTGTCAGTCTGTCTTTTGTAGATGGCATCGAGTGAGAAATTTTGTTGATAGTAATATATTTGGGAATAAGATGGTACTTCTTCAAAATTTTGCCAATAGGTTGTGAGATGCCCGAAATATAAGGGATTGGAACTCTGCAGTCTGTTGAAGAATCCTGAGGTGTGGGAACATAGGAGTCAATTATCTGCTGTATTTGATTAGGGTTGTAACCATTAGATTCTATTAACTTTTTTATAGTGAAAAGTTCTTGTTGTAAGCTAAAGGGGGAGGAGCACACTTTATGTGCTCTATTAATTAAAGATTTGATAACACCGATTTTTTGAGAGGTGTGATGAGCAGACTTTTGATTAATGTACTGATAAGTTGACAGTCAAACTAGAGCAGATGGGGTTGGATATTAGATTAGTGCATTGAATTGGAGACTGGCTATCTGATAGGTATCAACAACTTGTGTATGGGGGAGCGATATCCAGGAAAAGGAAAGTCACTAGTGGAGCGCCTCAAGGGTCTGTTTTAGGGCCATTACTATTTAACTTGTATATTAATGATATTGGCAAAGATTTGGATGGAGATATTCAGTTGTTTGCAGATGATGCAAAGTTGGGACGAACCATAAAGAGTAGTGAAGATGTTGTGGCCTTGCAAGAAGACTTGAATAAATTGAGTGATTGGGCAAGCAAATGGGGATGTGAGTTCAATGTTGCAAAATGTAAGGTTTTAAAATTTGGAAAACAAAGATGGGATGCAGAATTTATGCTTGGTAAGAATATATTGTTGGAAGTAGAGGAAATAAGAGATCTGAGGGTGATAGTGGATAAGGATCTAAAATTTAGTGGACACATCGCCAAAATTGTGAAGACAACACAAAGGCTTCTGGGAATGATGCGGAGGACACTGACATGTAGAAGTAGGGAGATTCTTGTTCCATTGTATAAGGCTTTGATTAAGCCACACATGGACTATTGTGTCCAGATTTGGTCACGGGTTTTCAGAAGGATGAAGAGATGTTGGAAAGGGTCCAAAGGCGACTGACTAAGGTAGTTTCTGACCTCTGGAATGTTGAGTATGAGGAAAGATTGAGAAGATATAATTTGCAGAGTCTGGTGGAGAGAAGGAAGAGGGGGAGATATGATAAAGACCTACAAGTTGGTAAGGGGTTGTTATAAGATCAACGGTGGAGAAGTTCTACAGAGAATAGTGGGAGATCAGGGGAGAACCAGAGGTCATCCCTGGAAACTGTATAAAGAGGGTGTGAGTAGGGGAGTGAGAGGCAGGATTTTTTCGTGCAGAGTTGTGAATGATTGGAATGCCTTGCCTGAGAGTGTGGTGTCTGCAAGGAGTTTTGAGTGTGTTTAAGACACGGTATGATGAGATGTGTGTGTGATAAAAGGACCTCCCAGATGAGTCTTTGACTCCATGAGGTCTTGTTTAATAATAATATGTATCTGCTAGTAAAGGTAGGTTTTCGATAGACAATTGTTGATAAAGTACCAGAGGATGTGGGATAAGGAGGATGTCCAAGAATGGTAAACTACCAGCCTTTTCATTTTCCATGGTGAACTGAATGTGTGGGTGAAGGCTATTTATCTGTTGTAGCAATGTGGTAAGTTCCTCTTCAGCATGTGGCCAAATAGCAAAGATATCATCAACATAATGAAACAACCAAAGAGAGGGTTGGGGATGAATAGATGAAAATAACGTGTCTTCCAGATGGTTCAAAAAATAGTTTGTCAAAGGTGGAGACAGAGGGCTACCCATGGCAGTACCTTCAACTTGTTTGTAGATCTTGTTTTTATATTTCAGGCATCTCAGAACATGACAGAATTTTGAAGAAGTATCATCTTATTCCTACATATTTTCCTATCAACAAAATTCCTCACTCATTGCCATCTACAAAAGACAAACTGGCACCTCTATCATTAGCTGCTGTTTACCAGATACCGTGTGAATGTAATTTATCATTCTTTGGACAAGAAGGCCGTTCTGTGGAAAAAAGAATGAAGGAACATCAGTATTATATCAAATACATGAAACCTCATTAGTCTGGTCTAGCACAACATAGTATTGACACTAAACATAATATCCAGTGGGATAAAGCTAGTTTTCTCCACAGATGCAAGTTTAAATATGAACGCCTTTTTAAAGAAAGTTGCAAAGCCCTTTTACATCGACCGAATTTGAATCGAAATGACTGTCTCTCTCTCCCAAACATTTGGGAGATTCATATCTTATGCAACCATCAATGAAATAGTTTTCAAGAACTATTTAATAATATTTTATTAATAGTAATTTTCTGGCACGCAGCAACAATTTTAATTGCTAATCCACTGACTGTTCTGTACTTTGTATTCTATTCCTTTAACTGTTTGTTCTACACTGATGATGTACTGTTACTTTCAGTATATGAAATATTTGTACCTTTAATTCATTAAAGTTATTACTGTTGGTTTTATACGTGTTAAGTTATTAATTTTAATTATGCCACAGGTACCTCTAAAGATTAGTTCAATAATCTATAACTGATTTTTTTGTAAGTTACAAAAATTTGGTTTATAAGCAAAAAAGTGGGGGGGAGAGGGGGGAGAGTTGGTAAAACAATTCTATGGTACTATATGGGATTAATGCAAAGGAATTTTACTATGTCCATTTTTGAATGTTTTTCAGTGAATGAGCTGAAAAAGAAATGTGAAAAGTATTGTGCAAGAGATTATGTTTTTTTTTAATGTTGTCCTCACTCATGAAATGTTATGTGCATACCTATAGTACAGTTTGTATAATGGGTATGTTAGGATTTTTTTTATTTTTATGAATTTTGTGTACACACACACACACACACACATCTTTTTTTTTCATTTATTTTTTACATTTCTGTCCAGAGAAATGTAAGAATGTAATTCTATTTCTTTATAAGTTTTAACATTCCATGTTGCAGTTTTTGTTTTTCCATTTCTATTCCAATGTCATTTTCCAGAGTTGATCTCAATGTTTATCTTTTGTAGCTTAAAAGTAAGTCACAATTACCCCATATGTAATATTCCCCAGGTTGGTACATAGTCTTTTTCATAGGCTTTATACATGCATGCACCATGACCACATCTTCAAATAAGATTAACAGAAAATATACTTACAAGTCTGTTTTTAAGGCTGATACATCCAGTCCTGTAGAATCAGTAACCATTATCTCTCCACTTCTACTGTCGATTGTAAAGAGATTCAGATTATTTCCTGTTATAATGCTATATACAGGAATTGATGTAATATCTGCATCTTTGGCCTAAAATAAATAAGTCATTTTAATTTGAGAACCTTTGAATTAAACTCTGATCATTATATGGTATCAGCAAAAATTCGTTTTAAACGAAAGTGGCTAAAAACACATAGAATTGAAAATTCTTACCAGCCAAGCTACAAAATTTCTTCATTACAGGATCCTCAAGTTAGACAACAATATCCAAAATGCACAAACTTAAAGACAGAAACCACACATGAATCAAATGACATAGAAGATGAATGGGAAAATTTGAAACAAATTCTCACAAAAGCAGCAACAGGAACCTTAGGAAAAAAGCACAAATGGATTAGAAAAAGAGGACTACAAGACTGGAACAAAGAAATAGAAAATATAATAAAAACCAAAAAGGACAGTTACCAGAAATGGCTAAATTCCAAAACAATAGAAGCAGAAATAGAGTATAACAGAAATAGTGCAATTGCAAAAAGAAGTAAGGAAAAAACATAGAGAAAGATGGAACAATTTCGTAACAGAACTAGAAAAGGATTTATTTAAGCCACAATCCAAAACCTATAAAATAATAAAATTCATGAATAAAGAAATAAAAGAAAAGATAAAAATACAAACAATAGATTTAGAAAAATGGGTGACCTCTTTCCAAAATCTCTGGACACATGAGAACAATGAAATAAAATTTTATAAGATATAGAATGACCTAATAGAAAATATCGCAATGTTAGAACTGAAAATATAATAAAGAAGATGAAAAATAGGAAAACACCAGAAATTTTCTGGTGTTTTCCTATTTTTCTTCTGAAATTTTTTAATATGGTTTGGATGTCCAGAAAAACCCCTAACTCTTGGAAAAAAGCACTGGTTATCCCAATCTATAAAAAAGGAAATAAAGGCAATTGCAATAATTATAGGGGAATTAGCCTGCTGAATACAGGATATAAAATATATGCAGGAATATTAAAAGAGAAGCTAAGCAGCATTGTAGAAGACAACTTACTAGAAGAACAAAATGGATTCCGAAAAGGCCGATCCTGCATAGATCCAATTTTTACTTTAAAATTATTAATAGAAAGAGAAGAAAATTTCAAAAAGAAACACACGTGGCCTTTAGTGATTATGAAAAAGCCTTTGACAAAATTAGTAGACAAAAATTGTTTAAAATATTAACCGATTTAATCATACCAAACCAAACCAACTTTTACAATCTATTCAAGAAATATATACAGGAAATAAAATAGCAGTTAAATTAGAACACATCTCAGAATGGAAAGATATATCAAGAGGAGTACAACAAGGATGTACTCCTCTCACCTCTGGTTTTCAATATATATATATATATATATAAATGAAATATTAATAATCTGGAAACAGCATAACCATTTGGTATACAAATGACCCCGCGAATGAAGATAGATACACTACTATTTGCAGATGATCAAATAGTATTAGCTACATCAGAAGATGACTTACAAAGATCATTAAAATCATTAAATGATATCTCAAAGCAATATAATATGACAATATCTAAAGAAAAAACAAAAATAATGGCATTCAAAGGAGAAAACCCAATAAGAAGTAAATTTAGTGATAGATAATAAAATACTAGAACAAGTAAACACTTTCAGATACTTGGGATGTGATCTATCATACGAAGAAGAAAGAGACAGACACTAAAATATCAAACTTTGTCAAAGTAAATGGCATAATAAATAATATATTTAAGCCATCCCTAGTACAAAAACACACTAGAATCAGACTATATAATGTCTTATCAAAACCAACTCTACTATACGGAAGCAAAACATGGACCATGAAAAGGAAAGATGAAAAATGAATTCAAACAGCAGAAATGAAGTTCCTCAGAAAAACAGCTGGATATACCAAGTGGGACCACAAAACAAATGAAGAAATCTTACAATCCCTGAAAATAAAACCAATTAATTACTACATAAGACAGTATAAACAAAAATGGCTAGAACATTTAAATCGAATGGACAACAGCAGACTACCAAAAATATTATACAGATACAAAATAAGTGGAAAAAGAAGAATCGGAAGACCAAGAAAGAGATGGCATGAGACCGGAACAGGCTACTTGGCCTAAACTCCATGTTAGGAAGAAGAAGAAGAATTTGAGAACCTTATATGAACTGAGATTTATTTCTTCTGTTTCTTGTTCAGTAATCTTATAAGCTGATTATTATTATCATCACCATTATCTAGGCACTTCCGTGGAGTACAAAGATTAATACAGGAGGTCCATATACAAGCCACTATTCACACAATACCTATCATATTTCTCCTTAAGCTTAATCACTGACAACACATTCACAACAAACTCTTACCACCCATTTCACTCATTCCCCATCCTCCAAGCAAAAAATCTAGTATGATTCTAATTAAGAAAGAATCTGATCAAGAAAGATTTACATTTTCTTATTCAACAGTCACAGTCTGCATGCCAGAATGTGTATCCCTCTATTAAGTGCTAAACATGTGACATTATTATTATTATTACATGACACCTCCAGGGAGTCCAAAGATTCATTGAGGGAGGGCAGCTACTCTATAACTCTGTCTCCACCACTCAATCCACCAACTATACAATGAAACACAACTACCATCATCATCTACACCAACACCATCTAACGCCCTCCACCACTAATATTTTCACAGACAATCAAAAACATACATGCCCATGGTGGGATTCGAACCTGCAGCCTTCTGGCTGGAGAGCAGATATGCTAACCACTTGGCCAACCAGGCTGGCATAAACCAAGTCTTTTTCTTTAACAAGTTTTAAAAGAAACATTATTTCTTATTACTGCAATATAATAATTCTATCATAGCTAACAATAGGCCTTACAAAGTGAATATATATGCAGAAGATTTGATTATTTCATACTAGCTAAAGTTCTCTGAAGTCTGGAATATTACTTGGCTATCCATTCCAAAATTCAGATAAGGTATTTAAATAGAATTTTATTATTATTATTATTATATTTATTAGGGGTGCTTAAGGGTCAAAGCTGTATAACTGAGAGGAGACCTCCACATAGCCTTTAAAGGAATGCGGAGAACCGACCAGGGCTTCTGACCTAATGTCCAATCCTCACCTTCTCGTGGTGCACCCTGTTGGGTATCTACTTTGATACTGAACGAACGAGGATGGGCTGGCAATTTGGGATTTAGCCGACCAAATTGTATTCTTATTGGTTAAACCAAAATAAAAAATGATGGTACAACATGACAAAATTTCATGCCGGCTGGGGTGTCGCCCGGTTAAACAAGGCACCTGTTGTTTTCGCCAGGGAACCAGGGCGAACAGTGAAAAGTCAGCTACTGGAACAAATCTGAAAACAAACCCCAACTCTACATCACCAGAGTTAAAGATCGGTACTATCAATGTAAGAAGCCTGAATGGCAAAGAAATGGAGCTAGCTGAGGAATTAGATAAGTACCAGATCGACATAATAGGGGTGACTGAAACAAAAAAGACCAAAACTGGTGAGATCTTTCTAAGCAATAAATACAAAATGTTATATTCAGGCAATGACAATCAAGGAAAAGAAGGAGTAGCCATAGTATTCAACACAAAATACGAGGCTAATCTTCTTGAATGGCAGTCAGTCTCAAGTAGAGTAATGTGGGCAAATATGAGAATGGGGAACTGGGCAATGAGACTTATTTGTGCCTATGGTCCCACAGAAGGTTCTACTAAGTTAGAAGTGGAGGAATTTTTTGACGCTCTAGAAAAAGCAACTGACACAATGAAAAAGGAAAAGTTGGTCCTTGTTGGGGATCTAAATAGCAGAGTAGGAAATGATTGTGAGACATACAAAAATATTTTGGGAAAATTTGGAGAAAAGAGCAAAGCTAATAATAATGGCAAATATCTGTTGGATTTCTACTCAGGACATGGACTGGTTATTACTAACACCATGTTCCAACATTAAAATGTGCACAAATTCACATGGAAAGAAGAGGCTAGGAATAAGAAAAGTTCATTGACTATGTTATTGTTGATAGTGATGTTTTCTCCCTGGTGCAGGACACCAGAGTGTATAGAGGATTTGAAATTGGAAGTGATCACTATTTAGTCTTGAGCAGGATAAAATTGAATTTCATATTGAAAAGAATAACATGTAAGAAAGTTTTAAGGCGAATAAAAGTTGAGCAGCTCTCAGATGTGAACTGTAGACTAAAATACACAAAGATTATTGAAAAGAAAATGAAAGAGTTTGAGAACAGGAATCAAACCTTGGAGATTCAGTGGCAAACTCTGAAGAAAACATTGATTGATTCTGCCAGAGCGGCATGTGGTGAGGTTGTGTGCAAGGATAAAAAAATCAGAACTCCCTGGTGGATACAGGAAGTTAAAGAGGCAGAGAAGGAAAAGAAGAAAGCATATCAAAAGTTCCTGGCAAATAAGTCAGCTTTTACTCTTACAGAATACAGAGACAAATGTAAGAAAGCTAAACAGTGTGTAAAACTAGCTAAACAAAAGTCATGGGAGGACTTTGGCAAGAATATAGAAAATAAATATCAAGAAGGTGGCAAAATATTCTGGAGGTTGTTGAAGAAGCTTAGGAATGGAGGAAAGAGTGCTGTAAAAGGAGTTAGAGATGATAAAGGTGACATGAAAACAGGAGAAAAAGATATCCTTGAAGTATGGAGTAATTACTTTGAAAAACTGCTAAATGAAACAAGCAGTGATGACAGCACAGTGATAAAAAACACTGACCAGGCATGCAGTCAGGAGTACATATCCATACTTGAAGTAGAAAAACCAATCAAAGGCTTGAAATGTGGAAAGGCAGCAGGAGTAGATGATATTCGACCAGAAATGCTGAAGTATGGTGGTATAAAAGTCTTACAGTGGCTGCACTGCGTAGTTCAGAAAGCCTGCACAGAGGGACGAATTCCCGATGATTGGAGTAGAGCTCTCATAGTACCCATATATAAAAAGGGAAATAAAACTGAATGTGAGAATTACAGAGGTATTTCCCTACTGAGTGTTCCTGGAAAGATCTATGCAAGTATACTTGAGAAACAGTTGAGAAGAATTGTGGAAGAAAAGCTTGGTGAAGAACAAGCTGGATTCAGGCCAAATAGAGGCTGTCAGGATCAGATCTTCACTTTACGACAAAAAGTCGAGAAAGCATGGGAATATAACAAAGATCTATATTTAAGTTTTGTCGATTTGGAAAAGGCATATGACAAGGTGCCAAGAGAGAAGTTATTCAATATGCTGCAGTTATATGGTGTCAATGGGGCATTATATCAAGCAATACTTAGTCTTTATTTGAGTTAAGTCAGCAGTTAGAATTGAAGGAAGTACAGGAAGATGGTTTAATGTTAAATCTGGTGTGAGACAAGGATGTACATTATCTATATGGATCACATTATGAAGGAAAGTGGTATTAAACCTGATATCAAAATTGGAGACGTTAATGTCAGCTCTTTGCTTTATGCGGATGATGTTATACTTCTAAATAAATCCGCTACAAGTCTGCAAGATTCTCTGACTAAATTGAATAGCTGTTGTAATAGATATGGTATGAAGGTCAGCAATAAAAAGACAAAGACAATGAAAATAGGCAGAATCATTGAAAATGTCAACTGTGTTGTGAATGGAGAACCTGTGGAACAAGTAAAACATTTCAGCTACTTAGGCACAATTTTTACTGAAGATGGTAAATTAAATATAGAAATAGACAACAGAATCAGCAAAGCTGGTATGGTGGGAAGTCAATTGATTAAATTCATATGGAATAAGAGAGAAATTAGTCGGAACACTAAATTAGCTGTATACAAGACGGTGTTCAAACCAGTTTTAACTTATGGATCTGAGAGCTGGGTCAGAAGTAAAACACTTGACCAAAGACTAGAGACCGCAGATATGAGAGTCCTGAGAAAGATTAGAGGCGTGAACAGATGGCATCAATGGCAATATCATATTAAAAATGAGGATATTAAGAAAGAACTTGACATTGTAAGCATCCAGGAATGCATTAGCAGAGCTAATCTCAGGTGGTATGGTCACTTAAATAGAATGGGAGAGGAAAGATTAGCAAAACAAGTGTTCTCTGCCAGGTTGGCAGGAAAACGACCCAGAGGAAGACCAAGATATAGGTGGATTGATACGGTACAAAGTGCCTTAGACGATAGAAATATAAGATCTGATAATGTTGGAGTCTTGACAAGTAACAGACTGATTTGGAGGAAAATTGTAGATAGGAAGTTAGTAATGATGTAATTTTTTCATGTAGTACTGTCATATCCTGTACACCCCTTGAGGGTACATAGCAGGAATTTGATGATGATGATGATTATATTTATTATTATCAGGACTAGATAAATAGCATGTCAGGACAAAATTACAAGGGACAAAATTACACACGGAAGAAATTACACAGGGACAAAATTACATATAGATAAAAATACACTAAGAAAAAATTACACAAATGTTCCATTAATTTTTAATACTTTATAAGACCTACCTGTTGACTTTAATTCGATTAAAATATTATTGGTATTTTGTTGTCAAAATTAAACACAAACTTTCTTAATATTGCAAAAATTACTTTTATTTTAAAAAATAATAAAATTCTCTTAAACGATTCAACGATGACTTCTAAGGCCGGAACAGGCCATACTAGGCCTAAATCCTTGATACGTATGATGATGTGGTTGATGATGATGATAAAAAACAAACACTAAGTCATATAAGCTATACAACTTAAAAATTCCAATCGTCTATTAGAGTCATAATTTTGTACAATATTTGAAATACGTTGTTTAAAGGAAATGTACCTACGACGTCCTGGATTTCGTTGACCAGTTAAATGCTGCCTCTCAGGGAACCCTGTAACTCCTAGAGAGCACGTCCCCTGGGTGGCGGATAGGGGAGCCCACCATGTGTGTGTACATGCACGTGCATGTGTGTGTATATATATATATATGTGGTGGGATGGTCCGAATATACTGAATAAGGACTCGTGGACCAACAGGGCCATAAGGGGCAATCATCTTGATTGTAAGGGAAGCGGCACTCCCATGGACCCCTAGCTGGATCTATCCTCTCCTTCTTCTACATTGAGGAAGACCCACTTACTTTAATCTTTCCTATAAGGCCTTATCAGCCAACTCTTCTTACTTTATGACTCTTGTGCTATTAGAGTACTCGAGGGCCATGGGGTCTTTTCATTTCTGGCCTTACAATTATGTCCTCTCTATAAACCTTACTATATTTCTTCTATAATCTACCCTTTCCCCTTCAATATACCCTATTCCTCCTATGGGTTTAAATTCGGAAGAAGGCGAGTTCAGAAGCCTTAAGGTAGCAGCCCTACCACTGAGCTATTCCATCGTCAGGCTAGTCCCCAGACATGGAGAACATAACCATACTTGTAAGCTGACAGAAAAAGATAATCGGATTGAATCTATGGGAAACGACCCTGGAATGGAAAAGGGAAAATGAAAATGGAAACGACAAAATATAATACACATAGCAAACTGGAATGTAAGAGGAATAGCATATAAAGAAATAGAATTAGACCAGTTATTAAATGAAAGAAATTTTAAAATAGCAGTAATCACTGAAACAAAAAAGAAATTAAAAGGAATTATGAGAACTGAAAATTTTAATGTGATATACAGTGGAGTCGACAGAGACCAAAGAGCACAAGCAGGAGTCATGATTTGGATTCATAACTCCCTTTCAAAACAGTTAAAACATTATAAATTATGGAATGAAAGAATAATAGAAGCTAGAATAAAAATAGATAGAGGCTATTTAACAATAATTGGTTTATATGCCCCAGAAAAAGGAAGAGAACAGGATAATATTGATTTTTATAATCAGCTACAAAACATATATAATAAAATAAATAAAAATGATTACATAATTTTAGCAGGAGACTTAAATGCAAGAATTGGAAACATGAAAATTAATAATAATATAGGAATACATGGAGAACACACTCTAAACAGAAATGGTAAAAAATTGATTGACTTTGTAGTTTATAATAACCTAAAAATAATGAATTCCTTCTATAAACATAAAGACATACATAAATATACTTGGGCAGCAAGAGGATGGAAATCAATATTAGATTACTTCATATTAAATGAAAAGACATCAAAACTTTCACTAGATGTTAGAGTTCACAGAGGATATGAAATAAGCAGTGACCACTTCCTTGTTAAAATAAAATTAAGATTACCACCTAAATGGCTACAAGTAACAAGAACAGAAAGAAAAATTGAAACATTTGTTTATAAAACTAGACTGTTGAATGACACAAATGTACAATGCTATATGAACAAAGAATTAACCAGTATCTAGACAAAATAAAACAAAATGAAGAAATAGAAATAGAATGGCTTAATATAAAAACGATACTAAATGCAGCAGCAAATGAAAGCTTAGGAAAGACCAAAAAATTCAATAAAAGAAAAAAACTGAAGATCTGGGATGATACAATCAAAGAAATAATCAAAAAGAAAAAAGAAGCCTATCACAAATGGTTAAGTAGTAAAAGATTAGAAGATGAAATAGAATATAAAAGAATAAGAGCCATAGCTAAAAGAGAAGTCAGAAAAAGACAGAGAATCATGGAATAAATTTGTTTCTAATTTAGAACATGATTTATATAAAATAAGACCCAATGTATATAAGATTTTGAAACACCTAAATGCAGATACCAAAGAAAACATAAAATTAAACACTGAATTGAAATTAGAAGAATTTCTAAATTACTACACAGAACTGTGGACAGACAAATATTTTAAAAAATACAACTGGCAAACAATTAACGAAAATGAAAAGGAAATAACTGAAGAAGAATTAGAAATCAGCCTGAAAGAAACAAGAAATGGAAAATCACCTGGAGAAGATAAGCTAGGTTCAGAACTATATAAATACGCAGGAACAAGATTCAAAGGAAGACTTATTATTTTTAAATAAAATTTACTCAACTGGTATCCCCCCCCCCCAATAGAATGGAAAAAAGCAATTGTGATTCCTATCTTTAAGAAAGGTAATAGAGATGACCCTAAAAACTATAGAGGTATCAGTATACTAAATTCATGTTACAAAATATACAGCAGAATCTTAAATAACAAACTAATGAAATATTCCGAAAACTTTATTCTAGAGGTACAAAATGGATTTAGAAAAGGACGATCATGTATAGACCTAGCCTTCTGCCTAAAATTAATAATAGAGAAAAGAAGAGAATATAATTTAGAAACACATATTGCATTTATTGACTTTGAAAAAGCATTTGACAAAGTTAAAAGAAATATATTATTTAACATATTAAAAGAAAGACAAATACCAAATAATATCCTAAAAGCTGTCACAAGTATATATGAAAATAATCAAATACAAATAAGATTAAATCATGCGCTATCATATACAAGAGAGATAAACAAGGGGTCCGACAGGGATGTCCCCTCTCAGCAACTCTTCAGCAACTCTTTTTAATATCTACTTAAATGAAATAATAATAAAATGGAGTAAAAATTTACATCAAGGAATTAAACTTTCACCTACAGTTAACTTAAACACTCTCCTCTTTGCAGACAACCAAATAATAATTACAAATTCTGAAGATAACTTACAGAAAGCTATTTTAAATCTAAATGAGATATCCAAAGATTATGGTATGATAGTATCAACGGAAAAATCATATAAACATATAAAAGATATAAACATAAAAATTGCAAAATATTTAAAAATAACAGGAGTAATTAACTCTATATTTAAACCAAACCTAGTTCAAAAACAAACCAGGCTAAAAGTATACAATACATTAGCCCTACCGGTCATAATGTATGGAAGCGAAATCTGGACAATAAAACAAAGAGACAAACAAAGATTAACAACAGCAGAAATGAAGTTTATGAGAAAAACTGCAAAGTATACCCTGTTTGATCACAAAAGAAACGAAGATATTATGAAAGAATTAAACCAAGAACCAGTAATTGCAAAAATTAAAAAATATAAACATAGATGGATGGAACACGTTCAAAGAATGAAAACAGAAAGATTACCAAAACAAGCCTTAAAATAGAAGCCATTAGGAAAAAGAAAACCAGGATGTCCTCTTAAACGATTCAACGATGACTTCTAAGGCCGGAACAGGTCATACAAGGCCTAAATCCTTGATACGTATGATGATGATGATGATGAGTTAAATGCTGCAAATAGTTTGTATGCTGTAAAGATAATTCTTTAACAATGTTATCCAAAATTTTCCAACCAGTTGGATGGGAACTCTCTTTGAGTGTTCCATTCCAACTGGTTGGAAGTTGTTCCCATCCAACTGGATGGCACTATGGACTGAAGTCCATAGTGCCATCCTTAGATACAATTTTTAATTTTTATTATTATTATTATTCAGGCCTCCATTGGCTGCAGAGTGTCTATGGTTCCAAGTAGAAATATTGAATAGAGGTTGTCTATAAGTGCCATTCCTGAGCTTTCGACCTCGAATATATGTACATTCGAAGTAAAGGAGAACTTGCTTGATTTGTTCATTATATTCGTCTAAATTAGAAAACAGATCAGCAACTTCTAAAAATGTTTTTAACACTTCTTCTTCTGGTAAAAATGCAAGTGATTGTAACATTTTAATGTGTACTGCAAATGACTGATTGGATTCATATAGAGATTTTAGTCCACATTCATTTACTTTGCATATAATAGATTGTGATAAGTGGAAAAAGCAGCCACCAATTTCGATGTTTTCAAACACGGCAAGGAAAGCAAAATTGGTCAAAATTTTTTGTGGTCGAGCTTGAGGAATTTTCTCCAGTAACATGTTCAGCATCTCCATGTATATTTCTTCCTTTTTCCCTGGTAGAAGAGCCAGTAGACAAGGAAAAGCGACGCCTGAATCATATTGGACATGGATACTGTATAACTGATAATATATTTCTGAAACCACTTTAAATTGAGGAGGCGCTAGTGGGCCAAACGCTGCGGACGCGATTTGAAGAGCTCCTGATTCAGAAAAGTTTTACTAGGAATGATTAAGTATATATGCATAATTGTTTAAGTAAGAGCGGCTGTAAACGTTGTACGCTACCAATATTATTAGTGTGGGGGTTTTTTCTTGCCTAAACTAAATTATGAAATTGTTATTATTAGACCTAGTAACCTGCAGAGAGAAAAAAAAAAAAATGGCGGCGGCATTGTCATTCCATGATTTTAATTTAGATTTCAGTCGTTTTGTTAAGTATGAGATCTATTATATGTATTCCTTCGATTACATAAATGATTTGTGGATGTTTAGTGTGGATGAAAGAAGGGTGTGTGCAAAGTGCAACCTGAAATGAAGAACTGATGAATGCGAATATGAAATTGATGACAGAAAGTGCTAGTACCGATTGTGTCGCAAGTGCACGTTTGAAAGAGAAGGATGGTGAGTAAGACAGGCAAAAAAATGTTAAAAAATCAGGAAAAAATAAAAAGAGCAATTTGACAACCATAATGGATGTTAAAAGGGACGAAAGTGAGGCAGAAAGAAACAAAATTGAGAGAATGAATGAAAGTAGAAATGGCGTAATGCAGAAATCGCAAGTAAAAAAAATCGAAAGAATAAATGATAGCGAAAAAAGAATGAATGATGGCGAAAGTTGGACGCATGTTGAAACGAAAGTACTGAACCAAAGAAAGATGAATGACAGTAAAAGTGAGAAGAATGATAGCGAAAGTTGGACGCATGTTAGTCCGAAAGTACGGAAACAAATAGAGATAAATGACAGTGAAAGTGAGAAGAATGATAGCGAAAGTTGGACGCATGTTGCTCCGAAAGTACGGAAACAAAGAAGGATGAATGAGAGGGAAAGTGAGAAGAGTAGGTCAAGAGTTAGAAAGTTAGAAAGATTTAATGATAGAGAGAGAATGTGTCGCGAGGTTCGGAAGGTGAATTGGATTGGATGAAGCAAGAAATGAAATGGATGCAGAATGAAATTAAAAGAATTCAGGTCAAGACTATTAAAATAAATCATGATGGCATGAAAGAGTTAACAAAAGATGAGCGAGTGGCATTGCATGGCTACTCCATTAATAAAGGTGTGCTAGAGGATAAAATGCACACAGTATGTTTTCCAGGTGGTAAAATGAGTAGAGTGATTGAGGCATTGAATATGAGGTGGGAGTGAGCAAAAGAGTTAATTGTATTAATTAGTACAAATGATTAGAGAGAGAACAAAGAGCATGTCAAAATGAATGTCAGGAGACTGCTTGGAAAGATAAAAGAGAATAGTGCGACAGGAAGGGTAGTCAGTGTGTTGCCTAGGTATGACTGTGGTGAAATGAGGCAGAGAGCAAGGATTATGAATGATATTCTGGCTGAAATGTGTGAGGAGATGGGAGTACAGTTTGTTAATGTGTAGAATGAATTTGATGTATAAAGTGAGCTGTATGGGAGCAAGGGATTGCATTTGAGTGGTTATGGTGTGAGTCGCTTGGAGAGACTGCTGCTGGAAAGTAGAGAAGTG
This sequence comes from Typopeltis vanoorti, assembly GCF_054136105.1. NCBI lineage: Eukaryota > Metazoa > Arthropoda > Arachnida > Uropygi > Thelyphonidae > Typopeltis > Typopeltis vanoorti. The sequence goes on along the minus strand of NC_143555.1, from coordinate 2,312,862 downwards.
AATAGAGAGAATGAATCAGATCGAGAGGGGAGTGATGTGGAAGAGCAGGAGAGTAAGACAGGAGAGATTGAAGAAGTGGAGAAGAATGGGGAAGTGAGTGGTATGAGTATAGAAAATGAGAGAATGGGTGTGCAAGAGGAGCAGGGAAACGGGGAAGACTCAGGGTGGACAGGGGTACACAGCGTGAGAAAGGTGAATGCTCCAAGAGGAGGTGAGAGCATGTGTAAGCAGGAAAGTAATGGGATGACCAGGGATCAAGAGGAAACAGATGGAATTGCAAAGAGTTGTAAAATGAAGAAGCAGAAAGGGAATTGGCCCCAGTCCAGCATGGAGAGATCACATCGAGTGAGTGGTATCAGTGGAACTAGCTGTAGATCCAGAAATGAGTTGTTGTGTTTGTATACCAATGCTAGAAGTATAAGAAACAAGGCGGATGAAATGGTTGCACTAATTGCGTCTGTGCACCCAGAGATTGTCGGAATAAGTGAGACATGGTTAGATGAGGATGACATTCTGACAGGAATAGAGATGGAAAGGTATGATGTGTTTCGTGAGGATAGAAGGGGTAAAAAGGGAGGGGGAGTGCTATTGATGATAGAGAAAGAGTTATGTCCATACAAAGTAGACACAAGACGGAAATAGTGCCAGTGGTTTTGAGGCAGTATGGTGTGAGATAGAGGTGAATAGAATCAAATACTTGGTGGGATGTTGTTATAGACCTGGTAATGTGGATGGTGGTGATAGTGAAATGTATATAAATTATACATTTTTGGTTGTTTTATAATAGAAATACAATTTTATTAATACAGACTAGTTTACAATAAAAACATTTATTCAACCCTACCAGTTTCGCTAGCAAACTGTCTGGCTTTTTCAAGACATTACCGAGATATCTTTTATTGTAAACTGGTCTGTATTAATAAAATTGTATTTCTAGGTGAAATATATAGTCAAATAAGCCAAGCAAATAAGAAAAGGGTGATCATTATGGGTGATTTTAATTATGGCAATATAGACTGGAATGATGAGATAGCAACTGGAAGTAAAGAAAATTAGTTTCTTGAGTTTTGGGGGGATAACTACCTCAGACAGTATGTAACAGAGGGCACACGAGGATTAAGGGTCTTGGATTTGGTCATCTCATCGGAGGATGTAATTATCAATGAGGTGTTAAATCATCCACCAATTGGTGAAAGTGACCATGAGGTGATTACCTGGGTGGTTGCCAGCAGTGCAAGGACCCCTGTGAAAAAAGGTTATATGTGGAACTACAAGGGGGGGGGGGTGATTATGAAGAGCTCAAGAGACAGCTTGCAGGTGTAGCATGGAATGAGGAGTTAGCTGGAAAAGAGATCAATGCAGCTTGGGGGATTTTCAAAAACTACTTAGTAGATGCAATGTCTAAATGTATACCATTGATGAGAAGGTTAAATAAGGTAGGTGTGAGATGGTTGAATAAAGAGATTAAGCATGCAATACAGAGAAAAAAGGCCTTGTGGAGGCAGCATAAGAGACGTGGAAGAAACCAATTTCATGAGGTCTACAAAGACCAGGCAAGGAGGGTGACTTGGTTGGTGAGAGTAGCTAATTAGAGGTATGAACAGTAGTTAGCTAATGAAGCCAAAAAGAATCCTAGGGAGTTCTTTTGATATGTAGCCAGCAAAAGAATGATTATGGAAGGATGACAGTGATTGGAGAAAATGGTATAAAGATGGCTGTTGCAGAATGTGTGGTGGAGATACTTAATGAGCAGTTCATAAAGATCTTTCAATCTTGTGAATGTGACTTCATGGAGAGATTAAGAGCAGTTGATGGTGGGGAAGAGAGACTGACTGTAAGTGAGCAAGAGGTGTTTGGGGAGTTGAGTAAACTAGACGTAAATAAGGCTGTGGGACTTGATAATATATCACCGCGTATTCTGAAGGAATGTGCCAGAGAGTTGACACCTGCCGTGACATATTTTTTTAATACGAGTCTTGCACTTGGTCAAGTTCCTAAGGAGTGGAAGGAGGGCAAGATTGTGCCACTTCATAAAGGAGGTGATCGAACTCAAGCATCAAACTATAGGCCTAATCTGTGTGTCAGGTGTTGTGGTTAAGTTGTTGGAGAAGCTTGTGAGAACTAGGATCCAGAGTTGGGTTGACAACAATGGTATAATCTTTTGGACAGCATGGATTTGCTAAAGGGAGGTCATGTTTTAGTAAACTACTTACTTATTACAATAAAGTGACTGCTTCCTTGGACAGAGGAGAAGGATACACAGTAATATACTTGGATTTCACAAAAGCTTTTGATAGAGTACCTCATGATAAGTTGACAGTCAAACTAGAGCAGATGGGGTTGGATATTAGATTAGTGCATTAGATTGGAGACTGGCTATCTGATAGGTATCAACAAGTTGTGTATGGGGTGCAATATCCAGGAAAAGGAAAGTCACTAGTGGAGTGCCTCAGGGATCTGTTTTAGGGCCATTACTATTTAACTTGTATATTAATTATATTGGCGAAGATTTGGATGGAGATATTCAGTTGTTTGCAGATGATGCAAAGTTGGGACGAACCATAAAGAGTAGTGAAGATGTTGTGGCCTTGCAAGAAGACTTGAATAAATTGAGTGATTGGGCAAGCAAATGGGATGTGAGTTCAATGTTGCAAGATGTAAAGTTTTAAAATTTGGAAAATAAAGATGGGATGCAGAATTTATGCTTGGTGAGAATATATCGTTGGAAGTAGAGGAAATAAGAGATCTGGGGGTGATAGTGGATAAGGATCTAAAATTTAGTGGACACATCGCCAAAATTGTGAAGACAACACAAAGACTTCTGGGAATGATGCGAGGACAATGACATGTAGAAGTAGGGAGATTCTTGTTCCATTGTATAAGGCTTTGATTAGGTCACACATGGACTATTGTGCCCAGATTTGGTCACCTGGTTTTCAGAAGGATGAAGAGATGTTGGAAATGGTCCAAAGGCAACTGACTAAGGTAGTTTCTGATGTAATTTGCAGAGTCTAGCCGAGAGAAGGAAGAGGGGAGATATGATAGAGACCTACAAGTTGGTAAGGGGTTGTTATAGAATCAATGGTGGAGAAGTTCAACAGAGAATAGTGGGAGATCAGGGGAGAACCAGAGGTCATCCCTGGAAACTGTATAAAGAGGGTGTGAGTAGGGGAGTGAGAGGCAGGTTTTTTCGTGCAGAGTTGTGATTGGAATGCCTTGCCTGAGAGTGTGGTGTCTGCAAGGAGTTTGAATGTGTTTAAGACACGGTATAATGAGATGTGTGTGAGATAAAACAACCTCCTAGATGCGTCTTTGACTCCATGAGGTCTTGTTTAATAATAATAATAATAAATGTACCATCTGCTCGCTAAAACTCGTTAACTACAAGTTGATCTAGAAGAGTCTTGTGACCAATTATTATTATACGTTCTGGATCTTCTGCCTTGGAATCATGAATAATCCATTTAGAGTATTTCTCTGGTATTTCAAAGTTTTTGTTATCTGGATTTGATGGAACATTTTCGATTGTTTTAGCTTTGGATCTATTTAATTGCCTCATCATGGAGCTCTTCTTCGGTAGGCACATATTTAATCCGTCTGATACAGTCACTAAATTGTTAGCTATAATTGCACAAGCCGTTGCACCTGGATTCGACATTTTTCTTTTCATTTGATTTGCAATTTGATGAGCTTTAGATTCAAAAGTCCTATTAACATGACAGTGTTCTGAAGACTCATGGATAATCTTGTTGTCTCTGGTATGGAGCAGCGATCGGCAACGTAAAGTTCTAAACTTTGCATAACGCCAATGAATAGTTCCGATAGTTGTTTCACGGTGACGAACAAACTTGAATCCTTTGTAAATTATAATTTGACCACCTTTATTACTAATGCTGTACTCAAAATCAGCCATGGGTAAATTAAAAATTAATTTTAAAAAATTAATCACGAAATTTATTAAATTGCACGTTATACACTAGAACTGAAGAATGTAAGACAAAAATTTACATATATACCTTCACCCAAACAATTCTTAAAAATTCCTGAGCAGTTCATGGTGATTAACAATTGTTGATTAATTAGAAGAAACACACGTATAAACCACAGTGAAAATTATTTAATTGTAAATATTTCATCCTAAGTATCTTAGGACATCATCAGTACAGTATTTAAACAAAAATTAGGAATAACATACAGTTAGGGCACATGATTACAATAGAATCTCATGAAAACGTGCATAACGTGCTAAAGTAGTACAAAAAAAACGTTAATTATTTAACACAGTTTTGTATGATAATTTCCCATTCTTTAGGAATAGTAAGACCGTCGTTGCGGTTTAGGTTTGGTCTGTGTAGTAGGGCTTCAAAACTTTCTTTGTATAAACGTTCATGGTTAAATAAAGATCTATGTAAAAGTTTAGCCTTTTCCCAATGGATCCTATGGTTTGGATTTTCAATTCCGTGTTGAGAGAGGCCAGATTTCTGTGGTTTAAGAAGGTGAATGTGGTCTTGATGTTCCGAGATGCGTTTCTGAACAGACCTACCTGTCTGTCCAAAGTAAGATAATTTGCATGAACATGGAATCTCATAAACACCAGGTAACATCAAGGGTGAGAATTTGTCCTTAGGAGAAGGTAATAAGTTGTAAATTTGGTTGATAGGTTTGTAAGTAGTGGCAAAATTGTATTTCTTCATAATTTTAGAAAGACGTTCTGAGATGCCTTTAACGTAAGGTATGGGAATCCTATGCACTTCTTCCTGTCTGGTTTGATGTATGCAGAAGTGACTGATGATTTTTTGAGTTGTTTTGGGATAGACTGTATCGGCTGTCCAACATACAAGTTATCAAGATTCTTATCTAACCTTCTCCGCCCTCACATAGGCCACTCAGTCTCTTCAATCAAAAATTGAAGTTTCACACAATGATTGTGTGAAATGAGTTTCACACAAAAATTAAAGACAATCAACTATCAAAAACTGACTTGTTAATCAGCTTCGACATTGTCTCCCTCTTCACTAACATTCCCCATAAAGAAACAATAGAATTACTAACTCAAAAATTTCCGTCTGATATAGTTGAATTGTTCAAGTTTGTTATTGCATCAGGTTACTTCACCTGGAAAGGTCAAATTTACAAGCAAGAGGAAGGAACAGCAATGGGATCTCCTTTATCACCAAACCTAGCAAATTTGTTTCTAGAACACCTTGAGGAAAAAATATTCACTTTTGAACCCAAACCAAAAATTTGGCTAAGATATGTTGATGACGTATTTGCAGTATGGAATCATCCTGAACCTGAATTACAACTGTTTCTAGATAAAATTAACCTTCTTCATCATCGCATCAACTTTACGTTAGAAAAAGAATCTCCACAGGGTATCTCTTTTTTGGATTTACACATCAAAAGGAAAGAAGACGGTTCCATCGCCACTTCTGTCTTTCGCAAGCCTACATTCTTAGGTCGCTACATTCACAATTCTTCAGCTTATCATCCATCTCAGAAATCTGGCATTATTAAATCACTAGTTTCCAGAGCACACAAATTCTGTTCCTCTGAAGAATCTTTAAACCAGGAATTAGAAGTTATCAAAAATACAGCCATCATTTGCCCATCTGACTAGCTTATTCAAATCCTCTTGCATGACTACCACATCTGCACTATTACTAATAACCCTTCACATCATCTGCAAACAACTGAACATCACACGCAATCCACTGACAAAGACATTGATATAAAGGTTAAACAATATAGTTCCCAGTACTGAGAGTTACCCAGTACTGAGGGTTACAAGTGGGGCCCTGTGGGACCCCACTTGTAACCCTCTGTCTCCTTGAAACTTCCTCTTTAATCACCGGTATCTCTGATACCTATCACACAGCCAATCCTGAATCCAGTTGACCAACCTGACATCCAAACCCATGTGCTGCAACTTAAATATCAGCTTATCATGTGGCACCCTGTCAAATGCCTTCGCTAAATCCAATAAAATGGCAGTATATGCCTTTCCCTCATCTACTGCTCTTGCAACTTCATTATAAAAGGCTAGCATATTACTAAAACAAGAGCGCACCTTCACAAATCCATGTTGACTTTCACAGATAACATTACCCTCATCTGCCCAATGTTGTATACGGTCCCTAACTAATTTCTCCAATATCTTAACAACTACTGATGACACACAAACTGGCCTAATTAGACACTTCCAGTCTGCTACCGCCCTTATGCAATGGCACTATCTTACCTTCCTTCCATTCCCTGGGTACCTTTCCTGTAGCTAGACTTTCATTGAAAACATAGGTTCAAAGGAGCTGTCAGTTCCACAGCACATTCTCTCAAAACTCGTGGTGAAATACCATCCAGTCCCACAGCTTTGCTGACATCCAGAGTACTCAGTATTATGAACACGTTCTCCTCCTGCACCTCTAAACCTTGAACCTGCCCTATCCCTCTAGTATTAAAATTTACTCCTCCAGGATGAAATACACCAATAAGGTGTTTATTGAACAATTCCACTATGTCCTCTGCATCAGTCACTCTATTCCCATATTAATCCCACAATGTCATTCTTCGACAATCATTTCTCCTCCTACTGGCCACATAGCTAAAAAATTCCCTTGAATTTTCTTTGGATCTTAGGGCCAATCTCTTCTCATATTCCAGTTTCACCTTCCTTACCATACTAGTCACTCTCCTGGCCTGTCTTATATTCTTCATGCATCTACTCTTCATCTGTCTCCTTGTATCTCTTCCATAGCCTCTTTTTCACATGCAGCTCCTGCTTAATAGTGTTTGTCATCCACTTTACACCAAATTGTGTCCATGTTTACACTTGGATAAAGGATGAAACCAAAAATATAATTTCTCGGCATCTTTAATTTATAACGTAACCAAGTGGGAAAACTTTCAACATTCCCATGCTAACTTAAATGTTTCTATCATACTGCCTTTTTTTCCTTCTATCGACTAGACTATGTAATTTACATTCCTCTAACCTCTCTCTATAGCCAACATTCCAGAATCCTGATACTGTCTTTGTCACTCATTTCTGGATCTTCTCCACTGTTTCCACATCACAATGAAAACTAGATGACTGAATTCGAGCACAAGAGTCCAAGTTTGGTCTGATGAGTTCTTTATACTGCGGTACTATCACCTTCTTATACTGCCATGCCAGTGTACTGTTTCTTTTCATCATCCTAACGCTCCCTTTTATTCACAACTGTTCTGATAGAGTTCCATTTACTCACATATCTGCAATGTAAAAAAAAAAAAAAAAATCTATTCCTGACACCCATCTTCAACACACTCTTACACAACTTCAAGGGATTGTCTATAGTTCTTCCCTTCTCACTTTCTACTCTTTTTATTATCCTCTTTGTATTATTATTATTACACCGTATATGGAGTCTGCCAACTCCTCATGGAATGTTCATTCAGATGACAACATTTTTATCATACTGAATCTTAAACTCCTTAACACTCCATGCATTAACAACATATTCCTGTAATGCCATTATCTGATGTGATGTCTTCACAACTTGTGCAATGTGGCCCGTGAATTTCAGGTTCTTGTCCACCACCACTCCCAGATCTCTCATTTCCTCTACCTACTTTAAAGTTTCCCCCAAGTATATACAGCAATCCCTCGATTAATGCACCCCCGATTAGTGCGTTTTTGATTAGTGCATCATTTTTTTTCAATACCCAAATTCAATTAGTGCGCCTCTAAAATTTGATTACTGCGCCTAAATACATCTTAAAAATAAATGTTACAGATTTTAAACATTTTTGATGTATACATTTTTTATGGCTAACTATTTTAAAAAACCACTCACCGGGATGAAATAATTTAGTTATCGATTTAAAACATTTCACAAAGTGAATTTTAATGCCGTACTACACTATTTCTATGTACACTATGTTCCAAATTTACCGTCAAAATTTATAAATTTATATCGTCTGCTTTACATAGCATTTTGCTGATCATATCTCGTGCAATTGTTTTCCTTACTTTTTTTATTTTAAATTATTTTCCTAACCTTTAATCATGAGTAAAAGAATTAGTGAGCAAAAAATAGAAGTGTAAAAATGATTCCAAAAGTAATCTGATTGGAAGAAAAACTTGAAATAATAAAGAAAAATGAACAAGGCGAGTCCAGAGCAAAGATAGGACAAGAACACAAAAATGGGTGAATCAACTGCTGAATACAAAGAGAAAGGTAAGACTGCTTCAAGTTCATCATGCATGTACTTGAAATAATCAAAGTATTATAATGATTGAATTAGAGAGACTTCTTTTTACATGAATCGAAGATTGTAACCAAAAACAGATCCCGCTAAACACTGGCCTTATTAAATCAGAAGCATTGTCTGTTTGTCACCTGGAAAGAAAGGACTATCAATGATGGAAAAGAAGAAGAATTCCATGTTAGTACTGGATGATTTGAGCATTTCAAAAAGAGAAATAGCCTACATAATGTTCTAATCACAGACAAAGCTGCAAGTGCAGATAAGGATATATCCAGAGATTTTGAAGAAAATTGTGTAAGAAGGGGACTATTGTGATCAACAAATATTTAATGTCAATGAAACCAGTCTTTTTTTTGGAAGCGAATGCCTTCCACGACTTTTCTAGTCAAATCAGAGAAATCTCAGCCCAGTGAAAAGCCCAGAGAAATCTCGGCCCTTTATAAAGTCGCAAAGTCGAATGAAATTACATGCCTTCCATTTGGAAGCACATTCTTCCACATTATGCAAATGATTTTAGAGGCTTTTCAAATGAATCTAAGTTAATTAAATCTCACTGTGAGAAGTTGAGTGATTCCGACCTGCTAAATGTAGATGCACAGCAGGAAGATCCATCCTGAAGAATATGAAGAAAATTTAATCACAATTAAATGTTTAATCACAATGAAAGACAAGCCCAAAGATTTTTCACAGAAGCAATTTGAAAATAGTTTTCGTACAATCAACGTTTTTAAGCAGCAATGCTTAGAGGCTGACCCTGATGAAGAGAGAACCAGTAAAATTTGCAGAAGAGGCAATAGGGCCATACCGTGAGTTGTATAAAAAAAAAAGAAACAGAATGTCCACCAAACTACGTTAGCTCAATTCTTTGTTAAGAAGCAGAATAACAAATTTATATTCTGAATATGTTTTATTGTCTTTCTGCTTCATGGTTTTCCTTTAACTAGGCCCTGAGACATACCCTAATTCTTTTATAAAAAAAATCAAGGTTCAAAAAAGAAATTTGTGGAACAAATTATACATTTTCCCATAGGTTATTATATTCGATTAATCGAGAGGTTATTAATCGAGAGATTGCTGTACTTTGCATTCCATCGTTGCTTACCAAATTTCAAAACTCGACACTTTGCCACATTGAACCAACAGTTTCGCTAACCTGTCCATTCATTCAATATTTCTAATCAAGTCCTCCTGTGAGTCCAAAACATCTGCTTAACTTTGCACTGCTCTACCCCAACTTTGCATCATCTGCAAAGAGCTGCATATCACTAGTTAAACTGATCCTGATATCATTAACATACAACTTGAACAACAGTTGTCCCAAATCTGACTCCTGCAGTAGACCACTAGTGAACCTTCCTCTTTGGTACTACACCCCCAATATACAACTTTCTGATACCTATCAGAAATCACTAATCCAACTCAGAGGCCTGTTATCCAATCCCATCTGTTTCAATTTATTTAACAATTTGTCATGTGGAAGTCTATCAAAAGCTTTTGCAAAATCTAAGTACACATACAGTATATGCATTTCCCCTGTCCAAGGTATTGTCGCCTTGTTGTAGTACATGTTGATCTCCCTTCAACAAACTATGCTGATAACCACAGAGAATACTGCTCTTTTTCAATCCATTTCTGCAACCTACTTCTCACTAATCTCTCTCTCTCTCTCTCTCTTTCTCTCTAGTACCTTCACCACAACTCCAGATATACACATTGACCTATAATTTGAAGCCAGAGCCATATCTCCACCATTATGCAGAGGAACAATTTTACCTTCTTTCCATTCCTTTGGAACCTGTGCTGTTGTAAGATTCTAATTAAACAAGCATACCAATACTACTGCTAATTCCATGCCACATTCCCTTAAGATCTGTGGTGATATATCAACAAATCCCATCGGATTATTGACATCAAGGTTATTTATTTCCCCGAATACCTCCTGCTCACTCACAATTAAGTTATGCTCTCCTATGTTCTCTACTCCTTAAGTTCCTCATGATTCTGCTCTGATCATGAATACCCTTATAAACTGATCACTGAATACCTCAACAATGTTTTTGACAGTAGTTACCATTCTAATATTTTCATCCATTAACATCATTTAACAACATGTTTTAATAAGGAAATACCGTGAGTAGACATATGAATTAAAAATTATAATAACAGAATTAACTCATGTAAAATATTATTTATTAGTATAATTTTTTCCTGAGTATCACCGGCATCCTCAGTACATTTATAAAGCTAATTAAACAATAATTGACAATTCCAAAAGGCACCACCTAAGTAGCTAATGTAAGATAACTAAAAAGGTTATTCTCTAACTATGGAATATCCATACGCTGCTATACTGGAGTCACTTGTCACCTCTTTTACCCTTTTTTCTTTCATTCTATTCTTTTACATGCTTTCATTAGTTTCCACTAAACATTTCATATCACTCTGCCTATTCCTCACTTCATTTTTCATTTTCAACACCTGTATTCTTGCATTCTTTCACTTCCTTAGTTTCACTAGCTTTCGTTTTATTTCCATTTCTTTCATTTATGCCATCTTTTATCTTTTCAGTCTGTTTTGCAATCATTGCCTCATGGTCTAATAATATATCACACTTCCTACAAATCTATATTTTCCCTCATCTCCCATCCACTATCTCCGCAAACACACCCCTTATACTCCTACATGCATACATATTACACTCACGACATCATATAATTCCAAAAAAGTATATTTCATTAATGCCACTTGATTTTTGTATCACTTGCCTAGTTGCACCAGTCAATGCCAGCATACCGCCCTTGTGTTCTGTTTACTAAATAATAAAGCTAACAATTTAAAAAATCATGCCAAAAATCATGCAGACACACTTCATTCTCAAAAATAAATAGTACAACACTAAAATTCGAGAACTATTGCCAATTATTACTCAAAATATACTTATTTTTTCCAGAGCTCCTTACCAATGCTACACATCTTATGATCTCTCGTATCCTTCTTATATCCAGCATGATAAAATGAAGCCCAATTATAGATTAAAAGCTACATTATTATATGCTATGCATTATGTAAAGGACCACCACCCAGCAATATTTGACCTTTCTAGAACTAGCTATAATCCAGATAGGTGTCATACCAATAATGTGTGACACCTTTTGACTACTTGTATACAGGAAATATATGACTTATGCATTACTTCAACCTTGGTGTCTCTTCTTGGTCTGGCTCCCACTGATGAAATTTGAATAATGTTTATCTTTGCCTCACTGAGTAGAACCACTAATGAGAGTTTGATGAGTTTAGGACCATTTGAGTCACTCAGCGAGAGTTTGAGTGATCTTGTATATCTCTCACAGTTGAAACCAATCTGGGTATTGGCCCTTCCCATAATACATACCATTATACATGCCTGTAAGTATACGTGCCTTGCATTATCTGATATTAAGGCAACTGATGTGAAATCATTAGTCTCAATATACAAGTTGCCCAGTTATGAAGTTACTTCATGCACAAACTTTTACACTTAGATAAAGGATGAAACTAAGAATATTATTTCTTGGAAACTTTAACTTATTATAGTGATGATGTGATGTGCAGCATTTGCTACATTGAAATATGCTCTCTAAACTTCCTTCTGCAGTCAACTATCACTTCTGAATGGCAAATCTCATCCACTTCCCATAGTATAATTCTATCAATGTCATACACAGCATTATCTTTGCACTCCAAAATGCAACCTTACACCACTTATTAAAACTATGAACACACTCATTTGTCCAAGCTAAAAGTCTATTAATATCTTCCTGACGAGAATTAAATTGGCAATGTTCTTATAATTCTCCCCAACTTGACATTATCAGCAAACAACCAAAGATATCAGTCAGTTCACATGAATTACCATTAACAAATAAACTAAACAGCATGGGCCCAAGTACAGAATCTGGGTACACACACTTTTTTTTTTTTTTGAGACACCACTCCATCAAACACAACTCTCTAGTATTCAGAGAGCCACTTTCCAATCCATTTAACCAATTTGCTATCCATTTCTATCCTCTGCAGTTTGTACACCAATCTATCATTAGGTAATTATCAAATGCCTTTAGAAAGTCCATGAATATCACAGTATATGAACCTCCTTATCTAGCACATTCCTCACCATATAAAATGCAAATACACAGATAGCTTTTTAGCAATCGCAAGATCTACACATTACAAACCCATTCTGACCACCATAGAGAATCTTATGTCCATCCTTGTTTTTCCTAACCAACATAGAATCCTATGTTGGTTGTGACATCTCTTCTAAAACCATGATTGTGGAATGATACTATTTTACCTTTTTTTCACTCTCTTTAGGAACCTCATTTCCAGTAGGCTTACATAAATCCTGGTAATGTTAGTAGAAAAATTTCTCTGTAATTATCACATTCAACTATATTCCCTTTTTTATAGATGGCAACTATTGACAGCTCTACTCCAATCATTGGGAATAGGACCTTCTGTCAGCCTCTCTGAATTATGCAAAACTTTTATATCGCTATATTTTAACATTCTGGAAAGATATCATCTGCTCCATTATAAGCTTCTTCAATAGCCTCCAGAACATTTCCTATCTTCCTAATATTTATTTTCTATATTTTTACAAAAGTCTTCCTATGATTATATTTAGCTACTCTTACACATAATTCAGCCCTTATATTTTTCTCTATATTCTTTTAGGGCATCTGCCGAATGATTTGCTAAGAACTTTCAGTAAGCTTACTTCTTTTCCAGGACTACTTCTTTAACTTCCTGTGCCCACCATGGCATTCTTATTTTTCTACCCTTGCAGACAACTTTGCCACATGTCTCTTTAGTGAATCAACTTCTGGGACTCCAAGGTTTGGTTCTTGTTTTCAGACTGTTTGATTCATTCTTCAATAATGTTTGTATAGCTGATTTCAATTTCAGTTTACCTGTTAAAGCTGCTTAACTTTATTATTATTATTATATTTAGCATATCCGCTCTCCAGCCAAAAGGCTGTGGGTTCGAATCCCATCTTGGGCATGGATGTTTGTGATTGTCTGTGAAAATACTAGAGGTGGTGGTAGGCAATAAATGGCGCTGGTGTAGATGATGACGGAGAGATGTAGAGTAGATGCTCTCCCTCGATGAGTCTTAGGACTCCCTGGAGGTGTCGTGTAATAATAATAATAATAATAATAATTATTATTATTATGGGTATCTCCATGGAGTCAGTAGACTCATCGCGGGAGACCCAAACTATCAAAACAATATCTATGATATCTCTTCTTGAATTCATTTACAGACGAAGAACTCACAACTAAGTCTGGCAATGAATTCCACTCATTCACCACCATCCAGGTAAAAAACCTCCTTCTCACACCCTTGTTAACCACACTTTTGTTTAATTTCCAGGTATGACCTCATGTTCTTCCATCACTATCACACAGCTGAAACATTTCCCATACATAAATCTTATAAACACCTTTTAATAATTTAAATGTCTCTATCATATCCCCTCTTCTCTGCCTATCAACCAACCTCTGCAATCCACAAACACTCTATCAATGTAGGGAGCATTTTTTACATCACTCACCAACTTAGTCACTCTTCTCTGAACCCTCTCCACAACCTCGTGATCTCCAAGATCTCATCAATCTCTTGGAGCACCGTTCCGTCAATGTAGTACACAGCCGGTAATCTTTTAATTCCAAAATGCATAACCTTACACTTTTCCACGTTGAACTGGCATCCATTATCTTTTGCCCATTTTGCCAGCTTATTTAAATCATCCTGCAAATTCCCAACATCAGCTTGATTTTTTATTTCGCTTCCCAACTTTGCATCATCAGCAAACAACTGAATATCTCCCTCCTCAAGCCATTTCCTATATCATTTATGTACAAATTAAACAACAATGGCCCAAGCACAGAGTGCTGAGGCACATCACTGGTCACCTGCCTCATCCTGGACTCTGCTCCTCCATACACCACCTTCTGGTATCTTTCCCTGAGCCATTCTCCTATCCATATCACCAGTTTAGTATCCATTCCCATCTGCTTCAATTTGCGTATCAGTGTTCCATGGGGTATCCTGTCAAAAAGCCTTAGCAAAATCCAGAAGTACCACCGTGCCATTTCCTTTGTCCAACTCAGATGTCATTCTATTATAAAAAGTTAATAGATTGTAAAGGCAGGATCTACATTTAATAAAACCATGTTGACCTCTATAGAGTATCATATCCTGATCTACCCATTCTTGAATTATGTCTTTAACCAACTTTTCCAATACTTTTACCACCACTCCCAGATGTGATTGGTCTGTAATTAACCACCGCAGTTTTAGAGCCACCCTTATGCAAAGGAACTACTTTGCCTTCCTTCCACTCCCTAGGGCAGTGGCGCATCCAGAGGGGGGGGGGGGGGCAAGGGGCCCGGGCATCCCCAAAGAAAAGGTAAAAACACTAGAAAAATTTCCAAAAATCTTTTCCTAATTAAAATTCATTTTTTTATTTATGTTGTGTGCTACTTATGAATTAGCGATCACTGCAGATGCTCAGTTATAGGTCGTATGCGATGTGTGGTGTGTGTATTTGCAAAACGTCTACTCAACTTCCCCCCCCCAAAGGTTAAATCCTGAGCGCTCGGCCCCCTCCAAGATTAAATCCTGAGTGCGCCACTGCCCTAGGGCCATACCAAAGTTCAAATTTAAGTTAAATAACCAAGTAAGAGGCATTGACAATTCTTTTGCACAGTCACGCAACACCCGAGCTGATATTCCACCTAAACCTACAGCAGTGTTTGCATTTAAATTTTGCAATATATTAAATACCTTTGATTTCTTACCTCAATTCTCACATTAGTTATTGCTACAGGTGCAGAGATATCCTCACTTGGGTGATAGACTTTTGAAAAGTGATCACACAGTAACTCAACTATTACATCTGATTTGTCAACTTAATACCATTAGCACCCACTAAAGTTATCCTTCCGAAGTCATTCCTCCTTTTACTTGCCACACAGCGGAAGAACTCTTTGGAATTACCCTTGATCTCATTGGCTAAGGTCTTCTCATAATCTGATTTATCCTTTCCTACTATGCTGTTAACCTTCCTAGCTTGAACTTTGCACTGCTCATGGGTGTAGTGATCGTCTTTCTCCTTGTACATTCTCCATAACATTTTCTTTTTTTGCAGATCAAGCTTGATACTACTGCTCATCTATCTAACGCCTACCTTGTTTGTCTTCCTGACCATGGGGACACAATCTGATATTGCTTACCTCAGATATCCGCTGATTTTATCCCAATGCACTGCTAACATCTTTCCCCTGCAATATGTTCTGCCATGGGATGGCTGCAAGCTCATTCTGAAGCTTGTTATAATTGCCTAACCTGTAGTCCGTATGTACCCCTTCTTAACAGAAAAATCCACAGATTTTGCAACCTCCCAAGTCAATACCGCATGATCGCTCTCTCACCAATTGGAGGTAACGAGGACACCTTACTTATGCATATATCCTCTGAACCAATGACCAGGTCCAACACTTTTTCTTAACAGAAAAATCCACAGATTTTGCAACCTCCCAAGTCAATACCGCATGATCGCTCTCACCAATTGGAGGTAACGAGGACACCTTACTTATGCATATATCCTCTGAACCAATGACCAGGTCCAACACTCTCACACCAGATGTCCCTTCAGTTATGTGCTGTTTCAAGTAATTATCTCACAGAAGATGTATGAACTCCATTTCCTTTTTGCCATGTGATATTTCCTCCTTCCAATTGTTATCACCATAATTAAAATCCCCCATAATAATCACTAACCTGCACTCATTGCACTAATTTGCTGATGCATGAATTCAATATCCCACCCTGTACTCCCTGGCCTATAGCAGCATCCAACTGTATATTTGGTTGCATTGGTCACTATTTCGCACCAGACCGCCTCAAATGAACTCTCATTTACATATCTATCATCTTGATATACTACTTTCTTTGGCTGCAACATCAGCCATTATCAACAGTATTCCTCCCCCTGTTCTATCTTCTCTATCCTCCCTGAAAATATACTGTACACATCACATTCAATTCCAGTGACCACATCTTCTGCTGACAGCCAAGTTTCACTAATGCCTACAAGTTTTGGTGAGATTGCACTGACTAATGCCAAAAATTCTTCTCTCTTATTTCGAATGCTTCTTGCATTGGTATACAAAAATTGCAGATTCCCTCTAGGTCTTGTACTGGCTTTAGAACTGATATACAAGTCACTAATTTCAGTAGTCCCATTTTTATTCACAGTTAATTCACAGACATCAGTAGTCCCAATTTATTCTGCGAATAATGATTAATAAATATACAATCACTGCTAAAGTTTCTCTCTCTTACACTCAACCTTTTCAATATTAGTTTCCCTGCCCAATTACTTCAGCTTTTTCAGAAAACAGTAACTTCTTCAATCGCTTATGACCTTCCATGTTCAGATGCAACTCATCTCTAGCATACAACTGTCTTTTTCCTTCAAACACACTCCAGACATCAACAAATTCCAGGCCTCTTTTTTTGCACATTCTTGCAATCATATCATTCATTATCATCAGTTGTCTACTTAACTTGTAATTGTCAAAATGAGACAGCACACACACTATTCTCCCATTGACACTTTTCTTCTTCACAATATCTAACAATGTTCTTAAATCTTTTGCTACCCGATTTATACTACCACTCAGGTCATCTGTACCCACCATAACTATCATCTTGTCTGCATCATGCCCTCTCTTTATTGCTAAAGACACTCTCTATTGTCCCACTAGCCAAGCACTCCTTAGGCATACTGCTCTCCATACCCATAATCATAGAATCACCATATATTTTACCACTCTTAACTTCATTCACGTCCAAACAAATGTCAGTCATGGCCTCATTTTCTATGCTATTCAGCATGACTCTCCCAGTTTCATCACGCAACGCTCTTTTACTTACACCCACCCCTCACTCCCATGACATCTCGTTTCTTCTAGACCTCTTGTGCTTTAGTTTTGTTGACTCCCAATCACTCCCATAATATTTATTACTTCATCATTCACCCATACTTAATCCTGTTCTAATTACTTCAGCTAAAGTGATCTCTATAGTCCTACTTTCTCTGTTCAACTGGAAGTTAACTCAGTTTAACTTCCAGTACCTCTTTACTGAGCACTTCCAATTCCTCTTGCAGAAGATGTAGGTCACTTTTCATTTTCATGAACTCACACCGAAGTTCTTCCACTATGGTACCGATGTCTTCTTCCATTCGTAAATGCTCCAGCCTATCCCGACACTTCTCACATACATCGACATTTTCATTCTTCTCATTTAGCCACACCATTCAAAGATCCTTCACATTCTTCAGCGCATACATGTAGCAGTTTCCGCAACGCATCCATTGAGAAAAATCTAACGCTGAGCCAGGTTTTCGTGTAGAAGTCCTACGTGCTGCTGATGTACGCTTCTTGTTGAATGCCATCTTTAGACGCTGAAGTAGTGAATCAAACAGCAGTGAAAACACAATATATATAAAACAGAGATTCAAACAATGACACCACTGAAGGACACTTGTATCTAACCGATGCACAACTGCATACAGTTTGAGAAAAAAAGCCACACTATACTTAAATTTAGAAACACCTTTTCTAGCCTAACTGAACACGACCGCCACATTCACCAACGACACTAGCGCCCTTGATTTAAAAAAGAATTAAAGCGAACTTTAATTCTTTTTAAAATATTATAAATATTGTTCTTTTCAATGTGATACTGATTTTTATCCTATTTAAAACTAAGTGATGGTCACTTCCAATTTCGGATCCTCTGTACACTATTGTACAAGGGTGGTGTAAAACGTTCTTTGCCTAACAATGAAAAAACAAATTTATAATTTCAAAATTATTTTTATTTTTCAACATAATCTCCTTTTAGACTAATACATTTATTCCGGCAATGCTCCAGGGCCATTATCCCATCCCTGTAGTGGTTCTCAGTGAGAACTGCAATCACCTCTTCATTTGAAGAAAAATGCTGACCAGCGAGGAAGAGTTTTAGTTTTGGGAAGAGACAGAAGTCAGAGGAAGCCAAATCTGGGGAATAGGGTGGATGTTCCAACAATTCATAGTGCAGATCCCTTAATTTTCACATTGCCAAATCACCTTTGTGGGCAGGTGCACTGTCCTGATGAAAGATGATTTTTTCTTCGGCAAACCAGGTATTTTCCAACGAATTTTTTTGTCTAGTCTGGTTAAAATATTGGAATAATATTCCATGGTTATTGATTTATCCTTTTCAAGATAATAAACAAAATGTCTTTAGCATCCCAAAACACTAATGCCATGACCTTTCCTGCCGATGGAATCGACTTTGTCTTCTTTCGCATTGAACAACTGGCTTCTGTCCGACTGCTGTTTGGATTCAGTGTATAATGGTGAATCCAAGTCTCATCCATAGTAATAAATCGACACACAAGATCAGTTTTATTCTTGTTAAAATGATCCGAGTACTGTTCAGAGATTTTCATGTGAGTGCGTTTTTGATCTGCTGTGAGCAAATCCCGTCTTGTGCAAAGCTTTTTCATTTGCAATTCTTCCTGCAAAATATATCCAACATGCTCTTTTGAAATGCCTATAGTCTCAGGAATTTCATGCACTTTGACTCGCCGATCATCCAATATAATATTATTATTATTATTCAAGCCTCCATGGAGGCTTGAATAATAATAATAATGTTTGACTCAGCCATGGAGTCAAAAGACCCATCGTAGGGCCTTCCTAAGAAACACAAAGTCTATTAAGACTCATCGAGGGGAGGACCTTCTAAGAAACACAAATTCTATCATACCACTCCTTAAACTCATTGACTGTTTCTCGCTCTCACCACTCCATAAGGCAATGCATTCCAGGGTTCAACCACCCTCCATGCAAAGAAACCACTCCTCACCCTCTTGTTCACAGTTTCCTATTGTAACTTCCAGGGATGGCCTCTTGTCATCACTCATTCCTGCTGTTCAACCAAGCAAAAGAACTCCCCAGTGTCAACCCCATAGCCACCTCTCAACAATTTAAAAGTCTGAATCGTATCACCTCTCCTTCTTCTATCCAAACTTTGCAGTCCACATTCCTTCAGCCGATCCTCATAACTATCATTATACAGTCCTGAAACCATCTTTGTTATCTGCCTTTGTACCCTTTCCACAGTTAATTTATCCCCTTCAAATCCTGGAGACCAAATCTAAGAACAATAGTCCAAGTATGGTCTGATCAGGGTCTTATACAACAGAATGATAACTGTTTCATCTCTGCAGGTCAGCATCCTTCTCATTATTGCAGCAATCCTCTGTGTTACCTTCATCACCTTTGCAATATGCCCCCTAAATTTCAGGTTTCTATCAATCATCAACCCCCAGATCTCTTTTCTCTCCTACTTCCTCCCGTATAACTCCTCCCATAGAGTATAGTGTCCCATCGATGT
This sequence comes from Typopeltis vanoorti, assembly GCF_054136105.1. NCBI lineage: Eukaryota > Metazoa > Arthropoda > Arachnida > Uropygi > Thelyphonidae > Typopeltis > Typopeltis vanoorti. The sequence continues at coordinate 2,293,106 of NC_143555.1, read as the reverse complement.
TTCCCAAACCTCAAGACCTTACATTTTGCTGCATTAAACCGACACCCCATTCATTTGCCCATCTATCTAACTTATTATTGAAATCCTCTTGCAGGGTTGCAGCATCTGCACTATTACTAATAATCCTTCCCAGCTTCGCATCATCTGCAAACAACTGAATATCCACTTGCAATCCACTGACAATGTCATTGATATAAAGGTTAAATATAGGTCCCAGTACTGAACCCTGTGGGACCCAACTTGTAACCCTCTGCTTCCTTGAAACTGCCCCACCATACGCAACTCTCTGATACCTATCGGATAGCCAATCCTGAATCCAATCGACCAATCTGACATCCAGACCCATGTGCTGAAACTTAAATATCAGCTTATCATGTGGCACCCTGTGAAATGCTTTCGCTAAGTCTAAGAAAATGGCAGTATATGCCTTTCCCTCGTCTAATGCTCTTGTAACTTTATCATAAAAGGCTAGCATATTGCTAAAACAAGAGCACCTCTTCACAAATCCATGTTAATTCTCACAGATAACATTACCCTCATCTGCCCAATGCTGTATACGGTCCTTCACTACTTTCTCCAATATCTTACTAACATGACACACAAACTGGCCTATAATTAGACACTTCCGGTCTGCTACTGCCCTTATGCAATGGCACTGTCTTATCTTCCTTCCATTCCATGGGCACCTTTCCTGCAGCCAGACTTTCATTGAAAAGCCAGGTCAAAGGCACTGTCAGTTCCCTAGCACATTCTCTCAAAACTCATGGAAATACCATCCAGTCTCACAGCTTTACTGACATCCAGAGTACACAATATTTGAAACACACTCTTCTCCTGTACCTCTAAACCTTGAACCTGCCCTATCCCTCTAGCATTAAAACTGACTCCTCCAGGATGAAATACTCCAATAAAGTGTTCATTGAACAATTCAACTATATCCTCTGCATCAGTCACTCTATTCCCATTTTTATCCCACAATATCTTTCTTCCACAGTCATTTCTCCTCCTACTGGTCACATATCTAAAAAATTCCCTTGGATTTTGTTTGGCTCTTAGGGCCATCTCCTCTCATATTCCAGTTTCGTCTTCCAAACCATACCAATCACTCTTCTGGCCTGTGTCTTCTACTCATCACCTGTCTCCTTATATCGCTTCCAAAGATATAATTCCTGTTTAATATTGTTTGTCATCCACTTTACTCCAAATTGTGTCCTCTTGTTCACTCGTGGTATATAACTTACCATTGCTGCTAACAAATATTCTTTCATAATTTCCCACGCACTAACAATATCCCGGCCTTCCAATTCCTCCCTCCATGAAACCTCCCCAAGTTGACATCTTAGTATATTATAATCACCTGCCTTATAATTTCACATACGTTCCAGTCTCTTTGATGCTCCTGCATGTCTATTCATTTTCCAAGTCAAAACCATATGGTCACTGTTTCCAGATGGTGGGAAAGATGTCATCTCAGTTATTATCAACTCATCTGATGCTATAACCAAATCCAAAACTCTTGAACCTCTTGTTCCCTCTATTACGTATTGCCTAAGACATTTGTCCCTCAAGAATTCTAGAAATTCCATTCCCTTATTGCTACATGCATCTTCCTCCCCGATTTATACTACTGTAGTTAAAATCTCCCATAACAATCATTCTTCTTGTACATGCCAAACTTACCTGTCTAAACATTTCCTGGTCCCCACCCTCTGTGCTCCTGGGTCTGTAGCAACACCCCACTAAATATCCTGTCTTGCCCACCTCTACTTCATACCATTTGCTTTCAAAATCATTAATGTCACTGCCTTCCAAAGTCTCCACTCTTAGAGGACATAGGTTGTCACTTATCATAAGCAGTACTCCACCGCCACGCTTTCCCTTCCTATCCTGCCGAAAAATGCTGTACCCAGCGACTTCTATTCCTGTCATTATATTCTCTTATGTCAACCACGTATTAGTGATCCCAATAATTTTTGGCGAGGCTGATGCTATCTGCGCCACCAATTCCTTTCCCTTATTCCGGATACTCCTGGCATTAGTATAAAGCATATACATGCCATTGTTTCTATACCCAGCATTATCCCCTCTAGACTCAAGTGGGCTCAGTGTTATCTGATGTCGTCCCCCTTCTCCCAAGTACCTATTCCCACAAGAGGCCAGCCACTACCATCCTCCCTGGGACACACACTTGTTCAGAACAACAATCTCTCCAGATGCTTACGTCTTTCCTCATTCAAATGTAAGCGGTCTCTCGCATACAATTCCTCTCTGTCCTCAAACGCACTCCAAGCATCCACATATTCCAGTTCTCACTTGTCACACATTCTAGCTATTATGTCATTCAATATTGCTGCTCTTCTGCTCAGCTCATCATTATCATACCTAGGCAACACACACATTATCTTTCTTTCCTCTCTGTGTCTTCTTTCGTACCACCTCAAGCAAGAATCTCATATCTCTCGCTGCCCTATTTATACCACCACTCAAGTCATTTGTTCCCACCATCACAATTATCTCATCCACCCTTTCACCCTCTTAACTGCAAAAGCCACACTTTCTATCATTCCTCCTGGCAAACACTCCTCGCGCATGCTATCTTGAACACCACGGATCATTGAGTCCCCATACATTATACCTCTTACCATTCCCCCTCTCCTATTGTTTCCATTTTCTCCTCTTCTATCATTCCCATACCTCTCTCTCATTCCCTCTCTCCTACTGTTTCCATTTTCTCCTCTTCTAGCACTCCCATACCTCTCTCTCATTCCGTCTCTCCTACTGTTTCCATTTTCTCCTCTTCTAGCACTCCCATACCTCTCTCCATTCTGTCACTCCTACTGTTTCCATTCTCTCCTCTTCTGGTGTTTCCATACCACTCTCTCATTCCCTCTCTTCTACTGTTTCCATTCTCTCCATTTCCACATCCAATTCCATTCTCTCCTCTTTTATCATTCCCAAATTTATCTCCTCTCCTATCATTTCCAAAACTCTCTCTCTCTCTCCCCTACTCCTATTTGCCTTGCATTTATCTCTTCCATTCTCCTAATCTCATCTTTCTCCCAAGACATTCCACCTCCTCTTTCAGCTCCTCTATCTCCCTCTGCAGGTCAGTCACTCTTAATCGAAGTTCACTCTCCCAAACAAAACCATCTCCTAAACTTTCACTCATGCCTTCTACACTATCAACTATTATTTTCTCATTCATATTTGTTTCTTCATTCTCTCCTACCACACTGCTCGTCTTCCTGTGTTCATTTCCTGTTCCTGGAGCAACAAGGTCAGTTATTGAGATATCTACTGTATTTATTTCCTCCTACTGCCTGCACTTTATGCACACATGCACCCCCCCCTCTCTCACAAGCCAGTTATCCAATTCCCGAGACACATACATACCGCAAATACTGCATGCCACAAGCTCCCTTATTATATTGCTTATAAAAGATTTCTTAAATGGCAGAGGACTGGGTGACACGCCATTTGTGACTGCAACTGAATCCGCCATCATTCGTTACTGCCGAGGGACTACTAGCATAACCGTTAATTATTTAAAATTGGTCGCTAATTATTAGGGAGTATAAATAAATAAGTAAAGCACAAACAAGTAAAAGCAAAACAAAACATTAAGTACACTAAATAAAAACTAAATACAGGAATGGAAACTTAACTTCGTCTTGTCTTCCACCGTTATGAATCCGACCCTGTCTTCTCGGTAACCAAAATACACAATATCGCAACAACAACTAACTTCAAAAAACAACCACTGAAGTACACTCGCATTCCAGAGAAACAATTTAGCACTCAAAAACGTAGAAATACGGACTATTCACCAATTAAAAAATCACTTTCTTCAGCACAGCTCAAATTCACCACCACGTGCACTTGATCAATGATTTCTGGTGTTGTTACACTTTTTTGGACATCCTTCACGTGGATCATCTTCAAGGCAATGTTTAAACTCGGCAGCCCATTTCTTAATTGTCAAAAACGAAGGAGAATAGTGCCCATAAAATTTTATGAATTTCGAATGAATTTCTTTTGGTGTTAAACCTTCTTTTACAAAGAATTTTATAACCGCATGATATTCAATTTTATCCATTTCAAGGGATACAGACAACACTTTTGCTTAAGAAAGCTGTATAAAACAAACTACTTGATTGAAAGACTTGCAATTTCACATGGATGCTTATGACAGATGTACCAACTTAGAAAAAAAAATCATGCTGATAGTGTTGCCATCTGTGGTTGAGTCTGAGAACTTTTCAGACCACCCTCATATACTGAACCAGCACGAAGATATCACTATCAACAATAACATAGTCAACAAACCAGGTCTTCGCTATGTTATTATAATTAGTATGTGACACCAAGGAGTTAAGTTCTTAGACTCATCACAGGAGGGTGCTTTACTCTATTCTACTGCACCCATTTCACCATATCCCCCTACTACTTAATCCTCCAACTACACACACAACCATCTTCACTACTTATTTCTCCAAGTACACACACAACCATCTTCACTACTTATTTCTCCAAGTACACACAACTCCATTTACTGCCCATTGCCACCAATGATAGTATTTTTTGTATGCAAATGGTGTGTGTGTTGTCATGGCCAGTTTTCCTGTACGTGGGATGAAAACTCCGAGTTTCTGGGAGAAAAAACCTTGTTTCCTCCATATGAGGTCAGCTAACTTGAAAAAAACTCAAAGATTTCCTCTCGTCATGACGATAATTGAACTAGGATCTTTTTCAACTGAAGGGGACAATGTCCTGTTGTTCTTCCCATTATGCAATGGAAGTACTTAAATATTTCAATGATTTCTCAACTGTCTCTCTCAACGTGAAACTGTGACCCTGACAAATCATATTTGGCATAAACCCAGCTTGTTACTCTGAGTTTCTCTTCAATAATCTTTCTTAGTTCATCTTCAAGTATGTTTGCATTAAATCTTCTCTGTAACACTCAGCAGGAATATTCCTCTGTAATTCTCTCATTATTACATGACACCTCCAAGGAGTCCAAAGATTCATTGAGGGAGGGCACCTACTCTGCAACTCTCCATTTCCACCAATCAGTCCACCAGCTACAACAAACTGCAACTACCATCATCATCTGCTACCATCACTACTACTATTTGCACAGACAATCACAAACATCCATGCCCACAGCAGGATTCGAACCCACAGCCTTTTGGCTGGAAAGTGGATATGCTAACAGCTTGGTCAATCAGGCCTCCCATTGTTTTATTTCACTTTTTACTGATAGTTGCTAAGAGTTCTACTCCAATATCAGGAATTTAACCTTCTGAACAGGATTTCATATTATGAATAATTAATAGCATGCTGGTGATAGAAGAATAGAAAATTTAATTAGGAAAGCTAATACAGAGACAGTTTCCTAACATTCTTATGATTTCTTCATATGTGAATGATAAATTAAAATTATATATAGCTAATGTGTGTGTGTGTGCATGCGTGAGTGCATGCATATGTGTGTGTAAGCATAGAGATGATGAAAAATAAACAAAACAAACTTACTTCAGTTTTTAGAATATGATCAAATTTTGTAGTTCCTTCATCAATAATTCCTGTATAAATTTCTTGAAGAAACACCGGAGGATTATCATTAGCATCAGCAAGAGAAACAATAAGTGAAATCACTGCTGTTTGACCTCTGCCTTTATCATCTGTGGCCTGATATGACAGATAATAAGTTGGACGAGTTTCAAAATCCAAACAATTTCCTGATCCAGGGGTCTCACAGTGAGCAACAGTGATTACTCCTGAAGTTGAATCCACATGAAATCTGGTGATTTACAAAAAAATCATTTATTAAATATCCACTTCATCTGTCTGTTAAATAATCATTTTGAAAATAAACAATGAATTAATAAAGCGATCTTATAAATATAAAATTAAGAGATTTTATATATATGAAAAGAGTAAGTTATATAAAACACAAAATCTGTTAACTATATGTAAAATTTTGAAAGACTCTGGGGAAGCAAGTAAAGGAATTTAATAATTACTTTGTGAAAATATGCATAGATTGGATAATGCAAATTGAGAAGACAAATGTACCTATAGATCTAATACAGGATAAGGAACCTGCAGATACCTTAATATGTTGGGCAAATAATAAGGCTGAATGTAGGGATGAATATTTCCCTTAGTAGTAAAGAAATGGGTGTTAAGAATAGTTAAACCACTCATGAATATTTTCGAAGAGCTGCTGATTGGATAATACTTACTGGAAATTTGCAAGAATGATATCAATTCAGTGCATGAAACAGAGAACTGCATGCCAGTTAGTCTCATAAGAGTTATTGGCAAACTACAAGCTATTGCCCCACTGCTTTGTTAAGCATCTACCTGAAACACCTTGAAAGACTGCTGTACAGTAGAATTCCTCCAACTGTCTACAACTGTCTAATAAATCAGCAAGACACACTTAGAATAATTTCACTGTTTGCTGAAATTATTCAGTGAACAAGCTGAAGAACTTTGACATACCCACATGGAAAAGAAAATACTGGCTAGTAATCAAGCTGAAAATAAACAGTCTAATTTTAAGGGCATCTGCTTCAGCAAACACAACACCATTCTTATCTTTTCTTAAAATAGCAAAATGAAGTAACATGTTTTGAATATTTCCTGTTAAATACTTCTGGTGAAAATTTTCAAACCAGTAAAAATATTAGTCAGAGTAGTTCCTTAAAATTCAGTTACTTAAAATTTAGTTCCTTGAGGGGAGCAGGATATAACTGGAATTCTTCAAAATTAGTATAAATTTTAAATGAATCTGAGAGAGAATATGTTTCAGTCAGTTTCACCATATCTGTTTACTGCAGTTAAGCACTAGATATTATTAAAATGGGTATTCTGGAAATAAATAAAATCTTTCCTTGCAAAATATCTGTTCCATTTGAAGTTAAAGGTGGAAGAAATGTTGTAGGATAACAGACATTCTCCTACAACATTTCTGGATAGTCTATTACAATTAAATTACTATCATTATTGCATGACACTGCAACGAATCCAAGGATTCATCATGGGAGTGCACTCTACTCTACACCATTAAACATATCCCTGTCTTCCCTATTACTTAATTCTCCACTTACACACAAAATGGCACCACCACCACCATCAATGCCATCTACTGCCTATCATCACCACCAACACAACCATTTTTTTTTTTTTTTACTGTAAATTGTGCATACTCTCCTGGCTGATTTGCTTGTACACAGGATGACAAATCCCAGTTTCCAGGAGGAAAAACACTGCTACACTCCAAGCGATCATTAAGATCCTATGCATCATTGCCATAATCTAATGTGTTGTCTTCAATACTTGTGCAATGCAACCTCTGAACTTCAGATCCTTGAACAACACCAGTCCAATATCTCTTTATCTCCTCAACTTCCTCTCATGAGAACAAGAATCAAACCTAGGTCTTTTCCAATTGAAGGGCATAATGTTCTGTTGATCTACTATGGCGACAACTATTCACAACTAAAAGTGAGTTATGCAACTTAAATAGAGCAAAGATCTATCTTAATCTGTAAATATTATGACAATCAATAAGTTGAAATTCTGCAAAAAAAGAATAAATGAATTTCAAATCATATGTATTGCAACAAATTATTATTATTATTAAACAAGACCTCATGGAGTCAAAGACTCATCTAGGAGGTCCTTTTATCTTACACACACATCTCATCATACCGTGTCTTAAACACATTCAAACTACTTGCAGACACCACGCTCTCAGGCAAGGCATTCCAATCACTCACAACTCTGCACGAAAAAAACCTGCCTCTCACTCCCTTACTCACACCCTCCTTATACAGTTTCCAGGGATGACCTCTGGTTCTCCCCTGATCTCCCACTATTCTCTGTAGAACTTCTCCACCATTGATCCTATAACAACCCCTTACCAACTTGTAGGTCTCTATCATATCTCCCCTCTTCCTTCTCTCCACGAGACTCTGCAAATTACATCTTTTCAATCTTTCCTCATACTCAACATTCCAGAGGTCAGAAACTACCTTAGTCAGTCGCCTTTGGACCCTTTCCAACATCTCTTCATCCTTCTGAAAACCCGGTGACCAAATCTGGGTACAATAGTCCAAGTGTGGCCTAATCAAAGCCTTATACATTGGAACAAGTATCTCCCTACTTCTACATGTCAGTGTCCTCCGCATCATTCCCAGAAGTCTTTGTGTTGTCTTCACAATTTTGGCGATGTGTCCCCTAAATTTTAGATCCTTATCCACTATCACCCCCAGATCTCTTATTTCCTCTACTTCCAACAATATATTCTTACCAAGCATAAATTCTGCATCCCATCTTTGTTTTCCAAATTTTAAAACTTTACATTTTGCAACATTGAACTCACATCCCCATTTGCTTGCCCAATCATTCAATTTATTCAAGTCTTCTTGCAAGGCCACAACATCTTCACTACTCTTTATGGTTCGTCCCAACTTTGCATCATCTGCAAACAACTGAATATCTCCATCCAAATCTTCACCAATATCATTAATATATAAGTTAAATAGTAATGGCCCTAAAACAGACCCCTGAGGCACTCCACTAGTGACTTTCCTTTTCCTGGATATTGCACCCCCATACACAACTTGTTGATACCTATCAGATAGCCAGTCTCCAATCCAATGCACTAATCTAATATCCAACCCCATCTGCTCTAGTTTGACTGTCAACTTATCATGAGGTACTCTATCAAAAGCCTTTGCGAAATCCAAGTATATTACTGTGTATCCTTCTCCTCTGTCCAAGGAAGCAGTCACTTTATTGTAATAAGTAAGTAGATTACTAAAACACGACCTCCCTTTAGCAAATCCATGCTGTCCATCAAAGATTATACCATTGTTGTCAACCCAACTCTGGATCCTAGTTCTCACAAGCTTCTCCAACAACTTAACCACAACACCTGACACACAGATAGGCCTATAGTTTGATGCTTGAGTTTGATCACCTCCTTTATGAAGTGGCACAATCTTGATGAAATCGTCATTCTAATAGTAAAAATTTAGCTTAATGATTTTCAATGCAAACATTGCACAAAAAGAATTTCAGCATTATTGTGAATAAAAATTGAAAGAACAAATTAAAAATTATTATTATTATTATTACATGACACCTCCAAGGAGTCCAAAGACTCATCGAGGGCACCTACTCTAAAACTCTGTCTCCATCACTCAATCCATCAACTACAGCAAATCGTATCATCTACACCAGTGCCATCTACTGACCACCACCACTACTAGATTTTCACAGACAATCACAAACATCCATGCCCAAGGCGGGATTCGAATCCAAAGCCTTTTGGCTTGAAAGTGGATGTGCTAACCACTCGGCCAACCAAACATTCATGTTTGGTATTATGGATGGTGTAAACAGAAGAGGTAGACCATACAGACAATGGATAGATAACGAAAAGGACTGTTGCGGAATGGGTTTATAGAAACTGATCACGCATTCCAAAGCATTCATTTGAAAAAATGATGGTATATTAATGATAAGTAAATTTATTACTAAGACTGATTTTCTTGACAAATTTCAAAATGGGTTATTTTCACATGTGGAAAATTCATTTACATTTCTTACAAACAAAGTAAATTGTAAAGCAAAAATATCATTAAAAGAAAATTTTTGTTATGTGAAATTCTATTTAAAAAAAAAAAAATTAGACCCAAACCAGTGGTTTGGTGGAGATATATTGTTGACAACATTTTCATCATATTGAGAAACACAGAAGCAGCACTTTTGGATTTCTTAGCTAACATTTCTTAGCTAAGAAAATTACAAAACAAGTGGATGGACATATTAACCTAATGGTTTACCACAAACTGACTCACACTGGCTGGTATCTGCACTTTTCTTCTTCACATCATATATCTCAAAAGTTGAGTATCATACATATGCTCAAAAACAGAGCTACTTGCATCATAACAGAAGAGAAAACTTTCAAGGATGAATTAACTCACATATCAGAAACCCTGAAAGATGAAGGCTATCCAAAAAATTTAATTCAAAAGATACTTTTCTCCAACCCCTCCCAACACCATCCAAAAAAACTTAGAATACAAATCTTCCATTGCCTTTCCTTATGCTGGGATAGTTTCACAGAAGATTGCAACACTTCTTAAACCATATGAAATAAGAGTAACTTTCAAGCCAATTAAGAGAGTCCGTAATTTGTTAAGCTCATCGAAGGATAACAATGCTTTCTTCAAACATCCTGGTGCTTACAACATCTCTTGTTCATGTGGTTTAAATTATGTAGGACAAATAAATTTAGTTTAATCCTTTATCCAAGTGTGAGCAAACAAAGTTTGCGCCTGAAAGTATCTTCAGGACTGGGGTAAGGTGGTACAACACCACAGCACTCCTTGCAAAGGTGGAGCAAGATACCAACACTCCTATCTCAGTATCTCCCATAATGCAAAACACGTCTCCTTGCAGATATGTCTAATGTTATGCATTAAGGGAAGGGCCACAACCCAGACTAGTTTCGACCTTTATTGAGGTCTCTTCAGTGGGAGCCAGGCCCAAGAGATGTTGGTGATTTATCAATTAAAAACTGTTGCCATGTGCTAGAAATTAATATTAATAAATAATATTATTAAAAATATTAAAATTGATAAACCACCGACTTCTGTATGTATTTTGTAATCTGGTTCCTTTGACAGCTTGTTTCTACACACTGATGATGCACTGTTATTTTCAGTACAAAATCTTATTATTATTATCCAGGCCTCCATGGAGTCAAAAGACTCATCGTGGGAGGTCGTTTTTAGGAAAATCAAAATCTATCATACCACTCCTTGAACCCATTAACCAACCCCACTCCAACCACTCTCTCAGGCAATGCATTCCAAGGTTCAACCACCCTCCATGCAAAGAAACCACTCCTCACACTCTTGCGCACAGCCTCCTTTTGTAACTTCCAGGGATGGCCCCTTGTCATCACTCCTTCCCGCTGTTCCACCAAGTGAAAGAACTCTCCAATGTCTACCCTGTAACTGCCACTCATTAGTATGAAAGTCTCGATCATATTACCTCTCCTTCTTCTAATCCACCAAACTCTGTAATTCACATTCCCTCAGTCGATCCTCATAACTCATATTGTACAGTCCTGAAACCATCTTTGTTATCCGTCTCTGTACCCTTTCCACAGTCAATTTATCCCCTTCTAATCCTGGGGACCAAATCTGAGAACAATAGTGTGGTCTGATCAGGGCCTTATACAACAGAATGATAACTCTTATCTCTGCAGGTCAGCATCCTTCTCAGAATTGCAGCAATCCTCTGAGTTACCCTTACCACCTTTGCAATATGCTCCCTGAATTTCAGTTTTCTATCAATCATCACCCCCAGATCTCTTGTCTCTCCTACCTCCTCCAATCAAGTACGCATCCTCCCATCGATGGATCCCAAACCTCAAGACTTTACATTTTGCTGCATTGAACTGACAATCCCATTTATTTGCCCATCTGTCTAGTTTATTCAAATCCTCTTGCAGGGCTGCCACATCTGCACTATTACTGATAACCCTTCCCAACTTCACATCATCCGCAAACAACTGAATGTCCCCTTGCAATCCATTGACAATACCATTGATATAAAGACTGAACAATAATACAGGTCCCAGTACTGAGCCCTGTGGAACCCCACTTGTAACCTTCTGTTTCCTTGATATTGTCCCATCATACACAACTCTCTGATACCTATCAGTCAGCCAATCTTGAATCCATTTGACTAACCAGACATTTAAACCCATGTGCTGCAACTTAAATATCAGCTTATCATGTGGCACCCTGTCAAACGCCTTTGCAAAATCCAAAAAATTGGCAGTATATGCCTTTCCCTCATCAACTGCACTTGTCACTTTATTATAAAAGACAATCATATTACTAAAGCAAGAGCGCCCCTTAAGAAATCCATGTTGATTCTCACAGATAACATTACCCTCATCTGCCCAATGCTGTATACGGTCCTTCACTACTTTCTCCAATATCTTACTAACTACTGATGACACACAAACTGGCCTATAATCAGACACTTCCAGTCTGCTACTGCCCTTATGCAATGGCACTGTCTTATCTTCCTTCCATTCCCTGGGTACCCTTCCTTTAGCCAGACTTTTATTGAAAAGCCAGGTTAACAGAGCTGTCAGTTCTTTAACACATTCTCTCAAAACCCGTGGTGAAATACCATCTGGTCCAACAGCTTTATTGGTATCCAGAGTACTCAGTATTTGGAACACACTCTCCTCTTGCACATCTAAACCCAGATCCTGCCCTGTCGCTCTAGTATTAAAACCTCCTCCAGGATGAAATACTCCAATAAAGTGCTCATTGAACAACTCCACTATGTCCTCTGCATTAGTCACTCTATTCCCACTTTTATCTTGCAATGTCATTCTTCCACAATTGTTTCTCTGCCTACTGGCCATATAGCTAAAAAATACCATAGGATTTTTTTTTTTTTTTTTTAATCTTAGGGCCAATCTCTTCTCATATTCCAGTTTTGCCTTCCTCACCATTCTGGTCACTCTCCTGGCCTGCGTCTTATATTCTTCGTGCATCTGTCCTCCACCCCTCTCCTTGTATATCTTCCATAATCTCTTTTTCAACTGCAGTTCCTGTTTGATATCGTTTGTCATCCACTTTACACCAAATTGTGTCTGCTTCTTCACCCTGTGGAATACAGCTTACTATTGCTATATATCTGTACTTTCATTTCATTAAAGTTAATTACTGTGGTTATCGTGTAATTTATTATTTATAGTCACGTTACAGGTAATAATCACATCAGAAAATAAACCTGTTCATGATTTTATTCTTTGAAAGTCATAAGATGGCTTGCTTATTTCATCAAGTTTGCTGGTAGCATAGTTAAGTGGTATATGATATACTTACAGGTTTGAGAAAATAATTAAAAAAAAATTTTTTTTTTATTAACACCAGACCTCCATGGAATCAAAAGCCTTATCATGAGAGGCAAACACTGTTAAACCATGTTTTTAAACTCATTTAATGTATCTGCATTCACCACAATGTCAGTCAAAGCATTCAACTCACCAAACACTCTCCATGCAAAGAACCTTATGCCCCTGCTCGCAACCTCCTTATACAATTTCTAGTTATGTCCCCTTGTTCTATCTCCTTCCACCGTTCTACAAAAAATTTCTTCCACATTAACCTGCTAAAAACCCTTTACCAACTTAAATGTCTCAATCATATCCCCTCTCTTCCACTTATTCACAAGGCTTTGCAAAGTGCACTCCCTCAATCTATCCCACATCCCAAAGGCCAGTTATCAAATCTTGCATTTCAGCAATTTCACTCTGAGGCTTTCTACAGCACATTATTCTGTTTCCTCATTCACGCTTCTTTTTTCTCCCTTATCCCTTACTTTCACTTCTTTATTTCACTCTCTCAACCAAGATAGCGTCTGTTCCATTTTGGTTTCTTTCCTTTACTCTAACCTTCACTGTTTCGCATTTGTTAACTCACAGAGTAACAAAATATAGCACTTTCTACAAATCCAGTCTTCCTCTCTTCTCCTGTTCAGTCTCTCCACAAATGTATCTTTCAGATTTCCGCATGCATATATGTTTCACAACATTGAATGATTTTTGAAAAATTTACACTATTAATTATATTTGATTTTCATGTTGCTGGCTTTCTCAAGCCATTAGTAGCTCACCTAGTTGACCTCGTGTATATTACGTTCCATGCAAATTCAAGATTCAAAAATTCAATAAGGAAAGTCAGTAACAAATCTACAAGGCCAATTATTATTATTACAGGCTACTCCATCTATCATACTTTGCGTTGAACTCATTCACAGTAATAACATTTTGTACACTAATGCCAGGAGTATTAGGAACAAGAAGGAAGAGTTTTTGGCCATGGTTGGCACTTCCAGGCCAGAGGTTGTCGGTATTAGTGAAACATGGCTGACAGAAGATGATAAAGCTAGTGGGATTGAATGCGACGGGTATAGCGTGTTCAGGAGTGACAGGGTGAATAAAAAGGGGGGAGAAGTGTTATTGATGATTGCTGATGATCTTCAGCCAAGGAGTATAGAAGTTGAACTGCATGATGGGGAAAAAAGCGCATCTGAGGCTGTTTGGTGTGAGATACAATCCAGCAGAACAAAATATACAATTGGGTGCTGCTATAGACTGGGTGATGGAGTGGATAGTGGGGATAGTATGCATAAGCAAATAGAAGAAATGAGTGGAAGAAGGGTAATTATTATGGGTGATTTCAATTATGGTAACATTGACTGGAAAGAGGAGAGGGCACATGGGAGGAAGGAATTGGATTTTATGCGGTTATTAAGGGACAACTATCTACGGCAACATGTATTGGAAAATACCAGGGGGCAGAGAGTGCTGGACCTAGTAATTGCAACCGAGAATGTGGCTGTAATGAACATGACCATGTTGCCACCAATTGGTGAGAGTGACCATAAAGTCATGACTTGGGAGGTGGCTAAAAGAGTCGAATTTACAATTAAGACAGGGTACATGTGGAATTACCGGGCTGGTAAGTATGACAAGCTTAGGTGTGTGCTTGGCTCAATGCCATGGCATGTAAAACTGCAAGGGCTGGATGTTGATAGTGCATGGGAGGTGGTTAAGAACTGTTTGCAGGAGGCAATGGTTGACTGTATACCAAGAGTCCGAATAATAAATCAATTAGGGATTAAATGGATGAATAACACTATTAAGCTTGAGCTGCAAAAAAAGAAACAATTGTGGAGGAATTTTAAGGAGAAGGGTGACCATCAGGCGCAGGAAAAGTATAAAGCTCAGGCCAGGATGGTAACAAGGGTGGTAAGAAAAGCAAAAGCAGATTACGAAAGGAAATTGGCCATGCAGGCTAAAGAGAATCCCAAACAGTTTTTTCAATATGTTGCAAGTAAAAGGAAAAATGCTCATGGTAGAATGATCTTAAAAAATGCTGAGGGTAGGGAGGTAACTGAATCAGTTGATATTGTGGAATTACTGAGCGAGCACTTTGCAAGAGTATATCACCCAGGTGGTGACTTTGCAGGAATGGAAGAACCAACAGCTTATACTGGAATTGTGATGAATGAAGTAGAGGTAACTAGTCTATTACAGAACCTCAATGTCAATACATCTGTGGGATTGGATGGTATACCAGCTCGTGTCGTACGTGAAGCGGCCAAAGAATTGTCAGTGCCCTTGACCATTGTTTAATTTGAGCCTGAGGACTGGGTCAGTCCCAAGGGGGTGGAAAGAGGGGAAAATAGTTCCACTGCACAAAGGTGGTTCCAAGGCTGCTGTTGAAAATTACCGGCCAATCAGCATAACAGGAATCATTATCAAGGTCTTAGAGAAAATAGTCAAGAGGAAAATACAAGATTGGATAGAAGAAAATGGGATACTGTATCGGGGACAGCATGGTTTTGTGAAGGGTAGGTCATGCCTCAGTAACTTGCTCACATATTATAACACAGTGACGGCTGAACTGGATAAGGGTAATGGGTTTACGGTGATTCTACTGGACCTTGCCAAGGCCTTTGACAGGATACCACATGGAATTCTAATCAGTAAATTGCAGCATATGGGAATGGACATAGGGTTGGTGAGATGGATAGGAGGGTGGTTGACGGAGAGATATCAGAGAGTGGTTTACTCAGGAGTAGAGTCTACAAGACGGCCTGTGACTAGTGGTGTGCCACAAGGATCTGTTCTTGGACCACTGCTGTTTAATTTGTTCATAAATGATATAGGAAAGGATCTGAGAGGAACAGTTCATTTGTTTGTGGATGATGCGAAGTTGGGTAGGGCAATAGTGAATGCAGATGACGTCAAATTTTTGCAGGATGATTTGGATAAATTGGAGGTCTGGGCTAAGGAGAATGGATGTCAGTTTAATGTGGCAAAATGTAAGGTTATGCATTTTGGGGTGAAAAGATTGGAGGCAGTTTACTGCATTGGTGGAACCGTGCTCCAGGAAATTGATGAGGCACGAGATTTAGGAGTGTTGGTAGATAAGGAATTGAAATTTATAGGACACATTGCAAAAGTGGCCAAATCAGCTCATCAAATCACTTGGTTGCTGAAGAATACGTTGACAAGCAGAGACAAGCAGGTTATTGTTCCTCTGTATCGAGCCTTGATAAGACCCCATCTAGACTACTGTGCTCAGATTTGGTCACCTAGGTTTCTTCTTGATGGGGAGGAGGTGGAGAGGATCCAGAGGCGAGTGACCAAGATGATAGCAGGTCTGTGGAATGAACCATATGAGAACAGGTTGAGGATTTGTGGGTTGCAAAAATTGGTTGATAGGCGGAGGAGGGAGATATGATTGAGACATTCAAATTACTGAAGGGTTTCTATAAAATTAATTCAGAAGATATTTTTGAGAACAGGGCTGGTTGTGGGAGGACTAGGGGACATCCATGGAAACTGGGCAAAAGTGTGGTTAGTAAAGGTGTTAGAGCTGGGTTCTTTACTTTTAGAGTAGTGAATGAGTGGAATGCGCTCCCTGAGTCTGTGGTGGATGCTGTGACAGTGAATGAGTTTAAAGCGAGGTATGATAGGTACTGTATGAATGTCAAATAGTTGTGATGAATATGATTTGGGGCCTCCCTCGATGAGTCTAATGACTCCCTGGAGTTGCCCGTAATAATAGTAATAATAATAATAACACCTAAAACAGATGATTGCAACCTATTCCACTCACTCACTCACCACTCTCCAAGCAAAAAAAATCTAGTTCTAAAACCCTTGCTAACTACATTCTTGTTCAGGTCTAAGGAAGGCCACTAGTTCTCCCACCACCAGATCTGTTCTGAAAACTTTCCTCTGAATTAATCTTGTAAAAGCCCCTCAAGTAATCTATATGTCTCAATTATATCACCCCTTTTCTGTCTATCAACTAGTTTTCTGTAACCCACAAATCTTCAACCTGTTCTTGTAAGGTTCATTCCATAGACCTGCTACCATCTTGGTCACTTGCCTCTGGATCCTCTCCACCTCTTCCTCATCACCAAAAAAAAACCGCAGCACCCAGATCTGAATGCAATAATCAAGATGGGGTCTTATCATGGCTCAATAAAGAGGAATAATAACCTGTTTGTCTTTGCTTGTCAAAGTATTCTTCAGTAACTAAGTATCTGATGAGCTGCTTTAGCCACTTTTGCTATGTGTCCCCTAAACTTTAACTCCCTGTTCACTAACACTCTCAAATCTCTGGCTCTGTCAATTTCCTGGAGTACCGTTCCAGCAATGTGGTATACTGCTGATAATCTTTTCACCCCAAAATGCATAACCTTACACTTTGCCACATTAAACTGACTTCCATTCTCTTTTGCCATCTTTTACAAAGAATTTTATAACCGTACGATATACTCAATGTTATCCATTTCAAGGGATACAGACAACACTTTTGCTTCAGGCGGCTGTATAAAATAAACTACTTGATGGAATGACTTGCAATTTCATATGGATGCTTATGACAGATGTACCAACTTAGAAAAAAAATCTTGTCGATAGTGTTTCCATCTATTGTCGAGGCCAAGAACGTTTCAGACCACCCTCATATATCAGTCTTTACTC
This sequence comes from Typopeltis vanoorti, assembly GCF_054136105.1. Lineage (NCBI taxonomy): Eukaryota > Metazoa > Arthropoda > Arachnida > Uropygi > Thelyphonidae > Typopeltis > Typopeltis vanoorti. The sequence continues at coordinate 2,275,477 of NC_143555.1, read as the reverse complement.
AATTCATTAAATTTAGTTTTATTTTCCTAATTTTGCATCATCATCAAATAACTTGATATTTCCACTTAAATTGTTTCCTATATCATTGATGTATAAATTAAATGGCAGCAGTCAGTATACCCCCGTGGTACACCAACAAACACCTCCCTTCTCCTTTGAAGTATATCCATCAGCACCTTCCTAATACATATCATCAGCTTCGTGTCTACCCACATTTATGGAACAGAGTTCCATGTGATATCCTGTGGAATGCCTTTGCACTATCACTATGTTCTATTATCACTATGTGTGCGTTTTCTTTATCCATCTCAACTGCTGCCTTGTTTATAAAAAAAGTGAGCAAATTACTAATACCCACCCCCTTCACAAAACCATGCTGCTCCCATTGAGTATCGTATTCCTGTCCATCCATTCCTGAAATGATCACCACTCCTTGGATAATAATTAATATGTAATTTCCTACCTCTGTCTTGGAGCCTACCTTATATAATGAAACTATTTTGACTTCTTTCCATTTCCTTGGCACCTTTTCAAAGTTTGCACATTCCTTAATACATTTTTTGAAGAATGACAAATTATGCCCTTAGAATGGAAAATCACATAATTTAATTCTTGTAAGGACAAGGGGTATATCTATGGGCTTGAAGGTGAGTTAGCTAATTTCATGCAGTGGTAGCATGCTTATTTTCTGATGGAACTGGTTTTTCATTCTGCATACATATTAGTAAATCAGCCAGGCAGATGCAATTAACAGATTAAAATACCTTTGCAGAAGGTAGATGACAGAGAGTAACATTATGCAGACAGCAGATTAAGTAGTACAGACGATGGGTTGTGTTGAGTAGAGTAGTGACACCCCCCCCCATGGAGGAGAAATCCCTATCCACCACATCCTCCTAATGTGGTGGATAGGGGAATGACTCTCAGATATGAGTAGTGGGAGGCAAATGATATACCTCCTGTGGACCTACAGACAACAACAGAGTGTCCACAGTGGATGGCTGCAAAAAAAAAAGCATCTGTTCCCCATGCCAGGGGTGGCTGAAAGAATTGACACTCATCTGACCATTAAGGTTGGTCAGATGAGTGTCAATTCATCTGACAAGGGATACAGACTGTACTACTTAACAGTTGGATTGACAAGATTGAAAGAAGTGCAACATAATTAAAACAAGCAAGAAACAAATTATCAGTAGGAACATGGAATATCTCCATACTTTATGGGCTCCTGGGAAGCCAGCCTTACTTTGCAAGGAGATGGAATGATACTGATATAACATCCTTGGATTAGTGGAGATCAGCTGGATAGAGTAAGAGAGATGAAAGGTGGAAAAATCATCTGGTCTGGCAATAGTATAAAACATGAGGCAGGAGTTGAATTTCTGCTCAGTAAACGAGGAAGAGAAGCATTATTAGGATAAAAAAAAAAAGTAAATGAAAGAATAACGATGGCAAGATTTGCAGCAAACCATTTAACATCACATGGTCAGGACTATTCACCCACTTCAGAAAGTACTATAGAAGAAATAGTTATTCCGTAGCAACTTGGAAATAAGCACCAAAGAGAGTTACTCTAATTATTGAAGAAATTGGAAATGAAAAGATTTTAAAAGATAATTAACCTCCCAACCGGCCGGTGTGGATGAAATATTTAACACTCCCTAGCTTTTTTCATGGATCAAAACTTCGTCGGCATTCTACCTTTTATCATGCCATTACCTTCCTCCACCGTTAATCTCGTTATGGCTATTCTATAGCATTAGTGGATTAACTGTTGCTGAGTGACCTTTGTGTCACCTCCCCCTGTCTTTACGTCTATTGTGTTGCTTAGAATTTCATTTACTGTCCTAAGTTATTTGACCTTTCTTGCCTCTAGAATGATTTATTGTGTCTCTTCCCAAAAATTGAAACCAATTTCACATATGCGAAAAAAAAATCAATCCTGAAATGCCCACTGATCAGTTTTGCAATGAATCTATTTAGTGATAGTGAATTTGGTGTATTTTATTCTACAAATCAGATAGAGGGCACTAGTGGGTCAAGCGCTACGGACGTGTTTTGAAGAGCTCCTGATTCAGATAAGTTTTACTAGGAATAATTAAGTATATATGCGTAATTGTTTAAGTAAGAGCGGCTGTAAACGTTGTACGCTACCGATATTATTAGTGTGGGGTTTTTTTTCTTGCTTAAACTAAATATGAAAACGTTAATATTAGACCTAGTAACCTGCAGAGAAAAAAAAAAAAATTGGCGGCGGCATTGTCATTCCATGATTTTAATTTGGATTTCAGTCGGTTCGTTAAGTGCGAGGTCTGTTATATGTATTCCTTCGATTACATAAATGATTTGTGGATGTTTAGTGCGGATGGAAGAAGGGTGTGTGCGAAATGTGACCTGAACGAGGAATTGATGAATGCGAATATGAAGTTGATGACAGAAAGTGCTAGTACTGATTGTGTCGCGAGTGCACATTTGAAAGAGAAGGATGATGAGTAAGACAGGCGAAAAAATGTTAAAAAATCAGGAAAAAAGAAAAAGAGCGATTTGACAACCGTAACGGATGTTAAAAGGGACGAAAGTGACGCAGAAAGAAACGAAATTGAGAGAACGAATGAAAGTAGAAATGGCATGATGCAGAAATCGCAAGTAAAAAAAATCGAAAGAATGAATGATAGCGAAAAAAAAAATGACTGATGGCGAAAGTTGGACGCATGTTGGAACGAAAGTACTGAACCAAAGAAAGATGAATGACAGTAAAAGTGAGAAGAATGATAGCGAAAGTTGGATGCATGTTAGTCCGAAAGTACGGAAACAAAGAAAGATATGTGAGAGTGAAAGTAAGAAGAATGATAATGAAAGTTGGACGTATGTTGGACCAAAAGTACGGAAACAAAGAAGGATGAATGAGAGGGAAAGTGAGAAGAGGGGGTTGAAAGTTAGAAAGATTTAATGATAGAGTGAATGTGTCGCGAGGTTCGGAAGGTGAATTGGATTGGATGAAGCAAGAAATGAAATGGATGCGGAATGATATTAAGAGAATTCAGGTCAAAACTATTAAAATAAATCATGATGGCATGAAAGAGTTAACAAAAGCTGAGCGAGTGGCGTTGTATGGCGACTCCATTATTAAAGGTGTGCTAGAGGATAAAATGCACAAGGTATGTTTTCCAGGCGGTAAAATGAGTAGAGTGATTGAGGCATTGAATATGAGGAGGGAACGAGAAAAAGAGTTAATTGTATTAATTGGTACAAATGATTTGAGAGAGAACAAAGAGCATGTCAAAATGAATGTCAGGAGACTGCTTGAAAAGATAAAGGAGAATAGTGTGACAGGAAGGGTGGTCAGTGTGCTGCCTAGGTATGATTGTGGTGAAATGAGGCGGAGAGCAAGGATTATGAATGATATTCTGGCTGAAATGTGTGAGGAGATGGGAGTACAGTTTGTTAATGTGTGGAATGAGTTTGAGGGACGAAGTGAGCTGTATGGGAGCGATGGACTGCATTTGAGTGGTTATGGTGTGAGTCGCTTGGAGAGACTGCTGCTGGAAAGTGGAGAAGTGAATAGAGAGAATGAATCAGATCGAGAGGGGAGTGATGTGGAAGAGCAGGAGAGTAAGACAGGAGAGATTGAAGGAGTGGAAATGAATGGGGAAGTGAGTGGTATGAGTATAGAAAATGAGAGAATGGGTGTGCAAGAGGAGCAGGGAAACGGGGAGGCTCAGAGTGGACAGGGATACACAGCATGAGAAAGGTGGATGCTCCAAGAGGAGGTGAGAGCATGTGTAGGCAGGAAAGTAATGTGATGATCAGGGATCAAAAGGAAACAGATGGAATTGCAAAGGGTTCTAAAATGAAGAAGCAGAAAGGGAAATGGCCCCAGTCCAGCATGGAGAGATCACATCGAGTGAGTGGTATCAGTGGAACTAGCTGTAGATCCAGAAATGAGTTGTTGTGTTTGTATACCAATGCTAGAAGTATAAGAAACAAGGCAGATGAAATGGTTGCACTAATTGCGTCTGTGCACCCAGAGATTGTCGGAATAAGTGAGACATGGTTAGATGAGGATGACATCCTGACAGGAATAGAGATGGAAAGGTATGATGTGTTTCATGAGGATAGAAGGGGTAAAAAGGGAGGGGGAGTGCTATTGATGATAGAGAAAAAGTTATGTCCATACAAGGTAGATAGAGAAAGAGTCATGTCCATACAAGGTAGAGATGCAAGATGGAAATGGGGCCAGTGGTTTTGAGGTGGTATGGTGTGAGATGGAGGTGAATGGAATCAAATACTTGGTGGGATGTTGTTATAGACCTGGTAATGTGGATGGTGGTGAGTGAAATGTATAGTCAAATAAGCCAAGCAAATAAGAAAAGGGTGATCATTATGGGCGATTTTAATTATGGCAATATAGACTGGAATGAAGAGATAGCAACTGGAATTAAAGAAAATGAGTTTCTTTTTCAGTATGTAACAGAGGGTGGTATGTAACAGAGGGCACAAGAGGAGTAAGGGTCTTGGATTTGGTCATCTCATCGGAGGATGTAATTATCAATGAGCTATCAAATCATCCACCAATTGGTGAAAGTGACCATGAGGTGATTACTTGGGTGGTTGCCAGCAGTGCAAGGACCCCTGTGAAAAAAGGGTATATGTGGAACTACAAGGGGGGTGATTATGAAGAGCTCAGGAGACAGCTTCTAGGTGTAGCATGGAATGAGGAATTAGCTGGAAAAGAGATCAATGCAGCTTCGGGGATTTTCAAAAAATATTTAGTGGATGCAATGTCTAAATGTATACCACGGGTGAGAAGGTTAAATAAGGTAGGTGTGAGATGGATGAATAAAGAGATTAAGCATGCAATACAGAGAAAAAGGGCATTGTGGAGGCAGCATAAGAGAAGTGGAAGTAACCAATTTCATGAGGTCTACAAAGACCAGGCAAGGAGGGTGACTTGGTTGGTGAGAGTAGCTAAAGAGAGGTATGAACAGCAGTTAGCTAATGAAGCTAAAAAGAATCCTAGGGAGTTCTATCGATATGTAGTCAGCAAAAGAAAGAATGATTATGGAATGATGACATTGATTGGAGGAAATGGTATAAAGACAGCTGTTGCAGAATGTGTGGTGGAGATACTTAATGAGCAGTTCATAAAGATCTTTCAATCTTGTGAATGTGACTTAATGGAGAGATTAAGAGCAGTTGATGATGGGGAGGAGAGACTGACTGTAAGTGAGCAAGAGGTGTTTGGGGAGTTGAGTAAACTAGACGTAAATAAGGCTGTGGGACTTGATAATATATCACCGCGCATTCTGAAAGAATATGCCAGAGAGTTGACACCTGCCTTGACATATTTTTTTAATACGAGTCTTGCACTTGGTCAAGTCTCTAAAGAGTGGAAGGAGGGCAAGATTGTGCCACTTCATAAAGGAGGTGATCGAACTCAAGCATCAAACTATAGGCCTATCTGTGTGTCAGATGTTGTGGTTAAGTTGTTGGAGAAGCTTGTGAGAACTAGGATCCAGAGTTGGGTTGACAACAATGGTATAATCTTTGATGGACAGCATGGATTTGCTAAAGGGAGGTCGTGTTTTAGTAATCTACTTACTTATTACAATAAAGTGACTGCTTCCTTGGACAGAGGAGAAGGGTACACAGTAATATACTTGGATTTCGCAAAAGCTTTTGATAGAGTACCTCATGATAAGTTGACAGTCAAACTAGAGCAGATGGGGTTGGATATTAGATTAGTGCATTGGATTGGAGACTGGCTATCTGATAGGTATCAACAAGTTGTGTATGGGGGTGCAATATCCAGGAAAAGGAAAGTCACTAGTGGAGTGCCTCAGGGATCTGTTTTAGGGCCATTACTATTTAACTTGTATATTAATGATATTGGCGAAGATTTGGATGGAGATATTCAGTTGTTTGCAGATGATGCAAAGTTGGGACGAACCATAAAGAGTAGTGAAGATGTTGTGGCCTTGCAAGAAGACCTGAATAAATTGAGTGATTGGGCAAGCAAATGGGGATGTGAGTTCAATGTTGCAAAATGTAAGGTTTTAAAATTTGGAAAACAAAGATGGGATGCAGAATTTATGCTTGGTGAGAATATATTGTTGGAAGTAGAGGAAATAAGAGATCTGGGAGTGATAGTGGATAAGGATCTAAAATTTAGGGGACACATCGCCAAAATTGTGAAGACAACACAAAGACTTCTGGGAATGATGAGGAGGACACTGACATGTAGAAGTAGGGAGATTCTTGTTCTATTGTATAAGGCTTTGATTAGGCCACACATGGACTATTGTGCCCAGATTTGGTCACCTGGTTTTCAGAAGGATGAAGAGATGTTGGAAAGGGTCCAAAGGCGACTTACTAAGATAGTTTCTGACCTCTGGAATGTTGAGTATGAGGAAAGATTGAAAAGATGTAATTTGCAGAGTCTAGTGGAGAGAAGGAAGAGGGGAGATATGATAGAGACCTACAAGTTGGTAAGGGGTTGTTATAGGATCAATGGTGGAGAAGTTCTACAGAGAATAGTGGGAGATCAGGGGAGAACCAGAGGTCATCCCTGGAAACTGTATAAAGAGGGTGTGAGTAGGGGAGTGAGAGGCAGGTTTTTTTCGTGCAGAGTTGTGAATGATTGGAATGCCTTGCCTGAGAGTGTGGTGTCTGCAGGGAGTTTGAATGTGTTTAAGACCTGGTATGATGAGATGTGTGTGAGATAAAAGGACCTCCTAATTGAGTCTTTGACTCCATGAGGTCTTGTTTAATAAGAATAATAATAATAAATCAGTGCACCGGAAGAGATGCACTGATTGTTCTTTCACTTTACGTATAATAATTGAATAATTTTTTTTCGAATTTTCAAATTTTCAAATGTTTGCTTTGAAAATATTATGTCAAATATTTATATTTTTAAATAATATTTATTGAAATAAATATGTCCTTTTTCTTTCGTTTCTAGCGAAATAGCATTATATGGATCATCACATTTCATATTTAGAAACGATTTTTTGTTATTCATAAAGACAAAATAAAAAAAAATGTTAAAATGCTAAATTGCCTTACTCGGTTTCCGATTGTGTCTTTTTGGTATCAAAAATTTATATCCAATGATATTTTAGTAGTGATTCTTCCCCTTCGTCATTTATTTATTTATTTGTATTATGCATATTACGATAATATCTAGTGCATAACCTCGTAGATATGTTGAAAATATAATGTGAAAAATATCATATACGGAATGATTCAACATTTTTGCTCATTTTGAAGATTTTCTAATGCTTCACCCCTCCTCCCCTCCTTATTCTCTCCTGGAACTGAATTGCATAACTACTCTAAATTTCTATACAGGTTTGAAAGCTTTTCTAGACAGCATTGAAAATCAATTACTTAATTGTACCATTTTGACAAAAGATATACGGCAATCAGATTGTATCGTGAAGCTACTAAATCTGTTCTATTTATTTGCAATCTAAAACCAGCTGTTCTACTGCCCGCTGAAATTATGTGAAATTTTAGAAATAATATGCTATATTTTCACCATGCAAAATTGTTTATATGCATACCACACAAAAGAAAGTTCAGTAGTATTATTTGTGTTTGTTTTTCTTTTAAAAAAATCTAAATATTACTTCTTTTGCTGCTGGAAGCTATTTCTGAAATAATCTACGTCTTCTAAATACTTGGTAATATCCTCTTAGCTGGAGGAAAAGTTGAAGGCTTATTACTCTCAGTGCTATTGAGAAGAAAGGGGAGAACACTAAAGTGCCCCAGGCTGTAGTGCAGAATATGTCGAGAATGTCTTGTTTCCTTTTCGATTGTTGATTACCTATATTCTAACAGAAATACTGATATTTCGTTTACATGCTTATACATTATTTATGCCAAAATAATTGCTTAATTTATAATGATCAGTTTCACTTTTATTATCAAAAATTAGAAATTAAATCATACAATTATCTTGAAAAAGAGGATTTGAATTATTTTCAAAGAAAAGGTGCATATGCGTTTCATAATCTTCTTTTTTTTGGGGGGGGGATATAGACCTAAGCAATCTGCGGATATTTCAGATAATTTATTTCATAAATCGTTCGCAAGACAGCTGTTACAAACGTAAAATCACTTGGGGAACATACCCATTCATTTTAGTGTAAAATAGTAGCAAAGGTTCAGTTACTTTAGATATCTAATCTAGAAGAAAATGTTATGTCTGCTGAGATTAGAATCATACATGAATAATTTTTCTGACATGATTTCTCTATTCGTTATAATGTAACCAATTTCCAGATTTTTTTCCCTCCTGCAGACTTCATGTTATATGCAGTGATTTCTTCTTTGAACTATAAGAAAAAAAATCAGATAACAGGAGAAAAATATGTAGTATTTTCTTTTCCACTGGCTGAATTTACAATGTTCTTTCTTTGTGTTTTGAAGAGAAACTGCAAATGACTTTTTTCTTACTATTTTTGCCATTATAACATCTCATATAATTATAAGAGTGACATTTTACCGTTTTTCTCCCACACGAGAAACAGAAATAAGGTGGTAATAGTATTGTTGATTTTGCCAAACTTCATTGTAGCAGAAATTTTTATTACAAAACTTTGTAATATATATATATCTCCGAAACAAGAAATTTGGAACCCATATCACATCAATGTTGAGTGTTGGCAAGGTGAAAATGTTCCCATTATTATTTATATATTTCATTTATTAACTAGAGGGGGGGCTATGCCCAACCCCCTGTGTTCCGGTATGGTAGACCAGTTCTCCTTCAATTGTGATAACTCGAAAGGGGGTTCAGCCCCTGAATTCTGATGACTCGAATTTTGAAGACTCGACACTCAGGGTAGCCCCTGAGTTTCAAAACGTTTCGATAAACATGACATAAAAAAGCTTATCATTTTATATATATATAGGGTAGATTTTATTTCATTATTTTTTATTGTTTTGATGAAATACTTTACCTGGAATACTCCTTCCAGTTTCTCTGTGTCATAAAAAGAACTTAAAAATTAGCCTTCAAGATGAAAAAGAAACAGTGCATTCGGGTATCCCTCTATAAATATTTGTAGTCCTGAAAAGGACTGTTTTGATGGCCTTGAAAACAAACATTTTTTATTTCATACTGTTCAGAATTTAAAATTCTTGAATAGCATGGAACACCTTGAAGCAAGGGTAAACACACAAAGCAGTTTTACACTCAGGACACCAGATTTTTGTTTCCTTTCTGATATTTTTTTTATTACATACATAATATTTGCGTGGAGGTTTTTTTTTTATTAGCCGTTGGTGGTAGATTTTCGGGATAATGGTTGGAGTTAGCAGCGTTCAACCTCAGATGTCTGGCAGGATTTCCTGTTTTTCTGCTTGCTGAAGAAGGTGCATGTGCATGCAGCAATGCTTTCGCAATTTCTATTCTGTATTCTAGATATGTTATGGTAGACAAACATTTTTTCTTGTACAGGAGGAAACTGTTCCAAATAACAAAATCCAAACACTTCAAAATTCAAATAACATGTCCAAACACTTTTTTGTAATATTTTTTATGCTGTTTCCTCATTACAGAGTAGAATGATAGCTGCTGATCGCACCTGTTGACTCAACCCATAGTGTCGTTGTATGCACACACAGCAATGGGTTTTTCTTTCTTCAAACCATGCTTCTCCACGGATTCCGCTGATGGATTGTGCAGGGAAGATAGCAGAAAAACGTCTTTTTTGTCTTTCCAACGTAGTGCAAAGACTTTCCCTCGCTGATAAGTTCGGATTTCCCACTTCGATAGCTTTCCTGAAGCCAGATCTGGAGGCATATCTCGCCTTTTTGCATTTACAGTACCATAACTATCTGTAAGATGCTGTAAAAGCAAATCAGCGAGTTCAGGACACATATAGTAATTATCCATTATAATGCAGTAACCTTTCCCCAGTAAAGGGTCTAGTAACTGCATTACTGCACGCATCGACAAGGGGAGATCCGAATATTTATCGTGCTCGATTACAGTTTGCTTTCCCGTATAAGGTTTGGAATCCCAAAGATATCCACTTTCCGATTCGCAAAGCATAAAAAATTTTACTCCATACTTCGCTTTCTTTTTGGGAATATACTGCTTACATTTCAGTCCACCTTTGAATGGCATAAGGCTTTCATCGATACTCAAGTCTCTCTCAGGAATGTAGAGTGATCTACATTTTTGATGGATTTTCATCAGAAAATCATAAATTTTGTTGAGGACTGGGCAAGGATGTGTTGCCTGATCGTATTCCTCATTATTCTGAAAATGCAAATACTTCATGATGAGACTGAATTGTTTTTCAGTCATAACATCACGAAACATTGGCGTGTTCAGAATCCAGTCTGTAGACCAATACATTTAGAGAGCGGGCTTTCTAAATGTATTTCGAAACTTCGGGTTTTTCACTTTCTTTATTCTGATATTGCTTTTGAAGGATGACAGTGATTTTAAATATTAATTTCACCTATATCCGAATATCACATAATTTCCTGATTTATAATAATCAGGAAATATGTATATTGTCTGATTTATAATTTGCTAATTTATAATAATCACCACATAGTTTCAGTATCGAAAAATTAAAGTTATGTGGAACAATTACTAGAGAAAAATAACGAATTAAATAAAAACTGTACCTATGTTTCATAACAGTTTTCGGGTGTGTGATAGTAATGCAACGGGGGGGGGGGGGGTTAAACTATCAGAGGAGAAATAAAGTTCAATTCTATTGTAAAAATATGGAAATGAAATTTCACATTTGATATACATATTTTGAATGATAAAAATAAGCAAATGTATCGCTTACTTTAAAAATTGGAGAATAAAATATCTGAATTATGCAGAAAATATAAATTTAAATCATAACTGTTAATTTCATTTTGTAATGACCAATTATACAAGGAAACCAAGAAAGTGAAAGTACAGATTACTATACAACATGAAGAAAAAATTTAGTAATATGATTAAAGAATTTCATGTTATTCTCTATAAAGCAAAGTTGCTCAAGCGTGTCCTAAAGGAAATCTGTTAAATATTATTCGATTTCGATGGTTTTGTACAAAAATAAAATTAATATAACCTGGAACGTCGGCAGCCGGTTTTCTTTTCTTTTTTTAAAAGAATATTCCAAATAATTATCGTGAATTAATTTCTTCGAGAACAAAGAAAAATCTTTTGTCTAGTAGCGATTAGAAAAAAATTAGAGCAAAAAAATAAAAAATCAAATTGGTTAAGTGAAGAAATTATACAAGACCTTTATTTTGTCCAGAAATTAAAATTGTATTGTACAATAAAAAGAGAAAACAAAAATATAAATAATTTCTCTATTTTTAGTCTATCATATATAACTAAAATCCAGTTCACCAGCATGGAACAAGAAAGTCCGTTTCTTGTTATAGGCAACTGAGAGGCAGCTACGAACGGGAGATAATCCGATTAACCTTTCTCTTCAGCGTGAGGGTTTATCACACCTTCTAATAGACATGACAGTCAAATTGCACTTCTTATCCAGGTTCTTTAAACAGGTGGGCTGAATCTTATCCAGATTTAGTTGGACGTCTATAGACGTCCTAGCCGGTAGGAAGGTTAAGAATGGGAAAGAATAATGGGAAAATATGGATATGGAGAAAGCAATGAAAAATGAAAACAATTCCAGCAAAAAGACTGCAGGAAGTGGACTTGGCAGTAACCAGATGGAAGAACTAACATGATAGACATGATACTCATAATTAAGAGATGGACTACATCAGTTCGGCAGTATAAAGAGGAAATGGGATCCTGAGAAGCCAGCCTTACTTTGCAAGGATATGGAGTGATACTGATGTGACATCCTTGGATTAGCAGAGATGTGCTGGACAGAGTAAGAGAGAGATGGTAATTTGCAACACACAATTCCAGCAAAAAGACTGCAGAGTGAACATGGCAGTTACCAGATGGAAGAACTAAGAACATACTAGACATTATACTCATAAGCAAGAGATGGGCCACATGATTTCAGCAGTGTCAAACATTTCAAGGAGCAGACTTAGAAATAGATTATAGCTTAGCGATTGCCAATATCAAGTTGAATCTAAAACATGTGAAGGCACAAGTTTAGAGTAAAAGAGATATGAGGACTCTAAGCAAGGAAATTACAGAGAAAGTATATAGGAAATTGCTTGAGGAAGAATTGAAATCCATTGCAGAAAAGGAACTGGAGGATGGAAACAACAAAGAGTTGTCTCAAAAAAGCAGTGGAAAAAATGGTTCCAGAGACAGAAAAAAAAAAAAAAAAAAAAAGGTGGATCTCAAAGGAGATATTAAAGATAATTCAAGAAAAAAAAAGATTAGGAGAGAAATTGCTGTGGAAATAGAAGAACAGTATAGATAAATGCAATTAAGTTAAGAAGGCAGTTAAGAGATACAATTCAAAATGGCTAGAGAAACAGTGCAAGGATATCAATAAATACTTTGGTGAATAGAGAACAAGAGAAGTATATAAGATGATAAGAAACATCAACAGAGTTTTGGTTAAAAATGATCATATGTGAATACAGAGCAGGTATTTATGACAAGCTGCCATATTGGTGCAGTGCCATGATATATCTCAAGAATCTAGAGGGTGAAAGATGTTAGCAGCATATGGAGAAAAATGGTGAAGGGCTGTCCAAGTTCCCTCCATTATATGCTGTCTCAGGTAATTATTTCTTGAGATGGAAATAAATCTTTGGAGAGAAGAGGAGAAGATTTTGGTATTGGTTTGTTGGGTCAAAAATTATATATATATATATATATAGGGCAGTGCATTTGAGACTATTTGATGTGAGATAGGGGTCAATACAATAGGCCACAGATATGAAGGAGAATATGGATGGTATCCCCCATAATAATTAATTGCCTGCACTCATTGTGTAATTTTCCAAAGCATGCCATCCATATTCTCCTTCATATCTGTGGCCTATTGTATTGACCTCTATCTCACATCAGATAGTCTCAAATGCACTGCCCTCTATATAATTTTTGGCCCAACAAACCAATACTAAAATCTCCTCCTCTTCTCTCCAGATGAGTTTGGCATTCGTATACATAAACAGCAGTATCTCCTTCAGCCCACAATCTCCCTCACAATAAATCTATCTCGGTTGTTGTCGGTTATGTCCTTTGGTTAGAAAGACTTGGGTTCAAATCCCATCTATGACTCAAAGAACTTTATAAGAGATTTTCAAACTGAAGGTGTGTCAGCAGTGGCAGTGTTCTTTCCACTTAGAAACTTGGAGTTTTCATCCCACAGAACATACAAACCTGTCAGAACATGCAGCTTAAAGGCATGATACGTTGTCTTCGTGGCCTTATTTGTTTCAGCCATTAATCTAAAATAACTAACAATCAAGCAATCTTACTCGCACCTTGTGTTAACTATCCCACTCAATTTCAGAATTTCAGGAGCTACATTTATCATCATTCTTCCTACTCGCCTCAAGAATATTTATCTCTATCTGCACCTCCTTGCCTACAACTCCTTTAAAAACTCAAGTTTTCCTGACTGCACTCTGAAAGTTTCACTGAATAACGTTCTCTTCTGAAAGTTAAATCCAAATCTATTCAAATGTAAATAGTCCATACATCTATTGAACTCACTGTACACATTCCCCAACTTCACATCACTTCTCCTGCATAACCTATGCATTGACTCATTTATAATCCGAGCCCTTCTTCTCAACTTACCTGCTACCATGGTGTGGCAGAAGACTCACCATGTTTACCCTCATGCTTCTTACTCATACCACATGTCATCTTTCCAGATCATTCGATCTTGCCAAAATATTCATCTCTTTCATTTTCCTGTTTGCATCCCAATGTTAGGACTAACATCCTTAATCCTTGCCTCAGGGAAACATGATAATTATTCTCCCCTTAAGTATTCTTCTTATCATGGAGTTTCCAATTCAAAAATTTCTTATTACCTTTCCTCTTTTGCACTTTCATATTCTGCTTTCTCTTTCCTCACACCTCATCTTCTTTTGCTTCTATGTCATATCACTCCCAGGTGTTTTTCCAACAACTGATAAGATACTGATAAATATAAATAAAGATCTGATAGTTCCACTGTATAACACAATGATTAGGAAAAGTGGATCCTATGCACAAAATATAGTCACCTCTATATCTGGGTGACTAAGACCTATAAACTAAGATAGATATAGGGGATTACAGCATTGGTTATCAATACATATTATATACTGATAACCTTTTGAGGATTTGAGCCATATAAAAAGGTGGTAAATACTCAAATATTGAATATTTTAATTCAAGCTCCTACAGTGACTCTATTGAAGCTCAGAAATAATACTAATCACACTAATAATGGTGCTTTACCTCTCAGCTCCATTGCCAAACAACGAATATATAATTCCTGCTTCCCCATATGAGCCTGTATCCCTGTCTGTAGCCTGTAAAAGTAAAAAAAAATATTTCAGAATATTTATATGAAAGCAGACAATTACTGAAAACAATATAAAAATATTAGCAGGTCATATTATTATTATTATAAGAGAGCTTTCACAAAGCCAACCTCTTGCAGAAGGGCAATACACAGCAAGCAACATCAAGATATCACACTGAACTAATTTCAGTGACAATACTACAATGCATTCCCAAGCAAGTAGCAAACAAATTACTCCTTGCTCCTTACTCACCACACCCCATAAAACTTTCATGGATGATTCCCATTCTTCCCACTATATAATTCCTTCCATATTAATCCATGAATGGGTTCCAGTATCGTGTTAAATGCTATTTCCTGAGAAGTCAGTTTGTAATGCTTAGGTGATTTTTATCCATTTTACTCTGTTTTTTTCTTAGAAACATTCATGTTTTATAATACATTATTTTGTGCATGCTTTTATTGTATTTGATACATTTCATTACTTATTTGTAATGATATTGCAATATTAAGTAGTGTGCTGTAAAATGCCAGGAACAATGCCAGGCGAGTTTCATTAGAGCAGCAACAAAACAAAACAATAATATGAACGGTTAACTTTAGAACTGGAAGATTTCTCCTTGTGATAAAAAGTATCAAAGGGATAAACTGTAAGGATACTGAAGGTAAATTAACTGTAATATCATTAAAGCAAATTATTAGACAAATGACATGGGAATTTCAAAAAGTCAAGAGACAATGGAAAAGGAATGCAGAAAAGGACGTGAAAGTTAAGCAGCAAAACGAAAGACAACAACGTGCTGAAGCAGGTAAGATAAAGTAAGCCAAGTCTCACTAATTATTATTATTATATAGGCACCTCCAAAGAGTCCAAAGACTCATCGTGGGAAACCCAATCTATCCACACAAAATGTCAACTCTGAAAACCCATTCCACTCATTCACAAAACTCTCCAAGCAAAAAATCTAGTCCTGACACCCCTATTAACCACATCTTTATTCAGCTTTGGGGAGGATCCCTTGTTCTGGTCCCTCTTACCAAGTGCTGAAATATTTCTTCTGCATCAATCCTACAAAATCCTTTAAGCAACGTAAATGTTTCTATCATATCTCTTCTTTTTTCTTCTATCAACCAACTTCTGCAATCCACATACCTTCAATCTATCCTCATAGGGAACATTCCACAGGCCACTCACCATCTTCGTCACTCACATCTGATTCTCCTCTGCTGCTTCCTCATCCCCAAGAAACTCAGGGGACCAGACTTGAGCACAGCAATCCAGATGTGGGCGATTCTAGGCCTTATAAAGAGAAATAACTTCCTTATCTCTAATTGTTAGTGTGTTCTTTAATAACCAAGTGATGTTATGGGCTACCTTAGCAACAAACCATCACCCCTAAATCTCCAGCTTCATCTATTTCCTGGAGTACAGTTCGATCAATATGGTACACAGCTTGTAATCTATTTATCCCAAAATGTATAACTTTACATTTCTCCACATTAAACAGACACCCATTAACTTTTGCCCATTCTGACAGCTTATTTAAATTGTCCTGCAAGCTCTCCACATCACTTTGATTAACTATTACTTTACCTAATTTTGCATCATCAGCAAACAACTGAATATTTCCTTTCAGGTTATTTCCTACTGGGGGGCTCCTCCCCCCCCCCCTCAACGCCTACTGCACCTAACCTCCCGAGTTCCGGACTGGTAGGCCGGTTTTCCTTGAATTCTGATGACTCGAAAGGGGGTGGGGTTCTTCTCCCCCCCTGCACCTATGGCGCCCAACCCCCCAAGTTCCGGACTGGTAGGTCGGTTCTCGTTGAATTCTGATGCCTCGAATTTCGAACACTCGAAAGGGGTCTCCCCCCCCCCCCGGCACCTATGCTGCCCATCCCCCCGAGTTCCAGACTGGTAGGCCAGTTCTCCTTGAATTCTGATGACTCGACACTCAGGGTAGTCCCTGAGTTTCAAAAAAATTGCCAAAAAACGTTACAAAAAAAGGCTTATCATTTTACATTATAGAGTAGATATCATTTATGTACAAATTAAACAGCAATGGTCCTAGCACTGAACTTTGTGGCACACCACTAGTCACTTGTTTTTGCCTCAATTCTGCTCCATCATATACCACTTTTTCGTATCTCTCCAGCAGTCATCCTCTTATACACTTAACCAGTTATGTCAAGCCTCATTTGTTCTAATTTGAATAACATATTTCCATGCAGTATTCTGTCAAATGCCTTTGTAAAATCCAACAAAATCATCATGTATCAATTTCCTTTATCCAACTTGGCTGTTACTCTATTATAAAAAGTTAGCAAATTACTAAGGCATGACCAACCCTTCACAAAACCATGTTACACCTTATACAGTATCATATCTTTATCCACCCATTTGTATATTCTCTTTTGGATCAATTTTTCCAGTACTTTTACCACCACTCCTGAGATACTGTTGGTCTATAATTTATTACTGCATTCTCAGCACCTCCCTTATGGATGGGAATTATTTTGCCCTCTTTCTGCTCCCTCGGAACTCTACCAGAGGTTAGATTTAAAGAGCATAGTCAGAATTTCCAGTTCCCTTGCACGTTCTTGCAAAACCCCAGTCAATATCTCATCTAATCTCACAGCTGTATTTACATTGAGATTCTGCAATATCCTGAGAACCTCCAATTCACCCAGCTGTGGGAACAGAGGTGGATGAATTGAAGGTTCTAGTGTCTGTCACATAGGTTAAAGCAGTAACCTCACTAGGATCATATACCTATGCAAAGTGGTCACTCAATAACTCAACTGTTTTATCTGCTTCTGTCTCCTCATGAACGCCACTCATTAAGGTTAATCTTCCATAGTAATTATTTCTCTTACTTGCCACGTAATGAAAGAACTCTTCGGGATTTCCTTTGGCCTGCTCAGCTAGGTTCTTCTCGTAATCTGATTTTGCCTTCCTTGCCATGCTAGTCACCTTTCTTGTCTGAGTCTTATACTGTTCATGGGTTTGTTGGTAACCTTTCTCTTTATATACCATCCACCATATTTTCTTCTTCAGCAGCTCATGCTTAATAATATTACTCATCCATCTAACTCCTATCTTATTAACCCTCCTTACCTTAGGTATACAATTTAATATTGCTTCCTCTAGATCATGCCTAACTATATCCCATGCACTACTAACATCCTTACCTTGCAGTGTTAATGGCTAAAACTTTTGTTGAGGTTACATTAACCAATGCCAAAAAAACTCCTCACTCTTGTTCCTGATACTTCTGGCATTAGTATACAGAAACTGCAGCATTCTTTTAGGGTCCCAACCACATTTACTTCCTGAGCTGACTACCCTATTCAATATTTTGGCTTGAGAGACTACATTTTGCACTTGGTCATTCTCACACTAACCTTATGGATATCTTCACACACATTCATCTGCATCCACCCTAATTACCTAAGTTTTCCTGAATTTGTGCTTCAGCATGCTCAGTGAACAAACCTCTCTCCAGACTCCTAACACCAAAACTATTTAGATGCAGTTCATCGGCATTATACAAATACTTTCTGTCACACACAGGTCCACAAACTCTACATTATTCCTTCTGCACAACCCATGTATAGATTTGTTTGCTGTCAGTGCCCTCCTCCTTAGTTCAATCACAACTTGGTATGTGACTTACCATTTTTACCTTGTCACTCTTCATTTTTTGCTTCATCCAACAACTCCTTCACATCTTCTCTCATAGAATACCTCTCAGATCATTATAGCCAACCAAGACAGTGAGTTCTTTTGCCTTACATTTTTGTATCCGAATGGCATGAGTAATATCATTAATGTTTTTGACAGGGAAATATGATTTTTTTTATTCTTTTGTTATGCTCATCATTGGTCAATGAATTCCATTACTTAATTTCCTCCTTACCATGTTTTTCACATTTGTTGATATTGATCTCACTTTTAACTTGCAACATCTGCTTCTATATCTTGTCAGCCCTGCTAAATCTCTTGCCACTTCTGCAACTTTTCGATTTTGTGCTTTGTCCTATGAAGGAACATTCAAGTGCACTTTCCTTATTTATGTCTATTTTATTCACCTGTATTATCACAACCACATGTTCAATATTAATTCCAGTTAATGTTTTCCATTTCACTGTCAATAATATCTGCTCTGCTAACATTCACTTCGTTTTCACCACCTAACTGGCACTCCCTGTCAAAACACTTAATACAAATTCTTTCAACTGTTTCACTCTTCTTCCATAAATCCTTCAATTTTTGCTATGAATACATCTCTCTCTCTCTCTCTCACACACACACACACACACACACACACACACACACACACACACACACACACACACACACACACATACACACACAGAGAGAGAGAGAGAGAGAGAGAGAGAGAGAGATGTACAAAATCACATAAATTCAAATCCCCACAATGACATCTTTGTCACCAAAAAACGATTGTTTTTACAGAAAAAACTTTTTTTTTTTTTTTTTTTTTTTTCAGAATCTTGTACAAGTCAGAGCAATTAATGGATAGTTTATTGGTGATTTTGGATATTTCTCTTGCATAGGAAAAGTAATAATAATTGCCTTTTAACAGATATCTGGAAACATATGCTCACAGTAAATTTTATTGAATAGGTACAGAAGCTGATCTATGCAAATGGCAAAGTGTGATTATCTCATAATGGATGTTATCTGGTCCAACAGTAGGTGGGAGATTTCTTTCTTTCAAGGTTAAACAGTAGTCAGCATTCATTGTGAACGACTTATGGAGACAAAAACACACACGCTGTAGTAATTACTTTACTTATAATTATGAAATTAATGCTCAACATTTCAACTTCAGTATTATTATTATTATTAACAGACCTCCATGGCATCAAGAGATTCAGCTCATTGAACCTTGACTTAAATGCATTCACCTTGTACTCAAGCAGTGCATTCCAATCACCCACCACTCTCCATTCAAAAAATCTATTCTTCACCTCCTTGCTTAAACCCACCTTATACAACTTTTAGGGATGACCTCTCATTCTGTACCTTGTCCCCAAATATTCTATGAAAAATCTCATCCATGCTAATCTGGTAATTACCCCTTACCAAGTTATACATCTTGATCATGTCTCCCCTCTTCCTTCTATCCACTAGGCTCTGTAATTTGCATTCTCTCTATCTGTCCTCATATTATTCCACATTACAAAGACCAGATACCAACTCAGTCAATCGTCTCTCTTGATCCTCACCAACATCTCATCATTCTATTGAAAACCTGGTGACCAAATCTGTGCACAGTAATCCATGTGACCTGATCAAAGTCTTGCACAATGGAATCAAAGCATTCTTACTTCTACATGTCAGTGTTCTCCGCATCATTCCCATAATCCGCTGTGTCATCCTCACAGTTTTAGCAAAATGTCCACAAAATTTCAAGCCTCTATCCACCACAACTACCAAATCCTTGATCTTCTCCACCTCTTCCAGAATATTCCCACCAATCCTATCCTCTGTATGACAGTGTTTTCTCTTGTCAGGTGGGGCTCAGAGGTAAAAAGTTTGAGAATCACTGGACTAGGTAATAGAAATGAGAGATAGGGCAAAGGTTAGTGAAATTCTGTAAAGAAAATAAGCTAATAATTATGAATACTAGGTTTAAAAAATCTAAGAGAAGACTATACACATGGAAAAAACCAGAGATATGGAAAGGTATCAAATTGATTATATTATAGTAAAGCAAAGATACAAGAATAGTGTAAAAAATTCATGCATGTATCCTGGAGCTGATATTTACTCTGACCACAATTCATAGAAATAAACATGAAACTAAAAAATATAAAAGAAGCTATGAAAAGGAAAAAATGGAACTTAGAGAAATTAAAAAATACCAAGGAATTTGGAAATAAATTGGAGAAAGAATTAGAAGAAACAAGTTTTGTCAAAACTGAAGATCCAGAAAAGAAATGGGAACAAGTTAAATAAAAAATAAAGAAGTTTGCAGAAGAAGAAATTGGATATTATTATATCACACCTCCAGGGAGTCCAAAGACTCATTGAGGAAGGACATCAAGTCTACAACTCCTCGTCTCACTACTCCAGCAACCTTCATCATCTAACACCAACGCCATCTACCGCCGACTACCACCACCACTAGTGCTTTCACAGACAATTGCGAACATCCATGCCCACGGCGGGATTCGAACCCGCAGCCTTTTGGCTGGAAAATGGATACGCTAACCACTCAGCCAACCAAGTATATGTTAGAGCTAAAAGAATCAAAAAAACTTTGGATAACTAATGAGATGATTTATCTAATGGAAGAAAGAAGAAATCTCGGGAAAATTCTATATTGTATTTTCCCGAGAAGGGAAAATACAATATAGAACCCTGAATGAAAAATTGAGAAGGGAAGCAGAAAGAAGTAGAAAAGATTGGTTTAAAAAACAATGTGAAGAAATGGAAAATTATGAGAGAGTGGAAAGGTATATCTTTTGTATGAAAAAGCAAGAAGCATAAATCACAAGAGAAATGGAATTTGAACTAGACGCATAGAATATAATAAATTTAGTTTAATCCTTTATCCGAGTGTGAGCAAACAAAGTCTGCGCCTGAAAGTATCTTCAGGACTGGAGTAAGGTAGTACAACACCAGGCAGCTCATTGCAAAGGTGGAGCAAGCTTAGAGGCATATAAGATAAGAATGGAGAAATCATAACTGAAAAAGAAGATAAAATCCTAATGAGATGGAAGGAATACATTGAAGAGTTGCCATTAGGAGATATAAAGAAGGTAAATGAAGATGATCTGGGGCCAGAGATTTTGAAGACAGAAGTAGAAATGACCATTAAGGAACTAAAATGTGGAAAGGCAGAAGGAATAGATGAAATAACTGCAGAATTCCTGAAACAACTTCAGAAGAAAGGAACTGAAGAAATAACCAAAATAATAAATTTAATTTATAACAAAGGAGAATTACCAAAAGAATTTATGATCTTAATATTTAAACCTAAACCAAAGAAAAGCAATGCAGTGAACTGCAAGGATTTTAGAACAATAAGCCTCATTTCTCATACATCAAAAATACTTATGAGAATCTTAACACAAAGAATTGCATCTAAGGCAGAAGAATTTCTTGGAGAAGATCAGTTTGGTTTCAAGAAGAGCAGCAGAACAAGAAATGCGATTGGACTGGTAAGAATAGTAAGTGAACAAAGTCTGGAAGTGAATAAAGAAGTGAATATCTGTTATGTAGATTTTGAAAAAGCTTTTGACTTTGTAAAATGGAACAAGATGGTAGAAGTAATGGAAAAGATTGGTATAGATTGGAAAGACAGGCTAATTATTTCACTATATATGGGACAAACTGCCATGGTGAGAGACATATATGGTTACAACAGAAACAGGTATCATTGGACAAGGAGTAAGACAAGTTCTCTGTCACCAATTTTGTTTAATATGTATTCCAAAGCAATGTTAAAAGAAGCACTGGAGAATTCAGAAGAAGGAATAAAGATTGGAGGTAGACAAATATTTGCAATAAGATATGCAGATGACAAGGCATTATTATCAAATACTGAAACAAGACTATAACATCTGTTGAACAAATGTTGTAGTCCTGTTCAACAACATTTGTTGAACAGATTACTGGAATCCTGTATCAATTATGGAATGAAAATTAACATAAGAAAAACAAAGGTAATGAAAATAGCAAGGAAAGAGGCAAATATGGATATCAGAATAAATGGGAAAAAATTGAATCAAGTAAAGATATTTAAATATCTAGGAAGTGTTATTAGGAAGTGTTATATGAAAGATGTAAAAGTGACATAAAAGCAAGAATAGTGATGGGAAGAGATGCCTTTAATAAAAAATTGAATTTATTCAGAAGTAAAATGGATAGAAACCTAAAGAAAAGACTAATAAAATGTTATGTGTGGGGTGTTGCCCTCTATGCATCTGAAACTTGGACATTGAAGAAAGAAGAAATTAAGATTTTGGAAAGCTTTGAGATGTGGATTTGGAGAAGGATGGAAAAATCTAATGGACAGATAAAATAACTAATGAAGAGGTCTTAAAAAGAGTAGAAGAAGAAAGAAGTTTGTTAAGGAGGATAAAAAAAAAAGCAAGGGAAACTGGATCGGACATATTCTGAGAGGGAATGGAATCATCAGAGATGCCATCGAAGGAAAAATAGATGGAAAAAGACCCAGAGGAAGAGTAAGGAAAACAATGCTAGATGACATGCTGAATGGAGACAGGTACAAAACCTTGAAAGAGAAGGCTCAGAACAGAAGAGAGTGGAAGGAAAGTTTTTGATAATAAGAGAAGAACCTGCTCAATTGCAGAATCCTCAAGGAGAAGAAGATATTTTCCACATATAATTCTTTTTCACAAAAGTCCTGATATAGCTGGCCACCACCCAAGTGGTCACTTCATGATCACTTTCACCAACTGGAGGATGATGTGACACTTCATGTACCACAATGTTGTAATAGGTTTCATGGTATGATAAGAACACAGATGGTTAAGAAAATAACTATTTATTAACTTAAAAGCTAATATTTCGCTGATATTATATCCAGCATCTTCAGAGCACACAACACAAAGTTTGTTACAAATGCAAGACAACCACAATCCAGTGTAACAGTGGGGCTAGTATAAGTGACTGCAGCGTGCAACACAAGACTAAAGTCCTAATATGGCACCATCTAGGTTTAAAAAAAAAAAAAAAAAAAAAAAAATTAAAGTTTTCAAATAGTAGTCCAAATGATAGTCTTATAAAGTTTGAAAAAATATAAATTAAAAAATAAAATTAATAAATATTAATTTGGTCTTAGGATGACTGTCTCCCAAATCTTTGGTAGATTTATACAGCCATACTTGTTAAGGTTTGGAGTATGTTTTAAGGCTTCTGTTGATTCCAGGAACAACCTCTCTGACTTGTAGAAGCTTCTGTGCATTACTTTTGTTTCTTTCCAATTGAAGATGCTGGATATAATACCAGCGAAATATTAGCTTTTAAGTTAATAAATAGTTATTTTCTTAACCATCTGCATTCTTATCATACCGTGAAACCTATTAAAACATGTCTGATGAACACATAAGCCTATCCATGCATTTACCACATTATTTTCTGATGAGATAATCAAATCCAAGATCCACATGTGGCCTCTGTTATGTACTGCTTAAGGGTAGTTATCACTTAGAATCTCAAAAATTCATTCTCCTTTGGTTTCTGATACTGTCTCTTCATTCCAGTCTATATTTCCATAATTGAAATCGTCCATAATAATCACCCTTATCTTACCACACTAATTTGTCTAAACATTTCCTTCTCACTGCCTTTAACATCACCAGGTCTATAGTATCATCCTACCAAACATTTCACCATATCCACCTACACTTCCCAGCATATGGCTTCAAAACGACTGTCAGTATTTGCTTCTAGCATCTCTACCCTGGATGGGCACAACTGCTCTGCCATCATCAATAACACTCCTCCTCCCTTTTTTGCTTTATCTCTTTTCACAAAATACTACATATCCCTCCATCTCTATTCCTGTCACAATGTCACCATGTCTCACTTATACCAACAATTTTTGGATGAATGGACTCTGTCAATGCTACAATTTCATTTCCCTTGTTTTGAATACTTCTAGCATTTATAAATTCATCACTAGCTCATTTCTGTTTTTGTAACAAGTTCCAATAACCCCACATCTCATACGTGACTCCTCTACACTCTGCCCTATCCATTCCTGTCTATTATCACTGATACTACACTCCCTCCCCCAGACCTAAATATCACCTCCACATCCTTGACTATCTTAATCCTTTCTTACACACTCACACATCTACTCCTGAAACCATCAACCACAGTTTCCTCCTGCCACCCTGATCTCCCCTGTTTCCCTGTCCATGCTGTGCTCTTCTCTTTCTCTCTCTCATTATCTCCACTCGCCTCTCTATTCACAAACTTGCCTACCTAAATCTCCTGCTGTTCCACGACACTTATTGCTTCCTCAGATCTTACATTCCTTCAGTCATTCGCAACATTTGCAGCAACAGTTTCTCCAAATGACTTTCTATCCACCACTCAAACCTAAGCAGCTTGCTGACTGCCTTGTTTACCACACTGTTATCTTTCACTCTCCTTAACAGCCTCATGACCATCCCTCCTTACATTCTTCTTGTTACCAGTCAGAACATTTGTGGCAACTACCAACTCTTTTGCTTGTGTACTCCTCTTTATTCAATGCTTCAACCACCCTGCTCATTCTACCTCCCAGAAAACAGACCTTGTGCATCTTTTCATTCACAACACCTCTTATCATCAAATCTCCATACATTACCACTCTCAAATCATTCAATATTTCTTTCAAATCTTTCATCCCATTCTTCCTCATATTCCCATGCAAATCCCAAATTCTCAGTTCATTCCTCATATGTTTAATTTCTTGCTTCATCTTTGTCAATTCTGCTTTCATATCTTTAATTAGTTTTTTAGTGAGATTTATGCAAATCGCATTTTTACCACCTTGCACGTCCACTGTCTTACCACTTGCCACCAGTTCTCATGCTGCTTGCCACTGCTATCTACACATCTATGCACTTCTTACACACTCAAATTTTCTCATCTCTCTTATTTTTCCTCTCCACAAAAACATCCTCAATCTCTCCCTAAGCATATCATACTTACTGCATCTCACCGTTTTCAAAAAATTCATGCCACTTGTAACTGTCTTTCGTGATGATTTATGTTTCAATGCCATTTCACTTACACTCAAAGCTGTACACAAACACAAAAAAGATAATAAATACACAATTATGTACACAATTACACAATTAGTATATTTATACTGAACACTGCCTACTTATCACAGCTATCATACAACAATATTTAAAAAACTATCGCTTATATCACACACAATTTCAAAATTTAAACTTAATCTTTAAAGGTACTTGTGGCATGACTACAAACAATAAATAACACAATAAATTACACGTGGTTATCATGAAAATTTAAACTTATCTTTCCACAGTGATCTCAATGAACACTGCTCAGGACATGAGCTACATAATGCTACACAAAAGTATGATAAATCTAAATGCTTTCTAAAGCATTTACCCTAACCTGCCCCGTGGTGGAAAAAAAAACTATAATACATTATACACAAATATAAATCATACACAAATATAAATTAATTAAAAAAATAAAAAATTATTTATACATGTAATATAATGATATGATGAAATTAAACAAGTAGATCATTACATATATTTAGGCCAACAGATATGATGCATGGATAGAAAGCATTTGGAAAATCAGTCAATATTCAAAAGCCAACTATCATTATGTCCAAAGAGAAAAGTTTTCAACCAATGTATTCTTCCTATATTGACATATGGCAATGAATCATGGACAGTAAATGCAAAGGAAATTCAAAAATTAAGAACATAATTTAGTATGGAAAAAAAGTATGCTTGATATAAAAAAAGGTTAAGAAATCAACCCACAGTCTCTGACATCATAGGAAGAGTGAAACATCTGAAGTAGCAATGAGCTGGGCAGGGCATACCGCTGGAAGACAAGATCAATTATGGACAAAAAAAGTACTGGATTGGATTCCAGGAAAGGAAAAATGACCATGATGCCAACCAAAATCACGCTGGATTGATAACATCATCAGATTTGCAGGAGTGAGATGGGAAAAGAGAGCCATGGACAATTTTATAGTAATCTTGGAAAGACCTTCATCTAGCAATGGATTGACAATGGATGATGACGATGATATATGTAATAAGTATAATAATATATAAATGATAAAAAATAAAAATATCAGAGTGAAATCACATTAAAATATTCTATATATAGTCTTCTTAAGGTTTTCTTGTGTTGCAGTTCTGTCATCGATGATCCGATTAGTAATTTGAAGAATTACTAATATTATTCTTGTTGAGATTATGATGTTGTTTCAACATCTCACAAGCTTCACAGAACTTTCTTTTAAACCAGGTTTTAGGTTTGGTGCAGGGTAGGGACTTCGTGCCTTTCTAGTTGATTCTGTGACAATTTTGAAGTACATGGTCTGACAGGCCTGTTTTACCATAGTGGAGGAATTTAATGTGGCATTTATTTATTTATGATAATGTGGCAATTATGATTATTAATGTATAATCATATTATTCGAGCAAATAAGAAAAGGATGATCAATATGGGAGATTTTAATTATGGCAATATAGACTGGAATGATGAGATTGCAACTGGAAGTAAAGAAAATGAATTTCATGAGTTTTGGAGGGATAACTACCTCACACAGCATGCATCAGAGGGCACGTGAGAATTGAGGGTCTTGGATTTGGTCATCTCATCAGAGGATGTAATTATAAATGAGGTGTCAAATCATCCACCAATTGGTGAGAGTGACTATGAGGTGATTACCTGGATGGTTGCCAGCAGTGTGAGGACCTCTGTGAGAAAAGGATGTATGTGGAACTACAAGGGGGATGATTGTGAAGAACTCAGGAGACAGCTTGCGGGTGTAGCATGGAATGAGGAGTTAGCTGGAAAAGAGATCAATGCAGCTTGGGGGATTTTCAAAAACTATCTAGTAGATGCAATGTCTGAGTGTATTCCAAGGGTGAGAAGGTTAAATAAGGTAAGTGTGGAATGGATGAATATAGAGATTAAGCATGCGATACAGAGAAAGAGGGCACTGTGGAGGCAGCATAAGAGAAGTAGAAATAACCAATTCCATGAGGTCTACAAAGACCAGGCAAGGGGTGTGACTTGGTTGGTGAGGGTAGCTAAAGAGAGGTATGAACAGCAGTTAGCTAATGAAGCCAAAAAAATAATCCTAAGGAGTTCTTTCGATATGTAGCCAGCAAAAGAAAGAATGATTATGGAAGGATGACACTGATAGGAGAAAATGGTATAAAGACAGCTGTTGCAGAATGTGTGGTGGAGATATTTAATAAGCAATTCATAAAGGTCTTTCAATCTTGTGAATGTGGCTTCATGGAGAGATTGAGAGCAGTAGATGATGGGGAGGAGAGTCTGACTGTAAGTGAGGAAGAGGTGTTTGGGGAGTTGAGTAAACTAGATGTAAATAAGGCTGTGGGACTTGATAATATATCACCGCGTATTCTGAAGGAATGTGCCAGAGAGTTGACACCTGCCTTGACATATTTTTTTAATACGAGTCTTGCACTTGGTCAAATCCCTAAAGAGTGGAAGGAGGGCAAGATTGTGCCACTTCATAAAGGAGGTGATCGAACTCAAGCATCAAACTATAGGCCTATCTGTGTGTCAGGTGTTGTGGTTAAGTTGTTGGAGAAGCTTGTGAGAACTAGGATCCAGAGTTGGGTTGACAACAATGGTATAATCTTTGATGGACAGCATGGATTTGCTAAAGGGAGGTCATGTTTTAGTAATCTACTTACTTATTACAATAAAGTGACTGCTTCCTTGGACAGAGGAGAAGGATACACAGTAATATACTTAAGATTTTGCAAAGGCTTTTGATGGAGCACATCATGATAAATTGATAGTCAAACTAGAGCAGATGGGGTTGGATATTAGATTAGTGCATTGGATTGGAGACTGGCTATCTGATAGGTATCAACAAGTTGTGTATGGGGGAGCGATATCCAGGAAAAGGAAAGTCACTAGTGGAGTGCCTCAGTGGTCTGTTTTGGGGTCATTACTGTTTAACTTGTATATTAACGATATAAGTGAAAATTTGGATGGAGATATTCAGTTGTTTGCAGATGATGCAAAGTTGGGACGAACCATGAAAGGTAGTGAAGATGTTGTGGCCTTATAAGAAGACTTGAATAAATTGAGTGATTGGGCATGGAAATGGGGATATGAGTTCAATGTTGCAAAATGTAAGGTTATAAAATTTGGAAAATAAAGATGGGATGCAGAATTTATGCTTGATGAGGATGTATTGTTGGAGGTGGAAGAAATAAGAGATCTGGGGGTGATAGTGGATAAGGATCTGAAATTTAGGGGACACATAGCCAAAATTGTGAAGACAACACAAAGGCTTCTGGGAATGATGCAGAGAACACTGATGTGTAGAAGTAGGGAGATTCTTGTTCTGTTGTATAAGGCTTTGATTAAGCCACACATGGACTATTGTGCCCAGATTTGGCCACCTGGTTTTCAGAAGGATGAAGAGATGTTGGAAAGGGTTCAAAGGCGATTGACTAAGGTAGTTTCTGACCTCTGGAGTGTCGAGTATGAGGAAAGATTGAGAAGATGTAATTTGCAGAGTGTGGTGGACAGGAGGAAGAGGGGGGGGGGAGATATGATAGAGACCTACAAGTTGGTAAGGGGTTGTTATAGGATCAATGCTGAAGAAGTTCTACAGAAAATAGTGGGAGACTGGGGGAGAACCAGAGGTCATCCCTGGAAACTGCATAAAGAGAGGGGGGGGGGAGTAGGGGAGTGAGAGGCAGGTTTTTTCATGCAGAGTTGTAAATGATTGGAATGCCTTGCCTGAGAGTGTGGTGTCTGCAAAGAGTTTGAATGTGTTTAAAATACAGTATGATGAGTTGTGTGTGTGAGAATAGGACCTCCCAGATGAGTTTTTGACTCCATGAGGTCTTGGGGTAATAATAATAATAATAATAATTTGTATTTGTCTTTTCTTATTGGGATAGTGTGCCTTGTTTCCTCTATGTAGTGAAGGTTGCAGATATACTGAATTTTATGACCCCCTGGATGGGCAAAGTAGGGAAGGGAATCTTTGAATCATTTTGTGAAAAATGGATAGAATGAGTGTTCTGTCCATTTTTCTGATATTCCCCTAATGTATGGTATGGCTCCAATGCTGATCCCTTCAGCACACTACTAGTGGCCTTCCTCATTCAGGATACTGTACCCCAAATACAAATTTGATACCCATCTGACAGCATGATTCAACAGCTTTTTCAAAAACAGTATAACAATGCACATGCATCTCATTTGTCCAAGATGTCTGTCATCTTGTTACAGTACATAAGTAAGTTAGTAAAACATGACTCCCTTTAACAAACATATGCTGAATACCACAGAGAATACTAATGTTATCAGACCATTTCTGTATCCCAGTTTTCAGTAATCTCCCCAATACCTTAACCACAACTTCAGATATACAGATTGGCCTATAATTTGTAGTCACAGCCTTTATATAGTGGAAAAATTTATCTTGTTTCCACTCTCTAGAAATCTGTGCTATTGTAAGACTTTTTAAACAGACATGCAAACACTATTGCCAATTTCCTGGAATATTCCCTTAAGATGATATATTAAGGGAATATATCATCTTAAGGGAATAGAACTAGAACTTGATGACATATCACCCTTAAGGTGATATGTCATCAAGTTCTATTGACTTATGACATTGTTTATTTCCTCATATATACCTCCTGCTTACTCACAATTAAGCCATCGTCTCCTATATCCTCTACACTTAAGTTTTTCATTATTTTACTCTGATGAGGAGGATGAAACATCCTTATAAATTGATTATGGAACACCTCAACAATTTCTTCTGCAGCAGTTACTGTTCTACCATTTTCATCTATCAACATTATCTTGCCATAGTCATTCTTCCTTCTACTTGCCACATATCTAAAAAAACTCGAGGGTTATTATTATTATTTGATCATCCAAGGAGTACAAAGACTCATCGAAGGAGAGCACCAACTCCACAACTCTCCGTCTCCACCATTAAATCCACCAACCACAGCTAACCGCAACTACATCACCATCTACACCATTGCCATATACTGCCCACCACCACCACTACTAGTATTTTCACAAATAATCACAAATGTCTATGCTCACGCTGGGATTTGAACCCACAGCCTTTTGGCCAGAGAGCAGATACACTAGCCACTCGGCCAACCAGGCCAGCAAATCTTGGCCTTATTTGCCAATTTCTGCTCAGACTGCACTTTTGTTGTCCTTACTAACTGAATCACTCTCCTGGCTTGTTCTTTATACTCTTCATGTGACAGATTAATACCATTGTTCATCTTGTGCTTCCTCCAAAGTGCCTTCTTATTCCACATTTCATGCTTAATCCCATCATTCATCCATTTCTACACCTACCTTATTCAGCCTTTTGACTTTCAGAATACATTCACACTTTGATGATGTTATGTATTTCTTTGTCATTTCCCAAGCAGCATTTATTTTTACCACTCAACTCATCATTCCATGCTATAGCTCCAAGCTTCTCCTAAGCTTGTCATAATCACCAGTCTTGTACTTCCACATACATCCTTTAATCACACAACCCAGGTGATCACATTATGATCACTCTCACCAACTGGAGGAAAGTGTGAAACCCCACTCCCAATTACATCCACTGATGAAATTATCAGATCTAAAACTCTTCATTCTTGCATGTCCTCCTTTACATGCTGCCTGAGATAATTATCTCTCAAGAACTCAAAAAATTAATTTTCCTTATTCCCAAATGCGATTTCTTCATTCCAATTTATACCGCCATAATTAAAATTGCCCATCATAATTAACATCCCTTTGGTCACTAATCCAAATTGCTTATACATTTCTTCATCACCACCCTCCACATTCCCTGGCCTATAGCAACATCCAAATAAATATATCTTTCTGTCTACCTCCATGTTATATCACACTGCCTCATAACCATTGTCACTATTTCCCTCTTTTACGTCTACCTTATGTGAACATAATTCACTTGCTATCATAGTAAGTAGATATAGCATACTACTATATCAGAACTGTTCTATAGATAATCTAGATCATCTTTAGGGTGAAAAATTAGCAAAAACAGGGTAACTATATTGAATGACAGACAAGTACTAAATAGTACTGTTTAATTTGTACATAAATGATGTAGGAAATAACCTGAAAGAAAATATTCAGTTGTTTGCTGATGATGCAAAATTAAGTACAGCAATAGTCAATTAAGATAATGTGGAGAGCTTGCAGAAAGATTTAAATAGGTTATCAGTATGGGCAAAAGTTAATGGGTGTCAATTTAATATTGAGAAATGAAGTTGTGCATTTTGAGATAAAGAGATTACAAGCTGTGTATTACACTGATGGCACTGTACTCCAGGAAATTGTGAAGCTATAGATTTAGGGGTGGTGGTGGTGGTAAACAGAGAGTTAACGTTTAGAGGACATACTGCTAAGGTTGCTAAATTAGCCCATAAGATTACTTGGTTAGTGAAGAACACATTTACAAGTAGAAATAAGGAAGTTGTAATTCTTCTTTATAAGGTCTTGATATGCCCACATCTGGATTATTGTGCTCAAGTCTAGTCCCCTGGGTTTCTCGGGGATGAGGAAACAGTGGAGAGGATTCAGAGGCAAGTGACCAAGATGGTGAGTGGCCTGTGAGGGCCAATCTATCCTCCCTATGAGGATAGACTGAAGGTGTATGGATTGCAGGTTGGTTGATAGGAGAAAAAGAGAGGATATGATAAAAACATTTATGTTGCATAAAGGATTTTATAGGATAGATGCAGGGGAAATGTTTCAGCACTTGGCTAGAGGAACCAGAACCAGGGGTCATCCCTGGAAGTTGAATAAAGGTGTGGTTAGGACTAGATTTTTTGCTTGGAGAGTGGTGAATAAGTGGAATGGATTGCCAGAGTTGTGAGGTGCTTTGTCTGTTAATGGGTTCAAGGAGAGGTATGATAGATTGTGTCGATAGATTGAGTCTTCAGGACTCCATGGAGGTACCAGTATAATAATAATAATAGTTTAAATTTATAACATTGTCATTATTATCATCCAATTCTCAATATGTACCCTAAAGGAATGTACAGGATATGATGATAGTACTACACGAAAAGTAAATGACATTTAAATATAGGTGTTATTACAATTTCCTTATTAAATTGTTATCAACCATTATGAGTATTCCCCTATGTTCTATTTAAAACTGGAACCATTAACAAACTGAAACCTTATCAAAAATGGATTAATTAGAAAGCAAATATATGGATGCCTGAGCAGCATTCATGTTTTCTAAATGGCCACGCTAGGACAACTCATAAATGCCAGCAGGTGTATTCCCGTAAGCTCTCTGGTCAATTTATTTATACGAAACTTTCAGTTTCTACATTTGAATTTGAAATAATGCTGGATCTAACATCCACTTGATTTTTATAACCTTTAATTTTTTGTTATTTTGAATAATATTTCTAGCTATAATGAAGTATATAATCAGTGCTGGATTAAGGGGTGGGCTGACCTGGCACCTGCTTGGGGTGCCAAAACTAAGGCCAGCACTAGGGCCTTAGAGCTTGTGCTTCTTCCAAAAATAATTAACTATTCATGTAAAGTAATATGTAATACATGATGCACTGATAATACTTAGTGAAAATTAAACCAATATAGCCACCAAATCTGAATCTTTAACACTAGCAGAAAAACTTTGCAACCATTCCTTTTTAGTTATGTTAGTAACGTGGTATGACATACTTCATCAGATAAACATAGTAAACAAATCTATACAAGCAAAAATATGGATTTAAAAACTATTATAAATTAAAATCATGTACAGGATACATAAGTCAATACCATACACAAGGATTTGAAAATGCTTTGCCTCAAGCTGAAAAATTAGCAAAATTTTTAGGAACAGAGCCAGAAAAAAGAATAGTTCATAAAAAGAAATTATTTAATTACGAAACTGAAGACACCACCATTGTTGCTGTTGATGAGAAAACAAAGTTTAGAACAATGATATTCAATATCATTTTAGACACAATATTAATATCTGTTTTAGAAAGATTTGAGCAAATAAAAACTTATGAACAAAATTCATTCATTCAATTCTTAATGATGAAAATAGTAGTGACATTGATGGTTTACTTCCGGAAAACATCAATTCACTGTTAGAAACTTTACAATTTTTAAAAGGAAGCAATTTGCAGAATATTGTTCCAAATACGCGGGTCATAAAAAAAATAAAAAAACTTACTGTAATTGTAGCAACTACACTTCCAGGTGTAGCAGTTTCCATAACTGATGCTTTATATTCATTCTTTTCAAACACAGGTGAATTATCATTTGTATCAATAATATTGACAGTCACTGTAGCAGTACTTGAAAGCTTAGGGTCTGTAAAAGCTTCTTTTGCAACCACCTGTAAGACAGTAAAATATAGATGCATATCAAATTAAGTCTATGAAAAATGAAATTAAAATGCAACCACCTGAAAGAATAATATATCAAATTAAGTCTATCAAATAGCAAATTAAAATGTCTCCTTAGCCCAGTGGTAAGAGGGATAGGACAATACCTTCATCTTTAAAATGCTCCAGTTCAATTCTCATTATGACGAGAATAATTTTATATTGATTTTTCGATTGAAGGCAATTTTCTTATGTGTTATAAGAAACTGTGCTATCAGATATAAGGATGACAATCCTGACCATCCTATGGTATGAGGATTCTCCTTATGGTTGTGATCATTGGTCTTTTAATTAGGAGCAAAGATCCCTTCATTTGAAAGACTGAGCAGTCCCACTCCAATATTACTCCATGCAAACAGTGAAAGTTTTATTTATTTGTGTGCGTGTGTGTGTGTGTGTGAGAGAGAGAGAGAGAGAGAGAGGGAGAGTGTGCATGGACTGCAATTCATATTCCCCTAATGGAAGTTGATTGGAGTTCCTCTGATTGTGATGTGTTGTTGCTCCTATAAGAGCATGCCTGCATGGAGGTTCTTAACTGATTTTGAAGATCCTACCAATCTTCCAAACCATTCTGGATGAAGAAGAGCAACATTTTCCCAAATTAACATTCTAAAGTTGAGTGTAGTATTTAAAAGGTTGATATGTTCATTGCTATCAATAATGTTTTTGGTTTCTGGGCTGCAGCAGTGCTTGCTGGAGCATCCCTACTAAACTAAAGGATGAAAAATTATCCATACTCAGAGGAAGTTTGTTCCAGTTCACACACCACACATGGGTGTTCATCTTCCAGAAAAGCAATGACT
Organism: Typopeltis vanoorti; assembly: GCF_054136105.1. Classification (NCBI taxonomy): domain Eukaryota; kingdom Metazoa; phylum Arthropoda; class Arachnida; order Uropygi; family Thelyphonidae; genus Typopeltis; species Typopeltis vanoorti. Next base: position 2,241,042 of record NC_143555.1, on the reverse strand, counting down.
GTGCTCAGGATTGGAATCCTAGAGCTTTCCAGATACAATACTTAAACTTAGGTCATGTACCTGGAAGGAGACTTACTGCAACACCATTGACACTTGCAGGCAAGCCAACTAGCCAATTGATTTCCCTTGGCTGGGCAATCCAGGACCATCCATTTTGCTGAAGCAGTGACCAAAGCTGTGTGAGACTACCAGGAATCCCTTTCTGGATGTCCCGTTGCATGGTGTTAGATCGTACTTGGGGGGGGGGGGGGGTTAATATTACTTAATTCTGAATGTGTCTTATCACTACTTTCCTTGTGGTCAGGGATTGTAAGATTTTCCCTGGGTAAGAAACCCTAATGAATTTATATTTACACTGCATCAGTTAGAGTTATTATATCTCAGAAATATTTGGGCCTTCTCCTAAAATGTTGCAGTCATGGCCCCTTCTCTTTCTTATTGTAATATCTTTCTTTCCCCTTTGTCACGGTCCATAGTTTAGTGAGTGGCAAATGTCGTTCTCAAACACAAATTCAATACCAGGATTCCAAATGATAAAGCATAAAGTTTTATTTTACACTAATAGAATACATTAAACATGAAGTAATCAATTCATCAATTATCTTAATTAGATCAAACCACTTTTAAATAATATTATGAAAATCTCATAAATTGACATATTTAACATCCCCTAATAAAAGCATGCACTTAGGTAATTATTACAATTTTATCTAGACAAGAATCTCTGGGGAAACAGCCAAGGTAACATTTACATACTAGATTTAGCAAGAATCACTTGACATGGCTCTTCGGACTACCAGTCCAATGTCCTTAAAGTTACTCCAACAAATAAATTAGTTTCAGTTTTCTTTTCTGCAACACTGCTTAACGTGCTTTTCTTTCAGTGCTCTCACTTAACTTTAGAAAGGACAAAATTACCTTACCGTTTCTTGCCGCTCACAGTTTCACTGAATCACCATGAGTGAGTCATGTGTGTACCCTAGTTAGATCCTTGTTCACACTGCAGATTTTGCCTTCCTGTCTCATAGATTTATGCGCACTGGAATTTCGCCATGGTTGGGAACATCTGAGGTGCTTGTCTGGGATTTCTGGATCCTTCAAAGGGGAAACATCACGGTTCGGGCTTCACTTAGACTTGAGCTTACCCCTTCTGGTCGGAGATCATCCTCACGTCCTGCCTCCTTTCTTTTTACCCCATGCTCACTCCGTGTCTCTCTCTCTCTCTCTGTCTCCACTTCTCTCTCCCTTTCGATCATCCACTACCTTTTTCTTCAAAGGAGCTTACATTCACAGTCACATCAAGTTCCTTCATTGCGAACCCATGAGAGAGCTCCTCTCAGAGAGTTAGCTAAACCTTGCTTGTAAGGTTCCAATATGGGCCTATCAAGGTCATGATCTTAAGGCTCTTAGTCATTACATTTTTCTTTGTTTCTATTTCAATTTATTATTTTATTATTCACATATTATTTTCCCTCATTAAATTACACATATAAAATATTTCACAATAAACATTTCACAATATTTCCCCTTCAACGGGTGAATGGATATACACTTAATAAATACATATGAACTCAATATACAATTATATGATACACTTTACACTCGATATACAATCATTTTTGCTCGCTAAAGGGCTAGATGGTCGGTTGTGTTTTCAGAGAGCTCCCGAAAGCTAAGTATAATTTTGATTGAAAATTAGAACATAGGTTAAAATCATAACGTAATATTGCCTAATTTTGGTAGCTTGTTGTGTCTGTGTGGTTTTGGTGTGAATTCCATTATTTAATTTAGTATTTAATGATACATTTCATAGATTTAAATATGGCGCCAATGCAACGTAGGATAATGGTGTCCAAAAATACGACGCCATTGTTCAAAAACAATAATGTGAGAGAGTTTGTCCAATGTGATGTGTGTGGGATGTATGCATCCCCAAATGAGGCTAGAGTTTGGATTGAAAGTGATAGTGGTGGGAGAATGTGCAGAAAGTGTAAGCTAAGAGAGGAGTTGAAGTATGTGTCAGGTTGTGAGAGAGTTATGGTTGAAGAAAGCCAGAATGTGAGTGAAAATAGTGGCTTGATAGGGAATTGCGATGTACAAGATAGCAATGGGAGTGGTGATCAAAGAAAGAGTGAAAGCAACTATACAGAGAGAAAAAATGGTTTGAATGATAAAAAAAAATGAGGAATTATTTGTAGGAAGTGAGATCTAGGTTGCACACAGTGATACAAAATGCGCAGCAGCAATTACAGCACCTGCAAAACTCTTTCCAGAGTGATTCGGCTAACGTAAATAAACAGCGTAAGAGTACGAGAGTTTCTGAAATGAAGAAAAGAGTGTTATATGGTGACTCGTTATTAAGAGGAGTGATAGATGGGAGTTTAATTAAATCATACATACCGGGTGCGAAATTTGAGGATGTAAGTGAGAGTATTAGAGCACAAAAACAGAGGGTGAAAGAATTGATAGTTGTGGCAGGTACAAATGAATTGAAAGGAGATAAATTTTTTATGAGAGGGGACTTGAAAGTATTGTTAAAGGTAGAGAAAGAAAGGAGTGACAGAGTTAGAATGGTGAGTCTGTTGCCGCAGTATGACAGAGAGGAGTTTAGGAGGAGGGCCATAATCACAAATTACATTATGCGCAGGTCATGCAGACGGTGTGGTGTGGAATTCGTGGACGTGTGGAATGAGTTTGATGGGCGAAAGGATTTATACAAGATGGATGGCCTGCATTTAAATGGACTTGGTGTGCGGAGACAGGAAATAGTGTTGCTGAATGAAGTGAAAATGGATGTGCAGAACCAGGGAAACTAGAACTACCAAGAGGGGGGGGGGAGTGAATATGCGGACATCAGTGAGACAGTTGAGTGTAAGAATGTATATAATGTACCCAAGCCAGCACTAAGGACAAAAAAATGGGAATATGACATTTAGAATAACGCATCAAGATAGGGGTGGGACAGAGGGATCACTGCATTTCATGTATACTAATGCCAGGAGTATTAGGAACAAGAAGGAAGAATTTTTGGCCTTGATTGGCTCTTCCTGGCCACAGGTTATTGGCATTAGTGAAACATGGCTGACGAAAGATGATATAGTTAGTGAGATAGAATGTGTAGGTTATAGTGTGTTTAGGAGGGACAGAGAGAATAAAATGGGGGGGAGGGGTGTTATTGATGACAGCTGATGAACTGTAGCCAAGGAGAATTGAAGTTGTATCACAGGATAGTGAGAGGAGCTCGTTTGAGGCTATTTGGTGTGAGATTGAGACTGGCAGAATAAAATATACAGTTGGGTGCTGCTATAGACCAGGTGATGAAATAGATAGTGGAGATAATATGCATAAACAAATTGATGAAATGAGTGGAAAGGAGGGTAATTATTATGGGGGATTTCAACTATGGTAACATTGATTGGAAGGAGGAGAGGACACATGTGAGGAAGGAAATGGATTTTATTAAATTATTAAGGGATAACTATCTGAGACAGCATGTAATTGAAAATACTAGGGGTGTGAGAGTGCTTGACCTGGTAATAGCATCTGAGAATTTGACTGTAATGAATATGACCATATTACCACCTATTGGTGAGAGTGATCATAAGGTCTTGACCTGGGAGGTGACTAAAGGTGTGGAATTTTCGATTAAGACAGGGTATATGTGGAATTACCGTGCTGGCAAGTATGACAAGCTTAGGAGATTGCTTCCATCAGTGCCATGGCATGTACAACTGCAAGGGCTGGACGTCGATAGAGCATGGGAAGTGGTCAAGGAGCATTTACAGGAGGTTATGGCTGATTGTATACCTAGGGTCTGAATAGTAAAACAAGTAGGGGTTAAATGGATGAATAACACCATTAAGCTAGAGCTGAAAAAAAAGAAACAACTGTGGAGGGAATTTAAAGAAAGGGGGTGACCTGCAGGCACATGAACGGCATAAAGTGCAGGCCAGAAGGGTAACGAGTGTGGTAAAAAAAGCAAAAGCAAATTATGAAAGGAAACTAGCTATGCAAGCTAAAGAGAATCTCAAACAGTGCTGTAAGCAAGAAAAAAACTGTACACGGCAAAATGATTTTAAGTAATGATGATGGTAAGGAGGTCACTGAATCAGTCGATATAGTGGAGTTACTGAGCGCGCACTTTGCAAAAGTATATCATCCAGGTGGTGACATTGAAAAAATGAAGGAACCATTAGTTTATACGGGAATTGTGATGAATGAAGTGGAGGTGAATAGTCTATTACAGAACCTTAATGTGAATACATCTGTGGGATTAGATGGTATACCGGCACGGGTCTTGCATGAAGCGGCTAAGGAATTATCAGTGCCCTTGACCATGTTGTTTAATCTGAGTCTCGGGTCTGGTTTAGTCCCGAAGGTGTGGAAAGAGGAGAAAATAGTTTCACTGCATAAAGGAGGATCCAAGACCACGGTTGCAAATTACTGACCGATCAGCATATCAGGAGTCGTTGTCAAGGTCTTGGAGAAAGTAGTCAAGGGAAAAATACGGGAATAGATTGATGAAAATGAGATACTGTACAGGGGACAGCATGGCTTTGTGAAGGGTAGATCATGCCTCAGTAACTTGCTCAAGTTTTATAACAAGGTGACGGCTGAACTGGATAAGGGTAATGGATTTACAGTGATACTGCTAGACCTGGCAAAGGTGTTTGACAGGATACCACATGGAATTCTAATCCGTAAACTACAACATATGGGAAGAATGGATATAGGACTGGTATAGTGAATGCAGAAGAGATATCTTCTGCATTCACTATTGCCCTACCCAACTTTGCATCATCAGCGAACAAATGAACTGTTCCACGTAGATCCTTCCCTATATCATTAATGAACAGATTAAACAGCAGTTGTCAAAAATCTTGCAGGATGACTTGGATAGATTGGAGTTCTGGGATAAGGAGAATGGATGTCAATTTAATGTGACAAAATGTAAGATTATGCATTTTGGGGTGAAAAGATTAGCAGCAGTATACCACATTGGTGGAACTGTACTCCAGGAGATTGATGAGGCCAGGGACTTGGGAGTGTTGGTGGATAGGGAGATGAAGTTTAGAGGGCACATTGCAAAAGTAGCTAAATCAGCTGATCAACTCACTTGGTTGTTGAAAAATACCTTGACGAGCAGAGACAAGCAAGTTATTGTACCTTTGTACCAAGCCTAGATAAGACCTCATCTCGACTACTGTGCCCAGATTTGGTCACCTCGGTTACTTCTTGACGGGGAGGAGGTGGAGAGGATCCAGAGGCGAGTGACCAAGATGATAGCAGGTCTATGGAATGAACCATATGAGAACAGGTTGAAGATTTGTGGGTTGCAGAAACTAGTTGATAGGTGGAAAAGCAGAGATATGATTGATACCTTCAAATTGCTAAAGGGATTCTATAGGAATAATTCAGAGGATATTTTTGAGATCAGGACTGGTGGTGGGAGAACTAGGGGACACCTTTGGAAGCTGGGCTCTTTACTTTTAGAGTGGTAAATGAGTGGAATAAGCTGCCAGAGTCTGTTGTGGGTGCTATGACGGTGAGTGAGTTCAAGGCAAGGTATGATAGATACTGTGAGAATGTCATATAGTTGTGTGGACATGATGGCCTCCCTCGATGAGTCTAAGGACTCCCTGGAGTCGCCCGAAATAATAATAATATGATACACTTTACTTTACCCCCTTTCCTTATTTCTTTCCAATACAATTTTGAACAGCAGTACAGGTATTTTCTCTGGTTTAAAGCTCCTTTCATTGTTAGATCACAATTGAGTGTCTGTCTAGTAAAGGCAGGCCTCGTTCACGATCTAACAATGGCAAACACCGTGACAAGACATTGGATATCAGTGATGGTGGTCTGTAACTTACATTAGTAAAAAAAAAAACTCCAGAGAAGATAGCACAGAATATGTAATAAAATACGGACAAATATAGATAGTACCATCAATAGGAGGTCCCTTCTACCAAGAACAGGTACCTCACATGTAAGAAAGAGTAGAGTTCGGGGAGTCATCAGAAGAACGAGAAATATAAAATATAATCCAGGAAATGAAAAGCATGATGAAGAAAAAGGAAGTGCAGTAAGAAGAGTGGTCAATCCAACCAAAGAAAATTCAATGAAGTGGGTGGTTATAGTAGTAGGGTTCAACACAAACAAACTATCGATATTCTTTAATGAGCTCTTTGTCAGCATATATCATACTGATTTAAACTGGTCAAAATTTTTTTCTGTTTTCAAGGCTATCATTAAACAAGGGTCAGGCAAACTTATTAGGAGTGAAATGAATGAATGGATGATCAGATGAATGAGGAGTATTAAATGCAAGTTAGGAAAGTTACAAAACTGAAGTGCAGTATGAGAGGAGACTGGCCAATCAGATCAAAGAAAATTTAAGGGATTTCTACTATATCACAAGCAAGAGGGTGAATGATTAATATGGTAACTGGTTATGATAGGTAAGCTGACTATGGTAAAGCTCTTGTCGTTATATAGCATACTGGTATAAACTAGTCAGGGGCATAGTCAACTATTCCTTAAAACTACATAGTGATATCATCCATTCCTGCTGCCGGAAGTTTTTCCCCACACTTGGTCCACCTTTACCACGAGTTGCCTCAGTCCTGAAGATACTTCAGGCACAAACTTTGTTTGCTTATGCTTGGATAAAGGATTAAACTAAATTTATTATAGCCTAACCAAGTGGGAAAAATGTTCCAACATCTTTCTCTAAATCCAGAGTAATTTAATAATAAGGTGAGACACCTTTTATCAACTCGTATAGGTAAATATGACTTCTCCATGCTTCCACCTTAGTATCACCACCTCTGGATCTGGCTCCCACTGACGAGCCCTCAATAAAGGTCGAAACCGGTCTGGATAGAAATGGAATGAAATGGATAAGCATCATACATGTCTGCAAGGAGATGTGTTTTGCATTATGGGAGATACTAAGAGAAGTAGTGATGAGAGCTTGATACACCTTTACCACGAGTTGCCTCAGTCCTGAAGATACTTCAGGCGCAATCTTTCATTCCTGGTCTATTAATTTTCTCCAACTAGTGATATAGAGTAGCCCCATTGTGCCATGATCAATTCCTAATCATTCAACCTCTTTATTACACAGCTCATCAAACCCATGATAGTGATGTTAGTTGACTACAGAACCTCCCATAGTTGTCTGCCTTAAATTTCAAAGATATATCCTCTCCTGAGAGTACCCCCCCCCCCCGAAACCAGTACATCACAGTTATACTCAACTATGGTGATAGTGTCGATAACTCATTCCCAACTATATCCCATGAGAGTATCCGAATCCAACAATTTAACACCTTGTGTTGCTCCCAAAACATGTTATCAAGTTAGTTAACACTAAGAAAACTAAAAATTTGCTCTCCTTATTTCTGTAAACTATCTCTGCTTTCCAATCCATATTCAAATAAATCTCCCATTAGGATTACTTCCTTTAATATTGTGGAAAGCTCTGTAGTCAGTTAGCATCATTATGTTGGATAGATGAGCTGAGCAGAAAACATGTTGGCAGCACATGGAAATTCAAAAGGCAATAGCTGACACAAGCAATGTATAACTGCATACCAAGGGTTAAGCAAGAAAATAGTGTAGGAGTGAAATGAATGAACTGTGAAATCAAGCAAGATGTGTTGGAAAAGAAAATACTGTGCAGGAGGTACAATACAGTTGGTGATGATTGGTAGTAACAGTATAAAGTGCAGGCTTTAGCATACTATGTAGATTATAACATAGCTTGTTTCTTTGTGTACTCTAGATGATGACCTTGATATGAAGGTCAAAACTTCTGGCAATTATTTTGGTTTATATTAAACTGAAGTTCTACTAAAATGGTAATTGTTTCCATAATTGTTTGAAAAAAAAATGAATGCTGATCACAATGTAAATATGAAAGAAAGAATTTTGTGAGTGCAAGCAGTGTGAATGAATTCAAGAATAAGTATTGCCAAGCCAGAGGGTGGAAGGCCTAGGACTTGTTGGATAGATTATATCCAAAACCTTGGGTGGACACGTTTGGGAGTACCACCAGAACACCTGAACTTGGTTGTGGAGGATCATGACCATTGAAAGTTTCTCTTGCAGCTGCAGCCCCCCCCCCCCCCACACACACACATACAACTCAATTAGGAAAGGTGGGCCTTGAAGATGGATGGATGGATATCATCCCACAATGTATTTTTTTTTTTCTTTTACTGACTACATATCCAAACACCCTCATCATCATGTAGCTTCATCAGTGAGAGGGTGCAGCACTATGTCCTTCCAGTTCTCTCTGTTGGTGGCTTTCCTTTTTGTTTCTGCATAGCCATGTGATCCTGTCCATGATCTTATATCTTCACACCATGTCCTTCATTATTTACCTCTTGATCCTTTTCCCATAATTTTTCCTTCTAAAACTGTTAGTATCCGTCTTGCTGAACCTTTCAGTACATGTCCTGTCAATCTCATCTTTTTCTGGATCATTTCTTGTAATAAGATCTCTGTGTTCTCATTCTCTGTAGGACATCTGTATTTGTCACATGTTCTGTCCATGAGATTTTCAGAACTCTTCTATAGCATCACATTTCAAAGGCCATTATCTGTTGTCTTACTCTCTTCTTGAATACCCAAGTCTCACTTCAATATGTGAAAATTGGCCATACTAATATTCTTATCATTCTTTTCTTTGTCTCGATACTCACAAAACTTCTGAGCAGATCTTTATTTTTCCAGAAGGATTCTTTAGCTATAGCTGTTCTTATTTTTATTTTTTTATCTTGCTTTCCATCTGCAGTAAAGTAGGTGCCTAAATATTTGTATTCTGTTGTATGTTCAAATTTCATATTGCTTATGAATATTTCTGGCTTGGATCTGTTTTCTTTTGAGATTTTCATAAATTTGGATTTATTATTATTATTATTATTATTATTAAACAAGACCTCATGGAGTCAAAGACTCATCTAGGAGGTCCTTTTATCTTACACACACACACACATCTCATCATACAGTGTCTTAAACACATTCAAACTACTTGCAGACACCACGCTCTCAGGCAAGGCATTCCAATCACTCACAACTCTGCACGAAAAAAACCTGCCTCTCACTCCCTTACTCACACCCTCCTTATACAGTTTCCAGGGATGACCTCTGGTTCTCCCCTGATCTCCCACTATTCTCTGTAGAACTTCTCCACCATTGATCCTATAACAACCCCTTACCAACTTGTAGGTCTCTATCATATCTCCCCTCTTCCTTCTCTCCACGAGACTCTGCAAATTACATCTTTTCAATCTTTCCTCATACTCAACATTCCAGAGGTCAGAAACTACCTTAGTCAGTTGCCTTTGGACCCTTTCCAACATCTCTTCATCCTTCTGAAAACCCGGTGACCAAATCTGGGCACAATAGTCCAAGTGTGGCCTAATCAAAGCCTTATACATTGGAACAAGTATCTCCCTACTTCTACATGTCAGTGTCCTCCGCATCATTCCCAGAAGTCTTTGTGTTGTCTTCACAATTTTGGCGATGTGTCCCCTAAATTTTAGATCCTTATCCACTATCACCCCCAGATCTCTTATTTCCTCTACTTCCAACAATATATTCTCACCAAGCATAAATTCTGCATCTCATCTTTGTTTTCCAAATTTTAAAACTTTACATTTTGCAACATTGAACTCACATCCCCATTTGCTTGCCCAATCACTCAATTTATTCAAGTCTTCTTGCAAGGCCACAACATCTTCACTACTCTTTATGGTTCGTCCCAACTTTGCATCATCTGCAAACAACTGAATATCTCCATCCAAATCTTCACCAATATCATTAATATATAAGTTAAATAGTAATGGTCCTAAAACAGACCCCTGAGGCACTCCACTAGTGACTTTCCTTTTCCTGGATATTGCACCCCCATACACAACTTGTTGATACCTATCAGATAGCCAGTCTCCAATCCAATGCACTAATCTAATATTCAACCCCATCTGCTCTAGTTTGACTGTCAACTTATCATGAGGTACTCTATCAAAAGCCTTTGCGAAATCCAAGTATATTACTGTGTATCCTTCTCCTCTGTCCAAGGAAGCAGTCACTTTATTGTAATAAGTAAGAAGATTACTAAAACATGACCTCCCTTTAGCAAATCCATGCTGTCCATCAAAGATTATACCATTGTTGTCAGATTTCTTTTTTCTTCAATGTGTTTATCTTGTTTTCTCTTTTATACTCTTCTTATAAATGATGATTGTGTTCCATTTTGTACTGCCTTTTCCATAGTGCATGTTTAATCTCAAAAATCATTACCGCATCTGTTCTCCTTAATCTCCTTCCTAACCTTTAAACTACATTCACCCATTGTTGCTGTTTAACATTTCTTGATTAGGGCTCAAACAATATTTCCTTTCAACCCAATTCCTTTTTTCATACTACTGCTTCATGCTCTCTCCCCTGAGTATTGCATAATCACCTGCTGTGTATTTCCACATATTTGCTTTCCTCAGAGAAGCACTCACATCAACACAACTGTTGCCTTTTTTTCTTTCTAGAACTAAATGATTACAAACGTGTTCCACTCGATTTCTCCCACCCTCTCTCGAATTTCATGCAACATCCCTGTATATCAGTTTAATTATATAACAAAGTACACAACATAGTCAGACCACATTCACTCACAGAAAAGACATATTACATGCACTGGCAGAGGTAACTGAAATCAAGTAATGTATATTTATGATAATAAAATTTCTGTCTATATATGTGAAATTAAGTGCTCATTAATCCAAAAGTATGGGATCTACTATATGCTTAAGAATTCTAAATATAATCTTAAGAAATCTAAATTATGACATACATATACTTCTCTAACCATTATGTTAAATTTCATGAATATGAATGTTTAATCAAATTATGTATAACATTTTGCTATATAAATGAAAGAGAAGCAGCATTTTTGTTTAAATTCATAAAGATTCCTTAGTATTCACAATTGCTGAAGTTAGTACTTACCAATAAAATGAATTTTCTTTGGTTTGGATTCTCATAATCTAGTGGACCATTTGCAACCCTAATACTAACTGATGTTGATCCAGTAGCTAATGGTGGCTCTACATTAAATATCTTTGAGTCATCAACCATTTCGATATTGAATACTGAATTTGAACCCTAAAATTTATGTCCATTGTTAGTAAAATAAATTATTGCGGCACAAATAACAAGAACATTTTAATTCTACTAAAATATTCAAGAGACTTGAATTTAATGTTAAGTTTTTTTTCTTTTTTTTTTTACAATAAGGCATTACATTTTTCAGTCTTGAAGGATTTGATGTAAACCAACTTATCTTTTTTTTTTTGGGGGGGGGGTATAAATTTTCTCTTTTGTGGCAGGCTCAATGGCCTATCACTGCCAAGTAACTTGGCTTTTTAGAAAACTAAAACAGCTTATGATAGGGTGATTAATTCTTTACCTGCATTGTATGCTTTACATGTTTTTGTTTTTTTAATTGGTATGACACTAATTCACCTTTAACTGAAAGTACTGACAGAAGACTCTGTTATAGTTGGGATTGGAACCTAGTGCTTTCCAACCAAATGATATTGTCTATACACATATATATTATGCAGGAGAAATTGTCTTTTTTTTCTCCTTCCTTGATGGGATGTTTTCCTATATTTTGCTCAGTGCAGATCAAAATTTGCTAATGTGGAAAATGAATGTGAAGATAAAATTCAACTATATAAGAGTGATGGACTGTATCTGAATGGTTTTGATGCAAGTCATTTGGAGAGACTGCTGATGCTGCTGGTAGGGTGATGTGTAGTGAGTGCAGAGAATGAATCTGAGCAAGTAAGAAGTGATATGAGAGTGAGGGAGTAATGAAGGAGAGATTGAAGTGGTGCTTATGAATGAAGAAGTAGGTAGCATGAGTGTAATGAATGAAAGAATAAGTGTGCAAGACAAACAGGGAGACTCAGGGTTGAGAGGGGAACACAACACGAGAAAGGTTGATGCTCCAAAAGAATATGAAGATGTGCATAGACAAAAAGGAAAGTGGGATGACCTGGGATGTAGGGAAAAAAACAGTTGGATTTGAAGAGGGTTCTGGGATGAGTAAGTAGGAAAAGAAATGGCTTCAGGAAAGTATGGAGAAGTCACATCAGATAAGTGGTATCAGTGAAACTTGTTATAGATCTGGGAATGAGCTGTTATGTTTGTATACAAATGCTAGTAGTATCAAATACAAGGGAAATGAAATGAAATGGCTGCAGTGATTGAGTACATTCACAAAAAAATTGTTGGAATAAATGAGACATGGTTGGATGAGGATGACATCCTAACAAGAAAAGAGATGGAAGGGTGTGATGTATTTCTTGAAGATAGAAAAGGTAAAAAGGGAAGTGGAGTGCTATTGATGAGAGAAAAAGAGCTAAGACCATACAAGGTACAGATGCAAAGTAAAATTAGTGTTAATGGTTTTGAGGAGTATGGTGTGAGACAGAGGCGAATAGAATGAAATGCCTTGTCGGATGCTACCGTACGATCTAGTAATGTGGAGGGTAGTGTAGTGACCAGGAAATGTATAAACAAATTAACCAAACAAATGGGAAAAGGGTGATCATTATGGTTGATTTTAATTATGGCACTATAGACTGGGATGATGAGATAGCAATTGGAAGTAAAGAAAATGAGCTTCTTGAGTTTTGGAGGGAAAACTACCTCAGGTATATGCAACAGAGGGCACATGAGGATTGAGGATCTTGGATTTGATCATCTCATCAAAGGATGTTATTATAAATGAAGTGTCAAATTTCCTTTCAGTTGGTGAGAGTGATCATGAAATGATTATCTGGGTAGTTGTCAGCCATGTGAGGACTTCTGTGAGGAAAGGGTATATGTGGAACTACAAGGCTGATGATTATGAGAAGCTCAGGAGACAGCTTGGAGCTGTAGCATGGAATGAGGAGTTGGGTGGAAAGGAGATGAACACTGCTTGGTTGATATTCAAGAACATTCACAAAGGCACATGCTCCCTGTGTGAAATATTATTATTTTCATTATTACGGGCAACTCCAAGGAGCCTTTAGGCTCCTTGGAGTTGGGCTCCTCAGGCTCATCAAGAGAGGCCCTGAACATCATTTTATCAACTATTCAACATTCACACAGTATCTATCATACTTTGCCTTGAACTCATTCACAGTCATAGCACCCAAAACAGACTCAGGCAGCTTATTCCACTCATTCACCACTCTAAAAGTAAAAAACCTAGCTCTAACACCCTTACTAACCACACTCTTCCCCAGCTTCCATGGATGGCCCCCTAGTCCTCCCACCACCAGTCCTGTTCTCAAAAATATCCTCTGAATTAATCCTATAGAAAATCTCAATCATATCCCCCCTCTTCTGCCTATCAAACAATTTCTGCAACCCACAAATCCTCAACCTGTTCTCACAAGGTTCATTCCATAGACCTGCTATCATCTTGGTCACTCGCATCTGGATCCTCTCCACCTCCTCCCCATCTAGAAGAAACCTAGGTGACCAAATCTAGTTGAGATGGGGTCTTATCAAGGCTCGATACAGAGGAACAATAACTTGCTTGTCTCTGTTCATCAATGTATTTTTTTAGCAGCCAAGTGATTTGATGAGCTGATTTAGCCACTTTTGCAATGTGTCCCCTAAACTTCAACTCCCTATCCACCAACACTCAATCCCTGGCCTCATCAATCTCCTGGAGTACCGTTCCACCAATGTGGTATACTGCTGCTAATCTTTTCATCCCAAAATGCATAACCTTACATTTTGCCACATTAAATCGTCATCCGTTCTCCTTAGCCCAGTCCTACAATCTATCCAAATCATCCTGCAAAATTCTGACATCATCTGCATTCACTATTAACCTACCCAACTTTGCATCATCAGCAAACAAATGAACTGTTCCTCTCAGATCCTTTCTTATATATCATTAATGAACAAATTAAATAGTAGTGGTCCAAGAACAGAACCTTGCAGCACACCACTAGTCACAGGCCATCTTTTGGACTCTACTCCTGAATAAACTACTCTCTGATATCTCTCCGTCAACTACTCACCTATCCATCTCACCAACCCTATATCCATTCCCTAAATATGACATAGCCTGCCAGAAAAAAGACAATTTAGAATCCTCTGCTTTTCACCTTCTCTGACTCAAAATTTCCTTGCCCAATTTAGTAACTTTCATCTGTTGCATTTACCAGCCTCCAAACACTGATAACCCCTCAAATCACTTCTCATTCCATTCTATGTAAGTTGACCACCTGCAATCCAGCTATACAAAGACTGAAGTCATCTTCCTAAACCTGAGCATCCATATAATTCCAACTGGCTCCTCTACTTCAATACCATTGACCAAGCAAGAAGAGAAGCAGAAATCTTTGCTATAAGTATTAATTATAGGATTAATTCAGAGAATATTTTTGAGATCAGCACTGGTGATGGGAGAACTAGGGGACACCTATGGAAGCTGGGCAAGAGTGTAGTTAGCAGGGGTGTTAGAGCTGGGTTCTTTACTTTTAGAGTGGTAAATGAGTGGAATAAGCTGCCAGAGTCTGTTGTGGGTGCTATGACGGTGAACGAGTTCAAGGCAAGGTATGATAGATATTGTGAGAATGTAATCGCATAGTTGTGTGGACATGATGTTTAGGGCCTCCCTCGATGAGTCTAAGGACTCCTGGAGTCGCCTGAAATAATAGTAATAATAATCCAGGGGAAGAGCTGACTACTACCGGGTGCGTCCCCAGGTGGCGGATCGAGGAACAGCCTTCAGATATGGAGGTTAGCTGCGATATAAGCAGAGCAATCTGGCGAATAAGCAGCCGTGGACCAACAGCGACTGAGCTATCAGGGCATGGGGGGAGCAGAAGTGGCAACTCTGTCTCACTTAAAACCTCACAAAGCCCAATGAAAACTCGGTGACATGGCGAGTAGTGCCGCCATTAAATAAGCACCTGCTGGGGTCACTGCCCCTGACATGGGGAAGCAGCATTGTCAGTACTGACACAAGGTTGAAGCCAAATGATGATGGAAAAGCTTGTGATCAGAGATTTGCAGATGGCAATATGATTATATTGTGTACGTCTGTAATACTGCGAATCAGAAAGCAAACGGAGAAACTACTGCTCTACCTTATCTCCAGAACCACCACCATGGCGAGCAAACCAAACCCTTACAATTGGCCCCAAGTTCCCGGCGTCCCTTAAATGGGACAGGGGTGCGAAGAATCTCTGGGCTCAAAATGGTGTCCACTTTTAAAATTGCAACTTGGAATGTCAGAACTCTGTACGAAGCTGGCAAATTAAGAAATTTGCCAAGAGAAATGAAGAGGCTGGGCATCTGGATTTTGGGAATTTGCGAGACAAGATGGCCAGGATCTGGAAAGTGTCAACAAGATAATATGACAATGTATTACTCTGGGAATGATGAGAACAAACATTGACATGGTGTAGCTGTAATAGTAGATGAAGAAATCAATAAATCAGTAATAAATTGGATTCCATTTTCTGAAAGGATAATGCTGTTACAACTTAAGGGAAACTCCGTTAACATAAATATCATCCAAGCTTATGCACCCACAGCTGACAAAAGTGAAGAAGATGTTGAAGAGTTTTATGAACACCTAAAAGAGATTAAAAACCTAACAAAGAAACATGATATAAACATAGTGATGGGTGACTTCAATGCAAAAGTGGGAAGAGGGGGTGATGGAGAAATTGTTGGCGAACATGGCTTAGGCACCAGAAATGACAGAGGAGATTGCCTAGTCCAATTCTGTCAGGAAGAAGATCTATCAATAGCAAATACCTGGTTTAAACTTCCACCCAGAAGACTGTACACTTGGAAATCGCCTCAAGATAACCAACATAATATTGTCAGAAATCAAATTGATTATATACTGATAAATAAAAGATTCCACAGTAGTATAAAGAGTGCAAAGACTTATCCTGGGGCAGATATCTCATCAGACCACAATCCCATAGTTGCAGAAGTACGTCTTAGATTAAAATCAGCTAAAAAATCACAAAAGCAGAAAAAGAAAATTGATGTAGAAAAACTGAAAGACCCGAACATAAATAAAAGTGGCAAGACACAGCTTAACCTGTGATTACAACAGATTAACATAGAAGAAAATAAAAGTGTGGAATCTCTTTGGAATAGCTTAAAGAATGCTATCGTAACAACAAGTATTGAAGAAGTAGGTTATGTGAATAATATAAAACAACAGGAATGGATGACAGATGAGATTCTTTCTCTTATTGATACAAGAAGAATGTATAAAAACAAAGACCTAGCCAGGTAAACAGAAACACATAACATCATCAAGAAAAAAATAAAAGAAGCCAAGGAAAATTGGATGAAAAATTTATGTACTGAAATTGAACTGCTTCAGAAGAAACATGATAATTTCAATCTGTATAAGATAATCAACGAAATTTCCAGAAAACTGAGGAAAAAGCAAATAGTGTCTCTAAGAGACGAAAATGGAAAAATAGTTCTAGAAGAAGAGAATAAAGCACAGATTTGGATAAAATATGTAACAGAACTTTTCAATGATACTAGACAGAAGCCTATAAATATAAAAGATAACATTCAAGGACCAGCAATCATGAAATGCGAAATAGAGAATGCTATACGAACAAGTAAAACAGGAAAAGCCAGTGGACCAGATGGTGTGCAAACAGAATTTTTAAAATTAATAGAACCAGATAACATCAAACTTCTTGAAAAACTATTTAATAAAATATATGAAAGTGATGAATTTCCATCAGATTGACTCAAATCTACATTTATCACTATCCCAAAGAAACCCAAAGCAAATTCCTGTGGTGACTTCAGACTTATTAGTCTAATGAGCCAAACATTAAAAATATTTTTGAAAGTAATTCAGAATCGCATTTATACAAAAAGTGGAGAAACTCTAAGTGAAACACAATTCGGCTTTCGGAATGGTTTTGGTACTAGAGAGGCCCTTTTCTGTATCTAAATATTGATACAAAAATGCATAGAAAAACAGAAATCTGTCTTTATGTGTTTCATAGATTTGAAAAAGCATTCGACAAAGTCAGACACACTAACTTAATAGAAATCCTTCAACAAATAAGGCTAGATGAACAAGACATAAGACTAATAACAAATCTGTATTGGAATCAGTCAGCTACCGTTCAATTAGACAACATTACCACCAGTGATATTAACATTAAAAGAGGAGTGAGACAAGGATGTGTGCTCTCACCACTCCTGTTCAACATATATGCAGAGGTAATCTTTAAAAAAGCATTGGAAGAATGTTCAGAGGGAATCACAATAAATGGAAAAATTGTTAGCAACCTTCGATATGCAGATGACACCGTGCTAATTGCAGATAATATTATGGATCTCCAAAAACTCATTGACAGAGTATACATAGAAAGCCAAAGAATGGGAATAAATATAAACATCAACAAGACAAAATACATGATCATCAGCAAACATCCAGCCTCATCAATGAAACTGACACTCAATGGGAAAAATATTGATCAAGTGTCAAGATATAAATATCTTGGTTGCTGGCTTAACGAACGGTGGGATCCAGAAATAGATATAAAGACAAGGATTGAAGTTGCACGGCAGTCCTTCATGAAAACGAGAACACTATTCTGCAATAAAGACCTAAACATGGAAGTCAGATGCCGAATGCTGAAATGCTACGTGTGGTCTATTCTGCTCTATGGAGTTGAAACATGGACATTGAAGGCGACAACCATCAAGAAAATCGAAGCCTTTGAGATGTGGCTGTACAGAAGAATGCTAAAGATATCATGGACAGAAAAAATTACCAATAGATGTCTTAAAATCCATTGGCAAAGCTAAACATCTTGTACAAATAATCAAGAAACGAAAAACATCATATCGTGGCCACATCATGAGAAACAGCAAAACCAACTTCTACAAACTATTTTGATAGGAAGAATTGGTGGCAAAGGAACTAGAGGAAGAAAAAGAATATCAACTATGTATACTCTGTCAATGAGTTTTTGGAGATCCATAATATTATCTGCAATTAGCACGGTGTCATCTGCATATCGAAGGTTGTTAACAATTTTTCCATTTATTGTGATTCCCTCTGAACATTCTTCCAATGCTTTTTTAAAGATTACCTCTGCATATATGTTGAACAGGAGTGGTGAGAGCACACATCCTTGTCTCACTCCTCTTTTGATGTTAATATCACTGGTGGTAATGTTGTCTTGATGGTTTGACAACATCAAGACGTGGACAGGAAAGAGCAGTGCACAACTGTTCAGATTAGCACAAGAGCACAGTTTGTTCGCCAAGATGGTCGCTGACCTTCGATAGAAGATAGCACAATAAGAATAATAATAATAATAAGTATTGTCCTAACACAAATTCTACATCTACCCACTCAAATTCCTGATGACCCCCCCCCCCTTTACTCTCCAAATACTCTATCTCTTTTTGACCAGTTTCACCAGAGAGGTCACTTCCTTATCAGCAACTCAGACTACAATCATGTACAAGTCTCCTCTCTCTCACAGAATGCCCCTTCCTCCAATTAACCAGTTGGATAGTGCCTGATCTAGTAATAGCATCAAAAGATATACCCATAATCAAGTTAGGCACTTGACTGTGCAGAAGGTTGCTAAACATGTGGACTTCTCTGTCAAAACAGGTTTATGTTGAACCATAAAGTTGGTGATTATGATAGAATTAGGAAGCATATTGGAGCAGTGCCATGACTTGAGAAGCTACAAGGAAAGAATGGCAGTAGTGCATGGAAAGTGGTTAGGGACTGTTTGAGAGAAGCAGTATCAGGCTGCATACCCAAAGCCAGGAGGATAAACCAAATGGGGGTTAATTGTACAAGAACGGATATAAACACAGACAACTGAAATCATCTACCACCCATGGGATCCAGATGGCATTTTTGTCAACTAGGGAGGATAGCTTTTGAGGCAGTAATACTTGTATGATGTAGAAGAGCCCACATTATGAAAACAGCTGTACTTTGGGAAGGTGGGTTTTGCTTTTCTGGTAGGTGCAATATGTTATCTTTAAACAGCTTCCTCCTTCTCGACTTCAACCTTCCATGTGATTGTAGATACAAACAATTGCCTCTATTTTTGACATTTTCAATTTTAGATTTTTTCACATCACTCAACTTAAAATTAACTCCTAGTGAAGAAGATGTAGCTCAGTTGGTATAAATGAATCCCTTTAGTCAGAAAGACTTGGGTTTGATTCACGTCCATGACACGAGGAACCTTTACCTGGTCTCTTTCAACTAAAGGCAAGTTAAAGAGGTAG
Organism: Typopeltis vanoorti; assembly: GCF_054136105.1. Taxonomy (NCBI): domain Eukaryota; kingdom Metazoa; phylum Arthropoda; class Arachnida; order Uropygi; family Thelyphonidae; genus Typopeltis; species Typopeltis vanoorti. The sequence continues at coordinate 2,221,692 of NC_143555.1, read as the reverse complement.
AGGTCTCAAAAAGAGGTAGAGGTTTTTTTTTCACCTGGAAACTCAGGTTTTTCATCCCTCAGAACAGGCAAACCAGTTCCTGTGAACACACACACACACACACGGATTTACAGCCATGAATATTTATGACAATATGTGGAAGAGATAGGATTTTCACTACATGTCGTTATGCCTGTAGTCAACCAGGAGTCACATCATGGTAGTCAACTTCCTGGATAGGAGATGGCACATGAATGGGGATGGGAATAAGGTGGAGAAGTCTATCTTCATGTTTGATGTTCACGATGACAAATGTTTCCTCCATTCCCTGTCCTCTAGTGCATGGATAACTCATCTTATACTTATTTGGGAAGAGCTTGTTTGTTTAAACTTTTTTTCAGTTAACATCAATTATTCTAACATGATATTTCTGTAATTTCTCAGATAGCTCCACTCACAATACTTTTTGAAATGTTTCATTTCTTTTGCAGATGAGGACAAGACGAGGACAGACCAGGACAAACAAAGAAGATGTTGAGTCTTCTTTGTTTGTCCAGGATTTTGAAAGATAGTGGGGCCTTGTGTAACCAAGTGACATTTTAACATGATATCTGTTATCTATTTTTTTTTACTATTAACTTAGTATTACTTATATTAATCCTATATTACTTACCACATCAGTATCTTGTACAAACATATCAAGATTAGGAAGTGGAGTTCCGTTTGGAACATTCTCGTTAATATTCACTGTATAACTGATTCTATTGAAAGTAGGTGCTTCATCATTAACATCTTTAATTGTAACTGTTACAGCAGCTACAGAAACAGTATTTGCATCATCTATCTTTGTTCCATTTACTACTTCAAAGGCCTAAATAAAATGAAAAAGCAAAGTTAAAAAAAAATACATGCAAACACATTTGTCATGCATAAATACTTTCCTACATTAGTGCTTATAAGACAACTGCTTAACATATTAGAAATAAGCAATATCAAAATATAGAGACTGTTAAAATATTCTCTAATAGCTTTTCATGTCTAATTTAGTGATTTAGATGAAGTTATTACTAATTTACATTGTACTGCTCCAAATGCATACTATCCATTGAGGAAATGCCAACTAGACCTCTAAGTGGTCTTAGAGATCTATTTGGTAAACAATCAAAAACATCACCTTGCTTATCAGACTTCAAGGTGGCTGTTTGTTTTTCAAGAGCATGGTCTTTGGTTTCTATTGCTTTCCCCTTTACATGTCATGTGGGTGACACTCGACAAGGATATGCCAATCACGCTATAAGGACCCTTTCCTATTCAAGGATATAGCAATAAATCAGTTCTCCATACCAGCCACCGGCAGTATATAGGACTGAGCTTGATGGTAATGAATCAGGAGACAACAGGGATCATTTAGTGAATAATTCAAATGCATATGCATTTGAAATGCCTACTGCCATTTACTCTGAAGGATCCTGATCGGAAAGAGTCAGAGTATAGTGCAATGGTGATCTCCATTCCACTATATCCAGACCTAGCCCAAGACTACAAAAATCAACATAAAAAGCACCCTACCTTCATGGCTACATGGTGATCAGAATTCATTATATAAAACTTCAGTTATATTTGGTCCCCAGGATTTGAAGGGGATACATTAACTGTGGAAAGGGTACAAAGGTGGATAACATAGATGGTTTCAGGACTGTACAATGTTAGTTATGAGGATCGGCTGAGGCAGTGTGGACTGCAGAGTTTGGTGGATAGAAGAAGGAGAGGTGATATGATCGAGACTTTTAAGCTGTTGAGAGGTGGTTACAGGGTTGACATTGGGGAGTTCTTTCGCTTGGTTGAACAGTGTGAAGGAGTGATGACAAGGGACCATCCCTGGAAGTTACGAAAGGAAACTGTGAGCAAGAGGGTGAGGAGTGGTTTCTTTGCATGGAGGGTGGTTGAACCATGGAATACATTGCCTGATAGAGTGGTGAGAGCAAGAACGGTTAACGAGTTTAAGGAGTGGTATGATAGACTTTGTGCTTCCTTTAGAGGGACCTCCCACGATAAGTCTATTGACTCCATGGAAGCCTGGATGATAATAATAATAATATTAAACTGAAATTTTACTTGAATAAGGTAGTTGTTTCCATAATTTTTATAATGAATTCCGATCACCGTGTAACCAGAAAGGATTTTCAATCATCCATGGAAATGTTACTCACATGCATTGCAATTATTATGGTAATCTAAAGATACATGTTCAGTTTTGATCAATCAGCTGGTATTATTGAAGAGGTGCAGAGACAGTAATCTTATTCCTAACTGCATCAAGCTGAAAAAGAAATTTATTTCTGCTAAAGAACTTCTTGGGGGGGGGGGGGGGTGGGGGGGGGGGGGGGTGGGGGGGGGGGGGGGTGGGGGGGGGGGGGGGTGGGGGGGGGGGGGGGTGGGGGGGGGGGGGGGTGGGGGGGGGGGGGGGTGGGGGGGGGGGGGGGTGGGGGGGGGGGGGGGTGGGGGGGGGGGGGGGTGGGGGGGGGGGGGGGTGGGGGGGGGGGGGGGTGGGGGGGGGGGGGGGTGGGGGGGGGGGGGGGTGGGGGGGGGGGGGGGTGGGGGGGGGGGGGGGTGGGGGGGGGGGGGGGTGGGGGGGGGGGGGGGTGGGGGGGGGGGGGGGTGGGGGGGGGGGGGGGTGGGGGGGGGGGGGGGTGGGGGGGGGGGGGGGTGGGGGGGGGGGGGGGTGGGGGGGGGGGGGGGTGGGGGGGGGGGGGGGTGGGGGGGGGGGGGGGTGGGGGGGGGGGGGGGTGGGGGGGGGGGGGGGTGGGGGGGGGGGGGGGTGGGGGGGGGGGGGGGTGGGGGGGGGGGGGGGTATCTATGCACTTACAGAGAAAGCAAAATTTTTTTTTTTTTTTTTATTTAGTTTTTATTGTGCTCAAAATAAGTTAATATATTATTTATATGCTTTTATTATTATGTACATAGGATTTATGTACTTTAAATATCTATTACGCGATATCGCGTGATATGTAATTTGGTCAAATAAGTTATATATTTTACAAATAAAAAACATTTAAATATAATAATTATAACTTTAATTATCAGTCTTTTATAATCACATAGAATTTTTAAAAATAACGTACAAATAGAAAAAAATAATTATCAAAAATCAACATTTATAGGGAACTTACTAAAAAAAAAACAAAAACAACACTCAAAATAAATAAAAACCAAACTTCAAGCACGCTAAATCAACGAATAACTAAACAAAATCATCACATCGTCGCCTTGTCTGAACACCACCACTGTGTGCACTGGCTAACATAAACAATAGACAATGGCTGGCGGCCATCCCCACTCCACGAAAGTCGATCCCTTCCCTAGTGGCCAATATAAATATTACGCCCTGTTTTGCTGTTGCCGCTATTCCGCTTAGAAACTTGATAGCAACGTCCACGCGATAACGTGTGATCGGCCGTCGGGTGAGAACTTGCATCACGCGATATCGCGTGGGTGGCAACGAATGTGTTAAGGGAGATTATGTTGAAAAATAAAAATAATTTTGAAATTATAAATCCGTTTTTTCATTGTTAGGCCGAGAACTTTTCAGACCACCCTCGTAAAATATGAAATTCAGCCTTAGGTTTTTCTTTATTACTTTCTGTAATATGTTTAGCTGAATTACTAGTAATTCTTTCAAGCACATTCAAAATATCTGGATTCGTATAACTAGAGAGTTTAGATTGTTAGTTTAAAACAAATTCAAACATCCTGCAGAAACCTAGCTAGGTTTCTGCGAGATGTTTGAATTTGTTCCCTAAGTATTGCTTTCTCTGTAAGTGCATAGATTTGAAGTTCTTTAGCAGAAATAAATTTCTTTTTCAGCTTGATGCAGTTAGGAATAAGATTACTGTCTCTGCACCTCTTCAATAATACCAGCTGATTGATCAAAACTGAACATGTATCTTTAGATTACCATAATAATTGCAATGCATGTGAGTAACATTTCCATGGATGATTGAAAATCCTTTCTGGTTACACGGTGATCGGAATTCATTATAAAAATTATGGAAACAACTACCTTATTCAAGTAAAATTTCAGTTTAATATTATTATTATTATCATCCAGGCTTCCATGGAGTCAATAGACTTATCGTGGGAGGTCCCTCTAAAGGAAGCACAAAGTCTATCATACCACTCCTTAAACTCGTTAACCGTTCTTGCTCTCACCACTCTATCAGGCAATGTATTCCATGGTTCAACCACCCTCCATGCAAAGAAACCACTCCTCACCCTCTTGCTCACAGTTTCCTTTCGTAACTTCCAGGGATGGTCCCTTGTCATCACTCCTTCACACTGTTCAACCAAGCGAAAGAACTCCCCAATGTCAACCCTGTAACCACCTCTCAACAGCTTAAAAGTCTCGATCATATCACCTCTCCTTCTTCTATCCACCAAACTCTGCAGTCCACACTGCCTCAGCCGATCCTCATAACTAACATTGTACAGTCCTGAAACCATCTATGTTATCCACCTTTGTACCCTTTCCACAGTTAATGTATCCCCTTCAAATCCTGGGGACCAAATATAACTGAAGTTTTATATAATGAATTCTGATCACCATGTAGCCATGAAGGTAGGGTGCTTTTTATGTTGATTTTTGTAGTCTTGGGCTAGGTCTGGATATAGTGGAATGGAGATCACCATTGCACTATACTCTGACTCTTTCCGATCAGGATCCTTCAGAGTAAATGGCAGTAGGCATTTCAAATGCATATGCATTTGAATTATTCACTAAATGATCCCTGTTGTCTCCTGATTCATTACCATCAAGCTCAGTCCTATATACTGCCGGTGGCTGGTATGGAGAACTGATTTATTGCTATATCCTTGAATAGGAAAGGGTCCTTATAGCGTGATTGGCATATCCTTGTCGAGTGTCACCCACATGACATGTAAAGGGGAAAGCAATAGAAACCAAAGACCATGCTCTTGAAAAACAAACAGCCACCTTGAAGTCTGATAAGCAAGGTGATGTTTTTGATTGTTTACCAAATAGATCTCTAAGACCACTTAGAGGTCTAGTTGGCATTTCCTCAATGGATAGTATGCATTTGGAGCAGTACAATGTAAATTAGTAATAACTTCATCTAAATCACTAAATTAGACATGAAAAGCTATTAGAGAATATTTTAACAGTCTCTATATTTTGATATTGCTTATTTCTAATATGTTAAGCAGTTGTCTTATAAGCACTAATGTAGGAAAGTATTTATGCATGACAAATGTGTTTGCATGTATTTTTTTTTAACTTTGCTTTTTCATTTTATTTAGGCCTTTGAAGTAGTAAATGGAACAAAGATAGATGATGCAAATACTGTTTCTGTAGCTGCTGTAACAGTTACAATTAAAGATGTTAATGATGAAGCACCTACTTTCAATAGAATCAGTTATACAGTGAATATTAACGAGAATGTTCCAAACGGAACTCCACTTCCTAATCTTGATATGTTTGTACAAGATACTGATGTGGTAAGTAATATAGGATTAATATAAGTAATACTAAGTTAATAGTAAAAAAAAATAGATAACAGATATCATGTTAAAATGTCACTTGGTTACACAAGGCCCCACTATCTTTCAAAATCCTGGACAAACAAAGAAGACTCAACATCTTCTTTGTTTGTCCTGGTCTGTCCTCGTCTTGTCCTCATCTGCAAAAGAAATGAAACATTTCAAAAAGTATTGTGAGTGGAGCTATCTGAGAAATTACAGAAATATCATGTTAGAATAATTGATGTTAACTGAAAAAAAGTTTAAACAAACAAGCTCTTCCCAAATAAGTATAAGATGAGTTATCCATGCACTAGAGGACAGGGAATGGAGGAAACATTTGTCATCGTGAACATCAAACATGAAGATAGACTTCTCCACCTTATTCCCATCCCCATTCATGTGCCATCTCCTATCCAGGAAGTTGACTACCATGATGTGACTCCTGGTTGACTACAGGCATAACGACATGTAGTGAAAATCCTATCTCTTCCACATATTGTCATAAATATTCATGGCTGTAAATCCGTGTGTGTGTGTGTGTGTTCACAGGAACTGGTTTGCCTGTTCTGAGGGATGAAAAACCTGAGTTTCCAGGTGAAAAAAAAACCTCTACCTCTTTTTGAGACCTCTACCTCTTTAACTTGCCTTTAGTTGAAAGAGACCAGGTAAAGGTTCCTCGTGTCATGGACGTGAATCAAACCCAAGTCTTTCTGACTAAAGGGATTCATTTATACCAACTGAGCTACATCTTCTTCACTAGGAGTTAATTTTAAGTTGAGTGATGTGAAAAAATCTAAAATTGAAAATGTCAAAAATAGAGGCAATTGTTTGTATCTACAATCACATGGAAGGTTGAAGTCGAGAAGGAGGAAGCTGTTTAAAGATAACATATTGCACCTACCAGAAAAGCAAAACCCACCTTCCCAAAGTACAGCTGTTTTCATAATGTGGGCTCTTCTACATCATACAAGTATTACTGCCTCAAAAGCTATCCTCCCTAGTTGACAAAAATGCCATCTGGATCCCATGGGTGGTAGATGATTTCAGTTGTCTGTGTTTATATCCGTTCTTGTACAATTAACCCCCATTTGGTTTATCCTCCTGGCTTTGGGTATGCAGCCTGATACTGCTTCTCTCAAACAGTCCCTAACCACTTTCCATGCACTACTGCCATTCTTTCCTTGTAGCTTCTCAAGTCATGGCACTGCTCCAATATGCTTCCTAATTCTATCATAATCACCAACTTTATGGTTCAACATAAACCTGTTTTGACAGAGAAGTCCACATGTTTAGCAACCTTCTGCACAGTCAAGTGCCTAACTTGATTATGGGTATATCTTTTGATGCTATTACTAGATCAGGCACTATCCAACTGGTTAATTGGAGGAAGGGGCATTCTGTGAGAGAGAGGAGACTTGTACATGATTGTAGTCTGAGTTGCTGATAAGGAAGTGACCTCTCTGGTGAAACTGGTCAAAAAGAGATAGAGTATTTGGAGAGTAAAGGGGGGGGGGGTCATCAGGAATTTGAGTGGGTAGATGTAGAATTTGTGTTAGGACAATACTTATTATTATTATTATTCTTATTGTGCTATCTTCTATCGAAGGTCAGCGACCATCTTGGCGAACAAACTGTGCTCTTGTGCTAATCTGAACAGTTGTGCACTGCTCTTTCCTGTCCACGTCTTGATGTTGTCAAACCATCAAGACAACATTACCACCAGTGATATTAACATCAAAAGAGGAGTGAGACAAGGATGTGTGCTCTCACCACTCCTGTTCAACATATATGCAGAGGTAATCTTTAAAAAAGCATTGGAAGAATGTTCAGAGGGAATCACAATAAATGGAAAAATTGTTAACAACCTTCGATATGCAGATGACACCGTGCTAATTGCAGATAATATTATGGATCTCCAAAAACTCATTGACAGAGTATACATAGTTGATATTCTTTTTCTTCCTCTAGTTCCTTTGCCACCAATTCTTCCTATCAAAATAGTTTGTAGAAGTTGGTTTTGCTGTTTCTCATGATGTGGCCACGATATGATGTTTTTCGTTTCTTGATTATTTGTACAAGATGTTTAGCTTTGCCAATGGATTTTAAGACATCTATTGGTAATTTTTTCTGTCCATGATATCTTTAGCATTCTTCTGTACAGCCACATCTCAAAGGCTTCGATTTTCTTGATGGTTGTCGCCTTCAATGTCCATGTTTCAACTCCATAGAGCAGAATAGACCACACGTAGCATTTCAGCATTCGGCATCTGACTTCCATGTTTAGGTCTTTATTGCAGAATAGTGTTCTCGTTTTCATGAAGGACTGCCGTGCAACTTCAATCCTTGTCTTTATATCTATTTCTGGATCCCACCGTTCGTTAAGCCAGCAACCAAGATATTTATATCTTGACACTTGATCAATATTTTTCCCATTGAGTGTCAGTTTCATTGATGAGGCTGGATGTTTGCTGATGATCATGTATTTTGTCTTGTTGATGTTTATATTTATTCCCATTCTTTGGCTTTCTATGTATACTCTGTCAATGAGTTTTTGGAGATCCATAATATTATCTGCAATTAGCACGGTGTCATCTGCATATCGAAGGTTGCTAACAATTTTTCCATTTATTGTGATTCCCTCTGAACATTCTTCCAATGCTTTTTTAAAGATTACCTCTGCATATATGTTGAACAGGAGTGGTGAGAGCACACATCCTTGTCTCACTCCTCTTTTAATGTTAATATCACTGGTGGTAATGTTGTCTAATTGAACGGTAGCTGACTGATTCCAATACAGATTTGTTATTAGTCTTATGTCTTGTTCATCTAGCCTTATTTGTTGAAGGATTTCTATTAAGTTAGTGTGTCTGACTTTGTCGAATGCTTTTTCAAAATCTATGAAACACATAAAGACAGATTTCTGTTTTTCTATGCATTTTTGTATCAATATTTAGATACAGAAAAGGGCCTCTCTAGTACCAAAACCATTCCGAAAGCCGAATTGTGTTTCACTTAGAGTTTCTCCACTTTTTGTATAAATGCGATTCTGAATTACTTTCAAAAATATTTTTAATGTTTGGCTCATTAGACTAATAAGTCTGAAGTCACCACAGGAATTTGCTTTGGGTTTCTTTGGGATAGTGATAAATGTAGATTTGAGTCAATCTGATGGAAATTCATCACTTTCATATATTTTATTAAATAGTTTTTCAAGAAGTTTGATGTTATCTGGTTCTATTAATTTTAAAAATTCTGTTTGCACACCATCTGGTCCACTGGCTTTTCCTGTTTTACTTGTTCGTATAGCATTCTCTATTTCGCATTTCATGATTGCTGGTCCTTGAATGTTATCTTTTATATTTATAGGCTTCTGTCTAGTATCATTGAAAAGTTCTGTTACATATTTTATCCAAATCTGTGCTTTATTCTCTTCTTCTAGAACTATTTTTCCATTTTCGTCTCTTAGAGACACTATTTGCTTTTTCCTCAGTTTTCTGGAAATTTCGTTGATTATCTTATACAGATTGAAATTATCATGTTTCTTCTGAAGCAGTTCAATTTCAGTACATAAATTTTTCATCCAATTTTCCTTGGCTTCTTTTATTTTTTTCTTGATGATGTTATGTGTTTCTGTTTACCTGGCTAGGTCTTTGTTTTTATACATTCTTCTTGTATCAATAAGAGAAAGAATCTCATCTGTCATCCATTCCTGTTGTTTTATATTATTCACATAACCTACTTCTTCAATACTTGTTGTTACGATAGCATTCTTTAAGCTATTCCAAAGAGATTCCACACTTTTATTTTCTTCTATGTTAATCTGTTGTAATCACAGGTTAAGCTGTGTCTTGCCACTTTTATTTATGTTCGGGTCTTTCAGTTTTTCTACATCAATTTTCTTTTTCTGCTTTTGTGATTTTTTAGCTGATTTTAATCTAAGACGTACTTCTGCAACTATGGGATTGTGGTCTGATGAGATATCTGCCCCAGGATAAGTCTTTGCACTCTTTATACTACTGTGGAATCTTTTATTTATCAGTATATAATCAATTTGATTTCTGACAATATTATGTTGGTTATCTTGAGGCGATTTCCAAGTGTACAGTCTTCTGGGTGGAAGTTTAAACCAGGTATTTGCTATTGATAGATCTTCTTCCTGACAGAATTGGACTAGGCAATCTCCTCTGTCATTTCTGGTGCCTAAGCCATGTTCGCCAACAATTTCTCCATCACCCCCTCTTCCCACTTTTGCATTGAAGTCACCCATCACTATGTTTATATCATGTTTCTTTGTTAGGTTTTTAATCTCTTTTAGGTGTTCATAAAACTCTTCAACATCTTCTTCACTTTTGTCAGCTGTGGGTGCATAAGCTTGGATGATATTTATGTTAACGGAGTTTCCCTTAAGTTGTAACAGCATTATCCTTTCAGAAAATGGAATCCAATTTATTACTGATTTATTGATTTCTTCATCTACTATTACAGCTACACCATGTCAATGTTTGTTCTCATCATTCCCAGAGTAATACATTGTCATATTATCTTGTTGACACTTTCCAGATCCTGGCCATCTTGTCTCGCAAATTCCCAAAATCCAGATGCCCAGCCTCTTCATTTCTCTTGGCAAATTTCTTAATTTGCCAGCTTCGTACAGAGTTCTGACATTCCAAGTTGCAATTTTAAAAGTGGACACCATTTTGAGCCCAGAGATTCTTCGCACCCCTGTCCCATTTAAGGGACGCCGGGAACTTGGGGCCAATTGTAAGGGTTTGGTTTGCTCGCCATGGTGGTGGTTCTGGAGATAAGGTAGAGCAGTAGTTTCTCCGTTTGCTTTCTGATTCGCAGTATTACAGACGTACACAATATAATCATATTGCCATCTGCAAATCTCTGATCACAAGCTTTTCCATCATCATTTGGCTTCAACCTTGTGTCAGTACTGACAATGCTGCTTCCCCATGTCAGGGGCAGTGACCCCAGCAGGTGCTTATTTAATGGCGGCACTACTCGCCATGTCACCGAGTTTTCATTGGGCTTTGTGAGGTTTTAAGTGAGACAGAGTTGCCACTTCTGCTCCCCCCATGCCCTGATAGCTCAGTCGCTGTTGGTCCACGGCTGCTTATTCGCCAGATTGCTCTGCTTATATCGCAGCTAACCTCCATATCTGAAGGCTGTTCCTCGATCCGCCACCTGGGGACGCACCCGGTAGTAGTCAGCTCTTCCCCTGGATTATTATTACTATTATTTCAGGCGACTCCAGGAGTCCTTAGACTCATCGAGGGAGGCCCTAAACATCATGTCCACACAACTATGCGATTACATTCTCACAATATCTATCATACCTTGCCTTGAACTCGTTCACCGTCATAGCACCCACAACAGACTCTGGCAGCTTATTCCACTCATTTACCACTCTAAAAGTAAAGAACCCAGCTCTAACACCCCTGCTAACTACACTCTTGCCCAGCTTCCATAGGTGTCCCCTAGTTCTCCCATCACCAGTGCTGATCTCAAAAATATTCTCTGAATTAATCCTATAATTAATACTTATAGCAAAGATTTCTGCTTCTCTTCTTGCTTGGTCAATGGTATTGAAGTAGAGGAGCCAGTTGGAATTATATGGATGCTCAGGTTTAGGAAGATGACTTCAGTCTTTGTATAGCTGGATTGCAGGTGGTCAACTTACATAGAATGGAATGAGAAGTGATTTGAGGGGTTATCAGTGTTTGGAGGCTGGTAAATGCAACAGATGAAAGTTACTAAATTGGGCAAGGAAATTTTGAGTCAGAGAAGGTGAAAAGCAGAGGATTCTAAATTGTCTTTTTTCTGGCAGGCTATGTCATATTTAGGGAATGGATATAGGGTTGGTGAGATGGATAGGTGAGTAGTTGACGGAGAGATATCAGAGAGTAGTTTATTCAGGAGTAGAGTCCAAAAGATGGCCTGTGACTAGTGGTGTGCTGCAAGGTTCTGTTCTTGGACCACTACTATTTAATTTGTTCATTAATGATATATAAGAAAGGATCTGAGAGGAACAGTTCATTTGTTTGCTGATGATGCAAAGTTGGGTAGGTTAATAGTGAATGCAGATGATGTCAGAATTTTGCAGGATGATTTGGATAGATTGTAGGACTGGGCTAAGGAGAACGGATGACGATTTAATGTGGCAAAATGTAAGGTTATGCATTTTGGGATGAAAAGATTAGCAGCAGTATACCACATTGGTGGAACGGTACTCCAGGAGATTGATGAGGCCAGGGATTGGAGTGTTGGTGGATAGGGAGTTGAAGTTTAGGGGACACATTGCAAAAGTGGCTAAATCAGCTCATCAAATCACTTGGCTGCTAAAAAAATACATTGATGAACAGAGACAAGCAAGTTATTGTTCCTCTGTATCGAGCCTTGATAAGACCCCATCTCAACTAGATTTGGTCACCTAGGTTTCTTCTAGATGGGGAGGAGGTGGAGAGGATCCAGATGCGAGTGACCAAGATGATAGCAGGTCTATGGAATGAACCTTGTGAGAACAGGTTGAGGATTTGTGGGTTGCAGAAATTGTTTGATAGGCAGAAGAGGGGGGATATGATTGAGATTTTCTATAGGATTAATTCAGAGGATATTTTTTGAGAACAGGACTGGTGGTGGGAGGACTAGGGGGCCATCCATGGAAGCTGGGGAAGAGTGTGGTTAGTAAGGGGTGTTAGAGCTAGGTTTTTTACTTTTAGAGTGGTGAATGAGTGGAATAAGCTGCCTGAGTCTGTTTTGGGTGCTATGACTGTGAATGAGTTCAAGGCAAAGTATGATAGATACTGTGTGAATGTTGAATAGTTGATAAAATGATGTTCAGGGCCTCTCTTGATGAGCCTGAGGAGCCCAACTCCAAGGAGCCTAAAGGCTCCTTGGAGTTGCCCGTAATAATGAAAATAATAATATTTCACACAGGGAGCATGTGCCTTTGTGAATGTTCTTGAATATCAACCAAGCAGTGTTCATCTCCTTTCCACCCAACTCCTCATTCCATGCTACAGCTCCAAGCTGTCTCCTGAGCTTCTCATAATCATCAGCCTTGTAGTTCCACATATACCCTTTCCTCACAGAAGTCCTCACATGGCTGACAACTACCCAGATAATCATTTCATGATCACTCTCACCAACTGAAAGGAAATTTGACACTTCATTTATAATAACATCCTTTGATGAGATGATCAAATCCAAGATCCTCAATCCTCATGTGCCCTCTGTTGCATATAACCTGAGGTAGTTTTCCCTCCAAAACTCAAGAAGCTCATTTTCTTTACTTCCAATTGCTATCTCATCATCCCAGTCTATAGTGCCATAATTAAAATCAACCATAATGATCACCCTTTTCCCATTTGTTTGGTTAATTTGTTTATACATTTCCTGGTCACTACACTACCCTCCACATTACTAGATCGTACGGTAGCATCCGACAAGGCATTTCATTCTATTCGCCTCTGTCTCACACCATACTCCTCAAAACCATTAACACTAATTTTACTTTGCATCTGTACCTTGTATGGTCTTAGCTCTTTTTCTCTCATCAATAGCACTCCACTTCCCTTTTTACCTTTTCTATCTTCAAGAAATACATCACACCCTTCCATCTCTTTTCTTGTTAGGATGTCATCCTCATCCAACCATGTCTCATTTATTCCAACAATTTTTTTGTGAATGTACTCAATCACTGCAGCCATTTCATTTCATTTCCCTTGTATTTGATACTACTAGCATTTGTATACAAACATAACAGCTCATTCCCAGATCTATAACAAGTTTCACTGATACCACTTATCTGATGTGACTTCTCCATACTTTCCTGAAGCCATTTCTTTTCCTACTTACTCATCCCAGAACCCTCTTCAAATCCAACTGTTTTTTTCCCTACATCCCAGGTCATCCCACTTTCCTTTTTGTCTATGCACATCTTCATATTCTTTTGGAGCATCAACCTTTCTCGTGTTGTGTTCCCCTCTCAACCCTGAGTCTCCCTGTTTGTCTTGCACACTTATTCTTTCATTCATTACACTCATGCTACCTACTTCTTCATTCATAAGCACCACTTCAATCTCTCCTTCATTACTCCCTCACTCTCATATCACTTCTTACTTGCTCAGATTCATTCTCTGCACTCACTACACATCACCCCTACCAGCAGCATCAGCAGTCCTCTCCAAATGACTTGCATCAAAACCATTCAGATACAGTCCATCACTCTTATATAGTTGAATTTTATCTTCACATTCATTTTCCACATTAGCAAATTTTGATCTGCACTGAGCAAAATATAGGAAAACATCCCATCAAGGAAGGAGAAAAAAAAGACAATTTCTCCTGCATAATATATATGTGTATAGACAATATCATTTGGTTGGAAAGCACTAGGTTCCAATCCCAACTATAACAGAGTCTTCTGTCAGTACTTTCAGTTAAAGGTGAATTAGTGTCATACCAATTAAAAAAACAAAAACATGTAAAGCATACAATGCAGGTAAAGAATTAATCACCCTATCATAAGCTGTTTTAGTTTTCTAAAAAGCCAAGTTACTTGGCAGTGATAGGCCATTGAGCCTGCCACAAAAGAGAAAATTTATACCCCCCCCCCCAAAAAAAAAAGATAAGTTGGTTTACATCAAATCCTTCAAGACTGAAAAATGTAATGCCTTATTGTAAAAAAAAAAAGAAAAAAAACTTAACATTAAATTCAAGTCTCTTGAATATTTTAGTAGAATTAAAATGTTCTTGTTATTTGTGCCGCAATAATTTATTTTACTAACAATGGACATAAATTTTAGGGTTCAAATTCAGTATTCAATATCGAAATGGTTGATGACTCAAAGATATTTAATGTAGAGCCACCATTAGCTACTGGATCAACATCAGTTAGTATTAGGGTTGCAAATGGTCCACTAGATTATGAGAATCCAAACCAAAGAAAATAATTAAAAATTGTAACTAGAATGGGAAGAATAAAATCCCAGGCCTCACAATAAAGTTCTATCTCTAGACCGTCAAGTCCTAGGCCTTCCACCCTCTGGCTTGGCAATACTTATTCTTGAATTCATTCATCACTGCTTGCACTCACAAAATTCTTTCTTTCATATTTACATTGTGATCAGCATTCATTTTTTTTTCAAACAATTATGGAAACAATTACCATTTTAGTAGAACTTCAGTTTAATATAAACCAAAATAATTGCCAGAAGTTTTGACCTTCATATCAAGGTCATCATCTAGAGTACACAAAGAAACAAGCTATGTTATAATCTACATAGTATGCTAAAGCCTGCACTTTATACTGTTACTACCAATCATCACCAACTGTATTGTACCTCCTGCACAGTATTTTCTTTTCCAACACATCTTGCTTGATTTCACAGTCATTCATTTCACTCCTACACTATTTTCTTGCTTAACCCTTGGTATGCAGTTATACATTGCTTGTGTCAGCTATTGCCTTTTGAATTTCCATGTGCTGCCAACATGTTTTCTGCTCAGCTCATCTATCCAACATAATGATGCTAACTGACTACAGAGCTTTCCACAATATTAAAGGAAGTAATCCTAATGGGAGATTTATTTGAATATGGATTGGAAAGCAGAGATAGTTTACAGAAATAAGGAGAGCAAATTTTTAGTTTTCTTAGTGTTAACTAACTTGATAACATGTTTTGGGAGCAACACAAGGTGTTAAATTGTTGGATTCGGATACTCTCATGGGATATAGTTGGGAATGAGTTATCGACACTATCACCATAGTTGAGTATAACTGTGATGTACTGGTTTCGGGGGGGGGGGGGTACTCTCAGGAGAGGATATATCTTTGAAATTTAAGGCAGACAACTATGGGTGGGTGGGGGGGGGGGGGGGTGGGGGGGGGGGGGGGTGGGGGGGGGGGGGGGTGGGGGGGGGGGGGGGTGGGGGGGGGGGGGGGTGGGGGGGGGGGGGGGTGGGGGGGGGGGGGGGTGGGGGGGGGGGGGGGTGGGGGGGGGGGGGGGTGGGGGGGGGGGGGGGTGGGGGGGGGGGGGGGTGGGGGGGGGGGGGGGTGGGGGGGGGGGGGGGTGGGGGGGGGGGGGGGTGGGGGGGGGGGGGGGTGGGGGGGGGGGGGGGTGGGGGGGGGGGGGGGTGGGGGGGGGGGGGGGTGGGGGGGGGGGGGGGTGGGGGGGGGGGGGGGTGGGGGGGGGGGGGGGTGGGGGGGGGGGGGGGTGGGGGGGGGGGGGGGTGGGGGGGGGGGGGGGTGGGGGGGGGGGGGGGTGGGGGGGGGGGGGGGTGGGGGGGGGGGGGGGTGGGGGGGGGGGGGGGTGGGGGGGGGGGGGGGTGGGGGGGGGGGGGGGTGGGGGGGGGGGGGGAGCCAGTCCCAGAGGTGATATGATACTAAGGTTAAATAATGCAGAAGTCACATTTTCATATATGAGTAGCCAAAAGGTGTCACACCTTATTATTAAAATACTCTGGATTAGAGATAGTTCTTGGAAGTTTTTCCACTCAGTTATATTATAAATTAAACATGCCAAGAAACTTTATTCTTAGTTTAATCATTTTTCCCAATGTAAGCAAACAAAGTTTGCACCTGAAGTAACATCAGCTGGATCCCACTGATGAGACCTCAATAAAGGTCGAAGCCAGTTCGTGTAATGAATCTTCCCATAATGCATAGCATTATGGGGAGATATGTTAAACCTTGGCCATTCAACCTATGGCCAAGGTTTAACACCAAAAGAAATTCATTCCAAGTTCATAAAAGTTTATGGGCACTCTTCTTCTTCTCCTTCTCCGTCATGGTCGCTTGGTGTCGCACGGATTAGATCGTCGGCTTGTCGAGAGCTCCTGAAAAGATCAGTATTATTTTGTGTTAACATTAGATATTTTACCAGAATTTTAAGTAGTATTGTTTGCTTTTTGTTTCTTGGTGTGTCTGTGCAATTTTTGCGTGTTTTCTGTTATTTTAATTATTATTTTTAAGAAAAGATAGCGTACTCATGGCACCGATAAAGAAAAAAATGGCGGCCAGGTCGCCATGCTTGCTTAAGAGTTTTGATGTAAAAGAATTTATGCAATGTGCTGTCTGTGAGATGTATGCCTTGCGAAGAGCGGTAGGAGTCTGGTTAGAAAGTGATAGTGGAGTTAATATGTGTAGAAAGTGTAAAGAGAATGAGGACTTCAAGCGTGTTTCGTGTATCGAGACTGATATCGTTAACGGTAGTCAGAATGTAGAAAATGGCGGTGTACTAGAGAATTGCGTGGTAGTGCCAGATATGTGTGAGAGCGTCGCTGAAAGTGTAAATGAAGGTAGAAACACCGAAGGAATGGATGATTTGATCGATAATGAAAATGGTGAGATAAATGCGAGTAGCGAAATTGCCCGTTTAAATGGCGCGATACACAGAGCCAAACGACAACTGGAGCGTATGCAAAAATGTGTGTTGAACGTACCGACAAATAACCGGCGGAAGTCTGTGACGGCAAATAATAGAATGTACGTAAACGTCAATAAAATGAAGGAGCGAGTGCTGTATGGGGATTCGCTATTAAGAGGCGTAATAATTGAGAGTTTAACGAAGTCGTACCAGCCGGGTGCGAACATAAAGGACGTCAGCGAATCTATTCGACTGCAAAAACAGAGGGTGAAAGAGATGATAATAGTGGCAGGAACGAATGATTTGAAAGAGGACAAAATGGAAATGATAGAGGATGTGAGGGAGTTGTTTGAGGTAGCAAAAGAGAAGAGCGAGAGAGTTAGGATGGTGAGTATCTTACCGCGGTATGACAGCGAAGTGTTTAGAAGGAGGGCCATAATTGCCAATGACTTTATGCGTGGGTTATGCATGGAGAGTGGTGTGGAATTTGTGGATGTGTGGAATGAGTTCGATGGGCGAAAGGACTTATATAAGATGGATGGGTTACATTTGAATGGAGTTGGTGTACGGAGACTTGAAAGAGTGTTGATGAATGATGTGGAAGTGGATGTACAGACTCAGGGAAACTAGATTTATTAAGAGGGGGGGGAGTAGATATGCAGACTTTAGGGGGGGCAGTTAAGTGTATGAACGAGTATATTATGCCCGGGCGAGTACGACGGACAACAAATCAGAATGGGATAATTAGTATAAGGAATCAAAGTAGGGATGGGACAAATGGGCTTCTGCGATTCATGTACACTAATGCCAGGAGTATTAGGAACAAGAAGGAAGAGTTTTTGGCCATGGTTGGCACTTCCAGGCCACAGGTTGTCGGTATTAGTGAAACATGGCTGACAGAAGATGATAAAGCTAGTGGGATTGAATGCGATGGGTATAGCGTGTTCAGGAGTGACAGGGTGAATAAAAAGGGGGGAGGAGTGTTATTGATGATAGCTGATGAGCTTCAGCCAAGGAGTATAGAAGTTGAACTGCAGGATGGGGAAAAAAGCACATTTGAGGCTGTTTGGTGTGAGATACAATCTAGCAGAACAAAATATACAATTGGGTGCTGCTATAGACCGGGTGATGGAGTGGATGGTGGGAATAGTATGCATAAGCAAATAGAAGAAATGAATGGAAGGAGGGTAATTATTATGGGTGATTTCAATTATGGTAACATTGACTGGAAAGAGGAGAGGGCACATGGGAGGAAGGAATTGGATTTTATGCAGTTATTAAGGGACAACTATCTACGGCAACATGTATTGGAAAATACCAGGGGGCAGAGAGTGCTGGACCTAGTAATTGCAACTGAGAATGTAGCTGTAACGAACATGACCATGTTGCCACCAATTGGTGAGAGTGACCATAAGGTCATGACTTGGGAGGTGGCTAAAGGAGTCGAATTTACAATTAAGACAGGGTATATGTGGAATTACCGGGCTGGTAAGTATGACAAGCTTAGGTGTGTGCTTGGCTCAATGCCATGGCATGTAAAACTGCAAGGGCTGGATGTTGATGGTGCATGGGAGGTGGTTAAGAACTGTTTGCAGGAGGCAATGGTTGACTGTATACCAAGAGTCCGAATAATAAATCAGGTAGGGGTTAAATGGATGAATAACACTATTAAGCTTGAGCTGCAAAAAAAGAAACAATTGTGGAGGGAATTTAAGGAGAAGGGTGACCATCAGGTGCATGAACAGTATAAAGCTCAGGCCAGGATGGTAACAAGGGTGGTAAGAAAAGCAAAAGCAGATTACGAAAGGAAATTGGCCATGCAGGCTAAAGAGAATCCCAAACAGTTTTTTCAATATGTTGCAAGTAAAAGGAAAAATGCTCATGGTAGAATGATCTTAAAAAATGCTGAGGGTAGGGAGGTAACTGAATCAGTCGATGTTGTGGAATTACTGAGCGAGCACTTTGCAAGAGTATATCATCCAGGTGGTGGCTTTGCGGAAATGGAGGAACCAACAGCTTATACTGGAATTGTGATGAATGAGGTAGAGGTAACTAGTCTATTACAGAACCTCAATGTCAATACATCTGTGGGATTGGATGGTATACCAGCTCGTGTCGTACGTGAAGCGGCCAAAGAATTGTCAGTGCCCTTGACCATTATGTTTAATTTGAGCCTCAGGACTGGGTCAGTCCCAAGGGGGTGGAAAGAGGGGAAAATAGTTCCACTGCACAAAGGTGGTTCCAAGGCTGCTGTTGAAAATTACCGGCCAATCAGCATAACAGGAATCATTATCAAGGTCTTAGAGAAAATAGTCAAGAGGAAAATACAAGATTGGATAGGAGAAAATGGGATACTGTATCGGGGACAGCATGGTTTTGTGAAGGGTAGGTCATGCCTCAGTAACTTGCTCACGTATTATAACACAGTGACGGCTGAACTGGATAAGGGTAATGGGCTTACGGTGATTCTGCTGGACCTTGCTAAGGCCTTTGACAGGATACCACATGGAATTCTAATCAGTAAATTGCAGCATATGGGAATGGACATAGGGTTGCTGAGATGGATAGGAGGGTGGTTGACGGAGAGATATCAGAGAGTGGTTTACTCAGGAGTAGAGTCCACAAGACGGCCTGTGACTAGTGGTGTACCACAAGGATCTGTTCTTGGACCACTGCTGTTTAATTTGTTCATAAATGATATAGGAAATGATCTGAGAGGAACAGTTCATTTGTTTGCGGATGATGCGAAGTTGGGTAGGGCAATAGTGAATGCAGATGACGTCAAAATTTTGCAGGATGATTTGGATAGATTGGAGGTCTGGGCTAGGGAGAATGGATGTCAATTTAATGTGGCAAAATGTAAGGTTATGCATTTTGGGGTGAAAAGATGGGAGGCAGTTTACTGCATTGGTGGAACCGTGCTCCAGGAAATTGATGAGGCACGAGATTTAGGAGTGTTGGTGGATAAGGAATTGAAATTTAGGGGACACATTGCAAAAGTGGCCAAATCAGCTCATCAAATCACTTGGTTGTTGAAGAATACGTTGACAAGCAGAGACAAGCAGGTTATTGTTCCTCTGTATCGAGCCTTGATAAGACCTCATCTCGACTACTGTGCTCAGATTTGGTCACCTAGGTTTCTTCTTGATGGGGAGGAGGTGGAGAGGATCCAGAGGCGAGTGACCAAGATGATAGCAGGTCTGTGGAATGAACCGTATGAGAACAGGTTGAGGATTTGTGGGTTGCAAAAATTGGTTGATAGGCGGAGGAGGGGAGATATGATTGAGACATTCAAATTACTGAAGGGTTTCTATAAAATTAATTCAGAAGATAATTTTGAGAACAGGGCTGGTTGTGGGAGGACTAGGGGACATCCATGGAAACTGGGCAAAAGTGTGGTTAGTAAAGGTGTTAGAGCTGGGTTCTTTACTTTTAGAGTAGTGAATGAGTGGAATGCGCTCCCTGAGTCTGTGGTGGATGCTGTGACAGTGAATGAGTTTAAGGCGAGGTATGATAGATACTGTATGAATGTCGAATAGTTGTGATGAAAATGATTTGGGGCCTCCCTCGATGAGTCTAATGACTCCCTGGAGTTGCCCGTAATAATAATAATAATAATAATAATAATTATACATGCCCAAAAGGATATTTGCATTGTAGTATGGAATACAAAGGCATTGATGTGAAGTCATTAGCCTCAATATACAAGTAGCCCCCAGTAGTGAAGTGACTTCACATGCAAACTTGGTTTGCTTACATTTGGATAAAGGATGAAACCAAGAATATAATTTCTTGGCATCTTTAATTTATTGATGGTACTAGTTTACAGGAAATTGACGAGGCTGGGGATCTGGGGTGATGATCGACAGAGATTTGAAATTTAGAGGACATATTGCAAGAGTTGGCAAAATAGCTCATAGGATTATTTGGATGCTGAAGAACACACTGACAAGTAAAGATTGGGAGGTTATTATCATTATAAGGCTATGATTCGGCCAGGTATTGACTACTGAGCACAGATTAGTCACCTGCAATTTTTTGGCATCAGGAGGTGGTGGGCAGGATTCACAGATGAGTGACCAAGCTGGCGACATGTCTGTGGAATGTTTCCTATGAGAGTTGATTGAAGATGTGTGGGCTGCAGAGTTTATCTAGCAGGCAGAGGAGAGGAGATATGATAGAAACTTATGAGTTACTAAAGGGATTCTATAAGATTGACAGAACAGAAATTTTTCAATACATGAGGAGTAGGGAGAGGGAAACAAGGGGTCACACTTGAAAGTTTTCTAAGAGTGTGGTTAGTAAAGGTGTGCAGACTAGGTTTTACTTGGAGAGTGGTGAATAAGTGGAATGGATTGCCAGAGGTGGTTGTAAGTACTCCAACAGTGAATAGCTTTAAAGAGATGTATGATAGGTATTGCTTAATTAACAGAGTTGATCTTCCATGATGAGTCTTGACTCCATGGAGTACCCATATCTCATCTCATCTTCCTTTCCCTCTTTTACCTTGCGGTGTCGAGGGTTTATTAATCATTGGACTTCAAACCATTCACAGGATAAGGTGGTCAGCCCTATGCCCCGGTGTATTCTATGTCCGTAGTGTTGAGTTCTCAAGGCTGGTTTGCCTGCTTTGCGAGATGAAAAATCCCAGGATAAACTGGGGAAAAAACCCTACTGTTCATGCCCAAGACCGGCTAACTTGGCTATGGCTGAGGAAGATCCTTCAGCTCCTCACGTCATCGACGGGAATCGAACCTAGGACACTCCTTCCTCAGGCATATGGTTGCGATGCGCACAGCCTCTACGCTAACCGCATGAGCACCTATATAAATAATAATAATTCTGAAACAGACTTTGAAAGGGCTAAATGCTGCAAACTCGCATCCTACAATGTTTGTCCACCCAAGTTTCCAGCATTCATCCAGACAATAATGTAGTCATCTCACCAAAACACAATGCCAACCTGGAATCACTCTTCTTGTCCAATTCCTGTATTGATGATGGGCAAGTTCCCTCCACTTCACCAAGAACAACTCTTTTCAATGTCATCCTTAGTTTCATGATTAGTATTATCATAAGATCCCACGGATCATCACAGATTCATCTAGGAGGTCCCTTTTGTCATATACACAGCTCATCATGCTGCACCTTAAACACATTCAAATTCTCTGAAGACACCAGGCTCTCAACACAATGCATTCCAATCATTCACAACTCTCCATGCAAAACACCTGCTTCTCACTCCCCTGCTCATGCCCTCCTCATATAGTTTCTAGTGATGACCTCTTGTTCTCCTCCAAATCTCCCACAATTTTATATAAATCCTCTTCAACATTATCCTATAACAACGCTTTACCAGCCTGTACATCTCTATCATACTACCCCTCTTCTTCCTATCCACTAGACCATGCAAATTGCATCGTCTCAATCTTTCTTCATATTCAATGTTCCAGTGATCAGAAACTATTTTGATCAATTACCTCTGGACCTTCTGTGCACAGTAGCCCATATGTGGCCTAATCGGAGCCATATACAATGGAACTAGAATCTCCTTACTTCTACAAGTCAGTATCTTCTGCATCATCACCAGAATTTGTTGTGTTATCCTCACAGTTTTGGCAATATGTCCTCTAACTGTTAGATCCTAATCCACCATAACCCCAAAATCTCTTATTTCCTCCACCTCCAACAATATATCCCCACTAAGAGTAAACTCTACAACCCGCCTTTGTTTACCAAATTTTAAAACCTCATATTTATGATATAGTAGGCATGGCCCCAATGCGTGGTAGAAGAATGGCAGCAAAGACCACGTTGTTGGGTGATTTGAATTTGTGGGATTTTGCACAGTGCATTGCACGTGATACATATTCACTGAGAAATTAAATAAGTGGAAGGAAATGGAAACTACAGAAAGAGTGTATAAAATGTTTCAAAAGTGAGTGCATATTAAGTGACCAGAATGAAGCATTAGTAGATTGGACAACATTGACGGTAGGATAGAAAATGTTAGAATTAATGTAAAACATGTGGCCGTGGAAATAAAGGAGAAGAAAATGGGAATAAACAAATAGTGCATTTGAATGTTATCCTTCACAGGACAAAGTGCAAAATACAAAAATTGCAGAAGCAGCAAGAGATGACCAAGAACAAGAAGAGAAAGCAGTCCAAAGTAGTAATAAGGACCATGTAAACAAACAAGAAAAACAAGCTAAGGAGAAAATTAATATTGAGACTCAATGATCATGGGAGCAGTTAATGAAAATGTGCCAAATTTGTGTTTCACTGGTGCAAAAATTCACAATATTAGTCGTGTCATCCAGATGAAAAAAAAGGTAAAGCAAAGGAACTGATTATCTTGGTTGGCACAAATGATCTCAGAGGCAAGAAGTATTCTATGCCAGAGGATATAAAGGAGTTGTTAGAAGAATTAAAAATGAAGAGCGAGAAAGTGAAGATTGTCAGTGTTCTGCCACACTATGATAGAGACAAACTGAGAAGGAGGGCATTGAAGAATATGTAAGTTGTGCAGAAGTAATGATGCAGGATTTGTAGATCTGTGGGCTGTGTTTGAGATGGAAAGAAGGATTTGTATAATACGGAGAGAGTACATCTAAAAGATTTTTGGTGTTAAATGTCTAGAGAGCTTTGTTCACCGAGCATGTTGAAGTGCATCAGGAAAACTTGAGCAATTAGGATGGAAGCAAGTGAGGTTTGTATGAAAGCACCCATGAGTGAGTGAGTGTGAGAATGACCAAGTGGGAATCTTAGTCACTCAAGCAAATATAATGAATAGGATCATCAATTCAGTAAGTAAAGGTGGACAGAGCCTAAAGGGATGCTGCAGTTTCTATATACAAATGCCAGAAGTACCAGGAACAAGAGAGAGAGAAAGAGAAGTTTTTGGCATTGGTTAATGCAACCATACCCCGTGTGGTGACCAGGGTTAAAGAATAGTCCCAATGTAGCCCATGCATGTCGTAAAAGGCGACTAAAATGGGTACCCAGTACCTGGAGGTATAGCCAGGTTCCTTCTTGTAAGGTTGGCCGCAGGGCTAACAACCCTGTCCTGTAAAAACTCATTTGTTAAGAAAGTCAAAAGGAAAATTAGCCAGACAGACTTCACGGAACAACCTGGACAACAGAAAAAGGATTATGAATATTGGCTTGGAAGCTGGAATGTCTTGAGCCTGAACGGACCAGGAACATTGAAGAGAGTGTGTGAGGAACTACAGAGATATAGAGTGCAGATAACAGCATTGCAGGAGGTGAGATGGAAAGGAAGTGGCATATTTGATACCAGAACACATACTATTTTTGGTGTGGAGGAGATCAAAAAGCCTTTGGCACTGCATTTTTGATTGATAAAAAATGGAAACACTTGGATCTTGATTTTAGACCAGTTAATGAACGACTGTGATGAATTATTGGAGAAGATACATGATCAGGCACCAAAACATGATGTAAAAATGGTTCTATGAGACATGAATGCCAAAATAGGAAAGGAAGAGACCTTCCAACCAACAATTGGAAGAGATAGTGCACACGAAGAAAGTAATGAAAATGGCATGAGACTAATTGATTTTGCAAGTAGCAAAAATATGATCTTATGTACAACCTGTTTTCCACATAAAAAAGTATATAGCTACCTGGAGATCAGCAGATGGAATAATGGAAAATCAGATAGATCATGTGATGATTGATAGACGACATGTGACAAATATCATTGATGTAAGAAGTTTTAGAGGAGCGGATTGTGATACGGATCATTACTTGTTAAGAATTAAATATAAACAAAGGATAAAAATTAATAAAGCAGGTAGAGGAAAGAGAACACCAAGATATGACATTCAAAAATTAAAAGATGGAAAAATCAGATAAAAATATATTGAAAGATTGGGAGAAGAAATAAATGAGGATGAGCATACAAATAATATGACTATAGATAAAAATGGGAAGGGATCAAGAATAAAATTACTAAAGTGGCTGAAGAAGTCCTGGGATTCAGAAACAATGATAAAAGAAATGAATGGTATGATTTGGAATGTAGAAAATGTGTTGAAGACAGAAATACAGCTCGTCTAAAGATGCTTGGACGAAAAACTCGAGCAAATAAGAATGAATATAGAGAAAAGCGAAAACAAGCCAAAAAGATGTGTAGAAGAAAGAAACGTGAATGGGAAAAGGCAAGGATAAATGAAATTGAGAATTTGAAGAATACAGCACAAATTAAGAAAATGTATAATAAGATAAAGGAAATTAAAGGTGGATTTCAACCAAGAACAACTTTCTGCAGAGACCATGAGGGAAACTTGCTCAGTGGAAAGGAGGACATTTTGAGAAGGTGGGCAGAATATTTTGAAGATCTCCTTCAGGACAAAACAAGCTTGGAAAATGACTTTCCAGAAGAAGACGAGTTTAATGAACCCTGGCAAGTATGGGAAAAGCTAAGACAGAGGAAGCACCAGAATTAAATGAGGTGGAATTAGCCCTAAAGAGAATGAAAAATAATAAAGCACCTGGTGGAGATGGAATACCAGTTGAGCTATTAAAATACGGTGGGCAATTAGTATTAATCAAAATACATAAGTGCTTGTCAAAAGGTATGGGAAACTGAATCTATGCCTACTGAATGGAACACTGCTATTATCGTTCCTTACATAAGAAAAATGACAAGTCTCTGTGCCAAAATTATAGAGGAATATCACTATTAGCAGTAATTTACAAAATATTTGCAAGGGTACTGGCAACTAGATTGGAACCCTTTATAGAAAAAACGCTGGGCGACTACCAATGTGGCTTTAGGTATGATAGATCAACAACAAACCAGATTTTTACAGTACGAACTATAATGGAGAAATGCTATGAGTTCAATATCAATCTGCACCATTTGTTGTTTGTGGACTTTAAACAAGCCTATGATAACATCGATAGAGATAAGCTATTTAAAGTCATGAAGGAATTCCAAATTCCACCTAAACTGATAAGATTAGTTAAAATGACACTCAGAAATACCATGGGTAGAGTGCAAATACAGGGTGAACTCACACCTGAGTTCAGGATTACCAAAGGATTAGGACAAGGAGATCAACTATCAACAATGCTTTTCAACCTATGCCTTGAAAGGGTAATACAAAATGTAATTATAAATAGAGGTGGAACTATTATGAATAGAAGTCTACAGCTTTTGGCTTTTGCAGATGATGTGGACTGTATTGCAAGGACTGAGAGAAGCCTTAGAGAAGGTTATAGACAAATGAGAGAGGAGGCAAGGAAAATGGGACTACAAACAAATGAAACTAAAACAAAATACTTAATTGTTGCCAGAGATAAACAAAAATTGGAAAACAGCCAAAGTTTTACAGTAGATGAAGAAACCTTTGAACGAGTCCAGCAGTTCAAATATTTGGGTTCAGTAATAACAGAAAATAATGATATGTCAGTTGAAATTACTTATAGAATAGCTGCTGCGAATAGAACTTATTATAGTATTCAGCCACTATTAAAATCTAATTTGATTTCGATAAAAAGTAAAATCCAGCTATATAAAGTAATCCTCACACCTGTGCTTTTGTACGGCTGCGAAACATGGACAATGATCCAGAGAGATCAAAACCGATTACAAATATGGGAACGAAAGGTATTAAGAAAGCTCTTTGGCCCAATTAATGAGAATGGACTTTGGAGAGTGAGGAATAACAAAGAAATAATGGAGAAATTCAATCAAGTGGATATTATTACTGAAATAAAGGTGAGAAGACTGAGATGGCTAGGACAAGTTCAGCGAATGGGAGATGATAGAGCCGTAAAAAAGGTCTTCATGTCTGGACCAGGTGGATCTAGGTCCAGAGAATTACCAAAAAGGAGATGGCTTGACGATGTGGAGAATGATTTAAAGAAAATGAGAGGAGTAAGGCACAGAATCGTGAAGAATGGAAGGCTATCCTGAGACAGGCCCAGGTCCTAAATGGACTGTAATGCCAAGGAGTAGTAGTAGTAATGCAACCATGCCAAATGTTATAAGAATTGGTGAGCCTTGGCTAACAGCATATGATGTATTCATATTTAAGAATTTAGGGACACAAAACACACGTGTTGAAATGATTGTTTTACTAATAATTAATAAAAATTGTTTCGACCCCCCCCTGTATCGAGGTCATCATCAGAAGGATACATTGTATAGGAACCAAGCTACATGTTGTTAACTAATCTTTTTCTTAGCCTGACCTCTAGTGATAAAAAAAATAATAAATAAAATAAAATAAAAATAATAAATAAATAAATAAAATAAAAAATAAAATAAAATGAAATAAATGAAAACTACAATAAACTCTGCTAAAGTCCTCATGTACTAAAATTCTTCTGGAATTGTACAGTTCATATTGTTATACTGCGATTTAAAAAAAAGAAAACACTTCACCAAGTCTTCTTGTATTGAGATTTTTCTATTGTGGTTGCTATGAAGGTTGCAGATGGGTCCTCCACATTCTTGGAAAGGTTAGACCAGGCTAGGCCACCCAGGGGTTTACAAAATACAATGCACATGTAACATACCATACACAGGGGAAACAGGGCGAACCATCCCAATCAAGAAAGATGAACACAAACGACATATTAAATACCTCCATTTTGGAAAAACCAGCAATAGCAACCTGAACTGTACAAATCCAGAAGAAAATCGTAGTATAACAATATGAACTGTAAAATTCCAGAAGAATCTTAGTACATGAGGACTTTAGCAGAGTTTATTGTAGTTTTCATTTATTTTATTTATTTATTTAATTTATTTATTTTATTTTATTTTTTATCACTAGAGGTCAGGCTAAGAAAAAGATTAGTTAACAGCATAGATTTAATTCACCTTTATAGAGTGCAACAGCATGTAGCTTGGTTCATGATGGATACACATGTATCCTTCTGATGATGACCTTGATACAGGGGTCAAAACGTCAAGTGTTATTTTATTAATAATTAGTAAAATAATCATTTCAACACGTCTGTTTTGTGTCCCTAAATCCTTAAATATGAATGCTGATCACCGTGTAACCTCAAAAGAAAGAGCATATGATGTAGCTACAGGGATAGAATTTGAAGGGTTTAGTATTTTCGGAGAAAACAGATAGAGAAAACAGGATGGAGAGAGGGATACTGTTGATGATAGCAGATGAATTGCAGCCAAAAAGAATAGGAGACAGACAGAAGACTGTTCATTTAAGCAATCTGGTATGTGATCAAGGCCAGTAAGACAAAATATACAGTTGGTTGCTGCTATAGACTAGGGAGTTCCAGGGATGATCTGGAAGACATGTACTAATGGCAAATTAGTACAATGAGTACAGACTGAGTGATTATTATTGGAGAGTGCAACTATGGAGATATAGACTGGAAGGAAGAAAGATCACATGGCAGGAAGGAAAAAGAAATTTGAACAGTTACTGAGAAGTCATTACTTCAGGCAGCATGTGATGGAGGGGACTAAGGGAATGAGAGTATTTGCCCTTTTGGCCACATTGCCTCCAAATGTCAAAAGTGACTATGCAGTCTTGAGACTGTAAAACATGAAAAATATTCTGTGAAGAGGGGCATGTGGAATTACAAGGCAGGTGACTACGACAAGCTTAGGATGAAGCTTGAATTTGTGCCATGGAAAAAAACACTGCAAGGAAAGGATATTTGTAGTGCATTGTAGATAGTTAAGGGGCATCCAGAAGAAGTAGTATTAAATTGTATACCTAATGCAAGGGGGTGCTTAAGGGTCAAAGCTGTATAACCGAGAGGAGACCTCCACATAGCCTTTAAAGGAATGTGGAGAACCAACCAGGACTTCTGACCTAATGTCCAATCCTCACCTTCTCGTGGTGCACCCTGTTGGGTATCTACCTGGATATTGAACAAATGAGGATGGGCTGGCAATTTGGGATTTAGCCGACCAAATTGTATTCTTATTGGCTTAAACCAAAATACAAAATGATGGTACAACATGATTTCATGCTGGATGGGGTGTTGCCGGTCAAACAAGGCCCCCCCCTCCAGAGAACCAGGGCAAACAGTGAAAAGTCAGCTACTGGAACAAACCCTAAAACACACCCCAACTCAATATCACCAGAGTTGAAGATCGGTACTATCAACATAAGAAGCCTGAATGGCAAAGCAATGGAGCTAGCTGAGGAATTAGATAAGTACCAGATCGATATAACAGGGGTGACTGAAACAAAAAAGACAAAAACTGGTGAGACCTTTCTGAGCAATAAATACAAAATGTTATATTCAGGCAATGACAATCAAGGAAAAGAAGGAGTAGCCATAGTATTCAACACTAAATATGAGGCTAATCTTCTTGAATGGCAAGCAGTCTCAAGTAGAGTGATATGGGCAAACATCAGAATGGGGAACTGGACAATGAGACTTATTTGTGCCTATGGTCCCACAGAAGGCTCTAAGGTAGAAGTGGTAGAATTTTTTGAGGCTCTAGAGAAAGCTACTGACACAATGAAAAAAGTATATAAGGGAATATATATTTTCCCATTTGGAGGACATTGGCAAGAACATAGAAAATAAATATCAAGAAGGTGGCAAAATATTCTGGACGTTGTTGAAGAAGCTTAGAAATGGAGGAAAGAGTGCTGTAAAAGGAATTAGAGATGATAAAGGTGACATGAAAACGGGAGAAAAAGATATCCTGGAATTATGGAGTAATTACTTCGAAAAATTGCTAAATGAAACAAGCAGTGATAGCACAGTGGTAAAATATAATAAATTTAGTTTAATCCTTTATCCAAGTGTGTGCAAACAAAGTTTGCGCCTGAAAGTATCTTCAGGACTGGGGTAAAGTGGTACAACACCGGGCAACTCCTTGCAAAGGTGGAGCAAGCTACCAAGCCTCCTATCTCAGTATCTCCCATAATGCAAAACACATCTTGCAGATATGTATAATGTTATGCATTAAGGAAAGGGGCCACTACTCAGACTAGTTTCGACCTTTATTGAGGTCTCTTCAGTGGGAGCCAGGCCCAAGTGGAGATACCAAGGCAGAAGCATTAGCAAGGTCATCTCCTCCTATAGGAGCTGCCAAACGGGTTGCCACCTTTTTATTAAATTACTCTGGATTTAGAGAAAGATGTTGAAAGTTTATTTTTCACTTGGTCAGACTATAATAAATTTAGTTTAATCCCTTACCCAAGTGTGTGCAAACAAAGTTTGCACCTGAAAGTATCTTCAGGACTAGGGTGAAGTGGCTCCCACTGAAGAGACCTGACTAAAGGTCGAAACTAGTCTGGGTAGTGGCCCTTCCCTTAATGCATAACATTATACATTATGCATAAACACAAGGAGATGTGTTTTGCATTATGGGAGATACTGAGATAGGAGGCTTGGTAGCTTGCTCCACCTTTGCAAGGAGTTGCCCGGTGTTGTACCACTTTACCCCAGTCCTGAAGATACTTTCAGGTGCAAACTTTGTTTGCACACACTTGGATAAAGGATTAAACTAAATTTATTATAGTCTGAACTAGTGAAAAATAAACTTTCAACACAGTGGTAAAAAATACTCAACAGGCAAACAGTCAGGAATACATATCCATGCTTGAAGTAGAAAAAGCCGTCAAAGGCTTGAATTGTGGAAAGGCAACAGGAGTAGATGATATTCGACCAGAAATGCTGAAGTATGATGGTATAAAAGTCTTACAGTGGCTGCACTGCATAGTTCAGAAGGTGTGGACAGAGGGGCGAATTCCCTATGATTGCAGTAGAGCTCTCATAGTACCCATATATAAAAAGGGAAATAAAACTGAATGTGAGAATTACAGAGTTATTTCCCTACTGAGTGTTCCTGGTAAGACTTATGCTAGTATACTTGAGAAACGGTTGAGAAGAATTGTGAAAGAAAAGCTTGGTGAGGAACAAGCTGGATTCAGGCCAAATAGAGGCTGTCAGGATCAGATCTCCACTTTACAACAAATAGTCGAGAAATCATGGGAATATAACAAATATCTGTATTTAGGTTTTGTCAATCTGGAAAAGGCATATGACAAGCTGCGAAGAGAGAAGCTATTCAATACGCTACAGTTATATGGTGTCAATGGGGGCATTATATCAAGCAATATTTTATCTTTATTTGAGTTGTAAATCAGCAGTTAGGATTGAAGGAAGTACAGGAAGATGGTTAATGTTAAATCTGGTGTGAGACAAGGATGTACATTATCTCCTCTTTTATTCATTACCTATATAGATCATATTATGAAGGAAAGTGGTATTAAACCTGATATCAAAATTGGAGATGTTAATGTCAGCTCTTTGCTTTATGCAAACGATGTTATACTTATAATAAATCTGCTACAAGTCTGCAAGATTCCCTGTCTAAAGTGAGTAACTGTTTTAATAGATATGGTATGAAGGTCAGCAATAAAAAGACAAAGACAATGAAAAGAGGCAGAATCGTTGAAAATGTTGACTGCATTGTGAATGGAGAACCTGTGGAACAAGTAAAAAATTTCAGCTACTTAGGCACGATTTTTGGTGAAAATGGTAAATTAAATATGGAAATAGACAATAGAATCAACAAAGCTGGTATGGTAGGAAGTCAATTGAATAAATTCATATGGAATAAGAGAGAAATTAGTCAAAACACTAAATTAGCTGTATACAAGACAGTGTTCAAACCAGTTTTAAGGTATGGATCTAAGAGCTGGGTCAGAAGTAAAACACTTGACCAAAGACTAGAGACTGCAGATATGATAGTCCTGAGAAAGATTAGAGGCGTGAACAGAGAGCATCAATGTAAATATCATATTAAAAACGAGGATATTAGGAAAGAACTTGACATTGTCAGCATCCAGGAATGTGTTAGCATTGCTAATCTAAGATGGTATGGACACAGAATGGGCGAGGAAGGATAAGCAAAACAAATGTTCTCTGCCAGGTTGGCAGGAAAACGACCCAGAGGAAGACCAAGATATAAAAGAATTGATATGTAAACAAATTAAATTTAAAAATAGCAGTAATCACTGAAACAAAAAATAAATTAAAAGGAACTATGAGAACTGAAAATTTTAATGTGATATACAGTGGAGTCGACAGAGACCAAAGAGAACAAGCAGGAGTACTGATTTGGATTCATAACTCCCTTTCAAAACAGTTAAAACATTATAAATTATGGAATGAAAGAATAATAGAAGCTAGAATAAAAATAGATAGAGGCTATTTAACAATAATTGGTTTATATGCCCCAGAAGAAGGAAGAGAACAGGATAATATTGATTTTTATAATCAGCTACAAAACATATATAATAAAATAAATAAAAATGATTACATAATTTTAGCAGGAGACTTAAATGCAAGAATTGGCAACACGAAAATTAATAATAATATAGGAATACATGGAGAACACACTCTAAACAGAAATGGTAAAAAATTGATTGACTTTGTAGTTTATAATAACCTAAAAATAATGAATTCCTTCTATAAACATAAAGACATACATAAATATACTTGGGCACCAAGAGGATGGAAATCAATATTAGATTACTTCATATTAAATGAAAAGACATCAAAATTTTCACTACATGTTAGAGTTCACAGAGGATATGAAATAAGCAGTGACCACTTCCTTGTTAAAATAAAATTAAGATTACCAACTAAATGGCTACAAGTAACAAGAACAGAAAGAAAAATTGAAACATTTGTTTATAAAACTAGACTATTAAATGACACAAATGTACAATGGCTATATAAACAAAGAATTAACCAGTATCTAGACAAAATAAAACAAAACGAAGAAATAGAAATAGAATGGCTTAATATAAAAACGATACTAAATGCAGCAGCAAATGAAAGCTTAGGAAAGACGAAAAAATTCAATAAAAGAAAAAACTGAAGATCTGGGATGATACAATCAAAGAAATAATCAAAAAGAAAAAAGAAGCCTATCACAAATGGTTAGGCAGTAAAAGATTAGAAGATGAAATAGAATATAAAAGAATAAGAGCCATAGCTAAAAGAGAAGTCAGAAAATGACATAGAGAATCATGGAATAAATTTGTTTCTAATTTAGAACATGATTTATATAAAATAAGACCCAATGTATATAAGATTTTGAAACACCTAAATGCAGATACCAAAGAAAACATAAAATTAAACACTGAATTGAAATTAGAAGATTTTCTAAATTACCACACAGAACTGTGGACAGATAAATATTTTAAAAATAGACAACTGGCAAACAATTAACGAAAATGAAAAGGAAATAACTGAAGAAGAATTAGAAATCAGCCTGAAAGAAACAAGAAACGGAAAATCACCTGGAGAAGATAAGCTAGGTTCAGAACTATATAAATACGCAGGAACAAGATTCAAGGGAAGACTCTTATTATTTTTAAATAAAATTTACTCAACTGGTATCCCCCCCCCCCAATAGAATTGAAAAAAGCAATTGTGATTCCTATCTTTAAGAAAGGTAATAGAGATGACCCTAAAAACTATAGAGGTATCAGTATACTAAATTCATGTTACAAAATATACAGCAGAATCTTAAATAACAAACTAATGAAATATTCCAAAAACTTTATTCTAGAGGTACAAAATGGATTTATAAAAGGACGATCATGTATAGACCCAGCCTTCTGCCTAAAATTAATAATAGAGAAAAGAAGAGAATATAAATTAGAAACACATATTGCATTTATTGACTTTGAAAAAGCATTTGACAAAGTTAAAAGAAACATATTATTTAACATATTAAAAGAAAGACAAATACTAAATAATATCCTAAAAGCTATCACAAGTATATATGAAAATAATCAAATACAAATAAGATTAAATCATGAGCTATCATATACAAGAGAGATAAACCAAGTGGTCCGACAGGGATGTCCCCTCTCAGCAACTCTTTTTAATATCTATTTAAATGAAATAATAATAAAATGGAGTAAAAATTTACATCAAGGAATTAAACTTTCACCTACATTTAACTTAAACACTCTCCTCTTTGCAGACGACCAAATAATAATTACAAATTCTGAAGATAACTTACAGAAAGCTATTTTAAAACTAAACGAGATATCCAAAGATTATGGTATGATAATATCAACGGAAAAATCAAAAACTATGGCCTTTAAAGGACAAGATCCAGCAAGAACTAAAATAGTATTAGATAACAAGATCTTAGAACAGGTGAATTCATTTAACTACCTACGATGTATGATCACTTATGAAAATGAAAAAGATATAAACATAAAAATTGCAAAATATTTAAAAATAACAGGAGTAATTAACTCTATATTTAAACCAAACCTAGTTCAAAAACAAACCAGGCTAAAAGTATACAATAGATTAGCCTTACCGGTCTTAATGTATGGAAGCGAAATCTGGACAATAAAACAAAAAGACAAACAAAGATTAACAACAGCAGAAATGAAGTTTATGAGAAAAACTGCGAAGTATACCCTATTTGATCACAAAAGAAACGAAGATATTATTATTATTATTAAACAAGACCTCGTGGAGTCAGAGACTCATCTAATAGGTCCTTTTATCTCACACACATCTCATCATACCAGGTCTTAAACACATTCAAACTCCTTGCAGACAGCACACTCTCAGGCAAGGCATTCCAATCATTCACAACTCTGCACGAAAAAAACCTGCCTCTCACTCCCCTACTCACACCCTCTTTATACAGTTTCCAGGGATGACCTCTGGTTCTCCCCTGATCTCCCACTATTCTCTGTAGAAGCTCTCCACCATTGATCCTATAACAACCCCTTACCAACTTGTAGGTCTCTATCATATCTCCCCTCTTCCTTCTCTCCACTAGACTCTGCAAATTACATCTTTTCAATCTTTCCTCATACTCGACATTCCAGAGGTCAGGAACTACCTTAGTCAGTCGCCTTTGGACCCTTTCCAACATCCCTTCATCCTTCTGAAAACCAGGTGACCAAATCTGGGCACAATAGTCCATGTGTGGCCTAATCAAAGCCTTATACAATGGAACAAGAATCTCCCTACTTCTACACGTCAGTGTCCTCCTCATCATTCCCAGAAGTCTTTGTGTTGTCTTCACAATTTTGGCGATGTGTCCCCTAAATTTTAGATCCTTATCCACTATCACTCCCAGATCGCTTATTTCCTCTACTTCCAACAATATATTCTCACCAAGCATAAATTCTGCATCCCATCTTTGTTTTCCAAAGTTTAAAATCTTACATTTTGCAACATTGAACTTCACATCCCCATTTGCTTGCCCAATCACTCAATTTATCCAAGTCTTCTTGCAAGGCCACAACATCTTCACTACTCTTTATGGTTTGTCGCAACTTTGCATCATCTGCAAACAACTGAATATCTCCATCCAAATCTTCGCCAATATCATTAATATACAAGTTAAATAGTAATGGCCCTAAAAGAGACCCCTGAGGGACTCCACTAGTGACTTTCCTTTTCCTGGATATCGCACCCCCATACACAACTTGTTGATACCTATCAGATAGTCAGTCTCCATTCCAATGCACTAATCTAATCTCCAACCCCATCTGCTCTAGTTTGACTGTCAACTTATCATGAGGTACTCTATCAAAAGCTTTTGCAAAATCCAAGTATATTAGTGTGTATCCTTCTCCTCTGTCCAAGGAAGCAGTCACTTTATTGTAATAAGTAAGTAGATTACTAAAACATGACCTCCCTTTATCAAATCCATGCTGTCCATCAAAGATTATACCATTGTTGTCAACCCAACTCTGGATCCTAGTTCTCACAAGCTTCTCCAACAACTTAACCACAACACCTGACACAGAGATAGGCCTATAGTTTGATGCTTGAGCTCGAACACCTCCTTTATGAAGTGGCACAATCTTGTCCTCCTTCCATTCTTTAGGAACTTGACCAAGTGCAAGACTCGTATTAAAAAAATATGTCAAGGCAGGTGTCAACTCTCTGGCACATTCCTTCAGAATACGCGGTGATACATTATCAAGTCCCACAGCCTTATTTATATCTAGTTTACTCAACTACCCAAACACCTCTTGCTCACTTACAGTCAGTCTCTCCTCCCCATCATCAACTGCTCTCAATCTCTCCATGAAGTCACATTCACAAGACTGATAGATCTTTATGAACTGCTCATTAAGTATCTCTGCCACACATTCTGCAACAGCTGTCTTTATACCATTTCCTCCAATCAGTGTCATCCTTCCATAATCATTCTTTCTTTTGCTGGCTACATATCGAAAGAACTTCCTAGGATTCTTTTTAGCTTCATTAGCTAACTGCTGTTCATACCTCTCTTTAGCTACTCTCACCAACCAAGTCACCCTCCTTGCCTGGTCTTTGTAGACCTCATGAAATTGGTTACTTCCACTTCTCTTATGCTGCCTCCACAATGCCCTTTTTCTCTGTATTGCATGCTTAATCTCTTTATTCATCCATCTCACACCTACCTTATTTAACCTTCTCACCTGTGGTATACATTTAGATATTGCATCCACTAAATATTTTTTGAAAATCCCCGAAGCTGCATTGATCTCTTTTCCAGCTAATTCCTCATTCCATGCTACACCTGCAAGCTGTCTCCTGAGCTCTTCATAATCACCCCCCTTGTAGTTTCACATATACCCTTTTTTCACAGGGGTCCTTGCACTGCTGGCAACCACCCAAGTAATCACCTCATGGTCACTTTCACCAATTGGTGGATGATTTGATACCTCATTGATAATTACATCCTCTGATCTGATGACCAAATCCAAGACCCTTAATCCTGTTGTGCCCTCTGATACATACTGTCTGAGGTAGTTATCCCTCAAAAACTCAAGAAACTCATTTTCTTTACTTCCAGTTGCTATCTCTTCATTTCAGTCTATATAGCCATAATTAAAATCACCCATAATGATCACACTTTTCTTATTTGCTTGGCTTATTTTTGACTATACATTTCACTATCACCACCATCCACATTACCAGGTCTATAACAACATCCCACCAAGTATTTGATTCTATTCACCTCTATCTCACACCATACTGACTCAAAACCACTGGCCCCATTTCCCTCTTGCATCTCTACCTTGTATGGACATAACTCTTTCTCTATCATCAATAGCACTCCCCCTCCCTTTTTACCCCTTCTATCCTCACGAAACACATCATACCTTTCCATCTCTATTCCTGTCAGGATGTCATCCTCATCTAACCATGTCTCACTTATTCTGACAATCTCTGGGTGCACAGACGCAATTAGTGCAACCATTTCATCCGCCTTGTTTCTTATACTTCTAGCATTGGTATACAAACACAACAACTCATTTCTGGATCTACAGCTAGTTCCACTGATACCACTCACTCGATGTGATCTCTCCATGCTGGACTCGGGCCATTTCCCTTTCTGCTTCTTCATTTTAGAACCCTTTGCAATTCCATCTGTTTCCTTTTGATCCCTGATCATCGCATTACTTTCCTGCCTACACATGCTCTCACCTCCTCTTGGAGCATCCACCTTTCTCACGCTGTGTATCCCTGTCCACCCTGAGCCTCCCCGTTTCCCTGCTCCTCTTGCACACCCATTCTCTCATTTTCTATACTCATACCACTCACTTCCCCATTCATTTCCACTCCTTCAATCTCTC
This sequence comes from Typopeltis vanoorti, assembly GCF_054136105.1. Classification (NCBI taxonomy): domain Eukaryota; kingdom Metazoa; phylum Arthropoda; class Arachnida; order Uropygi; family Thelyphonidae; genus Typopeltis; species Typopeltis vanoorti. The sequence continues at coordinate 2,184,194 of NC_143555.1, read as the reverse complement.
CTGTCTTACTCTCCTGCTCTTCCACATCACTCCTCTCTCGATCTGATTCATTCTCTCTATTCACTTCTCCACTTTCCAGCAGCAGTCTCTCCAAGCGACTCACACCATAATCGCTCAAATGCAGTCCATCGCTCCCATACAGCTCACTTCGTCCCTCAAACTCATTCCACACATTAACAAACTGTACTCCCATCTCCTCACACATTTCAGCCAGAATATCATTCATAATCCTTGCTCTCCGCCTCATTTCACCACAATCATACCTAGGCAACACAATGACCACCCTTCCTGTCACACTATTCTCCTTTATCTTTCCAAGCTGTCTCCTGACATTCATTTTGACATGCTCTTTGTTCTTTCTCAAATCATTTGTACCAATTAATACAATTAACTCTTTTGCTCGTTCCCACCTCATATTCAATGCCTCAATCACTCTACTCATTTTACCGCCTGGAAAACATACCTTGTGCATTTTATCCTCTAGCACACCTTTAATAATGGAGTCGCCATACAATGCCACTCGCTCATCTTTTGTTAACTCTTTCATGCCATTATGATTTATTTTAATAGTTTTGACCTGAATTCTCTTAATTTCATTCCGCATCCATTTCATTTCTTGCTTCATCCAATCCAATTCACCTTCCGAACCTCGCGACGCATTCACTCTATCGTTAAATCTTTCTAACTCTCGACCCCCTCTTCTCACTTTCCCTCTCATTCATCCTTCTTTGTTTCCGTACTTTCGGTCCAACATACGTCCAACTTTCACTATCATTTTTCTCACTTTCACTCTCACATATCTTTCTTTGTTTCCGTACTTTCGGACTAACATGCATCCAACTTTCGCTATCATTCTTCTCACTTTTACTGTCATTCATCTTTCTTTGGTTCAGTACTTTCGTTCCAGCATGCATCCAACTTTCGCCATCAGTCATTCTTTTTTCACTATTATTCATTCTTTCGATTTTTTTGACTTGCGATTTCTGCATCACGCCATTTCTACTTTCATTCGTTCTCTCAATTTCGTTTCTTTCCGCCTCACTTTCATCCCTTTTAACATCCGTTACGGTTGTCAAATCGCTCTTTTTCTTTTTTCCTGATTTTTTAACATTTTTTCGCCTGTCTTACTCACCATCCTTCTCTTTCAAACGTGCACTCGCGACACAATCGGTACTAGCACTTTCTGTCATCAACTTCATATTCGCATTCATCAATTCCTCGTTTAGGTCACATTTCACACACACCCTTCTTCTATCCGCACTAAACATCCACAAATCATTTATGTAATCGAAAGAATTATGAAAGAATTAAACCAAGAACCAGTAATTGAAAAAATTAAAAAATATAAACATAGGTGGATGGAACACGTTCCAAGAATGAAAACAGAAAAATTACCAAAACAAGCCTTAAAGTACAATCCATTAGGAAAAAGAAAACCAGGACATCCTCTTAAACGATTCAACTATGACTTCTAAGGCCGAAACAGGCCATACTAGGCCTAAATCCTTGATACGTATGATGATGATATGTGAACAAAGTGCCGTAGACAACACAAATATAAGATCTGATAATGTTGGAGTCTTGACAAGTAACAGACTCATTTGGAGGAAAATTGTAGATAGGAAGTTAGTAATAATGTAAATTTTTCATGTAGTACTATAATATCGAATTCCTGCCATGTACCCTCAAGGGGTGTACATGGCAGAAATTTGATGATGATGACCAAATGCAAGGAGGGTTACTCAATATATACAAGGAGGGTTACTTTTATATACCCTCCACAGCATTTTTTCAGACAAAGAAAATGCAATGGAGGATATATAAAAGGAGAAAGGTGACCAGTATAGCAAGGAAGGGTAAATTATCAGAATCTAGCCAAGCAGTCCAAAGGAAATCCTAAAGAGCTCTTTTGTCATGTGGCAAGTAAGAGGAAGAATGACTGTGGAAGATCAATCTTAATAAGGTAAAGATACTAAGAAATTATATACTTGGTTTAATCCTTTAACCAAGTGTAAGCAAACAAAGTTTGCACTTGAAATAAAGGATTAAATATAAACGATTAAAGAGATTAAAGTATATATAAAGAATATGTGGATGCTTGGAGTGCATTTGAGAGTGGAGAGGAATTGTATGTGAGAGACCGCCTGCATTTGAATGAGGAAGGATGCAAGCATCTGGAGAGATAGCTGTTCTGAATGAGTCAGTGTGTCGCAGTGTGTACGGTAGCAGGGGTGGCATCTTCTGGGAATGGGTACTTGGGAGAAGGGGGACAACATCAGGTAACACTGAGCCCAGTGGAGTCTAGAGGGGATAATGCTAGATATAGAAACAATGGCATTTTTATGATTTATACCAATGCCAGGAGTATTCAGAATAAGGGAGAGGAACTGGTGACATATATAGCATTAGCCTGGCCAAAGATTATTGGGATCACAGAGTCATGAACACAGGTACAGAAGAGGATATAACAACATGAATAGAAGTTGCTGGGTACAGCATTTTTCGGCAGGATATGAAGGGAAAGTGTGGTGGTGGTGGAGTACTGCTTATGATAAGCAACAACCTATATCCTCTAAGAGTGAAGGCTTTGGAAGGCAGTGACACTAATGATTTCGAAAGCATATGGTGCGAGATGGAGGTGGGCAAGACAGGATATTTAGTGGGGTGTTGCTACAGACCAAGGAGCACAGAGGGTGGGGACCAGGAGATGTTGAGACAGTTGAGCGTGGCAAGTGCAAGAAGAACACTTCTTATGGGAGATTTTAACTACACCAGTATAGATTCGGGAAAGGAAAGATGAATGTAGCAATAAGGGAATGAAATTGCTAGAATTCTTGAGGGACAAATGTCTTAGGCAGCATGTAACAGAAGGAACAAGAGGTTCAAGAGTTTTGAATTTGGTTATAGCATCAGAAGACCTGATAATAACTGAGATGACATCTCTCCCACCAGTTGGAGAGAGTGACCATATGGTTTTGACTTGGAAAATGAATAGACATGCAGGAGTAACAAAGAGACGGGAACTTATGTAGAATTATAAAGCAGGTGATTATAATAGTCTTAGACGTCAACTTCGGGAAGTTTCATGGAGGGAGGAATTGGAAGGCCGGGATATCATTAGTGCTTGGGAAATTGTGAAGGAATATTTGTTAGCAGCAATGGTAAGTTGTATTCCACGAGTGAAGAAGGGGACACAATTTGGAGTAAAGTGGATGACAAACAATATTAAACAGGAGCTACATACGAAAAAGAGGCCATGGAAGAGATATAAGGACACAGGTGAAGAGAAGATGCAAGAAGAATATAAGACACAGGTCAGAAGAGTGACTAGTATGGTAAGGAAAGAGAAACTGGAATATGAAAAAAGATTGCCCCTTAGATCCAAGGAAAATCCTAGGGAATTTTTTAGCTATGTGGCCAGTAGGAGGAGAAATGACTGTGGAAGAATGACATTGTGGAATAAAAATGGAATAGAGTGACTGATGCAGAGAACATAGTGGAATCGTTCAATGAACATTTTATTGGAGTATTTCATCCGGGAGGAGTCAATTTGAATACTAGAGGGATAGAGCAGATTCGAGGTTTAGAGGTGCAGGAGAGTGTGTTCCACATACTGAGTACTCTGGATGTTAGTAAAGCTGTGGGACTGGATGGTATTTCACCACGAGTTTTGGGAGAATGTGCTAAGGAACTGACAGTGCCCTTGACTTGGCTTTTCAATGAAAGTCTGGCTGCGCGAAAGGTGCCCATGGAATGGAAGGAAGGTAAGAGAGTGCCATTGCATAAGGACGGTAGCAGACTGGAAGTGTCTAATTATAGGCCAGTTTGTGTGTCATCAGTAGTTAGTAAGATCTTGGAGAAAGTAGTGAGGGACCATATACAGCATTGGACAGATGAGGGTAATGTTATCAGTGAGAGTCAACATGGATGTGTGAAGGGGCGCTCTTGTTTTAGCAATATGCTAGTCTTTTATGATAAAGTTATAAGACCATTAGATGAGGGAAAGGCATATACTGCCATTTTATTGGATTTAGCAAAGGCATTTGACAGGGTGCCACATGATAAGCTGATATTCAAGTTGCAGCACACAGGTACAAAATTAATGACGGAAAATCTCACATAGAAAGATATTTTTAATAGTATAATTTTAGCCTGTGTGTCACAGGCATCTTCAGTACATGTTAAATGAAATTAAACAATAACTGACAATTCCAAAAAGTGCCACCTAAGTACTAGTGTAAGATAACTAAAAAGGTCGATAAAATTTCCTAACAAAAAAAAAAAAAAAAAAACTATATATACAATAAAAAGTTAGGAAAGATTAGCTGATTTGTAAAATACTATTTCCCATAAAGGGGATAGACGTAAACCATCAGATCTGTTTACGCGAGATTTTCCGTCATTAATTTTGTATATGTCTACTCACGGTATTCCTTTACTAAGAGTTAGCATATGGGTCTGGATGTCAGATTGGTCAACTGGATTCCGAATTGACTGTCCGATAGGTATCAAAGAGTTGTGCATGGTGGAGCAATATCAAAGAGGCAGAAGGTTACAAGTAGGGTTCCACAGGGCTGAGTACTGGGACCTATATTGTTTAACCTTTATATCAATGACATTGTCCGTGGATCGCAAGGGGATATTCGGTTGTTTGCAGATAATGTGAAATTGGGAAGGGTTATTAGTAATAGTGCAGATGTGTTAGCACTGCAAGAGCATTTGAATATGATAGATAGATTGGCAAATGAATGGGAGTATCAGTTTAATGCAGCAAAACGTAAGGTCTTGAGGTTTGGAAAACATCGATGGGATGCTGCATACTCTATGGGAGGAGTTATATTGGAGGAAGTAGGAGAGACAAGAAATCTGGGTTTGATGATTGATAGAAACCTGAAATTTAGGGAATAAAGTTCTCATTGAAATAAAGACCTGAAATAAAGTTCTCATTGCTGCAATAATGAGAAGGACACTGACCTGCAGAGATAAAAGGGTTATCATTCTGTTGTATAGTCTAAGTGTGGTCTGATCAGACCACACTTAGACTATTGTTCTCAGATCTGGTCCCCAGGATTTGAAGGGGATAAATTAATTGTGGAAAGGGTACAAAGGCGGATAACAAAGAAGGTGTCGGGACTGTACAATGTTAGTTATGAGGATCGGCTGAGGCAGTGTGGACTGCAGAGTTTGGTGGATAGTAGAAGGAGGGGTGATATGATTGGATTTTAAACTGTTGAGAGGTGGTTACAGGGTTGACACTGGGGAGTTCTTTCGCTTGGTTGAACAGCATGAAGGAGTGATGACAAGGGACCATCCCTGGAAGTTACGAAAGGAAACTGTGAGCAAGAGGGTGAGGAGTAGTTTCTTTGCATGGAGGGTGGTTGAACCATGGAATGCATTGCCTGATGGAGTAGTGAGAGCGAGAACGGTCAATTCATTTAAGGAGCGGTATGATAGACTTTTTGTTTCCTAGGAGGGACCCTTTCAATGAGTCTTGATAGACTTGTGTTTCTTAGAAAGGACCTCCCACGATGAGTCTTTTGACTCCATGGAGGCCTGAATAATAATAATAATAATAATGACATACGCTAATAAAGTGCTCATTCAATAAACTTTAAATTTTAAACTGTTGAGAGGTGGTTACAGGTTTGACACTGGGAGTTCTTTCGCTTGGTTGAACAGCGGGAAGGAGTCATGACAAGGGGCCATCCCTGGAAGATACGAAAGGAAACTGTGAGAAAGAGGTTGAGGAGTGGTTTCTTTGCTTGGAGGGTGGTTGAACCATGGAATGCACTGCCTGATGAAGTGGTGAGAGAGAGAACTGTCAATGCATTTAAGGAGTAGTATGATAGACTTTGTGTTTCCTAGGAGGGACCTCCTTCGATGAGTCTTGATAGATTTGTGTTTCTTAGAAAGGACCTCCCACGATGAGTCTTTTGACTCCATGGAGGCCTGAATAATAATATAATAATAATCTCTTGATATCTTTAATTTATAGTATAATCAAGTGAAAAAACTTCCAATAACCATAATTAGTGATGATGGTCATGAGGTGATAGAAGCAGATAAAACAGTAGAGTTACTGAGTGACCACTATGCAAGGGTATATCATCCAAGTGAGGTTACTGCTTTAACATATGTGACAGACACTAATGTGCAAACAGAGATGGATGAATTGGAGGTTCTTAGGATATTGCAGAATCTCAATGTAAATACTGCTTTGGGATTAGATGGTATATCAGCTAGGGAATGTGCAAGGGAACTAGCAATGCCTCTGACAAGGCTCTTTAATTTAAGTCTCAGTTCTGGTAGTTCCTAGGAAGTGGAAAGAGGTTAAAATAATTAACATACATATGGGAGATTTTTAGACTGCAGTAGCAAATTATAGACCAATCAGTGTCTCAGGTGTGGGGGGAAAAAGTACTGGAAAAATTGGTCAAAAAGATAATTCAAGAATGGGTAGATAAAGATATGATATTGTATGAGGGACAGCATGGCTTTGTGAAGGGTCAGTCATGCCTTAGTAATTTACTAACTTTTTATAATAGATCAACAGCGGATTTGGATAAAGGAAATGGCTACACGGTAATTCTGCTGGCTTTTACAAAGGCATTTGACAGAGTATCACAGAAAACTCTAATGCAAATTAGAACAAATGAGGATGGATATGATACTGGTTATGATAAGGGGATGGCTGCTGGACAGATATCAAAAAATGGTATATGGAGGGGCAGAATCAAGATGAAAACTGGTGACCAGTGCTGTGCCACAAGAGTCAGTGCTGGGAACACCACTGTTTATTTGTACATAAATGATAGAGGAAATAACCTGAAGGGAAATATTCAGATATTTGCTGATGTATTAGGGAAAGTAATAATTAATTAGGGAAATTAGGGAAAGTAATAATTAATCAAGGTAATGTGGAGAGCTTGCAGGAAGAAATAGGCTGTCAGTATGGGTAAAAGATTATGGGTTTCAGTTTAATGTGGAGATATTTAAATTTATGCATTTTGGGATAAATAGATTACAAGCTGCGTACAACATTGATGAAAATGTACTCTACAAAACGGATACTGATAATAGAGATTTAGGGGTGGTGATAGACAGAGAGTTAAAGTTCAGAGGATATACTGCTAAGGTAGTCCATAATATTACTTGGCTATTGAAGAACACATTAACAAGTAGATATAAGGAAGTTGTTATTCCTCTTTATAAGACCTTGATATGTCCACACCTGGATTACTGTATTCAGATCTGGTCTCATTGGTTTCCTGAGGATCAGGAAGCAGTGGAGGAGATTGCAGTTGGTGACCAAGATGGCATGTGGTCTGTGGAACGTTCCCTACGAGGATAGATTGAGGATATGTGGATTGTAGATTGCTTCAGACTCCACTAATGACCTTCCTTTCTGGGATATTGTTCCCCCATACACAACTCGTTGATACTTATCAGACAGCCAATCCCCAATCCAATGAACTAGTCTAATATCCAATCCACTCTAGTTTAGCTATCAACTTGTCATGCAGTAATCTATCAAAAGGTTTTGAAAAGTCTAAGTATACAACTGTGTATCCAACTCCCAAATCCAATGCTGCTGTCACTTTATTGTAATAAGTAAGATTACTAAAACATGACCTCTCTTTAGCAAATCCATACAGGCAATCAAAGATAATACCACTGTCATCAAACCAATTATGGATCCTGTTTCTCACCAGCCTTTTCAAGAATTTAACCACAACAACTGACACACAGATTGGCCTATAATTTGATGTTTGACTTCTGTCACTGCCAATCTTACCCAATGTAAGACTCATATTAAACAAATATGTCAAGGTAGATGTAAACTCCCTGGCACATTCTTTCAAAATAAACAGTGATATATCATCAAGTCCCACAGTCTTATTAATATCAAGTTTGCTTAATTCCCCATAAACCTCACTCACAGTTGGCATCTTCTTCTCATCATCAACTGCTCTCAAACTCTTCATAATGTGACATTCACAAGGATGAAAGACATTTATGAATTGCTCATTACGTATCTCAACTATATCCTATACAGCAGTTGGTCTTATACCATTTTCTCCAATCAATGCCATCCTACCATAATCTTTTTTTTTTTGCTGGCTACATTTCAAAAGAACTCCCTAGGATCTTCATTCCTAATCTTCCTCCAGAAAGAAATCTATAGAATCCTTAATAACCTGAAGACAAACTAGGCATCTGGTCCTGGTGTTATTCCAATTGTGTATTGACTGACCTGTTTTCCATGTCTATAGCATCTGCAAACTTTGCTCTTCCTTCTGGGTCCGAAGTTGTACGGGGTTTTTGTTTTTCTGAGTCAGTGGTAGTACAGGAACGTGAGGTTACCATGGTAGGCAATCCGTTGCTGGCGATAGCCGCATGTGAGGAGTCCAGCTATTGCAGATTGCAAAGAAGGAATTATGGCATCGAAGTTGAAGTTATATAGTAATTCATACAGCAGGAAAAGGAAACTGAATAAATCACTTATCAATACACTTATGCTTACACGACTAGTATGAGTGGATAGCTCTCAGATTGAGGAATATATCTGTATAAAAATCAAAGTCTCTATTTGTGGACAAACATATAAAAGGTGGAAAAAGTCAGGAGCGATACGAACGCTCATGCAACACCTTGGCCACCTAGCGGATGCTAATATTGTATCTAATGGAAATATCCTATTGTCTCCCAAAACACTGATCTCACACACGAATGCCACAACAGCCAGCAATAAACCGATTAATGCTAAAACAACTATCACTATTACCAACGTCATTTTCCGAGAAAATGGAATTGTTATTTTCCCCACTAAAGAAAACATAGCACTAGAAGAGTATCTGATGGAGATCGCCATAAATTGTAACCTCCAAAAACATCAATGATGCCTCCCACGTAGCTGTTACTGCACAGGTGTATTTCAACCATATCTCATGGGCAAAAACAGTACTGCAAAAAGGCGTCGATATAGGCATTCAACACTTCGAAGCAGCCCCAATAGCTCTGGTCCCGACAAAAGTAACAGTATCAAATGTTCCCTTGAAATTCCCCATCTACTCATCAGATCCATATTATCAAGATATGGTTCTGTCACAGGAAAAATATGCACATTGTCAGCAGCCACGAAAAAGCCTGAATTTGCCCATGTGAAAAGCTTCTGAAGATAGGCATTAATGCACTTTCCAAACGACGCATTGCACAACCTGCCAAAGTTAATCGACACGGACATAAATGGAATTACCTACACATTCTACTTATCCTTCTCATCACAGTGCTTCTTCTGTCATGAAGAGGATCATATTAGGAAACACTGTCCCTATATTTCCAATGATTCATCAACAAATATCCCAGCCCAGAATAGCAAACCAGTTGAACAGAACAACATTGTACATGAAGAAAATCAAAACACAGGAAAAAGTAAACTGAAAATCCTCTCCCCATCAAGAATTTAAGAGCAAAGAAAATCCCGAACTGGAAAAGACAAGGTTCACGTTGCTCTGGAATGCCTGAAGAGTAATGAGATCCAAAGCTCTGATAACGAAGTCGCACATCAAGACACACTTAACAAACAGCATGAAAACACGGACCCTCCTAACAGAGACGACCAGAATGAACTAATTATAAGCAATCCCCAGACACAACAACCAGAATCACCAACCCAGGTTCCCACCAATTCAAAACCTTGTTCGATAGAAGAAGAAAATCAGAATAGCCTTTCATCACCTGCAGCCAGAAAAGGAGGAACAGAGTTTCCAGACGATGAGGAAACTGTACTTCCACACGACGACTTAGAGGAGGAAGAAGCTGAGGGGGAACTCCCCCACACTGACAGTCCCCTAACCATGAAGCAGCTGTCATCCTTCATACAAAAAGTGTGAGGCTCCCCTTACAAATTAACTATAGCCCTTAAATACACCACAAAAATCCTGGAACTAATATCTCAACTTCAGGATCTACACTAGAAATTGAAATGTAAAATGAGCAGAGTGAAGGTTAACAGGAACAAGTGAATCTACTACCTAATTAATGGGCTACAAGCACAATACCAGGATCAATATTAAATTCAACTTACAATCAAACTTTCATAAACAATGTCGTTGAGTCTTTTTTCTCTGCAAGAGAAAAAAGACTCAATGTGCCTCTGCTTTATGCAATAGAATAGTCCTTGATCAGTTATAGAAATACCATATAGACCTAATACTTCAAGAAACAAATATCAACTCCTCATCCAATTTATCTAGAAAATTGGTAGTGTGGCCTTATTACCTACATCATTCTGCAACCCAACAACACCATGGAGCAGGAGTTAGCTTAGGTGTACATCATCGATCCCCCTACAAACTTAAAGTGATTGCAGATATACCAGGATACGCCACGTATGCTCACATAAAAGCACTCAATCATAATACCCTGCATGTGTTCAATATCTACATACCACAGCAGGATGTTCTGGCATCACAAATCTTGGACTTTATTCAAAACCATCTTTCTAGTATTGACCAAGAACATATAATAATAGCTGGAGACTTTAACTGCACTCTTGACCAAGAAAAAGACAGACTTCAATGTGCTGAACATCATAGCTAATTAATAAACCAACTTCAAACACTAGTAAACAATAACGAACTCATTGATGTCTTTCAGCATCAGCATCCAGATAAGAGGTCCTATACATGGAGGTCAGCAATCACAGCAACGAATAGGCCTCTCTACCAAGCATGACTGGACAGATACTACACCTCCAAACACACTGTGTCTCTAGTTAGAAACATCTCACATATTCCTTCGTACATCTCAGATCATTGCTTCATAAAGCTGCAACTTTCATTATCTTTGGAAGCATCCAAATCAGGAAGTGCCTACTGAATCTTCAACAATACCCTTCTGAAAGATTTAGATTATATAATAAAAATTCAGGCTTTAATAAGTAACCTCACTCACTCGAAAGGGAATTCAGAACCAATGAAAACATGGTGGCCCCACTTAAAATCATAAATAAAATCCTTCACGCAGATCTAGTCAACAGAAGAATCAACAGAGAAACATTAGCATCTGACAACTCAAAGAACAGCTCCAGTATCTACCAGAAGAAAGCCCTGAATATAATTCAGCCCTCCAAGCCATGCAAAGACAGAAGTATCCGCAAAGGGTGCCCTACTTAGATCGCAACATACACAAATACATTTCTCAAATGCACCCACAAAATATTTTTTCTCTTTGGAAAATAAATACCAAGCAGAAAACTACATCTCCGCTATTAGATTTCAAGATGGCAGCATCACAGAAGACCAAGTAAAATCACTTCTGAAATCCAACAATATTACAAGAATGCATACAGCTCTACATGAGCATCCCTTCACGAAATACTGAAAGAAACAAATAGAATCTCTGCAACAGATCGGAATCACTTAGAAAACCCAATCGCTCTAGAGGAACTGAAAACTGCATGCACATCCTTGCCAAAGAATAAATCTCCTGGCCTTGATGGTCTCACAACAGTTTTTCCAAGTCTTCTGAAATCAACTCAGACCATTTCTCCTTAAAACACTACAAGAAGCCTACCTCAATGGGCTCCCAGAATCCGTCATGACCTCATTAGCACAATTGATAACAAAGAAAGCAGAGCACACAGACATACGAAACTGGCGTCCAATCTCACTAATCAATACAGATTGCAAAATCATTTTCAAAGTTATTGCAAACCGACTAAAGCCAATACTGCCTGAAGTTATTGGCCGACATCAAACGTATTCTTTCCTGGGAGAACAATACATGATAACCTACATTTAATAAGAGATCTCATCGATATCGCAAACAGCCAAAATGAAGATCTAGCACTCATCAGCCTTGATCAGGAGAAGGCTTTCAACAGGGTAGAGACATTCGGCTATGGCCCTCTCATCATTTAAACAGTGCAATTGCTATACAGAGATGCACTCTTCTGTTTAAAAATTAACAACATGCTCACCAGCACTTTGCCATACTTTCGAGGGATCAAGCAAGGATATCCCCCCCCCCCTCTCTGGACAATTATACACATTGGCCATAGAACCCTTCTTAAAAATGAGTACACAATATCATCATCTCCAAACAAACCAGCATAATAGAGGCATATCAAAAAATAACCCTCTCAGCATATATGCTGATGACGTCACAGTAATAATCCGTAATGACAAAGAAATGACAGTAACCAATGAAGCACACAGACTATATGCACAAGCCTCAGGGACCAAATTAAACTCTGCAAAAACCACTAGTTTGTAGTCAGGCAGATGGAAGGCCAGAACTGATTCTCCAATTGAATGTACCTGGTCAAATGAAGGTCAAACATATTTAGGTGTACACCTTGGCAACACCAAAATATATAATGCACTGAACTGGACACAGCTACACAACCGATTTAAACAAGAAAATGGAACAGCATTCGTTCAATGTCTTCACTTAGAGGAAGAATCCTAATAATCAACCAGATGGCTGTGAGTGTGCTATGGCATACCCTCAAAGTACTAACACCCCATGAAGACTTTCTCCATCACATTAAAAAGGCAATGAAACGTTTCCTATGGATCAATACAAACTGGACAACATAATCTGAACTCTGCAAGCCACTCAATAAGGGAGGTCAAGGCCTGATTTCTCTTGAAAACATCTCCACAATCATGCTTATGTAACCACCTTCGATTACATCATTAAATTATCCACCAGAGGACTTACACTTTCCACAATCCTTCGAATGGCCAGTTCTGTATCACCACCTCCTAAACTACCTCAATTTTACAAAGATGCTCTACAGCAGTGGAAAAATACGGAACTTCATCACACACTGACAGGATCAACAGAGTCAGCTGTACTAACAGAACCACTGTTTTCGAACAGAAACATAACGTCTCACAACTGGCCAGCCCTTCCTTTTCCCTACGTGGAAGGGCTAGGCAGGAATTAAGAATCATAGGGGACCTCCTGACCCAGACAGTAAAGTGGAAAACACTCACATGCCTATCATTGAAAAATTCCAAAACTGAAAAGCAATATCAACTGATGCAAGTTGCTATTATAAAAGCCTTCCCAGATATCGCTACCCGTATCCGTATTTCTTCTAGAAACTGCAGGGAGCTTACCTTTCATCTTGCATCATTTGAAGCCATCACTTCCAATTCTTCCCTCCAACTACAAGAAAATATACCATTTCCTCTTGTCAGTGCCTCCAACTTCGCCCTTTGTATATTCATCCTTAACCCTCTCATTTACTAAGCTGCACATGCCACCCAGTTTTCAGTGGGATCTTCCATATACTGTAAATCGAGATGTGCCAAACCAGATTCCAACAGGAGGCTATGGCATAACAGCTTGCCAACTCCTACTAAGCTCCACAAATTTCAGCTAAGACAATCAGATCAGTGTCTATTCTGCAAAGTTTCAAGCACCTTGAAACACACATATCTAACCTGTCCTGCAAACAAAGCAATGATTACCTACATCCTGAATATAGACTCTAGCACCTGTAACTATGCACACAGCCAAGAAGACTACTGGAATTTAGTCCATACAAAAGAGAACAAACACAGAATATGCAATTTCTTCTTCATCTATGCCAAGACCATATTTACAGTTTCTACCTTAAGCACACAAGAAATAACCAGCACCCATCCATCACTGAATCGGAACGAACCCTCATGTGTAGCCTATGTTGGAAACTACAAAGCAGGCTTTCACTGGAATTTGATTATTACAAAGCAATAGGAACTGTTGAAAAATTCATAGAGGAGTGGAATTCAACTGGTACCCTGTTCTGGATTGCCGATGACAATACACTTCAGCTGAAAAATAACTAAAAGTGATACTGAACTGTAATATTGACTCTTACTGAAAAGACACATCCTGTTTACCACTAATGTACTTGTTTTTCCCTCATTTCTATTGTGCATCTAAAAAGAAAATCATTTTTTTTCTCTGTAATATACATTTTTATAATATGTAAACAGTCCTTTTTTTTTTTTTTTTGTTATCTATCTTCCAATGTATATTTTATCAAGTTTAATAAAAATAAATAAATAAAATTAAAAAAATATTCCACTTGTGTACCAGCACTAACACCTAACCTGTATAATCTATCCTATTCAACTGGCATCTACCCTACAACATAAAAACATACCCACATCCAGCCCATCTGAAAGAAAGGCGATAAAAGTCAATTAACGAACTACTGCCCAGTTGCTCTATTTCTGTTCTCTCTAATATTATTATTATCATCATCAAATTCCTGACATTTATGCTCAAGGAGTGTACAGGATATGATAGTATTACATGAAAAATTTACATCATTACTAACTTCCTATCTACAATTTTCCTCCAAATTCATCTGCTACCTGTCAAGGCTCCAGCATTGTCAGATCTTATATTTCTATCTTCTAAGGCACTTTTTACCATATCAATCCACCTATATCTTGGTCTTCCTCTGGGTCTTTTTCTTGCCAACCTGGCAGAGAATACTTGTTTTGCTAATCTTTCCTCTCCCATTCTGTTTAAGTGACCATACTACCTGAGATTAGCATTGCTAACACATTCCTGGATGCTATGAATTACTCATTACATATCTCAACTATATCCTATACAGCAGTTGGTCTTATACCATACTCTAATATTATGGAAAAGGTAATCAACATCTAACTCTGAACCACCTAGAGACCTACCAACTAATCAGTGACCAGCAGTATGGATTCTGCCACTGAAGATCTCGAGCTGGTTTTCTAGCTTTCACCACCTCTCTCTGGACTCAAGCCATGAAAAAATTTCAAGAAACTCATGTGGCTTTCCCCCTGACATTTCAAAGGAATTTGATTGGGTTTATCACAGAGGTGCACGTAGTGAACTTAGTGCACTTAGTGAAAAGGTAGAAACTGTAATATTTTGCTGATGACAGTACTCCATTATCTGTCTGCCTTCACACTTTGCAACTGAATCGGCAACTTTCTCACAGGTCACTCACAGAGCCCATCCATCACGACTGCCTATCATGAATGGATGGGTTCCTCTCCTCAGATTTTCACACCAATGCAGGAATACCTCAGGGTTCCATTCTTTCACCCACTCTCATCCTCATGTATATGAGGAAGAGAGTGGGTGAAAAAGCAAATGACTTGCTCTCACAAACTTTCAATCCTATCCATAGTTTTGCCAATGGTAGTACCCTCCATTCCTCCTTTTCATTTGACAAACTTTATAGTGCTCGAGTATTTGAATCCTCAAGATCCACTATGACTAATGTCCTGAACTCTGTTCTCTTATCTATCCCAATAGAGCAAGGACAACCTTGTAGACTTCAATGCCACCAAAACTCAGTCCTGTCTGATTTCTCGCAAGTAAGAGCTCGTATCTGTCCCCTTACCTTCAATAATACCAAGATATCTAAATGTGATCAGATTTCCCTTCTTGGACTGAATACTTCCAATTTTTACTGCACAAACACCTTTCCACTATGGTTTCTGCAGCTTCCAAAAATCTTGGCATACTTTTTTGCACTACTTCACACCTTCATAGCTGCTAACTATATACAAATCCGAAATCCACCCAACCATGGAATATTTCTCCCATATTTAGGGTAGTTCATCAAAATCCTCTATAAGATTGCCTAATTCTATTCAGAAGAGGGCAATCCAATTAATTAATGATACCTCTCTCACAGATGGTCAGTTTCTGCTTTGTGCATCTTCTGCAGATATTTTCATGGACAGTGCTCTGTTGAATTATCCACTATTATTCCTCCACTTTTTCCCAAAATCATGAGAACAAGACAAGAGCCACTGCTAACCAACACCCCTTTTAGAGTCATTACAGCACATCTTGAAACTCACCAAAATAACTTCACTGCCTCCTCTTTCATTCCAACTACTTCTGTTCTTTGGAACAGCCTCTCCTAGCTCTGCCCTCCCCAAGGAATACAACTTTCAGTTTTTCAAAAAATAAAAGGGTAATCAGATTCCTCCTTTCTTCTTCTTATCCTTTTGCCCACAGACTGCATTGATCTTCTATACATCTTATGACCTTTCATGTATGAGTCAGATTAAAAAAAATCTCAAAAATGAGAGAAGTTCTTACTAGCATACTTTTTCAGCACCTGGAGGCTTAGTAATTAGCAATATAGATTCCAACTGGACTTGATCCACTGAAGATTTCTTAGTTATTATCACCCACCTTTGGAAATAAGTCACCAGTTTCTTCTCTGTTTGTTCATTAAATATCACAATGGATAAATTCTCCTCAAATTTCTTGACAGTGCAAAAATACCCAAGGATTCTATAGGATTTACACTTTTGCACTTTACACAATGAAATTTTACCCATAGTTTTGCTGATGACAGTACTCCATTACTCTCTGTTTAACAAGTTTTGTGGTACATAATTATTTCAATCTGAAGATCTAGAGCTAATGACAAACAATATCACCTTGCCACTCTTCAGTGGGATAAGAACAACTCTGTGGACTTCCATGCTTCCAGAACATTGTTTTATCTTATTTCTCATTAAAATTTCATTTCATTTTCTACTTACCTTTAATAATACATCTCCTCAAGATTTCTTTTCTTCAGTTAACCTTACACCTCCAGCCTTTCTGGGCATAAACACATCACACTCTCTAAAAAATACTGTATTTTCCTCAAGGATGGCTGCTCACATCTGTTACACAAGTGTTAACTCTATGTAAATACCAAATTTGCACAACACTGGAATACAGTTCATGCATTTGGAGTGGTGCACCAAAACTCTCCTAAAGATGCTTGATGATATCCAGAAGCAGGAGATCTGATTAACCGATGAACTCACTCTCTCATATTCACTACAATCACATTTTGGGACTCTCCATTTCTTTCTTATGCCTCTTCAATAGATATTTTCTATTGAAGTTGCCTAGTTATTATTTAGTTATCTTTTAATTTCATTTAAGCATATAAGAACATAAGCAACAGTATTTGCAAACATCCATTTACTGACTTGCTTCAAAACTACTAAAAAAACTGCACTTCCTGCACTATTCTTTTAACAACAATCATCATTCTGGTTATCATAAAAACTACAACCATTAATTCTTCAAGAAACACAGTCCTACTTCTTCCCAACCACAACATGACACCGATGCTTTACATTTGTGCCCTTTTGTGTATGTGTGGTTTAAATTAAAATAATAATAATTATTATATTATCATATTTATCAGCAGTGGCCATTGTCAATCTGCTTCCTTTCCAAGATGACTCTGAAACTGTATTTGATTAGCTTTTTATACCATGTCATGCTTGCAAATCTGGTGATATCATCAATCCACCATGATTTTGGTTGGCATCATGGTAGTTTTTTTTTTTTTTTTACTTCCATGGAATCCAATCCTATACTTCTTTTGTCTATGACTGATACTGTCATGGTTGATTTGTTTATCATTAAGCAACATGCCCAGCATATTGCCATTCATATGTTTTACTCCTTCAATGATGCCAGAGACTTTGACTTAATTTCTTATCCACATATTACTTTTGTGATCCATTCTTGTAAATAATTTTCCAATACCAAGCATACTTCTTTCCATACTACATTATGTTGTTCTTAATGTTTGTATTTCCTTTGGGCATCCATGTTTCACATCCATATGTTAATATAGGAAAGATACATTTGTTAAAAACTTTCCTTTTCAAGCATAATGGTAATTGGCTTTCGAATACCAATTATAATTTTCCAAATGCTTTCCACACATGCATTTTACAGCTTTTAATTTCGTTCATAATATTTTGATTCATTGACATCCATTGTCCTAAGCGTGTGTACTGATCCACTTGTTCAATTTCATCACTATTGATTTTAATTATTTCTGGCTGTACATAGCTTTTGAACATATCTTGGGACTTTTTTTAGGTTTATCTTTAAGCCACAACTTTTTTACTAGCAATTTGGAGTTCATGGATATGAGTCTGAAATTCATGTGCAGTTGAAGTAAAGATAACTATAAGAACTGCTAGAACATAAGTTTTAGCAGTTCTATGGAAAGCTACAAGTATTGAGACCATATACAAATAAAGAGTTTAATAAAAATAAACAAATATAGTCTGACAAGTTTCATAAATCATCAGGGATATTAGCAAAAAGTTACACACACACACACACACACACACACACACACACACACACACACACACACACACACACACACACACACACACACACACACACACACAAAAAAAGACAAGAAACAATTAAACATATTAGATGTTAGCAGAATATCACGATTGGTATACATTCAAATAAGTACCAGAATAAAAAAAAATAAAATAAAATAAAAAATCTTAAATTCATTACTGTATGCATGCTGAAACAGTTGTGGCTTTGTGTTGTCATGTTGCAAAAACAAGTTGTTCCTCTGCTAGAATATAATTAATTCCTTCTTTCAACTTTCTGATGGTTTCCCTACTTCTGCAAATCATCGTTTGTAGCTTCTGGTAGCTTACTTTGTGATTGGTCATTAATATCAACTCTATCATTGCTGTTTCTTCTTCATTCTCAAATGATGTCATGTTTACAGGTCATCTATACAATTACAGGTGGTGCAATTGTATAGATGTATAAATTAAAGATACCAAGAAATTATATACTTGGTTTAATCTTTATCCAACTGTAAGCAAACAAAGTTTGTGCCTGAAGAATTTTCAGGACTGTGGCAACTCATATAAGGAAGCTTCCCCAGGATGAAGTATCCCAAAAAAGTGTTTGCTGAACAACTCCACTATGTCCTTTTCATCACTCACTCTATTCTTCTTTTTATCCAATAATATCATTGTTCAACAATCATTTCTCCTCCTACTTGCCACATAGAAAAAAAATTCCTTACGATTTTCTTTGGATCTCGGGGCTAATCTATAAATTAAAGGTGCCAAGAAATTATGTTCTTGGTTTTTTCATCCTTTATCCAAGTATAAGCAAACAAAGTTTGCACCTGAAGTATCTTCAAGACTAAGGCAACTCGTATAAGGAAGCTAAGACTTCACATCACTTGCTTTAGCATCCCATAAAGCAAAGCACATCTCCTTGCAGACACGTATAATGCTATGCATTATGGTAAGGGTCACTACCCCAGACCGATTTCGACCTTTTTCGAGGTCTCTTCAGTGGGAGCCAGACCTGTAGGTGATACTAAGACACAAGATGCAAGAAGTTGTCTATAAGGGTGAAGCAAAATGCTTTTATAATCCCTGCTATCTGATAAGGTTGCTGTGTAGGGAAAAGTTTATATGAGCTAAGTGCTCTGCCCGAGTGGGTACAAGTTAAAAATCTTCGTTAGGAATTAGGATGGCTTTAGGTCTCCTATATTTGGAGAAATCGGTTTCATCATAATTTGCTGCTTGTTGTACAAGTTCATTTGGATGTGAAGACGATGCTGAGAAGAACTTTACTGTTGAAGATTGCAGGAAAGAGTAGATGTAGGGGATATCTGTATCCCAGTGGAGTTGGACATTTCTGATATACCATGGTGCATTTAAGATCATGCGGAGACATTTGTTTTGCACTCTCTGTAGTTTGAGGATATTTGTACTTGAGGTGTGGCTCCAGGCTGGGAACACATAAGTAATAATGAATCAAATCATCAACTGATAAAATAGCAGTTTAATTTTGGTATCCAGCTTGCTATTCCTATTGATAAGAGGGTAAAGCTGTGCAATAATTTTTGATGACTTTGTACATGAGGCTTTTGTGTGTGGACTGAAGGTTAGTTTTCTGTCCAGCCGTACACCGAGATATTTGGCTTCTGCTTTCCAGGGAATGTTGGTATTAAATAGGAAGATATCATCTTTGGGAGATATTGAGTTTTTAGTGAAGAGCATGGCGATACTCTTCTGAGGGTTTACTTGCAATCTCCATTCCGAGAACTAGTGCTCTAATTTCAGCAGGTTTTCTTGTAGTTTCTTCATGACAAGGTGCGGCTTAATAGATCTGGCTAGTATAGCTGCGTCGTCTGCATATAGGGCAATGATAGATGACACTGGATTGTGCAGTATGTCCGCCATGTAAATTGAGATAAGTACCGGTGCCAGTATGGACCCTTGAGACAATCCTGCCAAGATTCATCGCTGGGTAGATAATATATCATTTAGTTTGACTTGCATTCGTCTGCCACTAAGAAATAACTTTATAATTTGGACTAGATCTAATGGAATACCAGCTAAAATCAACTTGTATAGTAGTCCAGAGTGCCATAATTTGTCGAATGTCTTTTCTAAGTCAAGAAAAACTGTTCTGGTGTATTGGTGCCAATTGTAATTTGTGGTAATGAACTCAATTAGTCTGTGAATTTGTTGAGTGATGCTGTGAAACCGGCAAAAACCAAACTGTTCTGTAGGAAGGATGTTTAACTTTTTTACTGAAAGTTGAATTCTGGAAAGGATAGCTTTTTCTGCTATTTTGCCCAAATTAGAAATCAGACTTATGGGAGGATAACTTTGAGGCTGCTGAGGATCCTTGCCAGGCTTATAAATAGGAACCATGTCTGCCAACTTCCATGCAGAGGGAAAGTACTTGAACCTGAACATAGTATTTATTATTGTTGTAAGATGTACAATGGCCTTTCAGAGTAGCAGTTTAATAATTTTGTTGGATATGCCATCAGGCCCAGGAACTTTTTTATTCTTTAAATTCTTTATAATGCCATAAATTTCAGCTGGAGAAGTAGATGTGAGTTATCTGGTACAGGTATCAGACCGTTTTAATACGTGTCTGATATGGCAGTGGACTTAGTAAATATGATTGAAATGTAGATTATCATATGAAGGGCTACACTGTTTTTCTAAATTTTTAGCTATAGTTTTGGCTTTTTCTGCATCTGTGTAAACAATGTTCAGAACAGATTTGAGAGGAAGAGATTTGTTTTTGATGTTTCTCAGCAGCTTCCAGATGGTTTGTTCACCAGTTGATATGGAAGCTAATTTGTCTTCCCATAGTTTGTTTCTGTGGGCTTTAAGTGCATCTCTCACTGCACTGTTCATTTTGTTGAGATATTTTTTGTCTTGGGATGCCCTGGTGTTATGGTATCTTTTTCTTGCTTTATTTTTTCCCCTGATTAAATTCATTATATCATCTGATAGTCGTTTAGGCTTAAAAACAGTTGAATTTGATAGCATCTATCTCCTCAAATTCAACTGTTTTTAAGCTTAAAAACAGTTGAATTTGAGGAGATAGATGCTATGGCTGTGTTGATTTGATCAGTAAGTTTATTGAGTGCAGATTCGATTTCTTCCTTGGAATTAATATGAGGAATGGGATCAATGTAGTTTGGAAGCATTTTGGATTGTTTATCCCAAGGAATGAAGGTGTGAGGCGATGAGGGAAGTTCCCTCTGATAACCCAGTTGGAGCAGAATAGGGTTGTGATCTGATGATAATTCATTCAGTGATTCCAGGTGTACTGCAGGTTAACATTCTGGAGGACGACTATATCCAAGACGTCGGAGGAACTAGTCGGACTGTGGTGAGTTGGCACTGAGGGGCCAGCCACAGCTGTGCAATTTGAGCTTGTGTAGTTAAAGTGTATGCGACCATTACTATTTATAGACCTACTGCTCCAGGCGTGATGTTTTGCATTTAAATCTCCGGTGATAATGAGTGGTAGTTTAACTCCGAGGATGGCATCCAGATATGTGGTCAGCAATTTTTTGATGGTGGGTTGTAAGCGACATAGACTTTTAGATTTACGACAGAGTTAGTGATGACATTGATACCTGTGACTTCGAGATTAGTGGTTGTAGGGATGGCTACAGTGTGATGGTTAATGTGATTTTTGATGAGAATGGCTGTACGACCACTTCTATAATCAAGCCTATCCCTGTAAAGTTGGTATCCTTTGAATTCGGGATTGTCAGTAAGTCTCAGATGAGTTTCGTTAATTAGTAATATATCCGGATTATATCTGTCATTGAATTCTATTATTTCTAGTATTTTATTTTTGAAGCCGTTAGCATTCCAAGCAATAATTTTTAAAGAATCTGGGGTGAATTTTTTCCTACGCATTGGAGAGTGCAGATAAAATGGACTGAGTTTGCTGTAAGAATTTTTTGTAGTGCTTAGTGACGGATTTCAGTTACAGAAATCCTGCAACATATTTGCAAGAGAAGAGGTGATGATGGCTGTTATATTTGAATGTGGATTTGGCATATTCTGGTCCTGGACTGTCTTTTTGGGGTGGGCCATGTCAGCATAGGTTCTTGTTTGGTGTTGAAAGTTCATTTTTTTGGCAGGCTCAGTTGATGATGGGTGAACACCTGTCATCCTGTTCAAACTGGTGTGAAACTGATGAATTTGAGTTTCTGGAGCTCTTGTTTCTGATAATGACTGGTAGATTGACTGATTAACTCAGTTCGCCTGTTTTTGGGGTGGCAAATGTACCCTCTGCAATTAGCAGGGTGAGGGCTACTGCAATTAGCTCACTTAGCCGGGGTGGATTTTGGCTTGGAGCAGGTATGTGTGGGGTGGGTCTCACTACATTTTCTGTATTGAGTTTTGCACAACTTCTGGGCATGGCCAAATTTTTGCATCTATGGCACTGCCCAGAAGAGGCCCTCTTCCTAAGTGGCTCCAGTGAGACCGTAAGCCCACAGATTGTCTTCAAGTTGTATATGTTTTTATAGATATTATGTATCTCCACCAATGCCAGAGGCATAGGGGTCTTGTTTGATCTGTACATTCTGCTGACCTTTATGGGAGGCATATCTTGCATGTTGAGGTCAGCAGCTATTTCATCTGTTTCGATGTCTTCTGATACTCCTCGGAGTACCACTTTTACATTTTTTTCTGAGGTAAATGTAAAGGTATGATATTGGATACCTTTTACATCGAACTCCTTGGTTAAATTTCTATAATCAGTCACTGTAGCAGGCTGAATTTTGATGCCCCTCCTCTACTTTTGGCAGTGGAGTAGTTAATTTGCAGGTTGGTCATGGTGGTTCTTAAGGATGTCCATCTCTGTTTTTTTTCCCTTAGAATGACTGGAGGCACCTTTTCATTGGTGGAGGCTGAGGAATCTGTGTTGGGGGCATCTTCATCCATGCCATTATGATTTGTTGACTCCGAGGCGAGAGTTTTGCACTTTTTGCGTGCATGAGTCTCTCCTTGATCTGAGTGAGTAAAGTCAGAGATTACTAGATTTAGTTTTTCCTCCTTTTGAGGAGCGTCTTCATTTTGATCATCATCAGTCCCGGGTAAAGAGTAGAAATTTAGGAAGCTGGGCCATTCAAGCTCGAACTTCTTAAGGAGTTTCTTTATGGAGCTGAATGCCAGCCCTTTATCTAGAGAATCTATAATGATGTCGAGATCTATCATATTTGATGGCCATTTAAGCTTAAACTTTGAAGCTTATTTACAAGGATAAGTGCTGGCTCTTCATCAAGAGAATCTGTGAAGGCATCCAAATCTAACACATTCATCATTATTGATTTGCATATAAACACAAGTAAATCCTGCAAGTCTATAGACCTGAAATAAATGTGCTAACAATGGTGATTCTAGAGGATTTTAGGCCTAGTGAATCAGCCTCGTTGCAATTTCAGTTCATTTACCTGTGTTATTCTCAGTTTAATAGCCTTCCAGAATCCAACTCAACTGAATAAAAGTACTCGCAAACTTCATTTAAAAGTAACCATAATCAATTCACTATTAAAACATGGAATAAAACTCTAATGATTTCAATCACAACTATTCATACCATTCATACAACTATTAATATTCTTGGCAACGGTGACACATGAATTTTCATGAGTCACCGTTGCCAAGAAGAAACTGAAGTAATGCAGAAGTCATATTTTCATATACGAGTTGCCAAAAGGTGTCACACCTTATTATTAAATTACTCTGGATTAGAGAAAGTTGTTTGAAGTTTTTTCACTTGGTATACTACACATTAAATATACCATGAAATTATATATACACTTGGTTTAATCCTTTATCCAAGTGTAAGCAAATGAAGTTTGCGCCTGAAGTATTTTCAGGTCCTGAAAATACTTCACGACCTGAAAATATGAGTTGCTTCCTTATACGAGTTGCCCTAGTCCTAAAAATACTTCAGGTGCAAATTTTGTTTGCTTACACTTGGATAAAGGATTAAACCAAGTATGTAATTTCTTGGTATCTTTAATTTATAGTATAACCAAGTGAAAAAATTTCCAACAACTTTCTTCAATCCAGAGTAATTTAATAATAAGTTGCGACACCTTTTGGCAACTTGTATATGAAAATATGACTTCTGCATTACTTCAACCTTAATATCACTTCTTGGTCTGCTCCCACTTCCTTTGCAAAATCCAAAAAAAATAGCACAATATCCCATTTCCTCATCAATCACTGTTGTCATGTTATTATAAAAGGCAATCATATTACTAAACCAAGAGTGCACCTTAAAAAATCCATGTTGATTCTCACAGATAACATTACCCTCATCTGCCCAATGCTGTATATGGTCCTTCACTAATTTCTCAAAGATCTTAACTACTGATGAAACACAAACTGGACTATAATTTGACATTTCCAATCTGCTACCACCCTTATGGAATGGCACTATCTTACCTTCTTTCATTCCTTAGATACCTTTCCAGTATCTAAGGAATGAAAGAAGCAAGACTTTCATTGAAAAGTCAGGTCAACACAGGAATAAAGGTTGGAACCAATCTGGATAGCGACCCTTCCTATAATGCATATGCATTATACGTGTCTGCAAGGAGATGTGCTTTGCATTATGGGATACTAAGGCAAGTGATGTGAAGTCTTAGCTTCTTTATACAAGTTGCCCCAGTCCTGAAAATACTTCAGGCACAAACTTGGTGTGCTTACAGTTGGATAAAGGATTAAACCAAGTATATAATTTCTTAGCATCTTTAATTTATACATCTATACAATTGCACCACCATAAACCTGTAAACATGACATCATTTGAGAATGAAGATGAAGAAACAGCAATGATAGAGTTGATATTAATGAACAATCACAAAGTAAGCAACCAGAAGCTACAAATGATGATTTGCAGAAGTAGGGAAACCATCAGAAAGTTGAAACAAGGAATTAATTATATTGTAGCAGAGGAACAACTATTGTTTTTGCAACATGACAACACAAAGCCAAAAGTAAGCATATTCACTTTAACAGCTGCTGAAGAGAATGAATGAATTATGATCTAAGTTGTAGATCACTGTATTGTTACAGCCCAAATTAAAGACATATCAATAGAATTCATTTTGAAAATGAGAAAAGAAAACAAAAATCAAAGAAGGAGTGAGGGAATGATAAAAAATAAAAAAATAAATAAAACAAAAGATCAGCATTAATAAAAATTTCAGTACTGTTTTGTGCAGATATAAAAATAAATAAGAAAAATGTAAAAGGAAGATGAAATTGATCTGAAAATAAGCAAGGGCATAAATTCATCCTATATAGGAGGAAGAGGAATATACAAGGGTGATCTGAAAAGTTCTCGGCCTCCACCATAGATGGCAACACTATATTCAAGATTTTTTTTTTCCTAAGTTGGTACATCTGTCATATGCATTCGTGTGAAATTGTAAGTCATTCTATCAAGTAGTTTTTTTTATACAGCTGTCTAAAGCAAAAGCATTGTCTGTATCCCTCGAAATGGACAAAACTGAGTATCACGTGGTCATAAAATTCTTTGTAAAAGAAAGTTTAACGGCAAAAGAAATTCATTCGAAGTTCATAAAAGTTTGTGGGCACTCTTCTCCTTTGTTTTTGACAATTAAGAAATGGGCTGCCGAGTTTAAATGCGGCCGTACCAGCCTTGAAGATGATCCATGTGAAGGACATCCAAAAAAGTGTAACAACACCAGAAATCACTGATGAATGGCGAGTCAAAGTGTGTGAAATTGCTGAAACTGTAGGTATTTCAAAAGAACATGTAGGATATATTTTGCATGAAGAATTGCAAATGAAATAGCTTTGCGCAAGATGGGTGCCGCGCTTGCTCACTGCAGATCAAAAACGCACTCGCATGAAAATCTCTGAACAGTACTTGGAGCATTTTAACAAGAATAAAACTGATTTTGTGCATCGATTTATTACTATGGATGAGATTTGTATTCACCATTACACACCAGAATCCAAACAGCAGTCAATACAGTGGACAGAAGCCAGTTGTTCAGTGCCAAAGAAGACAAAGTCGGTCCCATCAGCAGGAAAGGTCATGGCATCGGTGTTTTGGAATACTTAAGGCATTTTGTTTTTAATTATCTTGAAAAGGATAAAATAATAACCAGGGAATATTATTCCGATCCTTTAACCAGACTAGATGAAAAAATTCGTGAGAAAAGACCCAGTTTGCAGAAGAAAAAATCATCTTTTATCAGGACAATGCACCTGCCCACAAAGGTGGATTGGCAATGTGAAAATTAAGGGATCTACACTATGAATTGTTGGAACATCCACCCTATTCCCCAGATTTGGCTCCCTCTTCCCAAAACTAAAACTCTTCCTCTGGGCAGCATTTTTCTTCAAATCAAGAGGTGATTGCAGCTGTAGAGGGGCATTTTGCAGATCTTACTGAGAACCACTACAGGAATGGGATAATGGTGCTGGAGCATCACTGGAATAAATGTATTAGTCTTAAGGGAGATTATGTTGAAAAATAAAAATAATTTTGAAGTTATAAATTCGTTTTTATATTATTAGGCCGAGAACTTTTCAGACTACCCCTTATAGTATTTGCTAGTGAGAATGGA
The DNA here is from genome assembly GCF_054136105.1 of Typopeltis vanoorti. Lineage (NCBI taxonomy): Eukaryota > Metazoa > Arthropoda > Arachnida > Uropygi > Thelyphonidae > Typopeltis > Typopeltis vanoorti. The sequence continues at coordinate 2,157,436 of NC_143555.1, read as the reverse complement.
CAGCAGAAAGAGAGAGCGATTCCTATAGTGGCTTTGACATGGATCCCAGAAGAAAATCTGAAAAAGGGAAGGCCTAAATTAACTTGGCAGAGAATGGCAAAAAAGTTAAGAAGACTGGCTGGAAGAGCTGGAGAGAAGCCAAACTAGTGGCTCAGAACAGAGAAATCTGGAAGAAATGGATCTCTGCCTTATGTTCCATGCAACACAAAGAAGATAAGTAAGTAGTGCATTTCACCCCTTCCCCACCTTCCAAATCTCTATGTCATAATTGGCTTCCCCCTAGTTTCTCTTGCTTCGAAAACATTTTCAATACACAGTAGGAACTAGATATTCTTGTATTACATACAATATCCATCCTAGATGGACTAATATCTCTGGTATAAAGTTAAAATAATGATATACTGATATAACCCAGCTTACCTTGACTTTTACAGTAATCACTCCATTAGAGCTGTCAAATATCTCCTTGTCTAATCTTTTGGCTGTTCTCAACTCTCCTAATGCTGGGTGGATGGAAAAAAATTCTTCAGGATCTGTATGAACAAAAACCATAACTAGCATGTAAACTACGAGTCAGAGCTTTTTAAAAAAATTATGAAATTGTTATTAATAATTAATATAATTATATAATAAATTTAGTTTAACCCTTTATCCAAGTGTGAGCAAACAAAGTTTGCGCCTGAAAGTATCTTCAGGACTGGGGTAAGGTGGTACAACACCAGGACACTCCTTGCAAAGGTGGAGCAAGCTACCAACACTCCCATCTCGGTGTCTCCCATAATGCAAAACACATCTCCTTGCGGATATGTCTAATGTTATGCATTAAGGGAAGGGCCACAACCCAGACTAGTTTCGACCTTTATTGAGGTCCCTTCAGTGGGAGCCAGGCCCAAGTGGAGATACCAGGCAGAAGCATTAGCAGGTCATCTCTACCTATAGGAGTTGCCAAATGGTGTGCCACCCTTTTTTAATAAATTACTCTGGATTTAGAGAAAGATGTTGAAAGTTTATTTTTCACTTGGTTAGAATATAATAAATTTAGTTTAATCCTTTATCCAAGTATGAGCAAACAAAGTTTGCGCCTGAAACACTTGGATAGCATGGATAGAATGGTAGCAGGGAAAATTTATAAATTTTCCATGCTACCATTCTTCATTGATACCATTTTCCATGCTACCAATTTTCGAAACAAAAAAGTTATAAATTATTTATAGAAAAGTATATATTATAAACTTGTCTATGTCAGTGTCCTAAACTTATCAATTCACATTTCACGCACACAAAACAGACGAAACTCAGAAAACAAAAACGGTAAAACTCATGACAAATGACAATGTTTAATTGGATTGGTTGAACAATAACCAATCACAGCCACTGATTTCTGGGTGCTATCGTCTCAGTGCAAACTCTGCCTCGCTTTCTGGATGGTTTAAAACCACTGGAATGCTAAGAATTTTGACCTGCTGTTCCATTTGTACAAAGTGCTCAAAGGTGTCTGTATTTGTGACTGCATGCCTGAGCTACTAAAATGAATGGGATGCATTGTTACACGTCGAAAAGTTTCCTATTCAGCATTACGGGAGACTCTCCACAAATTTTAGAGTCTTTAACAGGAATAAATACAAAAATATAATATCAGTGATATTGCTATAATGTGGCAATATCACTGGGCTTCGAAAACATTTCGAATATTTGCTATAACCTAGCAAGTCCAGAATATATGCTTCTGATACATATATATATATATATAACTTTGAGTTGTTATTAAGCTTTGTTCTTCTTTTAGAGTTGTGTTCCATGTTTCACTGCCATAAGTTAATGCTGGTAAGATGTGACTATTAAAAAGATGGGCTCTTATTTTTATATCTGTGTTTTGGTTGGTAATTGTTGATTTTATTTTGTTGAAGGTTATCCAAGCAGCTCTTTTTCTCCTTGCTATTTCATTTGATATGTCATTATTCATTTTTATGGACTGGCCAAGGTAGATGTAATCTTCAACTTTTTCAATGGTCTGGAAATCTAAAGTGATTGTATAATCTTAACGGTATTTCATTTTGGGAAAATTATGGAGACAACTACCGTGTTTGAGTAAAACTTTAGTTTAATATAAACCAAAATCAACACTCGACGTTTAGACCTTCATATCAAGGTCATCTTTTGGAGCATATACACTATATACAGAGAAACATGCTGCACTACAATCTACATGGTTTGCTAAAGTTACTGACCAACCATTATAACAATTATTGGCCTGACCTCTGGTGAAAAAAAAAAAAAACACTTTTACTACAACAATGCTAGAGTCCTATTATTATTATCTACTGGTTACAAAATTACATTGGGCTGGAGAGCAACATGTTTATATATATATATATATATATTAAAAACATGATTATACATTTAAATTTCAACCAGTTGGTATGGAATAGTTCCCAATACTAGCTGAAGGTTGCTTAAAGTCCTAAAGTATGCCAGATACTAAGTATTAAGTAGGCTGAATATGTGCTATCCAGATTCTTGGAATTTTCATGCTACTATTATTGTTGATATTAGGGTGGTTTATCAGAATTTCGTAGGCTTCTTTATTTTTTCTTTCACACCAGGTTTTTGTATGGTGTAAAGAGTGTGTACTTTTCCAATCAATTTGGTGTAAGGTGCTGAGAGCATGATCTGAGAGGCCTGCTTCACCAAAATTGTTATATTTAATGTGTCTTATATGTTCTTTTTTTACGTATAGGGATTGTACGTCCTGTTTCACCAATATAAGGTAAGTTACAGGTGCAGTAGATGCAATAAACTCCAGGATGTGCCAATGGGAGGAGAGGATCCTTAGAAGAGTTGAATATGTTTTTTTAGTTTTGTAGGTGGTTTAAAGGTGGCATTGAGATTATAATTGTGTAGGATTCTGTTGATTTTTTTCTGATAACCCTTTAATGTATGGGATAGCTATGATTTTACTGTAATCTAAATTTTTTTTGATGAAGTTTGATGAATAACTTTATTAATAGTATTTTTGTTATAGCTATTCTTTATAAATGTGTTGCTAATAATTTTTAATTCTTGTTTAAGAGCTTGCTGATTAGAGTAAATTGTTATAGCTCTGTTTTTAAGGGTGTTAATGACTCCATATTTTTGTGATGGGCGGTGGTATGATTTAGCATGTATGTATTGGCCAGTATTTTGGTCTAAAAATACTAAATATTGGTCTAAAAGAAAGGACTTTACAATATTTGTTTTTCATCCATCTTGTTTTGTCCGGATATATTTCCAATCCAATTTTTTGGCAGTTTTGGCTTATGTTATTCAGCACTGATTCTAAGAGTTTGGGTCAGTGAGATATTAATACCACATCATTGGAAAATAATAGGATATTTAACATTTCGCCATCAATGTTTATTCCACCTTTCATGTTAGTTTTTTGAATGATGCTGTCCAGAATAGATGTGAAGAGATTAGGTGATAAGACATCACCCTGGCGTACTCCTCTGCTTAAGTTGATTTTAATTGGGTGATTGAAAAGGGTGATATTTGTTGTGCCTTCTTTGTAGATATCTTTTATGAGTTGGATGTATGCTTTTTCTATGCCTTGTTCTATTAAATCTTGGAATACTGTGTTATATTCAACAGTGTCAAATGCCTTTTTTAAAATCTATAAAAAGAAGACAAAGTAGAATCTGGTATTTTCTACATCTTTCTGCTTAGCTGAGTAATAGTTTGAATGTGATCTATTGTCGGAAAGCCTTTTTTGAAACCAGCCTGTTCTTTGCAGCTATTTTTGTCGATGGAGGTTTGTATTCTGTTTAGATGATTCTGGCAAATATTTTATATGTGTGTGCTAATAGACAGATGGGTCTGTAGTTACTGATGTCTCCTTTATTACCTTTTTTCATGCAGAATTATGGTCTTTGATGTTTTCCATTCAGTAGGTACTTTCCTTAATTGTATATATATCGGGTAAATCTTTCTGCTAGAGCCTTTAATGAGTATTTATCCATCCCTTTTTAATAATCAGATTTTATACCGTCAATTCCTGGTGATCAGTCATTTTTCATATGGTGGATAGCCATTTTTACTTCTTCAAGTAGGACAGATGGTATTTCCAAATTTTTGTCTAGTACTGGAGCTGTGGTTACTTGTTTAGATGAGTAAAGGTTCTCATAAAACGATTTTTATTATTTTTTCCATTTCACCTCTGTTTGTGTGTCTGTTTCCTTGATTGTCTATGAAGGCTTTAGATTTATTTATTTTTCTACTTTTTTAGGCTACTGTGGAGCCTAGCTGCTTCTGCCAATTTTGTCATTCTATATATGTTAAAGTTGTCTTTGATATTCTGCTTCAGTTGGTTACAGATAATTTTATATTCTAAACGGTCTTTTCCTGTATCTTTCAGTACTTCTTTTCTTCAATAGTTCTATTGTTCTTGCTGATAGACATTCCCTGGTCTTGGGAGGAAGTTTATGGGAAGTTCTTTCTTTGCAGTTCATTAACTGATTATTATAGTTCGTTAAATCTTCAGCGATGTCATTTTTTAATTTCCAGTTATTTTCTTCCACATTTTTTCTAAATTCTTCTGTTCTGAGCGTTTTTTATGGTTGGACTGTGCTCATATGCGTTCTTCATTTTTTCTATGTATTTTGAGGGTGGCTCATTGGACGGTGGTTTAAATGAATGGCGCAGTAGGTTTTCCCAATGACTTCGACATTTTTTATTATTCTTTTGCAATCTGTTAGAATGAAATCAATTTCATTTCTTGTCTCTCCATTTGGAGATTGCCAAGTCCATCTTTTTCCCACTCTCTTTTTAAAAAAAAACTATTCATAATGTACAACCTTTCTGCTTCTACAAATTCTGCCAGGAGTTCACCTTGTTCATTTCTTTCCCCTTTCCCCCATGGTCCAATGTATTTTTTCTTCAATAAATCCTGTACCAATCTTTACATTGAAATCCCCACACACTATTGTGTATGTTGTTTTTTTTCTGTAATGTTTCTCGTAAGTGATCATAGAAATTTTCTATTTCTTCTTTGTCAGCTGTTGAGGTGGGTGCATAGGCTACTATTATTTTTATTGTTACTGATTCTCCTATTTTTAATTTTAGTGTTCTTAATTTCTTGCACAATCCATTCAGAATGGATTGTGCAAGAAATAATATTTTTAGTTTGCTTTTCATTTATGATGAAGTCAACTCCTCCAGCCCTTGTAGCATTATCTGAAGCTCCCAGGAAAATCTGGTTGCCATTGTTCCATTTTGCAGTTAATTCAGAGCTTCTTCGGATTTCACAAATAGCAAGGACATCAAACTTTACATTTTGCAGTTCTTGAAACAGGAAATCAATACGGGAATTGGAAGACAGAGTTTGAGTGTTGAAAGAACCAATAAACAGGGTCGAATTTCCAGATGGTGGTCTACCTTCCTCTGTGAGATTCTTAGCACCTCCTGCTCTTGCAGATTTCTCACCACCACTTTGGTGGGATTGCAAAGAGCCACACAGGACTGGGGTCTTCTTCTTCTACTTGCTGGCATCTTTACAATGGTCTACAGCACTTCTCCTGCCCATGGTTCTCAAGTGCGCTTTTGGTTCACGGCTCCTTATTTGTTATTCAGAGCTGCCCGCTTGAGCTTCCTGCATCCATCACCCGAGGGACGCTCAGTAGGGGTGAGGTCCCCCCCTCCAAGCATCATACTAACCTATATTATCATAATTAAAATCATCCATAATTCTTGGCTAATTTGCTTACATTTCATTCTCACTGACCTTCACTTTATGAAGTCTACAGCAACATCCAACTTATATTTCATTCTATCCACCTTTATCTCACATTGTACTATCTCAAAACCACTGCCACTATTTCCCTATTGCATCTTCACCTTGCATAGGTACAACTCCTTTTCTATCATAAACAGCACTAAACCACCCTTTTGCCTTTCTTATCTTCACAAAAAACATCATATCCCTCCATCTGTATTCCTGTCAGGTGGAATACAGATGGAGTCTTGATGACATCCTGAATGTCATACTCATCCAACCATGTCTTCATTCCAACAATTTTGGTTGAGCAAACTCAGTCAATGCATCAATTTTGGTTTCCTTATTTCAGACTTCTGGCATTTATATATACAAACATAATTCATTTCTGGGTCTATCCCACAGTACAAATATACTATAGGTTCACAAATAAAGTCATGGATAGGAGCTACATAAAAAAAAAAAAAGCCTCAAAGCCATTATCATCAGTGCTTTCTTCAAGTTTCACACTAAGAGGACATTACTGTTCTGGAACCACAATAATACCCCACCACCTCTTTTTATCTACCAGGTGTTCCATCATCATCATCATCATATTCCTGCCATGTACCCTCAAAGGGTGTACAGGAACAGGTGTTCCAAAAACAAAAAATACTATAACCATCGCATTCTATTCCCATGAAGCAATTCTCTGTTAACCACATCTCACTAACACCAATAATTTGTAAACTGACTAACTGTATTAAGACCACAAAGTCTGCAATCTAATTCCTAATGCTTCTTGCATTGGTGTATAAGCACAGTAGCTTCTCCCAATCTCCCTTACCTTCCCACAATTGATTACCAGATCATTCAAGTCCTTTGACTGTGTTCCTTCCATTGAGGCCAGTCCTGCATCTTTATTGTCTTTTTTTCATCCTTTATCTTACACCAATTTCTGGAATTTTATATTCATAGTCGCACTATCACTTCCCTGACTAGCTACCTTGATATGTCTTCTAGACTCAACTCCCTATTCACCAACAAGACCAAATTCTTAGCATCAATTTCCTGGTGTACCATTCTGTCAATGTAGTACACATATTGAATATTAGAAGTAAGCGAGAAAAGAGTTGGAAGTTATAATAGGAACAAATAAATTGACTGCGAACAAAGAACGCATCAGATTGGATATCAGGAAGTTATTGAGATTGATAAAAGATAATAGTGTGATAGGAAAGGTAGTAGGTAAGCTGCCCAGATATGACAGTGGAAATGTGTGAGGAGAAAGAGGTGCAGTTTAATGTGCAGAAGGTAGAGAGTTGAGTGAAGAGAATGAATCTGATCAAGTGGGAAGCAAAGTGAAAAAACAAGAGTAAGAGAGGAGAAATTGATGAGGTGGTTAGAATTAGGAAGTGAGTGGCATGAGCATAGAGAATGAGAGAACAGGTGTGCAAGGTAGACTGGGAAACAGGGAGGCTCAGGGTGGACAGAGGAACACAATGTGAGAAAGATTGATATCCAAGAGGATGCAAATGCATGTATAGCCAAAAAGGGAAGGGGATGACCTGGGATTAAGGGAAAACAGTTGGATCTGAAGAAGGTTTGAAGATGAATAAGAAGAAAAAGAAATAGCTCGAGTTAAGCATGGAGAAGTCACATCAAATAAGTGGTGTCAGAGGAACTAGCTATAGATCCAGGAAATAAGTTTCTCTGATTGTATACAAATGCTAGAAGTGTAAGAAACAAGGCAAATGAAATGGTTTCATTAATTGAGTCTGTTCACCCAAAAATTGATGGAATAAGCGAGACATGGTTCGATGAGGAAGACACACTGACGTGAATACAGACGGAAGGGTATGATGTGTTTCGTGAGGATAGAAAGGGTAAAAAGGGAGGGAGTGATGATAAAGAGTTATGTCCATACAAAGTATAGATGCAAGATGGAAATAGCACCAGTGGTATTGAGGCAGTATAGTGTGAGATAGAGATGAATAGAATGAAATACTTAGTGGGATGTTGTTATAGACCTGGTAATGTAGATGGTAGTGACTATGACGTGTATAATCAAATTAGCCAAGCGAATAAGAAAAGTATGGCAATTTAGACTGGTATGATGAGATAGCAACTGGAAGTAAAGAAAATGAGTGGGTTTTTGAAGGACATCTACCTCAGACATTATATAACAGAGGGCACACGAGGATTGAAGGTCTTGGATATGATTATCTCATCAGAGGATGTAATTATAAATGAGATGTCAATCACCTACCATTTGGCAAGAGTGACCATTAAGTGATTACCTGGATGGTTGCCAGCAGTGTGAGGAAAAGTTATATGTGGAACTACAAGGCTGGTGATTATGAGGGGCTCAGGAGATAGCTTGCAGGTGTAGCATGGAAGGCGGACTTAGAAAGGATGTCAGTGCAGCTTGAGGGATATTCAAGACCTGTCTAATAGAAGCAATGTCTAAATGTATTCCAAGGGTGAGAAGGTTAAATGAGGTAGATGTGAAATGGATGAATGAAGAGATTAAGCATACAATACAGAGAAAAACAGACATTATGGAGGCAGCATAAGAGAAATAGTAATATTCAATTCCATTAGGATTACAAAGAACAAGCAAGGAGGGTGACTTGGTTGGGGGTAGCAAAAGTGAAGTATGAGCAGCAGTTAACTAATGAAGCCAAAAAGAATCTTAGGAGACACTTAATCAGCAGTTCATAAAGATCTTTCATTTTTGTGAATGTGACATCATAGAGAGTTTGAGAGCAGTTGATGACGGGGAGGAGAGATCGACTGCAAGTGAACAAGAGGTGTATGGGGAATTGAGCAAAATTGATGTTAATAAGGCTGTAGGATTTGATAATATATCACCATGTATTCTGAAGGAATGCACCATGGAGCTGGCATCTGCTTCAACATATTTTTATAACATGAGTCTTGCACTGGGTCGAGTTCCAAAGGAGTGGAAGGAGGGCAAGATTGTGCCACTTCATAAGGAAGGGTGATAGAACTCAGGCATCAAATTATAGGCCTATCTGCATGTCAGGTGTTGGAGAGATGGTGATAACTAGGATCCAGAATTGGGTTGACAACAATGGTATTATCTTTGATGGACAGCATGGATTTGCTAAAGGGAGATCATGGTTTAATTTGTTACAATAAGGTGATGGCTTCATTGGATAGAGGAGAGGATACACAGTAGTATACTTGGATTTTGCAAAAGTTTTTGATAGATTACTGCATGATTAAGTTCATAGTCAAACTAGAGTGGATGGGGTTATGTTAGATTAGTGCATCTGACAGACATCAGCAAGTAGTGTATGGGGGAGCAATATCCCAGAAGAGGAAGTCACTAGTGGTGTGCCTCAGGGGTCTGCTTTAGGACCATTGCAATGCATGTTAATGATATTGGCAAAGATTTGGATGGGGATATTCGGTTGTTTAGAGCTGATGCAAAGTTGGGACGAACTATGAAGAGTAGAGAAAATGTTGTGGCCTTGCAAGAAGACTTGAATAAATTCAGTGAATGGGCACTGAAATGGGGATGAAAGTTCAATGTTGCAAAATGTAAGGTTTTAAAATTTGGGAAACAAAGATAGGATGTAGAATTTATGCTTGGTGAGGATATATTGTTGGAGGTGGAGGAAATAAGAGATCTTGGAGTGATAGTGGATAAGGATTTGAAATTTAGGGGACACATTCCCAAAATTGTGAGGACAACACAAAGTATTCTGGGAATGATGTGGAGGACACTGACTTGTAGAAATACAGAGATACTTGTTCCATTGTATAAGACTTTGATTAGGCCACACATTGACTTCTGTGCACAGATTTTGTCAACTGGTTTTCAAAAGGACTAAGAGATGTTGGAAAGCATCCAGAGACAACTTCCTAAGATACTGACTTGTAGAAATACAGAGATACTTGTTCCATTGTATAAGACTTTGATTAGGCCACACATTGACTTCTGTGCACAGATTTTGTCAACTGGTTTTCAAAAGGACTAAGAGATGTTGGAAAGCATCCAGAGACAACTTCCTAAGATAGTTTCTGCTCTGTGGAATGTCAAATATGAGGAAAGGTTGAGAAGATGCAATTTACAGGGTCTAGTGGACAGGAGGAAGAGGGGTGATATCTACAAGTTAGTAAAGGGCTGTTATAGGATCAATGTAGAAGAGGTTTAACAGAAAAAGGTGGAAAATCAGGAGAAAACGAGAAGCTATATAAAAATCGATGTAGCTTAAAAATACCAAAGCGCTTTACATCGATTTTTACAGAGGTCAAGTGTCATGAGAACTGTTACAAAAATAACCTTGTTTGTCTCTATGTATTTTATGTTAAAAATTAATGTAAATAACCCTATGGAAATTGATTGTGTTTACTGTTTTAACTAAAGTTTCTAGAATGTCAAAAACAAAGGCAATGCTTTGCCATTGGAAGTCTAGTATAATAGCTACTTATAAGTGCACCAATTGTTTACGATTAAGTGTGTGAGAAAGTTGTTTGTGAGCTCTGTGCATGCATGAACACCTTCAAAGTTAATATCAAAGAGATCCTCTAGTTTTAGAGAAGTTTCCACTGCCCGACAAGACAAGAAAAAAGAGTGCACGGAGGAGATAAAAGAATGGGTCGGCCTTAACAAAAAGATCAAGGAGAACTGCTGATTTCTTTGGGGTTTACAACCCTTGGTGCAAGGTCCCGTGAAGGCAAAAATAAAAGGGGACAGAGCCGAACATTGTAAGGAGAGCTCAGGTCCAGCTGCCAAGAGAGAAGAGGCGAAGCCCAGTTGATGACAGAGGAGAGCCAAGATCCAGTTGCCGAGAGAGCAGAGGCAAAGCGCTGTTACCGAAGAGAGCCATAGGCAGTCTACGGAGAACCAGAAGCAGAGGACCAGACTTACAGCGAACCCATGCCAGAGGAAAAATTGGGAGAACAGCCGATGCCAAGTGCCAGTCGGATGTCCTAGTGCTACGGGAAGTCAACGGAAGCAAAAAGCTGCAGAGTGATCTTCAAGCCTGTATGCTGAAACTTCTTGCCTGAGCTTTTGAATACCAGAAAGATTGCAGTCCAAGACCCGCTGATATTCTGACGTAACGCTCCCCCTGAAACAAGACTCTCCAGATGGAAACCTAAGGCCTGAGATGAAAGTCTCTAACCAAAGAGACTTTGATGTAGGACTTTTGGAAGGTGTCGTGAGAAAGAGCCTTTGTAAGTGTGTTCATCTTTTTATGTACATTCTTTTTGTAAACTAGGAGATATGTCATAGATGGACTGATAAGAAATAGTAATAAGAAATATTTATAAGCGAGTCCTCTGATTTGTTGTTAAGTGGAATATAAATTGTAAGATAACTTGCCATAACTAGCTAATCTCTTTATGAGTAAATTAGTCTCGGCGATTTGATTATTTTAAGCAGAGAAGTAACAGAGTTATTACATTGTATTGTCATTTACTATTATTATTATTATTACGGGCAACTCCAGAGAGTCCTTAGACTCATCGAGGGAGGCCCTAAACATCATGTCCACACAACTATACGACATTCTCACAGTATCTATCATACCTTGCCTTGAACTCACTGTCATAGCACTCACAACAGACTCTGGCAGCTTATTCCACTCATTCACCACTCTAAAAGTAAAGAACCTACCTCTAACACCATTCCTAACCACACTCTTGCTGAGCTTCCATAGGTGTCTTCTACTTCTCCCATCACCAGTCCTGATCTCAAAATATCCTCTGAATTAATCATATAGAAACTCTTTAGCAATTTGAATGTCTCAATCATATCTCCCCTTTTCTGCCTATCAACTAATTTCTGCAACCCACACATCTTCAACCTGTTCTCATAAGGTTCATTCCATAGACCTGCTATCATCTTGGTCACTCGCCTCTGAATCCTCTCCACCTCCTCCCCATCAAGAAGAAACCTAGGTGACCAAATCTGGGCACAGTAGTCGAGATGTCTTATCAAGGCTCAGTACAGAGGTATACAATAACTTGCTTGTCTCTGCTCATCAAAGTATTTTTCAACAACCAAGTGAGTTGATGAGCTGATTTAGCCACTTTTGCAATGTGCCCCCTAAACTTCATCTCCCTATCCACCAACACTCCCTATATCCATTCCCATATGTTGTAGTTTACGGATTAGAATTCCATGTGGTATCCTGTCAAAGGCTTTAGCCAGGTCCAGCAGTATCACTGTAAACCCAATGCTATTGAAAAGGGAAAGTTTGATTCTTTATACCAAAAGTATATAAGGATAGGTAGAGAGAGAGAAAGAGAGAGTAACCTCCCTATCACTTATTTAATGTATTTTGTTTTTTTTATTGTAAATAAAATGTGTTTTAATTATATGTCAATAGAGTGCAGCCTGATTGTTTATATTACAATGCATTGTTCCTAAAAAAAAAAAAAAAAACCGTTAACTTAAGAGCAGGAAACTAAGTAAGATAGCTGAAGTGTATAGTTAAGTGCAAATAGACCAAAACTGTTTGTAAAGTTTTACTGAAGGAATTTGTGTTAGAGAAAGAGAGAGAGAAATCAACCGGCCATATTACTGAGTTTTATGCCAATTAAAAGATACTGGTGGCGCAGTCTTATAAAATAAATTTTCTAGTATCCATAGGCATAAAACTCGTAGTGCAAAAGGTAGATAAACTAAGTACGCAATAAGAAAGGAATATTTATAAAAATAATAATAATGGTAGCTTATAAATAGCAAGTAATAGCACACAGTTTACAGTTATCCCTGGAAGCTGTATAAGGAGGGTGTCATCAGGGGGGTAAGAAGTAATTTTTATGCATGCAGAGTTGTAAATGATTGGAATGCCTTGCCTGAGAGGGGGTGGGGTCTGCAGATAAGTTGAGTGTGGTTTAAGGCATGGTATGATGAGCTGCGCATATGACAATAGGACCCCCCCCCCCCCCCGAGATGAGTCTTTGGATAATAATAACTGGTAATATTTTCATCCCAAAATGCATATCTTTATATCTTACATATTAAAAAGGTATCCATTATCTTTTGCTCAACCTGCCAGCCTATTGAAATCATTCTGCAAGCTCTCTACATTTTCAATGATCACTATTACACTACTCTAATTATGTGTTCGTCACACATGTCGATTGGATTTTCACAGTATAGATGTGAACACAGATTGATAAGAAAATAACTATTTATTAACTTTAATGCTAATATTTCACTGGTATTATATCCAGCATCTTCAGAGCATACAAACAAAGTTTGTTACAGTAGCGAGACAACCGCAATCCGGTTGTCTCGCAACAGTGGAACTAGTATGAGTAATTGTAGCATGCAACATAAAGACTAAAGTCCTAAGTAGGCGCCATCTGAGTTAAAAAAAAAAAAAAAAAAAAAAAAAAAAAAAAAAAAAAAAAGATATTAATTTGGTCTTAGGATGACTGTCTCCCAAATCTCTGGTAGACTTATACCGCCATACTTGTTGAGGTTTGGAGTATGTTTCAGGGCTTCTATTGATTCCAGGAACAACCTCTCTGACTTGTAAAAGCTTCTGTGCAGTACTTTTGTTTTTTTTCCAATTGATCCTGTGTGCATGGGTATCCAAAGTATGGTCTGCCAGACCCGACTTGCCATAGCGAAAGTGCTGGATATATTTTTTGTGTTCACTGAGGGGGGATGGCCACAGTTCTTCCTGTCTGTCCATAGTAGGCTCGATGACATGAACAGGGCACTTCATAAACTCCTGGATGTGATAAAGGAGAGAATCTGTCCTTAGGTGAATGGATGAGCATTGTCCATTTCACATAAGGTTTAAATACAGTGGTTGGTGTTTGTTAAGCATCCTAGATATCTTTTCACATGCCTTATTACACTATCCTTATTATTACACACTGTTTTCTTATTACACTACCCTATTTTGCCTAATCAACCAGCTGAATACTTTGATTCCAAGAGTTTCCTATATCACTGAGTACATAATTATAATGAATGGTGGCAGCTCAAGCACATTACTAGTCACTTCCCTTCTAGATTTTGTTTCTCCACTACTCTCTGGTATCTGTCCATCAACAGGATTAATTATCAAGATTTGGGCAATGCCGATTATTAGTTTTAATTAACATGATGGCTGCAGTGTTTGGTAAACACACAAAAGAGAGAAGCAATATTTAAGATTTTCTTTTCATGATAAGTGAATGAATTGCTAGTTGAAATGGTGGGAGGAACTGTCAGACAGTAAACAGAGACATCATAGGCATGGAGCCAGAGGTTGTCACACAATGAGTCCATGCTCTTCATGTAAATGCCAAAACAATAATAATAAATAAGCTTATAAGAAACTTACTTGTGATTAACTCATAGGTTATTTCTCTTGGAATTCCTACATCACCATCTTTAGCTTTTACTACCATTACTAGAGTTCCCTAGAAGTAACAAAAATGTTTTATAGAAAGTTTTTTACCTTGGGTATAATATACATTAAAGATACCAAGTATTTTAAATATAAATAAACCTGGTTTTAATCCAATTTCCAAGTAAGCAAACAGACAAATAAGTCAAGTTTGCGCCTGCAAGTAGGGGTGACCCCGTACGTAGTGGAAGTCTAGGCAACTCGTGGTAAAGGTGGAATAAGCTCTGATCACTATTCTTAATATTTACCCTTAATACAAAGCACATCTCCTGGAGGAGATGTATGATGCTATGTATTAAAGGCAAGGGGCCACTACCCAGACCGGTTTCGACCTTTATTGAGGTCTCGTCAGTGGGAGCCAGGCTTAGAAATACTAACATTTAAGTAATACAGAGCTTATAAGTATTTTACCAAAACAAGTTACCATAAGGTACTTTGACCTTCAGGATGAGAGATAGATGTAGAAAGTTTTTTACCTTGAGTATAATATACGTCAAAAATACCAAGCTATTTTAAATATAAATAAACCTGATTTTAATCCAATTCTCAAGTAAGCAAACAGACAAGTCAAGTTTGCGCCTGCAAATAGGGGTGATCCCATACGTAGTGCAAGTCTAGGCAACTCGTGGTAAAGGTTGAATAAGCTCTGATCACTATTCTTAATATTTACCCTTAATACAAAGCACATCTCCTGGAGGAGATGTATGATGCTATGTATTAAAGGCAAGGGGCCACTACCCAGACCGGTTTCGACCTTTATTGAGGTTTCATCAATGGGAGAGATTATACTTATAAGTTATGTATTACTTAAATCTTAATATTTCTAAGCCTAGCTCCCACTGACGAGACCTCAATAAAGGTCGAAACCAGTCTGGCCCCTTGCCTTTAATACATAGCATCATACATCTCCTCCAGGAGATGTGCTTTGTATTAAGGGTAAATATTAAGAATAGTGATCAGAGCTTATTCCACCTTTACCACGAGTTGCACTACGTATGAGGTCACCCCTATTTGCAGGTGCAAACTTGACTTACTTGTCTGTTTGCTTACTTGGGTTAATAAACCTGGATTAAAACCAGGTTTATTTATATTTAAAATAGCTTGGTATCTTTAACGGAAAAATGTTTTATGTTTTATAATTATAAATGAAAATGTCTACAAATTAAGTATATGGAATTTGTTATAAAATAGACACTCCTAATGTGAGATGTAAGTTTTAGCAGATGAATGAGATGAAGCATAAAAACAAATGTTTGGTTTACTGAAAAACATTGCAATTAAAAGAATAAAGACAGAAGTAAAGTAAAATTGTAGAATATCAACTATTTTCCTCAGATACATTACAGCTGCCGGTATTTTACTGTTAATTAAAAATAATGTTAATTTACTGGCTACCCAAAGTAAAACACATGGGGTGTGTAAATAAGTTTGGTAAACTATATGTGTAATCATAATGATCATAAAGTATCACTATCTAAAAAAGGCTTTTATATATGTAGAAAGTTTTTTTACCTTGGGTGTAATATATGCTAAAGATACCAAGAAATTTTATACTTGGTTTTAATCCTTTTCCCAAGTAAGCAAAATAAAGCTTTGTAGTGTGAAATATATATTGTCGACTTGTATATGAGATTTCTGCATTATTTCAACCTTGGTATCTCTCTCCTGAGTCTGGCTCTCACTGAAGAGACCTCAATAAAGTTCGAAACTGGTGTGGGAAGTGATCCTTCCCATTATACATGCCTGAAAGGAGGAGTGCTTTGCATTATGGGATATATACTAAGGCAAGTGATATGAAGTCATTAGCCTCTATATACAAGTAGCTCAGATGTGAATATATTTCATGCGCAAAACTTTGTTTTGCTTACCTGGGAAAAATATTAAAACCAAGTATAAAATTTCTTGGTATCTTTAATACACACACACACACACACACACACACACACACACACACACACACACACACACACACAATCTAATCCTGTGGCTTCCTCTTTAAAAGGATTGCAGCTGATGAACAGTCCGCTTCCATGCCTCTCTATCTCTCGCTTCTGTAAAATTCTTGCCCGTCCAATCTGTGATGTTGTCTTTCCATTGCAGTCGGGGTCTTCCTCTCTTTTCCTCCACCATCCCCTGCAATACTATTCTGGGAAGCTCTCCAGAAGAACCCCTCATCAAATGTCCTGCAAATGCTATTTTTCTTCTTTGGATACTAGCCATATAGTCTCTTTTCATTTTGAATCTTTTAAGAACCTCTTCATTGCTCACTCTTTCAGTCCAGCTGATACGATCCATTTTTCTCAAGCACCACATTTCAAATGCATTCAATCGATCACTCATCTCCTTATTGATCGTCCAGGACTCACATCCATACGTCCCCACACTCCAGATCATTGTCTTGAGGATTCTCAACTGTTTGTTCAGATTTCTGTTTCCTAATATGAGGTATATTTGGAAAAATGTTGCTTTTGCTTTTTTAATTCTGTTCTTAATTTCATAATTAGATCTATTGTCTTCTGTTATCTAACTCCCAAGGTATTCAAAACTTTTTACACTTTCTATTCTTTGTCTGTTCAAAATGATTTCCATCCCATCATTTTCTTTCATTGAAATCTTCATCATTTTTGTCTTCTGAATGTTTATTTTCATTCTATATCTCTCATTTCCAACCCTGTTCAGTCTGTTCAAAATTCTTTGCAAGCCTTCCTCTGTTTTGCTCATAAGTACAATGTCATCTGCATATCTTATTTATCAGGTGTCCGTTTATCTTTATTCCATCCTTCAGATCTTCCAAGGCCTCCCTCATCATCCATTCACTATAGACATTACAAAGGAGTGGGGACATCCCACACCCTTTCTTATAAGGAATCCATTCAGTATCCTCTCCTTCAAATCTGACCTTGGCTTCTCGAGTTCTGTATATTCTGAACAAAATTCTCATAATATTTTTATCTATTGCTATTTTATGCAAAATATCAAATAAAACAGAGTGATTAACATTATCGAAAGCTTTTTCATAGTCCACAAAGCATAGATATAAATCTTTATTGCACTCGATCATTCTTTCCCCCAATATCCACAGTGTTGTGATAGCTTCCCTGGTTCCCCTGTTTCTCCTGAAACCAAACTGTGCTTCATTTAATTCCCTCTCTATCATCTGTTCCATTCTTCTATATATTATGTTGATTAGAACTTTTGCAATGTGGCTAATAAAGCTGATAGTTCTGTGCTTGTTGCAATCCATTGTTCCTGTAGTCTTAGGAATAGGAATAAAAATAGATCTTACGAAGTCTTTAGGTATTATATCCTCCTCCAGACTTCTATTAAAGATGATGGATAGAAGTTTTATTCCTTCCTTTCCCAATGTCCTCAGTAACTCTCCTTGAATATCATCCACTCCTGGAACTTTCCTATCCTTTATTCTTTTAATGGCTGCTTCGGTTTCCCATTCCTTAATTTCTGGGGCATCATCATTTTCTATCTGATCACATTCTAGATTATCTTCATCTCCATAAAGTTCTGTAACATACTCCTTCTATCTTATCATTTGTTCATTTTTTTCTAACAAAATCTTTCCTCTTTCATCCTTCAAAGCACTGCTTTTCATCCTTCTCTTCTTCCCTGAAATCAAGTACAAGCCTTCATACACCTTTCTCATATCCTTTGCTGTATCATTTTCCTCTATTTCCTTGCAGACCTGATTGAGCCAGTCTTCTTTTGCCTTTTTAACTAGAATTTTTACTTGTTTATTGATCTCTTTATACCTGACTTGGGCTTTATCACTGTTATTATTCTTCCATTTTCTTTTTTCGTCCATTTTTTCTATCACCTCTTCAGTAATCCAGAGCTTCCTTCCTCTCCTCTCTGCCTCACCCAGAAGACCTTTAGCACATTCCTTGATTTTCTCTCTTAGATCAGTCCAGATTACTTCTAGAGGTCTATCAGTATCAATACTGCTGGTCTTATTTTCTAGTTCAGCTTGATATTTCTCTCTAATATCTTTTCTTTTTAGTCCATCAATTCTTATTTTTCTAGTTGCATTTTCTTTATTTATTCATCTGATATGTTATGGTCACTATTGCAGTCTGCTCCAGGATAAGTTTTTGCATTTTTTATTACATTTCTATATCTTGAGTTAATTAATATATAATCAATCTGATTTCTTCACCTCTCTGTCCAGATGCTCTCCAAGTATACAGTCTTCTCTCATGTTGTTGAAACCAGGTGTTAGTCACTATCAATTTGTGTTTTCTGCAAAACTCCACCAGTCTATCTCCCATTCATTTCTTTCTCCCAAGCCCCAAGGGCCCACCAGACCATCCTCTCTTCCTTTCCCTATCTTTGCATTCGTATCTCCCATTACCATCAGTATATCTCTGTTATTTTTCAAATGTAAACATTCCTCTATTTGTTGATAGATCTCTTCAACTTCTTCATCTGTATGATCTGTTGTTGGTAAGTATACTTGAATTATGAGGATATTTCTAGGTTTGGCCTTTATTTTCAAAGCAATCACTCTTTCAGATCTCTGCCAATATCCCTCCACCATATTGGCTACCCTTTTATCCAGCATTATTCCAACACCCCTTTGATGTTCTTCTCCTCCTGAGTAAATGAATCTAAATCCATCATCTGTTCTTATATCTCCTTTCCCTTTCCATCTAACCTCTGAGAGTCCAAGAACAGATATCTTCATTCTTTTCATTTCTCTGATCACATTGGCCATCTTCCCTGCTTGATACATTGAATTAACGTTCCAGGTGCCCATATTTGTATTTTCTTTGAGGTTCATTTTCTTATGTTGTGTCCTTACATTAGCTCCAGAACTCCTGGAGGCTTTGATCCTGCAGCATCATTTGAGGTCTTATCCTCCTGGGACTCCAACATAGATCTACAAACCCCCTCCCTGGTAGCATACTGCACAAGATCAGACCCAGGGGTCCCATCTGTTCTTGTGCACAATTCATTCTTCCATATTGATTTGTTCATCATTACTTGGAGAAAAAGTATGCATGGTGGTTCTCCATTGCCTTCTATGCAGCTTGGTGGGTGGGTGTATATATATATATATATATATATATATATATATATAGACACACACACATGTGCATGAATTCCACTCATGAAAGGTTGCTCTCCTATTGTACATGTAGGTGCTGTAGATGAGAAAAACATAACATAAAACTGTGATCTAAAGCAAAACATAATATCAAGCCAATTCAGGCCTCCAATAAGCAGTACTGTGGTCTCACATCAGGCAAAGAAATTCACTACCACAGAGGCATTCACAAGCATCCGAGCCTAAGTGGAACTTGAAACATAAAGTTGGGAATGGCAGTGCAGAAGCAAATGATTAGACTTAAATGTGCTCAAAGCTGGTATTGGTCTTCCCACCTTGTGTGTGCATTCCACTAAAAAAAAATGTTGGTGCTAGTGGCCTCACAGGGATTATTATGTTTGTACTCAAATGTAAGGAGTATTCAAAACAAGAGGACCGAGTTTGTTGCAATGATTGAGTCAGTATGCTCAAAGATAACTGGAATAAGTGAAACTTGTTTGTCAGAGGAGGATGTGATGTCGGGAATAAAAATAGAAGGATATGTAATTTTCCGGAAGGATAGGAATGTGAAAATTGGAGGAGAAGGAGTGTTGTTAATGATTGTAGAGGAATTGTGTCTGCAAAGGGAGGAAATAGTGCATGCACAGATTTTGCATCTATGTGGTGTGAAATTGAAATTAACAGGTTAGTATATCTGATAGGATGCTGTTATAAGCCAGGGAATGCAGAGAAAACTGATTGTGAAATGTTTAGGCAAATTACTTGGGCATGTAAAAAGAAAGTGATCCTGATTTAATTACAGGGATATAGATTGGAAAGAGGAGATAGCGTATGGGAACAAGGAGAGGAAGTTTGTGGAATTTCTGAGAGATAAGTATCTTAAGCAGCATGTGATTGAAGCAACTAGAGGCTTTAATGTTTTGGATTTTGTGATAACTTTACAAGATGCAGTGGTTAACAAGGTGCTGACACTGCTGCCAGTTGGTGAGAGTGATCATGAGGTACCTGTTTGGGAAGTGATGAAATAAGAAAAGGCCAAAAATGGATACATGTAAAAGTATAAAGAAGGCGACTGTAGGAAGCTCTTTACGTTGGCATCAGTACGTTGGGTAGATGAGCTGAGCAGAAAAAATGTTGACAATGCATAGAAACTCATAAAGCAGTATCAGACAAAAGCAAAGGAAGGAAAGTATAAGTGCATACTAAAGGTTAAGTAAGTAAATAGAGTAGGAGTGAAATGGATAAATAGCGAAATCAAGCATGCTGTACTGGACAAGAAAATGCTATTGAGGAGGTACAAAACAGTTGTTGGTCATTGGATCTATGAAGAGTATAAAGTGCAGGCTAGAAAGGTCACAAGCATGGTAAAGAAAGAAAAGTTACAGTATGAACGGAGATTGGCAGGTTAGCCAAGGTTAACTCAAGGGAATTTTTCCATTATATGGCAAGCACGAGAAAGAATAATTATGACAGGTTGCCATTGCTGCAATGACTGGTGAATAGTCATTGCAGCTGACTAACAGCTGCAAATGATATAGTGGAATTATCGTATATCGTACTGGTGTAAAGGATGCCATGCAATATGTAGAAGGGAGGAAAGTATTAGAAGAATTGGAAGTAAAAGAGTCAGAGTTATATCAGGTATTTGCTGGGTTAGATGTTAATAAAGCTGTTAGAATGGATGACATATCACCACATATTCTTAAGGAATGTATACAACAATTGGTTATGCACTTGACCTGGTTATTTAATGAAAGTCTTGCACCTTGTAGTGCTCGTAAGGAGTGTAAAGAAGATAAAATAGTACCACACCACAAGCACGGTTCTAGGATAGAAGTTTCCAATTATAATCAAGTCTGTATAACTGCAGTTGTGGTCAAGGTGTTGGAGAGATTGGTAAGGAATAGAATACAGGATTGGGTTGATGGACATAACATCCTTTATGATGGTCAGCATGGATTTGTAAAGGGTAGGTCCTGTTTCAGTAATTTACTTGCATTTTATGATAAGGTGACAAGTGTGTTAGAAAAGGGAGAATCATATACAGTGATATTCTTAGACTTTGCAGAAGCATTTGATAGATTACCACATGATAAGTTGGTGTATACAAGCTGCAGAGGATGGGAATACATAGCATATTGATTAGATGGATCAGAGATTGGCTGTCTGAACGATATTAGCAGGTTGTGTATGATGGAGCAATATCTCAAAAAAGGAGGGTAACTAACCAGTTGTATACAGCATGGTTCTGTTTTGGGGCCCCTGCTGTTTAATTTGTTTGTAAATGATATAGCATATGGACTGACTGGGGATCTTCAGTTGTTTGCTTATGATGCAAAGTTGGGAAGAATTAGAAGTGGCACTGCCTATGTTAATTCCCTTCAGGAAGATTTGAATAGACTTTTAACTTGGACAAATAAATACAAAATTAATAATGGAAAAACTCACGTAAAAAGATCAATTCAATAGTATAATTTTTGCCTGTGTGTCATAGGCATCTTCAGTACATTTTAAGCTAAAATTAAACAATAACCTGACAATTCCAAAAAGCGCTACCTAAGTAGCTAATGTAAGATAACTAAAAAGGTCATTAACTTTCCTAACTAAAAAAAAAAAAAAATTATATATACAATAAAAAGTTAGGAAAGATTAGCTGATTTATAAAGTACCATCTCCCATAAAGGAGATAGACGTAAACCATCGGGGTCTGTTTAAGTTAGGAGAGTGAAGTAAAGTTTCATATGATTATCCCCTTTATGGGAGATAGTACTTTATAAATCAGCTAATCTTTCCTAACTTTTTATTGTATATATAATTTTTTTTTTTATTTTTTTATTTTTTTTTTTTTGTTAGGAAATTTATTGACCTTTTTAGTTATCTTACATTAGCTATTTAGGTGGCGCTTTTTGGAATTGTCAGTTATTGTTTAATTTTAGCTTAAAATGTACTGAAGATGCTTGTGACATGTGGACGAAAATTATACTATTAAATAATCTTTTTACGTGAGTTTTTCCATTATTAATTTTGTATTTATATGTCTGCTCACGGTATTCCCTTATTAAAATTTACTTGGACAATAGAGTGGGGATGTAGTTTTAATATAAGTGCAAGGTGTTGCATTTTAGAGTGCAGAAATATGAGGCTGTGTACTATATGAATGGCCCATACTGCAGGAAGTGGATGAGATTAGAGATCTGGGAGTGATGGTTGACAGTAGACTGAAATTTAGAGAGCATAATGCTAGTGTTGAAAAGGCCGCACATCATAGTGCTGCTATGATAAGAAGTACTCTAACATGTAAGGATAAGGAAGTGGTTGTGCCACTGTATAAAGCACTAGTAAGACCACATTTGGACTATTGTGCTCAAATCTGGTCATCTAGTTTTCAGTGTGATGTGGAGACATTGGATAGAGTTCAGAGGCAAGTGACTAAGATAATATCAGGACTCTGGACAGCTAGCTATTGAGAAAGGTTGAAAAAATTGTGGATTGCAGAGTTCAGTGGATAAGAGATGATTGATAGAGACATTTAAGTTAATGACTGAATTTTATCAGATTAATTCAGATAAGATTATAAAAAGATTAGAAGATGAGAGGGAAAAAACCAGAGGTCATCTCTCTCGTTTTTTTCATATAATAAACTTTT
Organism: Typopeltis vanoorti; assembly: GCF_054136105.1. Taxonomy (NCBI): domain Eukaryota; kingdom Metazoa; phylum Arthropoda; class Arachnida; order Uropygi; family Thelyphonidae; genus Typopeltis; species Typopeltis vanoorti. Next base: position 2,134,613 of record NC_143555.1, on the reverse strand, counting down.
ATCTCATTTTCAATTGTTTTCTGCACTGATGAAGAAACCTATAAGCACTGATGTGCTTATAGGTTTCTTCATCCTTTTGTGTATGGAATTAATATAAAAAGCTGAGTTTTTTCTTGTACATCAATATAGTCTATTCCTATAGAGAACCAGAAATGAAACAACTATATTAAGTTATCTCTAGGCTCTTGCATCCTGAACCAAGTAGTTGGCATCACTATTTAATGAAGATGCCATGTGATAAGCTGATATCTAATCTGCAACATAGGTTAGTGGAAATTTGGTTATGTCAGTGAACTGGAGTGGAAATTGGCTTTCAGATGAACATTCAAAAAGCTGTGTATGCAAGGAGAAGGAAGGAAGGCCAAAAGTGAGGTTCCATGTGATGGACTTAGCTACTGGATGTAACCTTTATTGTTCAGCTTTTTTTTTTTTTTTGTCAATGATACTGTCATTGAATGCAGAGAAATGTATTCATGTATTTGCAGATAATGTGAAGTCTGAATGGGTTAGCAGTAGTAGTGTTGTGGTTCTTCTCAATAAGCTGGAAATAAGCAAATTAATTAGAATACTAGTTTACTACAACTAAGTAAGGTTTTGAGATTTGGGATCCACCAGTGGGAGATTGCATGCTGTTGCTGGAGATCACAGGATGGCAGTGAATAAAATTTGAAGTTTGGGGGACACATCATAGGGTGAAGGTAACCCAGAGGATTGCTGCAAAACTGAGAATCAGTAGTAATAAAAGGATAGTAATTCCATTGTATAACGTTCTGATTCAATTAGACCAGAACCTGATTATTGTGCTTAGATCTGATCTCTGGGGTTTGACGTGGTTGAATTAACTTTGGGAAAAGTTACAGAGCAGAGAAAAATGATATCAGAAATATAAAATGTCGGTTATGAGAATCAACTAAGGGCATGCATACTGTACAGTTTAGTAGAAAGCATAATACAAGATTTAAGCTGATAAGAGGTATTCACAAGACTGACAATTGGGAGATTTTATTTGTATGGTAGAAAATTCTGTTCCTCTAAAAGAGACAAAGTAGCTCATCAATGAAAACTGGCAATAGATGTTTAACCATCTCACAATAGTGGATGTCATGGTATTATGGTTCAGTAAGCATTGAAGCAAAGCAGATTTTAGTTCTTTCTTGACAGCATGTTGTGATTGTCCAGAATTGTTTGAAGTGAATTCAATTCAATGTTTATCTGACTGGTTTTTAAAGCCTGAAATTCTGAATGATGCCATTGTTTTGGCAAAGAGGAGAAAGCAGAATATCTGCCTTTCATTTTCGAAATTTTATCCCAGACCACTTTGGTGTTTATTCTTCTGGTGAAAGATACGAAATGGATCCACGAGTCAATTATACTTGTCAAGAAATAATGTTCTTCTCTCTTCCATCATCTATGTGGATGATGATGAGGCTGAATGAACTCTTTCCACTTCTGTCTGTCCCTGGAGAGTCCAAACAATTCTGTCCAGTTTAGTGTCGCTTGTTGTGATTTGGTTTACAGATCCTCTTTTATTTTGTCTATCCATCTAATTCTGGACCACCCTTTGGATCTCATCATCATCATCATCAGATTCCTGCCATGTACCCTCAAGGGGTGTACAGGATATGACAGAACTACATGAAAAAACTACATCATTACTAACTTCCTATCTACAATTTTCCTCCAAATCAGTCTGTTACTTGTCAAGACTCCAACATTATCAGATCTTATATTTCTATCGTCTAAGGCACTTTGTACCGTATCAATCCACCTATATCTTGGTCTTCCTCTGGGTCGTTTTCCTGCCAACCTGGCAGAGAACACTTGTTTTGCTAATCTTTCCTCTCCCATTCTATTTAAGTGACCATACCACCTGAGATTAGCTCTGCTAACGCATTCCTGGATGCTGACAATGTCAAGTTCTTTCCTAATATCCTCATTTTTAATATGATATTGCCATTGATGCCATCTGTTCACGCCTCTAATCTTTCTCAGGACTCTCATATTTGCGGTCTCTAGTCTTTGGTCAAGTGTTTTACTTCTGACCCAGCTCTCAGATCCATAAGTTAAAACTGGTTTGAACACTGTCTTGTATACAGCTAATTTAGTGTTCCGACTAATTTCTTTCTTATTCCATATGAATTTATTCAATTGACTTCCCACCATACCAGCTTTGCTGATTCTGTTGTCTATTTCTATATTTAATTTACCATCTTCAGTAAAAATCATGCCTAAGTAGCTGAAATGTTTTACTTGTTCCACAGGTTCTCCATTCACAACACAGTTGACATTTTCAGTGATTCTGCCTATTTTCATTGTCTTTGTCTTTTTATTGCTGACCTTCATACCATATCTATTACAACAGCTATTCAATTTAGTCAGAGAATCTTGCAGACTTGTAGCAGATTTATTTAGAAGTATAACATCATCCGCATAAAGCAAAGAGCTGACATTAACATCTCCAATTTTGATATCAGGTTTAATACCACATTCCTTCATAATGTGATCCATATAGATAACAAAAGTCTATGAAATTTATATAGCAATTCTGGTTGTACTCTACTGTCTTTTCTATTAGCTGTATTAAGGTGAATAATTGATTAATTGGGCTTCATCCTGGTCTGAAACCTGTTTTTCTTTTCCTAATGCTAGTTCTATATATGGCTTAATTTGTTTTTGTAGTACTTTCATAAAAACCTTACTGTCCCTCTGTCTTTGATCATTATCGTTTTTGTTGTCTGTGTCTTACTAATTTGATTTTTTTTTTTATATAATCCATGAAGATTATTTTCTTTCCAAATAATAAACTCAAGAAATAATACTGCTGATTAATACTGTTGATAGTGGTGGACAATAAATGGCATTGATGGTAATAGTATTATTGTGTTGCAATTGGAGAATTAAGTAGTAAAGGAGACAGTAAGATGTATGTAGCAGAGCAGAGTAAAGTATCCTCTCACAATGAGTCCTTGGATGTGTCATGTTATTGTAATATTAATAAGGAGCCTGGAGGGGATAATGATGAGTATAGAAACAGTGGCATTTTTATGCTTTATACTAATGCCAAAGGTATCTGGAATAAAGGAGAGGAATTGGTGGAGCTGATAGCATCAGCTTGGCCAAAGACTATTGGAATCACTGAGACGTGGTTGACAGAAGAGGATATAATAACAGGATTAGAAGTATCAGGGTACAGCATTTTCGGCAGGATAGGAAGAGAAAGTGTGGTGGTGGAGTACTGCTTATGATAAGTGATGACTTGTGTCCTCTAAGAGTGGAGGCTTTGGAAGGCAGTGACACAAATGATTTTGAAAGCATATGGTGTGAGGTAGAGGTGGGCAAGACAGGATATTTAGTGGAGTGTTGCTAGAAACCAAGAAGCACAGAGGGTGGGAACCAGGAGATGTTTAGACAGTTGAGTTTGGCAAGCGCAAGAAGAATGATTGTTATGGGAGATTTTAACTACATCAGTATAAATTAGGGAAAGGAAGATGAATGTAGCAATAAGGGAATGAAATTGCAAGAATTCTTGAGGGACAAATGTCTTTGGCAACATGTAACAGAGGGAACAAGAGGTTCAAGAGTTTTGAATTTGGTTATAGCATCAGAAGAGCTGATAATAACTGAGATGACATCTTTCCCACCAGTTGGAGAGAGTGGCCATATGGTTTTGACTTGGAAAATGAATAGACATGAAGGGGTATCAAAGAGACGGGAACGTGTGTGGAATTATAAAGCAGGTGATCATAATAGTGTTAGACGTCAACTTGGGGAAGTTTCATGGAGGGAGGAATTGGAAGGCTGGAATATCATTAGTGCTTGGGAAATTGTGAAGGAATATTTGTTAGCAGCAATAGTAAGCTGTATTCCACAAATGAAGAACAGGACACAATTTGGTGTGAAGTGGATGACAAACAATAATAAAAAGGAACTGCATGTGAAAAAGAGGCTATGGAAGAGATATAAGGAGAAAGGTGAAGAGAAGATGCATGAAGAATATAAGACACAGGCCAGGAGAGCGACTAGTATGGTAAGCAAGGCGAAACTGGAATATGAGAAGAGATTGGCCCTGAGATCCAAAGAAAATCCAAGGGAATTTTTTAGCTATGTGGCCAGTAAGAGGAGAAATGATTGTGGGAGAATGACATTGTGGGATAAAAATGGAAATAGAGTGACTGATGCAGAGGACATAGTGGAATTGTTCAATGAACACTTTATTGGAGTATTTCATCCTGGAGGAGTAAATTTTAATACTAGAGGGATAGGGTGGGTTCGGGGGTTAGAGGTGCAGGAGGAGAGTGTGTTCCAAATACTGAGTACTCTGGATGTCAGTAAAGCTGTGGAACGGGATGGTATTTCACCCCGAGTTTTGAGAGAATGTGCTAAAGAACTGACAGCTCCTTTGACCTGGATTTTCAATGAAAGTCTGGCTATGGGAAAGGTTCCCAGGATATGGAAGGAAGGTAAGATAGTGCCATTGCATAAGGGTAGTAGTAGACTGGAAATGTCTAATTATAGGGCCAGTTTTTGTGTCATCAGTAGTTGTTAAGATCTTGGAGAAATTAGTTAGGGACCATATACAGCATTGGGCAGATGAGGGTAATGTTATCTGTGAGAGTCAACATGGATAAATTTATAAATAAATACATCTATATAATATTAAATCTCCTGTTATTTGATGATCATGTAAAACTGGAGAAGCATGTGGTGCAAGTCTTGTTCTTGGACACAGTAAAAATGCTAGAAATGATACATTAGAAATCATATGCCAACAAAATAAGATCTATTTCTTTATCAGCAAACATAGTTGCATGACATTTATTACAATTAATTAATATTATTATTAACATCAGACCTCCACAGAGTCAAATCGCTACCATGGAAGGTACACACTCTTGTATAAAATCATCAAATTGTACTTTAAAGTCATACCAAATAAAGGGAATGAGATCTTGCAGGATGATTTAACTATTGGTACAGGGATAATGGTTGTTATTTTAATGTGGCAAAGTGCAAAGTTACATAGTTTGGAATGAAGAGATTCCAAGCTGTGTATTATACTGATAGAACTGAGCTGCAGCAAATGGATGATGCATGGAGTTGAAGTTCACAAGGTATATTGCAAAAGTGACAAAACAGATGAAAGGATCACATGGACGTTGTGAAACACACATACATATACTGACAAGTAGAAATAAGATTCTTATCTGTCCTTCTAAGTCTCTGATATGACTAAATCATCAGTTTGGACTACTGTGCAGGATGAAAAACTCTGGAGAGACACTAGAAGAACGTGACCAACTGTTTACTGGTCTGGGAGTGTTCCCTATAAAGAGACTACTTTTCCCACTCCTGCAGGGTTTGTGTGTTGTAAAGTTTAGTTGAACAGAAAAGATAGGATAAGGGAGGGAGGGTTATAAAATCAATATAAAAAAAAACTCCTCCTTGTCATTGTCATAAATTGATATTTTCCTACAATTTCAACAATGTGATCCCCTTAACTTCAAGTCTCGGTCCATGATCACTTCCAGATCTCTCAACTCTTCCATCTCCTTCAAAATTTTCCTTTTAATTATATATTCTGCATCTTAACATTCTGCCTACTAAATTTCAAGATCTTGCACACCTTGTGATATTAAACCGATAGTAATGATAACAGCCCTAAAATACATCCCTGTAGCACTGCTAGTGACTTCACATTTTTGGGATGTGACATTCAGCGAATCAGCATAAAGAAGGGGACAAAGGATTCGTGTAATGGACTGTGCTGAATGAGAGTACTGTAAAAAATGCAACACATTGTAAGTACCTAGATATATAATAATTCTAAACAATTCACACAAAGTGCATCTCTGTTAGTAGTCAGTTGTGATGATGCAAATTGTGTACATTGTGAAAATTGACAAAATAGCATATGATGATGTTATGAGAGTAAGAAAAGTACTCTATGAGATAACATAAATAAATAATGAGTTGAGCTCACTCAAGGCATGCTTTATATTCAAATTGTATAAGTATGACCAGTAAGATATGCCAAACTGTATTTAGGCTTTAAGAGTAGAAGTATAGGAGAACTAAACCTAAATTAGAGATATCTTTAAGTAAATATAAATTGTGATTCAATTATGTAAATATGCTAATATGAATTGAGCTATATAATAAGAATACTGGACTTAAAGGGTTTGTGAACAACACACTAGACTGATTTTGTCAATGCACTATCCCCCTAAAATATTCAAACCAGCATAAGATTAAGTAATGAAAAGTTGAGTATCAATCTTGGATTAAGTGATTAAGATTAAGCCATGACTGAATTAAAGTAAAGATTAACTTTAGCAGGGAATAATAATGCTATCTGCTTTGTCTTCAGTTTAGAATCTTATAGCTTCACATGCAATATATAGTCTAACTGGTGCAGTCTAAAAACAAATAAATTTGTTAGACTAGAGTGTGAGCAAGAATAAGATATAGTAGAATACAGCAAGATGGGGGCAGCTGACAATTAAGGAAGTTGACATCTCATAACATTTTATGACACCTAAAGAAATAATTGAAGATGAAGTAAGATATTGCATAGCCTGTTCACCTTTGGAATTATTATTATTATTATCCCAAGACCTCATGGAGTCAAAGATACATCTGAGAGGTCCTTTTATCACACACACACGGCTCATCATACTGTGCTTTGAACACATTCAAGCTCCTTGCAGACACCACGCTCTCAGGTAAGGCATTCCAATCATTCACAAATTTGCACAAAAAAAACCTACTCCTCACTCCCCTACTCACACCCTCTTTATACAGTTTCCAGGGATGATCTCTGGTTATCCCCTGATCTCCCACTATTTTCTGTAGAACTTCTCCAGCACTGATCTTATAAAAACCTCTTACCAACTTGTAGGTCTCTATCATATCTCCCCTCTTCCTCCTGTCCACCGGACTCTGTAAATTACATCTTCTCAATCTTTACTCATACTCGACATTCCAGAGGTCAGAAACTACCTTAGTCAGTCACCTTTGGACCCTTTCCAACATCTCATCATCCTTCTGAAAACCAGGTGACCAAATTTGGGAACAATAGTCCCTGTGTGGCCTAATCAAAGCCTTATACAATGGAACAAGAATCTCCCTACTTCTACACGTCAGTGTCCTCTGCATCATTCCCAGAAGCCTTTGTATTGTCTTCACAATTTTGGCTATGTGTCCCCTAAATTTCAGATCCCTATCCACTATCACCCCCAGATCTCTTATTTATTCCACCTCCAACAATATATCTTCATCAAGCATAAATTCTGCATCCCATCATTGTTTTCCAAATTTTAAAACCTTACATTTTGCAACATTGAACTCACATCTCCATTTCCGTGCCCAATCACTCAATTTATTCAAGTCTTCTTGTAAGGCCACAACATCTTCACTACTCTTCATGGTTCGTCAAAACTTTGCATCATCTGCAAACAACTGAATATCTCCATTCAAATTTTCACCTATATCGTTAATACACAAGTTAAACAGTAATGACCCCAAAACAGACCACTGTGGCACGCCACTAGTGACGTTCCTTTTGCTGGATATCGCTCCCCCCCCCCCCCCTACACAACTTGTTGGATTGGAGACTGGCTATCTGATAGGTATCAGATGGCCAGTCTCCAATCCAATGCACTAATCTTATATCCAACCCCATCTGCTCTAGTTTGTCTATCAATTATCATGAGGCACTCTATCAAAAGCCTTTGCAAAATCTAAGTATATTACTGTGTATCCTTCTCCTCTGTCCAAGGAAGCAGTCACTTTATTGTAATAAGTATGTAGATTACTAAGACATGACCTCCCTTTAGCAAACCCATGCTGTCCATCAAAGATAATACCTTTGTTGTCAACCCAACTCTCGATCCTAGTTCTCACAAGCTTCTCCAACAACTTAACCACAACACCTGACACACAGATAGGCCTATAGTTTGATGCTTGAGTTCGATCACCTCCTTTATGAAGTGGCACAATCTTGCTCTCCTTCCACTCGTTACGGACTTAACTGAGTGCAAGACTCGTATTAAAAAAAAAATGTCAAGACAGGTGTCAACTCCCTGGCACATTCCTTCAGAATACGTGGTGATATATTATCAAGTCCCACAGCTTTATTAACATCTAGTTTACTCAACTCCCCCATACACCTCTTGCTCACTTACAGTCAGTCTCTCCTCCCCATCATCTACTGCTCTCAATCACTCCATGAAATCACATTTATAAGATTGAAAAACCTTTATGATTGCTCATTAAGTATCTCTACCACACATTCTGCAACAGCTGTCTTTATACCATTTTCTCCTATCAACATCATCCTTCCATAATCATTTTTTCTTTTGCTGGCTACATATCGAAAGAACTCCTTAGGATTCTTTTTGGCTTCATTAGCTAACTGCTGTTCATACATCTCTTTAGCTACCCTCACCAACCAAGTCACCCTCCTTGCCAAGTCTTTGTATACCTCATGGAATTGGTTATTTCCACTTCTCTAATGCTGCCTCCACAATGACCTTTTTCTCTGTATCGCATGCTTAATCTCATTATTCATCCATCTCACACCTACCTTATTTAACCTTCTCACCCTTGGAATACACTCAGACATTGCATCTACTAGATAGTTTTTGAAAATCCCCTAAGCTGCATTGAACTCTTTTCCAGCTAACTCCTCATTCCATGCTACACCTGCAAGCTGTCTCCTGAGCTCTTCATAATCATCCCCCTTGCTGTTCCAAATATACCCTTTTCTCACAGAGGTCCTCACACTGCTGGCAACCACCCAGGTAATCACCTCAAGGTCACTCTCACCAATTGGTGAGAGTGACCTTGAGTTGATTTGACACCTCATTTATAATTACATCCTCTGATGAGATGACCAAATCCAAGACCCTTAATCCTAGTGTGCTCTCTGTTACATACTGTCTCAGGTAGTTATCCCTCACAAACTCAAGAAACTCATTTTCTTTACTTCCAAGTGCAATCTAATCATTCCAGTCTATATTGCCATAATTAAAATCACTCATAATGATCACCCTTTTCTTATTTGCTTGACTAATTTGATTATACATTTCTTTATCGCCACCATCCACATTACCTGGTCTATAACAACATCCAACCAAGTATTTAATTCCATTCACCACTATCTCGCACCATACTGCCTCAAAACCACTGGCACTATTTCCCTCTTGTGTCTCTACTTTGTATGGACATAACTCTTTCTCTATCATCAATAGCACTCCCCCTCCCTTTTTATCCCTTCTATCCTCACGAAACACATCATACCCTTCCATCTCTATTCCTGTTAGGATGTCATCCTCTTTCAACCATGTCTCACTTATTCTGACAATCTTTGGGTGAACAGACGTAATTATAGGTGACTTTAATTGTGGCAGTATTGATTGGAATAAAGAGAGCATCAGGGAATAAGAAGAACGAATTTCTTGGATCTGATACATCATAGGAGAATGTAGTTGTGAATGGATGCCTAATGTCTTCCAGATGCTGAGAGCTATAACATGATTGCTTGGGTTGTAGCTAGTTATGTGAGAACTTCTTTGAAGAAGAGAGATACGTTGAACTACAGAGTTAGTGATTATGATAAGCTTAGCAGACAACTGGGAGCTGTAGCATGGAAAGGAGACAGATGCTGCTTGGGCATTGATCAACAACTATTTAAAAGTAGCAACGTATGAGTGTAGGAAAGGTAGTCAGCGTGTCCCCTAGGTATGACTGTAGTGAGATGAGACGGAGAGCAAGGATTATGAATGATATGCTTGCTGAAATGTGTGAGGAGATGGGAGTACAGTTTGTTAATGTGTTGAATGAGTTTGAAGGAAGAAGTGACCTGTATGGGAGCGATGGACTACATTTGAGTGGTTATGGTGTGAGTCGCTTGGAGAGACTGCTGCTGAAAGGTAGAGAAGTGAGTAGAGTGAGAGAAAATGAATCAGATCAAGTGGGAAATGATGTGGAAGAGCACGAGAGTAAGATAGAAGAGATTGAAGAGGTGGTTATGAATGAGGAAGTGAGTGGTATGAGTATTGAAAATGAGAGAATGGGTGTGCAAGAGGAGCAGGGAAACGGGGAGGCTCAGGTTGGAATGCAACCATTTCATCTGCCTTGTTTCTTATACTTCTAGCATTAAACACAACAGCTCATTTCTGGATCTACAGCTAGTTTCACTGATACCACTCACTCGATGTGATCCCTCCATGCTCGACTGGGGCCATTTCCCTTTCTGCTTATTCAATTTAAAACCCTTTTCAATTCCAACTGTTTTCTCTTGATCCCAGGTCATCCCATTTCTTTCGTGTCTACACATGCTCTCACCTCCTCTCGGAGCATCCACCTTTCTCATGCTGTGTACCCCTGTCCAACCTGAGCCTCCCTGTTTCCCTGCTCCTCTTGCACACCCATTCTCTCATTTTCAATACTCATACCACTCACTTCCTCATTCATAACCACCTCTTCAATCTCTTCTATCTTACTCTCGTGCTCTTCCACATCATTTCCCACTTGATCTGATTCATTTTCTCTCACTCTACTCACTTCTCTACCTTTCAGCAGCAGTCTCTCCAAGCGACTCACACCATAACCACTGAAATGTAGTCCATTGCTCCCATACAGGTCACTTCTTCCTTCAAACTCATTCAACACATTAACAAACTGTACTCCCATCTCCTCACACATTTCAGCCAGAATATCATTCATAATCCTTGCTCTCCGTCTCATCTCACTACAGTCATACCTAGGGGACACGCTGACTACCTTTCCTACACTTATACGTTGCTACTTTTAAATAGTTGTTGATCAATGCCCAAGCAGCATCTGTCTCCTTTCCATGCTACAGCTCCCAGTTGTCTGCTAAGCTTATCATAATCACTAACTCTGTAGTTCAACGTATCTCTCTTCTTCAAAGAAGTTCTCACATAACTAGCTACAACCCAAGCAATCATGTTATAGCTCTCAGCATCTGGAAGACATTAGGCATCCATTCACAACTACATTCTCCTATGATGTATCAGATCCAAGAAATTCGTTCTTCTTATTCCCTGATGCTCTCTTTATTCCAATCAATACTGCCACAATTAAAGTCACCTATAATTACGTCTGTTCACCCAAAGATTGTCAGAATAAGTGAGACATGGTTGAAAGAGGATGACATCCTAACAGGAATAGAGATGGAAGGGTATGATGTGTTTCGTGAGGATAGAAGGGGTAAAAAGGGAGGGGGAGTGCTATTGATGATAGAGAAAGAGTTATGTCCATACAAAGTAGAGACACAAGAGGGAAATAGTGCCAGTGGTTTTGAGGCAGTATGGTGCGAGATAGTGGTGAATGGAATTAAATACTTGGTTGGATGTTGTTATAGACCAGGTAATGTGGATGGTGGCGATAAAGAAATGTATAATCAATTATAACGACCATCCTTCTCTTGCTCACTTAGCCAAGTTGCCTATACATTTCTTTGTTTCATTCTCCACATTCCTCAAGCCTGCAGCAATATCCAACTAAATTCCTCATCCTATCAACCTCAATCTGGTTGTGAAATTTGTGATTAAGACAGGGAAAAAGGTGTGAAATTTGTGATTAAGACAGGGTATATGTGGAATTACCGTGCTGGCAAGTATGACAAGCTTAGGAGATTGCTTGGATCAGTGCCATGGCATGTACAACTGCAAGGGCTGGACGTCGATAGAGCATGGGAAGTGATCAAAGAGCATTTACAGGAGGTTATACCTAAGGTCCGAATAGTGAAACAAGGAGGGGTTAAATGGATGAATAACACCATTAAGCTTGAGCTGCAAAAAAAAGAAACTATGGAGGGAATTTAAAGAAAGGGGTGACCTGCAGGCACACGAACAGTATAAAGTACAGGCTAGAAGGGTAACGAGTGTGGTAAAAACAGCAAAAGCCGATTATGAAAGGAAACTAGCTATGCAAGCAAAAGAGAATCCCAAACAGTTCTTTCAATATGCTGCAAGCAAGAAAAAAACTGTACATGGCAAAATGATTTTAAGGAATGACGATGGTAAAGAGTTCACTGAACCAGTCGATATAGTGGAGTTACTGAGCGCGCACTTTGCAAAAGTATATCATCCAGGTGGTGACGTTGAAAAAATGAAGGAACCATTAGTTTATATGGGAATTGTGATGAATGAAGTGGAGGTGAATAGTCTATTACAGAACCTTAATGTGAATACATCTGTGGGATTGGATGGTATACCGACACGGGTCTTGCATGAAGCGGCTAATGAATTATCAGTGCCCTTGACCATGTTGTTTAATCTGAGTCTCAGGTCTGGCTTAGTCCCGAAGGCGTGGAAAGAGGGGAAAATAGTTCCACTGCATAAAGGAGGATCCAAGACTATGGTTGCAAATTACCAACCGATCAGCATATCTGGAGTCGTTGTCAAGGTCTTGGAGAAAGTAGTCAAGGGAAAAATACAGGAATGGATTGATGAAAATGAGATACTGTACAGAGGACAGCATGGCTTTGTGAAGGGTAAATCATGCCTCAGTAACTTGCTCAAGTTTTATAACAAGGTGACGGCTGAACTGGATAAGGGAAATGGGTTTACAGTGATACTGCTGGACCTGGCAAAGGCGTTTGACAGGATACCACATGGAATTCTAATCCGTAAACTACAACATATGGGAATGGATATAGGGTTGGTGAGATGGATAGCTGGGTGGTTGATGGAGAGATATCAAAGAGTAGTTTATTCAGGAGTAGAGTCCAAAAAACGGCCTGTGACTAGTGGTGTGCCACAGGGTTCTGTTCTTGGACCACTGCTGTTTAATCTGTTCATTAACGATATAGGGAATGATCTAAGTGGGACAGTTCATTTGTTCGCTGATGATGCAAAGTTGGGTAGGGCGATAGCGAATGCAGAAGATGTCAAAGTCTTGCAAGATGACTTAGATAGATTGGAGTTCTGGACTAAGGAGAATGGATGTCAATTTAATGTGACAAAATGTAAGGTTATGCATTTCGGAGTGAAAAGATTAGCAGCAGTATACCACATTGGTGGAACTGTACTCCAAGAGATTGATGAGGCCAGGGACTTGGGAGTGTTGGTGGATAGGGAGATGAAGTTTAGGGGGCACATTGCGAAAGTAGCTAAATCAGCTCATCAACTCACTTGGTTGTTGAAAAATACCTTGACGAGCAGAGAAAAACAAGTTATTGTACCTCTGTACCGAGCCCTGATAAGACCTCATCTCGACTACTGTGCCCAGATTTGGTCACCTCGGTTCCTTCTTGATGGGGAGGAGGTTGAGAGGATCCAGAGGCGAGTGACTAAGATGATAGCAGGTCTATGGAATGCACCATATGAGAACAGGTTGAAGATTTGTTGGTTGCAGAAACTAGTTGATAGGCGAAAAAGGGGAGATATGATTGAGACATTCAAATTGCTAAAAGGATTCTATAGGATTCATTCAGATGATATTTTTGAGATCAGGACTGGTGGTGGGAGAACTAGGGGACACCCATGGAAGCTGGGCAAGAGCGTGGTTAGCAGGGGTGTTAGAGCTGGGTTCTTTACTTTTAGAGTGGTAAATGAGTGGAATAAGCTGCCAGAGTCTGTTGTGGGTGCTATGACAGTGAGCGAGTTCAAGGCAAGGTATGATAGATACTGTGAGAATGTTGAACAGCTGTGTGAACATGATGTTTAGGGCCTCCCTCGATGAGTCTAGGGACTCCTGGAGTAGCCCGTGGTAATAATAATAATAATAATAATCTCACACAATACCATTTCAAAGCCACTGCAACTATTTTCTTCTCGTATCTCAGCCTTCCGTGAACATAATTACTGTCCCCTCCTTCTCTCTCTCCTTGCTCTTCCTATCCTCATGAAAAGCATCATATCCTTCAACATCTCTTCTCATCTGACCATATTTCACTTATTTCAGCTATATTTGAGTAAATGTAATCAATCGATGCAACAATGTAAGTTCCATTATTTCTGACACTGCTGGAACATGTGTTAATAAGCATAACATTTACCAATAAGCATTTACCCATACATGGTACTAATGTACTATAGGTTGACCAACCAACCTCCAGTGTATGGACCCAACATAAAAAAAAATAAATAAATAAATAAAAAATAACAGCTCATTCCTTAGCCTATAACCACTCCTAAACTATCCTTCACTGTGATTTCTCAACACCTACTCATTTTTGCTTGCCCTTACCTTTTTTGTCCCATGTATCTTCACAGACTCAACTACTCTCCATGCAACCCCACATGCACATTCATTCATTTCCATTAATTCGTATCCCAAATCCACTTTTCTTACATTGAATTTCCCTGAACCTCCCTGGCTCCCTCCAATTTTCCTGTCCAACTTGCATTTTTTGTTCTCTCATTCCCCATGCTACTCTCATCCCCATTCACAATCACTTTGGTCTTACGAGGTCCATTCTCACACTCGTTTACATCATTCTTACCTGTGTTACCTTGTTCACATTAGTCATTACACTTTATTCTGCTAGCATACCATTCGCGATTTTTGCTCACCGTCTCAACTCATCCTTGTCATATCTGATAACACACCAACTACTTCTGCTACCACACTGTTGTCTTTCACAGGGGAATGAGGAAATTTTCTTGGTTAGAAAACGGTAGGTGAATGGAATGCTTACCATGGAATGTGATAAGTATGGAACAAGTTTGATGGGCAGTATTAGATAGTAAAGACATCCCACAATGAATCTTAGTAGTGATACAAGAGTATAGCTAGATGTTTTTGAATATTGTGAACTTTTCCCACTCCTACTGTAGAAAGAGATTATAATTGTTCTATTTTTTTAATAAATTAATATTATTTTATAATAAATATTATTAAAGTTCATAAATAACTTCATTGACTTACAATTGGATCATCTTCATTAACAATCCCTGTTAAAGAGCCAACAAATACTGGTGGTCGATTCTGCACATCTTTTATGCTGATTACAACAGCAGTGCTTGCATTATGCTCTCCATCCTTTTGTAAAAACAATTATTTATAAATGAAATACATATTTTAAAGGATATATTGAAATTTAAACACATATAATAAAATTTAAAAAAAAAACTGTTGTAAAAGAATTAATTGGCTCTTTTGTTATGCATCAGTTCAAGACATGTTTTGCTAGTTTGATGATGAACAGCCTACTTTTCTATCCACTGCAGGCTGAAGGCCTCTCCCACTGAGGAAGGTTTGGGTCTATTACCCTAAGATGACCCAGTCCATATTAGGAGAGTGTATTTATACTAGGGTGAATGAACATATGAAAGTGGAAGACAATCACAAACATCCATGCCTATGCAGGATTTGAACCTGCAGCCTCTTCGCTGGAGAGCGAATACACTAACCACTCGGCCAGCCAGGCCGGCATGTGTTTATATACTAGAGAATAATCAGTTTGCAAAAATGTCCAGTTGTATTAAGTGTTGCTGTTCATTTGGTTATTACCAATATCACATGCTACACAACAGTCTGTTTGTGTGTGTGGGTGGGTGTGTTTAAAGCAATGAACTACTTTTCAACACAAAGAAGACATGATTAATGATTACCATAACGCAATTTCCTTTGATGCCTATTGCGTGAAATATTTCCCAAAAATTTTCTTTGATGCCTATGGTATGAAATAGATCCTGCAATTTCCTAACGATGTCTGGTGTGAAATAATTCCTGCAATTTTTTCTATTGGCACGCCACCACCGGTAAGGCAAAAGAAGACATTATTACAGTACTCATCACTCACCATACCCTCTTTTTGAATGCTCTGAAACAAATTCTGTAAATCAATCTTATTATTATTCTTCAGCTAGTTGAACCTTAGAGGTTCAACCAGCTTAAGAATGCACGTACCTCTTTCATTCCTTTCTGTCTTGAGCTTTTCCATTTAAGTTCTGAATTCCCATTGCATATGAAAAAGCTCAAGACAGAAAGGAATGAAAGAGGTACGTAAGTAGGTAGGTATGTAAATAAGCTCCAAGTTGAAGCCCGATGTGAAGTGACCCCGTGGAAGACTGTAGACGCGTTGGGATATTATTCTCCCAATGCATCTGCATCCCCCCCCCTAGGGCCACCCTGAATGCCTATTTACCCATTATCTCCTCACATATTCTTTCCACATGTTCAAGCCTTCTCAATCTACTTACTCGAATCTCATCAACTAAAAGTTACGATCTATAGAGCTAATGGTTGTCTTTTTTCTCCATTCTCCTGTTGTGTTATCTCTGACATGTCCATAGACTTTTCTGTGGATTTTATTTTCAGATATTTTACAACCGTTTTGCATCTTGTTCTGTTAGACTCCAGGTTTCTACTCCATACATCAATAAACCAATTTTATATACTGCAGTAATAAATACATTTTTTAAATGTGCTTTCATAAGATAAAAAGTTGAAAAGCAATTATATGGGCATTGGAAGGACAAGTGGAATAAGCAACAAAAGGAGAAACAAAAAAAAAAAAAGAAGCACTCTATCAAGTAAGATTTCAAGTAACAATAAAGTTGATAAAACCAATTATAAAAAGGATATACAGTATGGAGATTCAATCATAAAATATGTGATTAATAGCCATGTGACAACTTTGAGCTTTCTAAATCAAAAATTCAACTAATGTAACTGAAAAGCAGAAAAGGAAAGTAAAAGAGATGGTAGTTTTGGTAAGAACAAACAATTTGTCTGGTAATGAATACAGCATGAGAAAACACATGAAAGGTGTAGTAGTGGAAGCAAGAGCGAGAAACTGAATTTTATTATTAAGATTCCGGGCTCTGCGGAGGGCGAAAGACTCATCGTGGAAGGTACTTCCTAGAAAACAAAGAATATCATACCACTCCTTTAACTCACCGACAGTTCATGCTCTCACCACTCTATCATCAATGCATTTCATGGTTCAACCAACCTCCATGCAAAGAAACCACTCTTCAGCATACTGCTTACAGCTTCCTTTCATAACTTCCAGGAATGCTTCCTGTTGTCCTCGCTTCCCCACAATGTCAACCATGTAAAGTCTCAATCATATCACCTCTCCTTCTTCTATCTATCAAACTCTGCAGCACACATTCCCTCAGCCGATCTTCATATCCAACATTGTATAGTCCTGAAACCATCTTTGTTATCTGCCTTTGTACTCTTTCCACAGTTATTTATCCCCTTCAAATTCTGGGGACAATTTGAGAACAATAGTCCAAGTGTGTCTGATCAGGGCTTTATTAAATGGAATGAAAACTCTTATCTCTGCAGGTCGGCGTCCTTCTCATTATTGCAGTAATCCTCTGAGTTACTCTCGCAACCTTTGCAATATGCTCCCTGAATTTCAGTTTTCTATCAATCATCGCCCCCCCAGATCTCTTGTCTCCCCTACCTCCTCCAGTACAGCTGCTCCAATTTAGTATGCATCCTCCCATCATTGGATCCCAAACCTCAAGACTTTACATTTTGCTGCATTAAACCGGTATCCCATTCATTTTCCCATCTCTCTAGTTTATTCAAATCCTCTTGCAGGACTGCCACATCTGCAAACATCTGAATATCCCCCCAGCCCACTGACGATGTCACTGGCATAAAGGTTAAACAATACAGATCCCAGTACTGAGCCCCGTGGGACCCCACTTGTAACCTTCTGCCCCCTTGATATTGTACCACCATACACAACACTCTGATACCTATCAGATAGCCAATCCTGAATCCAGTTGACTAACCTGACATCTAACCCATTCACTGCAAGTTAAATATCAGCTTATAATGTGGCGCCCTGTCAAACGGCTTTGCAAAATAAAAAATAAAAATAAAAAAAATGACAGTATACATCTTTACCTCATCAACCGCTCTTGCCATGTTATTATAAAAGCAAATCATTACTTAAATTAAGGGGATATTAAATCCCACATAGTTTTAAAACCGAATAAGAAACTCAAAGATTGGAATCAGAGAGTTTCTTGCCGAATATAGTAAACTATAAAGTATCGGTGACACTAGCGTTAGCCAATGCAAGTGATCCTAGTATGTAGTACAATACCGGACAACTCGTTGCAAAGGTGGGGGAAGTTCAGATCGCTATTCTTAGGTATTTTCCATAATGTAAAAACACATTTCCTAGGAAATGTATGCTGTTATTACATTATGGAGGGAGGTCACTACCCAGACCGGTTTCAGCCTTTTTTGAGGCTTCATCAGTGAGTAGCTAGACCTAATACCAAAGTGTATAGCGAAAAGAACTTATATACTCTGCGAACGAGTTTTCCAAACAGGTGCAACCATTAAGTTACTTAAGAATAAAGAGCTAATAAGCTTCATTTCGGCAAGCCGAAATGAAGCTTATTAGCTCTTTATTCTTAAAGCAAATCATATTACTAAAGCAAGAGCTGCCCCTTAAAAAATCCATGACGACTCTCACAGATAATGTTACCTCATCTGCCTAATGCTGTATATGGTCCCTCACTAATTTCTCCAAGATCTTAACTACCGATGAAAGACAAACTGGACTATAATTTGACACCTCCAGTCTGCTACCACAATTATGCAATGGTACTATCTTACCTTCCTTCCATTCCTTGGGTACCTTTCCCATAGCAAGACTTTCGATGAAAAGCCAGGTTAATGGAGCTGTTAGTTCTTCAGCACATTCTCTCAAAACCTATGGCAACATTCCATCCAGTCCAACAGCTTTATTGACATCCAGAGTACTCAGTATTTGAAACCCACTCTCCTCTTGCACCTCAAACCTGTCCTACCTCTCTAGTATTAAAACCTACTTCTCCAGGATGAAATACTCCAATAAAGTGTTCAATGAACAACTCTATGTCCTCTGCATCAGTCACTCTATTCCCATTTTTATCCAACAAAGTCATTCTTCCACAATCATTTCTCCTTGGCCACATAGCTAAAAAATACCATAGGATTTTTTTTTTTTTATCTTAGGGCCAATCTCTTCTCATATTCCAGTTTTGCCTTCCTCACCATATCAGTTACTCTCCTGGCCTGAGTCTTATATTCTTCATGCATCTGCTCTCCACCCTTCTCCTAATATCTCTTCCATAACCGCTTTTTCACCTGCAGTTCCTGTTTGATATTGTTTTTCATCCACTTTATACCAAATTGTGTCCTCTTCTTCACTCATGGAATACAGCTTGCTATTGCTGCTAAACAAATATTCCTTCATAATTTCCCAAGCACTAATAATCTCTAGCTCTTCCCATTCCTCCCTCCATGGAACTTCTCCAAGTCAATATCTAAGACTATTATAATGACTCCCATGATGTGGCAAGAGAAGAACTGGTGTGTAAAGAGAGTTCTGGTTTCAGATAAATTATTTTTGAAATAATTAATTGTAGACATAAGTGTGTGCATGAGTAAGAATTGCTACAAAGATTAGTGTGGGGATATTTTGTCTAAATTTAATTCCAAATTCATTGATATTAGACCTTAACGTAGTAACCAGCAAAGAAAATATGGCAGCAGCTTTGTCATTGCAGAAATTTAACTTCAACTTCAGTCATTTCATGCAATGTGAGTTATGCTACATGTACTCATTTGATAACATTGATAAATTGTGGATATTTAAAGCAGATGGAAGGAAGGTGTGTGCGAAGTGTGAGCTGAATGAGGATTTGATGAGTGCTAATATGTTGATGACAGAAAGTGTTAGCAGTGAGAATGCTGTGAGGAGAATGAGTGCTCGTCAGAAAGAGAAGGAAGAATGGTGTGAAAGAACAGCAAAAAATTGTTAAAAAATTATTGAAAAAGAAAATGACATGAAAGTGACATGAAAACCTTAATGGATGGTAAAAGGGACAAAAGTAATGCGAATGTGGCAGAAGGCAATAAAATTGAGAGAATGAGTGAAACTGGAAATAGTTTGATGCAAGGTTCGAAAGCTAGAAAAATCTGAAAAATGGATGACAGCGAAAGTTTGACGCAAGGTTCAAAAGCTGGAAGATTCGAAAGAATGAATGACAGCAAAAGGATACAAGGTTAGATAGGTTGGATACAAGGATTGAAAGTACAAAAACTCAAAAGGATGAATGAGAGTGAAAGTGTGAAGCAGGGTTCGATACTTCGAAAGAATGAATGACAGAACATTTGATGCAAGACTCGAAAGTTGAGTTGGTTAGGATGAGGCAAGAAATGAAATGGATGCAGAATGAAGTTAAGAAAATTTGGGAAATGTATGGGAGAGTGAAAATGATTAAAACAAATCATGATGGTATAAAAGAGGTAACAAAAGATCCACGAGTGGTGTTGTATGGTGACTCAGTTATTAAAGGTGTGTTGGATGAGAGGATGCACAAGGTATGTTTTCCTGGTGGTAGAATGGGTAGAGTGATTGAGGCACTGGATATGAGAAGGAAGCGAGCAAAAGAGTTGGTAGTTTTAATAAGTATGAATGACTTGACTGAGAACAAAGAGCATGTCAGATTGGATATTAGGAGGTGGCTTAGATGGATAAAAGAGAATAGCATGATAGGAAAGGTAGTAAGCATGTTGCCTGAGAATGACAGTGATGAGATGAGGCAGAAAGCAAGGATTATGAATGATATGTTAGCTGAAATGTGTAAGGAGAAAGGAGTGCAGTTTACTAATGTGTGGAATGAGTTTGGAGGACGAAGTGAATTATATAAGAGTGATGGACTGCATCTGAGTAGGTTTGGTGTAAGTTGCTTGCAGAGACTGCTGCTGGAAGGTAGTAGATTAGTGTACAGAGAATGAAGCTGATCAAGTGGGAAGCGATGTGAAAGAGCAGGAGAGTAAAACAGGAGAGATTGAAAAGGTGGTTATGAATGAGGAAGTGAAGTGGCATGAGTATAGAGAATGGGTGTGCAAGATGGACAGGGAAATGGGGAGGCTCACGGTAGACAGGGGAACACAGCGTGAGAAAGGTGGATACCCCCAAGAGGCTGCGAATACATGTGTAGACAGTAAAGGAATGGGATGACCTGGGATCAAGAGGAAACGGTTTTACTTGAAGAGGGTGCTAAAATGAATAAGCAGAATGGGAAATGGCTCCAGTTGAGCATGGAGAAATCACATCGAATGAGTGGATCAGTATTTTCCGGTGTATAAGACGCACTTTTTAACCTTAAAAATTCATCTTAAAAATGGGGTGCATCTTATATAATGAAGGTAAAGATTGTTTCCTCTTTTCAAAGTCATATGCACTCCCTTTTATGTTCCAAGATCTTTGTAGGCGGTTAATGGATGGTGCAATCAAATTGATGTGTGACCTTCACGTCACTTCTAGCACGTCATTGGCTAAGAACGAGGAGTCCCTATTCAAGTTTCATAATATCTTATCCGAGTAATCAGTTACCAATGTTTATCAGAATCATACTTTAAAGTTTAGGTTTTTTCCAGAAAATTGTATTAAATTTCTTGGGTGTGTCTTATACATAGGAGCATCTTATACACCGGAAAATACGGTAGTTGTAGATCCAGGAATGAGCTGTTGTGTTTGTATACAAATGCTAGAAGTGTAAGAAACAAGGCAGATGAAATGGTTGCATTAATTCAGTCTGTTCACTCAATAATTGTTGGAATAAGTGATACATGGTTAGATGAGGACAACATCCTGACAGGAATAGAGATGGAAGGGTATGATGCGTTTCATGAGGATAGAAAGGGTAGAAATGGAGGGGGAGTGCTATTGAGGATAGACAAAGAGGAGTTATATCCATACAAAGTAGAGAAGCAAGAGGGAAATGGTGCCAGTGGTTTTGAGGCAGTATGGTGTGAGATAGAGGTGAATAGAATCAAATACTTGGTGGGATGTTGTTATAGACCTGGTAATGTGGATGATAGTGACTATGAAATGTATAATCAAATTAGCCATGCAAATAAGAAAAAGGTGATCATTAGGGGTGATTTTAATTATGGCAATATAGACTGCAATGATGAGATAGCAACTGAAAGTAAAGAAAATGAGTTTTTTGAGTTTTCGAAGGATAACTACCTCAGACAGTATGTAACAGAGGGCACACGAGGATTGGGGGTCTTGGATTTGATCATCTCATCAGAGGATGTAATTATAAATGAGATGTCCAATCACCTACCAATTGGTGAGAGCGATCATGAAGTGATTACCTGGATAGTTGCCAGTAGTGCGAGGACCTCTGTGAAAA
Source organism: Typopeltis vanoorti (assembly GCF_054136105.1). Classification (NCBI taxonomy): domain Eukaryota; kingdom Metazoa; phylum Arthropoda; class Arachnida; order Uropygi; family Thelyphonidae; genus Typopeltis; species Typopeltis vanoorti. The sequence continues at coordinate 2,112,465 of NC_143555.1, read as the reverse complement.
AAAGGGTATACGTGGAACTACGAGGGGGGGGGTGTTTATGAAGAGCTCAGGAGATAGCGTTAGCTGGAAAAGAGATCAATGCAGCTTTGGGGATTTTAAAGAACTATCTAATAGAAATAATGTCTAAATGTATTCCAAGGGTCAGAAGGTTAAATAGGATAGTTGTGAAATGGATGAATAAAGATATTAAGCATGCAATACACAGAAAAAGGACATTATGGAGGCAGCATAAGAGAAGTGGTAATAACCAATTCCATCAGGATTACAAAGAGCAGGCAAGGTGGGTGACTTGGTTGGTAATGGTAGCAAAAGTGAGGTAATAAATAAATAAATTACATGTGATGATACAGCGTTCCCCCTTTATACAGGAGTTCATGATACCATCTGGTCCCCCCCCCCGCCCAAATTTTATCTTGGCTCCGGAACTGGCATAGGCTGATGAATCAGACCTATGGCTGGGTCAGTATTCCTGACTGTAATCCATGTATGTCTTCAGACCGGTTTGCCTGCTTGCAGAATGAAAAACACCAGATAAACTGGCAGAAAAAAACCCTGCTGTCCATGCCCAAAACAGGCTAACTTGAATATGGCTGAGGAAGATCCTTGAGCTCCTCACATCATTGATGGGAATCGAACCTAGGACATTCTTTCCCCAGGCATATGGTTGCAAAGTGCAAAGCCACTAGGCTAACCGTGCGGACAAAAAGTGAGGTATGAACAGCAGTTAGCTAATGAAGCCAAAAGAATGCTAAGGAGTTCTTTCGATATGTAGCGAACAAAAAAAAATAATGATTATGAAAGAAGGATGATAATGATTGGAGAAAATTGTACAAAGACAGCTGTCGTTCGATATACTGGACATACTTAATGAGCAGTTCAAAGATCATTCAATCTTGTGAATATGACTTCATAGAGAGATTGGGAGCAGTTGATGATGTGGAAGAGAGACTGTAAGTGAGCAAGATGTGTATGGGGGAGTTGAGCAAACTAGATGTTAATAAGGCTGTGGGATTTGATAACATATCACCATGTATTCTAAAGGAATGTAACAGGAAGTTGACACCTGCCTTGACATATTTTTTAAATACAACCTTGCACTGGGTCAAGTTCCAAAGGAGTGAAAGATGGGCAGGATTTGTGCTGCTTCAAAAGGGATGGATAGAACTCAAGCATCAAATTATAGGCCTATCTGTGTGTCAGTTGTAGTTAGTTGTTGGAGAAGCTTGTGAGAACTAGGATCCAGAACTAGGTTGACAACAATGGTATTATCTTTCATGGACAGCATGGATTTGCTAAAGGGAAGTCATGTTTTAGTAATCTACTTACTTATTATAAGGTGACTGCTTCCTTGGACAGAGGAGGGATATACAGTAATATACTTAGATTTTGCAAAGGCTTTTGATAGATTATAGCATGATAAGTTGATAATCAAACTAGAGCGGTTGGATTGGAGACTGTCTATCTGATAGGTATCAGCAAGTTGTGTATGGAGGAGCAATATCCAGGAAAAGAAAATTCACTAGTGTGTGCCTCGGGGGTCTGTTTTAGAACTACTACTGTTTAACTTGTATATTAATGATAGTGGTGAAGATTTGGATAGGGATATTCAGTTGTTTGCAAATGATGCAAAGTTGGGATGAACAATGAAGTGTAGGGAAGATGTTGTGGTCTTACAAGAAGACTTGAATAAATTGAGTGATTGGGCACGGAAATGGAGATGCGAGTTCAATGTTGCAAAATGTAAGGTTTTAAAATTTGGAAAACAAAGATGGGATGCAGAATTTATGCTTGATGAAGATATATTGTTGGAGGTGGAAGAAATAAGAGATCTGGGGGTGATAGTGGATAGGGATCTGAAATTTAAGGGACACATAGCCAAAATTGTGAAGACAATACAAAGGCTTCTGGGAATGATGCAGAGGACACTGACGTGTAGAAGTAGGGAGATTCTTGTTCCATTGTATAAGGCTTTGATTAGCCACACATGGACTAATCAAAATGGACATTCAGTTTTATTTCCCTTTTTATATATGGGTACTATGAGAGATCTACTCCAATCATTGGGAATTCGTCCCTCTGTCCAGGCTTTCTGAACTATGCAGTGCAGCCACTGTAAGACTCTTATACCACCATACTTCAGCATTTCTGGTCGAATATCATCTACTCCTGCTGCCTTTCACCATTTCAAGCCTTTGATGGCTTTTTCTATTTCAGGAATGGATATATATTCCTGACTGCATGCCTGGTCAGTGTTTTTTACCACTGTGTTGTCATCACTGCTTGTTTCATTTAGCAGTTTTTCAAAGTAATTACTCCATACTTCAAGGATATCTTTTTCTCCTTTTTTCATGTCATCTTTATCATCTCTAACTCCTTTTACAGCACTCTTTCCTCCATTCCTAAGCTTCTTCAACAACCTCTAGAATATTTTGCCACCTTCTTGATATTTATTTTCTATATTCTTGCCAAAGTCCTCCCATAACTTTTGTTTAGCTAGTTTTACACAGTGTTTAGCATTCTTGCATTTGTCTCTGTATTCTCTAAGAGCACAAGCTGACTTATTTGACAGGAACTTTTGATATGCTTTCTTCTTTTCCTTCACTGCCTCTTTAACTTGCTGTGTCCACCAGGGAGTTCTGATTTTTTTTTATCCTTGCAGACAACCTCACCGCATGCCTCTCTGGCAGAATCAATCAATGTTTTCTTCAGAGTTTACCACTGAATCTCTAAGGTTTCATTCCTGTTCTCAAACTCTTTCATTTTTTCTTCAATAATCTTTGTGTATTTTAGTCTACAGTTCACATCTGAGAGCTGCTCAACTTTTATTCGCTTTAAAACTTTCTTACATGTTATTCTTTTCAATATGAAATCCAATTTTATCCTACTCAAGACTAAATAGTGATCACTTCCAATTTCAAATCCTCTGTACACTCTGGTGTCCTGCACCAGGGAGAAAACATCACTATCAACAATAACATAGTCAATGAGACTTTTCTTATTCCTTGCCTCTTCTCTCCATGTGAATTTGTGCACATTTTTATGTTGGAACATGGTGTTAGTAATAACCAGTCCATGTCCTGGCAGAAATCCAACAGATATTTACCATTATTATTAGCTTTGCTCTTTTCTCCAAATTTTCCCAAAATATTTTTGTATGTCTCACAATCATTTCCTACTCTGCTATTTAGATCCCCAACAAGGACCAACTTTTCCTTTTTCATTGTGTCAGTTGCTTTTTCTAAAGCCTCAAAAAATTCCTCCACTTCTACCTTAGTAGAACCTTCTGTGGGACCATAGGCACAAATAAGTCTCATTGTCCGGTTCCCCATTCTCATATTTGTCCACATTACTCTACTTGAGACTGACTGCCATTCAAGAAGATTAGCCTAATATTTTGTGTTGAATACTATGGCTACTCCTTCTTTTCCTTGATTGTCATTGCCTGAATATAACATTTTGTATTTATTGCGCAGAAAGATCTCACCAGTTTTTGTCTTTTTTGTTTCAGTCACCCCTATTATGTCGATCTGTTACTTATCTAATTCCTCAGCTAGCTCCATTTCTTTGCCATTCAGGCTTCTTATGTTGATAGTACCGATCTTTAACTCTGGTGATGTTGAGTTAGGGTTTGTTTTCAGATTTGTTCCAGTAGCTGACTTTTCGCGGTTTGCCCTGGTTCCCGGGCGAAAACAACGGGGCCTTGTTTAACCGGGCGACGCCCCAGCCGGCATGAAATTTTGTCATGTTGTACCATCATTTTTTATTTTTAATTTAATTAACCAATAAGCATACAATTTGTGTCGGCTAAATCCCAAATTGCCAGCCCATCCTTGTTCGTTCAGTATCCAAGTAGATACCCAACACGGTGCACCACGAGAAGGTGAGGATTGGACATTAGGTCAGAAGCCCTGGTCTGTTCTTCGCATTCCTTTAAAGGCTATGTGGAGGTCTCCTCTCAGTTATACAGCTTTGACCCTTAAGCACCCCCTTTGCAAATTGTAAGGTTTTAAAATTTGGAAAACAAAGATGGGATGCAGAATTTGTGCTTGGTGAGGATATATTGTTGGAGGTTGAGGAAATAAGAGATCTAGGCGTGATAGTGAATAAGGATCTGAAATTTAGGGGACACATTGCCAAAATTGTGAACACAACACAAAGCTTTCTGGGAATGATGCAGAGGACACTGACTTGTTGAAGTAGGGAGATTCTTGTTCCATTGTATAAGACTTTGATTGGGCCACACATGGACTGCTGTACCAAGATTTGGTCACCTGGTTTTCAAAAGGATGAAGAGTGGAAAGGGTCCAGAGGCAACTGACTAAGGTAGTTTCTGACATCTGGAATGTTGAATATGAGGAAAGATTGAAAAGATGCATTTTACAGTCTGGTGGATGGGAGGAAGAGGTGATATAGGGGAGAGGGGGAATCCAACCATTGTAGGTTACTCTGTCTTGCAGAACCATAGACTTGATACCCATAATCCAGCTTTGAATGTATAATTGCATGATAAAGATGGAACAATAAAGCTCGATCAGCCCCAACTCAGTAGAGGACAGAGTGCGAAATAGGTTCAATGCCCTCTTGCACTTTTCTTTTAGTTGACGAATGTGTGCTAGAAATATAAGTTTTCTGTCAAAGATGAGTCCCAAGAACTTGGCTTCTGTAGCTACTGGAATAACAGTGTGTTCCATTCTTAATTCAGGATCTGGGTGAAGAGTGCATTTTCAAAAGAAGTGTACACACACACACACACACACACACACACACACACACACACACTGTTTTTCTGTTGAAAAACCTAAACCCATTACTAAGAGCCCACAGAGAAACATGATCAATTGCTTGCTGAAGTTGTCTTTCAATTATCCTCATGTTACAGGAGTTGCAGTAAATTGAAGTCATCAACATAAAGAGCATTGTCTATAGTGGGAGGAAGCTGTTCAGTGATTGAGTTAATTTTAATAGCAAAAAAGTGTCACACTTAAGACAGAGACTTGGGGAACACCTTGTTCTTGATGAGATAGCATATTTCCCACTCTGACTTGGAAAATTCGGCTGGACAGAAAGTTGTTAATAAATACAGGAAGGTGTCCTTTGAGACCCAGGTTATAGAGGTATTGTAATATGCCATATCTCCAGGCTGTGTCATAAGCATTTTTCATGTCAAAGAAAACAGAAACAAGGTGTTCTTGCTTCAGAAATGCATCTTTTATACAAGTTTCTAAATGAACCAAATGGTCTAAAGTTGAATGATGTCTATGGAACCCACATTGTGTATCGGATAGAAGACTGTTGTTTTCTAAATATCAGAGAAGTCTGGTATTAACCAATTTTCTCTAGTATCTTACAAAAACATCTGGTCAGAGCAATGGGTCAATAATTATTTATTTGTGTTAGATCTTTTTCTGGTTTTGGGATAGCAATGATAATTGACTTATGCCAAGAATTTGGAAACTCTTCCTCTGCAAGTATTTATTGTATAATAAGAGAAGGAGATCCATAAAAGATGATGGTAGATGTTTTATCATCTCATAATGGATGTCATCAGGACCTACTGCACTAGGGTGAGATAGTAGGAGAGCTCTTTTTAGTTCCTTCTTAACAAATGACTGATTGTATGGCTCAAGAACATTGGTAGAAAACATTTAGCCTTTGTTTCTCTTGCTGTTCTTTCAGAATTAAAAATTCAGGAGGATATGAAGCTATTGATGAGATTCTAGCAAAATTTTCTCCCAGAGTGCCTGCAGTGGCTTTGGAATCAGCAATAACACTTCCATTATGGTCTAAGGTTGACAAACAATGTGTTTTATATATGCATTAATTTTCTAGATTTTATCCCATATGATTTTTGGACTAGCCATTTCATTAATTGATGTAGTAAATTGGATCCATGATTTTTTGACTCTGACACCTCACATAGTATGCTTTGGCTTGAGCACGCTTGAAAGCTATAATGTTTGATGTGATGGGATATCTACGAAATATACCTAATGCTCTGTTTTGATCTTTTTTTGGCAGTCTGACATTCTGGGTTCCACTAAGGTTTTGGATAGAGTGGAAAGCGAGATGATGTTTTTGAAACGGAGGCTGTTGCTGCCTGGACAATGCACTCTGTTATATACTTTACCTCTTCATTGACATGTGTTTGACTGATGTTATCAGTATTAAATTTTGCAAGATGAGAAAAAGTGTTCCAAGTCAGCCTGGCCCATTTTCCATATAGGCATCCACGTGGGTGAACATGGTTCCTGTGAAGACACTGTGCAAAGAACAGGAAAGTGATCACTTCCATATATCTTCTCTTCAACGTCCCATGTGAGCAGTGGAAGAATGGAAGGGAAGCAGATTGTAAGATCAATTGAAGAGTATGAATGGGGAGGCATATGAAAGAAAGTATTGAGTTTATTATTTAAAAGGGAGAGGTTATTATCAAGAATTTTCTCAATGATTCGACCTCGTCTATTAGTGTTGGCACTACCCCACAGAATATTGTGACCATTAAAGTCACCCATCAAAAGGATGGGTTCAGGCAGTTGCGAGATAAGGTTATCAAGATCAATTTCATTCAACTCAGCACTCGGTGGTAAATAAATTGAACATACTGTAATAAGAAATCCCATGGAGAAGCGAATCGCTACTGCTTCCAGAGCAGTATTAAGTTGGACCTGATGAAAAGGAATATGACTGCCCACTAGGATAGCTACTCCTCCATGAGCAAGACCAACTCCTGTCCTGTCCTTGATTACAACAGTGAAATTCCTAAAGTTAGGGTCCTCATTGGGTCTTAAGTACATTTTCTGTAGACAGAAACAGAAAGGTTTGTGTTTCTGCAACAAAATCTTGATATCATCGATATTCTGGCAAAATCCATGACAGTTCCATTGTAAAAATAGATTTGACTGGTTTTTGGGAGATTGAGGGCTTACCTTTGTCATATTCATATTTATCAATTGTTTTGGTAAAGTATGGATGGCCAGTGTCCATCTCTTCCTCTGGTAGAGCATTCAATACGTCTGATGTGTTAGGGTCAGTTGGTAAGTTTTGTTTACTTTCAGTGGGTACCAAAGTGTCCATTTTTTCTGTGGGAGTATCTGGTGGTTTATCTTTAAGTGATATCTTTGCCATAATGGAGTAATGCCCTAGGTCATGTGATTGATGCGCTCAACAGAGAAGTACTTGTGATCATAAGGTGCAGGTGTGGTGGAACATACGAGTTTGAGTTGCTGTTAGCACTTTCTTAATTCTTACTTTCTCAGCATAAGAGGATCTCAGAGCAGATGTGATAGTGGCTAGCTTTCTTTTTTTCATCCTAATATGTTTTGCTCTGTTTTCATTCTTTGTATTTCTTTTTCATCTTTCCATTTCTGACATGCATGAGAGTAAGCTAGATGATCTCCCTGACAGTTGACACATTTAGCTTTTTCTGCAGAGCAAGATTTGTTATCATGCTCTTTATTATCATATCGGACACAGGTAGCAGAACGACAGGCAGTTTGAGAATGTCCATATCTCTGACATTTAAAGCATCTCAGTGGGTTAGGGATGTACATTCTGACAGGGCAGCTGAGATACCTTGCTTTTACAGATGCTGGTGGCTTAGGCGTATCGAAAGTAAGGATGATGTTTTTGGTTGGAACCAGGCAACCATCCCTAAGTATCAGGATGTGCCTCACACCCATCACTCCTTGATCTTTAAGTTCTGAACTATCTCCTCATCAAGAACATCAAGGAGATCCCATTCTGATATTACTCCTTTACAGGAGTTGAGTGTTTTATGAGGTGTTACTGTAATTTCTATTTCACCCAATGTTGTTGCTCTCAGTAGTTTCTCGGAATGTTGCTGACACAACGTTTCCACAAGGACATCACCAGAATGCAATTTCTTAACAGTTTTGGGAGGTTCGGCCAGTCCTTGTAAATCCTTCTGAATAAAGAAGGGTGACATTTTCCCTATTGTTTTTTCACCTGTAGCATGAATGATTAAAAATGTTGGTACATTTATATTAGTATCATATATCTTTTATTTCTTACTTCTGTTTACATATGCTGTATCTATGGCATCAGTACTTCATTTCGAGTATGTTGGGCCCCTGAAAAATTTGAGGATGAAGGATTCATGCTCAAGGAGTTTTTGGTTCAGTGCCAGAGCTCCCCCACCCACCATGGAGCCACACATGAATGCCCACTGCATGGCAAGCAATGACTGCACTCAGGAGTGGAACACCAGGGCACCCCAGATGCTATACGGGTACTACAGCAAGCCTAGGATCCCGTCCCCGGACTATGGGATGAGAGACCTACTGCAACACCGTTGATCCATGCAAGCAAGCCCACTAGCCGATTGATCCTGGCTAGGCCATCCAGGACTGCCCGTCTTGCCGAAGCAGGGGCCAAAGTAATGCAAGACTACTAGGATCCCTTTTTCCAGATATCTACTGGTCACATCGCATGGCAAACACGGCGGCAGGACACTGGATCTCAGTGATGGTGGTCTGAAAAAAAAGAATAGTGAAAAAGACTCAGGAGAAGCAGAGCAAAGAATACGGGAAGAAAAGCAAAGAAAAAGAGGAAGAATGAAAAGGGGCCAGTACCATCACTGGCAGGTCCCCCTCCACTATGAACAGGTGCCCCACATGGATTTGTGATTTGTATAAGATTAACAACTGTTCAGAGGTGAAGTAGCATATTGAGCTAAAGAGAAATCCTAGTTTCTTAGAAGCTGAGGATGCAGGCTGTGGTGTGTTTATGACAGGAGAGCCTTGATGTCAGAGTAAGTCCAAGAAGAGAAACCTTTCTTGTCCAGAAATTTGGGTGTTGTCAAAAATAATACTGGGAGAAAATGGTTTTCTTTTTTGTGAGAGATAAAACAGAACTGGGTTTGACTAGCCTTGAAATTGACAGGGTTACCTGAACCCCATTGTAGGATGGCTTGGAAATCAGAACTGAGGGCAGTGGTTGTTGATGTTCAGTAGATTGATCCAAGTTGTGTAGAGTAAGATTTATCAAACGAAAGGGAGGAGTGCAATGTGCTGTCATGTTCAAAACTGTATTTGGTTGGAGGTCAACTGAAGTAGGTCATTGACATATAGCAAAAAGAAGAAGGGTGGTGAGAGAACAGAATTTTGTGGAACCCCTGACATTAGCTGAATGGTGAGAGGATAAGGAACCAATCACCATCACACATAGTACATCCAGACAGATAGCTGGCAATACAAGTACAGAAATCCTGAGACGGACTGAACAATGGAAGTTTGATTAGCAAGCCTTTGTGCCAGACCAGGTCAAAAGTTTTGGAAATATCAAGTGCAACCACTTAAGATTTACTAGATTTCTCCATGGCATTTGTCCAGAGATGGGTGACATATATGAGCAGATCAGTTGATCAGCAGTGATGGAATCCAAACTGGTGGTCATTGATTAGATAGGTGCTTTCAAGATAATGCAGGAATTGAGTTAGGAATTGGTTTTCTTCATCACTGCAGAGAGGACCGAGGTGAGTGGGATAGGGCAACAGTTAGATGGCAGTGATTTGTCATCCTTAGAAATTTGTTGAATATAGGCCAATTTCCTGACTTTGGGATAGAATACCAGTGGAGTAAGAGAGTATGTACATGTCAGTTATGTGTGCATTGGAAGCAAAGTGTGAAACCAAGAGATTGGCTTTTTCTGAGGGCAATGATGCAATAGTTGATCATTGCCCACAGGTATGATAAGAGTGAGAACAGTGTCGGGACGATGTTCAGAAGTTTAAAAGCAATTGCTTTGGTGAGAGAGAGAGAGAGAGCAAAAGGCTCAGCTGCCATCTGGACAGGCTGCTAGTTTCCTGCTTTTTCAAACTCATTTTGAGTATATGCACTAAAGGAGGTTGAAGTTCTTGATGTGAGCCAGTTATGGTATGTTTGGGTTTAGTTAGGGAACAGTAGTTTAGAGTAGTATGGGGAATGTATATTTCCATGATAGTGAGGATTACTTTTGTGATATGTTTGGTGCATATGTTTGGATTGGAAGACTGGAAACAATAGCCTAACAAATGGAATGAGGCAGAGACGTCCTGGAGTCTGTCACAGTTTCAATATCCAACAAAGACCACCTTTACCACTTTTCTTGTGAGCTGCCTGCCCTTATTACTTGAACAATTACTCCATTTCTTTCTTAGAAGTACCTTCTGTGGGATGAGAGGCACAAATAAGTTTTGCTGTCCATTTCCTCATTCTGAAGTTTTGTATTAAATGCTATCACTGCTCCTTCTGTTCTTTTATTGTTATTGCCCAAAAATAAATGTGCTATAATTATTACTTAGTAAGTTCTCATCTGTTTTAGTCTACTTTGTCTCAGTGACCCTAATTATGTACACATGATACTTTTACAGTTCTGGAAGTTCAATTTTTTGTTCCAGCAATACTCTTTATGTTGATAGTTTCTATCTTCAGTTTTTGTAATGTTGGGTTTGTTGTTGTTTTTTGTGAATTGCAGTTTATGTAGTGTAGCCACCATAAAACATATATCCCTCTATGTTTCAGCATCCCATCCCATTCATGTGTCATCTCCTATCCAGGAGGTTGTCTATCATGATGTGACTCATGGCTGACTATGAGTGCAATGACTCATGGTGAGTACCCTATCTCATCCACATATTGTTGTAAGTATTCATGGCAGTAAATCCAGTTTGTATATGTGTGTGTGTGTGTGTGTGGTCAGAGGGCCAGTTTACCTGTTCTGAAGGATGAAAAACCTGATTTTTCAGGTGAAAAAGCCCTCTGTCTTCATATGAAACCAGCTAACTCACCTTTAATTGAAAGAGATCAGATAAAAGTTCCTTTTTCAAGTGAGATACAATGGGTCTATATTTCATCACATCTGGTTCAATATCATCTACTTCGGCTGCCTCTCTACATTTCAGGTTTTTGATGGCATTTTCTATCTCTAGTATTGATATCTACTTCTGATTGCATTTATTATTTTTATTATTAGGATCTGCCCTCCATGAAGTCAGACACATCATGGGATATACATACTATTGCACACAATGTTCATTCAACTGTGCCTAAAATTGATTAATTGTGTCTACATTCACAACTCACTCAGGCAATGCATTCCACTCACCAACCACTCTCCACACAAAGAATCTTCTCCTCACTCCTCTGCTAATATCCTCCTTATACAAATTCCAGGGATGGCCTCTTGTTCTATCCCCTCTCTCTCATTCTATGAAAAATCTTTTCTATGTCAACCTGATAACAACCCCTGACTAACTCATAAAACTCAATCATATTCCCCCCCCCTACTGCAATTAATGATACTTTGCAATTTACATTCTCTCAATGTGTCCTCACACTCCAGATTTCAAAGATCACTGACCACCTTTGTAAATCTTCTCTATACCCTTTCTAACATATCCTTGTCACCATGAAAACCTGGTGACCAAATCTGTGCACAATAATCCATATGAAGTTTGATTAAGACCTTACAAAGTGGTATCATAACCTCTTTATTTCTGCATGTCAGGTTCCTCTGAATCATTGCTAATATCTAATGTGATGTCTTCACAACTTGTGCAATGTGGCCACTAAATTTCAGGTCCTTTTCCACCAAGACCACCAGATCTCTCATCTCCTCTATCCCCGTGAAAGTTTCCCCCAACAAATATCCCATTGCACCACATCATTGCTAACCAAATTTCAAAACCTTACATTTTGCAACACTGAACTGACAGTTTCACTTACCTGTCCATTCATGCAATCTATTCAAGTCCTCCTGTAAAGCAATCTGCTTGACTCTACATTGTTCTCCCCTATTTTGCTAACAGCTGCATATCACCCACTTAAACCCATGCCAATATCATTAATATACAAAGTGAACAACAATGGGCCCAAACTGTGTTGCCCTGCAGCATACCAATAGTGAGTGACCTTTCTCTTTAAGGATACTGCATCCCGCCATATACAACTTTCTGATATCTATCTGACAGCCAGTCACTTACAATCTAAGACATCAATCTTAGATTTTATCCAAAGTTTCAAAGGAGTGGAAATGACATATGGCATTGGAATATGGCAAAATTGTCCCACTTCATAAAGGGATTATAAAACTAAGGCTTTGAATTATAGGCCAATCAGCTTGACTGGAGTTATGGTCAAGTTGTCAGAGAAGCTAGCGGGAACTAGGATTCAGAACTAGGTGGAGAGTAGTAGAATTCTCTTTAATGGACAGCATGGGCTTGCTAAAGGAAGATAGTGTTTAGTAATCTGCTTACTTATTATAACTAGGTTATGAATACATGGGTCAAGAGGAGAATGCATATACAGTAGTATATTTAGATTTGGCCAAGGTTTTCAACAGATTACCACATAACAAACTAGTAGTTAAATTGGAACAGATGGGATTAGATATTATATTAGTGCACTGGATTGGAAATTGGCTGTCTGATAGGTATCAACAGTTTGTGGGGGGGGGGGGGGGATGATATCCCAGAAGAGGAGAGTCAATGGTGTGTTCCAGAGATCTGTTTTGGGCCATTGTGTTTAATTTGTATATAAATGATATTGGAAAGGGCTTAAATGATGATATGCATTTGTTTGCAGATGATGCAAAGTTGGGGAGGGGGAATTATGAGAAGTAGAGCAGATGTTGTAGCTTTACAAGAGGATCTAAGTAGACTGAATGGGTTAGTGTGTGAGGGATATCAGTTTAATGTTACAAAGTGCAAGGTTTTAAAATTTGAGAAGCAAAGTTGGGATGCAGAGTAGAAGATTAGAGGACTGGTGGGAATGTTTTGGAGGAGGTAGAAGAGATCAAAGATTTGGGGATTGTGGTGGATAAAGACTTGAAATTTTGTGGACATTTTGCTAAGTTATGAGGACAACATAGTGATTATGGAAATGATGCAGAGAACACTGCACCATTCCCATAATCAGAGAACACTCCATCATGTATCAAAGTAAGGATGTTATAATTCTGTTGTACAACACTTTGATCAGGATGCATTTGGATTACATCAGTAATCCAAATGCATCCATGATGGTGTTGCCTGATTTTCAAAAGGATAATTAGTTGCGAGAGGGTTCAGAGATGATTAACTAAGTCAGTTTCTAGTCTCTGGAATGTGGAATATTTTGACAGACAGAGAATGTAAATTACACACCCTGGGATAGAAGGAAGAGGGGAGACATGATCGAGATGTATAAGTTGATCAGGAGTAATTACCAGATTAGCATGGATGAAATTTTTCATAGAACATCTGGAGATAGGGGAAGAATGACAGGCCATCCCTGGAAGCTGTATAAGATAGGTGCGGGCAAGAGGGATGAGGAATAGATTTTGTGCATAGAGTGGTAAGTGATTGGAATGCATTGCTTGAGAGTATGGTGAGTGCAGGACAGTGAATGTATTTAAGTCAAGGTATGATGAGCTGTGCATATGAGAGAGACATCCCATGATGAGTTTCTTGACTTCATGGAGGTCTTTTTGGTAATAAAAATAATAATAATAAACATAATAAATCTCCAGAAGTTTCATCTGTCTTGTCTAATTTGCAGATTTCATGAATGAAATTTTCTTCATCTTCTAAGAAGCAGGCCAAAGTTGCATTTATTTCTTCTGAGTTAAGAGTTTGATATAATTCTCTTTTTCATTCTCAATGTCTTGATCAATAAATAAATGTTCATTAAATAAATAATTCATAATATCCTTTTCATGAATTTTATACAGGATCATGTTCAAAGTACACGTCCTTTTTTTACCCTTCCCATTATGCAAAGCATTATACACTACCATAAAGATGTGTGCTATGCATTATGGGATACTAAACCAATTAATGTGAAGTCCTTTGCTTCTATAAATAAGTAGCCCAGTCATGAAGAAACTTCCCATGCAGACTTGGTTTGCTTACACTTGGATAAAGGAATCGACAATATAATTTCTTGGCATTTTAAATTTAATTTATAACCAAGTGAAAAAAACTTTCTGTAATTCTCATGAATATTCTTCACCACTATCTCATTTAACAATCTTTCAAAGCAATCCAGATATCTAGAATATTTTTTTTTAAATCATTTATTCTACCATAATATGTTTTCTTCATTTCTAAGCTTTTTTTTCACTAGCCTCCAGAACATGTCACCATCTTCATGATATTTATCTTTTATATTTTTACAAAAGTTTTTCCATGAGTGACTTTAATCCTGGTGTTTAGGCTTATATGTTAATTCTCATGCATCATGTTGTTTCAGGAAATTGACAATGTTGACTAGATGAGAACTAAAAAAATTTTAATTATTACTTCCTATATTTTGCCAAAGTTAAACTCGCATCTTCAGGGATTAATGAATTGGTATCGAACAATTTTTTTTGGCCAATGGCTACAAACTCCCACCATATGAAAAGAATTCTAAGGATACATACCTAAATTCCATTCCCTTCCAAATATAAATTACAACAAATACCTCACTCTTATATTCGTAACATCTCAAAAAAGTTGACTGCGATCTTAAAAAAAGCACAATTTTGTAACCACTTATAAACTGCACAGAAAGCCAGCATCCTTTATCCACTTTCCCAAAGACCAATTATAACCACTGGATTTACTGGGACCCCTTCAACTGCAACCATTCATATTATGGCCAAGCAGGCAGGACAGCCAAATCCATATATCAGAACACTAGGATTATATATGTTTCCATCACAATGGAAGCTCAAGATTAGCAGACTGTGCTCTGGATACCTGGCATAAGATCTGTTGGGAAAAAAGCCATCTATCCTCACCAAAGCAAATTTAAATTTGAGAGACTTTTTCTCGAATCTGCTGCAGTTCTTACCAACTATCACCAACCTAAACAAATATAGTTGTATCAAATTGGATGGGAAATACTCGTCTGCAAATATCCAACAGGTGGTGTAATAATAGAACTTTAGTCCAGCCTATATCTCTCCTATTCCATCTTTGTTACAGAAGTGCGCCTGCATGCACATATTACCAATGTATTAATCCTTGAAGATTAATATTTAATTTTGGCACAAAATATAGGAAGTAATCATTAAAAATTTTTAGTTATTATCTAGTCTACATTGTCAATTTCCTAAAAAAAAAAAACATGATGCATGCACAACTGAGTTTAGTTATTTTTTATAAATAACTCGGACTTCTTACAATTTTCTCTTATTCTCTGAATGCAGCTGATGATTTTTTCAGAAACTTTAGGATCTTATTCTTTTTTCTCCACCACATGCTTTCCTAGCTAAATTCAATATTTTCTTCAGATTTCATCAGTGAGATTTTAAGTGATAGTTCTTGTTCTCAAACTATTTTTTCCTCCAATGATATTTCAATCTCAGTTCATATTTGAAAACATGTCAACCTTAATGCTTTTCAAAACTTTTGTACATATTTTTCTTCTCAGTGCCATACTAATTTTTAACTTGCTCAAAATTAAATGGTGATTATGCTTGGAGGACATTTAAAGACAGATGAGAACTGTATGCTAGAGACTGCTTGCATCTGAATCAGGAAGGACAAAGGCATCTGGAAAGATTGTTGTTTTCTGAATGAGTCGGTGTGTCAATGCAGGGAAACTAGAATTCCCAGGGTGGATGGTAGCAGGGATGGCCTCTTGTGGGAATGGGTGCTTGGAGGAAGGGGGCGATGTCAGGAAACATTGAGCTCAGGGGGGAGGGTCGAGAGGAAGCAATGATAGGTATAGAAGCGGTGACATTTTGATGTGCTATACTAATGCCAGGAGTATCCGAAATTATTGGGATCTCTGAGACATGGCTGACGGAGGATGATATAATAACTGGAATTGAAGTGGCAGGTGCAGTATTTTTCGGCAGGATAGGAAAGGAAAACGTGGTTGTGGAGTACTGCTTATGATAAGTGACTTATGTCCTCTTAGAGTAGAGGCTTTGGAAGACAGTGACACAAATGGTTTTGAAAGCATATGGAGTGAGGTAGAAGTGGCCAAGACAGGATATTTATTGGGGTGTTGCTATAAACCAGGGAGCACAGAGGGTGGAGACCAGGAGATGTTTAGGCAGTTGAGCTTGGTAAGTGCAAGAAGAATGATTGTTATGGGAGATTTTAACTACAGCAGTATAAGCTAGGAAGAGGAAAATGCAAGTAGTAAGAAGGGGGACAGAATTTCTGGAAATCTTGAGGGACAAATGTCTTCAGCAGCATGTGATGGAGAGAACAAGAGGTTCAAGAGTTTTGGATTTGGTCATAGCATCAGAAGAGCTGATAAGTGAGATGACATCTCTCCCACCAGTTGGAGAGAGTGACCATGTGGATTTGACTTGGAAAATGAACAGACATGCAGGTGTATCAAAGAAAAGGGAACGTATGTGGAATTATAAGGTGGGTGATTATAGTAGTCTTAGGTATCAACTAGGAACAGTTCCATGGAGGGAAGGATTGGAAGGCCAGGATATCATTAGTGCTTGGGAAATTGTGAAAGAATATTTGTTAGCAGCGATAGTAAGCTGTTTTCCATGGGTGAAGAAGCAGACACAATTTGGTGTAAAGTGGATGAAAAATGATATCAAACAGGAATTGCAGTTGAA
Source organism: Typopeltis vanoorti (assembly GCF_054136105.1). NCBI lineage: Eukaryota > Metazoa > Arthropoda > Arachnida > Uropygi > Thelyphonidae > Typopeltis > Typopeltis vanoorti. The sequence continues at coordinate 2,095,911 of NC_143555.1, read as the reverse complement.
AAAGAGATTATGGAAGATATACAAGGAGAGGGGTGGAGGACAGATACATGAAGAATATAAGACGCAGGCCAGGAGAGTGACCAGAATGGTGAGGAAGGCAAAACTGGAATATGAGAAGAGATTGGCACTAAGATCCACAGGAAATCCTAGGGAATTTTTTTAACTATGTGGCCAGTAGGCAGAGAAACGATTTTGAAAGAATGACACTGCGGGATAAAAATGGGAATAGAGTGACTGATGCAAAGGACATAGTGGAGCTGTTCAATGAGCACTTTATTGGAGTATTTCAATCAGGAGGAGTTTTTAATACTAGAGGGACAGGGCAGGATCAGGGTTTAGAAGTGCAAGAGGAGAGTGTGTTCCAAATAATGAGTACTCTGGATACCAATAAAGCTGTTGGTCTGGATGGTATTTCACCACGGTTTTGAGAGAATGTGCTAAAGAACTGACAGCTCCATTAACCTGGCTTTTCAATAAAAGTTTGGGTGAAGGAAGGGTACGCAGGGAATGGCAGGGAACTGCTATTATGCTGCTGCATAAGGGCGGTAGCAGACTGTAAGTGTCTAATTATAGGCCTATTTGTGTGTTATCAGTAGTTGTTAAGGTCTTGGAGAAATTAGTGAGGGACTAAATACAGTGTTGGGTAGATGAGGGTAATGTTATCTGTGAGAATCAACAGGGATTTGTTAAGGGGCACTCTTGCTTTAGTAATATGATTGTCTTTTATAATAAAGTGACAAGAGCAGTTGATGAGGGAAAGGCATATACTGCCATTTTTTTGGATTTTGCTAAGGCGTTTGACAGGCTGCCACATGTATAAGCTGATATTTAAGTTGCAGCACATGGGTTTAAATGTCTGGTTAGTCAAATGGATTTATGATTGGCTGACTGATAGGTATCAGAGAGTTGTGTATAATGAAGCAATATCAAGGAAGCAGAAGGTTACAAGTGGGGTTCCACAGGGCTCGGTACTGGGACCTGTATTGTTCAATCTTTATATCAATGATATTGTCAATGAATTGCAAGGGGACATTCAGTTGTTTGCAGATGATGTGAAGTTGGGAAGGGTTATCAGTAATAGTGCAGATGTGGCAGCCCTGCAAGAGGATTTGAATAAACTAGACAGATGGGCAAATAAATGGGGTTGTCAGATCAATGCAGCAAAATGTAAAGTCTTGAGGTTTGGGATCCAATGATGGGAGGATGCATACTGAATTGGAGCAGCTGTACTGGAGGAGGTAGGGGAGACAAGAGATCTGGGGGGGGTGATGATTGATAGAAAACTGAAATTCAGGGAGCATATTGCAAAGGTTGCGAGAGTAACCTTTGCAATATGCTCCCTGAATATCCCTGAATATGCTCCCTCAGAGGATTACTGCAATACTGAGAAGGACGCCGACCTGCAGAGATAAAAGAGTTATCATTCCATTGTATAAGGCCCTGATCAGACCACACTTAGACTATTGTTCTCAGATTTGGTCCCCAGGATTTGAAGGGGATAAATTGACTGCAGAAAGGGTACAGAGGCAGATAACAAAGATGGTTTCAGGATGGTACAATGTGAGTTATGAGGATCGAATGAGGGAATGTGGACTGCAGAGATTGATGAATAGAAGAAGGAGAGGTGATATGATCGAGACTTAAACTGTTGAGAGGTAGTTACTGGATAGACATTGGAGAGTTCTTTCACTTGGTGGAACGGCGGGAAGGAGCGATGACAAGGGACCATTCCTGGAAGTTACAAAAGGAGGCTGTGTGCAAGAGGGTGAGGAGTGGTTTCTTTGCATGGAGGGTGAATGAACCTTGGAATGCATTGCCTGAGAGAGTGGTTGGAGTGGGGATGGTTAATGGGCTCAAGGAGTGGTATGATAGACTTTGTATTTCCTAAAAACGACCTCCCACGACAAGTCTTTTGACTCCATGGAGGTCTGGATAATAATAATAATAATAATAATATTCTTCTATCTTGAGTGGGTGTAAAAGATACCGACTCTGTTAGTGTGGACAGGGATTAGACTGTGTGTGTGTTCTCTCCATGCAGATTTACGTGCATCTTTATGTTGGAACATGAAGGCGGTAATGACTAGCCCATTTCCTAAATGGAAATCCACCAGGAAACCATTTAATTACCATTATTAGCTTTTCAATTTCTTCAAATTTTCTCAAAACATTTCTGTATGCTTGGTATTAATTTCCTCCTCTACTTTTTTAGCTCAACTCTAAGGACCAACTTTTGTTTATGATCGCTGCCTTCTCTAATGACTCAATGCATTGCTATTCCCTTTCAGAGAGGAGCCACATGCTAGAGTAATACACAATACTGATGAATGGTACATAAATATAAAATAAAAAAAAACTAAAACAATCTAATAAAGTTTAAAAAAAAAAAAAAAAAGGAGGGAGGGATTACTGTTTGCCATTTATCAGGACAAGACTCTCTCAAATTTTTTGCTATGGACAGACAGTCAATTGCAATTTAAATCTTAGCAGCATAAAAATGTTTTTGTACTCTCTTTAAACAACTGTTCGAATTTAAACCAATAAAGATATAACAGGATTAACTGGAACAGAGGATAATATGGTCAGTGTCTACTGAACATAATATCATTTTTTCAAAATATCTTACCTGATTTGTTGAATAATCACTGAATTTTAAGAACTGTTTGTTATTCAATGACTTTCTGAAACAATTCATATATTTTATTATATGACATTCATAATATAAAGAAATTTCATGAGATAAAATTCCATGATATATAAAAAAATATATAATTATGAGATGTGTAAATCTCATTAAAACTATTGCTTCCCTTCCCAGTTATAATCCCACTTTATTTTTGAACCTTTTCTTGTATACATTCCAGACCATTTGAATTCATAAGAGGTCTATAAGAAGATTGAGCTTTTCCTCAATATTACATGCAGTCCAGTACATGCTATAACAGATACATAAGAACCTTACTAAGAAATTATAAAGTATGTTCAAATAATGGATCCAGATTGAATATATATTGTGATATCAATTATGTATTGATTACTATAACAGTGAAGGTTTACACAAGTTAAACTACACACAGCTTGGTTGCAATAGCAACTGTTTGAGGCAAACCAATAAAGCTAATCATGTTCATTCATCATGGCCATTTTTACAATTTTTGAAAGCATAGAGATCAACACAATAAAACTAAATGTGAGAATTATAGAGGAATTTCTCTACTAAGCATTCTAGGTAAGATTTATGCAAGCATACTTGAAAAGAGGTTGAGAGAGATTGTGAAAGAGAAACTTTGAGAATAAGCAGGGTTCACGACCAAATAGAGGTTTTCAAGATCATATTTTCACTTTAAGACAAATAGTTGAGAAATCATGGGAATATTAGAAAGATCTGTATTTACGTTTTGTAGATCTGGAAAAGGTATACAACAAGGTGCCTAGAAAAAAAGCTTTCTAAAATGCTACAATTATATTGGACAAATGGAACATTATACAGAGCAAATGTATAATCTACATTTAAGTTGTCAGCCAACAGTTAGAATTGAAGGAAATACAGGAAGATGGTTTAATGTAAAACAGGGATAAGACAAGGATGCACATTATCTCCACTCTTATTCATCAACTATATGGATCATATCATGAAAGAGAGTGACATCAAGCCTGATATTAGAATTGGAGATGTCAAACTTAGCTCATTGCTTTATACAGATGAGGATGTACTCCTAAATACATCTAGTGCAAGCCTCCAGGATTCACTAACTAAAGTGAATAACAGCTGAAAGAAATTTGACATGAAAATCAGCAATAAAAAGACCAAAACTATGAAAATAGACAGGAACATAGAAAACTTCAGCTGTATTCTGAAATGAAGATCCTATAGAACAAGCAAAATATTTCAGCTAATTAGGCACAGTTTTTTAGTGAAGATGGCAGGTTAAATCTGGAAATAGACAACAAAATAAGCAGAGCTGATATGGTGGGTAGTCACTGAATAAATTTATATGGAATAAGAGAGAAATTAGCCAAAACACCAAACTAGCAGTATACAAGACAGTGTTTAAACCAGCTTTAAGTTATGGATCTGAGAGTTGGGTTAGAAGTAAAGCACTTGATCAAAGACTAGAGACCACAACAGATATGAGGATTTGGAGAAAAATTTGGAGAGTGAACCAGTGGCATCGATGGCAGAATTGTATGAAAAATGAAGATATTAGAAAGGAACTTGACATTATTAGCATTCGAGAATGTGTCAGCAGAGCTAATCTAAGGTGATATGGCCACTTAACTAGAATGGGCAAAGAAAGATTAACAAAATAGGTGTTTGATGCAAAGATGGCAGGAAAGAGACCTAGAGGAAGACTAAGGGCTAGGTGGATAGATTTGATCAAAAGTGCCTAAGCAGCACAAAATGTTAAATATGACCATATTGGAGTGCTCACAAGTAATAGATTGATTTGGAGGAAAACTGTTGATAGGAGATTAATAATAATGTAAACTTAATCATGTAGTGCTGTCATAGTAACCTGAACATCCCTTGGGGATACATATCAGGAAATTGATGATGATGATGAATAAATTACATTTTTGTTTTAATCATTTACCAAATCATGAGCAAAAAAAAAAGGTTGCATATGAATTTCAAGAGAATTTGAATAGGCTGGAAAAGGGAAAATAAATTGGGATATGAGTTTAATGGAATTAAATGTAATAAGGTTTAAAATTTGGGATCCACAGATGGGATACTTCATACTCACTTGGTGGAGTTATACTGGAAGAAGTGGAGGAAACAAGCTTGGGGAGATTGCATATAGAAATTTGATATCTCAGAATATCTCAGAAATAGAGATATCTCAGAGAATTGCAGCAATGCTGAGGAGAACAGTAACGACAAGAGATAAAAGTGAGCTGGTCCCATTTTATCTGCCTCCATATATAAGTAGCCTGGTCATGAATGCATTTATAATTATTATTTTCTTGACCCCCCCCCCATGGAGTCACAAGACTCATCGTGGGAGGTCAACACTAGCCAACATAATCTATCATACCACTCCTTAAACTCATCCACAGGCGTATGTCTTCGCAATTAAGCTTTGATCAGACCATATCTGGATTTCTGTGCTCAGACTTGGTCACCAAGATTTGGGAACTAAGAGGGTGCAGAGAAGGATAACAAAAATGATATCAGGACTATACAATGTTGATTATGAAAATAGACTGAGGGCATGCAGAATATAGAGTTTGGGGAATAGAAGGCAAAGGGGGGGAATATGATCGAGAAATTTAAGCTGTTGAAGGGTTGTTATTGTATTAACACTGAAATTTTTCATATGGTAGAACAAGGGAAAAGGAGCAAGGAGCCATCTCTAGAAGCTGCAAAAGAAGGTGGTGAGTGGAGAAGGGTAAGAAGTAAGTTTTTTTCATGGAGAGTAGTAGGAGCATGGAATGCATTGCCTCAGAAGGTGAAAGTGCAGACTGTGGATGAGTTTAAGGAGTGGTATGATAGATTATGTTGGCCAGTATTGACCTCTCATGATGAGTCTTGTGACTCCATGGGGTCAGGAAAATAATAAATACATTCATGACCAGGCTACTTATATATGAAGGCATATAAAAGTGGATGCGTGAGAAAGGTGGATGCTCCAAGAGGAGGTGAGAGCATGTGAAGGCAGGAAAGTAATGGGATGACCAGGGATCAAGAGGAAACAGATGGAATTGCAAAGGGTTCTAAAATGAAGAAGCAGAAAGGGAAATGGCCCCAGTCCAGCACGGAGAGAGATCACATCGAGTGAGTGGTATCAGTGGAACTAGCTGTAGATCCAGAAATGAGTTGTGTTTGTATACCAATGCTAGAAGTATAAGAAACAAGGCGGATGAAATGGTTGCACTAATTGCGTCTGTGCACCCAGAGATTATCGGAATAAGTGAGACATGGTTAGATGAGGACGACAACCTGACAGGAAAAGAGATGGAAAGGTATGATGTGTTTCATGAGGATAAAAGGAGTAAAAACGGAGGGGGGAGTGCTATTGATGATAGAGAAAGAGTTATGTCCATACAAGGTAGAGATGCAAGAGGGAAATAGGGCCAGTGGTTTTGAGGCAGTATGGTGTGAGACAGAAGTGAAGAGAATCAAATACTTGGTGGGATATTTTTATAGACCTGGTAATGTGGATGGTGGTGATAATGAAATGTATAGTCAAATAAGCCAAACAAATAAGAAAAGGGTGATCATTATGGGTGATTTTAATTATGGCTATATAGACTGCAATGATGAGATAGCAACTGAAAGTAAAGAAAATGGGTTTCTTGAGTTTTTGAGGAATAACTACCTCAGACAGTATGTAACAGAGGGCACACGAGAATTAAGGGTCTTGGATTTGGTCATCTCATCGGAGGATGTAATTATCAATGAGGTGTCAAATCATCCACCAATTGGTGAAAGTGACCATGAGGTGATTACCTAGGTGGTTGCCAGCAGTGCAAGGACCCCTGTGAAAAAAGGGTATATTTGGAACTACAAGGGGGGGGGGGGTGATTATGAAGAGCTCAGGAGACAGCTTGCAGGTGTAGCATGGAATGAGGAATTAGCTGGAAAAGAGTTCAATGCAGCTTAGGGGATTTTCAAAAACTATCTAGTAGATGCAATGTCTGAGTGTATTCCAAGGGTGAGAAGGTTAAATAAGGTAGGTGTGAGATGGATGAATAAAGAGATTAAGCATGCAATACTGAGGAAAATTGCATTGTCGAGGCAGCATAAGAGAAGTGGAAGTAACCAATTTCATGAGGTCTACAAAAACCAGGCAAGGAGGGTGACTTGGTTGGTGAGAGTAGCTAAAGAAAGGTATGAACAGCAGTTAGCTAATGAAGCCAAAAAGAATCCTAGGGAGTTCTTTCTATATGTAGCCAGCAAAAGAAAAATGATTATGGAAGGATGATATTTATTGAAGGAAATGGTATAAAGACAGCTGTTGCAGAATGTGTGGTGGAGATACTTAATGAGCAGTTCATAAAGATCTTTCAATCTTGTGAATGTAACTTCATGGAGAGATTAAGAGCAGTTGATGATGGGGAGGAGAGACTGACTGTAAGTGAGCAAGAGGTGTTTGGGGAATTGAGTAAACTAGATGTAAATAAGGCTGTGGGACTTGATAATATATCACCGCGTATTCTGAAGGAATGTGCCAGAGAGTTGACACCTGCCTTGACATATTTTTTTAATACGAGTCTTGTACTTGGTCAAGTTCCTAAAGAGTGGAAGGAGGGCAAGATTGCGCCACTTCATAAAGGAGGTGATCAAACTCAAGCATCAAACTATAGGCCTATCTGTGTGTCAGGTGTTGTGGTTAAGTTGTTGGAGAAGCTTGTGAGAACTAGGATCCAGAGTTGGGTTGACAACAATGGTATAATCTTTGATGGACAGCATGGATTTGCTAAAGGAAGGTCATGTTTTAGTAATCTACTTACTTATTACAATAAAGTGACTGCTTCCTTGGACAGAGGAGAAGGATACACAGTAATATACTTGGATTTCGCAAAAGCTTTTGATAGAGTTTGACTGTTAACTTACCTCATGATAAGTTGACAGTCAAACTAGAGCAGCTGGGGTTGGATATTAGATTAGTGCATTGGATTGGAGACTGGCTATCTGATAGGTATCAACAAGTTGTGTATGGGGGTGCAATATCCAGGAAAAGGAAAGTCACTTGTGGAGTGCCTCAGGGGTCTGTTTTAGGGCCATTACTATTTAACTTGTATATTAATGATATTGGCAAAGATTTGGATGGAGATATTCAGTTGTTTGCAGATGATGCAAAGTTGAGACGAACCATAAAGAGTAGTGAAGATGTTGTGGCCTTGCAAGAAGACTTGAATAAATTGAGTGATTGGGCAAGCAAATGGGGATGTGAGTTCAATGTTTAAAAATGTAAGGTTTTAAAATTTGGAAAACAAAGATGGGATGCAGAATTTATGCTTGGTGAGAATATATTGTTGGAAGTAGAGGAAATAAGAGATCTGGGGGTGATAGTGGATAAGGATCTAAAATTTAGGGGACACATCGCCAAAATTGTGAAGACAACACAAAGACTTCTGGGAATGATGCCTAGGACACTGACGTGTAGAAGTAGGGAGATTCTTGTTCCATTGTATAAGGCTTTGATTAGGCCACACATGGACTATTTTGCCCAGATTTGGTCACATGGTTTTCAGAAGGATGAAGAGATGTTGGAAAGGGTCCAAAGATGACTGACTAAGGTAGTTTCTGACCTCTGGAATGTTGAGTATGAGGAAAGATTGAAAAGATGTAATTTGCAGAGTCTAGTGGAGAGAAGGAAGAGGGGAGATATGATAGAGACCTACAAGTTGGTAAGGGGTTGTTATAGGATCAATGGTGGAGAAGTTCTACAGAGAATAGTGGGAGATCCGGGGAGAACCAGAGATCATTCCTGGAAACTGTATAAAGAGGGTGTGAGTAGGAGAGTGAGAGGCAGGTTTTGTTCGTGCAGATTTGTGAGTGACTGGAATGCCTTGCCTGAGAGTGTGGTGTCTGCAAGGAGTTTGAATGTGTTTAAGACACGGTATGATGAGATGTGTGTGTGTGAGATAAAAGGACCTCCTAGATGAGTCTTTGACTCCATGAGGTCTTGTTTAATAATAATAATAACTTCACATCAAACATTAATATCCACATAACACAAAGCCTGTTTCCTTTTAGACACATATATATTGCTGGGCATTTATATATGAATGCCCAAACCACTTTACCTTTATTGAAGAGATATGTGAAAATATATGGCAATAAGGAGATCAGTGGAAACAGATATGCAGAAATAAGGAGAGCTAAATCAATGCGGAAGTTATATTGATGAAGCTCAAAATCAGCCTGGGTAGCAATCCTTCCCATAATTCCTAGCGATATACACATCCAAAAGAAAGAGTGCTTTAGATTATGGGACACGATGACAATTTGATGCAATATCATGTCTCTATATACAAGTAGCCTAGTTGTAAAGAGATTTCAAGTGCAAGCTTCTTTGCTCATGCTTTTTATAACTTACTTTGTAATCAGCGGGAGAGAAAAACAACTTTCGACAGAGAATATTGCTTATATCATATTTTGTTTTCAGAGTGGTAAAACAACTAATGAAATATATAGATACTTCAGATTTAGATGTTCAAGCCAGACATGCAATGAATCATTGTGAGCTTTCTCTAGAAACCAAAGTTATGTACAAGAAATTCTATAATTTTGTAATTTTAAATTTCTGAAAGTATGAAGACAGTTCACAAATATTACACAAAAGTTCTACCAAAAAACATGAAGCTAGCACATCATACATATTGATAAACATATAAACATGTATACTCCAGGGGGAAAAAAAAGGCAGTGTTACAAAGTCAAGTGAGCTATCACCAGTTGCATAAACATGTGTGAAACATAGACGAGCTTGAAATTTGGGATCTACCATTAGGAAGCAGCAAACTCTAGAACTATACTGGAGGAAGTGGAGAAGACATTTGGATCCTGAGATTATGGTCGATAGAAAAATTTGACATTTGTGGACCTATAATGAAAGTGAAGACAACTCAGAGGATCATTGTAATGTTGTAAAGGACAGTGACCAGCAGAAATAAGAGGGTGGTGGTGGTTCTACTGTATAAAGCTCTGATTAAACCATCTCTGGATTATTTTGTGCTCAGATCTGGTCACTAGGATTGGAAGGGATTGAGATAACCTTGAGGGTGGGGGGGGGGGAGAGAGAGAGTACAAAAGGTGGATAATAAAGTGATACTACCAATACTCTACAAGGTTAAGGACTCCGAGGGTATGTAAACTGCAAATATTGGCTGACAGAGATTATATTTCAGCTCCTTGGAAATACTTACTAGATTATTTTATGATGTAAGAAGGGGAAGGTATAAGAGAGGGCTGAAAGTTGAAAGCTGAAACTAAAGGAAATGGTGAGTAAAAGGGATAAAAAGTGACATTTTTGCATGGAGGGTGATTAGAGAAATATTGCCTGAGAGGGTGATGAGGATACAGAAGATCGAGTGAATGAGTTTAAGGAGCAGTATGATAGACTGTACGATGGACCAGTCAGAATGAGTCTTAACTCCATGGAGATCCTGAATACTAGCATACATGAACGTACAAGTTATATTTTTGTTGATTAAAGAGGTATTTGCATGTTTAATTTAAAAAGAGAAAACCTCGATCAAAGTGATCCATGCTCTGAACTACTATAAATATCAAGAAATTATGCAACTATTTTGTAATTAGTGTGCAATAATCAATCATTAACTGAACACAAGAAAGCAGCTCATTGACACTTAATTTTAACTCAAGATCTGATGTTCATTCACTAAAGTATATACTACGTCCACATTCCCCCCACTCCTCTCCCCCCAACATACACTACACACACACTGTAGATTACTCTGAATCGTAAAAGTCTTATTTGTGCTAATATATCAATCTGGATACTTTTGAATAGACTCTGTATATTGGTATTTATTCATAAAAGGTTACTTACATCAGCAATTAACTTTACTTGGTAAATGTGTCGTTCAGAATAATCAAGTTTTCTTCGCAAAACTAATGATGCAAATGCATGATGAGGAGTTGCATTTTGAGACACAACGGAGAATTTTTCACAGGCATCTGGAAACTAAAAATAAATAAAGGTTTATAATCTCTCCTTCCTATTCTAATAATCACAGAAGTATCTGATTTTTTAATGATAATCCTACCCTTAAAAAATTGTAAATATATAACAGTGTGGTATGGAGTGCCCTCCTATGATGAGTCCTTGGTAGGCTGACCATACATACTGTTTTGAATGGGACAGTACCGTTTTTTTTTTTAATATTTCCCAGCTGTCTCATCATTTTAATAAAAATGTCAATTTTGTCCTGTTTTTAATAAAAACTATAAACTTTATAGTTTATACTTTAACATAAGTCAATCATTATTCATAACCTATAATCATATCAATATCATGGATACCAGTAATTTGTATAACCATGGAGTCACGTTGTTTGATACTAAATATTGATATCTGCAGCGATTTATTCAGAGAAAATAAAAAAAATACATGTTGGCAACACTTGCATGTCTCAGACATGGCGTATGTTCTGTGGTGGCGTTGGTTTTTGTTTTGCCTGTATGCTAATTGGTGGCTTTTTCAATGTGGTGGTTTAAATTTCATATTTTTTAAAGTTTTAAGTCTTATTTTTTGAAGCTTTAAGTCTATCCTTGCAATGTTAAAGAAGAGTAACTGCAGTTTTAATGACAATCTCCAGAAAGAATTCAAATTTATTAAACTGGACAAGCTATGTAGTGATGGAACAAAAGTGATATACCAACATTGTAATGTCCATTTTTCCGTTGCTCGTGGTGGCAGAAGTGACATCGACCAACATCTATGTAGCCAGAAACATAAGGATGCTGAAAAGACTCTGGCTTCGGTTAAAAACATCAGCTTGTTTATGGTGTGATGTGATAGTGATAGTGAAAGCAATAAAATTGTAGCAAGTTCTTGTTGCTTATCATACTGTGCATCGTTGCCAAAGTTTTCGTGCAAATGACTGCTTGCATTGATAAATAAAATTTATGAACCAAAATTTTCTTCAGCATGTACCAAATCAAAAGCAATAATTACTAATGTTTTATCACCAAGCATGTTGGGCAAAGTAATAGAGGATTTGAATAAAACAAAAAGCATTATTATCAAGAGAGACCTCCAGGGAGTCAGGGATTCATTGAGGGAGGTCACATACTAAATGCACCAACTATCATACTTATTATTGAATTCATTCACACTGCTTGACACAGCATCCAATGGCCATCCAGTCCAATCACGAAACCACTCTATGAGAGAAAAATCTAGATCTCATCCCCTTCTAGCATTCAGCATTCATTCTCAGCTTCCAAGGATGCCTTCTTGTCCTTTCCCCGCCCTCTATAAAAAAATTCATCAACTGAAATCCTGTATGATCCTTTCCAAAGTTTGTAAGTCTCAATTACATCACTCCTCTTTGCTAGTGTCTGCAGTCTACAAGTTCTCAATCTGTCTTCATAATCAGTATTCCAGAATCCTGATATCTAACTCTCCTTCGCAATATCTCCTCTGTATCAGAATCACAACAGAAACCAGAAAACTTGACTTGTGCACAGTAGTCCAAATGAGGTCTTATCAAGGCCTTGTAAAGAGGTAAAACCTGTCTTTCATTTTAAAGTTCATTTCAGCACAGCAATTATCTTTCGAGTTGTACTTGCAATCTTTGCAACATAAACTTCCTATCTATTAACACTCTGAGATCCCCGAGCCTGATCAGTTTCTTCTAGCATAATCCCACTAATATAATACGACTTTGGATATCTAATCATATCAAAGTGCATGACTTTACATTTACTGATGTTGAACTCGACCCCATTTTCCCATGCCCACAATTTCCGCCCATTCAAATCATTCTGCAAATACTGCATATCAGCCGCATTCTTGATTACCCTACCTATGTTTGCATCATTAGCAAATAGGTGTATGTCACCTGTCAAATCCTTCCCAATGTCATTAATGTATAGATTGAATAACAGTTGACTTAGGACTAATTCTTGAATTATAGTTACCTTAAATTTTGTAGATTCACATTCCCCATATACCACTTTTTGATATCTGTCAGTCAGCCATTCTCTTATCACACTAATATTTTATAATCCAAACCCATATTCTCCAATTCATGCAACAGTCTTCAATGCTGTATTCCATCAAAAGCCATAGCAAAATCCAAACATATCATGGTGTATCCATTTCCCTTGTCTAGTTCAATGATATTATTATTGTAGAATATGAGCAAATTGCTAAACTATGATAAACCCATGCTGTTCAATGCAAAGTAGAGATTTTCTGTCAACCCATTTCTGAATGCGATCCTTAACTAGCTTTTTCAACATCTTCACCACCACTCCTGAGATAGTGATTGGTTGATAGTGGGATACATTGGTCTTTGCATCATCCTTGTGCAATGGGATTACCAAACATTCTTTCTGCTCCTGTGGAATCTTCCCTGTTCTAACACTCAAATTACATAACCTGGTTAAAGGAATAGCCAGTTCAGCTGAACACTCTTTTAGCACCTGTGCTAATATCCCATCAACCCCTATTGATGAATTCTTATTCAGTTTGTGCAACAGCTCTAACATCTCCTCCTCCTCCTCATTCATCTTACTTTCTTCATCCAGTAAAGAGGTAGCAATGAGCTAAATACTAAATACACCAGGTTGATAGCTTTTAGCAAAATGGGCACTCATTAGTTGAACCATTTCTTCTGCATCTGTCACTCTCATGCCATCTGCATTCAGTAGAGCTATTTTTTCATAATCATTCTTTCTTTTACTTGCATCATATCAACATAATTCTTCATGGTTATCTTTAACTTGCAGAACCAGTTTCTTTCATACTCAGACTTTGCTTTCCGTACAACAGTTGTGACTTTTTTTCTGGCCTGCTGCTTATAAATTTCATAATGGACATCATCTTTATACACATTATATTCCTTCCACATCACTTTTTCTTTTCTCATGAATCTCTTTTACACATCCATTTGACTCCTACCCTATTTATTTTTTGAACTCTCAGAACACATTCTGATATTGCATCATTTAAGCATTTTTTTTTTAAATTCTTCCCATGCACTGTTGATATTCTTCCCATCCAGCAACCGATACTATTCCACTGAACTCAGTATATCAGTTGGTCATAATTTCCTGCTTTGCAGTTCAGCATCTAAACTTTTCTGAATGGAACATTCATTAACTTAGCCACTTCGCAAGCGAGTATGCATGATCACTGTCACCAACCAGAGGCAGAATAGTTGTCTTTAACTGAAACTCCTTCTGACACTATAATCAGATCTAACACTCTTTGAGTACAAATTCCTTCTGTCACATGCTGTTTGAGGAAGTTGTCTTGCAACAGTTCAATGAATTCAGTTTCTTCTCGTGCAATTTCACAGCTACCCAATCAATGTCTGGATAATTTAAAGTACCCCATTATGATTACTCTTTATTATTATTATTATTCAGGCCTCCATGGAGTCAAAAGACTCATCGTAGAAGGTCCTTCCTAAGAAACACGAAGTCTATCAAGACTCATTAAGGGGAGGCGCCCCCCCCAAAGAAACACAAAGTCTATCATACCACTCCTTGAACTCATTGATCTTTCTCGCTCTCAACACTCCATCAGGCAATGCATTCCATGGTTCAACCACTCTCCATGCAAAGAAACTACTCCTCACCCTCTTGCTCACAGTTTCCTTTCGTAACTTCCAGGGATGGCCTCTTGTCATCACTCCTTCCTGCCGTTCAACCAAGCGAAAGAACTCCCCAGTGTCAACCCTGTAACCACCTCTCAACAGTTTAAAATCTCAATCATATCACCTCTCCTTTTTCTATCCATCAAAATCTGCAGTCCACATTCCCTCAGCCGATCCTCATAACTATCATTGTACAGTCCTGAAACCATCTTTTGTACCCTTTCCACAGTTAATTTATCCCCTTCAATCCTGGGGACCAAATCTGAGAACAATAGTCCAAGTATAGTCTGATCAAAGTTATCATTCCATTTTATACAATGGAATGATAACTGTTTTATCTCTGCAGGTCAGTGTCCTTCTCATTATTGCAGCAATTCTTCTCACACCCACCGTCTTTATTTGGTGATGCATTTCTTTGTCAATAGCAACTGATCCACCAGCTCTGTAACAACATCCCACTCTGTATTTGATCTTGTTATATTCCACCTCACACCAGATGGCTTCAAACTCTGCCACATTAAAAACTGTTACCAGTAATACAATCATATGTCTCAACACTAACTGGATTCAAGTCATCCAATATCATTAGCAGCACGCCCCAAGGTCAAATCTAACATTCTTTGACCTTGAGTTCCTTCTATCACATAATGATATCAGAAATACAGGGTGTTCGGGATAAATTTGACAGTTTCGTAAGGAAAAAGAAAATCTTCTTTGTATCTATTAAATTTAATGAATTGACAAAAAAACATTACAGGCAGAGTTAATTACAATACTATCAACAAGATTTACTCAAAATAACCACCATTAGCATCGATCACAGCTTCAATTCTGCTTCGGAACCTCGAACAAGCTGATGCTACAGTCTCCCTGGGAAGGGCCGCAAAAACTGTTTTAATTTTATCCATTAACTGGGCTTTTGTATTACTGGAAGTGCGATTGGTGTCTTTTTCAACTGCGCCCCATACAAAATAATCCATGGGGTTAAGGTCTGGGGAGTTTGGAGGCCAAACATTTGGACTGGTGAAGTCGTAGAAATTTTCAGACAACCATTTTTGACTTTTCCCAGAGGTGTGGCAAGGGGCCGAATCCTGCTGCCATACATACGGCCTACCATTGGCTACCCTTGTTATCCAGGGCTTGACTACAGTTAGCAACTCCACGAACAAAGCCCGAATTCCAATGCCAGGGTTCTTCAACACCTGTTCCTGCAGATTTGCGAGGAATTCTGCTGTACGAACGCAATCAGATCGTCTGCTAGGGATCTTTCTTCTTGCTACATCCTCGTAGTCACCATTGCAAGTCTCTAGTTCATGCCTGATTGTTTTTACTGTATTCAGGGAGCATTGGGCAGCAGTCGTAATATCCTTATTTTGATGGCGGGCACGAATCATCATGATACAAGTTATTCTCTTCCATGATTCAGGTGGGTTCCAGCTATCCATCCTTTCTGACATCTTGTATATGAATGAAGAAGGGTCCAAACTTTTAAATGAAGAGAAGTGTGTGTTAATACATGTAACTTACGGAAAAATACAATTAATTATAAATATGTCAAATTTATCCCGAACACCCTGTATATAATGATATTATTTACAAACACAATGCTCAATCTGTGCTCCAACTCATTTCCCCTCACTTGCCACTCCAAGAAAAGAAAAAATCTTCTCCTCACTATCTTGCTCATACTCTTCATAAAACTGTGAATGTCTCTTGTTTTTCTTGTCTCTCTCCACTATGAAAAACTCCTAAATGAATCTGGTACAAATCCCACACTAACTTGTCTTAATCGTACTATACTATACTATCCACCTATCTTCCAAGCTCGGCAGATAGGCAAAAAGATGGAGGAAGGGAAATGCTAATATTCTAGATGACTGAACACTATTAGTTCCTAGAATTTGTTCCAAATTCTCTACCTGATCATTCTAGAGCAGCGATGCCCAACTTAAACACTGCCTCAAGCCAAATCAAGTAATTGTTACGCTTATGCAGGCTGCATTTTTTAAAACTCGAATTTCTAAGAGGAAAAAAATGTACATGACTTCCAAAGATAAAGTTAAAAAGATATGGTTATTGAAAATAGCATTTTAATGTGATACATTACATTTTTTAAATCAACAATAAGTACATTTAATTTGAATTTGATTTCAATTAAATAAAAATATTTATTTACATCAACAATAACAACATATAAATCTAGCGATTTTTTAAATAATTTAAAATTATACAAGTATTTTTTCTTCAATTTACACAAAGGACTGCATCAAATCATTGAAGAAGCCACATACTATGCATTCTGTTCTAGAGGATAGAATACGATTAGTTCCTGAGATTTGTTCCCAAATCTCTAGCCAATCAAAAACCAAGTGACAAAATCTGAATAATATAGATTTTACATAAGTAAACATTATAGTGCTATAGCATGGAAAAAAGTAAAATGGAAGAATAAAATCTCATACCTGAGAATGAAATGCACAGCGAATTTGCAATATGCTTCCTACATCATCAGCATCTGTAACAGTTATGGCATTAAATATTGTTGTTCCAATAGAAGTATCCTGCAATGAAATAAAGGTGACTTCTAAATTATTTATATCTATAGCATTATAGCATTATATAATTCACAAAGTATTAAAATGTCTATCCATATGTTATATGGATATTTGACTCATTGCTGCATGACAATTTGGCATGTAAACTGGAGAAGATGGGAATGGATAATAGACTGGAATAATAGGCTGGCTCTATGAATGACAGTAGAAAGGTGAGGAAGTATTCCATAAAAAAATTGTAACCAGTGATGTACTGGAGGATTATGTTCATGGATCCCTGGTGTTTAATTTATTTGTTAATGATTTTTTATTAGACTAAATTATATTATTAATAAGGTGGAGATGCAAGGGGAAAACAGTGAGAAGTTGAAAAACATTTTTAGTTGTGTGAGGTGGAGGTTAAAGGGAAGCTATATTTAGTCAGATGTTGTTATAAACCACAGAATGTGAATGGTGGTGTGATCGGTATGGGCAATTTTAATTATGGTTAATAATATAAATGGGAATGAAGAAATAGCATTTGGGAATAAAGAAAATGAATCTCTTGAGAAACAATTATCTTATGCAACACATAAAGAAGGGTACAGGCACATGAGGATGAAGAGTTTTAGATCTGATCATTTCATAGGAGGATGTGACCATAAGTGGGGTATCTCATTTCCCCTCAGTTGGTTAGAGTGATCATGAAGTGATCACCTGGATGGTGTCTAGCCATATGAAGACTTCTGCAAGGAAAGTATATTTCCATGTCCAAATTTCTGTAGCTATTGCTATGATTCATGTTGAAGTTTCTGGAAAAGAAAACTACATGGATGCTGAAATGCAATTAAACAATTTACTAACAAAAAAATTAATTATTTACAAGTCAAAATTTTGCTAGCTCAAGCTAGCATTATTTGAGGCACTTTAACAATATACACTCACTGACAGCAACACAAGGCAAAATGACCTGGATAACAAGAATAGTCACATGCATAGAGTGAAACAGTGGCACTCTTTGATTCCTGTTATTAGCGATGATAAAAGTAGATAGCCACTATCTATTCAAGATCATACCATCAGTTCTGTCACAGTTACCCAGATTCCGTAGAACTTGTACCATTTCCAGGAAGTTCTACAAGTTTCATGAAATCCAGGCAACTGTAGTAGAGCCAATGGAATGATTTTGAATAGATTTTGGCACACTACCCTATCTACCCATCGTTATCAATAACAGGAGTCACCATAAAGAGTGCTACTGTTGCCCTCCATACATGAATATCCTGGCTATCTTGATCCCTTTGTCACGTGTTGTCAGTGAGTGTGTATTGTTGAAGTGCCTCAGATAATGCTAGCTTCAGCTAGTGAAACATCAGCTTGTAAATATTTTATTTTTCGTGTACAAGACGCCCTCACATATATGACAAACCCTACTTTTTCGAACCCAAAATTAAGAAATTAATATTTTAAACATAAAACAGAACACATTTGATATATTTTTTTTTTAAATATTCAAAGTATATTTAGTAATTAGGTAACATTTTTAAGATACATACTAGATGCATTTAAGATGCATTTTCTGGACTAACGGCAACTGCAGGTCTTGGTCTCTCAATCAGTTACCCCACACACACACACACCATGTATAAGACACCCTCCAATTTTTGGTCTAAAAATCTTAGAAAAAAGTATCGTCTTATACACGGAAAAATAGGTAATTAATTTTTTTTTGGCATAAATTATTTATTTGCATTTCAGTGCCTACATCATTTTCTTTTCAAGAAATTTCAATCGAGGAAAATATATATGTGGAACTACAAGACCAGTGATTATGAAAAGCTTAGGAGACTGCTTTGAAGCTATAGCTTGGGATGAGGAGTCAAGGTGGGAAAGATATAAATGCAGCTTAAGTACCGACCAAGACATATTTAACTGCATTAATGTTTAATGTGTTTCAAAGGTGAAAAGGATGAATAAGGTAGGTGTTAAATGGATGAATGAAGGGAGTAGAAGCCAAGGAGACAGCACAAGATGAATTACAGTAATAAACAAGTACATAAAGAATATAAAGAGCAAGCCAGGAAGATGATTCAGTTGGTAAGTAAAGTGCAATGTGAACAGAAATTAGCAAATCAAGCCAAGAAAATCCTAGAATCGTTTAGATATATGGCAAGAAGAAAGAATGATCATGGCAAGATGATGTTAATAACGAAAATGGCTACAGCTGTAGAAAGAGCATGATTAAGGCAGTGAGCAATTCATTAGGGTGTTTCATCTTCATCAGTGTGAAATTATGAAAAGCGGAAGTGTAGAGGAAATTGGAGAAAATGGTTTAATGATGAGTGAGCAAGGGGTATATGAGAAGTAAGTTGATGTCAATGAAGCAATAGGACTTAATGAATGTCACATGTTTTGAGGGAATGTTACAAGGAGTAAGCATCACCCTTGGCTTCTCTTTAACAAGAGTCTTGCAACAGCACAGATTCCAAAAGAGTGGAAGGAAGGTAAAACTGTTCCACTTCACAAAGGTGATGATAAAACTGTGGATACAAATTATAGACCAATCTGTATATCTGGAATTGTGGTTAAAGTGTTGGGGAAGTTGGTGAGAGCTAGGATACAGAAATGGGCTGATTACAGAAGTATTCTCTGTGATTGTCAGCATGTTAAAGAGAGAGATGCTGTTTAGCCAATTTACTTATATACTGTACCAAGGTGACAAATGCATCTAGCAAGGAAGATGCACATACAGTGATACTTAAATTTTGCAAAGGATTTTGATGTATTGCCACACAAGTTTGTAACTAAACTGGAATGCATGAGATGGATACTGGATTAGTAAGTTGGATGCATGACTGGCTATCAGATAGGCAGCATAAAGTTGAGTACTGAGATGTGGTATATCCTAAAAGAGGAAAGTCACTTTTGGGGATCCATTGTTGTTTATCTTGTATATTAATAAGATTGGGATAGATTTAACTAGTAATTTGCACCTGTTTCCAGATGATGCAAAATTGGGAAGAATAATGAGAAACCAAAAAGATGTTATGGCCTTACAAGAGGACTTTAAAAGACTGTATACGTGAAGTGAAGTGAGTGGAACTACTGCTTCAGTGTCACAAAGTGTAAAGTTCTGATATTCAGAAGGCAATGATGGGATGCAAAATATACATTTATGGGGAAATTTTGAAGGAGGTTAAGGAGACAAGAGAGATCTGAGAATGGTGATAGTCAAGGACCTGAAGTTTGAGGAGTAACATTGCACTGGTTGTTTGTTGTTTTGATTCCGTGAGCACAATTTCTGTTCATGGATTCAAACTCTACAACAGAAATTCTTCTCTAGAGACAAACAGAAATTTTTCTAGGTACTTTAGATCTCCACTAAGCAGGATCATGGTCTCACATTGAGTAATGAAATTCATCTCCAACCTAAAGACATACACAAAATATCCATGCCTAGAAAGTGATTTAAACCAACAGCCTGTTGGTCGGAGAGTGAACATGCTAATAACTGAGCCAACCAAGCTGGCTGAAAAAACTTCCTTCCCAGTGAATAATCGAATTCTAGTCTATGATGCAACATATAGGAATATTAACCAACTTCAGAGAGTATGTAAAAAAATAAATGTGATAGTCAAAATGAAAATATTCAGAAACTGGTGAAATATTCTACTTTTCAACTCTAGTTATGTTTTTTCATTCCAGTTGAGTAAGATACACAGTTCTATGTTATCAAATGTGTGACTATTCTGGTAGTACCACTGGATGATTATGTATAAATTAAACTATTTTCACTTGAGTGAAAGCATAATCACAAGCATAATGTACATTACTTCTAAACCGAGTGCTGTAGGTTAAATATTAAAGTCTTCAATTAAAACAGAAGATTTATAACAGATACTTTAACATAGGGTTCCGAACATAAAATGTTCTATACAGTGATACCTCGGCTAACGAAGATAATTCGTTCCGGAATCACATTCGTTAACCAAAATCTTCTTTAGCCGAATCATGATTTCCTGTAGGTTTCTATAGAAAATCGTTTAATTCGTTCTGAATGCTGCCTACTATTTAAAGAGAAGTTTTATAAAATAGTAAAAAGCACACTATAAAAGGGCAAAAACTCACCAAAGGCTGAGATGAACAGCTACCCAATTAGATGAAGGAGAATGGAAAGTAGAATGAAAAACTGACAATCTTTACACTATTATATGCACTTTATTCAACTGAAAATATGTAAACAACGTTTTTCCTATTCTTCTTCCAAATTTTCAAAGTATATTCAAGGTAAGTCTCCTCTTCTTCAGTAGCTGGCCTCTATCTCTTTGCTAAAGGAGAAGTCAAAAATTTGTCCAGAGTTGATTGTTTTTATAAAAAAAAAAAAAAAAAATCAGCTAATGCCTTTTTATTCCCGTATACGGGAGTAGGCGAGGCCATTTAGCCCTATCTAACTTTTGGATACTAAGTGGGCAGTTCAATCTCCACTGGTACCAATCAGAGATAGATGGCCCAAGGCCATCACTAATTAAGCGGTGCACAGTGAAGAGAGACAGCTCAAATGTGCCGCCATCTCGTGGTCCCTAACACAATATATTTAATGTCTGAAATAATGTGGGTTCTACGGAGTGAGAGGCAGCTTTTTTTCGTGCAGAGTTGTGAATGATTGGAATGCCTTGCCTGAGAATGGTGTCTGCAAAGAGTTTGAATGTGTTTAAAACACAGTATGATGAGCTGTGTGTGTGATAAAAGGACCTCCCAGATGAGTCTTTGACTCCATGAGGTCTTGGGGTGGTAATAATAATAATAATTTACTGTCTCACTCTTGGAGCTTTGTTTGTGGAATGAACTACATTGCCATTCCATTTCTGTGGGAAACTTTACCAGTGTAAAAATTTCAGTAAAATAGCCTAGTCACAGGAAATGCTAATTCCTTTGCATATTCTCATAATATGCAAGCTTATAACCTGTCTAATCCCATGGCCATATTTGTTGAAATTCTGCAGTATCCTAAATACTTCCAGTTCAGTCTCTATTACAACATCAGCTTCTGTTGCATCTCTCACTTGGTTAACAGAACCTTGTAAAGTAGTCACTTATTAGCAACAATTCTGTTTGCTTCTGCCATCTCATTAACCATCACCACTCATTAAAGTTATACTTGGACAGTCATTCTTCCTTTTATTTGCCACATAATGTAAGAACTCTGGATTTATTTATTTTATATATTTTGTCTGTTCAGCTAATTTCTCATAATTTGATTTTGCCTTACTTACCATACCAGTCATGTGGCTAGTACTACCTGAGCTTGCAGATTACTTTTCTCCTCATCTGCACATTTCCTTTTTTTTTTTTTTGATACCACTCATCCAACTGACTCTTACCTGATTAGTATGCAATCTGATGCTTTTCTTAGACATACTTTGACCATTTCCCTTGTACTGCTAACATCCTTTCCTTTCAGATACTTATACCACAGCACTGCTCCAAGCTGCCTACTAAGCTGTCAAAATCACCTGCCCTGTATTTCCACATACATTCCACTTTCTTAACTGAAAATTCCATGTTTCACAACCTACAAGTCAAGGCTGCATAATCTCTCCCCTCCCCCAACCACAGGCAATTCTTTCTATTAGAAAACCACAAGATCAGATCTGCTCATAAACCAAGATCTAACACTCTAAAACCCCAGCATTCTTTCCATTAGAAAGCCACAAGATCAGATCTGCTCATAATCCAAGATCTAACACTCTAAAACCCCAAGTCCCCTCTATCACATGCTGTATCAAGTAATTATCTCTTAGCAGGTGAATAAATTACATTTCCTTTCTTCCACATGATTCTTTCTTCCTTCCAATCTATGTCTCCATAGTTGAAGTCTCCTATAACTTGACTCATACTCATTGTGCTAATTTGGGAATGCATCTTGAATGCCTCCATAGCACAATTGGAAGAATGATGGTACATTGTGCCCTTCAATTGGAAAAGGCTTAGGTTTGATTCTCTTCATGACGGGAGGAATTATATGGGTTTTTTCAAATGAAGGTGAGTTAGCCAAGCTCATACACAGGTAACAGGGTTTTTTCCCTCCCAGAAACACTCGTTTTTCATCCTGCATACAGATAAATCTGCCTTCAGAACACACACAATTTACAGACAAAAAATACAGTTGGTGGGCAGTAGACGACATTGGTGTAGATGATGATGGTAATAATGGTTTGGTTTAGTTGATGGATGAGGTGGTAAAGATGGAGAGTTATAGAGTAGGTGGCCTTCCTCGATGAGTCTTTGGACTCCTTGGAGGTGTCATGAAATAATAAATCCTTCCTTGCATCCCCCCTCTCAACTAACAAACTATACTGAAATATTACATTTAAGTACAAATTCTCCAACTGCAAACTTCCCACAGACTATACATTCTATCTGGCTTAGATTTCCCATAAATTTAAGTAAAAACAAGTTCACTAATAAATTGTAGCAAAAAAAAAATTTTTTTTTTCACTGTCACCTCATAACACGTCCAATTATAACCTCACCTTCTGGTGGACTCCCTTTTTTGTTCCTAGTAATTTTTGCATTATCAATAAAAATAGTATATAAATAATCATATTTATGTATAAAAAATGCTTATGGGTTCATATTATTCCATGTTTGTAATTTAAGTTATTATTATACATTACCTTTATTAACTATTGCTCACCCCAGTTTTGCATCATCAGAAATCAATCCCCCAATAAAGCACTTCAATAGTCACCCTTGTTCATCTTGATTCCCCTACACCATGTACTACTCTCTGATGTCTATCAGCCAACATCCCCACCCCATCCATGCTACCAACTTATGTAATAGTTTTCCCCACATCCCCACCCCATCCATGCTACCAACTTATGTAATAGTTTTCCATGTTATATTCTGTCAAATGCCCTTGCCAAGTCCATCAAAATCATGGTATAACCATTTCCTTTATCCAATTCTGCTGTCACTTTATTATAAAATGTGAATAAATTACTAAGGTAGGACTACAGTTGACAACCCTGTGCCATCCACAATAGTGTATCATATTCCTATCCATCCTGAATTTTACTTTTAACCAACTTTTTCAATGCTTTTACCACCACTCATGAGATACTAATTGGTCTAAAATTTGTTACTTCTATCTCACAGCCACCTTTATGTAATGGAACTATCTTGCTCTCTATGGTCATGGATCCTTGCTATGAGACTTAAATCAAACAACTGAATCAGACGCACTGCCAGTTCTCTTGCACATTCTTGTAGCACATGGGACAAGATACCATCCAGTTCTGCTGCTGCTGTGTTCACAAGGATATTTTTAATAAGCTGAGCCATTCCAGTTAATCTAACTCAATTCTCACATCAGTAACTATCAAGTTTCTACCTGGATGATACACCCTTGCAAAGTGACTGCTTAAGTAGTTCAACTATTTCTTCTGCTTCTGTTCCTTTCTTGCTCTATGCAATGAGTAAATTTGTCCTTTGTAAATCATTCTTTCTCTTACTTGTTACACAGTAAAAAAATCTCTTTAGTAAGATTTAATTTGACCTGATTAGCTAATTTTTTTCTCATAATGTGATTTAGCCTTCCATACCATATTAGTCGCCTTCTTGCATACTTTGCATTCCTCATGAATATGCTGATAACCTTTTTGTTTTTATTCTTTCCCATCATGTTTTTATCTTTTCAAACTTTTTATATTTCATCTCTTCACACTTCTGTTTTTTTTTTTTTTTTTTTTTTGGGGGGGGGGGGGGTTGG
Source organism: Typopeltis vanoorti (assembly GCF_054136105.1). NCBI lineage: Eukaryota > Metazoa > Arthropoda > Arachnida > Uropygi > Thelyphonidae > Typopeltis > Typopeltis vanoorti. The sequence continues at coordinate 2,071,296 of NC_143555.1, read as the reverse complement.
CCCTTCTCTTCCCATCTCATATTATTTTTTTATTATTATATTGATTTACATCCATAAGTTCTACACCAAAAATCTCTTCAAGTAATTTAGAAGATCCTACAAGGTCTCTATATCACTATTTCTTTCAAATAATAAAATTTAATCATTTTTACATTTCGTAGATTTATTAGACTTTACAGTTGGCTGTGTTAGGGTGCTCTATATAAACTAACTTTTGCAAAGCAAAATATTTAAGAGTATTTTAAATTTACTTGGTTAATATTTACCTCATTAATACTTGTCTCATAAGGAGTATTTTCAAACTGTGGTACATTATCATTCTCATCTAAAACGATGACAGTAACTGGAACCTTTACCTGAAGGAAGATATTTATATTTTAGATCACCAATCTAAGTTTCACACTAAAAGTCAAATCAAGATTGAACAGCAATTTCTTACAAAATATTTCTTGTAATGAGGTAATTCATATATTTGATATTAAGACACACACAAACACAACTGTTGATCCAGAGGGTTGGAAAAGTCACAGATTTACCAAGTTATATATATGAAACAACTGCAAAATAAATGTTTGATACAGACCTTGTTTGAATGTGCAGTGGGATCTTAAGAAATAAAAATTATACTTATATATACATTGTAAGAAAGCAAAGTTTTGAAGCACATCAAAAGGCATGATGTTGAAGATGATGGAAAGCATGTGTGTGTGTGCATGCATGTTTATATGTGTACTTTTAAAGATGCAGCCATAGTTGAATAACATGCACATAGAGTATGATCAAGATTTACAATAAGGTTATATTCCTAAAAACATTCATGTGACCAATAATTCATGTGAATTAACACCAATTATATTAGATATTAAAATCTATTAAAATTCAGGAGAATATGCAAATGGTGAACACATAAGCAATTAGCAACATAATTTGATATATTTTATGCAGATAATTATAAAAAATTCTATAGCTTAAATTTAATTCAGAGAATGAATAAATTAAAATTAAACAGATTACCACATAAGTTGGTGTACAAGCTGCAGAGAATAGGAATAGATAGTATATTGATTAGATGAATTGGAAATTAGCTCTCTGGAATGAGATCGTACACAACTTGTGTAGAACTGTGTCTCAGAAAAAGAAGGTTACCAGTGGCATGCCTCAGGATTCTATTCTTGGACCCCTACTCTTTAACTTATTTGTTAATGATATTTCACATGGGTTGACTGGGGATCTTCAAATGTTTACCGATGATGCAAAGTTAGATGGAATTATCAGGGGTAGTGCTCATGTTAATTCTCTATGGCAAGATTTGAATAGACTTTTAGTTTGGACAAATGAGTGGGGTTGCAGTTTTAATCTTAATAAATGCAAGGTGTTACACTTTGGGATACAGAGATATAAGGTTACATACTGTATTGGTGGAGCTGTACTTCAGGAAATGGATGAGAATCAGGATCTTGGAATGAAAGTGGACAGTGAACAAGTTCTGAGGGTACATCGCATGTGATGTGCCCTCGGACTCCAGATATTATTATTAGTCAGGAAGGAATAAGTAAAAATAAAAAATACATCAGGTCTTTTAACAGTGATCTTGACTAATTTTGACGGTAATATATCAGAAAACAGAAAGATAAGTAAATAATTATTTATTGACTTATTGCTATTTACTTATTTTTCAGTGTTCTGATATATTATCATCAAAATTAGTCAACATCTATGACGAACATATAAGCTTTCTACACACTTTTAACAGTGAGTAGTATCAAAAAATTAAATGGTTTTGTGGTTGCAAAACTAGAAATGCTTTATTTTGTTTTCCTTGTTAGGTTTTTTGGTGGTGATACTGTATAGAGTCCATACAGTATCAGTGCCAAAAGGCAAAATTTTGTATATGCAGCACCTCCACTTAAAATTTTTACCGGCCACCACTGCTCAACTCTCAGATATATAAAGCATTCAATCAAAGACTAGAGACACAAATATGAAAGTTCTGAGAAAAAATAGGAAAGTGAACAAGTGTGCATGAATGGCAGAATCATATTAAAGATTAAGATTTCTGAATAAGTAACACCTAAACACAGGTGAAAATGCTTAATATAGATTAATTATAGATATTTTGATTTGCATATCATGGATCATCGTCAGTATAAAACAGAAATAAAATATAAAAAAAATTGAACAATGAAGGTATATGTAGAATATAATCTACTTAGACAGCCATGCAAAAATGATACTATTAGAATCAAGTGAAGTGTGTGTGTGTGTGTGATTATATGCATATATGAAAGAAAAATAAAGTTTGGAGCATTTTCAATTTCCCAGATTTCTGGCATTGAGGGTCGATTGTTAAGGTTAAGATCTGGGCAATGTAAGTACTTTGAACTTTCTTTAAAAAGATGCTCATATTTATGGAAACAGCTATATAGAAATTTGGCATTATTCCAAAAGATCCTGTGGCTAGTATTAGTAATTCTATGTTCTGCTAGACCTCATTTCTTTGTTTTGTAGAGGAAACACAGGATTAATGTTTAGAGAGGCATACAGAAATAGATCAGCCTGTTTGTCCAAAGTAGAATAACTTACAGTTGCACAGTGACTAAATAGACTCCAGGTAGCTGCAGAGATGGTTTATTTTTTTAGAGATGGTATAAATAAGCTAACTGAATTTGTAGGTTTGAAAGTTGTCAAAATATTAAACTTCTTTAAGGTGGGAGAAAAGTGTTCTAAAATATATATAGTAGTGGTAGTTTTGAGCGGTGCAGAAAGAGTATTTTTAATTAGTACAGTGTGGCATATTGTTACAAATTGTTCTGCATTTTTTTCAGTTTGGATACAAGTGTCCTTCAGTGGTGTTGTTGTTGAAATATTTTGTTGTTTAAATTGTGCTTTACTACTTGTTCATTGTGGATTAGCATCTAAAGATGGTATCCATAAAGAAATATAAGTCAGCAGCATGGAAGGCTTCTGCACGAAAGTCTGGCTTTGCCTTGAATTTTTCACAGTGGATGCATTGCAAAAACTGCACCGAAAAACATGAAAGATCTGTGGACTGTTTGGGTAAACAAGAAGAAGGAAAGCGTTAACGTATACGAAAAGTGTCTGGATAGATTAGAGCGATTAGAAATGGGAGCAAACATCGAGACCATAGTAGAAGAGCTTTGGCAGGAGTGAAAATGAAAAGCGAAATGAAATATCTGGAAGAGGATATTAAACAGCTAAAGGAGAGACTGGCTGATGATAATAAGGAGAAGGAGGAAATTAATCTTATAAAGAAAGAAAAAAATCAAAGGATAGTTGTATATCAGTGTATGGGAACTCGATCATTGGAGGTGCGACTACTATTAAAGTGCACAAAACATGCTTTCCTGGTGGAATAATAAAGCAAATCACTGATGCGTTGCAGAAAAGGAAATACTGGGCATCAAAATTAGGGGTAGTCGTGAGCACAAATGATGTAGTTGGGGAGAAGAAGAATGTTGATAGAAACTTGAGGAAGTTGTTGCAGCACGTAAAGAAAAATAGTGTTATTGGGAAAGTTGTAGGAGTGTTGCCCAGATATGATAAGAGTGAATTCAAGAGAGTGGAGATAATGAATAGTAAGATGGCTGAGTTGTGTGAGGCAAAGGGAGTTCAATTTGTAAATCTGTGGAGTGAATTTGAAGGGAAGTTCAAATGGTATAAAGCTGATGGATTACATTTGAATGGGTTTGGTGTTGGCCACTTAGAAAGGCTATTGTTTTCTGAGAAGGCACGAAGTCAAGAAGCTAATGTAGCAAATGATCAGAATCTACCTGTGAAACAGGACAGCACAAATCAGCAGAATTTATAGCAGGAGGAAGATGGATGTGAGGTTGAAGATGTAGGTGCAGCAGCACAAGGTGATGGAATGAATAAAGGTGAGATTGAGACAGGTAAGAATGGAAATCACAGTCAGGATCAGGAAAACAGAAGTGGTCAAACCAAAGAGAGAAATCTAGTACAGCAGCTAGAATAGAGAATGTTGGTGCTGGCAGAATGGCCTCAAACACACAGCAATTGTTATGTTTATACACAAATGTAAGGAGTATTCGAAACAAGAGAGCTGAGTTTGTGGCACTGATTGAGACGGTATGCCCAAAAGTAATTGGAATAAGTGAAACTTGGTTGTCTGAAAAGGATGTGTCAGGAATAGAATTAGAAGGATATATAATTTTCTGGAAGGACAGAGATGTGAAAAGAGGAGGAGGAGGAGAGCTATTAATGATTGCAGAGGAATTGTGTCCACAACACTTAGAAGTTGATAGCGTATGCACAAATTTTGATTCTGTGTGGTGCGAAGTTGAAAGAAACAGGTTTGTATATCTGATAGGATGCTGTTATAGGCTAGGGAATGCAGAGAATGCTGACTGTGAAATGATTAGGCAAATTAGTTGGTGCAAAAAGAAATTGATCCTGATGGGAGACTTAAATTACAGGAATATAGACTGGAAGGAGGAGATAGTGTATGGGAACAAGGAAAGCAGCACATGATTAAAGCAACTAGAGGCTTTAATGTTTTGGATTTGGTGATAACTTCACAAGATATAGTTGTTAAAGAAGTGTTGATACTGCTGCTGGATGGTGAAAGCGATCATCAGGTACTTGGATGCTTGTTTGCGAAGTGATGAAAACAAGAAAAGATCACTGTCAAAAATGGATACATGTGGAGGTATAAAGCAGGTGATTATAGGAAGCTCTGTAGTCGGTTAGCATCAGTACCTTGGGTAGCAAAAAAGATGGTGACAATGCATGGAAACTCACAAGGCAGTATCTGACAAAAGCAATGTATGACTGCATACCGAGGGTTCATCGAGTAAATAAAGTGGGAGTGAAATGGATGAACAGCAAAATCAAGCAAGCTGTGCTGGAAAAGAAAATGTTATGGAGGAGGTACAAGACAGTTGGTGGTGATTAGATCCATGAAGAGTATAAAGTGCAGGCTAGAAAGGTGACAAGCACGGTAAAGAAAGAAAAGGTGCAGATGAGAGGAGATTGGCTGGTCAGGCCAAGATTAACTTTAGGGAATTTTTCTGCTACATGGCAAGCAAGAAAAATAATAATTATGGCAGATTAACACTGGTGGATAGTCATGGCAGCAGAATAACAGCTGCAAAGGATATAGTGGAATTACTGAATGAGCACTTTATTAGCGTATATCATTATTATTATTATTATTCAGGCCTCCATGGAGTCAAAAGACATCGTGGAAGGTCCTTGATGTCTTTTGACTCCATGGAGTCAAAAGACATCGTGGAAGGTCCTTTCTAAGAAACACAAGTCTATCAAGACTCATTGAAAGGGTCCCTCCTAGGAAACACAAAGTTTATCATACCACTCCTTAAATGAATTGACCGTTCTCGCTCTCACTGCTCCATCAGGCAATGCATTCCATGGTTCAACCACCCTCCATGCAAAGAAACCACTCCTCACCCTCTTGCTTACAGTTTCCTTTCATAACTTCCAGAGATGGCCCCTTGTCATGACTCCTTCCCGCTGTTCAACCAAGCGAAAGAACTCCCCAGTGTCAACCCTGTAACCACCACTCAACAGCTTAAAAGTCTCAATCATATCACCCCTCCTTCTACTATCCACCAAACTCTGCAGTCCACACTGCCTCAGCCGATCCTCATAACTACCATTGTACAGTCCCGACACTATCTTTGTAATCTGCCTTTGTACCCTTTCCACAGTTAATTTATCCTCTTCAAATCCTGGGGACCAGAACTTCTGAGAACAATAGTCTAAGTGTGGTGTGATCAGAGTCTTATACAACGGAATGATAACCCTTTTATCTCTGCAGGTCCTTCTCATTATTGCAGCAATCCTCTGTGTTACCTTCACTACTTTTGCAATATGTACCCTAAATTTCAGGTTTCTATCAATCATCAAACCCACATCTCTTGTCTCTCCTACTTCCTCCAGTTTAACTCCTCCCATAGAGTATGCAGTGTCCCAAACCTCAAGACCTTACATTTTGCTGCATTAAACCGATACCCCCCCCCTCCATTCATTTGCCCATCTATCTAGCTTATTCAAATCCTCTTGCAGGGCTACCACGTTTGAACTATTACTAATAATCCTTCCCAGCTTCGCATCATAGGCAAACAACTGAATATCCCCTTGCAATCCGCTGGCAATGTCATTGATATAAAGGTTAAACAATATAGGTTCCACAGGGCTCAGTACTGGGACCTATATCATTTAACACTTGTAACCTTCTGCCACTTTGATATTGCTCCACCATACACAACTCTCTGATACCTATTGGACAGCCAATCCTGAATCCAGTTGACCAATCTGACATCCAGACCCATGTGCTGCAACTTTAATATTAGCTTATCATGTGGCACTCTGTCAAATGCCTTTGCTGAGTCTAGGAAAATGGCAGTATATGCCTTTTCCTCATCTAATGCTCTTGTAACTTTATCATAAAAGGCTAGCATATTGCTAAAACAAGAGCATCCCTTCACAAATCCATGTTTACTCTCAAAGATAACTTTACCTTCATCTTCCCAATGCTGTATATGGTCCATCACTACTTTCCCCCAAGATCTTATGCAATGCAACCCTTATGCAATGGCACTATCTTGCCTTCCTTCCATTCTATGGGCACCTTTCCCGCAGCCAGACTTTCATTGAAAAGCCAGGTCAAAGGCACTGTCAGTTCCTTAGCACATTCTCTCAAAATTCGTGGTGAAATACCATCCAGTCCCACAGCTTTACTAACATCCAGAGTACTCAGTATGTGGAACACACTCTCCTCCTGCACCTCTAAATCCCGAACCTTTTCTTCTTCTTCTTCTTTCACTCTGCCTTATCCCATGTTAAACGGGGTCAGCGCACCAATCTTTAACCTTCCTCTTCCAAGTTCTCCGGTCGAGGGCATCCTTTGGACTCCATCCTTTCTCCCTAAGATCCTCTGTCATCTTATCCCTCCACCTGAGCTTGGGCCTGCCTCTTTTCCTCCTTCCCTCCAACTCCATATACTCCACTCGTTTACCAACATACTCCTCACCCTTCCTCTCAACATAACCAAACCACCTCAGCCTACTTTCTTGTATCTTCTTGCCAATTGGTCCCACCTTAACCGTCCCTCTGATGTAGTCATTCCTTATCCTGTCCTTTATCACACCACTCATCCATCTCAACATCCGCATCTCCGCTACCTCCATCTTCCTCTCCTGTGCCTTGGTTATAGGCCACGTCTCCGCACCATGGAGCATCGCCGGCCTCACCACCATCTTATAGAGCTTTCCTTTCCTCTTACAACTCGCTCTCTTGTCACACAGGAACCCACTCATCTTCCTCCAATTCATCCAACCGCATGTTATTCGGTGCTGTATTTCCTCATCCAGGTCACCATTCCTCTCGACAACCGACCCAAGGTACCTGAATTTCTTCCCTGAAATTAGCCTTTCACCCTGGAGTCGTATGACGGTATCCTCGTCACTCCCCATTGACATATATTCAGTCTTCACCCGGTTAATTCTCATGCCGCTCTCCTCCAATGTCTTTCTCCACTCTTCCAGGGTATTTTCAAGCTTCTCTTGGGATGATTCGCATAGAACAATGTCATCGGCAAACAACATGCTCAATGGTGCCTCCTTCTTGACATCCTCCACTAGTATATCCATGACCAGGTCAAAGAGGTAGGGGCTCAGAGCTGACCCTTGGTGTACCCCTACAACAATAGGGAACCCTACTGTCATGCCAACACTAGACCTGACCTGAGTTTCTGTTCCCTCATACATCTCCTTCACCAACCTCACGTACTTCTCCGACACCCCCTTCTTCCTCATACACCTCCATACCTCCTGTCTGGCCACTCTGTCGTATGCCTTTTCCAAGTCTATAAACACCATGTGCAGATCCACTTGCATCTCTCTATATTTCTCCATCAATTGCCTTAGCGCAAATATTGCATCCATTGTCCCTCTTCCTGGCATAAATCCAAACTGCTCCTCACCAATTTTTGTTTCCTGCCGTAACCTTGCTTCAATTACTCTTTCCCATATTTTTAATGTGTGTGACATCAGCTTGATTCCTCTATAGTTGCCACAGTCTTGAACATCTCCTCTTCCTTTGTAGATTGGGACGAGAATACTTTTCTTCCATTTCTCTGGTATCTTTTCCTGTTGGGCTATTTTACACATCAGATCCCATAACATATCCATGCCCTCACTGCCCAAACTTTTCCACACTTCCCCAGGTATCTGGTCTGCTCCCACAGCCTTTCCATTCTTCATTTTTCTCAGTACCCAAACCACTTCCTCTCTACTTATGTCTTGCACCGGTCTCTCATTTACCTCTCCATCCTCGCACCTCTCTCTCTCTCTCTCTTGAATTCTCCTCATTTAGTAGTTTTCGGAAATATTCTTTCCATCTTTCTCTGATTTTGTCCTCGTCTTGTAATACTACTCCTGAGGCATCCTTTATCTGCTTGACTGATGTTATGTCTTTCGAGGCCTTATCTCTGGCTTTCGCTATTCTCAACAACTGAGCTTCGCCACCGTTTCTCTCCAGTTCTTCATAAACCTCATCAACTGCCCTCGCTTTCGCCCTTGCCACAGCTCTCTTTGCATTTTTCTTCGCTAATCTATATGCCTCCTTGTTGGCTCTAGTTCCAGTCATGTCCCATTTTTTCTTTGCCTCTTTCTTTTCCTTGATCTCCAACTGCACCTCCTCATTCACTACCATGCCTCCTTATCCTCAGGTGGTCCCTTTCCTGATGTCATACCAAGCACCTCTTCTCCAATTTTTCTAATATTCCGACTATTAACGTCCCACCATTCTTCCACATCCTCTGGTAACTTCATTTCTTTCAATACCTCTTCTTTAAACTTATTCCTTGGTCCTTCCTCTTCCAAGTTCCACCACTTTATTCTCCTCTGTACCCACCACTTCCGTCTATTCTTCTTTTCTCCTTTTATATCACAGTCTACCACAACCAACCTGTGCTGTGCTGCTACACTTTCTCCATTAATCACTTTACAGTTTTTCACCTCCTTCAGATGTTTCCTATGGCACATAATATAGTCAATCTGACTCATTCTATCCCCGCTCTTATAGGTTATCAGATGCCCAACTCTCTTCTTGAACCACATGTTAGCTATAGCCAGATCAAAGGCCACAGCATATTCTATGATTTTTTTTACCTTCTTCATTTCTTTCACCACTACTCCAACCTCCATGTACCCTTTCTTCACCACTTTGTCGCCTTCCTACATGCCCGTTCAGATCTGCTCCGACGATCACTCTCTCACCATCAGGGATTCCCATTACTACTTGGTCAAGTTCTCTCCAGAATGTCTCTTTCTCCTCATCATCAAAACCTATTTGTGGGGGGTAGCCACACTTCCTCCCATCTCAAGCTTAACGCTCATAATCCGATCATTCTTCTGGCACACCTCGTAGACTCCACTCTTTAGTTCCTTATCGATGATAATTCCAACTCCGTTTCTTCCCTTCTCATTCACACTGCTATAAAACAGTTTATATCCCTCCGCCAGCTCCTTTGCTTTATTGCCTTTCCACCTTGTCTCCTGCACGCACAAGATCTTCAGCTTCCTTCTTCTCATCATGTCCACTATCTCCCTACTCTTCCCATTCATCGTACCCACATTCAGCGACCCGATTCTTACTTTACACACACTCTCTTTCTGTTGGACTCACTTCTTTAGCTGAACCCGTCCTTGGTTCAGTAGCCCTAGCCTACTTCTCACAGTCCTTGGGCGACAGAACTGCGTGTCGCTTATGGGGGACACCCTAGCCATGATCCTTTCTCTGTTATCTAACATTTCATCCTGGGTTTTGGCATGATTTTTTTACAGCTGGATGCCCTTCCTGACGCCAACCCTGCTCTATCCCTCTAGTAATCAAATTGACTCCTCCAGTATGAAATACTCCAATAAAGTGTTCATTGAACAATTCTACCATGTCCCCTGCATCAGTCACTCTATTCCCATTTTTATCCCACAATGTTATTCTTCCACAGTCATTTCTCCTCCTACTGGCCACATAACTAAAAAATTCCCTAGGATTTTCCTTGGATCTAAGGGCCAATCTTTTCTCATATTCCAGTTTCGCCTTCCTTACCATACTAGTCACTCTTCTGGCCTGTGTCTTATATTCTTCATGCATCCTCTCTTCACCTGTCTCCTTATATCTCTTCCATAGCCTCTTTTTCGCATATAGCTCCTGTTTAATATTGTTCGAAATCCACTTTACTCCCAATTGTGTCCTCTTCTTCACTTGTGGAATACAGCTTACCATTGCTGCTAACAAATATTCCTTCCCAATTTCCCAAGTACTAATGATATCCCGGCCTTCCAATTCCTCCCTCCACAAAACCTCCCCAAGTTGATGTCTAAGACTATTATAATCACCTGCTTTATAATTCCACATACGTTTCCGTCTCTTTGATACTCCTGCATGTCTATTCATTTTCCAAGTCAAAACCATATGGTCACTCTCTCTCCAACTGGTGGGAGAGATGTCATCTCAGTTATTATCAGCTCTTCGGATGCTATAACCAAATCCAAAACTCTTGAACCTCTTGTTCCCTCTGTTACATGTTGCCTAAGACATTTGTCCCTCAAGAATTCTAGAAATTTCATTCCTTTAATGCTACATCCATCTTCCTTTCCCCAATCTATACTGCTGTGATGAAAATCTCTCATAACAGTCGTTCTTCTTGCACTTGCCACGCTCAACTGTCTCAACATCTCCTGGTCCCCACCTCAGTGCTCCTTGGTATGTAGTAACACACCACTAAATATCCTGTCCTGCCCACCTCCACCTCACAACATACGCTTTCAAAATCATTAGTGTCACAGCATTCCAAGGCCTCCACTCTTAGAGGACATAGGTCATCACTAATCATAAGCAGTAGTTCACAACCATGCTTTCCCTTCCTATCCTGCTGAAAAATGCTGTACCCAGCAACTTCTATTCCTGTTATTATATCCTCTTCTGTTAACCACGTCTCTGTGATCCCAATAATCTTTGGCCAGGCTGATGCTATCAGTGCCACCAATCCCTCTCCCTTATTCCGTATACTCCTGGCATTGGTATAAAAATGCCACTGTTTCTATACCCAGCATTATCCCCTCTTGACTCCACTGGGCTCAGCGTTACCTGATGTCATCCCCCTTCTCCCAAGTACCCATTCCCACAAGAGGCCACCCCTGCTACTATCCACACTGGGACACACCGACCTGTTCAGAACAGCATGATCTGGTACAATATATAAAAGAGAGGCAAGTATTAGGAGAATTGGAAGTGAAAGAAGCAGAGGTTTATCAGATGTTGATTGGTTAGATGTGAATAACGCTGTGGGAAGATGACATATTACCGCAGAATGTGCACCACAGTTGGTTATTCCCTTGATCTGGTTATTTAATGAAAGTCTTGCAGCTGGTAGGGTTCCTAAGGAGTGGAAAGAAGGCAAAATAATACCACTCCACAAGCATGGTTCTAAGACAGAAGTCTCCAACTATAGGCCAGTTTGTATAACTGCAGTTGTAATCAAGGGGTTGGAGAGATTGGTAAGGAACAGAATACAGGATTGGGATGATGGACAAAAACATTCTTTATGATGGTCAGCATGGATTTGTAAAGGGTAGGTTCTGTTTTAGTAATTAACTTGCATTTCATGATAAGGTGATGAGTGTGCTAGATAAGGGAGAATCATATACAGTGATATTCTTAAACTTTGCAAAAGTGTTCGATAAATTACCACATGATAATTTGGTGTACAAGCTGCAGAGGATGGGAATAGATAGTGTATTGGTTAGATAGATGAGAGATTGGCTCTCTGAATGATACCAGCAGGTTGTGTAGGATAGAGCAGTGTCTCAAAAAAGAAGGGTAACCAGTGGCGTGCCCTGGGGATCTGTTCTTGGATCCCTGCTGTTTAACTTGTTTGTAAATGACATATCATGTGGACTGACTGGGATCTTCAGTTATTTGCTGATTATTCAGAAGTGGGAAGAATCATGAGTAGCACTGCTGATGCTGAATCCCTTCAGGTAGATTTGAATAGACTTTTTACTTGGACAAAAGAGTGGAGTTTTAGTTGTAATATCAATAAGTGTAAGGTGTTCTAGTCACCTGGTTTTCAATGTGATGTGGAGACATTGGAGAGGGTCCAGAGGCGAGTGACTAAGACAATATTGGGACTTTCGAATGCTGGCTATGGAGAGAGGTTGAAGAAATGTGGATTGCAAAGTTTGGTGGATAGGAGTAAAAGAGGTGATATGATAGAGACGTTTCAGTTAGTGAGAGGGTTTTATCAGATTAATCCAGAGGGGATTATAAAAAGAATAGAAGTTGAGAGGGCAAGAAACAGAGGTTATTCCTGGAAGTTATGTAAAAGTGTGGTGAAGAAGGGTGTGAAGAACAAATTTTTTACATGGAGAATTGTCAGTGAATGGAATGCATTACTAGAATGTGTTGTTAATGCAAGGATTGTTAAGGATTTTAAGATTCTATATGATAAATATGTTGTCAGTTGAACGAACCTTCCACGATGAGTCTGTCGACTCCATGGAGGATGTAATAATAATAATAATAAAATGTCTTTAATGTATGGGATGGTTATTCTGTGTAATTCTTTTGTTCTAACAGAGAGTGGTGAAAAATGATTCAGAATCTTTACTGTTTTGGAGTTGCAACTGTTGACAATTTCAGTTTCTTTCTTTAATTGTAGAAATTTTAGTAGATCAGATGAAGAAGAAATAATATGAGCTATGGAAAGAAGATATTTAATAATGCCATGTTTTTGTGAGGGATCATGAGCTGAAGTCTGATAGATATATTGACGTGAAAAGAAAGGTTTACAAAAAACAGATATTGATAAGGAGTCATCCAATTCTCTTTTTATAAGAATATCAAGGAAAGATATAATTCGACTTGATTCAACATGTAAGAAGAGATCTAGTTGTTCTCATGAATTATTCCAAATAGCAAAGACATCATCATCATCATTCCCATGCAGCTGCAAGTAATTCTGCTTTGAACAAAACAGTATAATTGTTTCTATGCACCTTTCTGAACACCAATTTTACAATTCCTCTAAGAAACAGAGGTACTTAGATCCTGGTCTTCCTGTTGGTCTTGATGAAAATGGAATTACTAATACTAGCTATGGGATCCTTTGGAACCATGCCAAATTTCTACATAGATGTAGAATTATTTGTATTTCTATATAAAAAAATGTATTTCCAATAAATATGAGAATCTCTTTAAAGAAAGTTCTGAAGTACTTTGGCATTGCCTAAATCTTAACCTTAACAACGGACTTTCTATGCCAAAAATCTGGGAAATTATTAAGAACTATACTGTTTAATTATATTAGTTTTTAATTGAAGTATGATCAATCGATCCTAATACTATTAGGATCAATGTGTTTTTTTTACCAGACTGTCTTATGACCTTGCATATGTGGAGAGATTCAATTCTCCATATATCTTCATTGTTGTTTCAATTTTTTTGATTTTAACTGTTTTACACTGACAATAATCCACAATATGAATCACAAATATCTGTAATTAATCCATCTTAATTAAATATCTACAACTGTGTCTATATGTTACTTATTCAGAATGAATAATGCAGAGTCATCTATTAATAAACTTAAACATTAAGATGTTAGGAAGGTACCAGACATTGTTAGCATTCGAGAATGTGTAAGCAGGTCTAACCTTAGGTAGCATTATCACTTAAACAGAATGCGAGAGGAAAAATGGCAGGAAAAAGACCCACAGGAAGACCAAGATCTAGGTGGACTAATTCAGTCAGAAATATTAGATGCAACGATATTGGAATACAGAAAAGTAATAGACTAATTTCAGGGAAAATTGTTGGCAGGAGATTATTACTAATGTAACCTTAATTATATAGTACTGTCACATTACCCTACACATCAGGAATTTGTGAAAGTCAACGTGGATTTATTAAGGGATGTTCTTGTTTCAGTGACTGTTTGCCTTTTATAACAGGCTAATATGAATGGTTGATACCGGAAAGGCATATATATAGTATTTTTTTTTTTTTTAAGATTTTGTAAAGGGATTTGATAAGGTGCCATATGACAGTTTGATATTTAAATTGCAACTTGCCGATTCAGATACAGGATTGTTGGATTGGAGTGGCTTTCTGATAGACAGCTGAGAGTTGTGAATGGGAGGAAAGCTGTTTCAGGAAGAAGGTAATCTATAAGTTGGATTATTAGCTGATGTAGTTCTTGTGAGGATTTTAGTAATCTGGAAGGATAAAAAATAAGGCCGCACACTCTACTGATGGAATTATACTGCATAAAGTGGAAAAGAAAAGTATTTTGGGATGGTGGTCAACAGAAATTTGAAGTTTACAGAACACAGAACATATTGTGTAGGTGATGAATACAACTCAGAGGACTGCTGCAGTACTGGAAAGGATGTTGACCAGAAGTGATAAACTGGTGCTGGTTCCATTGCATAAAACCCTGATTAGACCACAACTGAATTAAAGTACTCAGGGTCAATGAAATTTGAAGGGTTTGAAGTAAGTAGAGAAGTAATTTGCTATAGAGAACAAGTTGGTTATCTGCTTCAGTACCTTGAAGAAAGTACAAAAGCAGATAATCTACTTTTTATTCTGACATCATTTTGTCATGATGAACTGAAAGCATGTTATCTGCACAGAATCTGGTGAATAGAAGATGAAGGAATGACACCACTGAGATATTGAAGCTGTTAAGGTATTTAACAGATGTACACTGATGAGATTTTTTGTATGGCAGAGGTAAAATGAGAGGAAAAAACAAGGGCAACAGCTCATTAGTAGAAGTTGCAAAGGAAGTGATGAATAAGAGGTGAGGAGAGTAGTTTTTTAATTCATGGAGAGTAGCAAGATCCTGAAATAAATTGCCCAAGAGGATGGTGAGAGTGCAGACACTAAATGATGTTGTGGTATGTGATAGGTTTTGTGTAGTCTAAAGCATTCATCCCATGATGAGTTTTACAGCTCATTTTAGCATCCACGAAATGGAAGTCCTGAATAATAATGTTAAGCAATGTTTAAGTTATAATAAATAAAAATTTAATAAATGCATACCAAGTTATTGTCATTCCCTCCTCCAACAACATCTTCCAAAGTCACAAAGAACTGAAGACTGTCATTCCTCTATAAAAAAAAAAATCATCATACAAATGTTTATATAATATTATAATTATCTGTTAAATTTCTGCTAAATAACTGACTATCTATATCTCTAGATGAGTTCTGACCAATATAAACAGTATAGCAATGGCACATATTGAATACTCAGATTTATATGCTTTCAACACTTATTATGGTACTTGTAAGGATACTCTTTTAAGCCTTACTTAAAATTTTTAACAAACTTTTTGTTTTGATAAGATAATCAATATTGAAGTAAAATTACAGTAAATACAACTAGCTTTCAAAAATAAACTTGAATTTCTATGTAGTTTCACAGAACAATTTAAAAATAATAAAAAAAATTAATGATTTTTTTTGAAAATTTTGAATTTTTTTAAAATGAATTAATGAAATTAAATAAACTGCAAAATAAGCTGAAAGATACAATGAAACACGTGACCTTGACTTAACATCCAAAACTATTCATAATGAGCCACATTCTGATTTGGAGCACTGATAGTCCCTTCCCCCTTTTTTTTAAATATCTGTTTCTGATTTCAAGTAAGATCAAAACATATGAATTGTGTGCATTTTAACACAGACAATTCTCATTATAGCACTGTTATAACCAATTCACCCACTGTAGCAAACTACTGAAAAGGCTCAAAACAAGTACATTTGACTAATGGAAAAATTCCCTAAAGTAAACCATCCACTAAAACAAACTATTCCTGAGGTTCCTACGAGTTAACTATTATCATCAGCCTTCCATCAGGAGACATGTCCATCTAGAATGGCAGTGGAACAATATCCAAATTCATATGTATTCAAATGCAACATGCTGGTTGTGTGGGCCTTCCATGACGAGTTTGTTGACTGCATGGCGGTTACCAAATAATAATAATATTTATATTATTTGGAAAAACAGAGTAACTAGAGGGAAACCAAGCACACAGTTACAGTCCAAGACTAGATAAACTAATGCATATGGGAGAGGCAAGGGGGAGCAGGAATGACCAGCAGGTGAATCATATTTATAACAGGCTGAATCTCCAGACTCCATGAGGCTTGAAAGTAATACTAATATACTGGCTAATCACTGTGGAGGAATACTATTATGCTTAGTGCATGTGATTTCAATGTTTATGCTTACAGCATGCATAACGTTTTTCACATGCATACCAAATGGGTAAATATGGAATGAACTTTCCAATGTAGGAAGAAAATACTAGTCCAATGAATATCTAGGAAGACTATTTTTATAGACAGTTAGTCACCTAACTGGGTCTATTAAAGTGAGAGAGCAGGTTCACTTGCTTTAACATAAAGGCTTTGAATGGGCAATGTGAAAATGCACCAGTAACTATTTATATATCTTGACAGATATAATCTAGCAATCACAGGATACTCCTTTGCAGAAGCAAGACTTGTGACCTATAATGAAGTTCTGAGAGAACCAGTGCATAATACAGACAAAACAAGGAACACTGATCAGCTTGTTTTTGCACCATTTGCACAATACCCAGTTTGTAGGGTATTGTGCAAATGGTATTGCACTTTTCTTTTAGCTAAGTAACATGCATAAAAAATGAAAGCTTTCTCCCAAAAAATGAGTCCTAAGAACTCAACTTCTTTCTCTATGGGATAATATGGGGTGTTCACATTGGACCTCTCTAGTTTCAAAGAATGGTAAAAAAATCAAAATGCAGAAATATGTAAGATTTGGGTTGTTCAAACATTTCAGACACTACAAGTTTCATCCAGAATTTTTTATTTTTTTATTTTTTTTTTACGAAAACTTGGTGAGTGTTCTTTCTCATTTGTACAATTTGGACACCATGGTCCAAACACTTAAGTAGTAGTAATATGTTGAAACTAGGGAGGTCCAATGTGGACCTCCCTAATTTCAACATATTGTGCCTTATTCTTTTGTGTGTTGTGGGATTGCAATCTATAATTTTGTTTGTTGATTGATCTTGTAACAGTGTGTGCATTTTGTTTTCATATTCTGTTGTGTCCATCACCACGATTGCATTTCCTATATCTGCTTTTGTTATGATAATCTGGCTATTCTTCTGTAGCTCTTTTACAGCAATGATTTCTTTATGCGGGATATTATTTTTGGGAGGCTTTGACTTGATTAGGATGTTGGCCACATCTAAACATATGTTGTTGGCTATCGTTGGAGGCAGGTCATATATTCCCCATTCGATGGACGCCATTATTTCGACTTTTGGAACTTGTTTAGGAGTCATGGCAAAATTGTGCCCTTGACTTAAAGCGCTAGTGGCTTCTTTGCTTAAGGTGAGTGAAAATAAATTCACGACAATAAATTCATCTACAAACATACTTGAAAAGTCTGAACCTAAAGCGTAAATTTCCATGCCATCACCAGATTCATAACCATGTACAATGACATTGATATTACCACATTGATTTGCATTGCATAGCATCTGAACTAGCACATGCACTCTCACCATTTCTGCAATGATGACATAGTTTTCCAGACACTGCATTAGGTTTCAACAAAATTAATAATTTCTCCAGGATGATGATGATGATGATGATGTCAAATCCATTCGAGTGCAAGCTGTCCCTCTTATACAAATCTTTTCTACCATCAAACTCACTCCACAGACACAAAAACTCACATCCATTTCTTCTACACAAACTGCACTCAATTAGACTATCATATCCCTCCTCAACTCAGTTCTCTGAAATCCAGATAATAAGCTAACAGTATTTATTCTCTCACTTTTCTTTCTTACTTCTTCCAGCAAACCTCCTATATCCTCTCTCATACTATATTTATAAAAAAATTAAAATTCCTTCAATATTAATATATATTTTAAACTATTTGGCTACTAAAACTATTTGGCAATTTATTTACCTCTCTATCAATATTAGATGCAACAGTTATAATACCACTTGTTCGATTTATTGTGAATTTATCTGTTCCTTCCAAGCCATAATAAACTGATGAATTTTCTGGATCACTTCCCACTAGCTGAAGAATGGACTTTCCTGTTGAGAAAAATGAAAATGCCTTCAATATCACTATATATTTTAAATTATATAAAAATATAACAATATCATTTTTGTATACATACCAATATGTTATTATTAACAACAAACAATAATTGGGCGGTAGATGGCATGGGTGTAGTTGCAGTTCGTTGTAGGTGGATTGAGTGGAGGAGATGGAGATTTATGGAGTGGATCCCTCCCTAGATGAGTCTTTGGACTCCCTGGAGCTGTCACATAACAGTAATAGTAATAATAATAAACCTCCATGGAGTTCAGAAATCACAGGTCTCACTCAACCAACAATATATTTATCTTGCAGAACCTTAAACCCCAGTATTTGCAACATACCGACAATATTCTATATAGAGTGAGGTTGAAGAAACGTGGATTGCAGAGTTTGGTGAATAGAAGGAAAAGAGGTGATGTGATAGAGACATTTAAGATAGTGAGAGAATTTTATGGGATTAATCCAGATGGGATTATAAAAAGAGTAGAAGGGGAAAGGGGAAAAATCAGAGGCCATTCCTGGTAGTTGTGTGTGGTGAAGAGGGATGTGAGAAGATTTTTTACATGGAGACTTATCAGTGAATGGAAAGCATTATCAGAATGTGTTGTTAATACAAGGTGTGTTAAGGATTTTAAGATTCAATATGATAAATATGTTGTCAGTTGAATGAACCTCTCATGATCAGTGTCAACTCCAGGGAGGGTACAATGATAATAATAATGGGACATTATTATTAGATTCCACTTACTCCACAATATCTATGTTAAATATTCTACATCAAATTTTCTCTTTACACACACACACACACACACACACACACACTTATATATACAGGGTGTTCGGGATAAATTTGACATATTTATAATTAATTATATTTTTCCGTAAGTTACATGTATTAACACACACTTCTCTTCATTTAAAAGTTTGGACCCTTCTTCATTCATATACAAGATGTCAGAAAGGATGGATAGCTGGAACCCACCTGAATCATGGAGGAGAATAACTTGTATCATGATGATTCGTGCCCGCCATCAAAATAAGGATATTACGACTGCTGCCCAATGCTCCCTGAATACAGTAAAAACAATCAGGCATGAACTAGAGACTTGCAATGGTGACTACGAGGATGTAGCAAGAAGAAAGATCCCTAGCAGACGATCTGATTGCGTTCGTACAGCAGAATTCCTCGCAAATCTGCAGGAACAGGTGTTGAAGAACCCTGGCATTGGAATTCGGGCTTTGTTCGTGGAGTTGCTAACTGTAGTCAAGCCCTGGATAACAAGGGTAGCCAATGGTAGGCCGTATGTATGGCAGCAGGATTCGGCCCCTTGCCACACCTCTGGGAAAAGTCAAAAATGGTTGTCTGAAAATTTCTACGACTTCACCAGTCCAAATGTTTGGCCTCCAAACTCCCCAGACCTTAACCCCATGGATTATTTTGTATGGGGCGCAGTTGAAAAAGACACCAATCGCACTTCCAGTAATACAAAAGCCCAGTTAATGGATAAAATTAAAACAGTTTTTGCGGCCCTTCCCAGGGAGACTGTAGCATCAGCTTGTTCGAGGTTCCGAAGCAGAATTGAAGCTGTGATCGATGCTAATGGTGGTTATTTTGAGTAAATCTTGTTGATAGTATTGTAATTAACTCTGCCTGTAATGTTTTTTTGTCAATTCATTAAATTTAATAGATACAAAGAAGATTTTCTTTTTCCTTACGAAACTGTCAAATTTATCCCGAACACCCTGTATATATATGAAATAAATACCTACAATACAGTTTAGTAAGCTATACCATAACTGCTCTGTTAATCTTTTATCTTCTGGTGAGGGGAAGAGTAAAATTTAAATTTTAAAAAAATTCAAATAAATAAATATAATACTAAACAATAAAATTAATATAATAACAAATTAAAATTGCAATCACATCAATTGCTACTAGTTAAATTATTTCCAGTTCTGTTATCTTTAGGTTGTGTCATATCAAAGAGTAAAACCTCTATGATTTCCTTCCTGATTGATGAAGATATTTGAATTTGTAATATAATCAGAATAATTTAGCTGGAAAAACAAGATCTATAAACAGATTCAAAGAAACTGAATTGAAAGTTTATTTTTCACTTGGTTAGACTATAATAAATTTAGTTTAATACTTTATCCAAGTGTGAGCAACAAAGTTTGCACCTGAAAGTATCTTCAGGACAGGGGTAAAGTGGTACAACACCAGGCAACTCGTTGCAAAGGTGGAGCAAGATAATATATCACTCCTATCTCAGTATCTCCCATAATGCAAAACACATCTCCTTGCAGATATGTTTAATGTTATGCATTAAGGGAAGGACCACTACCCAGACTAGTTTCGACCTTTACTGAGGTCTCTTCAGTGGGAGCCATGCCCAAGTGGAGATACCAGGCAGAAGCATTAGCAAGGTCATCTCTACCTAGGAGGTATCAAATGGTGTGCCACCTTTTTAATAAATTACTCTGGATTTAGAGAAAGATGTTGAAAGTTTATTTTTCACTTGGTTAGACTATAATAAATTTAGTTTAATCCTTTATCCAAGTGTGAGCAAACAAAGTTTGGCCTGAAAGTATCTTCAGGACTGGGGTAAGGTGGTACAACACCGGGAAACTCTTTGGAAAGGTGGAGCAAGCTAATATCACTCCTATCTCAGTATCTTCCATAATACAAAACACATCTCCTTGCAGATATGTTTAACGTTATGCATTAAACTTCTGCCTGGTATCTCCACTTGGGCCTGGCTCCCACTGAAGAGACCTCAATAAAGGTCGAAACTAGTCTGGGTAGTGGCCCTTCCCTTAATGCATAACATTAAACATATCCGCAAGGAGATGTGTTTTGCATTATGGGAGATACTGAGATAGGAGTGATATTAGCTTGCTCCACCTTTGCAACGAGTTTCCTGGTGTTGTACCACCTTACCCCAGTCCACCTGAAGATACTTTCAGGTGCAAACTTTGTTTGCTCACACTTGGATAAAGGATTAAACTAAATGTATTATAGATTCAAAGAAATAGCAATGGGATAGCCTTATATCTTCACCTTTGATTAATTATTATTTGAACTATCTAGAAGATACCTAATTAAGTCAATATAGATTGGGATGATGAGATAGCAACCAGAAGTAAAGAAAATAAGTTTCTAGAATTCTTGAAGGACAACTACCTCAGGCGGTATGTAACAGAGGGCATGTGAGCATTGAGGGTCTTGGATTTGATCATCTTAACA
Organism: Typopeltis vanoorti; assembly: GCF_054136105.1. Taxonomy (NCBI): domain Eukaryota; kingdom Metazoa; phylum Arthropoda; class Arachnida; order Uropygi; family Thelyphonidae; genus Typopeltis; species Typopeltis vanoorti. The sequence goes on along the minus strand of NC_143555.1, from coordinate 2,049,853 downwards.
GAGGATGTTATTATAAATGAGGGGTCAAATCTCCCTCCAGTTCATGAGAGTGACTATGAAGTCATTACCTGGGTGGTTGTCAGCCACGTGAATACTTTGTGAGGAAAAGGTGTAGATGGAACTACAAGGCTTATGCTTATGAGCTCAAGACACAGCTTGCAGCTATATCATGGAATGAAGAGTTAGGTGGAAAGAAGATCAATGCTGCTTGGGTGGTATTCAAGAACTATCTAGTAGAAGAAATGGCCAAATGTATTCCAAGGGACAAAAGGTTAAATAAGATTCTGATAACATAAAAACCACATCAGTTACAACTACTTTTAATTCTTTCCAATTCTGTTATTGTTAGGTTCATAACAGAGTTCTGTCATGATAGAACTCTACGGAAAATAAGAGATTGAAGAGATTAAGAATACAGTAAGAGAAAGAAGGCATTACGGAAACAACATAAGATGAGTGGTAATCAAATCCATGATTCTGTAAAGAGTACAAAGAACAGGCAAGGAGAGTGACTCAGTTGGTAACGGTAGCGAAAGTGCAGTATAAGCAGCAACAACTGCTGTGGAGGATGCAGTTGAGATATTTAATGAGCAGTTCATAGAGGTCTTTTATCCTAGTTAATATGGCATTAATGAGAGGTTGAGCGCAGTGGTAAGGCTGCAGGACTTGATTGTATATCACTGCATACTTTGCAGAAATGTGCCAGCGAGTTGACATCTGACTTGTCATATTTGTTTAATATTCATCTTACACTAGGTCAAGTTCCAAAGAAATGGAAGGAAGGCAAAATTGCACTGCTTCATAAGAGAGGTGACAGAATTCAAGCATCAAATTAGCTAATCTGCATGTCAGGTGTTGTGGTTCAAGTGTTGGAGAGACTGGTGAGAACCAGGACCCAGAATTGGATTGACAACAGTGTATTATCTTTGATGGACAGCATGGATTTTTGAATGGGAGATCATGTTTTAGAATTTTTTTTATTTATTTTTATTTTATTTATGTTGGGTCCATACACAAGAGGTTGGTTGATCAACCTATAGTACATTAGTACCATATATGAGTAGTGGGTTGGGAAAAGAGAAACATGTTTATATTTGATTTAAAAGCATGTATATTGTATTCCTTGGGAAATACATCAGGGGGAAAGACTGTTCCACAGCACTGCAGTAGCAGAGATGAAAGAGGAGGAAAAGAAACTTGTTCTGTGGGTTTCAAGGTGTACTGTGAAAGGACAATGGGCAGAAGCAGCTGTACATGTTCCAATCGGCTTAGTACTGAGTGGGGAGGAATTATTGAGCATTTGCCATGGAAATATTTATAGAATACACAAATTGCACACACCAAACGTCTGTGTGAAAGTGAGGGGAGCAAGTTGGTAAGAGATGAGTCATTTATCAATCTAAATGCTCTCCTCAGTCAAGCATTTTGAGGGAGCTTTTGGAGCACCACTCTAAATGTGAGAGTAGTATTCGATAGGTGGGCGGATTTCTGATTTGTATAAGGTTTACGGCTATTCAGTGATGAAGTAACATCTTGAACAAAAGACCTAGCTTTTTGGAAGGTGAGGATGCAATGGTTGTGATGTATTTATGCCAGGAGAGGCCTAATGTCAGGGTAATTCCAAGAAGAGAAATCTCACCTTGTCTAGAAATTTGAGTGTTTATCAAAAATAATACTGGGGGAAAATGTTCTTTTTTGTGAGAAATAAGACAGAACTGGGTTTTACTAGCATTGAAGTTGACAACGTTATCTCAGCCCCATCGGAGGATGGCTTGCAGGTCAGAATTGAGGGCAGTGGTAGTTGATGTTCTGAAGATTGAAGTGACTTGTATAGAGTAAGGTTTGTCAAATGAAAGGGAGGAGTCCAATGTGCTGTCATCAGCAAAACTGTGTACAGTCATCCCTGGAGTTGCATCCATTTAAGTTACATCCGTTCGAAGATATGTCCATGATCCCATAATAGAATAAATAACATTTTGACTGCATTTTCAAACAAGATGCAAGCGAGCGTAAAGTAAAATGGTTTTTATTTAGCAACAATGCAGTGGCAATAGCACATTCAATGGCAACTTCCCTTGGCAGTCAGCATGTAACTTCAACAGTTCCTCTGTTGATTTTGTGTTTAAAAAATAGGTTGGGTATTTATCATTAAATATTTCAGGATATTTTGTGCATCATAGCCCCTACACGCCCAATTAAGAAACCTAATGAAGAATCACAGAAAAAGAGGTGAGCAATTGATCTTGAAACGAAGTTGCAAGTTCAACAATAGTGATGAAGCAAAGACAAGGTCTTATCGGTGATAGGAAAAGCTACTTCCATCATGCATAGAGGACCTGAACCAAAAGCGCATACCCCTTAGCACCATGACCATAACTACTAAGGCACTAAGTCTCTTCAACATGTTGAAGGAGAAAGCAGGACCTGATTATGACTATGAATTCAACACTTCTTCCAGTTGGTTCATGAGATACAAGCAGCGTTTTGCACTGCATGTGAAAATGTATGGTGAATCTGGAAGTTCCGATGAGAAGGCTGCCAAGGAGTTTGTGGAGAAATTGGATAAAATTATTACGGAGCAAAATTATTTGCCACAGCAAATATTTAATATGGATGAGATCTCCTTCCTTTTTTTCAGAAAAAAATGCCCGAGCAGACATTCATTCACAAAAAGCTAAAATATATGCCTGGTTTCAAAGCTTAAAGACCATATTACGATTCTGTTAGGTGGTAATGTGACTGGATATAAACTGAAATCATTTGTGATATGGTACAGTCAGAATCCACAAGCTTTCTAAAACATTAGGCAGCATACTCTTCCAGTTCATTAGCAGAGATATAAGAAGCAGTGGATGACTCAAAAATTGTTTGTGGATGCCTTAATCAACTGTAATGTGAGTGAAATGGAAAGCTATTGTGTGAAAGAAAATGTAGAATTTAAAATTTTTATTAATTCTAGATAATGCTCCAGGTCATCCATCTTATATCGATGATCTTCACCAAGTTCAAGGTCATGGTTCTCTCTCCAAACACTACTTCACTGATCCAACCGATGGATGAGGGAGTTCTTGTGGTGTTTAAGGCTTATTATGTACAGAGAACTTTTTCATAAGCCATTTCTGCAACTGAAAGAAATGACCAGACTCTTATGCAATTCTGGAGGCATTCAATATCTATCATGCTATAAAAAATATTGCTGTAGTTTGGGATGAAGTGGCATATGAAATGTATAAGTAGCATATGAAAAAAGACATTAAAAAGGTTTTTGTGCACAATTTTGGAAGTTTTGAAAAAAATGAAGAACTTTGTAAATTGAGTGAAGAAATAGTGGGCCTAGCAAACAATCTGAATCTCGAAGTGAATTATGATCACATAGTTCAACTCACAGAAAGTGCCCCTGAAGAGTTGACAAATGAAGAATTGGTCGAACTGGAGGAACAACGTGTTGCAGAAGAGGAAGAATGAGAAAAGGAAGAGGGAAAAGAGAAACAAGAAGAGATGGTTAAAAAATTCATAGTGAAGAGTCTTGCAAAAATGTTATCTGTTGTTAGCGATGTTCTGAAAATGGTTGAAGACATGGACCCTCTCAATGTTGAACGCTATTTATTAGTAGAAAGGAAAGTACATGATGTGTTTGCTTGCTATAAAGAAATTTATGATGAAAAGAAGAAGCGGAATAAGCAAAGCACATTGGACTTTTTCATCAAAAAAACAAAGGTTACACCAGAAAAGCCGCAGCCTGGTACTTCACATAGGGAAGGTAATGAAGATGAGATTCTGGAGGAAGATTTGGATAATTATTCTCCTGTTTTATAGTAACAGTAACACACAGCACTGTTTTATAATAAGGTTTAAAAATTAAAATGACAGTATACTTATTGCGGTTAAGTCCCTAACCCCTATAACTCTGTTGATTTAATGTATTGGCTTACGTCCGAACCGACTTACGTCCTGCAGGATGGAATGGAACCCTGAAGTATGTCGAAGGATGACTGTATTGAGTTGGAGGCAAAAATGAGACTGGGATCGAATACGTATAAGTAAATAAGCAACCGTGCACGTTGCCATCTTGCTCTTGCTGTGCCAGCTGGTCGGAAACCACAACATTCGTTTATTGGTAAATACATCATTTTGGTCTACTTGATTGGCCTCCATAACTATTTTCATGACCTTGCTCCATCTTACAGGTCCTATTCATGTCACTGTTCCCACGATTCACTCTTAATTGCGTTGTCATTCAGGATGGAGGTAATCCAAGTTAACCGAATTAAATATTACCCGTACAATGATGTCTTGTATTTTTCTATCGACCCCTGAGCCCGAATCGACCCCTGGGGGTCGAAATCGACTACTTTGGCGACCACTGTTTTAGTTGTTTCTTAGCTGATTCAGCAGAGATACTCCAAGTAACCTTCTTAGCCAACCCATTTCAGTAACTAATAATTTTTTCTCTTCAGCCTTTTTGAGATTCCAGCATTCACTTCCATAGAGGAGTATTGGGAGGACCATTATTTCATAGATTCTTACTTTTGTTACTTGTTTGATGTCTCTTGACTCGTCATCCAAAAGTTTGGAATGCTTGACTGATTCGTCTGTTTATATCTTTTAGAATTTCACCATTGTACTCAATAACTCCTCCAAGGTAGGTGTGAAGTTTTCCACCTGCTCTAGATTCTTACTATCAATTTCAATTTTCAGATTGGTGCTTCTTTTTCCTATTTGCATAATTTTTGTTTTATCTATATTTATGTTTAATCCACATTTTATACACTCCTTTATTTTATCAGAAATTCGCTGTAGATTTTCTTCTGTGCTTGCAAGTAATGCAATGTTGTCTGCAAATTTTAAATTTGTCACATTTTTCCCATATATTTTGATTCCGGAGTCTTCATTGTTTAAGGCCTTATTGGTTGCTTCTTCCGGTGTAAGATTGCACAGGTCTAGTGAGAGACTGCATCCCTGTCATACTCTGCTCTCTGTGTGGAACCAGTTGGTTAAGGTGTCCTCCATTCGTACTGCACTTTCAGATTCTTTATTATTCTTATGGTTTTGTTGGGAATTCCAAATTCTTACGTTCTCTTCTACGAATTGAATCAAATGCCTGACAAAAGTCTATGAATTTATGTAGCAACTTTGGTTGTATTCTAGTGTCTTTTCTATTAGCTGTCTTAAGGTGAATAGTTGATCAATTGTGCTTTGCCCTGGTCTGAAACCAGCTTGTTCTTCTCCTAGTGCCAGTTCTATATATATATAGCTTAATTTGTTTTTGGAGTATTCCAAAAAAACCTTACTTAGAACTGAGGAGGCTAATGCCTCTGTAATTATTGCATTCTGTTTTATCTCCTTGTTTGTATATAGGAGTTATGACTGATTTGGTCCAATCTGTAGGCACTGCTTTGTTTTTGTAGATCCTTTCAAATAATCTTTTTAATGGTTCCAAAATTTGTTTCTTTCCTGCTTTTTTCCTCAAGGTAGTGTAGGAGTTGAGAATTGATGGTTTTTCCATCACTTTAGATAGGACTGAGGTGAGCGAGATAGGGTGGTAATTAGATGGCAATGATTTGTCACCCTTCTTACAAATGGGTTGAATATAGACCAATTTCCAGGCTTTGGGATGGATACCAGTGTAGTAACAGAGTATGTACAGGCAGCAAAGGATAGGCATTAGTTCTAGTGCAGATCTTCAGAACAATTTGAGGAATGCCATAAGGGCCAGGAAACTTTTTTTGCGTCTAATTTAGACAATAAGTTTCTGATGTCTTTCTGGCAAAATTATATAGGGGCATTGTATGTTTGGGATGACTGGGGGGGCATTTGCCATTGTCAGTTATGAGTGCATTAGACACAAAGTGTGAAACCAGGAGATAAGCTTTTTCTGTGGGTGATGATGCGAGTTATATGAGAAACAACTAAAAATATTGTATCATGATCTGCATCATTCCTGGGGTATGCAGATGATACTGATATAATAGAAGAAAGTGCAGATGATATAACTGAAACTTTTATAAACCTTAAAACTTCTTCATAACATATAGGTCTTAATTACTGAAATAAGAACTAACAGGCTTCACTTCGGCGAAGTAAAATTATTCAAAATTAAGTGGATATTGAATACCACATTATTTCTTAGCCGAATAAGGAACTCAAAGATAGGAAATCTAATCTAAGAGTTTCATGCCGAATATAGAAAACCATAAAGTTTGGCGAGTCCAAGCGTAAGCCAACACCTGGTAGTGCAATGCTAGGGCAACTCGTAGTAAAGGTGGAGTAAGCTCCGATCACTGTTCTTAGTATTTTCTCATAATGTAAAACACAGCTCCTGAGCGATGTATTACTGTTTTACATTATGAGTGAAGAGGTCTGTGTAGCTCAGTGGAAGTGGCACTTGCGTCCTCTGCACTTGGTTGCTTGAAGTCAGACTTAAGTTCAAGTCTAGCTGCCGACTGGAGGAACTTTTTCTTAGCCTTTCTTCGACCGATTCCTGAGTTAGTCGATCTCTGGCACAGGAAAGTGGGTTTTTCCACTCAGAAACTCGGATTTTTTATCCCTTAAACTCAAGAAAACCAACTGTAGTACCTACATTATTTCAGACAGTAACATATCTTGTTAGGGTTAGGTACCAAGAGATGGCAGCACTTGTTTGCCAGCCTCTTCATCGGTGGCTACTATAATTAGTGATAGACATGGGCCAGCTATCTCTGATTGGCTACCGGTGGACATTGAACTGCCCACTCAGTCTCCAAAAGCTAGATAGGGTTAAAAGGCCTTGCCTACTCCCTAGGAATAAAAGGCATTAGCTGATTTATTATTACGAGAGAAGGTCACTACCCAGACCAGTTTCACTGAATGAGTAAAGCCATCTCTAAAAATTAGGACGATCCCTAGACCACTCCATAGTGGCCGAAAGACCATCCAACTCAGCGTTGTTGAGTTGGATGGTCTGACTATTGAAACCTCAGTATTACATCTAGGTCTACCTACCAAGGTTTCAATAGTCAGAACTTATTTCTTTACTGTACGAGTTGCCAAAAGGTGCACAAATACAATTACTGAAATAAGAGCCAACAGGCTGCACTTCGGTGAAGTAAAATTATTCAAAATTAAGTGGATATTGAATACCACATTATTTCTTAGCCAAATAAGAAACTCAAAGATAGGAAATCTAATCTAAGAGTTTCATGCCGAATATAGAAAACTATAAAGTTCGGAGAGTCCAAGCGTAAGCCAACACCTGGTAGTGCATGCTACTCTCTTAGGAGTAGCATTGCACTACCTTGCAATACATCTCTTAGGAGTTGTTTTACATTATGGAAAAATACTAAGAACAGTGATCGAATCTTACTCCACCTTTACTACAAGTTGCCCTAGCATTGCTCTACCAGGTGTTGGCTTATGCTTGGACTCGCCGAACTTTATAGTTTTCTATATTCGGCATGAAACGCTTAGATTCAATTTCCTATCTTTCAGTTTCTTATTCAGCTAAGAAATAATGTGGTAATTGTGAATAATAATATTAACCAGAATAAAACAGAATGTTTAAAAGTATCTAGAGATAATGATCTCAATAAGATCAGCTATTCAGTTTGTTGATATGATATTGAAAAACTCAATACAATTTAAATATCTAGGCTCTATAATAAGTGAAGATAATAAGATCCAAACAAAAATAAAGACGAAAATCCAAGCAGGTAATAAATTATGTTTTTCACTTCAGCACCTCCTCTCATCTAGAAATCTGCCATATGAATCTAAAATAAATATCTACAGAATGCTAAATAGACCAATTGCATTATATGGTGCAGAGACATGGAATATAATAAAAGCTGATGAAGATCAATTACAATGCTTCGACAACAAAATCTTGAGGAAAATATTTGTCTCAATTAAAGATCCTGTGACAGATGAATGGAGAAGACGAACAAATAAAGAACTCTATGAACTTGATAAGAAGCCAATAATAATAAATGAAATCAGAGTCACATCAGATGGCTAGGTCACCTGGAAAGAATGGAAGATAATGGGCTAGTGAGGAGAACCTTTTTATATCACCCATCCTAGAGGAAGATTCTGCAGAAGATGGATGGATAACATTGAAATGGACATGAAAGAGCTGAATCTGAAAAATTGAAAGGAGTTGGCTAAGGATAGAAAAAAATGGAGAACTGTGGTGCTTGCAGCTAAGAATCTTAAGAATAAGAAGTGGGTGATGATGTAATAGAGCTATCTGGGTATGACAGAGATGGGAAAAGTGTAGAGCAAAAGCTATGACCAATTGCTTTGGCAAGAAACCAAAAGGCATGGCTGCCATGCCTGTTCAAATTCTGTTTCGGAAGCATTGATAGTTTTCTTGCATCTGTTTAGGCTTCACTTGAAGGAGGATGGAGTTCTTGATTTAAGCCAGTTGTGGTATGCTTGATTTTTCGTTTGTACAGCCTTGGCTGTACAAACGAAAGAACCAGGGTTAGTTAGGGGGGACAGCAGTTCAGAAGTGTGGGGAATGTATGTTTCCATACCAATGAGGATTACTTTAGTGATACGTTCGGGGCATATGTGGAAGACTAGAAACAATAGTCCAACCATGCGAATGAAGAGTGGTTGGACTATTGTTTGAGAAGAATGAATGAGAAGTGGGACTTCTCATTCATTCTTCCCACTTACCACTGTTATAATGCCAAACTACTCTTGTGTGGGTGTGACTGTGCAAGCATTGTTGCATAGGAGAGGAAATGAGCACTAGGTTGTGGTCAGAATTACCCAGGGGGCTCACTACATTCACTGTATATTTGGAAGGGGCATGGTAAGGAAGAGGTCTAGGGTATTTGGGGAGTGGTTCAGGTTATCTAGTATTCTGGTTGGCTTGTGAACAATTTGTGAAAGGTCATTAGTGATGGCAAATTTTTCAGTATCTCTGCCTGTAAGAGGAGAAAAGCCAGTTGGTGTTAGAGACATTAAAATCTCCTAAGAGGATGATTTTGCTGCTAGGAAAGTGTTACTGGAGAGAATCAATTTTTAAGGAGAGGAAATTTGAGAGCTCAGAGTGGTTGGTGACATTAGGAGACATTGGAGGTGAGATTTGAGTTTCTGCTAAAAAGAGTGGGGGGGGGGGACTTCAGATGGTTTTGGACACTATTAAGGATGGAGTTGAGGCTACAGATGTTAGTGAAGTGGATGTGCAAGGTCCTACGGAACATAAATTTGACCACAATGGTCTTGCACATTTCCTATGCAGCGCCTGCATACTGGTCTCCATGATGGCAGCTAGTGGTGTCACCGCTTGATTTTTGCACTAATTTGACTAGTTTATAGTCGATAATCCAACTGTTGTCTCCATTTTGGCATTTTTCTTCAAGTTGTCTTTGAAGTTGGCGTTTTTGTTCGGTCTGGGTAAATGTTAAGTAGGGTCGAGCACATATGCATACTTTGGGGCAAGCGTCCTTTATGATACTGATATTTATTGTCATTATTAATTTGGAGGTACTTGTTGGTGTGTCACTGGTCACTTCCATGAGACATAGTGTGTGTTCATTCCTTCCTCTGTTTCATTTATGGGTCTGAAACAATGACATCTCATGATATTTCTGGGATCGAAGTTGCATTCTCCTGCTAATTTGCTCATGTCATCTTTTAATGATTTACCGTTTTCCATTGGAAAGTTCAAAATAATGGCATTGAGTCTCTTGTTTTCGACCTTGATTGACTCATGTACTATGTTCATTAGTGGGCAAAGGTGTGCTTGTGATCGGGAACTAGTTTTTGAGTAGCTCAAGCTAAGTTTCCAGCATTCGAATTTTGAAAGAGAAAGCTTGGTCATAGTATTAAGGTGTTGTTCAAAGTTTTTCACTCATTTGCTAAGTTCATTGGCTGATTTACAGAAGGAAGGCACAGTGAACAGAAAAAAAGGCTGGTTGAGATCAATAAAAAAACTTCTGCACCAATTCACCTTTTTTTGCAAAGTAAGCATGTAGCCAGTGGCAACAACAATATACTTTTTTTGTAACTTCGGTTTTACAGCTGCAGCATTTCATATTGTAATCTGGTTTTTCGGAGATGGGTGCTGCTATGCTGACAAGACTCAAGGTACTCTTTTGTCAATGGACTTTGTTGCCACCATCTTTACTTCATATGGTAGGCATAGTGGGTGCTTTCACGTGGCTGTTTTTTAATTATTATTATTATTTATGATTATTATTATTATTCAGGCCTCCATGGAGTCAAGAGACTCATCATGGGAGGACCTTCCTAGGAAACGCAAATCCTATCATACCACTCCTTGAACTCATTGATCATTCCTGCTCTCAACACTTTATCAGCCAATGCATTTCACAGTTCAACCACCCTCCACACAAAGAAACCACTCTACACCCTCTTGCTCACAGCTTCCTTTTGTAACTTCCAGGGATGGCCCCCTTGTCATCACTCCTTCATGTCGTTAAACCAAGTGAAAGAACTCCCCAGTGTCAACCCTGTAACTGCCTCTCAACAGTTTAAAAGTCACGATCATATCACCTCTCCTTCTATCCACCAAACTCTGTAGTCCACATTCCTTCAGCCGATTCTCATAACTAACATTGTACAGTCCTGAAACCATCTTTGTTATCCACCTCGTTACCCTTTCCACAGTTAATTTATCCCCTTCAAATCCTGGGAACCAAATTTGAGAAAAATAGTCTAAGTGTGGTCTGATCAGGGCCTTATATAAGGAATGATAACTCTTTTATCTCTGCAGGTCAGCGTTCTTCGTCAATTATTGCAGCAATACTCTGGGTTACACCTTTGAAATATGCTTCCTGAATTTCAGTTGTCTATCAATCACCCTCAGGTCTCTTGTCTCTCCTACTTCCTCTAGTACAGTTCCTCCATTGAATATGCAGCCTCCCATGGATGCATCCCAAACTTCAAGACTTTACATTTTGCTGCATTAAACCGATACCCCCATTCATTTGTCCATCTGTTTATTCAAATCCTCTTGGAGGGCTGCCACATCTGCCCTATTACTAATAACCCTGCTGAGCTTCACATCATCTGCAAACAACTGAATATCCCCTTGCAATCCATTGACAATGTCATTGATGTAAAGGCTGAACAATACAGGTCCCAGTACTGAGCCCTGTAGAATCCCACTTGTAACCTTCTGCCTCCTTGATATTGCTCACCCATGCACAATCCTCTGATACCTATCAGAGCATCTAATTCATCTAACTCATGTGCTGCAATGTAAGTATCAGCTTATCATGTAGCACAGTGTCAAATGCTTTTGCAAAATCCAAAAAATTGCAGTATATGCTTTTCCTTCATCAACTGCTCATGTCACTTTATTATAAAAGTCAATTATATTACTAAAGCAAGAGTGCCCCTTAACAAATCCATGTTGATTATCACAGATTACTTTACTCGTAAGGATAATTGTAATTAACATTAATTGTAAAGATAACTGATGTGATGGACTATGGGTACTTACAGATTGTGCAGAAGTAATAGGCTCCTTCTTACCCTCTGTTAGTTTTCTGTTTACTGATTATTTTAGATGAAAAACATTTGCAATAACGATAAAATGTGGGAGCACAAGTTTAACGTAGCTTATTAACCAAATCGGCAGTCTGGTTGGCGGAGTGGTTAGTGTATCCACTCTCCAGCCAAAATGCTGCAGGTTCAAATCCCGCCATGGGCATGGATATTTGAGATTGTCTGTGAAAGTACTAGTGGTGGTCAGTGGTAGATGGCGTTTGTGTGGATGATGAAGGTAGCTGAAGATGGATAGTTGTAGAGCAGATGCCTTCCCTCGATGAGTCTTTGGGCTCCCTGGAAGTGTTACGTAATGACACCGGCCTGGTTGGCCGAGTGGTTAGTGTATCCACTCTCCAGTCAAAAGGCTGCGGGTTCGAATCCCGCCGTGGGCATGGATCTTTGTCTGTGAAAATACTAGTAGTAGTGGTTGGTGGTAGATGCTGTTGGTGTAGGTGATGCAGGTAGTTGCAGTTGCTGGACTGGTGGAGATGGAGAGTTGTAGAGTAGGTACTCTCCCTCGATGAGTCCTTGGACTTCCTGGAGGTGTTATGTAATAATAATAATAATAAATCTACTTACTTATTATAATAACATGACAGCTGCACTGGATGTGGGAGATGATATTTTTTTTTTTTTTTTTTTTTTTTTTTTTTTTTTTTTTTATGTTGACTTCACACATGAAAGGTCACAAGGCCTATAAATATTCTACAGTACCATGTGTGGGCAAGCAATTAAGGAGGAAAATGTAGCCTGTTTATATGTTTCTTAAAAAGTGCGATGTTGTACTGAGTGGGAAAACTATTAGAGAGATTGTTTCAAAGAATAGAGATGGATGGAATGCACTGGTCAGTGGCTGCTCTAGTTCTTCTATCGAGGTCATAAGAAAGTAGAATAATGGTAGCAGTCGATTCAGAGGGGAAATGCCTATGAAAGTACCTATCGAACACGCACAGTGCTGAAACAGAGCACCTATGATAAAGTGACTGAAGGGAGTCTGTGAGGGAAGGGCTATCTATTAAGTGGACTGACCTCTTCTAAATATCAAGTATTCTTAGACAAGTCTTGGCTGCTTCACCCCAAATGTGGGAACAGTACTCCATAGTTGGATGGATCTGGGACTTATAAAATGTTAGGAGTTGAGAAGGAGGAGTAATGTTTAGAATGGAAAATAACACCAAGCTTTTTAGAGTAAGGAGACTATGTAAATATGTTTGTGCCAGGATAAACTGGATGCGAGAGTCAACACAAGAAGAGAAAGTTGTTCATGAAAGGAAATTGGAACATTATCAAAAATGAGAGTGAGCTGAGGTAGAATTTTTCTTGCAGGTAATAAGGCAGGTTTGAGTTTTCTGCATTGAAATTTATTACGCTGTCTTCAAACTATTTCAGGATGTTAAGGAAGTCTACGTTCAAGTCACTGGTTATGGAAGATCTTGAACGATCTAACATTAGGGTACTTGCAGGGTTTATCAAATGAGGAAGAGGAATGAAGGATACTGTCATTAGTGATGAGGTGAATAGATTTGGATTCAGAGAAAGGAGGTCATTGATGTAAAGCATGTGGGTAGGAGCACAGAACCCTGAGGCACTCCAGCATTGATGGGGAAATCTGATGAAGAAGTCATCCACCATGACACACAATGAATGACCAGCGAGGAAGCTGGCAAACCAATCACCAAGTGTAGAAAGGAGGCCATAAGATGACAGTGCCAGACACAATCAAATACCCTAGAAATATCAAAAGTGATAAAGTGAGTTTCTCCAATCTTTCCATGGCCTGAGTCCAAAAGGTGGATGAGATTAGCTAGGAGGTCAGCTGTAGAATGAGAATAGAAGAATCTATATTGGTTATTGCTAATTTGCTGATGAATTTCCAGGTAATGAAGAGGCTGGTTGTTGATAACCTTCTTCATCACTTTTGAAAGTACTGAGGTGAGAGAGAGCAATGGTCAACAGTTAGATGGCTGACTTTGTCTTCCTTTTTTTTGGGTACATGCTGGATGTGAGTTTGCTTCCATGCTGTTGGGTAGATGCCAATAGAATAACAAAGTTTATATAGATGATAATATAGGATGAGTATTAATTCTGGAACACATCTTGAGCAAAACTAGAGGAATACCATCTGGACCAGGAGCCTTATTAGTATCAAAAATAAGGAGGGTTTTTGTGATGATCTTTTGGGCAAAAGTTCAGAGGAGGCATGCAGTTTATGGAAGTATTGGCAGTGATTTGCTTTGTCATTTGTCATCCAGGATGAAGATGGAAAAAAACTGATGCAAGAGGTCCATTTTCTCCTTGGGTGAGGTTACCATAGTGCCATCAGAATGGAAGAAAGGTGGCAACATGGAATGGTAGGGGTTATTCCCAACACCACCAGCAGCAAGGGAACAGAAAGCTTAATTGCCAGTTGAGCAGAAGGCAAGTTTATTGCATTTTATTCTTATGAAGTCTGCATCAGAATCATTGATAACTTTTTCGAACATTTCTCGCTGTTGAGTAAGCTGAATGAGAAGTTGGAGTTTTAATTTAAGCCACTAACATAAACTGCATTTTTATCATGGATAACAGAGGCATTTATTTATTTATTTATTTTTTAAGAATGGGGCTTGAAAACAGGTTGAGGGTTTGAAGTGGAGTAGGGAATGAAGGCTCTCATTCCAGTAAGGATTATTTCAGTTACTAATTCCGTGGAGGTGTTTAGATTGTGAGAGTGAAAGCAGTAATCTGATCACAGAAAAGCAGTATAAAAATTCTGGAGGTCATCTCTGTTGGTATATTAGCTGAGAGGAGGACAACTGTAGAGAAAAAGACTTGTATATGATTGCGATTAGAGTTACCAAGTGGAAAGCAGAAATTGATGGTATGTTCGGAGGGAGAGTTAAGGTCAAGAATATTGGTAGAATGATGAGGATCATCTGGTATTCTGGTTGGTAGAATGACTATTTGTTAGGTCATGACTGATGGCAAATGATTCAACTTCCTTTCCAATTTGAACCAGTTTGTATAATTGGATATTAAAGTCCCCAAGAAAGATAATCTTACAATTTGGGTAATTTGCTTGTAAGAAATCACTTTTTTTTTTTTTTTTTTTTTTTTTTTTAGTGATACGTAATCAAAAAGGGCAGCAGGGATTGTTAAAGTTACATGAGTGGCAAAGACAGAAAAACAAAGGCTATAAAGTGAGGTAAAGAAATCTTGTGCCAGAGCAAATCAAAAAGCAGAGATACCAAGTTGGATAGTTTTTGAGAATTGATATTACACCCTCTGTCCAAAAAGAAACCGAACTTTTGGAAAATAGAAGAAACTAGTGGTGACACCTGTTGTATCTTTTTGTTGTCGAAAGCGGCAACCTTCATTAGTGTTGTGTCAACTGTTTATGACATTTATTTCATTAGAGAGTTATAGTGCCAAGAGTGACAGTGTTCTGAAGAACAGTCGGAAAATGAATTTCAAACAGAGAGCTGCGATTGACTTTTTGTGTTAAACTTGGTAAAAGTTTTACCAAAATGTATCAAATGTCTCAAAAGCATATGGTGATGAATGCTTATCCTGTACTCAAGTTTACTAGTGATTTAAGTGATTTCAAAATGGTCGTGAGACACTTGCAGACGATGAAAAGCCGGGCCATCCAAAAATTGGACTGAGCAAAGTTAACATTCAAAATGTTCGTGCAATTGATTGAAGATGAATTGGGGATTCCAAAATCAATTGTGCACAACATTTTGACTGAGAGTTTAGACCTTCATAAACTGAATTTGCAATTTGATCACCACAAGTTGACCGACGAACAAAAAATGTATCGAATTGAACACTGCAAGGACCTCATTAAAACCACTCGTAAGGACTCAAACTTCCTTGAAAGAATCATTACTGGTGATGAAACATGGTGTTTTGAGTATGAGCCTGAAACAAAGTGCCAGAGTGCTGCCAGAAGAGGGGCATCCGAAAAAAAGTTGCTTGGAGTATCAAAAGTAAAGACAATGCTGATTTGTTTCTACGATTCCAAAGGCATTATCCAAAAGAATTCATTCTGCCTGGCCAAACGATCAATGGTGAGTTTTATCTCGAAGTTTTGAAGCGATTGATAGCAAGAATTTGTCGCGTACGGCATGAATACCATGATGCAAGCAGCTGGTCACTTTTGCACAATAATGCACCATCACATCGTTCGAACATTGTGAGACAGTTTTTGAGCAAAAAACAAGTTTGTATGTTGGATCACTTGCCATATTCACCTGATTTTGCACCATGTGACTTCTTTCTCTTCCCCCGACTTCATTTGCCGATGAAAGGAAAGCGATACAACACCATTGAAAACATTCAAGTAACCACGATTCTCAACAGTATCCTAAAAACTGATATAAAAAACTCATTTAACAAATTAACTGACCACACCAAACACTGTATCGAAGCTGCGGGACAGTATATTGATTGAAATAAATGATTTGAATAATTATAATTGGCCAGGTGTTTTATTTTCTATCAAAAGTTCGGTTTCTTTTTGGACAGAGTGTGTATTATTAGATGACACCTCCAGGGAGTCCACCTACTCTACAACTCTCTACCACTCAATTTCACACCACTTCACAAACTACAACGAATCACAACTACAATCATCATCTACACCAATGCCATCTACTGCCCACCACCACTATTACTTTCACAGACAATTACAAGCATCCATGCCTACGGTGGGATTTGAACATGCAACCTTTAGACTGGAGAGTGGATACGCTAATCACTCAGCTAACCAGGCTGGCAAATATCATATTTCACAAAAGCACATGTTCCTCCTTGTTTGCAAAATTCATCGTCTAGGATGTAGATAAGATTGAGGTGGACTGTTGTTGTGGAAGATGTCAAATGAGGTTCTGTTAGAAAAAAGATCAGGTTTTAATGCCTGTAAGTGATAATGTCTGTCACTAAAGTTTGTGTTAATGCCTCAGTTGGCGACATGAATATGGAAGTATTTTTTTTATTGGGCAGGTTAGGGAGTATTTTTATTATTTGTTATATTTTTCATATTTTTACATTTTTTTGTTATTTTTTATGGGAGTTTTTTTTCAAATCTACAGTTAAAACTTGAGTATTTTTATGATCGACTTTTGTTTGTAGGGTGGAAGATTTAAAAAAAAAAGGGGGGAGGCATGAAGCTGGGGTGTAGGACTTGTGTACATAACTTACACAGGAGTGCCCAGACTCCAATCCATGTGTGGTCTTGAACAGTGCCTCCTGCATACTACTGACCTGGTTCTCCCTCCAGGCATGACCTGGCATGGTAAAGCAGCAGGAATATTTGCCAGCTTTGAGAGTGGTAATTGAAATGCACTGCCTGAGAGTGTGCTTCAATTACAGAGCTGATGATTGCATTTAAGGCAAAGTTTGATGAATTGTGGTATATGGAATAATAAGACCTCCCCTTAAGAATCTTTGACTTCACAAAGGTCTGATGATAATTTCCCTGTACCCAACTTCATTAAAAGGTAAGAACACAAAATTCCTCAAGCATTTGTCAAATAGATACAAATACAATCTGTACTTACCAATTGGGGTATTTTCACTGATTACAGCAAGATCTATATTCCTTATAAATACTGGTGGTCTGTTTGCCACAACATCTGCATAAATAAAGATTATTAATTTTACTTTTATAAAGTATATAATAGTCGGCACATGTAAAAATATTAAAAATAATAACAATAACAGATTTTTTGGCTTCTGTATTTAATACTCACTAAAAGGACATTGGCAAGGAAAATAAAAAAAGAGGGAAACAATATTTAAACTGCCAACTTCCATTTACTATTTCAGTCATACAACTTTGTGAACAAAAGAAGACTATCAGAGTTCGAAGGAAACAAACAGCGGTGTTAATGAAATATAAAGGTTACATATATCATTAAAAAAATATGCATATAGGTGGTCATAATTACTTCCACATTTAGATTACAGGCATACGATCAAAGTAAGTAAAATTTGCAATGTCTTAGATTTTCACATTTCAAGAAGAAAAAAAAAAAATTAAAGATACATAAAGACTGATGCATCTAACTATTGACCTATCAGTATCTCTGGAGTGATTGTGAACTTTTTAGAGTAGTTGGTAAGAACATAAAGAAATTGGTGGATGAACAGGTTATACTTTCAAAGGAACAACATGGGTTTACTGAAGAGCAGTCATGCCTGAGCAATTTGCTCCTATTTTATAATAATGTTACAGCTTAGTTGGATAAAGGGAATGGACACTATGATACTGATGGCTTTGCCAAGGCATTTAATAGGATACTACGTGAAAGGTTGTTGCATAAACTGGAGAATATGGGATTGGAATATACACTATTGGCTTGAAAAACTGGACAGCAGATGGATAGTTATCAGAAAGTGCTGTATGGGAGATGGCATTTAAGGCAATCAGAAAGTGCTGTATGGGAGATGGCATGGAGATTTAAGGTCACCAGTGGTATGTTCCAGGGATCAGTCCTTGGACCACTGTTGTTTATATATTAATGATACTGGAAAGGGCCTGAGAGGAGAAATGTTTGCTAATGATGCAAAAATAGGGAGGGCAATCAGAGATGCTACTGATATGCAGTGTTTACAGAATGATTTGAATAACCTGGAAAGGTGGGCAAATGATAATGGCCAGCAATTCAATGTTAGTAAGTGTAAAGTTATGTACTTTGAATGATGAGATTTCCAATGGCATATTATATTGGTGGATTTATGCTTCAAGAAACTGTTGAGGCTAGGAATCTTGGTGGATTTTGAACTTCAGTTTTCTATGGTCGATAGGAAACTGAAGTCAGAGATCGAATTGCAAATATATTTCAGAGGATAATTGTGATGTTGAAACATTGATATATAAGGATAAGGAAGTCATTTTGCTTCTTTACAAGACTTTGATATGACTGCACCTGGACTACTTTGCACACATTTGGTCTCTTGAATACATGTGTAGAGGCTTAAGTGCTGTGAGGACATCATGTTGGAGGCTTAATGGATTTTTTACAACACTCAAAAAGAATTAAAATAGAATTTAATACTTCCTATATTTCGTCCTAGTCACTAGGACATCTACGGGGATTACAAAAACAATTAATGTAACATATACACAAATAACAAATAATACTAAGCCCAACCACGTGGGTGACACTAAAGTCCTATCTAGGTAGAGCGCCCTCTAAGGGCAATAGTAGGTGGCCTGGAATGTAAGGTGGGAACTCTGGTGATGAGTGTTTCCCAAATCTTCGGAAGCTTAATGCAATCGTATTTATTGAGATTTGGTTGGTTTTTGAGAGCTGCTGCTGCTTCTAAGAAAAGTCTCTCTTTCTTGAATTTGCTGTGATGGAGCATGGTGGTTTTCTTCCATGATACCCTGTGGGTGGTGTCCAAAACATGGTCAGCCAAGCCTGAATGGCCATAGTTGTGTTTGAAGATGTACGACTTGTGTTCCTCTAGACGGATGGATGCTGATCTGCCTGCTGGCGTACTTTGGACAGACAGGCAGATCAGCATCCATCTGTCTAGAGGAACACAAGTACACATCTTCAAACACAACTATGGCCATTCAGGCTTGGCTGACCATGTTTTGGACACCACCCACAGGGTATCATGGAAGAAAAACACCATGCTCCACCACAGCAAATTCAAGAAAGAGAGACTTTTCTTAGAAGTAGCAGCAGCTCTCAAAAACCAACCAAATCTCAATAAATACGGTTGCATTAAGCTTCCGAAGATTTGGGAAACACTCATCACCAGAGTTCCCACCTTACATTCCAGGCCACCTACTACTGCCCTTAGAGGGTGCTCTACCTAGATAGGACTTTAGTGTCACCCACGTGGTTGGGCTTAGTATTGTTTGTTATTTGTGTATATGTTACATTAATTGTTTTTGTAATCCCCGTAGATGTCCTAGTGACTAGGACGAAATATAGGAAGTATTAATGTCTATTTTAATTCTTTTTGAGTGTTGTAAAAAATCCATTAAGCCTCCAACATGTTGGTCTCCTGAGTTCAGAGGTGATAAAGAAAAGTGGAAAAGGCAAAGAAGAGTAACAAAAATGATATCAGGATTATGGAATGTAGACTATGAGGATAGATTGAGAGCGGTTCACATGCTCTCAATCTATAGGAGCTAGTAAATAGGAGCAGGAGAGGTGATATGATAGAGGTCTGTAAACTTCTGAATGGTTGTTGTAGGTTATCAGCTGATGAAATATTTCATTATATAGAAGGTGGAGAGAAGACAAGCAGGTATCCATGGAAGTTAAGTTTATGTGCAGTTAAGAAAAGAGTAGGAGCTAGAGTTTTCTCTCACAGAACTGTTAGTGAGTGGAAAAGTTTGCCGGTGCTGAAAAGTTTGACATAGCAGATTGGTAAATAAAACTACTACATGAAAAGAGACTAATATCACGCATAATAAACATAATGCAAATATAATTTTATACTTGAAATCAATGCTTAATGTAAGACCTGAAGTGTCCAGTAAGATTGAGAAGAAGACTAGAAAGAAATTTTGCAAGATGGAATTGGGAGGGGGGGGGGGGTTCAACATAGTCTAGCATTGTGCACAAGGGATAACTTTTTTTCTGCACTCTAGAATGACCACAAATAGGTGCTCTACATGATGTTATCACTGCCAGACCCTCATTCAAAGAATCCTGAACAAATATTAATCACCCAACCAGGGTGAAATCAGAGGTTAAAAAAAAACTGCCATTCCCTAAATGGCATCAGAACAAATAGCACAAGTTCTTCAAAAGTTTAATCTGTACCTTCAAGCCACTCTAGAAAACTTTATTTTCTATCCTTTCCTAGTGTATATGTAGCCAGCAAAAGAAAGAATGATTATGGAAGGATGACATTGATTGGAGGAAATGGTATAAAGACAGCTGTTGCAGAATGTGTGGTGGAGATACTTAATGAGCAGTTCATAAAGATCTTTCAATCTTGTGAATGTAACTTCATGGAGAGATTAAGAGCAGTTGATGATCGGGAGGAGAGACTGACTGTAAGTGAGCAAGAGGTGTTTGGGGAATTGAGTAAACTAGATGTAAATAAGGCTGTGGGACTTGATAATATATCACCGCTTATTCTGAAGGAATGTGCCAGAGAGTTGACACCTGCCTTGACATATTTTTTTAATACGAGTCTTGCACTTGGTCAAGTTCCTAAAGAGTGGAAGGAGGGCAAGATTGTGCCACTTCATAAAGGAGGTGATCGAACTCAAGCATCAAACTATAGGCCTAATTGTGTGTCAGGTATTGTGGTTAAGTTGTTGGAGAAGCTTGTGAGAACTAGGATCCAGAGATGGGTTGACAACAATGGTATAATCTTTGATGGACAGCATGGATTTGCTAAAGGAAGGTCATGTTTTAGTAATCTACTTACTTATTACAATAAAGCGACTGCTTCCTTGGACAGAGGAGAAGGATATACTTGGATTTCGCAAAAGCTTTTGATAGAGTACCTCATGATAAGTTGACAGTCAAACTAGAGCAGATGGGGTTGGATATTAGATTAGTGCATTGGATTGGAGACTGGATATCTGATAGGTATCAACAAGTTGTGTATGGGGGTGCAATATCCAGGAAAAGGAAAGTCACTAGCGGAGTGCCTCAGGGGTCTGTTTTAGGGCCATTACAATTTAACTTGTATATTAATGACATTGGCAAAGATTTGGATGGAGATATTCAGTTGTTTGCAGATGATGCAAAGTTGAGACGAACCATAAAGAGTAGTGAAGATGTTGTGGCCTTGCAAGAAGACTTGAATAAATTGAGTGATTGGGCAAGCAAATGGGGATGTGAGTTCAATGTTGCAAAATATAAGGTTTTAAAATTTGGAAAACAAAGATGGGATGCAGAATTTATGCTTGGTGAGAATATATTGTTGGAGGTAGAGGAAATAAGAGATCTGGGGGTGATAGTGGATAAGGATCTAAAATTTAGGGGACACATCACCAAAATTGTGAAGACAACACAAAGACTTCTGGGAATGATGCGGAGGACAATGACGTGTAGAAGTAGGGAGATTCTTGTTCCATTGTATAAGGCTTTGATTAGGCCACACATGGACTATTGTGCGCAGATTTGGTCACCTGGTTTTCAGAAGGATGAAGAGATGTTGGAAAGGCTCCAAAGGCGACTGACTAAGGTAGTTTCTGACCTCTGGAATGTCAAGTATGAGGAAAGATTGAAAAGATGTAATTTGCAGAATCTAGTGGAGAGAAGGAAGAGGAGAGATATGATAGAGACCTACAAATTGGTAAGGGGTTGTTATAGGATCAGTGGTGGAGAAGTTCTACAGAGAATAGTTGGAGATCAGGGGAGAACCAGAGGTCATCCCTGGAAACTGTATAAAAAGGGTGTGAGTAGGGGGGTGAGAGGCAGGATTTTTTCATGCAGAGTTGTGAATGATTGGAATGCCTTGCCTGAGAGTGTGGTGTCTGCAAGGAGTTTGATTGTGTTTAAGACACGGTATGATAAGATGTGTGTGAGATAAAAGGACCTCCTAGATGAGTCTTTGACTCCATGAGGTCTTGTTTAATAATAATATCAGTTCTTTTTTTTTCCTATCAACAATGTTATTTTGGACAGATAAACTAATGTGCTGAGATTAGAATCTTAGAACATGAAGACCACATCAATGAATCTGATAAATCTGACCTTGCTCTCCATATCAGTAACACTGGCCACAGAGTCTGTCAGATTAAACAGTTGATCAGTAACTTTATCATACCATTGTAGTGCAGTTTGTTTCTTTGTATATATGTGTATACTCCAGATGATGACCTTAATGTGAAGGTCGAAATGCCAAGTGTTTATTTTGGTTTATATTAAACTAAAGCTTTACTTTAACATGGTAGTTGTTTCCATAATTTTCATGATGTAAGGAAAGGATTCTGCTGGAAACAGACTTGGTTACTCCATTCAAGTAGATTTGAATTCAACCATCTCTCCCTAGAAATGTGTGAATTTGGTCTCTGCAGAGACCAGACTCAATATAATTGGGTCGTCTGTTGCAAATTTCTGTGTAAGACAAAGTTTTTTACCTTGGTTCTATTATATGTTAAAAGATACCAAGAAATTACATACTTAGTTTTAATCCTTTACCCAAGGAAGCAAAATAATGTTTTGTATTTGATTTTTTAACAATACTTGTGACATAATGATTATAAATATACACACGTCTGCACAAGAATAATGTTTAATTTGCCAAATATTTCGATCTGAATATTACAGACCATCTTCAGTGGCTACATAGGAATAGTTTTAAAAAACAAAGTGGAATACGAACAATTGATCACTCATACAGAATGAGCCGTGTGATGTCATATCGCTAAGTATTAGAAGAGTAAACATTTTTAAAGTCATAATTAATTAATGATATTAATTCAGAAATTCATATAATAATCTTAAATAACATTAGACTAATATAGGAAATTTACAAAAAAAAAAAAAAAAAAAAAAAAAAATGAATGTGTTATCCTGATTAAACTTTCCCAAATTTTTGATATAGATATGCTGTCATTACGATTCAAGTTAGGATGTTGAAGTAAGGCCTCCACACTTTCTTTAAATAAACGTTCAAATTTGTAGCGACATCTATGTAGGAGGAAAGTCTTGGACCAAAGGATGTTGTGGCTTGTTTCTAATCCATGCTGAGCTAATCCAGATTTCTCAGGTTTGTTGTGTTGAATTGATGACTGATACTCTTGAATTCTTTTTTTCTATAGAACATCCAGTTTGTCCAAAGTAGGAAAGATTACAATTACAAGGAACTTGATACACACCAGGTAGAGACAAGGTTGAGCGTTTATCTTTAGATGAAGGAAAATGGGTGGATAATTTGTTAATAGGTGTATAAGTGACTGTTAAATCATATTTCTTCAAAATTCTTTATCTTTTTTAGACGACCTTCTCATCTGTTCACCTTCTGGTATTCTTACAACAACAGTTTACAGAAAACCAACTTTCACAGGTCGTTATATTCTCAAAGAATCTGCTCATCATCAGTGGCTGTTAAATCATATTTCTTCAGAATTCTTGAAATTGGTTCTGAAATAATCCCGGAAATGTAAGGAATTGGAACTCGACGTATTGCTGTTCTGTGTTGGATTGTAAGAATCGAAAAGATGTTGTGTACTCTTTTCAGAGAAGCCATGTTTCATGTGATGTTTGATAGTCAAAAGTTCTTTCTGTAATAAATGAGAAGTTGAACATTAGTTTTGGCTCATCGGATTAAACATTTTATGATTCCTGTTTTTTGACAAGGATGATGAGCAGATTCTTTGAGAATATAACGACTGTGAAAGTTGGCTTTCTATAAACTGTTGTTGTAAGAACCAGAAGGTGAATGGATGAGAAGGACGTCTAAAAATGATAAAGAATTCTGAAGAAATATGAATTAACAGCCACTTATACACCTATTAACAAATTATCCACCCATTTTCCTTCATCTAAAGATAAACGCTCAACCTTGTCTCTACCTGGTGTGTATATCAAGTTCCTTGTAATTGTAATCTTTCCTACTTTGGACAAACTGGACGTTCTATAGAAAAAAGAATTCAAGAGCATCAGTCATCAATTCAACACAACAAACCTGAGAAATCTGGATTAGTTCAGCATGGATTAGAAACAAGCCACAACATCCTTTGTTCCAAGATGCTCCTCCTACACAGATGTCGCTACAAATTTAAACGTTTATTTAAAGAAAGTGTGGAGGCCTTACTTCAACGTCATAACTTGAATTGTAATGAGTGTATATCTATATCAAAAATTTGGGAAAGTTTAATCAGGATAACACATTCATTTTTTTTTTTTTTGTAAATTTCCTATATTAGTCTAATGTTATTTAAGATTATTATATGAATTTCTGAATTAATATTATTAATTAATTATGACTTTAAAAATGTTTACTCTTCTAATACTTAGCGATATGACATCACGCCTCGTTCTATGTGTGAATGATCAACTGTCCGTATTCCACTTTGTTTTTTAAAACTATTCCTATGTAGCCATTGAAGATGGTCTGTAATATTCAGACCCAAAATATTTGGCAAATTAAACATTATTCTTGTGCAAACGTGTATATATTTCTAATTTTTTGTATACATCTGAAATATTTCACACATTTCTTGGTATATTTAATGTGTGTGTGACACTGAATTGATAGTTCTTTTCATCTACCTATAATTTAATCAAATCCTTCTGAAAAGCCACAAAATCAGTTTTGCTACTCATAGCTTTCCCAAAATCTTTCCATCATCTGCAAACAACTTCATATTCCAAACTTAAATTGTTCCAAATATTAATATACAAGATCAACAATAGCAACCTTAAATGCCTTCCCACCCACACCCACTCTTGGTATCACACCATTACACAATTTGCTCATTACCACCAGGCATCCAATCTCCTATTCTATTGTTGGTGATGACGGGCAATAGATGGTGCTGATGGTAGTAGTAGTAGGAGAATTAAGAAGTAGTGGATGTATTTAGCAAGGCAGAGTAGAGTGCCCTCCTGCAATGAGTCCTTGGACTTCCTGGAGGGAAATCCAAGCAATAATAATAAAAAATTCAACTTGATAACTTATTATAAACTTCTGCAGTTTCAATTTAAATATCAACTTGCTATTTTGTTGCATTGTTTTGCAACATCTATATATAGTACCATATAGTATAGTACATATAGGAGCACTCTTGAGAGATTCAACTAAATTGTCAAAATATGACCTCCCCTCAAGAATTGTGTTTCCTGTAAGGAAGGTTTCTTGTTTATTTCTGGAAATAGTCTGTGTACAGAAATACACAACAGAATAAGCAAAACTAATATTGTCAGGGAGCAGTTGAATAAGTTTGTACGAAATAAGAGAGAAATTAGCTACACTAAATTTTAGCAATCAGCAGTCTGAGAGTTGGGTTAGATATAACACTTGATCAAAGATTAGAGATAACAGTAATGAGAGGTGTGATGAAAATTAGGGACTTAAACAGATGGCATCAATGGAAGAATCATTAAAAAATGAAGATACAGGAAGGAACTTCACATGATTAGCATTCAAGTATGTAGAGCAGGGCTAATATAAGGTAATATGGTCACTTATACAGAATGGGGAAAATGTTAGCAAAACAAGTGTAATCTTTTCCTGCCAAGACGGCAGGAAAAGACCCAGATGAAATGAAGATCTAGGTGGATTGATTTAGTCAAGTGTTGATAGGAGATTAGTAATAATGTTAACTTAATCATGAGGTACTGTCATAGCAAGCTATACATCCATTGAGAATAATAGTGCAATGCAATGCATTGTCATCCAAATGAGCATTGTATGATGCTGGAAAGAATATTGTGTTTACCTGGAGGAATGATAGAAAGAGCAGCTATGGCAATTAATAGGGGTGAAAGGGTGGATGAGATGATTGCGATGGTAGGAACGAATGACTTGAGAGGCAATGTAAATCGGGTGGCGAGAGATATGAGATTCTTGCTTGAGGTTGTACAAAAGAAAATGCAGAGAGGAAAGACAGTGTGCATGTTGCCTAGGTATGATAGTGACAAGCTGAGCAGAAGAGCAGTAATATTGAATAGCATAATAGCTAGAATGTGTCAGAAGAGAGGATTGAAATATGTGAATGCTTGGAGGGCATTTGAGGACAGAAAGGAATTGTATGCGAGAGACTGCTTGCATTTGAATAAGGAAGGATGTAAGTAGGCATCTGGAGAAGTTGCTGTTTTCTGAACGAGTCGGTGTGTCAATGCAGGGAAACTAGAATACCCAGGATGTATGGTAGCAGGGGTGGCCTCTTGTGGGAATGGGTGCTTGGGAGAAGGGAGATGCCATCAGGTAACATTAAGCTCAGTGGAGACTAGAGGGAATAATGCTAGGTATAGAAACAGTGGCATTTTCATGCTTTATATTAATGCCAGGAGTATCCAGAATAAAGGAGAGGAATTGGTGGTGCTGTTAGCATTAGCCTGGCCAAAGATTATTGGGATCACTGAGACGTGGTTGACAGAAGAGGATATAATAACAGAAATAGAAGTAGCAGGATACAGCGTTTTTTGGCAGGATAGGAAGGGAAAGCATGGTGGTGGAGTACTGCGGTGGAGTACTGCTTATGATTTTATTTATTTATTTATGCTTATGGCTAAATGAAAACTGGTAAGTGAAAAGTACAATTACAATTTCCAGAAACAAATGATGAAAATCTTAACATATAAAAGTTCATTACATAAAAGGCAAAACCTGCTTTCTAAGTCTTTCCTTTTTTTAAATTTTAAAGCAAAAGTAACTTGTCATAATTAAGTCAGAGACAATTATCGTCCTGCTGCACCAAGTATGACAAGGCTGAATGTTCTCACAACACTTCACAACAAAAGTAGCTGTATCTGAGGTTTAAGTAGAGAGCAGTTGTGTCATGTGAGAAAACTTGATTCATTAGAGGAGGCCCATTTCACACTGTATCATCATCTTCTAACATGAGGAGGAGTTCTGCTGATACTATATGAGAGTAACTACGAGAATAGCATCTTCGTGATGAGACGAGACTGTGATCTTCTGTTTCCTCCATAACCACCGACAGCATCATACCAACTACAAGTCAAGGTCCAGGATGGAAAGCCAATCCGTCACCTTGTGGATGTCTTGTAGGCCACCACCGTGAAATTGGTGCCTTGGGCAGTCGTACACAATATGAGTAATCATCTGAACCACGGGAAAACAATCCCAATAAGGGTGATCTGACAGCCCCCATTTATGTAAAAGATAGTCACATCTGCCCTGACTAGTTCTGATCCTGTTTTTGGATGACCAAATCTTCATAGGAATATCAAAACCAGGCTGAGGAGCACAGGAATCTTCTACCAGGAAACATTTTGTTTTTAGATTGTTAGACCAGTATTCTCTCCATATGACAGACATAGCCTTTCCGTGCCACCCCACCCACCAGTAGTGTTGCCTAGTGGTACATTGCTGGTGCTTCAGAAAAAAGAAGCCCCAGAGATGAATCACAGGCAACATTAAGCTAATGTCTCACACAAGGCGTCCAAAGGTTGATGAGTCTACTGACTTCATGGAGATACCCGTAGTAATAATAATAATAATAAGGTTTCCAAGCCTCCTGGACTACTTACAATTATGATGAATATTGCTTATGATAAGTGATGACTTATGTCGTCTAAGAGTGCAGACTTTGGAAGGCAGTGACACTAATGATTTTGAAAGCATATGGTGTGAGGTAGAGGTGGGCAAGACAGGATATTTAGTGGGGCGTTGCTACAAACCAAGAAGCACAGAGGGTAGGGACCAGGAAATGCTTAGTTGAGCTTGGCAAGTGCAAGAAGAATGATTGTTATGGGAGATTTTAACTATAACAGTATAAATTGGGCAGAGGAAAATGCATGTAGCAATAAGGGAATGGAATTTCTACAATTCTTGAGGGACAAATGTCTTAGGCAACATGTAATAGAGAGAACAAGAGGTTCAAGAATTTTGGATGTCATCATAGCATCAGAACAGTTGACAATAACTGAGATGACATCTCTCCCTACAGTTGAAGAGAGTGACCATGTGGTTTTGACTTGGAAGATGAACAGACACTCAGGAATATCAAAGAGATGGAAACGTATGTGGAATTATAAGGCAGGTGATAATAATAGTCTTAAATATCAACTTAGAGAAGTTTCATGGAGGAAGGAATTGAAAGGACGGGATATCATTAGTGCTTGGGAAATTGGGAAGGAATATTTGTTAGCAACAATAGTAAGCTGTATTCCAAAAGTGAAGAAGATGACACAATTTGGTGTAAAGTGGATGACAAACAATATCAAACAGGAACTGCATGTGAAAAAAGAGGCTACGGAAGAGATATAAGGAGACAGGTGAAGAGCAGATGAATGAAGAATATAAGACACATGCCAGGAGAGTGACTAGTATGGTAAGGAAGGTGAAACTGGAATATGAGAAGAGATTGGCCCTAAGATCCAAACTAAATCCTAGGGAATTTTTTAGCTATGTGTCCAGTAGTAGTAGAAATGATTGTGGAATAATGACATTGTGGGATAAAAATGGGAATAGAGTGACTGATGCAGAGATAGTGGAATTGTTCAATGAACACTTTACTGGAGTATTTCATCCTGGAGGAGTACATTTTAATACTAGACAGATAGGGCAGGTTCAAGGTTTAGAGGTGCAGGAGGAGAGCATGTTCCAAATAATGAGTACTCTTGATGTCAGTAAAGCTGTAGGACCGGATGCTATTTCACCACGAGTTTTGAGAGAATGTGCTAAGGAACTGACAGCGCCTTTGATCTGGCTTTTCAAAAGTCTGGCTATGGGTAAGATGCCCAGGGAATAGAAAGAAGGTAAGAAAATGCCATTGCATAAGGGTGGTAGCAGACTGGAAGTCTGCTACCAAATATAGACCAGTTTGTGTGTCATCAGGAGTTGGTAAGATCTTGGAGAAATTGGTGAGGGACCGTATACAGCAATGGACAAATGAGGATAAAGTTATCTGTGAGAGTCAACATGGATTTGTGAAGGGTGCACTTGTTTTAGTAATATGCTAGCCTTTTATAATAAAGTTACAAGAGCAGTTGATGAGGGAAAGGCAAATACTGCCATTTTCTTGGATTTAGTGAAGGCATTTGACAGGGTACCACATGATAAGCTGATATTTAAGTTGCAGTACATGGGTTTGGATGTCAGGTTGGTCAACTGGATTCAGGATTGGCTGTCCGATAGGTATCAGAGAGTTTTGTATGGTGGGGCAGTATCAAGGACTCAGAAGTTTACAAGTGGGGTTCCACAGGGCTCAGTACTGGGACCTATATTGTTTAACCTTTATATCAATGACATTGTCAATTGATTGCAGGGGGATATTCAGTTGTTTGCAGATGATGTGAAGCTGGGAAAGGTTATTAGTAATAATGCAGATGTGGTAGCCCTGCAAGAGGATTTGAATAAACTAAATAGATGGGCAAATTAATTGGGAGTTTCGGTTCAATGCAGCAAAATGTAAGGTCTTGAGGTTTGGGATCCATCGATGGGAGGATGCAGGCCCGGCTGGTGGCATGTGCGAAGTGTGCAATATACACAGGCGCCGCTGAAGAAAAGGCACCTAAAAGATGTCAAAAAATATGAGATAAGAGTTTAAACGAACAACGAATGGTACATATAATTATGAATGTACATCATCTTCCGTTCAAGCCCCTTCAGATCTTCCCGGAAACGAACATATAAATTCTGAAATATTATCTTGGACCAGATTATATCAATGTAATTTTTTATTAAAATTTACGAAAATATGCCTAAAATAGTTCTTTATTTTTTGATGTATCATAAATCAACTTATGATTAATTGTTGAGTCCCGTGTAAGGGATGTATCCTAATTTTAATTGGATCGGATGCATGTGGTCTGGCCCTAAAAGTTGGCTTACTACTGATAACTCATTCTTCTTGACATTCGAGCCTGTTATATTAGCCGACTATTAGGGCTGCGTCAGTGACACAAAATAATCGACAAATTCTCGAGTCCTATGTGAAACATTCTTGTAAAATTCTCTTATCTATTTTTGTTGAATCTTCAAAATTAATTTATTTATTAATGCAAAATTAATGTAAAGAATATATGAATAATCTCTTAACTTTATATTACTATTTTATATTATTTTCAAAATTTATATAACTTGAAAAAATTTGTATAAGCAGGACTAATCCATAAATAACATTATACTGTAAAGCGGTTTTCATTTGTTTTTCATTTCCTGTTCATTTTATTCACACTTTATTCAAAAAAAACTTTTTTGGAAAGGCACCGACATTAATCGCACACACAAGAAAAATACTATGCGCCAGTCCTGGGAGGATGCATACTCAATTGGAGGAGCTGAACTGGAGGAGGTAGGGGAGACAAGAGATCTGGGCGTGATGATTGATAGAAACCTAAAATTCAGAGAACGTATTGCAAAGGTGGTGAAAGTAACCCAGTGGACTGCTGCAATACTGAGAAGGATGCTGCAGAGATAAAAGAGTTATCATTCCATTGTATAAGATCCTGATCAGACCACACTTAGACTATTGTTCTCAAATTTGGTCCCCAGGATTTAAAGGGGATAAATTAACTGTGGAAAGAGTACAAAGGCAGATAACAAAGATGGTTTCTCTATGGTGCATGTTAGTTATGAGGATTGGCTGTGGGAATGTGGACTGCAGAGTTTGGTAGATAGAAGAAGGAGAGGTAATATGATTGAGACTTTTAAACCATTGAGAGGTGGTTACAGGGTTGACGCTGGGGAGTTATTTTGCTTGGTGGAACAGCGGGAAGAAGTGATGATGAGGGGCCATCTCTGAAAGTTACGAAAGGAAGCTGTGAGCAAGAGGATGGGGCATGGTTTCTTTGCATGGAGGGTGGTTCAACCACCCTCCATGCAAAGAAAGGCAATGCATTACCTGATAGTGGTGAGATCGAGAATGGTCAATGAGTTCAAGGAGTGGTATGATAGACTGTGTTTCCTAGGAAGGACCTCCTGCAATGAGTCTTTTGACTCTGTGAAGGCCTGAATAATAATGATAATAATAATATCTTATATAAGAGGATGAATGTGTTGCCAGAAAATTCGAAGATGGAAAAAGAGAACTTTTTTTCTTTTTTTTTGGACATATCTGCAGGATGGATGACATTAGAAAGATCAAATTCTTTATGATCAGTAGAAGGGACAACATAAACAGGGGAGGACAGCAGACAAGAGTGGTTAGATGGGTGCAAAAAGAGTACAGGAATTGGTCTACTTGGCAATGGACAGGAGTGAATGGTAGAAAATAGTAAGAACTGCATTGGTAGATAGAAGTTCTTACTATTTTCCACTATCAATCATTAAGATAGACTCTTAATGATTGAGAGTGGCTAGTGAAGTGCTACACAGCAGTCTTTAGATTGCTACTATTCACAATGTGTATATTAAGGAAACTGAGAAATGCTTAAAAGGAAGATATATGATTGTTTAATTGTTTTCTGACAATTTTAACTGGGGAAAAGTGATAAAGAATGATTAACAGAGTTCCTACAAGATGATCTAATTTAGGCTAGCAATGGATGGATAAAATGGTAATGTAATCCACTTTAACAATGGCAAATGAAAAACTGTGTGTTCTGATTTGAGAAATTCAGAAGACAGTTATTGATGGAATTTAGCTAAAAAAATTTCAAACATGCCTAAAGGGACTAGAGATTTCTCAGTGATGGTGGACAGAGATGAAGTTTGGCTACAGTGTTACTATAACAAAACTTCCATAGAATGAGACTCTGTCTGGAGATTTAATTCAGCAAGCAACATATTGAACTTTGAGTCTGGATGAATTCAAGGTTCAATGATGCATTCTACTCTCCTTACCACTCTCCAATGTAAAAAGAATTACTCCTCTACACCTTTTATAAAATCTACACCTTCACAAAACTTCCAGGGATGGTCTCTCATTCTCCTTTCATCCTCTACTCAATGTATAATCTCTTCTGTATTCATCTAGTAAAAATCCCCTCACCAACTTGCACATCTCCATCATATCATCTCTTTCTGCCTATCAACTAAATTCTGCAATTTACAGAGTTTAGTGAATTTACCTCTCCCTAGAAACGCCGTGAGGAATTCTGGCACCCATGGCCAGGAAAGAAAATTGCGCCGTTCTAAAAAAAAAAAAAAAAAAAAAACTTTAAAAATCTAAATTTTTGCGCCTATGGCCGGGGCCACATTGACCATAGCCTCACTGTGCCTCTCCCCATAACCAACATTCTAGAGTCCTAATATTACTTTAGTTACACATCACTAGATCCTATCCAGAGTTTCCACATCCCAACAGAAAGATTAAAATGATGCAAAGGATAACAGTTATTCTGAGATGAAGACTGTGACATGCAAGGATGCCACTGTACCAATTTACAAGGCCTCAATACAATCACATCTGATCTCTAGGATTTTGAAATTGGAGGTACAGATGAGAAATTAGTAAAGAGAGAAAGGATATAGAGATGAATAATCAAGATGTGTGTGAAATAGTGATGTGTGTTGAGTATGAAGATAGATTAAGAAAATGTAAACTAAAAACTGGTAACTAGGTGGAGCAGTTTTGATATTGAGCCTCTGTAGCTAGCTCAGATAGTATAGACAAAATCTTTTGGAAAGGTCTGGGTTTGAATTCCATCTAGGACACAAAGAACCTTTATGAGAGCTTTTGAAATGAAGACTGGTATTATAGTTAGCTGGTATTATACAGAGAAATGGCAGGATTTTTCCCAGTAGAAACTTAGGTTTTTCATCCCACCAAACTGCACCTGTAACACAATTGGAAGAATGAGACATTGTGCCCTTCATTTGGAAAAGATTGAGTTCGTCACGATGAGAGGAATTTTATATATGGGCTTTTACAATCAAAGGTGAATTAGTTCATTTTATATGGGGGGTTACAAGGTCTTTCATTCTGCCCATGTACAGGAAAACCAGTAGATGTCATTGTGCGTTGATAGTAGTGTAATGTAGTGTGGAGTAGAGTACCCTCCCGCAATGAGTCATTGGACTCCTTGGAAATTTCATGCAATAATAACAATAATGATAAAACAGGCAAATTGGCCAGAAGAGCACATGCAATTTGCAGCCACAAGAAGAAAATTCAAATAGGATTAACTGTTATATCATGAGTGGCATCAAGTTTTTAGAAGCCAAGTTACCTCTCCCCATAACCAACATTCTACAGTCCTAATATTACTATGTGACAGGTCACTGAGCCTAACAAAAAAAAAGGGAAAATGGGAATGGAAGATGTACTGTGATGACAAAGTAATGAAAAAGGACTGAGATAGGTGAAATCTGTCATTAAACCAACTTCTGTAATATCTTCACTACCACATCTAATACAAAAAGTGGCCTACAGAATGACACCACTGATTTGGATTTTCTATTATGTATTGCAATTATTTTTTTTTTTCTCCTGTAGCTCTTCTGGGACTCAAATCAAGAGCACTATCAGCTCCTTTGCACATTCTCTTAATGTAAGTGATGGCAGTACTTCATCTAGTACCAGAGCCTTATTAATCTCAAGCTTACTTAAAACACTTCACATTTCTGAAAATCAGTATCCCCACTCTTCTTTACCACTGTCATTCAACAGTACTCCCAATAAACCTACACTCGAAAAATACATATATATACTTACTGTATGTTTCTGCTTTAACTTCAACATATGCGATCTACATGCCATCACCAGGAACTAAAGTCAGTTTCTCAAATTCATGCTTTCTTCTGCTAGCTATATAACTGTCCAATTCACTAGGATTTTGTTTTGTTGCTACTGCCAATCTCTTTTCGTATGCCAATTTCCGTTCTTCACATTCCTTGTCACCTTCCAACCTTTTCCTTATACTCCTCATGCACTAAGAAGCACTATCCTGTTCTTTATCTCTTCCATAACATCTTTCTCTGCAGCTCTTGTATAATTCCGTGATTCATCTATTTCTCCTCTGACTATTAATTCTCCTAACCCTAGGAATACAGTTTAACAATGCCATCAGTAAGTATCTCAAATGAAGTTCTAGGCAATAGTAATTTCATTCCCTTCAGGTGATCATGCCATAGCAGGTCACCAATATATATATATATATATATATATATTTTTTTTTTTTTTTAAATTTAACTTGATAAAATATACATTGGAAGATAGGGAACAAAAAGGACTATTTACATATTATAAGAATATATATTACAGAGAAAAAAAAGGATTTTCTTTTTAAATATGCAACAGAAAGGAGGCAAAAGATACATGAGTGGTAGACAGGATTTGTCTTTTTAGTAAGAGCCAATATTATAGTTCAGTATCACTTTTAGTTATTTTTCAGCTGAAGTGTATCGTTGTCGACAATCTAGAACAGGGTACTAGTTGGATTCTACTCCTCTATGAATTTTGCAAGTTCTTGTTTCTTTGTAATAATCAAATTCCAATGAAAGCCTGCTTTATAGTTTCTGACATAGGCTACACATGAAGGTTTGTTCCGATTCAGTGATGGACGGGTGCTGGTTATTTCTTGTGTGCTTAAAGTGGAAACTGTAAATGACGGTCTTGACATAGATGAAGAGGAAATTGCATATTCTGTGTCTGTTCTCTTCTCTGAAGTCTCGCTTCCAATTCTTCCCTCCAACTACAAGAAAATATACCACTTCCTTTGTGTCAGTGCCTCCAACTTCGCCCTTCGTATATTCAACCATAATCCTCTCGTCTACAAAGCTGCACATGCCACCCAGTTTTCAGTGGGATCTTCCATATAAATTGAAGTGTGCCAAACCAGATTCCGACATACAGTGTAGACTATGGCATTACATCTTGCCAACTCCTACTAAGCTCTACAAATTTCAACTTAGAGAATCGGATCTGTGTCTATTCTGAGAAGTTTGAGGTAACTTGACACACATATCTAACCTGTCCTACAAGCAAAGCGATGATCACCTATGCCCTGAATATTGCCTTTAGCACCTGTAACTACACACACAACCAAGAAGACTACTGGAATTTAGTCTATACAGAAGAGAATATTATATATATCATCATCATCATGCATATCAAGTATTTAGGCCTAGTGTGGCCTGTTCCGGCCTTAGAAGTTGTCATTGAATCGTTTAAGAGGACATCCTGGTTTTCTTTTTCCTAACGGCTTGTACTTTAAGGCTTGTTTTGATAATCTTTCTATTTTCATTCTTTGAACGTGTTCCATCCATTTATGTTTATATTTTTTAATTTTTTCTATTATTGGCTCTTGGTTTAATTCTTTCATAATTTTGTCGTTTCTTTTGTAGAAGTTCTCCCCTTGTATAGTAGAAGGGGTAAGAACAAGGGATCTCTTCTTTGCTAAATGAAAAACCCAAGTACAGGCAGGGAGGATGCGATGACTACATTTTTTCCCTTTTGGTAAATAAGTGGATTTTCAAACATATGTTCATCTGCAATTGAATTTAAGGAGAGATATGGGTAGTGGTGTGTGGACTACACAATTCTCCCCCAATGAGACTTCGGATATCCTGGTTGTACTGTGTAACATGTGAATGATATAACCAACTGTAATTTATAACAAATAAATTGTTGAAGAAATGCAAAATCATGAAAAAGAATAAATACTTACAATGAATGAATATACACAGAAACAGACACAGCATTATTTTTTGACAAGTGAATCTGAAAAATAAAAACGGTAATTCAATACAACTTTTAACAAAGGTGGAACTTAAAATCATTACTAAACATAATTTATTATTAAACAAAAAATTTGGTTTATTTGTCATTAGGATTAAAAATACATACCAATTAGAAAAAACTGATCAATTTCACCACAGATTTCTTATGTAATAAATTTAGTTTAATCCTTTATCCAAGTGTGAGCAAACAAAGTTTGTGCCTGAAAGTATCTTCAGGACTGGGGTAAGGTGGTGCAACACCTTAATGCATAACATTAGACATATCCACAAGGAGATGTGTTTTGCATTATGGGTGATAGTGAGATAGGAGTGTTAGTAGCTTGCTCCATCTTTGCAAGGCGTCGTCCTGGTGTTGCACCACCTTACCCCAGTCCTGAAGATACTTTCAGGCGCAAACTTTGTTTGCTCACACTTGGACAAAGGATTAAACTAAATTTATTATATTCTAACCAAGTGAAAAATAAACTTTCAACATCTTTCTCTAAATCCAGAGTATTTATTAAAAAGGTGGCACACCATTTGGCAACTCCTATAGGTAGAGATGACTTTGCTAATGCTTCTGGCTGGTATCTCCACTTGGGCCTGGCTCCCACTGAAGAGACCTCAATAAAGGTCGAAACTAGTCTGGGTAGTGGCCCTTCCCTTAATGCATAACATTAGACATATCTGCAAGGAGATGTGTTTTGCATTATGGGTGATACTGAGATAGGAGTGTTAGTAGCTTGCTCCACCTTTGCAAGGAGTCGTCCTGGTGTTGCACCACCTTACCCCAGTCCTGAAAATACTTTCAGGCGCAAACTTTGTTTGCTCACACTTGGATAAAGGATTAAACTAAATTTATTATATTCTAACCAAGTGAAAAATAAACTTTCAACAGATTTCTTATGGCTTCCTCAGGGTAAAAAATATAAATGTTCTGTTAACAAATACAAGATATATTATTATTATTATTATTTGACACCTCCTGGAAGTCCAAAGACTCATCGAGGGAGAGTGTGCCAACAGCATCGAATGATCGGTCCCCTTCCAACTGCTAACTGCACTCAAACTTACTTAACTGAGCCATTAGTAGCAGAGGCTCTACCAATCGACCAACCTTTGCCGGCAAGATATAAATTAACAGGCTGGAAGGAACCATTGTAGTATGAACAAGCAAAAAACAACAGTGAAGGATGACATGAGTTATCCCTATTCTAGCACTTTTGGCACTTTTTTTTTGTTCATTTATATCTTGCATTTGTCAACCATCGACTGCCCCAAATTTGGGAGGCTTACATCAGCAGACCTTCAGCCCAATGGCTAAGAACGCCTACTTAGCCTGCTAGAGGGCACCATGAGGACTTTTAGGAGAACAATAGCTTCATCTCTTCATTCTCAGTTACTGTGTTGTAGTGCCTATGTGCACATGCCTTTTTTGCAAATGGCAATGTGACGTTGCCGAAATATCGGAAATATTTATTAAAGTATAATTTAATTTATATTCTTAACTATGTTGTTCAATTCCTTAAGTGTTTTAATCATACATGCATGTTTCACCCAAAAGAAGTCAAGTAATTATTATTAACATCTGGCTTCCATGGAATCAGAGCCTCATGGGATGTACACATTATCATATATAAATCTTATCCAACTGTGCATTAAACTGATTCAATGTTCTACATTCACAACACTCAGACAATGCATTCCAGTCATGAACCACTCTCCACTCTTTTGCTCACATCCTCCTTATACAGTTTTGTTTTAGCCCCTGTCTCCCACATCTTCTGCGCAT
The DNA here is from genome assembly GCF_054136105.1 of Typopeltis vanoorti. Taxonomy (NCBI): domain Eukaryota; kingdom Metazoa; phylum Arthropoda; class Arachnida; order Uropygi; family Thelyphonidae; genus Typopeltis; species Typopeltis vanoorti. The sequence continues at coordinate 2,012,343 of NC_143555.1, read as the reverse complement.
TATCTCTGTGAGATACAAAACTTTTATTATTAGTGCATGTTTGTGGTGAGGGTGAACTATTTTTTGCAAATCTTATTTTATTCTGGTAAAATAACATATAATTATTTATTATAATTACAGCTATTTTGCCTGCTTCAGTTTAGGAGTGCCCCTGTTTAAATGTCATTGGCTACATGCTGACATACTATATACTGACATACATACTATAAACATACTGACTACAAACTGGTATTCACCACAAACCAAAAACTGGCAAACCTCCTAAAATCCACCAAACCTCACACACAGAAAGAAATATTTGAACAGCACAATGCAGTCTATAAATTTCCCTGCCAAAAAGACTGTGACATCACCTACACAGGTTCCACCATCAGGTCTCTATGGGCAAGACTACAAGAACACTTCCGTGACTGTAACATCCCTATTCCAGAACATTTAAACACTAAAAAACGTAACATCAAAAAGAAAAATCGAATACAAAGCACAGGAAAAACGGAAATAGCTGTTCACGCCCTTGAACAAAAACACACCCCGCAGATAGACAAGGCCATCATAGTAGACAGACAAGACAATGAAACAATGCTCAGAATATCGGAAACAATAGCTATAAAGTGTGACGCGAACTCTATCAACGTACACAGGCCCTACATAATCTCCGAGGTTTGGAAGCTTCACAACATAAAATTGAGGTCACAACCCCAACCAATAGGTGACAACACAAACACTTCAAAAGCAGAAGCACCTACCCGACCTGACATAGCATTCACTTTCCCAATGTGTTCAGATGACGACCACGAATAGTCGAAACAGACCGCACCCCGTCAACCACCTTTCCCCTTCCCCCTCCCTATTTTAAAAAATCAACCCTTTCACCTTCTCCCCACCCTATATAATATAATATATATGTTTATATATATTACGGAAAAAAACCCGGGTTTTTCTAACTTAATTCTACCAAATTGCCTACCCCCCCCCCACACACACACTCAGTAGTTTTTCGACATCGCAGAAGAGAGGAAAAGCCGCAACACCCAGAAAAAGGTATGTGTAAATTTCTATTCCTTATGCTACATATACTTTTTGGTACATTTACACTCACCATGCCCTAAGAATCCATGAGTAAATAGCCAATGACATTTAAACAGGGGCACTGAAGCAGGCAAAATAGCTGTAATTATAATAGTTTATTAAGGGGAGTAACATGGGAGTTTTCCCAGAAATAATACACATATAATTATTTATTTATTATAGATACAAGGCTGAATTATGATGAGTGTCACTGTTGAAAATATGAAAAGAATTATATTTTTTCAATTATCGTTACACGAAACAAATACACTGCGATCTAATGCAGTGTGAGAATTATTGCATTTGATGAAATGCAGCCAGGCTCACAGATAATTGTTTGTGCTTGTGATTGCACGTTACAAGGTCATTCCGACGCTGCTTGGTTGGGCAGTGTATCATATGCTTCCACGTTATTTTTATAAGATACGAAACTTTTATTATTGGTGTTTGTTCGTGGTGAGATGAAATATTTTTAAAAAAGCATTTTTTTAATATGTAAATTAATTTATTAATAAATTGGTTACTGATTAGGAAAAAATAATTTTTTATTTTTTTTATTTTATATATTTTTATTTTTTTGCTTTTATATATGCAGCACCACCACTTAAAATTTTCACCGGCTGCCACTGCTCTCAACAGTTTAAAAGTCTCGATCATATCACCTCTCCTTCTATCCACCAAACTGCAGTCCACATTCCCTTAGTCGATCCTCATAACTCATATTGCACAGTCCTGAAACCATCTTTGTTATCCACCTCTATACCCTTTCCACAGTCAATTTATCCCCTTCAAATCCTGGGGACCAAATCTGAGAACAATAGTTTAAGTGTGGTCTGATCAGGGTCTTGTACAACAGAATGATAACTCTTTTATTCTTGGTTCCAAGTGAAAGCAAACAAAGCTTGTGTGAGAAGTAACTTTACGACTGGGCTCTATATTTGTATATAGATGTTAATGACTTCATATCAATTGCCTTAGTATCGCATAATGGGTCTAGGTCTGGCTCCCAATGATGAGACCTTAACAAAGGTCGAAACCAATCTGTGTAGTGACCCTTCACATAATGCATATATGTGAAGGGTCACTACACAGATCTGTGGGACTTGATAATATATTACCATGTATTTTGAAGGAATGTGAAAGGGAGCTGATATCTGCCTTAGCATATCTGTTTAATATAAGTCTTACACTGTGTCAAGTTTTCAAAGCAGTGGAAGAAAGTGAAGTTTGTACCATAAGGGAGGTGACAGAAATCAAGCATCAAATTATAGGACAAACTATGTGTCAGGTGTAAGGATGAAGAGGCTAGTGATGGGTTGACAACAGTGGTATTATCTTTGATGGACCACACAGATTTGCTAAAGAGACATACTTTAGTAATATACTTGCTTATTATAATTATGTCTGCGCGGTTAGCCTAGTGGCTTTGCGCTTTGCAACCATATGCCTGGGGAAGGAGATGGTAGCATATAGCTACCCTCCCCCGGCTGTATGACAGATGGGAACCAGAAGAAGATTATAATTATAATAAGCTGACAGCGACACTGGACAAGGGAGATGAATACATGGTAATATACTTAGATTTGGCAAAGGCGTTTGATAGATTACAACATAAAATGATAATGAAACTAGAGCAGATGGGGTTGAATATTAGACCAGTGCACTGGATTGGAGATTGGCTATCTAATAGATTTCAGTAAGTTGTGTATGGGGGAGCAATATCTCAGAGGAGGAAAGTCACTAGTGCTGTGCATCAGGGGTCTGTTTTAGGGTCACTGCTGTTTAATCTATATGATAATGATACTGGGGAAGATTAGAATGGGAATATTCAGTTGTTTGCAGATGATGCAAAGTTGGGAAGAACTATGAAGAGCAGAACAGATGGTGTGCCCTTACAAGAAGACTTGAATAGACTGAGTGAATAAGCACAGGAGTGGGGATGCCAGTTCAATGTTGTGAAATGTAAAGTTTTAAAATCTGAAAAACAATGATGGGATGTAGAATTTACTCTTTGTGGAGAAATATTGTTGGAGGTTGAGGAAATAAGAGATATTGGGGTGATGGTGAATAGGGATCTAAAATTTATAGGATATATTGGCAAAATTGTGAGGAATACAACAAAATCTGACAATGATGCAGAGGACACTGACTTACAGAAGTAAAGAGATTTTGGTTCCATTATATAAGGCCTTGATTAGGCCACATATGGACTACTGTGCACAGATTGTCACCTGGTTTTCAAAAGGATGAAGAGAGATTGGAAAGGGCCTGGAGGCAATTGACTAAGATGGTTTTTGGTCTCCGGAATGTTGAGTATGAAGAAAGGTTGAGAAGATGATTTGCAGAGTCTAGCAGATAGGAGGAAGAGCAATCATATAATAGAGATGTACAAGTTGAGGGATTTTTATAGGACTAATGCTGAGGTTTTCCATAAAACGGTTGGGGAACAAGAGGTCATCCATGGAAGCTGAATAAGGATGGTGTGAGCAAGGGAGGAAGGCTTGCATGGTCAAGCATTTTGAGAGAACTTTTAGGAGCCCCACTCCAAATGTGAGAACAGTATTCGATAGCTGGGCGGATTTATGATTTGTATAAGGTTAACAGCTGTTTTGAGGTGAAGTAACATCTTGAGCGAAAGAGAAAGCCTAGTTTTTTTGGAAGCTGAGGATGCAGTGGTTGTGATGTGTTTATGCCAGGAGAGGCCTGATATCATGGTAATTCCGAGAAGAGAAATTTCATCTTGTCTGGGAATTTGAGTGTTATCAAAAATAATAATGGGGGAAAATGGTTCTTTTTTATGGGAAATAAGACAGAACTGGGTTTTACTAGTGTTGAAGTTGACGAGGTTATCTGAGCCCCATCGGAGGATGTCTTGGAGGTCTGAATTAAGGGAAGTTGTTGTTGATGTTTTGTGGGTTGAAGTGAGTTGTGTAGGGTAAGGTTTATCAAATGAAAGGGAGGAGCGCAATGTACTGTCATCTGGAAAACTGTGTATTGGGTTGGAGGTCAACTGAAGTAGGTCATTGATGTACAGAAAGAAGAGGGTCGGTGAGAGAACTGAACCTTGTGGGACCCCAGCATTAGTTGGATAGTGGGAGGATAGGGAGCCATCTACCATTACACATGGTGTGGATCCAGACAGGAAGCTGACAATCCATCTGCAGAAGTCCTGAGACAATCCAAATGATGGAAGTTTGCTTAGTAAGCCTTTGTGCCAGATGCATCAAAGGCTTTAGAGATAGCAAGTGCAACTACTTGGGATTCGCCAAATTTTTCCATGGCATATGTCCAGAGATGGGTGATATATGAGAGCAAGTCACCTGTTGATTGGCATCGATGGAATCTGTACTGGTGGTCGCTTAATAGCTGGGTACCTTCAAGGAGTTGAAGAGTTGAGAATTGATGGTTTTCTCCATCATTTTAGATAGGATTGAGGTGAGTGAGATAGGGTGGTAGTTAGATGGTGGCGATTTGCCTCCCTTTTTGGGAATGGGTTGAATATAGGTCAATTTCCAGTCTTTGGGATATATATATATAGCAGTGGAGTAAGATAGTGTGTACAGATGGCATAGAATAGGAGTCGGTTCTGCTGCACAGACCTTCAGGACAACTGGAGGAATGCCATCAGGGCCAGGGGCTTTTTTTGTGTCTAATTTTGACAACAGGTTTATGATCTCTTTCTGGCTAAAGGATACAGGGGGCATTGTATGTTGGGCAGTTGGAATGACTGGGGGCATTTGACATTGTCAGTTATGAGTGCATTGCAGGCAAAGTGTGAAGCCAGGAGATTAGCTTTTTCTGTGGGTAATGTTGCAATTGAGCTATCTGGGTATGATAGGGGTGAGAGTAGTGTAGGGAAAAAGTTGTGACCAACTCATTTGGCAAGAGACTAAAAGGCATGGCTGCAGCTAGGACAGGCTGCAAGTTTCCTGCTTTTTGTCCGTTCAAATAAGTTCTGTTTTGGAATCATTGATAATTTTTTTGCATCTGTTTCGGGCTTCGGTATAGGCACTGAAGGAGGATGAAGTTTTTGATTTGAGCCAGTTGTGGTATGCCTGGTTTTTCATTAGTACAGCCCTGGCACATCTTTTGGAGAACCAGGGTTTGGATAGGGGATGGCAGTTCAGTGTAATGTGTGGAATGTATGTTATCATGCCAGTGAGGATTACTTTGGTGATGTGTGCAGTGCACATGTTTGGATTGGAAGACTGCAAACAATAGTCCAACCATGGGAATGAAGCACAGTAGTCTCGGAGGCTGTCCCATTTGGCACTGTTATAATGCCAGACTACTCTTGTGCAGGTATGACTGTGTAAGCGTTGTTGCATGGGGCAGGAGATGAGCACTAGGTTGTGGCAAATATTTCGGTGTCTCTGCCTGTAGAATCTGTACAACTGGAAGAGGAAAGCCAGTTGGTGTTATGGACATTAAAATCACCTAGGAGGATGATTTCACTATTAGGATAGTGGGACTGGAGGAAGTCAACTTTTGAGGAGAGGAAATTAAAGAGCTCGGAGTGGTAAGTGGTATTGGGAGAGCAATAGAGACAGCAGATGAATTTTACTGAGTGGAAGGGGGGGATATTTTTAGCCAAAGAAGGTCAAAGTTGGGCGATTCTAGGTTAGGTGCTCTCTGGCAGGGTATGTCAGAACAGATATATGTGCACACACCACCCTTGGGTCGAAAGGAGTTAAATAGTGAATAGTTTGAGATGGTTGAGATGGATGGTGCAGGGGAAGGCGAAATTTGAGTTTCTATTAAAAAGAGTAGGTGGGGTTTGGTTGACTGTAGATGATAGTGAATGCTATTAAGTTTGGAGTTGAGGCCACAGATGTTGGTGTAGTGGATATGCAAGGGTCTGTGGGGAATGGCAAAACTTGCCAAGATATTAATATCTTATAGTAACCACTAGAAGATATTGTAGTGGTTCCATGGTGTAATGGTTAGCACTCTGGACTTTGAATCCAGCGATCCGAGTTGAAGTCTCGGTGGAACCTTGTGATTCAATTTAGGCCTGTGTAGCTCAGTGAAAGTGGTGCCTGCATTCTTGGCGTTATGCCACCCGAAGATAGACCTATAGTAGTTCAAGTCTAGTTGCTGAATGAAGGAACTTTTTTTTTTGCCAGCCTGGTTGGCTGAGTGGTTAGCATATTTGCTCTCCAGCCAAAAGGCTGCAAGTTCGAATCCTGCCATAGGCATGTATGTTTGTGATTGTCTATGGAAATACTAGTGATGTTGGATGGTAGATGGAGTTGGTGTAGTTGCAGTTGGTGGATTGAGTGGTGGAGACAGAGAGAGATGTAGAGTAGGTGCCCTCCTTCGATGAGCCTGTGGACTCCTTGGAGATGTCACATAATAATAATATAAATATTATTTTGCAGTGGTTAGCGTATCCACTCTCCATCCAAAAGGCTGTGGGTTCGAATGCCGCTGTGGGCATGGATGTTTGTGATTGTCTGTGAAAATAATAGTGATGGTGGACAGTAGATGGCATTGGTGTAGATCAGTGGTTGCCAAAGGGGTCGATATCAACCCCCTGGGGTGGTTATGACATTGTTAGGGGTCGATTTGGGCTCAGGGTCGATTGGGGGTCGATAGAAAAATATAAGACATCATTGTATGTGCAATATTTAATTCGGTTAACTGGATTACCTCCATGACAAAAGACATGGAGGTAATGACAATGCAATTAAGAGTGAATCGTGGGATCAGTACCTCAATCTTACAGGTCCATGAATAGGACCTGTAAGATGGAGTAAGGTCATGAAAATAGTTACTGAGGCCAATCAAGTAGGCCAAAATGACGTATTTACCAATAAACGGATGTTGGTGGTTCCTGCCGGCCGGCACAGTGGGAGCAAAATTGCAACACATGCATGGTTCTTATTTACTGATACTTACAAGTATTCGATCCCAGTCTCATTTTTGCGCATCAATATACAAGTGAGCGTTCTAAAAGAATGTTCTAAAATTCATCAACATACATATTATAATTCAATCGTTATTCATTCATGAACTAAAAACTTCTCTATGTTGAAGAGTTGAGCAGTGCTGGTAGTAATACCAGTGATATTAATACCAGTAGTTTATTAATATCACTAGTAATACCAATGATATTACTAGTAATAGTAATATAATAATATATACTATATTATACATACAATAAACACTGTAACTATAAAATAAACAATCTAAAAACTCACATAAGCGTCTTTTTTTGCTTGTCCTATTATTATTACGTAATAGTAAAATATAGAGGGTCGATAAAAAAAGTCAAGAAACTCTTGAAGGGGACGACGGGCAAATAACTTTGGCGATGGTAAATGAATTAATTTGGACCAGTGGAAGTCAAACAGCGAGCCGAGTGAACACGATTATAAGCAAAGTGTAAAAACTCGATTGTAGGCTTAAATATTCCAAAGCACATTACATCAATTTTTTTACTTAGGTTAAGTCCCATATGAATATTGTAAAAAATAAAGTTTGTTTGTCTCGGTATAGTTTGTATTAGATGTTTTTGTACATAACTCTTTTGAAGCTAACTGTATATACTGCTTTAATAAGAATATGCTAGAGTGTTAAAAACAAAGGCAATGTTTTTGTCGCTGAAGCTGTACATGGCGGCATTAGAAAGATTGTTATTGAAACTTGTATGTATGAGAAAGGCTTGCAGGCTCTAAGTGTAAACATCTCCGAAGTCAGTCAGAAAGAGTTCAAACAACTTTCCGATGGCTGGCAACTTACAATCAAAAGAAAGCAGAGGAGAACAAAAGGTGTGCCGAACTTGAAACTTAAGATGAAAGACTCATACCGATTCTTTGAGGGTTGCCAAACTTCATGCAAGGTCTCAGAGGAGGTCTAATAAAAAGGGACTGAAGAAAGCAGAAGGGGTCCCGGTTCCAGAATTGCTGTCAGAGAGGAGGCCGCCCAGTCCAGAGTTCAGAGAGACTGCTCGGATCCACGTTGCTTGAGAGAGGAGTTTTCCGCTTCCAGAAAGGAGCTTCTCGGTTTGACACGTTGCTAAAGAGAGACTACTTCTAGGGCACAGACAAGGTTTCAAATTGCCGAAAGGAAGAGCTCCAATTGCTGGAGAAAAGTTTCCAGGCCAGGTTAATGTCAGACATTCACCTGTGTGTTGCATTTTCATTATTACAATTTGATGAATCAAACGACTTCAATGATATTGCTCAGTTAATGGTATTTATTTGCATGGTATTTCAAGATTATTCAAGTAAAGAACTTTGAAAATTATACCATTATTGAGAAGGACTAGGAGAGAAGACATTTTTTCGGCATTTCATGAATTTGTGAAACAACACAAACTTCCGCTTTTTAAATTTGTGTCTATTACTACTGATGGTGCTCCTGCAATGATAGGTAATAAATCAGGCTTCATTTCAATATGTAAAAACGATGACAAATATCCAGATTTTTTATACCACTGTATTATTCACCAACAAGTATTGTGTAGTAAAAGATTAAACACAAAAGATGGTTTGTATATTACATTTAGAATTGTAAATTAGGTTCCAGGAAAAGCCCTGCAATAGCAGTTATTTAAATTACAAGATGATGATGATGATGATAGGGAACTTCTGTTGTACAATAATGTTCGCTGGCTCAGCAGAAGTCAATTTTAAGAAAGATTTCTTGTATTAATTAACGATATAAAAATATTTCTTGATGAAAAAGGAGATATTTATCCTCAATTGAGTGATAAAAGATGGATGTTACACTTATCATTTTTAGTAGATTTCTGTATGAAATTAAGCAATTTAAATTTAGAGTTACAAGGTAGAGATAAAAATTTAATTGACGTGTTAAATTCAATAAAAACTTGCCAACAATACTTACTTTTATCAAAGAAAAATATAAATGACCGCGAATTTAGACATCTCCCATATTTATTAAAGTTTTTTGAACAAAATCAAGAAATGCTTTGCTATGATTTAGAAGAATTTATTTGTGAAATAGAATTATTTGAGGAAGAAATAAATTCAAGATTTAAAGATTTTAATAAAACTGAAATGATTGTATCTTTTATCAATAATCCATTTCAAGAAAACTTGAACATCACAGAAATTTCAAATAAAATTAGTGGGCTGTTTGACACAAACCAAGCTGAAGAAGAATTCAGAATAGTTTACATTTAAAATCAATAAACAATAAAGTCATTTGGAAGTATGCACATGAAAAATTCCCAGTATTAACTGATATTGCGCGAAAAATTCTGTCGTGTTTCAGATCGACATACTTGTCAGAATCCGCTTTTTCAAATATGACCGTCATAAAAAAAATCGATTTAGAAACCAAATTTAGCAAATGATCATTTGGATGATTGTCTGCGATTGGTCACTTCTTCATATCAATTTGACTATGAAAATATTGCGAGGTCCAAACAATGCCAAATTTCATATTAACTTTTTTTTTTTTTTTTTTAATCAACCAGCATTTCCTGTAACTTGAGAGTTTGTAATCAATCTGTTGTTTTTTCTAACTTTGGTTTTCCAAAATAGAGAAATATTTTATTCCAATATATATATATATATTGCAATAATTCACACTATCAACTATATTGGAATATAGTTGATAGTGTGGAAGGTGTGAGTGACTGTGGAAGTTTAGGAGATGGTTTTGTTTGGGAGAGTGAATTTAGATTAAGAGTGACTGACCTGCAGAGGGAGATAGATGAGTTGAAAGAGGAGGTGGAATGTCTTGTGAATGAGAGCAGAAGTATGAAAGATAAGATTAGGAGAATGGAAGAGATAAATGCAAGGAGAATCAGAGTAGGAGAGAGAGAGAGAATTTAGGGAGTATGAGTGAGAGGTATGGGGGTGCTAGAAGAGGAGAGAATGGAAACAGTAGAAGAGAGGGAATGAGAGAGAGGTATGGGAATGCTAGCAGACGAGAGGATGGAAACATAGGAGAGACGGTATGAGAGAGAGATATGGAAGTGCTAGAAGAGGAGAGAATGGAAACGGTAGGAGAGATGGAATGAGAGAGAGGTATGGGAATGCTAGAAGACGAGCAAATGGAAACAGTAGTAGGAGAGACAGAATGAGAGAGGGATATGGAAGTGCTAGAAGTGGAGAAAATGGAAACAGTAGGAGAGAGGGAATGAGAGAGATGTATGGGAGTGCTAGAAGAGGAGAGAATGGAAACAGTAGAAGAGAGAGGTATGGGAATGAAAGAAGAGGAGAGAATGGAAACAATAGGTGCGAGGGAATGGTAAAAGGTATAATGTATGGCGACTCAATGATCCGTGGTGTTCAAGATAGGATGCGTGAGGAGTGTTTGCCAGGAGGAACAATAGAAAGGGTGGCTATGGCAATTAAGAGAGGTGAAAGGGTGGATGAGATGATTGTGATGGTAGGAACGAATGACTTGAGTGGTAATGTAAGTCGGGCAGCGAGAGATATGAGATTTTTGCTTGAGACTGTACGGAAGAAGACAGAGAGAGGAAAAATAGTGTGCGTGTTGCCTAGGTATGATAATGATGAGCTGAGCAGAAGAGCGGTGATATTGAATGGCATAATAGCGAGAATGTGTGACAAGAGAGGACTGGTATATGTGGATGCCTGGAGTGTGTTTGAGGAAAGAGAGGAGTTGTATGCGAGAGACCGTTTACATTTGAATGAGGAAGGACGTAGGCATCTGGAGAGATTGCTGTTCTGAACGAGTCAGTGTGTCCCAGGGAGGATGATAGCAGGGGTGGCCTCTTGTGGGAATGGATACTTGGGAGAAGTGAGACAATGTCAGGTAACACTGAGCCCAGTGGAGTCCAGAAGAGATAATGCTGGGTATAGAAACAATGGCATTTATATGCTGTATACTAATGCCAGGAGTATCCGGAATAAGGGAGAGGAATTGGTGGCGCAGATAGCATCAGTCTGGCCAAAAATTATTGCGATCACTGAGACGTGGTTGACAGAAGGGGATATAACAACAGGAATAGAAGTCGCTGAGTATAGCATTTTTCGTCAGGATAGGAGGGGAAAGCGTGGTGGTGGGGTACTGCTTATGATAAGTGATGACCTACGTCCTCTAAGAGTGGAGAATTTGGAAGGAAGTGAGACAAATGATTTTGAGAGCGTATGGTGTGAGGTAGAGGTAGGCAAGACAGGATATTTAGTGGGGTGTTGCTACAGACCCAGGAGCACAGAGGATGGGGACCAGGAGATGTTTAGACAGCTAAGTTTGGCAAGTGCAAGAAGAATGATTGTTATGGGAGATTTTAACTTCAGTAGTATAAATTGGAGAGAGGAAGATGCATGTAGCAATAGGGGAATGGAATTTCTAGAATTCTTGAGGGACAAATGTCTTAGGCAACATGTAACAGAGGGAACAAGAGGTTCAAAAATTTTGGATTTGGTTATAGCATCAGAAGAGTTGATAATAACTGAGTTGACGTCTCTCCCACCAGTTGGAGAGAGTGACCATATGGTGTTGACTTGGAAAATGAATAGACATGCAGGAGTATCAAAGAGACGGGAACTTATGTGGAATTATAAGGCAGGTGATTATAATAGTCTTAGACATCAACTTCGGGAAGTTTCATGGAGGGAGGAATTGGAAGGCCGGGATATCACCAGTGCGTGGGAAATTGTGAAAGAATATTTGTTATCAGCAATGGTAAGTTGTATACCACGAGTGAAGAAGAGGACGCAATTTGGAGTAAAGTGAATGACAAATAATATTAAACAGGAATTGCATGCGAAAAAGAGGCTATGGAAGAGATATAAGGAGATAGGTGAAGAGATGCATGAGGAATATAAGACACAGGCCAGAAGAGTGACTAGTGTATTAAGGAAAGCAAAACTGGAATATGAGAGGAGATTGGCCCTAAGATCCAAAGAAAATCCTAGGGAATTTTTTTAGGTATGTGGCCAGTAGGAGGAGAAATGACTGTGGAAGAATGATATTGTGGGATAAAAATGGGAATAGAGTGACTGATGCAGAGGACATAGTGGAATTGTTCAATGAACACTTTATTGGAGTATTTCATCCTAGAGGAGTCAGTTTTAATGCTAGAGGGATAGGACTGGTACGAGGTCTGGAGGTACAGGAGGAGAGTGTGTTTCAGATACTGAGTACTCTCGATGTCAGTAAAGCTGTGGGACTGGATGGTATTTCGCCACGAGTTTTGAGAGAATGTGCTAGGGAATTGACAGTACCTTTAACGTGGCTTTTCAATGAAAGTCTGGCTTTGGCAAAGGTGCCCAGGGAATGGAAGGAAGGCAAGATAGTGCCATTGCATAAGGGTGGTAACAGACTGGAAGTGTCTAATTATAGGCCAGTCTGTGTATCATCAGTAGTTGTTAAGATCTTGGAGAAAGTAGTGAGGGACCGTGTACAGCATTGGGCAGATGAGGGTAATGTTATCTGTGAGAATCAACATGGATTTGTGAAAGGACGCTCTTGTTTTAGCAATATGCTAGCCTTTTATAATAAAGTTACAAGAACATTAGATGAGGGAAAGGCATATACTGCAATTTTCTTAGACTTGGCGAAGACATTTGACAGGGTGTCACATGATAAGCTGATATTTAAGTTGCAGCACATGGGTCTGCATGTCAGATTGGTCAACTGGATTCAGGATTGGCTGTCTGATAGGTATCAGAGAGTTGTGTATGGTGGAGCAGTTTCCAGGAGGCAGAGGGTTACAAGTGGGGTCCCACAGGGCTCAGTACTAGGACCTATATTGTTTAACCTTTATATCAATGACATAGCCAGTGGATTGCAGGGGGATATTCAGTTGTTTGCAGATGACGCGAAGCTGGGAAGGATTATTAGTAATAGTGCAGATGTGGTAGCCCTGCAAGAGGATTTAAATAAGCTAGATAGATGGGCAAATGAATGGGGATGTCAGTTTAATGCAGCAAAATGTAAGGTCTTGAGGTTTGGGAAACATCGATGGGATGCTGCATACTCTATGGGAGGAGTTATACTGGAGGAAGTAGGGGAAACAAGAGATCTGGGGTTGATGATTGATAGAAACCTGAAGTTTAGGGGACATATTGCAAAGGTGGTGAAGGTAACACAGAGGATTGCTGCTATTATGAGAAGGACACTGACCTGCAGAGATAAGCGGGTTATCATTCCATTGTATAAGTCTCTGATCAGACCACACTTGGACTATTGTTCTCAGATTTGGTCCCCAGGATTTGAAGAGGATAAATTAACTGTGGAAAGGATACAAAGACGGATGACAAAGATGGTTTCAGGACTGTACAAGGATAGTTATGAGGATCGGCTGAGAGAATGTGGACTGCAGAGTTTGGTGGATAGAAGGAGGAGAGGTGATATGATTGAGACTTTTAAACTGTTGAGAGGTGGTTACAGGGTTGACACTGGGGAGTTCTTTCGCTTGGTTGATCAGCGGGAAGGAGTGATGACAAGAGGCCATCCCTGGAAGTTACGAAAGGAAACTGTGAGCAAGAGGGTAAGGAGTGGTTTCTTTGTGTGGAGGGTGGTTGAGCCGTGGAATGCATTGCCTGATGGAGTGGTGGGAGCGAGAACAGTCAGTGAGTTTAAAGAGTGGTATGATAGACTTTGTGTTTCTCAGGGGGGGGACCTCCCCTCAGTGAGTCTTGACAGACTTTATGTCTTAGGAAGGACCTCCCTCGAGAGTCTTTTGACTCCTTGGAGGCCTGAATAATAATAATAATAATAATAATATATATATACAGGGTGTTCGGGATAAATTTGACAGTTTCGTAAGGAAAAAGAAAATCTTCTTTGTATCTATTAAATTTAATGAATTGACAAAAAAACATTACAGGCAGAGTTAATTACAATACTATCAACAAGATTTACTCAAAATAACCACCATTAGCATCGATCACAGCTTCAATTCTGCTTCGGAACCTCGAACAAGCTGATGCTACAGTCTCCCTGGGAAGGGCCGCAAAAACTGTTTTAATTTTATCCATTAACTGGGCTTTTGTATTACTGGAAGTGCGATGGTGTCTTTTTCAACTGCGCCCCATACAAAATAATCCATGGGGTTAAGGTCTGGGGAGTTTGGAGGCCAAACATTTGGACTGGTGAAGTCGTAGAAATTTTCAGACAACCATTTTTGACTTTTCCCAGAGGTGTGGCAAGGGGCCGAATCCTGCTGCCATACATACGGCCTACCATTGGCTACCCTTGTTATCCAGGGCTTGACTACAGTTAGCAACTCCACGAACAAAGCCCGAATTCCAATGCCAGGGTTCTTCAACACCTGTTCCTGCAGATTTGCGAGGAATTCTGCTGTACGAACGCAATCAGATCGTCTGCTAGGGATCTTTCTTCTTGCTACATCCTCGTAGTCACCATTGCAAGTCTCTAGTTCATGCCTGATTGTTTTTACTGTATTCAGGGAGCATTGGGCAGCAGTCGTAATATCCTTATTTTGATGGCGGGCACGAATCATCATGATACAAGTTATTCTCTTCCATGATTCAGGTGGGTTCCAGCTATCCATCCTTTCTGACATCTTGTATATGAATGAAGAAGGGTCCAAACTTTTAAATGAAGAGAAGTGTGTGTTAATACATGTAACTTACGGAAAAATATAATTATAAATATGTCAAATTTATCCCGAACACCCTGTATATATATATATATTTTTTTTTTTTTTTTTGTATTAAAATATTTGTTGTATTAAAATAATTAAAAGTGATAAATAAATTTTTAAATACACAAATAAAGTTTTTAGTTGTGTATTTTTTTTAGTTTCTTATTTTTAGTTGTTTATTTTTGCGTAATCAGGTTGGGGGAATGTGATCTATATAAGAGAGTAGATCACCGAATAACTTTTTATAGAAAAGTAGCTCGCGTTGTAAAAAGGATTGAACACCACTGGCGTAGATGATGGGTGGATGACGTTAAGTGGTGGAGATGGAGAGTTGTAGAGTAGGTGTCCTCCCTCAATGAGTCTTGGATTGCCTGGAGGTGTCAAATAATAATAACAATTATATTCATGTTTAATACTTTATCCAAATTTATACTTTGTAAGTATAAAATGTCTTCACATGAAGTATCTTCATAAATATGCTACTTGTATATACACTGCTCAAATCAATTAGGGGATATTTTGGTTTTATTGTAAATTATAAAGTTATAAAAATAATTTACAAATGTAACACATTTATTTTAAAATATTCTTAATATACAACAGTGTAGAACATGCGACTGCATACAAAATCATGTTAAGACTTGTCGAAATGATCGCTTCAAGATCTCAAAATTGCTCTCACAGAAGAGTGGGGAAATATCACGCAAGAACTGTTCGATCATCTTATCTAGTCCATGCAATCAAGATGTACTGCTGTTTTGGTTGTTAATGGAGACCATACGCCTTATTAAAAATTAACAAAAGCGTTTTTGGCTATTCTTAATAGCCAAAACAGTGGTACATCTTGATTGCATGGGCCAGGTGAGATGTTTCTTCTTGTTTAAATTATTTCACCATAAAATGTATAATTTGTTAAAATTGTTTAAATAATCGATATTTATTACAAAATCTCATCAATTGCACCCTATCCATAAGTAAGAACTCTTTAATAGTTCCTGCCTTTTGACTGGGATGATGATGAGATTCAGCATGGATATAATGGCCAGTATGAGTCTTCCTAAAACACTTGTTCATCGGGCCGCCAACTCCTTTTGTTCTTCAGACGATCTCTTACAGAAAGAACTGCAATATATTACTTCTTCCTTTCTATCTAATGGATACAAGAATTCCTTCATCAAAAGAGCTTTGAGTAGTTTTAATGTCTTCTTCTTCTTCTTCAAATACAGAAGAAATAACGCACACTCCTATCCCTTACGTACAGCAAAAGTTTTAAAACCACTGAATATTTTTGTTGCCTTTCGACTGGTCAGAAAAATCTCTACCTTTCTCACTTCCCCTAAGGACAAGCTTCCACATCTTAATTATCCAGGTGTCTACCAGATTCCTTGCTCTTGTGGATTATCTTATTTCGGACATACAGGAAGATCTGCCTCTATTCGACTAGAAGAACACCAGTCTTATATTCAGTACCTAAAACCTGAACAGTCTGGACTTGCAGAACATGCCATCTTAACCAGACATAGAGTTCATTGGAAAAGGACAAGAGTCTTTCACGAAAGTCGGTTCCTCATAGAACAGCTTTATAAAGAAACATGTGAAACTTTACTCCACTCTCCTAACTTAAACACATCTGATGGTGTACGTCTATCCCCTTTATGGGAGATAGTACTTTACAAATCAGCTAATTGTTCCTAACTTTTTATTGTATATATAGTTTTTTTTTTTTGTTAGGAAATTTCATTGACCTTTTTAGTTATCTTACACTAGCTACTTAGGTGGCGCTTTTTGGAATTGTCAGTTATTTTTAATTTGAGCTGAACATGTACTGAAGATGCCTGTGACACACAGGCGAAAATTATACTATTAAAAAAATCTTTTTACGTGAGATTTTCTGTCATTAATTTTGTATTTATAAGTAAGAAATATTTATTCCTGTATAAAGTACCCAATAGTTATCATTATTTGCAGAAATTTATAATTATCCGACAGAAACCAAAATATCCTTTAATTGTTTTGAGCGGTGTAGAAGCTGATGACTTCACAACAATTGTCTTTAGTATCACTCCATATACAAGTAGCCTAGTTATGAAGATACTTCATGTGCATACTTTGTTTACTTAAGCTTGGATAACAGATTAAACAAGAATATAATTTCTTTGTAAGTGTAATTTAATTTCTAACCAAGTGGAAAAAATTTCTGCAACTATGTCTGGATCCATTACTGGAATTAATAAAAAATGTTTATTAACTTTTTTTAAGATTTATAATAGTAAATATCAAAATAAGTTAACATTACCCTTTCACAAATTATAAACTGCCCACTCTCAAATATTACATAAGCTAACACCATGAACCACAAATTTTTCACAAAAAAGTGATGTTATTTTAATATCTTCGCTTTAATACTTTCAATTTAAGGGAATAATAAGAGTACAGCCTTCATCCACGTGGTTAGCCTAGTGGCTATGCGCTTCCCAACCACATGCCTTGGGAAGAAGTGTTCTAGGTTCGATTCCCGTCTACAACGTGAGGAGCTTAAAGATCTTTCTCAGCCATAGCCAAGTTAGCCGGTCTTGGGTATAGACAGCAGGGTTTTCCCCCAGTTTATTTGGGGTTTTTCATCACGCAAGCAGGCAAACCGGCCCCATGAACACACGCTGCTACAGTCAAAAAATACATTCCCCCCCCCCCAGCGGCAGGCTGGTTGGGGGTTGTACTAACAAAAAGTCACATCAAAATGTAACATGCGGACCCTGCATTGGAAGCGGGATAAACGCATAGAAGAAAATAAGAGTACAGCCTCTGTAGCTCAGTGGGCTTTGACCATTCCCTTTGACTGGAAAGACTCTGCTTTGAATCCCATCTAGGACATGAAGAATCTTTATTGGTACTTTTCATCTGAAGGTGAATTAGCAAGTCTCACGTGATGGTGGAAGAGTTTTTTCTTCTTCTTCTCCCACATAGGAGACTATAAGAATAAGGATTGGAAAGCCTATTCTGTGGGATCTGACTACATAAGCCTGAATGATAGTGGGTCTATGCATAAGCGTAAAACAGGCAAAGATGAATAAGTTATAGCCCAAAATTCACGCAACAAGTAATTTTGATAGAAAACAGGTTTTTAATTAAAAATTGTAATTTCTTATTGATTCATAAAGTATACAGTATAGGGTTATGCATGGAATAGCATATCGGGTAAATGGCCTCCACGGCTTTGCTGGCACATACGCACTCTTTTGTCGAATTTTCCATGACCGTTTTGCATAAATGTGGCTGAATTTCGTTGATACAGCGCTCAATTTCCTCCTTCAAGGCGTGGGTGGTCGTGGGCTTGTTGGCATAAACCTTAGACTTCAAAAAACCCCAAAGTAAAAAATCCAACGGCATTAAGTCACATGTTCTGGGCGGCCAATTCTGGTCACCAAAACGGGAAATTACACGACCAGGAAATGACTCATGCAGTAATTGAATTGTTTCTCGGGCTATATGGCATGTGGCACCGTCTTGTTGAAACCACATGTCGTCCACATCCATATCTTGCAATTAAGGTACAAAAAACTGGATTGGATTATCATGTCTCGATAGCGAGCACCATTAACTTTTATTGCCTTACCAGCCGCATTTTCGAAGAATGGACCGATGATGCCTCCAGCCCAAAATCCGCACCAAACAGTGACACGTTGTGGATGCATCTGTTTCTCAATAATCACTCGTGGATTTTCTGAACCCCAAATGCGACAATTTTGTCGATTAACGAAGCCATCAAGATGAAAATGAACCTCATCGAAATTTGCGAACTGTAGCTGCCAAACCTTCATTATTTTTAAAATATTGCTCAACAATGAAAATACGTTGTTCTTTCGTGTAGCGCTCCATTTTTAATAACCCTGAACTGTCAGCTGTCACGCTCTTTTTTTTCTCGTTGGCAACACTTTACCGCACAAATGGCGCTAAATTTAAATCTTGCGTGAATTTTGGGACACCCTATATTTATGGGATTCCCACTAGTGAAGGATAATTTCATGACATTAGTAACGTGAATGATATAAGGGAATTTATTTCATTTTTTTTCCTTTCAAGTTTTATTTTTAAGCTACTTCAGGTCTTTAATAAAAGGAGGGAAGTGACTTTGCTCTGAGCTATGAAAACTTATGAGTTATTAAAAAATAAAAAAATCACAAAAGCTGACCTCAACATTCTGCTAACTTTTAAATTTAAAATTTTAAATTTAATGTTTATATTCATCTTGCGGCTAAGCTGATGATCAGCAATTGCAAAAAATACATTTTTGTGCTTGGTTAGTGCTACAACTTTGCATTTATGTTTCCCGCTCATCGTTTACTCGTCCTATGAAGCGGTGCCTGCTAGCTACATCTTCTTATTGTTGATATAACTTTTAAGCACCACGCAGATGCAAAACCACTACATGCTGCGAGTTCGAATGCTCCCACTGGGTCATGAATATGCGTAAAGGCGTTTAGGTGGTAGAAGATTTACGTTGCCGAGTAAGGGGCCATGCTTACTAGAGATTTGTAAAATTACTATATGGTCTCCAGAGTAGAGTTTAACGATTATCTTGTCTTCTTAGCGTAGCGTAGCTAACGTCTTAATTTTACACTTATTCGATTACTGTTTGACACATTAGGCTGTAACTGCAGGCTATCAACTCGCACATAGCGGGTTATTGGTTTATGATGCAATGATGATATTATGTAACGATAATCTTCGTTACTGTTCGTATGAAGTTTATGATAATATATAAAAATTATGACGTTTCATAATTTTTTTTTTTTTTTGAGCAAACAGTTTTGGTGTTAATGTAGTATAATCCATTAAACCGAATTGTTCGATCAAATTTTAGTAAACATCCAAATATAGTTATAATTTTATGAAAAGAGGCCTAACTCGTAAAAACTATCAGATTTTACAAATAATAAAAAACGCATTTTCAAAATGAATAACAAGTAAAATGGCTTGTGCCAAAACTAATATAATTATGTTACATCGAATTAAATACATCGAAAAATCTCCACAAAAAAAGAATTCACACCGAGAGAACGTCCAGTAGCGGATTCAAGGGAATCTGAATTTACCATCCCCCCCCCCACACACACACATCATTAAAAGATGCATATCCCTCTGCTGAAACAAGTATTTCCATCACTTGTTCAATCCACTATTAAGCACACGAAGTGGCTTCAAAAACTAAGTCTGATGTCTAGATTAAGCATTCCCCAGATTATCTAAGCCTCAGCTCATTCACAGTATTTTGTAATGTAGATGCGCAAACCTTTTGTGGGCGCGAACCTCATGGAAAGTAAAATGCCAAATATGATCATTATTGAATTATTATTATTAGATGATATCATACTGGTAGATAAAACAAGAAATGTTAAATTTAGATAAAACGCGGAAGTATTTTCTATATTTCATTTCAGAAAATGAGAAGTAATTATAATTTTTTAAAAGGTTTTTTTTTTCTTTAGAAACTTTTAATTCCCTAATAGAAATTCATCGTGATATTAGGCTGACATGATGCGTACTGCTTTGTTATTTTACCTGCTAGTTTTCATGAAATTGATTTTATTGCCATCTTACTTAGGAATGATTGTAAATCTTGTATTCAAAATTTCGTCGCTCCTTTCGACGAAATTTTGAATTTCAGTAATAAACAGCGATGGTGTCGTATGAATTCAATGTAAATTTAATATTTATTAAATCTTGTAGATGAATGGAATACAAATATACATACATATATATATATACATATATATATATATACATATATATATATATATATATATATATATATATATATATATATATATATATCCATGGAATACATCCATCTACAAAAATATTCATTTGTAGATGGATGAAATAAGTTGCGTAAGGTGATATTTTCCCCTTTGACATAGAATATTGATTGAAGGACTGTGTCCATCGCTAATATATACCCAAGAGTTCATTTTGATGGCTGGCCGGTCGAGTGGATAGCCAACAAACACTCTTCGAATGTAATCATGGATATCTGCAAATGTTTTTAGATGAGGAATTTCATTACCCGATTGTGACCAACTGCACTGCTTGCCAGAAGCTGGAAAAGTTTCATTCTTTGTTTACAGACTAAAGGCTTCCGGATTATCTAACTCTTAATCCTCCCACAGTATTAATATATGTTTACAATGTTTCGTGAGTGATATTCATAGAAATAAGTCTACACAGAGGATATTGGTCTGTTAAAAATACAGGGCGATTCATATAGAATTGAACCCAAATGAACGAATGAAAACTGACCAAGTTCCAGGAGACTTACCTCAAAAAAAATTTTAATGGTTGGCAATTCACAAGTGCTTCAAGATGAATCCGTGACGCTATTTCTGGTATATAACAGTTTTTTTTTTTTTTTAGTTCTGTTCTATATTAATCATCGTATACATGTAGCCTAAATACACCAGGTCGCACTTATGAACTGTATATATTGAATTAAATATTTCAAGAAAGATCATTCCGATCCTAATTTACTAGCAAATGACCAGTTATACACAGTTGTCAAAACCTACTCGCATACTTTCCACAATCTGGACCTTTTCTTATCCATACACACTGTGAGTGTCTACTCTCCTATCGGCAACTATGACAATATTCTTATCCAAGTTTTTTTTTCTACAGATCGCTGTAATCTAAGCTATGGTACTACAATGTGCTAACTGGAATGACCTCCGGGATATTTTTACCTCTTTTCCGTGATTAGATTACTGTTTTCGCTCTCCTGATCCAAATGTGTGCTGTGAACTAATAATCGAAATAATTTTCATTGGAATGAGTTTATGAGCAGCTCGAGTGCAAATGCCTGACTCTTATCCAAATCCTAGTTCTCTAAAAAAATGTGCCGCTGCAGTTCATAATTAAAATGTAGCATATGAATGTTCGGTGGCTTAAATCAAAAACTCCAGCTTCTCATTCAGTTTACAATACAGTCCAAACCAGATTTTTAAAAAAGCTAAACAATCCTAAAGCAGACTTCATAAGAATGAAATGCATTAAGCTTTTCCCCTCCTTAACAGGCAGTAAGGCCTTCTGGCCCCTCGCTAAGGCTGTTAGGAGAAACCTTTGCTCTTCCTTGTTTCACTTCTCGCACATACCGATGCCAAGAAGTCTACTTTATTGTTGAGTGAGGTTGCCATGGTACCATCAAGATGAGAGGGATGCACATGAGACTAACAAGGTGAATCACCTCCTACATTACCACAAACTTCCCACAACATGCTTCCTCCTTCATCGGAAAAATTCCGATTAATCCTGTTACTAATAAGTCTCCCGATCCCGAGGTGTTCCTCCAGTTGTTCACAAAGCATTTGAACCCATCCTGTATCGCTCATACAAGCTGTCGTATCCATCTGGCAACATGGAAGTAAACCTTTTTCCAGTAAGCCATCAAACTATCGCCCCATTCTTTTCACCTTGGCTCTCTCGACGGTGATGGAGGTCATCAACAACTAGGTTCTTCACCATCTGGAGACACATCACTTAATTACCGATCACCAATATGGATTCCGACATTCTCGTTCTAAAGCAGATCTCCTCACTAACCTTACCCGCCTTTGGGTACAGGCAAAAAAGGATACAGGCTCTTTCTCCTGCATTGTCCTGGTCTAGGGTCTTGTGACACCTTCCGTATGTGGGGCATTATAAAAATAAATAAATAAAAATATGAACGCACGGGAACTTTATATAGTTTTTCATTTCCCATCCTAATAAGTTTTTAAGTTCAACTTTTCAGATGTAAATTACAACCCCCGCCCCCTTCCCACAGATGCACAATGTTTTCCATTGTGCGATATTGGTCACGAAAGACTTATTTCGTATAAATATTTCATATTCACACTTTTGGGTGAACAAGTGATTGTTTCATCGCTTTTCTGAGAAGCTGACTGCATTTTAGGAGGATAACGCCCCTCAAAACAGTCAAACTTTTATATGAATGCAATCCCTCACTCAAAGAGGGATAGCTAAATTGCGTGCAATAAGTTAGGAAACTGTGAATAAAATTATAAATTTGAAAAATTATGTATTCAGTTTCTTCTCCCAGAGGAAGATGGAAGAGAATAAACTGCAAAGGGAGGATACGTTTTTGAGAAGAGACAAACGTCATTTGAAAAGTTTAGTATTTGTTTAAAGCTGAAATAAAAGTTGCATATTAAACAATTGAAGAGCTTTGTGAACAAGAAACACCAAATAACCGATCGGATTTATAGCACTTGGTTCCATGCCATTCTTCAAAAAAGTCAAAATTATAAAGAAAATTGTTCAGAAAGATCCAGGAGCTTCCCAGAACTGTTGACAAATGTTTCACAGAAGAACGAACGGATTGAACAAAATTAATTTTTAACATGCAATTAATTTGAACGTATTGTTCCACAATGAAAGATTCCGTATGTAGATGTGTGTGTGTGTGTAAGGGGCCGAAGTGTGTCATAAACATCATTAAGGCGAATTTGTGGGAAATAAATAATACACAAATCACACACACACACACACACACACACACACAGAAATATATAAATATAAGCAGCGGACAAGATTTTTCAAGAGAACGGAGAATCAGAAATATATGGAAAAAGCAAGTCATATTGGACACAAAATTTCGTTAAAAGCAATGACTTTTTGTCCCTACAAGGGAAAAAAATAAAATAAAATAAAAGCTAATAAGCATTTGATGAAATATGAGGATGCCTTAAATAAAAGAATTAAAAAAAAAAAAAAATACGGGATTCAAGATATTTCCCAGCCCTATTCCCAGCCTTAAAAAAACATTGTACGACCAAATAGCAAAACAGTTCAATTAGAAATAAGACCACATAAAAATATCTGTACATTTCTTTTTCATAGTAAAGCGACCAATAGGAATTAATGAATACAATCAGATTTAAGACTGGCACTTACTAATTTATTTAGAAATTTCTACACCCTAGAAATTCCACCGTCTTCCACATAAAAACTAAGTTTTTTTTTTTTTTGAAAGTTTTATTATATATATATTCTTCACTTTCCTTATAAAAATTGTAGTCCCCCTTGCCTAGTGTTAGTACGAGTAATTTTTACGGAAAAATAAATTAAAAAACTATATCTCTTTATAGCTAACCACTCATGATATAACATTAAATATTATTAAACTATTTAAACAGCACTACGATGTTCCGTTTCTTTATGTAAACACATTTGAAGCATAACGTTTGAAATAATAAACAAGACACGTTTAGTTTCTTGTTTATTATTCCAAATTTTATTATTTCTTGTTTATTATTTAGCGTGTATACAGACAAACTGCCAGCTGGTCAACAAAATTAACGCTTTCATTTCTCATCATTCTCCTGACACGTACCACAATACATGTATCGTGAGGGCAGTTCCGGAGTCTAAAGCTAATTTACCATATCTGATGGAAGAATGTTTTAAATAGGCTTAACATTCACTCGGCTTTGCAATGTCGAAACAGAGAACTAAATTCAATACGTACCCCTGTTTATTATTCGACTTTTATAAAGAGAGCAAATGTTATTGACACATCTGTTTTAATGCAGTTTCTTTAACTTCACGACGATATATTTGTTATCCAGCATGTCTGAGAATCCTTCTATGGTATCCAAATCAGTCAGCCAAGGCCAAGCACTACACTAGGAATGGGAACGTGGGCAAGTGACTGAGGAAACTTACCTAACCCCTCTGCCCATGTACAACCTGTAGCTTACCTCCCTGAGGGCAAAGCGGAAAAGAATTCGTTGACACTGTTGACGTGGCTACGGTGTTTTGGGAACCGGTTTGCTAGAACGTTTCTCAAGACGCTCCCCCCTTTACTACAGGGAAACGTGATGTCATGAGGAATGCAGATAGAAGGAAATGGCAATGGAAATACTAGGGTAAGAACGTGTTACAATAAAGAACAGATTTTTAAAAAAAAATGCCTTAAACGGAATAACGAAAAAAAAAATTGATTTCGTTACTGTTTTCAATCTCTTTCACACCTACAGATGGCAGTGCGACTTCGTTTTTACTTGAATTAGGCGCAATTTCATCTTTCTTCATAATATCGCTAAGAACAGAAAAATTTATAGAAAAGTGCGATTTCTATAAATAGCGAGTGATATTTCAAAATGATGTAACACTTTGTATGCTCGCTGTGCGTCTAGATGTTCCTCATTACGCTCGTGTAATGCGTGAACGCAAAATAGCATCGAGACGGGATAAAGAGGAAGTTTGAATAGCACGATAACACGGTTTCATCGGAGACACGCCGCTTCCAGCTGCTTTTCTTCTTCACTGTGCAAATACTGCGCATCGCGAATACGTTCCTTTATCGAAGCGGGATTTTTTGAGACTTGGACGAGTAGCAATTCGAGGAAATTCCCAAGGAGATGAACGAGTGCTGCAACAAGTGTCACGCGTGAACGGTCTGAATTAATTCAACCAGGATTGGAGAACACTATTATGCATTGCTTGTCTTCCTTTTGTAGTCTGCTTTTAAAATCGGATTAAATATGAACATTATATATTACCAAAGCATTCTATGCTTAGCATCAATGACACAATAAAAGCTCTAGACGGTCCGATCAAGGCATTTCGTTGCACACAATAAAATGTACGCATTATAAAAGATAACAACAGCTGCAACTACGCTCGACCGGAACAGAAGGGAAGCGAGCTAATTGGCTGCGCTGGTGATCATAAGCAAGCGTTGATAACCTCTTGTAATCGTAAACAATAAAGCCAATTCGTTAAAAACTTCGAAGTCTAAAATGAAGAAAATCCTACAAGTGTGGGATTTTCTTCATTTAAAATTTTACACCTGAAAAACAATATAATGATGACGATGAATTTGATATGGAGAAGGTTTTCAATATTACTAATACTACTACTAATAATAAATATTATTATTATCTGCGTGTTTTCCATGGTAATGCAGTAGTGGTGTGTGTGTGTGTGTGTGTGTGTGTGTGTGTGTGTGTGTGATCTGTTGTCAACGCAGCAATAAAATCACCAAACAATAATTACGCGATGTCTTCCTGATATATATATATATATATATATATATATATATAATAAGCCGAGGAGCGATACCCCAAGGGGACTAAGGCTGTATAACACCAGGCGATAACTCGTAGCAAAGGTGGAACAAGCACCATGCACTTTCTTCAGTCCACCCCCTCCGCCATCCCCTAGCTAAGCCTCTGCTTGTGTCCCAGTATCATATACTAAGCTCATTAGAACAGATGCTACACTCTTAGCTTAGTCAAACGGCCATAAAGCGATATGAAGTAAAACGAGAAGTACCATTTTTCATCCGTTTAATCCTGGGAGGTCGCGGTCGAAAAATTTGCAGCGAAGGTCGCGTGTACCTCAGAGATACATTCATTACTAGGATGTGCTTAAATGCGATAAAAACTTAAAAAAAAAAAAAACTGCAAATATAATACACGATGGTTTATTTATTTTCTGTTACAGTCTAGAAATCATTGAACAAAGAAGAAAACAACTAAACCAATACTATACTGACACCGGAGTTCGCGGTGTCTCTTGGATACAATTTATATCACCACATAACACGTGTTAAACCAAAACTGACGTATAAACAGTGTGGAATATCACTCGTAATATATGCATGCGCAGCTACTCATGACCTCAAGCTATACACTGGATATGTGTAAGAATATTTATAGTAAACAATTCGTTTGTCTGTCAGATCAGCCGCGACCTCCTCAGGGGTAATATCTGATACCGGCCGGCCTGGCCTCAAAGCGACGAGCTTATTCCGTCTTTTCCACGATTTGCCCTGGTGTTGCACTACCTCCGGGGTCACCTCTCTCCATCGGGAAGAATAAGAAAAACGTATATAAACTGAAAAGTTTCACCAAACAATACGTCCTTACTATTTGTAATAAAACGGAAACGTAACAAGACTAACACCAAACATGAATTTTACGGACATTTAAATATAACCTACGTAGCTTAAAAAAATAATAAAATAAACCAATTTCCTATTTTCCGTTTTTGTTGTTTATTTAATGTCACGGGTGTGCTTTCAGTGAAACAGACTTTTTTCTTCCCTTGCCCACTTCGCCTATTCTTTCGGAGACGATTGAAGACGTCCTTTTATAGCGAGAAATATTTGCTCCACGCCGTACCGCAG
This sequence comes from Typopeltis vanoorti, assembly GCF_054136105.1. NCBI lineage: Eukaryota > Metazoa > Arthropoda > Arachnida > Uropygi > Thelyphonidae > Typopeltis > Typopeltis vanoorti. The sequence continues at coordinate 1,985,527 of NC_143555.1, read as the reverse complement.
TTGCGAGAAAAACAAGTGGCTTTAAGGGTGTCACTTAACACCGTACGGACAATTACAGTGCAGCGACGGTCATTGGAAATTTGAGACATGCGGAATGGAAACAAGCAGACTGCGTATAATAATACCCCCCCCTCTTCATTATCACTAGCACAATAAGAATTTCGCAGACATTCCAATACACGAGCCTGTTGGAATGTTTGCGATTAAACTACGAACTCGAATATTTAAAACTGTAAAAATGCGCCCACTAGACGCTGAAGCGAGTTCCCTCTTGAACGGAAACCCGGAATGTGACACCGCCCGGCGGGAATGCGTTATAATCTATGGGATGCACTCGGATATTTTCTGTTATGTTTCATTAAAAAAATGTTGCGCTCGACCTGCAGTCGAGCTTCTCCGGCTTCTGTCCGCCGCTTTTTTAACAAATGCAGTCTGCGGATGAGCTGAGTATGCCAAATCCATCGTAATTAATTAAACTGGAGAACAACATTACCTCGGTTCGAGAGTACAGAAGTAAAGGGGTTCCGCAAATCGGCTGCTAATGTATATAGAACCTAATGATAACGAATCAGAAGGCTCCATTCGCCCTCCCCTATTCTCTCCCACAGAGAACGAGAGGGGGGGGGGGGGAGAGACTTGTACATCTCTTCTCTGAAATAACCTCCTCATTCAGCATTCCCAAAGCATTACAGGATTACAAACCTGCAGTTGCTCAAGAATGTCAGTGCGGTTTTTCTGTGTCCTTAACATTGCATGCTCGCGTGATACTAATATGCTGTAAGGTCAGCAATCCTCCCGTAAGAAGAAAAGGGAAACTCTTCTTTCTAGCGTTTAAGAATGAATAACACAGCTTTACTTGATAAGGTCTGCCAGTAGCGCACCAGAGAGGAGGGGGGGGGGGGCCTGGGACCCTCCCAAAGAAAAAGAAAAAAAAACACTAGAAAATTTTCGAAAAATCTTTTCCTAATTAAAATTCGTTTTTTTTTTATTTATGTTGTGTCATGTCTTCTATTTCTATACTTCTTATGAATTAGCGATCACTGCAGATGCTCAGTCATAGGTCGTATACGATGCGTAGTGGGTATTCTCAAATCGTCTACTCAACTCGCCCCCCCCACCCCCAAGATTAAATCCTGAGTGCGGTACTGAGGTCTACAGCGTGTTTCTCGTGTGCTTTGCAATTCGAACTCAACTCTTTCCAACTAAAGACCGCATACAGATTATCTCGATGAACCACGAAGTAGGTTATGATCGTCTTACAAATCCACAAATCGGCTGCTAATATATACAGGACCGAACCAAATGATAACGAATCAGAAGGCTCCATTCCTTCCCCCATTGTTAAGGGAAAGTGGTTCCTCCTACTGCAAATACTTAGAGTAGCTCATCTCGGTGTGTGTGCTTCCCTCAACAAAGTAGCAGTGCTGCTCTACTACAGAATCATTATAGAATAAGGTGGAACGTTGCTTCCTTGTCCAATAGTATTCTTTCTGCATGTGTGTGTGTTCACGGGGCCGCTTGTTTGCCTGTTTTCAGGGACGAAAAACCAGTGTGAGAACAGCTAACGCACCTTTAATTAACAAGCCCTAACAAAAGTTCGTGTCATAGACCGGATTCGAACCCTCTTCGTGTCATACACCGGATTCGAACCCAGGTTTTCCAACTAAAGGAATACGTCGAAACTGAGTTATGGAGGCTTCATCTCGGTGCACAAAAGTGTTTTGTACACCGAGATGTGTACGGAAGTTCTTAAATTAACAAATCAATTTAAGAATTTCCTTTTGTTTAGATTGAGTATCGTAATGAAATAATAAAAATGAGATTTTTTTTTACGCAATATTCTAAGACAGAATTAGGTTACCGCGAATGAGGGGTATGAAGATTACATTCCAGGATCGATGTCGAGTATAGGTTTTAGACGATCACTGACAGATGTGTATTCGGTTTTTAAACATCATTTCTTTTAAATTAAGGGGATAAAAATCCCTTATTATTTTACAGCCAATATGTGAAACTCTAAGATCGAAAACTACGATCTAAGAGTTTCATGCCGACGAACTATCGGCGAATCCAAGCGTAAGTGACCACTTGGTAGTACAACACCAAGGCAACTCGAAGCAAAGGTGGAGCAAGCTCCCTCACTATCTTTGATATTTTCTCATAATGTAAAAACACACAGCTCCTAGGAGATGTAATACTGCTTTACATTCTGAGGGGAGGTCACTCAGACCGGTTTCAACCTTATGAATAAGTAAAGCCGTCTCTAAAAATTCGGACGATCCCTAGGCCACTCAATTGTGGGCGAAAGACCGTCCATCTCAGCGTTGGCTCCACTCAGTGATGGGCTTCCACCCACCACCGAGCAGAACCGCTCATATTCCGAAGAAAAGCATTCACCGACAAAGCCTCTCACTGGGCCGGGCCGGAAAACACTTTCCCCGGAGACTCAAATGTTCCCTTAAGGCAAAAACCTTAAGAGAGCGAACTCATATTATTAGCAATCTCACCGGTTTCAACCTTTTTGAAGTCTCGTCAGTGAGTAGCTAGACCTGGATGATATCAGCTTAAGTGAAAAGAACTTTCATACCTTCACTATGCGAATGCCAGAAAGGTGTGCCCATATATTATAACTAAGATGAAAAGCCAAACGGCTATTTTTTTCTGGCGAAGTTAATTCAATTAAGGGGATAAAAATATCCCTTGAGGGAGCTTGCTCCACCTTTGCTTCGAGTTGCCTTGGTGTTGTACTACCAAGTGGTCACTTACGCTTGGATTCGCCGATAGTTCGTCGGCATGAAACTCTTAGATCGTAGTTTTCGATCTTAGAGTTTCGCATACTGGCTGTAAAATAAGAAGGGATTTTTATCTCCTTAATTTAGCAGGAAAAAATAGCCGTTTGGCTTTTCATCTTCATCATTTCTTTTATTAATATAATTTCTTTTAGCTGTTGTGAGCAGCGCTGATTAAAAAATAAATTAAACAGATTCCAAATAGATTCACAAAAATAGGTTGAATGTTTGCGCACTCATCACCTCAGTTCACCTTCCCTCCTTAAACCCTTCGAAAAATATCCGGGGTATCTAGTTGATAAGCACCCCTCTTCCGCCTGTTGACTAGTGTTGTCTGTGATTCACATTCTCTCAACCTGATTTCATAGTCAGTATTACACCACCCTGATATTGCTTTTGTGATTCGCCTCTGAACTTTTCCCACGGCTTGCTGCTCACTTAGGAACGCAGATCACCAAATCGATGCGCATTAGTCCAGATGTGGTCTAATCAAGGCCTTGTACCGCGGAAAGACCACAGCCTTATCTCTACTTGTCAGTGTTCTTCTTAGTACACCGACATTTCTTTGTGATGTTTTTATCACCTTTGCGATATGTCCCTTGAATTTCAATTCTTTATCCACCAATATCCCTCGCCCAAGGTAATTAAAAATATACGCATAATACATATTCCATCTGAAATCTTGCGTTGTGTAATACGATGAACGATGATATATGCATCCTTTCACAAAAGCAGTAATATGGTTTCGCGCCGTCATTTGCAATAAACGCAAAGGATTGGACACGTCGTTTTTTATTTTATTTCATTTTTTTTTTAATTCTGATTTTCAAGTGCATGAAGTGAGATCATCTTCGATTGTTTGGCTCTGAATATCGTTTCCTTTCCTTTTATTTTATCTTTATTTTATTTTCGAATATTTTGAGTGCTTCAACTTCGAAGTTCTCGTGCGCCACCGTCCGTTACACATCGCTGCCATAAGTGCTCCATTCACTTTGACGACTACGTAAATTTAAGGTCATTATTTCTATACCGAAACAATCGGCAATTAGTCGAGCTAGCCTGAAAAGCAGAGAAAGGAAATAAAATTTTCAGTCTATTACGACATGGTTTGACTGTTATGACGCAATTTTCAAACATTTTCGCGTTGTTCATAAGAAACAGAGACGAGTGCGTCCCTCCCTATACCTGCCTACAATAAAATTCCGATCGATTTCTGCAAAGAAAGGCCCCAGTGAAATTCTAAGAGAGCAGTGAATGAGGAAGACTGTTGCTCGATGAGAGTTGAAGCCATAATACGATCCCGTCACGCAAAGATGTTTCACGGACCATCCGGAAATTTTATGCCGAATCAGTAACTTGAGTTCTGCTGTGGCAGCTCAAAAAGAGAATAGTTTTTTTTTCTTTTCATCAAAATAAAGATTTTATTTCACAATATTATATTTCTCAGATGCTATGAGTATCTTTCCTACATTCAAATCACAGTTAATCAGCGCAAAATAAATGTAAACACCAGCTTCAATTGCATGAAACCCCTCTTTATATTAATACTGTCTTCTATTCTCCCAGAAAAAAAAAAGAATTTGTTACTTGTAACGATTCGAATATTGTCAGATCTTATATTTCTGTCTTCTAATGCTGGAGAACAAGATATTTATTACTTGCATTTGGAGGTAGCAGAACAACAGAGGATACCAGGTGATCATCCGGATGGAGAGAGCGATCATGCAAGCATAACAGTGGAGGTTTTATTTCAAAAATTCCCATGTTACTCCTCTAAGTAGATATTAATTTTATGGCTATTTAGCTATTTTTTTGTTTAGGAGTGCCCCTTTGAAGGAGCACTCCTAAAAAAAAAAATAGGTTAAATAGCCATAAAATTAATAACAGTGAAGTTTGTCAGGTGACAAACGGTGAATGGTGTGAATGCGGACACGTGGATGGAACGAAACGACACTATGGTAGAAAGAATGAGTGAAAGGAATAGAGCAACACGAGGGAAACACTCGTGATATTTGAAAAGAGCTGGAGATGCGCCGAACAACGATTTGACCCAATACCGACTGCTGGGTTTGGAATTTGGCCGAATATTCCGCCGACGCATTCTGAATTAATTTTTATAAACAACTGTTTAGAAATAAAGCAACCCAGTCATTAAAAACAAACAAGAAAAATTAAGTATTTTTGAAACATTTCTTTATAAAATCTAATTATATTCCGAATGTGTGCTTAACCACATAATAATGCGGAAATGGAAAGAACCATCCTTGTAACGAAATCTAAATATGCCAACTAGTACACAAAACAGTGAGGACTGACAAAGGTAAAAACTATCACACAGAAGAGACCGATGTTTTTGAAAATTATTTCTAATTGCTCCGAACGTTGTGCGTGTTTACGCATTCACGTGAATGTGTTTGACTGATGAGGCTACGATGTATTCAGACAAGTTAATGCTTTGGTTAATATTTAAATGTTTAGGATCTAATGCTATTTCCAAAGACTCTCATAATTTTCTTTCTGTTGTAGCCTAGCGATGGTGTAATAGTCCCGATTTATCCCATAAAACTTGATGTCTCATTTAGTTTTAGCAAATCGTTATATGGAAATATTCGAAAACAAGGCCCTCGAAAAATACATCATAAACCAAAATTATGGAAAAGAAACGTCGATGATATATTCTTAGTGTGGAACCACACACTACATTCACGTCTGCTTTTTCATGAGTACCTGAATCATCAATACCCTAACATAAAATTCACCCAGGAATTAGAATCTAATGGTTCACTCCCATTTCTGGACCTTCTACTAACTAAGGAATCGGGTAAATTAAGTCTTTCTATTTCGAAAGCCTACACAGATAGTACATGCCTCCTATCGTCATAATAGATCTCAAAAATTGAGTCTCATTTCCACCCTAGGCGCAAGAGCCTGCCGCCTCGTCGCTGACAAGGATGAACTAGCCAAAGAACTTCAACATTTAAGAAGCACTTTCCTCCAAACAGGCTATTGCGACCACATCATCTCGAGACTACTCAACTGACACGACACCAGAGAAATCTCTAAAAGAAGAAACCAGAGGATTCATTACGCTCCCATATATTAGCTCTGTTTCCATAAAAGTAGCAAAAATACTTAAGAAATGTAAAATCAAAGTATTATTTACCCCTTTATCAAGAGGAGATCACTGCTCCGATCCACAAATCATCGCATTAGCCCACTTCAATACCGGGTGTTTACCGGCTATGTTGTGATTGCCGGTCATCTTACTTTCGACAGACAGAAAAAAAATCAGCCATGCATTGGAGAACACGTCCGAGATATTAAACAATACCACAGGAGTGAAGCCTCAGCTTTGCCATCACAGGTGCTCTCTTCATCTCACCCACAAGACGCTTCGCAAATACGATATCAAAATTTATGGGATAAATCAGAACTATTACACCATTACTGTGATACAACAGAAAGAAAATTATGAGTCTTTGAAAATAGCATTAGATCCTAAACATTTAAATATTAACCAAAACATTAACTTGTCTGAATACATCGTAGCCTTCATTAGTCATACACGTTCACGTGAATGCGTAAACAGAACGTTCGGAACAATTAGAAATAATTTAAAAAACAACATCAGTCTCTTCTGCATAACTGCAGAACAGTTCCGACCTTTGTTAGTCCTCACTGTTTTGTCTGCTAGTTTGCATATTTACACCTGAAGAAATTCTTTGCAATTGTGATAAAACGTCGTGCTACTAAGTAAATAAATGTTATCATCTTATTCCAGTGTTCTGCCTTATAAACATTAATCATATATATATATATAATTTTCAAATAATTTTGAAATTATAAAAATAAATCAGCTAACACCTTTCATTCCCTTATTGGGAGTAGAAGGGGCCTTCATACCCTATCTAGCTTTTGGAGACTGAGTGGGCAGTTCAATCTCCACCAGTAGCCAATCAGAGATAGCTGGCCCATGTCTATCACTAATTATAGGCAGCCGCCGATGAAGAGACTGGAAAACAAGTGTTGCCATCTCTTGGTACCTAACGCTAACAGGATATGTTAGTGTCTAAAATAATGTAGGTACTACGGTCGATTTTCTTGAGTTTATGGGACGAAAAACCCGCTTGCCCATGCCAGAGATCAACTAACTCTGGTACGAGCAAGCGGGTTTTTCCTCCCGGATACGCCGGTGGTCTGATACGTTCTTGGTCTCGACCATAGATGGCAACATTATCAGCACGATTTCCTTTTCTAAGTTGGTACATCTGTCATAAGCATCCATGCGAAATTGCAAGTCATTCTATCAAGTAGTTTGTTTTATACAGCTGTCTGAAGCAAAAGTGTCGTTTGTATCCCTCGAAAGGGATAAAATTGAGTATCGTGCGGTTATAAAATTCTTTGTAAAAGGAGGTTTAATGTCAAAAGAAATTCATTCAAAGTTCATAAAAGTTTATGGGCATTCTTCTCCTTCGTTTTCGACAATTACGAAATGCTCTGCCGACTTTAAACGTGGCCGTACCAGCCTTGAAGATGATCTACGTGAAGGACGTCGAAAAAGTGTAACAACACCAGAAATCATTGATCAAATGTGCGATATGATATTGGATGACCTGCGAGTCAAAGTGCGTGAAATTGCCGAGACTATAGGCATTTCAAAAGAACGTGTATGATATATTTTACATGAAGAATTGCAAATGAAAAAGCTTGCGCAAGATGGGTGCCACGCTTCCTCACAGCAGATCAAAAACGCACTCGCAAAAATCTCTGAACAGTGCTTGGAGCGTTTTAACAAGAATAAAACTGATTTTGTGCGTCGATTTATTTTTTATGGATGAGATTTGGATTCACCATTACACACCAGAATCCAAACAGCAGTCAAAACAGTGGACAGAAGCCAGTTGCTCAGCGCCAAAGAAGACAAAGTCGTTCGATCAGCAGGAAAGGTCGTGGCATCGGTGTTTTGGGATGGTAAAGGCATTTTGTTTATTAATGATCTTGAAAAGGGTAAAACAATAACCGGGGAATATTATTCCGATCTTTTAACTAGACTAGACAAAAAAATTCGTGAGAAAAGACCCGGTTTGCAGAAGAAGAAAACGTCATCTTTCATCTGGACAATGCCTACAAAGGTGGTTTGGCATTGGGAAAATTAAGGGATCTTCACTATGAATTTATGGAACATTCACCCTGTTTCCCAGATTTGGCTCCCTCCGACTTCTGTCTCTTCATCCAAAACTAAAACTCTTCCTTGGTGGTCAGCGTTTTTCTTCGAATCAAGAGGTGATTGCAGCTGTGGAGGGGTATTTTGCATATCTTACTGAGAACTACTACAGGGACAGGATAATGGCGCTGGAGCATTGCTGGAATAAATATATGTCTTAAGGGAGATTATATTGAAAAATAAAAAAAATTTTGAAATTATAAATTCGTTTTTTCATTGTTAGAACGAGAACTTTTCCGAGACAACTCTCGATATATATACAGGGTGTTCGGGATAAATTTGACATATTTATAATTAATTATATTTTTCCGTAAGTTACATGTATTAACACACACTTCTCTTCATTTAAAAGTTTGGACCCTTCTTCATTCATATACAAGATGTCAGAAAGGATGGATAGCTGGAACCCACCTGAATCATGGAAGAGAATAACTTGTATCATGATGATTCGTGCCCGCCATCAAAATAAGGATATTACGACTGCTGCCCAATGCTCCCTGAATACAGTAAAAACAATCAGGCATGAACTAGAGACTTGCAATGGTGACTACGAGGATGTAGCAAGAAGAAAGATCCCTAGCAGACGATCTGATTGCGTTCGTACAGCAGAATTCCTCGCAAATCTGCAGGAACAGGTGTTGAAGAACCCTGGCATTGGAATTCGGGCTTTGTTCGTGGAGTTGCTAACTGTAGTCAAGCCCTGGATAACAAGGGTAGCCAATGGTAGGCCGTATGTATGGCAGCAGGATTCGGCCCCTTGCCACACCTCTGGGAAAAGTCAAAAATGGTTGTCTGAAAATTTCTACGACTTCACCAGTCCAAATGTTTGGCCTCCAAACTCCCCAGACCTTAACCCCATGGATTATTTTGTATGGGGCGCAGTTGAAAAAGACACCAATCGCACTTCCAGTAATACAAAAGCCCAGTTAATGGATAAAATTAAAACAGTTTTTGCGGCCCTTCCCAGGGAGACTGTAGCATCAGCTTGTTCGAGGTTCCGAAGCAGAATTGAAGCTGTGATCGATGCTAATGGTGGTTATTTTGAGTAAATCTTGTTGATAGTATTGTAATTAACTCTGCCTGTAATGTTTTTTTGTCAATTCATTAAATTTAATAGATACAAAGAAGATTTTCTTTTTCCTTACGAAACTGTCAAATTTATCCCGAACACCCTGTATATATATATATATATATATATATATATATATATATATATATAAATAAAGTTCCCAAAGTAGACAGCTTTTGAATATTATAGGAGCTCGTATATTCGCTTTTTTTTTTATTAGGGATTTTTTGATTAAGTTTCGCAGGCTTCAAAGCCGTTTTGAACTACTGGTTCTCATCAGAGATCAGACAGAAACTTTAAGAGGACAAACACTTTCGTTGAAAATTGAAAATTTATTTACGCTGAAGGATTAGAATATAATAGAATACTGAGACAACAGTAATCAACAGAATAATGCACGTGATAATAGTAGATAGTAAAAGTAATACTACATAGATCATAAATGATTTATAATACAGTTACTGTTCAAGTGGTAATATAGAGATTAATAGGTGAAAGAAAAGATTTAGGAATAAAGAACAGAAAATGGAAATAAACTAAAACGAACAGTGCATTGTGTGTAACCAAGGGCCATAGCTGTTCTTGTTACTAGAAAAAAAAATATAATGTATGCGATAACAGTCACTAATAAATTGAATGATTGTCGATGAAAGCACACGTATACATACAGAACATATATACAGAGACATAATACATAATATTTAGATTAGTATGTGTTTCGTTCATTGATCCCATACGAGAGGTGGAGGGATCTATAAGCACATCAGTGTGCAGTTTTTGGGATGCAGATGAAGAGTGAGATAGAATTATTATTATTATTATTTTACAAAAGCTCCAGGTTGTAATTGTTTGGGAGTACTTCATGAGGGAGTAGACGGAAGAGGAGAAGCAGGTTCAGCGTGTTTGCAGTTGCACAGTAAAGGGATGTTGGGCAACTGCTGCTCTTCAGTGAAGCAGTGACTATGGAAGTACTTGTAGAATAGGCACAATGCTGAAACACTGCTTCTGTGAGGCAGAGGTTGAAATGAGTCTGTAAGAGACAGATCACTGGTGAGACAAATTGCTCACCAAGGATTTTAAGGGAAGTTAGGTGCACCTCCGTAAACATGTGAGCAGTATTCTAAGCATTGGCATATTTGAGATTTGTATATAGTTAATAGTTGGTTGGGTGTAAAACAGCCTCATGAACGAAAGAGGAACACCTAGTTTCTTGGATGCTGAAGAGGCCATTGGTGTAATGTGTTTATGCCAGGAAACACTGGAAGTAAAACCAAGCAAAGTGATCTTGTCTGATGATTTGTGGATCGCTGAGGGTAACAATAGGTGAGCTGAGGACTCTTTTGCAAGAGAAAAGACAAGACTGTGTTTTGGTGGCATTGAACATGACAAGGTTGTTCTCGCTCCATTGAAGGATGGTATGACGATCAATGTTTAAGGCACTAGTGATAAATGATCTTGTAGTCTGGGATGTAGGAGTACTGCATGGTTTGTCACATGAGTAGGATGGCGGGAGAGTACTATCGTCTGCAAGGCTGTGGATAGGATCAGTGTTTATTGTGAGTAGATCATTTACGTACAGGAGAAAGACAGTAGGCGATAGGCCAGAGCCGTGAGACATTCCAACATTGGAGGTGAAGCTCCAAGAGAGGAACCAAGAGAAATCTGGTTACCCAATTACGGAGAGTGGGAGAGGGACCAAAGGATAGAAATTTGTTATTAGCTCTCAATGCCACGCACGGTCGAAAGCTTCGGAAGTATCCAGGGCGTCAGCAAAAGTTTCTTCGAACCTTTCCATAGTACATGTCCAGTAATGGTTGATGCAAGATTGGAGATGAGCTGTGGGGTATTGAATGGCAGAATCCGTACTGGTGGTGGCTGATTAATCGGTGGGTCTCTAAGTAGTGTATAAATTGGCTATTGATAACTTGGAATATTTTGGAGAGGACTGAGGTGATGATGGTTGGTCGGTAGTTTGACGGTAGACTTTTATAGTCCTCTTTTTTTAATAGAAGGGATGTGAGATGGCTTTCATGCATTGGGATAAGTACCAGATAAGTATAAAAAATCGTAAAGACGAGTCAGGACTCTTGTTAGCTCTGGAGCACAATGCTTGAGAACAATTGAAGAGATGCTATCAGGACCAGAAAACGTTTTAGTATCCAAGATATTTAGCAAAACAAGTGTTCTCTGCCAGGTTGACAGGAAAAAGACCAACAGGAAGACCAAGATATAGGTGGATTGCTAAGGTAAAAAGTGCCTTATAAGACAGAAATATAAGATCTGATAATATTGTAGCCTTCACAGGTAACAGATTGGTTTGGAGGAAAATTGTAGATTGGAAGTTAGTAATGATGTAAATTTTTCATGTAGTACATGGCAGGAATTTGATGATGATGATGATGAAGTTCTTTAGTAGTTTTCTGATATCTTTTTCTCGAAAAACTGCAGAAAGCATACGGCGCTTGTATTCCCGTATGATAGTAGGAGATTTCCCTTGGTCATATAAGCAAGAGTTCGATGACAGGAGGTCAGCTTTATCTTTCGGTGAAATAACAGTAGTGTCATCAGGATGAGAGAGAGAGAGAGGTGGAAGTGCATGAGAGCAGAAGTATCCTATAATATACGGTTAATATAAAAGATAACATTTGTGCTCTTAGGTAGTCTGTCAATATTTCTCTAAAATCATAGTTTGTTGTTACAGATTTTATTTCATTAGGAAGTTTATTGTCTGCTTATTGCTAAGAATCGTACTTAAAAGATTTGTGAAAAAAAATTTGTTTTCCATTCTGAACTACCAGTAAGTTCAGGAAACAGCATAAATTATAACTACGTTATAAACATTCGTGATCCAGTCGATGTCTGGAACTCCGCTTTCAACGTGTCGGACGAAGAATGGCAGTGTTTACATATTATCCTTGGTAGCACCCTACAGTCACGTTCGTTACCGTAGTCACGTTAGTGGGGTGGGTCGTCAACTGCCGGTAATACTTGCACACTCCCTGCGCTTCCATCTCAGTATGGTATCACTGATTGTTTATCTGGGATGGCCCCCAATTTCTCAACAATTTGTGGAACAGACAGGTCCTCAACATAGCATCCTATCGCAACGTCTCTTTGAAACTCCGCCAGTTCCCTTCTTGCAGCTATTTCACCCGGACACAGTTGAACTGACTTGGGAGCATCGTATTACTCCAGTTTATACCGACTACAAATACGTGACTCATTATATGGCACGATGCACCTTGCCCATGGGGATGTCTGTTGACTTCTTTCCAAGCAGTATATCTTGGCGTAACTTGGACAAAGGTCTATGTTTTACCAATCACGTTAAGCTCACATACAAAAATATCCAAAGCAATCACACAGTTATAACCTATGATTAACCGGCATAGTAAGCTAAATGCAAGAAACAAACGACTACTCTATCAGAATGTAAATAACACCCATAATTACATATGCTTCACCGCCTTTGAGATACGCAGCCAAATCCAATATCTGAAAATTACAAAGTGTACAAAATGAGTACCTCCGCATGATTATAAATGCTCCATCGTTCATCAGAAAGGAACCGATCACCGACATCTGTTCATTTTTGATTGTCGAAATCAACAGATTTCGACAACACCCCATTTGTCTCTTCTCTTCTCTATTCAATAGCAGTAAAATATTTCTCAGATGCTTCCAAGCACTCAAACCAACTTATCAAACGAGCCACAGATAACAACGAAAGAGATAATTTCAAGTATGAAAGACCAATAGGCATTCTACTAGCCACTGATTTCAGCTAATTTTACAGCGCCAAAGGGAGAGCTCACAAACCGCCCGTAACCAAATAACTCTGAACTTATAAAATTTGAACTTAAAACCTCGATTTGTCGAGAATCGATTTTACTTCTCCAAGCTTTCCTTTCACGATTTTTCTTAAATTTTTCTGAGGTATCAATCTTACCAGAAATACTCAACAGAAAATTCATGTGTAATATTAATATCCTGTATTATTTCTCTTTATATATATGCGTACTATGAGAGCTCTACTCCAATCATCTGGAATTCGTCTCTCTCTGCCCAGACCCGAACTCAGTCACTTTTATACCTCCATACGTGAGCATTTCTACTCGGATATCATCTATTCCCGCTGTCTTTCCACATTTCTGATTTTCGATGGCTTTTTCTACTTGAAGTATACTCCTGATTGCATGCCTGTTGAGTGCTTTTTATCACCGAGCTCACAATGCATGTTTCGTTTAGTAATTTTCCAAATTATTACTCCAGACATCTACAATATCTTTACCTTCAGTTTTCATGTAGTATTTGCTTCCTTTTCCAATATTCTTTACTCTATTTCTCGGCATTTTCAAATAGTCCTCCAAGGTATTTTACACCTTCCTGATATTGATTTTCCGTACGCTTACCAAAGGTTGACTTTTGTTTAGCTAGTTTTACGCAGTCCTTTATTTTCTTACATTTTCCACTGTGGAGTTCTGATTTTTCTGTCTTTGCAGACAATTTTGCCTTATCCCTGCCTGGTTGAATCAACCAATGACTTCTTCGGAATTATCCACGGAATCCCCAAGGGTTTGTTTCCTATTTCCAGTCGCTTTTTTTTTTTTTTTTTAAACTTGAATCATAATGTTCGTGTAATTGGGTCCATAATTCACCTCTAAAAGCTGCTTGACACTGATTCGTTTCAAAATTTTCTCACACACCCTTCTTTTCAATGTAAATTCGATTTTACTCTGCTCAACACTAAATGATGATCACTTCCGATTTCAAATCCTCTGTATACTTTTGTGTCCTGAATCAGTAGGAAAATGTCGACATAGTCAATGAAACTTTTCTTATTTCATGCATTTTCTGTCGATGTGAATTTGTGCACATCTTTATGTTGGAACACTGTGTTAGTAATAACCAGCCCATGTCCTGAACAGAAATCCAGCAGGCATTTACTATTTATTATTAGTTATACTCTTTTCTTCAAATTTTCCTCAATACATTTCTGCAAATTAGAATTGGAAGCTACTATTATTGAACAAATAACGAATTACAACTATTTAGGTATACAACTGAACTGGGAAGAAAGGCCACATCTAGAAGTCGGAGAAAAAGTCGCAAAAGCTGCAAGAATATCAGGATGCTTGAACGAAACAATATAGAAAAATAAACATCTTAGAGTAGAGACAAAAAAAAGATTTTATAAAGAAGCAATCAGACATATAATGCAGAAACAAGACCAGGCACTAGGAAAATAAGACAAATGTTAAACACAGTTGAAATGAATATATTAAGAAAAATAGTAAATAAAACTAGATTAGATAAAATAAAAAATACAGATATAAGAAAACAGTGTGAAATACAAGCAATAAACAATTGAGTATCAATCCGAAGAATAAAACGGATTGAACATGTGGAGAGAAGTGAAGATAGAATAAACTATGGTTGGAAACTAAAGAATAAGAGAAGAACAGGAAGACCTAGAAAAAGATACTATTAAAGAAGATGAAGTCTTGGTCCCAATAGATACTACATCTAATGAGTGAAGAAGAAGACATTTCTGTACGTGTGATAATAATTCCCTACTCTGCTGTTTAGATCTCCGACAAGGACCAACTTTTCCTTTTTCATTGTGAAAGCCACCTTCTCTAATGACTCGCAAAATTCTTTAATTTCATCTTTGGTAGAACCTTCTGTGGGACCATAGGCACAAATAAGTCTCATTATCCAATTTCCCCTTTCTGATATTTGCCCACATTGCTCAACTTGATATTGCCTGCCATTCAAGAAGATTATCCTCGTGTTTAGTGTTCAATACCAAAGCTGCTCCTTTCCCGTAATCGTTAATCCTGGATTGCAACATCCAGGATTTGTTGTGTAGCAAGATCTCAATTTGTAGCAAGATCAATATTTGTTGTGTAGCAAGATCTCACCGTTTTTTTTTTTTTTTAGTAATGTCGATCTGGTACTTATGAAATTTTGCTAGTTCCATATCTTTTCAATTGATGCTTTTTAAGTTAATGAAACCAGTCTTGAACATCTGCTGATATTGAGTTGGGATCTGGTCTGGGTTTTGTTTCAGTAGTCGACTTTCCACTAACAGGGTGAGTACAGCGCATTAGTATAGTGCATTTTGCCAAGGCACATGGTGAGCTTAATAATTTAAATTTACATACTTCAATAATTTAATATTTAAATTTAGAAATGTGATCTTGCCATGTGTATCCTAGTTCGAAGGCGTGTTGTCCCAACGCTATTGATATTAATTGCTCCTTGAGTAGTGATGTTCCATATCTGGGGCCATTACGTAAATATGGCTTGACTGGCCTCGTATAGATGAATTTTAGTATTTGTGAAGACGAGTTTGGATTTCCTAGAAGCAGAATACATAAACAAATTCTAAATTATCACCCAAAATAGATGCAGAGGAAGACCTTTAAAAGCATGGAAAATTGAGTTCAGAACAGGCCACTTGGCCTATTAAGCCTGGAAAGGAAGAAGAAGAGTTTAGCTTTTATGAAAATGAAGGGTTGTGCTTTCTTTCCACTAAGTCAGTTTTACATTGATAGAGTATCAATGTAAAAAAAGCCAAGGTACTGATAATCTATTACTTCTGTTACACACTTGTAACACTGATATTAGTAACAATCACAAAATTACGGAATAAGGTTTTGTGACTGCCTGTATCAGAATGCTTAGTGGTATTCGTTTGGAACATCTTTTCTGGCGTGTTTCTTGTTTGCTTTGACAGTTTTCAGAGGCCTGACTTTTTCTGATAAATCTCTTTCAACTCTACTTTTTACTAGCTAACTCAGTCTTTCTAGCAAATATTTTTATTAATATATCGTTAAGAGAATAGTTTAGTTAATTTCCATACGAGATGGAATTTGAAAATATGGTTGGCCCTTTCAACTCGAAGAAGAAAGATCCCTGTGCGAGTAATTACTGAAATGCCAATTGTTTATTGAATCGTACATAAATGTAATTCTGAAGTTACTGATATTACCTGGATGGCACGAATGCAGGTCGCAAAGTTTCCAGCGATGGCGATCTTGGGATATTCTTCTCCATTTGTGTCCTATCACTCTAGTTAGAGTCTTTTCCCATCTAGTTGGAGGTCTACCGGATTTTCTCTTGGCTCATCTTGGATACCATTTTGTGACACGGTAAGTGATTGAAATTATATATATAATTTCAATCTATATATATTTCAATCAATATATATATGTGTGTGTGTGTGTGTGTGTGTGTGTGTCAATAACTAACTATAAGTCAACAGTTATTGATATATATATAATTTAAAATTATAAATAAATCAGATGTTAGTAAATATAATACTGTAAACATTAAATAATATTTCGGATCCACGAATTTGTTCGTATGGACGATTCTTTTTCTCCCAAAATTGTAGTCATCTAGTGATGCAGCTTAACTAAAAATAATTTAATGTTTCTAAAATCAAAACAAACCTGATTATCCTACACATATAACCGTATTAATTTTTTTTGCATGTTTATAATGAATTATAATAAATTATTTTCGTGCTAAATTACTGTTCGCATTTTCACATAGCAATGGGTAAATTATTGACCATATTTATCTGGGCGTGGCTTTCTAAGTTCAGTTATATGAAGATAATTTAATAACACACTAGTTATCAATATTAATTAAGTAATTAAACATGTAAATCAATTTAATTAATAAATATTAATTTTTATATTTTAATACGTATTTCATAATTGTAATTAGTTACTAAATAATAATAATTTGTTCAGTTAATTATTTAAATGAGGGGAATTTTTTTTAAGCAAAAATTAATACTTTGTACTGTTAATAATAATTATTAAATAGATTCCAAAAACATTCACAAACTTTTGTTTATTACAAAAGATTTCTATTTATGATTATTATGTGACACCTCCAAGGAGTCACAAGACTCATCAAGGGAGAGTGTGCTAACAACATGAAACGATTGAACCCCTTCTAACTACTAATCGCTCTCAAACTTGCTTAACTTTTTGCGAAGTAGAGTTGTAGTTTTCTTTCCATAAGATTAAGGTTTCAGTGATAAGAAATAAGAGATTACACGTATTAATTAAAATAACATTTTCATATTTCTCAATTCAACATCAGGAACTGCTGATCAGACAGGAGGCTTTGCTTGTATGGAATTCTTACGTGAAGGTAGATGTTTTCATTTACAGAGAGGTAAGTTGGACAACGAGGTACGGGTATACTGACAGTAAATAAAATTGACGCCATTAAAATCATGCTGGCGCCATCTAGGAAACTAAATACTAACTACACGTTTTGATGAGAGAGAAAGAAAAATATAAAACGAGAATGCTGAAGCGTTATTATTAAGAAAATTCATCTAGTTATTACACTGCGTGATAGCTAGTCGAATTTTCTTGATATTCGGTACTTGGAATGGCTTATTTCAAATACCAACTGAAAAACGGACTTTTCATCGTTCGACAATATTTACAAAAAAATAAAAAAGACAACCATTCGAATTTTTCTTAAAATATATTAATTGTAGGATTTTTGTAACGACGACGGCTTTTGTTTGGAAAGACCTACCTCCATTATCGTATAGCACGAAAGAGGTACTTTATGAAGGTTTCTTTTCCGCTAATGATAATGCGTCTCATAAACGAGGATGAATCACCAGGTTCCCGACAGTAACATGCAGGGTCTTGATATCCCGCAACCTTGGGTCATGACATTGACAAATCGTGCATATGATTGCTCGTGTGTGTTTGTGTAATCTTGTCAAAAAACTGCACAAAAAGTATCCGTGAGAAAAAAGTCCCCAGGTCGAAGCGAAACGTCTGATACAGTCAGTTAATAATTATCAAAATTACTTGAGAGAAGACTCGAAAAAGACCAGAAGATTCGTATCACTTTCAAGAAATATTGTGAAAAAAATAAAACGTTAAAAAATTAAACAGGGCTAAATATGGTCATGGAAGCAGCAATTGGGTATTTGAAATCAGATAAACCAAATTTTGAAAGTCAAATTTTTGACAAGACTACAAAAAAAAATTGTTTTATTTTTAGAATTTAAAGAAAATCATTATATTTCAATAGCAGTAAGAAACTCTGTATGTCTGACAATCCATTTAGCAAAACCAGTTAGGAATTTGCCAACCATAGTGGCTCCATCTACATGTAAGAAGAATAAATTATACTTCATCTTGGTCAAAATACAAATATAGCTTATATTTGTGGTATCAACAATTATAATATAATTAACGAGATCAATAGCTGATGGCTTTGGGAGAGCAATCTGTGATTGACTACGAGATGAGATTATCTTCCATTCAGTCTCCAAATGTTAGGGTTAAAACAGCCTCGCCTACTTCCTTTGGAGAATAAAGACGTCAGTTGATTTATTTTCAATTATTTTCCTTCTAGCGAACAATCAGTACTCGGACACTAAAAGCACTGTTTAAAAATAAATAATTTCAGATACATATATTTACGCCTGATGCGGTGAAGTTTGCATTAACTTCCCTATTTTCAAAATAAATATGAGAATTCATCAAAATATTAATCTAAATTATGTCCTTGATTTTGGGGAGATTTAAAATTCGAAATGTATAGCTTAAATTTCAGTAATCTGATATGTGATAAAAGATTTACTTTCAAAAACTTTTAAATCTTTGCAGTTCTCTTATTTTATGGATAATCTTTTCTCTGTTATTTTCTAAAAATTCAGGGATCAGTAAATTCACTTTCATTACCTGTTTAAAGTTTTTTTATAGTTCGTTTTTTTATGCAAAATTTACTAAATTGCTGTTATTTATTTTAGATATGCTTAATTTTTTTTAAAAATTTAACAGCAAGTCTTAGTTCTATAGCAGAAAATATTTATTAGAAAAACTTTATCTTTCAATATATATATATATATATATATATATATATATACCTCAAGGGCTCACTCTAGTGAGTACGGGCATGGCGAACCCGAGGCACCTGAAGCTGGACCACGCCTTACTTCATGTAATATACACCTGTTATATTATCTGTAGACTGGTCCCTACTCTTCTTTCCCTCTGTATTTCTTTTCACCTTGCTCCTTCCCCCAATGCTATTAGAGTATTCGAGGGCTAGGGATGATTCTGTCCTATTTACCTATTTTTTTATCTCATGCACCTGCCCACCCCCAGATAAAATGGTGAACACAAATCAGAAGACTATACCGCATCGGTCGTCGCGCGGGTTACCAAGGACCGCACTGGATGTTAGGCTTCCTGGACAGCCAGTGACAAATGGACTACAGGAGCAAGACCCACAGAACTTGAAAGTATTTACTAGGAATAAGTGGAGCATGGCTGAAAATAGACAAGTCATGCAGTGCTTCTACAGTTCAAACCCATCAGTTAGGGGATTTCAGAAACGAATGTTCCAACTTTGGCTTGAACGGCACCCAAATTCTGAAATTTCATTCGAAAGGCTGATGCAGCAACGCAGCTTTATTATCAAACGCAAGGTATTTAGTGAACTTGAGATGAAGCACTGAAACCTCAAGCTGTAAAAGGAGACCGTACTGACCCTGAAGTGACCAAGAATATGAATGAAGATTCCAACGTGCAGAATGCTGAACATTTTGAAAATATACAAATAGTTGAAAAGAAACTATCAGATAAGGAACAAGAACTCACACGAAAAATTATCGAGCAAATGAACAGCAACCAGGAACGAGTTAGGCTTCCAGTATTGAGACAAGTACCTCAACAAAAACTCAAGGAACTCCTACAAGAGGCCAATAAAGCTGCAAGGGATATTCCTGCTGGAACTATTGGGCAAACAAATTAACTTATGTACTCAATAGCCTACGTCGTAACATCTGAATTAGGATATAAGATTAGTGAACCCAAAAGTAGTAAGGCTCAGGAACCAAAATGGAAGCATCGACTGGAGAATAAAATTCTTAAACTCAGAGCAGACGTGAGCAATTTGAAAAACCTTAAGGAAAAGAAGCTGAAAAACATATAAATCCGAAATAACGTAATAAAGAGATATAATACTGGAACACGACCTATTGATGAAGTATTTGAGGAACTGAAGCAAAAAATAGTTGCAGTGCGGCTAAAATAAGATGATACAGTGCACGCATTGAACAGTACAAGCAAAATTCGATGTTTCGCGCAAATCAGTATCAATTTTACAAGAAAATGGATTGCTGCAGGAATGATAACCTTAAAGAAAATATAAATACCAGAGACAAAGAAAATACACTAAAGTTTTGGAAAAACCTATGGGACGACCCTAAGAGGCACAATAACAAGGCAAAATGGATTGAACAAATTACGAACAAATCTCAAGAACGAAAAATGGACCAACTGAAAATAACAACTGAAATGGTTCAAAAGCAAGCTAAAAAGATAAAAAACTGATCAACATCCGGGAAGGATGAATTACATGGCTACTGGTTGAAATATCTAACAGGCTCACACGAAAGACTTGTTAACCAATTTTATGATGTTTTAGAAGGAAAATGCAAAGAAGATTGGCTCACAGCAGGGAAAACGTTTTGATCATAAAGGATAAAAGAAAAAGGTCCAAACCCAGAAAACTTCCAACCAAGACTTAAACGTTGTTGGCAGGCAGTGCCAACAACGTTTAAGCTACTCACAGGCATACTAGCTGATAAAATATACAACTATCTTAAAGCAAATTCTCTTTTCCCAAATGAACAAAAAGGTAACAGCAAAAATTCAAGAGGCACAAAAGACCAATTGCTGATTGATAAAATGATTCTTAAAAATTGCGAACATAGAAAAACCAACCTTCATATGGCTTGGATAGATTATAAAAAAGCGTTTGATTCGGTGCCTCATAGTTGGATTTTAAAATCCACAGAACTATTCGGTACAAGCGAAAACGTACAAAAAGTTTTGCAATCCAGCATGCAAAACTGGAAAACAACGTTGGTTCTTAATAGAGAAGAAATTGAAGAGGTAAACACAAAAGGGGTGTATTTTTCAAGGAGACTCATCATATCCTCTATTATTTATCTTGTCGTTGATCCCCTTAACTAGAATTTTAAATAAAATTGCTCATGGTTATCAAACTGCGCAAAAGAGTGCAAAGATATCTTACCTTTTATACATGGATGATCTGAAGTTGTACGCAAAATCAGAGAATAAACGCGGATCATTGCTTAATACTGTGCACATATTCAGTCAAGATATATCAATGGATTTTGGCTTAGACAGATGTGCAATTGTTGGAATAACAAGAGGAAAGTTTGAAGATTTGAACGAAATCGAGATGCTCAATAGTGATATAATCAAGGCAATAAAATTCGAAGATAGCTACAAATATTTGGGAATTTTAGAAGCATCAGAAATTGTGCACTATAAATCAAAGAAAGAACTAGAAAGGAATGCATAAGACGACTAAGAAAACTCCTTAAGTCAATGCTTAATGCTAGAAATTTGATAAAAGCAATTAATACCTGGGCCATACCTGTTCTGATATATTCAGCAGGCATTGTTGAATGGACCCAGCAAGAGATGGAAGATTTAGACCGAAAAACTCGAAAATTAATGACAATGCGCTATGCCCTCAATCCTCGCAGTGACATTGATAGGCTCTATCTATCATCTATCACGCAAAAAAAGAGGTAGAGGATTATTACAAGTGAAGCAAGTTATTGAAGAAGAAAAACGAAATTTAAATGATTATCTGCAGCAAACAACAGAAAAATTTCTAATTGAGGTAAGGAAAGAGGGTTTATTTAAACCCATGGAGACAAAATTGGAATACAAAACTAACCAAGTAAAAGTGAGAACCGAAAGATGGAAAAATAAGGCATTGCATGGAAAATACCTTCACAGCATAGAGGACAGCACTGACAGCAACTTGACCTGGCAATGGTTGAGAAATGGAGCACTAAACAAAGAAACAGAATCGGTAATTTTTGCAGCACAAGAAGAGGCCATTAAAACCAACGTTATGAAGGCAAAAATACAAAAAATTCAAGAAGACAGTAAATGTAGATTGTGCAAAGAAAAGGAAGGAACGGTAGACCACATTATAAGTGGATGCAGCAAAATCGCACAAATTGAGTACCGTAAATGGCATGATAACGTAGCTAAGATAATCCACTGGCATTTATGTAAAAAAGTATGGGTTTGAAGTATGTAAAGACTATTGGAAGCATGAAGTTCACCAGAAAGTGGTTGCGAATGAAAAAGCTAAAATACTCTGGGATTTCAAAATCCAGACTGACAAAAGCGTGGAATGTAACACACCAGATATCACAGTGGTTGAAAAAAGTGAAAACAAGGGTGTTACGTATATCGAAATATCAGAACCAGGAGATAGTCGGATTGACAACAAAGAAAAATGAAAAAAATTACAAAATATCGCGATTTGCAAATCGAAGTTGAATGAATCTGGCAAAAGAAAACGAAAGTTGTTCCCATAATAACAGGTGCTTTAGGCGCCATCCCTAAAATATTGAAAAAACATCTAGAAGCACTCGAGTTAGATGGATTAAAAATTGGGCAGCTGCAAAAGGCCGCTTTGTTCGGCACAGCTTTCGTTTTCAGAAAGTATTTCCACAACTCATAGGCCCTTGGGTAGGGCTCGAATTAGTGGAATATAACCAGCCTTTTCTTAAGACTGAGGAAGCAAATCAAGCTTTGATGAATATTATATATACATATTTAAACAAACTTACCTTTCAGTATAAAATTTTGTACCATTCTCCACGTTCATTTATCATTATATTTCTTTTTTTTTTTTTAATTTCAGTCTGGATAGTTAACCATATATTTATAAATGCTTTCTGTGACAAGTTTTACACTGAACATGACACACCACTAGTCACCTGTTTTCACCAGCCACCCTCTCACCCACTTAACCAGTGTCATATCCGTCCCCATTTGTTCTAATTTGCGTAACAGAGTTCCATGTGGTATTCTGTCAAATGCCTTTGCAAAATCCAACAAAATCATCTTAAAATCATTTCCTTTATCCAACTCAGCAGTTACTTTATTATAAAAAGTTGGTAAATTACTAAGGCATGACCGACCCTCGACAAAGCTATGTTGACCCTCATACAGCATCATCATTTTATCTACCGATTCTTGAATTCTGTTTTTTACCAATTTTTATAATTTTATCACCACGCCTGAGATACTGATTGGTCTTTAATTTGCTACCGTAGTCTTAGAAATTGCCTGGGTTAAAGCGGTGACCTCAATCTTAAAGAAACGTATTTCATTTTTATTATTTCTTTTTTTGTTATTTTTTTATATTTTAATGGAAAAATTCGCACATTGGTGTTGGTTCACAAATTTTGCTTCCTGCGTATTTCGGCGCTTAATGAATATTAGTAAATATCTGCTTATTCATATAAATTTCATTTCAAAGGTATTGATAAGAAGCACAAAAAAAGCTTAAAAACGCAAAATCTTGAATATAAACTGTATTGAATATAAATACAATAAATATTATAATAATACATGTCTGTATTAACATTTTTTTCACGAGGGGGAACCGTGAAATCTTTTAATTTTCCTAAAGGGGGCCTTTACATCCATAAGTTTGGGATGCACTGGGTTAAAGCAGTAACCTCAATAGGATAATATACCCTTGCAAAACGGTCATTCAGTAACTCGACTATTTTATCTGCTTCTATTACCTCGTGACCATCATCACTCATTAAGATTAATCTTCCATAGTTATTCTTCCTCTTACTTGCCACATAACGAAAGAACTCTTTGGGATTTCCTTGCCATGCTGGTCATCTTTCTTGCCTGAGCCATGTACTGTTCATGAGTTTGCTGGTCACATTTTTTTTTTATATACCCTACACAACATTTTCTTCTTCTCAGCTCGTGCTTAATGATATTACTCATCCATCTAACGTCTATCTAATTAACCCTCCTTACCTTCGGTACAATTTAATACTGCTTCCTCTAGATCACCCTTAACTGTATCCCTATATCCCATGCACTCCTGTAGTGTTTTATGCCACGGAAGCTTAGAAATATTTAAGCTTCTTTCTAAGCATGTCAATCACATGCCTTGTAGTTCCACAAATATCCCCTCTTGATAGAATATTCCTCACATTTTACCATCTCCCAAGTCAAGACCGCATGATCACTTTAACCAATCGGAGGCAATGTTGTCATTTTGGTTATGGTAGCCCTTCTGATCCTATGACCAGGCCCAGTACTCTCACACCCCAAGTCCCCTATACCGCCTTAAGTAATTATCTCTCAGTAGGTATATAAATTCTATTTCCTACCTGCATTGTGTTCTTTCGTCCTTCCAGTCAGTATCTCCATAGCTGAAGCCCCCATAATAATAATCATTCGACCTGTACTCATTTGTACTACTTTGGCGATGCATGTCTTCCAGATCATGGAGCTCCCTCCCTGGCCTATAGAAACACCAACTCCATATTTTGTCTTACTGGCCTTAATTTCACAACAGATTGCTTCCAATGAACAACCGCTCTCACGCCAATCTATTCTTTTTGGTTACGATTCATCTGCTGTCATAAGCAGTATTCCTCCCCATCCTATCTTCTCCATTCTTCCTTAAAAATTCTAAATCCTTCACATTCTATCCTTGTAACTACATCGTCTGCTGTTAGCCAAGTCTCACTAGTGCCTCTATCTTTTGGCGAGGTTGCACTAATCAGTGCCAAAATCTTCTCCCTCTTATTCCTCACACTTCTGGCATTAGTATATAGAAAATGCAGCATCCCTTACCCCCCCCCCCCCACCTTTCCTTTCTGAATTGACTGTCCTATTCAATATTTTTGCTTGAGCGACTAGATTCCTCACTTGGTCATTCTCACACTCAATCACTTCATGGGTGCCTTCCCACAAACTCACTTGCTTCCACCCTAATTGCGTAAGTTTTCCTGAATTTGCACGCTCGGTGAACAAAGCTCTCTCCAGACACCTAACACCAAAACCATTTAGATGCAGTTCATCATCACTATATCAATCCTTCTTTCCCGCAAACAGTGACCACAGATCCACAAATCCCACATCATTCCTTCTGCACAATCTACGTGCAGACTCATTAGATAGCAACGCCCTCCTCCTCAGTTCGCCTCTATCATAGCGTGGTAGGAGACTTACATTCTTCACCTTCTCGCTCTTCAGTTTTGCCTCTTCTAACAACTCCTTTACACCCTCTCCCTCAAGAATTCTTTTCGCCTCTCAAATCATTTGTGCCAACCAACACAATCATTTCTTTCGACTTACCTTTTTGCATCCTAAGGATGTACCGAATGTATCTCATGAATGGTACGTATAATTAAAAACGACAATGAATTAAAATTTGTACATTATTTATGTTAATTATATACGTTTTATAATGTACGTGATTATAATTGTATACATGCAGGCATTATAATTATGATGTATGAAATGCATTTATAATTAATTATATTAATTATATATACATTTTATATGATATACGATTTAAAATGCAACAAAATTATATAATATGCGTACACATACCGACCATTGAATTAACAGCTTTTATTTTAGGCATGCAAATGTCAATACGGATCCCCTTCAATTCTCTGCGCAGAGTTCGAGGCCATATGGGCAGGGAACAGCCTTCCTTAAATACTTCGGTCAATTGCTACACCGAGGAAGTTCTGTTTGTCCTTGCAAACCTTCTCAGACGATAACGATCTTGTTCCTGATAGACTTTCTTACAACTACACTTACGCCTCTTAGACAAGCAATGCAGGTCATTTTTCTACTGATTGAACACCCGGAATATGCCATCTTCTGATAAACCAGTTGGCTCTGTCGTTTTCAAGATCGTGGCTCCAGCAAGAGGAGCCACAATGAGCCTTTATCGAATTTATATTAATGGGAAAAACAAAGAATCTTCACCGAAAGATTCTTTGTTTTTCCCATTGTGATCGACACTACTGACGATCACTGACCAGCAGCATTCGCAAATACTTGCCTAGAACACGTGGTGATGCACCTGACTAAATGCTTCGCATATACGCTGCGTAAGTGACGTTTCTATACAACTGAATAAAGGTTTCTAATTCAGTATGTCTATGACGTCATAAGAACTTTGAGAAGACCGATATCAGCTCTCCAATAAAGGTCTGTTATGAAATGCAGAGTTAATTACTAAATTACTTGTCTTATTTCAAACAGTTGATCATTTTTATGGCAATTTTTTTCTAAATGAATGTAAACAAGCAGAGCTAAATAAACTTCGAAGCAGACATATAAACAGACATGCATAAATATAAACAGAATGAGAAATTGATAACCAAAAGAATTAAAATCAAATATGGACAAGGAATCATTGTACCTTCAGTATACGTCAGTGGAGGTCGGTGAAAATTTTAAGTGGGGGTGCTGCATATACCGAAAAAAAAACACCTTTCTTTTCTTAATCAGTAACATTTTCTTAATATGCAAATTTATTTATTAATAAATAAATTTACATGTTAAAAATTGCTTTATTAAAAATATTTCATCCTCACCACGAACAAACACCAATAATAAAAGTTTCGTATCTCACAGAAATAACGCGCGCAAGCATACGATACACTGTCCAAACGAGCAGTGTCAGAATGACCTTGAAACATACATAAACGCATAAAGGTACTGACTTGATGGGTGAAGCATAAATGCTTTTCATATTCCCCTCCATCTGAAAAGGAAAGTTCTTTGGGTGGAGAATTATTGAGCTTTAAGCTCGCCCTGAAAGGGCAGTGAGTAACTGTGTTCAGCTGAGCATAGGATTGTCTTGGGTCTCTTGTATTTGCAGAAATCTGCTTCATTATAGTCTGATGCTTGTTTGATCAGTGGGTTCGGATGATTAATTGTCTTATTAAAGAACTTTTCAGCTAGGTCATGAAGAAGAGATGTGATGTAGGGAATGCTGACGTCTCTGTGAATTTGGGAGTTTCTGATGAACCACGGAGCATCCAAACTCATTCTCAGACATTTGTTTTGTATTCTCTGCAGCTTTTGAATATTTGTTTTAGAAGTATGACTCCAAGCAGGATATGCATAAGTTGTGACTGGGCGTATTACCATCTTGTATATGAGCAGTTTGTTCTGAATATCGAATTTATTTTTTCTGTTGATCATGGGGTAGAGCTGCGCTATTGCTTTGGATGTCTTTGAACTTATGTGTTCTATATGGTTGGTGAATTGTAGTTTTTTTATCCAGAATTACTCCAAGATATTTGACTGTATTCTGCAATGGGACTTTAACACCTAGTAAATGTATATCTTCCTTGATTTCAGGCTTTTTTCTAGTGAACAGTATGGCTGAGCTCTTCTGTGGATTGGTTTGAATTCTCCAGTCCATAAACCAATTTTTCCAGCGCGTGAATGCTGCTTTGAAGTCTCTTAATAGCTAGATTGGGACTAAGAGATCTGGCTAATAATACAGTGTCATCAGCATATAATGCAGTGATTGTTGAGCTTGGGTTTTGAGGGATATCAGCAATATAGATAGAAAACAGCAAGGGGGCCAAGAGTGAGCCCTGCGGCACTCCTGCCAGAACCTTGCATCTGGTGGATACAGTTTCATTTATTTTGACTTGCATGTATCTGTCTTTGAGGTATGAGTGAATTATTTTAACTAGATTAATAGGCATATTGAATGTGATGAGTTTGTAGAGAAGACCTTGATGCCACACCTTATCAAAAGCCTTTGCGGCATCTAAAAAGACTGCAGCTGTATGTAGGTTCCGGTTGAAGCCTTCGGAAATGTATTCGATCAGCCTGTGAATCTGTTGAACAGTGGAGTGGTTTTTTCTAAATCCAAATTGCTCATTTGGGATTATACCTAGTTTATCCGTTTGTAACTGAAGTCTTGTGAGGATTACTTTTTCTACGATCTTTCCAAGGTTAGTCAGAAGACTGATAGGTCTGTAGTTTTCAGGGAGTTGAGCGTTTTTTCCCATCTTTTTGATTGGTGTGACATCTGCTATTTTCCATGTTAAAGGGAAATACTGGAGTCCGAGGATGGCATTAATTATGCTGACTAGATTTACAATTGCTTTTCTGGGGAGTAGTTTAATTATTTTGTTTGTAATTCCATCTGAGCCTGGAGCTTTATTGTTGTTCAGGTGGGTTATAATGTTTATAACTTCTGTTGGAGAAGTAGGTGTGAGAGGTTCTAGGTGATCTTTTTGTTGTGTTATGGCCTGCCTAACTCGGCGGTGAATCTTGTAGATGAGATTGATGTTCAAATTTTCATATGAGGAGTTGCATTGACTTTCCAAGCTGTCAGCCAGAGCCTCCGCTTTTTCTCCATCAGTGTAAGCTATACCGTTCGAGGTTTGAATTGGGGGTAAAAGTTGTCTTTTGGTGCGGAAGGTTCTCAGAAACTTCCATATGGAGTTATCCTCAGGGTTCAATTTTGTTAGCTTCGATTCTCATTCTTGGTTTAGATGCTTTTGGAGGGCTTCACGTACATATCTGTTTAATTGATTCAAGTTTGCTTTATCTTGAGGGGCCCTTGTGTTATGATACCTCTTTCTGGCCTTGTTTTTCAGTCTAATCAAATCCATAATCTCCTCGGGGATCCGTCCACTAGGGTGAAAGACTGTAGTTTGGGTAATTGACTTTATTGCATTTTTGATTTGACTAGTAAAGTTGTTTGCAGCCATTTCTATCTCCTCTTTAGTGTGAATAGTAGGGAGTGGGCCAATGTGATCAGGTAGGATTCTGAAGAGTTTGTCCCAAGATATGAAAGAGTGGGGAGGGGAGAATTGTTCTTGTGTACTAAGTTGAAGCAGAATAGGGTTATGATCAGATGAAAGTTCATTTATTGTTTCCAGCTGATATTGGTATCTGATTTTTTTAAGGACAACTACAGTATGTCAAGTACATCTGAACTTCCAGTTGAGCTGTGATAGGCGGGCTCTGTGGGTCCGGTTACAACAATAGAATTTTGCGTTGAGTAATTATTTAGAATTCGATCTTTATCGTTGATTGTGGAGCTATGCCAACCTGTATGTTTGGCATTCAAATCACCAGACATGATGGAGTCAGTGAAGCCGAGAATGGAGTCCAAGTCAGATACCAGCAATGGAATGCTGGGTGGATTATATACAGCAGATTTTAATATTGCCAGCATTGTTGGTATTAAGTTCAATGCCTGTTATCTCTAGGTTCGGGGATTGGTCAGAACATTGTGGCTTAGGTAGTTTTTAATGTATATAGCTGTTCCTCCTCCGCTTCCGGTTAGTCTATCTGTTTTGTACATTGTACAGTTCCGTAATTTGGGATTATTTGCTGGTCTGAGATGTGTTTCGTTTACCAGTATTATGTCAGGATTATGCCTGTGAGAGAACTCTTGTAGTTCTAGAGTTTTATTGCTGAGTCCGTTGGCATTCCATGCCGTGATCATGAGAGTTGGGATGGAATTTTCTTCTATTCATTGTTGAGGGCTGTCAGAATTGAGTGGGTACCTTGTAGGAATCTTTTCGTGGAGGACGGCGAAGGATTCGTCATACTGAATTCTTGTAGCATGGTAGCTAGTGAGGCAGTTAGTACTGATATTAGATTTCAGCCTATATGATCATGAGATGGAGTAGCCTTTGTTCGTGCTGCCTCTACATAAGTTTTAGGCATTTGTTTCCTTTCTTGAGTTGTTGGGCTAGAGATAGTTTTTGGCTGGGGTGTGACTGGCACGGCTGTCTTGAGCATCGCTGAATTGCGTTGGAAGGGTAGTTTTTTGTAACCCTCGGTTATTTGGGTGTGTAATGCATCCCTTGTAGTTTGCAGGGTGAGGTCCTCCACAATTGGCGCATTTAGCTGGAGTGGATCTTGGTTTTGTACACGAGTCTGGTGGCCCTCGCCACATTTTAACACCTGTAATTTGCCTTGCAAAGTTTTTGGGCATGGCCAAACCTTTGGCACTGCCCAGTTGTTGATCTCTTCCTTAGTGGTTCAGTAGAAATTCTGAGGCCATATATCGTTGTTAATTCATAGATCTCTTTTTGTGTCTTATCAATTTCTACAAGTATCAGTGGCATTGGCAGTTTATCTGCTCTAAGCATCCTGCTCACTTTCACTGGTGTTAGGTTCCGACTCATAAGGTCAGTGGTGACTTCTTCACAGGTGACACCCTCGGTCACTCCGCGAAGCACAACCTTGAGATTTTTCTCACTCGGTAAAGCAAAAGTATGATATGGGAGACTTTTGTTATCCATTAGTCTTGTCAGCTGTCTGTAGTCAGTGACTGAGGCTGGTTGGATTTTGACTCCATCTTGATTTTTTGCCCAGGAACATGCAATTTTGTGTTCCCTAAGGGCTGTAGTGACAGTGGTCCATTTGTCCTTGTCTCTTAGTATTACTGGTGGAACCTTTTCGGTGTTCCTTGGGACTTCTAATGTTGGTGTGTCTTCATCCATCTGGTCTTCTATGGTTCTTCTTCTTTTGTAAGAGTGCTCCCCTTGAGAGATGTTTTGACAGAGGGATTTTGGTGACAGAGCAGCAATGAGATCCTCTCGTGAGATCTCATTCTCCTCCTCCTCTCCATCATTAGAGTGAATGTACTCTTTTGTGAATCCTGGCCAGTCAGTTTCTAATTTGCTTATTATAAGTTTGAGCACCTCTAGAGACTGCTCCTTGTTAAGGAACTGGATGTGATCTTTGATGTTGTCCATCTCAAAGTGGAGATTTCCTGTCAGCAGAGATGGGTTAAAAGCAGTATAATAATCCCGCAGGGCCGGGGGCCTGCCAGAAAAGTATCCTGTAGACCTAGACGGACTACTAGTAATGTTTGATCCCGCAGGGCTTGAAGCCTGCCAGCAAATGTCCTGTAGACTGAGTTAGTCTACTAGCAAAGTCTTCTTAGAACCTACTAGTTTGGGAAAAGGAGTATCAAAATCTCACTTGGCCACAGTTAGAAACCTACCTCCCTATAAAACCTTAATACCACCACTGGTCCTCATTGCGGGTGGGGCCTGCCGGCAATTTGAACTCTTGCACTTTTCGTGCAGAGGGGGAAACAGTAGGAATCACACTGTGTTAGCACCAGTGCAATGTGAGATTACTGAGAAACCTTGTATGCAATGTAATCAGGCTCAATCTAAAGTAACACGTCCGTTCTTATCAAAATCCGGTCATTCCTCCTTATTCACACTCATTCTTGTAACGTGCAATCACGAGCACAAACGAATATCGACGAGGCTAGTTGCAATTGGCCTAACGTGATAATTCTGACACTGCGTTAGATCGCAGTGCATTTGTTTCGTGTAACGATAATTGAAAAACTTTAATTCTTTTCATATTTTCAACAGTGATGCTCGTTATAATTCAGCCTTGTATCTATAATGAATAAATAATTACATGTTATTTTAACAGAATAAAATAAGACTTGCCAAAAATAGTTCACCCTCACCACGAACACGCACCAATAATAAAAGTTTCGTATCTCACAGAAATGACACGCGCAAGCATACGATACACTGCCCAAACGAGCAGTGTCGGAATCACTTGTAACGTGCAATGAGAAGCGAAAACGAACATCGGCAAATCTGGCTGCAGTGGGTTGAACAAGGTAATTCTGACACTGCATTAGATGGCAGTGTATTTGTTTCGTAATCTAAAGCGTTAATCGAACAGTTGCAATTATTAACTATTCAATATGTCAAAACATAAGCTTTTAACATGTTGTATTGCATTTATATAATGTTGTAAGCATTGTTATTATTTATATACACAAACAAAATTTAAATTTTTCCTTTTTTCTTTGGGGGTGCTGCAGTGTCGCATGCTTATGTACGAGCGGCCACTGGTATACGTCCTTTTAAATTTATAATAACGAAGGTCCAATTTTCAATACATCACTGTTGTAAGTGTTACAGCAGTGATGATAAATATATTATGGAATATATGGATTAAGAAAAAAAGTTTCAATGTTATTTACCCTACTTACATAAGAACAATATGACTGAAAATGATATCTTCAATCATATAAATTATATGACTAATACGATTATATAAATCATATTAAATTATAATATGAGATAAATTATGTCTTACTCACAAGGAACATTCCGAAACAACTGAATTTTGTAAATTTTGTACTGAATAATTATTATTTTATCTTTTTTCCATAAAATGTAATTTTATGCGAAAAATATTTTGATATTTTTGGGATTTTGTTTAACGTTGTTGAACTGATCCAGAATTATAAATCATCCCATTCTTAACAAATCTCTTCAGCTGTAACTGGAACCTGCCGCTCTCCTCTACCATGCCACAGCACATCTCAATTGATAATCTTATCGCTTATGTTTGTGTTCCATCTCTCGAATCAAAGATGGTTCATGACCTCTGGAGCAAAAATGAATCGAAACAATAATATTTCCCATAAGGGGGTTCTCATTTACTTTTATGGGATGAATGTTTCATAGGAAACTCTGTGCGAATTCCATGAAATAAATTCAAAGAAATTAAGAAGCTACAAAGAACTTAAAGTTTTTGAATATTTAAGTAAATATTTCTGCATTGAAAAAATGTTTAAATTTTTAAATAGGGTTTTATTTATTTATTTATTATTTTTTTTTAAACTAAGAGCTCAGGAAGAATGTTTGTTAGTAATCTAAGAAAATTATTAAAGAAAACATTACATTTTCATTAATGTAGTGCAGTATAGTATAGATTCGATGCGTTCTTTGGGGTCGGTAGGGTGTACGGGCACCTTTATTAATAGTGACACGTGACATACGGTATGGTTTTAATTTGCAACTTTTCATGCTAGCAAAGAATGGGTACCGCACTTGGGTACTGTTTGACAAAAAAACAAAAAAAAAAGCGCTGAGTATCGTTTAGTATAATACAGTATAACATTACACAAAGTCTAGTACAGCATACAAAATACAGCAAAGCACAATAAGAGAGCCTAGCTCAATCAGTTTTGACGAAGGCATATAGAATTCTAGTTTTCATCTCACAAAAAGGCAAATCGGCCAGGAGTACAGCAGTAATTTACACGCATGAATATACATTGAGGCACAGGACTGACCAACATCCTAAAATTATAATTATGAAAGTCAATCTGGACAGGCTGTGGGCCTTAAGCACCACGAAGTACGTCACTTGAGCGTGGTAATGAGATGAATTCAGTCCATCAATATTTACGTAATGCTCTTTTTGGTAAGGGGAAGCTTTAAACTTGAGCCTACCCCCGGGTTGCTTATTGTATGCCCATTCGGTACTCCACTGAGTGTTTTATTCTTCGTCTAAAAAAATAAAATAAAATAAAAAGTTAGTGCCAAATACAAATTTCATTTGCCATCCTCGCGTGGAGCCAATCTTTTTATTATTATATTTTTAATTTAAGTAAAACGAATGGGCTCCAAATATCCAGAGCTCAGGAGAACTCCTCCAAATATCATTTGCAAATGCACAATTTTTGACTCCATCACGTGATGCTCACTTGTCTTGGGTTGTTAATGCGGAATTGCTATTGTGGCAAGCAGAACGATAACCGTAAATCTACTTTCCTTAATGAGTTGTGATTTATATAGAACCTCTTGAATATAAAGACAATTTGCCTCTTACTAATCTAGAAGCAGTGAAGTTCTTTCCTCTTCCTGCTCTTGCCTTCCAAGGCGGCTCATCCTCACAGCGAAAGCAGACCGCAAATAAGGTGCTTTGTGTGCATCTCAGCGCACGTGTCTGAAACACGCCGGACAAGAATTGGATGATTGAAGACAGAAGAACAAGTCTGACACTCATGCGCAGTTACTAAAGATGGATTAGACGGATGGCACTTAATCGTGGTATGTAGCAGCACATTCGGTTTTTCTTTTATGCCAATCCGATAGTCACACACCCTTCACCGCACAGCTCAGCTTAATGGAAGACTATCTGATGAGAAATTAGTCAGCGGAGGGAATGCAATCACCTTCGATTGTCCAAAAGAAAATAAAAATTACGAGGATTTTCTTCATTTTATGTCCCCTAGGGGTATTTTTATGCCCAATGGCAGTTTTATTCGTGTCATAAGCTAAACTTGAAGCGTTGTTAACTATGTACGAGGAGCACTGAACCTTTTACAGTCAGTCCATAAAAAAAACAATAAAAAAAAAACGGCGCAGTGCACTTACACAGAGAAAAGTTTATATCCGCAATATGTTTTAAAATATTACTGTTTTGCATAAACAGTAATATTTTATTTAAAAATATTTAAAAATGACCGTCGATATATATATATATATATATATATATATATCGACGGTCATTTTTAAGCCTTCAGATGTAGACACTAGATCCACATAAGATGAAAGGAACGAAACGCACCGGACATGGCGAATCTGCGCATGAGCAAGCAATGTTATCTTGTATTTCAGTTTTCGGAAATATTTTCATATTTTAGTAGATGGAAAGCCTTATTATTTCTAAATATAATTAAATCATTATTATATATAATAATATAATATATATATAATTAAAAGTCATATAACGCAGCATATTTTCCTATTGCATTTTTTCCCTTTGTAAAATCCATAATGGACGATATGCTGATATCGAAATAAGGTGGAGATCTGGAACATTAGTTTATTTATCTTCTTTGACCTATCAACATTTGAGCCGAATAACAAACACTGTATGCTCAGTGGCCGTTTTCTAAGAAATCGCACGTGTCTCTGCGTGTGTCTATCTGACAGAATTTCGTATCCACTTCCCGAAATGGGACATTAAGTTTCTTTGCCTCTTTTACATTGTGACCAGCGGTTCATTTCATTATCTGAAAGAAACATTTTACTTTGATAAAGAATTTACTGTAATTTTTTTTCATTATTAAGAGAACTAAAATTTAAGCCAGCGTTTGTTTAGAGGCCGATCGAACGAGTAGAAAGAAAATTTTATTCTCCAGTTTCGAGCTATTTCAGAAGCATGAAAAGAAGGTGATCTGCTTCGTGGGAAAGAGCAATTCGAGCACTCTAATATTCTCATGAACAGAATTATATATTCCATTTAGAATCCTGAAATATTCGTTGGAACATCCGGGTTCTGCTTTCAAAACGCAAAATTGTAATGTAAGATCGAACCTTGCGGAAAATGAACTAATAAAAGGCGAGTATACGGGCACTTCGGTACGGTGTTACGACTTCGTATGAGAGAGTCGTTAAATACACAAGAGCCTCGCGATGTCCATGAAGTTTTTATTAGTTCATTTTTGACGGCTCCGCTACCAGATGGCGACGTTTCATAAATTTCGCTGTAATCATCTGTGGAGCCTGAAAACAAAAGAAGAAATCTCTCATCTCATTTACCCTCTTTTACCTTGCGGTGTCGAGGGTTTATTAATCATCGGACACTAACTGTTCACAGGATAAGGTGGTCAGCCCTGCGTCCCGGTGTATCCTACGTCCGTAGCGTTGAGTCCGTAAGTTTGCCTGTTTTGCGGGATGAAAAACCCCAGCTAAACTGGGAAAAAACCCTACTGCATGCTCCCAAGACCGGCTAACTTGGCTATGGCTGAGGAAGATCCTTAAGTTCCTCACGTCACCCACGGGAATCGAACCCAGGACACTCCTTCCCCAGGCATGGGGTTGCGAAACGCACAGCCACTAGGCTAACCACGCGGTCCAAAAGAAGAAATAAAAAGTGAATACATTTCGGTGTTACGTCACGAGCTGATCCTTTTGCGCTTAGGATTAAGAGCGAGATGCGAATATTCGCTGAAGATCGCAAGAGTCTTAAATGGAATATTAGGCCATAGCATATAAGAATATTTTCTTGCTTCTCCTGAATAGTGACGCGATCTGCAGACAGCGGCGCCTTTTGTATGAATAATAACGAATTATAATTAATTAATTATAAAGAATATTAATTGTGCTTTCATTATAATTATAACGAACACTGCGATAACGTCCAGGAGTTTTCGATTCTTGCTAGATTATTAATATTAACAATCAGCGGCGAGTTAACTGAGTGCAGCCCATTTATTAGATGTGGAAAACAATATGGTACAGAAGTAAAAAAGAAAAGACAGCTGTTATTTAATAGCAAACTATTAAAATGGAATTTAGATCTCGTTGCTTAAGATGAACGCAACGGGGTTCTCAAATCCATTAGTAATTATATTGTGAGCATTAAAACGACGAAGACGTGCCACCTTATTTTTATTTCAAAATACAAATAAGATATTCTGATATCCACAACGTGTACCCGTTAATAAATGAGACAAAATTCGTATAAGAATAAAGAGCAACTGCAGGGGAGTATTAAGTTAAGGGGAGATCATATTTTCAATATCATCTCCCCTTAACTTAATACATCGTTCGTACAAATTTTCGAAACACAAAACACCGCTGGTAAGGTGTAGTGTACAGCATGTTATCGTATTTTTTTGTTTAAATAAGAAAACCAGACTACTTATTGTTCTAAATCCACTGTTTCAACGTACAATGTGCAGGCGCATTGTCGTGTGGCAATAAACAGCAGTTCGGTATTGCTCTTCTTTCACTCGCCCCATCAGACGTTCAGTGACACCGACACTGTACCGATTGTTAAACGTTTAACCCTCTGTATAAATTCCTTATGAACAATCCCATTAACGTGGAAGAAAACCATGAGCCTTGTTTTGACTCGTGACTTCTACAGTCGAACCTTTTGCTGTCTTAGAGACATCGGCGATCGCCATTCCCTGCTTTGCTGTTTTGTTTCTTGGTGTTATTGGAAGCATCGCGATTCATTACTAGCCAAAATTCTCTGTAAAATGGTGCGATTTTCGTCAACCATTTGAGCGAAACTTTCAGCAAGAAACATTTTTGACACGAAGCACTAACACAGTCTCACTTAAATATCCTTATGCGATAACTAATGCGGCTATCGCAGCTTGTTGGAAAGGGCGCACTGTAGGACTTAAAATGATATACTGTTTTGTCCAAAGTTAACGTATGTGTCATGGATGTGCACAGAGTGCACATCCATGACACATGCGTTAACTTTGGTCCAATTTTTTTTTCACAAGAAACACCAAAGATGTTTATGCAATTGCCTCGACGTAACATCAAGGTAGAAGAAGTATGATAGATATCATTAACTAGCGCACTGCACATTACCGACAGCTGATACCTTTGCCGGCCATGTTTTCCATTAGTGTTGCGAAGAGATCCATGATCAGGTCTGAATAGCATGATTCAGATTTGTTTTCGCTCGCGAAACACTGGTAAATAACCATAGCGAAAGACCCCATTTACTTGGAAGAGGTGCGTATAGTAATTCTCAATTCATACCACAACATCCCACATGTCTATTGCCTAATCTCAGATAATGCACAGAATGCTAGTTAAACGCGAACCTTGTTTTTAATTGTGTTCAGCTGATACACAGCAAATCTTTCAAGGAATGCGAAGCAATGGATTTCAATAAGCAAAATGTTCTGGCTGAAATTCCAAAGGCGGATTCCATGATAAAGATCAGTCATCTTGAACTGGGACTATAACACATTTAAATGATTTTGTATTTATTTATTCCGTGTTAATATTGTAAAGAAAACGTTTCATTCTGGCATCACTTTATTTATTTATTTCTTGTGATGCCAGAATGAAACGTTTTGTTTACAATATTAACAGGATAATGAGCATCTATCTACTCTCAACTTATAACCGTCTAAGCAAACGTCTCACATCACTTTAGCAACTTTAAAAGTTACTAAAAAAGTGATGGAAATCTTAAAAAATACCAATCTCCCAAATGAACTGCTTGGTATCGTTTATATGATGACGAATTGGCTTATGTACGGCATGTAACACCTTCTACTCATATATTTATTACGCAAATAATAAAATTTATTTGTTCGTTTTATTCGATTCGCCAAAGTAAATTCTTGGAACAGTCTACTCGTTACAATATTAAAATACATTTTTCTGAACATTTATTTAAATATTTTGTGTAAAAATTGTACCACCAAAAATAACGTAATGTACCATTAGTGGTACATGTACCACAGTTTGAGAAACGATGCTGTACAATGTTGTATTGACAATGCAGGCAAATGGTAAAAGAAAGTGGTATCGCTTGCTACTCATATTCTTTGTACCCTTAGGAGAAGAGTTTCTTTTGGATTGATTCCGTATTAACGAGTCTGCCATTCCACTGTCACCAGAACTGAATTAGAGCGAGTATCAAAATATGAAATATTCCTACCCGTCAATGTTTTTTCGTTTTTTTTTTTAAATTTTATTTTCCCCAGGGTTGAGAGAGCAATACACATTATCTCGAAGTAATATAGAAATAGTAGAAGCATATGCAAGTGTCAACGAACGCTCTCAGCGTCCAGACGTTCAGGCTCAGTCAGGAAGCAACGCATGAGGTGAAGGTTCAAGAAACTCCCTAATACGCCAGTTTTATTTCATTCTGTTTTTTTATTATTATTATTATTACTTTATTTGCTGCACCAGCCAAACGAATTAACCGATTTGATGTCAGAATACTTAACTGGATGTGAAGGGTCTAATATTAAAAAAACGAACCATTTCATTAGTGGGAATCTTTATTCCATTGAAAACGTTTGCTTTCCGATGGATCATCTCCCTCCGTCCAAATGCTTTGATGCACATGTGTTGTTGCGGACTTCACGCCGGGCACCGTCTGCTAGAGTGCTTTGTTGCTTTAAATTAAATCCGGTGTCGACAAACGTTTTATTGAAGTCTCGAAACAGACTTGTGTGCTTCATCTGAAAACTTGCCGGAATTTCTATTGTTCACTAATCACACTTTTCGTCACCTCCCACTTCAGAACCTCTGGGCTCGTCTAGATGTGGTGCGACGACCACTTTGTTTACCACTAAACGTGTTCGAGAACTTTCAATAAGGCGGGCTAAACCTTAAATTAACGTTTAAAGCAATAAATGCCTTTTGTCAGTATTACAGCATTTGTTCCTAAACAGAAAACGTAATTCCAAAGTTGTTTTGGGAGCATCATCTCCCTGAGATCCATCTCCCAGATCGCTGGTAGTTATTTCGTGATCACCCATTATTTAGACACAACATATCAATTATGTACTATTATGTTTATAATGTATTATTCCCTGATAGTTTTTAATAATATCACACACACACACACACACACACACACACACACACACACACACACACACACACACACACACACACTGTCCAAAAAGAAACCGAACTTTTTGAAAACAGAAGAAACTAGTGGCGCCACCTGTTGAAACTTTTTGTTGTCGAAAGCGGCAACCTTCATTAGTGTTGTGTCAACTGTTTATGATATTTGTTTCATTAGAAGCAGAGTTATAGTGCCAAGAATGACATTGTGTTTTGACGAACGGTCGGAAAATGGATTTCAAACAGACAGCTGCGATTGACTTTTGTGATAAACTTGGTAAAAGTTTTACCGAAACGCATGAAATGCTTCCAAAAGCATACGGTGATGAATGCTTATCCCATACTCAAGTTTACGAGTGGTTTAAGTGATTTCAAAGTGGTCGTCAGACGTTTGAGGATGACGAAAAGCTGGGCCTTCCAAAAATTGGACTGAGCGAAGTTAACATCCAAAAAGTACGTGATAAAGAAAACCCGAAATCGTCCGTGAGGTTGATTGAAGATGATCTGGTGATTCCAAAATCAACTGTGCACAACATTTTGACCAAGAGTTTGGGCCTTCGTAAATTGAATTCGCGATTTGTTCCCCACGTTGACCGACGACCAAAAAATGTATCGAATTAAACACTGCAAGGACCTCATTAAAACCGCTCGTAAGGACTCAAACTTCCTTGAAACGATCGTTACTGGTGACGAAATGTGGTGTTTTGAGTATGAACCCGAAACAAAGCGCCAGAGTGTTGAGTGGAGACCACCAGAAGAGGGGCATCCGAAAAAAAGTCGCGTGGAGAAGTCAAAAGTAAAGACAATGCTGATTTGTTTCTACGATTCCAAGGGCATTATCCAAGGAATTCGTTCCGCCTGGCCAAACGGTCAATGGTGAGTTTTATGTCGAAGTTTTGAAGCGATTGATAGCGAGAATTCGTCGCGTACGGCATGAATATCGTGACGACCGACCGTTCGTCAAAA
This sequence comes from Typopeltis vanoorti, assembly GCF_054136105.1. Lineage (NCBI taxonomy): Eukaryota > Metazoa > Arthropoda > Arachnida > Uropygi > Thelyphonidae > Typopeltis > Typopeltis vanoorti. Next base: position 1,945,409 of record NC_143555.1, on the reverse strand, counting down.
CACACTGTCACTCTTGGCACTATAACTCGGCTTCTAATGAAACAAATGTCATAAAAGTTGACACAACACTAATGAAGGTTGCCGCTTTCGACAACAAAAAAGATGCAACTGGTGGAGACACTAGTTTCTTCTATTTTCGAAAAGTTCGGTTTCTTTTTGGACAGAGGGTGTAGATATATTTGATTCACTTGATGTTTTCTTTCAGTGCGTTTTCCAGTCGATCTCTCACGTAGCAGTGAAGACTTTTCTCCCTAAAACTGGTGTTTCAACCGAAAAACAGACAAAGTGGTCGCAAAATACACTCACTGACTGACTCATCTGACTGCAACATCTCCATAAATGAGGGTAATTCAGTTAATGGTTAAGGGGGGATTTCAAAGCCTCTGTAGTCAAGAAGCTTCCATTCGAAAAGCATCAACTGGACAATATGGTTTTGGACCACGAAAAAAACCTCAAGGGCGAAAAGCCGATTCGGTTTGCATTAAGTGAAATTCATCTTCATCATCATCATCATGAATCATGGGCTCACTGCCCGTTGATGCCTGTTTCACTATCTTCTTCCACCTTTCTTTGTCCAGTGCACAGTCTCGCAGTTTTTTGTACGCCCATTCCGCACAAGTCTTTTATATCGTCTATCCATTCTCTGTATGGTCTATCTCTTCTGTTTAACCGATCCAAAATACCAAGCATAAATGTCTTTATCTTCCGGTCCTCACTCATTCTACAGATGTGTCCAAATAATTGCAGCTTCCGTTTTATAATCTTCTGCATTAGATTTTGTTTTGGTTGTATCTTCTGATAGAGCTCTTCACTGGTGATTTTCTGTGCCCATCCTATTCTTAGAATCTTCCTGTAACAAGTTCCAGAATTCCTTTTCTTGATTCCTTATTTATTACCCACGTTTCAGATCCGTACAGTACACTGCTGAAGATGCATGTTTCCAATACCCTTAGTTTTGTTTGCAGACTGATCATTTTGCTTTTCCAGATGTTATCCATGGCCTTCAGATTTGTTCTTCCCTTTGCAATCCTGATCTTTACTTCTTTTTTACAGTCCAAGTCATATGTCAGTTTACTTCCCAAATATGTGAATTGTTCTACATTTTCTATATCAGTTCCATCCACTTGTATCTTTTCTTTCATGTTCTTCTCACCAAATACCATTGTCTTTGTTTTTTCCAAGTTCATAACAAGTCCAAATCTCTTCCCTTCCTCACTTAACAGTTTCAGTGTTTTTTGTAGTTCTCTTTCGTCTTCTTCAATAATAACAATGTCGTCTGCAAATCTCAGATTGTTAATTGTCATTCCGTGTACAGATATTCCTTTGACATCTTCTTTCACTTTATCCATTGCTCTTTCTAAATGTGCGATGAAAATGCTTGGTGATATTGGGTCTCCCTGTCTAGTACCTCTGCTTGTTTTAAACCATTTCCCCAAATCATCACCTATTCTAACTGCTGCAACTGCATTCTCATAAACATCTTTTAATATAGCTATTAGTTTTTTTTTTTTATCAATTTCATAGGATTCCAGAACTGCTAATGTCACTTTCTGGTCAATACTGTCAAATGCTTTTTGAAAATCAACAAAGCAAGTATCTATGTTTTTTTTTTCTCCTGGCTTTCTCTGCTGTTAACCTCATTGTCAAAATCTGTTGAATTGTAGTTCTATCCTTCCTAAATCCTGCTTTCTCGTCTGCAAGGTATGCTTCCAATTGTGTTCTCAATCTTTCTGTCAATATGATCATCATCACTTCACCAAGATGACTTATCACGGCAATTGTTCTATAATTTTTACATTCTGGCTTATTTCCTTTCTTGTATAACGTTACTAATATTGATTTCACCCCTCCTCTGGCATTTTCCCTATTTTCCATACCATATTACATAGTTGGTGCATTTCTGTAACCATACTTTCACCGCCATATTTAATCATTTCTCCAGTAATGTTACCGTTACCAGGACTCTTGTGTTTTAGCCGTCCTATTGCTTTTTCTACCTCTCCTCTTAAAATGTCCATATCATGCTCATTACCTGGTGGTGATATCTGCTTCAATTCTTCAGTGAGTTTCCCAATGCTATCTGAATCTAGCATTTCTTCATATAACTCACTACAGTATCTTGTCCGCCGCTGTACAATGTTTTCTTTATTCATCAATACTTTGCCCTTTTCATCTTTAATTGTGGTCTGTTTTGGTTGCCACTTTCTATTAATGGTTCTGATCATTTTGTGTACCTCCCTTGTTTTATGTTCTCCATAGTATACCGTTCTATATTGTTGCATTGGGCTTCTAACCATTTCATTTTATCCATTCTGACTGCTTTTTTCGCCTCATTACACTTTCTTCTATATCGCTCTTCTATTTGTTCGGATGTATCCCTTCTTATCTTCAAAGTACTAACTTCAGTGTTTCTTGTGTAATCCATTTCTTCTTGATTTTCTCTTCTTCTGGTACTGTTTCTTCAACTGCATCTTCTATCGCATTCATTACTCTTTTCCCTCTTAAATTCGAGATTTTTTCTTTCTCCACACTTTTAAGTTTCTCTGCTAACACTGTTCTGTACCCTCTTCCCATTTCTGCTTCACTTATTCGTGCTGTATCTCTTCTATTCTGATGTTGGGGTTTATATATCTTTTTCAGTTTCATCTTGATATTTGCAATCACTAAACTATGGTCCGAGTCTATATCCGCTCCTTGAAAAGTTCGACATTGCTGTACTGATGTTATCCATCTTCTTTTAATCATAATCATATCAATCATGTTTTTGGTTTTCCCATCATTTGATTTAAGTGAAATTAAGTGTCATTAATTCCTAAAAGTGTCAATTTCCTAAAAGAAATTTGACATGCTCTTTTAGGTTTCTTAAAAGGAAACCTAAAAGAGCATGTTCATGTACGTGGTGCTTGATAACTCAAGATGAAATCGATTACATATTAGTTCAAAATGCAAAAAAAGAAGAGAGGTAACTAATAAATTTAACTTGAAAGCAAATCAGACGAAACACCCGCTGAAATCCTGACGCCCTACTTATTTGAGGCGTAAAGAGGCTATGGTCATGATGCGTCCCAGGGTTTCTGTTCCCACCCTTTCTTGTGACGGCTTTGCCGAACGCACTCTCTTCACTGTAGTTAATAAATTAGGAAGCGAGCACCTTCTTATTGGTGATACTCGCTTCCTAACCATCCTTCCAAACCAAGGTATCCTTTGCCATGGTTTGGCAAAGTTTCGGAAGGCTTCCTGATCAGCTGGCGAATGAACTGCTTGAGGTCAGTAATAATCTAACACAGACCTGCCAAATTACTATCATTCTCCCATTTTCTTAACCAGCTCTTCGTCCAAATACACCGTTGATGTCCGAGCTCTTAGCAACTCTGTCCCTGTCCTTTTCCAATGCTGCGAAAACGAAACGAAAACCGTTTTCTTTTCGTAGCGGTCATCTTTCTCTCTATTTCTTTTCCTTTCAGTATTTAATTTTAAAATAATTCTTAATATTTCAGAATTAGCCGTGTGTTGGCTAAATGGAGAGCACCTTCCACTCTCCGGCCATTGAAGCTTGAATTACACTGCACGCATGAATGCTTGTGAATGTCTTTTCGTTGTAGATGATTTTTATCGCCCCATGTGATACCAACACCACGATGGAAGCCTTAAATGGACTGAAAAAAGTCTCATGTTTGTCACAGCCTTACAGGGGTGCGATTCATATAAAAACAAAACAATCAATTTCTTACTTTCGGCTTTACAGTAGAAAACTTCGTATTTATTTTGTTTGTTGTGAAGGATTCTGTTTTGTAACCGAGTTTTCTTAGTTGTTTGAGAGAATAACAGCTCACATTTTCTGAAAGCTGATTTAAACATCGTGAATGAGGATTTAGAAATTTATCACAATATGGTTTAAAGTTAATTTTCGGAAGTGTCCAGAAGTTAAATAAATTCCATTTTCGACTTTCCAAAAGTCTGTGAATTTTCAAATTTGGCAGACGCAATATTAGGAATGGTAGCAGTAAGAAAAGTGAACAAACATTTGCGAAAATACACTTCTGAACTGATTATTAGTATTGAATATTCTCTAGCAGTCTGTTTTTGTTTGTGTGTGTAGTGGGGGGGGGATTTCCTAACCACAAAAGGTAGTAAACTTACGGTACATTAGTACCGCGTGCAGCTAAGAAAAAAAATTAAATCATTTTAACATTTTTTTTTCGTTTTATATTATTTTAATTGCCAAACACAAAACTATCAAGCTACTTCAGGCCTCCAATAATTCTCCATACTAGTGGAGCACCCACAATAGAAGCCTTTCATCTGCTGACTAGAGTGCCTGTTTCATGGGTCGAAAAAGTCTAGTTTCCGAGAGGAAAATGTCTCCCAGAATCTCAGTGCTTTCACTGGAGTGGGTAGAGACGAGCCCTCTGTTAGGAAAGACCCAGGTTACGTTAAGAGAGGAGACCCATCGGCAGATACAGCGCACAAGTATGGAGATGACAGTAATCGCGCTACCGTTAGTAAATTTTGGCTTATACGAAGTTAAGGTCATTCGACTTAACAGGTAAAGAAAGATAGGGTAGACGAAAAACTGAACATCAAATAAATCATTTGTTCTAGGAGGATGAAGAGAAATCAAAAACTAAAATCGAAATATTCTTTAAAGAATTAAAAATGAAACAAAACATAAGAATTGAGTTAGTCTAACAGGATGCCTCTGTTATCTAATGGTCCGTAAGGGAGGAAAGATGTATTTCTCTCTCTCCCTCTCACACACACACCGAATATACTAATATAACGAAGAAAAGTGCCAATATGAATATGAATTAATCATTCCTCATCACAGCATCATATGAATGCTTTAGTACTTTTCAAAATGTGCTGAGCCACAACCGACTAAACAGTTATAGAACGGGTTTGCTGAAAATATTGAGAAGAGATGTCAATATTTGTTCGCAAAAGTGTTGCTGGTTAATACTGGCACACAGTGCAAATAGTCGTGTTTGGACACTCACTGACTACACAGGTACCGAGCGAAATCAATATGTCAGGAAAGTAACTGCTGGCATCAGAAAAATCAATGAAATCCCAACTGAGGTCTGAGGCATGGTGAATGCGCCTAAAATAATCATAAACCTTGTTCTTTCCGAATCTAAATCTTAGCGGCTGCTATCAACTGCGCTCTCTACAGTCCAAAATAATTATTTACGTGACAGAATATTGTGGAAAGCAAACGACCGGAATTTCTTCATCACCAACACACGAGGAACTTCTGCAAAACAAATATAAATTAAAACTAAACCCACGACTACATTTCTTAAAATCATTTTCTCACTCTGAACCGAAGCAAGAAGAGAAACGAGATGAGAAGTTTGTTCTCTCCCTAAGCTGAGCTACACGCAGAACTTCAAATGATGACAATGCCCTCTTCGCCCAAACCGGTTAACTTGTCATGTTCGGTTGTCGTGAAATACGTTCCACTTTGAGCATATCTCGTTATCAACATCTGCTAATCCGCCATACCTTTGCTAATCGAACGTTTGCCCTCTGCCAGGAGTTCGTATGAACAGCAAGACAAAGAAGAGAGTTCAATTCGCATGTAGAGACAGCAGCAAGTCAATGCGAACTTGTTTTCAACAGCATTAACAGACGATGCAGAAATATTCTAATGTTAGGTCACTTGACTAATGAGTGTACAGTTTTAGAAGAAGTTAACAGCCTGTGAAAGTGGAAAGCAAGTGGAAAGTTTCTACACTCGGTCCCCTTCAAAGTTGGATTTGTTTACGGGCTTTTCGTAGCCTTTGCGAGCTGTAGAGCAAGTTGCGTTTGGTGGAGTTTTTGTCTCAACCTACTTCGAGCATGCCGATTTATTTGTTTAGATTATTTTAGCGCTTTTAGAGAACCGAGACTTTTGATAGCTGTTGGGAGCTTTGCTTGAAATTGGGAACGAAGGTTTTTATTTCTTACGAATTATTTCGGGCAGAGAACAGTGCTAATCAATCCAAATATGGGGAGGAAGGGAATGGAGATATTACGAAAGCCATTCCATTTGGCACCATTGCAGTGCTAAAGGACATTACTTCAATAATTAGTTCTATGTTGATGTAACAGCTGAGATGTCCATAGAGGCAACTGCAGCGCCATCACATTAAACCAACATTGGCTGAACTATTTTTGTCAGTAAATCATGTGTATTCTTTGGCTAGTTTGCTGGTTTTTTTGGGGGGGATGAAAGAGACAGCAAATTGCGGATAGTAAAAAAAAAAAAAAACTCCGTTTGTGATCAGCCAACTGATAGAAGATCGTCAAAATATACGAAAGTGGAAGTGATTGGGAGAAAGGAATTCAGCAGAAAAGGCAACTCGGATGAGGTTATGGTCTCGGTTACCAAGATAAGAGCTAACGCCATCTTTGGAAGGAAAAATTTATGTCAAATCCACGAAAGGTTGTAAATCTGTGGTACGTTCAGGTCTGCGGGCGGGTTGAGGGTTTGATTATCTGGAAACTTTGCTCCAGAGGTGAAATATGGAACTTTTTTCAAGTCACTTCAGGTTTCTAATAAAGCGAATATTAGCGGTTCGCCACAAAGAGACGAAAATCGCCATGGAAACTGTCAAGGATGTTGGAACGATTGAGAGGATTATCCATTACGTTGGTGGCTAGGTCTGTGTTAGGTCCGTGTTAAAAGAAATTCTTGGGCATTGCTTACAGCTTGAGTTGTGGAAACCGAACCCTCCCACATAAAAAAGACCTTATTGTTTGAGTTTTTGGATTACACTAAATCTAGCTTCAGGCATAGATACTGAATGAAGTCGGTGTATTTTTATTTTACCATGCTTTTAATGGTTTGTATGATTTTTTGTTTATTAATGATTTTCATGGTTTTTTGTTTTGTGAGTTTTTTTAATAATGTCTTTTTGTTGTTGCTTTTTCTATTTTTATTCATTTATTTATTTTAACCGTAGCGATACTGTAAAATGTCTGTGATACTATCCATAGTTTGGGACGAAGAAGAGTTTATTAAACAGTAGGGGATATAGAGAGGGAGTCACAGACCGCGAACGTTTCGCTCACAGAGAGAACCAGTCAACTGGTCATTGCATAGGTTTAAACCAGTGGTCGCCAAAGGGGTCGATATGACATTGTTAGGGATCGATTCGGGCTCAGAGGTCGACTGAAAAATATAAGACATCATTGTATGGGTAATATTTAATTCGGTTAACTTGGATTACCTCCATGACAAAAGACATGGAGGTAATGACAACGCAATTAAGAGTGAATCGTGGGATCAGCCTCCATCTTGCAGGTCCATGAATAGGACCTGTAAGATTGAGTAAGGTCATGAAAATAGTTACTGAGGCCAATCAAGTGGGCCAAAATGACGTATTTACCAATAAACGGATGTTGGTGGTTCCTGCCGGCCGGCGCAGTGGGAGCGAGATTGCAACACATACGTGGTTCTTATTTACTGATACAAGTATTCGATCCCAGTCTCATTTTTGCGCATCGACATACAAGTGAGCGTTAATGTTCGAAAATTCATCGACATACATATTATAATTCAATCGTTATTCATTCACGAACTAAACTTCTCTATGTTGAAGAGTTGAGCAGCACTGGTAGTAATACCAGTGATATTAATACCAGTAGTTTATTAATATCACTAGTAGTACCCGTGATATTACTAGTGATAGTAATAGTAGTAGTAATAATAATATATACTATATTATACATACAATAAGCACTGTAAAAAATAAACAATCTAAAAACTCACATAAGCGTCTTTTTTTTTTTTTTTTGCTTGTCCTATTATAATTACGTAATAGTAAAATATAGGGGGTCGATAAAAAAGTCAAGAAACGCTTGAAGGGTCGACGGGCAAATTTGGCTACCCATGCTTTGAACAATGAATCCCCCCCCCCCCCAATGCGTATGACTGTACAAGAACGAGCTGTCAAAGGAGAAGGATGATTTTTTTCTTCTCTTCTGCACGTTTCATTAAGCGACCCAAATTGTATATTAAGGATTTATTATTGTCCATTTTCGTAGGCTTGAACTACGAAAAGAGTAAGGGGAGGTTGGTGTTTCGGAAATCGTAGAGCATCAAATAGATAAAACTAAGAAAGCGCAGTTTACCGACTGTTTTTGAACTTAACATCTGTGACATAAAAGCGATCCTAACTAGGGAAGATGGTGCAACACTTTCCCTTCGCTTGGAAAGATCAGGTCTACGATTAGCAATGAACCTATGTAGCAGTCTTCCCATGAAAGTAAGTCGATATCGTATGGAAAAGCCAGAGTTCCTCTCACAGAACTCCCGATTTTCATCCTGTAAAGCAGACAAATTTTCTCAATGATAATGTGCGTCATCTTCTTAGTGGCTCTGGTCTTGAATCCATCGTAAGCACAAACAATATAAAACGTTCATATCAGCAAAAAGGACGACCCCGAAGACTTAAATCTCAAACGTTACTTGGATACAAATTTATATACTGTATATATATTTTTGTCAAACAGATCACTGAAGGGATGGCCACCAGTTTGCATTTTAAGGATAGCTAAAATACCCCAACCATACGTCCCTGAGTCTGCATATGAAATTCAGAAAACGCCGATTAAAAATTCTCTCTGTTTCTTTCAACCAAGCAGGGGAATTCACCGACCGGTTTGCAGCGACAAGAAATTCCAGCTGCTATCAAACACTTCGTGACAATAATGTCAGATATTGTCGATGAGAGAAGGCTATATTACGTGTCTCAATGATTTTCATTCCGATTAAGATAATTCACAAGATCTCTTTCATAATTTTCACCTCTGCAATTTCTCATACCTTCGAAACAATGGAGCAGGGAAGGGTCAGATCAGATAACACCGAACGTTGCATGGCAATAATCGGATAAGTCTTGCTAATCTTTCTCTTCCTTGTGCAACTGCGAGACTATTTTATTAAATTAAGAAATTTTCTTATCTTTAATACATCACGATTATAATTAAAATCACAACAATATGAAGAAAGTAAAAGATGTCTTGGATGCCCTTTTAATTCATCGCGATGGATATGAAAAAGGCAACTAACAGTTGATTTCAGGCAAGAAAACAACTCAGCGGGATCCCCGAACAGGATAAACAGGTTTCTTTGAAGCTTTAATTGCAACTAGTTATAAATAAAGCCCTTGAGCAACATTCACCACTAATATATAAATTTGAAAACCTAACCTCCTTGTTTAATTAGATCCGGTAAAAGACCTTAAAAACAAACTGATAAAACGTGAATGTATGGACATTCTTGTGTTCATGTCCTTAATAGCACCACGTACGACAATACACATAGAGCATCTATCGTAAAGAGGGTATCATGACCACCGTCACACAGCTACCACTATTATTTTACGCTTTTGGTTCAAAGTGAAAGCTGATATTAATAATAATAATAATGACAACTACAATGAGCTCAAGGGCTGATCGCGGCAGGAGGCGCCACTCTGCTCCACTTTCTTGGAGGTGGAGGAGGGGCTTTCACAGCACATGTGGTCGTGTTTTCAATGAATTGCTCTGTTAAAATTGCCTCAGTATCGCAATAGAGAGGACCCGTCTTGGATTGGAATGATGAACTGGATTTGGATATTATATTTGGATCTTATGCTTTTGAGGCAGGATTTTTCCTCTTGCCAACAGAAATATCCGGAGCACAAATGTAATTATTAACTGATACAATATACTGTCCTTATAGCCCTGAATGCTTCAGCTTTAATTCAATTAAATATCAACGGCGAATAGGGTTGATCCTGCTGTCTGTTCTTCTTCTGATGACAAAGAGTAGCTCTCTGTTATACGGCAGTTGTCAGAATTACGGAAAGCCTGAGTCTTTGAGATCTTCTGATCAGCCAGTTACGAAACCGAAGACACAGTTCAGGTATTATTACAATCACACACACACAAACTTAATATTTAGTATAATCAGCAATTCCTATGAAATTCGGATTCAGAATTGCATCCTAAAAAACTCATCAAGAACAATAAAGCTGGAGTGACCTGAAATGTTGGGGAAAAGCTGACTCACTTTAAACCATGATATTAGTTTTGAGTCGTAGTCCTGGGCAGATGTGGATGCCTCTTTTTGGTGACTTGGCTAGAATTAAACATCACGACAGAACCACGGGTGAACTGAAAGATGATATGAGTTTTATTATGTAGTCTGTGCGTAGCAGTGCGCAGATGCCTGTGAGCCCTCTCACGATAGAGCATTTAATATCATCGTACCTGGGATCGGCTCCTTTGACAAGAAAGCAGGAAACCTTGCTAGTTGTATTTTAAATTCTAAGATTTCGCATGCTGATGATAATGATAATATTCTTAGGAATCAGGAAGTTGAGGAATCAATACTTCAACTCAATTCCCCGAATGTGAGTGAGGTGGAAGTCTATAATTTTTATGTTAATAAGGCTATTGGACCAGATGGGATTTCACCACGTTTGTGAAAGAATGTGCTATGGAACCTATGACACTTCCATTGACTTGGTTGCCTAATGCGGACTTTGGGTCCGGAACGGTCCCTAATGAAAGGAAAGAGAGGCAAAATTGTTCCATTGCATAAAGGTGGAAGCAAAACAGATGTTCCAAATTACAAACTAGTATACATTTCTGGAGTGATTGTTAAAAGATTTTGAGAGATTGGTTAGGAATAGAATACAGAATTGGGTACTAAGGAAAAGATTCTGTATCTCGAGGTCAACATGGATTTGTTGAAGGGAGGTCTTGTTCTACTAATCTACTTACATTTTATAATAAGGTGATTACAATTCTGGGTAGAGATGATTCATATGCGATGACGATTCTGGATTTTACAAAGACGTTTGACAGACTACCACATAACAAATTGGTGTATAACTTATGGGAAATGGGATTGAATAATCGGGTGATTGATGAGATAAGAAACTGGCTTTATAACGGTCGTATATAGAGAAGCTATGTTTCTGAGGAGAGTTGCCAACAGAGTTCTGCCTTATGATCAGTGCTGTTTAATTTCTTAATGATAATGGAAATGGTTTACAAGCGGATATTCAGCTTTGTAGATGATGCAAAGTTTGGAAAAATTATTAAAATGATGCGGATGTGTGGTGCTTCAGAGCGATTTGAGTAGACTGTTGGCAGACAAGTGGGGATTTAAATTCAATACCGGTAAATGTAAGGTTTTGCACTTTAAATATGGGAAATGTATTGCATTAAGTGAGGTGAATGAAGCAAGGAATCTTGGGATATTGGTAGATAAAGAATTGAAGTTCAAAGGGCGTAGCAAAAGTGATAAAAACAGCAAAAAGAAATGCCAGTATACTAAGAAGAATATTGGTGACTAAAGATAAGGATGTGGTCATTCCACTGTGCAAGGCTTTGATGACACCACATCTGATCGATCTACTATGCACCGATTTAGTCATGTGCGTTTCTTGGTAAGAAACAACCTCGGGGAAAAGTTCAGAGGCGGATAACAAAAGAAGGAGCCGGTTTTGTGAAATACTGATTATGAAGACAGCTTGAGCGAATGTGATTTGTAGGGGGGGGTGGAGCGGTGATATGCTTGAGATATATAAATTCTTAAGAGGAGCTTATCAGATAGATCTCCAGGATGTTTTCCAAAGGGTAGAAGGAGGGAAGGGGATAGGGACAACTGGTCATTCTTAGAAGTTGTATAAAGGTGTGGTGCATAAGAGAGTGCGGCATGATTTTTTTGCATGGAGAGTGGTTGGTGGATGGAATGTTTTGGCGAAGTGAGTGCACAGACATTGAATCAGTTTAAGATGAGGGGTGATGGACGTTATCTCTGTAGTAATGCATCTTACTATTGTCTTCTTCGACGAGTCTTGACTCCAGGAGCTGTTAGTATAATAATAATAATAATAATAATAAATCAATCAATAAAACCATAGGTCATTCAAATGAAAAGTGAAGAGGTTAGAAATAAGTTACAAAGAGCTGTCGACATATTTTTATGGCAATTTAAACATGAAGCGCAACGTCAATTCAACAATATTTCGGAATAACTGTAGCTATTGTACGATGAAATCGTGAGATCATGCATTGCGCCTCTTCTTTCGAACCAGAGTTTCCTTCTTGACTTTCTCCACCTGTTTGAAAATAAGTCACATGAAGTGGTCGCTACTATAGGAAGAATTGGCTGAACTGGCACCTACCAACCATAACTAAGTTTTTAATAATTCTTGCAATATCGTGGCTAGTTTAGGGTATTACCACTACTGGTGAGAACTGGTGAGAAACGTTATCGACAGCGGAACTTGACATTCAAAGAGAAAACATCCGCATGAGTTTTCCTATCTGAACATTCACCCTGATTGTCTAAATGCTAAACGATGGAAGCTTATGTCGCATGTTCATTTTCTTTGTTTTTGAAATGAAAGATGATTTGTCAACCGCAACAAACAGTAGAGAAAATGTTGTTTTATCCCAGGCTACTTGTTTATATTTTTGACGAGATGTTGCTGACTTTCACACACGCACACACACACACACACACACACCAAGTATGCGCTGCTATTCTACTGAAAGAGCGCAAGTCATGCACGTTTATATCTACATAAACATCAGCTGGTAGTAAGGGAGCAACGATCGCGCAGTCAATTACCCAGATATTGCAGGTATCCGCCTTTCGTGTGAATGTCACATGTGCGCATTTCGATGTAGTAATACTGCTTGTAGGAAGCACTCCTAGATCGTCTATCTCGATACATCCAATCTCAGCGATCCTGATATTCGACTAGATGACTATCGTTTAATTTTGGGAACTCTTGTATACTTTCGATTTTACATGCGAGAACAGTTTGGATTATTCTCCCAGATGGCCTAAGGATCATTCGGAAAAGCCTCGGACATCACTGCTTATTAGGAAATTCAGTAAAGTTAGAATATTCGCTTTTTTCAGGAATGTCTTGCTGCTTCATAATTAAGAATAAGAGATTAGCTTAATAAGCTTAGATTAATAAATGCAAAGTCCCATTAGCTCATCAACTTTGAATAAACACAAAAAGCTGAATTAGTTAAACGTGTTCTGTTTGTCCTGTTTTTTCAAACATACATGGGCTGCATCTTAAATATTCTTTAATACTACACTTTATTTTGGACGATTAAGCGCAAATCGTAACACTCGCCGGCTTTTGTTTTTATCAGTGAAAAAATAGCTTCAAGGTTTTGGAAAAGTCTGTGATAGCAAACAGTCTGTGAAATGAAGAAAACTGCAAGCTGTACAAACGTCGAATTGGAAACGGGTCATCTCAAAAAACACGAGACAACGTTTACCATGTTGCCGACTGTTTCCAGAATTTGTATCTTGTAGCGTATGTATTTAAAGAGGGCAATATCGCTGCACAGAGCAAAGGATTCAACTGTTAAGCTGAATATCTCCTATTTCAATGTAGGTGTTTTGACTAGTTTTATCTTCCGCATTATATATATATATATGTGTGTGTGTGTGTGTGTGTGTGTGTGTGTGTGTGTGTGTGTGTGTGTGTGTGTGTGTGTTTATAAAGTTTTTTTGGGGTATGCTATACGTTAAAGATACCAAGCAATTTTATAAACTTGGTTTTAATCCTTTTTCCCAAATAAGCAAACAGACAAGTAAGTCAACTTACTTGGAAAAAAGGATTAAAACCAAGTTTATAAAATTGCTTGGTATCTTTAACGTATAGCATACCCAAGGTAAAAAACTTTCAACATCTTTCTCTCATCTTGAGATTTTTATTTAATAAGGTCAAAGCACCTTGTGGCAACTTGTTTAGGTAAAATTTATAAGCTCTGCATTACTTCAACCGTGGCATCTCTGAGTCTGGCTCCCACTGATGAGACCTCAATAAAGGTCGAAACCGGTCTGGGTAGTGGTCCTTTCCTTTAATGCATAGGATCATACATCTCCGCAAGGGGATGCGCTTTGCATTAGGGGAGATACTAAGGGAAAGTGATCACAGCTTACTCCACCTTTACTACGAGTTGCCTCAGACCTGAACGTAGTTAAGGCACCAACTTGACTTACTTGTCTGTTTGCTTACTTGGTAAAAAGGATTAAAACCAAGTTTATAAAATTGCTTGGTATCTTTAACGTGTATATATTATTATTATTATTATTAAATGGTGTCATCCTCAGATAAGCTTACATATAAGCTTCGCGGATGAAAGCAGAGAAATTAGTTCTCATCCAAGATGTATCATATGTAACCAAATGCATGTAATATACGTATCACATGTAAACCAATGTATGTAATGCATGTATTATATGTAAAGAAATGTATGTAATGCAAGTATCATATGTACACAAATGTAAGTAATGTAATATATGTAATCAAATGTAACAAAAGAATGCAATATAGAGTGATTATATCCATTGGTATTGTATATATATAGAGTGTAAAATCGCAAAGAAACATCCGTAATAATCATCATTATGAATATTATAATAATATACGTTGTAAACATTTATTATTATCATTATTATTTAAAAAAACTTTATGTACGAGAAAGTATTTGTTATGCATAATTGTCTTCATATAATTTATGTAATTTATCTGAGAAATAATAAAAATGTTAAAAAATGTTAAAATTATTATTATTATTGAGATAAAGAGAACTTAGATATAGTTAATTAGAAATTCCACTATTTTTAGTAAAATAAAAATGTGGTCTCGACAACTCCCAGCTTGGCCTAAACTCAGACTTCTCTTAACCAATGGTTGGCATTTAGCGTGAAACAAAAACCAAAAAAAAAAAAAAAAAACTCAAGTGTTACTACAAAATAATCGCAGCAATTTAGATTTAAAACCGCATTTTGTGGAAGGAGAGAACATCGTAGCAGGTTCACCACTCCCAGATGCGACTCCTGCATCGCCCAAAAGCAACTGTAAGCAACATCACCTACCAAGGGATCCTCCTCAATCCAGAACGACGCAGGAAGTGAACAGCAAGGAATTAAATGATGCTCTGAAGGTGATACGAAAACTGGGCACTCCGATGCAGAAGCGATCAATAAGGAATTAAGGATGGTAATCGGAAACCGCGTAAAGAGTTGCTCAAGCTCGGTTTTAAAGGAAGGGCAGCTGCACTTAATCCACCCATTCCGTGGGAAATGAACAGTGTGCAGACTATGCTGGCGTAAAGACTTTAGAGTTGTAGTCGTATGGAGAAGACTGTCTTAAAGAGCAGAGGTGTACAGGGAGTGAAGGAGAGGATAAGAAATGGTCGATGAGTTTGAATGAACTCTACAAACGCGTGAGTGAACCAGAAGCTGTCCGTGTTCGTACATGACTTAGAAGAAAGTGGAGGAGCTAATTCGGCGGAACAGCGCCTATGCTAAGAGAAAATGCATAATGTGACAATCTAGCGTCGTCTATGGGAAAGCAAGTGGAGAGACAGTCGCTTTGAATTGTAAATAGTCATTTAAGTGGATTGCTCTCTTCTGAATACAAGCGAATATTCTGAGGGAGGTCCTAAGTACATCACCCGAAACACAAGAATAATATTCTAAGGATGGGCAGATTAGAGCTTCAACTGTCAGGAGTTGAGCAGGAGAAAAGCACGGTTTAAAATGAAAAAGAATTCCAAGCGTTTTAGAGGCAGAAGAAGCTGATGTGCTTATGCCAGGACAGATTACATACATGTGAAGAGCAATCCAAGAAGATTCTGAGCAGGATATTGTCAAACGTGAAAGAGAGAGAGAGAGAGAGTGAAGCATGGTATTTTTTTCAGTATGGGGAAGATTGCGTTTTGGTAGCTTTAAAATTCACTAGGTCATCTTCACCCTACTTGAGAAACGCAAGGCGATCACCAATTAAGGCATTGGTTAAAGACGCTATTGAAGCAGAATTATCTGAGCACTGCACATTTTTGAAAATGAAAAAGAGCAGTGGAGAGTACTGTGATCGGCAGAGCTGTGGATAGGACTGTATGTTCGAGAGAGAAGAGATCGCGGATGAATAGGAGGAAGAGTAAGTGAGGGCACAGAGTCCTGAAATACGCTACCATTCAATGAAAAATCAGACGAAAGAAAAACCATTCACCATGATCCTAATAAATGAGCGGAGAGGATGTTGGCAAAACAATCACAGAAGCAGGATTGCCATAAGATGGTATCCTGATAAGAAGACTACACGAAAGACTCGATTAAATACCTTGGAAATATCAGCTACCACACGAATTTCTTCAAGCGTTTCGATGGCTTGTGTGCAAAGGCGGATGAGGGTGGCGAGGAGATCTGCTGTGGAACGAGAATGATGGAATCCATGTTGGTGATAACTAAGTATTGGTGAGTTTCCGAGTAGCGAAGCAGTTGCCTGTTGATTACCTTTTCCATTGTTTTGAGAGTGTTGATGCCAGAACAACAGGGCAATAGTTTTGATGGTTGACTTTTATCTCCCTTTTGGAAACAGGCTAGATTAAAGCTTGTGTCCAGGCTGTAGGTTAGATGCCAGATCAATGTGACGGTTTGAAGAGATGGTAAAATAGGGATGTAAGTTGTGGAGCACGAGCTTTTCCTACAACTGGAGGAAATAACATCAGGGCCAGGAGACATTGTTATCGGGACTATGGAATATATTTCTGGTGTCCTGATAAAAGTTCACAGGAGACATACTGTGAATATATCGTGGAATAGTAAGAAGATGAGATTTGCTGTCTCTACAAATGTTTGAGGGGAAAAACGGATGCAAAGAGGTCTGCCTTATGTTTAAGAGATGTCAATATTACAGTATATCGTCAGGTAAGAGAGGTCGAAACGCGGAAGTTAAGAAGTTGCCTTCCAAGCGATCAGAGATCAACTTATCTCGTTTCCATGGTGTGAGAGATCACACCATGGAAACGAGATAAGTCATTTGGCCTTTAAGAATTGAACTTCAGATCTGTTGATGAACTTGTTACGTGTTACGTGCTGTAGTATAAATTCTGTTATTAAATCAGAGCTGGTGCAAGGGCCAGAAGATCGGGTACGGTAAATCAGACCATGGAAACGAGGCACAGAATCCCAAAGAAAGGTCATTCCAATTGGCACTATTGGAATGACCTTTATTTATTGGCACTATTGGAATGAGAAGAAACAAGGGTTTCAGGAATAAAAACTACCAGGTGTGATAAGCTTGCCTAATTATCATCAGTGAATGAGAACGACCGCGAGAAACACGATCTGTAGAAAATGAAACGTAGTAGAGATTATGGTCAGACTTGCCAAGAGGAGAGCTAACATTAACAGTATATTATTAAAGGTAAATTAATAACTTTGGAAAATGTACAGCGCAGGGGCATGCAGAAGGTATAGAACTTGAGATCACCACTCGCACACACAAGAAGCTTGCAATCCGAACAAAGGAAGAAAGATGATTCTGCGCAGTTATTTGTTTAAACTGAACTAATTCCCATTCCAATGATGCCTTCCGCACAATGCTGAATTAAGTCTTTGACCACAATGCTGGCTCCATTCTATCCATGCCATATAAATTTACGTATAATAAAAGTGGTTTGGCGTTTTATGAATCCAATTTACACTACGGCGAGGAGATTAATCGTATCTGTATAGCCTGGTTCATCTCAGGTTTTCTCAGTTCAACAGGGAGAAGAAACAAGGGTTTCAGGAAGAAAAACTACCAGGTGTGATAAGCTTGCCTAATTATCATCAGTTGAAAAGCCTTTTAATTGCTTCTCATGTCCTGGATGCGATTCAAACCGAGGTCTTCTCAATCAAAGAGTGGTGTTGCCAAGGGCAAAGGTGCTACATACTAAGATTCTGCTCAAATTAATTTCTATTATTACAATTCTAAGATGAGACTCTGGTTACTTCTCATTAAAAGAGATTTTATGTCAGCTGTTTCAAGCAGTTCTCGTATTCTCAATGCATATCATGAAAGTGAGTGAGAAGATACTCATACAAAAACATGCACACCTACCTATCCACACGCACAGTCTGGGTGAGTTCTTATTTTTGTTTTGATGCCTGGAAAAGATACTGCAGATAAATTCAAATCACCCTCAAAGTATCCATCATCCCATTAGCCACAATAACAAGTGAGTCAACAGTTCATTATCACCGATTTATATTCCGAGTCTTTCTCAACAGCGTCTGCTGTATTTCCTTTCTTATCTGCTTGCTGTTTTTTGGTGATCGCTGGAGCGTGCATACTAAAAAGGATTTCTGATGCCATCCACACACACACACACACACACACACACACACACAATGTTGGTATGCGCGCATACAGAAGCGTGACGGTAATGATGCTGATTATAAATGCTACTAAGCAAAGTAACATAAGTAAATTTGCGATTTCAAATTCCGAATCTTCTACCTGATTATTTGAAAAAGGATCAGCCTTCCATTTTAAGGATATCTCGAAGAAGGACCGATTCAAGAACACGGTGAATGAGGATGAATTATCCGAACCACCCGCTCTAGTAGCGGCTCCTCATATTGAGCATCATGGTAAAAATATTTTTTATATTATATTTATTTATTTTTAAATAAATATTTATTTCCTATCTGTGCGGATTTTAAGGAATAGAAATAGGGGATATCAAAGATCCATCCTCATTTAATGGCCGAAGAAAAAAATAGAAATCTTGATGAAAGTTCCGAAAACTGACCAGAGAGTAGATGGGAATACAACATTATTTTGCACTACTTAAAAGACACGAGTGCTGCTCAGACGTTCGTGTATTCGCCTTTTATTAGTGCTTTTGATTAACGTTTCACTGGCCTGACATCTGTTTCGAACTGTTGGTTCTCATCAGAGACCAGGCAGATACTTTCATTCACTTAATTGCAATACTTAAAATAATTTTTTTAAGATCTGGCCAAATTCATTACCACCAATTAAACGATAAGAAAGTATCAGTTGTTCTTATAATTAACCAGTTTGATCTCTGGAAGTTTCTATTCGTTTTAACGCTATGAAGATGATGAGAAGCGAATCACGTAAGGAAGACGCTACTAGAATTCTAAAAGGTACTAACTGGAATTTCTAATAATGAGTTATTGCTTTAAACAAAGACAAGATGTTTTTGAAGTTAATGGTGACGTTTGAATAGCACGTGTTTATAATTCAGAATCTGAGGGGTCAATGTTCAATCAAGAAATCTTCATTGTGTAGAAGAGGATTTGTAATTCCGATTAGGGGCGAACTCTAACTGAAGCCGAACAGATACCCCTACGGCCTCATCTGCTGAATAAAATGGAGACTGAGCATGACTGGCGTGTTTCATTAGTGCAATACCGAAGCAGCTCAAGCGAAATGGTAAAATTTGAGGCACTTCGTTAGTATTTTCAGAATAAACGAAACTCAATTTGCCAATAGCCTAATAGATAACAGTTTTTCATCTTTTCAATAAAGTTTCATGTTTATGTGAGCGCATTTAAGTGGTTTTAATAAAGTACTGCCGACATATTACTGAAATACAAAAAAAGTCAAAATTTTAAACTGTCAGATATTTCGGCCATCTTTATCTCTAGACGGTCAGCCATGATTGTAATCGAAGTAATCATGAATGGGACGAAATCTCGCAAAAATGAAGTTTTAGTAATTTAATTAAACTTTTATGTTTTTATTTTTAGTGTCAAAGTTGTTTTGAGGGGGATACATGCGTGGAACAAATCGAATAATTTCGCGGTCGACCAATGCGCTTTCCGCAGGCAGGTTTTGCAGTAATTGCCGAAAATGACATAAATGCCAGTTTAGCCATCGTCTCTCGTTGTACTTTTGCTCACCCGTTCATTAGCTGAATCAACAGCGAGAAACAGTCAAAAACAAGAAGTTATGTTCATGAATGAAAACCAGTTTGGACACCTGTGGAGTCAGAGATTCCGATCGCAACAACGGCAGATGGCGGACACGAATCCGACGGTAAGAACAATGAAATTATGCTCCCAGCGGCGAGTTCCTTGAATAATAAAATCATCGCATTTCCTGTTAACTACGCAGTCGTTTAAATGATCTATACGACCATCAATACAGCGACGTTATGAGTTCAGTATTATTAGCGCTTGTTCCTGGCAAAAATCTTAATCCTCACTCAATTTTAACACGGAATATTAAGATTTAAATGAATAGGAATTCGTCTGCCACAAGACCGATCTTAACAGCAATTCAAAATGGTCACAAGGTACAGAACTATTAGGGCGGGAAAATCTTACGAATTCGCAGTTCTTAGAAACCGTGCCACAGATAACCGACAGACAGCTGGACATTTGTTTTATATGCTTTAAGTGCGCAAGTGCACATTCGTCACGCATTTTATCATTGGTTACGACATCGCTATATTAAAGCCGCAATACACGATGACAAGCAAGTCACACTGTGAATAAACGACAAGCCGATAAAAGCTTAACACATTGGAAGGGATGAACCAATAGCTGAGTTGGAGAAAGGTCTAGAATGCCTTGCAAATATATTAGCATTTCGGCGCGAATATCCGGCATGCTTCCAGTTTCCGCTTTTTTTTTATTTTCTTTTTCCCAATCACTTATAAAACGATCATCTTGCAACTTAGTTACGAACGATTTTTCGAACATCTACTTAAAACAGGCGATGTTGTCATGGAAACAAGGGTGCATTAAATGATCCATACTGCCGTCCTAATCGTGCAGCCAAACAATTTTTTATTTTTCAAACAAGAGAGAGAGAGAGAGATACATAAATTAAGATATTATAACTTCGTATGATTTAGCGTAAAGATATTAAACGAAAGACTAAAGAAAATTCGTTATAGCAAAAACACTAAAAATTAATTAGTATTTTTGCTATAACCGGATTTAATTCATTTAGCTTGCTGATAGGAGAGCGGTTGACCCACGTGCTCGCCAACACACAGGCTATGGGAAAGGATGTGGTTGTCCTTAGATGGGACATGAATTGTATTGCTGGTATAAAGAGCACCGCACCGCACCGCGATTTAGAGACCTGAAGGCTTCTCATGTTTCGTTCAGATCCAGATAGGGTTTCCACATTATATGAAAAAGAAATAAAAAATAAAAATTAAAACAAAACCCTTAGTCACCCTATAGCTAAGCCGGATGTGCGTATTAAATCGGATGCTTTGCGAATGTCTCTAATTTTCAATGAAAAGGCCACTTCAGACTAGAGGACTGAAGTGGCTTGAAATGTACTAGGCGTGGTCCACAGAGTACGGTTTCCAAACTCTGTGTTCGACCACGGCACTAATAATAATGCACTACACGCTAGCAGTCTTTCTTGGGTGAGTTCGACGAAGGTTCATAAATTAGATGGAAAGGCTTAAAATTTACAAACGTTTCGAAAAGCGGAGGGGGGTTGGTTGACGAAAAGTTAAAACTGAAATTAGCAAATTGAAACATTGCTAATATTAGTAAGTATATAAACTATTGATTCTTTAAATACGAAACCGGAATTTATATTTATATTTGCTCGCTAAAATTTCCTAAATAAGAACCACCGAAAAACTACAGATATTTGATAATTCTTACAGAATGCAAACAAATCGTTGTTATAATAATCATAATGAAATGGATCGTCGTTACTTCCATTAAATATAAAATTCTTCCTTATTCGAACTACAGGCTGATGTTTTTCTCACATTTAAATACGCGAGATTAGGGGGGGAGGGAGAGATGACGATACAACGACGAAGAAGTCTAATTGAGGTCATTTCGAAAAATTCATCATTTTTTAAATTCCTCTTTCATTGTGGACAAGAGAGAGAGAGAGAGAGATTTCTTTGTCATCATTATCATTGAGTTCATTTCATTTTGCTCATTGCAGATTCCAACCTAAGATATTATTCTTAATGATTTTTCCTTATTATTATCATCATTATTTAAGATTTCATGAATCTTTGCTGTTAATTCCATAATGTGTAGCTTACTCTAGTTAAAGATACAAATGAGCTTTCTCAAACGATGCCAAAAAGAATATTCATTGATCAGTAAATAAGTTTACTTACTTACCAATCAATCAAGCAGTCTTTCTTGGGTGAGTAATTTCTATTGTGTGTGACTTTTGCCACATCCTCCAATGATTTCTACTCCTATTTTTCATGGCCTAATTACGTTTACACTCTCTTGATCAACACACCTCTCTAACTGAATAACTGTTGCTGAAAGTAGTTCCGTTTGGAACTACTAAAAGTGGTTCCAAAAGAAATTCCAGCACCGCACTAGCTTACATTTGAAAAAAAAAAAGTCAACAGATCCCAATCTAACTTTGAGAGGGCCTAGTGAAGAAAACTTCCCTCATTCTCTGAAGGTGGTCGAGCCGTCTATCCTTTTCCAAACTTACTGAGTACAAATAGCGTACCTCCAGATTTTTCTCCCTTTCGCAATCGGATGGTGCTGTGGTAACATCATTCAGCGATGAAGCTGACCTCTTAGAACCGGTGTTATACTTCAATCCCTATAGATGTCCAGGGCAAATTACTTTCCCCTATATCATCAAAACATCTCACTGACTTATTCCAAGACATCACATCTCTCATTGCTCAAATCCGTTTCGCTGAACACCATTCCTGCATTTCGGATGGTGCATTGAAAGCCTCCATTAACTTCTTGCAAAGATTATTTAAGTTATTATTCTATTTCTTCCACATCAATAAGTCTTTTCACGGATAATGCCTCTCTGAAGTGGCTTCTAGCATTCTTCCATTTTCGTTTAACCCTATGAAAAAATGCAACTTTTTTCACAGGTTCTGCTGTTCAACTTTCTTTCGAATTATAATTCAAACTTAGCGAAAAATTTCTGCTTCGATGCTTTCAATTTTCAACGACCTGTGCCTTTTGGAACCCCTTTCCTCACTGTTTCTCCTAAGGACTGTTAGGAGAAACAGTGAGGAAAGGGGTTCTTGCCCATGCACTACTACACTGATGTGTATAAAATTTGCGAATTTTAGTCTGGACATTTTTGCACGAATGTAAGCTAAGCATCATTAATTAGAATTACGAGTGGCAGCAATTAAGTCCACGAGGCTGGTATATTATTTCTATGAGTTCCCTGTTTCACTGTGGAGTAAAAATCCACGCTTCCAGGAGGAAAATCCTACCACCAGGTGAGATCAGCTAACTCACCTTCAGCAATTAGAACGCCTCCTGTTTCCTGATATCCTAAAATGGATTCGACACCAGGTCGTTTCAAACGAATTGCAATCATAGTTGTTCAAGTTAATGCGTGGTCATATAAAGAGGATTAGGCATAATAATATATCTGGCGACTGGATCAACAGATGGCAGCACATTCTTCGAGTATCCATCACGGGACTTTCTCCCCTGAACAGATGCATTTTTCTCAGATTCGCAAGCGATCGCACTCGGACGAATCGTCCGCATGAAACAACTTAACGGCGGATAAACAATTTTAACGGAACTTAATATTTAAACTTTGAGAAGCCAGAATCTAAACCATGGGATTAGAAGCAAACAGGAACCTCGACATAACAGCACACAGGAAAACTGGATTCTAAAACCACCGATGCACATTACAGGGTCTTGAATTTAGATGAATTCCATCGGCACTCTAATATTTCAGAAACAGTATGGAAACAGAAAGACTATCTTCTGGAAGAATGTCCCTCTCCCCCTTAAGAAATAATGGTATTGCTTCTTGTTGACGAAAGCTCAGCAGCTCATTAGTACTTCAGCGGGACTAGCACACTGATTACTGTGAAAAGAAAATGAGATGCTTCGATCGATCCAATAAGTATGCGTAGTGAACAAAGATACACCGTGAAAGTGGTTATGGGAACAGCTTTGCCACACAATATTAACCCGCTTTGGTGCTGTAGTTCAACAAATGAATCTATCAAATAATTTAAGTGTTAAGTATTGTTTTAAAGGATTGAACTGGGTTGTTTGGAATTACACACGAATTACTGCTACATAGTTATGATGCTGGCCAACTTCCCTTTGGTTGAAAAACACTCGTAAAGGTCTGTTTTTGCAAATATTAAAATTTTCATTAATATTTGAAAAAGTAAAAAACATCAAAAACATTTTGATAAACGTTAATATTTGAAAAAGTCCTATCTTTTAAAGGGATTATTGTTAATAACTCTATTTTAACACTTCAGTTTGGTAGAAGGTCAAAGGAATTCTGTACACATAAACCACTCGTAGAAGGCAGGCCAATAACTTCTTTTAATGCAATGTGCAGAAATTATCAAGCGAGTATAACACAGGGTTTAACTTCATTCAAGTCAGCTTATCTTCTTTCATTGCTTTTGTTCTACTGTCATTGCATAAATAATGCATGAGTGATGATGTGTGACTGGAGAACTAACACGCTGTTGGATACCCGCTGAGAGTGCGGGGGGAATATTTACAGAAAGCCAACTGATCAGCGCTGTTGTTCTGTATTATGAAGCGGAGAATGATCAAACAGATAATTTGCATGATAATAAACGAGACCTTATGCCATTCACAACAAACAGAGAAGGAAGAATTACAGACACCAAACAGTTTCGTTTAAGGAGGAAAATCATACTTCAGTAGAGCCAAAAAAAATGGACTGATATATTAAATTAAAGAAAAACGCCCGTTAACATATATAAAGTATCTACAATTCCACGTGTAGCTGCACCAAAACGAGTGCGCATATTACAGGAAACAATTTAGAATAATGCATTTCATTTGCGACAGTGGAAAGAAACACAAAAACAGCACAACTGACAAAGGGAGAAGTGTTAAAACCCGAGAAAATAATGTCGACTCTTAAATATTTTATTGTCTCGTATTATTACATGAATTATATACTCGTATTATGACGAAAATGCATTTAAGTTTAATGTGTCAATTAGATGTCTATAAGTATATGAGCGTGCATATTAGATGATCTAACGTATGCATGCGTATGTACTGATATGTTCTTATGTACACACGTGCATAATGTAAACAGTACGAATAGGAATGATGAATCTAAGGTTGACTTGGTAAAAATTATTATTAATGATCTTCTACCAAGAGACTACAGTCTCTCTACGATGGTAACGGCATAATCTCCACGAATTACACAAATTAATATTTAATCACATATTCGTAATGACTATTAAATATGTTAGAGGAAAACCGCAGCACCCGAAGTAAAATCAACCCACAACCACATTCAAAACCGATGAGCTCAATGATGAGGAAGAAATACATACAGATGAACTGGAGTGATCCCCACTTCGGACAAACTGACAAGCGTAATATGACATTCACCGCTCCACATCCATGCCAGCTGATGTATTTTCATTCATATGTTATCTTCTACCCCACTTCCTTCTTTCACATAGTTTATTCATTTTTTTTAAATCAAAAATATTCGTTTACACGCATTTATTTATACACAAACACATAACAATACAGATATCTTCAACTCAGAGGCGTAGCTAGGGGCGGCGGCAGTTTTCCCAGGGCGACACTTTGAATTTTTGCAGTTAATTCTAAAATACAGTCTCGAGAACTCGGTTCCAAATATTGTAATACCACTGCGAATTTTCCTCACAATTGCTGTATGTGTTGCTAGTCGTGAGAGGAGTTTTTCTAAATAAAATTGATTAAGGATTACCTACATTACTATGAAATAGACTTCGCCAATGTCATCGGCGATTTTGCTAACAGAAAATCAAGAAAAATAATTAGAATGTTGAAATGAAAGTTTTACTTCAAAAATAAACATAGTGTTTTAATTTCTTTCCATCTACGTCGTTTTTGCCTTTTCTAGTATTTTCGTTGTGTATTGAGAGGGACGACAAACTCAGGGACCGTCCCGGACGACAAAAGCTCGAGCTACACCACTGCTTGAACTGCATTAGAATAACCACTATATATTAATTTCCCTTTCAAGGGCAAACAACAACTTCTCCTTAAGGGTGCATAAATTCACCGCTTCTCTAACCCCTTGCCGAAAGCCATTCGACATGTTTTATACTGCAATAATAAAAAATAACTTCCCTTTTTTGTTCTCGCTCTTTTCTTCGCCGTCGCTATGTTATGTCCTCACAGAACTTGCTTCAGCCGATGGAGCACGCACCAATCTCCTGCTGTCTTATAAGGGTCTTGAACTGATTCATAACCTTCAATTAAATCTTCTCCTCTTATCTTGTTAGATAAATTCATCAGATTAGAACTAATTCGCGCGTGACAATCGTGATATAAATCCGCTACACACTTAGCCAACGCCTCTGAGAGCCCTGACTTTTTTCTTGCATCTGTTAAGATTTTTGACGAGCACAGTTAGAGACAATATTTCATTACGGAAGAGAAGTTTCTTTTATTTAATCCTTATAATCTGCCAGTTTTCTTATTTGATTCTTGAAATTTGGCAGAGAAATCTGCCAAGGAAAAGTACTCAAAATTCCTTAACTTTTTCTAAAGCTTGTCCATTCCACATAAAGGACATCCAACTAACATTATCTTCTTACCGAATCGGATATACTTCGTTTGTTCTCCGCTGCTTCCCTGTCCCTCCTCCAACAGTTTAACATCATCCCTTAAAGAATTTTGGTTATCCAAACAAATGATTACTCTGCTCAGCATTATATATCACCAACAAAGAGAGAAACTTTAGCCTTAATATGCGAACACCTCAACCCTTTATAAATATATTAGACAAGGGTCTTACGAAATCTGTGTCTGTAGGCACCTGCCGGCTGGTTTGATTGTTGTAGCGGAAGTATAAATAATCGAGTTTCTGGGAAATGGTAAACGTTGCCTACGAGTCAAACATTATCGTAAGAAGGTTTGAACCCAAATAATAATTGTAGGAAAATTCTGAAACAATATTTGGCTTCAACAGTACTGCGATAAAAAAAAAAAAAAGAATTCGAACATTCCTGCAAATAGAGAATTAAAAAAAGGGGGATGGGAGAAGAAAGTACAATATTCACACATAAAGCATATTTTCTTACTGCATGAAGAGAATTGAATAAAAGAAGTGAATTCGAAATCGACAATTCGAGGACGAACGCTACCTATAACACTGAACGAATGCTTGATGACCATAATGCTTTGCGAGTAATTCTTCCAATATTTTATTCATTTGATTCTTGACATGAATCGTTTTCTTGTGTTCTCATTTCATAAAAATTATATTTGTAATCATATCATAACAATGTTTCGATTATTTAAAAAAGATAAATTTATATTTGAAACGTAACTGCTCTCTCTCTCTGTCTCTTACATACATACAAAACTTTTAATTCGCACTCCACTGAAATCCTCTACACACAAACACCAATCCGAGCTCCACCAGAAACGGATACAAATGTCAAGCATAATTCGAATTCCGCCACGCATTACGACTGCCCTAATCAGGTAAGCATTGCTCTCCGTAACGAGTTACAACTTCGATAAGCATCCTCAGCCGCTCTGAATTTTAAAAAGCGTCAACTCGGAATTGATCCACTTCCAACCCCTATGGGTGAACGAAGAAACAAACTCGTTCCATTACGAAGTCCGCATACTGTACGCAGTTATGCGCACGGATCAACTTTTATCGGTTATGATGAAAGGCAAAGTAGAATTTAATAGCAGCTTACGGTACTTGTAAGCTCCCCTCCTCCCTGCAGGTGGCGAGACTGGCCAGCGACCCTGTGGGAACCCGTAGTCATGATGGCGTACTTTCAATTCTCCGGGAGATGATGTTCTCGCTTCGAGGTGTTCCCGTAGAGAAAGAGCTTATTTCCACGGCGATCGAGAGTGGATATGCGATGTAATTACGCCTTACCCGTACCGTTCCAGGAAACTGTATTTATGAGTTTAATTATACGTATCATTATCTTTTATTGCTGCTCATGATGCAGCAAGAACCATCGTGGCCTCGCCAACTGGAAAAACACGTCATAATATTAGAGCATTTCCCCCCAAACATGCTTTCATTTGGGGTAAACAACGAAACGCATCAGATAATGGATCGGCACCAAAATTGGAGGTGTAATTTATTAATAGGCAACGCCTAATCAAACAAAAAATGATCAAGTAAAGCCTCGTCAAACATTCTTCTCTTGTAGTTTACTCCAGCATGTATTAATTACGAGCGCTTCGAACGGAAATGGTGAATTTTCATGTGCTATACAAAGTGGGTGCTTCCAACTACTTAGGGGTACTTCCACTCCGATATTATCAAACACTAAATGACGAGGACAAGCAGGATTTCGTGGCCAATACGCAAATAAAACACATTTCATAATCTGCCTGATACAGAATCTATAAGCATTCATAAAATTAATAATAATTTGTTAAATAAATATTTACTTTGTTAATAATTGACTGTTTCCTCAGTTATGGCTTTAGTCATACTAGAAAAAGAAGTCTTCGATTAGCGACGGCGTAAACACTTCTTAAGACAGTGGCACAATGAGACGTTTGATTTTTGATGTTGCGCGGAAGCACTAAACGATGAACGAATGTTGCACTTAAACCGTGAATGGACGGTGTTACAAATACGCATGAAAAGAATTCTGTTATTTTCGCCTCTGTTTCAGTTAGAACTGAGTCTCATTGGCGCAGAAGTTAAGCGCATCACTTTATTCACAACCCGCCTGAGAATTTCTGAAGGCCGGAATTTACGAAAGCCGATGGCACGTAGTTCTGTGCAAAGAAAACTATCACAGGTAAGAAAGAAGTTATGTTGATACTGAAACAACAACGCTGGATTTTCTTTGAAGCGTTTTGTGAACCCTTAACGTATCGAAGATAACTTTAGAAAAAGTCTATATTCATCGGCAGCAAAGTAATTAGCCTTTCCGCTCTCCCGCCGCTAGGTTGAAACTTCGATCATTTAGACATTCATGTTTTTTAAATTTCTTTTGGCGTGAAGAAATTCATTGCTTGATGTAAGACCACTGCATTCCTTATCGGCAGAAAGAAGTATTTCTAAAAGGAAGGGGGGGGTGAAAGGTTCTGATAGAAGAAAAATAATATTAAAGCAATGGACATAACCACAAGAAGGAGCATATCTTAAAACCCTTTATCACCCTTTGTTTTAATCGAATTGTAATCATTTGTTCTTTTTCTTTTAGTATATATAAGAAAACGTCAATGGTTTTGAAGAAATTCGAAGGGGAGGACTGTCATCACGGTTTTCGGGCTGCAAGAAAAGTTCCCAGCTGAGATGCACCAGACTTTGTGTGAGACTTTAGGGGACTGTTCCTAAGCATATGCAACAGTTGCCAGGATGCCCAGTTTTAAATAGTGATTACACCTGAAAACATCGATGCCTTGAGGATGGACGAATCCCAGCCAAAAACACTGCAAAGACTCTGGCAGTGGTGTAGCTAGAGCTTTTGCCGCCCGGGGCGATCCCTGAGTTTGCCTCCCTCTCAAAAATACTACTAAAAGTCAAAACGACGTATAGGGAAATAAATTAAAACATTAAGTTTATTTTTGAAGTAAAACTTTAATTTCAACATTCTAAAATGTTATTTTTCTTGCTTTTCTGTTAGCAAAACCGTCGATAACATTAGCGAAGTCCATTTCATAGTAATGTAGGTGATTCTTAATCAATTTTAATTTAGAAAAACTCCACTCATAACTAGCAACACTTACAGCAATTCTGAAGAAAATTCGCAGTAGTATCACAATATTTGGAACTGAGTTCTGGCGACTGTATTTTAGAATTAACTGCAAAAGTTCAAAAAAGGTTCAACGTTCTGCACGCTCTAGCTACCCCTCCGGACTCTGGGGATATCCAGGAAACGAGTTGGGGTCATTATCCACCAAAATCTGGACATGCAGAAACTCTCAGCGAAATGGGTCCCCAAATGTTTGAATGCCGACCAAACGAGAGAACGTGTGCTGTCAGCTCAAGGGATTTAGGGTCATCTTTGAGAAATCAGGTGCAAATGTTTGGCTCGTATTGTGACTGTTGATGAAACAGGGCTTCATCACAGTGACCCAAACAACAGTCAATGGAGTGGGGAAACAAAGGTTCTCCACGGCCAAAGAAGTTCCGAACCCAAAGTTAGCAAGGTAGGTTCTTGCCATTGTCCTTTGGGATATGGATGGTGTAATCCTTACCAAGTCCCTCATGAAACTTACAGCAGCAGTTTATTCAGCAACTCTGAAGGAATTGAAGGAGGTGCTGAAGGAAAAACGCCATGGGACACTGAGCAGAGGAGTGTTGCTTTTGCAGGACAACGCACCTGCTCACACTGCTCATGAAACCCAACAGACAATACACAACTTGGGCTTTCGATGTCTGCCTCACCCACCCTATTCGCCAGACCCGGCCCCATCTGACTATTTCCTATTCCCAAATTTAAAGAAACACTTGAAAGGATAAAAATTTACCACATGATGTCAGGATGCAGATATGACTTCATCTGCAGCTGAGGACTGGTCTGTGCAACAAGGGAAAGACATTTTTCTGAGAGGATTGCGAATAATGCAGCAACATTGTAACAAGTGTATAACACTTCGTGTGGAATACGTAGAATGATGTGTAAGTTACACGGTTATATCTCAATTCCTTCACGGTGATTATCACAACTTTTCTGCACATCCTCGTATGTTCAAATTTCCATACTTGTTATGATTCGTGTCGAAATTTCTGGAACAAAAACTACGCGACACTACAATTCACAGCAACAGTTGACTAAAATTAATTATTACAAGCCAACATTACCAGAGGCTCTTTAACAATACAAGCTTAGCGAAGTCAGGAAACGAAATGACATAGAGAATAAAGTAGTCCGTGCGGAAGGCGACCGTGGCACTTTTCATGGAAATTTCTGTTATTAATGCTGAATCGAAGATGGGGGAGGTGAAAGATCACATTATCAGTTCTGTTGTAGTTGGACTTGTGCTAATTCCAGGAACGGTCTTTCCGATAAAAAGCAGGATTTGTGGAGTAGCCTGGATTTGTTCCCTCTGAGTGAACGGTATTCCTCCAAGGCATGTTGTGTTAGTCCGTTTTATGATTGCTGTATTGGATGTATTTTTTCCCTGATAAACTGGTTCGTTCTGTGTGTCTGAAATACTGAGTTCCACACTGACAGGGGATATTACAGACACCTTGGAAGGAGCGCGGATCCTGGCGATCTTTGATTTGGCTCAGGAAGCTGGAAGCTTCCTGAGCCTGAAGATTTAGCAGTGGATCTCCACTGTGAAATCCTTCACTGCTAATTTATACAGGGAAACGTGTGAATATTTAGCAATTAATTCGGCTTCTCCCATTCTCCTCTCAAACTCTAACTATGGTTGAAGTATACAGCTGCTCTTTTCCTTTGTCTTTACGGACTATAGGCTCTTTCTAACTTTTGTTGGATGTGAATATATCTTCTTGTTTCAGGTGCCATGTTCGTCCCAAGGACGAATTTCCATTTCCCTAAAAATATCCATCGCGGATTGATTTTGCTGTGGAAGAGAAATAAGAAGAGCCTCTAACCTTCTTGGACACTTGAGTTCAAAGGAAAGTGGATGGGTATCTCACGTGTGCAGTCTATTGTAAGCCCTCAGATGGGTTCCCTCCTAAAACAGCATAGAATTAGAATAGTATCCAAGCCTCTGAACAACGTTTCCATGAAAAGCGCCACTCACGCCCTCTATGCACGTGAATGGCGTGAAGGTTCTTGTTCTCCAGGGCATTTTGTTTTGTGCCTTCACTGGGTGTGCATAGTTAAAGTGCCTCTGATAATGCAGCTTTGAGCTGGCGAAATGTCGGATTGCAAATAATTAATTTTAGTCATTTGTTTGCATTCCAGTAGTTTTTTGTTCCAGAACTGTGAGCAGATAAATCATGAAATCTGACTTTACCCAATATTATTATTATTATTATTACTTGACACCTTCAGGGAGTCCAAAGACTCATCGAGGGAGGGCATCTACTCTACAACTCTCTATCTCCGCCACTCACAATCCATTACATCTACATCAACGCCATTCTACCGCCCATCACTAGTATTTTCGCAGACAATCACAAACATCGAAGCCCACGGCGGGATCCGCAGCCTTTTAGTTGCTCTCTCTCTCTCTCTCTCTCTCTCTCTCTCTACCGATAGCGGTGGTCTACAGCAACAACATCCAAAGTTAGAGGAGATTTGAAATCAGTATGTCTTTCATTATTATTATTATTTACTTCGATGCGGATATGAACTGGAATAGCCACATAAACCATCTACACAACAAACTCCGAACAATAAGTGGCAAACTCTACAGGTTAAAAGAAATAGTTCCCACACGCCTAAAAACACTAATATACAAAGCACTATGCCAAAATATACTAAGATACGCTATAACAACGTATGCTTTCGGTGCACCCTACAAACTAAATAGATTAATGTCGTTACAGTACAAAATGATAAAACTGATATTTTGGGAACAAAGAGAAAATAATGACCTTATATACACTGCAATGTCAGAACACAAAATACTGACAGCAAAACATTTATGTCACTATGCAGCTTTGCTAAAACATTATTTCGATGCCAACTACAGGACAGTCAGAAACACATATCGCATAACAAGACCCCAGACAACTAATTATATCATATATAAATAAAATAATCACTACGGAAAGGCCACGCGAAACTTCTACATCCCAAACATCATAAACAAATTACGTTTTGAATACAGAAACCTTACAAACTACAATAGCCTGAAAAGAGCTCTAATATGGACATACTATGAACAAGAAACACGCACCCAAAATACCATACAAACTTAATGAAACACAATATATTCGTTCAGGCTTCCAGTTCAGCGACGCATCAATACATTCCAAGTTATTGTATGTGTGTGCGTGTGTGTGCGTGTGTGCGTGTGCGTGTGTGTGCGTGTGCGCGCGAATTTCTCAATCATAGATTTCGTAGCTTTCCAAACAGCAAACAAACCAATAAATAATAACCAACTGGTGTTATCCTCAGATAAGCTTACATATAAGCTTCGAGGATGAAAGCTGAGAAATTACTTCTCATCCAAGAAAAGAAAAAAATAAAGAAGAAAAATATGTATCATATGTAACCAAATGCATGTAATGTACGTATCACATGTACACCAATGTATGTAATGTATGTAAACAAATGTATGTAATGTAAGTATCATATGTAAACAAATGTAAGTAATGTACCATATGTAATCAAATGTATGTAATAACTGCAACAAATGTCATCATCATCAAATTCCTGCCATGTACCCTCAAGGGGTGTACAGGATATGATAGTACTACATGTACATCATTACTAACTTCCTATGTACAATTTTCCTCCAAATCAGTCTGTTACTTGTCAAGACTCCAACATTATCAGATTTTATATTTCTATTGTCTAAGGCACTTTGTACCATATAATTCCACCTATATCTTGGTCTTCCTCTGGGACGTTTTGCTACCAACCTGGCAGAGAACACTTGTTTTGCTAATCTTTCCTCGCCCATTCTGTTTAAGTGATTACACCACATGCTAATAACGCATTCCTGGATGCTGACAATGTCAAGTTCTTTCCTAATATCCTCGTTTTTTAATATGATATTGCCATTGATGCCATCTGTTCACGCCTCTAATCTTTCTCAGGACTCTCATATCTGCAGTCTCTAGTCAAGTGTTTTACTTCTCACCCAGCTCTCAGATCCATAAGTTAAAACTGGTTTGAACACTGTCTTGTATACAGCTAATTTAGTGTTCAAACTAATTTCTCTCTTATTCCATATGAATGTATTCAATTGACTTTCTACCATACCAGCTTTGCTGATTCGGTTGTGTATTTCCATATTTAATTTACCATCTTCAGTAAAAATCGTGCCTAAGTAGCTGAAATGTTTTACTTGTTCCACAGGTTCTCCATTCACAACACAGTTGACATTTTCAATGATTCTGCCTATTTTCATCGTCTTTGTCTTTTTATTGCTGACCTTCATACCATATCTATTACAACAGTTATTCAATTTAGTCAGGGAATCTTGCAGACTTGTAGCGGATTTATTTAGAAGTATAACATCATCCGCATAAAGCAAAGAGCTGACATTAACATCTCCAATTTTGATATCAGGTTTAATACCACATTCCTTCATAATGTGATCCATATAGATAATGAATAACAGAGGGGATAATGTACATCCTTGTCTCACACCAGATTTAACATTAAACCATCTTCCTGTACTTCCTTCAATTCTAATTGCTGACTTACAACTCAAATAAAGACTAAGTATTGCTTGATATAATGCCCCATTGACACCATATAACTGTAGCGTATTGAATAGCTTCTCTCCTTACACCTTGTATTATGCCTTTTTCAGATCGACAAAACTTAAATACAGATCTTTGTTATATTCCCATGCTTTCTCGAGTATTTGTCGTAAAGTGAAGACCTGATCCTGACAGCCTCTATCTGACCTGAATCCAGCTTGTTCTTCACCAAGCTTTTCTTCCACAATTCTTCTCAATCGTTTCTCAAGTATACTTGCATAGATCTTGCCAGGAACCCTCAGTAGGGAAATACCTCTGTAATTCTCACATTCAGTTTTATTTCCCTTTTTATATATGGGTACTATGAGAGCTCTACTGCAATCATCGGGAATTCGTCCCTCTGTCCAGGCTTTCTGAACTATGCATTGCAGCCACTGTAAGACTTTTATACCTCCATGCTTGAGCATTTCTGGTCGAATATCATCTACTCCTGCTGCTTTTCCACATTTTAGGCTTTTGATGGCTTTTTCTACTTCAAGTATGGATATGTATTCCTGACTGCATGCCTGGTCAGTGTTTTTTTACCACTGTGCTATCACTGCTTGTTTCATTTAGCAGTTTTTCGAAGTAATTACTCCATACCTTTTCCATACAAACGGGAGAAAAACATACATGGATATCTTTTTCTCCAGTTTTCATGTCACCTTTATCATCTCTAAGTACTTTTACAGCACTCTTTCCTCCATTCCTAAGTTTCTTCAACAACCTCTGGATATTTTGCCACCTTCCTGATATTTATTTTCTGTGTACTTGCCAAAGTTCTCCCATGACGTTTGTTTAGCTAGTTTTATAGTGTTTAGCTTTCCTACATTTATCTCTGTATTCTCTAAGAGCACAAGCTAACTTATTTTCCAGGAACTTTTGATATGCTTTCTTCTTTTCATTCTTTTCCTGTAACAAATGTATGTAATGTAATAATAAAAAATAAATGTAAATTACGAGTTTACACTGTATATTTGTGAGAATTAGGAAATATAATATTTTGATTGCATATGTGTAAATGCTGTTGTATAATCACACCTTTTCAAACTTAAAAAAAAAATAGTAAACTACAACATGTAATTGTTCAGAGTTACACAAGTTATATAATACAGTATGTAACTTAAGTAACTCTGAACAATATAATTGTAAATTATTACTGTGATTGTTATTTAAAATAAAAAAAAACTATGTTATCATCATTACTATTTAAAACTCATTATATGCTGCACAAAGTGCTGAGCCTTGTGAAATATTATACTGAATGTAACTCAAGATGATCATTGATATGTAAATATTTGAGAGATCAATAAAAAATAAATAAACGAAATTAAAAAGTAATATATTAAATTCGGATGCATTCGGGAAGTTTCTCACTCCCTGGAAAAACACGATTTACAAGAAGGAAATTTATTGAAAGTCGTGTAACCTCTCCGTTCGTTTTACATTCACGACTTCATTGCTTTTTTGATAAAGTTTTGAATTGTTTTTAGGCTTTGGGCGGTCATTTTTAAATATTCATGTTTAAAAAAGACCTAAAAATTTGCTCTAAAAATTTCATGCTCGAAATTTTTAGAGCATGAAAAAGATGATTATCACAAGCTCAAAATTTAGGACGATTGGTCGGAAGAATTTTGAATTCAAGTTACTGAATGGTTTTAATGGTTGCATTTTTTTTTACCCTGCAGTCCTCTGCGTTTAAGCGAATATTTTCGGTTTCTTTTTAACCTTTTATCTCATCCGTACACTTTTCGATCCTTTTACACATTATTTCGCTAAGATTGTTTTATAAATCTCAAAGGGATCTTCCTTCTCACCAAAATATGGGATGTCAGCATGTTGTTCACTAAAGGTGCAATGAAAAGTTGAGTTTACATATTCCCACCCCCCCGACGAATATACCATAAAACACAGTAATGCCCACTGAAGACACAGTTGGTGGAAATCCCAGAGATCAGAGCTTACCTGCTTAGTTGGCGACTGAATACGGCTTCTGCTCCCCCCCCCCCCAACACGCCGTTGTTTAAAAAGCAGAATTCCACAGTAGAATTCGGGGTCCGGATGCCACCGAATGGATGTTTGTGAATGCCATTAAGTGAAAGATGAAATCGTCTCCCGGTGGGAATCCTACCTGGTATATGAATGAAATTGAATGTTTGCTCCATATAAGAATACTCTTAATGATAATCAACGTTGCGATCGGAAATTGCATCCCCAACAGACAATTTTATGTAGAAGAAATTCAGTATGAAAGAAATCAAGGCTTGATCAGGTCATGGTGTTACCAACGATCTAATATGTAGAGTTTCTTCTAAGGAAATTATAGTGATACAAAGATCGAGTATGTTTATTGCCTTGTATTTCGGAAGGTCTAAACTATCAAGGACATGCGGAACATTGTTAGGTTTTGGAAGAGAAAACAGAAAAAAATGAAATTTTTAGTCAAGTGCACAAACTCGTTATTTTCGTGTTTTTACACAAAAATGTTATAAATTGGAGTCGAATGTAATTAAGGAACTTACAAGAAAATATCTTAATTTACTGGAGGAAGTCCATACACTAAAGCAATAAAGTTCTCAGACTGCTTTTTAGGGTTAAAAAACAGAGAATATTCGAGTTTAGGCATTCAAATCAAATCCTGTTGTATTGGAATGGAGTACAGATCAGGAATGTTTCAGGAAAGAGGCAGCTGCAACCTGAAATTCGGTTGGATTAGATGCGTATTCTAAAAAAGGTTCTGGTTTTGTTTCGAGCAGTAGCGGCCCGTACATAAGCACTGCGACACTGCAGCACCCCCAAGGAAAAAATGAAAAAATCAAAGTTTTTTGTGTTTGTAAATAATAACAATGCTTACAACATTACATAAATGCAGTACATGTTAAAGGTCACAGCTTATGTTTTGACATTATGAAAGCTTTAGATTAAGAAACAAATGCACTGCAATCTAAGGCCGATATTCGTTTGCTCTTGTCACTGTACGTTACATTAGTCCCAACTGTAACTGCTCAAAGGGCAGTGTATTTTTAGTATACTTACGCGCCTTATTTCTGTGAGATATGAAACGTTTATTATTGGTGCGTGTGCCTGGTGAACTATTTATTGTAAATCTTATTTTATTAAGATAGCATATAATTATTTATTTATTATAGATACAAGGCTGAATTATGACGAGCATCACTGTTGAAAATATGAAAAGAATTATATATTTTCAATTATCGTTACACGAAACAAATGCACTGCGATCTAACGCCGATATTCGTTTGCACTTGTCATTGCTATTGATACGAAACTTTTATTATTGGTGTTTATTGGTGGTGAGGATGAAATATTTTTAATAAAGCAATTTTAAATATGTAAATTTATTTATTAATAAATTCGTTACTGATTAGGTAAAAAAGTTTTATTTTATTTTATTTTTTTTTTTATTTTATATGCATCACCCCCACTTAAATTTTTCACCGGCCGCCATTGGTTTCGAGTGAAATTTCTCTGTTACTTATAGCATGAGAATGGACTTCAATCAGGTTAAAGCTGAGAACATATAATTGTCAGTCCCTGCGCATCATGATGCGCAGGATGACATAGAAAAGAAACAAGGAGGAAGGTAATTGTGAAATATACCATAGACATTTGGACACCTCCATCAAACTCTACAAACACAAACCAGTTCGATGATTGTGTTTCACAATCATCCAGGCAAACAATTCGCATTGAATAATGGTAATGACAATAAAGTCATAACTCACGGTACTTACAGGGCAGTAAGGTCAAGACCTGCCAACTATCTTTGGCTTTCGTAAAACAATTTCAGCATAAGTGGATCAGTCTCATGCCAAATTATTTTCTGTTATAAATTTAGTGCGTTCTCCTGACCATTTGCCTGGTTCAAGGTGAAAAACAGAGGAAACCTGTCACCTCCGCATGAGATTTCTAAATTTTTTCAGCAAGACGAACGGTTGTTCATCTTTTAGTTCAAAAGAATGCCGCCTGGATATTCAAGTAGCTGTTGCTTTTTCCGAAAGGTGTCCTTAAGTGTTATTTTAAAATTTGAAAAGAAGGAACATTAAGCGGTAAAACCCACAAACCATAAAAATACAAGACATGCATTTAAAGAAGTCTCCAGAAATCGACACGCTTGAACCAGATAAAATATTAAGATTGGATAAACCTTGGTAATCCATTAAAAAAAAGTTGCACTCACACAGCTTACTAATATGTTGCATTCTTTGCGACCTCTCTTATGTAGGGATGGTGTGAAAATATAAAAAAAAAAAACTGTGAAACTAGAGTGTAATTTTATTTATACAGAAATGGCCCATCATATGTAAGAAATTCCAACTTCCCTGGGATAAAAAAAGCATAAAAAAGCACTTTACCCTTTTTTTACTTATTTACAATAAAGTTTGTACTTTTTTCATATGGCTGCCGGTGTTCCTGAACAGCAGCACTCACGATGAATTACACGGAGCTGTATATGAAGTAAATAAAAGAGTGCGCCTGGTTTAAACACTTAGCCAGCATCTTTGCACTAAACGCAGATAGCAAAACACCATCAGTCCAATAACACACATCGGAACAATCTTTACAAGCTCCGAGAACGCTTGCGAAAACTAAACTACGCAATTAGACCACAATATGTGCGCAGTGAGGTTACGCTGCGGTTATAGCAGTTAATACGATCGTATTTCTTTATCCAAAATCAGACTAATGTAGATAAATAAACATATTTTTTTTTTGCACTCGAGGAATTAACTCCTGTAAGCTGGAAGATTCCTCCTGTAGTACGCCGTGCATATGTATGTACTGCTTTTATACACAAGTGTATTTGTCCAACCTGACAGCGCGAGGAACCTTCATGGAAACAGCCTCGATATGGGCGTCGACTCTGCAAGGTTCTGCAAGCACAACTGATTATTAAGACAGAGGTCACAAGACTTATGAGACGCTAGTACCGCTTGTGAGCAGACCATATGAGTAAAAAGAAAAGGACGCTTTGCATTATTACACAAGTAAGAACATGATCAATCAATGCTGCAGTAGGATTTCGACCGTAGTTTAATAATTCAGTACAGTTTTTCTCTGTCGATATTCAGTGTATAATTAACGTTACAATATTGTATACCTCCAAAAAAAAAAAAAAAGATTTAAATGAACGATGGCAGTAAACTCGCGAAAAGATTAATATACAATTCAGGGTTATACAGTACCTATTTAATTAAAAAAAAAAAAAAACTAAAAAGTGAAAAGTATTTAAAATTGCAACAAACTAAACCGGAATAAAACTTTTCTGAGGGCTTCTCTCGAGATAAAGCTTCAATAATTCATCATTCATAACAAAAATGCTTTCTGTTTAATTATTAATCCTTCGTTCACAATCCGATCTTCAATCAATTCTTCTATCAAAATGAATGATGCCCAGAAAAGTAAAAGGAAGAGGGGTAACGTCCTGTTTTAGGAAGTACAAAGCCCACACAACACGGAGGAGAACAAAATAGTTCATGAATGCAACGAGGCGGACAGGCGCTCTCCTCTTGAAGCATGGCTTAGGTGGTTTGAAAGCTTCGAGGTGGAGTAACGGTTGAAGGCCAAAGGAAATGAAGCGTTGCTATGGAGACACCCCATCAGCCAGTCATTGTCCTGAACCTTCACTGTCCGCGCTACGTACACCACTTCGCGCTTAGAAGGTAAATGCGAAATGGTGTCTGTAGTGATGGGGTTCTCAGTATGGATGGGTGGTTGTACGGGGGTTTTCTTTAGGAAAACGCTTAATCCCAGAGAAGAACAGGAATAAGCACTGGCTGCACTAGATAATTCTTCATGACGAACAATTCTAATTGGAGAAATTGAAGAGATTTTCACATAACAATAATAAATAATTCGAGAAATCTAGGAGAAGAAGAAAGAGTGGGCTTGGTACTGGATATCAGTTCATCGGCTATATGTCTGGCCATAAAAAAAAGAAAAAAAGTGAATAGACTGAGTAAATCAGCATGAGAGAAACCGTGCCGCAGTTGTCAGAAAACAGAATTTGCCCTTAAGTGCATGTTTGAATCCCATCTAGAAAACGAGAAACATTGATTAGGGCTGTTACACTTGAAGATGGAACCTCCGTAGTTTAGTCGGTATCAACGGTGCCCTTTGACTGGAAAGACTTAAGTTTGGATTTTGTATAGGGCTCGATTTTTTAAATGAATGCGAATTAGACGGTTTCATGCGGGGGAGGGGGGGGGTAAAGTTTTTTCTGTAGGAAACTCGAGTTTCATCCCATAAAAACAGGCATCACCACAAGAACATATACAATTTTCAAACATCATACAGTGGTTTACAGCAGTTGCAAAAAATATCAACAAAAGTTGAAGAAACATTAGCTGATCTGATAAGGACAGAAATTTTCATCCTGTTTTGTTAATCCCCCAAAACTGGAAATTAAGCTGGAGAGCACACTTACTAAATGATTCACAGATTTAGAATATTTAAATATTCGCATGTATAGAAAATGGTACAATCATTTTTGTGTCTTATTACTTCTTTTAAAGGCAATTCTTCTTCTTCTTCTTCTCTTAATTCCTGGGACAGGTGGAGTCTTCTGATTAAAGGTTCCCAGGCATTTGGTGCAACTACCTTTTCATTCTTTTTTGCATTGTCTAAGGTCAAATGTATTATTTCTATAGTTCTATGGAGTTTTTCATTTGGTTAGTCTGCGTGCTTGCAGAGGGAAAAACCAGGATTGACATAAGAAAAAAAAAGCCCTATCACCTCCGTATAAGACCGGTTTCATTTATCTTCAACTGAAAATATACAAAGGGTTATCGCCTGAAACTGACATCTTTCTATCAGGACAGACATCGTAACATTCTCACGACAGCTACGAGGCCCTGGCAACACTTGGAGACAGAAAGTATAACCACTTTGAAAGACCGTTAAACGAAGCAAGCAGTGACAGAAGAAGAGTAGTAGAAAATATTCAAGAGGAATGCAAAAAGCAGTACATATCGATACTTGAAGTAGAAAAGTCCATAAAACATTTGAAATATGGAAAGACGGCCAGAGTAGAT
Source organism: Typopeltis vanoorti (assembly GCF_054136105.1). NCBI lineage: Eukaryota > Metazoa > Arthropoda > Arachnida > Uropygi > Thelyphonidae > Typopeltis > Typopeltis vanoorti. The sequence goes on along the minus strand of NC_143555.1, from coordinate 1,904,233 downwards.
GATATTCGACCGGAAATGCTCAAATATGGAGGTATAAAAGTTTTACATTGGCTACACTGCATACTCAAAAGGCCTGCTCAGAAGGCCGAATATTTGATGACTGCGGCAGAGCTCTAAAGAAAGGCAAATAAAACTGAATGTGAGAATTACAGAGAAATTTATTTACTAAGTATTCGGGTAAAATTTATGCAAACACACTTGAGAAAAGGCAAACAAAAGTTGAGGACGAGAAATTTGGAGGACAACAAGCTGAGTTTAGGCAAGATAGCATTGTGAGAATCACATTTCACATTACGATAAATAGCTGAGAAATAGTGGGATTTTTACAACAATCTATACGTTTTGGAGATCTGGAGAAGCATATAAGGTGCTAGCAGAAAAGCAATTCAAAACACTACAATTATGCAAATGTACATAGTCTATATTTAATTTGTAAATCGGCAATTATAATTGAAGGAGATAGAGGAAGGTGGTTTAATGTAAAATCAGGTATGACATAAGTGTGCACATTATATTTACTCTACTATTCATCTATTATTAAAGAATGTGACATTAAACCTGGCTTCCGAATAGCAGATATCAAAAGAAAGTCTTTGCTTTAAGCGAATGATGATGTTAACTAAAAAAAACAGTACAGATCTACAGAATTCTTAAAGTAAATTGAATAATAGCTGTAACAAATCTAACAATAAAAAGACTAAAACTATGAGCATAGGCAGGAACATGGAAAACTTTAGCTGCATTCTCAATAGAGAACTTATAGAACAAGAAAAACATTTCAGCTATTTAAGTACAATTTCGGTGAAGATAGCAAATTAAACAGTATAATATGCAAGCTAGTATGGTGGGAGCCAGTTCAATAAATTTATACGGAAAAAGAAAGAAATTAGTCAAAGCACTAAACAAGTATTCAAGGCGATGTTTAAACTAATTTTAACTTATGGATTTGAGAGCTGGGTTAGAAATAAAACAGCTGACCTAAGGCAGGTCTGAGAAAAAATTGGGAAGGGACGAATTGGTATCAATGGAAAATCATATAAGACTGAAGTGAAGGAAGTTAACATTGTTAGCATTCAAGAATGCACGAGAAGAGCTAATCTTAGGTGATCGTGTCACAGAATAGAGAGAAAAGATTAGAAAAACAGGTGTTTGATGCTAAAATGGCAGGAGAAGGACCCATCATTGATGCGAAGTGCTCTAGAAGACCGAAATATAAAATTCAAGTTACAAGAAACCTTGTAACTTAAATTATGGTCAAAATGGGAGATCTGACAACATCGGCCTCGGTAAACACAAGAAATATATCTGCCGTCACAACTGCTGTTAGTCATTTGCCTTTAGATGCCTTGCACAGGATCAGACGTAAAAAAAAAACTTCTATGCTTCATCACAGCAAATACAAACTTGAAAGAATCTTTTTAGAATCAGCATCACGTTTAAAAACAAAACAGCCTAATATAAATAAATATGGTTGCGCTTAACAGAAGCTGTAGAGGGCGCCCCAAACTTTAGGCTTAAAATAGTTTAATTTCTTCCACTTATTGTTGGTGTTTATGTGTGTGTTTTTGCATTTTAATACTGTATTCCTAAAGATATCTTCGTGGCAGAATTTCTCTGTGGTTTATTCATTCCACTAAACTTAATCAGGGGTTTCCTAGGTTTATTTCCTATTTTTCGTAGGTTAATTTCCTAGGTTTATGTGCTGGTTCGCACATAAACCTAGGAAAGTCTCTGTTCATTTGATTTCTAACTGCTTAGCAGAACTCGGGATGACAGAAAAAGAAATATTTATTGTTGTTATTTACAACAGCATGGTCTTCAGCTCGTAATCGATCACTTTGCAAGAGAAACCCGTTCTCATTGCTCAATGTGGTGCATTCAGTGTAATTAATTTTCTCTCACAGGGTTCATAAATGATGCAAGCGATGGAAATCTTGTATCCAATCAGATCCTTCGAAATGCTTTAAATATTTTCTTCATAATGGTCCAGATGCCGATTAATGAACAGGTTGCTTAAATAGTAATCAGTTATGCTTAGCGGCGAATATCAAGCCAGTCTCTCACGATATAATAACACTGTTAGTTAGCAAATACTAATGGGTAGCCTTCAGGCTGTCTGCTTTCTTTCTGCTCTGTAAAAAAGAAAAAAATCGACTTCAAACCAATAAAAACTTCTTTACTAATGCACAAACTTTTCGCTGCTTATCATTGCTTGGCAAATGGAAAATTTAAGAACAATGTCACCATAATGATCCTCAGCCTTTCGATCTGTCTTGTTACAAGAGAAAAAATAGCACAAGATTAGAAGGTGCAGCAAAAATTAATGGAAAATCATAACCGACTGTCAGCGTGACTCGTTATCATTTTCCATGCATGAAAAGTCTTGAGTCATTGTTCACTACAAAGCATTTGTCAGTGGGAATTATGGGGATATTCCTTCGCATCTTCAGATACTGTTCGAACAGTGTTAAAATTCACTGAGCGTCCTACCACTGCATTTTTCTCTCATTAGAAGAACACAAAATAAGGGACCAGTATGTCAAAGGGGGCGCATGGTGATGACCGTCTAGTTAGGGCAATACATTGCTATAAATTGTTACTGATGACAAACATTTCGGCTGTAGAACAAGCTGTAGAACAGGATGTAGAATCAGTGATGTTAAAATAATCAAAGCGGATGACTTCATTAGCAGAGCACGAAATCAAGATTCACAGATAGAAATGGCAGATAATCCAAATGAATATGATAGAAGGGACAAAGAGAATAATGAACAAATATGACTGAAATGGAAGGAAAGGGGGGGGGGTAACAATCTATACCACGCATGCTATTTAACAGAGTATCACTGTGCATGAACAAACCCACATTTTTATGGTGGAGGAACACTCGTATTGTAGTGAAGTTTAGTTGTGGATCCTTGTGGATTGAATCAGCTTGGTTTGAAAAGTGAATATTAAATTCTAAAATTAAAAAAATTAATTAAGATTATCAAAAATCCAAATGTCAGCATACAGGTATCACCTACAATTATAATTATACTTATCTTGTAAAATTAAAATGACAATAAAATAAACTTATCAAATATAATTATGGAATAAAATTAATTGCAATTATAATTATGGAATAAAATTAATTGCAATTATAATTATGAAATAAAAATTATTTATCGTTGCCGAAAATGTATCCTCGGCGTCATGTTTTCTGTTAATTGCCATCTCCTGTTGTACTGCAGACGCATCGAAAGGAGGAGAATACACTCAAGTTTATGGCTATAAATTGCACGTGTTCTGATTGACAATTTTGTGGAATGAACAACCCGAATTTCTGGGAGGAAAAACCCTGCCAGTTTCGTAAGAGACGGGATAAATCGCCTTAAGATGAAAAAAAAAGTCTCATAAAGATTCTTCGCGTTTTAGATCGGATTCGAAACCAGCAACCAAAAAAAACTTTCAACCAATGGGCAAAGCAGATACAGAATAAGATATGAAGCACCCAACTGCACATGTGCATTGGTCAAAACGTGGGAGATTGACCACATAAACTCGAAACCAAAATTTCTGAATTTAAGAATCTTTTGAAAACATCTTTCAAAAGCATTTCAATAATTTCAAAATCACGTGATCATAAATTCGAAAACGTTTCAGGACAGGCTTGTTCCGTTATGTAGAGTTTAAAAATACATATTTATCCCCGGTCGCGCTACACCTTCTCTCCGTCTTTCACTTTTCGAGAAAAGTCAATTAGAAAGAGGGGAAAAAAATTCCTTCTCAAATTCTGTGGAATCTTATCAAGAATATCAGCCTAAATTACACGAGGAACTGCTTTAAAATAAATTAGAATCAAGCAAACTAGAAATGCGTGTTTTAAAAAGGCTGTGAAGCTCCATACGCAAACAAACGCAATACAAGAAAACAGTGGCACCTGAAGCACATCTCAGTAATACAAACATCACATAAAAAGAAGCCCGCTTACTGACGAGGAACTTCACGTAGCACATAACTAACTTCCACATCGCCACAAAAACAGAAACGTTTGTAAATCATTAACTATCCAAACAAAAATACACTGTTGAGTAAGGAAAACATGAAATTTCAGTAAACCTGCGACAGTGAACACGAATAGTTTCTTTGTTTCTTTATTCTCTTAGCAAAACGTCTGGCTAGGGTTATCGAGGAACACTGTTTTAGAGTCCAACCAAGCACAGAACCATTTAAAACCACTTCGAGTTTCCAAAAAGCAGCACAATGGTCTCACACGAGGTGATGAAAAATCCTCAAATTAACTTCTAATTAGATGAAACTTTTTTTCCAATAAGCGTGTCAATAAGAACACGCTTATTGCAATGAATGCCATGGTGAGATGGGTCAAATGGAGCCATCTGTTGATATTCTTAAAATTCTGGAAGTCGTTGGGAAATACCGCATGGAAAAGTTGTCTTTTAATCCATCTACCTGAGGTAGATTTAATAAAAGACGACACCGGCGAGAGCAGAAGGGTCGTAGTTTAACTGCAAAAGGATGCCGTGCAGAGTCAGCCTGAGTGACCAGTTTAGAAGAAATGAAGGGGGAGGCATAATTTCTGATGAACAGTACCCACGGAAATATCTACAGACTAAACCACAATGCAGAAATTGACCGTGCACGATAAAATGTCTGAAGAGAGTCTGTAAGAATGAGAGATCACTAATCAATCGAATCTCTTTCTTCGGAACTGCATCAAGAATTTTCTGAGAGGTTTTAAGTGAGCCACGTCAAACGTGAGAGCAGTAATCCAACTTTGGGAGGATTTGAGGTTGTTACAGAGTAAGCAAAGGGACAGAAGAGAAGTCCTTGAGCGAAAAATGATGACACATCTTCTGGAAGTTAAACACTATGCAGGTTGTGATTACCACAGAAAAAAACTAGAAGTAAAAATCAGTAATAGACGAGGGATCTGTTCTTGACTGTAGTATTACTAAACAAATCTGTTTGTTTTTCCGCAAGAAAGCATGGAAGCATTGACGGTATTAGGTTGTTATTGTGTTCACTCCAATGAAGGGTGGTGTGGAGATCAGTGTTTAGGACGCTTATCGTAAATGATTTTGAAGCTTGAGATGATCGAGAACTGCGAGGTTTATCGTATGAGTGGAGAGCGCTATCATCAGGAAAACTGAGAACAGGGTTTGAGGTCAGTGACAGTACGTTATTTACGAATATGAGTAAGAGGAGTAGAGATATTAGAACAAGTGTTCTTCAAGCGTTCTCACTTCAGGAAGATCAGTTAAGTGAGAGCATCTTCACCACTGTATAAACAGTGAACTACCTGAGAGAAAACTGGCTCACCAATTACTAAGGAAGGAAGAAAGACCATGAGGTGGCAGTTTGCTGGAAAGCTATCAATGCCAAATCCTATCAAATGCCTTGGAATATGAAGTGCAACAGAACATATTTATCCAATCATTTCCACAGCACATGCACAGAGGTGGGTGAGGTAGGCCAGGACATCTGTTGTGGATCCATTTGACCCTATCCCACACATGGCATTCATTTTCAATAAACATTAGATTTGCAACAAGTTAATTAGAGGATTTTTCATCACCTCATGTGAGATCACCATGATGCTCTTTGGTTACATCCATACTGATGGTCGTTTATTAGTTCACAGCTCTCCAGATACAGAAGGAGTTGATGAGCTTCTGGACAACACTGTAGTAAGAGCAATATGTCGATGGTTAGATGGTAGACACATTATTATTTATTAATTATATGAAGAGCCAAAGGCTTCAATTCGGCGACATGAACTTATTTAAGTTAAGGGACATTACATCCCATATTGTTTCTTAGCCGAATAAGAAACTCAAAGAGTTTCATGCCGAATATAGAAACTATATAAAGTTCGGCGATTCCAAGCGTAAGCAAATACCTGGATAGTGCAACGCCTGACCCATTTGGTAGTGCAAACTGAGGCAACTCATAGTAGAGGTGGAGCAAGCTCCGATCACTGTTCTTGGTATTTACCCATAATGTGAACTTAGCTCTTAGGAGCTGTATTACTGTTCTACATTATGAGAGAAGGTCACTACCCAGACCGGTTTCAACCTTTATTGAGGTCTCATGAGTGAGTAGGTAGACCTGGTTAATACCAAGTTTGTAGCGAACAGAACTTACATCCCTTCTATGAGAATTGCCAAGGTGTCCTAATAAATTACTAATTATATGAAGAACCAAAGGCTTCAATTCGGCGACATGAACTTATCATAGAGAGGCAATTCTCATAGAAGAGATCCAGTTTCCTTCGCTTCTTTTTATCCTCCTTAACAGACTTCTTTCTTCTTCTACTCTTTTTAAGACCTCTTCATTAGTTATTTTTTCTGTCCATTTGATTTTTTGCATCCTTCTCCAAATCCACATCTCAAAGCTTTCCAAAATCTTAATTTATTCTTTCTTCAATGTCCAAGTTTCAGCTGCATAGAGGGCAACACTCCACACAACATTTTATTAGTCTTTTCTTTAAGTTTCTATCCATTTTACTTCTGAATAAATTTTACCTAATAGGTTGTAAATCTACTTAATCTATCGCTAAATGGACTCAGAAGCTGGAAATCCATGCTCTAGAAATCAGAGGTGGAACTCTTTTTGCAAGCCACTTCTGGTCACCAACAAGCAAGTAGGGTGGTAATCTCTCACCCATGAGTGACCTACAAGGTAGAAAACAGGATAGATATCCAATCGATCAACCAGGCTAGCAACCGGGTGTGCTACATCAAGGGTCAGGGCAGTGACCACTAAGTTAAGACAAGTCACTGACTCTTTTTATTACAGGAATTATTATGACCAAACTTTAATGCATTGCAAGTCCTGTTCTAATTGTTTTATATATTTAACCAACGCACGAGAGTAACAAGAACTTACAGCACCTCAGTGCCATCTGTGAAGTGAAATTAGAAGGAAGAAACCAATGGATATTTTTTCTAAAGAGCCACAGGTTAAAACTGTTAGAAAACATCATGAGGAAGACTGTTCCAGAGGACAGAGGTAGATGGAATAAATGAGGAAGAGAAAAAGCTTCGAGTTTGCAGTTGTACTGTAAAGGAATGTTGGACAGCAGCTGCTCTTGTTTTAACAGGCCTAACAGTAAGTGGAGGAATGATGTTTACCAATTCACTGGAGCAGTGATCATGGAAGTAGCTGTAGAAGAGATACAGAAACTGAAACACTGTGTCTGTGAGATAGAGGTTGAACTGAGCCTTGAGGGAACAGTTATCTGTGAGCCGCATTGCTCTCCTCTGGACGGCATCAAGAATTTTAAGGAAGTTTTAGGTGCACCATTCCAAATCTGTGTATACATCAATCTAAGGATAAGCAGATTTAGGATTTATATAGGGCTAGTAGCTGGGTGGGTGTGAAATAGCTTCTTAAGAGGAAAATAATGCCGCGACTTTTAGAAGTTGGAGAGGTGGGAGGTGAATGTCAGTCAAAGGAGAGAGAGAGAGAGAGAGAGAGAGAGAGTTCATCCTGCATTTTGGTGGCATTGAAGGTGACTAGGTTATCCTTGCCCCATTAAAGGATTGTATGGAGATCAATGTTTATGGCACTGGTTGCAGATGATATTGATGTAAGAGCTGTGTCAAAGAGGGGTAGGATGAGTAGAGCGTGCTATCGTCGGGAAACAATGGATAAGATTTGTATTGTTTGAGAGCAGGTCATTTATGTATAAAAGAAAGAGGATAGGCGAGAGAACCGAGACCTGAGGTGCTCCTGCATTGGTGGCAAAGCTCGAAGAGAGTAGCCATGAGACGTAGTGAAGGCCAGAGAGAAAGCTGGCTATCTAGTTACAGAGAGTGGCAGCTTGACCGAAGGAAAGCAGTTAGCAAAGCAGGCCTTGATGCCAAACACGATAGAAAGCCTTGGAAATGGTCAGGGAGACAGCACACGTTTCTCCGAATCCTTCCATGGCGGGTGTTCAGTGGTCAGTGATAGGCTATGATAAGCCGTGAAGTTAGAGTGGCGGAATTCATACTGGGTGGTCGCCGATTAATAAGCTTTTAGGTGGCGAAGAAGTTGGTTATTAAAAACTATCTCCATTATTTTGAAGATGATTGAGGTGATGGCAATTGATCGGTAGTTGGACGGTAGAATGTTGTCTTTTTTTTTTTTTTTTTGGAATGGGTTGGATATACACCGCTTGACAAAAAGTCAGCGGACACTCACATGGCAAGATGCATCATGCCACATAAAGAGTCGAGTGTTTATAGCCGGTATAAACTGGAGGAGTATGATGTTCCCAAGCTAGTACAACAGTGTCCGGGTGAAATGGCTGTGAGAATAGAACTGACGGAGTTTGAAAGTTGCGTTGTGATAGGATGCCATGTTACAGGCCTATCTATTCGGCAAATTCTTGAAAAATTGGGCCATCTCAGTCAACAATCAGCGATACCATACTGAGATAGACGCGCAAGGAATCAGCTGCAAGTGCTACCGCCAGTGGACAGCTCACCACACTCACCGAACATGACAGTACGATAATATGTAAAAACCGCCATTTGTCAGCTGATACGTTAAAAGCAGAGTTCCGAGCATCGACTGGTACACGAATTTGCACAAAAACATTCCGAACGGAGACTCACAATATGCATTTTCAGGTAGGACCACAATATGCAAGCTCTACCCAGCAGATGGAGTTGTGGGTGTGGCAGATACCCGGTGAACGTCTCTTACTAGATGTGAAATTTGGAGATGGAGGTGTAATGGCGTGGGTTTTGGCTTCAAACCTCTGTTTGTGGTGCAACGATAACTGAACTTCGAGAGATGTCTGAACATTCTGGAAAAGGTGATATTTTGAGGGAGTTTCTACGGAACTGACCATTGTCGCTTTCAGCAAGGCAATGCACAGTGTCATAAGGCTGCTGTGTAACTATGTGGTTTCTGGACATGAGAATCTTCATGTCCACAAAGATGAACACGTCACTGGTCTCCACAGAGCCCTGAACTCGACCCCATTGAATATCTGTGGGATGAACTGGAGCGTGGGGGTGAGGTCATAGGATGTACGCCGGCCAACAGTCCAGGACCACCTTATGTGCCTACAGAAAGAATGGTTGAAAATTCCCATTGGCCGCTATCGTACGCTTGTAGGAATTATGGCCATACTTCTGCTGCAGTCATCGCAGCGAAAGGATCTTATTACGGTGGACGTCACGGCTGGTTTGTTTCTCACACTATGGTGTCTGTTAACTTCTTTCCAAGCAGTATATGTTAGTTTCCATGAGATGAGATAGGTGCCAGCTGAGTACAGAAGATTGAAGAGACGATAGAGGACAGGTATTGCTTTGGAGGACAATGTTTGAGCACAATAGGAGAAATGCCGTCGGGACAGATGACTTTGCATTGTTCAGCTTGTTTAGTATGATTTTTAGATCTTTCTGCTGAAAGGTCGCAGGAGGCATATGGTGCTCAGTTGTTGATATGGACGGAGGTAATTTGCCTTCACCCTCTATGGAGGAGTGAGAGGAGAAGAGTGATGCTAGGAAGTCGGTTTTTTCTCTGTAGCAGTGGTGCGTCCGCGCGGTTAGCTTAGTGGCTTTGCTTCGCAACCGTATGCCTGGAGAAGGAGTGTCCTGGATTCGATTCCCGCCGATGACGTGAGGAGCTTAAGGATCTTCCTCAGACATGGCGAAGTTTGCCGGTCTTGGGCGGGGACACAGGGTTTTTTCCGCCAGTTTATCTGGGGTTCTTCATCCCGCAAAGAAGGCAAACCGGCCCCCGTGAGCATGCGTTTTGACAGACATCGGATACAACCGGGAATAAGGAGCAACCAACCTATTCCGCGGGATTATCGGTTACGGAAGCTTAAGCGGTAAAATGCGTAGGCCTGCGCGAAAGCGTAACATACGAACAGTGGTGCAAGCTAGATAAGTGAGAGGTGGGAGCGCATGTGAGTAGAAGTTTTCGAAGAATTTTGCGAGGGACCAAAAGGCATGGCTACCGTTTGGACAAGATACGAGTTTTCTGCTAGTAGCGTTTGTGAAGTTGAATTTGGATTTGCTGATAGTTGATTTTCATTTATTGCGTGCTTCAGCATAGGCTGAGTATGAAGCTTAGGCTCTTGAGATGAATTACGAGATGCTCCAATTGAATATTAGAACAGGGTTTTTATTCCACAGGAGTATTCAACGTGAATACAACCCAAAATGTGAAATGCTAATCTCTGAGTGATGACAGTTAAAACATTTTGGAAATGATAGCGAAAATAGTCAAAAACGCGTTATTAATTTTTATTTATTTTTGTAAACTTGTTGATATCTTGTAATAAAAGAACTCATATTTTATTTTTATTTTAAAGAAAGCGATTCAAGTATTGAATGAGCAGCAGGTTCGCCGAAAATTAGGAGCAGCTTCTTGCCTGATATTGCCTGTTGCTTATGGAAATCCCCCACCCCCAAACGCACACATCGAACAGGCTGGCTTGTGGTTACTAACACTCAAACTTTTATTCCCTTTAGGCTCATTCTCCTTTGTTACATTATGCTGATTATATTTTCATTTACACAATAAAATACTTCACACTCATTCAATGGTGCGAATATTCTGACAACGCTTAAGAATAACTAGAGCGATATTAAATGCCAAAAACAGCACTGACATGGTCAAAGATTAGTTAGACATATTAAACACGTCTAACCAATTAGTTATTATTCTGTATTAAATGTCTTCATTGAAATAACAAATACATTTTATTTCAATACAGAAAATTAATAATAATAATCAATGACAGAAATAATCACGTGTTCAGTACGAAATTAAATCTTGATCACTGACTAGAACTACTTATTGCATTATACGAGTTTTCATTCAAAAGTTTCAGCACTTATGACAACTGACAGTAATTAGAAAGTGCACGCTATTCAACAATATACTGTATAACTACTGGTTAGCTAACTAATATAAAAATAATCCAAATCTGCTATTGGTAAGAATTCTGCTCTTTTACTAGTATCAGTTAGCAGAGGACCTGGATTAAGTGGGCATTTTCTGTGAGTTTGTATGTTTAAGTGTGTGCGCGTGCAGGTTATTAAACGTGAACAAAAATAGTTACATAATACTATTATTTAATTATTATGCATATCAAAATTGCTGCAAATTCAAATAATTACATTAATCGGATCATACAGAAGCCATTCAAGGTTTAGCATTTGAATCAAATACTAAACCCTGGATGTCTCCGTACGATCTGATCTCCCTCACGACACTTCACTTTTTTATCACCTTCATCTGCTGTCTCTCTGATTGTTAATATCTGAAAGTTGATTTCATGCAGTCTAATTACCCAAGCGGAGAGATCATCTTCCTTGATCATCTCATAATTTCAACTCGACTATTCATAATTCAAACTAGCTCCACTTCTACTTCACGGATCCTGCTGGAAGGGAAGCCACGATATTTGCTATCAATAATGAACTAATACAAGTTGCTCATCTGCATAGCAGAAGAGCGCATAACCCTCATTATTCTCTCGACATTCTGGACCTTTTCTTAACTAGCGTACCTTAGAAATACACAATAAATATCGGCAACATCAAACATAACCTCGACTGCATTTCCTTTTCGAGAGATCGATCGATCTTCTCCCAGCCAATGTTTGCCTCGTGTTTTACAGCAGTACAACGATGCCAACTAGAAAGACTTAATTTATCCATGGTATGATTACTGTTTCCGGTGTCCAAATCCAAATATTTTCTCCGCCCTTGCTCCTCAACCCACCTAACATCGCTGACTCCTATTCAATCCAAGCCCTGGTTTTCAAAGCAATCTAAGATAAAAATTCGGAGTACACTAATGACTCAAGTCAAAAATCCAAGCATCTTATTCAACCCACACTATCATCCGCAAAATTTGCAAAAAACCATCAATAATTCCGAAACAGAACTTATGGGTCGAATACAAAGAGCGCGCTTGATACTCAAATAGTAGTCGAGCTTTCTGGTTACTCATCAGGATGTGTGACTTGGAAACAAGTCTCATTATCAGGATGAAACTTTTAGCCACACTCTGCTGCCTATAGATCATTCACCTCTCACTAGCCTTAAATCGTATCCACAGTTTTTGCAGTACGACAGTGCACTGCTCGCATTTCTTTGTTGGAGGAACCTCATAGTAGTCAAATGATTCAAGCTTCAAGAGCTTTCGTAACCAATGTTTTAAATAGCGATCTTTTCAAGCGGTGATAATCTTGTGCATTTGATAATGCTATCAAAATAGAATCGGTTTTGTTGATATAGTTGTAGAAAGTTTTTCACCTTTTTTTTTTTTTACGTGACTCCCAACCACGCAAAGTTGCAAACCATAGGAGGGTGTTTTCGTATTTTTATTATTATTTTTTTTTGGCAATTTTTAATCATTTTAACTGGCTCGAAAACCCTGTTCTAGAGACCAGACATTGAACTTTTGCAAGCTACTTCAGGCCTGCAGTAAGCGGGACGGAGGTGTCACACCAGGAGATGAAAATCATCTACCACATAAAGATAGTCACATACAACTCTACCCATGAGGAATTCGAACCCGCAATCTCTTGGCTAGAGAACGGATATGCTAATTACTCGGCCAATCAGACAGTCTTGATTAGAAATAAAATTATTATTATTATTTATTATTATTACGTGATACCTCCAGGGAGTCCAAAGACTCATCGAGGGAGGACTCCAACACTACGGCTCTCCGTCTCCACCACTCAATCCGCCAACTACAACGAACTGCAACTACACCAACGCTATCTACCGCCAACTATCACCACTAGTATGTTCACAAACAATCAAACGTCCATGTCCATTGCGGGATTCGAACCCGCAGCCTATTGGCTGGAGAGCGGATACGCTAACCATTCGGGCAGGTAATTATATTTTAATCCTTTATCCACGCGTACGCAATCAATTTTCTTTATTTTGTAATCTAAGATTTAATTTTTAAAACTAACATTTACTTACCTTTTACTACTGTGTCACGAATGATTGGCGACTAAAATCATCAGGTCAGTGTGATAATTGCTATAAGTAAAGAGGAAAATTTTCTACAAGTACCTCTGATCCAGAGTATTATAATTAATATGGCGATACATTTTTAACTCCTTGTATGCGAAAAATATGACTTCTGCATTGATTTAAAATTGCATCTTCCCGGGTCTAGTTTCCACTGTTGAGACCTCAATAAGGGTAGAAACCGATTTAGGGTAATGTCCCTTCCCATAATGCATAGCAATATACACGTCGAAAGGAAGCGTGCTGAGAATTATACTCGAGCAATTGATGTGAAGTCAACAGCCTCTATCTACAAGTAGTCTGCAAATAATATAAAAGCGATCGTGAAGATATTTCACGTGCAAACTGTGTACTTACTCTCGGACGAAGGATTAAAATAGACATATAGTTTCATGTATAGCATAATTTACATCAGGGCTTCCCTTCAGATTTGATAGCATTTTCGATTTTCTATTTTTGGACTGACTTTCAGATCTAGCCTGTCCTGGCATCACATTTACAGCGTCCGCGGTCTCCATAAAACGTGATATTCTCTTTCGTCCATCTTCACTTCTCCTGTGCAGTTCCTAAAGTGACGTCAGTTTCTATGTGCGAGAAAAATATTATATTGTCGATTTGGAATATTGTTCCCACCTTTGGGGTATGAATCTGCAATCTTCCTAAGAATGCTTGCTACAGAAATATATCCAGAAAATGGCAATCTGTTTAATAGATGACACGTCTACTTCCTCAAGACGCTTTGTCATAGCAGCTGCATTTTTCTGCTTTATGCCTTTTTATTTCATTTCTTGCAGGTGTTTTCCTGAGTCTTATCAGGTCTGTTCTTCTGTCTCCCTCTAATTTAGCAACTGTTGGTCAACATCCATAGACACTTCATCTTCAAATTATCGCCCAGCTTCTCATTCTCTTCCACTCCATTTACCTCTGTTCTTTAAACATCATTTCCCATACAATCCCCCCCCCCCCAATGAATATAATCTCCATTAAGTGGGGATTATAATCTCCAGTGAATAGAATCTTTACCATTGGGTGTAGGGAAAACACACACACTTTGTGTGTGTGTGTGTGTGTGTGTGTGTGTGTGTGTGTGTGTGTTTTCTCTATATCCAATAATTGGTGGGACAGCAATGCTACTTTTTAGGGAATTATTATAGACCAACGTGGTTTGCTGTCTTCCTCGTCAAAAAGTATCCTATGGCTGTTGATGCGTATGCTTACCGAAGGACGAAAAACTCGAGTTTCAGGGAGGAATCCGAGAGGCCGATAGGTCCCTAGCGTCATAGACAGGATTCGAGCCCAGATCTTTTTTATGTCGAAACCAACTAAGCGACGGAGGTCACAGGCATATGTATATTTAACTGTACTTTTTTTTTATTGATGTTGATTCTCAGAGGTAAACTATTACTTTATCCTTAGCTTATTCACTGTCTAATCTTGTGAGAGGTTTACAACCTGTTGCGAACAGGATCCTCCATAAACAATGCACCCACGCACGCAATTCTACCTGCAGTGCACTGGCTTTCATGGCAAAGTTGAAATGGCTTCAGCAAGCAAGTTTAGTCAAATTTTCAGTTCACTTGACAATAAAGACATGGTTTGAATCCGCTGTGAATTCAAGAAGAGTCTTCGTGGCTCAGTCGGTATAGACGAAGTCTTTTAATTGGAAAGAGACCTGGGTTCGAATCCTCTGGACATGAAGAACCTTTATTAGGGCTTTTCAAGTGAAGGTGAGCTAGCTGGTGGAAGTGTTTTTCCTGGAGATTTTCATCCTGCAGTAGGCAACTCGACCAGAAGAACACCCACTTTACAGACAAAAGAACGCTTATAGGGTTAACCACCTTGTCCTCGAATTACGAAATTGAAGGATACTTGGAAGATCACGTGCACTTAAATGGCTGTGAGAACCACTGGCGATGACGCGAATACGAGGAATGGTTTTTGCACAAGAAAAGAAGTTAGCCGGTTTCACGATGGCAACGGATTTTATTTATCCCCCCCCCTTCAAATAACCCGACGAAACTTCCATTTTTCCTCTTTGCTAAGGGAAACATGCATGAACAAAGCAGCAACTGATAGACGCATACGAGTGAATCTCGTAGATGTAATTGCCTTGCGCTAAACACAAGAATCCTGAGCGTGAGTTTTATCTCGCAATGATTCAATAGGAAAGCTGTGGAAAATGGGTTTCTAAGTGCTGAAAGTCGAAAAATAAATAAATAAAAGAGAGTTGGTGCACGTGTGATTGGAAAATAATGCAATTAAACTAGGCCTCGGCATCATTAGCTGAGGGCAACGAGGAATTGTAGTCTTTCCTTATTACCATACTGAAAGAAAACTCAGCAGAGAACAACACTTAAGTATAAGGCCAAGCAGTTTATCGAGATTAAGAAGCAGAATGTGTTAAGGATTTTTATCAAAGTTGGTATAATTTGTTAACACTTCTGGAGATGTTGGAAGTTGTCGGAAGTTCCTTCCTGTATGCGGCAGCAACCAGAAGACAACTGGAGGAGATGTTAACCTTCAGGAGTTGTGAAAGTTGAAGTTTCTCCCGTCAGCAACTTCCAACCACACTTTACGCACATGTGGATGCTGTTAAATTAGAAAGAACAATGAGACCGACTAATCCATCAAAATCTCTCTAAGCCTGTTGGCATTACTTGCGCTGTTAAGAGATCAGACAGGTTTTACCGCTAAGTCCACCTCAGAGGACGAACATTTCTCAGCGATGGGAGGCTTTGGGTCGTGGTGCGCATGCTCCTGCCACGAACCATTCAGCAGTAAAGCCTATGGAGAAAATGTACAGCCAGCATCGCCGTAGAGCTGGCAAACCTTTACCTGTACCACGGGGAGTAGGAACGCAGGTTTTCGGGCGACCCTTTCGGTACATTGACTGCAATAAAGAAAATCGTCTTGTGAAGGAAGGGGTGCCGTAAGACAACATTAAACAGTGTTGTGGAGCAGATTTACCCATGGCTACAGCTATCGGGTGACAAGGTATGTGAATAGATATTTCGTTTTGTTTTCCCTTACGTGTATTTAGAGAATGGGACTTCTCGTGTGAAGGTTACTTAATTCCATTATTACCGTATCAGAGATTAAAAGCTTTCTGGGAATGAGGCGCATCCAAGGCTGCACTTCCCCATATCTGTTGAAAGAAAGTGTGCTATTGAAGGCACGTGCATTTGTGCGCGATGAATGGAGGGTTTCAAAGAGGTGATACGCGAAGACAACTGGGAATCTAAAAGTAAATAAAGGCTGGTTTGAGTGTGGTTCTGGGATTTAATCCCGGCTTTCAGAACGGCGCTTTGTTTAGCTATTTCATCAGTAGTCTTCATTAAGTATGCTGAGTTTGCAGTTCCAGCTGATTTTAAAACTCCCGTTGTTAGGCAATGGCATGCCGTAAATACAACTCGAAGTCAGTGATGCGGTGAAGTTGTGTACATAATAACTGAATTGAATGTAATAAGCACAAACAACTCATTCATTTAATGATTTTTTTTTCACTTTCAACTATCTTAGAATTGCATCTAATAATAAATTTAGCGACCGAATACCCTTTATAAACGACATAAAGTTGGTAATCTTATTGACGACATTTTGTGGCAAATCAAAAAAGGAAATACAATTTTCTCTTACAATAAACATGTCTGAATTAACATTCGACGGTTAATTAACAAAACTGGAACTATAAGACTCGGTTTGCAATACACGAAATACATTTAAATCTTGGTTTCTACGCAGAGTGGTCGATTTCAGTTCTTCGAAACAGGTTAAGCAAGTGTGTTCTTGAAATATCAGGAAAATATTGAGAAATTCATGCATAAGATCCTTGTTTTTGCCTGCGATTGTTTTGATGACTTCACAATTTTATCCTTCACTACGCAGAATAATAAGAAGAAAATAGCAAGTCATTAGGTAGATGGGGGGGGGGGATGCGAACGCGCAGACATGTATTCAGAAATCTTTCAGATACGGTAGAAAGGAAGAGCAGACCTTAATTCTATAGCTCGGCGTTTCATCAATTTTTTAGTTCTCCAGGTATGAGGATGGAAATTTCGCCTTATTTCCAGAACTACAATACTCAAGGTAAGAAGTCCTAAATTATCTTTAAGACGTAATGTGAATAGACTGCTTTGTTATTCGAAGTATTAAGCGCATTTAAAAATTACTTAGATAAGGACTATTTTCTGTACATGCACGAAAACTGTCACTCGTATATGTTGACCTTGCTCAAATATCCAAGCTGCTGAAGTTATTTGACTCGAGTCGTTTTTGCTCTTCATATTTCAGATATGCAAAACATACGGCTGCTTGCTCTCTCGCTGACGTTTTTGTATCGCTAACTTAAACTTGAATAATCTGATGAAGCAGGCATGTATTTAAATGGCCAGTGGATATCAATGACAAGGTCAAAGTAAACGTCACTCTGACCTTTTACGAAAGTTTGGAAGTAAATACTCTGTTAATTTTTTAAATTATGGCATGAAATGGTTGGAAAGTATTTAACATATTTATCTGATTTTGTGTTTAATTAAAGTAAAATACAGTGGCAAATTCTCAGATAGAAACATCTTCCGTGCTTTTCTTCGCAAATTCCACGAAAATTATTCCCAATTACTCTAGTCGGTCGCTGATGTATATGCTCCACTGCACAAGCATTGCAATTTCAAATTACTGAGTTAGTGAAGCTTTCTTATTCTCTTATATTTAATTATAATTATATACTTTAGTTATAATTATGCAACAGAAATGGATATCCGTTTGCACAAAAAAGAGACAAATATATGATGTTACTGAAGGTGCACACACACACACACACACACACACACACACACACACACACACACACACACACACGTGCATATAAGTTGAAGTTTATTTTAGCGAACGCTGGGTACTGTACTAGACACTCATAAAGTAAGGATTCTGATATCTAACCATTCTTCTGCAAATCATGTCTCAACTCTTCTAACGACATTGTGTCACAGAGACCATTTCTAAAGCGACATGGGCTCAACTCTCGAAAGATATTGAGTTAATGCACACGTGTCCATAATGATACGAACTCGTATCACGTCCAAAGAGACTTACTTAATAGGTAAATCCTTATCTTAGAGGGAAAAAAACGAGGCTTTTTTCATTACACGAAAAAAGTCTGTTCTTTGAAAAGTAATTATTATTCGGAATCTTTATAAACTCGTCGTCTCAATTTTCGGTCAGTGATTTGGAGAACCACCAACTACGCAGAAATAGTTTGGATGATGCGTGTTTGGAAAAGTATCTCGCGCAGATACACATGTTTGCCAGATTGTAGTGCAAATGAGACCCCCGAAACAACCGATGGAGATAACAGACGTGGTAGAAGACAGCAGGTAATGCTGTGAAGCACCGAAAGCCTATTACTCCCAATATTACTGATGACCAAAACTTCCATCAATTAATTAAACGTGCTGTTACATAAAATCGTCCAGCCTTCGACTGACAACTTATATTAATCGAAGCATCGCTGCCAAACCAACGATAATCATAAAGATCTCAAGATAAGATATCATGGCTGGGAAAGCACTCACATGTCCGGGTTGCTGCTTACAACTTCCAGCAAAAACCTTGAAGGTAGGGACGATGATGTGCGTCACACTACATGAATGGCACATGAGGTAGGTATGGCATAGAGTCAAGCTTCCTGTGAAGAATGATAAACGTAGTAAAGTTCAGTAAGTGTAAAATTATGAAGAGGACTGGAACTATTAAACCTACAGTCACATTTGGAATAATTCTTCATTGAGAAAGAATAAGCAGAAGGGCTTTATCTCGTAGTGGCAAGCAAATGCTTCTGGTCACTATCCTGATCATAACAGAGTAAGTTGAGGACAATAATGTAGGACTCAACATTTTCTCTCAAAGACGTAGCAAGTTCGTTTATAGAACACGGTTGCCTCTCTTACCGTTTTTTTACGAGCTATCTCCAATACGTGTGCGGTTTAGTCAAGATACTCGAGCTGTATGTGAACAGTTCAAAACTAAGTTCAGCTAAAAAGCATTTGTGTATATCTAGCACAGCACAAATAAGAAAAGCAGTATTTCCGGTTGGAAAGTTAAAAAAAAGAGATAATCATCTTCTGCATCAAACAAACAAACAATCATTTATCTTGATAGCTTGCATTAACAGACATTAGAAGCCAGAGTTGGCGTTGAGTATGCATTCTTTCTTCATTGGATCCGTTATTTTTTCAGAAGGATTTCCTGTTGGAGTATCACCTACTTTACTAAAGTAACTATTATATTCGATTACTGTGGATGTGTAAGCAAAATGTGGGACACCATTAGACAAGGAAAGCGAGACGCAGATGGAGGACAAGGTAAGGAAACTGAACGGTTGCGATATCTCTTAATGGAATCTGCGATTTGTCTCGGGGACACTTGTTATCTTTACATGCTCTCTGCTGAAATCTTTTATGGAAAGAGACTGTGATTCTTAGCGCAGAAAATGTTTATCATGTTGAACTGTAAATTGTCAAAAATGAAAAATACAGGATTAGTGAAATGGATGTTTGCATGCTACCAAATTTCTCAATCTGAAGAAATGCCACATTAACATCCTACGCCACAATCGCCAGAAGATCTTGGTGCTATTTGCTTTGACTCTACAAGCATGGTGCAAGCTTAATTTATGTGGATAATTCCGATTTCTGAATTATCTAATGTGCTATGGTTTATTACAACCGGCCTTTCGTGGGTCGGATTCACATAAAAAATAGCTTGCTTTATTAATATGATGATAGTAAAATTTTTATTATGTGCATCATAAAGGTGAAATAGTTTTCATACGTGAAAAATATCTGCATTATCTATTTGCCGCACTCTCGAATGAAAGAGAACAACTGAGGAAACGTCAACATTTACGCTTTATAAAATGAATCAAACGTACAGACTGAGGAACAGTACAGTGCACGAAAAGTGGCGAATTATCACTTTGAACAGATCTCTAAAATCATCTTGAGTGCGAGTCTTAATTTTAAGTTGCTAAATTAACTATTATTGCTTTGTCTCTTTCTTTTAAGGTTACACGGTGATCAGCATTCATATTTATGAATTTAAGGACACAAAACACACGTGTTGAAAAGATTATTTTACTGATTAATAATAAAATAATAACTTGACGTTTCGACCCCTGTATTGAGGTCATCATCAGAAGGATACATGTGTATAAGAACCAAGCTACATGCTGTTGCACTCTATACAGGTAAATTACATCTACGTTGTTAACTAATCTTTTTTCTTAGCCTGCCCTCTAGTGATAAAAAAATAAAAAATTACCAATAAAAACTACAATAAACTCTGCTCAAGTCCTCACGTACTAGAGTATTATTGCTTTAGACGTTTCCCTGTGGTTTTTTTTTTTTTTTTCTAATTAGGAATGCTACATTCAATATTTAGTAACTTCAAGTACAATATAACTTAATCTTGAAAGCTGTGCTAGTTGAAGTGCGCTTAAATGGCTGCAACCAAATTCCTTTACAGGCACCTTCTGCAGACTAACTCTGTTGTATTATTACTGCAGCTGCTCTTAGTTGAAGGATAATTATTTCGATTAGACGCTGTCATTTTTGAATCATTCGAGATGAAAGCCTCTCTGGCAAAGTGTAAAATGATCCAAAAGACGAGCAACGAATGCAAAGTGAGTGAGCACGAGGGGTTTTCTGCACTAATGGTTGCACTCCACTTTCTTCGCTCTACTTTAATGTTAATTTTCATAGCTGACTTCTTCCCGAGACAGATGTCAGCTCATTGGCCTTGCCTTGCTAGAGGTCAGTGGTAGTGGCACGTGATCCGCCCTGGGCTATCGTGCATTAAAAAAAAGAAAGAACGAACGAAAGAAACCGGACGTATTGTTAGGAAGTTGCAGGTGTCAGACTTGTATAAGTGACGTGGAAATATTTTCACTTAAAAATGGGAATCCGTTTAATTATGAAGATGGCAAAACTGCCACCAAGGCAGAGACAAGTTTCAGTCCTTCACCATCAAGGAGGCTAATGGGTTTCGGAAAAAAAATGTTAGTCAAATAAAACAACTTAAAGATAAACTGTAAGAAAAAAATTCTTATTTTTGATACTAAGCACTTATTAACGATTGCTACAAGAAATATAATTTGGAGCACCAAACTCATTATAGCAAATCTATACGAAGACCAAAATAACAAAACACAAAAAATAATTTGCCTGAAGAACTGCAGTGCCACTTACATCTTCATCTACTCAAAAGGCTTTTTCTTCTTCTGAGCAGTGGGGGAACGTCTGAGATTTGATACCCTCGTACTCCAGTTTCTCTTCCAATATCTGAAAAACATAAGAAACCATCGTCGCATCTTCCCACGGTGAGAATTTCTTCCCACCGTCTAAGTTGCAACTCTTCTTCCAAATAAAAAAAAAAAACTTAGAATGACGCACACCAAATATGTCTCTGCCACCTAAAGACAACACCTTCGACACCCTTCTAAGCACACGCGCTTCATATTACTGATCTTTTCACTTGAAAAACAGATCAGACAACCCCATGAAAGAAAAGCATTCTTTGCCTTTATCAGCATCCTACCCAATTCCACCCACCACCCTATAATTAACCTATAACCACCAAGCCCTCCCCCCTTCCTTCTCTCTGTCTCTTAGAATGAACAAACCAACTCCTCCCGCTTCAGTTATGCTTTAGGGCCTACCTGACTACCAAACGTACAGAAGTCTTCGCCACTCACCTGCCCCTTAACCGTTTTTGCTACCAAGTTAACTTTCTGATCGCACACACACACACACTGCTATGAACAGGTAGTATTTCCACACTCAGAAATTATAACTGTGAGGACGAATTGTTAGTAACCTTCCAGTACATTAAAGGCTTCTGTTTTTAATTTCTATACAGAGATTATCAACTAAATATTCAATCGTATACAACTTTCATATTGGGCATGGTCACAGGTTGAACAATAAAGCATTTTGGCTTTTGGAACGACATATCAGTTGTGTATGACTAACCTATTCTTACCACCAAACGAGAGTTGTATTACTAGCGAATACACTCCAGTCTTGAAATATCGCAAACTGGTCTACTCAAGAATACAATTTTTAAGAACGTCCAGTAGAACACAGGATAACTTGATTTATTCAGATTTAATAGTAAAGCAGTAATTATTCATGTTGTTGTTAATATAATGTCACAATGACATTTTATGTTGATCTCACCCACGAAACATAATAAACGTATGGCACAAGTTACTATAGAGTATATCCTTGTCACTACTGCATTAGCTTATTTCATGGATTGCATGTAATTCCATAGTTGAACACCGTTGAAAGATTTCTACAGAATGCCCCCTCTGTATCTCAAATAATAATCAGAAAAAATCTAAATGAAATTACACGACTTGGTTACACTTTATGTGGAATTCTTTTCTTCAAAAGATCCTTATGTAGTCGAGTGATTTCGTTGCAGTCACTTGATTAGGAAAAACACGTCTACATCGTTCTTTTTCAAGCTTTGCCAAGTTATATGTCAGACGGGTCTTTCCTGGTAGCTCAAGATTTTTTCCTCTTTTATTTCTCTCCCTGGAAACCGGTTTGAAAACACACGAAACTGCCGGACATAAAAGACAAAACCTGGGTACGACCCACCAATGTTAGGGGCCCGTGCGTATCCTTATAGAAGTTTCGCAAATAGAACAAAACAGAATACTAAGGATGATATATTTGAAGGCACTGCACAATCAAAATGCATTTAAGTGGGGGAAGGAAATTTGTCTCGAGTATGACTTCGAACGCGTGCATTTCTTGAAACGTTAGTTTAGGACCCACAAACTCCTACATTTTGGGAGCACTGATTCTTAATATTTAGTTACACTTCATGTAGACATTTATCTGATATTTGTATCACACTTTTACCGATTAAGAAGTTACCAATAAGTTTATTTATTTTTTAAATGATCATTTGGAAATAATTTTGTTCAAATACAAATTTCTAAGGAAAAAAAATTCCAAGAACATCATTAGCAGCAACGCGACTTTAAATCGTTTAAATTCTAAAACAGCAAACAGTTTAAAGAATAATTCAAAGTAGAATTAAAAGAAACATAAAAGTTCAATCCCTGCACCATTTATTATCCGAAATATTTTAACATTCTTAGGCACCCCACCCTTAAACGTATTACAAGTTTTATTGTTCGTCTGAATTCAAAATTATTCTAAAATTTAGAAACAATTCGACATTTTCAGGCGATTTTAACACGTTATTAAATTTAAATTCCGTGTTACGTACCACAGAATTTTTTTTTTTTGTCTTATTATCATAATGACGGCCAGTTGAGAAAATGACGCGAAACAGTCTGTTCGAAAAATGCTTGTCAGACGAAAATGTCATGTAAAGCACTTGAAAGGTATGAAAATACGCACGCGGACTGTAATTGAGGTGGTGCAGAAAATAATACACGCCATCTACCCTAAAACTTGGACACAAAGAAAATTGCTTCCTAATATTTCATTCTGCAGATAACTTATTAGGCCATTGTCTACTGCTGAAGATGAATTTGACATTCAACTGAAACGCTGCTATTATTAGTCCTCCCTCCGCTTCAACCGTTTCGTTATTATACGGCTCCTGGGCATCTCACTAATTATTCCGTGTTCCTTTCTCATTTTGGGCCGTCAGTTCCCTCGGTGTCTTGCCACGCAACAGGTAATCTAATGAAATTATTGCACTTCCGGATGTGGAAGTGACATGTGGTTGATGTGATGTTTTCTTTCTGTTGTTCCCCCTACAGTCGTGTCCCTGAACTTTTTCCCCCCTCGCGTCTGCACCAAAATTGCATTCTATGATTATTGCTTAAGTAGATCAATGGGACAACTCTTCCGGTTGAAGGCACCGGAGTATTCTGGCCTACATACGGGTTTTATTCGTATTTCTTTCATCCCCCGCCCAACCCCTGTTCTTAACAACTATCCTGACCTGCGTTATTCAGAAAAAAAGTAGAAGAGCGGTCAACGTCAAGCTTCTACTGCGTTGTTCCATTGCATTACCCGTTCCAGCAGAATAAATTCTTTTATAATCCTCTAGAGGATGAAAACAACCTCCAGTGGGCACTAGGTGGCATTATTTGTATTGCTGATATCGAACAATGTCGAATTGCAATGTAATACTATAATTCCATCTAATACGATACACTGACTTTGAGAATTCCTTTTTTAGTCAATGGACGGTAACAAAGCCTCATTAGTTGCTTGGTTGCTGAATATAATGTCATATGTTGTATACTGAATGGAAGACTGAGAGAGAGAGAGAGAGCTTCTAGTGTCGTGTTTACTTGATGAAGTCTAAGGAGTTCAGACCAAAATTAATCGAAATTAGCAGGCCTCTAGTGAGTCCACTTCCTACGTCAGATTTCTTATTACTCACTTTAATGAAGTTTCATTCCGACTCAAAAACACCTTCTTCTACTCCCTAAGAGCTACCTTTATTGAAGTACTTAAAAGATAACGAACTCTTCCCAGCCTGTACTCCTTTTGATTTCAGTCTGTTGGTTCTATCCAGAGACGAAGCAGATAATCTCGCCTTACGGTTTTTGAAAATTCACATAATAATGAAAATGCGTGCTTGTACGTGATTAATTTACCAGTACAGGTGTCGTCACTTTTCGGTTTATTTTTATTTCCTAATAGCTAGTTGTTAGTCCGTCGATACGAAGCCAGATGCGAATATGGCCTTCAAGTACAAAAAGGTTGACGACCCCTGATGAATAGCGTGGGCGCCTTGCCCCTGTTATCTATTGTGAAAATCCAACTGTCAAATGAACGTTTCAAAAATGGAAGAGGTTCGCTCTTCTGTGTAACGAGTTGGAATGCATTGTGGATGTCCGTACAACCAATTCTGTCGATAACACAAGCAACAAAACAAAACATGATTTGTCATCATGCTTGAAACAGATGGAGAAAGGAACTTTCATTGCTTTGCATGTCTTTCAGAAATATGAGATTCTCTCTCCTGTCTGAATGCATCACGTAAAAATTGAAATACGTGTAACTGAAATTACAAAATTCTAGATGAAATTCAGAGTTCTTCAGAATTCTAGATGAAATTCAGAATATTTAAACACCCCTGAAAAGACCAGGGATAGGCAAATCTCCTGCTCATAGGGGAAAAAAAAAGGAAACTCTTTCAAATCACAGTAAGCCTCCAACAAGGACATTTACAAGAATCCATTATTAGTACTACTGTGAGATTGGAAACCATATCCTATGATGGCCACACACACACACACACACACACACACACGAGGGGAGAGAGAGAGAGAGAGAGAGAGAGAGAGAGAGAGAGAGAGAGAGAGAGAGAGAGATGTCACCCAAACCAGCCTTGTGACCTTACCTTAACTAACACCGCGATAATTTAAACAACATACGCATGATTAGAATTATTTGAATACACGCTTTCGCTTGAGAGCAGCAATAAGACGAAAATGCTATGTACTGTGTCCGTCTGCATGCTTTTTTGCCTGCTTGGCGGGAAGACAAACCCACGTTCCCGGGCAGAAAAATCCTGCCACCTCTGTATGATACCGACTAATTTAAAATCCCTGATAAAAGTTCTTCGCGACCTATACGGAATTCAAAATCACGGCTTTCCAAGGTTGCTACCGTCTCAGCTACGGTAACACAGCTTCTCTAACAGCAGAGAGGTGGTAACTTTTATGTTGCGTGAAGCTTTAACAGGAAGTTATCTATTTGCGTATATGTAATTAGCATTGTGTGTGTTTTCCATTAACCCAGTGATTGTGGGTTACTATTTTTTTTTTTCTTTTCACTAAGGAATTATTATAGAAGTGGGTTTCCCGTTGCTTTCCTTGTCCGACGGTGTCTGTAGATATGTGTATTCAAGGGGCACGTTTGCTTGTTTTCAGGGACGAAAAACCCGAGTTCCCAGAGAACCACCTCCGTATAAAGGTTCCTCGCGTCACAGACGGGACTCGAACCCAGGTCTTTTCAAACAAAGAGCACCGTCGAAACCAACTCAGCTACGAAGGCTTCTAATTAGCGTTACTAATACAGAAATGTAATTTTATCGATTACAGAACTTTTCTAAACTGATTAAACAATGAATTTATGAGTCAGAAACCTTCTACTAAAAATAAAAATGAAAAAAGGCATTTTTGAATGGAATATTTCCCATCCTAACCAGGCACTCGCGAAATTAGCGTTGTTCTGTAAGCACGCTCCCGAAGTCAGCAGTAAGCAAGTCTACAAACAACAGGAAGTAAAATGAGTCTGCCTTTCCGGATTCTGATTCCAGTAATTGCTGTCTGCATATAACCGAGACCTTGTAACTAGTTGTCAAACGAGTTGTCTTCTTTCTTGCGAGCCTTGTCTTATACAGATGATCTAACGTTATGTCGATATTTGAGGTGATTCGCTCTTTGTCTCAAGCGAAGCAAACCAGCTTTGTGTCAGCAGCTTTTTTGTCTTTCTCTCCCATTTAACAGGATGGTAAAGCGCGTATCTGATTGAAAGCAGCTATAATAATCTCAACTAATCTGTCACTCGAAATTATGATAAAATGCATCACAGCTCTGAGCGCATAGAAAAAATGCTTTTCAATTATACTTTGAAATGACAATCATTTAATTGTCTTAATCAAGCACGCATGCGTCGACACCTGAGAATAAAACAACCTTGAAATGAAACCAAGTATTCAAAACGTAATCACGGCAAACCACCCTTGCTTCTAACGAATTCTTCCATGTTCTGATTACTACCACGCCCGCATCTTAATATGAAAATTCAGCAAGTGAAATGAAATATATAAATGAAAAAAACTTTCTTTGTCATACTACACTTTTTTAAAGAAGAATTAAATAACGATTTCTTTTAAAATTGCTTTTAAAAGAAAGTAAAAAATATAATTTCCAGTATCAGAGATACTCTTTTCGACCTTAGGAGCGCTGTGACTTGCACGGAAGTCATGAATGCATCCAAGCTAATACTGCTTATCATGAAGACCCTTGAAGGTTCCATGCGAAAGTGAAAGTCATTTGATTGCTAGTAAGGAGACGGTGAGTCATGCACATACACGAAGGGAGATGCAGCAAAGCATTTCTTTTTCATAGTTGGTTTGTCATTTTCAAGTGTGTGTGTGTGTTAGATTCAGAGGGGAGCCACTTGGAATGAAATGAAAATGATCACGCGACGAAACACTTTTATAGCATTCTAACCGAGGAAAAGTTGAAATTTAATACAACTTGATGTTTTAAAGAGGTTTCGAAACATTTTTTCTAGAAACAAACTTGTAAAACGAAGCAACACGAGTCAAAAACATATTCAAAGACCAACAATCGTTTAGAGAACTACAACCAAAAGAAATAATGTCAAAATATTTGTTCTAACGAATATATTCGTTCTTATTTATAAACTGCTGATATATTGCGGCTGATCGTACATCAAAGGATCTTTTAAGCTAATGACTTTATTTTAAAAGAATACAGTAAGAGGTGTCGGTACAATCGCAAGATTATCGCTCTGTAAAAATAAACTTGCTATGAAAACAACAGCAGTCCTCCCCTTCTTTTCTGGGTAGCATCGGCATTCTGAACACGGTGAATATGCAAGTGGCAGTATTAACATTCCGAACGCAATCGTAAGCGACAAACAAGTTGGTCAGTTATCGTTAACGAGATATATCAACTGAATGGATTTATTGTTTCAAGTAATTACACACTTCGCTTAATCTGAAAGAAAAAAAAAGCTTCGGCTATGTTTTGGTAATTTTCACTTTTAGTATTTTATTTGCGCATTCATTTTCATCATTGAATGCATGCACGAGCAACATACACATGCACAGAAATATATCAAATGTGAAAATAAGAATGTAAGGTAAAAAAATAAGCAGTACAGGGAAGTAGAGCAAAAATGCAATTACAAAATTATTCACAGGAATTTCCCTTTTCAAAAAAAAAAAACCAGAAGGTGGCGCCTCTGTAGCTTTGAAATGTTTTTGATTCTAAAATGGCTTCTAGGCAATTCTACTCGTTTTTTCAGTCAGTTCAGGAATGAAACTAGTTTTTTTTTTGTTGTTGTTGTTTTGTTTTTTGAATTGGGGGGGGGGACTCGAATTTTTACACGCGTTCCCGACGATGTCGTTCACGACTATAATATAATTAAGAATAATTAAAACCATTCGTTTGAAAATTTACGGATTAAAGTTTGGTATCATTATAATGCATAGCTATTTGTTCTCCAAGAGAAAATTGGGCAACATATCCTAAATCATAATTTCGATAATATAATTATTAAATAGCTGTATATTAGAATTGTACTTATTTATTGTTATGATTAAAGAAGCAAAATGCGCACCAGAACTCAACCAGAGCACATATTACATTTTATAGAGAACTCCACCGTTTAATTCATGAAAACCCTTTACAAGGAATATGGGATGCTACATGCGAAACATTCCAAGCAACCAGACAACCACAAAGCAAAAGAAAAATAAGTTCTTCAGCATGGGTTAACGATGAAGCTACTCCCTAAATCCATCATAAAGATCTATTTTGGGAGAAAAATCAAAAACTTTTTCCCCAAACTCTCATCGGAACACAAATCTTACGAGATGATTATAAAATACTGCAGCATTTAGTAACAAATAAGAAAAGCCAAACCGGAACAACTATTTCCAATCAGTGAAAACTGATATTAAGGAAACATCGGGGAATAGGCACGCTAACAAACGCCAGAAGGAGAAAGCCCAAAAATTGTACTGAAATATTTCATCAATTAGGAAAATTCAAATCTGTTTTAGTAAAAGAAAAACAAACGCACTTCCATCTTTAATTTGAGTAAGACAGCTTCTCATTGGGAGAAAATGCGTGGCTTTTCCTTCAGTCAGAATGTGAAAATTATCGTTTTCAACACAAATGATACAGAAACAAACCAACCAAGGATTGGATGGAGTCAGATATAAAGAACAACTCTACCCTTCTAAAAACCTCCTTAATCAATGCAGTATTCCAGACAGGAAATGTTCTTCTTCAACTAAAAATAACTACCATTACTCTAATTTATAAAAGTGGAAACATGAAGGACAAGAACAACTGCTGTCCCATCGCCAATCTCTTTAAACTGGAACAAAATAGCGGCAAGAATATAAATGACCGATTCAAGAATACCTTCAAAAGAATTACTAATGCCGTTTCCAGAAAGAGAAAAGTGATTTACTCCAGGAACTAGCTCTCTTAACAAGAACAAGTAAATGATGCTCATCCTTGTGGATATAAGTAGATCTTTTAATGCAGCAGATCCCCACACTCTTTATAAAACTACAAGCAATAGAAAACGTGGCAATTAATGGGCTAGTTCGGTAACTACCTGTCGGGAAGAAATTAGTGCACAAAAATAGGCAGGGAACTCAGGTTTTCCACAGCATTTCGATTGGTGCACTACTCATCGGACCATATCGTCTCCAACGCCATTTAATATGTTTACGTGACTCAGACCATACGGTCTATGAATGGTCACCTACAGTATGCAGATGAGGTGACGCTGAATGGAGCAACCTTCAGAAACACAGTAGAAGAATCACAAGAAGATTTAAATCGACTTCCAAAGTGGTTCCACAACGATTCCATTCATCTGGGTGGAGGAGAGACACACATGGCGCTGATAAATCACCATCTAGTGAAAAGCCAATAACGAGCCATGAAAGAGACTGTAGCAATGTAAGAGGAAAATGCTCATGTACTCACAACAGTAAAATCCCTTGGCCTTCGTGCAGTTTATGATTTGAAGTGGACTGCAGACTAGCCATATTAGCGATCTTCAAACAAATTAAGAAACGAAACTGACAAAAATTAGAAACGCATTTACATCCGATATTAAAATCATGATATACAATTCTCCGTTTATGGCTTGACTGTGTACTTCAGCCAAGCTCGCAGGCGCAGAATAGACACAATGTTTCAGCATTGTGTCTATTCTACACGTACTTCCATGGTCACTGCTCCAGTGAATCGGCACGCTTCACTTTCTGTTAATACAAGAGCAGCACCTGCCGAGCATCCCTTTACTGCGCAGCTGCAAACACATCGAACCTGCTTCTCGTCTTCCTCTTTTACTAAGGCAACCTCTGTGTTCTGGAACAGCGTTCCTCATGAAGTATTCCCAAACAACTACAACCTGCAGCTCTTAAAATAAAGAAAAAAAAAACATCAAACTTCTCTCTCAGCCCTCATCTACACCCCACACACGACACTGGTGTGATGTGCTTATAGGTCTTTGACCTCTCGTATATGGGATCGATATATATATATATATATATATATATATCGATTAAGATGAGCTATCCTGATTATGCCCCTCCTCTGAGTAGCGATGCTTGCCATTGCGCTATTACTCGTAAAAAAAAAGAATACACAGAACACTAGAATCCACTTTCGCCGTTCGTCAACACACAAGGCTATGCATTTCTGACGTCTACAAAAACACCTGTGGCTAAGCATAACAACCTACTATATATTTTATTTATTACATACCCTTCCAGAGAACTATTTCCACCTACGGAGATCTGAAGACTCCCTGTAAACTCTCTACGCAGAAATTATAAACAGATGAGCTATCCTAAAAATCCCATCATGCGATGCGATTAAGTGATCATAAATTGTCAGCTGCCTACTATGCTGTCTTCAGAAAACAGCTATCCGAGTAGCTTCGAGAGTACCTCTTAGAATCGTCATCATAAAAATAAATAAAAAGAAAATTATTATTATTATTAAAAATATAATTATACAATACTATTATTTATTCGATGTATCAAGGAGTTCCAAAGGACATATCATCATCAATTCCTGGCATATATCCTCAAGAGAACACCATAACACTGCTATCTAATTAATCTTAGATTCCTATCAGCATTATTTTTTTCCAAATTGGTCCATTATTTGAGACAAATCTGTATGACCAGTTCTCACACTAAGGGACTACTAACTACATCCCCCCTACATCTAGGTCTTGCCTCTGGATCATTCTCCCTTCCATCCTGACGTCACACACCCATTTTACTAACCTCTGTGTTCTCATTCTTCTTAACCACCTTGGATTAGCCGCTCACACATTCTTGAATGCTAGCAAGTGCTATAAATCTAATGAGTTTCCTGAGAATTAAGCAGGTCGAGAATAGCCGAAACCACCGAGAATGTTTGTGAGGACTGAAATGGATCCCATCGCTGATTGTTAATTTTATTTAACTAATTGTTAGGGGAAAAAATGTGTGCAGAATTAAAAACCAAGTATTAAACATTTTCCACTTGGTAAGAGGCCTGTGTGTAAACAGCGGTGGGCTTCCTATATCAAACCGAGATATTTTAATCTCCGTTAGTTACTAGAAAGTATACAAATGGAATTTATCAAAACACATCTTGTAGAATGCAGAAGGAAAGGCTGGAATTTATTTGAGTTTGTTTCTTTCGCAACCACCGCAAAAGACATTGAATCACCACGTGATTCATTGAATCACGTGGCGATTCAATGAATCTTCTGATATTGAAATGATGTTAATTTTAGGTTATAAAACAAATCTGCAGGTTCTTTAGTGAACCGCAGTTCTTCAGGACCTAGTTGTCGGCAATATGCATTCTCTTTAGCCAGTCTGTTCACATGGAAACACGAATTTTTCCCCAGAGGAATGGAAATGCGACATGAGAAATGTGTTGGATTATAAAGTGGAATGACAACAGTTTATAATCATAGGAAAGGATGTTCGTTCTTCTCTCCCAGTTAAAGAGATGAACCAAATATTCTTTCATATGATTAAAAACCATCATATTCGATATAGTTTTGCAACAGTTGAAAAAGAAGAATCCTCAAAACTGTTAGGCAACCTAAAATTTCACTCTGCGCCATATAAACTTAACGAAAATTTTCTTTAAGGCAATGGATAACAACGGAAATTATTTCAAATAGGTTTATCTCAAATTTCCTCTTATCAATAATACAAAATCAGATAAATAATTTTTATTAGCCCACAAATAAAAAAAAACCGATAAAACATGGATGTTTGGTTGATATTGGAGATATTAGTCTGACAGATTCTTTTTGCCAAAAACTGGTTGTTAGCTTTATCAGAACTTACCTGGAGGACTTCCGCATTAAGGGAAGGGAAGATCAAAAATGGTTTAGGGGTCAAGTAGCTGCCAGTCAAACCTGAAACGCTTGTTCTCCCCCCAAGCCCTCCGCTTACTCCACTTGTCCTTATAACGGCAGTGTTCGTACATTGACTTGCCCTCAGCCACTTGTACCGTATTTCCTGTCTACGTTTCGACAACTGAACCGACCTCTGCTTATCTAAGAGGGTATTGGATACACAACTTTCTCTCTCTCCTGTCACTTTGCCTCTTCGTTATGTAGAATACTGTTTCTCCCTTGAATGCGTAAACAGTGTCTATAATTCTGAAACGTGCATCTGTCCAGCATGAGAATGGAGAAGCGATATCCCATTCGGTAAGAAGCAGGTTTTAAAGGACAAATTATTTAAATCTTCCGGCTTGGACCAACCCTGAGAATAGCACCCACCAGAGCCGTCTCGTGTGAACTACAGCATAAAGCCTATGAGGACTTACTACAGAGATATTAATCAAAGCAAGCGCCACCTGTTCTCTTACAAGCATTTTGTGAGGCAGAAATAGAGATCTACGTGTACGTGCTATGCAGGCATATCATTTGAAAATCTAAGATATTTAAGAAATAAATCTAAGATCTAAAGAATCAGTTGCATTTGATATATCATCTGCATTAAAGCCAAACAGGAGCATAAACTAGAAATAGTGCGTATATTTGAGTTTGTTATTTTACTTATGTTTCATCATACAGTGAAGGCGAGATCATTTGGAAGAATGGTAAATTATTACGATTAATCGAATAACAAGATTATAGCCATAGGCCTATAATATTCAGCTCCTAATATGCAGACACTGAATGAGTCAATTTTGCAATTTAAAATGATCTTTTGTGATAGGATTGATACCATATAAGCTACAATGGCTAAAGAGAATCACACACAATCTACAAAGCTTGGAGGTTCGTTTGGAGATGGCTATAAAGGTAGGTCTAATTTTCTTCCATTTTTTTAGCATTTCTTTCAACACATTATTTCTCTCTCCTGAAACCATTTTTTCACCCGCAAGACAGGCAAACCAGCCGAAGAACGTGCGCAGTTAACAGCCTTAGTTGTCTTCGGGCGTAATTGTAATCGTGTCAATCCACTGAACACGTTATTGGGATTATACTGTAAGTTAAAGTAAAATAAAATACTCCTAAACATGCTAAATTTTGGAAAAAATATAAATAAAAATGTGAAAAGGTTCGGTAAACACCAAGTTATCTTTCCTGTTCAGATATAATTTTTATAAACCACCACTTATTTGGAAGAGCAGCGACTTAAACACATCATTTGAAGTTACTATGAATATTATAAAATGGAAATATTCTTCCCATTATATCTATGTACACAAATAATACGAATAAAGTCCTGAAAGTTCATAAAAATAACCGAATGTGTGTGTTGCCTAAACTTAAAGAATAATATGGTCTTGATAAGAACACATCTATTACATTCCAGTGTTTGTTTTCGTGGTGTACTTCACTCCATGCGTTGGACACCACACAGCTTAACAGTGGCAATACTGAAATATTTCCAATAGTTTAGTAAAAGGGATGTTATTAAAATTGTTGAACAATTTTCACAAAGAGATAAGGTGGCCGAAAAGCTATTACTGAACAGTAGCTGGCAATGGATGCCTCGGAGGCCAAACGAGAATTACGACCACACAGTTTGATTAAACTAATTATAGCGAGTAGAATCTCAGCAACCAACCGTTCAGTAATAAATTATCCCGCTCGTTCCTATTGTTAGCAATAGATAAATGGCCGATAAGGTAGGACATCATCTGAGGAGATCTTTTATTAGTTCTTTCTCACCCCATCGTTTTGACAGTTAACAGCTTGGTAGCTGATGCGGGAATAGAGAAGCTTGGAGGGAGGGAGGCAGCACAGTTGTTATCTATAATTATGGGAACCAGTATCTACGATGTTTAACAGATAACTTTAAGCTTCCCCTAATTATATCGGGGCTGTGCATTCTGTAGAGGTCTGACACCTAATCGTGTAAAGAGCGGGCTGCAGATGCGAAATCTGTTTTACTGATCTTCCAACGATATGTTTTGCTTTTCTTATAGAAAAGCAGTCTTATTACAATCCAATCATAATTCAGGAAAACTTTGTATTACGAGTACTTTTCAGAGTTTTTTATTTATTTATCGTACTTTACTGTCATTGTAAAGTTAGTGATCAGTTTCAAAACACAAGCACTGCTAACATGCGTGGTCGCCTGCATGATAGCAATGCATATTTATAATCCTCTCTCTTAATACGAATTCTTTTGCATCACTGCTAAATGTAAGAAAAATAAACGTTCTCACCCTACTGAAAGAGAACGCCCTAAGAACGAATTCCAGCTGGAAGGGAGAATGGCACTTTAATGACGGGGAGTTAAGCGAATGCAGTCGATTCTGGAAGACCTTGACACATTAATGGCCACAACTGCTGCAGCTCAGGCATTTCTTTACGTAACGTGCACTTTTAGATACAAGTTGGCTTCAGTATTTCTGTTTTATAGCATTCCACTCTCCAATTTTCAATGAATATTGGCATAATAAACCTAAGTAATGATGACAAACAAAGCCTACTTGAATTCGAAATGATAGAATATTTGGTAGCCGTGCATATTTAGCCTAGTAAGAGAAATAAAATGGAACGAAGGAGATGACAGAGAAATCTTTTACCCTTTAGAAAGATCAAGTTTACCGCCATCAAATTCCTGATATGTACCCTCAAAGGGTGTACGGTACTCTAACAGTATATTACAGGATTAGGTTTACTTGTCGTCTATCGACAGTTTTCTCACAACATATCGATTATGTTGTTATCACAGTTAAACTCTAACATCTCCCTGGATTCACCAGAAATATTAGATGTAGGGACATATTCACACATTCCCCACCATCTAATATTTTCCTTATGACTTCGCTCTACCAAACTGCAATTTGGTGTGAGATGAAATCCATCAAAAATTCAACCAGCGAATCAGTACAAAGGTAGAGTGACCTTTTATATAAAGAATGAACAGAGGATGAAGGCTCACGAGCTATTAGGTATGCTCGTAACCATATTTTTCAGGATAAGTGGGACAGATGAGCCATATGCCTAAATATGTATTTTGACGTGTAAATCGTATCTTTTCTCCTTCTCTGAATGAAATATCTGCGTTTACGGGAAGAAAACCGGCCCACTTCCGCATGAGTTTCACCGAACTATGACTTTGCATGAGTACGCCAAGCATCAGAAAGAAAAGTGCAAAAATGTGTTTTTAAGTTATTATTTCGCCCCACTCACTGATCAGGAGCTTACCCAGAAAATAACGAATGTGAAAACCAACATGAAGTCGAGTTTAAAGTCAGAATGCGAGGTTAACGTCAGTGAACCGTTTCGTAAGCACAAACTTTAAGTAAATCATATCAGTATAATAAGAAATATTTAAAACTGCCAAGAATTTTTCAATCGCCCTTCCACATTTTGACCCGATTCCAATTTCTTCTACTTTCTCGATTGATCTAATTCCTTTGCATGCGTCAAGATTCTCCGGGTGTTAACAAATGACGATACTCCAACGTTCCAGAACTGCTCCTTTTTATACTATTACCAGCCAAGTTTTATTTATCTTGATGGATTAGATTTTATTAGTAAGAAGTACATATTCTAGGTTGAATGCAGAATATTACGTATTCGTAAGGACAAAATATTCTGCAGTTGCTTGAATAAACTTTTTTGACAACTTTTTTGATGTAAAAAGAAACAAAACAAGATTCTGAAATTTAAATAGTTTCAAGTGAATTTGCTTTCATTAAAGTGCCAATTAGTTTACATCATGGTTTTACATATTCTGATGTGCAATCCAAATGGAAAACGTAAACTGTTCAAGGCTCTAAATGTGAACATTAATTTTTACCGAACTGTGTTATTTTCATGCGACTCAGAAAAAATTGGGTAATAACCTGAACAGATAATTTCGGGAACTGCCAGATAACATGAAACGAATTTTTTAAGTAATCTCCTTCCTCTCCCTCAGTGTTTTACAAACTAATTTGCAATTATTTATAATTGTTGGTAACACGTTTACGTGTATTTCCAAATAAGTAATATATGGAGAGTGAAATTAGCCACTTGGCTAGATGAACTACTTTCTACAATGAATGCAAGTATAACATCTCCCTGGGTTCTAGACGTGACGTCCTTTCAACTACAACTTTTAGCGATGAAGTCTGGCATCCGAAGGATCGGAGATTTTTTGGATGAACTTAAGTTAGGGGTGGGGGATGGATCAAGATTATCTTTTGGAAATATAGCATTATTCCGTCATATAAAACAGACAAATCTACTCGAGAACACGTGCGCTGAGGGACATCACAGACCGAGAAAACGGATCAAACCTACTAATGTGAACATTAGTAGGTTTGACATTAGCGTACGATGAGATTTATGCATAAAACTAATGACTTCAAAGTAATTAACTTGCAGTGAAGAGAAACACAAATCTCAAGTTATGAACCACTGCTTCGTTTCTCATTAAGGACACTACACACGAGGGAAAGTCGTGAGCGAACTGGTGGCACGTGTTTCTCGTAAACGTGGTTCTGCTTCATTGCTTGTACTGGTTTCTCCATCTTCACCTGTTGCCTACAGCGCTGGGCTTCGAAAAACCTGCTGTGACCCTGACCAGGAAAGCACCACACTCCGAGGCTTATTAAAGAGACGGGGTTGAAGTTAACTGGAAAATAACTTCAGAGGGTTTCAGGAGAGAGAATGATGATTATATTATTGGTGATGATGAGCTATTACGTGATTATAAATGATGTATGTATAAAAATGGAGTGATAAATAAAACCTCTTATATGGACATAATTAGCATAACACAAAGCAGGAAAGAGCAAGCTAGAGAGAGAGAGAGAGAGAGAGACCATGAAATCACATATCACACTGTGTTCAGCAGCAGCCAGCACCATCTGTTCAGCGATTGCCCACTGCGAGATTCCTTCAATTGACTAGAACGCAAGCGCATAAAAATACCTGATGTAAAAAGTGATCCAAGCAGTGAAGAAGCAGTAGGGTGGTTACAGTTTACAATCGGCTATTTGGGCGAGTTACATTGCTGCTGTTAGAGTATTGCTCGAATTTCAGAGGGGGAATTTACTTTCTCAGCAATAACAGCCATGTATCTGGCCACTGCCAACCTCTGCTTCCGATTACTCCGCTCGTATTTTTATATATATGAGATCTTTGCTTTTTCACGAGAAATCACACACACACACACACACACACACACACACACACACACACACACACACACACACACACACACACACACACACACACACACACACACACACACACACACACACACACACACACACACACACACACACACACACACACACACACACACACACACACACACACACACACACACACACACACACACACACACACACACACACACACACACACACACACACACACACACACACACACAGTCAAAATATTAAACCACCAGCTAAATAATAGTCCATGAGGATATGCATGCTGTCTGAAAATATTCGAGGTGGAGATTCAAACGCCAGGTCTCAGAATCCACGTGATTCCAGAGATGGTCTGTGGAATTCAAATACTCGGAAGCCATCGAGATTTCGATCTCATGTTTGGCGAACCATCATCAGACGATTACCGGCAACGTGACAGCACATTATCCTGCTGAAACACACCTGTAGCATCTAGGAAGATAGCATTGTGGGGAATGCTAACGACCTCCTGACCGCTTCTGTTCGACAATGTCATAGGCGCAATTCCTCTCCCCAGATTCTCCCATGACCCTCCAAACAAGCATAGCAGGAAAAGAGATTCATCTGAAAAAAACACTTTTTTTCCAACGTGTCAGGAAGAATGAGGGCGCCTATTTCGAAGGAGGGATCTTCGTATTGAGATATGGGAAACACTTTCGTTCGTCTCCAGTTAAATTCTTTGGTCAGCCGTTCCAGTTTTTCGTCTATGGGCTTGCACAAGGCAGAACGATCTGCGTTCACGACGAGCATCGATGCTAGCC
This sequence comes from Typopeltis vanoorti, assembly GCF_054136105.1. Lineage (NCBI taxonomy): Eukaryota > Metazoa > Arthropoda > Arachnida > Uropygi > Thelyphonidae > Typopeltis > Typopeltis vanoorti. The sequence continues at coordinate 1,865,996 of NC_143555.1, read as the reverse complement.
AATCAGTGGTGGGCACCCATCAGTAGTCCGGGGATTGCTGTACTGATCCTTCCATTCACCAATCAACCTTAATTACAGTAGTCCGCAGACAACCTAAAATACTGGCGACCTGGATACAGACACCAACTGGTACCCTACAATCACGTCTTGGTTTAAGTCTGTTAGATTACACCCCTTGTCCATAGCGATCCTCAACTTCGAAAGGTCACCTTCAGTACATCGTTAAATAAAGAGATTTTCTGCAGGGATTTTGCACGGTGAACTTTTTGCTTCCTTTCCGAAATACAAAGCAGACTTTTTATAGGTAAAAGCTTAAGCTCAGTAGCTTGCTTGCAGATGCTGTCAATGACGTCCAACAGGTGTACTCTAAATAGAATTTGACACAACAGTATAGAATAATTTTAACCACTGGAGTGTGCTCTTTTTAACGAGAACATGCGCGTCGTGATAGCTTCTCGCGTAGACGCTGTTTGGGTGAGATGATGTTAGTGCCTCGTGTCAAAAATTCGAAATTGTTTGAAGAGTGGATGACCAAGACCATTCCATTTTAAAGAGAATCGTGACTGATGATGAATCGTAGTGACTTCAACACGTCCAGGAAACAAAACGGCACGGAATAGCGATCGCCAACATCTTCAAGACGACAAATGGCTTTCCACTGAAGACGTTTCGAGTCAAATAGTGCCGACTGTTTTCTGCGGCATTCGTTGAATTGTGCAATTGTGCAATTTTCCCCAGAGGGTCAAAGGATTAATAGTCGATTCTGTGTCGGTGTCACGCAACTACTGAATCTACGCAAGAAACGAGTGAGGGGTGCAGTACTCAACAAACAGCTGGTTGTTACTACACGACAATGAGCCTGCACATCGTGCGTGCAATTTTGTCGCTTTCATATCCACCACACTACTCGAACAACCTGGTGTATTAACGGGATTTTGCACGGTGAACTTTTTTTTTTCTTTCCGAAATACACAGCAAACTTTTTATAGGTAAAAGCTTAAGCTCAGTAGCTTGCTTGCAGATGCTGTCAATGAGGTCCAATATATGTTTGTCACGTTCCGAACATGCTGGAAGTTTCCTCATCTCGATTTCAAAGATGATTCCCCCCCCCTTCAGAGGTCATATTTGCTTGGTGGTGGGTATTTTCAGGTTCAAACCTGCCCACCCGGCAATCGTATATATCGTGTTTTTTCTCCTTAAGCAACAACAAAATATGTCTGTTCATTCTTTTCTATTTGGTATGTTTTCTGTTTTTATTATTTTGTTCTTCCATTTTCGTAAGCTAAATACAAAACGGTATATAAACAAAGAGCAGTATTCTAAACTGAGTAAATGTTCCTTAACTTGTGTTCATAGTTGTATTCGTTGTATGAAACGCAAGCAATGTGTGCATATTTTGTGCGAAGAGGGGCGATATGATCGAGATATATAAATTGCTAAGGGGTGCTTATCAAATAGATACCGAGGATATTTTTCAAAGTGTTGAAGGAGAGAAAGGTGTGGTGCGTAAGAGAGTGCGGCATGACTTTTTTGCATGGAGAGCGGTTGGTGAGTGGGATTTATTGCCAAATGCGATGGTGAGTGCGGAAACATTGAACCAATCTAAGATGAGGTATGATAAACATTCTCTCTGTTAGAATGCATCTTACTATAGCCTCCTTTGATTAGTCTTGACTCCAGGAGGTGTTTGTATAATAATAATGATAATAATAATGATAATAATAATAATAATAATAATAATAATAATTTTGTAATTTCTTAGTTTTGATAATTTCTACTTGTAGATATTTGATGACTAATAAAAAAAGCTTCGCTAATGATTTTATGAGTTTGGGATCATTCTGTTTAACATTTGGGATCATTTGGGATCATGCTGTTTAACGATGAGTACGTTTTTTGAAGCAGTAGTTAAAAATCAAGCTATTAATTCATAATATTAATGCGTGTCAATTGACAAGCTTTCTTATATTGCAGTTTCGCTTAAATTTTTTTCTGAATTATTTCGATATTTCAGTAGTATTTGCATATCACATCGAAGCCAATTCTTGTAGCATCCGTAACTTTTCAGCGACCCAGTTCCCACGTTTTTCTGACAGCTTCGCCTGTCTTTGTTCTTTCATCACATGTCACATGTAATCAACGTCAACCCCCCCCCCCCCCGAGATAATTTGTTCACAATAATATTCCGGGTTACTAGTTAGTTGTAATCTATGCAAGAAATCCTGACCTACTTTTACTATACGTTTCTTTTTATAACCAGCCTTTTTCATTTCATTTTTTTCCCTGGCTCATCACCATGTAATTAGCAGTAACCTCCTTCTGTCTGATCTTCAAATGAGTCGATTTCCTCCATTTGAAAAAGAATTACGCTAGAAATGCATCATAATTATTTTAAATTAGTAATTTAATGTTACGATAAGAATGATGCTCACGCACAGATATGCGCGGATAATAATACTTATTTTATGGATAAGGAGAAGGATGTTGCCGAAAGAACTTGTTCATTCGTGGCCGCTGTAACTTCGCATGCCTAAATCCGTAAACGCTCTGTATCACTTGCTCCTAATCCAGGAGAGCGCGCATTTAAGACTTCGTCGTTCTCCTGAACGCGGTGTTTTTTGAGGGACTCGTCACCAATCACTGCGTACTCTTGACAAGCGACAGAATCTATCGCTTCAAACTTCCGCTTCCGTGTGGTCATTCGTCCCACGGTCGCACGTTGAGGTAGTGTGGTGTGTGAATAGCGTCTGGGTTTTCATGCGTGGCACGAAGGCCACATTCTTTGAGAACCACAATCGCATAGCAGAGTCGTTGCCACCTTCCGGCAATTTAAATTCCTGTCTCACGCAAAAAAAGTTGAATTGCCACCGGACCTACACACAAGAACAGCACTGCGTTTCCACGAGTATTCGCTAATTCTGATCTTTCTTAGCAAAGGAACATTAAGAAATCATTCTCAAAATGAAGGCGGACAGAAAAGCTTAAACTAAGCAGTTGCGTTTCAATATTCTTCAGGCAGTATAGAAATTGGCTCGAAGGATACACGAGTTCGGCCCGGTTCTCAATGGTTAGCATTTTAGTTATCGGTGAGTTTTCATCAAAGACGACGTAAATAATTTTGTCACGGAGTCGCATATTCTCTCTCTCTCTCTCTCTCTCATGCTTCAACTTTTCTGTTGAAGAATGGGATGCTTCAAAATCTGTCCATTTTGAAGAATAATGATATTTCGTCCCCCCCCCCCCAACTCTTTCTGCATTCTAATCCGCATTTATTAAAAGTAATGATCTTCAACATATTCGATGTTTTTAAAAATATTCAACCTGCTACTTGCAAGTCTACATCTTATGTTTTTTCTTTCTTTCTTTTTACGCAGAAAGGTCCCTCCTTCCCTATAATTCTCACACTGAAATGGGACAGACGCATGGAGATGCTGCGGATGAACCGTCAGACCTCTCCCACAATCGCTCGACTGGCTTGACTGAAAGCTGCTGCAATGGACGGCCAGCTCCATTCAGCTATCATTACCTCAGAAGGCTGTGCAGAGAGAAGGGTTTGCTTTTTGAGGACCCGGAGTTTCCCGCCACTAACAGAGTGTTGTTTGCTAAGCACAAGGTATCAACTGCGGCAGTCACATGGATGAGGCCATACGTAAGTTGAACGGAATGTTAGAATTCGTAACTGTTCATTTAATTTCATTTAATTTGATGTTATATAAGAACCAGATTTCTGCGATTAATATCATTGACGTGGGCTTTTAATATTTCAGGAAATTTGTGCCAGGCCAAAATTTATATCCGAGAATGCAACAAAATTTGACATTGAACAAGGAGAACTTGGTGAGTTTCACGAATATATAATATTGCTATATATATATATATATTATATATTATTGTACTATTATTAGAATCTACAGTTTACTGCAAACAAGAGCCATTCACTCTCCAAAAGTAGTAACCCAAAAGGGTGGAGCCAGGCTGTCTACCAATTTAGGAAATCGGCAAGCAGCCGGTCTTCATCCTTAGTTGTCTCTTGTAGTTTAGTTCAATACCTAAAGATGATTTTGAAGGCTTCACGTAGGAGAGAGGTATCACTCTCTCTCCATCTCCTATTCCTAAACCCTAGAGAGAGAGAGAGAGAGAGAGAGAGAGAGAGAGAGAGAGAGAGAGAGAGAGAGGGAGAGAGAGAGAGTGTGTGTGTGTGTGTGTGTGTGCAAAACACGAGTTTCCATGAAGTACAAAAGCGAACCTTCGTAACTGAAAAAGCTTAGAAAAATATCCTGCAGTTGGTAATTAGAATCGAACCTATAACGGTCTTTCTTAGGTTGGGCTAGGCTTATGCAAATATTATTACCAAAACGATATATAGGCTGGACATGCCGATGAATTAATATTAAATTAACAAAATTGTTAACGATAAAAGAATATTTACATTGAACTGTGTTTCAGTAGCAAATACAAGGTTGCAGAACACTCGCTCACCTTGTTTTCCAAACTCACGATTTTAACTAAAACTAACTTAATAAAAGTTAGTTTTAGTAAATAATAAATCCTTTATAAACTCTTTTGTGGGCGGCACTCTGTCGGTCAGTTCTAGTTTTTGGAAAGTGGGAGACTGCTGAGCTCTACCCATCACCGTCTACTGCAGGTCGGTGTACGTCTGACAATATAACTACATGTGAATGATGTGAGAAACAACTGCTCCAGATGTTCCTAACGCTAACTAATATTATTGCATGAATGTATTTGTCTATTTTCGGAAGTGAAAAGTTCGGATTAAAAAAAAAAAAAAAACTTGACTTACATATGCCGAAGGCCGGCAAAGTCACAGTTGAACATTAAGTTCTTTTAGAGTCACTGAAGTCACCACGAGGCGCCCCAAAAACTCAGGTAGATCAGCAAATTTTAATAGAGATCCCAATAATTTATTTAGTTAAAATAAATTTAGCTAAGTCATTGGAATATGTACAAACACCGTCTAGTTGGAAATTATCTATTGTTGCAGATAACAGAGACAGTTTTATCAGAGCTAGTTTGGGAGTGGTACCAGTAGTTGAAAAAATGGAGAAAACAGGTTAAGATGGTGTGGACATGTTGTGAATGGATCTCAGCAGCTGAAAGTGTAAAGAAGACTATGAATTTGAATGTGAATGGTAAGAGGTAGACAGAGAAAGAAGTGGTGAGAAGAGACATGGAACAGTGTGGAGCAAATGAAGAAATGGCACAAGATAGGAAAAAGAGGACTTGCAAGGCAGACCCCAAATAGATGGGATAAGGCACAAGAAGAGGGAGAGAAAGGAGGAGGCAGATGGAGATAATAAAAAAATGACTTTTTTGGCTACTGGGAGATAATTTGTTAGTGAAGCAGTGGCATACGTTTTCTTCTAATCATGTTTTTCCTCCTCTACTACAAACCAAACATCTTACTTGTGTGAATGAAGAAGGATAGATAAAGAAATACGCCATGCAAAAAAACGTGATGATATTATTATTATGATTAAAAAGCGAGACACTGAAGACCACTGCCGAGAAAAAGACGAAAACAATGATTTAACACAAATAAAGAACTGAAATAATTTAAATCAAGGATTAAATATCTCGATTACGCTAACGAAATTTAACTCAACATGAACGAAAAGAATTCACAGATCTAAAAATTACCTTCTTTCTTCATTGTCAAAATCTACAGAAAGAAGGAAAGGTCGATAATACTGTTCAACAGCCGTACTGAAAAGATATTTGCACTTGACGATGTCAAATGAAGCCTTTTCGACGTTATTATTTTTTTTTTTTTCTAAAGCGATGTTATAGCGTAATGTGGTGTTCCTGCCATGAACAACACGTGTTTAGGATATGATGCATCGAAACGTATGTTTACCTGCAAAAGGGGAGCAGTGCACATCGACTGAAGCAGCGCATATCATTGCACCTTTTATTGGTTCCATAATGCGCATTTTATTCCATGGGCATTGGAATAATGGGCCTGAGTTATTATCCCAGGAAGAAACTATTTAGAGTGCGTTGATCTGCACATTACACGACCATTGAATATTCACAATTAATTCCTCGAATGTCCCTTCCCAAACACGTGAAGAGTGAATGACCTTCATATTTCTTGCGATCAAGCAGGAGAACGCCTCAAGAAATTAATGACAACTTAATTCAAATCGCCTCATTAAAGATTTAACGGGAATTAAGCGTCACTCAGCGGATTTTATCAGTCATGCCCTCTATGATTGATGCCACGTAATTAATTCTTAGGTAATAGGAGAGACAGCTTGGTTGTACCTGAGGAGAAAAAGGAGAATATCCAAATAATTCAGGAACAACAAAGCAGTCGCCACTTATGATTTTTATTTCTTCTTCCGATGTCTCAAATGCAGAAGAACATCTCAATGTACTGCAGCGATTTCATGTTGAAATCTCATTCTTTCTTACACGTTGCGTGCACTCGCGCCACGAACATCACAAAGGCGCAGACCTGCTTTCAATGCGGTCCATTATTAATCCGCTGAATGGTTGGGTACCGCTTCTGTGTTTTCTTGGGAAAGGTTAACCGCGGTAGTTATGAAAGAGTTCCGGTTTGACCACGGACTGCAATCTTCTTATTATCTGCGACACAAGTGTTAAAAACTCGCTCACAAATATATCTTTACACTTTGATTTCGGCATCTTGTTCGTACTTTAAAAGCTTGTTTTGAATGTCCTAACCATCCCATCGATCTGCCACCTCCTTTATTCCACGATGGGAAGGTTCCGCACCACTTCCTATCGCTGAAAGCATTACGACTAACACAAAGGATGCGAGTGTAAACAGCATTATGTAGTGACCTTCAATTAGCAGGAGAAAGGCAATAATGCCACAAGATTCATTAACTACCCTCGCTCGATGAATGCAATTTCTTTTCACAGGTGATTGCTGGTTACTGGCCGCCATCTCGTGCCTAACCTTAACTCCCCGATTTCTCGAACGGGTGGTTCCGCCTGACCAAACGTTTGGCCAAGGATACTGTGGTATTTTTCGCTTCCGTCTGTGGAGGTTTGGCGAATGGATAGAAGTGGTTGTCGACGATCGCCTTCCCACCTACAGAGGTCGCCTCCTTTATCTGCGGTCATCTGATCCCATGGAATTCTGGGCAGCTCTTCTGGAAAAAGCGTATGCTAAGTAAGTATATTCCTGCCTTATGCTAAAATGTGGGGCATTTCTTCCGCGCGTGTGTGTGTGTGTGTGTGTGTGTGTGTGTGTGTGTGTGTGTGTGTGTGTGTGTGTGTGTGTGTGTGTGTGTGTGTGTGAAAAGTGGCGCATCTCGTCAGCCATGTCTAATATGCATTATTTAAAATCATTCGTCTCTGCAGTTTACATTGCATTCTGGCGATTCAAATGTTCACATTATAATTTAAAATGTATTTCCAAAGAAACACAGAATAGGGAAATGGTTATAAGTTAACAAATTATTTTTACCTGTGTAAGCCAAATTAAACTGGCTTGGCATTATTAACATATTATTATCGTATCTTAACGTATTATTGCAAATTTTAATTTAAAAAAAAAATACACACACATACAAGCCAGTAGGAAGTATCTGCAGACAAAAATAAAATGAGCGAGCTGCAATTCTCATGTTTCTCTGAAATGAATTCTCGTCCACCTCTTGGACATTTAACGCCTGACACTATTCACATAATGTTCGCACTAAAGTTTTATTTGAAATGACATCATATCCCAAAACAAGTCCGATTCAGGTCAACGACGTGCATTTCCGTTTTCATTTCACTCACGCATCTTTCACTGAAGACTTCTTGAGACTTCCACAAAGTTCAAGGCATTCAAGCAGTTGAAGCATCGTTCCAACTTTGCACATTCAGTGATGACCTAAAATATCATCAGGTTTCTGCAGATTTCGATGAAATAGTTTTTTATGAACATTAAAAAATAGATATTTAGCACCTACTTCATCTCAATCGATTGAATTAGTTGCATCAGTCATTTCAATTAAAGTAAATACGTTCAAACCGACTCCCTCTGGAATATTTTAAACGTACAGAAAATTTCTAAAGAGGATAAAACACAGAAACGAATAATAAAACAAGATGCCGAAATGTTCTTCTTTAATACTCGGGTCGGGAAAATATTTTGGGAAAGAAATTTCATGTACAATATGTGTTAAAGTCGAGAACATTTAAGGCGTCAAATCTCATTTGCATATCTTCAGTATATTTGGAAATATATGGCAATCAGAAAACCATGAACTTCGGTTATTTGTTCTGTTCATTACAGTGCTTGTTATTTTGCTTGTCCAGTTATTTTAGCTAGAGCCTCTGTAGCTCAAATGGTTTCGACGAACTCGTTGGTTGGAAAGGCCCAGTTTCGATCCCGCTATGATATCAGGAACGGGTTTCCTCCTGGAAACTGGTATTTTTTATCCTGCAGAACAGACAAACCAACCACACGAACACAAGTATTGACAGACATACCACTCGCAATAAACTTGCTTCACAGTCATGCTTCGGTCGATCGAAAGAAAAACATAAGAATTCTGAATAGATCGGATACTAACATGTTTTCTTCAGTACACTCCATTCTTTTTTTTTATTTGACAAACCTTGCAATATCAATAAATTCCGGGTACATGATCATCCATAATCAGTGCCTTAAACACTGATCCCTTGCTATATTTTAGTTTGTGTATGGAGAAGGGAGAGCTCCGTAGCCCACTCGGTATAGACGAAGCCCTTCAGTCGGAAAGACTTAGGTTCGATTCCCATCCATGATGTAAGGAACCTTTATTTGGTCTCTTTCGATTAAAGGTGAGTTAGTCGGTCTCATACGGTGGCAAGGAATTTTTTCGCACGAAAACTTGGGTTCTTCGTCCTACAGAACAGGCAAACCGACCCCGTGAACCACACACACACACACACGGATTTACAGCCATGAATACTTAATTAACACAATATGTGGAAGAGATAAGTTTCTCACCACATATCGTTACGCCCGTATTCAACCACGAGTCATATCATGGTAACCAACCTCCTGATTAGGAGATAACACATGAAGGGAATGGAGATGGGACAAACCTGTTCACTTCAATACCATCAAAACATAATCATTATTTCATGCAAGAAAGACTGTACTTCATTATTCCGATCTTTTTTTTGGACTGAATTACATCTCTGGCATCTCCTAGCATGTTCATCACGTCCCTAATCTCATGTATCTAAATATTAGTGCGTTTTTTCTGCGGAAGATAGCATTTTTCACTTGGAATAATCTCCAATCTATCCTACCTTAAACTATTGTTCTCATATATGAGGTGATACAACAAAAACCTCTACGAAAGAGGGCGATTGGGACAACTGGTGATCCTTCTCTCACAGAATGACAGATGTACTTGGGGCCTTTCAACAGATATTTTCATAGGCATTATTCCTACACTTCTCAAATCCATAAACACACGATTAGCCAGTGGTCAACTAGTGTGTGTGTGAAGCCAGTGGAGCGCGCGCACACACAAACATTTAAGATTTCTTTACAGAACTATATACTGTAATAACAAATTCTGTTTTTTTTCCATCCGTGTCTATAAGCCAAATAACCTAAGCCGTCGAAATATGAGAGGAGTATGTTAATGCTGTTTAATGTTGTTTCTTAGATTCTACGGGAGTTATCCAAACCTACACAACGGGCGTATTGCCAATGCGCTACAAGATCTCACCGGAGGAATCACTCAGAGTTTTAAGATGACCGAACACGAACCAATGGTGATTCTTCAGACCATCAGCAGTGCAGTCACAAGGTCGTCCCTACTGGCAGCAAGTATTCTCATGGTATTAAAACTTGACTTTCTTATGCTAATTAAGCTTTATTTAAAGTTTACATTTTAGGTGGTATCCAAACTTTAAATCACATCTGAACTTTTAACTCGCGGTATTCAGACTTTAAATGGTATTTTCGCTTTTTATGCTATTTAGATTACGATTCAGAGACTTATCCAAAGAATTTTGTGCGAATATGCGTACGTGTGACCCATTTTATCTTCGAACGTTACAAGCGTTCGAAGATAAAATGGGTGACTGTGCGTGCTTAGTATTCGGGCGCACATGACAATAACGGAATTATAGGTTGAAAATATACCGAGCTACACGTGGATCTCACACCGATCATCTTCACCCTCCCCCTTATATTACAATCCGATGTACTATTAATAATATTGGTTACCACCGTATCTTATTATTTTTTCCCCAGTAAATATCTGCATTTGAAATCCTGGAATTGTTTTGTGAAATAGCCCGCGTGCCACTTCAATACCAAGTGTAATTATACCTTTACAAAGTGGAACAGATAAATCGCAAAATTCCATTGACCATAATCTAAGTATCAAAATTATCCAAGTGAAGCCTATCCGATATTAAACCTAATTAGTAAATCAGGAAATAAAGAACTATTTCCTTAAATAATTTGAATTATTTATCGTTCGAATTATAAGTTTAGTGCTTATCGACATTCACATTTTTCCACAACTCGAATTCAATTGCGGGTTAGAATGCATTAAAGAATATAAACAGTGCAGACAACGAAATAAATATCGCATTTTACATTTAAGAGAGATTCACCGTTTAACGATCAAAAAATCAAAAATCATTCAGGGTTGAAAATATCTAAAAAGTGTAATATTCTGTTTCATAAATTGCAATATACTGCGAAGTTACAAATTCTGATTTTTTTTTTTTTTTTTTTCCTCCCTAGGACCACAGGCTGTCTGTGAGATTACGAAACGGACTTATAACTCAACATGCTTACAGTATTACCGGGATCGCTAGGGTAAGCATCGTATCATACTCCAACATCAAATGATTATTATACTAAGCTCGCATTTAAGAACTTCGTATTCCAGAAATATTAGTGCTTTTCAGTTCTTTTATCTAAAAATATTTCTTGATTTTCCTTCCTATTACTAACGGTATACGTCGGCTTACGTGTATGAAATATTCAGTTTTTAATTTCAGTGTGGAACACGCGATGTTTGCCTTTCGGTTCAAAACCTGGGTTCAAATCCCGTCTAGAATGTGAGAAAGATTTATAAGAGCATTTCAAGTCAGTGTGAATTAGCCGGTCACATAAATAGGCGACATACTTTTATTATCTTGGCGTAGACTCCCCTAGAAAGCATAAAAAAAATTTTAAAAAAAGGAGTGAAGAGTATAATAAATACAGAGAGTTCAATCAAATACATCAAACACGTTAATTTGAAAATGTGTGAACGGATTATAGAAGGGGTGAATTTTGTAAATTTAAGGGAGAAAAAAATATCGTTTTCATGGCTGGAAGATGGAGAATGAAAGAAAAGAAAAGTCATACGCTATGAGTGAATATACAGTCAGCGTATATCTGCAGCACTAAAATGAAATGCAGATTGTTTTTAACTTTATGCAGCGATATAATCAAGAACTGAATGGAAAATCTGTAGCGTGGGAGATCACTCAAAATATCCTTGTCGGATTACAACGATCTCTGAAGCAGAATCTTAAAGAAATTTTTCACACTGTAGAAGACAGTAACCATAGTTTAATCCTTCTGAAGGTTAAGAAGTTACACAGCGTAGTTCTCTTAAATCGAAATAAACAATTAGTCCAGCGATCACCAGCCAACTTTCCCCGATACCTCGAGCCAAAATAAATATCCTGCAGGGGCATTTCACATGCCTGCGAATCTCTAAACGAAAGTTAAACATGAGAAATCAGAAGCAAACTTTAAAAAAAAAAAAGGGATTAAGACTGTTTCTTGAGGCATTAATGACGATCAAACACTTAATTAGATTGGTAATGCACTTCAGTATAGTTTTTGTACTGTATTTAATGTATAATATTTACTTGTAGTTATAATATTTATTTTAGAATGCCCTGTTTCGTTACTTTGATTATAATTCTAATAACAAATGTTCCTTGCTGTTTTGCATGTAAGAAACTTAACCGAACTGCTGTCTCGTGCAGTTAGGAGTACCCTTAGATTCAAAGGGTACACATTCTCGAGAACACTACTGCAGCGTAACGCGAATTTTATCATCACAGTGTCATGCGAATATAATAATAAATAAATAAATATGGAGGAGATTAATTTCGTTCACCTGCCCGTTCATTTTTTTCAACATCGAATTATTAGGTCACGGATTATATGGCAGCGGGGTCAGTTTTTCTGCGGGTGCTTCGGTTTTACCCCGCTCCAGCACAAAATAGACCTCGAGGATAGCTGATAGTAGTAGTTACGTATACTATCGAAAGAACGACAGTATATGTAACCATCCTTTCGTGGTGATCAAAAATTAAGAACTGGCTGGATATTAAGAGAAGGGATGATCGTTGAAGAACAAGATGAAGGGATGATCTACGAAAGTTTGAAATAAGATGATTGACATTAGAGAAGGACAGAAACAACTGGAAATTTATGGGAAGTTCGTCTGGTGAGTCGTCCCTTAAATTTAATTGTGGCCATCGATGAAGTAATCCAATGACAATAGAAGCAAACACCTTTTAAATGAATCGCTGGAAAGTAAAATCAAATAAAAATAAAAAAATTCGTGCGTGTCTAAAAAAGTGAAAACATTCTGCAGTCACGGCAAATATCAAAAGGGTTGTCCTGTTGAGAAAACCTAAGACATTGCATATTATATGAAATTTAAGACTTACTGACTTCGATGCAGGCTCCTCGCCGCTGCAGATTACCAATACTTAAGGAGAACTGTTTTTATCATCAGAGGAGAAAAATAAAGACGTTCTTGCGTTTTAGAATGAAATGGTATTCGCACAAAATGCAATCGTATCGTATCGAACCCTGCTTTTAACACTCGGGAGCTCGCATCGGTAATTTCTGAGAGATATATTCATTACTAGTATGTGCTAAAATGCAATAAAACATAAAGAAAAACCCTGCAAATATAATACATGATGGTACAAATTAAGTGAATATTAAATCCAACATTATTTCATAGCCGAATATAGAAACGACAAGAGTTTCGTGTGGAATATATAGAAACTAAAAGTTTCGGCAGATGCATGCATAAGCAGTGCCTTATGGGCAACTCGTAGTAAAGATAGAGCAAGCTCCAGACCACATTCCTTAGTATTTTTCATAAACGTAACGAACATCTCCTAGAGGACACGTATAATAAATATTGAATCCAACATTATTTCATAGCCGAATATAGAAACTACAAGAGTTTCGTGTTGAATATACAGAAACTAAAAGTTTCAGCGGATGCAACCATTAGAACCCTTATGGCAACTCGTAGTAAAGGTGGAGTAAGCTCCAGACCACTTTCCTTAGTATTCGATAAATGTAAAGCACATCTCCTAGAGGTCATGTATGACAAAAATAAGCTTCTGGCTCTCTATTTCAGTAATACATGATAGTTTATTTATTTTCAGCTACAATCTAGAAATTATTGAACAAAGAATAACAAAAAAAAAAAACTAAACCATACTATACTAGACATCGGAAGTCGCGGTATCTCTCAGATACAATTTACCGTCAAACATCATAAACCTTTACATAACATGCGTTAAACCAAACTGACAGCAAAAAACAGTGCGGAATATCACTCGCAACATATGAATGCACAGCTACTCATGACCTCCGAGCAATACACCGAATTGTGTAACAATATTTATATTAAACATTTTGCATGTATCTGTCAGATCGGATGCGAGTCCCCGAGTGTTAATGGCCACACAGTCATTTACAAAAAAGATTGGGGTGTATTGTGGGAAAAGCTCATCTGCTTAATAGATCAAAACACGATCTTTCTTCAGCTGACTTATCTCCATGAATATTAGGAAGACTCTAACGGGCACTTTTCAAGAAAATTGTTACTATGAGTGTATGTAATTATTAGTCTATTAGCATATGTTTATAACAGAAGGTACTTTGTTTACTGTAACATCTGCTAAAAATATCCCTGCTTCATTCATGTTTATAGGTTAGAACACGCCTGGGAGAAGTTCCGCTGATCCGACTTCGAAACCCCTGGGGGAAAGGTGAATGGAATGGACCTTGGAGTGACCGATCGTGGGAATGGGACAGTCTACCGGAAAGAGATCAGGAGCTTTTAAGTGTTCGTGTGAGGAACGATGGAGAATTCTGGTACATTTTTTCCCCTCTTTTGTGTTCTGTTAACAATTATGCTATGTGGGAAGTCGTCGCATTACTGCGTACAATTCCGATGAATTGTACGCAGTAATGACCAAACCAAAGAGAAAATAATTATTTTGAATTGAGACATTTTTCGTGTCTTTAAAACTATTAGTGTAATGGAAATGGGGCAGTCTTGCTGCACTTAATAACATGTATCATTTATAACAAATAATTCATATTATTTTATATTGTGTGAAATAGTTTCCCCCCTACGTAAGCTACGTTACAAATGAATATTGTGATCATTTTTGCCAACTCATCAAAAGAATTTCAGACTCTCACGTTGTACGTTATGTGTACAAAGATCAAGCTCTGTTGATGTTTAGGGACAAAACTTATTTGCTTTCTAGTAAGGCTTTGTGTACTTCGTCACTGGAAGAGCCGACACACACATAAAAAAAAAAAAAAAAAAAACTCGAACACTCATCGTTAACAAGGGGTGGAGAAAATCAGAATTCATATACGATGAATTCTGATTTTCTCTCTCTTAACTGTCCGAACTAATTAAATGTTTGACGATGTAATAGACACGTGAGACTAAGTACACGAAATAAAAGGGAAAGAAAAGCACAAACAAAAGGCATTACTCAGGCTGAAGTATCCGGAGATTGCTCGAGAACTTATTATTATTCATACCATCTGAGGTTTTTACTTCCCATTAAATCTAGACTGTTCTTCTGTCACGGTTAAAGGTTACGTACTTTCATTACTTTGGATGCGAAATAGGGGACCGAGATAAAGTATGGGACCGAGATAAAGTATGGGTTCCTCATTATTACTGTACGTTTACATTTCACTCACTGGATTCCAAGAAAATATCAGGCTATGACTCTTGGCGTGCCAATTTTTTAAGACTGCAACAGATCTGCTAAGCGATGGAATTTCTAGGAATAACATCTGATATCGTATCAAACCGAAAACCGACCATAACATTGATGCCTTGCACCCTCTACCCATCACATCGCACAACTCAAGCATGATGAACCACCTGATGCTGGGCGAATGAGAGGTCGTCGTCGCTGAGAAGAAATTCAAAGATCACATTACAGATATGATTTATCTCAACAACCATCTCAACTATTTAGATTTTGTCTTCAACGATAAAAATTTTCAGCTCAGAGAGCAAACATCTTACTTTTTTTGAGACAAAAACCAAAATTCTAGTTTCACATTTTGAGCCAACGAATAGGTGCGCCGAATGATTGAGCAAACTGTACGTGTTTGTGGACGCTTCGAAAAACAAACCTTATAGCATAACAAGCCAAAAGGCCATTTTACCGGCGACATAAGTTAAGTTTAAGGGGGATGGTAAATCCCGTATTATTGTACAGCCGGGTACGAAACTCGGATCGAAATCTATCGAATCCTAGAGTTTCATGCCGAAAAAACTATCAGCGAGCCCAAGTGTAAGTAATCACTTGGGAAGTACAACACCAGGGCAACTCGCAGCAAAGGTGGAGCAAGATCCGTCACTGTCCTTAATATTCTCTCATAATGTAAAACGCAGCTCCTAGGATGTATTACTGTTTTACATTATGAGAAGAGGTCACTACCCAGACCGGTTTCAACCCTTTTTGAGGTCTCATCAGTGAGTAGGTAGACCTGGAACTCTAGGATTCCATGGATTTCGATCCGAGTTTCGTACCCGGCTGTACAATAATACGGGATTTACCACCTCCCTTAAACTTAACCTTATAGCAGTTTGGCTGCAGAACAGTAAGCGTTCTATACCTCTCTTCACCCCCCCCCTCAAAAAAAAAAAAAAAAGTCCGAGTCGTTATACCAAATAAGATATAAATTTTAGTATTGAAATATATTTGGGCGAGAACAAGAGGTCATCCTCGGAACTGTACGAAGAATGTGAGCAAGGGGAATGAGGAGCAGGTTTTTTAGCATGGAGCAAGGTCGTATTCATGGATGTGCGAATTGTGTGGTAGCACAGGGCCCCGCAAAGCGCAAAAAATTGAAAAAAGAAAATCAATTAATTTTTTAAATTATTATATAAATTAATATTGTAATTATTATATAAAAATATTATCATATAGAAAAATATATGTATATAATTTTACAACCAACTATTGTTGTTATAGTAAGAGAAATAAGATCGTAGCGCTAGAGCGGTAGTATTTGAAACTACTCTAAGATATATAACAATTTCGTACAACATAGCGTTAAATAGGGAAAAGTGCATTTTAAAACAGGTGTTTTTAATAATTTTTAGGAGTTTTTTTATTTTAGTTTATGATTTTATGAACAAGTAAGTATATACACATTTTTTTTTTTTTATGTGACATTACTTGCAAAACATCTTAAAAAAATATATTTTGTAAACTGGTTTTAGGTTATCGGACATCAGAATTTTTCTTCAATAGCAGTTTTCAATCTATATTAGATTTATTTATTTTCTAATATTATCTATTGTAGATATATTTTATTTATCAGGTAAGTAATTTTGTTTTAATTTATTCACTTATTTTATAATTAAATCTATCGTATTTAATTCTAAAGTATTAATTAATTCTATAGTCGTGAGAGAGATTATTATGGAAGAAAATACCCAATTTTTAAAAAATCACAATGCAATTGATCAGGCAAATCAAAATGTCATAAAATTTGAAGCAGAACGGTTAAGAAATGTTTTGAGACGAATAGTAGCAGCAATTCTTTATTTATCCGAACATAATTTAGCTTTTAGAGGTAATTTTGATACTTTGTACACAGCCCATAATGGTAATTTTTTTGGAATCATAGAATTAATTGCAGAATTTCATCCACTTTTAAAAGATCATTTAATGCGATGTTCTGGAAAAAAATTATAGGTAAGAAACAAAATGCGTATCTATCACCCATCGTGCAAAATGAATTAATTGTTCATATGGGAACCAAAATTCAACAAAATATTGTAAATATGATACGACAGGCAAAGTACTATTCAGTAATCCTTGATTGTACTCCTGATGTTAGTCATCAGGAGCAAATTTCAGTAATTTTTAGATTTTTACATATATTTGAAGCAGATATTGAAATTCGTGAACACTTCTTGACGTTTTTAACAACTAATGACACTACTGGTAAAGGTATATCTGAAAATATAAAATCACTTATGAATAAATTAAATCTTAAATTGTCAGATTGTAGAGGGCAAGGGTATGATAACGGAGCGAATATGAAAGGAGTATATAAGGGAGTCCGTGCTTACATTTTAAATGAAAACGAAAAGGCATTTTATACTCCTGGCTCGTTGCATAATTTAAATTTGATTTTAGGGGATGTCTGAAAATCATCAATTATAGCAGTAATTTTTTTTAATGTTATACAAAAAATATATACATTATTTGCTGCCTCAACTTCACGTTGTGACATATTAAAGAAATTTGTTAAACAATTAACTCCAAAACCGTTATGTGATACAAGATGGGAATGTAGAATAGAATCAGTTAGAGCTGTACGTTTTCAAATCCCAGAATTTTTAAATGCACTAAAAGAATTATTTAAAACTGCATCAGATAATACTATCAAAGTAGAAGTGGTTTCAATATATGAACAAATAGATTCATTTGAGTTTATACTAAGCCTTGTAATTTGGTATGAGCTTTTGTCAAAAGTTAATTTAGTAAGTAAAGTATTAAAAAATGCAAAAATTCCAATAGACTTAGCAACTAAGCATATTAAAGAGCAGAGAATATCAGGATTTGATAGCTGATTTGAGATTGCTAAAGAACTGTCAAATCTATTAGAAATAGAAATTAAATTTAAAGAAAGTCGAGTACGTCGAAGAAAACTATTTTTTGATTATGAAACGTCTGATGAATCACACATAGGTGATAACAAAGATAATTTTAGGATAAATTTCTTTTTTGTAATTTTAGATACTGCTCTATAATCTGTCAAAAAAAGATTTGAATTGTATGAAATTCACGAAAAATCATTTGGATTTCTTTATGATATGAAATTAATAAGAAAAATGACAGAAAACGAATTAAAATTTTGCTGCAAACAGCTGTATCAAAAATTAAATACAGATATTGATGAATCTGAATTTTACAGTGAATTAATTATTTTTAGAAATATTGTTCAAGAAGATGCACCCATTAATATTTAAAAATTCATAATTGCAAATAATTTGTCGGGTATTTATCCAAATATTACTATGACATTTAAAATATTGACCACTCCAGTTACGGTCGCATCAGCAGAAAGGTCATTTTCCAAATTAAAATTAATAAAAACCTATTTGCGATCTTCTATGTCTCAAGAACGTTTGTCGTCCCTGGCAATAATATCTATAGAACATGAAATTGAAAAAAATTTGAATTTTGATAGCGTTATAAATGATTTTATTGATAAGCGCATTAGGTTAAATAAAAGTTAATATATTAAGATTGCTTTTAAATCTTATAAGTTGTTATACATATATTTCATTCTTTATAGTAAAAATTGATATTTTTTTTCATATTTTTGTATTATTATTTATATTATTAAATAAATCATTGTTCTGGCGTATTTATATGATAATGGGTACTTACGTAATAAAATAATATATCATGTACATACAAACACATTTATTTTTTAACTAATTTTTTCCCTTTACTTAAATTGATGCTAAAGAGCATACTTGTTTATTTATGTGCATAAATATTTTTCATATTTGATTTAATTAATTAATTAACAAGATATTCTTCCATTTAAAATTTCCATAAATGTTACTAACCTTCAGGGGCCCCGCTTTTCCATATCGCACAGGGCCCCGCAAAGTGTAGAAACGGGCCTGGCATAGAGAGTGGTGAGGGATTGGAATGCACAGCCCGAGAGTGGGGTGAGCACAGACAGTGAACATAATAAATTTAGTTTAATCCTTTATGTGAGCAAACAAAGTTTGCACCTGAAAGTATCTTCAGGACTGGGATAAGGTAGTACAACACCAGGCAACTCATTGCAAAGGTGGAGCAAGCTAACCACCTTACCCCAGTCCTGAAGATACTTTCAGGTGCAAACTTTGTTTGCTCACACTTGGATAAAGGATTAAACTAAATTTATTATAGTCTAACCAAGTGAAAAATAAATTTTCAACAGACAGTGAACATATTTAAGATGCAGTGTGTTAAACTGAGTATGTAACAGTAAGATCTCCACGATGAGTCTATTGACCGAAAGGAGGATTATTATTATCATTATTTGTTCATAATTTTAATAATAATAATAATAATAATTCTTTAACACTTTATTATGTCTCAGATAAATTATATATATATACTGCAAAATTTAAGCAATAATACTACATTTTCTTTCATGTGACTAAAGATGAGTTTCTAATTAATATCATTATAATATGCATAATGTGCAATTGATATTATTATTAAGAGAGACCTCCAGGGGAGTCAGGGACTCATCAAGGGAGGCCACATACTACATGCACCAGCTATCATACTTATTCTTGAATTCATTCACACTGCTTGCACTCACAACATCCAATGGCAATCCATTCCAATCATGCACCACCCTCTGAGAAAAAAATCTAGCCCTAATCCCCTTCTCGACAGCATTCATTCTCAACTTCCATGGATTACCTCGAGTCCTTTACCCACCCTCCATAAACTGAAAAATTCCATCAGTTAAAATCCTGTATGACCCTTTCAGAAGTTTGTAAATCTCAATCATATCACCCTCATTCTCCTGTCTGTTAGTGTCTGCAGTCTACAACTTCTCAGTTTGTCTTCATAATCAATATTACACAATCCTGATATAATTTTTAACACCCTCCTTTGCCCAGCACAATTCATGTATTATTAGTAATAATAATGCTAAAATAATAATTTACCACTGTAGTTCAAAGTTACACAGAAAATACAATTGCATGTTAAAGTTTAATTTATTTATTTTATTTTTTTTGCAAAGTTTGACAAAATATGCTCATACACAGTATGTACATTAAGTACAATTAACACATTTTCTGTTTAGTACAAACATATTGTAAATAATAATAATAATTTTTTTGGCAATGATAAGGTTCATTACCATACAAAGTATTTACACATATATATATATATACACAATGAAACATATTTCATTGTATATGGGGACAGCATGGTTTTGTGAAGGGTAGGTCATGCCTCAGTAACTTGCTCACGTATTATAACACAGTGACGGCTGAACTGGATAAGGGAATGGGTTTACGGTGATTCTACTGGACCTTGCCAAGGCCTTTGACAGGATTCCACATGGAATTCTAATCAGTAAATTGCAGCATATGGGAATGGACATAGGGTTGGTGAGATGGATAGGAGGGTGGTTGACGGAGAGATATCAGAGAGTGGTTTACTCGGGAGTAGAGTCCACAAGACGGCCTGTGACTAGTGGTGTGCCACAAGGATCTGTTCTTGGACCACTGCTGTTTAATTTGTTCATAAATGATATAGGAAATGATCTGAGAGGAACAGTTCATTTGTTTGCGGATGATGCGAAGTTGGGTAGGGCAATAGTGAATGCAGATGACGTCAAAATTTTGCAGGATGATTTGGATAGATTGGAGGTCTGGGCTAAGGAGAATGGATGTCAGTTTAATGTGGCAAAATGTAAGGTTATGCATTTTGGGGTGAAAAGATTGGCGGCAGTTTACTGCATTGGTGGAACCGTGCTCCAGGAAATTGATGAGGCACGAGATTTAGGAGTGTTGGTAGATAAGGAATTGAAATTTAGGGGACACATTGCAAAAGTGACCAAAATAGCTCATCAAATCACTTGGTTGCTGAAGAATACGATGACAAGCAGAGACAAACAGGTTATTGTTCCTCTGTATCGAGCCTTGATAAGACCCCATCTAGACTACTGTGCTCAGATTTGGTCACCTAGGTTTCTTCTTGATGGGGAGGAGGTGGAGAGGATCCAGAGGCGAGTGACCAAGATGATAGCAGGTCTGTGGAATGAACCGTATGAGAACAGGTTGAGGATTTGTGGGTTGCAAAAATTGGTTGATAGGCGGAGGAGGGGAGATATGATTGAGACATTCAAATTACTGAAGGGTTTCTATAAAATTAATTCAGAAGATATTTTTGAGAACAGGGCTGGTTTTGGGAGGACTAGGGGACATCCATGGAAACTGGGCAAAAGTGTGGTTAGTAAAGGTGTTAGAGCTGGGTTCTTTACTTTTAGAGTAGTGAATGAGTGGAATGCGCTCCCTGAGTCTGTGGTGGATGCTGTGACAGTGAATGAGTTTAAGGCGAGGTATGATAGATACTGTATGAATGTCAAATAGTTGTGATGAATATGATTTGGGGCCTCCCTCGATGAGTCCAATGACTCCCTGGAGTTGCCCGTAATAATAGTAATAATAATAATATATATGTAAGAAGTACAAAGAAGTACAGTACAAAGTTTCAGTACAAAATGCAGAGTACATTAATTTTTTAAAAGTATGAATACACATTTATTTTAAAACTAGATAAATATTTATCCATGGTATACACTACTACAATAAGGAATACAACACAATTCACAACAAAATCAATAATATATTTTTTTTATAAATAATAATATACTTTTTTTTTAAACTAAATATTTATCCAATTTACACTATTACAGTACAGAAACACAATGCACAATTCATTACACAATTCAATAATATATTTTTGTAAACACTTTATTATGTTGCAGATATATTATATACATATAATGTACAATTAAAGCAATAATACTATATTTTCTTAAATGTGACTAAAGAACATATTCTAATTAATATCATTATAAAATGCATAATATGCAATTGATATCACAGCATTATTCATGTATGATTAGTAATAATAATACTATAATAATAATTTACCACATAAGAAAATCTGAGTGCATGTTAAAGTTTGCATTTTTGTTTAAAGTTTCACAAAATATGATCATACAGTATGTACAATTAACACATATTTTCTGTTTAGTACAAACATACAGTAAATAATAATAATTTTTTGGACAATGACAGGATTCATTATATACAATGAAACATATTATTATATTTTCTTTACAGTACAAAAGACAGAAGTAATTTCTTTATAAATATGAATATACATTTTTTTTAAAAATTAAGTTTTAAAAGAGGTAAACCGTGAGTAGACATAACTATACATAATAAATAATTATTATTTATTATGTATAGTTAAAACTATACATAATAAATAAATTATTTATTATGTATAGTTTTTTAAAAATTAGATAAATATTTATACATAGTATGTACTATTACTATACAGTAATACAACACACAATGAAATACACAATTCAATCTTTTTTTTTATAAATATGAATATAATTTTTTTAAAACTAGCTAAATATTTATCCACAGTATATATTATTACAATACAGTAATGCAACATGCAATTCACTACGCAATTCAATAATATTTTTTTTCTTTTATAAACACTCTATTATGTCTTAGATCAATTACATATATATAACATACAATTTAAGCAATAATAATACATTTTCTTTCATGTGACTAAAGAACATATTCTAATTAATATTATTATAATATGTATAATGTGCAATTGATATTACAGCATAATTCATGATAATAATAATAATAATAATATAATAATAATAATTTACCACTGTAGTTCACAGTTACACAATAAAATATGATGTCAAAGTTTGCATTTTTTTTTTCAAATTTGACAAAAAATGATCACACAGAATGTGTACAATCAACACATCATATATTCTTTTTAGTACAAAGCTATAGTAAATAATAATATTTTTTTTTGGACAATGATACAATTCTTTATCATGCTGAGTATTTACATATTATTATTATTATTATTATTATTCAGGCCTCCATAGAGTCAAAAGACTCATCGTGGGAGGTCCTTCCTAAGAAACACAAAGTCTATCATACCGCTCCTTGAACTCATTGACCGTTCTCGCTCTCACCACTCCATCAGGCAATGCATTCCATGGTTCAACCACCCTCCATGCAAAGAAACCACTCCTCACCCTCTTGCTCACAGTTTCCTTTCGTAACTTCCAGGGATGGCCTCTTGTCATCACTCCTTCCCACTGTTCAATCAAGCAAAAGAACTCCCCAGTGTCAACTCTGTAACCACCTTTCAATAGTTTAAAAGTCTCAATCATATCACCTCTCCTTCTTCTATCTACCAAACTCTGCAGTCCACATTCCCTCAGCCGATCCTCATAACTATCATTATATCATAACATATATGTATGTTATGATATATATATATATATATATATATATATATATATCATAACATACATACAATGAAATATATTTTCTGTACAGTACAAAGATTCAGTATAATGCAGACTATATTAATTTTTTATAAATATGAATATACATTTTTTTAAACTAGCTAAATATTTATCCTTGGTATACACTATTACAATACAGTAATACAACATACAATTCACAACACAATCCAATAATGATTTCTTTTATATATAAATAAGAATATACATTTTTTTAAATTAACTAAATATTTAGGCAGGACAGGATATTTTAGTGGAGTGTTGCTACAAGCCAGGAAGCATAGAGGGTGAGCAGCAGGGGATGTTTAGGCAATTGAGCTTGGCAAGTGAAAGAAGAATGATTGTTATGGGAAGAGATTTTAACTACAGCAGTATAAGTTGGGAAGAGGAAATTGCATGTAGTAATAAGGGGATGGAATTTCTAGAATTCTTCAGGGACCAATGTCATGGGCAACATGTAGTAGAAGGAACATGAGGTTCAAGTGTTTTGGATTTTGTCATAGCATCAGAAGAGATGACTGCAACTGAGATGGCATCTCTGCCCCAGTTGGAGAGAGTGACTGTGTGGTTTTCAATTGGAAGATGAATAGACATGCAGGAGTATCAAAGAAAAGGGAATATGTGTGGGATTATAAGGCAGGTGATTATAATATTCATAGATATCAACTTGAGACAGTTCCACAGAGGGAGGAATTGGAAGGGGAAGATATCATTAGTGCTTGGGAACATATGAACGAATATAACATGAGTAAAGAAGAGAACACAATTTGGTGTAAAGTGGATGACAAACAATATCAAACAGGAACTGCAAGTAGAAAAGGGTCATTGAAGAGATAAAAGGAGTGGGGGGGGGAGCAAATGCATGAAGAATATAAGAAGAGATCTCTTCTTGTATTCCAGTAATATTCCACTGGTCCGAAACTAAGGCAACTGACGTGAAGTCATCAGCCTCTATATAAAATTTACCCCTATCATGAAGATCCTTCATGCACAAACTTTATTTGCTTATACTTGGAAAAAAGGATTAAACTAAGAGTATAATTTCTTGGCATCTTTCATTTATAATATAACAAAGTGGAAAAACTTTCAACATCTATCTCTAATCCACATTATTTTAATAATAAGGTATGACACCTTTTGGCTACTGTATATGGAAATATGACTTCTGCATTACTTCAACTTTAGTATCACTTCGAGTCTGGCTCCCACTGATGAAACTTCAATTAAGGTCGAAACTCGTCTGGTACCTTTTCCATAATGCATAGCATTAAACATGTCTGTAAAGATATGTGCTTTGCATTATGGGATACTAAGGCAATTGATGTGAAGTCATTAGTCTCTATATACAAGTCGCACTGTCATGAAGTTACTTCTCATGCAAACTTTGTCTGCTTACACTTGGGTAAAGGATGAAACCAAGAACATAATTTTTTGGTACCTTTAATTTATAGATTGGCCCCTGAGATCCAAAGAAAATCATAAGGAATTTTTTTTTCTATGTGGTAAGTAGGAGGAGAAATGATTGTTAAACAATGATATTATTGTGTAAAAAGAAGAATAGAGTGAGTGATGAAAAGGAGAGTGTGGAGTTGTTCAGTGAAACACTTTATTGTGATACTTCATCCTGGAGAAGTAGGTTCAATACTAGAGGGACAGGGTGGGTTTGAGGTTTAGAAGTGCAAGTGAATACTCTGCATCCAGAGTATCCAATTACTGGATATTTTGCATGTCAATAAAGCAGTGGGACTAGATGGAATTTTGCCAGGGGTTTGGAGAGAATGTCTTAGAGAACTGACAGCTGCCTTGACCTGGCTTTTCAAAAGTCTGGCCAAGTGAAAGCTACCCAAGGATCGGAAGGAGGGTAAGATAGTGACATTGCATTAGGGTGGTAGCAGACTGGAAGTGCCAAATTATTGACCAGTTTGTATTTCATCAGTAGTTGCTAAGATCTTGGAGAAATTAGTGAGGGACCATAATACATATACATTCAGCAGATGAGGGTCATGTTATCTGTGGGAATCAACATGGGTTTGTTAAGGGATATTCTTGCTTTAGTAATATAATTGCCTTTTATAATAAAGTTACAAGAGTGGTTGATAAGGAAAGGCATATTCTGCCCTTTTTTAAATTTTTTTATTTATTTATTATTTTTTTTTTTTACAAAAGCATTTTGACAAGGAAGCACATGATAAGCTGATATTTAAGTTGCAGTACATTGATTTAGATGTCTAGATTCAGGATTGGCAGTCTGATAGGTATCAGAGAGTTGTGTATGATGGAGCAATATCAAGGAGGCAGAAGGTTACTACAGAAGATAAACCAGACAGATGGACAAATGAATGGAGATTCAGTTTAATGCAACAAAATGTAAAATTTTGAAGTTTGGGAGGGATCATTGGGAGGCTGCATACTCGACTGAAGGAGCTGTACTGGAGGAAGTAAGGAGAGACAAGAGATCTGGGGGTGATGATTAATAGAAAACTGAAATTCAGGGAGCATATTACAAAGGTGGCGAAGATAACCCAGAGGATTGCTGCAATACTGAGAAGGATGCTGACCTGCAGAGATAAAAGAGTAGTCATTCCATTATATATAGTCCTGATCAGATCACACTTAAACTAATATTCTCAGATTTTGTCCCCAGGATTTGAAGGGGATTTGAAATTAACTGTGGAAAGGGTGCAGAAGTAGATAATAAAGATGGTATCAGGACTGGACAATGGTAGTTATGAAGACAGACTGAGGGAATGTGGACTGACGAGTTTGGTTGATAGAAGAAGGAAAAGTGATATGATTGAGACTTTTAAACTGTTGAGAGGAGGAAGGCCACCCTTGGATTTATGAAAGGAAGCTGTGAACAAGAGGGTGACACTTTCTTTGCATGGAGAGTGGCTGAATTGTGAAAGGCAACGTTCCACGACTTCTCCACCCTTGCAATATGTTCCCTGAATTTCAGAGAGCACGAACATACAATATGAGTTCAAGGAGGGGTATAATAGATTGTATTTTCTATGATGAGCCTCTCACAAAGTCTTGTAACTCTATGGAGGCCTCAGTCATAATTATAATAATAATATTTATCCATAGTGTACACTTTTACAATACAGTAATACAACACACAATTCAATAATATTTAATTTTTTTTTTATTAACATCATTATAATATGAAAATATGCAATTGATATCACAGCATAATTCACAATTCATGTACTATTAGTAATAATGCTATAATAATAATTTTGCATTGTAGTTCACAGTTATATGAGGAAATATGATCGCATGTTAAAGTTTACATTTTTTTTTCAAAGTTTGGGAAAATATTACCATACAGAGTATGTACAATCACAACATCATATTTTCTGTTTAGTATAAACATGCAGTAAATAATAAGAATACTTTTTTAAATGATGACAAGGTTCATTATCACACAGAGTATTTACATATATACAATGAAGCATATACTTTATGTACAGTACAAAGATTCAGTACAAAATGGAGGGTGCATTATTTTTTTTTATAAATATGAATATACATTTTTTAAACTAGTTAAATATTATCCATAGTATACACTATTACAATACAGTAATACACCACAATTCAATAATATTTTTTTTTATAAATAAGAATATACATCTTTTAAAAACTAGTTAAAATTTATCTATAGTAAACACTATTTAAATATGTAATACAACACACAATTGAAAAATATTTTTTTTCTTTTTTAAACACTTTATTAGGTCTCAGATAAATTATTATTATTATTATTATTATTATTAAACAAGACCTCATGGAGTCAAAGACTCATCTGGGAGGTCCTTTTATCACACACACACACATCTCATCATACCGTGTCTTAAACACGCTCAAACTCCTTGCAGACACCACACTCTCAGGCAAGGCATTCCAATCATTCACAACTCTGCATGAAAAAAACCTGCTTCTCACTCCCCTACTAACACCCTCTTTATACAGTTTCCAGGGATGACCTCTGGTTCTCCCCTGATCTCCCACTATTCTCTGTAGAACTTCTCCACCATTGATCTTATAACAACCCCTTACCAACTTGTAGGTCTCTATCATATCTCCCCTCTTCCTTCTCTCCACCAGACTCTGCAAATTACATCTTCTCAATCTTTTCTCATACCCAGCATTCCAGAGGTCAGAAACTACCTTAGTCAGTCACCTTTGGACCCTTTCCAACATCTCTTCATCCTTCTGAAAACCTAGTGACCAAATCTGGGCACAATAGTCCATGTGTGGCCTAATCAAAGCCTTATACAATGGAACAAGAATCTCCCTACTTCTACACATCAGTGTCTTCCGCATCATTTCCAGAAGTCTTTGTGTTGTCTTCACAATTTTGGCGATATGTCCCCTAAATTTTAGATCCTTATCCACTATCACCCCCAGATCTCTTATTTCCTCTACTTCCAACAATATATTCTCACCAAGCATAAATTCTGCATCCCATCTTTGTTTTCCAAAGTTTAAAATCTTACATTTTGCAACATTGAACTTCACATCCCCATTTGCTTGCCCAATCACTCAATTTATCCAAGTCTTCTTGCAAGGCCACAACATCTTCACTACTCTTTATGGTTTGTCGCAACTTTGCATCATCTGCAAACAACTGAATATCTCCATCCAAATCTTCGCCAATATCATTAATATACAAGTTAAATAGTAATGGCCCTAAAAGAGACCCCTGAGGGACTCCACTAGTGACTTTCCTTTTCCTGGATATCGCACCCCCATACACAACTTGTTGATACCTATCAGATAGTCAGTCTCCATTCCAATGCACTAATCTAATCTCCAACCCCATCTGCTCTAGTTTGACTGTCAACTTATCATGAGGTACTCTATCAAAAGCTTTTGCAAAATCCAAGTATATTAGTGTGTATCCTTCTCCTCTGTCCAAGGAAGCAGTCACTTTATTGTAATAAGTAAGTAGATTACTAAAACATGACCTCCCTTTATCAAATCCATGCTGTCCATCAAAGATTATACCATTGTTGTCAACCCAACTCTGGATCCTAGTTCTCACAAGCTTCTCCAACAACTTAACCACAACACCTGACACAGAGATAGGCCTATAGTTTGATGCTTGAGCTCGAACACCTCCTTTATGAAGTGGCACAATCTTGTCCTCCTTCCATTCTTTAGGAACTTGACCAAGTGCAAGACTCGTATTAAAAAAATATGTCAAGGCAGGTGTCAACTCTCTGGCACATTCCTTCAGAATACGCGGTGATACATTATCAAGTCCCACAGCCTTATTTATATCTAGTTTACTCAACTACCCAAACACCTCTTGCTCACTTACAGTCAGTCTCTCCTCCCCATCATCAACTGCTCTCAATCTCTCCATGAAGTCACATTCACAAGACTGAAAGATCTTTATGAACTGCTCATTAAGTATCTCTGCCACACATTCTGCAACAGCTGTCTTTATACCATTTCCTCCAATCAGTGTCATCCTTCCATAATCATTCTTTCTTTTGCTGGCAACATATCGAAAGAACTCCCTAGGATTCTTTTTGGCTTCATTAGCTAACTGCTGTTCATATACCTCTCTTTAGCTACTCTCACCAACCAAGTCACCCTCCTTGCCTGGTCTTTGTAGACCTCATGAAATTGGTTACTTCCACTTCTTTTATGCTGCCTCCACAATGCCCTTTTCCTCTGTATCGCATGCTTAATCTCTTTATTCATCCATCTCACACCTACCTTATTTAACCTTCTCACCCGTGGAATACATTTAGACATTGCATCTACTAAATGGTTTTTGATAATCCCCCTAACTGCACTGATCTCTTTTCCAGCTAACTCCTCATTCCATGCTACACCTGCAAGCTGTTTCCTGAGCTCTTCATAATCACCCCCCTTGTAGTTCCACATATACCCTTTTTTCACAGGGGTCCTTGCACTGCTGGCAACCACCCAGGTAATCACCTCATGGTCACTTTCACCAATTGGTGGATGATTTGACACCTCATTTATCATTACATCCTCTGATGAGATGACCAAATCCAAGACCCTTAATCCTCATGTGCCCTCTGTTACATACTGTCTGAGGTAGTTATCCCTCAAAAACTCAAGAAACTCATTTTCTTTACTTCCAGTTGCTATCTCTTCATTCCAGTCTATATTGCCATAATTAAAATCACCCATAATGATCACCCTTTTCTTATTTGTTTGGCTTATTTGACTATACATTTCACTATCACCACCATCCACATTACCAGGTCACATACAATGTACAATTTAAACAATAAAACTACATTTTCTTTCTAAACATGATACTAAACAACAGATTCTAATTAATATCATTATAATATGCATACAGTGGTGTAACTAGAGTTTTTGCTACATATTTTGCCGCACCTCTTAATACACACCAAAAATACTACAAAAGTCAAAACGATGTATAGGGAAATAAATTAAAACACTATGTTTATTTTTGAAATAAAACTTTAATTTCAACATTCTAAAATGTTATTTTTCTTGTTTTCTGTTAGCAAAATCGTCGATGACATTTAAATGATAATATGATAAACGAAATGATAATATGATATGATAAATGATAAACGATGATAAAGTCTATTTCATAGTAATGTAGGTAATTCTTAATCAATTTTATTTAGACAAACTCCTCTCACAACTAGTACACCATTGTGAGGAAAATTCGGTAGTATTACAATACAGTATTTGGAACTGAGTTCTTGACACTGTATTTTAGAATTAGCTTCAAAAGTTCAAAAAGGTTCAAAGTGCTACCCGGGGCGGACTGCCCCCCCTCCGCACCCCCCCCCCCTTAGCTATGCCACTGTATGCATAATGTGCAATTGATATCACAGCATAATTCATGTGTTATTAGTAATAATAATAATAATAATCGTATGATGAAACATGGCCATGAGTCCCCCATATGGGAAGGTACGACACCATCCTAATCCCCCCAAATTTTATCCGGGCCCAGGAATAGGCCTAATTCATCAGCATAGCTGATGAATTAGGCCTATGGCTGGGTCAGTATCTCTGACTGTAATCTGTGTGTGTTCACTGGACCGGTTTGCCTGCTTGCGGGATGAAAAACCCCATATAAACCGGTGGAAAAAACCCTGCTGTCCACGCCGAAGACCTGCTAACTTGGCTATGGCTGAGGAAGATCCTTAAGCTCCTTGCATTGTCGACGGGAATCGAACCTAGGACATTCCCCAGGCATATGGTTGCGAAGCGCATAGCCACTAGACTAACTTATTAATTAGCCACTTATTATTATTATTATAGTATCATTATTACTAATTAGCCACTAGGCTAATTAGTAATAATAATACTATAATAATAATAATTTACCTTTTAGTTCACAGTTACACAAGGAAATGTTTGAATGTTAAAGTTTACATTTTTTTTCGCATTTTTACAAAATATGATCATACACAGTATGTACAATTAACACATCATATTTTCTCTTTAGTACAAAGATATAGTAAATAATAATAATAGTAATAATAGTTTTTTTTGGACAATGACAAGGTTCATTATTATACAGAGTATTTTTATACTAATGCCAGGAGTATCCGGAATAAAGGAGATGAATTGGGGGTGCTGATAGCATCAGCCTGGCTAAAAATTATTGGGATCTCTGATACTTGGTTGATGGAAGATAATATAATAACAGGAATTGAAGTAGCAGGATACAGTATTTTTCGGTAGGATAGGAAGGGAAAACGCAGAGTACTGTTTATAATATGCTGGTGGAGTACTGCTTATGATATGTGATGACTTATGTCCTCTAAGAGTGGAGGCTTTGGAAGGCTGTGACACTAATTGTTTTGAAAGCATGTGGTGTGAGATAGAGGTGAGCAAGACAGGATATTTAGTGGGGTGTTGCTACAAGCCAAAGAGCACAGAGGGTGGAGAGCAGGAGATGTTCAGGTTGTTGAGCTTGGCAAGTGCAAGAAGAATGTTTGTTATGGGAGATTTTAACTACAGCAGTATAAGTTGGGGAGAGGCAAATGCATGTAGTAATAAGGGAATGGAATTTCTAGGATTCTTGAGGGATAGATGTCTTAAGCAATGTGCAATAGAGGGAAAAAGAGGTTCAAAAGTTTTGGATTTGGTCATAGCATCAGTATCAAAGAAAAGGGTATCAAAGAAAAGGGAACATAATAACCTGCCTTATATGTGGAATTATAAGGCAGGTTATTATACTAGTCTTAGATATCAACTTGGGGAAGTTTCATGGAGGGAGGAATTGAAAAGCCAGGATATCGTTAGTGCTTGGGAAATTGTGAAGGAACATTTGTTAGGAGCAATAGTAAGCTGTATTCCACAAGTGAAGAAGAGAACACACTTTAGGGTAAAGTGGATGACAAACAATATCAAGCAGGAACTGCAGGTGAAAAAGAGGTTATGGAAGAGATATAGGGAGAGGGATGGAGAGCAGAAGCATGAAGAATATAAGACTCAGGCCAGGAGAGTAACTAATATGGTAAGGAAGGCAAAACTGCAATATGAGAAGAGATTGGCCCTAAGATCCAAAAAAAAAAAAATCCTAGGGAATGTTTTAGCTATGTGGCTAGTAGGAGGATAAATGACTGTGGAAGAATGACATTGTTGGATAAAAATAGGAATAGAATGACTGATGCAGAGGACATAGTAGAGTTGTTCAATGAACACTTTATTGGGGTATTTCGTCATGCAGAAGTAGGTTTTAATACTAGAGGGATAGGGCAGGTTCGAGGTTTAGCGGTGCAAGAGTAGCATGTGTTCCAAATACTGAGTACTCTGGATGTTAGTAAAGCTGGAGAACTGGATGCTATCTCACCACAGGTTTTAAGAGAATGTACTGATGAACTGACAGCTCGTTGACCTAGCTTTTCAATGAAAGTCTGCCTATTGGAAGGTACAGAAGGAATGTAATTAAGGTAAGATAGTGCAATTGCATAAGGCACTATCTTACCTTAATTACATTCATTCCAGTAGCAGATTGGATGTGTCTAACTATAGGTCAGTTTGTGTTTCATCAGTAGTTGTTAAGATCTTGGAGAAATTAGTGAGGGACCAAATACAGTGTTGGGTGGATGAGGGTAATGTTATCAGTGATAGTCAACATGGATTTGTTAAGGGGTAGTAATGTGATTGCCTTTTATAATAAAGTGACAAAAGCAGTTGATGAGGGAAAGGCATATACTGCCATTTTTTTGGATTTTGCAAAGCCATTTGACAGGGTGCCACATGATGAGCTGATATTTATGTTGCAGCATATAGGTTTAAATGTCAGCTTAGTCAACTGGATTCAGGATTAGCTATCTGATAGGTATCAGGGAGTTGTGTATGGTGGGGCAATATCAAGGAGGCAGAAGGTTACAAGTGGGGTCCCAGAGGGCTCAGTACTGGGACCTGTATTGTTTAACCTTTATATCAATGGCATGGTCAATGGATTGCATGAGTATATTCAGTTGTTTGCAGATGATGTGAAGCTGGGAAGGGTTATCATTAATAGTGCAGTGTGATAGCCCTGCAAGAGGATTTGAATAAACTAGACAGATGGGCAAATGAATGGAGATTCAGTTTAATGCAACAAAATGTAAAGTTTTGAAGTTTGGGAGGCATCGATGGGAGCTGCATACTCAATTGGAGGAGCTGTATTAGAGGAAGTAGGGGAGACGAGATCTGGGGCTGATGATTCATAGAAAACTGAAATTCAGGGAGAGTGAATTTAGATTAAGAGTGACTGACCTGTAGAGGGAGATAGATGAGCTGAAAGAGGCAGTGGAATGTCTTGGGAATGAGAGCAGAAGTATGAAAGATAAGATTAGGAGAATGGAAGAGATAAATGCAAGCCAAATCAGAGTAGGGGAGAGAGAGAATTTTGGGAGTGTTAGAAGAGGAGAGAAAGGAAACAGAAGAGAGAGAATGAGTGAGAGGTATGTGGGTGTTAGAAGGGGAAAGAATGGAAACAGTAGAAGAGAGGGAATGAGAGAGAGATATGGAGGTGCTAGAAGAGGAGAGAATGGAAACAGTAGGAGAGATGGAATGAGAGAGAGGTATGGGAATGCTATAAGACGAGAGGATGGAGACAGTAGGAGAGATGGAATGAGAGAGGGATATGGAAGTGCTAGAAGTGGAGAAAATGGAAACAGTAGGAGAGAGGGAATGAGAGATATGTACGGGAGTGCTAGATGAGGGGGAGAATGGAAACAGTAGGAGAGAGAGGTATGGGAATGCTAGAAGAGAGAGAGAGAATAGCAGTAGAGGAGAGGGAATGAGAGAGACCTATGGGAATGAAAGAAGAGGAGAGAATGGAAACAATAGGAGAGAGGGAATGGTAAGAGGTATAATGTATGGCGACTCAATGATCCGTTGTGTTCAAGATAGGATGCGTGAGGAGTGTTTGCCAGGAGGAACAATACAAAGGGTGGCTATGGCAATTAAGAGAGGTGAAAGGGTGGATGAGATGATTGTGATGGTAGGAACAAATGATTTGAGTGGTAATGTAAGTCGGGCAGCGAGACATATGAGATTTTTGCTTAAGGCTGTACGGAAGAAGACAGAGAGAGTAAAAATAGTGTGCGTGTTGCCTAGGTATGATAATGATGAGCTGAGCAGAAGAGCGGTGATATTGAATGGCATAATAGCGAGAATGTGTCACAAGAGAGGACTGGTATATGGATGCTTGGAGTGCATTTGAGGAAAGAGAGGAATTGTATGCGAGAGACCGCTTACATTTGAATGAGGAAGGACGTAGGCATCTGGAGAGATTGCTATTCTGAACGAGTCAGTGTGTCCCAGGGAGGATGATAGCAGGGGTGGCCTCTTGTGAGAATGGATACTTGGGAGAAGGGAGACGATGTCAGGTAACACTGAGCCCAGTGGAGTCTAGAAGGGATAATGCTGGGTATGGAAACAATGGCATTTATATGCTTTATACTAATGCCAGGAGTATCCGGAATAAGGTAGAGGAATTGGTGGTGCAGATAGCATCAGCCTGGCCAAAAATTATTGGGATCACTGAGACGTGGTTGACAGAAGGGGATATAATAACAGGAATAGAAGTCGCTGGGTATAGCATTTTTTGTCAGGATAGGAGGGGAAAGCGTGGTGGTGGGGTACTGCTTATGATAAGTGATGAACTGTGTCCTCTAAGAGTGGACGCTTTGGAAGGAAGTGAGGCAAATGATTTTGAAAGCATATGGTGTGAGGTAGAGGTAGGTAAGACAGGTTATTTAGTGGGGTATTGCTACACACCCAGGAGCACAGAGGATGGGGACCAGGAGATGTTTAGACAGCTAAGTTTGGCAAGTGCAAGAAGAATGCTTGTTATGGGAGATTTTAACTACAGTAGTATAAATCGGAGAGAGGAAGATGCATGTAGCAATAGGGGAATGGAATTTCTAGAATTCTTGAGGGACAAATGTCTTAGGCAATATGTGACAGAGGGAACAAGAGGTGCAAGAGCTTTGGATTTGGTTATAGCATCAGAAGAATTGATAATTACTGAGATGACATCTCTCCCACCAGTCAGAGAGAGTGACCATATGGTTTTGCCTTGGAAAATGAATAGATATGCAGGAGTATCAAAGAGACGGAAACTTATGTGGAATTATAATGCAGGTGATTATACCAGTCTTAGACGTCAACTTGGGGAAGTGTCATGGAGGGAGGAATTGGAAGGCTGGGATATCATTAGTGCTTGGGAAATTGTGAAGGAACATTTGCTAGCAGCAATGGTAAGTTGTATACCACGAGTGAAGAAGAGGATGCAATTTGGAGTAAAGTGGATGACAAACAATATTAAACAGGAATTGCATGTGAAAAAGAGGCTATGGAAGAGATATAAGGAGACAGGTGAAGAGAGGATGCATGAAGAATATAAGACACAGGCCAGAAGAGTGACTAGTGTGGTAAGGAAAGCAAAACTGAAATATGAGAGGAGATTGGCCCTAAGATCCAAAGAAAATCCTAGGGAATTTTTTAGTTATGTGGCCAGTAGGAAGAGAAATGACTGTGGAAGAATGATATTGTGGGATAAAAATGGGAATAGAGTGACTGATGCAGAGGACATAGTGGAATTGTTCAATGAACACTTTATTGGAGTATTTCATCCTAGAGGAGTCAGTTTTAATGCTAGAGGGCTGGTTCAAGGTTTAGAGGTATAGGAGGAGAGTGTGTTTCAGATATTGAGTACTCTTGATGTCAGTAAAGCTTTGGAACTGGATGGTATTTCACCACATGTTTTGAGAGAATGTGCTAGGGAACTCACAGTGCCTTTAACCTGGCTGTTCAATGAAAGTCTGGCTTCGGCAAAGGTGCCCAGTGAATGGAAGGAAGGTAAGATAGTGTCATTGCATAAGGGTGGTAACAGACTGGAAGTGTTTAATTATAGGCCAGTCTGTGTGTCATCAGTAGTTGTTAAGATCTTGGAGAAAGTAGTGAGGGACGATATACAGCATTGGGCAGATGAGGTTAATGTTATCTGTGAGAGTCAACATGGATTTGTGAAAGGGCGCTCTTGTTTTAGCAATATGCTAGCCTTTTATAATAAAGTTACAAGAACATTAGATGAGGGAAAGGCATATACTGAAATTTTCTTAGACTTGGCGAAGGCATTTGACAGGGTGCCACATGATAAGCTGATATTTAAGTTGCAGCACATGGGTCTGGATGTCAGATTGGTCAACTGGATTCAGGATTGGCTGTCTGATAGGTATCAGAGAGTTGTGTATGGTGGAGCAGTTTCCAGGAGGCAGAGGGTTACAAGTGGGGTCCCACAGGGCTCAGTACTAGGACCTATATTGTTTCACCTTTATATCAATGACATTGCAAGGGGATATTCAGTTGTTTGTGGATGATGCGAAGCTGGGAAGGATTATTAGTAATAGTGCAGATGTGGTGGCCCTGCAAGAGGATTTGAATAAGCTAGATAGATGGGCAAATGAATGCAGGTATCAGTTTAATGCAGCAAAATGTAAGGTGTTGAGGTTTGGGAAACATCGATGGGATGCTGCATACTCTATGGGAGGAGTTATACTAGATGATGTAGGGGAGACAAGAGATTTGGGGTTGATGATTGATAGAAACCTGAAGTTTAGGGGACATATTGCAAAGGTGGTGAAGGTAACACAGAGGATTTCTGCAATTATGAGAAGGACACTGACCTGCAGAGATAAGAGAGTTATCATTCCATTGTATAAGTCTCTGATCAGACCACACTTGGATTATTGTTCGCAGATTTGGTCCCCAGGATATGAAGGGGATAAATTAACTGTGGAAAGGATACAAAGACGGATGATAAAGATGGTTTCAGGACTGTACAAGGATAGTTATGAGGATCAGCTATAGGAATGTGTACTGCAGAGTTTGGTGGATAGAAGAAGGAGAGGTGATATGATTTAGACTTTTAAACTGTTGAAAGGTGGTTACAGGGTTGACACTGGGGAGTTCTTTCGTTTAGTCGAACAGCAGGAAGGAGTGATGACAAGAGGCCATCCCTGGAAGTTCTGAAAGGAAACTGTGAGCAAGAGGATGAGGAGTGGTTTCTTTGCGTGGCGGGTGGTTGAACCATGGAATGCATTGCCTGATGGAGTGGTGAGAGCGAGAACGGTCAATGAGTTTAAGGAGTGGTATGATAGACTTTGTGTTTCTTAGAGGGGGATCTCCCCTCGATGAGTCTTGACAGACTTTATGTTCTTAGGAAGGACCTCCCGCGATGAGTCTTTTGACTTCATGGAGGCCTGAATAATAATAATAATAATAATAATATGACAAAGGTGGCGAAGATAACCCAGAGGATTGCTGCAATACTGAGAAGGATGCTGACCTTCAGAGATAAGAGTTATTGTTCCATTGTATAAGACCCTGATAAGACCACACTTAGACTATTGTTCTCTAATTTGGTCCCCAGGATTTGAAGGAGATAAATTAACTGTGGTGAGGGTACAGATGCAGATAACAAAGATGATTTCAGGACTGTACAATGTCAGTTACAAGGATCGACTGAGGGAATATGGACTGCAGAGTTTGGTAGATAGAAGAAGGACAGGTGATATGATACAGACTTTTAAACTGTTGAGAGGCAGTTACAGGGTTGACACTGGGAGTTCTTTCGCTTGGTGGAAGAGTGGGAAGAAGTGATGACAAGGGGCCATACCTGGAAGTTACGAAAGGAAGCTGTGAACAAGAGGGTGAGGAGCGGTTTCTTTGCATGCAGGGTGGTTGAACCGTCGAATGCATTGCCTGATAGTGGTGATAGCAAGAACAGTCAATGAGTTGAAGGAGTGATATGATAGACTTTATGTTTCCTAGGAAAGACCTTTCCATGCTGAGACTTTTGACTCCATGGAGACCATACAGAATAATAATAGTAATAATAATTTACATATATACAGTGAAACATTTTCTGTATTACGAAGATTCAGTACAAAATGCAGAGTACATTAACTTTTTTTATAAATACCAATATACATTTTTTTAAAACTAGATAAATATTTATCCATAGTACTATTATAATACATTAATACATAATTCTTTTTTTTTAATAAATAAGAATATTCATTTTTTTAAACTAGCTAAATATTTATAGAGTAATACAACACAATTCACTACATAATTCAATAATTTTTTTTTCTTTATTATGTCTCAGATGAATTACATACACATAATGTATAATTTAAACAATAACACTACATTTTCTTCAATGGACTATAGAACAGATTCTAATTAAGATCATTATAATATGCATAATGTGAAACTGATATCACTGCATAATTCATGTATGATTAGGAATAATAGTAATAACTACAATAGTAATTTACCATTGTCATTCACAATTACCCAAGGAAAGATGATTGCATGTTAAAGTTTGCAATTTTTTTCAAAGTTTGACAAAATATGATCATACAGAGTATGTACAATTAATACAGCATATTTTCTGTTTATTACTACATACATATAGTAGATAATAATAGTAATAATTTTTTTTGGACAATGACAAGGATCATTATCATATAGAGTATTTACTTATATACAAGAAACATATTATACTTTCTGTACAATACAAAGATTCATTACAAAATACAGAATACATTAATTTTTTTATAAATATCAATATACATTTTTTAACTAGTTAAATATTTAACCATAGTATACACTATTACAACACATAATTCACTACACAATTCAATAATATCAAATTATGCATACATAACATTCAATTTAAGCAATAATACTAATTTTTTTTCATGCGACTAAAGAACATATTCTAATTAATATCATTA
Organism: Typopeltis vanoorti; assembly: GCF_054136105.1. Taxonomy (NCBI): domain Eukaryota; kingdom Metazoa; phylum Arthropoda; class Arachnida; order Uropygi; family Thelyphonidae; genus Typopeltis; species Typopeltis vanoorti. The sequence continues at coordinate 1,827,284 of NC_143555.1, read as the reverse complement.
TAATGTGCAATTAATATTATTATAATTATTATTATATTAGTACTCATGTAATGTATTATAAATATTATATATATATAAATTATAATTCTTACTATTAATATATGTATGTAATTTATGTGAGACATTATTATTATTATTATTATCATCAACATTTGACCTTCATGGAGTCAGAGACTCATCGTGGGAGGTACTCACTATTACATACAATCCTCATCCAACTGCATCTTAAACTGATTCAATGTGTCCACATCCACAACACACTCAGGCAATTCATTGCACTCACCAATCACCCTCCAGGCAAAGAACCTGCTTCTCACTCCTTATATAGTTTCCAGCAATGGCCTCTTGTTCTACTCCCCTCTCTTATTCTATGAAAAATCTCTTCCAAGTCTATCTGATAACAACCCCTGACCAGCTTATATGTCTCAATCACATCCTCCCCCTTTCCTCCTATTCACGAGTCTCTGCAACTTACATTCTCTCGATCTGTCCTCGTACTCCACATTCCAAAGATCACTGACTACCTTTGTGAATCTTCTCTGTACTCTTTCCAACATATCCTCGTCACCATGAAAACCTGCCGACCAAATCTGTACACAATAATCCACATGAGGCATGACCAAGGCCTTATACAATGGAATCATAACCTCTCTATTTCTGCATGTCAGGGTTCTCCACATCATTGCCATCATTCGATGTGATGTCTTCACAACTTGTGCAACGTAGCCCTGAATTTCAGGTTCTTGTCCACCATCACTCCCAGATCTCTCATTTCCTCTACTTCTGTTAAAGTTTCCCCACCAAGTGTATACTTTTCATCCCATCGTTGCTTACCAAATCTCAAAACTTACATTTGGCAACATTGAACTGACAGTTCCACTTACCTGCCAATTCATGCAATCTATTCAAGTCCTCTTGTAAGGTATTAACATCAGCCTGACTGTGCTTGCTCTCCCCAGTTTTGCATCATCTGCAAACAGCTGGATATCACTAGTTAAACCAGACCCAATATCATTAACATACAAATTGAACAACAATGGCACCAAAACTGACCCCTGCGGCACACCACTGGTGACCTTTCTATTTCGAGATACTGCACCCCCATATACAACTTTCTGATACCTATCTGACAGCCAGTCACTGATCCAACACAGAAGTCTGTTATCCAATCCCATTATTATTATTATTATTATTATTATTATTCAGGCCTCCAAGGAGTCAAAAGACTCATCGAGGGAGGTCCTTCCTAAGACATAAAGTCTGTCAAGACTCATCGAGGGGAGGTCCCCCCCCTGAGAAACACAAAGTCTATCATACCACTCTTTAAACTCACTGACCGTTCTCACTCCCACCACTCCATCAGGCAATGCATTCCACGGCTCAACCACCCTCCACACAAAGAAACCACTCCTTACCCTCTTGCTCGCAGTTTCCTTTCGTAACTTCCAGGGATGGCCTCTTGTCATCACTCCTTCCCGCTGTTCAACCAAGCGAAAGAACTTCCCAGTGTCAACCCTGTAACCACCTCTCAACAGTTTAAAAGTCTCAATCATATCACCGCTCCTTCTTCTATCCACCAAACCCTGCAGTCCACATTCTCTCAGCCGATCCTCATAACTATCCTTGTACAGTCCTGAAACCATCTTTGTCATCCGTCTTTGTATCCTTTCCACAGTTAATTTATCCCCTTCAAATCCTGGGGACCAAATCTGAGAACAATAGTCCAAGTGTGGTCTGATCAGAGACTTATACAACGGAATGATAACCCTCTTATCTCTACAGGTCAGTGTCCTTCTCATAATAGCAGCAATCCTCTGTATTACCTTCACCACCTTTTCAATATGTCCCCTAAACTTCAGGTTTCTATCAACCCCAGATCTCTTGTCTCCCCTACTTCCTCCAGTATAACTCCTCCCATAGAGTATGCAGCATCCCATCGATGTTTCCCAAACCTCAAGACCTTACATTTTGCTGCATTAAACTGATACCTGCATTCATTTGCCCATCTATCTAGCTTATTTAAATCCTCTTGCAGGGCTACCACATCTGCACTATTACTAATAATCCTTCCCAGCTTCGCATCATCCGCAAACAACTGAATATCCCCCTGCAATCCACTGGCTATGTCATTGATATAAAGGTTAAACAATACAGGTCCTAGTACTGAGCCCTGTGGGACCCCACTTGTAACCCTCTGCCTCCTGGAAACTGATCCACCATACACAACTCTCTGATACCTATCAGACAGGTAGGTATCAGAGGTATCTGATACCTATCTGATACCTATCAGACAGCCAATCCTGAATCCAGTTGACCAATCTGACATCGAGACCCATGTGCTGCAACTTAAATATCAGCTCATCATGTGGCACCCTGTCAAATGCCTTCGCCAAGTCTAAGAAAATTGCCATATATGCCTTTCCCTCATCTAATGTTCTTGTAACTTTATTATAAAAGGCTAGCATATTGCTAAAACAAGAGCGTAATCACAAATCAATGTTGATTCTCACAGATAACATTACCCTCATCTGCTCAATGCTGTATACGGTCCCTCACTACTTTCTCCAAGATCTTAACAACTACTGATGACACACAGACTGACCTATAATTAGACACTTCCAGTCTGTTACCACCCTTATGCAATGGCACTATCTTACCTTCCTTCCATTCCCTGGGCACCTTTGCCAAAGCCAGACTTTCATTGAAAAGCCAGGTTAAAGGCACTGTCAATTCCCTAGCACATTCTCTCAAAACTCGTGGTGAAATACCATCCAGTCCCACAGCTTTACTAACATCCAGAGTACTCAGTATCTGAAACACACTCTCCTCCTGTACCTCCAGACCTCGAACCAGTCCTATCCCTCTAGCATTAAAACTGACTCCTCTAGAATGAAATACTCCAATAAAGTGTTCATTGAACAATTCCACTATGTCCTCTGCATCAGTCACTCTATTCCCATTTTTATCCTACAATATCATTCTTCCACAGTCATTTCTCCTCCTACTGGCCACATAGCTAAAAAATTCCCTAGGATTTTCTTTGGATCTTAGGGCCAATCTCCTCTCATATTCCAGTTTCGCTTTCCTTACCACACTAGTCACTCTTCTGGCCTGTGTCTTATATTCCTCATGCATCTCTTCACCTGTCTCCTTATATCTCTTCCATAGCCTCTTTTTCGCATGCAATTCCTGTTTAATATTGTTTATCATCCACTTTACTCCAAATTGCATCCTCTTCTTCACTCGTGGTATACAACTTACCATTGCTGATAACAAATATTCTTTCACAATTTCCCACCCACTAGTGATATCCTGGCCTTCCAATTCCTCCCTCCATGAAACCTCCCGAAGTTGACGTCTAAGACTATTATAATCACCTGCCTTATAATTCCACATAAGTTCCCGTCTCTTTGATACTCCTGCATGTCTATTCATTTTCCAAGTCAACACCATATGGTCACTCTCTCCAACTGGTGGGAGAGACGTCAACTCAGTTATTATCAGGTCTTCTGATGCTATAACCAAATCCAAAACTTTTGAACCTCTTGTTCCCTCTGTTACATGTTGCCTAAGACATTTGTCCCTCAAGAATTCTAGAAATTCCATTCCCCCTATTGCTACATGCATCTTCCTCTCTCCAATTTATACTACTGAAGTTAAAATTTCTCATAACAATCATTCTTCTTGCACTTGCCAAACTTAGCTGTCTAAACATCTCCTGGTCCCCATCCTCTGTGCTCCTGGGGAAGGTAGCAACACCCCACTAAATATCCTGTCTTGCCTACCTCTACCTCACACCATACGCTCTCAAAATCATTTGTCTCACTTCCTTCCAAATTGTCCACTCTTAGAGGACATAGGTCATCACTTATCATAAGCTGTACCCCACCACCACGCTTTCCCCTCCTATCCTGACGAAAAATGCTATACCCAGCGACTTCTATTCCTGTTGTTATATCCCCTTCTGTCAACCACGTCTCAGTGATCGCAATAATTTTTGGCCAGGCTGATGTTATCTGCGCCACCAATTCCTCTCCCTTATTCCGGATACTCCTGGCATTAGTATAAAGCATATAAATGCCATTGTTTCTATACCCAGCATTATCCCTTCTAGACTCCACTGGGCTCAGTGTTACCTGACATTGTCTCCCTTCTCCCAAGTATCCATTCCCACAAGAGGCCACCCCTGCTATCATCCTCCCTGGGACACACTGACTCGTTCAGAATAGCAATCTCTCCAGATGCCTACGTCCTTCCTCATTCAAATGTAAGCGGTCTCTCGCATACAATTCCTCTCTTTCCTCAAACGCACTCCAAGCATCCACATACCAGTCCTCTCTTGTCACACATTCTCGCTATTATGCCATTCAATATCACCGCTCTTCTGCTCAGCTCATCATTATCATACCTAGGCAACACGCACACTATTTTTCCTCTCTCTGTCTTCTTCCATACAGTCTCAAGCAAAAATCTGATATCTCTCACTGCCCGACTTACGTTACCACTCAAGTCACTCGTTCCTACCATCACAATCATCTCATCCACCCTTTCACCTCTCTTAATTGCCATAGCCAATCCCATCTGTTTCAATTTATTTAAGAGCTTGTCATGTGGCAGTCTATCAAAAGCTTTTTCAAAATCCAAGTACACCACTGTATATACATCTTCTCTGTCCAAGGGATTTATCACCTTCTTATGGTACATAAGTAAGTTAGTGAAACATGATCTCCCCTTAACAAACCCTGCTGATAACCACAGAGAATACTGCTGTTATCAACCCATTTCTGTATCCTACTTCTCACCGATATCTCCAGGACCCTCACAACTCCAGATATACGACCGGCCTATAATTTGAAGCTACAGCCTTATCACTGCCTTTATGTAGTGGAACAATTTTGCCCTCCTTCCACTCCCTTGGAACCTGTGCTGTTGCAAACCTCTTATTAAACAGGCATGCCGATGCTACTTCCAGTTCCCTGGAACATTCCCTTAAGATGCATGGTGATATGTCATCAAATCCTATCGCCTTATTAACATCAAGGTTATTTATTTCCTCAAACACCTCCTGCTCACTCACAATTAAGCTATCCTCTCCTATGTCCTCTACACTTAAGTTCCTCATGATTCCATCCTGATCAGGATGAAACATATTATCATATTATTATTATTATTATTATTATTATTATTATTCATCATTCAAAAATTCCGTGTAATCTTCGTTGTTAATATTAGAAGAACATGTGTTGTAAATATAGATGCAAAAAAGTATTATTATCAAACTTTTAATTGAAATGCAATATAGAAAATGAATCACATATGCAGCATTTAGTGCTGCATTTTGTAAAAATTACAAATTGGAATGTCACTAAAGATGATTATTGTAATTGTGTAAATATTTTAGAATCTATCAATATTTAAACCCTCCATGGAGTTGGCAGACTCATTGTGGGAGGTTCATTCAACTGACAACATATTTATCATATAGAATCTTAAAATCCTTAACACTCCTTGAACCAGAACCAGAGGTCATTCCTGGGGAAGAACCAGGAATGACCTCTGGTTCTTCCCCTTTCAATTTTATAATTGAAAGGGGAAGAACTCATTTTATAATCTGCTCTGGATTAATCTGATAAAATCCTCTCAGTAACTTAAACGTCTGTATCATATCACTTCTCTTCCTCCTATCTACCAAACTCTGCAATCCACATTTCTTCAACCTCTCTCCATAGCCAGCATTCCAAAGTCTGGATATTGTCTTAGTCAATCATCTCTAGACCCTCTCCAATGCCTCCACACTGGTGTGGAGGCATTGGAGAGGCACACAGCCTTATATTTCTGCACACCAAAATGCAACACCTTGCACTTGTTGATATTAAAACTAGAACCCCACTCTTTTGTCCACGTAAAAAGTCTGTTTAAATCTTCCTGAAGGGAATTAACATCAGCAGTGTTTATGTTATATATCATTTACAAACAACTTAAAGAGCAGCGGCCCAAGAACAGAACCCTGTGGCATGCCACTGGTTACCCTCTTCTTTGAGACACTGCTCCATCATACACAACCTGCGAGTATCATTCATAGAGCCAATCTCTGATCCATCTAACCAATATACTATCGATTCCCATCTTCTGCAGCTCGTACACCAACTTATATCACAGTATAATTCATGTAGTATTAGTAGTAATAACGCTATAATAATAATAATTTACCTTTTGTAGTTCACAGTTACACAAGGAAGTACAATTGCATGTTAAAGTTTACTTTTTTTTTTTCAAAGTTTGACAAAATATAATCATACAGAATATATACAATATGTACAATTAACACATCATATGATGTTAAGTACAAATATATAGAAACTTTTAAAGTAATAATACACTCATTATTATGCATCAAATAAATTATGTGTAAATGCACGTACCCTGTGCAATTTAGACAATGCTACATTTTACTACTTGTAAATTCAGTACAAACTTTAAATAATCTCCTTATAACGAGTCCTTGGACTCCCTGGAGGTGTCAAATAATAATAATAATAATAATAATAATAATAATAATAATAATAATTTGCATAATGTGCAATTTGTATAAAATAATAATTCATGTGTTGCTATTATTAATAATAATCACAGTGATTAATTTAGCCTATATAATTCACAATTACATAATTAATTATACATGTTGCAGTTCAAATTTTTTTCTTCAAAATTTGAGAAAATTTGATTATATACAGCAGGCGTGGCCAACTTCATTCTATACGAGGGCCAATATATGATGAGTGGTAGCGGTAGCGTCATGGGCTGCACACTTTTAGACAGAGAACTAAAATAAAAATAAACTCTGCATTTTTTCAAGTCAATAGTTATATGTATTAAATTACTATATTTGTTAAATCATTTTACTACTGGGAGAACAATATAAACTACTTAAAACTGATCACTGTAACCAGAGCAGAGCAAGTGACTTTCAATGATGAGACACTCTGGAGCACATAGAAATCTACCACTCCCACTACCACAACTCGCACAGAGAAGCAGTAGATTTTATAAATTGAGTAATCTTTTTAAAGCAATTTTGATTCCGTGTTCAGAATATAAATTGTTTCCGTCATCAGAAATAATGAATATAACTAGTATATCAATCAGAAAATCCTGGGTCGAAACTAATAGCTAAATTGATAATACATATAATTTAATATAGTTTTTATCCTGCCTCGGGCAGCACAAAATCACGTAATGGGCCGCATGCGGCCCACGGGCCTGCTATTGGCCACCTATGATATACAGTATTTACATATATACAATTAGAAATGTTTCCTATTTTGTACAAACATACAGCACAAAGTAAATTCATTATTTACATAATTTTTAGTAATTTTAATATTTGTATACATTATATTTTCATATATTACATAGTAATATTATTATATTATGCATAGTGATATTGATATATTATATAATAAGATTATTACACTATAATAATAATATGTATAATAATAATTATATAATTTACATAATAATATTATTACTTTACAATTAGTAATTTTAATATTAGTATTAATATAAATATGTTTTATGAAATAAATACTTTGTTTTTCCTTGTAGCTTACCTAAATTAAAGGAATGGAAATGATATATTCATGAAAAGAAGTTCCCTCCACTTCGCTCGAATAATAATAATTTTAGATTAGATTACATGCATAACACAGTAATGTGATGTAAACAACCGAAAAGATATATCTATTAAAAATGAGTTAGGTGCTAATATTTGCAGTAAAAAGATGATGAGGCGGAGTAATCCACTGACTTCGAAGTTTGAATTAGCTTTTCTGAAGCTAGTGGGGTTAATGAATAACTAAACTTTCTTTTTCTTTTTATTAGGTTTGTTGCTGTGGTTAATATGTTTTATGTGAAATGTATGGTAACTGTTGCAGTTCTAAGTGTGCTGATACAATTTCCATAGTTTAGTTATTAATGTTCTATAACTGTTCAGATGTTTTACCTTATATGACAAGTTGTTGAATAATGTGGGTATAAGTGCTCACTCACGACGTCTCCATATAAATTGTTATAATGCTTGGTTGTGTAGAGGGTTGTGTTTGGTCTGGTAATGTGATACATTTCTCTGTTATTATGGGGAAACATATTGCATAAGAACACAATCAATGTGTTCCTGTTAAATATGTTTGGTGAAATTAATTGTAGCCATATTAGCGTGAGAGAAATAGTGTAAAATGTGTTCTTTGTAGTGTGGAAATGGCGTACCCAGGAAGGGGGCTAAGGGGCCCTGGCCCCCCCAAAAGAAAAAGGGAAAAAGACTAGAAAATTTTCCGAAAATCTTTTCCTAATTAAAATTCTTCTTTTTTTTTTTTTTCATTTATGTTGTGTCGTGTCTTCTATTGCCAGCCTACTCATGAATTAGCGTTCACATAAGGTGGGAATACCCTCTGACTCTTGGGAATCATGGCCGTTGTGAACGCAAGGCGAATGAAGTAGTGCTCTAGAGCCCGGCCAGAGATTACAGGTATCATGTATTGGCGATCACTGCAGATGCTCAGTCAGAGGTCGTATGCGATGCGTAGTGTGTATTCTCAAATCGTCTACTGAACTCGCCCCCCCCAAGATTAAATCATGAGTCCCCCCAACCACATCTTGAGTACTCGGCCCCCTCCAAGAGTAAATCCTGAGTGCGCCACTGGAAAGGAGGTGGGGTATTAAGCACTACATTGGAAGACTGGTTAGATCGGAGTCAAATAAGATTACATGAATGTGAGTATTTTTGTCCTTTCACATAAAGACCTGGAAATCCTTAGTCCATAGAAACTTATAGTTTTTTCTATTTTTGTTCTTCTTGCTTGGTACAATAGGTTTTTGTAATGTGGGGTCCTGGTTCTGTTATGTAGATAGTTGAGGGTTGCCTGTTATTGAAAAATGATGTTGTTGGCTGTCCTTCTTGCTTGCAGCTAGGATGTCATCTCTCAAGCTTTTTTCTGGTGAAGCATGCAATTACAGGTGATGGTCTCTCCTTATTTCATTGTGGTCCTTGATTTACAGAGGCGATGTCAGTGATTATGCTGACTGCTGTAACAATCAGTTGTATTACAGAGTTGAGATCTTCTGACCCTGTTTTGTGTATCCCATCTATTTGCAGTTTTTTTTTTTTTTTTTTTTTACATTCTTTCAGTAAGACATTTTCCATTTGACATTTGAGGGTTCACCTCTTTTCTCAATTCATCGTTCTCATGCTTAAGAGGTTGCTGTGCTTCCATTACTGCTAACAGATGAGATTTGACTGCACACACAATTCCAAGCATTGGTTCCATGTTGGGTTGTTGTATGGTAAATACTGTTTATAATAGTTCAATTTCTGGTTGATTTGCTGCATGTGAAAATTAAGTATTTCTTTCACCATGTAGTTAAAGGAGTTTAAATTATCAACAACAGCAAGGTCTGAAATTGGCTTACCTTTCTGTATTTCACTGCTTTTTCCAAGGGACTGATTTTTGCATCTCAGTTTTTCTCAGCATTGTAGGCAGCACCATTCATTGTGTTTAGTTAATCTTTTTACCTTCCCGGTGCTTTTGGAAATTCTGGAATGCTGGTAGTGCAGCCCCTGTTGACAACCACTGCACTATGGACCATCCCCTTCTTTCATTATGACTTAAGGCACTTGTTTGTGAACATGCGTGACCTTGACTTTTTTTAAAAACTTTATTATTCATAGTTATTTATTTACATTATACACATGTCTACATGAGCCTCTGTAGCTCAGTCAGTATAGATGAAGCCCTTTGGTCAGAATGACCTGGGTTCAATTCCTGTCAGTGACCTGAGGAACCTTTATCTCATCTCTTTTGACTAAAGGTGAGTTAGTTGGTCTCATACGGTGGTAGGGTTTTTTTTTCTCACCCGTAAACTCAGGTTTTTCATCCCCAAGAACAGGCAAACCAGCCCAGTGAACACATGCTTCTACAGACATAGGACATATCCAGGAATAAGGAGTAACCAACCTATTCCATAGGATTTTGGTTCCAAATATCTACACGGTAAAATGTATAGGTCTACACGTGAGCGTAAATTAGGATAGGACATATATACGTATCAGCATACAAGTACTTTCACATAAGTTATACGCATCTATGTTGTAATCTTATGAACAATGAAATTTTACAACTTTACAATTTTGTACTAAACATACAATTCAGCACAATAATATTGTATCACTTTAAGTTCGCTTTTTATAATCTGCCTAAATATATAAATGAGATATATATTTTATAATATTTAGACAACAGTACTATCATTTCTTACCTTATACATTTCACTCTTAATATCTTTATAATTTGCACAATGTGGAATCCATATAAGAGAATAATAACAATCACAGTAATCGTTTGTAAATATAGTTCACATTTACACAAAGTAGATAATATGATTACATGCTGCATTTTATATTTTATTATATGCACAGTCCATCAAAAAATGTATACACATTTTAACAGATGTCATCTATTGACTTTTTTCAAAGATGGATCAAATTACGGTAGCAATGTGTAGTATAATGTTCTCTCAAAAGGTGTTGTTGCTCATATGAATACTAGCATCATCAAGTGACCAGTAGGACAGTCAAACAAAATGGCCAAGGCACAATTGTTGTTCAAATAACACAAGATCATTTTAAAGGGGTATTTCAAATTTGAGAATGTTGTTGAAGTTCAATGAAAATGGAGGCATGAGTTTGCAACACAACCTCCAACTCCTGACAGTTGCACGTATTCATGATACATTTGAGACCAATGGTACCGAGACCCATCTTCCAACAAGATGGTACACCACTACACTACCACCAAGACGTGAGTGCTTACCTAGATGAGAGTTTGCAGGAACAATGGATAGGATGAAGAGGTGCAGTAGAGTTCCCCCCATGTTCTCCAGATTTAACAACCTTGGACTTCAACCTATGGAGGACTCTAAAGGATGTAGTGTATTGTAGAAAACCAGCTACACTGGTGGCCCTTTGGAAAGAAATTGAAACGGCATGTGCAGAAATCCTACTGGACACTTTGACCAATGTTGCCCAAGCAGTAGTTCAGCGTAATAATAAGTGTCTGAATGCTATGATAACCACTTTGAGCACCTGGTGTAATTGTAGAAGTCAAAGGTGACTTGTATTCATCCCTTGATGTCTGTATAAATTTAGTATCAATTTTTATACAGGTTTTTCTTTTGCTGAGGTGTGTATATATTTGTTTGATGGACTCTGTATATATTTTTTTCCCATTTTTTTTTTTTTTTTTTAATGTTTGACAAAATGTTATCATTATCATACAGGCAATTTGCATTTAGACTATTCACATATAATATATTCAGTTTGGTACAGAATGTTATGTTATAGTAATAATTTTGCATACATGCATACATTGTTTATTTTATATACAACTAAGATAAGGAAACATTATTTCCTCTCTACAGGAATAATTTCTTCTCTCTCAGTGTGCAATTCTGAATGTAATCTTTTTTTTTTATATAAATATATATTGCACTAAGAGATTATTATCATCATTCAGGCTGTTTAGTTATATGGTTAACATATTTGCAGTCTGTTCAAAGAGTTCAGTGTTCAGTGCTAAGTGAATAATAGCAATATTATTCACAATATTAATAGCAACTATGATAATGATGATTATGGGGATTAGTTAATTGAGGAGGGCTGATCCCACCTATTCAAAACTTGGGTTAGCTTTTATGAAGAGAGTGGAATTAGCATACACTATTAATGTTGTTTGATACATTTTATGGATGGAATGTAGGTGTTGGATGCTGGTGATATGTGAATTGCATATAGATGTTAATGGTATATTAGATGTGTTGGTATAGCTTCCATAGTTCATGTTTTAATGTTCTATATATTGTTCTATATTTTGTCTGTGTTTTAAATTTAAATTTTGCAGTGGGTTGTTTGTTGTGTAGTGTGGATATGAGATGTGATCTCACAAGTATGAGTTGTTGAAGGGTATATGGATGTAAAGAGTTGTTGTTGTGGATCGTTTTATGTGATATATGTCTCTGTTGTTACGATGAGTGTTGGTGAAGTAATTCCTAAGTAACATTATGTACGGTTTCAGATTTTTAATGCCCAGGATTCTGTGTATATGAGGCCTCTAATCACTGTTGAAACAATTTTCTGTAATATTTCTAATTTCACTAGATGGCTGTTTGATGTGTTTGCATGCTGTTTTAACGTACCGGAGTAGCGATTCGCAAATACCTTGATGTAACCTTGATATAACTGTCATGAAAATATACCTTCCCTAAACAAATAAAACACAAGTGTTCCCTTCACCCATTGACCCAAGGAAATATTTTGCCACTGAATATCAAACAGTCTTATGAAATAACAAAAATTGAAGCATTAAAGACCTCAAATTAGAAAAGTATTCAAATATGAAGAACTCGAAAATAGTCTCACTTAAAACAGAACTATAAGAGCCTGGAAAAAGTTCAGAGGTGCTGTTGAAAGATTTGGGGATAACAATAAAGCTGAAATTATTATTACGTGACATCACCAGGGAGTTCAAAGACTAATCTAGGGAGGGCACCTACTCTACAACTCTGTCTCCACTACTACAAACTGCAACTACCATCATCATCATCTACACCAACACCCACCACCACTTCTACTAGTATTTTCACAATCAAAAACATCCATGCCCATGGTGGGATCCAGACTCGCAGCCTTTTGGGTGGAGAGTGGATATGCTAACCACTCGGCCAAGCAGGCTGGCAATGGCCTGGTTGGCCAATAGAAAAACTAGTTGGTCATCTTATAATAATATACTACCCAATGGGAGACTACTGCTGGTTTCTTCAAAGAGAGACAGGCAGAAGTCCTAACCAGTTCTTATAAGCACCTTTAAATTTGTATTTATTAGTAAAATTATAATGCTAAATGTGAATTATGGAAAACCCCTAATTTTTTTTAATTTTTTTTTTTTGGGGGGGATGAATATTTCATATTCCTTTTGATTTTTATAAACCTGGACTTATATGTATATCACACTCGTAGAATTCTATGCGTTTTTATAGACCTGGACAACTTCGTTACATATTTGTATCGTTTTTATAATGTTACATTAACATTTCACAGAAAGTGTTTCAGTGAAACAGAGTCATAACTCTTGGGAATCATGTTCACAAGGAGAACACACTGATCTGGCTGTTGCCCAATATAGCGATAGCGAAAATTTCCCCATACTTCTGCATAGCTTGACCCCCTTTTGACAAACCAGGCGGGCCTGGCTTGTCAGAATTAGTAACAGTGAAATTAATTTTTGTTCGTCAGGAAATATAAGTCTCTATATAAAAAATACGCAAAAGAATCTGAATTGTATTTTATAATAGCACGGTATTTATTTAAATCTACATATATCAAGTCCCGTGGCGCCATCTATTATCAGAAACCAAACATCTCCATTTGAGAAACGTCTTTCGATTGACGAACACAATTATTATTATTATTATTATTTATTATTATTTCGGGCGACTCCAGGAGTCCTTAGACTCATCGAGGGAGGCCCTAAACATCATGTCCACATAACTATGCGATTACATTCTCACAGTATCTATCATACCTTGTCTTGAACTCGTTCACCGTCATAGCACCCACAACAGACTCTGGCAGCTTATTCCACTCATTTGCCACTCTAAAAGTAAAGAACCCAGCTCTAACACCCCTGCTAACCACACTCTTGCCCAGCTTCCATAGGTGTCCCCTAGTTCTCCCACCACCAGTCCTGATCTCAAAAATATCCTCTGAATTAATCCTATAGAATCCCTTTAGCAATTTGAATGTCTCAATCATATCTCCCCAATGTAACTATGTAAATGTAACCCCAATAAAACACAATGTAAATGTAAATGATTTTTCTTCTGCACAAAGTTTTATGAATGTGAACTGAAAGATAAATCTGTTTTATCTCATTCAAAAAATTAAAATATCATTTTCACTCTGCTTGTAGTTTTGCAGAAAATTTCCTTTCCCTTGACATAACTAAATATTATTCAAATTACTACAACTAAGGCTTGCAAATTTACTGACGTTGCAGGTAAGGAGTGGACCACAATAACTTCTTTTTTTTCTTCTTTTTTTTTTTTCACGCTCCCGCTTCCGGACCTTTAAAATAATGCCACACTGATTTTTTTTCATGTCTACAAAAAAACATTCCCCTTTTAAATACCTACTTTTATCAAATATTAAGTCACATGAAATATTTTAATTTTGCATAAAACTTCACTTCTCTTTCTCTCTCTCATCGATCAGAGTCAGAATGTGGAATAGAATTTCATCATTAACGGGCTGTCAAAATAGAGTATGGCGCAATAACAGTACTGAATAATTATAACGAGATTTAATGGAGTAAACGGCTTTATCAATAAAGAAACATCTTTACGCGTGATGATATGTATGTCCACAAGTGTCGGTGGCATCTTGGTCGAATCAAGCATTAAGGATCGTGGATTACTTGCTCGAAATGGGCACCTTGTCTTTCAAGACAAGTTTCGTAGCGCATGCGAAAGTTCTCTACTATCTTGGAGAACAAGGATTGAGACATCTGCGGGACATATCGTGTAATTTTATATCTTAGTTCGTCAAGGTTCGAAGGCAGGTCGTGGTAAAAAAACCATTTGCAGTACCAACTCCGTATGAACGAAAAAAATGCTCAACAATAAATGCTACTGCAGCTCAGTGTAATGGCTTGGACACTACATGCTCTTCTATTTCGTGTACTGAAAAGAAGGTGTCGAAATTCAGTAGTTTTTTTTTTTTTTTTTTTTTTTTTTTTTTTTTTTTTTGCCATACCATCAGTGCCGCGCCGTGGGTAGGAGGCGCCCTTGTGCAAAACGTTTTTCAGCCCCCATAAAATAAGTTTCCATGAAAAATTTTTGCGAAAAATTTTACTTTGTTAAAAGTACAAAACAGTTCATACGCAATACATAAAAATAAATGTTATTTAACAGTAGTAGAACATTGTAATCACTAAAATTCATTAATAAGGAATTTTTAATAATGGAAAATTTCAAAAATGTTTATTCCTTAATATATAAATACAACAGAAAAAAAAATATATATATATATACACACAAATTACTTTTATTTTAATAGAAAAAGAAATATTACATAACAAAAATAATTTGGAGATATGCTTTTAACTATATAACAATTAGGATAAATGTAGATTTATTTTACATATTTATGTAAAATAAATCTTTTAATATTTTACACAAATTTTTTAGTAATATCTTTAATGTCTAATGAATCCATAATATTATTTTCAATTGATATAATTGATAAATCCGTTAGACGCTCTCCAGACATTGTTGACCGCAAATAATTATTTATTAGTTTCAGTTTTGAAAAACTTCTTTCCCCTGTTGCTACGGATATTGGTAATGTTAAATAAATACGCATCACAATCGCAGTATTTGGAAACGTGTCGGTTAATTTATTTTCGTATAAATAATTTAAAATATCCTGAGGAGCCGACTCTTTTTTAATAAAACATTGCAACGTTTTTAATTCCTCAAATAAAGTCATACCATCAATATCGCGATTGTCGGAATCTTGATTGTCGCTCAGTTTTAAGGGCAAATCTTTACAATGTTTCATTAAATCTTCATCGCTCCAATCTTTTAATTTGTTATGTCTCTTATAACTTTAAAGCCCTCACTATGTTGTTTTAAGAGTATGAATCTTTCCGTGACTGAAGTTATTGTCGTGTCTAAAATCGCGAAGAAAAAATTTATTTAAAAATTTTGTTTGGGATCATTTTTGTTTTTGTTCTTTTGCGAATGTCTGGAAAAATAGGATCAATATTAAGATCGTTTGCTACTTCTTTTGCAGTTCTAATAATATTTTCAAAATATTGGTCTGTTCGGCGAGTATTTAATTCTTGTATAACATAATGAAGATTTTCTGTAATTTTTCCTATATCAAATGTCGGATTCTGCATTATTTTACTTGCAACATCTACAAGACTTAAGATTTCGTACCAAACATGAACAGAGCAAATAAATTTAAACGAATAAATCTTTGAAATTAAGTTGTCTGCATGAACTCTAGAATCGATATCTTTAGTTTCATTTTCCGTAATATCAAAAAGAGCCTGGTAAATTTCCTTGATATTATTTTTAAGTGGCTTTATTGCTTCTACTCTACTTTCCCACCTAGTAGCAGAAAGTGGTTTCAAATTTAAAACACGAATATGTTTTTTTAATATAGTCCAACGATTCACAGATATTGAAAAATAATTATATAATTCCTGTATTACCCCAATTTACAGTTTCATAGGATATCTTAGCTGCATCATTAACTACCGAATATAATGAATGACCAGCGCACGGAATAAAAAAGCCCTTGAATTTATTCCAATGATTTTTTTTCTGCAGTCCATTATGTGTACCTCGCATATTTGAACCGCTATCATAAGCTTGGCTGCGTAAATCCGAAATGTTAATATTCAATCATTTTAAATATTTTTTTATAAATTGAAATAGTCCTTGCCCAGTGGTATATTCTACAGATTGAAAACCGAAAAAAGTTCATGAATTTCTGCTATATTTGTATCTTTATTTTGATTAACAAATCTAATAACAATAGATAATTGTTCTGTGTGGCTTATATCCGGAGTAGTGTCAGGAATTAATGAATAATCTTTAGCTTCTTTAACCATTTCTAAATTTTTTTCTTTTATAGCTTCAGAAATTATACCGATGATTTCATTTTGTATTTTATCACCTAAATAATGAGCAATATTACTTTTTTGTGATATTTGGATGGATGCAAGTGTTTTGCCATTATCGAATCAAATTTAGCGACAGTTTCTCCTAAATTTAAAAAATTGCCGTTATCATTTTCAAAAAGTTTTTGTGAAGAACCTCGAAAAGCTATACACTGTCTTGATAAATATTGTATTATGTAGATTAACCGTTCTATAACAGATTGCCAATAGTTTTTCTCAGTTTCGTATAATCTTGTTGCGTGCAATCGATAATGCATTTCTTAATCAACGACATTTTAAGTTCTCTGTATTTTGAACAGTTTTTAATGTACTCGTCTCGTGTATTTTTAGTATATGACTCAAATGTTGCGAATCGTTACAACCATATTCGTTGGTAAGTTGGGAATTTTGACTACCAAATATTTTTCAATAATAACAGAAAACCGAATTTCGCGATTCTGAATAAACTAAATAACTTCTTAAACGTTTTTCTACATTTGCTAAATTTCGATAATAGTATGAATCGGAAAACTTGCGGCCAGATTCATCTTTGGGAAATTCTTTATTAACTACTTGACGCGGGCAATGCTCAACTAAACAATCTCCAACTTTGGTAGTTATATGATTCGGCCAAGTACCTGGATCATTAACATTAAAATTTAAAGTAAAATTTGAAGTTTTGTGTTTCCCAGAATCGGAATCCAATATTTCTTCTGTTGCAACTTCTGTAGACAGTCCAGTCAGGTCAGTTTCATTTTCGCATGTAACATTTGTTTCTTCATAGTTATCTTGTGTCCTCTCTTTTTTTTTTTTTTCTTCTTCTGTAGTAGAGCTACACGGAGTACTTGCTTCGTCAGAACTTTCTGTTCTTCGTTTATTATGTGGTCCTGAAGTTGAAAATTTATTCAGTGATCCAGCCAATGTATGTTGTAGTTGTACTCGTTGCAATTGTCTTTTCCCGTTTTTGTGCACCAGATAACTTCTTTGGCTTTTTTTTTTCACGACATTAGGAGTTAACACACTTGGTTAGACTTTAAATAAGAAGAGCGTTAAAAATTGTCCACCAAAATAAATAATAATAATAATAATAATCGTATGATGATACACGGCCGTGAGTCCCCTTACGGGGAGGTACGGCACCATCTCAGTCCCCCTAAATTTTATCCGGGCTCCGGAACCGGCATAGCTGACGAATCAGACCTATGGCTGGGTCAGTATTCCTGACTGTTCCTTAAACTTATTTTTTAACCCCTTAACCAACTATTATTTTTAAGATGATTGGCCCAAGACTGACTATTTTTTTTTTTTTTTTATTACAGAATTTGATTTTTCAGATGACTTTTAGGGGGACTGAGATGGTGCCGTACCTCCCCTTACGGGGAGGTACGGCACCATCTCAGTCCCCCTAAATTTTATCCGGGCTCCGGAACCGGCATAGCTGACGAATCAGACCTATGGCTGGGTCAGTATTCCTGACTGTTCCTTAAACTTATTTTTTAACCCCTTAACCAACTATTATTTTTAAGATGATTGGCCCAAGACTGACTATTTTTTTTTTTTTTTTTTATTACAGAATTTGATTTTTCAGATGTTTTGAATAATAAATATGCTTACATTTTAGGTATTTTTTGAAAATTACCATGTATAGATATTAGCCACTGATTGATTTCTCAGTGATATTTATTTAATATTTTTTACATTCTGGTAATTGTTTAATAATTAAGAAATTTCTAGAATATTAAATTATTTATTAAAGAAATTAGTAAAAGGATCCCAACCCCAATGTCTTCCAACCATAACAAGAACAAATATATAAATAAATCTCTTATTGAAAATTATTTTCTAGACGTCTACCCAACATAAGATAAAAATCTCTTGTTTTCAAAATAAGATAATTAACTAAAATAAAACAATTTAACTGATTTTCAAACTGTGGCAAAAATATAATAGTACTTACTTTACGTGAATAATAATCCAAATTCACAAAAAATTTACTAAACAACAATAAATATATTTTATAAAACAAAAGGCAACTGCACAGTAACACTGTAACACACAAAATGAAATGATGCAAAAACACTCCAAAAAATATCAAGAAAGGGCCAATTGCAGTATGTGTAAACAAACTTATAAAACTCATCTAAAGAGTTTTATAGTTCATAAATAACCTATGCAGCCTGACGCACCGATAATCTACCCCGGATATATACGGGATTTTTAGCTATGGTCCCTCATCTGATTAATATGTTTATAATTTATAAACTATTATCTTTAAAATTTTATTTATCCAAAAATAAGTACACAATTAAAATCAAAGTCAAAAATTGTCCAAAGACTTAAACAGAGAATACACAATACACTCAATATGTTTCACATTCAATGTACCTTTTCAAAATACCCTTATCAAAATAATAATAATAATAATAATAATAATAATAATAATAATAATAATAATAAATAAATAAAAATATATTTCATTATAAATGTCTGTTTTACTAAGGGAAGTGAAGGGAGATGTGATTTGAATTTAGATGTACATTTAAACAAAGAAATATGATTTATTTTTAATAGAACAAAATTTATAAAGATACTATACATTTTTACTTAATATAAATAATTTATCATCAATGAGAGAAGTGGAATTGCTTATTTCTATATCTGCTATATTGCTCTCTTTTGTGCGTTTTATAAATCCAGTCTTTAACCAATGATCCATACTTAAGAATTTGAAGGCTAAAAAAATTACCGTATTTACTTGTCTATAACTCGCACTTTTTTCACGAAATTAAAGCTAAAAAATCGTGGTGCGAGATATATGTGGGGATTTTCGGAAACTAAAGTTTTCAGGAAAAAAAAAAAAAACTGAAAACGGGTATGACTTACCAAGAAGCTTCTATTCTCCATCACTTCTTCTGTCCTCGAGCGGTTTCCTTGTGCGCAACGTCAAAATTATCTACCCAAATAGAGACATCTTCTTTCCCATTATATCAAGCAAAAATTACCAGTAATTTAAGACTTGAGATACGTAATGAACAATCCTTGACAAATTACTAATGAGAAGTGAAAGAGGTGCGCGATTGTAGGCTAGTAGACAAAGAAAAGCTATTAAGAAGTGCATATGATTGGTGCAGTATTAACAAGAGATCGAGCGACCCAAACAAAAAAAGCTGACAAATGAATTGAAATGCTAATTCTCTTAAACCGATTTCCATAATATCTTAAATGCATTCACCATATATTTCTTAGTTTTAACACGCTCATGACGGGGGGGGGGTAGGTTCAACCAAAACCATATTGCACCTGCAACATGTGATTTGCTCCAGTCTATACAGCAGTTTCTGTTGGAAGGGAGATGTGATTATTAGTTAGTGTTTATATTCCCAGTTGTCTCTAATTGCACTATATGTTGAGAAATATATTACGCAGTCTGTGAACCTTATTTCAGTGACATGATAGAACTAATTGCTTTTCGTGTTTCTGCAGTATAGTTTACTGCAGGGAGCGAGTTATCGCTCCAATGTGAAAGCGGGGGCGAAAGTGATTCGCAATTTGAGGAGAATTCATGTATAATATAATGTAATATATATATTAAATAGACTTGCAACACTTGCAGGTGCAAACTCGACTTGTTTGTCTGTTTGCTTACTTGGGAAATGGAGTAAAACCAGGTTTAAAATAGCTTGGTATCTTTAACATATATATATATATAGACTATAAAAGTTTATGAAATTCACATCGTATGATACTTTATGGGTTGTTTCCTTAAGTATCTAATAAGTGGGTTCTAAAATGTTTAGTTTTAGTATGTATGACCGTAATTATTTTATTAATAAAATATAATAAGCACATATTTAACTGTCAATAGGAACTGGCGCCTTTTTTATTTGGTAAACTAAACGCTGTATTTTTGTAAAATATCTTGTTGCCGTAATACGGCTGAACGAGCGCCCATTGCCCAGTACCGTCGATACTGCCGACGGTACTGGACAAAGCACAGCGTAAGAATGAATTCACGGTCTGTCTTAAACTAACAATTTCCACTAAAAATATAATAAACAATCGAGAATATTTATACAATTTTCGCTGAGTCGATGCTTACTCTGTGAAATAAAATCTGTGGTAATATTGATAACGTTTCACTTCAAACAAATTATAATAAAACTGGTGATGTATTAAGTTAAAAATGTTGCTAGATTATTCATAATAATTCATAATAATTTGACTGATTTAAAATTTCATTTTTATTGCATTAACTATAATTTGTAATTGTGTAATTTATATAGTACGATATAATTCAAGAATAAGAAAATTTATATATATATATATATATATATATATATATATATATTATTTCCCGTGGTGAAATGGCGCTCCCTATCTTCAAGCACCTTTGTGCAGCACACAATCTGCACAACCGCACGGCTCGGCCCTTCATAACATACTTCGATACTTATCTTAGATGTACTGGAACAAGTGCTTCCATCGAAACCAAATATATGTACGAAGGAGGATGTGTTTTTTAAGTAAGATAACATTACATTTAGTATTTTGAATACCATTACGGATGATTCATATTATTCTTCGAAATAAAGGTCTGCCGACATGAAACTGGTATGCCATATATATATATATATATATATATATTTAACAATTTGTAAAAATTGTGCCCTCCAGATGTCGAAGGGACATGCGATACGGTCAAGCGAGTTCCCACCTGACAGGCAACTCGCGCAAGCTGCATAATTTAATTTGTTAACTTTGCAATTACCACAAAGAGAAATTAATCGCTAAATACTTGAGGTAATGATGCAAGCATCCAACTGGTAACATAAACGTGGAGCAAGTACACGAGTCTCATGAGGTGTGAGCGGTTTATTCAAACAAGGAGCTACATTTTACAAAACGAGTAGTCATTAATAAAAGTATTAGAACACGCATTAAAGATGTTTTGGATTTATTTACCAAGATACCGGTAGAAACTTCGAATTTACCGGCAGGGATTTTTGCGCCATTTACAATCCCTAATTACAACCCCTCTTCTGCTTAAGAGATTAAGGGCATAAGAAATTCGCATAAATAACTGGATGGAGAGAAGAGTTTATTACACATAAATTATGAAACAGTATTAACTTACGTATAATAGATTTGTAATGTGCGTTATATTTCAATCAGGCATTTTTAGAAATATTTATATTTGCGAGCCTCGCAAAGATCTGTGGATAGGTGACTCATCTAAATTTTGAGGAGCTCAGTGCTGGACCGTGATAACTTTAACGTAACTGACATCGATCTAAGGACTCCGATTTCGCTTGGCATCGTCGGAGCTTTTTCAGTTTTTTGTCCATTCACTTCTACCTCAACCCCACAACGTTCTTCTCCACTTCAAAATAATGATCATGACATCGTGTTTTTACACTGCGCGAAGCCAGAGACGACACCAAACCTAATCTAATCTAACCTCCATCTACTTCTGACCTACACCTCTCCCACCTAGACATACAGACACATACAGACAAGCAGTATTCCACTATTCAGTTATGATCTGGATGAAATGGCAGTTTATTTTTCTAACATTTTGATAAAGAATCAGAATAACTGGTATGGATAAAAGAAATGGATTCCGGTTGGTCCTTTTTCTGTGCTTCAAAGCGATACCTTACGTGTGGTGTGTGGATGGAGAAGGTAGAGATTCTCGAAATTTGTAGGAAAATCAAAAGTTTTTTTTTTTTTAAATTCAGCATTATTTTTGATTTTAGATTACGTTATTGACCACTGTTGGTCAATATAGTATTTTCAAATCTTAACGGTCTCAAACCGCAAGCACTTTTTCGGTCGATATAAGTGATTTAAAAAGATCGAAGTATTCCTAATGCAGATGAATTTGAAATCAAAACATTTAAATGTTTAACTTCAGTAAAAAAGGCCGAGGCATAAGACATTATCCTACAATCGCATTTTTAAGAAAAGGAAAGAAATTCTGGATTCTGAAACGGACTTATTAGATATGCTAAATCGAATTAAAACCCTCGGATGCGTAAAGAAAAAGAAGAAACCGAACCTCTTACTTAATACAAACAATTCATTATTCGACCACAACTTTCCCCGAATTTGACAGTTCGAACCCCAACTGCGTGAGTTGGTAATTACTTTTTACCAACCGCGCACTTTAAGGCGATGACTTGTCTTCATAAACGTGAAAGAAAAAGAACAACCTCCTTAATGGCTCTTATTAAGAAATACAAATTAAATAACGCATTGAGATATTTAAAGCGCGCAATTTTTCAACATTTTGTTTATATAAATTGATGCATCTTATTATAAAAATGTCAAAATGGAAAAGGTTGTTCCGGGCGTGTCTGTGTCTCCATGACGTTCAGATGAGGTGTGAAATTTGTGTATTTAATACACGTGCTAACGTTATGCTACAAAGGTTTTTGTGGTTGGAGGGAAAAAATGCTTTAATGTACCCATTAACTACAAATGAAGCGAGCTCTGGACGAAATATGCAATACGTCATTGGAATTTTTAAAAAAATGTTTACTTAATATAAAAGACGTTAATATAAAGGTACAAGTAAAATTACCTTCGCGCATGCGCGGGCACAGAACACACACACGGAACAGAGAGAGAAATACCTCCAATAATTGGACAGTCACACGTTCCTTGGTTTGAAAGCGCGAATAATAGAAAGGTACAAAAGGAGGGCTACCCTTCTTGTTCTGTCTGGCTGGGATTACGGCCACAACTAATGTTAAGAAGAAAGTGTATATGTCTATTAATTGTGTGTGTTCTTCTGGTTGGTTTTCTGTTTTAAGGAATAAAAAAATGCAGTAATGCAATGTCTGTATGAGACTAGCTAACATACTTTCATTTGAAAAGTCCTTACAGACTTTTTTTTTTTTTTTTTGGTGTGTGTGTTTAGAAAGAAGTTTCTGAAATGGAGACCAAAAGCATAATTGGCTATAATAAAAGTTATTACTGGCTGGAATAAAGCCGTTGCTGCTGTTGTTGTTTTAATACATGACCTTAATATATTTGTCCAACTCACTTGTATGTATAAACAAACAAACAAAAAGACTGATTCATCATAAAACAAAACAAAAAAAAAGAAAGAAAGAAAGAAAAAAGGAAACAATCCACCATAAAAAAAAACAAACGAATAAATAGTCAAAATGAATTAAGCTACAATCTTTCTCTTTTTTGTAAATACCTCTCCAAAAGAAAGGCTGAAAACGGTGAGCACTTTGGTACCTTGGGCGGGTTAAGGATCATCTTAAGTCGGATTTTTGGCACCTCAGGCTTCGGGCTAACAAGAAGGCTGCGATGATCCAACCAGAATTGAAATTTTAAGATTCTATTTCTAAGAAGAGTTTAGGAGACGATTTTAGTAGTCATTTCGATCGATCTTGTAGTCTAATCAAATAGTGTTTAATCATCATGCCTGTCAAGGATTTAGGCCTAGCATGGCCTGTTCTGGCCTTAGAAGTCGTCGTTGAATCTCTTAAGAGGACGTCCTGGTTTTCTTTTCCCAATGGCTTGTACTTTAAGGCTTGTTTTGGTAATCTTTCTGTTTTCATTCTTTGAACGTGTTCCATCCATTTATGTTTATATTTTTTAATTTCTTCTGTTACTGGTTCTTGGTTTAATTCTTTCATAATTTCTTCGTTTCTTTTGTGATCAAATAGGGTATACTTTGCAGTTTTTCTCCTAAACTTCATTTCTGCTGTTGTTAATCTTTGTTTGTCTTTTTGTGTTATTGTCCAGATTTCGCTTCCATACATTAGGACTGGTAGGGCTAATGTATTGTAGACCTTTAGTCTGGTTTGTTTTTGAACTAGGTTTGGTTTAAATATAGAGTTAATTACACCTGTTATTTTTTTAAATATTTCGCAATTTTTACATTTATATCTTTTTCATGTGTGATCATACATCCTAGGTAGTTAAATGAATTCACCTGTTCTAAGATCTTGTTATCTATTACTATTTTTTAGTTCTTGCTGGAATCTTGTCCTTTAAAGGCCATAGTTTTTTATTTTTCTGTTGATATTATCATACCATAAAATCTTTGGATATCTCATTTAAATTTAAAATAATGTTTGATACCAAGAAATTTATCCGATAAAGAAGAGCACCCTCCTCTATTTTTCTTTTACGTGAATTTACTTAATGATCGAAGTGAGTTGAAACATAGTTTAGCACAGCGCTTCTGAAACTTTTCCTACGACGGAACACTTCACAAATCCTGATATTTTAACGGAACACCTTCGTTAGAGTCGAGTATCATTGGTCTCGTATTCAACGTAAAGCTATGCGCACACTATTGCCGCAGCAGGCTGTATCGCATCACAAAAACGGGACAATGCACACTACAGGCGCGCATCGCATCGCTTTTATCTTGCTTGTGACCGCACGTTTCCTAAAATAGGTACCTCCGTACTTCACTCGCGCTCGGAGGTATCGACATCTGCGGGCAGCTGAGTCAAGGCCAGCGCGTGATGGCCTTAATAGCACAATCCACACGCAAAGTGAGGAGCGCCTGATTTTCAAACATGTTTGAACTTGTCGCAGCATTTAAAACCATTCCAGGCTCATAGCAATTTTGATAATTTTTCGCGGAACACTTATTCACTTTCCGCGGAACGTAGTTTGGGAAACCCTGATTTAGCAGTTTCTTCATGAAAATAATTAACTTTTAAAACTTAGCTATCCCTTTGTTCTTCTTACAGGATGTGCTTCGAGGACTTCTTTCGCCACTTCACGCATCTGGACGTGTTACACATCGGCCCCGACGACTGGATGCTCGAAACATCCCTGCATAACAAGCGACCTTGGAGAGCGGTGCTGGCTAGGCGACGATGGCGATCGGGGTTCAATGCTGGAGGATCCCCACAATGCAAAGGTTTGTTCGAGTGTCTTGGGAGGGGGGGGGTGACATTAGTCTAACTTCGTCTAATCTGCTCATGTAGATTAAAACATAATCTTATTAAATAAATTATTAAGAAGACTCGTATTAAGTTGCGTTGATTCAAACAAGATATTTAAGAGCATTATCACATTCTTTGTTACATCATTCAAATACTAGTTAATCCTGTTGCCTTTTGGATTCAATTCCTGCCTGCTGTTAAAGTTAATTGCAATAATTCATTGCACTTTAAACGCTGTTCTCTTTAAAACATATTGTACGTTGTTCCTATAGAAACGACAGCGATGAATCCCCAGTTCCGAATCCACATCCCTAAAAACGGAACGAAGAAATGTCACGTGGTAGTGTCGCTGGTCCAGTACTACTTCTTGGCGTCCGCAACCATATCCAAAGAGAATGGGAAAAAACTTGCCTTGCTTCCTGTTGGATTTGCCGTCTTTGAGGTAACCCGGAGATATCCTTAAGTATTTTAATATATCATTAAGATGACAGCTAATAATTAGCAGTATCCTGTCATTAATAAGGCATTCTTCAATGTCAACATCCTTTCAACAAGTTTTGTATACTATCTTAATTACGTCTAAGGTGTACTAATGTCGCAATTAGTTTAGAATGAAAACTTTTACGTAGGCGTTTAGCTATAAATGAGACCACCTCGTACAACCAGTTTTGATTCACGCAAACATTCGCCTAATGTTTCACATAATGGTTTTTTTCCAGAGAAAGGTCAGGTTGGTGAAACCCAGCACAAAACAAAAATAAAATCAACAGTGGAAAGTGGGTTACGATATGTTGGGCGTTGCTTGCAGTCAGATCTAGCGAAAAGCATTCTTTTATTTGTTTGAAAGGGATTTTACGATTAAAAAAAAACAAAGAAATAAAAAAAAAGAATATTCCATTGGTCATTATTTTTGAAACTTATAACGACTAGTTTCGCTCACACTAAAAGAAAGGTGCGATTTCGTGTTTATAACAAGCAAAAAAAAAAATGAAAACAGACAACAATAAGTTGTTCCATGGCTGAAAATCGTTATTACAAAAGAAATGAATCAATTCATCCTAAACATGAATGTGAAGTCATGTGACAGCACGCGACATCACATCTCCTCCAGGAAATGTGCTTTGTATTAAGGGTAAATATTAAGAATAGTGATCAGAGCTTATTCCACCTTTACCACGAGTTGCCTAGACTTGCACTACGTATGGGGTCACCCCTACTTGCAGGCGCAAACTTGACTTAGTTGTCTGTTTGCTTACTTGGGAATTGGATTAAAACCAGGTTTCTTTTTATTTAAAATAGCTTGGTATCTTTAATATATATATATATAATATATATATATATATATATATATATATATATATATATATATATATATATATATATAACACAATCGCAATTGAAAATATCCAATACTTTAGCAATGCCCACATTATTATATGGCAGCGAAATTTGGGTAATAAACCAACCAGATAAACAAAGAATAAAAACAAGTGAAAAGATTCCTGAGATGGATAATGAGACCGGAACAGACCAACATGGTCTACATCCGTAATTAGATGATGATGATGATTACATATAATAGAAATCTTTCATGGAAGATCGCGTATTGTTTTGTTATTGTCAATGATTTTTGGTATGTGTGTGTGTGGGGGGGGAGGAGATTGCTTAAAATCATTTTGTTCATACGAATTTCGTCACTCGTCTTGTCGTGTTATACTTTCAGGTTCCCTCGAACATGCCTCGCCTAACGACCCAGTTCGTTAACAATCACCCACCTGTCGATGTCACCTTGCATCCGCCCGCACGAGAAACGGTCACCTTCTTCACCCTGTCGGCTGGAGACTACGTGATCATGCCGTTCACGAATGAGGCAAACTGCGAAACGAAATTTCTCTTAAGAATTCTGACGGACGAACAGAGCAGCATTTGGTGAGTATTAAGGCTTAAGAAGCATTTCCGTTTGAATACTTTTATGGCACAGGAAAAACAGAATAAAGAAACGAAAATAGATTTAATGACATATGTTTAAAATACATCTCAGTTTTGCAGGATGTAAAACCCGAGCTTCCGGGAGGGAAACACACACCACCCCCGCATGAGACCGGTTGACTCACCTTTGATAAAAAAGAAAAGCTTTGAAAAGGTTCTTTGGCCGTAGACGGCATTCGAACCCAGGTCTTTCCAACCAAAGTGCTTCGTCTATATCGACTGAACTAACTACGAAGACTCCTGTAAAACTTTTGTTCGTCAACAGCATAATCCCAAACTGGATTTGGGTGTCCGAAACACACTATCACTTTTGAAGCACGCGTAGGACTTTTTTTTTCCTGCAGTCACATGTTCACATTCTGCAGCGAACCAACAGTTGTTCTCAACTGTCTACTTTCCCAACAACGACAGATTGTTAGTGTTGTTATAACGTCCTTGATGATTTCACGAGCTTCACCGGCACCTGTCAATTAGGCTCGACAGTTAATTGCATGTGACTTTAATTTCATCGTGAACCTTTCCTTGCATTTCGGAAGTGAAACTTTCCTTGCAGAGATCAGAAGCATGTTAGCTTCTGATCTCTGAAGCGCTTCAAATCGTAACAAATAAACGAGTGGATGATTCTCACAATTCCCAAAATTAAAAGGGATCATCAATGTAATGAATATTCGTCTATCTGTGAACAACGAAAATTTAATTTGGAACATTAAAAAATGCGTGATTGGGGAGTTACTCATTCCGAAATCATTCACGTAAATTTATCTTTAAATAATATGAAATCAGTAAAAATATCTCACAAAATTTCTAGATCTTGATGTTGATTTTTTTTCCCATGTTGCTCTCATCCAGGAAGGCTAATTTGCTAACCAATACTACATTTTGTACCGTGGGAGGGCTAAGGATTTTTTTTTCTCTATTTTTTTTATCAATTTTTTATATTTCTGTATTTTTTTAGATAGTCCAGAAACCCTGCTTTAGAGACCAGATATGGACTTTTTCGAGCCACCTCAGGCCTCCAGTGAGGTGAAGTGGTTTCGCGCCAGGCGATGAAATTCATCCTCTGCCTACCATTCATTTCTTCTTTCTTTTCGTTGTGCGAGCGATGATGACTTATATTTCAAACACGTTACTGCCTAGTCAAGCTTATTCACATGAAACCAATACGATCATTTTCGTATTGTTCGAATATTTATGGATGAATATTTATTGATGGATGGCGTGTGTGGAGTGACTGATCTTCAGAGAGTTGAGGCTGCCAGAAGGGCAAACAACAGGACTACATGGCGCGGCCTAGTGTGGAACATCATCGAGCATCGGAGTGACCATACGGCATCTGTAGATGCCCAGTGAACACAGACAGACGAATATTTAACAATAAAATAAAATAGCCAAAATATAGAAATTACCATTATAATTAACTTTTTTAATAATCAGTGGCATATTCTCGCGAAATCGTACTTTCTGAAACGCAAAGTAAAAATGTACAGCGGTTGATACAAAGTAAGTGACATTGTACGCAGAAAAAAAAAAAAAAAAGCATACTACAGACTCCATTACTAAACAAACATCACATAACATGGCTTCATTTACATTCAAATATTTGTAATTTCATTTTCATCCGCTTATATCACTGTAATATTATAGTATATCACATTTCACTGACACTTTAAATTAAGTCTTTGTTTATAAATCAGAACATCTCAATAAAAAATACGTGTTTCTGATATTAAAAAAAATACCAAAGCAGTCTTGAATCTCTTACCTGACCATTTTTATTTCTTTGACATTCGGACAGTGTATTTGTTTTCGGCATCTACCTCGGTTTTCACTCGATAGATGATCCCCGTTCAGACAGCACTTAGTTCACCAGATAAAAATATTCTCGAGTTGACACGTGCAAAAAGGAAGACTAAATGTATTACACCGTATAATGACAAGATATTTAAAAACTTAAGGTTGGTTGCACATTGTGTATCCAGTCTTCTTAAAATTCGGAAGTGAACTGTTTATTTATATTCCAGAACAAAATGGAAATTACTTACATATATCCCGACACGCGCTACAAAGCGTTCACTCACTTTCATTTACCGTAAACAACAATTTAGTTGCCTACGCTGCGCCCTCTAATGAAAATAATTATAAATATTAAACAATATTTCCTACTAAATTACTTTATTTTACTTTATAAATTGACTCGGCCAACTTGAACAATATAACTTTACTTTCCAAGCTGAAAAATTTAAATAATAATAATAATAATAATAATAATAATAATAATAAATTGCTTTCCAAAAGAAAATATTCTGCGAGTTTTAAAAAAATTAGGAAGTCTGATTTCTAGAATGCGAAATCGAAAATCGCAGATAACAAACGAAATATGAAAACCTATATATACAGAATTAGACAATAAATGCAGGGGGGTTGTCGGATTCAAGATCTGTGTAGTTCCGTGGAAACGACGTTTACATCCATAGCGCTACACAGCATGAATAAGGTCCGAATAAATTCGATTCTACTCGAATCGAATTTATACTAGCGAAACTTTTGCTTTCTTGCACTTATTGTTATGCGGGGACCTCCATTCAGTTCGAAGATTCATCACGGGTCATGAAAACTAACCGCGCGATACCTAATTGAAGTACGATATCCGCAACAAATACAGGGGACCACACCTCAGCACAGTAATCCAGACGTGGACATATCAAGGCCTTATAAGAGAATTATAACTTTTTTATATCTGCATGTTAGCGTGTTCTTCAAAAACCAACGAATCCTCTCAGCTATCCTTGAACAAAAAGCCTGCTGAACTTCAACCCCATTTTTCAAGATACTTTGTATGTTTGTTCTGTAAGTATTAACAAAATACTGACACACCGGGATAAAAGGGTTCAATGGTTAACTTATAATTTATAAGTTGCATATATTGAGTTAAATTTGCGGCTTAGTATTGTTATTGCACGGGCACCTCCATATTCATTCTTCTTCTTCTTCTTCTTAAGAAGAAGAAGAAGAATGGGCACCTCCGAATGAATATGGAGGTGCCCATTCTTCTCATCCTCCTGTATTGCACGGGCACCTCCGAATGAATATGAAGGTGCCCGTGCAATGCAGGAGGATGATAAGTATTAATGGGCAATAGCACTTGTATGAAATAAAGTGCTTAAATACAAGAAAATTATTAACGTTGTTTTCTGATTGGAAACAGTTATAGGGAAACCGTTTGTTGTTGTCACGTCACAATGTGCGTCATCATTTATGATGTCACTCTTGAATTACGAGTGATCGAACAATGTGATTGGATAAAGAATAAGTTGAGGTTAAAAAAAAACAAAAAAAAAAACGCCAATAATTAAATCTGTTTGTTGATTCGCGTTATTTATCTCAACTTATACTTTGTCCAATCCCATTTTTCGATCACGAACACTTTATTCGTCAGTTTTTTTTTTTTTTTTTTGATAATTTGGTCTAATCGTCAAAACCTGGATATTTCAGAATAGAACCCTACAAATGTGCCCAGAGAGATCTCTAGTTTTAAGAAAGCTCCGATGTTTCTACACGAGATAAGTAAACAGTTCTGGGTTATTTGTTGCACGCAGATGAGTTTGGTGAAATTATACAGAATACATATTTTGACATCGTTCCATGAACAGCACTAATTAACTCACCGTATTTTTGTTTGCTTGTTTGTTTGTTTGGACGCGCATAGAATAAAAAATAAATTGCAGAAATTAGTACTGTAACTTTCGTCGCTAAAGTGTTCATTTTGCTACCAAAATTCAAATGAAGAATTTTCCTAGACTTCCTAATTATCAAATTGCTTTAAACCGGATTCAGTAAGTGTGGAATTATTAACGTTACATTCTATAATATATTCTCGATTGAATTCCATTGATATATTCCAGAGCATATCTCAATATGTTCCAACCTCACAGAAAAAAAAAAAAATCTGTCTTCTCCTGCTCTCTTCTTCATCCCTTCTACTGCTTATTTTCTGGAATACCTGTTCCCCCTTGTGAATACAGTCTCAAGAATATAATCTTCATGTCTAAACATCCAACGTTAATGAGTTTCTTTCTAAATTTGTATGTATTTATACAAGGAAATACATAGCTTATAATGAAAGATTATCATAGCTTTAATTTTTCGTGTGTATTGCTGCAATGTTTGAAACGAGTCTCTTCAATTCCAGGGAAGTGAATGAAGACAACGTCATCTGCAGAGATCTCACCTACACTTACGCAGCAGAAGCCCTCACAGCGCAGGTATGTATACGCAGTGTTCAAAGAACTAATTTTTCCAGTTAATCGAATGCTATCTGTTGGTGATATCTGATTCGAAGCAGTCAAATTTACTGACAATTTACAACTACTGTCAAAATATATGTGTAGAAGAAAGATTGATGGCACAAATATATATAGCCTTAAAGTACTTCGGCACTAGTAGAAAAATAAGATGAAAGGGAACCATCCACCATCGCAATAAAAGACCCTAGAGAAGCTGGAAAAACCAACACACAAATTGTAGGAAAGAGACTATAAGATGACAATTTGGAAAAAAAAAAGCTCTGATGCCAGACTCAATCAAATGCTTGGTAAATATCTAGAGAAACTCCATGAGATTCTCCAAATCTCTTCATAGTCTGTGTCTAGATTTACAAGGAAGTCTGTCGTACTGTACAACGAGAATGGTGGAATACAATCTAATTTTCTTTAATCTAAGTAATTAAAGAAATCACATTATTGTTGATGGCCTTCTTTATTACTCATTAAGATGAAGGCAATTTGACAATAGTTTAACAAGTGACTTTTATCTCTTTTTTTATGAACCTGGATAGAACTTGCTTCCATGTTGTTGTGGGATAGATGAGTAGGACAGTTTGGAAAGTCGATACAGGATGGGTGTTAATTCCAAAACCTAAGTTCTTTGTACAACTGGAGGGATACCATCAGAGGTCCCAGAGAACTTAGTATCAAGGGTGTGCAGTATTTTTCCGATGTCTTTCTAATAAGAGATAGCACACTGTGGGTGGATTCTGGAATAATAGGTGGGTGGATGGGTGCTATTACTGTCTAAACAAGAGTTAGCTGAAAAGATGGATGCCCAGATGGATGTCTTATCTTTAGGAGATGTTATTTTCCACAAGGATGAGAGAAAGAGAGGTGGAAGTTGTGCATAGATTGGCAAGGGAACAAGATTCAGGCTTTCTGTTTGATGAAGAGGCAGATTTAGAGTTTGGCTCTTGCAAAGTCTGCTCTAGACTTGCTAATGATTTTTATAGTTGTTACTGGCTGTAGCCTAACAACTATGAAATGCTTTGGCGCAGTTGTTTGCAATCGAGGCTTGCATAAGAGTCGTGTAGGATGGGAAATAAGGGTACTCCTTCCAGTAATAATAATTTGTTAGGTCAAAGAGAGTGTTGTTTGGCAAAAGAGGCAAAAATATTTTTTTTTACGTCTGCTACCCGCGTATGAAACCAGCTAAATTACCTCCAATTTACAAAGACGCGATAAAAAAAAATAATAAAATAAAATAAAATAATTCTTTGCGCCATAGACGGGATTGCAACCGAGGTATTTCTATCCAAAAGGCTTTGTCCCCCCCCCCCCCACCACGAGACATTTTATTACATTCCTATTGCTTTGGTCTGAATGAAAACTGTTGACTGCCATTAATTTGAACGTGTTGGATTCTGAATATATAGAGATTAGAGTAATTATTGTTTGGTTCAGAATCCAACATGATTTTCCATCACAAAGGCTAGACTTGTAAATATTATTTAATGTAAACAACTTATTTTACAATTTAATATTCATATAACTACTTTAATTTTATATAATATCTAATTATTTAATCAAAGATATATGTATTAATAGTGATAAAACTGTATTAAATATTATTAAGCTATTTTAATTATTACTATGTTAATATTATAAGAACTTGTATTTGATAATTTAACTGCGCATTAATTGAAATATAAATATTCTTTATTTATTCCTATTTGTAGAAGTTTAGCGTTATACAATACCTCAATTTTATTATATTTTGTTTGGTTGTCATGGAAACGTATGTAAGTGAGCGAGCACGTTTTTGGAACACCACGTGAGGAGAAGGTTTATTGAAAAGAGTTTTAGAAAGAAATCACGAGAATAATTTAGGCGGGAAGAACAGATATATTAGCGATGAACGCTGAAATTATTAATTAATTAAGAGATAGATTAGAGAGAGAGAAAGGAGAGGATTGGCATTAGGTTGGAATCGGAGCATTCGGCATTCGGAAATCCCAGTGCGATAATAGCGAGTCGGCAAGTCACTCAAGCAGCTAAATAAAGTCAACTAGTCGAGAGGCGGTTAGCTAATAAGTTGTAGAATAACAATTATAGCTACGGAAGACAGCTGAGTGACTACTAAATAGACTAGCGATATTTGAGTTGAGATTCAATTTCAGGGCCGACCTGTCAAGGACATACGGAACCTTGAAGCAAAGCACATAGTTATTAGAGAAAAGTAGAGGCTGTAAAATTGAAGTTTACCATTGCCGTGTTTGGAATTATAGTGTCTAAAGAATTAATTAAATGCCGGAAGAGTGAACAACTGTGCATATAAAACCTCAAGTTAAAGAATTATTGTGTGTTGCCTTATTTCATGAGTGATCAGTAGTACTTTATGCAACAACGTTTGTTTATGTGTATTGTGACCGATGATTAATTCAGTTATTGCTTAGAATTATTTTAATAAGTGCCGTATACTATTTAAGTGTTTACAGTTATAAAAAGTGTTTACATATAAGTAGATGAAGAAAAAAGATTATCGGTAAGATTATTCCAACCGTTAATATTCCTATACAGAAAAGTGTGAGAGTTTCATCCTAGAATTTCCTTATACTAACAGTAACTATTGAGGAAATTAGCTAAAGTGTAAATTTAAAAGTGTTTGTTTGTGAAGAGGTATTACTGCAATTTTTGTTGTATTTGGAACTTAAGGAACTGTGAGAAGACTATTATAGAGATAACAGATTTACCATTGTATGAGTTGAATGATTGAACTAATCTGAGAAGCAAATGTTTGTGATGCCTTAATTTACTGAATTGAAGTTAAGTGTAAAATTTGTGATTTTAAAATTAAATGTTTGTTTTTGTTAATCAAAAGTTGTATTTTGCCTGAATCTCTTTTATTGCACCATTCATAAAATATTCGAACCAAAGCAGGTGAATTAAGTTAGTTAAATATACTCGGCCAGTATATATATTAAGGAGAAATAGTTGAGGGTGTTGATTTATCTTCAATTCTTGAACTAATTCAGATATAGAGTGGCGCAGTCTATAAATATAAATTTTCTCTATATATGTATTAGAAATCAACTAGCAACTATTTTTTAGGTTAAGAACATCGTAATAACTAAATGTCGGATCCAAAGTATAGATTGACAAGAAGTAGGATCCAACAAACGTTTACTTGCCAAAGTTATGCTGCGGGTGAATTAGGGAGGTGAAGGATTCGTTAATTTGGACAGGAGTCAGTTTAGAGTTGTGTACGGTTTTCGTGTTTATCTCGTAGTGTACGAGTGATCGTCGTTGCTACAGTGAAGGTCTTAACTGCATCTTAGCAATCTAAAGACATAAAGTTGAAGCGATGTCGAGCATCATGCAGAAACGTTTAAATCAATTCTGATGAAATTTTGGAACCGGTTTGGGTATGTCTGAGACTACTTCGTTATTTTCTTCGCAATCATGAAAAAAATGGCGGCCTGGAAACAAGTGATGACGAACGTTTTTCATGATTGGCTGAAGAGTTCATTTTCAAGTACATACTCGTAGTACTAATGCTTTTATAATAATAAAAAAAGTAATAGAAATGAGTAAGGTAATGCGTCAGCCTTGAATGGTGAGGGCGTGTGTGCAAGATTAGTCTTCCCTTACTTATTTTAGACTCAGAATTACAGCCGATCATTTGAGATTAAACGCTCAATGCAGTTTATAAAGCAGCTTTGATATAGGCGAGAACGTATAGTTAACTGTAATGTTAATGAGATATTTTTGGCAGCTGGTCCATGATATTTTAACCTACACCGTTTGCAATACGGACATTTCGAAGAGTGAACGAAAAAAAGAATTAAAAACAAGTCTCACAAGAGATGTTTTCAGTTTTTCGGAGCGATTGTCAGATATTTGGAGACCAGGAGATCGAACTATTAACGGGGAGATTGACAAATGCTAAGTTATTTCTTATTTTATACTTTTGAGATAATTGACTCCAGTTTTTATTTCACTAATAGCGTTTATTACAAATATTTCGCTCGTAAACAGATTTTGTTACGTCATTCAACTAAAATTTCTCATTTTTTTAAAAAAAATTTTTTTTCTTTCATTTCTCAGGACAGAATGCCAATCCTTGACTTTCTGTAGATTTCCCATTTCATGAATTTCTCACCAACACCTGCGTGCTGAAAAACGATGACCGTTCTGTCGAAGGGTGTTCATCATTTGAGATTTTCCTCAAACTGGGTTCAAAACTAAAACGCTGTGTGGTTCACCGATGATGATGACCAGTATTAAAGTGATGCTTCTTTGGAACAAAGAAAGCAGCGGCTGCCTGCAGGGATTTTTGAAGTAGTCCTGTTAAATGCTGACGATAATTACAGCGAAGGTCACCGCTTTTTACTTCCTGCTTTTCGTAAGACGTCCATTGTTTTGATTTCTTAATAACATTGCAGGTAGGATATAAACGGCTCCTCTGCGAAATAATATAATCGCAAAACTTTTTTTGGGGGGGGCGGGGGGGGTTTAAATGAATGCCTGCATTCATTTAAACCCCCCCGAACAGGAGGAACATTTGCAGATGGTTCCAAAAGCGTATAAAATTTCCCGGATAGGAAGCCACAGTGAGAATATCGATTCTTGGAGGATTCGGAAACCAGATATTTTTAATTTTATTTTACCGCAAATAGTTGAGAACCCAAAGACAATAAAGGAGTACGTTTGATGCTTTGTTGATCTCGAAAAAAGCATTATTTGGCAATGCGATGGATGCATTTGTATAAGAGTCATACACGGCTTATGCATCAATAGCAAATCGGCAGTGACAGCCGGAAGATGTGCCGTTGACTCAGAAGTAAGAGAAGGTCACATACCCATGCATTGCTGTTTACAATCTGTAACACATTATTAAGAAAATGGTGGTAAATCTGATATTGAAGTGGAAAAGAATTAGCTTAATTCTTAACTATGTAGAATTCATTTGCCTTTTAAAATAAATCCATCGGTGGTTTTGCAAGCGAATGATTGTATTTTATAAAGTGGATATAATGATAAGAAGAACAAGGATAAAAATAGGCAGGAACATGGAAAATATTCATTGCATTCTGAGGTAGTAAACTCACACAGGCATAGGATAATTATGCAAAACGGGGTATGCCCAGTTGAGTAAGTTTATGGAATAAAAAAAAGATACGGTATTCAATGATATTTTAACTTATAAATCTAACGTTGGCTTCGAAATTCACGCATATGGAAATTGTGAGAAAATTAGGAGACTGAAGAGATGGCAGAGCATCAGGTGGAGCCAAAAGTAACTAGGATTATTTCAATTGAAGAAAGACTAAGTGGTGCTAATATGAGATGGATGGTGACTTATTCAACATGAGAATTAAAAGATTAGCAAAAACAAGAGTGTTGGAAGCAAAAATGCGGGGAAAAAACTCTGAGAAAAGCAAAGACCAGCTCTGAAAAATAACAGGTGAACTTGAAAAAAAAAAGTTCACCGCAAATTAGCCCTGAAATACATGCATTAAAGAAGTAAGATGACTTCTTCTTTGAGGTTGCAGATATGTACACAATAAACAGACTTCTGAAGGTATTTAATTCGTTTAAATGCTCAGCTTCAGTGTAGAATTTCTGAAAGCTGCTTGTAATCTGCGAAATATTATTTAGTATTTGGTTTCAATAGTTTTCGATCGCCGATTTAGCTTAAATATTCTTTCTTCTTCTTCTTCTTATTATTATTATTCACATCAAAGTGTGTTATGATTATTTTGCATGCGCACTAATTTTGTTTATTGATTCTTCCCCCAGGACGCCTTTCCCGTAATTTCGAAGATCGTGCAGAAGGTGAGATGCTTCTTCTGTCATCGCGCGCGTAAAGCCACTGAAAAATTTCAATCGATGTTATTAGAAATGAACATGTTTAACAGCACATAACAAAAATACAGCTTGCTATAATAAAAAGAAATTATTATAAATATGATTTTTTTCCCTTTTACTTTTAACAAGTACTTCTAACCTTATAACTCAGAACCACATCTCTTATGAAAGTGCATTCAGATTAACGAAGCTTCCCTTTTTTATGTAGCTTCCTTTAGAGATTGATGCGTGCATTTTGCAGAAAATCTTGAGGGCTTGCTGGAGACGTAAGTATTTTGTTTTCTTGTGCGATATTGCATCGCGATTCCTTAACTTTTAATGGTGGAAGGTTGAATCAAAAATGAACGGAACAAGACAATTTTAGCGATTCACACCGATTGAAACTGTCAGGTCAAACGGATCAAATTTCTTCACTTCTTTCTATCTCCTGAAATGCTTCTTTTGTGAACACGGTACCAGTCACGTTATTTTTTTCTAGATCTCCTATCTGGTCTCTCCACCGTTTCCGAGGTCTTCCTCTTGGCCTCTTAGAATGTACTATTACAGTCTAAACTAAAGATCTGGTCTCTTTTATTTAGAGTTTTTGTAGAATGGATGAAACATTTGTGAAAAAAAGGAGGTCAATAGTTGTAATCTCTAAGCACACACCCGAAAAAAAAAGAGAATACAAGAGCCTGACGTAATGGTCACGATGTCTTGTGTGAAATGTTATAATGATGTCAGCAAAGCTTGGTCGATTGGTAGAGCCTCTGCTACTAATGGGTCACGCAAAACGTTAATCAAGTTTGAGTAGATAGTAATTGGAAGGGTTCAGTCGTTCGATGCTGTTGGCACAACTCTCTCGATGAGTCTTTGGACTCCCTGGAGGTGTCAAAATAATAATAAACCATTATTGAAGGTAGAAGAACAAAATACTTCTCGCATTCTTAGAACGAAATACACATATATTATTATTATTATTATTATTATTATTGCTTTTTTGCTAAATGTGCTTGATTTTAATACATGCGATGTTGTTCTTTCAGCTCTGCAACTGCTGTCTGAAAAACCCAGTTTAGAACTCTGTCGATACCTCATTATGCTTCGCGATGTATCCTTTTGCTGTCGCAATCAAATGAACTAATATTAGAATTCAATAAAGGCATTTATGATATGAATGAAAGTCTAAAACAGGGCTTATCGAACTGATAAGTTATCCGTGGTGCTTAATAGGCTATACGGATTTCCCTTGCAATAAGGGTACGGCCATATTAAAACGACCGGAGGATAAATTACATCCATTGTAATAAACATAAAATCAGTTCTGAGGACACACTTTCGCATGTCACATGATATCTAGATTATTGTGTACAACTGACATTGTCCAGAATAACATTTGAACATTCCTGATGTTACGAGTGCCTAAGCCAATGCTCCGCATACTGGATTTGAGCAATTTTTGATCTGACGTGAATCACTTTCGCAAGCAACAGAAAAGATCGAAACCGGTGCGGCTGAACTGTAAAAACAAAGTTAGAACAAGGATCATAGATTTTCCGCTACTGCCCAACCGTGTTGAATTCCAGCAATTAAAATTCTACCAATTCCTCATGATCACAGAACCCAATTTTTGAAAAGGACTGTATCCGAGATCCCCTCAACAATCATGCATTACTTCTATAATTCAAGATGGTGACGGATCTGGGAACCCTTTGGATGGAGAAAAAAGGTATACTCGACGGCCGCATAAACTTTTAGCCACATCAGTGACTGCCATCTGATTATATCACCACGATGAACTTATCCATTACACCGAAAAGAAACACAGAAATAGTTCAAGGAGCAGCATGGCAGCCTGTTTCTACTTATGTCTTAGATGACACCATTTCCTGGTCTGAATGTCGAATTATCGAACGGGATATTCTGAAGAGACAACGCAGCAGGAACTACTGCCTCCCTCCCTCCAATCGCTCCCTGGAACCACGTTGAAAGGAATGCAGTTCCGAGCAAGTTGGAATGGACTTAGACTCTGAGCAGCTTGAGAAGTAACTTCAATCATCGGAGCAGTTAATTCTTCCTTGTTTATCACCTTCCATTCTTAGTTTTTGTGGCTCTAACTTAGGAAGTGCCTCATTCGCCATGACTCATGGACTTCGTAATGTTTCGGTTGCGTTCGAGGAATCTTTAAAGGGGAATATTCGTCCTATCCAGTTGAGATTTTACGGTTGTTATAAGCTCCCGAAGGCCTGTGGGTCTTCATATAGGGATGAATCTGTAAACATTGGATAAGACCCGAATGGGCTAATGTACTCTTTACAGATGAGTCGTTTTCGTTTTTCCTCCAATTCTAAACGACACTCGATGTGGCGTGAAGGTGGTACTGCTTTCTACCGCGAGAATGTTCTTGTAAGGGATAGATACGGCGATGCTGGGGACCATGGCGTGTGGAGGCATTATGCTTGATGGACGCACCGAGCTACGAGTGCTGAAAATAGGGACTGTGACTGGTGAACAATATTTCAACGAAGTTCTTCAACGTCATGTTTGATTGTTCCGTGGTGCTGTAGGCGAAGAATTCATTTTTATGGAAGACAATGCACATCACACCGTACACACGAGCATTGGAGATACTTCTGGAGACCGAGAATATTAATCGAATCGAGTGGCCAGCACTCTCTCCAGATCTCAACCACAGAACACGTTTGGGACGCAATAGGAAGACGCTTTGCTGCTCGAAACTCCCTCCAAGAAGATAAAGAAGGTGTTATCCTTGCTCTGGAGTGGACCAGTTTGCCTCAATAACTCCTGAATCACTTAGTGATTCAGCATTATACGACGCTCTGAGACGATGTGTCCATCTCGAGCTGCTTTGCAGTTCGGGATGGACATATTCCATACTGAAATGTCTCTCCCTATATTTTTTGTAAACATTGCACATTCGTTCCTTAACCACGACCTTAAGAAATTTGCAACTTTTGCCAAAAACGTATTGCAATTTAATTTGTACGAAATTTATTATACAGTTTTTGTGTAATATAATTTATTAGTATGCTGGCAATAAATTGGTCCACATTTGGCTGTACTCAAAATTTTTTTCATATACAGATAAAAGTGTAGTTCATACTTAACTTTTTGGACACTGGTGTATTAAAAATAATATCACCTTTTTATCTCCTTTAAAATCGGCAACGTTTTTTTTTTTTTTTCTGTATGAAAGTCAAGTAAACTTTTTACTTGGAAAAACAACCATTAGAAACTGTCGTGCCATATATTCTACCCAGCAAGTGTTTCGTTGTTAGCCATCTTCTGAAACGCGCATGCTTCAACAACGTCATATTTCCGGTTTCTATTCATGTTGAAGGGAGAACAATAAACAATGAGCCGCCATTACACATTATCGTCACTACGCTTTACAAGAAAGAAGTAAATGCCACACACTTCAGCAAAACAAGTAAGTTTTTCATACTATGAATACATTTAAATTACAATTCTCAGTTTCTGTTTAAAAAAATAAAACTTCTAATCATTAGTTCAATGTTAACCTTATCAATTAAATATTAATTTCCTTCAGTTTAATTTAGTTCAGTGAGTAGATAGGGAATTATACCGAGTGTAAGCGAGGATTCCTCCCGCCTTCGGAATAACATAAAATAAAAATAAATAATAATTATAATAAAATTTTACAGGTGTAATGTATACACTACACACGACGTATACAATCCGCTCTTCATTCTATAAGGCACTTAATCGCGTTTCTATCTCGGTATTCAGTGGCACTAACAAAAACTGGTAATTACAATCACAAGTTTGTAATTACCACTTCTTAACACGCTCAGATGGTCTGGAGTTGGATGAATAATCGTGTTCTAAAGGAAGTTAGGCATAAGAAAAATACTTCTGAAAGAACATTGTTTTAATTATTTTTATATGAATATCATTCGAAACTCAAATTCTTCTTAACTGTACGTACAGAGTCTAATCACTGGTAAAATCAACCGAACGGAGCTTCTGGGGATTTTGTATACTCTTCAGTATTGGAAAGTAAGTTGCACACCGTGTGAAATCTTCTGCCATATTTGTAAATGTATGATGCAGTTGCCTTCGCATTCCAAATGGACTTGAAAGAAACTTATTTACTTTTTTTTTCTCGTCCAATTATTTTTAGGCAGCTTTCATGAAAATGGACCACTCGAACAGGGGGAGGACAAGCAGCTTCAATTTCCGCACAGTCTTATGGGAAGCTGGTAAGTTACTGCTTGCCATATTAACAATAATAATAATACTCCAATAACAGCAGTCTAATAATTAATAATATTCTAAAAACAAAAAGGTATTTTAACGATATTATTGAGTAATTGCGCTGCCTAAAATTTCGCATGTTGTCGCCAAAATGGCTTTCCTTTTGTTTTCAAAAGAACACCTGTGGTATTTTATCGCTCGCATACTATTTTATTGACATCATAGTAATTAAGAATTAGAAAATTCATTTCTTACAGTGTTCACTGCAGATTTTTCAGTCATTGGTCTGATTCCTTTGCAATATCAACATGTTTTTTTGGCTAGTTCAATGATCTCCTGATTACATTCTCATTTTCGTGTGGTCGAAGCTTATGTATGTATACGTTCAATTGTGAGTTCTAGAATTGCCTTTGTTGGGCAAAGATGAACTTTTTTTTGTAGATGGAGCCCTGTGTGGTTTTTCCAGTTAACTTATGCAACGCCCATATCACTTTGTTTATTTAATTTTTCAGTACCAAACAGGTTATTGCGCCGTAAACATTACGACACATTTGTATGGACAAGTAAATTTATCTTCTTGTTTTCTATATAAAAATATAAACCCTTAAATGCATTTTCCAATTTAATATAAATTCTTTTGTTAAAATATCGTTTGATGTAAATTTGGTTTGTTTGAAGTTAGGGACCAAAGAACTTAGGCCACGAGATCACACTGTTTTATATCTGTGTAATAATTACACTGTAATTTGCGTGTGTTCTCAAGCCGATTTGTCTGTTTTGAGGGATGGAAACTATTCTGCCAAAAGTTTGAGACCGGTTTGAAGAAAAATCCATAATTCCCAGGTCCTTCCAAATTACCCGGATTCTGCGCTTGATGGTGGCATGTTTGTCTTATATATATAATTATAATAGTGAAAATAATATCAGTATTCGCGCTGCAATTTGAATTATAACTCAACATCCTCTTTCCTTCCGTCAGGTGTGACAGTAAGCAACAAAGTGCTGGAATGCCTCGTGCTGAGGTTCACAAAGAATAGCCTTCTTACCACAGAAGATTTCCTCCTGGCTCTAGTCAAGTTGTATATTGCTCATGGTAAGATCTACAGTTCTTTAGAATAACTTATCGGGATTCACGGTTATTTTATTATTATTTTTTTATTCTTCTATCTTTCATATGTTTCATTTTAAATAAAATGTAATATTAGGATTTCACCCTTGTAAATCTTTACAAATTCAGGTATTACGAAGAAAGTATGGTGAAAGAAGTAAAAATATTATAAGAATTAATTAGTTACTTTGAATAGTTACTCGTAATTACCAATTCTTGTAGTCTATCTACATACTTGGACTAGCTACACGTGCTGGCCATTGAATTAGTAACCTTTATGCAGATGTACGTAAACGTCACTTAGGCAACGTGCATGCAGAGTACTTGAAAAATAAATTTCAAGTATTTAAGAATAGTGCTGATCAGTAACTATTTACAAAGGCAACTATTTAAGAATAGTGCTGATCAGTAACCATCAATGGTGTTGATCACGTGGGAAAAACAAAGGATCTTTTGAATTTCGATAAAAGTCTTATCGTGGGTGCCAGTTTGGTTGGAGCCACGATTTTGAAAACGGCAGAACCAACTCGTATCTCAGAAGGTGAGATATCCTGAGTGTTTAATCAGTGGGAAAATAACCGACTTTGTTTGTCTAAGAAGCGTAACTCTGATCCTAAGACAGTCTGTTAGAAACGAGATCGCCATCGTCTGAGAAAGCTTACACGGACAAAAAGAACTTCCCGTGTGCAGCAATTAACCGAAGCATTTAATGACGGCTGTTCCCGACCCATAATATCAGCGAACTGTGCGCAGGGAATTGAAGGGGATCGGCATTGGCTGTCGCATGCCTGTACGGAAACCACTTATGAAGAAAAGTTTCCAATTCAGTGGCTGGTATGTGCAGTTAACGCATTAATGGCTCACGAGATTCAAGAAATTCCCGCCGCCTAATTCTAAGCATTAGAGCTAAAGCACTCAAGAAATAAGTTCCACAAATATATACAGGGAAGTGTTGCTTAAAAAAAAAAAATCCTATACAATAAAGATGTTCAGATGACCTGATTATTACATACGTATTTGGTTTATTTCTAATTATTTTGTCTACTTCCTAAGTATTTATTTTTTCTTTTATTGAAATAAAACTAAAGATTAATTTAACATTTTGCGTCCTTTAATTATGTTTTAAATTCCTCTTTTGCTTTCTCATTTTCTGAATCCACGTTATTTCTTTTATCACCATTAAAACTTCGCATTGTATTCTTTTTGCTTGTTTCAGAGAGGTTTGCGACCTTGGAGAAAAAAATGAAAGAGAACGCGCTCTCCTTAGAAGAGGTGAGT
Source organism: Typopeltis vanoorti (assembly GCF_054136105.1). Lineage (NCBI taxonomy): Eukaryota > Metazoa > Arthropoda > Arachnida > Uropygi > Thelyphonidae > Typopeltis > Typopeltis vanoorti. Next base: position 1,782,853 of record NC_143555.1, on the reverse strand, counting down.
TATTTTGAACAGAAAAAAAAGTTCAGGAAATTGGTTCCCAACTGCCGGTGGCCAGCGACATTTAAAAAAGAAACCGTAAATATCAGTTAAATAACTCTCGCTAATGTGCATGTCGTACTTTTAAAAGGTTCCCAATTATGAGAATATTTTTATTTACCGAGTTGGCGACATTTATTTAGTGATGACGATGAACCCTCTTTCTGTGGCTGAGTTTTATGACCAACTTACAGCGACTTATTTTATTACGAGTTGCGTGTGATTATTCAGTGCATCTTAGTGACTTTTAACAATTTCTTCATGTGTAGTGGTTACTGATCCTATTTCGCCTGGTTAAATTTTAAGTTTGGCTGTTACGTCGAACCATTGATCCTTTCAGTGGCGCTGCTGTGATTTTCTCCCGTTTATTTTTTAACTAAATTATTTTTTAGCAACAGGTTGTTTTTCATTTATTATTTTAATGTTAAAAGGGCGAATATTTGTCGGCCGATAGGCTCACAAATAAATTACAACAGCAATTAGTGTCCAATTTAGGGAGGAACCGTAAAAAAAAACAAAAAACTTGGAATCGCTGTTTTAATTATGGCAGATGCTATTCACACTCATACCATTTAAAATTATCCTACAAATTCATAAACAATGCTTGTAAATCTCCAGTAAGCAGTGTAAATACTTATATTGGTTTTAAGGCCATTACGTAATGTAGAGTTTTGTAAATGCGGCAAATATTGAAATCTTACGTAGTAGAAAAAAAAAAAAAAAATCCGCTCCTATTTCTTTCTTTCCTTCTTGCAGATGATTCTGATGACCATTTATTCGTGACAACGGCACAGAACGTTTGTAAATAAAGAACGAATATGGTGCGGATGAGAAAGCCACCGGCCATCATAATCAAGAGACCCCTGCGTTTCTCTGCCATGAGAAAAAGGACCTTCTCGAGAAGCCTCTTTTAGAAGGAAGCGCTTGACTGTGGGTCTACTTGCATGCCATATTACAAGCGACCACCAGCTCCTCTCAATCAGTTTTTGCCACCCACTGCAGAAAGCATGCGAGTGTACACCACCACTCGAAAAGATAGCTGCAGTGTCGCCCGAGTTGGCGGAATGTTGTACATATTTTGTTTTCAGATGTAATATGGCATATAAATATATTTATATGATGTATCGCCATGTCCGTGATATCGGTGTAAAATAAACAATATTTTTACCATTCAGTTGTTTTATTTGTGTATATTTTTCTATTGATGACTAATGATAATTAATTCAGAGGAAATTTTTCAGAATAGGTCTGGTGGTGGTGGGAGAACTAGGGACCATCCTTGAAACTGAGCAAGAGCGTAGTTAGCAAAGGTATGAGGACCAGGTTTTTGCTTGGAGAGTGGAGAATGAGTGGAATAGGTTGTCAGATCTGTTATGGGTGCCATGACTGTCAATAAGTTCAAAGCAAAGAACGATAGATTGTGAGGTACTGCTTGGCATGATGTTTAGGGCCTCCCTGAATGCGTCTAAGGACTCCATGGAGTTGTTCAAAATAATAATAATAATTACTCTCATATTATTTCTAAAGTTTTGTTTCATCTGATAGCGACTTGGCTGCATGTTTATATTTTAGGATATTATGGGTGAAACTAGGGGTAGATGTATCCCTTTCCAAATATGCAACCACCATTCTATATAATTTCATATTATCTTAAAAGTTCATATCACAAAATTTTAGGAAATATAAGAAAACAATATATTTTTGTTGTTCTGCATCTACGTCCCACTTTCCAATACTAACTTGAGTATCTGTTTAATTTTGAGTACAGTAATAACTTCCATTAAAGTTAGTATTTGCGTAAATGGTGGGGAAGATGTTGTGAGATCAACTTTTAAGAAGAGCTGGTGTGGCTCCAGTCCAAAATGCGCCCTGCTCCTGACATAAAAAAGGAAAATATTTATTGCCGTATTTCCGATCAGCCTTATTAAGTACAGAAATTGGAACTTGTCGAACTGTGAACTCAAAATTCCTCCTTCACTCGAATTATTCTACTGGGGTATTTGGGAACATTATAGCTTAAACCGGATTTAAAGATTCGTCACACAATTTTCGAGTCTGTTTTGTGAAATTGTTGAGGTTTTCCCAATGCTTTAAGTAGTTTTTGCCAGAACACTGCCTGAGTCTTAGGATCCTCACTCCATTCTAAATATATTTTAGTTTTTAAAAGATAATTCAACTGGGGAGTGAGATCGGCGAGCTCTAAGTTCTCCAGTCTGATCAAAACCAATCCTGGTCTCTCCTCATCGATGAGGACGTGGTGCGCCAAGTCGGTTTCGAACTTGCACCAAGGGCTTTTAAGGAAATTATTAGACAAGACAAATACCACGTTTCTGCTGCACTTGATGCTGTCAATGATGCAGTCTGTAATTCCTTTACCGGCGACGAAGTCTCGGTCATACACACACAATCGAAGGCTGGAACTGTCGTTTTCTATGTTCGGAAGAAAATACTGAAACACCCATTTGGAGTCATCGTTGCTGTACGAGATAAACGCATCGTACTGGAAGTTTCTGGATTCTCGAGAAATAGCCGATTTGCGCATGCGCACTCGATACAGGTACGCCCCAGTCATTAAGATTAACACGAGAATAATGAGGACGGCAAGGACAGATAACAAACTTAGTTTGAATGCCAAACCTTTTAGCAAGCATTTCTGCGCCAGAACTAGTGGAAGTTTAGACAGGGATGTCTTGATCATATCGGAAGGATTCTCGCAGACATAATCTTTACTTTTTTTGGATGTAAAGTATTTGTGGATAGTAACGTTTGTTTGATTGCTCCAGTTGATAAACTTCAGCAAGTCACATTTACAAACAAAGGGGTTTCGTGATAAATTTAAATGTTTTAAATGGGAGAAGTCATCGATCATAGTCGATGTGACTTCGGTCAGATGGTTGAACGATAAGTCAACAAGTGTCAAATTCGTGTTGTTCGTAAACAGTGTCTCTTTCCATTTTTGAACTGCGTTTCTCGAGAGATTGACGTAAACCAGCTGCTTTAAGTTGGCAAACATTGCCGATCCCAAGCTGCTTATCGCATTCTGTGACAGATCCAAACTTTGCAGTGATTTCAGACTATTTAACAAAGACTTGTGAGTGTTCTGTATTTTCGCATTTCTGATAATTAAAGTCTTTAAGCCTGCAAGATCCTTAAACGAGAGTACCGACTGAGCCCCCAGGGAAAAGAGAGGATTCTGACTCATGTCAAGCTTAATGAGAGACTTCAGCGGAAATAAAGAATTCTCTTCAATATTCTGAATCCCACACCTCACCATTTCCAGCTGTTCCAGGTTCGTTAGTCCTTCAAACATCGACATTTTGATGGTCAGAAATGTCTTGTAAGATAAATTCAACTGTTTTAAAGTTGTCATATTTACAAAAAGCCTCTCGTGAAACTCAAATCGAAGAGGAGTGTTTGGAAATCCACTGAGGTCCAAGACTTCGAGGTGGGGAAGGAGAATCGCTTTTGGCACCAAATTCAGTTGATTCCGAGAAATTTTCAATACTTTCAACCTCGTCAGGTTAGCAAACGAATTGTCTTCAATGCATTGAATATGCGTGAAACTTAAACTTAGTTTCTGCAGTCTGCCGTAGGAAGGAATCTTCCCTTGTAGGATTTCTGCGAACTCTGAACGCTCGATGTAAAGTTCAGCTACAGAAGTGTTGGCCAGGACCTGCAGCAGGGAAGTTGGAACATCGTGAAAACTCAACTTGGACATGTCCAGCACTTCCAGAGATAGATTTTTAAATGTTTCAAAGACGTTTTTGAGATTATTTATTTGAAGTTTCTCATTGGCTCGAAGACTGAGCACTTGCAGTTTTTCGAGAGGCAGAAACGCACGTGGATGAACGTAATGCAATCCGCAGAAAAGTAGATGAAGCTGTGTTAACTGGCTTGCACGTAGAGGCTCGAAGTCCGACTGGCCGATCTTATTCAGGCTGTTTGCTCCGAGATTTAAATATACTAAAGATGGCACGATAGATGGTGTTAATGACAGGACGACGTCAGAGATATTAGTGATGAGGTTCCTCACTAGAATTATTTCTTTCAGGTTAACTAAACCAGAAAATGCATCCGATTCGATTGTTCGGATTCCATTCGAAGCTAAATTCAGCGTTTGAAGTTGATTTAAATGGTGAAAAGTTCTGGATTTAATGAGAGAGATTCTGTTTTGTACAATTTCGAGTCTGCGAATTTCACTGACGTGCAGGAATGAGTGTGACGGAAAGGATCTGATGTTGGTTTCCTTGATCACCAAAGTGGAGATGTTCTCCGCTAGCGAGGAGGGCACCGCGTGACATTTCTCTCCCGAACATTGGCAAGCATCAGGAATGCAGATGACGTTGCAGCCATTGCTCGAACTTGGTTGCTCTGAAAAGGTGTCGAACTCCACAGAAGGCGACAGATACGATTCTATTCCTGTGAATTCCCACTGTGATGCGTCGATGCCCCGGAGGATCACACTCATTACCAGCTGCAGCAGCATAACTCATTTCTGTTCGGGTTTCAGTAACAAGGACCTGGAAAAGGATCAATCACCTTTAATATTGAATGCGAATTGTTGCAAGTGATTCCGGTTAATTGAAACATCATATTTATAAAGAAACTAAATTACGTTTTTAAAATAAGCAAATATACGAGGGGGGAGGGGCCTGGAAAAGTTCTGGTAAACACCTGCGACGGAAACGATATTAAAGCAATTGATATGGCCACAAGAAAGAATATATCTTAAAACCCTTTAACCTTGATCAAATTGTAATATTTTTTAAGGATATATATAAGATGAGTTGCTTTAATATAATTTTTGTTCTAGGTGTTTTTCAGAAATTTTCATCGCTCCCCTCGTACATGTGTAGGATATCTGCTATTTAGCGATATCAGATTATCATACATTTTTTTTTTTTAGGGGCGGCCAATCATAAATAAATAAAAAAGAAAGGATAACTTTTGGTTTTATTATTTATCATGCACGTAAATATTTCCTAAATGTATGAAAAATAAATACATCGTCTTGTGATTGGGAGTGTTTTTATAAGAAATCTTTGTATACTTATGGCCTGTCGCAAACTGTTTGCGATATTTATTTGAAAAAAGGGCTCACCTTAACATGAACTTGAGAGCAGAAAGTGTTGAACTTTCCGACGATGTTCTCACGGCACTCAAAAACGTTAATCTTGTGATAATAAACGTTAATCTTTTGATACGTTATGCAGCAAATGTATTCTAGTACGTTACCTTTGTGATGGTCTGGTGGGGAGGATGTATCAGGGGGTATCCAAGTTGCATTTCTGCGAGAAAGGGGTCAAAACCCCTGCCAAAGTGTATCACGACACCGTACTGGAACCCTGGCCACTGAACAACACCTTGTTTCAGCGGACCTTCCAACAGGACAATGCAAGGACCACACAGCAGTGGTTCGAGGCGAATGTGCCCGAACACACATCGCCATCCGATTGGCCGTCTGGAAGTTCCGATCTGAATCTTGGACTTCAATTTGTGGTCGGAGCTTGAGAGAGAGAGAGAGAGAGAAGCCTGCAAGGAACGACACTAGCATCGCCAGCCTGTAGGTGGATTTGGAACAAGCAGCGGCAGCATTTCCGTTGCATGTTGTGCGTGTGCCGCCATCGATATGTGGCTCAAATTAAAGATACCAAGAAATTATGTACTTGGTTTAATCCTTTATCCAAGTGTAAGCAGACAAGTTTGCGCCTGAAGTATTTTCAGGACTGGGGCAACTCGTGGCAAAGATGGGATAAGTTGTCATCACTTGCCTTAGTATTCCAAGGAAACGTGCTTTGCATTATGGGATACTAAGGCAAGGGGTTGAGAACTTACTCCACCTTTGCCACGAGTTACCCCCCCCCAGTCCTGAAAGATACTTCAGATGCAAACTTTGTTTGCTTACATTTGGATAAAGGATTAAACCAAGTACATAATTTCTTGGTATCTTTAATTTATGTATAACCAAGTGGAAAACTTTCAACAACCATCGATATGTGGCCTCACAGACTTCGGACGTGCGTGAAAGCAAAAGAGGGACATTTTGAACATTGAGTGCTGCTATATGCACGTTATACATGTGGTTTGCACGTGCTGAAGCTGGAAATGATTTAGTGATAGATAAAAAGGTTTATACGCTGTTCAAGTTGTAACAGTCTTTATGGCTAGATTAGGTATTGCCGTATATTAAGGGAAAGACGAGTACACAAATTAGCTTCGACCTTCATCGAGGTGTCACCAGTAGAAGCTAGATCCGTGGAGATACTGAGAGATTAATCAGATGTGGATGAGACCGCAGCCGGACTCATCCACGGGTGGGGGATAGCTGCGAGATAAGCAGGGTAACCTGATGAAAAAGCAGTCGCGGACCAACAGCAGCATTGCCATTAGGGGTGGTGGAGCGGTCTTTAGCAAGGCCTTTCAAACTAAAATGCCACTGAGCTCTAATACAACAGTGATATGCTGCTCTATGTCGCCATTAACTAAGCTTTCCCCAGGGGAGGTACCAGAAGATCAACTGCAACGACTGTCCACCAGGCAAGATGTGGCTACGCCGGCGTCTTCTCCATGTCCGGAACGGCGTCTGTTTCGGTACAGCCCTCACTGGCCCACGGCTAGGAAGTAGCAAGTTCTAATACCTCACCTTCAGGGTCCAAATGCCAACATTGATATCCTGGACACCACAAGAAATGAACTCACAGTATCTAAGTAGACACACCGTCTCGAAGGCCGCCCGGATCAACAAGATTCGCGTCCATACGTTAGGCAGAGGGCTATGTTCGAAAAGTCTACTGCGGTCTCCAGATCTTTTCAATCACCTTAACGAACATAACCAAACAAGAACATCTGGAAATGCCTGAATATTCTCCAGTTCAATATCGAGGGACCAGATCAAAATCAGAGGTATTGAAAAATTTCCTACCGGGCACAAAGTAGACATTGTTGTCCTACAAGACCTAACGAGAAAATATTACCATTTATGGGTATATTCAGGTGTGACGCGAACTCTATCAATGTACACAGGCCCTACATAATGTCCGAGGTTTGGAAGCTACACAACATAAAATTGAGATCACAACCCGGACCAATAGGCGATAACACAAACACTTCAAAAGCAGAAGCACCTACCCGACCTGACATAGCATCCATTTCCTCCATGTGTTCAGACGACGACCAAGAATAGTCGAAACGGACCGCACCCCGTCAACCCATCCCCCCCCCTCTAAAAATCAGTTGCTGTTTTCAACCCCTTTCACCCTTTCCCACCTCATAAATATAAAAAAACGCTCCGCCATCCTTTATAATCTATATGTTATTCAAAAAACCCGTTTTTTTTCCATTTGTTATTTTAATTCTCCCACTTGCCCCCCCCCCCCCCCCACACACACACACAGTAGTTTGGACAACGCAAAAGAAGAAGAGCCACAACACCCAGAAAAAGGTACGTTCAAATTTCTTGTCCTCTATGCAACATATATTTATCAATAAATATACATCTACAATGCCCTAAGAATCCGTGAGAAAAGAGCCAATGGCATTTAAACTGGGGCACTCCTAAACAGAAGCAGGCAAATAGGGTAAATGTAATAATGGGTATATTCCTTTGACTGATAAACCTGAAACTGCAAAAAAGACATGGCCTGGCAATCTACGCAAAAGTAAATTTGGAAAGAATATCCGAATTTCTGGTTGAATTTTTCGTTGGTATCGGTTGGACAACCTCCTCTTCTGCTTGACTGGTCTTGCCTGTACTTCGTCAGCCAGTCCATCCACCCTAGCATCAATCTTGGCGATTTCAACTCCCACTATACGCTATGAGGATACAGTAATGACAACCTAGGCTTGAAATTGACAAACTGGATGTTAGCAGTCTCCACCTCTTTTACGACAGCAAGCAACCAGGAACCGTGAAATTTAGAAGATGGAAATCAGAGAATCCCCTGGCCTCTGTTTTACCACCACTGATATGGAAGAAACCCCTTTTCACCTCAACCTAACAAGTACTGCCTCCTTTTCCCCAACCTATCAAGTACTGCCTAAGTAATGTAGGGCTTATAATCCTCAGAATAAAAAGCTTCCCAACATCTCGATGGAATCTCAGGAAAGCAAACTGTCCAACATTTACTGAATTCATTGAAAAACAACATCAGCATAATATTCCACCTACAGTTGATAACTATGAAGGATTCACTCGGCTTCACATCGCATCTGGCAAGGAACACATCCCGAGAGGATTCAGAAAAATCTACACACCAGACACTGCTTCTGACCTCTTAAGGTCCTTGATGATGGTAGAAGAGCTCGCTGGCATAAAGAAATGAGCAACCTCAAGTTTACCAGATCACGTCGCAAGGCTTGCGACTTGATCTGGTAAACTTCAAGTCACAGGTCACTGCTCCGACGACGGGGAGGCACCAACCAATATTAAAAGAAAGGCAATCCTTAACAGTATTGCAAAAATCTTATCACTAAAGCCAAACGCAAAATTCCTACAGACACCAAAAAGAGACCCATCGTCTTTATAAAAATGTTTTCTTGTAGTGTCCTATATTTTCAGCAAACTCCAATCCAGTAACTATAGATGAAATGGATGTAGCACTCACGCTAACTAAATCAGGTAAAGTTCCTGGCACTGATGAAATCCTTCCAGACTTTCTTATCCACCTTCATTCAAGAGCAAAATCCTGGCTATCTAATTTTCTCCTCAATAATAAATGACGAACGACCCCCAAAACTTTGGTATGCATCAAAGATGTATACCAAATTCAATAAGTCAAAAAAATTCAATAAGTCAACCGATGACAATAATGACTATTGCCCAATACTTCTTAAAAACTTTATGAAAGGATTATCCCCTCTAGATTTTCTCCAAAATTAGAAGCATCTTGTTCAATGAAAAGGCCGAGTTAAGGCCTGGTAGAAGTTGCTGCGATCAGGTCCTAGCTCTCAAAATCCATACAGAATCGAGATACCAAAAGGGTTTAAAAACAGGTCCTGCCTCCATAGACCTAACGTCTTCTTATGACATCGTATGGGAGAAATATTTCCAAAAAAATAAAACAGCTGAAACAAAAAACTCTAAAATTACTAGAACGAATGTTTTCCAAGTGGAAAATAAAGGTTCATCCGAATTCACACACACACACACACACACACACACACACAAGAACATTTATCCTACAGGAAGGATTTACCACAATGATCTGTCCACGCCCCAGCTTCATTCAATCCGTACACAAGCGATATCCCTCCAACAGTTAGTCAAGTATTTACCTATGGTGAAGACATAGCCATGGCTACCTAAGATAATACCTCGAAGGCCTATAGGAAACACTGAGCAAAGATCAGAGGTTCACGGCAAAATTACTTCGAAAGTTGGAGACCATTTCCTCATCCCAGCAAAACTGTTGTTTTTGCTTTCCACCTAAATAAGCACGGGGCTCATAGAAAACTAAACATAAACTTCTGCAACAGGACTCTGATCCATTTAAATAATCCTGGTTATCTTGGTGTGATACTTGACAGTAGTTCTAACTTACCGAAAACATTTAGGAAGAAACTATGTTAAAGATATCCGCTAAGAACAACATCAAACAAGCTGACAGGCACAGCTTGGGGTTGTAATGCCTCGACCCTTAGAACAGCAGCCTTGGCTCTAGTCTTGCCTGTTGTGAAGTGTTATTCGCTATTTTGCAGCCGAAATCACCGCACGACTTGCGTGGACACACAGCTTAACAATGAGAACCATCTCTGGCACCTTACGATCTACTCCTCTCCCATGGGTGCCTGTTCTTTCTCACATCTCCTCCATACGTCAAAAGATAAGCCATTACCAAGAAAATCAGAAATAACATGTATCTTCCTATAAATCAAGACATTTCCTCGTCTAGTGCATCGCCTTCCCTTCATATCTCCCAATGACTTGTGGAATTATCAGATGATGGTCCCCGGGACTGGTGGAGAAGACTCCGGAACCAACTACAAAAAGTACTTGATCATAGATCCAACTATCAAACCGTCAGGATTCAATCTACCTCGATACCTCTGGAGTCAGCTAAACAGAATTAAATCCGGACGAGACCGCTGTACCCATTAATTATATCGATGGGGAATTTCAGCCACCTTTTGCGTGTGTGGTGTTCTGCAGACTATGCATATCACTGATGACTGCACCACAAACTCCTTCCCTGGAGGCCACAGGAATTTGCATTTACTCCCAGACAGTGCCATCGACTGGTTAACTGAGCTGTCAGCCTCCGCATAGTTTTGGTCAATAATTTCTTGTATTTCCCCCAATACGTTAAATAAATAAAAAAAAGAAAAACTTTTTTTTTTTGCGAGAAAGACATTTATGTTTTGGAAGCAATGGAATGTGACTAAGCTATTATAGAATATCTTGGAATCTCAGGTGATCGGGAACTGCCAGGTTTCTAGTGTGAGAAGGATAAATTAAGAGTGCTATGATCAGGAAGTGGATGAGGAAAAGAGGGGGTGTTATAACAAAGCGCTGAAAAACACCTACCTATCCAGCGAATGACCTTAGAGAAAACATGGCAATCAATTTACAAAGAAGAGAAGGCAGATTATAAGATGGCAATTCGATGAGAAGTTCTCGTTGTCAAATCCTCTCAGATGTCATAGAGATATCCAGTGCACCTTTCTTCAGATATTTCCATGGCATGTATCTGGGGGCGTATGACATAGGCAAGGAAATCCGGCGTGGATCTTGATGGTCCTCCTGTTTTTGAAGTTGACTGTTAAACCTTTCCATCCATTAGAGAACAGGGAGTTCGATGGCAGACAGATGACTAAGGATACCAGTTCAGAAAACTAATTTCTTGAGCATAATTGGCGGATGCTATCAAGCCCAGAAGCCCGCTTGGTATCGATATTCAAAATTCTTCTGATGTCTTTCTGGAGGATGGTTACAGGTGCCTTGTGATGAGAAATTGGAATTGCGTTGGCTGGAATGACCAGCGTTCATATCCCATCTAGGACGCTAAGAAACTTTATAACTAAAGGTAAATATAGTCCTTCCCCTCCCCCCCCCTCCGTCCTCACTCGAAACATGCTTCTGAGCAAACCCCAGAAGACACGCAGTTCGCTCGGTTAGTATTTTGGCATCTGCATGCAATCCTCTGACCGGTTTTTGCATTTCTGTTACTAAGATCTAATGAAAATTCGAGCAAAACGTTCCACTAGAATAAAGAAAGTATTCTGATGGACTTTGGGAAGCCAGTTATATTTATTTCACTCTTTATGCGTATTTCTCGTTCCTTTACCCTGTAAGTTCCATTTTGGATTGTGAACTGAACTGCAGACACGCAGGAATTCGGCAGAGGGGTGTGCGAAGTCACATATCAGGGAATTCATACCGTTCATCGTATTATCCGAGATTATTATCGTGTCATTTACGAGAGGTAAAATATCATCAGAACGACAGCGGCATTAATAATTAATTTCACTGACGACACCAGTGGTTTCAAAAACACCAAAAAAAAAAAAAAAAAAAAGGTAGCCCTCTGTTGATTCCAGACAGATTTCTACCAAAATAAAACAAACACTCAGAATGAATTAAAAAATAGAAGACATTTACAACAAAAAGTGTCTTATTAGCAAAAGTGCTTGATCCATCGAATACTTGACGGGTGGAGTTGGGTCAGGCCCAAACTTACATTGGAACCATCATCAAGACTATAATGAAGAAATCGGACTTGAATGTTCCGCGTAACGTGCTAACTACAAACAGAAAGAGTGTCTGTGCTCCGTTATTCTGAGCCGAGTCGGCTGAATGTTATCTCCGCTTGAAGTTGCAGAAGGCTACCAATTTCCCCCGTGAACGATTGACACGCGCATGTCATTTAAATGGCACTTTACTCAGTTGTGGAAACATGAGCTGTTTATTTCATTTAAAGTGTTAACGCAGATGTACGAATAGATTGAAGATCTCTTCAAAGCCTTACCCGACGTTCCAACTGTTTTCAGAAAGACAAAAAAATGTAAACAGCGCCTGAATAAGCGGATTGGATTGCCAACCTGCTTCGGACTGTCAACTGCATTTCGAGGGGTGTCTCGAAGAAGGCTGAGCAATGTATTAGGGGATGTAACTTAGTTCACGGAAGTATCTTTTGTTCTTGATGTGCGATTTCAGGGACGTTGCAAATGAAAGTTATTAATAAAGGGGAGGAGCGGAAGCATTTTGAACTTCAAATCCGGGCACTCCTTTCATAATCTCGTGCTTGGAAATGTCATTGCAATCACAGACGCGTTTCTGAGAAGCAGAACGCCTTTCTCGTTATCCTGAAGTTTTCTTTTAGCGTTATTTATTCCCCCCCCCCCCCCCAAGTACGTTTATTATTTTTTTTTTCTCCCTCCGACCTTTAATGCAGCATATTTCAATAAAGGTAAGCCCACATTTTAGGATTTTTCGAATTTCAATTTTGTCACCGCGTATTTATCTTACAAGCAATTATTGAATCTTTAGAGATGTCGTAATTTGCAGCACGGGTGGTGCATCTTTCACAAATTGGGCATTCTGTTTCTGCTTGCATTTTCTACCTAACAAAACAAATTTAAATGAATATGGTAACTCCTATTGGTTGGGATAAAGAGAATAACTCTGGGCATGTTTTATCGAAAGATGACACCAAGACTGGAAATCTTATATGAACCAGGTCTTGTTATCCGATATACTTTCGAACCAGTATTTCGGAGGGGATCAAGATCGCAGCGTAACCGTGAAACTCGGCCAAGAATAAGGTTTTCTCCTTTCCGGGAATACGCGTAGGCTGTTGAAAGAGGGGTTAATTACGTTACGCTCTGTGGAAGCAGCCAAAAAATAAAATAAATTCGTTCGTCTCGTCGCCTTGCGAGATCCTCTTCGGAACTGCCGAAATTATCCTTCAAGCAGCCCACGCGAGGGAAGGCACTGCAAACGTGTTGTTACTGCTGAATTCAAGCATGCAAGTCAGGCGTGCTTCTGTATAGTCCCTTCCCCTGTCTTATAGTGGGTGTGGTCAGCATTCACTCGCCAATTTCTTGGTTCGCTGAGCATGCTAATCTTTGGTGTAACAAGCCCAGATTCGGTGGTCGCGTAAGTACTCGACCACAACAGATTTGACGCAAATACTATGTCTGGTGTAATATTATTGAAACGTTCATCACACACACACACAAAAATTCCTTACAATATAGTAAACTAAATGCGGCAATAGTCGACTGTTGTTCATGAAACACATTAAAACACGTCAAGCCATTCCAGGAAATGACCTCGAATGCAACATCACACGACGTAGAAGTAACGTCCATCATCGAGGAGGGGATGATCTCAAGACGGCATTCTTTGAAAGTGTGCTGCGAACAAAATGCAACTCTGAGTTGTAACTGAAGTGATCTTTATGATCTGAATACTCTTAAACATTTTTAGGATCTCCAAGTATTAACGCTTTTTCAAATCCCTAAAATCGTGTACTTGAAAACTGTTAGTTACATCCGGGAAACGATGAATAAGTTTTAAGCTCCGGTAAAATCTGCCGTTGTTAGAGATACAATTCAGGTTTTTCGAAATCAAGGACAGACCCTTAGTAAGACTATAATGAGCCTAAAGCTCTCCTCTAACACTGAGTTTTTTTTTTTTTTCTGTGAAGTTATTTCGGCATTACTTCATTTTGACCGGTTAGTTTCAGAATGTTAACGGAAGCATCGTAACCTTGACTCGCGGAAGGGAGTGAGTCAAGGTTAATGTGCGCTTCCAGAAATCTTTGTCGCTTCTTTTTCCTTCTGGCCCTTTGCTTAAGTGGGCTGCTAAGCGCAAACTAACACGCAAAATCAATTTCATCTTTTGTGTAGTCGCAATTCCGTGGACAAAACCGACTTCTCTTAAACCGTTCGTTGGGTTCGCTTAATTTCGCTGAACGAATACTTTTAGTAATCGGCCCGACATAACTAGCAGTACAAGGTGAAATTTCTTGCCACCGTGTTATTGGATAAAACTTAATTTTGTTTTAATTGAAGGGGGGTAATCAGGAAAAAGTACTGTGGTAATCAGAAAGTTACTTTAAATACTGCGTTTGCGCAATTTATCTTTTGCTGCACTCCGTAAATTTCTTCGTGCTTTGAGTTTTCATAACGCAACTCGAACAGCCTTTTTCTTGTGGATAAACGTTAAACTGAAAGGGCATCGAATGGATAAGAAATGTTTCAGCTAAGCGGAAATGAATTTTATTGCGAATTTGAAAGACAAATAACGCCATCAAGACCAGTGACTCTCAAGCCGCGTACTTTGAGAGTTTCTCTGATTCCGAGGATCTTTGCGCCATAATTCGGGGCAGCTTTACAACAGCCACTCCTCTTCGGTAGCCCAGAGATTAAAAAAAAACATGCCCGAAGTAACTGGCAAATTCCAACTTAACAATTCTATCTACAAGCCGAAGTGCTTGTAAATATTATTATAGAATGCACGTTGCCTACGTAAGACGTTGGAAGAGTTTACTAAGGAAAAGAGTGGCTACAATATTCAACACTAAACACGAAGTTCAATTTGAATGGGCGGCGATTTCAAGTTCAGGGGTGGGCAATTTTCAAAATAGAAAATCTGTACCTACCTTAGGTACAGTAGTAAAAATGAAAGTAGTAGAAAGTAAAGAAATCTTTGAGTCACAAAAATGTTTTTTTTTTTTTTTTGAGATCTAAAGAGCGTAGCGATATTCGACTAGAAATGCTCACTTATGGGCGTACGAGTTTTACAGTTGCTGCACTGCTTATTCAGCAGGAAGGACGATTTGCAGTAGAGCTGGCATACTTGGTTCCCGTGTATCAGATGAGAAATAAAATGTAAAAATCAGAGGGGGATTCTCTTAATCAAACATATTCGAGAAGAGCTAAAATTGAGGGGAAAAGTGAAGCCGAGCGACGATTGTGCTAAATCCGGGTTTTGGATGGAGTACATTTTTACCTGTTGACAAATGGTCGAGAGCTCATAAGAATATAATTTTGGAGTCAGTCTGTTATGTGTCGAAAAGCACAGTCACAATAAGGACGATGAAGCCGATTTCAAGTTAAATTGATGCGAATGAAAATCCAGAGAGCAATACACAGCGTGTACTTCTGTTTCGAATCAGAATTAAAGGACGGATGGCAAGATATTAATGAAGCTGTACTGTGCGCATGTCAACTATCTCCGTTAGTATTTATTTTATATGAACCCACGTACGGAGAAAACGGTGAAAACAGCAGATGATTTCAAAGTAGGAAACTTCCAGAGCTGATTTTATTTTTCGTTTAATCACGCTCACTTTATGATATCAAAGTGAATACGAAACGACAAAATTTGCCTAGGAGGGGGAGCGGATTCAGAGGCGAGTGACCAACACGGGGGAAGGTCCCTCATACGAGAAGTGATCGGAAATTTGGATTTACAGAGGCAAGTTGATAGGCGGGTGGGGGAGGGGGGGAATATGAGAGACGTAAGTTGCTTGGAGGTTATTGGATTGATGTCATGAATTGAGCAAGGGTGTGGTCAGCAAGGGAGTGAGGACTAGATTTTAGCGTGGAGAGAGGTGAATGAGCGGAATAGATCGCCAGAGTCCGTTGTGAGTACTTTCTTGGTGAATGATTTCAAATCAAATATGACGGATATTTGCCTTGGTTAGTGTTGAAGTAATGGACTGCTCGCGACGAGTCTACGGAATCCACGGATGTGTTTATTAGTAATGATGGAGAATCAAATTACTAGATTTATGACGGGAGGAAGAGGTTAGTTAAGTCCTCCCAGAATACTTTTTCATATACTACCGGTAGTATATAAAGTATTCAAGCCAATTTTAATATGGATCAGAATTAAGTTCCAAAACGATAATAATCCAGTTGATGAAAAACCAGACCAACGCCTGAAAGTTCGGAGAAAAATTAAGGTATTTAAGCAAGTAACATCTTCGTTTTTCACTTGATGAGGAACTTAAAATTGTGGGATTGAGGAATGCGTGAGCAGAGCTCAAGTTAAACAGAACGAAGAGGAAAGGGATTATCAAACCAAGTGCTTGCAGCTAAAATTAAAATTCATAGGAAGACTGGGATGGAGATACTTGGTAAAAATGAGAGCTGATCAGAGAAGAAGCCTGACGAATACTACACCAAGGGAGAAGAAAGTTCATTTTTTTCCTTAGGAAAGTAATCAAAAAGGTTATGTTTGACGATCATAATGTCTGATATATGCCACAGAACAATGATAAAAACTTAAACTTGTAGTGACGACGTGATGAGAAGCCGAAACCTTCATTTCGCAGACCTCCTCAAGGTCAAAGCGCTCTTACACTCCTGAATCTGCTCGTGTATTAATCATTCCTCCAGAACTGCTCAGAGGCAAAACGACATATTGATCAACGTTTATTACTACCATCGCCTTCTTCTGTTGTCCCTTGTGCGCGCAATGCATCTTGGGAGTATCACAACTAAATGAGCAACTGCAGGAGTGGTAAAGATGGGCAATAATTCAAAGATATTCAGAGTAGGTGCCCTCCCTTGAGTCTTTAGACTTCTTGGAGGTATCACGTAATAATATCGTTCTGACTGTTAAGTATTTTTCTCCCTCCTCTGGGTGGTATTCGCAGATAAGATTTATCTTATACCGATTTAGCAAATTTATTTATTTAAATAAGATATTACTCACCTCCTTTTTAAGCTGTACAATACGTTGCAGGGGTGGACGCGCACAAATCGCTATTTATTATTATTATTTTTCGGTGTTTCTAAAAATCTAAACGTAAAACAGTTCTACTCCAGCATAGACGGAGTGACGTCGTACGTGCTTTTAAGCGTAGCGTACCTTTTATTGGCGTCACAAACAGGCCTCGTGGAAACTAAACACGTTTATTTCGGAGGATAGAAGAGCGACGAATGCGGGATTCCCCTGAACGCGATAAGGAGAAAGGTCAGGGTCTTGGGTAACGCCGATGCAGAGGTAGCGACAGCACAAAAAACGTTCTGATGGTCATCGTAATGCCTCGTTGCGAACGCAAGCAACATCGCAACAGGGAAACTCGTGCGTCGAGAATGCTTGCTGGTTTGAGAAAAGGAGGAAAAAAGGGCGCATGCAAGGGATCGTTCTCAGGGGATTTTGTTTTTCAATTCAACATTAAGATTGATATCTCCGAACGATAAATAAAGATTGGGTCACAAACATGGAAAGGTCGGTATAGTTATTGGTTTGTGACTGCCGCCAAGAAGGAAGGTGATTGGTGCTGCTCAGACTTTTGTTTTCCGTATCTCATACCCGCTTTATTTCGTCCGAACTGATTACGAGTATCACGAGAACATCAAATGAGCGGTTTGGTTTTATGAGGAGCGAAATCGCTTTAAACTTGTAATGCGAGTGCTCTGGTTTTGTGCGATTTTAATTTCTCAATTCACGTCCAAAGTAAAGAATTTGATCCAACTAATTTAGATCTTCGTTTACGTAATTGTCGGCTATTTTTCCCACGTGATCACACTCGCAAATCATTGAGCAACTTAGCAGCATGAATGAGGTTCAAATCTAAAACTGCCGCGAACTATTTGAATTTCTGAGATAAAAGGTTTCAAAAAGAACTGACATTTCTCTTTAAACCCAAGATATTCTCGACAGAACTTCTTTTGTGTTCGAGATAATTGTCGAGTTCCACCACTGTCAAACTTATTCCAAATCTGCAGGATTCCTCAAACTGAATCTTGGCTTCAAAAAACAAATCGAGTATGAAATCGTCAAGAAAAAGACTGTGAAATCAATTAGGAACATTGGAAACATTCATTCCGAATGGAAAATCCAAAGAACAAGTAAAACAATTTTAGCGAAGATGGCAAATTAAATATTGAAATAGACAAAGCTGGCCGGAAGTCAACTGAATAAATTTATATCGAATAAGGAAGAAATGAATGAAATAAAAGATAGAAGAGAGCAATCAATTAGCACTATTCTAGTCTTTAAACTAATTTTAATCTATAAATCTGAAAGATCGTTATAAACAAAACAGCTGATGAAAAATTGGGGGAGTGAACAGATACATAGCATCAATGGCAGGAGCATGTTTAAAAAATGAAGTATTAGGAAGGAATTTGACATTAATACTCAGGGATGTGTGAGGAAAGCTAACCTCAGGTGGTCTGACTACTTACGCAGAAAGGAAAAGGTTAATTAAACAGGTGTCTGATGCTACGATAATAGGGTTCGACGTGGATTTATTCAGTTAGAAGCGTGGGAGAAGACCGAATCAGGGAACTGACAACACCAGTTGGGAGAAAAATTATGAATATGCTTTAGTGCCTTACATGATTACTCTCATAGTATTCTGCACACCCCTCAGTGCATATCAGGGATTTGAAAGATGTCTTTGCTTCTGTTTTCATCGTTAGGTTCCTTACAACTAGCCTGTCAAACGGATAAATGAGAAACTAACTGTACATTTCGCACACAAGGTGGTTCAACTCTCAATGATGGAAGCGAGCACAGTCTGCTACTTTTTGTCGTCGAAAGTGGCAACCTTCATTAGTGTTGTGTCAACTTTTATGACATTTGTTTCGTTAGAAGCCGAGTTATAGTGTCAAGAGTGACGGTGTGTTTTGACGAACCGTCGGTCGTCACGATATTCATGCCGTACGCGACGAATTCTCGCTATCAATCGCTTCAAAACTTCGAGATAAAACTCATCATTGACCGTTTGGCCAGGCGGAACGAATTCCTTGGATAATGCCCTTGGAATCGTAGAAACAAATCAGCATTGTCTTTACTTTTGACTTCAACAAGCGACTTTTTTTCGGATACCCCTCTTCTGCACTCAGCACTGGCGCTTTGTTTTGGGCTCATACTCAAAACACCACGTTTCGTCACCAGTAACGATCATTTCAAGGAAGTTTGAGTCCTTACGAGCAGTTTTAATGAGGTCCTTGCAGTGTTCAATTCGATACATTTTTTGGTCGTCGGTTAACTTTTTTGGGAACAAATCACGAATTCAATTTACGAAGGCACAAACTCTCGGTCAAAATGTTGTGCACAGTTGATTTTGGAATCCCGAATTCTTCATTTTCAAACAACCTCACGGTCGATTTCGGTTTTTTTTTTTGATGAAATCATGCACTTTTTGGATGTTAACTTCGCTTAGTCCAGTTTTTGGACGGCCCAGCTTTTCGTCGTCCTCAAGCGTCTCGCGACCACTTTGGAATCGCTTAAACCAGTCATAAACTTGAGTACGGGATAAACATTCATCACCGTATGCTTTTTGAAGCATTTGATTTGTTTCGGTAAAACTTTTACCAAGTTTAACACAAAAGTCAATCACAGCCCTCTGTTTGAAACTCATTTTCCGACCGTTCATCGAAACACACCTTCACTCTTGGCAATATAACTCTGCTTCTAATGAAAGAAATGTCATAAACAGTTGACAGAACACTAACGAAGGTTGCCGCTTTCGACAACAAAAAGATACAACAGATAGCGCCACTAGTTTCTTCTATTTTCGAAAAGTTCGGTTTCTTTTTGGACAGTGGGTATATATAATATTTTATTTTATTTATATATAAATTTATAATATTATTCAGTGTAAAATTGATTATTATATAATTGAATTGATTTTAATGTTATTGGTTTGAAAAAAACTGTAGTGAGAAAAATATTTATGGATTTTTACTCGCCATAAACGTCAGCTGAGCAGAGAGAAGCAGCAGAATGATGTGAACTTGACGGCGAAACGCTTACTGTATTTAATCGAATATAACTGTCCTCGCGTATAACTTGCACCGCTGATTTTACTTTACGAAAAAAGACATTAAAAAGTTTTGTATATACCTCGCACACGAAAAATGTTTAAACATGTTCCCGTCGAGGCGATAGTAACTCGTTCCCTGCGGTAACAACACGCCCTCCCCAACAGCCATTATACTGCAGATGCAAATAGTTTTATTGTATTCCTGAATAAGGTACAGAGGCTTTTGCAGTCTGTGTAATATATTTCTCGATAAATAGTGCAATTACAGACAGCTGGAATAAAAACGGCGCTAACTAATGAATCACGTGTCCCCTCTCACAGAAACTATGCTGTACAGACTCAGCAAAAAACCATATGTTGCACCGAAACACAGTATCTAACTAAAAACTATTGTCCACTTTTTGAATTATATGAAATAAGTATTTGTTTTATTGCATTTGAAATTCTCAATGTCATTATGACAGATCACAAAGGCTAACTATAAATAAAATTCTAACGCAAACAAGTAGCAATAAAATTCAACCAAGGGTTGAAACTTTGTGAGTTGAGCTCGCCGGTAATGAGAAGTTCCGTCGGAACGATAAACGACACCCCGTCGTGAATGTGTTAAAACTAAAAAATATATAGTGAATGTTATTATGACAGTATCAGATGTTATGGAATTCGGTTGAAGAGAATAAGCATTTCGACTCAACAATTGTCGGCTTGCTTTTATCTTTGAGTCGCGCGATCTTGTGTTAATACCACACCAATCATACGCACGTCTTCATAGCTGCTCTATCTATACTGGCAGTCTGTTTTGCAGTATGCTTTCACTTCTCATTAGTCATTCGTGAAGGATTATTCATCTTCCTACAGTCCACTGGAGGAAGATGCCCGACAGATACGACCGCCATGTTACTCTTAATATCATATGTTTAGAAGACACGTGTTTTGATAAAGTTGCAGCTGGTGACTTTTCATATGCTAAAAATATTAAAGATAATAAACTTGACTTAATTAACAAGCTTTTAAATAATGAAAAGTTTTGGCGACTAAACACAGTTCTTTTCTATCAGCTGAGTCGTTATTATGCCCATCAGCCAATGGTAGAGGTTCTTTACATCAGCCGCTGGGCATCGTTCCTACAGTAGGCTTTGTGTTTGTTGGTTAGTTTCTTTCGTGTAAAAGAAAATTTAACTTGTGCGCGTTGTAATAATTAAAGAAAAAAAGGTTGAATAATTTATAAGCGTATAAAAGGATATCACCTGTAAATCGTTGACGTGCCAGCAAAATTCTCGGACGTGCTACAGGTTCGCCATCTATGCACTAGATCACCCATTATTAGCCGAATCACGTGTGTAATAGATATAATAACTATCTTGACATAGGGAAAGAAATTTAACCGACATCAGTTCTACCAGTTAAATAGTTTTGAAGATAACTTAATGGAGGATTCGTGCCATCAGTTTAACAAAACAACAACAACAAAAAAAAAAAAGAGATAAATCGTGTGGAGAATTCTATTACTTGAAAGTCAAAGAAAGCAAGTCCCTTACAGATTTACGAAAATTTATTTACTCCTACATCAGCCAAATATTGTAATTTGGAATCCATGGATTTGGGAAAGTGCTACAAAATGGGAAAGTGCTACACAACCCAACAGTCAGTGTTTTTATACTTGAAAGCTTTTAAAATCATATTCTTACTCCAGATTGACAATTGTTGAACGTAATATAGATCTACATATACAATATAATGATACCCCTTTCGTATGTGCTGGATGTCCAGCAGAACATCGTGATACGAGATGAGGCGATAACTCAGTGTTATGCCATCGCTACTTAAAAATAAATTAAAAACATTTTTATATGATCGCAAGTACTTTGACTCCAAAATAAGACTGGGCAATAAGCTATCCATTTTGAGATTAAATAGCGAAGTGAATGACAAATTGAAAATATTGTCTGGGGTTGTGATACTTTGATAAAGTGAAAAAAAAACCTAAAAAATATACAACAGTGGTGGACATTTTAAGGTATGAAGAAACAGTGTTATTGGTAAATACAAATAAAACTATACTGCATCACAGAGAATGGATAGACGAATGGAAGAACTAACGTGGAATGGGTTTACAGACACTGGACAAAGAAAAGTGGAAGAAAATAGTGAAGGAGGCTTCGGACACCAACGGGCAGTGAGCCCATGGTTCGTGAAGATGATGACACTGCATCTGTCTTTTAAAACTAATCATTGCATTTAATTTAGATGTTTCAAATTCAATATTCACTCTTTTTTATCTTTGATGCTCAACGTTTGGGATAGTCTTGGACTGAAGTCGGCAAATTTATGTTGACGTCTTAAGTCGGTCGCTTCAGTACAAAGAAACTTCTTCAGCGACAGGGTAGAGGGTCTTCCGGAGTGGTCCTTTCAACTTAAAGAACAGATGTGGAGGATCACGAGTCTGTAAGACTCATGCAAGTACTGCACTAGGAGGGAGAAGGTACACAAAGTACTTGTCATCCATACTTTTCCGTGAGCTCAGGTAGTATATGGCGTGAAATATATGGCTTCGCATTGCCAATCACGAAAATGAGTGATCTGGTTGCATAAAGCCGATCCGAGTCGATTTCTTCCTTAATTTTCAAGTTTTCTTTCATATAACAAGAAAACACTAAAAACAAAACAGAAAAAAAAATGCTTGCGCTTCTGTTCAGTCTGGTTTGCAACTGATGTGAAGGAAAACCTGTTGTATCACCCACGCACGCGCAGGACTTTTGAAATGATGTTCGTATTCGTCTGGAGGGCATCCAATGAAAAATATCAATCTAAGACTTGCCAAGCCTCTATTCATACTATCCTTGTCTCCTGTCTAGCAATGTTATTCGCGATCTACTTTATTTTATCCATTTTTAAAATTGAAATAAAATTCAAATATTTCAAACATTTTTGTTCCACTAATTCGGTTTATAAAATACTCAATTGTTTATTTGCAATAGGAAAAAAAAACAAAAACAAATACTCCTCTAGTAAGCGTTGCGTAACCAACATGAGCTCGTAATTCTTGTGTGTGTGTGTGTGTGTGTGTATGAGGAAAAAGGGGTGTGGGGTCTTTTCTTTTTCACTGGAGCAGTACCTGCATATTCCTACACCCACCAGGAGTACCTCAGTGTTGCATTCGTGAGGACTTCGTGATTTTTGATCTCCAGATAAAAAAAAAACTTCTAAGAAAAAACATTTGTTTTGATATTTTCTAAGAAAATATCAAAATAGTTTTTAAAATAAATTGAAAGAAAAAAAGATTAAAACTAGTATTTAGAGAAGAAGGGAGAAATGGTGAGAAGACTGTTTAGGCAGAAGATGTTCTCGTGCTACCTCCAGAATGGTTTGAATTTCATTTGTTAAAATATTATGGCGAAGTCAGTTTGGCATAATTCCACTAATATCGGTAAGGATGCCTCTGCCCGAATTGCAGAGAACTGGGGAAGGCAGATCGGCATATTACTATCATTTCGCCTGCTGTAGGTCGTGTAGTCCATTTGCACTGGACCTCAATGATCAGTTCATAAGGAGAAAGCCGCTTCTATTGATGATGCCATCCAGTGGCGCACTCAGGATTTGATCTCGGAGCGGGGGGAGGGAGAGTTGAGTACACGATTTGAGAATAGACACTACGCATTTCATACTAGCCATGACTGAGCATCTGCAGTGATCACCAGTACATGATACCAGTGATCTCCATCTCCTCTGGCACCGCTCAGGCAAACGAAGTAGCGCCCGAGCACTACTTCGTTCACCTTGCGTTCACAGCGGCCGTGATTTCCGAGAGCTATAGGGTATTCCCACCTTATGTGACCGCTAATTCATAAGTAGTATAGAAATAGAAGACACGATACAACATAAATTTAAAAAAAAAAAAGAATTTTAATTAGGAGAAGATTTTTTGAAATTTTTCTAGTGTGTTTTTCCTTTTTCTTTGGGGTAGGTCCCTTGACCCCCTCCCTGGGTGCTTCAATGATGCCATCCCTAAGCAAGAACATACATGCATTGAACAAATTTTAATTTTATTCCCAATATGTAATGTGTGAATGATTCCCCCCCCCCCCCCACACACACACCCAAAAAAGGCAGGGCCGGTTTTATCATAAGGTGAACCTAGGCAATCGCCTAGTGGCACTAAGACTTAGGGGCACCAGATTTTGCTACATAGTTCGGGGGAAAACTACAACCTTCGAAAAAAATTAGTAAAACCTTGAGTAATAATAAAAAACTGAAATAAGTGAGGCCGTCCTGGTGCTCGCTGATGATCTTACATTATTTTCGCCTTTTCTCTATTTCTTTATTTATTATTTTTATAAATATCCACATGTGTAGGTGAACGAATGTTTGTGTGAGTATGACAAAAAAAAAAAAAAAAAAAAAAAAATATATATATATATATATATATATATATATATATATATATATATATATATATATATATATATATATATATATATATATAGACAATGTATATATATAGACAATGTATATATATAGACAATGTATAGGGGCGCCTAAATTTTCTTTGTCTAGGGGAATCAGATACTCTCGGACCGGTCCTGCCAAAAGGATATGTTTGCTTTACATTTCGTTATCTTTTCTGCTTTTCAAAAATTACTCATTTCTTCTTGTGACGCATAATACACACAGGCGTCGATGTGCTCTGCTCCACCACACGAAACGCTGTAGTTAAAAGCAGTACGAGACGTAGGTTTTTATCACGTAAATATAATAGTAGAACACAATGACGCTAGATGGCAGCACATCCAGATGGTGTTCGTGTAGATTTGTGTTGAACGCAGCTTCTAAAGAGAAAAATAAACAATCGATTACTACATTTATTTAATTTGGAATCATTTAATTTTAGGCGCGAAAAAAATCGAAACGCTACAAGACCACAATAGGAACCCAATGAATTCTAAATGTAGAGACTGACATAACCATTATTGTGGTGTTGGACAATTTAGATGGTAGCATCGTGGAAACCCGAACAAATTTTCAAGATTAATCGAAGGGTTATTGCGCAGGAGACAGAAATGCACGCTAACCTGTCATAGAGGAGGGGTTCCCATTTTATCTAGAGAGATTCCAAACATAATGGAATGAGCAAAGAAATCGCGCATAACTTTTTACCTGCTTTTTTTGAAAATCGGTAAATAGCATCTCCACCCTTTATTATCATCGGTAGCTCAGTTCATGTTTTAGCGAAAATTTAAAGGCTTCAGGATGATGCGACAACTCTCGCAATCTTCTGTTAGAACCTTAACGGGATATTGAAACCGAACGAGTTCAGCTGTCCATTCTTCGAGTTACGAGTTTAAAACCCAAGCTTTCCAAAAAAGAGGGGGCTACAAACCTGTATAATACATGAGGAGGGGAAGAAAAAATCAAGTATTCCTTAATTTGGTGATTAGAATCGATTACCAGAAGTCTACCAGACCCCTTTGTATCGTGCATGTGCTTATATAGTCAACTGTAATACCACCCTCTGAAATTTGGCTCCATCGAAGTTGCGCGTGGTTTCTTCGTAGTCTCTTGTTATATGGGTAACACCATGGCGAAAAGAATACTCGTTTAAAGTGACCCCGTTTTACGATATTGCTGCGTTGTGTTTTCGAAAACATTCGGTTTTTGGAATATCGCACTTTTCAGTCCTCGTTTTCAAAGCTTCGTATAAAGTAAATTTCCTTTCAACACCTGGAGAATTTTTTAAAAGCATTTTACACGCGCTAATAATGCTTCTTCATTTATTCGTGATTGCTTCTTTAAAAATATTTCAAGGAAAACTATTTAGAAGCATTTAGCAGGAATGTGATGTGATACCATTGGTCTTTCAGGGTGTAGAAGCGAGCAAGGAATGGATCACTTTACCAAGAATATCATGTCACTTTTGTCGTGTTGAAATTGTCCTAAAAATCTGTTTTCAGAGCAAGCAAAATAGCTCCTTCCCCCAATTATGTCCATGCTCTGTTTTTGGATTGGTAATTGCACGAAAACGTTGATGGATGGAGTGGTCAACCTTATCGTTTAATAGGCAGCCTCTCGGATCGCAGTTGAGTGCGAGTTGGAAGACCGACAGCATATTGCTGGTGATGGGTACTTTGTTTTGCGATCCCACGTAGATTTGTTTAGCTTTTGTTAGTGTACTTCAAGATGAAGGATTGTTATAAATAAATCTGTAGGTGAGGTGAATTAAAAGTATGCTTTAGTCCATAAAGGGTTTTACTTTTTTCTGTAATTATAGATGAAATCGAATTAAAGTTTGTTTGTTTGTTGGTGTTACCCAACACCATCCAGAGCTCTTTGGTTTTCTAGCGAGGGTCTAATACTTCGAAAGGTTCCAAACGCCTTGCAAGACGAAATACCACAAGATTAACGAAAACGTATGGCACTTCGGTATGCTATAAATTCGCTATAAATGTATAGCACAGTATTCGGGAATCTCTTTCGCCGTGAAAGATAGACGCGCATTCCCTTTCAAAATCCCCCATTATACTTGCGCACACCGCAGGTTTGTTGTGTTGAACATAGACAAACTCGCAAACCACTTATCTTGCAGCTAAACCTCAACTTCATAAAAATTAAGTAGTTTTGGTCACTTTTTTTATTTTCAAATAAAGTCAAATGGTGCGTTTAATTTTGTCGAAGTCCCTAAAAATGCAAAATAAAGAAAAGAAAAGATGTCGCCATGAACTGTTCTCATCGGAATGATGTTAATATCTACGGACAGTTGTGTAGCTTTCAGTGTGATTGGGCGACGTGCAGCACATACTCTTTTTGTGCTACACAGAACTGCAGTGCAAGTCAGAGCATCGCGACTGACTTCCGGAACTTGAGCCTGTTGTAATAACCCCATAAAAAGGGAAGCAATTATGCATATAATGAAGTCGAGTATAATTTGCATGGACCAAAATGAGGACTTGAAACAAAAATAGAAATCTAAACGCTCGCGCTGCTCTTTTGAAAAATCCAAAAGAATGACGGTTCCCTCAGGTTTGCCTTTAATTTGATTAATAATCGTAAAATTTTGTGAGCTTCGCCAACGAAATGATGTAAACATGCAGTTAGCGTGGGTATGTTTAATTAAGTTATTATTATTTTTTTCTATTTTTATTTTACGTTTACTCTTGGCTAAGCATATTCTTGTTATTTGCCCCTTTATTTACCGCCTCCCTCGGCGAATTTCTTAGGTTCCATTACTTATTTCTGTGTCATTTTCCACTGTAGGTTATTTTTGGATTGCTTTCATTTTAAAATTTATTTAGTATTAAATATTATTTTTTCGTTACCTCAGTTACTTGTTTTCATTTGTATTATTTTTCTTTTCCTAATTTCTGTTTCCTTTCGGTGCTACTTTTATATAATTTTTAATTGAAATGTTACGAATGTGTTCCAACTCAATAAATATTGTTGGGAAAACATGCCAAAGCTGTCACTTCACGCTGCTACATATCCGATATGCACAGCAGATGGCGCCACCATAGACATAAAAAGCTCCTCGGCGATTTGCGTTTGGTAAGCGTGTCCAAATACTTTTCCTCCACTGATGAATATTTCAAGCCGCGTGTTCTATCGCTCATTGTTCTCTTTTGTCTGTTTAGTTCTTTTCTTTATTTACAAGTAATTTTCCGAGTCAAATGGGCAATTCTTCTTGAAAGTATCTAATTAACTTCACTACCGAACCTCACAGGGCTTAAGGGTTTATGTACTCTTATTAAGAGCTAACACGGAGGCTTAGCAAACGGCAGAAAAACAGCTAAACAGCGAAAAACATTAAACGCCACATTCGACATTAATGGATTTGTACTGACTATATTTATCTCTAAATAACGACACAGTCTAGCAAATCTCCAATAAAACTTGATACACGCAATGAATGGGGAGGATTACGGTAAGTTACAGCCTCGCTATGCTCGTGTCATTCGGCTAATAAGATCGCTTTCACTATTCGAAGATGGATTTGCTCAAAGTCCTCCGCCGTAAGCATCTCACGAGGCGTTTTCAAACGCATTACAACAACAGTGGTGGGAAGATTTCGCTTCTTTCCAGTCCTCCTTATACAAGGGGCGATCCAAAAGTTCGGCAATGAATGGCTTTTTGTTTTTTTATTTCCAGGATTACGAAAGGTTTGAGCTTAGATCGGAAGATGGGCGCACACTACGTTGTAAGAGTCAACGGGGATCTCTGCCTTTTTTGCTCTTCGATTTGAGGGGTTACGACTCGGACATATATTTACTGAATGGTACACGATCTTAGTCAATTAAAACTATGGGGAAGTGAAGACAAAATTGAGAAAATTGAGAGTACTTGATGGCGTACATGACAGAACTGATGTAATTCTTACGCGGCTACTCATCCAGTTGATGAATGATTCTTCTATCCATTCTTCAGCCATCCCTTGAGGTACTTCCAGCAACGCTATTGGATGTAATGGAACTGCCATGCGTACCTGTGGCTGTTAGCGTGCTTTTCCTACATGAGGAACCACATGAAAATCCCCCATTTCATGTCCCATTCAACCCTTAGCATTTTTTGTTCTCCAAAACACCAAACAGTATCAAAAGTTTAATTTTTCTGGGGATAAAAGTAAAGTTGTCAACAAAAACAAACGTGATATTAAGGAGAGTGAGGAGTTAGTAAATATATAAACCGCAGACCAAAGAACGAGGATTTCATGGAAAGTTAAGTTGGAGTATAAAGAGGAATTGATTGAGCAGGCAATACAAAAGAGTTTATCGTTATGATGTAAAAGAAAGTGTGAATGTGGGAAAAATAATTTTACTGACTGCAGTCTTATCGACCCTTATAGCAGAAGCAGATGCGATTGTTCATATAATCGGTACTCTCTTCCCTCAAATGTATTGACCTGATGCATCTAACATCTACTACACTGGATCAAGAATCAGTTTCTCACATACCTCAAACTCAAGAGCTGTTGCATAACCTTCATAAGAATTCGACAATCGCGATTGATGGGATATCAGCACGCATGCTAAAGTAATGTTCAACGGAACTGGCTAGATCCATAGCATTTTCGTGTAATTCGGTCTCAACTCAGGAAAGATCCCACATGAATGGAAAGAATTGTACGAGGCTGATGTCTGACCATCGACCTATCAATTTCTCTGCCGTTATTGTGAAGTTTTAAGAAAAGTGGGCAAGCGCTCGCATGGGGAAAGGAGTTGACGAGAAAGTTACCCTTTGCGAAAGACGGCAAGGGTTTACAAATAAAAGGGGTCAGGTCTGAGCAGCTTGCACTTATAATAAGCGACTATGAGATGGGAATGTAAATTATTCACTTGGGTAAGTGGATGGCTGACAGATAAGCATCAGAAATGGGTGAATGGTGTGTGTGGGGGATAAATCTGCCAAGTTTAAGGTGATCCTGGGATCAATCCTTGGACCATTGTTCATTTTACAATATAAATAATCTTGGGAAGGCCCTGTCAAGAGATGCTTAGGCAAATCAAAGACGCTGCTGATAGACAGCACTTGGAGAATGATTTAAAGAGGATGGAAGTAGGGAAAAAGGGTCAAGGGCTCTCGCTTCGATGTTGGTGAGTGCAAAAGTCACCTCCAACACCAACAAAGAGTAATTTGTTTTATAACTAATATCTGTTTAGGCTACATTTAACAGGTCTCCTTGTTCCATCAAAGGAGAGGGGTTTCTCTCATTTCTACAGTTTCAGCAATTTGACTGTCGATTTCGGAAGGTGTGTAACTAACCGCAGAAGGGCTTTCACCGCTCATTCCACACCGAATTCTTGGCATTTCTAACAAATGCCTGAAAGAAAGCGATTTGCAGTGAGTTTCCTTCGTGATAATGATAATGTCTTGTTTTTTCACTCTTTAAGTTTCCTTCTTTCTTTTTTTTTTTTACATTCTACGATTTCATTGGTAAATAATCTGAATGATCGATTGATTGTAATCGGCTCCTAATCAGTCCAGACGTTTGTACGAATAGTCCAGATCTACACAAGCTGATTTCAACTCCGTTCCAGAAGAAATAAAAAAAGTCCATTTTGTTTATGCTCTGCAGAGCCTTTCATGAAATACGTCTGATGAGTGAGCGAACGCATGAAGTTCACCAAAGCTGTCAACCGATCTCGTTGCTTTTTTATCGCGGTCCAATCGCCAAACCAGTTATTCTTAACGTATTAAAAGATTATTTGTTCTAACTACTTCTTTTTAATCTTAATTATGAAATCATTTTAAACAAAATTTTATATTCCAGGTGCACAATTCTGGATATTCGTGCGTGACCTGAGAGCAACACTTCGTCCAGATTCCATATACATAAAGTTTAGTTTTTATATAATGCGACATTATACGCGAACTAAACTGTTATAGTAGCATATTACTCTCTTCTCTCACACGGAGTGAGAGAAGAGAGTAATATGCTACTATAACAGTTTAGTTTGGTTTTGTAATTAAATAGCGCTATTTGATTTTGCATTTTACGAGACTGGATCCTTGAATAAACCGATCTGTTAGAAAAGGTTTTCTAATCTAAGAATTTCTACAATTATTTCGAACAGACTTCCCTCGTTTCTGTAGAAAAGGAAAGTCTTTGATTAGTCTTGCATTTGCTTGGCTTAATGTGACTGATTATTGTTAAGGTAAGGTACTATATATTTTGGGGGCCAAATAAGCATAATGTTTGTGTGTTGCTTCTTTATTTGCTTTAGGAACTACATGTTTTAGGCCCTTATGTCTACTAAGGAAAGCATCTTGTTTGATATTTATCGTTTTTTATGAATAACAGTACCCTATAGACGTATAAATATCTAAGGGATAGTATGTTTGGTATGGTGTATTTATTACACATTGCAGTATCCTTGTATTTGCTTCTAGTTAAGATTTGAATTACTTTATTCTGAGTGGAGACTAAAGGTTTCAGAGTAGTGCGATAGATTCCTCCCCAACTTGAAATACCATATTGTAGTGTGCTTTGAATCCAGGCAGAATATAATATTTTTAGCCTATTTAAATTTAAGAATGTGTTTAGCCAGTAAAGTATGTTTAACATAATCCTTACTTTATTTACGACATCGGTGATATGCGGTTTCTATCAATTTTTAATCCCAAGTAAGTTATTACACTAACTTTTTCTATTTTCTCGCAGTTGCAATTTGAATTTGTCCTGCAATTCCAATCGTGCAAAATTAATTGTGCAGTGAAGTTGATTTTGCCAGTTGTATTTCGCAAGTTAAAATTGACGTATTTAGTTTTTGAGACATTCAGACTGAGTGTGTTTGACTGGAACCAGTTTGTTACTTTCAAAAGATCAGCATCCACGATGGTTTTCATTTGTTCGGCTGTGTCTGTAGAGAAAATTAGTACTGCATCATCTTTTATGTTCTATGTTAAACTTCACTTTTGCTTGAACCGAAATTGATTCTTTCAAAAGAAGTTATTTTGTCCAAATTTTTCAGCAGTCAATTTTTTTTTATTATCAATTTCTCTCTTAATATTTTCGAAGAAATCTTGAGTGGTGTATAAATTTTAAATAAATCATTTTTTCCCTTTTTAGCTTATCTTTATGAAATGTGGTTCCACAGTGTAGATCTAATATTGTTTGTCAATGTCAACCGTATCGTAAACTGAAGTTTCATTTCTTTTAATGAAGAGTGCATTAGACTTCTGTATTAGTAGAAACCGTTTAGAATCCTGATCATGTGGATATTTTTTAAACTTTTTATATACTACATAAAAGATAATGTGATCGGTTCTAAAGTCAATCCAGCCCAATTTCTCCCAGAAACAATCCAGGCCTTGCTATCCAATCCACGATTGCTTTTCGTCAACATCCGCGAAGCTACCATGAACTTTTCGGTTCTATTTATCTACAGCCAAGTTAGTGAATTGCCGTACGAGTTCCGACTAGTTAGACGCTTCCTTTCTCCGCTTTGGAAATTTGGGGAAATCTTCCGTTAAGCAGTCTGTCCAGATGTCCATACCATACTACTGTCACTGTTTTTCTTGGATTACTTCTTATTTTGAAAATATGGTTCAGTAATTCTACCCTGATCACCTGACGAGTTTTGGTTTCGTCCAAACTGTTGCCTTTAATTCCCTCACATTTGTTTTCAAAGCTTGCCAAACTCTGTTTCTGTGTGAAAATCCAAGTCCTTACGCCATAAAGAACTGCGCGGAGTACCACTGAGCTCTACTTGATTTCAAGTTCTTTGGAGAGATGTGTATTTTCATATGCTTGTCAGTTTGGTTATAGCAGACCACCCTAAATTATGCATTTAACAGAATGGAATTCTTTATCCTGCTTATCTCCTTCCACTTCTCCATTTTTACGTACTGTCATTGTGTTGGTTTTACTGAAATTTATTTGTCTGCATTGCGTAGTTTTTGCTATTAATTTTCCTTATTATCTGTAAATGTACACGTACTGTATCATATGCAAACTCTGATGTGAATTTCGTCCATTCCCAGTGAATCCAATGTTTTCGTGGATACTCTTTTACCAGTTGCTGCATGACACCTCCATCCACTGGTATTTCAGAAGTCTTACCTGATCAAAATTTTGTGGTTGTCGTAGTATTCTTGTCCAACTAGAGAATGAACAGAGTTTGCTTTCGTCTTTTACTTTTTGTTCTAAAATTTGAAACAGTTTATTTCTTCTTATTGAGTCGAACGCTTTTTTTTTAAAAAAAAAAAAAGTCTGCAGCGGTCAACATTCGATAATCCCCCACCCACCCACATCAGTTCAGCTAATGTAAGAGTGTAGACTGCATCAGTTGTGGATCGCCTAAATCCTGCTTGCTCTTCACCTAATTGTTGATCATAAGTCGTTTTAATTCTATTTTGTATCAGAAATATACATAATTTGTGTGCGATTAAAGAATATTATTGGTTTATAATTGTTGGCCGAGTGGATAGCGTATCCGCTCTGCAGCCAAAAGACTGCGAGTTCGAATCCCGCCGTGGGCATGGATGTTGTGATTGTCTTTGAAATACTAGTGATGTTGGTGGGCGGTAGATAGCGCTGGTGTAGTTGTAGGTGGATTGAGTGGTGGAAGCAGAGAGCTGTGGAGGAGGTGCCCTCCCTCAACGAGTCTTTGGACTCCCTGGAGGTGTTGCATAATAATAATAATTTGCGCATTCCCCAATACCTCGGTTTTTATGCAAGGAAATTGCTTCCACGCAACAGGAATTTCCGCAGAATTTAAGAGTTCGTTTAATAACTGCTGTTTCTCATCCATCCTTCCAACTCTTCGTCTCCACTCGTAGCTTTTTCTGTTTTTATTTGTTTGAGCGCAGTCTCTTTTTTCATCTACAATATGTTGCAAAGTGTTGACTTTCGCGAATATTTCTTTGAAATGGCCCATCCAAATTTTAGACTTTCTTTCTCTAACTTCAGATCGTCTCTTTTACCTTTCATTTTTGTGGTATAAGTTTGTGTTTTTGAAACTTTTTATTGTTTTATAAACTAATTTCGCATTATTTACATTTTCGTGTCATTTTGTTTCTTAACTGTTTGTCGTTTTCTACTAATCCAGGTTACGAGCAGAAAGTTTCTTTATCCTTTCATTCCCCCCCCCCCCTTACCAGATGTGTCTATTATATCAGTAGTATGCCAATTATTAGGTCGCTTTAACGTTTGTTAAAGCAAACATTACAGACTTGAATACATCTACTATTACACGTTTCCCTAAATTATTCTGTTTCCGAGATTTAGGGCTACCATTATATAATTTTTTTTCCAGGAAACGCGTTTTGTGTACTTAAATCGTTTAATTTCGAGATGTTCATGCCTTGTAGGTCTTTTTCTATTGGTGATTGTTTTGAATTTAAGATTTCTTTTTGCTGATAGAATTTCTTCTTCGGAATCCATTTTCTTTAGGGTTTTACATTTTGGATGATATTTTTTAATTTCTTATTGACTAACATATCAGTACGGTTTAGCTTACCCATCAGATAAAGTCTGTGGTTATTTGTGACTCGACATAAACAAAAATAAAGTGATCACCAACCAATTTTTGAGACAATTTATGTTGTCTCAAAAATTCAAGGATTCACTCGCCTCTTTCATTTTTTTCTTCAGTCCAAAATTTACTCCGTCACCCCTTCCAAGACCTCAGAATACTTTCTCGTTTTGCATTAAAGTCTTCCATTACTATCGAAATATCTTTTCTGTTGGTATATTGAGGATGTTCCTGTAAGCCTCCTAATGTCCAACAAAGAGCAAAGTCCTCTGCATTCTCGTACAGCAACTCACGTTGAAGCTCCGTGGATTTCCTACAAAGACTTCCATGAGAGTTTTTTTCAAAAAATCCAAGTCGCCATCCATCATTTTGCGGTTGTCTTCAAAAACTCTCGCAGCTGCCAATTAGCATCCACTTGCAGCCCAACTGCGTGGTCCTTATTCCCACTACTTCGCTTCTTCCATCGTATCTTGTGAGGCAAAAACTGGTTTCCTTTCCGCTTCCATGCCAACTGCATTCGGAGGTCATTCAAAAAGAAAAATACTTCAATCCCCGGTCTGGATAGGCTTTGCTGGTGAAATGTTTTCTGCCTTCTAAATAACGCAGTTTCACGTAAAGAGTAAGCCAAACATGCGAAGTTTAGGATGACTCATTCGAGTAGGCGGTTTTGGAAATATTCCATTTTAGGAAACGAGTGCTTTTTTCCAGGTAAATATTTCGAAACAGCTTTCAGCGGCTACGATATTTTATTCAAAGGGGAGCGAAATAGTTGTAAGTTAACAATTGAACCATGCAGTAGTTTAGCTACGAACCGCTTTCTACATTTTACACCAAGTTGCAAAATGCACTGGAGCTCAAAATCATGTTATTTGTTTAAAAATAAAGATCATATATCTGTATGCACTGAGCTGGTTTCAAACGAAAAAAAAAAACGATAAATGGGATTGCAATATGCCTGGGCAGTTGACATTTCCACATCGTACCTGTCATTGCCAACTTTGTCTTTTCCCATTTCGTCTCCACTTGAGTTTCAAGTTTGTCTTTAGAGAACTTTAGGTTGACAACTTTATGTGGATGAGGTCACACACAAATCAATGCTGATGTAAATCACGTGGCATGCTATACACTATCGACGTATTACACGGGATTTGAATCCGAGCGTTTTTAACCAAAGGGACTTATCGAAGCTGGCCATGTTACGGACTGCACACTTGAATATTAATTTTTCGCATTAAAACAAATCACTTTTTATTTATAAGAGTTGCTCAAGTTCCTTTTTTATATACAAAGCGAACAGCGTTATCTGCCCACCAGGAATACTTTTCTCGAGATCTAGGCTGTCCGCCTGCTCAAAGAATGACCTCATCACTGCTATTAACACGATAATCTTGAAGATGTGGAGCTGCGTCAAGCCAACATTATACCAGGTCTTCAAGGAACGAAGCCTCAGAAATGCGAAGGATCCTCGCACATGTAGCAAAATTCAAGGCCTAATCGTACATCAAGTTGGTTTGCTTTCGTTAAAAGTCTATCGCTGACCTAAGACATGCACGATGCTAAGAACGCAGTAACATTTGATCCAACGCGTTTAGAGAAATTAATTTAACGTTTTTTATTATTCTGATCCCTTGTTTATATGCACCAGTTGGGAAGTTCTGATAGCATCCAATATGTGTAATTGTTTCTAGACTCTTTATTTTATTTTATCTTGACGAATCTTGTGGGGTTACTTAGGTGTCGCATGAGTCACGAAGGGTTTTAAACATTTAATAACGTTTTTGATTATCATTATTATTATTTTTTCATTTTCTTTTCAGCTATTCTAAGAAACATTTGGGAAATTAATCACGATAAATTTAGACCCTAGCAACGAACCCGAACCAAAATCGTTCGATTTTATTTTGAAAAGCAGTTTTCGATTGTTCTAACAAACAGCATATCGGCGCCATTTTAATTGGCCACCACGTTCTTCAGCTCTGATGGCTTCCGACTTCTTCCTATGGGGTTATCCGAGGAAGAAGGAGAATGAAAGCCCCAGACAATCCAACAGCTGAAGGAGAACTTTCGTGAAGAAATGAGGACGCTGCAGCCCGAAACATTAACAGCTGACATGGAACATGTCACAGGAAGCCCCCCCCCCCCTTTGTGAAGCAGAAAATGGAAGATATTTACGTTATGTGGTGTTTCATAACTGATAAAAAAAAATCAATCTTCACATTCTGTATTTCGTTATAACAAGAAAAAACAAAAATAATCAAAGTTATTAAACGTTTACACCCCTTCGTGACTTATGGGCCACCGAGAGACGTAGCTAGGGGGGGGGGGACTGGGACGGTCCTCCCCGATCAACCTTTTTGAACTTTTGCAGTTAATTCTAAAATACAGTCGCCAGAACTCAGTTCCAAATATTGTGATACTACTGCGAATTTTCTTCACAATTGCTGTAAATGTTGTTAGTTGTGAGTGGAGTTTAATATTAATAATTTTAATAAATTAAAATTGATTAAGAATCACCTACATTACTATGAAATGGACTTCGCTAATGTTATCGACGGTTTTGCTAACAGAAAAGCAAGAAAAATAACATTTTAGAATGTTGAAATTAAAGTTTTACTTCAAAAATAAACATAGTGTTTTCATTTATTTCCCTATACGTCGTTTTGACTTTTTGTAGTATTTTCGTTGTGTATTGAGAGGGGCGACAAAAGCTCTAGCTCCACCATTGGGGCCACCCTGTATTTGTTTATCGAAAAACGTGGTCTCAATTCAGGAAGCTTTCTACAGAATGTGATGTCTCATTCTTAAAATAAAATATATCTCAGCAATTGCTAAGTGGGTACTAAAATTTGAATTCGCCACTTCAATACTCGACTTAATGTGTTCCCCAATTTTCTTTGGCATTTCGTAACTTCCTTTTAAGGCATATTTAACTAATACTATTTAAAAGGAATTGATGGATGGTATCGCGTGTGTGTTTTCTCTGCGACATAACATTTTATTGTTTCAGTGGTGTCAGCAACTTGCTTCTGGTAATTTCGTCTTCAAGTGAAATATTTCAGAAAGCAAATGATGGGCATTTTCAAAAAGTTACCGTGTTCGTTGAACAGCCGGGAGTCCTCATAGTTGAGGGAAAATGCACAATGAATGCAATGAATGTCGTTCTAAAATAAATGGAATGAGAACAGAGCAAGAAGACTTGGTTCAGATAAGATCCAGCAGAAATTAGAAAGAGGAAAGATGGGCCGACTGTGAGAGAAGTGTCATCTACTAGATACATTCCTGTTCTCTTCTGAATGGCATTTGAAGCTTTGGATTACTCACTCCAAATGGAGAACAGGATCAGTTTCGTAAGGGTGAGCGGATTTATATGCTGTTATGTGCCAAGTTCTTTGATCAGAAAACGGTATGCCAAATATCTTAGAAGCGAGAGGGCTATGAATGCGGTGTGATGTGATTTCTACTTCAAAAGGGTGGACGTGAAAGATTTTTCTTCCCTTAGGAGAGAGGATTTCTAGTCTTTCCTGGAGATCTAAGAACGTATAAGCCAAGGGGAAGCGGAGTGACATCCAAACATGACTGGACTGTTTTGGCGGCATCCCGCTGGGGAATGGTAAGGAGGTCGGCGTTCAGGAAATCAGTTGGTGATCGCAAGCTTTAATGATACGATCGAGTGCAAGGTTCGTCAAATGAAGGGGGATGGAATGTACTCTTATCAGCAGTGAAAGATCTTATGTATATAAGGAAGAGCATGGGCAGAAATATGCAGACTTGAGATACTCTCGTATCCATGTGAACGTCTGAAAATCGAAAACTGTCCTCCAGGGCAGGAGTGAATGACGAGATTGCTCGTTTTGAAGTATGCAACTAAATCTGTGGGCCCTATTTCCGTCAATTCATGCATTTTTTCTGGTGTGGTCAGTAGTTTGTTTACAAAAAACCTCCGGGTATCGTGGACAAAGAACATTACTGACGAGACTGGCTAATTCGCTATCAGTTGGAAAAGCCTTTAAAAAGAATTGCATCCATACGAAGTGAAAGACTGGAGTGGAAACTGAGAACATGCAGACCATAAGATGGTAGGTTGGTCAGTACGTCTCTGAGCCGAATCTAATCAAATGCCCACGTGTTTTCTGCCAAGCCTTCATTTGGCTTCCATGGAAAGCGATTTCCTAAAACGCGGTAGCGCATGGTGGTCACGTGATTATCTTGAAATTCTGAGCAGAAAAGTTAAAATTATTGAAATCTGAAGTGGGCAGGAAAGTTCTTTTGAAGAACTGTTAGAACGGTTTTAAGATGGGAGTGCATTCAAAGAACGAACTCGTGCGATGAGAAGCAGCAGCAAGGGAATCGACTTATAAGATCGACTGTTTTAGAAATGTTATTTATGATTCAGGGCATAAAGCTGTGAACAAATTGATACGATTCGCAATTCGTAGAGTGGATCGCAATAAAAAATAAATCTGTTAACAACGTGATTAGCCAGCATCGAAGTGGGCGTTGCAGCAGCTCGGATTGTCTCTTGTAGTAGAGATCATTTCGGATACATGATAAACAGCCAGATATTTTAATGCACATGCTATTCACGTAATTTGTTTATGCTGTCGCCAGCAAAAACCTCTGATATTCATATTGGCAACTAACGCTCGACTCGTGTGTGTGTGCGCGCACGCGGTCTTCCTGAACAAAAGCTCTCGGCTAAGGCAGTTGTCAGAAGAACAAGGAATTTACATAACCTTAATAAAATGAGTATCCCACGCTAATTTTACTGTGGATTTGAAGCAGCTGTCCAGAAAGGGCCATCGAGAATAAGACTACTGCTTCACTATTAATTTTAATTAAATTGGCCCCGTGCACAAAAAAGGTAGCAATAAAGTTAAGACGGCTAATCCCCATCTTTTATGTACCGAAGGAATGATTTATGATGGGAGTGTTTTATAAACCTTTTATAAAACACACAGTTTCTGTCCATTCTTTGTGAGCTGTAAGAGAATGCTTGTTAGCGAAGAAATTGCCTCGCAGGCAACCCGAAAGCTGCAAAGGTCTTCAACACACACGCGAAAAGCCTAAAAAAAAAAAAACTGCATCTATTCTTTGATGCTGCTTCGCTCAAAGTATTTTTATTTGAATACTTCAAAAGGTAAAGAATTTTCAGCACTAATGAAGAATTAGATATTTTAAAAGTTGATACAAGAGCAGATGCGCGATCTTGGTGAAACAGAGATTTAGGAATCTGAGGACACGCATTGAAAATAGAAACCTAACAGGGCTTTTCACTTGAACGTCAGATAGGAGGAGGTCACATGCGAAGTAGAATTTTTTTTCCTTTCTTTATATTATAAAATCCACTTTAAGCTAAGGAAGATGCGATGAACCAAAAAGAAATGCTTCCCTCACAATCTTAATTCCTTCTATCGTAAGGAGTAGAGGCCCACGGCTAATCCGAATCCGAGATATGCTCAGTTCTCCTGACTGAGAGATTATCATATTTTCT
This sequence comes from Typopeltis vanoorti, assembly GCF_054136105.1. Taxonomy (NCBI): domain Eukaryota; kingdom Metazoa; phylum Arthropoda; class Arachnida; order Uropygi; family Thelyphonidae; genus Typopeltis; species Typopeltis vanoorti. The sequence continues at coordinate 1,743,632 of NC_143555.1, read as the reverse complement.
GTTTGAAGGAGTAGCCGCAAATATAATCCTCGACACGAACTGCATGTCAACATGTCAAGTATTTTTCAGAGAAAATCATTAGCTTTTATTAACAACAAATACACATTGAGTGACTTGGGCGGAAGCATACAAAACTCGGACCTCTGAAGCCGATCCTGTGGAGTAATAAATCCCGATATGCATTCTGATCTCATTGAAGGATGTCTTGAGAATCTTCCTGAGTGCCAGGCTACTTTCGTGGTACTTTGAATCGCAACTACCGTATTCGAGTTATGGCCAACTGTGTTTCGTTCTGGGGAAGTTTTTATGGTTCTCTTCACCCCTTTCAAGGCTCCGTATGAATTGCAAGGCGGATGTGTAAACACGGAGGTTGAAGAACATAATATCTGAATATTGCAGTGGACTTAACATCTCCAAACTGGAATGGAGAACTCTGGCACAACAAGACAACCTGTCATCAATACTGATGCTTCAAATGAGCAGTAAAAGACGACGCTTTCTACCAGAAATTTAACGTCTTCCAGTATTTCAGCAGCTGTTGGTGCCAAACTCTGGAAAATTGTGTGAATTGCTCTCAGAACTGATTGGTGCTGTTAATCGGAGAAGAAATGACTCTCCATTTTATGATGGACTGCGATCAACAGGATGAAGTATTTTCTTTCACGGTGTTAAGCCTACTAGCCTATTCCGGCCTCACAAAATCTCTTTAAGGATCTTCCTCTGTTTTTAAGGATCTTCCTCCAAAATATAAACCTTTTTGGTTTATATTTTAGTATTTAAATTTCATTATTTAAAAATAGTCAGCTGCTTATCTTTTCAACATCGAAGTTCTATCCCTAATTTCTTCTGTAATTGTTTGTGGCTTCTGTTAATTCAATTGATTACTTGGATTTCAACTGTGAAACTATGTCAAAGGCAGCAATCGAACGAATTATTTGAAATATTGCGTTGATTTTGTACATAAAATGCTCTACTGTTAAAAGGCCATGCTTTTAAATCCGTTTTAGTAAAGAAGTGTAATCAGGATGTAAAATAATTTGATTGATGTTTAAAAAGTATTCATCATATGTACATGAGATAATAATCATGATAACAGAACGCTATATTGGTTGGAAGGGTTTACTACACTCGTTATCCTCTATCCTTGAAGTTTACTAATCTTATCTGCGGATGGACTCGGATAGCTGCGATTTGGTAGTTGCATACGATGTCCAACTACCAAATCTCGCTTGTTCACCAGCTCATATATCTCTAGTTTACACACACACACACACACACACACACACACATATAAAGTGAATCGTGATGTATTTAATACATCACGATACATATACGTGTCTACATTCTGTAGCTAGCAGTGCACGAACTAATGTTGTTCTTCTGACAGTGACTTCTAATGCACCAACTTCCACCTTTTAATATTTTCACAGGGACTACAAGATGAAGGTTATGAAAAGGGCCTGCTTATGATATATAGACTATTATTGTTATTATATTTTTGATTTATAATTGTGGTATTGTTGAAAGTATTCTGTTTGTACGCTCTGCGGTTTATTGACTGCAGCCTTCTTATTCAAACATATCCGTTCATGATTATTCTGATGTTAAAACTGACATTAAGAGTAGTAGCACACGTGTTTTACTCTAAATATCGTGTGTGATGTCATCGCAGTATTCACGAAGGTTGTATCATCTCTCACTCTTTGATTCCCATAAGATCAAGTTTGCGTTTTGTATCCTATAGTAATATTATCCCATTTAGCTCGTAGTCGACACAGATGTTATTGCATATCTAGGATGAAACAGCATAAACCTCCTACATGTGGGCTTTGACATGCGCGAGTGCTGTGTTTTAAACTGTGTGATCTTCCTGGTAATATCAGCGACATGTCTTGCAGTTGATTTATGGGAATGTTTCATTTCATATTCGAAATGAGGTAGATTTCTAATTTATGCTTTTTCTTCCTGATGATTGTAGCTTTTCAGGATTATTATCCGTATAGGTGAGTGAATGGCCGATTGCTCACTATTGTAGTGCCAGTCATTCATATTTCTGAATAAGAGATCGTATTTTCCAGCGTTTAGAAGTGCGGAGTTCATTGTAAGCCAGTAGCGAACAGGTTAATGTCGTACTGTATATTTAGGCAGGGAGATTTTGTTATTATGAATGAACTCCAAGGATGTGTTCTTTGCACATTAGTAGAGCGTGTCTGCTAGGAAACTAGCAGTCATATTAATAGTTAAATTAGTTACGTGACAGGATCGTTCTTGTACATACAGGGAGCTGGCGTACATGCAATTGTGATCTGATTCTTCTGATTGGTATCCTGTTTTGTAAGCAACCTTCAAATCCAACCACACATGCAGAAGTCCAACTATTCCAGTAGGTGTTACTTTTGTGTGTCGTGAATACCATCGATAAGCGAACGAAAGCCACTACAACAGTTTCATTTTTGTGGAACACTTATGGATTACCTCAGCACGCGTTTTTCGGAGTAACCTTTTTGGGTGAAAAATGACTTCACTTGATGAGTCGCAAAACAGTAACAGGCCTGTAGATGCTTACCATTTCCTTTTGGTTTGTACCACGCATGCGGTCTCAGTCCATACAAACTCCTTTGTTGGGATTGACATGAGAATTGCAGAGCACAGCCTCTTCTGTTGGGCTTGTGAACCCTCTTGTTTGACTATTCTGAATTTCATCGCACTAAGGAAACCTATTGGAGGACGGACTCGGTAATTAGAGAAAGGCAAACGACACAAAAACGATCAGTTGTGTACCCGAATAATAATTCGGCGAACTGACGCATCGATTTCGGTTCTCTTCCGTGAAACCATAAAACATGCCGGGAAAAGAAATGATTGCCTTTTAGGACAGCGGACTTCACGTGGCCCACATCAATTTCAACTCATTGCGCAGCGAACTCACCTAATTAACCTAAAAATGGTCTAAATCCACACGAGCAGGGAGTTGTAGTGACGACTCAAGTAATGCTTACCAAAAACTGAGCCGAGGTGTCCATCCCCGATCACTTATACCAATGAAGTTTCTTCCTCCTCTCTCTCCGAATAACACACACACACAGTAATGGTAATTATGTTATCGCACAATGACCAGGACAAATAACGTCTAAAGACCCTCCCCCCAGTTAAACTGCAGAATAACCCCCACTTTCCACTCGAGAACTATCTGTTGGCTGGAGGGAGGTGAAATCATCTGCGGGGAGCAGATTACTGTGTTGACGTCCCAATCTCAGAGAAATGGTTCCCGTGTATACCTTCGCTCCACGCTAATCCATTTAATACCTTCCGATACAAGCGGCACGGACACACATTAGGTCAATCAAGCCTCGACCTCGCTTTATCTTGACAGCGTAGGGAACTGGGCACGTGCCTGCAAGCCTACACCCTCCTCCTCTTCCTCCCCTTCTTTCGCCACCCCTCTCCCCCCGTCTGCCATCCGAGCACGTGCGACAGAGACGCGCGCGAGCAGAATTTCGGCTTGACCGCGCAAGGAACGGTAATGAACATTCGACGAGACGTCGAGAAGAATGAAAATGAGAAACCGAGGAGGTGAAGGGAATGCGGTCACGTGCTACTGCCGAAGTGTTAGCAACCGTGCTTGGAGGCAGTCAGCGCTGCTCCTCCTACTCGGACAGACGACCATCTCGTTTTAGCTCATCTCACGACACTGTCTGGGCTCGAAAACATACTCGAAATGTTCCCAATTCACGCTCTTCCTGTCGCCTCCACCCGAAACAAATCGGGTCGAAATAAACATTGTGCGAATGATGGACAGTCAGGGAAAAGAAGAAGCAATTTTGAGGTCAAAAATGCGTTTATTCCTTTGAATTTAACTTAAAGGCATAGGTGAGGTCTGACACGATGAGAATTCAGTTGAAAGAGATCCAGTTGAGTGGGAAGAGGTTTTGTCATTCTTCGCGTGTAGGGAGAGTCGGAATCCATAAGTCTGAAAGCGAATCCCGAATATTCTGGGCTCTTTAATTCTCCACTGACAATCGCTTTCTACTACCAAGGTGACGTTTATCTCCATCCTGCTTGATCAGACTCAGCTCATTGTTAAGACTGGAGCAAACAGATTATCAATTTTATGCGAAATGACTGATAGGAAACAGCAGGCAACCTATTTCCCTGCATCGATGATTTCGTCTTCATCCATACAACGATTGAGTGCCAGCAATCCACCAAGATCTAAATAACAATTGAGATTGGAATTTTCTTAGAGACAGACGGATCTTTCAACTTCACAGAGCAACTTTCAGGTCAAAAATTCTCGAACACGGTGGTAATATGCAACGAAACGGTTCAAAAAGATAACCGAATAAGGCATTTATGTGCATTATTTTTATTTGTCTGACTATTATGCACAATTGTTAACAGAGTTGACATCATTTGGAAGAAAAATGAACTATCTCATAGGAAAACTTGCAGAATGTAAATTCCGAAGAATGCTATATTTCGATTCAACGAAATGGTTGTAATAAATACAAATTTAACGCACGATAATTGATATTTATTATATTATAAATTTCTCTACTTCATTATTACCTGTTATCGAAGCTAATATCTAACAACGCGCCATCTACAGATATGCATTCCTGGTAGCGCACTCACCAAGGAGGTAAGCACAGGAAAACCTAGGCGACTATCGCGTTGTTGGTATGAACTGAAATAGCCATCTTAGATGTGCAAACCCAATCACGAGACTTGATCTTTAGATCAAAGACTCATGCAATAACAGCAATACGCATTTTCACAAGCTCATCCCAACAGTACACAAATAGTAAATGCCATCTCCGAAGTGAAATACTTGCCACTACACGGCGATGGTCAAGCTTCATTGCAGCTCAGTATCGAGTACATAACAACAAACACATCAAAATACAGGAGCGCATTCAACAAACAACGGAGTAGGTGATACGCGCAACAGGAAAGCTATCCAGGGTTTCTGTGATGAAGGACGCTGCGGAAATATTACAACGCAAGAGGAAGTTTCCCTGTAGTTAAATTTCCCGAGGCAAATTCCACATAGGTGAGTAGAGCCATGTTCACCGAACAGGAACCACCCCGACCCAAAAGCATGCTCGCATTACCTTCTGGATTCAGTCTGTTTATAACTGTAAGCACAACATTTTTTAATGAGACTAAAAGTATATTTTTATTAGCATACACTATATCATGCACATTATCCTTAAAAATTAATTATCTTTGCACAACTGTACTATTTTGTTGTTTGGTTATTACGTTTGCTCCATCGTCATTTATTATTTTTTTTTCATTTTAGTTTTTACTTTCATTTCGGCGTTTACTTCGATTATCTGTTCGGTTGACCTCTGCTCTCCAACTTGCAGGCTGCGAATTTGAATCTTGCTTTGGCGGTGAATGTATTAAGGTGGGAGATGAATTTCATCATATTTCGAGCTACTTCAGAGGAGTGAAATAGCTTGAAAAGTTCCCCAGTTGATATCTAGTTGGATGTTTCGTATTATTTAAAATTAATATTATAATTACTAAAATTCAATAAAAAATAAACTCGAATTAAAATTATGAATATGTTTAGCATTGGTTTCTGTTGATATTGTACGGTTTCTCACTGCTTGAATATACTCAAAATATATGAACACAAATCCTCTGCTGTGACAAAATGCACTATTCTGCATTGAATCTGAAAATGTTCATTACGTTATTCGCTGTGAATGCAGTGGTTCTGAAAGACAGACTCATTGAACTATCATTAAAAAAACAGGTTTGAAACTTGGCCAAATTTTGGGTGCGTTGGATGCTGCTTGCTCATCGAGGAATGTGGCGACTAGCTTCTCTGAGATCGTTCACAAGCCCAAAAACTAGAACACTCGCTCCTTAGGACATGAAGTCAGCGCAATAAACGCATGTTTCTCTTCTCGCAGTTATTGCCTCAGAGTTCGCTGAAGATTTTATTTCAGTTAACATAAAAGGGAAAAACAAGATGGACGGTTTTCCTGTGCAACAGATTCCCATGGATCAGCGACTTACAAGACAATCTGATCCAGTGTCTGCAAAAGAACCAATCCAAAGAACAGAACGGAACCGACCCTTACTCGAAGGAGAGTTCAGATTCGAGTAGTATCATCCGGGACAAAACTCTTTTACCTTGCGACGTTGATTTGGCTTTCGATTTAGCCACAGAATAGTCTTCGATCTTGTATTAACTGCGAGGTGTTTTCTGCCATGCAGTGCCGTGGATGCACTCTGGATTTTACGATTTCATTGATTCCATTTAATTTTTATCTTTCTGCGGTTTTGTTTACTATTTAGAAGATAAACTAAGAAAATATAAACGCCATTATATTTTATATAAGCCTTCATATTTATGAAGACCAGATTCGAACCCACATCCATTGAAGTAACTAAGTAGTACATTATTTTATTTATTTATTATCGGACGAGCTGGCATGGTAAATGCATAAATTCTTGAAAGCGTGAGTCATAACTTCTTAATGCTAAGGGACCTCAAGAATTTTCTTAATACTACCATTACCTCGAACTTCTTTTTGAACAAGCTTCTGGATTCCATCTTGAATATCTCAGGGAAGTCTCGCTGATTGTCATTCAGTATTGCCGCAATGCATCTTGGAATTATGTTTGGATGGGATTCATAGTAACAGAAAGGAATGAAAGTTTGTGAACTTTTAGCGTACTGCGGGTGAGCTAAGGGTTAGATAATCCAGCAGCGCTACTCTAGAGACCGAGCATGGAACTTTATCAAGCCACTTCGGGCCAAACTCCAATAAGAATGGGCTGTGATCTCACACCGGACGATAAAATTCATCTTCCACCTAAACACAGTCACAAATATCTACGCTCGCGGCCTTTTAAGCTTCTAGTTTTCAAGCGGCTAAAATATCGTGAGGATGATTCGTGTGAAATGTAACAAAATGAGTTTAAAAGGTTGGTTTATCACCAATCTATGAATTTAATCCAAGAGCGTGGATTGAGTCGATTCAAGTTGAAATAGCTGGCCTCGCTTATCAGATATGAAGGTTAGCACAAGAACATCGTGATTAATTTACATAATTCGAAAAACCCAACAAGATAACAGGAAAATGATAGCATGAACAATCTTTATGCCAACTTCAAATAGCACACAACTCAAAATGATATTTGTTGAGTTTTTTACAATTTTCTTGACAGTACATAAATTTCGCTTAATTCAATTTAGCACCTGTTTGGTGCTCAAACAAAAAACCATTTACTTTCAGGCAATTCCGAAGATCTTGGTTCTTGCTCCTGAGTTGTACGTTATGCTGCTCAGAGGGAATTGGGGGTAGTTGTTTACTGAGCATCGGAGTTGACGATTTGCCGACTCAATCTCAAACTACAGAGGGGAGTGAGTTAGCATCCACTACTCAGGTAGTCGCCTGAACTGAATTGTTGAGGTACAGAAGGCTCCATTGTGCTGCCCCATAACCCTCAAACTGTGCGCCATCTGGACCTGGCTGGCTTAAAGATGGCGACAGATTTAAGGAAGCAAAATTCAAGTTGAGTAGCAAAGCTCTGCATTCTTTCGTTGATACGCCCGTTTTATAGTAGATAAGTGAACCATTCAGATACAGGTGAGTTCAGAGGAATCTCGAATACTTCTGGTTTGTTGGTAGTCACCTAAAATAACTCGCAGTTGATTTTTTTTTGGCGTTCCAAAACTTTATTCTCTTGCTTGGTTTTTGATTGCTCCGTTTAGCAACTGTTTTAATCCTACATTTTGCTACTTGACCTTACCGTATTGAACATGATTAATATTAAAGAATTGCCGTGTCTCATTCGCATGGCAAGATATTAAGAATAGCATCATCGTAACACTTAGCTGCTTGGTTGTGCGGTGTGCTAAATGTCAATTAGCCCGCCTTTAATATGACGAAACACTTTGTTTTTCTATCTGACCGCTTTCCATATTCGGATCGCATAATCCTTTCAAAAGGGTTGCTTTAAATGGGTTCATCTGCTCATATTTATCCCCCCCCCGCGTACCCTCCACCAACTCGGCGTGTGTTAGCTCAAGCCCGAACATCTTACTACTGTGTAAGAGTCCTTCATATTTCTCTAATAATCTGATATTTGCTCATAAAATCGCAGTTGCCGTTTTTATTTTCTTTAAGTTTTCGTAATTTTCCGTAGTTTGCATAAAGATATAATTGTTTAGTCAAGAATTGGATATTTAAAATTGTTTATTTCCTTTTAAAAACAGAAGTTCTGCTTTGATGGCAGATTCTTCCATTGTCTTCATTACGGGCTTGCATTTTTGCACGTGGGTTGCGCTTGAAGTAGAGGTTACTATCTACTATTAAATATCTCATTAGCCGTGCACTCATCGCCTTAAATGAGCGATACCCCTGAAATTAGTGCATACCCCTGAAGCGTCATTCTCGTATAATATGTTATCTAATGAAGCTAATTGCGAGCATTTTTTAATGAAAAGAACTTCAGCAGTTTGTGGAAATGTTCGAGAATCTTGAATCGCATTAAAATATGAAAAAAAAAAAACGCCGACAGGCAATTAGAGATAGTCTTCTAAGAGCAAATGCGCTTTAGATGAAATAATTCCCGCTTTGTCTGGAATTAGCCTGTTGACATATGGACATTTGTCGCGATTGCGTACATTATCCGACATTCCAAAGTGGTTGGTTTGAGTTATTGGTCGAAAAGAGAAACAGCTGTTTGCTGACGCGCTGTATAGAATGTCTAGAGTACACACGTGCAGTATATTCATCCTGAGAACAACTGCAGATATCATACACTAATGCGTCGTGGCTTTAGTTCGCGTCTGGACCTTAATCCTGAACGCAACAACGTATACTTCTGCAGACAGGTGTCATTCAAGTGATTCGCAAGCCAGGGAGGCATTCGCAGGGTTATTAGTCGGCGCTGTAACACTGAAACGGGCGTCGAGAATTAGCCATAGAATTTCTGCACTTAAAAACGTCTAAATGCAGAAGAACTTACCAAGAATCGAAACAGAGCGCATGGTTCGAACCTACTTACCGGAATAGTATCGCTTATCGATACGGAATTGTGATCGCATCTTTTCGAACGAAAATGCCCGACGAAACTTTTGCATTTCTTCGGGATTGAATCGAGATTATCCTAGACATGTTTTCGGACGAGCACAGCCGATGATGCGCCAAAGGGAAGTTGCCACGGAAGTAAACACCTCGTGGTCCCAATCAATACGAGGAGGGAAGCGAGAAGGGTTTGTTATTGTTGGACCAGGGTGTACAGTCGGCTTAATTTAAAAGCCACTGGTCGGCGAAATGTAACCGGCGAATTTCTTGTTACTTTCCTCAGTGTTTATGCCAATTAAAAAAAAAAAAAAGTAATAGGTCATGCGGGGCAGATTGGTCCAATTCTGAATAGTTACTGCACCCAACATTCTGCTCAAGTGGAAGCCTTAGAATTGGTTACCTAAAAATGTATCAGAAGTCTCGGTCGAAATAGGTTTTCTGTTTGTACGTCTAACATCACAAACAGGAAAAAATAAGACACTGCTCAGAAGAAAATACTCGAACGTCTACACCAGTTGAAAATTGTGCGTGATTAAGGAAGATGCACATCAAAATGTCCCCGTCGTTAACACGAAAGATTAGCCGTCGTGTCTCGCCAAGTTTTGTGCAGCCAATTCATGTGAAGGACCCTTTGAAAGGGAGAAATTTCTTCCCCTGTAGCGTAGTCCAACAAAAATAAAGATGTAACGAAGAAATAAAAATCTCTCTTAATCCGTTTCGTTTTAGTTATTTTAACAACTTTCATATTTGCACCATTTCGCTATCGTCCCTTAAGTGTTAATCACTTAAGGGAAGTCGATGAAGGTATTATTCCGTTATAATAATAAATGAGTGCGAATTATGTTGTACATGCACAGCGTTCGAATTCGAGAGAGAGCCAACACTCGAAATAAGAACTATCAGATTGCTTCCTTAAGATGTTGTTTTCTTCATTACTTTCTGCGTTAACTGCGACAGTTAGTTTTATATGAAGCATCACACGCGCGCGGTGGCCTCCATTCTTTGTTGCCCACTTCCCCCGCCATCTGCTTTGTCAGCGTTCATGGAGTAGTTCGTGGGTGGTAGGGAGCTCAATAGCCATGCGCACCGAACGTGCAAACCGAAATCCTCTCGGCGACAAAAGAGCGGAGTCAAGGAGCGGAGTGGTGGTGAATGGAGAGCTTTAGGGACGTGCTGGGAGGGGGGCGGTTGGTCGCGTGGCTCAACAATACACAGAAAACACGGCGAGCAAAGTGTGGTGGATGTGTCAACCGAGATGACTTTCGGGCTGCACAGAAACGAGCAAATGAGCTAAGAAATGGGATTTAAGCGGAAAAGACCCCCCCCCCCCTTATGCACTGTAAGAACCTCCTGTTGGAAATTTCGATGTTGTCAAGGGAACGGAAACAGCAAACCCACACGTGACATTTCGCGCATTTTATAATGAAGTATAAGACGAAATGTTCATGGTGCTTTAGTGACCTTGAGGGGTGGAAAGCTGGGGGGGGGGGACGAACACGACTGGATTAGTATTGGACTACTTCTTATCACTTATTAGAAATCCCCAAATAATTTTTTGCTACGAAGAATAAAAAGCTTAACAGTTGGAGATCGACTCTCTTCCCCCCCCACTGTGCTGTTTTTTAAACTGTCGATGTGGCGTCACTCTCGACATACGATGCGATTAACAACAAAATTGAGGGCTCCAAGTTTCTTTTTTGAAAGAACTTTTACTGCTGTGACCCGAATCCTGAACTTAATTGATTGTATTGTGAACGCATTTGATCACTCTCCAACAAAAATGAATCATTGGCAGGTGGGAAGGCGTGCGATTTCCGCATTGGGATTATGCAGTTTCAAATTCACTTTTATTATAATTCTGTCTTTTAACATCTTGAATATCCTCGCAAGGAAAAACTGACCGCCTTCACCACACTCGGCTAACAGAAAATATCTCGCAAACCGAATTCACATCACTCAAAGTCGCTGATAAACTAAGTAGATTCGATGCAAACACTTCTGTGTTCAAGTATTCATCCGTGAGAGTAGTGGTCAGAACTCTAAGTGCATCTTGATGGAAGTTGTAAAGAAGGAAGAATGATCATCACGTGCTGGTAAACTACCTCGAAAACGAATGTGGAAATTATTAAAATGAAAAATCTATCTGGAGGAAATGGAGACGAAAGGCTGACTAACAACCATCTTCTTTGAACGCGTTGTCCTTCGTCTGTCTACAAATAACACGCCCCCCCCGTCCGTGGCGTTCTCCGGACATGTGGGAAAACACTCCTTCCAGTGACCTGTCACCTCACATCATTAAAGAGTCATAAGGTGCTTTATGCGAGCAAAGTGGGCAATCGCTTTCCCAGATGTCTTCTCCGGCCAGAACAGCTCATCTTCAGCGTCCCAGGAAGGCTTTAGCAGGGAGGACCGAGGGAGGGGAGGCCACCATTTGTTTAGTGGACAGGACGGTACAAAGATAATCCTCCTTCGGCTTCCTATATATCACGTGTTCTATGGGTGCATGCTGTTATGTAAGCCCCCACAAATCCCGAGGATTAACTGGCTCGCATTTGTCCGATCAAGGGACCAGTAAAAGGACATATTTATGCAAATGAGCAGGAAGGAGAGTGCGCGCGGGGCCCTTGTTGGGGTTAGCGTGCTTGTGGCTTTTGGCAGAGGACTGCGAAGGATGACGTAGGCGAATAGAATAAAGTGGGGAATAAGACCAGTGGAATAAATACTAAAAAAAAAAAAAAAAAAGGCGGGGAGGGGGGGGGGCTGGAGTGCACAGAAATATTAAGAAGTTCTAACAAGCAGAAAATATCACACTTTTTAATTTGGGTTTAACGAATACTGTTGTTTTATTGGATGATATTTACTACACGAGTATTGGAAGAACTTCGGTTTGAAGCCTTTTAGGTTCAGAGCGGTGCGATTTGACTCGTGGAAAAAGATTCTTTCTGTTTGCAGCAACAAATTTGAGAATCGGCTTGAAGTGAACGAAGACTCCCTCGCACAGGATCAGACGATTAGCGAGTACACAACGCAGAAAATCGTACTTTACACGCTGACTGATGTAATTCTATAATTAATTAATTATATATTCCATGAAAAAAGAAACTATCAAAAGAAATAACTGAACAAATAAAATAGAATTTTTAATTATTTGAATTAAATAATATTATTTGAAAGTCGGTGCACATTCAGAAAGCAACGGTCAAAGACACCGCACATAAAAACCTCGAGATGACTGCGATGACCTTTAATACATGAATATTGGTGGAAGCAGTTCAAAGTATCAAATGCGTGGCGTGCTTAATAACCAAAAGTTCTCATTAATCATAAATTTTAAATGTACGAAAGTAGCACAAATGTTTAGACTTGATTACGAAAGTAAAAAAAAGTATTTTTCGCCCCTTTATTTATTTTTAATTATGTGATTAACGAGTTTTTTAGACACAAATTACTCTCTGGTAATCATAAGATGTTTAGAGTGGTTTGTGTGCAGCTATTTTCATAGTCCAATCGCTAAAGCAGGGAATCGGCTTATGCGCATGCGTTAAGAAATGGTCTTGTGAGCGGAAAATTTTGATTTGCATTTTGTAGAGAGAAACTTAAAGACCAGCGTGTTTGGATAATTCTTATTCTGTTAAGAAATCAATCCTTTGTATATTAAGAATCGCGAGGGTTTTTTACCTGACTTAAATTAAGGTTTATTATCCAGGTTAATGAGCGATTTTGATAGCTTACGTTTCAGTCCAAATCTACATCGTAATACAGCTTTCACATTCGAAGTTTTCGTGCAGTCTCAACAAGTTTGCAATTGCGTACTCACACCAGGAAATTTAACGTTACGCATATACGCGGCTCAACGAATATTCTCGCTCATGGCAAAGATATTTTGCGAGCTGCTGCAGACTTGCAAAAACGGAATGTTTTTATCTAATAAAAAAAAAAAAAACCTTTCTACACAAAATGCTTTTAACTTTAAAAAGCTTAGAAATATGCATAAGACCAGGGGCGGCTCGTGCATAAGCACTACGGAACTGCAGCACCCCCAATTTTTCTGGATATATAAATATATTTATTAATTTATTTATGTTTGGTTGTAATATTTAATTTTATCATCGACAGTCCTATACAATCCTCTTATTTTGTATAAAAAAATAATAAAAATCCATCTTGTAGCACTTAGGAGGGCGCTAGCAGCACTGTGTTTTCCACAGTGTCATATTGCTACGCGCGCAAGCATATGCACGTCATAGTGAGATGCGAGCTATTAACGTAATGCGGCACTGTCTGTCGCGCAGTTCCACTATTGTTTATATGCAGTTTGTGCCAGTAGAAGAGTGTTCGTAGTGTTCAGTCCGTCTCTTTAAATATTTGGACATTACAATTAAAGACATTTGTTATAGTTTTTATTTCAAAACATTATCGTTAAATTATTTAACAAGGATAAATGAGCTAATTTTAAGAATAAATTGCCTACAGAAGAAATAAAATTGACCACTGAAGCATATCCCCAATGTCAACTTGAAACTGAACTTTGAGTGTTCTACAGTAGACCCGACATGCATGATTATTGTAAATTAATTGACTTGTTAAAATGTATAACAGAAAATAATTTAGATTGTGTTCTTAGTGAAATTACTATATTGATAAAAAATTCTCTTCACAATTCCTATAATCAGAGCCTGAACGCCATTAAGGAGAATAAAAACATTTCTGAGGAGCACTAGGAATCAGGATAGGTTAAGTGCACTTGCGATGATTTCAACGGAGAAAAAATCCAACAGCCACAGTTATTATGGTGTATTTTTCGCTCGAAACAAAACAAGAAAAATGGATTTTATTTTTAAGTAATTTTGAATTATACCAAACTGTATAATTTTATCATGTTTGATTTTGTTTTTTAATTTTTACCATAATTTTGATATTTTATCCAAACATGTATGCACTGTACAGTTTGTATGTATATTTCGAAAGTTATTTATTTTTATTGATATTTTATCCAAACATGTATACACTGTACTTACAGTTTGTATGTATATTTCGAAAGTTGCACCCCTATTATTTCAAGCCACGAGACGCCACTTTCATAAGACAAAATCCAATTTAGTAACGAAAATGAATGTAACAAATTATATTTTCCAAAAACTGAATGCACGTTGTTTTTACAGTTCTCATTCTTTTTATTTATTGTTGGATTAGTTCTCCAGGCAAGGATTCAGTCCACTCACTACTTTATGGACTTTCTGGGACCTATCGTTAAAAATGGGGAGAGCATTTGGGGCGGTGCATTTCTTTTGCGTGGCAAATAGGATTTTGTGTAACTCGTCGTGTAATTGGGTTTACAAGTTTGTCTTGTTAGCCATTTAAAATTTGTTTTCGTTGCGTTGAAGAACTTGAGTGGAATCCTTTCAGTTCTTGAATTCACTTTTAAGAACTCGATTGATCACAGTTTCCATCTCATTTCGTCCGTATTACGTAGACTCTTTGGTATGGGGGGCGGAGGGGGGTAGAGTAATGGATTTTGTGAAAATATTATAAAAGCCTTCCTGTTTTTTTTTTAATTCAAAAATGATTTTTCCCATCCTTTTTGTAATTCAGTCATAAAACGGAATATTTCTGTGCATTTATCTTTAAAATGTTGCATTATAACTTTAATTTAGCGCTCGTGACATTCCGTATCACATAATGTTTCCTGAATTCCAATGATTAAAATTGAGTATAACTGGAATATGAATGTTGCGAAGTATACTTTCGATTGTATATTTATTATATTACTTTTAAGCACAAAGAAAAAAACAAATACTGGCATTCTTAAATGCTGCGAATGAGGGGGATGTAATTGACTTCGCAAGGGATGGATATTCCTTCCCGTATAATATCATCCCCCAAAATAAAGATCCTCCGCTCCAAACTTTTTCAATTCTTCCGTTTCATTGACATTAGCTGTCAATGTATTGCTGTGTTTTAACACGCTTATGGCTCGTAAACTAACTGGTCTCAGTTAGTAGAAGTGTGTTGCAAAAGAATTGCGTTCATCGATTTCTGAAGTCAGTGATTGCATAGAAAGACTCCTGTGGTTGAGTGCACTGAGGAAGCTGAGTCGCGCATCGGTTGTAGAAATTCTCTTCTGTGCGATAACCGAAGCCATTTCAATTCATAAGAGCTCGGTACTTCATTTGGTGTAGACGATTCCTTTTGGTTCCAATCTTGTCTAGGATGCGAAGGGGTTCTCACATCCAAGGGTTTCTTCATCTGAAATTCATTCTTTATAGAATTAGTTGCTTTGGCTGCAATTCCAAAACAGCAGGCAAGACAATGCGTGACATGCTTATTGCGAAAAAGAAAATTTCCTCATCGCTGTTTAATATTTTAGTGATAAACCACGTCAGACTTAAAGCGAGGCTCCGAACATCGAACTCCCCCCACCCTTTTTTTAATTCCCCTTAGGAGTTTGTTTATTGTGCTGCTCAGCGCGATAATGGTTGCATTGGTTCTGGCGGTTTTGAAAGTCTAACGGTGGACTGTATTTTGTAGGAGTTCACTTCTGTGCCATACCGAAAGCCATCTTTTGCACTTTTAAATCCGAATGATCGTTCTTTATCCAACGCAGTAGACAGATTGATCTCCACTTGAAGCGGAAATCCTAATTTAAAGGGAGAGAAAGATTCGTTTTCTGCAAAGCATGTTCTAAAACAAAACAAATAACTGTAATTAAATATTCCATTTGATAATCTCGAGTGTGAAACAATTTGGAAAATAATCTCGAAACCAAACTTCTGTCGAGCAATAAAACGAAACTCCAGTGTTATTCTTCGCGAGATCGTCAAGTCGTAGCGTTTCCTTTTGCGACTTGCTGTTTTCTTTTGGAGAGTGAGATGCATTATACACACCGCAAAGGATCCGAGAATCGCATCGTTTCTTACGAGAAAAAATAACGCGAACTCCCTAACCGAATATTGAAGTTCGATAGTAGAAGAACAGGGCGGTCATTCGCCCACAGAGTTTACTTTTGTAAGCGGCAACTTGGGTGTCAAGAAAAGATTGGAAACCTGAATCACAGATTAATGTAAGATAGAAATGTAAGAGTATTTTTTAAAATAAATTTCTCTACTATTATTACCAGCTTGTAACAAAATTCCAATGCGATGATTAACTTTCGGTAAATTTACAGCTTTGAATAATTATTTTTGGACGCATTTCTCATTCACTTTGAACTCATTAATATTCCGAGCGCAATTCAAGTTGTAAATCGGTGCCTGCCCTGTACAGGCACGAAATTATGCGGGCGGAATCAACTTTATTTACAACTGATAGATGCCTTTTTTACCATTCATAATTATGTTAATAAACATAATTATGTAGTAATCTAATGATTAAAATAAATTAATGCACAAATTAATTTTTTTTATAAAATTATTTTGGTTAGTATTTTAATATAACGATTTACATATTTCAATTATTTTGTAAAAATTATTTAAAATTAAATTTCTCTTTAAATGATGACTATGATAGTTCTTACCACGGCTGATCTCTCTGGAATGAGACTACCAAGTAAATAAATAAAATTCAATATTTAAGAGAAAATTGGCCTTTGCATTAATTTTTTTTATCAGTAATGCATTATTACGTATAAAACATTTTACGGCTTTCGAAATGTAATTAAAATTTAATTTATTCAAATAGGACGGCAGTGTTGTTGCATATGGCAATTCATGGCCATATGCAAATATGGCGATGAATTACTATATTTCTATATGGCACAGATAAACAGTATTTTTCTCTAGGAAATTCACGAACGTTGACGGTAGAACCTGCACTATTTCAGACAGTAATTACACGTTAGGGAATTAAGAGGTGGAAGCAGGTGTCTACAGTAC
Source organism: Typopeltis vanoorti (assembly GCF_054136105.1). Classification (NCBI taxonomy): domain Eukaryota; kingdom Metazoa; phylum Arthropoda; class Arachnida; order Uropygi; family Thelyphonidae; genus Typopeltis; species Typopeltis vanoorti. Next base: position 1,726,705 of record NC_143555.1, on the reverse strand, counting down.
TCTCGTACCCAAAGTCTTTCGTTTACAGCTATGAACTCATTCGCCAACGATGACAAAAAATATATTGCCAAAATGTTTAGTACTTCCTTCGGGAAATTGCAGGTAGAGAATTTATTCATTTATAATATTTTAAGTTTGTTTTTTTATTATTTTGATATTTTAGCTATAATTCTGGACTCTTTGGCATACCATAACCTCTGAGTGAAATATGAGGCTGTGGGTGAAATGGAGCTCGGAACTCTTTTCCCTTTTGATCTGGCAAAAAAAAAAAGTTTTTAAATAATCTAAGGGGTTTTCAACTTCATAAAGACAAGCTACCCTTTAAATAGTGAAAAACAGCTTCTTGTGGATTATTTTGTCTCCATGACGGAATTTACACACTTTTTATTTCAACGTGTAATATCTTTTCGAGAAACTTATCAATTAAATTTCTTTTAAAAGTTGAAATTAATATATGAAATAAATAAAAAAATATTTGAAATAGTTCTGGCCAGTAATATGCATTAATATAATCGCCTGAGCCAATTTGAGAATTTTTGGCATTCTGTCAGTCCTCATCAGTAACAAGACGCAATTTTGCGTCCAGCAGACAGTGGTGATTGATTCATCTTTTATGAAAAGAATTTTGTTATTTGAAAATAATACTCACCGAAATACTTTAGTTTAACGCTTATTTATAGATTTCTAACATTCTAAAATTATTCGCCGGAAAACTCGCATGCGGTGGCACTTTTAGAATTCGGAGCTGTCTACGTGAGAATCGGGACGAGCCCAAATGACTGAGATGGTTCTGCACACCAAGTTTGCTTCTTACAGCTCAAATATCGCGAGAGAAATAGAAATAAAGAGATGAAGTACTAGAATTACTAATAGTAAAAGGCTATTTTCCAAATATTTCATGGCTCAATTTTCGGTAATCTCTGGTTTATGTGCATATTAAAACTAATAAATCGTACTTAAAATTTCAAAAACCATCGCGCCCTTAACAATCAATTACTGGACGGAACACCAGAGTGGCGTGTTTTTTTTTTCAATAATGCAGCCGTGACCTGGGTGGGTCATTTACCATGATTTGCCTGATTTCAGCAAATGACAAATTCGCGATTGTGTTCCAATAAACTGACCAGCGAGCGCCAGAAAGACGCAAACAAATTGATGTCTCTCGGAAAGGTTTCGTGATTTAGTATCGATTAGAAGTAATCGTAACTTGTGACAGCGGCACTGTAAGCCTAACTTTTCAACGTCGGCATGTCACTGTTCGATGTGATCGTAACCATTGTGTCTAAGAAGATGCGAATATTTCTTAATTATCTCCACCCGTGGCTGTGCTTCTTCAACAGGGAACATTTAATCCGCATTCACTGTATAGGGAACGTTTAATCCTTCACTTAATATGACTGGTGGAGTAATCGAGTGTCCAATGCAAAAAAATAGGGTTAATTATGAAAAGATTTAAAAGAACAGATTATCTCTTTGAGGGGCTTTTTACACGTAAACCAGTTTTCCTCATTAAGTTTCTTACTAACGGATGTAATCAAGCTTACACTCTTCACACGACTACTTGCGTGTTTTTCTCTACTGAAAGGTGCTAAGCCCAACTCTACAAGGAGCGAAGATCTTCGAGTAGAAAGATGGCAAAAATGCCTTTGTGAAACTTTTTTATTTCATCAACAGTCTTAAGATGCTGCCTTTTTTCCTCCCAGTTATTCAACACCGAAGGTGTTTTTTTTTTTTTCATTTTTTGTATTTTTTCCCTCGTTTGAAAAACACGCTTCCACCAGGGCTGTGTTGGTATCGTAATCTCTAGCAAATTAATTTTGTGACCACCTGTGTGCATCTCTCGCGCAGTTTGGACTAAAGAACGCTGCTGCCTATTCTGTCAGACGCTATTCAAATTACGGGAGCATATCGGAAAAACAAGCACTCGCAGATACATCACGGGGTATTAGGGTTCGCGCAGCAAAAAGAAAGACATGAAAAATTGCGTCAAGGTTTAACATGCTCGTCCACTCTGAGCTGAACGCATTCATCTTCATCAAGGTGACTAGCAGAAGCGCGCGGGACTGGAGCACGGATCGGCTCCAGCTGAGAAGAGCACGGGAATACAGATCGCCGTGGATCTTCGGAGGACTAACGCAGTCCTTCCAATGAGGATGAAGTTTTTCTTGGGGTGCTTTCCCTTCTCGTTCTCTGCCCACTGCCTTTAAACCGAAATTGATGCCCGGGCTTCGGTTATTCTCTCGAAAGCCACTTACCAATCCATCAGTGTCCTTTTTATTTTCAGGAGAGTTTTATTCTTAGACTCCCTTTGTACTTCACTCGGACGATTCTTTGTTCACTGGTTCCACTTTTTTTCCTTTTATTGTAATAGCACAAAGACACTATCTATCAATGGAAATGTTACCGAAATTATTTACATCTGTTTGTGTGTTCGGCAGCATTTCATTTGCGCGTCTTTTTTCTGTACTTTAACCGGAGTGCGAGTAAACAGAATGCGAAACTTTTATGCAGATTGGAAAAGTTTGTGAGCAACGGTATTTATTTGCGCGTGCATTTTGTATATTTCTTCATTTTTGTAAGCGCGTACAAGTATTTTAGTAAGCGTCTAAAGCATTGCGCGCTGTTGTTTTTTTCTTCTTGGAAGAGTGGCTCCAGAGGAGAAAACCTTTTTCTTAAACGATATTCGGGTATTCTTCTTTTTTTCTCTCTCCCAAGTCACACGTTCGCAACAAATTTTGTAAATCTACTTTTGTGTGTGTTTAAGAGATAAGCGGGAATGGGATGCAGAAATAAAATAAACAATATTTTACGTTCCCTGTCTGTTCCAGTATTTTATAAGAACGAAAAGAATGGTCCGTGCGGACATTATTTTCCAATGCATTTCCACGCCAAGAAAATAAAATGTTCCCATTTATTGGTGCAAATTATATTGATTATTTGAATAGAGTTGAATTGAATGGGGATTGTTTAAGGCATGCAATTCGTTCAGCTCTGTTCCAACAGCAGCCGAGATCGTGTAATTTCTGTCATTAAATTTTTTACTCTAAAATAATCGCAGCGTTCGACTTACAGACTGCTGCATTCTTTAACCTTGTAGTACTGGATTTTTAATTTTCCTAGTAAGAAGGAATTACACTGTGGAGTTTTGGAAAGATGAAAGCTATGAGAACAAATACTGGTAATACTATCCGTCAACAAATATATCTGAAGATTTTTAAGAATACGAATATATTTAATTAGTGCAATTGCAGGATGCGAAACCTGGAAAAGACCTGGGTTCGAACCATGCATCTTGAAGTCAGAAAAATGTCTCTGAGATAAAAGAACAAACTTTCTTAAAAACCTGAAGTCAGTTATTCCGTCTCATGCAGGGGAATTAGCAGTTTTTTTTCCTTGGGATAAGTCAGGTTTTCTATGTTGCCAAGATACAGACCAACCGAATGAACAATAATTGGCTCCAATATACAGAAAGACCACTGAGGATCTTTCTTAATTTAAAATCTGCATTTACGGCTGAAAAGGACCAGGAACTTAAATTCAAGCGTTGAAATATCAGCATCCAGAATAACTGAATGATGGTTGGGAAGCGAACATGGAATTTGGAAACACACAATTAGGGCTTATGTCCTCCTGCCTCAACATTCCAAAATGTTATCGGTATTTTATTTAGCTAACAACAGACTTTCGTTTGAGCACAAATCTAAAATGAATACTCGCATTGCGGTTTTGATGGGTTTCTGTCCCACTGCATGTCTAGATATTTTAATTCCATCTTCTTGAGTGAGACTTGTTTAATGGAGGTTTGAAACGCTGAATAAAATACCAAGTTTAGCCTAAAATACTTTATGGCCTGCTTGATCCGTAACCTGTCCAAGGCACTAAACGTACAATATGTCTTTTGTGACCGGGACTGTCGTAAAATGCGCAAAGTTCGAGGATTGCTACCTGAATCTAATGGACCATTTGCATACTATAATCCCTTTTTAGTCGAATGAGATTTAAAAAGAGTAGTTGCCTAAAACTGTTAATACCATAAGCTAGCCTGAAGTTTGTTGGCGTTCCTTCTAGTTTCTATATTAAAAAAAAGGCAAAACCTTGTCCATAGCTATAGGGGAAAAACAAAGTGGACGGTTTCTTTACAAAGCAAGAGTTTCGAAAAACTCGTCTTAGACGCTAAGAATATTTGCGAAGTGAATTAAAATAAGAGAATCAAATCGTTTACAAACGCAAATAATAGACGCTATGAGAGTCCCATCAAATCTTTAAATGATTTTTAACAATTTAATACGAATAGGCGTAATTTTTTCGAGCCATTTCATTCCTCCAATAAAGGCAACCGCTTGGCCTCGTGCCTGGAGATGAAAATGATCTGCCATTGAGGAGTTGACTTTACGCAATATTAGCCAACCAAACGCATCGAGCTAATCAGACATGCAAGGCCTACTCAGGAAACGTATAAATGGAGCACACAGGAAGAGGTTCATGCGAACGAGGAAATGAATATTCCAAGAAGAAGAAAAATTCTTAAGAAATGGTCGGCTTGTAATGTGTAATCGCAAGGGTTTATTTCACTGCATTTTAGATATTATTCCATGAAAATTCATTTTTTTTAAATTGTTGTTCAGTCCTAATTAAACGCTCGCTTGCGAACATTTTGTTGAAGGATTCTGCAATAACTAAAACACGAATATTTTGCCCAAGTATGGGATTGGGAAGATTCCGTTAATATTTGCTCAGCTCGATTCTTATAACAAAAGGTGAATAAATTCAGCATTCTCAGTTTCTGAACTAGAAAAAAGAAGCTCATTAGGGAATCAGATATAAATCGTGTCGTATTCTGATAATTAAAATCGCCCACGTTTGCTGTCGTCAATCTTTCCAACTGTTGTATTGGAATAGGGGATTACGTGTGGTTTCAAACTAGAACAAAGGTTGAGATATTAAGAATAGATTGGGCAGATGAAAGCTAAAAGAGTCGGGCCAAAGAAAAATTGCTAAAACCACGTAGAAGAGGAAAAAAAAATATATAAACAGTACAGAGTCAGAGATCCGAGCAGTGGATGCTTCCGTAACGGTTTCCGATTATCCCATTTCCGATACCGTCGTGTGTGCGCGCGTGTTTGCCGTAGTTCAGTGTATGTCGTCTTGGGAAGGCACTGGACACCAACGGGGCCGTGTGCAATGTCCTGAACTGACAGCGCGGATTTAGTGAGAGTCCCTTTTTGTTCTTCCTGCTAAATTCAAGCTGATGGTTGGATTCCGTCGGTAGATTTCTTTCTCGTTCGCCGTGACTTCTCCCTCAGATTTCTAAGAATTGATCGCGGGTTCATGAACATCCGAGGCTAACAGACGAGGAACATTTCGCTCCCCTCACTTTGTACTCTGTGTAAGTGTAAAACCTTAAAATCTTTTAGAGCTCCGGTAAGTGGTCGGAGGGTTAAGGGGGTGCGTACTTTATTTTGCTGACTCCATTTTAAATTCTTAAAATGCGGCAATAACGGAATCCTTTCTGGGGGATCGGCGAGAGGCAGCAGTAGGACTTCGCTAAAGTACAAAGGCGAATTTTTAGGACAACCCGCAGATCGCACGAGCAGCATATGGGATCTTCGGGTGGAGCGTGCACTTATCTCGCCATAGCGCAAATCACACGTGGCATTCTGCACTCGCAGTATTTTAAGAAGGCTCGCATTCTGGAAGCTAAACGTTCGTCTAACTGCAGTGGAATCAAAAGTTTTGAAATGGCGTATTTTGAAAGGACGCGCTGTTATCAGCGTAATAATTTGCAGGGCACGATTTACCACCCCCCCCCCTTCCCTGCTGGTGCTAGTCAAAAACAAACCGCAGTTTGCGCATGCAAAATTAGGCCTCCTCGCATTATTTGCAGTTCCCACCAATAATATAATTATTTGCAATTACTGGAGTGTCAACTCTAGATTTAATTACAAACAATCGCATTACAACCCAACCTATGAATAATAGCGAGAGCCAAATTTTTAAAATTCTTATCTACTACGGTTGTCTCATATTTCCTCATTTATTTATTTACTGATATAATGAAATATTTCAGTTGGGTACTTCGTACAGTTTTTATTTCGATCACTATTAAATGGCTAGCATAAATTCCTGTTGTGCAGATGTCATGATTTTTATTTACATTACTCTTATTCTTCTATAATTGAAAGCAATACACAACAGGAAGTTGTATAAAATTTTTGATTTTTATTTTAAAGTTGCATTTTATCCACTTCGCTTATATTTCAAAATTATGTTCTGAATATTTTCAATTATTTTTATTTTAACTGTGTGTTAATTTTGAAGGCCGTGATGCAGGGTGTCGCTTTAGTCGATCAAACGATTTTACGTTATTTGTGAAAATTACTTTGCGATACTCGTTTGCTAGGTGTCGCTGTGGTTCCATTGAGCGAATTAAATAGTAATATTTTTAAGTGTTTAGTGCTTGCATGAATTTCATTCACCTTTCCTTTACAATACTAATTGCTGTAATAAATAGCAGGTAAGCGAATGTATTTCATAGAAAAAGATTGCTTACTCGAAAAACAAAGTTATTTTAATGTGCATTTATAAGGATTTTCATTGTGTGGAAATTTGTTCTGAGCGAATAGTTGCCTAACTGACGTTTGTTTACAACTAAACGAGATATGCGAAGTTTTACAAAGAAATATTCCTGCAAATAAATTCTGCCTGGCAAACTCCATTAAATGTTAAAAAACGTTTCGCCAGACTGGCGCGTTCTTTGATTCGATAGTCTCGAAATGACTGCTCATAGAATGCAATAAAAGAGGGAAAACGAAAGCTCGTTTATCCATTAATTTCTTATTTGGCGTCGTTCTCCGCGAGTTAAAAACTAAAGTTTCCGAATAAATAGGGGGAAAGCTAGTGGTACATCGAAACAATCAATTTCTATTTGGGTTCAGCAATTTTCACATTTCACTGGCAGTGTCAGTTTCATTTCGGTCCCGGCCGAGTCTGTAATTCGGCGTTTTTTATTTTATCAGTAATCGCAGAAGAAAGCCACGATTATTGAAATAATAGAATGTCTGCCGTATCTTTTGTTTCTGTTCACTATTTAAAAAGAGAAAAAATATTCAAAGCAGAGACTTAAGGTGCTGTGTTCATCCACGATGAAGGAGTAGCCCGATTGAATTTAAATTCGATCGGAAACCAAACCTCGAGAGGGATTTAACTCTCGCGCTGTCGCCGCTAATCGGAAGTCTTTATGATGAGCATTAGTTCAGGTGCGTCGGGTTGACATATCTCGATGTGACAGTCCTCATAATTGGGCCTGCCGCCAATTCTCCACGGACACCGGCCGCCTTGGTCCAGTTGCTCGAGGCAACGAGCCTCTTCCTTCAAACGGAGCACGGCCGACTGCTTCAGTCAAGGCAACCTTTGTGATGCCGTAATGAAGATATGCCAAGCAGAAAGTGCAGTGGTGTTGGTCGACACAGTTAACCCGAGGTCGCAGTGCCGGTTATCCCTGTATTAAAATGTCAAGCAGTGTGCGGAGTGATGCACGTGGTCCAATGAATCCGATTGCTTTCCAATGGCACAGCCCTGACATGTTGATTTCCAGATCCCGTCGTCTGCGCTGACGGAAAGCAGCCAAGCGTTGTCCTCCGTCACAGCACATGCCACATCAACCCGCCGCTCTTGAATGTGGAGATCAGCGGACAAAATAGAAACTTCCTCCATCATCATATTAAGTGCGTTGTTTCTCGATCCGCAATCAACGTCTCCATTTCATTACGTGTAATAAACTTCGTTTCGTTTTGCTTTTTGAACTCTGCACGAACAGACGGTGCTGTCGGACAGGCGATCTTCTTGATGTCGTCGTCAAACAGAATTCTGTTGTTAGCAGGTAATGAACTTCGCTTGCGCGTCTGACTCGCTCCCTGTTTCATTCAGCAGATGAGCGATTTAGGAAATCGGGTCGACACCAGCACCAAACCGCCGCGAAATATGCAAATATGTAGGAAGCTTCTCATTGCGTACTTTTTCTATTTATGAAGCAGAAATACTCTCTGCTTTATTTATTTCGTTATGAATTTTCTCTCTTTTCCCCCAGTCATTTTATGTAATCTACTCGCGCATGTTTTATGCTACTGGAAGATATCATTCTTAAATTGATTGAACAGGAGTCCATATTATCTTCAATATGGAAGAAGAACGTTTATTACTTGTACGTTTTTCCAAATATTCCTCGTGATATACTGAAGGCTATTCGATAGACGAAATCCTGCAGAAATATTCTCCCTATAGAAATTAATTGTAAGAATTTCAGAGCTCACTGCTGGCTAACATCTCGCCTTCCTGGAAGGCTATCTTTTCATTAATCAATTAATTCTACGCCAGAAAAATTCCTGAAAATTCTGCGTGATCCCATTGGTAATAACACATAAAAAAATACAGCGATCTGAACCTAGCACATTTGGAGTAGTGCATGAGAGATTGCTCGCTTTGCAGGTAAGTTGAGGGAATGCATTTATTTGAAAAAAAAAAAAAAAAACAGTTCAGATCCGTGTATTGTTTGGTGCCATTACCAATGGGAGCACGTGAGCCAAGTTTCGCTTCAGATAGCGCAATATTTTCAGGAATTTTTCTCCTGAAAATTTTCTACATTTTAATAAGATTGTCATTTTTATCTCATCAGATGGCTTTTTTAAAATGAAATGCAAATACAGTAGAAGGACCCTTCTGATGTTTGAGTAGACGACAGTTTTGAGTATTCGTCATCATCCCAACCCGAGTTCGAATAGAATTGTTTAAAAAAACTTGTCTTCTTTTGGAGATGCGATTAATTGCTGTTAGCGCAGTGGTACCCAAAGCTGACTTGACTTAATGAATCGATAAATGAGGCCGTGGTGAGCTTTTCTGTATACAACTTAATATTCCTATTATGACGGATACATATGTAAGAGACAGCGAAAGGACTAATCTTTTGTTCATAACCAATTAATATTGTTGTTGGATGTAATTTATTATTTTTATTTTCGATGTTAAGACATCTTTTCGTGAGTGTGGTGCAGGCAAAAGGGAAGATTAAGATGTAATTACTTGAGAACTGTAGAGGAATTCTATCTTTTTTTGCACGAACTCGGATTTATCACTTTAATTATAAGAAAAACTGCGCGCGTCATTAATGACATCCGGTGATAAAGAAACTCAAATAATGTCAAGAAAATAAGATTTTCTTAATTGTAATCTGTGGTCCTTAGGGACATCCTTGCCGTTCTGGACAAAATAATTTACTTAGCATGGGCACGTGTAATCAACTTTGTTGGAAAGTTTTGCGCTTAATGAAATTGATAAAAGAAATATTAATACCCTAAATGAAAAATAATTCCACACCTTCTCACAATAAATTGGTTTGAAGAAAAACTAAATTATAGACGCTATTTTTCTGTAGCGTCTTCATTTTCCTTGTAATTAAATTTTAAATATTTAATATCTGCACGGTGTAGAGAACAGAACAACGCGCATTAAAAATCACGCACACTCCACCCAACCACGTCTCCCCCTTTGCCGCCCCTCCCCAAATTACGACAAAGATACACGCAGCCATAAAGACAGTGAGGGAAGAAGAAGAAAAAAAAAAGAAGCGAATATTTACGTCAATGCTTAAACAAACTTGACTGGAGTCATTTCGTTTAGATTTTCATTTGTTTGACAGCTGATGACACATTTCCGGTTTTATGTGGCTTCAAGATTCATGACTTCCTTCATCGAAACAGACGTATATAAATAGTTGAAGTTATACTGATGCTATTTCTGTAACACTTGTTTTTTCTTACTACTTTCCCTCTGCTTTATTTCGTCATTAATTTTCTACCAATGTTCATTTGCAGAGAAAGAAAAAAAAAACTTAAAGAAATACTTAAAAGTAGAGTAACCTGTCAAAACTTTCGTTGCGGAACTTATGCGTTCCCTTGGAAGACGAGGTAGTTGCATTCTGCGGTTAACCGCACGGCGAACGAAACATAAACAGATTATTATTTACATTAAAGTGTAATCGGAAATGTGGAAGTGTTCGTAGAGCTCATTTGGGCCGCAGCACTTTGTAAGTAAACATAACGAAATGTTTGGTTATGTACTGTATAATAAGAAATACAATATTACATACGCACGCATCAGGGTATGCGCGCGCACGCACGCACGCACACATTCTTCATAAAATTAGATAAAAGCTAGTTTTGTTATTCAAGGAAATTTGACCATGCATTGCGCTAATTTGCATTCTTATCGAAACAACAACAACAAATGTTTGTTTTTTTTAATAAATATCAGAGAATGTGCATTCTGTTAACTAATTGTAAATCATAATTGATCAATCGTTTGTATCGATTTTTCTCTATACTATAAAAGTGGGAATGAAATGGACAAGATGACCATGAGGGGTCGCGCTCCTGTCAACTCCCGTGTCTACACCACATCCTCAACATTGCTATGGTAATCACCTTCTAACAAGCGCACTGCGTGGAACCGCAGTTAGGAAATAAGTTTCAAAAGAGGTAAACCGTGAGTAGACATATCGATACAAAATTAATAACGGAAAAAGCTCACGTACAAAGATTATTTAATAGTATAGTTTTCGCCTGCGTGTCACAGGCATCTTCAGTACATTAAGCTCAAATTAAACAATAACTGACAATTCCAAAAAGCGCCACCTAAGTAGCTGGTGTAAGATAACTAAAAAGGTCAATAACTTTCCTAAAATAAATAAAAATAAAAAATTAAAAAAATAAGTAAAAATAAATAAAAAAATCAATACAATAAAAAGTTAGGAAAGATTAACTGATTTGTAAAGTACTATCTCCCATAAAGGGGACAGACGTAAGCCGTCGGATCTGTTTAAGTTAGGAGAATGAAGTAGAGGTTCACATGCTTCTTTATAAAGGCGTTCCATGAGAAACTGACTTTTGTGAAGAACTTTTGTCTTTCTCCAATGAACTCTGTGTCTAGTGAAGATGACATGTTCTGCAAGTCCAGACTTTTCAGGTTTAAAGTATTCAATATAAGATTGGTGTTCTTATAGCCGAATAAAGGCAGATCTTCCCGTTTGTCCGAAATAAGATAATCCACAAGAGCACGGAATTTGGTAGACACCTGGATGATTAAGATGTGGAAGCTTGTCCTTAGGAGAAGTGAGAAAGGTGGAGATTTTTCTAAACGGTCGAAAGGCGAAAATGATACTATTAAATAATCTTTGTACGCGAGTTTTTTCCATTATTAATTTTGTATCGGCAGTTAGGAAATATTTCGCAAGTTTTAGTGTTCTGATTTTATCAATCGAACTCGGTTTAGAAAAATGGAATAACAAAATAAAGAAACCGAAAAGCTTTTTAAAAACTGGTCGGTATTCGTGAGAGAATGCACAAGAAAATATAAAAGACAAAGAAACAACAAGAAATGCCGAAAAGCTAACGTCTGCCATTATTTCTATTCTCCAATATGGTCTTCTGGTAAATGCAATAAGTGACGGAGTTGTATTTAAGGAAGAATTCCAAATGTTATTCCACACCACCACCACCGTGCCTACAGGAATTGGCAGATAAGGAACGCAAGCCAGGAACCCTTCCGTATAAATTCCATGACGTCATGGTACTCGCCGATTCTTGATAAGTTTTGGAACAGAATATCCAGCAATAAATCATAATAAGCAATAATATTTGAAAGGCTTCGATTTAGCGTACCGAAATTATAGAAATACAGGATGTTATAAATCCATCATTATTTCCTAGTCGCATAATTGAATACGAAACAGTTTCAAAACTGACCATAGAGCTTATAAAATACGTCGTCCTCATCGGATTTGCCTTTTGGTGTTTAAAAGACAAGAACTTTGTCCAGGAACCCATAGATTCGCCTGTTATTACTTCTGATTAGTTTTTGGAGTGGAAGTTGTTTCGAAAAAATTTTTTTCTAGTTCTCATCAACGACCAAAGGGAATCCCTTCAGTTCCTCCATAAGCTCTCTTGTCAGTTTTGAAACTCTTTTTTTTTGTTTCAAAACGGACAACGTTTCATATCGAAGGGTTTCATTTTGACCACGTGAGGTTCCCATCCATGGAATCGATATTCAAACCCCGAAATTATTAGGCACACACGAATTCATAGATTGCAAAAGTGAAAGATTTTAAAGTTGGTGGCTCTGCACTACAAGTTTTATAGAAATAAGATTTTGCGCGTATCTAATCTGTAATCAGAGGTTTCCATTGTGGTTTCCGTCTAGTCAGGAAAACGTTTTCTTATCGAAATTTTGAAGTAAACAAATTATAAATAAAATAAATTATAAATTGCCGGTGTGAGATCATTGCCGGACGCACTGGAGGCGTCTGAATTGGCTCGAGAAAGTTCCATGTTTGGATTATTCAAATATAATAAAAATTCCCAAAAAATAATAAATGAGTAAAAGATAGAAAAAAAAATAGACACCCTTTGTACTTTATCTTTCATGGTGAGTCGCATAAAATTATTAAAACGATTAATGATTTATTTAGTACATTATAAATCGGGCAGTACGATGTTAGCTAATTAAATTGAAATTATAATTATCCTTTTTTTTTTTTTTCCCCCGGAAAGTCCACTCTTTTCCTCTCTTGTGTTGTGGAAGAGAGTGTGCGCAGATGAGTCCATCGTTTTGCTTCTACAGCATCTTTGCTATCACGAGTTGAGAAACGTGTTTGCAATATATGTGAAGACATTCGCAAGCATTTACACATCACTGGGATCCCCACGCGCTGTCTGTTAATTGGGGAGCTGAAACGATGTCCACTCGGCCAACTATCATAGGAGGGATGTAGTCACTTGTATAAACGTATTTTCCTCTGGTTTGGTCTATTTTGTCTCTTTTTTCCCTGTACACACATTTTACCAGGAAAAATTAATTTATATGACATAGAGAAAATAAATATTCCCATTGATGGTAACATGCTGTTTCTTGTGATAGTATAATTAAGACCACATAAAGTAAAATTTGAAATATTTTAAAGCTCTTTCCATATTTATAATTTTTCACCATAAGTTAGTAAGCAGAAGATGCACCCACCTACTAGTATTAGATCTTTTTATCATTCCTCATACTATTTCAAGATTGCCATCTCCTGTTTGGGAGAGCCTAAAGTTTATTGAAATTAAGAAAAAGAGCTGTCGTTAACTTTATTCATTTAAATAACTGAAGTCATACATCAAGTTACAAAGGTACGCGTTTGAAAGTTTCATATAAAATGAGAGGAAGATTACAAAAGTCGGGTGCATTAATCGTTATTATGAATGATTTGATTCCAAGCTAAAATATAAAACTGTTTCGTTTGTTTTAGTTTTCACAAAATGAGCTGCAGGGAGGTCGTTTGCGAGAGGGGGTTGTTCTCAGTTTTTCCGCGTTCTTCAACTTACAGAACGAATGTTCGCTATTCCTGCGCAAACACCGGGGATTTTAAGAAGTCGCGAGTTGGGCATAACTGACCACTAGACAGCCACCCACCCGTGAACTATTACGGAGTTATTTGTAATCTGCAAGCATTTTTAACGTCTGCTAACGGAGGGAGGGAGGGAGGCAGTGAAGCCGACAACAGTGTACAATGGTAGACTGACGGTTTCATATTCGTAAAACTTCCATCTCGGCTTTTGTGGTTGGAAGGTGAGTGTGCCGCGTGAGTGGGCTGCCCAGCTGATATCCCTTGCAACAACACTGTTTTAAATTTTTTTTTTTTTTACGTATAATGATGGAATATTGCGGGGATTCATCGCTATAGCCTTGTCATTATAAGCTTTGCCGATTCTTCACTGGAGTAAATAAAGGAACGTGGATTTTACTATTTTATTAGTTTAAATAAAATTAGTTCCGACGTCAGGAATTCCGTTCTCCGTCTCCTAGCAGTGGCTGTCAGTTTTCGTCAATCCTAAAAAAGTTTGTGAAGTCATCATCATGTGGTTCACAATTCAGAATGTCAGTTTAGAAGTGTTAAAGTGAAACTTGGCATATCTTAAAATGAATTTCACTTTAAACCCAATTTGAAGACAGCGTTGTTGTCATCATCTTCTTGTGCATGCCAAATTTTTATCATCATCATCATCATCAAATTCCTGATGTGTACAGGATATGATAGTACTATATGAAAAACTTACATCTCTACTAACTTCCTATCTACAATTTTCCTCCAAATCAGTCTGTTACCTGTCAAGACTCCAACATTATCAGATCTTATATTTCTGTCTTCCAAAGCACTTTGTACCGTATCAATCCACTTCTATCTTGGCCCTGGGTCGTTCTCCTGCCAACCTGGCAGAGAACACTTGTTTTGCTAATCTTTCTTCGCCCATTCTGTTAGAGTGACCATACCACCTGAGATTAGCTCTGCTAACGCATTCTTGGATGCTGACAGTGTCAAGTTCTTTCCTACTATCCTCGTTTTTAATATGATATTGCCATTGATGCCATCTGTTTTCGCCTATAATCTTTCTCAGGACTCTCATATCTGCAGTCTCTAGCCTTTGGTCAAGTGTTTTATTTCTGACCCAGCTCTCAGATCCATAAGTTAAAACTGGTTTGAACACTGTCTCGTATACAGCTAATTTAGTGTTCCGACTAATTTCTCTCTTATTCCATATGAATTTATTCAGTTGACTTCCTACCATATCATCTTTGTTAATTCTGTTGTCTATTTTTAATTTACCATCTTCACTAAAATCGTGCCCAAGTAACTGAAATGTTTTACTTGTTCCATAAGTTCTCCATTCACAATGCAGTTGATATTTTCAATTCTTCTGCCTGTTTTCATTGCATTTGTCTTGTTATTACTGATCTTCATACCAAATCTATTAGAACAGTTATTCAATTCAGTCAGGGAATCATGCAGACTTGTAGCGGATTTATTTAGAAGTATAACATCATCCGCATAAAGTAAAGCGCTGAGATTAATATCTCCAATTTTGATCTCAAGTTTAATACCGCTTTGCTTCTATAAGGATCATAATGTGATCCTTACAGATAATGAATAACAGAGGAGATAAAGTACATCCATGTCTGACACAAGATTTAAATGAAACCATATTTCTGTATACTTTAATTCTAACTGCTGACTTACAACTCAAAGACTAAGTATTGCTTGATATACTGCCCCATTGACACCATACAACTGTAGCATGTTGAATAGCTTCTCTCTTGGCACCTTGTCATATGCCTTTTCCAGATCGACAAAATTCAAATACAGATCTTTGTTATTTTCCCATGATTTCTCAACTATTTGTCAAGTGAACATCTGATCCAGACAGCCTCTATTTGGCCTGAATCCAGCTTATTCCTCACCAAGTTTGCCTTCCACAATTCTTCTCAACCGTTTCTCAAGCATAAATCTTACCAGGAACACTCATTAGGGAAATACCTCTGTAATTCTCGCATTCATTTTTATTTCCCTTTTAATATATGGGTACTATGAGGGCTTGACTCGAATCATCTGGAATTCATCCCTCTGTCCAGGCCTACTGAATTATGTGAAGCCACTGTAAGATTTTTTTTTACCTCCATTCTTGAGCATTTCTGGTCGAATATCATTTACTCCTGCTGCCTTTCCACATTTCAAGCCTTTGATCGCATTTTTCTACTTCAAGTATGGATATGTATTCCTGACTGCTTGCCTATTGAGTGTTTTTTACCACTGTGCTATCACTGATTGTTTCATTTAGCAATTTTTCCAAGTAATTACTCTATACATTAAGGATATTTTTTCTCCATTTTTTGTGTTCCTTTTATCACCTCTAACTCCTTTTACAGCACTCTTTCCTCCATTTCTGAGCTTCTTCAACAACCTCCAGAATATCTTATCACCGACTTGATATTTATTTTCTTTTATTTTTACTTTACTTTTGTTTAACGAGTTTTACACAGTGTTTAGCATTCTTACATTCGTCTCTGTATGCTCTAAGAGCACAAGCTGACGTATTCGCAAGGGACTTTTGATGTAATTTATTCTTTTCCTTCCCTGCCTCTTTAACTTCCTGTGTCCACCATGGAGTTCTGATTTTTCTATCCTTTCAGAAACCTCACCTCATGCCTCTCGAGCTGAATCAATCGATGTTTTCTTCAGGATTTTCCACTGAATCGCCAAGGTTTTGCCTCTTCTTTTGAAGGTGTGGTTCCTTTTCTCAAAGTTTCATTTTTTTTTTCTCGAATAATGTTTGTGTATTTTCGTCTACAGTTCACATATGAGAGCTGCTCAACTTTTATTTTCTTTAGAACTTTCTTACATGTTATTCTTTTCAATATGAAATTCAATTTTATTCTGCTCAAGACTAAATAGTGATCACTTCCAATTTCAAATCCTCTGGACACTCTGCTATCCTGCACCTCGGAGAAAACATTACTATCAGCAATAACATAGTCAATGAGACTTTTCTTATTCCTTGCGTCTTCTCTCCATGTGAATTTGTGCACGTTTTTATGTTGGATCATGGTGTTAGTAATAACCAGTCCATGTCCTGAGTAGGAATCCAACAGGTTTGCCATTATTATTAGCTTTGCTTCTTTCTGCAAATTTTCCCAAAATATTTTTGTATGTCTTTTAGCTTCCACGTTTGATTTGCACACGTGTTTTACTAATCTTTCATATCCCATGAGCGATCATGCTCTCTATTTACATCAACTTTTTCTCTGCGCCAGCATAGCATATGTGCAAGCCACGATGTGTTCTGGGCAGGTCAGGAAAGTGAATTTCAAAAAATGTTAAAACATACTTAACATTGATAAGCTCCCAAAATTAAAAATAGAATAAACATTGGGAAAGTAATTTTTATTATACTGAAAATGTAACCGCACATAAAATACACATATCTCAGCTTCAATTAATTCACTTCGCCATGATAGCGTAAAACTTCCCTGGGCGTTAAGTTTCTTAATGTCATCGTGATTGGCTTGCGTAGTTCTTTGTAGTGTACGCTATGACATGTTTATGACTTAAAAGTCACGTGTTGTTGATCTATTACCTCGTTAACACTGCGTTACACTTCGTTAACGATTCATCTTTGATAGTGTGCTGGAGACTGAGTCCTGTGAGCTCGCGTACGATAGGAGAATCACGTGTGTTATTCTCTCATTGATGCCATCCGCTTACAAGTGAGAATTTCTGTACCTGGTTGACCAAGTAGTTAGCGTATCTACTATTCAACGAATAAGCTGCGGGTTCAAATCCCGTCGGAGGCATGTATGTTCGTTGTGTTTAGGTGGGAGATGAATTTCATCGGCGTCAGTTTATCCCCACATTTTGGAAGCTCGAAGTGGCTAAAAGTTACATGTTTGGTCTCTACAGCAAGCCTTTCTCATTATGGAAGCGATTAAAAAAAAACACGCATCATTGTTTCTTCGTATGAATGTAAGATAGGTTTACCAAAAAGCGATTTCTGCAGAATTTTGTTTAAAATCTAACTGAACACTGAGATCCATAAATTGAAACTACCATGAATGCAGTCTTGCTTTATTATTATAATAATTAAGCCTTCATGGAGTCCGAAGACCTATCCCGGGAGATCCAATCTGTCGTGCCTCTCCTTCGACCGATCAACACACAAAGCACTGGCAACCTATCCCACTCATTCACAGCTCTCTAGTCCTCACACCTCTACGACCTACACCTTTATTCATCTTCCAGGGATGACCCCATTGTTCTGGTCCCTCTAACCAAGTCCTGAAGCAGTTCTCTTTCATCTATCCTATAAAACCCTACAGGCAACTTAAACATTTCTATCATATCCCCTCTTTTTCTCCTATCAACCAACTTATGCAATTCACACACCTTCAATTTATAGGGAACATTTCACAGGCCACTCACTATCTTGGTCACTCGCCTCTGAATCCTCTACTCCACTTTCTCATCCCCAAGAAACCCAGGGGACCAGAAGTGAGCACAGTAATCAGGTGTGGGCGATTCAAGGCCTTATAATGAGGAATAACAACTTCCAACAACAACCACCACCACCACCACCCTGAATCTCTAGCTTCGTGTATTTGCTGGAGCACAGTGCCATCAATATGATACACGGCTGGTAATATGTTTTCCAAAAAATGCATAACTTTACATTTATCCACATTAAACTGACACCTATTAACTTTGACCCATACTGACAGCCTATTTAACTCTTCCTACAAGCTCTCCACATTGCCTTGATTAACTGTTACTCTACTTAATTTCGCATCATCAGCAAACAACTGAATATTTCCTTTCAGGTCATTTCCTACATTATTTAGGTACAAATTAAACAGAAATGGTTTCAGCACCAAATCTTGCGGCACACCACTAGTCACCTGTTTTTGCCTAGATATACCATTTCATATACCACTTTTTGATATCTGTCCAGCAGCCATCTCTCTTAACCAGTGTGATATCCATCCCCATTTGTTCTAATTTGCGTAACAGAGTTCCATGTGGTATTCTGTCAAATACTTTGCAAAAGCCAGCAAAATCATCTTGTAGCTATTTTCTTTATCCAATTCAGCTGTTATTTTATTATAAAAAGTTAGTAAATTAATAAGGAATGACCAACCCTTCACAAATTTATGTTGACCCTCATACAGCATCGTATTTTTATCTACCCATTCTTGAATTCTCTTTTTTACCAATTTTTCTAGTACTTTTACCACCACGCTAGAGATACTGATTGATCTAAAATTTAGTAATATAGTCTTACAAACTTCCCTTATGCAAGGGAATTATTTTACCCTCTTTCCACTCCTTTGGAACTCTGCCGAGCTGACGCTTAAAAAGCCTAGTCAGAAGCATTGCCCATTCTCGCAAAATCCACACCGATATCCCATCTAATCCCACAGTTGTATTTACATTGCGATTCTGTAATATCCTAAGAACTTCCAGTTGATTCCTATGTTCGCACATTAGCGTCTGTCATACAGGTTAAAGCAGTAACCTCACTAGGATGATATACACTTGCAAAGTGGTCACTCAATAACTCAACTATTTTATCTGCTTCTGTCCCCCCTCGTGACCATCACTGAATAAGGTTAATCTTCCATAGTCATTCTTCCTCTTCTTTCTTGCCACATAACGAAAGAACTTTGCGATTTCCTTTTGGTTAAATCGCAGATTTAACCAAAAGGAAATGTAGTCTTGAAATTTAACCTAGGTTCAATTCTTCTCATAATCTGATTTTGCCATCCTTCCCATGCTGGTCATCTTTCTTCTTATATACCCTCCACAGCATTTTCTTCTTCTGCACCTCGTTCGTAATGATATCCATTCATCCATCCCATCTAACTCCTGCATGATTAACCCTCCTTACATTAGGTATACAGTTTTCTTTACATGACCCTTATATCCCATGCACTACTAACGTCCTCACCCTGCAGTGTTTTATGGCATTGCGCAGATTTAAGCTTCTTTCTAAGCTTGTCATAATCACCTATCTTTTAGTTCCACATATACTCCTTCTTGATGGAATATTCCTCACGTTTTATAGTCTCCGAAGTTAAGACCGTATGGTCACTTTCACCAATCGTAGGCAAAATGGTCGCTTTGGTTATGGATAGCTCTTCTGATCATGTGATCAGGTCTAATACTCTCCCACTCCAAGTCCCCTCCATCACATGCTGACTTAAGTATCTCTCAGTAGGTGTATAAATTCCCTTTGATACCTGCCATATGCTCTTTCTTCCCTCCAGTCCATATCTCCATAGTTGAAGACCCCCAAAATAATCACCCGACCTGTACTCATTGTTCTAATCTGGCGATGCATGTCCTCCAGATCATCTGTGGAACTCCCTGGCCTACAGCAACAACAAACTGTATATTTTGTGGTACTGGTCTTAATCTCACACCAGATTGCTTCGAACGTACAACCATCCTCCTGCCTATCTCCTATTATTTTTGGCTGCAATTCATCATCTATCATCAGTAGTAATCCTCCCCCATCGTATCTTCTCCATTCTTCCTTAAAAATTCTAAACCCTTCACATTCTATCCTTGTAACTACATCGTCTGCTGTTAGCCAAGTCTCACTAGTGCCTCTATCTTTTGGCGAGGTTGCACTAACACGCGAGAAATCTTCTCCCTCTTGTTCCTGATACTTCTGGCATTAGGATATTAGAAACTGCAGCATCCCTTTATCCCCCCACCCCATCCACCTTTACTTTCTGAATTGACTATCCTATTCAATATTTTTGCTTGAGAGACTAGATTCCTCATTGGTCATTCTCACACTCAGTCGCTTCATGGGTACCTTCCCACAAACTCACTTGCTTCCACCTTAATTGCTTAGGTTTCCCTGAATTTGCACATCAGCATGCTCATTGGAAAAATCTCTCTCCAGAAACTCCTAACAACAAAAGCATTTGGATGCATTCATCAGTATTGTACAAATCTTTCATTCCGTCAAACAGTGACCACATATCCATAAATTCTACATCATTCCTTCTGCACAATCTACGTGTAGACTCATTGGCTACCAACGGCCTCCTCCTCAGTTCGCCTCTATCATAGCGTGGTAGGAGACTGACAATCTTCACCTGTTTTTGCATTGATGCTAGTTTTCGGTAGCTCTCTCATTCCATAAAAATGATTCGATTTGCTGCCAGTCATACTAGTTTGGCTTATTGTCATTTATTTTTATATTTAATTTGAAATTCACTAAAATTTGTGCTTTATTAGCTAAATGCGCTATTTTTGTTTGCGTAGGTTTATCCAAAGCTTGCATTTTATGCGAATCGTACTCATACAAGGTTGGAAACTTGAAGTGCATCAGATACCGTGGGTAAGCGATGATGTTTATTACTTTCCTACAGGTTTCTATAGATTTTTTTATTGCTAATTTTTATGTTATTAATTTGGAATGGCTTTATTAATTGTTTATTAATTTGGAATAGCTCAGTTAATTAAGAGGAGAATAAACACCTGCACAAAGAAATAAAGTTAACATCACTTTACTTTCTAATTCGCATAGATCAGAAAACATCACCACCCTGCTATTGGAGGCCTGAAGCGAGGGGGGGGGGTGAGGATGCCATGCCTACTCTTGGGAGTGATGATTCCCTTCAATGGTATCGTCAGAAATATATCATAATAAATGGTATCACCAAGCGTACTTGGGGACGAAACCTCCATTTCGAAGGTGCTAAAGACTGCCCACCAGGTAGCACGCGAGTCGGAACCTGTCAACAACTAGTCAGGCTTTCAGCAATTGTCATATTATACCGCTCATGTCGTGCCTGGAAGAAGTGTCCGAGTAGCGGTATGTGGGAAGCATTGTGGTGGTCTCGTTACGGCAAGGAGACTGATTGCTTATTTAATGGGCGTCAAGTCAAGTCAAATCAAATCAAATTGCTTCTCTCTGCATATCCCCAATCTTTCAACTTCGTAAAAAATGAAACGTATAACGAACAGTGATAGCGTGACTGAGATTAATGTACGAAACATGCTAAAAAATCACTTTTGCATTCACTTTACCAACCTCCGTGACATAAACGCCAAAATGATCTCCTCCATATCACTTACAGACCAGACCCCCCCCCCCCCTATTTCTGACAGAAACACAAAATTGAGCTGCACTGCAGTCCACTTTCATGATCATATTGCGTGCTCATTTTCTCTACAAAGTGACTTGTGTCTAAAGGAATCACCTGAGATCAGACCTTTCTTACTCGAGAATTCCAAATTTATAATCCTCTGTTTGTAACCTCAACCGGTTCATGATTTTCCTACCTCATTTAGTAACATTCGTCTCCTGCGTGTACTGCTCTCAAAATTCCAGCAACACTCTGACCTCTTCATGTTCTTATCCATAAAGATGCAATCCAAATAAATAGTGAAGTCAACTTCGTAGGTGACCTTAACGATTTCCATTCCAACTAGTTCCCCGTTTTCAACATCACTGACCAAGGTGAGCGAATGATATAAGCAATACCTTGAAGCAAGTGTCATACATCTATTTCCACGAATTCCTGACAACCCTCTTCTCTGTTTCAATATACTTAATTTATTTTTAGCCAGTTTTCTTCCAGGTATACATCTCTCTTCTCGGTAACTCGAATAACAATCTTGTGCGAGTTTCCTCTGCCACAGAATGCCTTCCTGTAGCCACTCCGAACCTCGTATCCTTTAGCACGATAAATGTACCAAATAGAATGACCTACACTACTTTTCCTTTCCGTGGTGTCACCCATATATCTGTTCTTAATGAGTCACTGAAATGATTTTCACCGGCATGAAGGCCTTCATTACCCATTCTATCCAAAATTCCGTCCATCTTCCAAACCATGGGAAGATAACCTTCGCATGTCCGATGCACTAAAAATCGACAAGCTGTAAGATGTACTAGCAGAAAGCTCCCCTCTTGTCCATGCCGAATTCCTGCCGTCTGGCTCCTTGAAAAGGCCATCGGATGTATAATCTCTCCACCTCTGCTTATATCATCTCCATCCGGATGACACAGTTGTTTTAGGTGCCATCTAGATCAAGCTAACTTCTTGGCATCACTATTCTTCACAGATAATAAAGGGGAATCTCCTCCTGCCATACCAAAAATTGAATGCCATATTCCTCTTGCAGTTTCTCGCCAAAAAGATAGAAGAAATAGAAGAATATTATATAGATTAGAGTACTTAAAGCGTTTTCCTGTGCCAATGGCATTTCTCCAATTGTACGCAAATGTTGGATATATGTATGGAATCAAGCGTATATCCAACCATTCTAAAAAGCAACATAATGATCTGCCATCAAACTGTCGACTGATCTCCGTCACCTAAATTCTCTATACAGTAAAGCAGATGTCATCAAACGTCAACGTTAATCGGCGGTCACCAAGTGACTTTTCGTTATTCACATTCACGGCTGATCTCGACTTATATCGCCCACCACTGGACAAATGATATGGAACGACTTGGAGAAATAAGTGCTCTTGACTTTGTCCAGAGCATTTGATGGTCTGGCATCGAGAGGCCTCCATTGCATCTTTCTGTGTATCTACCTGTCTCTGGTAGTTCATTCCACGGAATTATGGATGAACTCTCTTCGAACTTCTCCACAGACTCTGACCTGCGATGTTTGCCATATACATAAATGACCTATTACCGATCACCATAATCCTGTTCACATGCTCTTCATTCCTTCTACTCTTTCGATAAATATCACATCTCACGCTTAAAGTTCGTCTGCAGCCAGTCACGTAAACGCTGATCTCCATACCATCTTTCAGTGAGACAAAGATAACCTGGTCCTTCTCTGAGTGCTAACAAAAAGCAATCGCGCCATTTTTTAAAAAGGGATCTCAGGCCACCTCCACTTGTTCTTGGGCTGATCAAATCCTCCTTGGGCTGATTCGTAGCCTCTCTCTAGGCATAGAAACATCATATCAACATGTTTTCGTCCTTTAAAAAACAGACATTATTTTCCTGAAGAGCTACTTTTCATCTCTAGTTCCTCGCCCTACAAATCCCGATTCGTCCATTCTTAGAATACTCTTCACGTGTTTAGGGTGATGAACATAAAATCTCCCAAAAGTTCTTAACTGTGTGCAGAGGAGAGCGATTCGGCTGATCCTTCATTTACTGATTCACTTCACAGTCGCGCTGTTTCATTCTGCCTTTTTCACAATTACTTCCACAGTCACCGATCCACTGAAGTGACAACCAAGATTCCTTCGCTTTCTGTTGGACATCTTAAAGCAAGAGCAGCAGCTGCTTAATATTATTTTCCAGTCCAACTGCAAACGCATCAAACTTGTTTCTCTTCTTCCTAATAAATTCTGCCTACTTTATCTCTATCCTCCGAAAGAGCCTTCCTCACGAAGTGTTTCCCAAAAATCAACTACAATCTCGAACTCTTCGTAAAATCAACTACAAACTCGAACACGCAGTACCGATTTGATGTTGTTTTGCCCACCTCTCGATAAAACAGTGCGGATAGTGTGCAACTGTACCCTGCACCTGATTATGGCATCGATCTTCTTCCGGTACGTCCTTCGCTGTAATAAGTCTCTTACGCCATATGGGCACATTTCAAAATAAATTGGAACCCTTAGATATAATTTATAATTGCCATGAATTTCGTCTATTTTGTTTCAATACACTTTTTTTCTCCAGTGTACACGCTGAAATAGTTTCAAGATACACTCACTAAGGAAATTCGTCTAAGTCTCGCATTCAATTTTCAAGAACCCTACTCCATCTCGAATTCGATTGTTGACCAAGTTTTCCACATTATGCCTTTGTAGTCACTGCATAACTCAGTACCATTTTTCGACACTCATTTCAGCTCACTTATCTTCTGTCTCTTCCTGTTACCTTTCCCGCTTCCGGGTATTTAATGTTTCTTGCCCAAGTTCATGTATTCGAAGCAGCAATTCTGAATTTCATTCCTCCTGGAGATCATCTACCGCTGTGCCTTTTGTTATTATTTCCATAATTTCCTTACCTTTTAAGTTTTTATATCCCCTTTAAAGGGGCGGCTCGTGCATAGGCACTGTGGAACTGCGGCACCCCCAATTCTTCTCGATATATAAACATATTTATTTATATTTGCTTGTAATATTTAATTTTATCATCAACAATCCTATACAATTCTCTTACTTTCTATAAAAAATAATAAAAATCCATCTTGTAGCACTTAGGAGGGCGCTAGCAGCACTGTGTTTTCCACAGTGTCATATTGCTACGCGCGCAAGCATATGCACGTGATAGTGAGATGCGAGCTATTAGCGTAATACGGTACTGTCCGTCGCGCAGTTCCACTGTTGTTTATATGCAGTTTGCGCCAGTAGAAGAGTGTTCGTAGTGCTTATCGTGTTTACTCCGTCTCTTTAAAAATTTGGACATTACAATTAAAGACATTTGTTATAGTTTTTATTTTAGAACATTATTGGGGTTTGGATAATGGATTTTATTTTTAAGTAATTTTGAATTATACCAAACTGTATAATATTATCGATAATAAACAATATTGTTTAATTTTTTTAAAATTTTTACCATCAATTTGATATTTTATCCAAACATGTATATACACTGTACTTACAGTGTGTATGTGTATTTCGAAGGTTGTAGCACCCCCACGATTTCAAGCCACGAGCCGCCAATGTCCCCTTTATCATCTTTGATTATTTGTATTGTGCTCTTTCCTCCATTTATAATATTTTTCCCACCAAAATTTCCACTTTCATAGTGTTTTATTTTCTAGATTCTAACAAAAATTTTCACATGATTTTTGATCGCCACCTTAGTTTTTCTGCCATTTTTCTCTCTTGTTGGAAAGATGATGCTGATTTATCAGCTAGGAACTCTGATTTCTGTTCAATGACTTCTTGAAAATCTTCTCTCCACCTACTTTTTCTATTTCTGCAGGTCCCATGTTTCTTTGGATGATTCCATGAACTCTTTCTTCATTATTACTTGCTCTCTAAGGTGTTGTATCTTACTTTCAAACTCCGTTGCTCCCCTCTCCACAGAATAATGAGTTTGAAGTTGACACCTAAGAATAGTTGGAACTTTTAATCCTTCAAGACTTTGTACATATTTTCTTTTCAGTGGAATATTCATTTTAATCCTACTCAGCGCTAGATAATCATTTCCTGTTGCAAATTTACGTACACTCTTACATCCTGAACCAACTTGAAGACGTCCTTATCTGAAATAGCTTGACACTTTTTCTTATGCGTTTTATCTGTCTGCATGAACTGCACACATCTCTCTCCATTGAAGAATTCTATTCGGTATTTAATGAATTTCGTTTGTGCTTGAAAACAGGACAGTCGACCAGTAGAATACACGCAGTTTATAGACATATCTCCTTTTCTTCATTTTCTTAGTTGCTTTGGCCCTAATTCCAAACGACAATGCTTTCGTTAGATCCCACGTTATTTCTCGAAGAACGAGATCTGCTTTCTTCCTTTGTTTTTTAGGATTTTGAGAACTATCTTTTAGTTTTGTCAACAATTCTGTCTTCTAACTCAAAGATTTCTCATACTTTTTTTCTTACTGGCGTCTTTAGGGGAGCAATATGCACACGTCTCAGTTTGACACATCACTATTTGAAATTGAATAGTATACTTCCTTTTTTCTTATTTCTACTGTCTGTTTACATCTTCTTGCACTGATTTAGGTTCTCCGTGTTTTAGTAAACACCAGGCCTACATAACACTAGTTTCGTAAGCACGATGTTTCTATAAATCTTTCTTTCTTTCAGACCCACTTCTTTTCATCGACGATTCTCACGTTGTCTTCATTTTCTTTTACATTTCTTTAGCTTTTTCACGGTTTTTGAAGGAAATAGTTGTTTACTCGGGCTACGTTCCAGCGATATAATATTGGATTATACCATCGATATTTGCGTGTAGATTCAGCTTCATCGGCTAATTACCACATGGCAGATCCATCCTCCTCTGTTCGGCGTCGGAGTTGGACCCTAGTGATAGTGAGCACCACAGGAAGTTGAGGATTGCATACCGGGTCCGAATCCACAGTCGATTCTCAGAGGTGTTTTCGTGTTTCTACCATCTTTACTGTTATGTTTTTAAAGGTCGGAGTTATCAGGTGCAGCATCACATGACTCATCTGGTTAGTCTCGTGCACCGAGTGGGCAATTTACTAGTACATCCTGTTATCCATGGAAGTTGCTGCTGTTCGAAAGATAGGTGTCAAATTCTCCTTGCAACTATATAAAAGAAGTAAATAGATACTGAGGAACAGCGTGTACTCTATTACAATATTATGGAACGGCAAGGCATAAGTAGTTTTGGGCGTTGCGTGGTTTGTTGCGGATGTATCTTGCCCAGCATTGCTAGAAGGTGCTGAGAATGGTCAACCAGAAGACATCCATCAAAAGGCAGTCATATTACTGAAGATAGTTTGGTTATGTGACCGTCGAGGAATGATTCGTGTAAGTGGCTATTTTGCTCAGTGAAACCCTACTTCTATCGGAAAATGGCCGCTTGCCACAACACTAGTCTGGAAAAAGAATATATCGGAAAGAACGCACAGTGCGTCGCACCTGTGTCGATGTGGAATAGCACCTCGCCAAGTTCAACGCTTGTTACGTAAAACGCAAACAGTAGTTTTAGGTAGAGTTGACACGAAATACCCACCGGACACTTGAACTTCAAAAAAAAAATGACATAGTTCTACCGATCCTGTGTTTCAGCTATTCTTGCTGACATCAGAAATCATTGGATCTGTCGTGCAATGTGTCGCAGAACTTCAGATAGCAGTGATATGATGTGAGGTGTATCCTTGGCGTATAACATCTTGTGAGACTCGGGGGAGCGAATCGGAATGTGCATCAACCCACTCAGATATTCTTGCCGATGAGAAGATGCATCCCTTCGTGCTCGCACCTCATCCACCTGGTAACAGTTCCTTCCAGAAGGATGATGTGCCATGCCAAAGGCACATATGATTCTATATGTGACAGATCACATTATTGGAACTTGCACGAGAATGATCTCGGGATCACGTTCCGCTGCTCTACCGAGTCACCAGATCTAAGTTCTGTGAAGTGATTGCATGCAGGACGAGCTGCTGCTCTTCTGAGAGCTGAGATTTAATTTACCAGAAAAATACAAATGAGAGACCTTCCGTTTTTCGAAGGTTCATTTCTGTGCTTATTCAGAAGAACGTGCATCAAAATAATTGGATCAAATGAAAACCATACCGGAGTAGAGTTGAGATCCCGTATTTTCGAAGAGCATCTGTGATTACTTTCGGTCAGTCGTGATAATGGATGACATAATGAACTGGAACGTTGAAATGTTTTTTGTCTCAAAAGTGAAGCAATGCTGCTATTTATTCAGACTAATACATGTTTTTATCTCATTGGGTTTGTCGTTCACTGTTACTCAGTAGGTTTCTTTGATGTTAGTGAGGAAAACAGACTACGTGGTCATTAGAGTAAAGGGAATATGAAAGCAATGCAAAGAAAGGCGACACATCGCTTATGATATCGAGACGATGTTTCCAGTACTTCAATCATAGTTGATATTAGCCCAACATGTGAACCTTCGCTACTTTAAAGTGAAATAGTCGAGATATACACGCATATTATCCAAGCGTTATCTATTTTTTTTTTAAGCGAGGGAGTTGAGATGGACTTGCTATGAACAAATCCAGAGCCGATCATCACAGGTGTTCTACTTGCTTCTAAATCCGAATGCGTGTAACAAAAGAGTCAGTTTTTATAGATTGACCAGACAATTCAGTTAATTTGCAGAGAAGCACTGTCGTTAAGTGAAAAATGTGACCTCACTTTCCAGAAATCTGAACAATAATACCACAGAGATTCCGTCTATATATTTTCCTCGGCACTTCGTTTTTAATTAGTCACAGAATATGAATTATTGATGTAGCAAGCCAAATGTGTAACTTAGAAGAGTTCATATCATTGAATTGCTGAATGTTGTTAGAGAAATGTTTCTGATTCTCTAGCAAAAAAACACACTTAGTTTAGTTCACACTAAGGGAGACTATAGATCACCCGCTGAAGGAGTAAAATGAGACTGTGTTTTTACCGTTTTATGAAGTTTTGATATCGTTCTTCCGAGAATGCGTGTTTTTAAATCGATGACAAATTCGATTTCATATTTTCGCACAGATTGTTAAAAACAAATTTACGGTATTGAGTTCTGTCCCCATCAGACATTTATACATAGACTATTTGGAAAATCTTTTAGGCATATTAATACCAGAGAAGTGAAGCTTACATATGTACTGGATATGGTGTGTGTGAGAGAGATCAGAATCATCATTTCTATGTAAATAAATGTAAGCCTACAATTATCCAATTCGTTTTTAAGTTTATTGTGCATGGTGGCTAATATTTATTTTCAAGTATTTTTATGTGTATTTTTTATTATGGCCAGCATCATGCTGGAATGTATGCAGCGGCGATGCAAACTCTAAGTCTGAAAGTGGAATGTTGGGCAGGCACAGGTTGTAATAGGAATCAGGTGTTGGAGTAATGGGGTAATAATACTCAAATACAGCAGACGTGTACTTTTTCTAGGCATGTAATAAAAAGTTGGCAGGGATCCAAATGGACGGAGTTTTTGTGACCCAACTACGACGATGTATCGACCGACTGCAATCAGAAAAGAAGATAAAAATGTGGAGCAACGTTGCAGATAGGAGTAACCCTTCCCCGTACGCTAATGTCGAGCACAAACATCTTAATGATGGTAATCTGCATCACAAAACTTTCTCCTCTTTAGATAAATGAGATAAAATGGCTGATTAGTTCCGTCACGAAACACGCAGGAGGAGACTTTTGCGAATGATCACGTGACGAACATAACGAGATGTGCAGAAGGATGTAAAACGGAAGATGAGAGAATTTTTATATCTAGTTAAGGGATTGCTTACGCGCCATTCGACTTTATCGGAATACAAAACCGACTACAGACGCTGTCACAAGTGCTGCATCATTCACTCACTAAGTTTTGTACTCGTATTGTAATCACGTTCTACTTTTCCGAAATGCGCTCAGCAAAATACAAAACCACTTTTGAAATTTTAATGCCATCCTCGGAAGAAAAACGGAGTGGAGGTGTTCTTTTAATAAGAGTACACTGTCTTGTGCGTTAGGAACTGTTGCTCTCATATCGCGAAGTAAAAATGGTGGCGAACCAATATTTAAGTAATTGGCAAAATCTCAATCCTCTAAAGAAACAAACTCCTACTGAAGCAGTTCTGCAACATGTTGTTGTTGCCATCATTCGAGTTAGTCGTGTGGAGAGACAGGGCCATGAGAGGCGAGTTGGCGTTATTGAATGCTTGAGCTTCAAACGAGGAAAAAAAACACGTGTTTAAAACACGTGTTTTTGTAAAACACGTTTTTACAAAAATAAACTTTTGATTTTCATCATTATTAGGATTTTTGTTTACTACTGATTGTGTTCGGATTAAAAACCTTTCAGCGATGCCGATGTTATTGCAGCAGAGCATTGGATCTGGACACACCTCGTTTTGGAAAATCAGTCGCAGGCTCTGTGGTGTGACGTCTAGTTCTTAGTTAAATATTCTCGATCCACCACGTTTATTCGACGGATAAATTCAATCAACAGTATACTGTGTGCCAAATTCATTAAGAAAAGAAACCTGGAGCACCAGCGAGAAAGTCTCAAAAAGCCCTAATTTTTTTTTACCCGTCTTTTTAACCTCATCCTGCACAGTGGTCGAACTGTTTATTTGAATATATTCTTATGCAGCCCTTTCGGTCCAGTCACTCATCAGTGTGCGAAAGATTTGTAATGGGGATGTTGAAGAAGGACCCCTGATGACTTTCATTCAAATAAAAGAGATAAGATTATTCTTCCAGAAGTGACCCCCCTCCCCTTCACGTGCCTCTTTCGAGCAATTCAATTCAGTTCACTTCAGAATATCATCTTCTCTTTCGTTTTATAAGGTCTGCGGAGAAATTTGATTACCAATCGTGGCATGTTACGTACACGTCCTAAAAAAGGAGAGAATAAGTTCCTTCAATATCAGGATTTCCTGAATCTTCGATATACTCAGCTGAAATATCTGCTGTACGCTGGAATCTACAGAACAAACGAATGTGGTTAATGTATTAATGATGGAAATGTGGGTGTGGATGCTTGCTTGGAATATTAGTTATTATAGTAAGACTAGTTGTGTCCATAAGCTGACAGGTCATCTAAACAAAAGGTTTAGATGAACATACATCTGCCAGAACTTCAGTCCAACACGGTTACACTTAAGAGATTTACATACTCTGTTATGGTGATTTTTATGAGGGCTCTTTCAGTTAAAGGCAAGTTAGCCGGTCTCCTACTGTGATCGCAAGAATTTTTCCCTCCGTGAGCTCGGGTATGATTACAAAATTCAGTCGTTCGTTTTTATTTCTAACCACTCAGACAAGAATTGCAAACTTCGGTTATTACAGCAGTGTATTTGGTAATATGCTTGGGCGAAAAATAGGACTGTTTATTGAACTGGTTGCCCCAAGATTAAAGGAGAAGAACTATTGCAACATCAGTGTGAAACAGTGGCTTTTCAAGGATAAAGAATGGTAAGGTTTGATCATAAAGAATTGGTCCACCCTCTCGATAAGTGTAGACATGCCAGTGGTGTTTATCTGTGCTCATTAAGAGGGCAGACCGTTTTTTAATGTTACATTATTGTCCAAGCTTAGTTACCTAGGGCTACTCTCCCCTCCCATATCAAAGATCGTTACATAAGAAGAATAGAGGAATATGTTCGGCGTTAGCATGAACACTGCACGTAAACTGCTCAATTTAAAGCGATAGGTGGCATAAGCAGGTTACCCCATTGCCTGTGCTTTGTTGCAGACATGTTTCCACGGTAGCTGGATGTCGCCATTTTTCATCGCTACTTGCTTAATGATTTATTTCTGACTTCGTAATGCCCCCTAGTTTTGCACCCGGAATTTGAACCTTTTCGAGCACTTGCTGAAGAAGTCTCTTTCCCAGTATACAAGCAATGGGATGAAAGGGAATTGACATAAGCAGATTTGGTTAAATTGAGTGTGTGTGAAGCTCCTGTTTAGGCTTACGAAAACAGGCGCTGCCCATTCAGTAGCCCATGAGAAATGCATCGTCTGTGAGATGACGTTTGGAGAGAGGGAACATCGGTTAGCAAAATTCCCTCTTCTGGAGGGCATAAAATGTTTAGCCAAGTACCGGAAAGGTGAAAACAGTAAAGTCGGATTGACTTGTAATTTGCACAGAGTTAACATCTACACAGATGAGTGGTAACATCTTTATGGACAACGCACCCCATTCTTATCCCGTAATGCTTTGTGTCACCGGCCAAAGATTACGTCTGTGTATTATATCCATTCATTTTGTGTGCTTGCCAATTTTGCGAGAGGAAAAACGCTGCCCCATTCTTATAAAACTCGCCTTCAGTCGAAGAAAGGTTCCTGCTTTCCTACAAGTGATTCGAACTCGCGCGTTTCCAAAAGAAAACTGACATGCCTGGAATTGCGGTGAACCTCTGTAGATAGGATTTCAGGGAACAGAAAGAAGTTCTTTTATGGGCAGACACAAATTAAATGGAAAATCTAAGAAAACATAAGTCAGGTATGAAAAAAAAGAGACTACCCATCCAATTTCAAAGGTCGAAATCGGACCCCAAGAAAAAAAAAAGGAATTTATTGAGAAGGCCTCAGACTAGAGCCAATAAATACTTGGAAACGTGAATGAAGTAGCTTCGCTAAACTTAAAGACTTAAAAAAAAAACACACTCAAAGACTGCTTCCGTTTAACCGCTGCAGGGAACAGAAATGAAATCAAAAATTACAGCCCAATATCTATACTATCCACAATCTCAAAGGTTATCGAAATCCTGATAAAAAAAAAAAAACGCTTAAATAGCTATTTAAATACATCATCCTTTTACGCACTTAATCAATGTGGGTTTAGATCCGGATACAGTACTAAAATAAGCGCTATTCGAGTTTCTTAAAACGGTCTGTTTATAGTGGAATAAATGGAGGATTGCACACAGCAGCCGTTTTTCTCGATATATCTAAAGCGTTCGACTGTGTTCATCATGACCTATTGCTATTGAAAATGTGCAAATACGGCATTAGGGGAATTGCCAATGACTGGTTCAGATCCTGTCTGAATAATAGAAAACAGTGTACCAGCTATGATATATTTAAAAGCACAACAAACATAAAATACGGAGTCCCACAAGGGTCGGTACTAAGGTCCATCCTATTCATAATATATGTTAATGATCTATGTAAATACAAACGTTTTGGCCAAATGATATCCTTTGCTGACGATACAGCTTTAGCATACACCGAAACAACCCTTGAAAATCTTAAACAGGGGTGGGGAACCTTCTTAGTATCAAGGGCGAAAATTGCTAATTTATAAACTGACGCGGGCGACTGGTAAATTTTAACTCTTATATAGTGTTTGTAGTGTGCAATATATATCTTACCAGACGTATGACGATCATATTATGTGTAATATAGCTATTTTTGGTTTTGTATATTTAATTATTTAAATTATTTTAAAATTTTATTTACATGTACATACGAGTTCATCAGCAAAGGGGCGAATTGAAATAGACTCGCGGGTGAAATTTCGCCCGCGGGCGAGGGGTACCCCACCCCTGATGAAACATCGGATTAATGATATATTAAAAGTAAGTATGTGGTTTAGCAACAATGGGCTTAAAATTAATACCGAAAAAACGAGATCTACGTACTTCACATTAACAGACAAGTTGGACCAATATAACAATAAAAATTCAGGTTCATAATTAACAGAATATATTACGTTAAGAAATGTGTAAATTCAGCACTCTTAAGACATTTATACTATTTCTGGGTAAATTCCTCATTGCAATATGGCATCACCTGTTGGGGCGGAGACTATTATAACAATCTGATCCCATTAATAAGAATACAAAACAGAATAATTAGAGCCATAACTACTACCGACTTCGCACATTCAACCAACGATCTGTATGTCGTTCATAATATTCTACCACTACAGAAACTCTATCTCTACGGTGTTGTCTATTATACGTAAAAAGGAACGCTGAAAGTTTCTTGGCATGTAATGTAGATTATGGATTACGCTGTGGTCGAAACATGCTGATAGTACCCAAGGCAAACAAAGAAATTTTTCATAAATCTTTCGAGCACCTAGCGACAAGCAGCTGCGATAACCTCCCAAATGAAATCAAATCTATAACCTCAGAATATGCATTCAGAAAAAGATCGAGAAACTATCTCATGGGGTTAAACAACGTTGACATTTATTTTAAACGTATAGTATAAGAGATCAGTGGAACTCACCTATCATAGCCAATTAAGGCATTGATATACTAATTAGTTCATTCAATTAGGTATTCATATATTAACATGTACATCATCATTATAACCGGTAAGGTACCCCTCATAGATGCTGTCCCTGGACTCTCAGTGACTGTCTTTGAGCTAATCACTTCTCTAGTAACCAGTATGGCTACGGTCCTTGGTTACACATAAATACTTTATCACTAAAACCAGTGACTTATTATGAACTACGAAACCATTCGAAATATATGATACTTTACTTGCATATGAGAAAACGTTTTATTAACTATAATAAAATAATGGCCAAAATAAGTGTTAGTACCAATAGAATATGTTCGTAATACTTGAATTTGTATTCTATAATACTGTACGTTGAATTGTATTGTGAAATATTGTACACTGAATTATACAACTGGAATAGAATAATATCTTGTATACGTGATGTGAATAAACTGTTAAAAAAAACTTTTTAAGACGCGTTAGGAGGTGGAGAATACAGGCCAGGAGATCCACTTTGAACGTGGAGTGTTATTGATTTAACTGGTAGATTTTCAAACGGGAAAAGGTTGAGGCCTTCTCTTATATTTTGGCAACTGAATTGAAATCAAAGAGTTGATCTAGGATGACACGCTTTTCTTTCCCTCTTATGAATGGACCAGATATAGGCTTTCTATATTTAGCCCATTAGGAGTGGAGTAAGCAAGCCTATATTCAATCCTTTCCGTGGGGATATGAATGTCTGTAGAAAGGACATAATTAGGAGGTACTGTTGGAACAGAGTTTTTTGGTGTCATAACTTTTTCTTCAGACGCATGAACCTTCTTATGTTCCGACGAAAGACCAAAAGAATCATACAATAGAAGGTCATCATGCAGGAATTAGAGAAGAGAATGTTGCGAGGAGGTCAGCTTGCTGATGTCACGATAGCATTATCTAGTTGGCAGATAGGGTAGAAACATAGAAAGGTAGATGCGATTTTGAAACTGTGCCGAACTTCAATGTAGGTTAAGAATCGAGTAGTTTTATGTCGCAGTTACTCGGAATATGCAGTCTGTTTTTTTATCGCTTTAGTACACGATTTGGAATGAGGATCGAAGCAAGGCTGAGGGAGTATATTGTTTCTTTTAATTGCGTGCGTTCTTCTGGCTGGTCTGCCTCTTTTGTGAGTCGTTGCGTCCTGGATGGGATGGATTCGAACCCTTTAGTAAGGGCATCTTCGATAACGAGTGATGCAAGGAGGTTCCCACAACCTGAATAGTAAGTGAAAATCTGAATCAGTGCAGAACGAAAGCCGCAAGAAATAATGGATCAGAACAATAGAAACATAAAGTAGATGTCACCGTTCCGCTTTGGAGCCATGTTGTTGCTAAAGGTTGAGATAGTGAATTGCTGAAGTTCCTTAAGCAGTGAACTCATGCGTCTCCTCTCTTAAGTTATGCAGAGAGAGAAGACTATTGAAATAGGGAAAAAAGTTCCCTAGTATATTTTGGTAGGATGATTAGCGTTAGCTCTTGCTTACAACAAATTCTTCAGCATCAGTTCATCGTCCAATCGGACTGGTACTGGATACTGGGGGGGGGGGGTCCAACTATCTAATCAAGGTCAGTGGAATTGATAAAAGGAAGTCCGTTAAAGTTCTAGAGAGGAAAATAAACTCCTCACTGTTTGGATAAGTTAGATCACAAAATATCAGATTTCATCCTGATAGTCAATGAAAACTAAGGTGACAGAGATTTTCAGCATTTGGAGAGGGTTAGCGATAGCAAATAAATGTTTCAGAATGAGGTTCGGAAAGTTAGAGAAGACAATGAGGGGATTCTGAGTTTAGTATTTTCTGACATGGAATATCCGATTGACCAACTGCACCTTTCGAAGATAATCATATAGAGCGTGTGATTCCTTCCCCCAATCGAGATGTTGAGGTGGTGTAGCTAAGCAGTGGAATGTAAAGAGGTTTTTTGAAAATCGGTTAAACAGATGAGATCCGTATGTCAGAAGCGAACATTATTTCTAACTGCGTTTAGGCCAGTAATGTTGGTCAAGCGGATTTCTTTTGAAAACGCGCTGATATTATAATTATTTATTTTCATTTTCTGCCACTTCAGATTCTAATCCAGAGCTTTAAGTCTGAAAGTGGAGGCCCACTCGATCAGTTGTGTTTAGCGGAGCAATGCTGGTACGTGGCTCTCTTTTAGACATACAAAAGGCGTGCCGTCTTTTGTATGTATGTAGTTGGTTGCAATGTCTGTTGTGGCCGTGTTCTGAGGAGGAGGATAAGATCCTGCTCTTTATCAAAGTTGCAGTAATATTGTTCCCAATTGAAGCATAATGAAATGTTCAACGAAGAATTGGATAACGGAAATGCTTCAGAGATGTCTTGCTACACCCATAACTTTGTGTTATTAAATCACTTTATAGTCAAGGATCTAAAAATCTCTACCAGTGCACTGGACAAGTATTCTGTAAACATACAAAGTAGACAGTGTCTTTGAAGCTATGCAGAAACTGTTTATTTTTTAGCTTGTGCAATTCATGAAAACCCAATGGTAGAGGATCTCATGTATGGTTCTCGGTCTGTGTTGCTTTTTACGAATCCACCACTATGGCGAGTGGAAAGTTTTGCAAATCACTTTCTGACAGGAATGATGTTTTATTTTGATATTTAAAATTTCGATTTTTAGCGGTCTGCTGCTATGCATTCCATCAAATGTATGCGTTTAGGCTGCTGTTTATTCTAGAAACAAAATAAATCTCGAGTGTGTGTGTGTTTCCCGCTTGTGCTGAATGAAATCAATTAATCACCAATCTCTCACTTTTTCAAACCCTCAGTTATGGATTGTACACATCATGGCATGGAATATGAAATTATAACTCTTTGTTGATTACTTGGGTTTACTATTTGTCTAATTTATTATTTCAATTGGAAGTGCTCATTTTTAAGGTTTAGCCCATAAGTCTGTTTTGTCAACTAAAGTTATATTCTCATTCTGTGTATCCTTTTATATTTATTTCTTTTTCTTTCATTTCATCTTCCATTCGCTGTATGTGTTCTTTCTTATTTTATAATTTACTGAATTTATTTGCGATTATCTTTTTATTTTGCATTCTTTCCATTTTCGTATGCATCCTTTTGTTGAGGGATTTCATCTTCAACTGCTTATCTTCCACTTTCGCCTATTTTTCGCTTTCTTTTGTTCTTGGTCGCCACATCGCTTGAAAAAGGCCTAATTTACTATCGTTTGTTGATGATATTGAAAACGTGTCGCTTATTCGAAATATTAGTCAAACTGCGCGTGTTCATCCTTTCAGTATTAAGCATAATATATTCAGAGCTGGACAACTCGTGTCACGTAACACAAATTCACCATCGCTTTCGAAATAGATGCGATTGTTTGAGAAGTCCATGCGTTGAATTATCTTGTCCATTAGCTTATGCTCCTCTGTAATCCAAAATATTTTAATCGAAATTAATGAGTTCTGCATAATACGAAGAAGACTCTGGGAAAGTCCCCGCAATTTTATTTGTGAGTGCGGAGCCGAAAGCGCAGTGAAAAAAGAGTTAAATATAAGAAAAACTGAAGAAATGCGAATGCGTTTTTTTCCTTCTTTGTTAATCTAATAGCCACGTCTCATTTATGCAAAAGAGTACCACATGAGTTTGTTGACTCGTTTTTGTGAAAAAAGTCCAAATAAACAATTCGTGAAATTCACGAACTGCTATGCGTTTTCCAAAGACTGTTCGTAGCATACGTTCAGCTCCGAAGCATTAGCTCTTATCTACTAAAAGCGAAAATTAGTGTTGCCATGGAAATATCACATTACAATCGAAACTGTGCGGTGAGACCAAGAACAGAAGAATAAGAATATGGGAAAATAATTCTGAATATCTTCTCATGAAAGAACGTGCGGATCTCTCATTGGGCTGATTAATTATGGACCACAATCGACTCATTCGCCAATGATATCGCATCGCTTTGGCTTAACGGAGTTGTTTTATTCTATAATGAGAGAGTTAAACGTGCGGTATAACTGCTGATGAAAACTTTGACCCAGCCGACTGAGACAGGGAAAATTTGGTTAAAC
The DNA here is from genome assembly GCF_054136105.1 of Typopeltis vanoorti. Taxonomy (NCBI): domain Eukaryota; kingdom Metazoa; phylum Arthropoda; class Arachnida; order Uropygi; family Thelyphonidae; genus Typopeltis; species Typopeltis vanoorti. The sequence continues at coordinate 1,688,829 of NC_143555.1, read as the reverse complement.
ATAGCAAGAGTTTTGAAAGGTGCCACATCAGAAGGATACAATGCATGCCGACAGGGATGTTTTCAATGGGACCGTGATTAGTAACCATACATGCACTATTCGTTTAACTTCGCTGTAGCGTTGTTGAAATGTGTGCTTCGCATGGCTAGAATGATGTGATTGTAATCTTTTTTTTTTTTAGTCAAAGCTGAGATAACGTGCGGCACACAATAGGCCTTTTTTTTTTTTGCCAGGAGAGTGATTTTTATTCAAACAAAGCAACTTGCTTCCGCTGGCTCTGATTGTCTGTGTACTTATTCGATCTTACCCTTGTTTACCATAATTTGAGTGGTTAGTGTGAGTGGAGGGGAGAGAGCGAATAATAACCCCGTCAAAGGAGAGGAGTTGGAAAATGAATAGTGGTGTTGGGAGCATCGTTAGTCAAAAATGGAGAAATTACTGTTATAATAGTTAGCTGCAGAGGCGTTGTTCCTTTGACTTTTCTTTCTGTAAGCATGCCAGATTCGACTTCCCTTATTTCAGTCGATAACGGTGGTGCCCATTAACTGAAAAGAAAGACTGCTATTCAGATTCTGTCTAAGGCGTAAAAAAAGTCTATGAAGGCCTTTCAACTGAAGGTGTCATGAGTAGAAGGATTTTTCATCCCGCAAACGGCAAGAACAACACCATACACACTTGAGAGACACAGCACACTGGTCTCTTGCTTAGTTGGGTAGTAATTCCAAATAACGGCGGCAGTAGTCCCTTTGAAGCTCCAGCTTATCCTCTGTCTATAACTAAGCCAAGTTTTGTATTCATGGAAATGATGTCAAAGGCCTTTGATATTATTCTGCTGTTAAAGGTAAGCTGTAATAATGTGAGTTTAACTACCTAACAGCGTGAATAGTGTGTTTAGTTTTGATTCTGATGTGAATTAACTTCCGCTTAAGAAACTCTTTTACATCCACCTATCCTTAGAATATTGTTCACACATTTGAGGTGGTGCCCCTAAAATTCTTGCTGTCCTGAGGAGAAGGAGGAATTCAGCTCATATATAATTTTTTTTCCTCACACGGACGCAGTGCGTCAACTGTGTGTCTTTTCCATGTGAATTGACTTCATTACTACACGTGCAGTTAAAACAAGAGCAACCATCATCTCTTTACAGTGAAACTGCAAACTCATTGAACATGCTTCTCCTCTTCCTCATTTATTCCATCTACCTCTGCCCTTCTAAACTGCCTTCCTCGTGATGTGTTTCCCAACAATTCAACCTACAGCTCTTGAAGAAGAATATCAATAGTTTTTTTTTCTTTCTCAATTCTTATCTGCACCTCCCACACACAGCACTGATGTGCTATAGTTCTTGTACCTCTCGCGTGATGGATAAATAAATCAATAAATATAATTTATCAATCTGCAATATTTATATTGCCTTATAAAGACATTATATGAAGGAGAAAAAAATTTCTTTTATGTTTTTTGCGGAATAAACGATATTCTATGATTGTTGAAACGGTGGAAATAGTTGACTCATTATACTAACCAAGCTGGTTTATTTTGATATAGCTTATCAACACGTAGGATTTTATTTCGAATTATTTAAAGGACTCTTTTTGCTGTGATGGGAAAATTGATGGCATTTCATTGCCATAACTAATAGTAATGATAAAAACACAAAACGGTCTATAAATTATTGTCGGTGTCTTTACGCTGGTTCAGAACACAAGCTGATTTGAAATAGATTTAATTTAAAATAGGATGAAATTGAATATCATATGGAAAGGAAATTTTAAAAAGAATCAAAGACGAGCAGCTTTCAGAAGTGAACTGCAGACTCAAATATTATTCGAGAAAAAGAAATTAAAGAATTCAAAAACTAGCGAGCAGACCTCGGAGATTCAGTGGCAGATCCTGAAGAAAACATTGATTGATTGATTCACCCAGAGAGCCATGGGGTAAGGTCGCCTGGGAGGAAAAGAAGAAACAGGATCAAAAGTTCTTGGAAAGACTACAGGTGCTCTAAGAGAATAATAAAAAATGTAAGTCAGCTAAACAAATGTAATGGAAAGACTTCTTACAACGGAGACGAGAAATAAGAAAGGTGGCAAAATATTCTGAAGGCTATCGAAACATCTTAGAAATGAAGTAAAGATTACTGTAAAAGGAAACTGATTATAAAGATTCTAGATATCGGGAATATTTACTTTGTAAAGTTGCTAAATGAAACAAGCAGTGACAATACGGTAGAAAACATTCAAGAGGAATGTAATTGTAATCAGAAGTGCATATCAGTAATTGAGGTAGAAAAAGCCATCAAAATTGAAATGTGGAGACGGGAGGATATTCGACCGGCTATTGAGGTACGAAGGTTTTGCAGTGGCTACACTGCATGCTTATGGTCTAGGGAAATAAACCTGAAAGTGAAAATGACAGTGGATTTTCTGTAAGTGTTCCAGATAAGATTTACGCAAGAAATCTTAAACAAGCCGAGGTAAGGCGTACTAAACGTTGTCGGAATCAGACATTTGCTTTTTGATCAAACAGTGGATATAACAAGGATCCGGATTCAAGTTTTGTAGATCTGAAAAGAGTTAAGCTGTTCAAAATACTATGATTATATGGTGTAAATGGAACATTATATCAAATACATGGTCTGTATTTGAGTTGTAAGTTAATTGAAGGAGGTACCGTAAGATAGTTTGATGTTAAATGAGATGCAAGACGATGGTGCACATAATTATGTCCGTTATTCATCTATCGGGATCGAATTTGTGAAGGAAAGTGACCTTTAGATAATCAACTGATCTGTTTCCTTTGATGAAGATGACTTTATGCTGTTGGGGAATCCTACAGACTTGTGGATTTCGTTTACTAAACTGTAGAACTGCTTTAATAAATTCGGTATGAAAATAGGCAATAACATTTGAAAGCTTTAACTGTATCCTGAATGGAGAACCTGTGGAACAAGTAAAACATTTCAGCTACTTAGACACAATTTTAGTGAAGATGGTAAATTAAATATGGAATTAGTAAAACTGATAGGATAGGAAATCAAGTGAATAAATGTTTATGGATAAGAGAAATTTTTCAAAACATAAAACGTATGCAAGACAATGTCAAAAACCCATTTTAACTTATGATTCTGGGCACCTAGAAATAAAACAGTTGATCAAAGACTGGAGACCATAGATATAGTATAAGAAAGTTCAGGAGATGCCATCGATGAAGATATTAGTAAGAAACTTGGGAGTGAGAAATATGTGAGTAGAGCCAATCTCAGGGAGTTAAATAGAAGAGGAAAGGTTAGAAAACCGGTATTTGCTGCCAGAATGGCAAGAAAAAGAGCCAGAGAAAGACTAAGATATCTTGAACGAAACGAGTACAATTCTGTACTCGTTTTGTTTACTTCTTTGGGAGAGTTTCTTACATATATATCAGTTTAGTAACAGAAGACATTTATTGTATCAAAGTAGAATGGAATCGACTGCTCAAATAAGCCTCGCGTGGCACTTAGCAGATTTATCGTTAAAAACAAGGGCTGTGTTCGCCAAATGTTTGGCGTAAGATGCCTTGATATATAATAAATTGAGTAGATGTTCCTAACATTTATGAAGCTTTCTTTCTTGAAAGGGGCTGGTTCCGCACCCGATTTCCTGAAAACTTTATAAATACGGAATTTCATTTCTTTTCTGCCAAAGCACAGTTGGTCATCTTGTGCTTCTGGCTGGCTTTGAGGGATGAAAAATCCTTTACCTTCGCATTAGACAGGTCAATTCACCTTCTCTTGGAAAGCTTTGAAAGTTCTTAGATTCCCAGACGTGATTCGAACTCTCTAACCTTTTTAATTAAAAGGCATTGTCGATACTAATTGAGTTACGGAGGTTCCATCTCTGAAAGGTTTAAAGCTCATCCTCATAGCTTTAAACACAAAATGACACAATATCGTGAATAAACTATGTACGTAAATTAGTGCCGTGAATGGGCTGGTATATGATTTAGTATACATTATGATCATACCAGGTAGGCATTGAGTAGTTTCTGTTTAGACTTACATCTTTTTGGGTCGAAATCTTTAGGAGAAAAGTTGCGACGAGTAGTCAGATGCCAATCATCCCCTGTGTGATTTTGGGTTATGTTGATTCTTTGTTTTATCAGAGAATTTTTATTTTTTCACAAAAGGTCCGGTTCGCGACAGTGTTTCTATCTCTGATAATCGACTTTCTGACGTGCCCATAACTGTAATGAATCAGGGTGAACGTTTTGGAGAAGGGAAAGACATCATGATGCCTTAATTCACGAAAACGTCCATATGTTAAATGAAGTTGAGGTATGCGTTGAGCACATCGGAGCAGGAAGGATGTATGAAGCTCTTAATGTGTGGTGCGATGAGTTATGTAGCATTATCATACGATATCAGCTATGTTAGACGTGGTTGATTCAACTGCTGGGTCAATCATGCCTAACACAGCGTTTGGTTTTGTTCACACCTCTCAGCATTTATCCCCCCCCCCTTCATCAATATCTTTTAAACCATCCAAATTCTAATAGCGAGCAAGAAGTCGAAAATGGTCGCTCGTTTCTAAACCAAAATTCTGCAGCATTTATCAAGGCAGAGTTCGTCTTCATTTAGATGGGTTCCGAAACACGAGGAATGCATTCAGGGGGTGCTTAGTAATATGAAAAATAGATGGCTGAACGAGGACGATTTAGTCGGTTTATCAGTTATACGAAATTCATGAGAGAGAAGCGACTCTTCAACTGCGTTAGTTTAGAGGAAATTATTAAGTATTACTATATTTGTCGTTTTATTCGTCTTCGATGGATAGGAAACCTTCAAATTAGAGGCAGTTAATTTCGAAGAATTTGAGCAGAATGGTCTGTTCCATAGTAATTGTCCAGAGGCCGTGCTGATCATTTGAAGTGAGAAGAAGATAATAATTAGGTTTATTTTTAATCGCTGCTTCGAATCAAAGCAAATAATCCAGATCGCATTATGTTTAGTAATAAAAGTCGGAATTTCTTTAGGCACTGAAGGTAATTCGAGTATCTTAGTAGATCACGGAATATTAAATACAGAAACTAGTTCGCTGAAGAGAATTGCTTGGAAGCACACAGTTGCATCGCTGTGTATACTAGGGAATTGATACTTTTAAAGCAACCAACTGGGAATGTAAAATTCGTATGATAATATCTGGCCTCTGGTGGACGAATCCACTGCTGAAGCGGATATTTATAAGCAGGATTCCTTGTTCGTCTAAAACACATTTCATTCTGCTTGATGTCCAGACTTTCGAAACCAGAGTGGGGATTTTGTGGTAAGATTTATGTGAGTTAGATCGCGTAGAATTTTCCGAGTGTGTTTACTTGGAGCTAGATTCCGTCATTTAAACCAATCTAATGAAAAACGAGAGAAATTCTGATGATTTTGTTAGTGAGGTGCGAAAAATATCTTCTTTTAGTTTTCTAAATAACCGAAGGGTTATTTTGAAGAAGACTACAAGAGAAATTTTTGATGGTGTCAGGTATGGACATTTGACAATATTATAATTATCATTATAAAAAAAAAAGAGATAAACGATCGCGTGCATTACTTGTCAGGAAAATTTCGATAGTGAATGATCAGGTCGATGAGGTATTGAACTTCTCTTACGAGGAGTGCATTTACAGTGCATCATAACTATAGAGTGTGCACAGTTAACGGTGGGTTAGACTAGTGGAGGAAGTGGTAATGATATGGCCTTACTTAAAGAAATATTAAGAAAGTAAATGATTCTTTAAGGGATATTTCCATACGACTTAGAGAATGAAAGAGTTGATAATACAAGTGGTAGTGACGTTGTCGGATTGCGTGGCTCGAGAGGAATTAGAGATGGATCAGTAATTGGTTAATACCATTCCCTTCTGTTGACAGCATTCATTTGCCTCGGGAGGGAGAACAATTCGCTTTGTTTGCCATTCCACCCTCTTTCTCTGAGAGTATAAAGAGGACTAAGAAGTGTTAAATGGATGACTTTGTTTGATGCAAAATTGTTAACACAGAGGAGTATCTTGCATAATTAAGGTAACTTTATCCACTGAAATGTTTGCAGCCCTTTTGTTGGTGCTTACAGAACGGAGTTTTTCTTTTCTTATTCTTCAAAGCGATTCGTTATCAAAAATTATGCCACTTATTCGCGTAAGCCCAGTATATAATGTCTTTCTGCAGTGTATGATTGTACAGAAGAAAGGAAAATGCTGCCCGCATCACCCGCACGATCTCGACCAGTGCCTTCTTTTACCTGCTTCATCTTAAAAAAACGAATAATTTAAGAAATGGGGAAAGTAATGAGAACTGGTTTGGTAGGTTCGTTGGAATTATGCCCTAAAAAATTGAGGCTACGAAATCAGCATGTTATGCCCATTTCTCGTTGATTTGTATTGTGGGACGAAAAACCCTACGACCTCCGCCTGACACCCGCTAACTCGACTGTCCCTGGTCCTGAAGAAGCTGGAGGTTGGCTGCTCTTTAGAAGAGGCGACTTCTTCTTTTAATCGTTGGAAATAAATCTCCCTTCTGAAATTAGAATCATAATGGTGGCAACGGTAGTACGACTCGCTGACACACACAATTAGTCTCCTGCAGAGCTCATAAGATTTTTCTCCCCAGAAAACTCCGCCTTTTCATCCCCCGAAGCAGTCATAAGAATATTCAGTTCATACACAGTTGCATGGCCTCACTGCCATTCCAAACACCACTTCTTGTTAAGCAGTAATAAGGTGTGGTGTCGTTAAGTATGCGCTTGTGAAATGTTGCCAACGTCCCGTTTTCTCATTTCATCGCATTTTTTTCGCTGAAATAAACGACGTATTTTACCAGCCGGAGTAATTTCAGTCACGCTTACTAGAGGGCGCTGATGATCTCTCCATGACTGAAGTGTCGCATAATGCAATCTTTTGTTTGTCTTTTAACTTTGTTAGAAGGATGTGTTGTACACTTGAAACAAAGTTGAACTTTCATAATATTTATATATATACACACACGAAATTTAATAACAATACTGCAAGAGTAAACAATAAAATCACAACTTAATTCATTCTCAATATTTATTAATTTGAGGCGTATAAGTGTTCGGATAGACAAGTCATTCTAAATGCGGTAATTACTTACTAGGCGTAATTTTCTCTTTGCTGTAGTTAGCAGTTTTTTTTAAAAATATTTTCAGCAAGTTCATTCAATCATGAAAGACAGTTCCCTTAGAAAATATACCTTTTGTACACAATCATTCCGTCGTAAATATTCTGATAAGGTTTATGTTTATATTTGTGCAAGAAGACTGTCGTGTTGCACGCGCTGTGAACATTTCATTATATCGGTAAAAACAATTTATACACAATGTATTTATTTTAGACATTTGTCGGCAGCCATCAACCATTGTGTAGATGTGATGATAAAAGACTGAATGCCCCACGTATAATGGAAACACGAGACTGAGAGCTCTACTCAGTTTATGCTTTCAATTGCGAGTTTTATGAAATCGCTCATTGGAATAACAAATATTTCCAAATGAATTTTTTTATTTATATCAGAAGCTTGGTGTATTTTAAATCAACAGCTCAGACGGAGAATTCTTAGATCAGGAAGAGTTGCCTTCGAAGAGCATAGGACAAAACGAACCATCATGTTTAATGTTATATATGGTCTTAATAAGACTTCGCCTACCCCTGAAACCATCCGCAGTATAGAGCGCAGGGCACCTACAATCTTTGCGTCATCCCCTAAGAAGAACAATCGTTCATCTCGGGCTTATATTTAATTCTCCGAATATTCTGCTTAATGATGCGATGACTTCTATCCCGTAATGATATTTGCGCACGGAATCGACGTATTTTCTCGTTTGTGGCTGAGATTATTCTGGCAGTGGATGTAGGCGACTCCGCCTAAGGGTACAAAATATCGGTATCACTAAATTACGGTTAAAGTGAAAAGAAGCGAGGAGATTTTACACAAAGCTATTTAAATGATAACGAAGATCATCGTGCACAACAATTAGCTGGAGCCAGGATGGCATCATTTTTAAAATGGTTTTAAACCTTTTAGTAAGTGAGAGTGAAATGTCAGTTAATAGACACTCGTGGCCGAGTGTCATTCGTGGTAATTTGATTTTTGTGATGCCCCATCTGAGCACTATCGCTTTAAGTTGTGCTTAGGATAGTTGTATACCCAGTTTCACTGTAAATAATTATATTAAAATGACAAACAAAAATCGCATTAAAGATGGAATTGGAGGCCAATTTAAAAATAGAAAATGTAAATATAATTTTAATTATTAATTAAATGCATATGCTTGAAAATCTGACAGCTAAAATTTAAGTAAGTTCTGTTTCGAGATATTTTGCGTGGGGTTACTAACCCTTTTCGTGTTTGCATGCGAACATACATAAAATACGACGCTCCTGTGCGATATTGGAATTAATTTATTCGCAAGCATGTGGCAAAGAGAGCTTCCTTTCGATTGTTTACATATCTGGTAAGCTCGTTAAAAACAGCATATACTAGATGGAAATACGTTTATATCCAGCGAAATAAAAAAGCAATTGTAAGTGTTAAGAAGTAGTCATGTTTCAAATATTTTATTTTCCCAGATCGAAAAGTTGACAGGGAATACTTTTTACTGGAATGGGCTTCATCCCCGACCCCTATCCGAGGGACAGTTCAAGAAGTTTATTAATGCAGCACATCGCAAGTGGCTCGAGACCAAAATTACAGCTCATCTTGGACTGCAACAATTTAAACAAATTTCGAAGGCCACATACTGAAAATTCGCTTCCTTTCCAAATGCCAGTGGAGCATGCGAGGCCATTGAAAGCGACTTTCGCTTATCCACGTTTCCACCTCTCTCTCAAATCCAAATGGCCCCGGTGTAACATCACCCAAATACAATGCTGACTTGCATTTCTACTCTCCCCCAACTCTTGCACGGATGACCTCGTCAAGAATTGCTCGCCTGTGGTCTTTCACCAGAAAGAAAGCAACAGAATTCCAAAGTAACTTCGACACCAAAAAGTCATCTAGTATTGAAGAAATCTTCGTCCTGTGTTGTCCTAAAACTGCTTTTAATTCTGGAGCACATTTCATCATCTTCTGTTCGAATTAAAAGGGGCGTAAGTCAACAACTACTGTCCAACTGACCTGATTTCAGTCATCTCGAAATTGTTGTCTTCAGCTGGACGTAGCAGCTAATTATTGACTAGAAATACCGCTTGATCACAGCTGAACTTCTCGCCTTCGCCACCAACCGCTGGCCAGAAGCCATAGATAATCTGGAGAAACTTGCGAGGCTTCTGTTGACGTTTCTACGATATTTAATGGTGTCTGCTAAGGAAACGACTACTCTATGGCGTGCCCCCTATCCTATGTAATTGGGTCGCCAGCTTTCTTCCTCTCTGGCCACTCACTACTTGTCAGATGGATTTCTTTCCTCAGATTTTCATTAGGGAGGGGGGGGGGTACCCCAGGGCTCTAGATAAATGATTTCTCACTGATTTCAGTTCTAATAAGAACTGAATCAATAGCTTTGCTAATAAAATAATCGTGCATTTCATTCTTCTTCCATCTGCAATTCCCTAAACCTTCAGCAGTTCAAAAAAGATAATGGGAAGAATTTCTTTCAAATTATTTGTTTGGTTATTGGAAAGTTAATTTTATTATTAATAAAACAGCGGAAAAACATTTTATCTAACTTAAATTTTTTAGAGGAATTAAAACAAATATCTCATATCGGTGATCAGAAGGTAAGTCTAAGACACCTAAGTGAACGGATGGTAAAAGCTTGACTTCACTATGCTAGTTACTTTTATTTTTTTTTTTGTATAGGTAATTCCATTTGTGATTTAGGAATCGTCCTTCCCCTCCCTCTGATTATATAGGAGCTGAGCTATTTTTATGTGATCCTGCTTACAAAAAGATGAACTGTGGCTCATATAAATAATGAATAATCTAGGAAGCCGCTGCTCCAGAGATATGACATCCCACCTAAAGGCATTCAACCTGTAAGTTGACGACCGACCATCTTATACATTCGGCCATGTCCGAGAAGGTCAGCAAGAAGTACTGCATTAATATAACCACTGAGAATGGCTATTTCTTGAACCGTGCATATTACTTATTTTGCGCATCACAGTCTTATGTGATTGCTTGATTTGGCTGGACTAGAAATGCTGCTATAACCAAACTTGGAACTCTCTAAACTACTAGCGAGGCCTCTAGTAACTAAGTAGGGTGCTCTTACTGCGTGAAATGAACATTTATTTACAGCTTCTGTTTTCCACATCTCAGATTGAGTTAATTGCGGTGAGACAAGAATTACCCTTCAGTATCAGTCACACTGTTTAGTGGACAGTCAGCGAAATTCCGTGCTAGAAACATGTGACCATGTATACATAACTTCGGGAAGAAAGGCTACGCCTATCGATTGAATGATATTATATTTTAAAAATAAAAATATTTTAATTATTTTTGTTTTACCATTGCTTAGCCTGCGTTACTTCGCCCGCTCAAACGACTACAATCGTTTTCCATCGCTGTGTTTTCACACTGTTGAGATATTCAAACCTACAAACGGAGAAAGTTAGTGGGCACGATTGCTCTCCCAAACGTAGTGAAATAGTTTGAAGCACACTTGTAATTACAAAATTGAAATGCGCGTTACTAAATATCGATGAGAATTCAATGTAAAATATTTGAATGCTTCACGAACGGACACATATACGCCACCGATCAAAATGCTGAACTTCAGTTTTACGGCATTAAGGAAGGTGTCTGTCAAAGCCGCTGATTCTCTGGCTTCTGATAGTTGAGATAATCGATGTTATTTGACTCAAATACCGAAACTTTGGAAATTTCCAGTACTGTAAGGTGCACTATACACGTCACCAGATGTTTGTGTGTTATCATGACCTGTAACAGTGCGATGCGCATTTATTTTAAGGTTGATAAATGGAGACAATAAATTGCCACGAAACTCCAGAACGTTCAGTAATTTCCAAACAAGCCCCTGAAATAGTTAAAAGGTTTACGAGTTTCCAGAGAAAATATCGCGGCAGAAACATCAGTTCTGCGATGACAGATTTCAGGAAGACGTCGAACTAACTTTCTCAGGCATCTCGATTGAGCGATAGTTTATGAAGCAAAGTTCGCGCTATGCGACAGAATAAATCTTGAGGGATTATTGCGAGAATAAGGTGTACTGGAGGATGGAAATGATCTAAGGTGCTAGTCGTGTCGATTAAAGTTGATCGATGCATTCAGTCTTGGTTTAAGTTAGATAATCCAGAAATTTTAATCAGGATCGTAAAATTAAATTTCAGACAAAAAGTGACTTAAGAAGTGTGCTTATGCATTTTGTGAAACAGATCAAGATTGCCCTAATATAAATGAATACGTTATTAAGTGAGCCAGAAGACAAAAGTCTTTTTCTGTCTTCTCCACAAAACGCGACTATTTTTTTAAAAAGGTAAAAATTCTCCGTAAAACAAATCCTAGTGGTATTTGCAGTACTTACTTTTTAACAAGTTGCTGGGGCTCACTTTAGTTAATGAAAGGCTGATCGTATTACCAACACATGCGCGCAACCTTTCGTATACAATACAAAGATTACCCGTTGAGTGGCGCTGCTATCTCCCGGAATATGCAGAACTGTGTGAAACACGACAAAGAGTATCTGAAAGTTAATTCAAGTAAAAAGATTATTTTTGAATCGTGTAAGGAGAGAAATTTAGATTGTAAATGTTTTATTTCACAGATACGAAAAGCATAATTTTTAGTGCGCTTTTATAAATCAGTCCGACAATTGGCTTAATTGCAGAGAGAGATTCTCATTGCGGGCATCTACTGCTGGTGAGGATAAATTTTACCCAATGGAACTCTTTTTGTTTTGTTTTTATTTGGTATGTCCATAGCGTTTCAAGGTGCATTCATTTTTTTTTTTTTTTTTTTGGAAGACAAAAACTGAATAAAATAAGTTGACCCGCAGCAATCGGTTTTGATTCAAAACCAACACCTGATGTTATTTAGAATTGAATCTGTGTCGTGAAATGGATTTTGCCTCCAGAATAGTTCACTATTTTAGAGATAAAAAAAATAAAATGCGTAGAAATCTTACACCCGCCCAAAGAAGCCGTAGGATTCTTCCATTGAAGACTGAATACATGTGGAATTGGTGCTTAAAACCCGTTTATTTATTGGACTACATAAAAATAAATCTAAATGGTGTCAGTGTCTATTAACAAGTCCGAGAATGATTTATGATCGTTATGTTAGGGAGCCTCGGCATTGCGTTAGAAATCAATAAAAATAATTACGCAGAATACTAATACATATGAGACGAGTAAAATCCGATGTATGCACAACGTCCTCTGAATCTGCGTGAAATGCTTTCTATAGGCGGGATTTCAGAGAAGAAAACAGTTCGCCAACTATTTTGATGGAATTGCAACTCATTTCAATGAGAAACTTCAGATATTTATGCCTCTTACGAGTTGGGTTAATTCTTTCTTTTGCTTATAAAAACTGATTAAATGCTGAGCCTTTCAGATGAAGTGAGTATCTTGATTCCGGAAAGTGGATAAGCATTGAAGGCGCTAATTAATTTCGTACTTCCTTCAAAATTTTACACGGATCCTAATTATCGCTTTTGTGGCATGTTTTCGGAAATTTCAGACGCCATCTGTTACATTAGGAATACTATTAGCTCGTAAGTGAAGTAGAAATGCGAATGCCTTCTCCTCACCAACCGCAGCTTTGAATGAATCTCGCGTGTTGGGTTTGTGTGGCCGAGTAGAAATGATTTCTTGTGAGAAATAGCCAGGAGTGATTCTATTTGTCATAATATATATTACACACATGTACACTGTGAACATTGCATTGACAAAGGAGCAGTGCTTTGACAAACATAACACTGTAATAACTCATACCTTTCACCAGAACAAAATTTACAGAAATAAACTAAACATGGCGCCCGCTCAGATATATACACACATACGAAATATGTAAATGTATATATACCAGATATGCATGTGTACATACAGAATATATTACATACTAAAATGTGGGATTAGAGACATCAGGAGAAGACTTTCCTCCTCTAAATCCATTTGACATATAAATACACCGAGTCACCTACAACCACAGAATGCCATTTAGGAACGATAGAATTCACCACGGTGCTTGTCCATCCACAGTGGAGAATGTCAGTTCATCCACTTCCATAAACACGGTTCATCGTTCTGGTTTTATATGATGGCCAGCACAGCACTGATGTGTTCTGGCGCTTTCTTCATCGCGAATCTGCTGCATATTCCTCCGCCTCTTTGTAGAGTTCTTCATTCTTCTGCTGGTCTTTCTAGTCGAACTATATTGCTTGCATCATCGGGTTATTTGGTATCTTAAAGTAGAATATATAATCTATATTTTATGTATATATGGCACCTTATTGACTTTGTACATGACTGCCGATCTGGTTTTTCATAAGTTCTGTGCTCATATGCGAGTTGCAGTTCATTCCGTGTTTCGTTGGGAGAGGGTAAGGGGGGGTGAAATTAATGCTCGTTCTCATTGGATGAAGCACGCTCTGTACATTTGGATTCTTTTCTTTAGGATCGCAGACTCATTATTGCGCTAACTTCGGCTGCTTCAGTTGCTACCGAGCGACGTTAGGATACTCGAAGTGGTCCCCCTCGTCGTGTCGGATTACTAAATACAAAGTCACGTGGTTTATACATACACAAAAAAGGTTACGGTTTGCTCATCCAGCTTTTCTTTTTTTTTTTTTTTTACTGATTTTTTTTCTCTTTTTTTTGGGGGGGAGGAGGTTTCTGTAAGCACCCTTCAATATGGGGGTTGCACGGATTCCTTAGGAACCTCTTCTAAACCGTCGACCTGTCGACGGTAGCGTACTGACACGGGGAAAGTGTCGGTGTCTGTCGAGGTGACATCGGAGCATAAGTTCCAAAGCTGGCTGCGGTGTGCTGCTTCGCCTTCAGTCGGAGCGATGCGATGCTTGACGTCATAGTGGAACACTGCTCCCGATACACATAGGGCGGGGTCGGCGTTGCATATGGGCACGGTGGTGCCGGGTTGCTCAGGGTGTTTACGGGCATGTTGACGTTCGGCATGATGCTCGAGCTGGTGATGCCGGGCGACGACGTGTTGAAACAACTCATCCCTTGGCTGGGAACCACCGACGTCAGGGGATTCACGTTCACCGAGTTGAGACCGGGCCACGGGAAGCTCTTCGCTCCGAGGGGACTCGGCACCTTGGAGGCCCAGTTGTTGTACGACGAGTAGCCGGAGTAAAGACTGTCGTCGAACGGCTGCATCAGTCCGTTGAACTGAGTGCTGAAACCATTCTTCAGTTCCGCCGCAGCGTTGCGCTCCCGTTTCCTCCACTTGGCCCTTCGGTTCTTGAACCAGACCTGTGCAAAGAAAGAAAAAGAGCATTATCGATTTTTGTAGCGTCTGAACGTAGAAGAAAACGCGAATTTTGCGACGTATTTATGTCAAGATAGCATTACAGCATTTGGAGACACACAACTGGATGGCCAACCTGGGAAATGGTAGAAATAGGGGAGGAATTTGCCAGGGGAACTGGAAGACAAAAAATAAAGGAGAACGTATCACCACCTCGTACATAAAAGGATATCGATCGGCGTGTCACCCGGAAAACTTCTTTCGAAAATAGATCTGTTCGAACGGAATTCGCAGAACTTGATGAGATCTCGAGTAATAACGTAATTCCGTCGCTTCTTTCGTCTCAAATAACAAAATGCCGGATCTTTAAAATTCAAACAGATTAGCATATTCGAACACCCCTCCGTGCATCGGTTTTTCTGCGACCTGGCCAATCCTGATCTCGTTTACTCGGTCTGTTTAGCAGGCGCTAAGCAATGAAGGAGATATCAACGGAACTGTTATTTCGTCAAAAGAATTCTTTTCGGATATTTATTTATTGCGAATAAAGGAACTTATTAAATCGAAGATGGGGGAGGACGCCTGCACATCAAAGAAAAACGAACTTTGTTTGAATAAGAAAGAGAAACACAGAGGAAAAAAAAAAAGAGCGGTCTTAATGAGAAAACTACGAAATTTCAGCTCCTTGTTTATCTCTTGCGGTAGCTCGTGCAGCGGTTTGGTGCGCGTGCAAAATAAATCATTTAGGGGAAGCTCTTTGTAGTGCACTTTTGCAGCGTTCTCGTGAATAACAATATGTTAGTGAAATGGCATCTTTAAGTATGCATTACAACCGAGAGGGATAAAAGTAAACGAGTACAATGCATCACAGCTGGTTAAACTATCGGGTTTTGTGTCGCCCAAACACCATATTGCTATCTTATTATGCATTACACAGCCACCGGGGAAGCAGCCCATTTCTCAACGTTCACTTTTATTACTGTTTAAAATTTTACAGCGGACATACTCGTTGAGGAGAAGAGCGAGAGAAAAAAACGACGCAAGAGCGAGGCGGCACCTTCGAGTGTTCGATAAAATATTATTAGTGCGTGATTAATATTCGCTTTGTGAATGATTTAACAGATGTGGGCCGCTCGCTCTTTTTTTGTTCGATATTATTATTTCTCTTGGCGACTTCGGCTAGCGTTTGAATTATGCTATATTTCACCTGTGAACGGAGCCGCGAGGAAATTGAAGCCGCCACATATTGTTTCGGTGTCATATTGTGGCACGTGGGGGAGACGTGCTAATGAATTTATGCGGTAATTTCATGACGAGGCAGGTTTACCACGGATAATACTCCGTTTCTCACTCACTCCGTTTGCTCTAGTAAATTATGATTATGGGAAGTCTGTTTCCCAATGCGAGCGATAAAAACGATGCGTTTAATTTAACTGGATCGCTCCTCAGATCGACAGAATTAAATTACATGATTTAATGCGAAAACTTGGGGAAAAAAAAAAAAATCCACCGTCTGTCACCGCCGAAATCCGTTTGACAGTAAGTTAGATGCGTCGAAACCAATTAAAAAAGAAATCTTCCTCACCCAACTATCTCGCTTTACAAAATGATAAAGATTGTGACAATGCCTGCGATGCGATTAGAATTGGCATTTGCGAGTCGACTTTTTCTTAAAACTGCCCTTCGAGTATAGTTTCACCAACAGTAATCCCGCTGCTTCTGAAAGTATCGTATTGAATGATTATATGAGGCAAAAGGTACCGAATGTTGTCTCCGCTTACTGCCTGGAGTTCAACCTGTTTCTGTTGTCCAAGCATCACGCCTGAAGCTGAGAGCAAAACGGGCATTTTCCCAGTTATTTACAACTGAACTGCAGGCGTCTTCCGAGTTCAGATAATGGCCTTCCGAGAATAGAAATGATCGCGCATTTTTAATAATCTTTTAGGAAAAACAGGTGGAGTCATTTGGAAGGTCAACAGCGTGGCAGAGCACTAATGACTGATTTTTTAATTCAAACGCGCCTATTTTAAACGGATATTCCTTTCATATTTTTTGTTCTTGGGAAAATTACGTCACAAGCTAATTTTGTCTCTTCGCACGTTTGAAATGGTGCACTGAATCCTAAATGCTATTCATTTAATTGGTGATCTGTCTCTCCGAATTACTCGCCCACAGATCTTACGAAAGATGCCTATTTCAGATAATCGTGTACGGCCGGTCAAATCAATTAATACTCCAACTTCTCGTAGTCCTCCTTTTTCGGAAGAGTATGCCATACTGTTTTTACCCAAGGATTAAAAGGAACTGTTCCAAAATCACACCAGAAGGTTCTTTTCCAAGCTTGGTTGCTCACTTGTTAACAACCTCTCTGGCGTGTTGTTAATTTCGATCCATTACTGAGCTAGATGCCCTTACATTTGTTAATTAGCACTTGCTTTTTCAAGTTTGGAGATTTAAAATAATGAAACTGGGACGTGGAATATAACAAAAGCTTTATTTTAGGATTTCTGAGAAGCTACACTTGAAGGATGCTGATATGACACGAAAATGTTACGCAGTCCGTCGAATATATATAAAGATGAAATGTATACTGTGGTTCGTTAGTTGAATAAACAAACATTCCTTTGGCAAATGATCGGAGACTGTGGCCTGTTTAGCTGAATGAAATTTAGCGGGAAATTACTAAGGTGAAAAAAAAAGTTTGCCATCTTTTGTCGACTTTCTTAGCACCCTGGTTTCCGTTTGTGACATGACTAAGCGACGCAAATGAAATTTTCCAAACATATATTTTAAGAGATGAGGAATAAGCAAACAGTTTTTATCCTAAATTAAAAAAAATAAAATAAACGCGTGATATTACCTGCGTCATAAAAATCATCTCGCTTTTGCCATCGGATTATTTTATTCCCATTTCATTTTGAGAGTTCGAACTGCAGGCTGATTTAAGCCATTAAACAAACAAATTCCGCTTCGTACTTTATTGATTCTCGAAAGAGTGCGACATAATAAGGGTGCAGGAGAAGTTGGTGAGAGGTAAGAAAGCTGGTATTAAACGATAAATCTTTAAGCCTAATTTAAAGTCATTAAAGCCTAGTACGGCTGATTTAATGAATTGGAGTGCAGGAAACAGACAGAGTTCTCATAATGAATACCAAGAGTGAAGGCGAAAGAAGGGAAAAAAAAGGATCATTTCTAAATTACTAGTGCTTTGCAAGTGTGGCTTTTGGTTCACTAGTAGTGATAATCTGGTTTTGTGGATGCCACAAGACTTTAACAAAAAAGCGCAATCATTTAACTTGGAGACGGTTTCTTTCTCGTTCGCATAAAAACAATTTTAAGTGATCTGTGAATTTTAATCTAATATGCGCATATTGCGTCGATTTGACACGCGGATAAGGAAGTTACGTGTAAGAGTACAAGAAGCAAAATTGTCACTTTTAGTTCGAGGGTTGAAATTTTGCAGCGCCAAATTGGTTGGCGTATTCCAATTCACATTACCATGATGGTTAATTTTTTTTTTTTTTGGGGGGGGGGGAGAGGCTCTCTTCTCCAGATAGCTGTTTTTTTTATCATAGAGTTAGCTCAGGATGAGATAAAATATGAGCTGCATCTCATCATAGAAACAAGCAGTTTTCTCATGAATTAGGACACACAAAGTCATCGTTCATAGTTTTTATTACTGCCTCACTTGAGATACAAGCAAACCAATATCGTCTTGAATGAGCTGTTCAAAGAAATTACGCATTATCGCTGGTCGACTTTTTTTTTTAAAGCGTATATTCAAAACTTGCTTGGCAAACATTTACTGGATTTTTTGTTGTGTGTCTTGCGCATCCTAAATATGTAATGTTAGCAAGCTTGCATGACTGCCTGTAACATGAAAAACAAGATTTCTTTCGTGTCGAAAAAACAGATCAGCTTTTTCTCTACCTTATACTTCATCATTCGATGGTACCTCTTGCACGCAATTCTTTGTTTGATCATGGATGTGCCGAGATATGAAAGATAAAAACACTCTTGTTGTAACGAGCAACGTTACGGTCATATTTTCCACGCGTCTAGTTCCTTCATCACTTTAATAGTTACACGTGCCTGTTGATCAGTAGCTCGAGAATGCTCATCATAATTAAGCCTTTCACCCAATCAAAAATAAAATCAGCTATATTATGACGCTGATTTCACAAAATTGGCAACGTAGGCTTCTTCTAGAAACTTAATTCTGTCTGCAAATAAAGTCCGGAAAAAATGTTTGGAAGCATTTCATTAATCAAATGAGCCTTACGGAGATAGGTTATGTGTTTGTTACGAGATTTTCCACGTCATGTGAAAGAATATCGTGAAACAAAAATCAAGTTTTTTTTTTTTTTTGTTTATCAGTAATCTCCTAACGATAAAGCCCATGGAGATGTTTTCCAACAATACTAACATGACAATGTTGCACTGCTCGATATTTCCGAACATCCACCACCAGTTTCTCGACTACTCATCTTAAGGATCTTTTGCAATAGGACGACATATGCAGTTACTGCTATCACATTTCTCCAAAAATCAATTTTATGATATTCCGGTGTATAAACAATCAAGTTCTCTTTAAGGAGGGGGGGGGGTTGCTTCTTTTCGCGTAAGAGTGATACGACCCATCTTCAAAAATGAATGGTAAACACTGAGCGACTCTAACCGAGCTAATGGCTTGCGAACACCTTTTAATCTTATGCAAACCAGCCTTGCCGTTCTGTGCTCTTCTCTCGTGTGGAGAAGTATACTCAGGATGCCTTCTTAATGACTCTCCCATCTCGTAGTATTTAAGAGTATTATTTTGCCGATTTTTACCCTCAAACCCGAATGCAAGTTAATCTATGAAGTATAACAATAGAAACCATTTTGCTGGTTATTTATTATACCAAAGGACTGTTTATATGTCAGTAGTGTGGTTTATAAAACACTCACTTTATTGAAATCTCTTACACAACTGTCTCCATGAGTCATCCAAACACATTGCTTAAGTAATTTCCCAGCATGCAAAGCTTACAAGAATTAAAAACTTCACGCGAGTTACTTGGAAGCGATTTCTACGCCAGCTCTTGCGCATCCCACATTGGAGTAGATGTTTTGAAATTCTTTAGGTGCAGAAATCTCGACGCGAATTCTCCGAGGATTACATTTAATTATGCGTGAAAGGGTTTGTTTGTTCCTGACCAGACGCAAAATCACGCATTCTCTTCCATCGCTTTGAAGTTGTGGGCTCGATCAGCTTTACTCTGAATTGAGGTTCGTTCTTACCAATTGCGCTTATTAATCCCTTCTCAAGTGTTTGGCCAACAAAGGTCTGTTACGCAAATTAAGCGAACCGATTTTATTCAATAGAGCCGCTTTGGTTTTCTTGCTGCGTTGTGGGATGAGTTTCATCAAATCTCCATTGTGCTATCAAACCGACTGTTTCGATTACTGGGAAGAATTCCACAAGTCGCCCTGCTTAGTGCAGAAGAACGAACTATTTCTGCTTACTAAATCTCGCAGAATAGCAGGAGGTAAAGTAATAAAACTCATCGCGTTAAAATAGGGGAGGGACATCACTGAATTAACTTCACGTAATTATCAAATGACTGTTTCAGTAATAGCTTTTCATCCTCCGCAAGAGACTGGAATCAGTGGTTGAAAAGTATAAACACGAATTTTATGTGAAGGAACCATCTTTGTACCCAAACCTCATGGCCATGTAGAAATGTTTTCTCAACCTCGTGCAGACCAAAACAACAATAAAATTAAATTCCGTATTCATTTGTTAACTGAACTGACTGTGTATTAATTTCTTACGTTGGAATCCAGCTTTATCAATAAATCCTACTAGGAGGGTACGTTTCTCTTTTTTTGTGAGGGATTTCTTTCAAATATGTAAATTCACAGCAATGAAGAAACCTACTACCAACATTGCAGGAGTACAAAATGTTACAGCACGATTCTAATTCTTCGCTTTTTATTACGTTAAGACTTTTATCCACTACTTGATCAGTAACCTAGTGTCACATGGATTTTTGCGAGGTGCAGATGATTTTCATTGCCTAATGTAACACCGGCCTTGTCTGAAGTGACAATATTTAGTATCCAGAGCAAGATCGCATATCTGAGCCTTTCCCTCCCCAGAGTTCTTGTGTTATAGGGAGCCCAACCGCTTGGTGGTTGGATTAGTCAGAAAAATTTAATTCCATAAACCGCCTACTTTTTTTTTTAACATGCTAAAGGAAGCACATATTTTGGAATGTAATGATTTTAATGGCTGCTTCTGTTGAACTGATGGGGGAGATATTTATTAATATCAACCGCATACCGCATAAGTCGAACCGTTAGCGGATAACGAGCCTATTGATTATTTTATAGAAGTAAAGGATGTTGCCTTTTGGGAACATCATGCAACAAGATGTTGTAGGGGGGGTTAGTTGAGTGGAGGGACCAGCAGATGTTCGCGTTATTCTATGGGCATAGTCTATGAGAAAGTGGTTAGAGTGAAGACGATGAACTGGACTCTATCAATTCAGGTGTTCTCCCCCAAATGTGAGAAGAGCATTCTAAGGCTGGACAAATTTCGAATTTGTGTCTTCACCTGGAACAGGCCAAGAATTGTGTACGATGTGCTTACGGCAGGTAAGGCTGCGGGAATAATTTATCGTAAGACAAATCCGATCTTTACTGTTGATAATGTTCAGGTATCTAGTCAAGGGAAGTGTAGTAAGATCTTTCTCACGAGAAAGAAAAAGAATTTGTGTTTTGGAAGCTTAAGCTCAACGTATAAGAAAACTTTGAAACATTGCATGGCTTGTCGAATGAAGTAATGTCGACTGCGTCAACAAAAGTATAGATGGCATTTTGAATTCAGTAAGACAAAATCATGTATTGTGTAGGAGGACGTGGCAAAAATGCGGTATGGCACACAGTGGAGAGAACGACTGGAGAGAACAGCGATCACTCTTGGAACTGTTACGGGCGCTTGTTCTAGTTTCTCTATCCGGATGCATGCGGTTTGGACTAGAAAATCCACCAACTGGTCAAATTGGAAGGAACCCTTGCGGCGAAGAAATTGGCAGCCATTGCTGACATTTTTGGTGAGCTTTTATACGGAATGGGTTGAACAGCGTGTAAATGATATAATAAGGCATTTGGAAGGGAGAGGACAGTACAGAACACGCTAGACTTGGAATTTAAGCTGCATTCAAGATTAATTTCTTGCAAAAGAGTAGAATTGATGCAGTGTGAGGTGATCTGCCTCTGTTATCGATTTAGACGATCAGCTTTATGATTTAATTGTACCATGTCTGCAAGAGCGAAGTTTTACTTCGAGTTGATTCGAATTCTAATAAATTCCACACACTGAGTGGGAGATTAACAAAAGAGCTCCTCGCTTAACCTTTGTCACACTTTCATAAACCGTACTCGTCGAAGTTTCGGACAATACCATCGGTAAGGTCTACTTTCTCATCTGAAGTAGTTTCTTGCGGAAGACTAGAACGATGTGTGCGAGGCAAAATCACAAAAAAATTTTTCTTTACACCATCAGTTAATTCTTGATAAGGTTATTAAAAATAATACAATTTTGAATAGTTTTGCATTCATCCTGAAATGGCGCGTGTGACGCTCTCTACAAGTAGATGTAAACAGTGTGTGAAATACTTTCCCAACGGTCGCCATTGATTAGTACACAAGGCGAGTACCAAACAGGATTAACTTTGCAGTGGATTCCCATTTCGCGCTAAGTATGGGAAGAGGTATTTCACATAAGAAATGTAATAATTTTTACTCTGCAGGTCTCAGTGAAGCCAGTTTACAAATCGTCAAAGAAAGCCGAACTGGAGGTGCACTTCATGCAAATTAGGCGACGAAGTCCAGCTCAATGTTTAATTTCTTCATCCCAAAACAGATGACGCGTGCATTCCACACATCAGTAATGTGAACAATATCTTCGCGGCCGAATTAACGAACTAAAAACAGATCCGATAATGACTTTAGAAGTTTGAGAAATTCAAAACTTAACTAGAAAACGTAAATTTGGACCGGTGTGGAAAAAAAAAAATATTAATGAAATAGTGGACGTCAGTCTCTTCATCCAAAGGCAAATAAATTCAAATCTAGAAAAAAATTTCTTCCCTTGATTCACGTGAAGATTAACCTTTATTTTATATGCAAGTTTCTTTTCTATTTCATGATAATTTAATGCCAATGCTATTGAGGCTGTGTCTCTTGCTTCTAGTGGGTCGAGAATCAAGGCAGTGCATGTAATGATGAAATCAGGGACGAGACAAATGATTAAAAGGACACTGGAATATTAGTAATTCTTGGTCTATATGACTATTTCAAACATATCTGAGTGAACAGAAATCTTAGACGTCTACAGTTTGTGAAGAGATATAAGCAAGAAGTACACTACAAATATCTGAGTGAAAGAAGGGCGCAAACTTTTCATAAAAAGAAACGATACATCCGAAATTTGGAGGATCAGTTGCGCTAAAGATCTCTGTAACCAAAGAGTGTGCTGAAACTGACTTACAAACAATAACGACTGATGGAAATACCAACAAGTATGATAACGTTTACCATATATTTATGAAACTGTCACAATCTAGTAGAGTTAAGGAAATTCTTAGTATCTAAATACTCGAAAAAAATGTGATTATAACAAACCTGAAAGTGTAATCGTATGTATTCAAAATTGTTTCTTTTAATAATATCGGTAATCTAAACACAATTTGACCTTTTGGGGTATCTATAAGTTCTGGCATGGCAAACCCGAGATACCCAAGCTATACCTGATCTCACTTCGTATATCATATCTGGAGATTGGTCTTCTACTCTCTCTTACTCCCCCCCCCCCCAGTGCTATTAGAGCAATTCGAGGGCGTGACGCTTTCCTCTCAAACTGCAGTATCTACTAAAAAAGGTAAGCCTAGTTATCTTAAGGTGGCAATCTTAAGATAACGATAGGTATTTACTTGGATACCTTATCGTATGCTAGTCACTTGACATAGGGAAACACATGTTGCTTTCAACGACATCCAAACAGGACAGAAAACATGGGAAACGACCGCAAATTTGAAAAGGTCAAGAAACACGTGGTGAAATATGCTGCATGGAACGAAAATATTGAAATTGTAGTTCTTACAGGAAAAAAAGAAACAGCCTAACTACAATATCATATAGAGTGGAGTGCACAAACAAATACATGCAAAAGCTGGTGTAATGATTTGGATCCGTAAATCAATTAAAGCAAAAATAACTCATTATACATACTGGAAGTGCGATTAAAATTAAATAAAGAAAATTTAACGCTTGTTGGAGTGTATGCCCTTGAAAAAAAAGAAGAAAATGATTACTTTTACAAAGAGTTACAAGGAATATATGAAAAATTAAATAAAACAGACAATATAATTATAGCCAGAGATCTTAATGCCAGAATAGGAATGAAAAAATTAACAATAATATACAAAAATTTGGAGAACCAACAGTAAACAAAGATGGAAAGAGACTCAGTGATCATACAATATATAATAATTTAAAAATAATGAATACATTTTACAAACATAAAAATATACACAAATATACGTGGTGCGCAATAGGGCAAAATCAATATTTAGAGCAAATGAAAAGAGCAGCAAACCTTTTCTTGACGTTAAAGTTAGAAGAGAGCTAGAAATTGACACAGATCACTATTTAGTACAGGCAAAACTAAAATTTCCACCAAACTGGCTACAAAATAAACTGCAGAAACATAATACAATTACAAAGTAAGACTACTAAATGATTCAAGTATAAGAAATTTATACCAGCAGAGGATTAATAACTACTTAGACATTGAGGAAGAATGGAATAATATAAAAATGTATCGCATCCGCAGCATATGAAAGTCTAGGAACACAGAACAAATATCATAAAAATAAAAAAAATACATATATGGGACAATGAAATAAAAAGCTGGCTAAGTAGGAAAAAAACAAGATGAAATTGAATATAAAAAAGACGAGCAATAGCTAAAAGAGAGATAGAGAAAGCTGGGAAAAATTTGTATCATATCTAGAAAATGACATTTACAAAATAAGACCCAATGCGTACAAAATACTGAAACACAGGAATGCAAATATAAATTGTGAAGTACATGTAAAAGAATTCTTGGATTACTTTCAAAAATAATTACACCAGAAACTTACAAAATATCTTAAATGATATGATAACAATGAAAGAATTAAAGGACGACCTAAATAAAATAAAAAATGGCAAATCAGCAGGAGAAGATGGATAAACTCCGAACTGTATAAATTTGCTGGAAAAAATTTCATCAAAGATTATTAAAATTTTAAAATAAAATATATACAAATGGACAAATACCAATAGAATGAAATGCAAGCATAGTACTACTTATATTTTAAAAAAAAGAGGATAAAACTAAACCTGCTAACTACAGAGCTATTAGTTTATTGAATACTTAATGAAAAACTAAAAATATTATTAGAATGTTAAAATGGATTTAAAAAAGGACGCTCTACGATGGATGCAGCTTTCTGTTTAAAACTACTTACAGAAAAAAGAAGAGAATTTAATTTGGAAACTCATCTTTTGTTTATAGATTACGAAAAAGTAAAAAGAATAAATATACCTAATATTTTACTACATGCAATGTTGATTATATATAAAGATAATGAAAAGATGTCTGAAAAACAATCTATAAACCAAGGAGTAAGACAGGGTTTCTCTCTGTCTCCAACACTTTAATATAAATATTGAAATGAAATATTAATACAGTGGAACATCTTAAACAATCAAGGTATAGAAATTTCCCGAAATAACAAAATAAATACGCTATTATTTGCAGAAGATCGGATAAGGAAGACAAAGAGCAATATATAACTTAAACATTAATAGTAGAACAGTTTGGAATGAAAAAATCCATAGATAAAACAAACAATGACATTTTGTGGACTAACTCCAGTTAGAAGCAAAACAGTTATTAATAATAAAATATTAGAACAGCTAATTACTTTGTTATCTTGGATGTGAAAGATCATATGAAGGAGAAAAAGACAAAATTAAAAACTTCAAAATGTTTACAGATTATAGCCCTTATAAATAAATAGAACACTCAACCCAAATATAGTACAAAAAGAAACACGCTTGAAAATATACAATACTTGGGCAGTGAAATTTGGGCAATAAATAAAGAATAAAGCAAATGAAATGAGATTTATGAGAAGAACTGCAAAATACACATTATTAAATCAAAAAGGGAACGAAGACATTTTAAAAGAACTGAAAACTAAACAATTATAAACAAAAATGGATTGAACATTTAAAGCAAATGGCCGACATCCTAAACAAATACTGAAAGAGAAGGCAGGGTAGACCTCAGAAATGGATAATGAGACCGGATCAGACCAATATGGTCTATACCCGTAATTAGTGTTATGATGATAACTCGCAGTATTTAACAGAGTACAACTTGATAGAGGAAGTGGAGAGGGTTGTAGATGAGATGGAAATTGACAAAGTTCATGTGAGTGGGGGATTGCCGGAGAATTGTAATTCCTTTCAAGATTCTATGGATTTATTTTGCTATACATGGAAAAACATCGAAAGATACATTAATGTTCTCACGAGATAATTCGCTGGTAAGTATATCGTGAGTAGATTGAGGAAAAACTGTGAAGCAACGGTTTCAGCTAAAAATCTGGAGGATCACTTTCCAATCGGTATTAAGCTATAATCGCAGGTAGAACCAACATACGTACAATACAATAGAAAGCATCTATGCATTATTCAACTATTATTAAACAAAATTTAACACTGCCTCTCTTGGAAATAAAGGATGAAAAATCGTGCTATGTTGCACTAATTTACAAAAATAGTTAAATCCTGGACTAAACAGGAGAAGGCGTGATATGGAATTAGAGATTAAGTGTATAAGAAAGTTAAAAAGAATACCCAAACAATCAAAATCGAATACATATTGATTAAACTTAAAACGAATACTCCAGGAATGAATTCTTGAAATGCTAACGCCTTCGAATTTTAGCCGACGAAATCATTCTGTCGGTCATCACAAGCCGTCGAAGGAATGTTAAGCCAAACTAGTGAATTACATCCTCAAAAGAATTGAAAACTGCATGTTTCGCTTTTGAAAATGAAACCGAAAGTGTCACAATTAGTCTAAAAACAACTAAAACACCAAGATACGATCGCATTAATAATATCTGCACTGTCAAAGAATTATGTTAGATGTACATCATAGAATCATTTTTCTACATTTTTAACCATCACTAATAGTACCGGTTTATGTAAAGGGAAACAAAATAATTTTAAACCGAGACCAATTTCTCTTCTCGGTTTTAGTGACAATTACGCTAACGAACTTGTTGGATAAAAACAGCTTTCTTTCGAAGTATCAATTTGAGTTCGGATACCCAGTTTCTAGTCATCTGCGGAGGTATAAATTAACCTTAGCAGATTTTTTTAGATCTACATAATCCGTTGCAATTGATAACGAAATTGCAAGTAATAGGAATACGATATGCTCCACAATTGGTTTAAAATTATTTAAATACTAGATCTCAAAATGTAGAAACAAACAACAGATTGTATCGAGGATCTGTTCTAGCACCTCTTTTATTAGCATCATCGAGAAGAAAATAGTAAAATAAACGTTTTTCCGGATGATACCGTCCTAATTTTCTCTTCGCACACGGCCGTAGAAATGTAACAACTTGGTTCGCTCGCATCCAAAATGAAAATGATTTATACTAACGTATGAAATGCAGTCCGTAAAATGAACTTCATGTAATTATTCCTACACGAATTATAGAGCGAATTTAAATTACCGCTGTTTGGAATGAGAAAAACTTATTTTGTGATTAGACTGTAATTTATCATATTAAGTGTAGACATCACTAATACTATAATCAGAGTTATGTTAAGAAGACTAATACATGAACAGTGTGTTAACATAATTTAGAATTCCATCCTGTAGTGTGCGTTGCGCATTAGAGGATGGAATTCTAAGTTGAGGAGGAACCTTAGCATACTACGTTCAAATCTCTAGTTACAGCAGAATGGAGATTTTGCGATGTAAGGTACGTGTACCATATTTAATATGTTCCCTCTTAGATATTCATACGTTTGCATGCTATCGTTATTTGTAAATATTAAATTAAACAATACAGCAGCGACATTGCACTACACAAAGTTAGTGCAGTTGGACTCTTTCCTTTGTCTAGTAACATTATTTGTTGGCCTGGTTTAACCGAGTGGTCAGTGTGTCCGCTCTCGAACCAAGTACGAATCCCGTTGTCGCATGGATGTTCGTAATGGTCTTTAAGTTGGAAATGAATTTCATAGCCTGGTGTTCGAACACTCCCCTGCTTATTGGAGACCTGAAGTGACTTGAAAACAGTTCCATGTTTGGCCTTTTCAGCAGCTTTCCCCGACTATGTAAGAAATCAAGAAAAGTTTCTTAGCCCACTCACGGTGCTACTGTAGCTATGAGGGAAAGTTGTGATAATCACCGAAGGAATTGACATGTCTTCTTATATATCCTAAAAGAAAAGAAATATTGCAATTTGACGAAACACGGAGATTCAAGGATTTTAAGATATAACCAGAAGAAAGAACATATCAGTTGCTTTAATATCATTTGTGTTGTAGCTGTTTATCACAACTTTTCAGCTCTCCCCTCGTATATGCTTACAATTCCTAATTGGGAGTCATAGAAAGAACATGGCTAGCCCTTAGGGTACAGGTATGATTTTATGATTAGGAAAGAACCCTTCAAAATATCCTGAACATATTACAGACACCACGTTGGTCTTTTTTTTTGCAATAATGATAGAAATTCAAATTGTACAACCTGCTATGCTCAGCGTTAGTCCTCTCCTCGACGGCACTCAATCAAGCCTACATTCAGCACATCACATAAAAGAGAGAGAGAGAGAGAAAACTATGGTAACCTGTTACTCTTGCACTGGTTTCATCGAGGATAGTAGAGAAGACAACACGCTGGTGTTGTCTTCGTTGAACACGGGTTTACTGAATAGCATTTGATAGCTGTGGTGTACTTTGCGGTCTCCCATCTTTTGCAATTCAATCGCTGATTCCTTCTCTTCAACTTTCTCCACCCACGGTTGTGTGCTTTGACGCACTATCTTTGCTTTTCTACATCAAAATATCATCCACAGTTTGCTGATGAGATCACACTCCAAACCTCTTTTCATTTGACCAACATCGTAGTGTCCCATAGCCGATGTCGTGGTGCTCTGATCTCCTTCGCATTCTGTCCTAGGCAGAGAAAAATTTTAGTGCTGTCTTATATCTCGCAAGAAAGATCTCCCTTTTGACTCATCGTGATTCACATTTGTTTTTGCGCTGACTTGCATCGTTCTCTGTCACAAGCGAATCGCACGCATCCATACCTCCCCGATTTCCGAAATACTTGGTGTGTCCTCCTTCCGTTCCGGACACCGCTCTTTACGTGTGCAACTTACGACACGATGTGAATCCCATGTTCATCCACTCTCGGAGGATTGGGTGCATCGGGAATCTCAATGTTTGAAGCTTGTTGAAACACGAGCAGCTGCTATGCTGGTCAACACCTAAATACTGAACTAACTTCTCATCTTGCTCTTTTCCTCAAAACAGCTCTCTTCGCGTTGCTATCGCTAACCTCCTGATGGTGTCTTCCTCGTTACTTGCACAAGGCGTTGTTGTGTTATAAGCTTGACGATCTCTCGTGTGTGCTGAATTGAATTGTCAATAATCTTCATTTTGGTTGTAGATTATTGACAAAAATATTTGTTCTAATTCAAAGAATTATTTCCGTTTCGGTATGAATCGACCTTTGTTTTTCGAAAACAGCGTGCAGTATTGTGCTGGGAGAATGAATGGTGTCGCTATACAGACTGCTGTTTCATGATTGCGCAATATTACCAAACGGCACTTAGGCTATCATTGGATGATTGCGTTGTCAGAAAATGTTTTTTTTTAGCTTTAGGATTTGATTGTCAACTGGTTTCCGTGTACATATTTCAGTGCTGGCATTCATAATGATTGTCACTTTTGAAACAGTGGAAAAGGGGAGGGTGTTCCTACGAACAATCTCTCCTTTTACGCTATTATTTCTCTGAAGAATACCGCTTAGAGAAAGTTTGGAGCGAGCAAATAAACGAAATCGAGGAGCAGCCCGCAATTTAAAGTCATCTGCTCGTGCATCGAACTGAACCCGTGCGGGATTAGTAAGGAGAACTAACATTGCTTTCAGTTTCAGCAGTGGCGGCATGTTTATTGTCACGCGCATTTTTTCCCTTTCTGTCCGGCATTAGCAAGTGACGCTCTCGGTCAAAAATCGACTTCCCGTCAAGCACATTTTTACGCTGACTAATGGG
The DNA here is from genome assembly GCF_054136105.1 of Typopeltis vanoorti. Taxonomy (NCBI): domain Eukaryota; kingdom Metazoa; phylum Arthropoda; class Arachnida; order Uropygi; family Thelyphonidae; genus Typopeltis; species Typopeltis vanoorti. The sequence continues at coordinate 1,658,994 of NC_143555.1, read as the reverse complement.
ATGGAATGTGCAAGCGAAGCCCTCTTAACACAACGAGGACTGACGCACTCACCAATACAAAGGATTTCTTTCCGTCAGAATTAGCCATATTTACTCTCAACGAGACAGCCGAGGATCGTTTGCGTCTCATTTCCACTCGCACTGCCGAGTCTTTTGCTTGTGCAAGATTGCGACAGGGCGGCTGTTCTTAAACACACAGCGCTGGTCCTCGGCTGCATATTCATGCAAAGGTTACATTAATCAATTTGTCGGCGATGTGCTGGTCCATGACACGCACACTGACACCAATACGGCGAAACCTAATCCCTCTTTCTTTCCTTCTCCCCGTCGTTCCGTGACAGATTTCCAAGTACTCCGGAAAAGCGAACATATTCTCGGAATAACCGTTTTAAGCAACGCATATTTTACATCGGGATTTTTAAACTAGTAGACGCACATGCGCAGAACTTGTTGATTTAGCAGGAGAGAGATTTATAAAATGTAGAAGGGTTTGAAGCAACATTAACGTGGCATAATCGGAATGGAAACGAGTGCACCCTTAAGAGGAAAATGTCCGTTTGTTTCTTAATGTACGTCAAGAGGATTACGCTGAAAATTCTTCCGAAGAGGTTTATAGAAATGTTGAGATCACCTTAAGAAAAACCCCGCGTAGCGCAAGCTCCATTCCCCACTAATATTAATTTGCTGATGAAGCGAATTCCATCTCGATGGTGAAGAACGGAAAACGAATCCAAAGTGTCAGTTTCTTCTGCAACACGACAAATTAGCGGAAGCGAATTGTGAGGAACCCCACTTCCTTGTAATTAATCCACGCGAGATGAGGGCGAATTAGCCTTGTAGCATCGCTTACACCCTGTAAGAGAACGCGAACCTCAGAATGGTGGCGGCAGCCGCTGCTTTCAGCCAGATAAAAGAAAACCGAAAATCCGTAATTATAGAAACTAAATTTGGGAGAAATTATTGATCCGGGGTGCTTTATAAGCGAGCGCCGTAAGTCGATGTTTTTATCATTTTTCCTTCTGATCCCGTGCTCTAATGTAGATAAAAGGGTGAGGTATTGACGGAGCCACACATGCTCGCTTTAGTATGACATCAGGACGAAGAAGAAACGGCCAGGCCTCGAGATAAAAGCAACTAATGCTCTGAGCCGCTGACGCTGTATAAGCGCGTGCACGAATGCTAAGAGAAGGAGACCTATTTATCATGATGGGGACGATGTCATGCCTGAGATGTGTCGAGAAGGCTCTTCGTGTTAAGTCGTCCTCTGACGGGACTCTTGGCTTCCGGATTGGGTAATAATCGTCATAAAGACCAGGCGTCTTTTAGTTTAATGAGGTTTTAAGACCTTTTTCTTCACTCTCCTGTCTGTCATTTATACTGTTGTGGCTAAAGGGAAACACGTTTTTAGAGAGGATTTAAAGTATTTGTGATCCGCCTCGATGCGGAAGTTGCGAAAAAATGTCCTCCAAAGAAATTATCACTCTCGCGAGCCATAAATATTAAACACGGATAAGTTAGTGCAGCAACAATGCCATCTGCCGGTGACAAATGGATTTTACTCAGCAGGACGCAGTTTGCACTGAAAAAGAGCGATGTGCAGTAGATCACCGCGGATCGTCACCATCTTTTGTTCAATCACTCCGCAAAGAGATATTAATTATCTCTGGTCCTTAGCGCCCAGCTGCTTTCCGAGTCACCAGCTGATTCGCGAAATTCTACCGAATATTTTATTGAGAACTGCAAGGCAAACATTAAACAGATTCAAATCACTTTCTTTCAAGGTACCTCCCATCCGCTGGAGCTCGACGTCTTATTTGGATCATTGAAAAGTTCCTCCCCCCAGCTTTTGGTATTTTACAAGTTCACAGTAACGACATCAATGCAACATATTCCATTTGTCTGTCCGTTGGCATATAACTCCTCTCTGGCTGCACTGAATCATATAGCATTGGAGAATCTCCGGGTCATCGCTATTTTTCTCGAATTATTTTGCTACCAAAATTGATTCCAGACAGTCACCAAAAACGTCGAGCTTTGTAATAGCGTTCTCCTACAATTGAATCACACCCGTTATCAAACCAACTGAAATGATCCCATCGAAATAACAGGATAAATTGCATTAAATCTTTTATTGTGATATTTCCTGACATATCTGTGAGCAACTTTTTCTGTACTGTGCGGCGGACAAGGGAGGGAGCAAAAGTTCGAGCGCATTTATGAAATGTCTGCCAGTTTGGCCAATGCAAATGGTCCGGTTGAAACAACTTCGTAGATCTTAAATATTCTATTCATTCCGATTTGAATTATTAATCTAATCCTATAGTTTATGAAAATCACTTATTCGATTCAAACTGAAACGGATTGAAAATATTTGTACAACTCCAGTTTGGTTAAATTCTGTCCAGCCAAAGCGACGGCGTAACGACATTCCTTGCAGTGGTTCTTAACCTGGGGGCGTTGTAAACGCTGAGGGGGGGGGGCGGTATGCATTATAATACTAATATAAAAGCAAACAATTCTGTATTTAATCTAGCATCCCTATTTATATTGTATGTGTGGCAATACTGTTCAAATTTGTTCGCTACTTATTTTTTAGAATTTTTACATTGAAAGTAATTGGGCTACTTTTCGGTCTGAATTTTCTACGTTGAAAATCATTCATTTGGACTATTATAATGAGTGAAAACAGAATGCGTTGTCAATATTCAAGTGAATATTTAAAATATGGAGTTATTCCATCTATAAATAATGAGCTCAAAAACTTTCTCAAACGAAGCCTTCAAGAACAAAGCAAAAAAGGATACGGAGTACTTTTGCGAATAAAGACTAAATTTAAAAATCGTCCTGGACTTAACGGGTTGGACAAAGTTGTGTCTTACAAAATTAATTGCCAAATGTGGAAAGCCACAACACTATTGGCGAAACTGCAATCTTACCAGCTATAAATGAAGTTTTAGATACGACGATTGGCCCAGGTAAAAGCAATATGACATCGTCAATTCCTCTCAGCAATAGTTGAGTATTGACGAAATAGACATTGAAAACACTCCGTGATTATTTACAAGCCAGAATTTTCTTTGCGCCTCGATTTGACAATTTTACGTGACAACGAAGCTTTGTGAATGGCCTACGTGCGTTATATAAATACTAATGAATAAATTATTGAAGAGTTTCTATTTGCTGAAAACTGACACAAACGGTTCTACAATTTCTAAGGTTGTTCGAGACTTTTTAATACTAAAAACATTCCTCTCCCAAATATTATTGCGTGTGCAACAGCTGATGGAGCACCAGCTATGATTGGTCGTCACAGTGGATTTGTAGCACATTTAAAAGAAGCAGTTCCAAATATCTTGACAATTCTCTGCATTCTTCATAGACAGCTCTTAGCGGTAGACTACAAAAGACTTTGGATGATGTTATTAAAGCAGTGAATAAAATAAAATCCCGCTCATTGAATACCGTATTTTTCGGGTATTCAATGACTACCATGAAAACGAAGAAGAATTTGGGCTCTCAAATGGAAACTGTTTGCAACGCTTTGATTATCACTACGATACTGTTTTGGAAAAACGTGACGATAACGTGTAATAAAAGGGAAAAGGTGGATATTGCATATCTTTCCGATATTTTCATCAAATTGCAGGGAAGTAACATGACTCTTATCGAAGTAAAGGGAATTATAAATGCTTTTATCAGTGAATTAACATTCTACAAGAAGACCATTGCAAGACGAGATTTTCTGAAGTTCCCAAATAATAGATGGTGATTTAATATTAAGTATTGATTTGGATTGTTCTTGTTCCCATCTTCTGACACTGAAAGAAGACTTTATGATCAGATTCAAAGACTTTGATGAGCTTAAAATATCCGATTGGGTCATAAATCCATTTCTTTCTGATGCCACGTCTGTTCATCCAAATTTGTTTGAAGAATTTATTGACTTAAAAATGATTTTGAAGCTCAAATACATACATTTTCAACAGCATGAATATGAAAGATTCTGGCAAACATGCAATGCAAATATCCTCAGCTTTGGCAAGAAATAAAATTGTTGCTCATTTCTTTTCCTTCTTCATACTTGATCGAGAAAGGATTCAGCGTCATGTTGCAATTGTTAGCTAAGCAGTGAAAGAGGAGACTTCGAACCTGATATTGAAAAATTAGCAGGATCTCAGCAGGCTCGGGGTAATCATTAATGCTTTGCTTATTAAATACAGTAAAGTTACATTTTTTGAGTAAAAATTAATGACTGATACAAATCAGTTCAAATATATTGATGATAATTTAGGTTTGTCTAATAAATATTATAATTAACCTAGTGTAAAATTGAAAATGGGACGCCAGCAAAAAAAAAATGTTAAAAACCACTGCTCAAGTGTGTCTCATTCACAACTACGGGAAAAACTATGAACCTGCGAGTTCAAATCCCTTCATGGTGGATAGATGCTTGCGAATGAATTTTTAACTTTCCTGCATACCTTATGTTTTTGGTGATTTGTAGTTGGGATTCTAATTTTTTTTTTTTATGTCGAAATTATATCCGACACGTTTTGGTGCTGCAGATGTTTCGATTGAAATGGATGGAGAAGGATTCGAATACGAAGAAAAACCTTTCTGAGACAGATTCCGCGAATAATTTCCTTATGGTGGGATAAAACAAAAGGCACCTGAAAAGGCTTTGGTTCAATTGATTCATAATAAACGATTTTGTCAGGCAGAAATGACATAGAAACGCTCTCTCCCCCATTCTCCGGTTAACAATCATAGGAAGGATCCGAGCCAATGATTCTTATATATTTAAATGACGCTTACCAGAGTTGTTTTTAAAAGTGGATGCAATGTTCACATTTAAGAATATTCAGTAATTACTTGGGGGGTTTCCGGAGGTTCATATCAAATGCAAAACACCATGATCAGTGGATCATATTTGGGGATAATTCAAGACTGCTAAATTTACTCTGAGCAAAAACTAAGCAGCATCTCTGCTTTTTTAACCTGCAAGCCGTGGATTTCAATTGATTGCATCGCTTGCTAAATCCCATATTTCGTTCCTTTAACGTGGTTGAAATGAAGATTGACAACTTTTGTGAGTCGGATAACCCTAAATAGCTAAAATTAGTAAATTTACCTTTTTCCAGGGATTATATTTACTTAATATACACGAATCCATTGAGTATCATAAACATACGGATGAAACTTTTACAGAGTTCAATGCACGCTGATTTCCAATTTGGGGAACAACCCAGATTAACCAAATACTGTTGCAATCAGCATTCCAGCTATGTCCATTAACCCCAAAATTGTTAAGTGAAAAGCAAGTTGAAAATGTGTTTAAATTCTTTTTTTTTTTTTTTTCCCGGAAAAGCCTTGCTAGACTGAGAAGAATAAAAATCACGTAACAAGTACAAAATTACATTTACGAGTGGCCTTCCTCGTCATATAAACGAGTATTGCTGCGCACAATTAAAGTATGGCGTTTAATGATAAGCATTACAATAACCAATGTAAGTTAAGTTGCAGCTTCAAAATGTCTTTATTTTTCAGATAGTTGGAACAGTGTTTTCATCTATTTATTTCCGTAATAAATTGTTGCCTTCCTTGACAGACTTTTTTTTGTTTTTTAAACTTCTTGTATTCGAGAAAGAGAAATAAAGGAGACCATCTCGGTGCATATTACTTTGGAAGATTCTCGGCAGAGCGGGCCGCTCGGCTTTGATGCCACGCGAAGGCAGCAAAATACATCTGCATACTAATTTAATGAAGAAGTCAAGAGCGTCGAAGAAATGTGTAAACAAAGCGGCACTCGTCTTCGAACTGCTTTTATCTCACTATCAGAACGAAGAAAAATAAATTTAATTACCGTTTTATAATTATTTCCTATTTCATCAAGGGCGCGCCAGATACGTTGATCAGATTTTTATTGCTTGCACTAATTAACATTTTAAACTCATTCACGTGTTCGGGGAGAGGGTGGGGCGAATCGTGTTCGAGGCAGTTTCTTACATGACAGCGCTGCAAACCGGCTTCGTCTTAATGGAAGAGCAGCGCAGTTGTCTTTATTTTGCGCAACATTCCCCGAAAACTAAAGAACGCACGAGCTGCGGCCTGGCCTCATCTGCATATCGCACGTGAGCGCTTCAAAACCGAGCGAGACATGCAGCCCCAAAATGCGAGTTTCCGTCTCCCTTTTCGCTCCGAATGAGCCAACCCCGGAGGATCCCGGATGTCACTTTATCTGCGATACCTTGCAGGTTCTGAAGATCAATGATTTACGGCATTTTCGATAGACAGCGTAAACTCGCACTCTCTCTGTGCGTACGGGGTGGCTATAAATCTCTTGTTGACCGCGGCGGTTGGACTCCCAATCCACAAACAAAATATTTTCGCAGTTAGATGAACTCGCATTTCTTTTTTCATCCTTTGATGAGGTTACAGACGATAAGGAGGCGGCGCTAATTTACGAAGCTCGCCTTTTTTATTTATAAGCTTCTGTTTTGTTTCTTTGCAACCGCGATATTTATGACGGAGAAAAGGGCAGAGTTTATAGTCCGAAGACAGATTTACGCCACCTGCACTGCTCGGATGTCTCAATGGAAAACAAATTATGGCCTGATAATTACTTCTGCATTCTCGACGCTCGTTTCCATGGAGAAAAACGGCAAAGACTTAATTGAACGAAGTGGGCAGAACACCTGTATTGACCTTAGGAGACTGCATTTCAATTACGATGCCGAAACTATTTTCCTACAATCGGCTTTTGGGTAGTAGTCAAAAATAGAAGAAAATGTTCTAAAAGAAGAGACAATTTTTTTCTAACAAAAATAAACAAATTTTACTGGAATAAAAGCAAGAGCATTTCCAACGCACCCCCCCCCCCCGTGGTGTGTGTGCACCGAAATTCAAGGAATTGTTACAAAGTATTTTTCCCTGCTTAAACAAAACCAAGTTGGGATTCGTATACCCATCGTGTTGCGTACGCCGACATGTTAATAAAAACTAAATTATTCGTAATGATGGATTTAAAAATACTAACAAACAGCAAGTTAAAGAAATCTCTTCGAACATATTGCTTTCTTTTGAAACTGTTGGCGAAAGAAGTTAAAACAGCCAAGGTCTTAAATAACAAGAAAACTCGAGTGTTTCCATGTAAAATGTATTTTTTAGGAAGGAGTGAATGCTTTTTGTTAGCTGGTGTTGCACCAATTTTCGAAGGCTCAGAAATATAGGATAACATGAGTTAAATTGCTTTCCCAAACAGCAGTGCAAACCCGACTTGTTGTGGTTATTATGCAAGTACTTAAAGAGGCTGGCGGATCTCAATCGCTTAAAACGTGGCATCAAGCAAATTTATGTAAATTTCTTAGCTAAGAGTAATATATTACTGTAGTGATAAAGTGTACGGACTGTTGCAAGCTTGTGAAGCACATTTTGACTTCAAACTGTTTCTAAACAGGTCCACCTGTACAAATGAAATTTTGCATTCTTGGCCACCAAAATGTTATGAAGGCAGCTCATTCAAAAACACAACATTGGTTCGCAATCTTTTAAGGTGTCGAGGAAACATCTTTATGTAGCAGAGTAACGGTTGATTCTTATCGGTTCGCACCTTAAGGTGCAAGTGCTGCTTCCCCTGAATATCATTTGAAAACACGGACGAGTACAAATAGAAATGCAATGCAAACACTTTTATTTCATGAAAAATTGCTTCTCATTCGGTGTACCTGAAGCGCTTGTGTTTTTCAGCATCTCCTCTTACTTGAGCCTTCGTTCGAGGGGGGCGCGGTGGATCGTACATAAAAGATTACCACCTAAAGGCAGACTCTTAATTCTCGAGTGACGTCAGCATATATTTCAATCGGCGTTTACTTTCGCACAGCAGGCCCGATTTTTTCGTAACGCTCGCTGTTTTGCCAATCACACTTGGCCCGTCTTTCCCCTCGTATCATCGCACGTGCTACCTGTAATTTTGTCATCCGAGCGTTCGAAAATGAGCCGCCCCCACGGTAGGAGTCAGGCTAATGATTTCATCCGCCGTTAGTGGTCAGAGTCGAAGTGCCGCATGGTCGTGATTTACTGGCGGGAGTCCATTATTTATTGTTCCACACCCGCTGGGCTGCGAAGCCGTTAGCGCTTCCTCCTCGGGCTGTGACCCCACTCCCTTCGCACGATATATCACTGCCGTTTGGGGGCTGTCACCGGAGGCCCTTTTGTTTTGGGCAAAACAGTCAGTGGACCATTTTATGGAAGCGCTCAGGTAATGGAATTAACACTTTTCAGGGGGCGGGTAGGGAGCGATATTGTGGTGCATGCAACAGGGTTTTCCTGATCACCCTCTCCGGACATTTTATTAAGCAAACAGAAGTTTCCGTGTGTGGATTTGAAGCGATGCATTCGTTCGTACTTCGGATTTCGAAGAGCGGTGCAGCAAAAATGCGGCCTTAATTAGAGATTTGTGTTCCGCTTTCGAACCTGATGATTTCGCTCGTGCGATCGATTGGTTTTGTTCCATCTTTGAGGTATCGACTTGTGTCTCCTTCAAGCGGAAACCTTGCACGCGAGGATCTGTCTGTCTGTCTGTAATTACCTTTATCGGCAGAAGTAATTGCGACACTGAGAAGATTGCTTTTGTCAACAGCGCCCGCATATGGACAGTTAGTGAACCCTCAGTCGGGTGGACGCCACGCTTTAAAACCCTCAACTCGTTTCTGCAAAAAGGAAATAGCGGCGTCTTAGCATTCTTTCTTTCTGTTCACTTTCTTAAATGACGAGAGCATGCACATCATATGAGAGCCGAAGTCGAAGGCAACCCTTTATTGGGTTGCATTTACATTGGATCATACAAGTTGTCATCGCGTTGCAAGGTATCCTCCCCCCCCCCCCCTTTCGCCCAACAATTTGCGTGTTGTGAGATTTCTTTTGTGAAATCGGGCCCTTTTCTATCTTTTTTTTTTTCTTAAAAGAGCGATTGGTAGCACGAGTATTAATTTTTTTTTTCCTTCATTCCTTAGGGAGATGGGGACCACATCGAAAACGCAATATCCCCTTGTGCTGATTGAACCACCGACATTTTCCGAACGAGCAGGTTCAAGCGTGCGCCAATGCAAACGCCTGCGTAATATTCCATCGCCGAAACAATATGCCCAAGCGAGTGTCTGCAGCCATCTCAGACATTTCAGGGGTCTTTTGTCATCTCGGCAACTTTGTCAGTGTGTCTAGTGTCCAAATCTTCGGCTGGATCCCAGAGGACATTACGACCAGATTACGTCAGACCCTGACCTCTTGAATATAACTCCTCGCCGTCCTAAAGTTTCCGATAATCCTACTGCGCGAACTTACGGCCCACCGCCGGGGACGAGTTGTAATTATCCCCTGTCGAGAACTGTGTGTTCGTCGACCGTGATCCCGGCACCGTAGGCGTCATACGGGTGGAGTGCAGCAGCCAGGGCGTGCGCCGTAGGGTTGGCCGTTGATGCGAGCCTTCAGAGTAGCGAACCTTGCGAGAAAATATTAACTTTTGATTGGAGCTGACGTGTATGCGTGATAAATGCAGCCTCGGCAGCCCGCGTTATTGTCTTGTGCCCGGTGATTCCCGCCTGATCTAGGCAGATGCCGTGCACCAGTAACGCACCACGTGCCGCAGGCCGCGGGGGAGCTTGCGGAGACAAACTCACTGCCCACTCCGCGACATCGTAACGTCTTTCTCATTTGGCGTCCTCGACATAATAGCTCTGCTATGGCGCCTTGCTCGTTACGGAACAGTCTGCGAAGACGGCTTTGCTTTGCAAACTGTCCCCCATACTGTCGAGCGCTCCTGCCGAGGATGTTATTGAAACGCCGACACCCGAATCGGCCGGCCAGATAAATATGGCAATAAAATCATCGCCTTATCAGGACCAGCATCAGATGTGCGTAAACCTGCAGAACCGACGTTATCAGAGGCCCTTCCGTAGCGGGGGGGGAAGGGGGGGATCTCTCGGGGCAGGAAGGCAACAGACGTGTCAACACCGATAACGACCGATGGCAAGGTGGTCGAGTAAGGTCGATTACGGAACAACCTGTGGTGTCAGATTCCCAGCTAGGTACGAAGGATGCCCTGCTCTGCTCGTGCCGTAAAAAGTTCCCTTTTATTACGGCCTGTTCACTGAATCCGAAAGTAAAGCGGAGAGAAAATTGGAAAAGTTTAGTAAATCCTAGAATTTGAACGACTCGGCGGGCATCACCGCATTTACAGACAAGGTCGGCTTCACTTTCATTTAATATATTATGGAAAGCAGCATCTGCTTTTGTCTCGGCTGCCCTTCAGCTCAATTCTTTAATTGCATAAGAAAAGCGCTTATTAAGGGGCAGGAAAAGCTACCGAATAGCGCTTCATAACAAGAGCCGTCTGTATCTCCCCAACACCCGAACGACAGAGTTATTTGGCTCTTTCTTCACCAGCCACTACCAAGATTACGACCATCGCGCTGCGCTAAAAATACGAAGGTGAATACTGAAATGAGGGGGTGAAGAAGGTGGCTCAATAGCAGGAATTACAAATCGAAAAAGGATTCGAGACTTCATCGGATCAGTTATTTTGGTACTCTGTGGAAGTCAAGCATCGTCGCAAAGATGGAAACATGAAGATTTCCACCAGTATTTGATGAGAAAGCGATTAGAACATCATAAAGAAATGGACGCAAGGTGGGATCTGAACGGGGACTTGCATTTGTTATGATGGCGCTGACAGCTACTCCAATCTGATACCGAGGGCTAACACAGGAGGACCCAACTGAGAAATAAAACAATTCATCCAACGCATGATTAACAATAAACTTTCTTTCCAAAATGAAATGTCGCGCATACGAGCAACGTTCTTGCTCATCAGCTAATGATGTCGTCTGAGCAATTCAGGTATAGGCTTTTTCTGTCCTGTTCCTGCTCTGCAGATGAGGTTGATCTTTCCATCTTAATCTTGGACGTCCATGGTCTCTTCTTCCTGTAGGTTTATATTCTAGTGTGGGGATCCTATTGTTATTCACCCTTTCCATGTGGTGCAGCCAATTTTGCTGATATTCTTCTACGATGTTCTTTGTATCTAATCGTTCTCTTATTTCTGTGTTTTTCTTTTTATCTAATCTAGTGAGTCCCAGGAGAGGTCTTAGAAACTTCATCTGTTCTGTTTCTTTGTTCGACTTCTTGGTAATTATGCAAGAGTCGTGTCTTCAGTTGCTCAGCACCTGAATAACTTAAACAACCTTGTTTTCACAAAGTCTGCCACGGCTCTAATAAGCACAGCAAGCGAGTTGAAGTAATGATAAAGTGTTTTATTATCATTCATCCAACGAACTTGTGTCAGATCATGCTTTAGTCGCAGAGGTGTATACAGGAATTGAAAACCAAACGTTTACTTTTTTTTTTCAATGACCAGTACAATATTTACCGCTACGGAAAGAGCGATAGAATTACGTTTTAAAAATATTCCTAACACGCAGTAGGCTTCCCCCATGGCACATACACGAATGGTTGGATATTTTGCCATCGAACAATAAATAATGCTATAAATATATTTACTCGTTCAAACCAAATACACTTAATTTTTTGATTCTTCGGGAGAAACAACGTAAGTCGCATTTTCTAGCAGAAACGTTTCATTCCAGATTCGCTTCTATAAAATTAAGAGAACATGCATTCTGTTTTGTACCCGATGTCTGACGAGGCAAAAATTTCCACACACGCATCCCCCTCCCCTGCCTTCCTCCCAAGTGACGGGAACTGTCACTATCGCTTTGTATCAAGCAGCACCAATTTTCCGAGTTCATCTCGCACCCCGGCTCATAATTGAAGTATTTTTTGCCACCTCGTCCAGGTATCTGCAAGAGTAACGTAAAATCTAAGCCCATATGCGATGCAACATGAAAAAAAAAATATCCGTTGCTTAGGACGTCCGTGCCGAAAGAATATTTGCCTAAGAAAGATATCCAGTCGGGTTTAAAGCAAAAGGTTTCAAATTCATCGTGTGGAAGAGACATTTAAAGAATGGAAATACTTCTCTGAATTTTGTGAACGAGTCCAAAAATAATTTTTAAAAATACGAGGTCCGCTTGTTTCATAAAAAATGACATTTCTATTGTCGTCTGTTCTATGCAAAGTTGATTACCTTTTAAAAGAATTGATCAGGACATCAACATCCCATACTTTTTGTTTTATCAGATGCAAAACTGAACTCCATCAAGGGCGAGACATTTCCAAAAACAATTTTATATAATACTTGATATCCATTTAAAGTCAAGCTAGAAAAACAGGTTCTTTTAATTTCGGGAAAATGAATTGCTCTTCTCAGAGTCGTTTATGAGATTTCATCCATAAGAGTGGAAGTTGGGTCTGCTGTTAGGTGTTTGTCTTTAAGCAGGAGATGAATTTCGATGTGAGACCGCTTCCCCGTTTAGTTTGTAGTTTACACTGTAGAAATACAAAAAATCCTTAGCCCGCCTACGGTACAAAATGTATTATACGTTTACTAATAACCTTTGGCGGACTGGAGCCACATCAAAAAAGTATCTATTCTTTTGTACTATAAAAACTCTCTTTGGGGCAAAGGAAATTGTAAACTACAGTCTTATTTGAGATCCGTGTGAGTAAAATTTCGCTTCAAGGTGCCCGAGGTGTTTGAGTTCCACAAAGGCCTTAATCACGTGATTCTGGGACACCAGTATTTTTCAAAGGCCATGCACAAACGTAAAGAAAACAAAAGATGCATTTGCGGAAGTAGCAACCGTGGCAGAAATAAGATACGAGCGAAGTTTAAAGAGAGCATTCAGGTTCTACCCGTTTTCCTTCATTGACCACAGCCTAAGGATAGTCGATCAGTCGAATGTCTTCTCAAACCAGTGATTACCAAAAAGCAATAATTATCTCATGTTTAATAGAAATGCTGTCAAATGAAATTTCTTTGTCAATCAAAACTGCTGGCCTGGCGCAATTCCTCTCAGTTTTGTATTTGACCACCGCATTTTCGGTAGAAGATGAAACGGGCCCCTCCCTCCCCCACCCCACGCACGCATAAAACGATAACTTAAAGAACGGGTTGGGCGAAGTCAGATTTTCTAAGTTCCATCGTTTCAAATTTATTCGTTACAGACACGAAGAAGAAAAAAATCAGCAAGGAAACCCTCGTGCGAATAGTTGAAGAAAATTAAAAGTTAGTAAAGTCTCTACAAATACCATAAGTATAGATAATTTGACTGAGATACGTTTAAATAATCCACGAATTTGTTTCTCCGTTTCGCGTTCCTGATTAAGGCGTCATAATTTGCTACCCTGACAGTAATGGGCTTACTACCCTTCCTGCGAACACGCTCAAGTTAAACAAAGTGAGGTAATTATACTGCGCGTGACACTCTCCCAATATTGTTCGCACCTTAAGACGAGACGAGAACGAACGGATGGCGAAGTAATGAGACTCGGGGCGATTAAACTTTTTTTTTATTTTTTCCCTGAAAATAAACATTTATGAGATCAGTGTGGGGTATACATTACGAAGTCCCGTGAAAAGAGTGTCGCGCTGCTGCGCGAACAGACACGCTACGGAGGAGCGGGTGGTTGCAACGCGATATTAACGCCTTCTACGCTGCATCATTAATAGTTCATTAGTAATAGTTTCCTGTAGCGGATCGCATGTTAACGAGACACGCTAACTACTGAAACAATGTCCGTCTTACGAAACACTGACGAATACAATAAGAACAACCGCACACTTTTCGATGATACTCAATCACGCCACTAATCCTGCAGAAATCTCTTTTTTTTTTTTTGGAAGATGAAGTTTTATGCTAAGAGTAAGGAGACAACTTGTGGGTAGTAGTAAATGATATAAAATGCTGCCGTTGATTTGAATAGAAATTAAAAAAAAATGCGGTTAGTAGGAAATTGGTTAGCTTGTTCTAAACATGGCGTACAACAACATTAGCTTAAATTTACGGTCGGTTTTTTTTTATTTTATTCGTGTGTACACGGGGCAGGTTTGCCTGCTTGTGGGATGAAAAACCCCAGATAAACTAAGGGGGGGGGGGCCCTGCTGTCCATGCCCAAGACCGGCTAACTTGGCTGAGGAAGCTCCTCACGTCGTCGACGGGAATCGAACCCAGGACACTCCTTCCCCAGACATAGGGTTGCGAAGCGCGGACTACGGTCAGTTACATGGGCCGAAACGCATCCCCTACTTCATTATTTTCAACAAAACGAATTGCGTGTTTTTTTACAATTTAAGAAAGAACTTTGCTGTAGCGCACCGACATCTTGGAACTCTCTTAAGAAGTTTAATAGGAATGTGAGCATGATGCTGCTAAGAACAACCGACTGCCTCAGGATCGCCGATGCTCTGTGTAGCTTATTACAGGGCGAAATGATTGCACATCCTTCGGTTGCCTTTCGGAGGCAAAGCAGGCCTTATGGCTTAAGCATGAACTCACATGCGTGCGTTTCTGCTTAAAGGAATCAGCGAGATGAAGATGACCCCAATTTCGGACATTCTGAGTCAACATGTTCCATCTTCGAAACAGGGCTGCAACCCAACCCGCGTGTTGCTACGAAAATAATTCGCCATGCGCGACCGTTCCGAGTTTCACAATTTTGGAAAATTTGAGAGTCACGCGAATGATCTCCGAGTTATTTTAAAAATCGAAATCGTCGCTGGCCAACTAATTTGAAAGTAAACAGCGGCTTAAGGGTTGAAACGTGAATAGAACTTAACTGCACTATCAGGGATACTCACGTTTAATTTAAGTTTTTGTTCGGTAGAAGTGCCACGGGTGGATGGCGTTGCTTTGTATTGTCTCGTCTTCATTTTTCGTCCAACATCACGCTTGATTTCCGCATTGCAAACAGCTTCAAAAAATTCATTTTTTGATATTAAATCCAAAAAAGCTTCGAAGCTTCCCCGCCCTCACATCAGATGATTACGGAATATAACCAACTCTTTACGACTGCCTTGCTCAAACTGACTTTTCACCTTTACTTAATTAAACTCAGAATAGGCGATTCCAAAAGGCGAATGCTGAGGAATTAGTTGGAAAACTCCGTTAGTATCCTTGCCATAAACCCGACTGAGTCCGTTCTGAAAAAAAAAAAAAAAAAAAGCAGGGATTCGTCATCAATTTCTGAGTCTCTTGCTAATGAAGATGGCGTCTTTGATCGAGGCTCACTGTGTCGTCTGCTGCTAAGAAATAATTTTGGAGGTCACTCAACTTGTGAAACTAAGCAATAAATTTGTTTGTCTTCTACTTAACCTGTGTGAAGGGAATCAATAAAAGCGAAAGAGCCACAAATGCTTTTCCCTTATGCTATTTGCAGAAGTAAAAAATAGAAATGTTTACATCCACGAGTATTTAAAAAAAACGAAACGCGCTCCCAAGGATGCTAGTTGCAATGGAGAAGTACAAACAGGCGTAACGTTAACACATACTATTTGGATTACAAGACCATTGGTTTAATACACAAATATAGAAAAACGTCTACTAGTTTCGCTAGCGATAACTGACTAGCTTTGTCAAGACAAGCAGGTAAAAAAACAACAACAAAGGAATGCAGAAACGGTTAACAACAGTTAGACAAAGAAAATAACTTCCATCAAGGTGTAATGTTAATAAGACAAAAAAAGCGTGGAAGGATAAAAGGTATTTTCTGTCTATTCTGGTTCATTCCACGCCATCACTGAGTCAGAATGGATAGCAGAGGTATTAATCTTTAACTGGAAATAAAAATCAATTTTTTTTTGTCGAACTCTTGTTTTAAAATATTGATGCAATATAGAAATATCACTTGAAAGAAATAGGAACAGACTTTCAGAAGGCCTTCGACAGCACAAAATATTAAATAAATTAGATCACGTACTTAAGATTATAAAAATGATTTACACCAAACACGAAATGCAGCTGTTTAACTCTGAGGCTTCTGAAGTGAAAATAAATAGGGAAGTTAGACAAAGTTGTATCCTTTCACCAAATCTGTTTATTATCTGTAGCGAGACAGCGATGAAAAAGATTGAAAAACAAAAAATAGGAATTGGTATCAATGGTATAAAATACAACAATCTTAGATACGCTGATGATGCCATTCTAATAGCAGAAAACAGAAACAAATTAATCAAATTACTGCAGCTACTAATTGCAGAAGGTAAAGAGTTTGGATTAGATATAACCAACTTTATGAAAATCTCAAAAGAAAGCAGATCCGAGCCAGAAATATTCATAAACAATATGAAAATTGAACGTACAACGGAACACAAATATTTAGGCACCTACTTTACTGCAGATGGAAAGCAAGATAAAGAAATAAAAATAAGAACAGCCATAGCTAAAGATGCATTCTGGAAAAATAAAGATCTGCTCAGAAGTTCTGTGAGTATCGAGACGAAGAAAAGAATGATAAGAACATTAGTGTGGCCAATTTTCACATACGGAAATGAGACCTGGATGTTCAAGAAGAGAGTAAGGCAACAGAGAATAAGGCCTTTGGAATGTGGTGCTACAGAAGAACCTTGAAAATCTCATGGACAGAACCTGTGACCACATAATCTTTATTACAGGAAATGATTCGGAGAAAGATGAGATTAGGAGGACATGTCGAGAGGTTCACCAGGACAAAGTATACTAAAAATTATGGGAAAAGGAGCAAGAGGCAAAAAACGAAGGACATGGCTTGAAGATACAAGATCACGTGACTATGCAGAAACAAAAAAGAAAGCCACCAACGGAGAGAACATGTGCTGAATCCTCTCACTGAGGAAGCTACATGACGATGTGATAGGAAATATCTGCGAAAATATGATTTCTGAACGCCCCCATAAATTGGAAATTGTTGCTTTTTATTTTCTCGTCTTTTATACCGCTAATGTGTCAGTTCAGCATACCAACAACATCGATGAACAGGACAGAACTTACTTCTTCTCTCTATTAAAGCGAATTCCTTGGATCATTTCCTTCCCACTTTTCATAAATAAACGAAGTGCATATATTTCAACTCCCACAAAACGGTGGGAGGAAAGGTTGCTTTACTCGTAAGGCTAAAGCAACCAAGATGACGATGCCAGTGTTTGTTTTGTGGGAGGAACGCGTCCAGATGCTAGACGTGATTCGCATCCACGTCTTTCCAACCAAATAACATTCGTCACCTTTACCTTCTACGGTTGTTGAATTGTTTATCGACTTACAACACATCGGAGAATAACTCGAATTATGTCCGAGGAATTTTGACGAGGGTCACGAAGAGATGGAACAAAATAATTTTGGGTACTCTGTTCATTACTGTTTTATACAGCGTTTAGTAGCATAGATGCGTGTGTGTGTGGGGGGGGGGGGGGGAGTACGATGTGCTTGTAGATCACAGCAACAAGAATAATAATAGGTGTTGACTAGCAAACATACATGCCAGTCCGTCTGCCAAATTCAGTACACCTGAAATTTGTAAACGGTGGACTCTTGGAAACCACTACACATGGGCTAGCATGGAAATTCATCGTAAATGATCAAGTAAAAAAAGAACTCGACATTTCCCTGAAACATATCGCGCTGTCAAAACGTCGATTCCTGCGTCTTTCTACGACCTCGAACTTTTGAATGATCAAGCTTTCCACTTGTATTCGTTCGCTGACAAGAAAGAGAGTCAAATCACGTTTACCATGTTCTGCCATTTAATACGACCCATCAAGTCAGTATTGGGTTGACCCCGGAAGGGACAACGTCTGTCTAATAAACATCTCAGCGAATGCTTCAGAAGTCGGATGGTAGTGCGTTAAACAAGTTTAGAAAATACTGAACTGCTCTTATGCTGTCGGCATTAAACAAATATCCCCCCCCCCCCCTCGAGGTTGTGTGTTCCGCATCACGAAAACCGACATCGCATCAGCCCTCTAAGTGCCTGCACGACTATATGAATGCATAATAATGAAAGTTATTTTAATGAAATCAGTTGAAATAATAAACTCTTTGTAAGTTTAGAAAGATCTTTATTATCACTGGATAGAGGGAAAATCTACCGATTAACTCACCAGGAGTACGAGGAGAATTCCAGCGCTTGCACAAATGCGATTTTTTTTTTTTTTACATTTTGAAAATTAGGAAGTAGAGTTTAAGAATTAAATCGTGTAACTATTTCAGTCCATTAGGAAACGGCTGCATTCGGCTTAATATAGTCATATTTTAAGGAAAGTAAGAGCACAGCGATCGCTTATGACTCAAACATGTAAAGAACGTGAGAACTGAGAATGTTAGCTGGCCTTCGTTACAACCAAACGGAGTCTTATCCTTGCTATTCAACGAAACATAGCGAACTGCTTTAAAAAAAAAAAAAACGGGGGGGGGGGGGGAGTTTGACAGAACGAATGCTGCGTTGCCGTGAATTACTGTACCAATGCACGCAGATCTCGCGTGCCAGGTCAGCGTTGGCCTGTCGCAAGTTTCCATTATTGTTATTCGTTTAGGTAAACACTTCACGCAGATAAGCGATCTTTCTGTTTTCGAATTTACGGCCGAAGCAACAATACGAGATTCGAACCCAGGTCTTCCCAGCTGAAGGTCGATATCGAATGCGCTACGGAAGCTCGGGGAGGATACGTGTTCTCTATACTTTATCCCAATTGTCATAAAAAGAAGGTATACTGCGAATTATCAACTAATTCGTAGTCGGGGAAACAAGAAACGTCCCCAACAAAATGAAATGAACCAAGCGGACAGTTTTGTTGGACTCCAGAAATAAGACTGAGAGAAAACGAAACTTCAGTGCCTAAAAAGAACTCTACGTTTATATCGCAGGAGCTTCCAAATTGTTACTGATTATAAACAAGAAACATTGAAAGAGGAACCTCTTTCAATCCTTCCCTTTCATAAATGAATCCCTTTGTTAGTAGGAATTTCTGCATGTCCGTGCCTCACCACGTTCGTATTTTATAGTAACCAGCATGACTACGACCCTTGGTTACACGCATTGTACAGTTCCTTTCAATCTATTTTCTGTTCTTTATTCCCACGTTATTTCTTCAACTGTCAATCTCCTGTCTACAATACCACTTGAACTGTAATAGTAGGATGAGTTTTACTATCTACTATTGTTCTAAATACGTGTTGCATTGGTCAGTGTTAATAAAATTTCAATTTATAGATAGTTTTAATTCAGCTGGTTGCCCGTCCTGTTCTAAACCCCCTTCATCGCGGTGCGTTTTCACGGGTTCGGACTGTTTCTTTGCTTGTGGAATTAAAAAATAAATAAATCCTCCCTATGAGAGATGCTACTTTACTTTCAGTTAAAAGCACTTCTCAAGTTTTTCTTCGTGTCCAAGACAGCATTTGGGCCCGGGCCTTTCCATCCACGTGGCTGAAGAAATAGCGGTCATATGATTCCGAATCGCGTTAGCTTTAAGAAAGAACAGCAATTATTATAATCTCACTTGAAACCACTGAAGGAATTTGTTTCGTTCCTTTTCCGTGCGAAAATGACAATAGAAAGAAAAAGGCTTAAAATCTGTTTGATCTTCAAGTGATGCATTTCAGATGAAAGGCGCGCAAAAAAGAAATGAGCGAAAGTAAATAATTTAAAGAGCAATATGAAGGTGAGGTTTGAATGACTAGTCTGACTCCTTGACCTTAACGGAGCTTGCACAAAGACACAGATTCCTAATGAAGCAAGTAGCCTCTTTTTCGATAGAGGGTATACGATATGTCATGGTGTTGTCGTCCAGTTGATCATTCACCTTAATATGCAAATAGGAATATATTTCATGCCTAATGAACGTAATTTGGCTGCAACGAAATCCTTCGAAGTAGTATGTTTATTTCGATTTAAATGAAAATCAAACATCCTCTGAGTGCTTTTGTTGTGTTATGTGCGAACAGACAGGGCCAGTAAAGCGATCAGAAGACGTAAGTGCTTCTTGAAACAGACAACGATTATCATGAAAATGATGACGCCGGTCAGGAGGGCTAACCAGAGCTGAAAAGAAGAATAGTTATGTAAAATGAATATGAACAAGGCTAATGAGGCCCCCAAAAAGTTGAAGGAAGCTCTATAACGTGAAGTGCTGTTTTGGATTGGGCTAATAGGAACGTCTTGTGTTATTAATTAGATTTAACGTTTCAAATCACCACACTTTTCAATGTCTACGTCGAATGAAAAAAATTTTAATTCAGAACTGGTAATAACTCGAGTCCAATTTTGGTTCTAATAATTCTTAAAATAAAAGTAGTGAGTGATTCGCGGTAACTGAATGAATGATAACATCCCCCTGACATTTGAAGAAGGAATCAACCAGCAGTTGGGTTAAAATAAAAACGCATTTAAATGTAGCGTTATTGGAAGAGAAGGTTGCATTTCATGGAACAAACATCACCTTTAAAAGTACGATGAATAGGAAGTACACAGCAAATACAGAAATAATGCTAAATACTTACTCAAACAACAAGTAATGCATGAAAGTAATATAAGAAAATGTTTTACTAATCTTTGAGAGTCAAGATAGGATAAATCTGTTACAAAGACTGAAGAAATACAAGTGATAATATGAATATAGTAGCGATGCAATACCAGAAGATAATACAACAAGTGATAATACAGACTGATGAGATTTTTAACCCCAATATAAAGAACGGAAAAGGGGATAGCGAACTGTAACGAAGGGCCAAAAGCCATACTGGTTACTTGGGGATTTAAATTCAGGCGATTCATTTACAAGACAAGTATAGACTTGAGGCATAATATGCATCGCTAAAACTGTTATAATATAGTTTCTAAAATAAAAAAGATAAGTCAACCTCATTCAGTGCTGATCTTTCACAAAATGCTCTGAGGTTGTGGACTATTTCTTTCGAACAAGAAGCTTCGGTAATTTGCGTGAGTATTCAAAGATTTCGCCAATTATTCGCCGATTTATAAGGATGTCAAAGTAGAAAAACAAAAGAAATAGCTACCGCGAATAATATTTAAAATGAATCGTCTGTGTATGGAGGTGAAGAACCCACCTTACAATTGCGTAATTATTCTGTTCTTACGGAAATAAAAACACAAAAGCTGAACGTCACAGAAAGTGCCGAGGGGGACGAATTCATTTTTATACACTAATAAATACCTTGAAACAGTATTTGCATTTTATCGATCTAAGGAAAGCACGCCACAGAATACATTTAAGAAATATGCTTAAGACACGAAGAACACGTGGCAAAAATATCCGTATGCCTGTTTTCGTCAAGCGCACTGCAGAGATGACCTTTTAACCCAAAGACTGCAATGATTCGAAGTTTTCAAGAGGACACAGTGGGGGGGGGGGCATATTTCTAGCGCCTTTCTGTGATTGAACACTCTGAAACAAAAGTGCACCCCCCCACTGGAAAATCATCCCAGCAACACTAATATTACCGATTTTAACGGATGACAGTTTAGTTCTTGCTTTCCGCGGAAGTGGGCCATATCACCACCGATCTAAAATGGTACGGAGTGAAGCGATAATATGTTACATTATCAGTAGAAAGTTTTCTATCGATGAATAAATTCATTGAGATTCTAATTTGAAAAGAAATACTAAGATATCACATGGAAAATCTTATCCTTGAACATTAATTGATGCAGAAAGAATTAAGACGTTCCCCCCCCATCAGATTATGCACATAAAAGGAAACAGAATAATAATTCAGAGAGATCCCCTCACAAAAGGGAAAACTCATAGAAAAAGACATAAAATATCTTTTTTAAGATATTAAAAAAAATCGCGAGACAGGAAGATCATACACAAAAGTAAATATTTTCTTAGCCATTACAATACTCACATTTCTTTAATTAAGAAGATTGTAAATGTAGCAATGCAATCTATAAAGTTCCCTCCCCCCCCCAAAGAAAGAAGAATATTTTCTGAAGAGTTTTAGAGTGGATGAAACATTTTTTGAGAAGTGGAACGCCGAAATAAGTAATATCCAAGGGGGGGGGGGTGTTTAGCTCATGTCACAGATCTCCTTAGGTTGGGTGTCAAGAACTTGACATATTAAAAGGAAAGAAACGACAGCGCCTGTTAGCCAACAAGCAAGTTGATGTGTTTCTTGCCCAAAAACTGAAAGTTGCATTTGCAAAGGCAATTCGTGAGGAGAATCCTCTATGGGTGGGCTGAACATGCAGTAAGATTACAGGACGCCAAAATCTGTTGAAAAAAAATTTAAATACAGGACGATAATTACAGATCGATTGTGTCCTAAACAAGAGGTGCCAATAACCCAAGACTGTGCATTGAAATATTTCACATCCGAACGTTTATAAGTGTTAGCCTAAACGAGTCGTAAACGAAACATAATCGTGCTGTCGGTTTTATTTATTCTCTGCAAAAAGACAAGTAATGATTTAACAGAGCGAGTGAATGCATACTCGCGAGATACTTTCGAAGGCAGCAATCGCATTACGTCATTGGTCATGTCATCAGATGTATAAGCGATACTTAATGCCATCTGAGCAGCGGTCCACGGTGGCACATGCGTTGCGTGCTTGCTCGTCGAGTGGAGAGACCTGGGTTCAAATCCACTCGGGAGGATTTAGGAATTTTTCCGCGCTTCTCCCATTCGACGCTAAGTTAGTCGGTCTTAGGCCGTGGACGTGAGGTTTTTCTCCGGGTACTCCGGTTTCTCCTCACGCACAGACAAACCGACCCTGGAACACACGGAATGCAGACAAGTACACACCTTGAAAATTCAATCCACCGTTTTTCGGTGGATTGAATTTCCAAGGAACTACTCCCGGGGGTAGAGGGGGGATATCCTCCCTCCTTATATTTTTAAAGCAATTATCTTTCCACACTTAATTGTTGGAAAAACGGTATCTAAAATAAATTTTTTAGATTCAATTCTTCTATCATCACCCCAACTGAACCAGCCGTTTACGGAGTTAACAAAAAATCCGGCTTTCACTATAGAAAAATATTTAGGAATTTTTTAGTTTGTTGACGAGCCGACAGATGGAGGTGCAGTGATCGCTCAGTAAGCGTGATGGTAGAGGAAAGAAGTGCCTTATCGAAACGCTGCCCCGTGCAACAGCCAATTTGTTTGCAATTAAGGAAACGGGTTCGCCACACAAGTAAAAAGTACTGAAAATGGAAATTGATTCGTTTTAATAAAAAGATGACCTTGAACAGTACCGGCAGAGTGGACAACCTCTTCTAACTTACCGAGGTTGGGAAGGAGTGAAGAGATTCAAACATCCATTCCACAATCGATTCCTGCAACGATATCGTCATCGCCAGAGTGCAGTCCGTCACTGCTTGTTTGAGGCACGAAAAGCAGTTTTTGTGGTCTCCAAAGCACCTTCTTTGTTATTGCTTACCCACATTTCATACCGGAAGTGCCTTAAAAATCCACTCCCTCATAATTTTCTACAATTTTGAGGAGACTCAAAATCCTCTTCTCAAACTAATAAAGTTCTACCACACTCTGATATTTACTCGCATGTGTGAATCTCTCTCTCTCGCTTTACATGTTCGGATACTTGAACCTGCGCCAACCATACGGCCGCATTGTTTTTAATTCAAGCAAGATATGAGCGGTGTTCTTCCTATTATACATACGGAAGGGAATCATTTATTGTGATACGAGATAAAGCCAAGAGGCGCGGATGAATTAATGCATCATGCCGATAAATAATTGGGGGAATGAAAGAAATGTGATTAACCTGTTAAAATCTTAAAGTTATGTAAGGTTTGATTTCCATTTCACTTAGCTGAAAACACTTTTTACACCTTCTGACATGCACGGAGAGGTAGACATTTTTTTTCCAGCTAAGTGTTTGCATCCAAACTTAGGGACTGTATTTGAAGTGAGAAAAATATCTGAAATGTAGTCGAGATAATAATTACTAAAAACTCCATCGATGAAGGGCAAACGTTGCTTGTCTTGACACTTAAAAGTCAGAATCGTCCAGTGACCCCTAATCCGAACAGAAGCTCGCTTTGGATTATCGGTGGGATGGAATAAGTGATGATGATTCAGAAAAAAGTGTAGGAGGAAGGGCATGGAAAGCAATCAAGTTTTTCACTGCTGATTTAAATGGCCTGTGCCACGAAAAATTTGCAATGATATAAAGAAGGATAAACACACTCGCTGAAGATGAAAAAAAAGCGAACGAACGAATAAGGATTACACATAACAGTGGAAAAGTGATGTGATCCAGTTTTATTTTTTTTATAATCGTGCAGCAGTAGGCTAATAATTCGAGATTTAGCATAATCTGGGCAACACCATTTCGTTGCTCGATGCGACCTCACACCAACGCTTCAAAAATGTGCACTTTCGGTGTCTAGCGGAGAGGTACCAGATTAGCTGACCATTCGTACCTTAATCCTACCACATACCTTCTGTGGCTGGATTAACATAAAAAAAGCTTCATAAGAAAAGCTGTAAGCATAGTGAAAGACTCTTCGTTTGGATTCAGAAGAAAACTCTCTTTTGTATACATTTGAGGAAGTGGGAATAGAAAGATTCGAATTTCGAGTTGTTTTACGCTGCCTTCTTAAAAGCAACAGCTGATCAGGAAACTCTTTAGAGAATGCAGGGAATATTGAGTATCTAAGTTCGGTCTGTTTTCTGAAATTGCAGCGATTGAGGACGGTGCCGAAATGTATTTAAAAGATCACTTTATATAATGATACAAATAATGCGATGGAAGCTGCGAATAGTAAGGAAGATCTTGGGAGATATGAGTGAGGACGTAGAATTGGAGAATGCACTCATTAAGAAGGTATTCCGCAACACGGAGGAAGGATATCTCGAGGCAAAGATTGATGAATAAGCAGGTATTCATTTGCACCGCCTTAAGAAGGAACATCTCGCACAAGGTTCAAATAGCATGCACATGTTGCGCGTGGATCTTGTAGGAAAATCTACTTTATTCAGAAATTCACCAATTTCACGGCCTAGGGATGGCAAACAGATGCTTTCATCATTTTTTAAGTGAATACGGACTCACTAGATTCGGCTGATGAACAGAGGCGAAGGAGTCTTCATTATGTCTGATTACCGACCTTGTTCTTGTAGCTTTTATACGTTGCATTGCATGCAGACTTGCTACCGAAGCAGTTTTGAAGTCGGTGAGGAAAACAGAAACCACCCCAATCTCGTTACCAGTCTCATTTTAAACGAGAACTCATGGAAGAGAAGGCAGCAAGAAAATTCTATTGGAAATATTAGTCGAATTGACCTCTGAAGGTAGCAAACAAACCAGAAGGCAAATTTGAAGGATTGATAAACGCTGTTTGGATTCATTTCTCCGAATCTCGTGAAGATAGATAAAAAACACGTTTATTTTCGTCCTATAAAGTTGCTACAGGAAAACAAAAAATGGAAAATGCGATCGAGTAAGAAACAGAGAAATTCGCGTCAAGAAATATTGGCCACAGACAGAATGTAAAGCAAATAAACGTGCGAGGATCGGAGAAAGAAATTTCAGAGAGTGACTGCATTTCGGAATCCACGATTGCATCGCATAACACGTGGAATTGAGGAAAACCCGAGGGAGGAAAACCGAGAAGATCATCCGGTAATCGCATAAATAGCAAACATTCTTTCTTGGTCGCATGCCGAGGAAGAGAGAAAGATTTAGTTTCGGAAAGAGAGAACAATAAAATAAAGAACGGCAAAGGGAGGGTGTAAAACACTTCGTGGAGGGATTTCGATTATAGAATAAAAAAATGATTTGTGGAAGGGGAAAATAGAAGAGGAAAGTCCAACTCATTAACTACGACAAACCACCAGCTGTGGATCTTGCTCCCTAATAAATTAGCAGGGTCGGTTTTGGTCTACGAAAACGATGGGTCGCATGTGTAATACGGAATGGTTTCTCACAGTCATATTCGTGTTAGGACGAAGCATGTATTGCGCGGGATGTTAGTGGGGACGGGAGATGACGGACTCTCCCACTCGGAGCATCAAATATACGCCGCGAGATACATGAATTAACAATCAGAAATGAATAGCGAAAAGCAAACAAAAAACAGCTGCTATAAGAGATTACACATTTTTGGAATTACCAAGAAATGTAAACAACCGGTGCAATTATTTTGATTTGCTTAGATTGAGAATACTAAGCACCAAAGTAAGTAACACGATTGTAAAGAAAACCAGAAGAGACTCTTGGATTCACGATGTGTAACAGACATTTTACTCCGCATGAGTGACGTAAAAGTGGCACGGTAGCTCATGCGTTAGGTGCTTGATCGTTGAGTGGAGAGAGAGGGTTTTTTCCTCCGGGTACTCCGGTTTCTCCTCACTCGCAGACAAACCGACCACAGACAAGTGCACATCCGTGAAAATTCAATACGCACGTTTTTGATGTGATGAATTTCCAAGGAACCATCCCTGATGGTAGAGGGGAAATATCCCCTTCTTATTACATTTTAAAGCAAATATTTTCCCATTTTTTGCTAAAATAATTTGCTTCATCTTTTTCAAAATGAAATTTCCAGTTTCTTTGCTTGTATTACTCTTTGCGCGATCATTTTTAAATAACAAGAAGAAAAAACTCGTTTCATTAGAGGCTAAGAGACAGAGTTATTCAAACTGAAGCCGAACAGAACGCAAAACACTTTGAGAGGAAATAAATCTGCCATAAAGAGAAAACAAAAACGTTAACTTTAGTATGTGGAAATTCTTAACAAATTAGCCTTCAGTAGTCAAGAGATCTTCGAGATAATTGTAAAATAGTTTTGTGGACAGGAAGAGTCGCTTTCCCAATTCGAAACTGGATATCTAGAGAAGTCAGCAAATCTCTCATTGGTGGGCTGCTTCAACAAAACAGAAGCATTCAATCGATACTCACAGTGAATCTTGTTTGAGCTGAGAGAGGAGAACAGATGCGCTAAACCAAAGCAGGGGAAGAGCGAAAGCGTGTATTAGAAATACCTGCAATAAAATATCATTCTGAAATAAAATACTCATTTATGAATGATAATAATACCAGTAAACAGACCTTTAAGTTTTGACAGATACTCACAGTACGGATCATTCAAGTTAAGTCTGATTTTTATTTTAAGAAGTGAAAACGTCATTTTGCGTTGGAATATACCACGCGATGTTCATGTTTGCAGGTGCAATAGGAACAGGCAAATGCCACAGTGTTTTCTGTGTGCAGTTTGCAGAGGAAAGAAGTCCTTAAATATACAAACAAAAGCATTAATTGTGCTTCTTTTAAAGGGTAAACTAAGTCGATGGATTTCAACATTAAACAGAAATCTTCGTTTCAATTGTATTTTGAAATATTTCACATTTTACTGAGCGAAAATTATTTCAAATATTGGAAGGCTTCAGTTTCGTGATGAAGACATCTTCGAGTTATTTGTGCCCCCAACGCAATATGGGAGCGCCAGCCAAGTATTGCCGTGCACAATTATGACGCCGCGCTAAGTAGCTTGATTGAAGGAGGAGCCGTCATCCCTCCTTCAAGACGCTGCGCAGCTTCCCAAGGACATCAACTTATGTCGAAAGTTAGTCCACTAAACTTTAGAAACTCGCGTAAAATTTAGTCAAGTAGGATGCGCAAACTTCCTCCGGCTGTCAGGTGCGAGACAGGTGTATTCCTGCAGAAAATCCAGAACAGCATCAGTGTTCCGCTTCAAGCCACAGGATAATGAGGATTCGACAAACCTCTTTGTGAAAAGCAGCGGCGGGTGAGGGCACGCAGAACTATTTCCTTCTCGAAGTAGTTAGAAGTTTCACCAATACTCCAGCGCTAAGAACGAACTGTTACGTCTTAAGACCGACCAGAATCTACAATCAATTGGTTAAAAGCAGAAACGCACATATTTTGAGGCAAAATCACATCCCGACGGATCGCAGCTCTTCACCGATGAAGAGTGTGGTAAGTCCCGTCTGAAGATCCGCTGCACTGAAAACGCCTTCCTTCGCTACGCATTAGCTCGTGTTTTTATTTTCTCTTTCTGTGTTGAGGTGTACCTCGCGTAATGAACGCACCAAATAAGAAATGAACAAATACCCCCCGCACATTTTCTAATATCCCCCGAAAGCGGTTGCACACTCAAGTCAAGCTTCACTCCCATCGCTGAACTTTCTTTTGAAATTCTCATCCCACCGAAAAGACTACGCTGTCATCCGTCTTACGTTAGGATTACGTCTCTGCATTAAAACCCTTAACTAGGTAAACGTTAAAAGCAGCTCAATGTTTTATAGAAATACCAAAACTGATTAATTTAAAGTAAAAGCACGAGATTTATGCGAGATTGCATTCCTCATCCCACATTCAATGCTATCAGTGATCGTCTCTTGATGTTATTGTCGGATGATTATCTCCAATTACGTCCATTCAACAAAACAAAACTTCGTTCAATTCGTTAATATCGAACCCACAAGTAAACGAAAAACATCGGCAAATCACCGCTCACATATTGCCCACCGTCAGTACAGTTGCGTATCACGATTAGCATATCGGAATATTGCTTAGAAAAAAGACTGGGAGCTCTCTTATTGTCAACCGTTTATGTATAGATCATGTTCTTGAAGCTGTATAATTAATCGGAAGGTTATCCGAGAAAATAACGTGCGATTGGAACAAGCAAGTATTGGAAGAGAAGCGTCTGGTTGAAAGGGAATATCAGTTAAAAGGTTTTTCTCATATGGGTGACTGTTTGTAACGAATTGTTTATAGTTCTGTTTTCTTATACGAACGTTTTAATGCTTATCCGTGTGTGAAGTCTCTCAAAATGGAGGAACCTGGTGCGATTCGCATTTAGATTTCTACGCTAATCGAACCTCCTCATATACAAGTTTCGCCTCTTTCGGTGGCACATGCATTTGCGGCAGTGTCTCGCACTAGGAAGGCATGTTTCGCATGCCAACAGGCGAACGATAATTCCGGTAAATGGCCTGATCATCACGTCTCCCAGGGCAGGTGCTTCGAGATGAGGCGGCATCGTTCGGATCCCCCATAAGACTGATGAGATCGTCCGCACCTTCACCTTCTAAAGACGAATTAGAGCCACACCAAGAAATATTATTAACAGTAGGATTTTTTTTGTTTGTTTCTCGTTCCGATTTCCCGGATTTAGTTGGATAACCGTCAATTCCTTTTAACCACTGTAGTGAACTGCGACGCAACCCCCACGTCATTTTAATTTTTCTACTAATAATTCTGTTTTCTCATGCATCGCCTTCGGAAAAAGTAAACATCGGTGCGGAATACAGTTCTTTGCGGTTGCCCTTCTGTCAGTCAACCCTGCTTCCACCTGTTTTGCGACCAGGGAGTGCAACAACTGACACGCCATTCCAACATGATTCCACAACCAAATAAGTGGCCAGCCCACGATTGGATCATAAAATGCCATGTTCTATAAACCAAAGTGTCTCTGCAAGCGACTTTAGGCCTCCGGTAGCAGGGAGGTGATCTCAACAGCGAGGAAATATCTGAAAATATCCATGGGACTTGAAATCATATCCTTGGTTGTTGCAAGCCATCGTATATTTTTTTATTTTACGATGAATGTCTTGCAATCAAGTTATTTCTGAGTTTAAAGAGTAGAATTCAAAGACGTTGCTTTATGCACGGGAAGCTACAACAAGAATGAGAAATTGCAAATCGAAAATTGCAAAATATTTTTACCGACGTTTCTGTAACCGTGTTCGAATTTCTTATTCGTTCAATAATATAACACTTCGCTTCTTTTTTCTGAATAAAATAGTTTACTGTTGTGTTCGAAACTGGAATCCCGCAATGAGTTCCAATTGATTCTCCTGGCAAAGAAGACCGTTTTTTTTCTGAGGGAATGGCGTACGAAGGATTTTCTAAAAGTCCTGATCTTTGTCAAGGGTCTAACTTTGGATTTCTGCTAGAAATAAATCCATTTTCTTTAAAGAAGGACCACGTCTCGCACGTGCGTAAACCATTGCGCAAAGTGAAAACAAGCCATTCTGAGTTATTCTCGTTAAGCAATCTCAGCTGAAAATTGTTCGCTGTTTTTAAATGCTCGCTTGCCCAACGAGAATTCCCCATCTCATCGATCCGCTGCATTTAGCAGACACCTCTTCGTCAGTTCTAGTTGGTCACTCATCGCGCCTACAAATGGCTCAACCCCGGATAACTGACATTTGAAACCGGCGACATATTAATGGCGTTCTGGTAAGAGTACGATAATCGAATGGTTTCTATTCAATTACTTATTTAAATGCAGTCATTCCGAACATAATGCACCCGATTGTTTTAGCGATGAGTCTGGTTTTTAGTATGAGTGTAAATTCGCTCATGCTTCTGGTAAATTCGAGTTTTCAAACAGACATTCTAAGTCTAGCATGTCTGTTTGAAAACGCAAATTTACCAGAAGTCTGTCACTCAACTTTAATTATAGAATGTAAGAAATAAATTTTAATTCTCACAATAATAGATAAACATCTCTTTTATCACAGCGCCCTATCACACATCATTACAGAGTGGGTCCAGCTAGCCAAACAGGCTCTGTTGGATGCATGCATGAATATCAGTGACCCCTCTTAATCCGATGAGAGATGCATCATTTACCTCAAACATCTTACACAACACGTCGTGGAGGAGGGTTTTAAGTATTGAAGCTTTAGTATTATCAGATAAACGTATAATTTAAAAAATATCATTTATTTATATTTACTGGTAATATTTAATTTAAACATCAACAATCCTATACAATTCTCTTATTTTGTATAAAAAATAATAAAAATTCCATCTTGTAGCACTTAGGAGAACGCTATCGGCACTGTGTTTACCACAGTGTCATATTGCTACGCACGCAAGCATATACACGTCATAGTGAGATGCGAGTTATTAGCGTAATGCGGCACTGTCCGTCGCACAGTTCCACTGTTGTTTATATGCAGTTTGCGCCAGTAGTAGAGCATTCGTAGTGCTTATCGTGTTTACTCCGTCTCTTTAAATATTTGGACATTTGTTATAGTTTTTATTTTCGAACATTATTGAGGTCATTCACAATTATGACCTCAGAAATGCAACGTCAAGAAATAAGTTCTGTGACAGTAAGTGAACTGCAAAAACTTAAATTTTTGTAGGAAAAAATAACATTTCTAAGTAGCACTATGAATCAGGATAAGTTCAATGCACTTACGATGATTTCAACGGAAAATAAATTCTTCAACAGCCATACAAATATCAAGGAGAAAGTTATTGACCTTTTCGCTCGAAACAAAACAAGAAGAATGGATTTTGTTTTTAAGTAATTTTGAATTATAGTAAACTATAATTTTATCGATAATAAACAAAAAAAATTAAATATTTATTATAATTTTGATATTTTATCCAAGCACGTATACACTGTATTTACAGTGTGTATGTACATTTCGAAAGTTGCAGCATCCCCACGATTTCAAGCCACGAGCCGCCACTGAGAATCGTACATGGCTGTTGAAAGCGAAAACGTCTATTGATTGGAACTTCTGTTTCTGGGCGGCTGAGATTCACAAAATAACTCACTGAATCCTGGTGTAATTTGCTTTGCATTGCAATACTGTTGCCGCCACTTTCCAGTGACGTATGTGTTCAAATACGTAGAGCATTTCTTACGATGCCAGGCGTATTGCAAACTTCGCTGCAATGATTTCTGCATACAACACTCTGAATATACAAGTCTTTGTTTTTATGCCACCAATCCTGCTTATCGAACTCCTGAAGTGGCTTGAAAGAGTGTCCCGTGTGGAGCGAGATCATCTGCCTTCCCCAATCCACAGTATTAAAAGGACTGCAGATTCACAATGTTTCATGCGGTGATTCAGATTCACAGAAAAACCGTTTTGAGTCAAATAAATTGCTGTCTAGTTTTGGTGCGATTGTTTTTTATACAAATAATTCTCTATGCTTATTGTTTGCTGCGTTAAATTAGTGCTACGAGGGCATCTCATGAGGTGCCCTCGTAGCACTAATTTAAATATCATAAGGAATACGACAGTTTTTCCTACTGAGCTAAAACACTTCTCGGTGAAATAGACGTTATTGGAGAAGTGCTGGAGGACACTTTCACCGAGCCTATGATAAGGAACGAAACCCCTTTTCCTGTCAATCCCAGAAGGGTGAATAGCATTCCGACTGACTTCAGTTCCTGAACTATCCGAACTTAACGGAAATAATTTAACGTCGCGCTGACTGCATTTTGTTTCCCACAGAAGAGCCGGATTTTGCTTTAATCCGACAATAATTCGCCTAGATTTTCAAAATTGCATTCGAACACGAATCTTCTTCTCTCGCAGCTCCTTGGCCAGCAAGAGTAATCAGCAGTGATCGTCTTTGATTGCAGTTGTTTAGTAATTAGCAACTTCGTGTAAGTGGACTCGCTCTAAACCTTCAGAGAGTTTTGAAGTCGCGAGTTTTCGACCAATCTCAATATTTTCCCGAATGCGTGTCATTGCCTCTGATGGCAATCTCATTTCGATGCGGTGCCTTCCAAACTGTGGGAAAATCGCCTAAATTCGTCCAACAGATCGAGCTAATAGAAAAGTGATTCACTTCAGCGCGCCCAAGTCCCTCTGTGCGTAAATATAAATATTAAAGCAACTGGTCGTGCAAGTTATTACTGAAAAGGACAACAAAGGATGCTACACTTCGTTTGAGAATATGGAATTCGAGCAGGCCTTTTTTTTAGCGAATAGTTTTTTATTATTATTATTATTATTTGTAGCGATGCGTTTGTTAAATATCGACTACACTAGTTTCTCTCAAAGAGCGACAAGACGAAGAGCAAAAAAAGCGCTTGTAAAATATGGACGAGCATTGAGAAAATGAATGCGTTATCTACTCCACTAGCGATATTTACAAGAAATTATTATTGCGTGCCATTCGCAGAGAAAGTCCCATAAAACGAAGTGACTAACACACTCAAGGCTTATTTTGGAGATGATGTATGAAAGGGCTTCGACTCGCAGTTTAAGATGTAAATCATTAACAGTTCTTGGAAGGGAAGGCGAAGAAAACCTTAAAGAACGAGATGGTTTCAGATGTGCGGCGAACACTTTAATGCTATTGTGCGACGTCTTATTAGGCTCCTTAGCACGGGGAAGTGTTCGGGGGTGGGGACGTGTACTTTGGAAACAAAACTCTCAGTAAGCAACAATTTCATGCGCAGGATGACAAGATGTGCCGGGGGGGGGAAGGATGTACTTGTCGCTCGTGATACTTAGTGTGGGGAAGGGGGGGGGGGAAGCTATCATAAGCGGGCAGGCGGGCTGAGTTGTGAAAATTTCCGCAGAGAGTGACGGCCTATTACTGCATCCTAATGGAGAGATGATAGGCGGGAGGGTGTAGTGAAGCGAGCAATCATCGGTCGTGCTTCACTGGTAGCATGATGAGCACTTCGCGAGGGTCTGCGGGAGGGAATAATTGCGAGAAAATGCGTCAGAGGAGGACATTTTCCTGCCCGACAGCGGTCTATTCTAATGATACATGGCGAGCCTTGTCTACGTCGACATGTCACTCTGTCTCGCACACGCCGAGTCGCGCATTCAATCTGCACCGAGAGCGCCTCCGAGGTGGGTGTGCATATTTGTCATCGCCCTCCCTTCCTTCGCGAAAGGTGTATCGACGCCGGTTTTTATTTATTCGGTGGTATTCAGCTGTCGTCGGCCATCACGGAGTTTTGTGAACTATTAGAAGTCCGCAGTCCCCTGGGGGACATCCGATCGGAAGTAGGCAAGGTTAAAAGAAATTTCGATTCCTATTACACCGCTGCTGAAATAATGGATTTGGCAGTGGCGGCGCAACCCTCCTGAGGTTCGATTCGATGAGCACGTTTTGATGTCCAGCGACCGAGGGATGCGTTGCGTTTGT
This sequence comes from Typopeltis vanoorti, assembly GCF_054136105.1. Taxonomy (NCBI): domain Eukaryota; kingdom Metazoa; phylum Arthropoda; class Arachnida; order Uropygi; family Thelyphonidae; genus Typopeltis; species Typopeltis vanoorti. The sequence continues at coordinate 1,625,196 of NC_143555.1, read as the reverse complement.
GTGCGGAAATTCGTGCGACGTTGCTGCAGTTGTCACGGGAGGTGTAGGCAGATTTATGGCTGTCATCTATTGAGAAACGGTAGAAACTCCGGACCGCTATAAAGTCATAAATCTCAGATAAGAAGAACCTAATTGAGGAATACAAGCAAGACAAGGCCGTATATCATGGAGATATATGTGGCGATGAGCGCTGACAGAGCCTGCTCTATAACGGCTACTCGCAGAGCCACATGGGCGCCTACAGGACTATTTGGATAAAAAAGGTCTGTCTTCTATCGCATCTGCAGTCTAGATAAGCCCCCTAATGTGGAATCAAAGCGAGGGATATCTTGAGGAATGATTCTGCCACGGTCTGTCACAACACCTACTTGCAGAGCGCGCTTCACCTGAAACTCGAATCAAACACAGAATTCGACGCGCGCATTTATTAAATTAAAGCTTGCTATCGGCGGACAGCTTCCATAACGCGCCCTCCCTCCCTTCCCTTTTTTAATTAGACGCCCTTTCTTATTCATCAGTTAGCGGCAGCAGCTGATGATGAGCGAATGCAGCGAGCCATCACACGCCACAGGAAACGCACGATGAGGTAGCTTTGTGTTCACACGTTTCCTTAGAGAAGCCACCAATGGCGTCTTTCTTTGCCGGCGCATGCTAGCGCCTTACCTTAGGCGCCCACCATCTGTAAACAGAGCTTACCGTCAGGAAATTCGCCGTGGTAGTGGAGCAGTTCGCGTTGGCGAAGAATGCATTTTTCTGGACCGACGTGCATTCATCAATACGCACTTTTCACGAGTCACTTATAAAAATTCCACATTATGAAGGGGAGATCAGTCTGAAATGATGTTGCTTCTGACCAATGAAAAGTGGGGGGGGGGGAATGTACGCGGTAGTTGTGCCAAAACGAATACAGTTCCATACAATGTCGCGTACACTAAAAATATTCTGTACATTCATTGCACAGATTAGTTTAAAAACTCCAAATAGGAATTTCCGAATTGTAGAAAGAACCTTCCAGATTATTATATATATACCCCCAGGAATCAAGACAAAGGAGGTAATAGTAAGATGCATTGATCGGTAGTTACCTGATAATTAAATTCACTACAGATCTACAACAGTGATCACTCTGTGTGTGTGTTTGTGCGCGCGCGCGCGAGAGAGAGAGATGAGTGCATCACAATGAACACAGTGGCAGATTTTATCGTTTTTAAGAGATTTTACAGATCTGATTAGGCGGTCCACCACCCCATCATGATCCTGTTGGTAGCTTCAAGCTAAAAGAGCAGCGCGAAGGAAACGACAACGCACACTGTCCGTACTTAGTTTGTTGGCAGAATTCGATGCCAATTAGCAGTTGGCATTCAAGAAGTAAATTGAGACATTTTCTTACGCTTCTCTGTTGTTTCTTTAAAAATCATACTTGGACGCTTGAAGTAGCTTCGAACTTGTTCAAGCACCGTAATTTATTCTTTTATTTTTTTGAGTCGTATGTAAAATACTCAACATTTCCTGATGGGTAATGTCAGGTTCTTACAACCGAATACGTCTTTGGGAATGTCCGTTGGGTGAAAACGTACGAAATGTGACATTCACCGCACGTCGAGAAACGTTTTTCAAAATAAATTCCTTGAGCAGCTCTAAATTCTTATATTTGCTTTCCTTTCGAGTGTTTTTAAACCAAATGGTGGACATTTCATTCGAAGGTGAGGAGGAGGAATACGAATACCCTTTTGGACTACAATTAATGTAGCTGATAATTCGGATATCTGAAGTACAGATGAAGATTTGCAAGGTGCATTATGCAAATTGTAGGGGGGGGATTTGAAAGAAAACGGGTTGGATTGACCACAGCGTTAAGACTTTTGGAGGAGCAAAAACAATAGGACAAATTCATTCAATGAAGTACTTTGAAAAAATTAAGATAATAAGACTTGAATGCATAATCCCTATTTATATTTTTAATGTATATCCCATCACCAAACATTCCCCCCCCCTCCCCTGGCTCCTTTACAATCTACTGATTACTTATGATTCCGCATTCGCTTCCTTGAGGCATACGCAAACAGTATGTCGACTAAGAAAAACTCCATGCGATATACCAAATGCCATGACGACTGCTTCCTCTCGCACATAAGAATGTGAATTACGGTAGTTCAAAATCAGACGTCACTGAGTACGTGTTTCAAGTGGTGTGCCATATGGTGGAGGGGGGGTGCAATGAGATGAAACTGTCCACAAATCATTCCTCTGTTCATTTCTAAAACTAATCAAAGTTGAACGAAAGAAAACAGAGAAGAACTTATCTAAGTTTGTCAGAGGGCGTGTGTGATTCCTGTTCCAGGAACGACTGTCCTGTTCACAGGTTGCAGTCCGAAACGGAAATCCTTGATGTGTAGATTTTTAATAAATTTCGACATGTGCATAGTTATGATTTTTGGTAAATTTTACTAATATTTACATTTTACTGCCAATGTTCTGCGCCCCATTTTTGAATATGGATGGCACGATAACTTTTGTTACTGGATAATCCAAGGATTTCCGTTTCGCACAGCAACCTGTGAACAGGACAGTCGTTCCTGGAACAGGAATCACACACGCCCTCTGACAAACTTAGATAAGTTCTTCTCTGTTTTCTTTCGTTCAACTTTGATTAGTTTTAGAAATGAACAGAGGAATGATTTGTGGGCAGTTTCATCTCATTGCACACAAATCCCTTTCCCCCATATGGCTCACCACTTCGTACTCAGTGACGTCTGATTTTGAACTACCGTAATTCACATTCTTGCGTGTGAGAGGAGGAAAACGTCAGGCATCTGGTATATCACTTGGAGTTTTTCTTTGTCGACATAATTTTTGAAAGGCAGTGTAAGTGAGAAAGTTTTTTTTTTCTTTTTTAAATGAGTAATATTCCGAAGACAAACGCCGATAGCGAGAAATGTCCGATATATTCTTATCTTGTTTTCTATATTTCCATTCTATTTTTTTTTTCTCGTCCACGCATGCTTTATAGAAATAAACGTTGAAACTGGGAGGACGCCTCCGTGTAATACTAGTATGTGCGTGTGCGTAAAGCAGTCGCCATTTGTGGTTTCAAAAAGTGGGTAGTTTTTCGGTTACTCTTCTTCGAAACAGAAAATATAAAAATGCACTCACCTACACTCTTCTACCCCTCCTCGTGCATACTTTGAAGGCCACTGCATTCCTTCATTAAATTCATCTGTTAGGTTTGGGATCCTGCGAGAAAGAAATTTCGCCCTGCGGAGTTTAACTTCTTTTGACAAATATTGGGAAACGGTGACCTCATGTCGGAATCGCATTTCACTTGGCTCTGTGACATTTAGTTGTAAAGGGGAACTCGGGGAGAGCCTAATTAATTCAACCTCTTTGCAGACTGAGAGAAAACCGTAAATCAACGACGTGGGAAATCCAAGAAACATTCCCGACTCGATGATAATCCCTCAAGTATCTTCAGAAGGAACTTCTGGGTTTTCCACGCAGATGCGAGTCTCTCTGCTGCCCAGGTCAAAGTATCCTGTGGACTGTTCAAAATGTGTCGAGAGAATTTTGAGGGATGAATTGAATTCAACATCTGCTCAATAAGGGGTCGTTGGCATAATTAATTTAGGATCAGTGAGGGAAAGGGAGTAAAAACTTTTCCCCTAATGAACTTCTCTACCTCTCGTACGATGACTTGCGGTTATACGGTACTGACACGTATCCCTCTTTCTCTGTTCGTTAATCCCAGCACTGGAAGTGTTGCTTACTCATCATGGTCCAAGATTAAGCTTCTCTGCATAATTTTATCCCACGCGTCTGCCTCCCCATTTACAAACATCAACCCCCCGCAATCCCCTCAGGGACGTGGCCGGAAGATAGTTTCCATTACTGTGGCCAGTTTTGCTATTTCGAACCCAGCAGGAGGTGCGATGGAACGAGGGTGTTCAAAGGGGTTTAGCCACTTCCTCCCAGCCACACTCGTAGAACTCCATGGTGGCTTTCTGAGCGTCTTAGGCGAACCACCAGTGGGTATTACGTGAAAGCGCCTGTCTATCCCCGATTTCAATTCGTGTTTGTCATTAAAGGGAAAAAATTCCGGAATTCATACTGAAGTGTTGACAATAAACAGAAGAAAAAATCAGTCGAAAAAAAAAAATGCGCACGTAGGGGGGGGGGGTCAGCTCACATTAAGTCAGCGACGAGCAACCTGTGAGGGGAGCCACGAGCTAACTTCTCGAACAAGAAATTAAAAAGTAGTGGCGCGTCATCATCTTTGGATGACACGCGCGTTGTACGTAATGATACAGCCAGCTGTCGGTGAAAACACCCACACAAATATTAGTTCTTAAGACTGTTTACCCTTTTCTATAAACGTGGAAAATGTGCTTGCATTCCTCCCACCACACACACTGATTAGAAAATCTTAGTAGATGAGTATCGCAAGCGGTTGTTGTTTTGAAACTTGACTCGAAGTAAAGGTGGCCACGAGGTCACCGTATTATGTCAACTTCCTCCGTTGGTCTGCTTTTCGGAAAGAAAAACTCCGTCATCTCCGTATGACTCCGGCTAACACTCACCTTCAGATGAAGAGACCTAAAGTTCTTCGCGTTCTACACGGAATTTCAACCCAAATCTTTCCAGCTAAAGGTCATTGTCCATACTGACTAAATTACTTACTGAGGTTCCCTCGTAAGCGGGAATCTGATACTGACCCTCTGTAACCCAACCGCATTATGAATCCGAACGGAACCACGCAACTTCCACGTATTTGACATGCTGTAACATCCTAATTCCAATGTTATTGTTACAGTTTGGCGTGGAGGGATTTGCGGCACACAATCGTGTGTCGCACATTAATAATTAAATATTTTAATTAAAAATTTAAGCATTAATAATTTGGCTAGCCAAATCTTTCCATTACAAGCTAAGCGAACGATTCTTTTATGAGAGAAAAATTACAAATTTGGGAACTTGAGGAGCATGCTACTGAACTCTCTTCGCTTCTCACGCATCTTTGGTTTTCTTTTCAGTAAGAAACGAAGCTCCACTTTGCTTTACGAGATTCGCTTAATATTCGTTTGGTAAATTTAGGAACGTCACCCATCCCGATTGTTTTTGATTGAATTATTTTGGAAAACAGTTCAAGAATTCTCCAGCAGTTTACATTCCCATCGAAATTTTTCTGCAATTCATGTCTCGAACTTTTCCATCTCCCTCTGCATTAATCCACCCAAATCCCAGGGCTCCTCTCGACTTTCTCTGGCCATCCTCGCATCAAACGATTGTTTTGCTAACCTTTCCTCTCCCATTTTAATTCACGTGACCACCACAGTAGATTATCCCTGCTCACCGATTGAACGCGAGCCGAGATAATCAACTTGAATTCAAGAATCAACTTCTTTAATGCCAGTTTCTCTCCTAATATCTTCATTTTCAATATGATTCTGCCATTAATGCCATCTGTTCACTCCCCTAATTTTCTTATAACTTATGTGTGGTCTCCGGGTTTTGATCAAATATTTTATTTCTCACCTATAAGTTAAACCTGGTTTTTACACGCTCTTGTATACCGTTGATTTCTCTTTTATTCGTCCAGGTCACCGTCATCCCAACCTTGTCTGTTTTCATATCTGCCATCCTCACTAAAATTGCGTCTAAATAGCCGAAGTGTTTTACTTATTGTTGTTACCCATCGAGAATGCAGTAGAAGTTTATCGTCCTGCCTACTTGCATACTTTTGGTCTTTTTATTGATGATTTTCATGCCAAATTGTTATTACAAAAGTTCTTTAATTTAAAGACCCCTGGAGACATATCGCTGGAGTATATCATCATCATCCACATTAAGTGAAAAGCTGATTTTCATATAAGGTTTAATGCACCTTATTTTCATAATCTGATCCATAAAGATGCAGTGGAGTTGTGTGCACCCATGTCTTACTCCACATTCATTCCACTGTACTTCATGCCGTTCTAAATTGCAAATTATTACTCAAATATTCACCATGAATTCCATTTATAATTGTAGCGTTTGGAAAGGCTTTTTTCTACGTATCTTTTTTATTTCTGATTTGTCTTTCCCGTTTTCCTAACATCATATTTCTTAGCTTCTTCTCAACATGAATCTTATCTGAAACAATCAGTAGAGAAATTCCTCTGTGATTCTCACATTCACTTTTGTTTCCCTTTTTATCGATGGATACTATAAGAGCTCCACTCCCATGATCCGGAATTCAATCCTGTGACTTAATTATGTGGCTCAAACATCATCTTATCCACCTGCCTTGACACATTCAGGATTTGATGCTTTTTCTACCTAAAGTATATTTACTTCTCGTTGCCTTCCTCTTGAATATTGTCTACCAGTTCTTACTTCAGTTAGCAACCTCTCCTAGTAATTACTTTATAAATCTAGGAAATCCTTATCTTCATTTTTTATATCACCTTTATCTTTTGATTCCTTGTACTGCGCCCTTTATTCTCATTTTCAAGTGCCTCAATCATCTTGCCACCTTTCGTCTTTTCTAGAACTACCTCTAACTTCTCTTCAACATGAAGTTGGACGTTTCTATCCTTGCATAGACCTGCATCCACCTTTTCTTCGGAATCGGCCTCTGACACTCGCGTTCGGTTCATGTTTTCAAACAGTCATTTTTCCTAAATAATATTTGTACCGTTCGGTCCGCAATTTCCCTCTAAACGCTCCTCAACCTTAATTCTTTTAAACATTTCCTTTCAATATGTTATTCATTTTTATCGCACTTGAAACGAAATGATCACTTTCTATTTCAAATCCCCTTCATACTCTCTTGTATGGTGAGTCGCGTGATGATACTACTAGGAATGATAAGATAGTCGAGATATTTTTCTTGTTCTTCCCTCGAAGCTCATTTGTACACATGTTGAAACATGGTGATGACTAGTTTTTGTCCTGAACAGAAATGAAAGTTGCTTCCATTATTATTAGCTTTGATCTTTCTTCAAATTTTCTCAAATCTGTGTATCTGATATTTATTTCCTATTCTGCTGCTTAGCTCCCCAACAAGGACCAATTTTTTCCTTTCTTGTTGCGTCAGTTACTTTCTTTAATGACTCAAAAATTCTTTTTCTTTATAACATCTTCTGTGGTATCCACAGAAGGTTCTATGTATACAAATAAGTTATTGTTCAATTCGACATTTTGAGGTTTGTCTCCTAGACTCTACTTTAAACTGCCTACCGATCATGAAGTTCATTCTTCGTATTTAGTGTTAAATACTATAGAGATATTCTTTCCTTTCTCTGATCATTATTTCATAAATATATTACTTGCTACTTAGAATAATGTCTCCTGTTTTTGTTTCCTATACCAATTATGTGGCACTTCTCTAATTCGTCTGCCTGATCCACTTCTTTTCGGTTGATGCTTCTTATGCGATGGTATATATTCTGCTGAAGTCGAGTTTTCACTTTCCTCTGGTTCCTTGACGAAAATAGCGGGACCTTGTTTAACCAGACAAAAATTTAATTTTTCAGGCTTAACTCAATACAGAAAACAATTCGGTTGGCTGTGATTCAAACTGTTCAGCCAATCCTCATTCGTTCAGTGGACACTTGCTGACTGTTCACCAGGCGAAGGTGAGGAGTGGTGATTAGGCTGGAAGCCTCATTCTATTCTCCGAATTTCTTAAAGCTATTTGGAGATCTCCCAGTTAATAAGGTTTGACCCTTTGGAGACCCTAAATTATCTCAACATAAAATAGTGGCGTTAGCTTTTATGGCTGACATGATTTTTTTTGGAACTAAATTCCCTCTTAACCGAAGAAAGAATTCGAAGTGTAACCTGTTCTGCGAGGACTGGAATATGGGTTGCTCGCCACCTGTTTCGATGTGTAATGCATTCGTTCAACGTATGGAGAAATTAATGGAGCAGCTTGATTTGAAAAACGAAACGAGTAATGATGCATGCTGCTGTATGGGCCAGCTACATTCTTTGAATCATGCACGCTGCATATCTACACTGCTCAGCGAGGTTATTGCAGCATGGGAAATCCAAATTGTTATTACGCCACTCCTGGTTTTTTGCGAACGATTTAGACGTGCTTTTAAAGTGAATGTGTTTAGGTGCGAGATTAGTTATGTCACCTGCTGTCTTCCTTGCCACGTTACTCAATGCAAGACTGAAGCATTATGGAAGAAAACCACGCCCGTTCGTCACAGAAGGGGTTCTCGATTTTCAACCACGGTGCTGACATGCTGTTAAGGTTCCATGCCTTTAGTGGGTAGGAAGAATAAATATGCGTAAAACGTCTTGCAAGTTAACAAGATAAGCATGTTGTCCATGTAAACTGTAATCAGAAAGGTAACCGGAATGCTTTTATTGCAATTACCCGCATTAAAATAATTATTGATCCGTTTTTACTCTGATCACGCAATTTTATGTCTCAGTATTCCGATGCAGTGTCTCATCCGGGCCTTGCAACTTAATAAACAAAACGTATGAATTTAATTAAGAAATGTTTTGTGCGTGTATTTTAAATTTCAACGCGAATTTTACTTAATAAAAACCTTCGCAGTGGCCTGATAGAAATTAGCGAACCCGCTGTATATCTTCGTTAATTCTTTTTAAAATATTCACGAACCTGCGTTCATTTTTCGATGAAACAACAAAAAAGGGGAAGAAAAAACGAAATCGCGGTTTATATTTCTAATGTAAAACAGTTTACAGGGAGACACCTGGTAGCAGATTTAGAAGTGCCACGAAAATCAGTTAAGCCTGTTTTTATGTTAATTTTCAATGTTCCTTCGCTTTTTTTTTGTTTGTAATTAGGAGAACATAAGAAAAACTATGAGAGAAATAAATAAAGGCAGGAAAAGATTAATTTTCTTGGCACATTTAATTTATTCTAGTCATGAGTATTGCTACCTAAAAAATAATTTAAATTACTCGCAGATAAAGGGACGACAACATTTTTCTTGGGACCTTTTTCGCAGCTGCAAATTAAAACGCAAAAACTGAGACAAGAACAATTAAAGGCGTACACAAGAATAAATTAATTAGGAATGGACGAGAATTAGCTGATCGCAAAATCTGTTCTCGGGTTTTTTAAACATTCGGTTACTGCCTACAAATAACAATGAATCGAGGATATCCAATTAAGATATTATTTCGCAACAGATTCCAAAAGAGAAAATGAAACCAGATTATTTCATAATTAAAAAAAAAAAAGACTCGTCTTCTACAGCTGGTGGTTTAAACACACGATTAATCAGCTACGCAGAAGAGATTCAATGTACCAAGCACTTAGTGTTAATCTGTTGGCGATGGCGTCTACAATTAATTTCATTAACAAAAGCAATACTCCGAGTAAAGTGCGCAATTAAAATCGTCAATTCTGCGTTAACTCTTCTTCGATTCAAACGAATACATTTCTGCACACACACACACACACACACACACACAAAGAGCTGAATGGACAGAACGAGAAAGAAATGGGAAGACTTAATAGTGTTGTTTCGCCAAACAGAAATTTGGGAACTCTTCTGTTGCCATGGCAGCAATTAACCCTTCCGTGCAGCGACTGTTTTGTTGCAAAAGTAACTGGGAGTCGCTTCGAAATGAATTACGAAATTTATAATGGGGTGGGGGAGGGGTTTCTTCTTGATATTTCTAATTTTTATGACGCCCGATGAGGCAGTTCAAAAATGAAATTTATATTTATGCCCAATCACTTTGTTAGAAGATGGTTTACTTACTTAACGAAGGCATGAGGAGGGATTCGTTAGTATTTCGCTTTTCCTTAATACACCTGACACGCATACAAGTGACGAGTGGGTTAGCATCCCAACAACATGTTTGGCAGTTTAAGACAAAGTGCATAAAACTTTTGTAGTAGTTGAAACTATGTCCAAACTATCCACACAATCAACATTATGGATAGTTTCAAGTTCCATAGAAATCTTAATACGGTATAAGATGAGTAATTGTTTCTTGGCGCATTTCTTTGCCAGTGAATTACTAAAATGCAAGTCTAGACAGAAAACAGTGGAAGTAAGTAAATTCATTGGCAAAGAAATGCGCCAAGAAACAGTTTCTCTGCTCGATTATTTTGTCAGATTTACTGAAAATCTAAGTAATGTAAAAACACGCATATTTCAGTTAAACTGCTCAAAGAATTAATAACTTTCCTCCCACTTCTGAAAACGAAATCAAAAGTGTTATATCAAGTCTAAAAACAACTGGAAATTCACCAAACGACGGCTTTACAACATTGTCAAAAATTATTGGATTTACATTATGGAAACTTATTCTCCTTGTTTTGGCTTGTCAGTAATGACTGGAACGTTTCCATTGCATTTTATGACAGTAGTAGTACCCATTTATAAAAAGGGAAGCAAATCTTGAAAAAAGAAAAAATTTATAGACCAGTCTCTCTTCTTTGATTTTTGAAAATATTAGAGAAACTGGTTAAAATTAGGCTGGTGAAAGTGTTTTGGATAAAAATAACTTCATTTCAAAAGCAATTTGGATTCAGTACAAACGTTTAGCACTTGAATGCCTTTTTAAGCTCTACAAACCCAGTTTAGATCCTCTAACTTACCTACGGTAAATGATTAGGCAGAGGAAGGTTGTGAGATGAGGAAGAAGCTGTTTGAGAATTCAGCTTGGATTAGTAGCCTTTGGAAAACACCATGAAATTCTCAAACGAAGAATGCCTTAAAATAAAAATATTCGACAGTTGTGTACTTCCAATCAGAACAGATGGAAGGGAAACATGAGCTTTGACTAGTAAACTGACCGACAAGTTGATTCAAGAGAAATACTCGGATCAGAGCTCAGACCGAGAAAACATTGCAACAACCATTAAACGATTGAAATGCAATGGGCAGGTCATTGCAAGAAGCATCACTTAAAAATGGACCTTTAAAGATGAAATCGGAATGGTTTTTCAGAGATGGTAAGAGAACAACAGGAAGACCAAAGAGAAGTTGGGCTCATCTCTGCCATTGAGATGAGCTCAAGTCTTGACAGAATGGAGGACTTTGGGGAACGCCTTGGGGCAGCAGTGGAAAATAGCTTGAAGGAGGAGATGATCATAAAATAATTTCAACGTTTTCCCTAGATCTATTTAAAGTCTCTGACCCAGCACCGCCATGAAATTTAATAAGAAATTTCGAAATCATATGAATTACTGCCTTAAATGGGTTTAAAGTTATTTGATTGCAGATCTCAAACTGGAAAAATAGGTGACAGATCGAGCAGTTTCCCTAAGAAAGAACAGCTGTGAAAATCGGAATGGAATTAGTGTTCCTGCAAAGGTTTCTGTAAAATATTGATAAAGAAGATTAAAATGAAATAGCGAATATATTAAGGCATGAGCAAGTTGGTTTCAGAACAGGTGGGAGTACTGTTCGTCACTTTTACTTTAAGTAAAGCATTTGATAGTATGGCTAATTATTAAGAGTTACGAAATTCCCGACAAATATGTGAGAATAATCAAAGAAATGTATAAAGGGAGTCAACGTTGTGTTATTGCAAAGCAAACATTCGAGAAGATTGAGATAAGGTCTGGTGTAAGGCACGGTTATGTAATGCCTGGTTTACTGTTTAACATGGTCATTACAATACAATGATATACGAAAAATCGGAAGAAGTAAAAAAAAAAACAGCTGAAATGGTTGGTCTTGAAAGAAACGACCAAAACAAAAGTGCTAAACTAAACAGAAAATGCCACAAAGGGATCAAAATCAAACAGCGTGCTGTAGAAAAAAGTTAAGAATTTTACATACTTGGGAGCAAACGTAGATACTGATTATACTGACAAAAATATAATGCAAAGACTGACACAAGCTAATACTGCATTGAGACTCATAATATATGGAAGTCTTCGAAATGCCATAATAAAGTTCATCAATAGAAATGTTCAAGAGGTATTATTATATGGATCAGAAACGTGGAAGCTGACCAAAAACAGTAAGCTAAATTAAATAGTTTTCAAATCCGCGTAAAATATTAAAAATATTTTGGCCCCAACGTATGGCAAATGACTTACATAAGCTGACTGAGCAAAAAACATCACTGATGAAATAAAAAAAAAAACGCACACTGAGAATGGACAGCAGAGTACTTCCTAGAGTGGTTTCGATGTGGATCCCAGAAGGAAAAAGATTTAAATGAATCTCCGAATAGGTGGCTCAAGACATAAGTATCGGTAAGGAACGGATCTCAGCCTTATGTGCCACGAAGTAATAAGAGTATTGGCACTTTTGCACGTCAGATTGTGGTAGGTTACCAAATGAACCAAGCAACAAATAAATCGAAAGCGGATGCCGGTCTCAATTTTCCCTCCACACACGGCCAAAGGAACGCAAACCGTGGTGAATTCCCATCTTTTAAATGAAACAAAGTGGCTCACTCAAATAATTTCAATGTATAGAATTGCATGGAACTAGAAAAACGGCCTGACAACTTAAAGTTGGAAAGAGCACATCCGCGATATCACAGAGTGAGTAACGGTTCTGTTAAGCAGATTTTACTATTTCAAGAGATTCTTAAAAATTATAATCTGCTCGATACAAGACTCGCAACAAGATGGACTGCTAAAATTAAGGTAATCCAAATCTTAACGAGAAACAAATACAAGGATACTGCAATGTGTAATCAATACACCACACACTAAACATACTACCCCTTAGATATTTATACGCCTATAGGGTACTGCTATCGATAAAATAACGACAATGAATACGTAAATATCAAATTCCTTAGTAGACAGACGGGCCGAAAATATACAGTTTTCCTCGTGCAAATAAAGAAGCAACACACAAACATTACACTTATTTAGCGCCAAAAGTATTCAACACACCACCTTTCACAATAAGAAATGAAACTAACCCAAACAAATACAAAACTCTACTCAAAGAATATTTATTTTTACACGAATACGGAAACTCTGTTTAAAAGAATTGCATAAATTATTCGATTTAAGTTTCGGGCGGATTGGTTTTGTTCAGAGATCCATATTATTATGTCAAATGTAAATAGTGCTGTGTAACTACTTTATCAAAAACTAAATTAACTTTGTGTAGCGCAACACCTTTCTGCATAGAGTAGCACATTACGCCTCTCTGTACTTTGTGTGTGCATGACGACGACTTGTTATCACGGTCTTAACTGTATGCATATCGTAATCTGGACGAGCTGTTGCTTTTAGGTTACACACGATTATTAAAAATTGTGTAATTTTTGTTACGAAATTTAGAACAAACGATTGTATGATTAAAAAGAAATAAAAGAAATGCCGAAGTTGTTTCTTTTTTGCACCACGCGTCTGAGTAGATGGAATTTAAGACAAACTCCTCATACGGTGCGATCGTTCATTATCGCAACAACTGAACAAGCAGCCTTCCTCGGAATACGCACTGTGCACATTGGTATTATTTTACGTGCTCCGCACAGCGCTAGTACTTTGTACGTACACAAAGTTCTCGTGCAGTTTATGGAACAGCGAGTAGTTTGTGGGTTAAGTATTCGAGAAAAATAATTTGGTGAATACACACACGGCTCGATTAAAACCAAAATTGAAATCCAAAAATTGTAATTGGGGTTGTCAGCACCTAAAATCCTAAATTGGTGTGACAGTAAAATATTGGAAATGTACAAAAGTGTAAAAAAAATAAATTACTGCACAATATAAAGGTAAATTGACTTTATAAGCAACCTAATACAAAGAACTTGCTAAAGCTGTGGATATTTCTACTTTCATGCGTGGTAAAACTGATATGACTTGGTGGACACAATGCTAAAGGTAATATCGAGTATCGCTACCATTACGTAATCTGGCATTAGGACGAAATGAGCCTACTGCAGCAAACTAGGAGATTCCTATCACGGTTGCTATGGTTACCCAATCGCTCTCTGCGATTACTGTCTGCAAATATCTAAAAGTTACTAAGTGTAGGTAAAAGTGCTACACAATTGCCACGAGTGTTGACACTGGGATGGAAGTGAAAATAATAAAAAAAAAAAAAAAAAAAGCATTTGCAGACGAGACGATTCTTCCACCCACTTTGTTGTGTAGTCTGTTGAAACACGAAAAATTCATTCACAACAACAAACTGCTTTCTTCCCCTCAGATGTTAAATCTTTTTCGCTCAATGTAAGCCTGTTGTCGAAAAGAAATTAAACTTTACTATTGACAACAAGTTGGCTGATGGTCACACATTCATTCATTCATGTTGGATCTGCTTGGAGTAATACGTAAGGAAATAATTGCTGACGGTACCATAAAAGGGTTTATTTCGTCAGAGCATTCCTGTGTGGTAATTAACAGTTTGATCTTAGAGTCATGCGTATTTGGTTTTGTTTAATTTTGGTGCTTCAAACGATCTCTTTTGGAGAGAGAGAAAAGTGTGTCGTAGAGTTTTTGTAAGGATTCCAAATATGAAATTCGAGTCAAGTTATTTCAGCCATAGTATCAAGGTGACCTGCGTACGAACGGATAAAATGATTTTTGTAAGTGCTTGCAAGAAGTTCTGTTGTAGGTCCATATGGGCATAAAAGAAATGGAGTGATAGATGTATTGAAGTTTGTTTAAAACATAAATTGAGAATTGCAAACAAACACTTTTATGGAAAAAGGAAAATTAAAGGAAAAAAGCAAGATATACTTGATCTCTGCCGATGGTGCGCATACTAATCAAATAATAGATTTTATTAGGATCAATCAGAGATGTCGAAACGGAATAACAAATGCAAAGGTTATGCCAAGTGCCGACTATGGATCAGACCACAGGCTTGTGAGAATTACAATAAAGTTAAAAAAGATAACCGATTTTGAACATTCGAGTGGAATACAGATGAGCTAAATAACAGTAACACCAAGACTTCATTTCAGAATAATATAGCGCGCTACATCGAAAACAAAGAAGACCACAACAAATCGATCAAGATAAAAGAAGCAATATACTGACTGCATCAGGAAAATGTATTGGAAAAACAGAGTGAATTAAAAAAAAAACACATGGATGACTGAAGAGATACTAGAACTAATGGATAAAAGAGGAACCTGAAAAATAACTCCAATGGAAATGAAGAATATAAAAGACTAGATAGACAAATAAAAATAAATGTAATGAAGATAAACATAGAGGGATCAATTATAACTGCTTAGAAGTAGAAGAATTAGATAAATAAAATAAAATTGTAGTCTTGCATTCAAAAATAAAATTTCTTAATAACCAAAAGAAAATAAGCATTATAATAACAGTTCAAAGATAAGAGACAAAGAATGGTATTATAAATCCAGATGGAAAGAATACATAACAGAAATGTATAATGACAACAGGTGTGGCAAACCTACGATCAGCGTTCATTCAAAAAATCCAGGGGGTACTTAAAAAAGAAAGAAAGAGCAAGCGCGATAAAAGAGCTAGCTAATGGCAAAATGTGATGGAATATCACCCGAGTTAATAAAAGATAGGGAAAAGGAACAGATTTTTTAATAGAAATAATAAAGAATATATATGAGACAGGCATATATATTCTTTATTATTTCTATTTGCATTCCGACACCAAAAAAAGAATAATTCAGCAGAATGTCAAGATTTTAGAACAATTAGTATCATATTCCACACTTCAAAAATATTATTGAAAATTATAATAATAAAAAAACAATGTTTTCTAGAAACAAATGTCATAAGTGAACAACAAAAAGGATTCGTGATAGGAAAAAGTACAATTAATGCCGTTTATGAATTGAAAACTATTATTGAAGGATGAATAGAAATAAATAATAACATCTCAGCTTTTTAGACTTTGAAAAAAATTATTTGACGCAGTAAGTCATGAAAAGTCAATAGAAATATTAAGACATTCAAATTGATACGAAAGATCTCAGAATAATAATAGAATTATACTGGAATCAGAAGCAAATTATAAACGACATTCATGAAACAACAGATATCAAAAGAGGAGTGAGACAAGGGTGGATAATATCCCGTATACTTTCTCATATATGAAGAAACGGAAATGGGAATAAAAGAAATGGCATTCGAATTAACAGTGTTAGGTTTGCTGATGATTTGGTGCTCATAGCAAAATCAAAAGGAATTACAAAATATGGTTGAAATGCTAACCAAACAGAGCCAGAATTATGACTGAGTATTAAATACAGGTAAAACTAAGTATATGGTAATAAGCAAAAAACAGCAACAAAACAAAATTTAAGAGTATCAACAGAATTCGTTCAAAATGTAAAGGTTTATAATTATTTCGGAGTAATGATTACAGAAGATAGAACAACAGTTATGGAAATAAAATCAAGAATATCTAACTCAAAAGAAGCATTTTGGAACATGAATTACTAATGACCTCTGGAATAAATAAACAGACTAAAATAAGAATAATAAAATCCTATGTATGGTCCATATTGAATTATGGATGTGAGATGTGGATATATATGCAAAATCCATAAACAAGAAATTGCAGGCCTTTGAGATGTGGTGCTATAAGAGAGCATGGAAGATTTCTTGGAAGGAGAAGAAAAAAAACTATTGAAGTTGGTGGTAAACCGTAACAGAGCTGGTGGAAGACATCAAAGAAAAAGTGCAAGATGGCAGGACACGTATTAAGAGGATCTGCAGGGAAAATTAGAGGAAGAACTTCTTGGGTGGATGATGTAAAGAAATGGATGGCTTACAAGAGCTATTACGAGATCAAAAGATTGACAGAGGATCGGACACTGCGGCGTACCATGATTGACTGGAGAAGCTACTTAAGAAGTGCTTGCATTTAGCAAAACGCACTTCAAAACAGGAACTAACTATATATATATATATATATATAGATAGATAGAGAGAGTTTTTTTCAATCCAATGTATTTTTCAACTCTATCTGGACATCATTAGTGTACGGATCTATTAACCCATCCAGCAATATCACTGAGCAGCGGTGCCATTTGATTATAGGAATCTGGGTTCAAATCTCGTTTAGCCTAACGCGAATCTTAACACAGACTTTTCAGCTGCTAGCAAAAGTTACTCGTTTTCATATTGTGAAAAATCGAGGCTCCGTAAAAACGGACTAGGCGAGAGATGGCAAGGTGTAGCAGGAATGCAGATGATGGATACAGCACACACTTCTCTTCTTTTAACCCTTTTTATAGCCACTTCGGACTGTAGATTTCTCCCAATTCTCTCCATCTGTTTCTATCATGAGCTTGTTGGTGCCAAAGAGTTCCAATTGTGTTTCTTATATCATCTGACTATCTTCTTTTTTCAGGTCTTCCAGCTGATCTTTAACGTTCATATGGTAAACCATCACTACAGTAAACGTTTTGCCCATGTATTGTCCTTGAATCTTGCGATGTGTCCCGCCCATTTCTTTCGAAGTATGTTTTCTCCAATATCTAAACATTTTGTTTTAGCTCTTATTTCTTCATTTCATCTCTGAGTCTTATGTTTGGCAGACGTCTTTTCATTCTTCTTTATGTTTTCATCTATTATTTTATTTTTGAGTGGCCAGGTTTCTGCTCCGTATGTCATAACAGGCAATACCCATTGGTTGAACAGCCTTGCTCTGTTCTTAGTACGCTACAAATATAATTATCGGTCACCTCACAGCATTAAGTTTTTATAGAGACGAGTCACTGAACCTAAAGGGAAGACTTTCTGGAATGTTAATAGAACTGCCCTGATGATATTTGGAGCAAGATGGTCGAATGTTCGACTTTTCCACCGTTGAAATAACACGAGTTCCAACAGTGGAGGCCAAAAGTAAGGTGCCTGTGTGTGATGAGCGAGTTGGAGTTTTATTCCATTAGCTGTAACAAACTGATTGTGTATTGAAAATTATTTTTCGAGGTTTCACTGAAGCCTTTCCACATTGTCAAATGTTGGAGAATAAGAATATATTGCCACTTATAACTATAATAAATTATCTGAAGATATAGTCTTTATATCCAGGTTATATATTGAAAAAAAAAAACATTGAGGAATTATCATGAAATTAAATGAAGCATATTTCTAATAAACAACGTAAGCGTTAGCAGATGAAACAATAATCATGCCCATAAAAATTCATGTAACCCTAATAATCATGAATATACACAAGCCAACATCCAACTATACACTCTTCCTAACCTCAATGCGCGTGACAAAATTTACAACACCCCATGTTGTAAATTTTGTCACGCATTTTTCTCGTCCTATATTGGATCACTGTGCTATGTATTAATAAGATATGGTAATTATATATTTTACTCACTTCTAATATTCTGCGTATCGTATTTGTGCTGTGGATTAGTGTGTGTCAATAAAATCCAGTTCAATTATTTCTTTAAAGTTAACAGCAGCATAACTTTGGCATCGAAATCAAGTTCTCACGAGCTTGATTTTTCCAAAATATCGCCCGAGGAAGAGCTTTATCTTGACTAACAGAACACGAAGGCCGAACAAATATATCTGGGACAGAACTCTTTGTAGGGAAATTAAAGTCATTTGAGAGTTAGTCTTCCGAGTACAATTTGCTTACGAGTTTCTTTTTTTTTTTACTCCCACCCACGAAATGTAAACTATAGTACATGGGTACGGCGCGTGAACCAGATTTGTTTTTCTTTTTTCCTGCTTTTATGAAGTTTATATTTTGTGTTTTTAATGGATTACAACAATAGTCCGGAAACCCTGCTCGAGACACCAAACATCAAACTTTCAGGCAGCCAATAAGCGGAACGTTAGTGTCACATTTAAAGGCAATCACAAAAATCCTTGTTTACGGCAGGATTCGGACCTGCAGTCTATAGGTTGAAGAGTGGGTACTTCAACCACTTTGTCAACCTGGCCGGCAAACTGCATGCGCCCATTCTGACGGTCTCCTTGCATCTCCGATATATTTGTTCGGTAATGGGACTTGTCACATTCAAGTTGATGTATCGAAGGTTTCTTGAAATCGTTTTTCATGGTGAGAAGGAAGTCCAGATCAATTCATTGGAGAAATGATCTGTAAGAAGCTACGTTTATGGTCTGTTTTTGGGAAAGAAATTCTACAAGATTCTCCTCGTGTTAAAAAAACGACGAAGATTCCATTGACCTTGCTCTCCTCGGCTGAGGGGGACCAAGAGCAGACACTTGTAACGTTTAATACGTTTGTGTGGCTGTCTTAAGTTTACAGCTGAGATTGACTTACGTATACACACAAACCACCTTCAATATTTTTATTTTGCAGTGCAATGGGAGAGAAAAAAGTGCTCCGACACTCGCTCAACACTCAGTCACTGTTGCCGTGATATGACGCTGATAACTTTACAACAGCGCTTCCCAAACTGTGGGCTGCGGCCCTCTTGGGAGCCGTAGGTTTTGTTGAGGGGGGCCGTGAAATCATGAAAACAAATTTAAAATGTTTTAAGACTAAGTAGATTTTTTTTTATCTTAAAAGAAAAGTATTCAATTTTTATTATTTCTTTTTTGTTATTTTTTTTATTTTAATGGAAAAAAATCACACATTGGTGTTCGTTCACAAATTTTGCTTGCTGCGTATTTCGGCGCTTAATGAATATTAGTAAATATATGCTTATTCATATAAGTTTCGTTTCAAAGCAGAAATCTAAGAAATGCAGTTTAAAATATTTCACCTGATATTGACTTTTTTGTGTAACAGTATTGAAGCACATCCATCACATTAAATTGTCATTAAACTTCTTTTGTGTTTTTAATTCTTTCTTTATTACTAATCATTTTAAATTTCATGTGCTCGTACTGCAAATGTACAATAACAATCTATCTATCTATATAAAAATACGAGATAATGTGCCATGTGTATGTAAGATGCTAAAAATGTAATATTTGCATTTGATTTTTGGAATATTCGATGCGTATGTTTTGTATTGAATATAAATACAATAAATTTTATAATAATATATGTCTATATTACGATTGTTTTTCGAGGGGGCCGTGAAATATTTTAATTTTTCCAAAGGGGGACCTGACATCCAGAAGTCTGGGAAGCACTGCTTTACAAGGTTGCCGCTTCGACACTGTTAAGAGTTTTCCCTACAAGAGGTTCTGTCCCGAATAGCAATCTCCTGAATGGCTTAACTCCCATGTGAAACTTGCATCTGAGTATATACGATGTCCGAGTTGTATGGTGTTTCCATCAATTGCTGTTTAAAATTATGGCATACGTTTTATTGGAAACCTTGGCGTAACATTTTTACGGTTTCCTATTGATGACGTCCACGTGTAGTGTTTTATTTCGCGGTCACTTTTGAAACTTATGTCTGCAAAGTGGAAAAAAAAACTTCACCTACGGGCCCTGATGATGGCGTCGTCCTACAGTTTATGGCATGGCCAGGTTTTCATCCACGATCAGGTGAATCAGATTTTTTTTCTTTTCCACATCATTCCCATGTTCTCATTTAGCCTGACGCGAGGGTTTTCACAAGATCAATGTTTTATAGATTCGGAGTACATTTTTGGATTTCGCAATGCACTAGTGAGCGGTTTGCTTTTGCATTGCATACGACAACCGAATACACGCCGGGAAAGTTTGCTGAAATTTCAAAAATGTCGATGGCGTATGAAATGACAAATCTCCGGGCTTTTGATTCAGCTTCATTAACTGGACTATACTCTTTTACGTAGTCGTTCAAGATAGATATTAAAGATATTGAGCTTCTCTTACATAACACAAGCGTATCAAATACGAAATTGAGTGAAAATTTACTATCACAGTAACATCATCATTTGGCGAATATAGTTATCCTAAAATTTGTCAGCGTCGAAATATAGCATAATAGAACACCGCTTTATCCATCGATGAAGATGACTTTGGTCTACCATCTGAGTGGTCAACTTTTCTCGTCTCGTGCTGTCTTGTAGTAGGGAATTTACCGCAATGTTTCACAACGCCTCTCTTGTCGAGGGGTGGTGTGAAGTGCGAAAAATTCTTTAAGCATGTTGTGGCCATTCTCCGAGAACAACGCGGTCAATGCCATCTAAAAGCTTCAATCGCTATTGCAGTCGCAAGCAGGCCACGCACTCATTCGAAAGTATGTTGAACAAGTCTTCAGGGGAGGTTGTTGGCGGAAAGCGGCGCGTACAATAAACCAAGTACCTGAGAGATTATCCATGGGAAAGAAAACTGATTAAGCGAGAGTGCATCTACATCAGGTAGTTGTTGATTGGAAGCAGAGGCCGCATTCCGCTTTGAACTAGCAGTTGCTATGACACTTCACTCTTTGCAGAGATGTCAAAATCTCAAGTGGAGACATTCACATGAACCACAGAAAAATGATACTTGGATAGCTTTGATAAGGGACTGCAATATGTCAGACTCGGATCACAGAGGGAAAAGGGCAAAGTAAGAATTAAAACTAGAAAAATCTTATTGCGGACATTCTACACAACTTTACTTTTCAAAACAAACCATTCTGCCCTTCGCACAATTTTCTCGAATCAACAAATCTTCATAAGGATTTTCGGCCAAATTCTTTTAAAGGCTCCCTCTCATTGTTCAACTGGAATCGGACCAATATCTTCCAACTGATGAGCATCGTCGCTATCGACTTCACTTTGCAGGCATGAATGAAACTTCCAGTTATTCTCCCCCCCCCCCCTGCTTTGTGGTAAGATTAAAGCCTTTATATTATTATATAAAAAGGCTTAGTTAAATAGGAAGAGTTCTGATTTGTGCGAAACAGGGTTAGATGAAAATCCGAAATATGTGCTTGTTGCTGAAATCAATTCTCGTTATAAGACGACGACCTGTAACTGACCTTTCCTTTAAATTAAATTCCCGTTTTGCAAAGAAGAACAAAATGGTAACAAATTTCCCCGCATGATGGAAATCTTCAAGTTTCTAACAAACTTTCTGAATCATTGCCTATGAAAATGAAAGAAGCAACCTGCAATATCACGACTGTTGTTTCAGTTTTATTGAGAAATGACATAAGAATAAATCGTGTTATACAAAAGGATGAGACTTAACCCGTGGGTGTGTTGAGGACTGGATAATCCGCGAAAATCTGAGAGATTAAATACGACCTTTCTTCTTCTTAGTCATCTCGGACCTCTGGTAAACAGGGTAGCGGTTGTGACACACCAAGCGATGACCCTCTAGTGGATGCTTGCTCGAATTGCTGAACAAATGCAAGGTGTTAATTCGCAGGAATTCTTGAGTAACGGACGTCATGGGAGGACTTTGGCAAGAACATAGAAAATAAATATGAAGAAGGTGGCAAGAAATTCTGGAAGGTGTTGAAAAAGCTCAGAAATTGAGAAAAGAGTGCTGTAAAAGGAGTTAGAGATGACAAAGGTGACATGAAAACGGGAGAAAAAGATATCTTTGAAGTATGGAGTAATTACTTCGAAAAATTGCTAAATGAAGCAAACAGTGATAGCACAGTGGTAAAGAACACTCAACAGGCATACAGTCAGGAATACATATCCATACTTGAAGAAGAAAAGGCCATCAAGGGCTTGAAATGTGGAAAGGCAGCTGGAGTAGATAATATTCGACCAGAAATGCTCAAGCATGGAGGTATAAAAGTCTTACAGTGGCTGCACTGCATAGTTCAGAATGCCTGGACAGAGGGACGAATTCTCGATGATTGGAGTAGAGCTCTCATAGTACTCATATATAAAAAGGGAAATAAAACTGAATGTGAGAATTACAGAGGTATATCCTTACTGAGTGTTCCTGGTAAAATATATACAAGTATACTTGAGAAACGGTTGAGAAGAATTGTGGAAGGAAAGCTTGGTGAAGAACAAGCCGGATTCAGGCCAAATAGAGGCTGTCAGGATCAGATTATCACTTTACGACAAATAGTCGAGAAAGCATGGGAATATAACAAAGATCTCTATTTGAGTTTTGTAGATCTGGAAAAGACATATGATAGGGTGCCAAGAGAGAAGCTATTCAATACGCTACAATTATATGGTGTCGATGGGGCATTATATCAAGCAATACGTAGTCTTTATTTGAGTTGTAAATCAGCAGTTAGAATTGAAGGAAGTACAGGAAGATGGTTTAATGTTAAATCTGGTGTGAGACAAGGATGTACATTATGTCCCTCTGTTATTCATTACCTATATGGATCACATTATGAAGGAATGTGGTACTAAAATTGATATCAAAATTGGAGATGTTAACGTCAGCTCTTTGCTTTATGCAGACGATGTTATACTTCTAAATAAATCCACTAGAAGTCTGCAAGATTCCCTGACTAAATTGAATAACTGTTGTAATATGGTATGAAGTTGAGTAATAACAAAACAATGAAAATAGGAAGAAGCATTGAAAATGTCAACTGTGTTGTGAATGGAGAACCTATAGAACAAGTGAAACATTTCAGCTACTTAGGCACGATTTTTAATGCAGATGGTAAATTAAATATGGAAATAGACAACCGAATCAACAAAGCTGGTATGGTAGGAAGTCCAATGAATAAATTCATATAAAATAAGAGAGAAATTAGTCGGAATACTAAATTAGCTGTATACAAGACAGTGTTCAAACCAGTTTTAACTTATGGATCTGAGAGCTGGGTCAGAAGTAAAACACTTGACCAAAGACTAGAGACTGCAGATATAAGTCCTGAGAAAGATTAGATGCATGAACAGGTGATATGAATAGTAATATCAGATTAAAAACGAGGATATTAGAAAATAACTTGACATTGGCAGCATCTAGGAATGCATTAGCAGAGCTAATCTCAGGTGGTATGGTCATTTAAACAGAATGGGCGAGGAAAGATTAGCAAAACAAGTGTTCTCTGCAAGGTTAGCAGGGAGAAAGACCTAGAGGAAGACCAAGATATAGGTGGATTGATACGGTACAAAGTGCCTTAGACGATAGAAATATAAGATCTGATAATGTTGGAGTCCTGACAGGTAACAGACTGATTCGGAGGAAAATTGTAGATAGGAAGTTAGTAATGATGTAAGTTTTTCATGTAGTACTATCACATCCCGTTCACCCTCCTTAATGGGGTCAGGAATTTGATGATGGTAATTCTTAGGAGAAATGTTTGAAATATGTGAATTAGCTTCATTCACACACGGTTGTTTGTGAAGGAAGTTAACGGGGAAGATTTTTGAATGGCAAATACGATTTCTGGAAAAGTATAAACTGATAACGTACAAGTATAAAAAAAGGGGGTATTTCTGTTGGTGGCACACTTAAGTCTGCACCTGAATAGTTTTCTTCATCGCGCAGAAGCAAGAAACTGACTTTGCGTCTTCGGTTTTACAACTTAAAACTAAAAAAATCTAATTTTTCTTTAAATAAATATCACGCTGAGGGGGAAATACGTCGCTCACCATAACGTGAATGAAGGGCAATAAAAACCCAACAAAATTAGCATTTCGTGGTTTCATTTTTGAGTGCTCGCTTCTACGAATTTATTTGAAAATTGCAGTCGAACATCTCAACGAATGGTTTTGATCCTGCGTTATTTGGCGAAATTCCTGATGCACTTTGCACTCTAAAATGATCTCTTCAGAATTGCTACTTTAAGTAGTGTGATTAGTTAAAGATGCTTATCACGCATGTACGACTATTTTGGTCTGGTGTTGTACTAGTTTGGTTTTTTTAAATCGTTAGAAGAGTAGAGAGACGATTGAACATGTTAATGTTTTGCTGCGCGTACGAAATAATTATAACAAGTCAAGAGAGAGAGAGGATATTTAATGATAGTGAATAAAAGCCAAACTGATTGAAGTGGGGAAGGTTAAGGCGGAACAAAATTATTTTATGCAGGCTTTTTTCCCCCCACAATGGCAACAGTCAGTAAACTAAATAAATACGCACTCACCTGGTGATTTTTTTTTATTTTTTAGATTAAAAAACAAACAAGGTCATATTCAAGTGTCGAACTGGCAGAATGGAAACGTATCATGTCCGAACTGGTGCAATCAAAACAAATAAGACAAAATGATGGGCAAGATTCTTCTATGCAAAACTACAAAACAATGTTCAGGCATGAGTCATCAAAAATAGGATTAGCTAGAGGAATCAACACAAAATACTAAGATAATCTTCTTGAATGGTAGCCAATATCACGTGGACAATACCAGAATGGGCAAGTGGACAATGAAACGTATTTATGGCTATGGTTCCTGCTAAAGAAAAAGTTGGAGAATTTTGCAAGGGAGAAGGTAGCTGACAAAAATAAAGTTTGTCCTTGTTGGGGATCGAAGCAGAATACCAGGAAACGAACTTCAGATAGAGCAAGGTTGGAGGAAAAATTGGAAAATGGTCTAATAATAACGGTTGAGTAGCTGCCCTGCTGGGTTTTTGTTCAGGAAATTTGGCAGGTCACATAAAGGTGCGCACAAATTCACACGGAGAAAGGATGATTGAACTTGGAAGTGATCGCCGTTTAGTTTCGAGCAGGGCGAAATTGAAATCGCATTGAAAATACAAGTGGATAAGAAAGTTCTAAAAGAATCAAATTCGAGTAGCTTTTAAAGGTGAGCTGAAGACTCAAATACACAAACAATGAAATCACATTGAAAATGCAAGTGGAGAAGAAAGTTTGATTTGTAATGAAGGATTTCATTACAAATGAAATGCTTCATTATTACAAGTGTGTTTTGGACTTTTCTCAAATTGTTTGCAAGCAGAATGTGGGGAAAAAAGTTCATCAAACAAAACGGCAAGGACTTAAAGAAGAATCAAAAAGTCATCTTTTAATTGCTCTTAAATAAAGAAATCCTGCATAGACTGAAGCGCAGCGGGATGGTATGCGTCGCACGTGGTCTCATGCAACAAAACGTAAAGCAAACATCACGGAATTATCCCGTGCAGAGAGGGAAAAGCGTGGCAAACACAACTTACGCGAACTCGGGCTTCTGTGAGGTTAGTCCACATGGCGATTTCCTCCCTTGTTGACATGTCCGGATACCTGTTCCTGGCGAAAGTGGCTTCCAGCTCCTGCAGTTGCTGGCTCGTGAAGTGCGTTCTTTGTCTCCGCTGGCGTTTCTTCTTTTTCGGGTCGTCATCTCCAGAGTTGTCGGGGCTCTCCGCAACTGCATTCGAAGACTGTTTGTCACTCGTAGAATCTGCGGAGAATGCAGTCGGTTAGCAAGAAAACAAACAAACAAACAGAAGAGCATTCATCGTATGTCTTCAATGGAAATACATTCCTCCCAAACACCCCTACGTTATACTTACCCAGTGACACAAATTAATTTATCGTATCAAGTAAAAATTAAAAGTTAATTTTAATGAGTATCAGCTTAAAACTACAGAAAATATCAAGATTATCTAATTTTTACATAAATCTTTATTGTGTGCCATTTATCGCAATATTTTAAATACCGGGGGGGGGGGGCTTGAAAGTTCTGATAAACACCTACAACAAAATGGTATTAAAGCAATTGATATAACCACAAGAAAGAACAGAGTAGACTACTAGCAGAGTTATGAAGGTAACTGATGTTCTTATATCCTCGTATGTTCTTTCGTGTGGTTATGTCAGTTGCTTTAATATCACTTTTGTTCTAGGTGTTTATAAGAACTTTTCAGAACCCCCCCCTGGACTTGCTGATTTTATAGAACAGTTTACAATTATTCAATTTGATTTCAGATTTCCAGAGGATTGGAGTAGAGCTCCTCCCATAGAACTCATCTTCGAATAACTGTCGTCATGAACAATAATCCGAATTTCAATTTAAACCAAATCATCTTTCACGAAAAATACTCTTTTAGCCAAAACAACTGTTCGTATCAAAATGGAATAACGCATTAAAAAAAACAAAAACGATCTAGCTCATGAAAAAATTTAAGGCTAACAATGGGATCGAAAGAATAAGAACACTGCAAATGTCAGGATGTCCGTTTAGAATGTAACTTGGCTTGTGCGAACAAAGAATAAATGCCAAAAAATCACGCTCGTCTCAAAGGGTACGTCTGCATCTACCCGAGATGTGGAAATAACATGCAGCTTATAAAAAGGGGATCAGCTTTACAAAGGAAGAATGGAAACATTTCTTAATAAAATACATTTGGTGGAAAGAATGCCATTGGCTTAATGCGAAGGAAGTTAAAAAAGTGCTAAGGCTGGTTCTAATGGCAAAATGAATACAATAGATTACAAAAAATCCAGAAATAAATCAACCTCGTGTTTCCATTATTTTCAAGGATAGCAAGCATATTTTCCTTTTTTTTTTTATCGTTCGGCTCTGCAAGCAATAACAAAATCGATTGGAGACATCGACAGGCGTATTGCAATTGCAGAATGAAGGTGAAACATCCTTAAGAAAATATTCTTCAGGGAAGGTATAACTACTTGCTTTGCTAAGGAGTAGAATACAGAAATCAAAAAGAATAGTTTTTTCAACTGAACAAAGAAGGCCCCCCCGTAATATGGTCTATTCAGACAGATCCATAAACAGCTTTTGAATGATGGTTGGTGGCGATTATCCACTGCAATTGATATAACCTAAACAAATGGCTCAGCACTTCGTGAATCGTTTTGAGTTTCATAAGAATCTCAAACAACCAGAAGAAGCGTAGGTGAAATGATCCCCCCCCCCTGAAGAGATGGACACTTCCCAATGGAAAAATATCGCAATGAAATCGACTTAAGAAGGATGAATTACAATAACTGCCCTATTATTAAGATATCGTTGTGGAGAGATAGATAGATGGAGTAAACGCTGATTGAAGTTCAGGGATTAATTATGCTTCACCTTCAGAGATTAAGACGAGATTAGAAAGCTTTCCCTCTCTTTACGGGAAAAATGCGAGAGCATTTCCATCTTTCGATGTCAGGAGAAAATCCGTTAACACTTTCATTGCCAAGCTGAAAATTGGAATTTCGTGTGGTGGCCAAATTTGTGTTTATTTTTTTATTTAGTTAGCGACGTCAACGCGATAACGCGTGATCCGCCGTTTGGTGAGAACTCGCATCGCGCGATAGGCAATGAACGTGTTAAGGGGAGGTAGGTGGGGCGATGTTTTGCTGTGTGGCAGATCTCGTCACGAAAATTACTACTCTACCACACGGTCGTGTTATTTCTCAAGAGAGACTTCTCACCCGAAAGCAGAATGTTTCGGCACCCACGAAGGCTTTGTGCACACGATCCTAAATCCTGAGATATTGACTGAAGATCCTCTTAATATCCATTAACACGTTTAGCCACACACGACTCAGAGCAGGCGAAACAGGAAAGTGAAATCCACGTGGATTAGAAAAGAAATTAATCCAAAACATATTTTCAACAAAAGTGTTGAGCAAATCAAGTGCAAGAATGAGAGGACTGAATTAACAACGGGGGGGGGGGACTGAATTAACAACGGACTATCAGGAAACAGAGTGGGTCACTGTACGAATCGAAAATACGATAGGAATCGTGTCACACGGAATGATGCGATTATTGAAGAAAGAATCGACCATATAATGTGAGAGAGAAAGAGAGAGGTACTTTTTCCTTCCGAATGACTTACGTGAGAAGAGATTGCAACAAATAATGGAAGGGACTTGATGGAACTTTCACTCCGCCTGGGTGGTACACCAAATATAACTGAAGTGTGATTATGCGCCACCATCCATGCTCACACTCCCAGCGATTACTATCGAAACTTTATTTTTTTTTTATTGTCATCCATCTGACAAACTTCCCACTCAATGCACCACTCGGACTTCACCGTTCTCTACGACAGGATCTTTCCATTCCTTGAACTTCTTAAAATTCGGTAATCTCCTCAACCCTCCTTGTGTGACAGCATGAAAACATTACTTGACTGTCTTTTCGAACTCAACAAACTGAATTGTGGGATAATTCTTTGAACAGATCTTTTTCTCTATTTCTACTGGAACCTCAGGTTTTCCTTCTCACAAATCATCGGATCCAGCACGGAATTTATCGACGCCCGCCTCATGGCCTGAGTTCAACGTGAACAACCAGCTTATCAATCCTGGGGCCTCATTGTCACCCACATACGCCCATCGGTTGATAGGCCGAACTGACTGTTCTTGCTATGACTGATCAGAGAAAGAATTGGTCGGAACGCTTCCGTGATTATATTTGACACGACTCATCGAAAACATTAAACTGTCCTCGATAGTGGAAGAAGCCGCCACCACGTAAGCGAGATTTCTAACTTATTCGCTCTTCATTTAAGAGAGTGCAGGGTTCGAATAACACCAGGTGAACTGCTGTCCTGTGAAGGTCTTTGAAAGCTTGAAGTTCATGTTTGGTCTCCAGAGCAGAATTTCCGAAAATCGGTACTGATTGGGTGCAAATAGATTGAAGATGTTGGGACCAGATCGTTAGATAGATGACCGAGAACGATTATTATAACTAAATTGAAATAATTGAAACCAGGAATAAAAGTTTGTAACGAATTCTTGTAAACGCGAGTCATTAAGAAACATGGAGCTTATTTTCTTTTTGTGTGTGAATTGTTTCAAGCCAAGGATGCACTTAAAGTGGGAGGGAGAGCTACAGATGGTATTATTGACAACTGTTTTGTGTTGATGGGAATGACTATCGAGAAAACTGTCTCAGAATTTGCATTAAATAGTGTAGTAGGAAGAATCGCACGCACATTTTTCGTTGATTATTCTTTCTCTTTACGCCCTGTCATTGCGAGCCCACTTTTGTTCGTTTTTAAGCCACCTCTTTCCAAGTGCGCAGTTGAAAATGAATTTTTGTATTTTGCGAGGTTTCGCTTTTATGTTTATCGTGTCTTGCCAAGATCGTGATTTGCTGTTATCCGTGAAATGCTGACCAACAACCGCAATAAAAGCTCCCCGAACGTACATAACATTAAGGTAAAGCGTCTTCGATCAGCATCTCGAACCCTCGTGTTGGCGAGCATAAGCCGGCGTGCCTCCACGGCCCCTTCCCCACATAAACAGTCATTGTGTGTATAGCCCACTGGAGAACTGTTGTGGTGTAGCGGAGGTCTCGGCTCCTGGATAAAGCGCTGGCTAAAGGGAGGCCATTAGAGATGGTATCAACAATACGGAGCTCAATCTAAGATGTTTTATACTTAATGACCCGCTTCGTTTTAGGAACCGCAGTAATTGAAGCAGGACGAGCGCAGAGGTTTCGATCGGAATTGATTTCTCGGTGTCCAGTTAATATTCAGCCCGCTTTATCCGATGCGTCACTCGCCACAGCTTATCTCCGCTTTACAAGAAACACACAAACATTAACATGCGCCCCGAATATTTTCGCGCAACTCGACCTAATGGAGGTAGATTCCGTTCGCTGTTTATGGCGATACTAAAGCGAATGCATTTCGAGTCAAACGGCGTAGACATCTCCGAACAGGACACTCCTGGAAATGTCTATTCTCGGCGTCTGTGATTTAAAGGGCATTCCCGTAAGGACATCTACTTTTGAAAAATTCATTGAGATCGGCAGAAGCGGATGAAAAAGAGAAATTAAAGAAACAGAGGCTCGCACGCAATATTTATATGCGACTGACAATAATACAGATAACTGCCTCTGTTACCGTTTTTTTTTTTTTTTTTTTTTTGGAATCTCATCCATGCACGATTTTAAACCTGTAGTCGTGGATGGAGATAAATATCAAATAATTCGGAATCCTAGTTTAGATAACAAGTAAGGAATTTTTGAACACCACAACGCATTTTGAACTCCAAAATGCGTTGTGGTGTTCTTGCACAACTGAAGTTAATTTAAAAAAACAACAAAAGGACTCGAAACCCATCGAGTGAGCCAGCTAATTCAGAAGCGGATGGGATTGCACGAAGCCTTCGTTTGTAACCAAGGCGTGCAATAGCCAAAATTCGTTCGATTTCCGAATAATATTTTGGAGCCGCCCCCCAAATGGTAACATGTTTTCCCAGATCAGCGCAGAAAACAATTGCTCGACTTGTTTACGAAGTGCTGTCGGCAAGAAAACATTTAAAGACCGCGTGGCTCGCTAAGTAGCATTCTTTTATCTCCGAATTACTCGTTCATATTTACGGGCAGCTGCCGAAGAAAGTTTCGCCTGCACTCGTTCATCAGCACATCAATTACTTGACAAGAGTGGAACGGTTCCGGTCCGCGTGCGCCCGCTTGTCAAGCGCAAGTCTGACGGATGCTTTCCAAGAGAAAAACTTTCACAGCCATAAAGTTTGAAGTATTAAATGGAGAAAATTAGTTTCCGCTGTCATCTGGGTGGGCAGGAGAGTAAGCGGCATTATTCTCTCGCACGGGTGTGGAATAAACACAAACATTTGATCAAAATTATTCTCTCATCCGGCCCCCTCCTCCCTCCCTCCCTTCGCTACAACTTCTTCCGCCTAACAAAACACAAATTCATTCCAAGTCGCATTCCTCGTGCAATTTGAATCTAACATTTGTTTAGTTATTGGTGGCGAGCTGATGAAGTTACTGCTGTATTCACCTCCCCCCCCCCTCCCATCGCCATTCTTGGATGCCAAGTGTACGTTGCTTTTCCCCATTTTTAATACCTCTTCAAACTCCAGAGAATTTTAATTATTAGAAGTCGCGTTTCGTTCGCCATTTTTCGCACCCATCGGCGGTCTTCGACAAACGCATAAGAGGTTCGAGTTGTGTCACATGTAGGAGCCAAATCGAACACAAAATCGATCTAATACAGCTTCCCAGTGATGATTAATTCTGTAATTCTCTTCATAGAAATCTAAACAAACCATTTCCTTTCACTCGAATCAAATCTTCGGAGGTCATTAATCTGTTCAGTAGAGTGCGTTTCTGAGAAGTAATTTATGACATCATCTTATGTCCGCTC
Source organism: Typopeltis vanoorti (assembly GCF_054136105.1). Lineage (NCBI taxonomy): Eukaryota > Metazoa > Arthropoda > Arachnida > Uropygi > Thelyphonidae > Typopeltis > Typopeltis vanoorti. Next base: position 1,593,484 of record NC_143555.1, on the reverse strand, counting down.
TATGTCATTATTTCGTTAGTTTACCGGTCTCTGAGATCACAGCAATGTGGAACGGCAGGTCCATTTGTTCCATTGGTGCCGATTTCCCACTTTAGTTACACGAAGAATTGCAGAGTAAAAATAGAAAAAAACAAACTGAATTATGAAGTAATTATCGGTTTGACACAGAAGACGTGGGAACCAGAAGCCGTTAAGATCGCTGTTTTTATTTATCATAAGAACAGGCAAAGATATTGAAGCCTTACAGTATGGTAAAACATTGATAAGTTTCATTTTAAGCGTTAGCCAATAAAATTATTTTATATTATGTTTAACAGTTAATTATTTCTGCTTTTGACCGCTAATTATAAAGGAGGATTTATTATACTGACATTCCTGCCGAGTCATTGAGGTTTATACGATTTACAGGACGAGAGAGAATACTGTCGATCTGAACGAAAAGAAACAACCACAGCAGTAATAAATAATAAAGAAAGACATTTGAAAATGGCTTGTTGAGTTCACGACAGTAAAAGGGTTCGTCATTTACCTGGATGGACTCGTTAGGATGAAAGCCAGTTACGTGCGAGCGAGAACCAGTCGAAGAGAGAGATCCCTGTTGTTCGCATTGTTCTTTTCATCCTAATAATATCCTCGCACTTTTCTCTCTCTCACGCAGCGCCACTGGGTTTTCTACGCCTCACAACCGAGGGCTAAAGGCAGATCAGATTGAAGCAGGATAGATGGATCCTCTCGGATGCAGTTATCAGCCTTCGTGCGTTTCTCCAAGCTCTATGATCATGTAACTGGGGAATAGCAGATTCCCTCCATTCTCCGAAGCAGCGCAGGCAAAAAAGGCAACATCCATTCCCCCTATTCTACATGATTCGAGGAGGCCTCAGACTCGCTTCGCCGCGCTCCCTCACCGCCAGGTAGGCGTGCAGCCATTCTCGTGTCAATTTCCATTTGAATATGCTACCAGCCGAGCACCATATGTAGGTCTAAAGGTTGGCGAACACACGCTGCGCGCTGATATTAAGTCTTTTGGCAGCTGCCGCTTAGACTAGTGTCTGAGGCATTGTGTGAAGCTGGCCGATACACGATTTCTCAGCACGACACTCGGTTCCGCCATTAAACGCTGATACTCGTAATGTAAGCAGATATTACAGACGCCTTGCTTCATAACTGTCTCCTCGTACCAAGTTTAAGAGAGCTGCGTCCTTAGTGGGAGAGGAAAAGGAGGAGACGTTTTTTGTCTGCAGACTCACATTTTCTGGCGGGGGGGATGGAGAAAAACGGATTGACATCCCCTTAACATTTCTACTACATTAGCAGACAACTGCCTCTAAGAGCAAAAAATGTAACACATGAGAACTTATATTGTGCGCACCCTCACCCGTAAAAAATAAACAGGTACCACGCAAGATGCTGAGTCACACCGGAATTTGTTAACATCAACGCTATCCTCGCGGTTCAATGATCCCCCCCCCCAATGAGAATTTGATCCTTAGTTCTAATTCAATAATAATATTTTCATTTTCTTAAGAAGAAGGCTTCGTTTCAGTTTAGTAACAACACCCAAACAATAAGCATTGAAACTTTTGAATAAAGAAAACGATCTTTTCGTCAAAAAAAGAAGGAAGGAAACGATGAAGGGAGGATGATAGTAAGAAAGAACAGCTTGCGGAAGGAGACCAAAGTGAGGGTGAATGAAATAAAATGGTAAACTGGCCGAGAAAGAACCGAAAGGGTGTTGACGGATGGCATCTCCAAAAGGGTGGTGAAGCAGACGCGGTGACAGACTGCGGTGCTGCCAAGGGAGCGCTTAAAACCGAGAAATATCCACAGGGGCGGAAGGATGGGAAACAGCACACGGGAAATAAATCTATTTAGCTGTAGAGGAGAGCGATAAGAAATAGTCCCAGAAGAGGTGTTTGTGCTTCTCCTGCAGAAGAAGCTTTGGAAGCAGCAGACTAGGAAAAGACGGCTGGAATGTGAAAGGAGCTGATCTCAGAATAGGCTTGTAAGAAAATACGTCATTTTCTATCGGGCGAAGACCGAATTGCATTTTTTTTCCTTGCGTGTCATTGCTGCCCGTGAACTGTTCTTCTACAGCACGCTCAGTAGCACGGGTAGGCGGCTACTGGTTAATAGTTCTACCCTACAGAAGAAATATTGGGTATTTTATCCAATATGTCAGTTCCCAATAAGCTCCCAAATGTCTCACACCGGATGACAAAAATCATTTTCCACTTGGAAATGATCATCGTTTCAACGACTTCTACATTACACGTCTATCAAGTTGGGTTATTCGGAATTATGGCCGATTCAGCTACGTCAGTGTGTGTAATGACGTGTGTTCTCCGGTCTGTTTGTCCAAGTAACTCGGGATGATAAACGCAGGGCATCGGTCAGGTGACGTCAGTAACACCTTGACGGAATCTCGCACTACAGAAACAGTCGAAGTTGAACCGACGAATCCAAAGTAAAATTATGAATGCGAAGCCACAAGATGTGTGTGTGTACAGTTGGGGAATGTTTATTAGTCCGATTGATAAAGATTTCTTTTGACAAATAATTCACTTTCCATAGGTCTTCGTCGTAATTTGAATAATTAAATTTCTACACCAAAAACGAGGATTATAAAAGCAGATTTATATTCATTCTGTTTAGGAAAAGAAAAAGTTAAAATGTAATACTGAAGTCCACAGCCCAACTCAAATCATTTTTATGCGGTTTCTTTATGTCGTGATAAAATGCAACGCCGCCTCCTCCTCCCCCCCACTCTTCTCGGGTTCATTTTTCATCAAAATAAAATAATATCGATCTGTTAAATTGGAGACTTGCAGCAGGAAATTCAAAGCAAGGTTACATCAGTTAAAAAAGATGAATGTCTTTGAAGCAAAAAGCAAACTCGTTTCTCTTGGATTGCTGCCGATTGAAACCAATCCACAGACATTCGCTATTTTCAGCGACAAACTTGTATTTATTCAACCCAACAATTTCTAAAAAATAATTATGATGCTAATTTCGAGAGCACCGCAAATAAAACGCCACACGAACCTTAATTCGCTTGAAGTTCCCTGTTGTCATCTACCGGACGGTTTAAATAACCGGTGAAATATCAAAATAATCTTATTAAGATTATTTTGATAGCAGCTTAGATTTTGTCGGTTTGACTACAGCGAGAGACAATCGCTCACAAATAAACAGAAGAAAAAATAAAAACGATTTTCTATGAAAATAACTGGAAGAAGCACGTTTCGATTGTCAAACACGAAATGAAGGGCTCATCTTTCACTTTGGGGGAGATGAGGGGGGGGGTTACATCTTTGCTGATAATGATGGAACGAAAATTCACTGCTGAAATGAAATCAAAGACGAAAACAAAAATCATTTACAATTCGACCAGAAACAAAAACAATGAAGATTTGGAAGTAAATTTAAAGAATTAACGGATTACTGCAGTTAAGCCGAGTATTAAGTAATCTGAGAAGCAGGTTAATACTCTGACGCAAAATAAAAAAATAAAAAATAAAATAAAAAAAATAAAAATAAAGCCATTGCGTAATTTGGTGAACAAAACTCAAACTATCGACAAAATACTTCAATCGTGTTGGTTATTACGATGGCAGCAATTTCTTATCACGACTCTGCAGAATCGAACTCTGATTACGAGCACTCACTTCGTCCCCGATTACCAAATCAATCTTTGAACAACAACAAAATGCACAATCGAATATTCGACCTATTCCACTGCTACATCCAGAGGATGTAGCAGTGGAATAGGTCGAATATATACTACATCCTCTGGATGTAGTATATATTCGATGGAATAGGTCGGATTGAATGGAATAGGTCGAATATATACTACACCCTCTGGATGTAGCAGTAGAATTTGGGTGTTCTTGTGGATGGAAGTTGCGACATACTGAAATATTTGGCCGTTTCTGCGGTCGAAGTTATTTCTGCGAAACCGGGGGGGGGGGTGCTTATTTCTACAAAATTAGAAACTGCCTACGTTCAGAAAGACAACTTGTAAATATGGTTTTCCTTCGGAATATTCTGCAGAAGTAAAATCGAAGAGGATTCGACTCCAGCTATAAGAAGACTGAAAATGTGAACCCCGTGGACTGAAGGGAAAATCACTGCCATTCAACAGTCTTATTTCTATTTCATTACAGTTCACGTTTTGAAAGGGATTCTGGGAAAATATTAAGGCCATCCTATTCTACAACGCAGTCATCCAAGAAACGAATTTCTTTACAAAATCAGAATTCTAACCGCAAGTGAAGAATAACTTCGATGATATTTGGAATTACGGCCGAGGCAACTAAACCTTGGAGGGTCATTTGTATCATGTCCGCTGAAGTGCGTGTGGTCTTCGGCCAGTTTTCTTGCTTTGATCGACGAGAGCATCCCGTTTGGCCATAAAATAGGATTCACTGAAGGTTTTGCACGTTTGCAGGTCATCGCTGTTCGCAAGGGAATGCTGACGAAACTGATTATTAACCACACGAACCACAGGTCACAAAACTCCTAACTTAAATTTCCAGCTCAAGTGGTTGAGAAGAAAGAAGGAATCCATCAACAAATTTCTTTTCAGCACTCCTTGGCATAGAGATGGCAGAAGGAAGGCGAGAGTGGATCCAATAAAGTTTGGATTAACAACTCGAGAGTGGATTAACAACTCGAGATTTTGGATTAGCAACTCGAGATTTTGGATTAGCAACTCGAGAGTGGATCCAATAAAGTTTGGATTAACAACTCGAGAGTGGATTAACAACTCGAGATTTTGGATTAACAACTCGAGAGTGGATCCAATAAAGTTTGGATTAACAACTCGTCCATCAAAGTATTGATGTTGGCTGAGTTGTTGCTGTGTGTGTTTGTGTATATATGGGATTTGCCATCCCAGGTCAACAATTAGAGACACCGTACTGAGATGGAAGCGCATGGAGTCAACTGCGAGTGCTACCGCAGTGGATGACCCACCACCCTCACTGAACGTGCCCGTAGGGCGCTACGAGGGATAATATGTAAAACCTGCCATTCGTAGACTGGCACTTTGAGTAACGAGTTCCGGGCATCGACTGGAACACGGATCTGCACAAAAACATTCAGAACCGAAGCTCACACCATGAGTTTCCATTGTGGGACTGCCATCTGCAAGCTTCCCATTACCCAATTAACATGCAACATCATCTTCAGTGCAAAGAGCAAGTACAGTGGGACGTGTTTACTTGGGAAGTTGTTACCGAGCGACGAGTCACGCCACATCCTCTACCGAGCATATGCAAATATGTGGGTGTGGCGGATGCCCGGTGAACGTCTCTTGCCAGAGTGAATAACCCCAACTATGAAATTCAGAGGCAGTGGTGTGGTCCTGGTTTGGCCTCAAACCTCTGTGGTGCCACGAACATTGAACTCCGAGAGGTATTTGAACATTCTGGACAATGCAATGCTCACTGCTGAGTGGGATTTCTGTGGAACTGAGCATGTCTCTTTCAGCAAGGCAGTGCACCGTGCCATAAGGCTGCTGCGTTGTTTTGTGGAAATGAACGTCACCACACTTCACAGTGCCCTGATCTCAACGCTACTGAACATATGTGGAATGAACTGGAGCATACGGTGAGGTCAGGGACATCCGCCCAACAACAGTCCACGACCTGATGCCAGCAGCAAGAATGGTCCAAAATTGCCATTGATCGCTATCGTACGCTTGTGGGAAGTACGCCCTGTAGGATTGCTGTGCACTCATCGCAGCGAAAGAAGGACCTACATCTTATGAAGATGTGCGCCGTGGCTGGTTGTCCCTCACACTATGGTTTCCGTTGACTCTTTTTCCAAGCAGTGTATGGCGCGTATGAGAAAGAGATTGGTCACCTATTAGGCATATTGCAGTCTTCCGAATACACTCAAGAATTCTTAGGACAGTTTTATTTTAACAATAGAACCAGAAGAATATTCTGTTGAGCAGAAGAAAAGTGAACGAAAAAAGAATAGTAAGTTCTTAGGGAGTATTTGGCGTGTGCATTGTTTAGCTTATCCATTGTCTAGACAAGGAGCTTGTGGTTGAAACCCTGCCGTAGGTGTTTGCGAGCGTCTTTGGTGGGAGATGAATTTCATTGCTCAGTGCGAGACCACCGCCACGGTTATTAAAGACTTGGAGTGGTCGGAAAAATTCCTGCTTAGTGTCTAGAGCAGGGGTTCCAGACCGTGTGAAAAAACAAAAATCCTTAATCTATGCACGGTTCAAATGCAGTCATACGTTTACAGTCTCTAGTGAGTGGCCATCTCTAAGTTTTTTGGAGGCTGAGGACGTGGTCTTATGTTTGTGTCAGGCAGGGCCGCGCCGTGCGGTTGTGCAGATTGTTCCCCGCACAAGAGCGCTTGAAGATGAGGGGCGCCATTTCACCACGGGAAATAATAAAAAAAACATATATAAATTTATTCTAATTTTAAATTAACTTTTAAAATAAATTTTTTCTTCGCGATTTTAGACACGATAATAACTTCAATCATTCATACTCTTAAAACAACATAACGAGGACTTTAGAGTTATAAGAGACATTAGCAAATTAAAAGATTGGAGCGATGAAGATTTAATGAAACATTGTAAAGATTTGCACTTAAAACTGAGCGACAATCAAGATTCCGACAATCGCGATATTGATGGTATGACTTTATTTGAGGAATTAAAAACGTTGCAATGTTTTATTAAAAAAGAGTCGGCTCCTCAGGATGTTTTAAATTATTTATACGAAAATAAATTAACCGACACGTTTCCAAATACTGCGATTGTGATGCGTATTTATTTAACATTACCAACATCCGTAGCATCAGGGGAAAGAAGTTTTTCAAAACTGAAACTAATAAATAATTATTTGCGGTCAACAATGTCTGGAGAGCGTCTAATGGATTTATCAATTATATCAATTGAAAATAATATTATGGATTCATTAGACATTAAAGATATTACTAAAAATTTTGTGGCGGCTAAAGCAAAAATGATAAATATGTAAAAAATCTACATTTACCCTAATTGTTATATAGTTAAAAGCATATCTCCAAATTATCTTTGTTATGTAATAATTCTTTTTATATTAAAATAAAAGTAATTTTTGTATGTGTGTGTGTGTGTGTGTGTGTGTGTGTGTGTGTGTGTGTGTGTGTGTGTATATATATATATATATATATATATATATATATTCTGTTGTATTTATATATTAAGGAATAAACATTTTTTAAAAATTTTTATTATTGAAAATTCCTTATTAATGAATTTTAGTAATTACAATGTTCTACTATTGTTAAATAAAATTTATTTTATGTATGCGTATAAACCTTTTGTACTTTTAAAAAAGTAAAATTTTTCATGGAAAAACTTATTTTATGGGGCGCTGAAAACGTTTTGCACAAGGGCGCCTCCTATCCACGGCGCGGCACTGGTGTCAGGATAAGCTAGACTTGAACCACAAAAGAGAAAACCGATCTTGATCAGAAAAGTAAGGGGGATGAAAGAGGATCCTTCCGGTCTTGCAGTAATAAGACAGAACTGCGGGTTGATGAATGAATGAAATGAAAATCAGAAACAACCCCCGAGACACAAAGAGTATCACCTGAATATTTAAGCACCAACTGCTATTATTGAAAATTAAAAAGAAAGTATCTCGGTCCAAAAAGATGTAAAAATTTAAATCGAAGATCACTCGAACCTCACACACAAACATTGACAGTTTGCTGTAAGCGGGGAGATTGAGAATGTTCTCAAAAGATCTTCCTCCTCACTAATGTGGTATATAACCGGCTCTCAGCCTCCCCCCCCCCCTCCGCATTTTTCTGCTGTGTAGATGTCCTTTTTTGTGATCAAATATTATTTGTAACGCTGCTTTTTGGGTTTTGCATGCCCATTTTTCCAAATGTTGAAAATTTAATCTGAATGACGACATTAATTCGATCCCCCCTTAAATCTAGGAAAAACAAAAATCTGTTGAAGGGGTGTCGGTGGAGGATTCACATTAACTCATCGAAGTTATCCCAAATGAGCTTTCATTCTCAAAGAGTGAAATTTGGCGAGAAAAAAAAATGCTATCTGTCAGTGATTGCCCTAACTTAGGAACTGCACTGATAACGCAAGAATATTTATATCTCTACATAAATATTAGTACGAGACAACTTCACTTGTCTAGAGACTGCTTGGTTATATTCACAGCATTACGCATCAACATTTGAAAGCGCGATACAGATTGGAATTTGCGATAATCGGGTTTCTTTCTTTTGTTTGACGCCCATCTTTCCTCATCTGGAGATTCTTTAATAAACAGGGTGATCCTACTTGTGTAATTTCTTTTTCCATTAGAAAAAGGTGGACACTTAATGCAGTAATTTCTGAAAACACCATTCAATCGCACGAATTTCAGATTTCAAGCACGTTGGAAAGAAGTTGAAAAATTAAAATAGATACCCAGTATTAGCAAAAAGGGTCGTCAGTATGCGTTTTTGTTTTAGATATTTCGTGGAAGAGTAGACTCATAACGATATTTTAGCCAAATATTTTAATTTTATCGAAAAAGGCGACCGATAGTTTTAGGACTTCACGAGCGAACGCAGAAATTCAGACCGACTGTTTGTGTAATCGAGTTCGCTTACCAGTGGAAGTAATTTGCGCCTCGCGTTGAAGAGACAACTGAGACTCATAATTCCTTACAAATGCCGATAGCATGAGGAAAGCGCAAGCCGGTGACAGTTCACCACATTTATTCACGTTTACCTTTAGATCAGCAATGAAATAAGGAAGAAAAAAGTCGAAGTGAAAACAGATTTTTAAAAAAAATGCGAAATTTAGTGGCATGTGAATCTGACGCGTGTAAGTCTGCGGCACATTAGGCTTAGGAGATGTAAACATGGAACTTTCAAGACATTTCTTCAGACCCCCATTAAGTGGGAGGTGTCTCACACCGGGCGATGGAAACCATCTATGGGCTTGTCATAAACATTTACGCTCCACTGTGGGATTCGAATCGATGACCGACTGGTTTAGAGTGCCACGATCTGGAAAGACATTTTGCAATTAATGTCATCCGCTCGCCCATCATTAGAAGAATGAACTTAATGAAACGCATTTAATGAGTCACGGAAGAAAAAATGCTTTCATTCTCATTCTTTTAACACGAACGCACGAGAGTTTTGGCATGCCTTCTAAATGGGCAGCGGGCAGGTATCCCAGACCATTGATTGTAAGGAAGGGTTTGTGTTTGCGATCTTAGTGAACATGCTGAAAATCGCGTTCATCAACGAAACAGAACCCCCTCTTCCCCCAGTAGGAAGGAAGGTTTGCTTTTGCTGTGGTGAAAACAATAATTAGAAATTCCCACTACACCCATCTGGCTTCTGTATTCATTCGCAATTACGGACTGCAATTTCCTGCTTTTTTATGGATCGGATCACTTAAAAGTGCGGCCATTTTTGTTTGCATTTGCAGCCGCAACCGGAAGAGTGGAAACGGAAAGATATTCGATTGAATCACAGGTGCACGAAGCAAGGAATAACTAACACTAAACCATATTTGCCAATGATGGTCTACAAGAACCCTCTTCTTTAAGGAGGATGTTTCTGGAGAAATAAGACGTTGTATTTGAGTGTACCAGGTCTTTGTCATCCCAATGCTGCAATCAAGGCAGGAAATATCCTTTTCTTCCTTCATTATCATTAGCGCTGACATTTGGTGAACAAACACGCCGGGAAAGCGTCCGCCATACCGAAAAACGGACAGCTAATCATAGTCGCATTTCGCTTCTCACTCAACAGTTCATTACAACTGCACTTCAAACAAAGACCAAATTAAAACTACGTCAAGAAGATTGGTCAAAAATGCGACAGAAATGGGGATGAGGACAGACGGGTGGATTGAGATTGTCCACAGATGGCATTAAAACACTTCGCACGAAAAGACCTCGCCTAGCAGATAACGCAAGAAGATGTGCGCAGTTAAATTTATGATGCCTGCGTACAAGTGACATCGCCAGAAATCATCCCTCTCCCGTTATCAGGGAGAAGATTTACACCCCTCGTATATACATGACGTAGCCCAGTTGTAAGTAGCTGACTGATGTGTGCTTCGACCCACAACGAACACGTTCCCTTGGTCGAAACTGAATAAAATCAGGGGAATCAGCGAAATAGTAAACAAAACGATGTGCACTCAGTGTGTCTAAAGTGATGAGGACTCACCTCTTTCAGAAGGCGAAAGAGCAAGTCATTACACTTACAATGGCTGACTCCTCCCCCCCCCCAAAAAAAGATAAAGGTTTATGGGAAAGTATTAAATCAACTCGACAAAATTACGCAAGTCATGCGACTGGAAAGAGAATTTTGATGCATGAATTCCACATCGAAACTTTAAGCCATTTTTAGTAAGTAAATAACCAGCACCAAGCACTTTGTGCACATTCACTGAATGCGGAAACAATCTCTCCGTATAAAAATAAAAATAAAAGCTCGCCAGTTTGATTAGATGAGCGAGTGGAAAGTATTTGCTGTTCCTAACGGGCACGCTGTTGGTTAGAATGCAAGCTCAGGCAGAAATGTTTGCGAATATACTCGAGGTTGGTGGGGAACTTCCAAGGCTGTTCTCCAGAGCAAGAGAAACGGAGTGCCCGACCCTCCTCACACCATCACGGTACTCATGTGCCGTACGTTCAACATGTAGTTCAAGGGGTTTAAATGTTAAGCCTTTTATACTTTTAATTAAGCGATGAGGAAAATAGAATCCTGAAAATGAGCAAACAGACGAGAAATATTCGACATAGGAACAAGACAATAACAAAGCAGAACATGCCCACCCATCGTTTTTGGCGAAATAATGAAAATCGAGAAGGTCCCCCCCAAATATTTTTTTTTTTTGACTGATTCTGAATAGCCCGCAATATTTTTGCAGCGAAAGTGTACGCATCATCGCCATGTTTATTCGGATCTCTCATTGCTTAATTTATCACAAGACGTTTGAATGATGTACGGCTAATTTTGAGGGAAACTTGTGCCATAGCCCTATAAATTATCTGCACGTCAACAAGGAAAAGTATTATTTATTGAATATACTGACAGACATTTCAGAGTGAAACTAACAAACTGCCATCACTGGCTTAAACAAGTTTTTTTTTTTTTTTTTTTTACAAGATAAAATGCAAACCATTGAATTACTCAAATCGGTACGGGCAGGGGGATGTTCAATCCCTAATAGCGTTATGCTTTCACTGAAGAAAAAACTAATCATAAAAGTGATTGTAAAATAACCATCCAAAACTTAATTTATAACATCATAAGTAACCACTCGATGCCGCATCTATCCAATGATGTTTAGTATATTATAAATCAAGTTTTTGTATGATAATGTCAATCATAATTATTTATGCAATTTATTTTACACTTATGACTAACCTTTTCTTCCGTGAATAAACAAACACACGTAACCACAGTAATGAGTTTTAATAAGTCAATATTTCATCATTACTTATTACTGTGGTTTGTTTAGTCGTGAATACTCCATGGATTACATTACACACTATTTCTTGAGTGAAAGCATAACTCGATTAGCGATTTAACATTACGCTGCTCGTACTATTTTGAATAATTCAATTGTTTGCATTCTACTTTGTAAAATAAAAAAAACCTCTTGTTTAAGCCATTGATAGTTTGTTAGTTTCAAACTGAAATATTTGGCAGTATATTCAACAAATAACACCTTCCCTTGTGTTTACGTGTAGATAAGTTATGATGTGCAAGCAGGTGAACGTTTTTGGTCAATTCTGAATTTCCTTGCTAAGATACTCTGTGGAACCTTTCTTGTCCTAATCTTATTTACGAGACGCTTTACAGACAAAGCATTCTCATAATAATAATACCAGTTTAGTAACAGCAACCTTCGCTGGCTAGTTCTTGACCATTAACAACACGATTGGCTCTTCACTCCCAACGCGCCTCCCCATAATTTTTGCTTTACCGCTGACTTGAATTAGCGATCCACTCGATACTGTTTAAAAATCACTTTCCCTCCCCCCAAAATGGGAGATTTTGATCGGAAAGCATTATGTTAGCCATTGAGGTCCCCGAGTCCATTCGGATGTCTTCAACAAGGCAGAATTAAGCGTGTGTATGCCAATATTACATACTTCTGACTGGCGTGGTAAAAGCACGATGCTGTAACCATTCTGAAACGGGGTGGGGGGGAACAGAACTGCCACATGAGAACAGTCGACTTATCTTCGTTGGCAAAAAAAACAAACATTAAGAGTATCAGGAATGTTTGTCGCCATTTCAGTGCAGCACGGACTTAACGCGAATTATTTTTTCCCATTTATCCCATAAAAGTAAAATAAATCTGTTATTCTATCGTGCCCCCAAATACTTTAGAATTTATTACGCATACGGAATATTAAGTGAAAAGGAACCGGCTTATTTCCGTATGTTTCATCCTAGCAGGAAACAGAATGAATTAAACAATGGTCTTTCTGTTATTAATTAACAATGATTTAGCTTCGCAATAAATAAAAGTAAAATAAATACTCCCGCTTTATGTATGGTATTCACAGTTCAAATTAAGCTAATTGTACACGCATGCAATTACAAATTTACCTCAACAGTGCATCAGTGACAATTGTTACCTGAGGAGCAGACGAATTGCTGCTGCTCTTATTATTCGACAATGGATTGTGCACTCCATTTTTTTTTTTTTTTTGTCTTCATAGGTGGATTCGACTTAAAGAACACACGCAACGGTGCATTATTTATGTTCGCAGTTATTCAACGTCATGATTTTAAGAACGGCAATTGCCACAGTCGTACCAAGTGTCAGTTATTTTGAAAGTATGGCTTCCACTGGCCCCAAAACTCCACAGCAGTGGACGTTAATGACTACTGCATTACAGCTTCACGAAATGCAATTATTTCTGCTTGGTTCTCTTATCCGGATGCGAAATAATAAACACCACGTCCTTTCCCCAGCGAGAATAATTAAATAAAAACAATAATTTGCACTACTCGCAGTAGTTGTAGCTTGTCCTACGTGCGCATGCACTTCAGGCCTACGCCGTAGGAACATTTCGGGAGGGGGGAGGAAAAGTGATCGAGAAAGGGAGTCGGCATCAACTTGCCCTTACTTTTTATTCTGTTCTTGGGTGGAAGAAGTCCCTCATTCTGACGCAACCATCTCTGTTGCCCTTCATCAACTGTCTCCCCATTTTAACGCAGACAGCGTGAGTTGGCTCACCCCAATGATTCCACGTACTGTCTTATCGTAACATTTGTTAGGTGTACGGTCTAAAACCGCAGAAAAAGGTCACACCGGGGAAAATTAAATTTGAATTAACATTCCTTTAGTTGCGAACACTTTTTTTTTTTTTTTTTAAACCTTTGGTGTTTATTGTCTCGCCCACCCCGCTTTCAGCTTAAGAGGAAAAATATCCTGTTTGTCTCCACTAAAACTCTTTCAAGAGAATTTTATCCTTCAAACACTGCGAAGTATCCACTTCTGGTGAATCTTGGCGTGGAAGAAGCATCGAAATCTTAAACACGGGGTGTTGGGTTGTTGTTCAGCTAAGCAAGGCATGGCGGAAACTTCCCACTCAGACAGCGAAAGACAGAAATTGCAAAAATGTTTATCTTGCTCACTACCTTACAATACGAGCAACAAACGCCAGCACTGCAATTGATGCGGTGAGAAAAGCAAGAAAATCTCGAGTCCTCAGTGTTTTCAACATCACTGTTGTAACAGCGATCGCATCCATTTGTATTCATCGAATCCGCTTTCATCGGTTTGTGTGCTCGTCACACAACGTTGGTGAAAGGCTCCCCGCATTTGCAGACCCCCCTTAAAAGTCAAACATCTTAGTTTGAACAAGTCGGCGATTAAAGCGAACATTGGAATGTCTACTTGAAGGGATGGAGTGAGGCCAACATCGTCTCGCATTCCGGAATGCGTTCGCCTTCTTGAATCGTGGCGAGAAGTCCCTGCCTTTAACTGCAAGAAGCCTAAACTTAAAGGAATTGACGGCAAATAGTAATTTGAAGCACGCGTTGGTGCTTCATTTTTCTCTCTCCTTCCCACCGTGCTCTCATCTTTCACTTTGGCGAAGGAAAGCCAACCCCGAGACGTGTGTTAGATCGCTGGCGCTTTTGGTTTGATCGGAAGGACCCTCCCAAGGAAACGCGGGTTCAAATCCATTTACGACATTAAAAATAATCAACACAGAAATGCAAACACGCACGCAAAGCAATAATGAAAGAGAAAGAAGGCGTTGCCATGACAACTTACCTCTCTTCTTGTGGTCAGACAGGCCTTGGATGGCGGTGGAACTGGCAGTGGAAGTCTCCACCGCTGACCTCTGATTTAAACCCGCGTGGTGCACGGGACCGTGCAAGGGCACAGGAGGCGGTTGCACCGACACAGGTACTGGCCCAAGCGGTCCCATCGGGATGTGGGACGCAGCAGCCACGGTCATGGCGGCATCGACAGTGATGTGGTGCGGTGAGCCGACCCCGGCTACCAGATCTTGAAGACAGAGGGATTCGTTTAATGAGTCCATCTATCAATTACGCCGGATTAGAAGTCGTCGGAATGAGTGGCTCCCACCTAAGCCCGTGATGTCGGCTGGGGCTTACGGGCGAGCGCTCTACGTAATCTCGCCTGCCGATCAGTCGGGATTTGAATCAGAGACAGCCGGGATACATCAGCGTTAGTTCCGCGGTGCCGAGGGCGGCGATCTTAGGGGGCGAAAGAGATTCTGAAAATCGGTTCTCAAGTCCTTTTGTCGGCCCGCCCGTAACTGCGGACGCAATCACTGCCGTGGCGAGGAAGATAATAACATACGCGCGATGGCCGGTCTCACGTAGCAGCGTGTTGTACAGTCACGCGCTTTGTCTAAATCCTCCGACGGAGCCCTATTTGGCCGTACGGTCTCTTTAGTTCGTTAGCCAGGCAGGCAGCGAGCTTCGGTTTGTTCCCTCGACTCCACCTTCTCGGCGAATCCTCTGACGTCATCCGCCTCCGTGGTCAACGGACCATCCCACCGTACGGCGCGTCGTGGAGCGGCGGCTTATCAGCGACGAGGTATGGCAGCCGGGGGGCGGCCTCTGCACGTCGTATTCTCCGTCCCTCGCGGGAAGATGGTCAGGGTTGCTGTCGCTGGATTGCCGCGATCGCATTGAAAATCCATCGCCAGCTACGGAGGAAGACGGGATGGAGGAAGAACGCCATCGTCAGGTAAATGGGCATCCCTTCATAATGCACTCCGAACGTGTTTACATTTTAAACAGACGGATCGGCGCTCCTCTTTCGTAACTTGAGTGCGACTCGTTCTCCCGGCTTTTGTTTTGCTTGTTTATTACCGTTATCGATTGTCGCAACGCACAAATATTCCTATATTAGCCCGTAGAAGTCTTTCTTCTCCCCTCCATAGCAACTTCGCTATGAACAGCAGTAAGTGTGGGTGTGACGTCATTCAGGCGTCTGCCAGACAGACGGACATGTTTGTCTGTGCGCTTCGAGAGTGGATCCGGTTCGAGTCTCACTTCCTTCGTGTGGCGAGCGAAAGACAGGAGAATTTAACGATAAATAACGAGATTAAGTTTCTCGTGCGCTTCTCAAACAGCTGCTAATTAGAAGTGTTTCACTTCCTTTCTTAGAAAAGCTTTAATGGCTCGCTAAAGACGTGTGGCTTTTCAATTAAGCGGATTCGTTCAAGTCAAGGTTTTTGCCAGTCCCGAATAATTAATATTAAGCGGATTAACAGAATATTAGAGCTACTTTTCTCTCTCTCTTCTTACCTTCGTAGCATTTCATTCATAAACAGCAGAAACGATGTTGTGCCTTTAAAGTCAAGGGAAAACTTTTTAAACTGCGCTTCAAAGTAACAAAGCGACCTCTACAGGACACTTGCGGCACTAACCGACACTTCGAATTAAAGCTATTATTATTTGAAAATAACAACGGCTTTAATTCGTGAAGTGTCGGTTAGTGCGTGATTTTAATTCTCAATTGAATTAAATTCCATTCCTTTCGGGTTTCGTGCCTTGCCTGCCATCCGCAGTGGCTCGAAATACGAATTCGAAGCTGGTAATAAATGCGATAAACAACAGAGAACAGTTTTAAAAGATTTACTTCGAGGGAACTGCTGAGAGAAATTCACTTCCTCTTCTTGGTTCTTATTCAAGATCGCAACGAATAAATCGATGCGGTCATAAGAATTTTGCCCAGCTCTTAAAAAAAAAAAAAAACTACTTTAAATTCAGAACCGTGAAAAACAGCGCCCTCTATAAAAATCCCTAATTGTAATTATCGCAAATGTGGGAAGGGGGGGGGGTTAACCGTTCTCAAAATCTTCAATCCTACAACCAAAATATCTTTTGCGTCACTCAAGCGCAAATTCTAAAATCTCAATTAGAAATATTGAATTTTTCTCGGAGTTTTCTTCGCTGCATCGATCAGTTTGAGCAGAAGACTGCAATGGCGGCAGAAACAGTCCGAAACAAGCGAAGTGGTTGGAAGAAAAAGCGGCTCTCAAGATCACTTATAAATCCGTATGGAGTTTTTTTTTTTTTTTTTTTTTTAATGAATATGGGGTTTGGATGTATACGAAAACCGAGTAGTGTCGTTATTATGGACCTCCCACACCGCGAATAAATAGCTTAATAGAAGCAGGGAACAGTCTAATAATAAATATCCTGGTGATGGTTCAAAAAACTGATTAACTAAATTCAGCAGATCGAAGCGTTCATTTATGGAATTAGAAATTTTTCATTCTGATCGAAGCAATTATTTCAAAATTAATTAACAAATGTGTTGATTGTTCCAAAGTTTCATTGTTTATTAACGCCATTAAAAAGTCATTGTGACGCAATGCTATTGAAATCCAAACAATGAGAAACGAACAAGACAATGTTCTGGTTAACAATTGTGATGCTGCGTCCATTTAAACAAAGAAATTCCTGTGCAGAAGATGATTAGTGTATTTAGAGATGAGGGTTCGCGACTCAATATTATTGCAAACTGAATCGCCCTTTTCACGATGAAAAGAAATTAGTAAAACAAGCGAAGATTGACATCAACGTTGAAAAACAGAAAATCGTTTCTAAGGGAAATTGCCAAAGAACTCGCCATCAAACTGAAAACTGATTTACAAACCAAAACGGGTTTCACATTTTTGCAAAAACACTCGCAACACTGCAGCGTGCTTTACAGAAGGCTGGTTTTGGAGGGACACCAAAGACGGAGTAGAGCAGTGCTTGCATTCCAGGGATGCAAGCGCGTCTCGAGCTGTTTCCCTATTCTGCTTCCGCACTCATAAATCAAACAACAAAATTGCAAATAATGAAACGCCACGAATTTTAAGCAATCCCTATCCAAATCGGATTCAGATTCTATGTTGCTTCGTTTTTCAAAAATTAAATAAAAGATATCGATGTGCTTACTGCACTGGCTTCGTCTAAACGATATTTTGACGCTGTTCAAGATAGGAAATATCTAGTGAGCATGCGTAAACATTTTTTTTTTTTTTTTTTTTTAAATTTTAATGGGAATGTTTTCGAACACTGTGTGAACAACACTTGAAGAAAGGGGGCGCACTGAAATAGAAGAAAATTTCGAGAAACGCCGAAATATTTTGAGGAAAACAAAAGAGAAAGAAGAAAAAAACTTGTTTAGTTTTACAAGCAGAAGCGTCGGTGGAAACAAAGTAATAACGGCAGAGGGCACGCGGCGACATGTTTGTCACGGCTAAAGTGGTAAAAGAACAGCAACTGCCGCAACCTGAAACGCGTCTTTTCCCCAGTGGAGGAGGGGATGGATGTGACATTTGCCGCGCGCCAATACTTGGTCCAATATGTCTTAAGTCTCTTAGACGGGCGGGAGGGAGTCTCGCCTGTCTCAGCAGACGCTTGCTACAGAGCGGCGCGTGCTTGTTTTCGAAGTAAAAAAAAAAAAAAAAAAAAAAAAAAAACATTCCGCCACCAAAATATCTTCGCTGCTCGCTTTTCTACTTGGTAGATTTTGTTTCGTTGTTTCGTTGATCGTTATGTTTTTCTTCGGTTTTGTTTTCGAAGAGAATCGGATTGAGAAAAGCAGTTCGCTCTTCAAGAATTAATGCGAATTCTCCCTCACCAAAATGCGTTTGAAAACATCTCGTTTTGTGTCATGTCCACCCACGAACCAACAGATCCTCTTGAATCTCTTCTTCTGGATGATTTTCCCAGCAATCAGAAATGCGGCTGATGTACACGAATAAAGAAAGGTATTGACAGGAATTGTAGCAATCAGGCGTTCATCAGAAAGAAATTATTAAATCATAAATTTGAATATTTTTCATGATCGCCAATCAACGATCATAACTTAAGACCGCTGCTGTCTGAAAGCTGTGACAATTACCCGCTCATTCATTGTTTACCCAACGATGGATTTTGCACTTAATAAATCAGAACAATTGAAAGGCCAGTGAAGATCGTCTGTCATTGATCCAGTAAGTGGACCATGTTTTGCGGATAAGTTCCGTCCTTCATCACGAGTATCCAATGCACTGCCGGATAGACTGTTGGGTTCATCTGCAGCTGACACCACCATCATAAAAGCACTTTTCAGAATATTAAAAGAAACAAACCAGCCGATGAACACTTGCAGTTGGCACACATGAGAAGCCCTCTTCAGGATTTTAATACGTTCAGAGTTGAATAAAAGCGATTATAACGTTGTGGTTAGCCCATCCGCTTTCTATTCAAATCCCGCTGTGGATGTTGGCGAATATCATTAGGTAGAAGACGAAGTTCACTGCTCCAAACGCATTTGACGAAACACAAAAAGGAACGCGCGTATTTTCTATTGGCTGGAAATCTGCATCATTTCTGAATATTGGCACTCATTACAATACATCGGTGGATGAGCAGTTTTCTTCTTTTTTTTTTCCCATCGCGGCAGTGGAGAGATGACGGGTGTGCGTTTTGTCACGGATAATTTCGATACTGAAAAAAAAAAAAAGTATATTTCATGTTGAAAAAAAAGGAGTTTTTAATAAAGTGTGCGCTCAGTAGCAGAAAGATTTACATCTAATTTAAGTTTCTCAATAGGCGTTAGCTCATAATCTCAGTTCGTCACTTAATAAAATTGTTCTTTTCGCAAAAAAAGTAATCTTCTAAAATAGCAGGTATTAGAAGGCAGTAAAAGTGCGGTAAAAACTAATTTTTGACGTTGCGTCATGAATAAAAGAAAAGAAAAAGCGACGAAGTTCTCCTCCCACATGACAGGCTGCTCGAGATCAAAAGAAACGCGATTTTCTTACTTATGAATCCGCCCCCCCCCTCCTATCCCCTCCATGCAGAACTCGATTACCTCGGTTATGCTGTATTTGTAAAGAGCCCGTTTTTGTGATATGATTCTTATTCTGCTGCTCATAATAAATGCAGTTTTTTTCTTTTCTGCACTGTATTGCGCGATTGTTGCAGATCTCAGATATTGTTGACGTCACACGTCTATTAAAAACGAGTTAATTGTTGATTAACTTCTCGCAAAAAATTAATCGACTGCCTTTAGCAAATCAGCAATTTTTATACGAATAAGAAATAGCTCGCGTTGTGTTGTCTTTCTTCACGATCGCAGTCGACACGACTGCTAAAGAAATAACAGAACATTCACAAGAACGTGTTCAGGGGACGCATAGGGATGTTCGGTCGCTAAATGCCGAACACATCTCAGAAAGTGATCTGTGCATCTGCCATGCCACATTAAAGAGACAGAAAGTGAGACAAACACGCAACGAACGCTCCCTTTTTTTCCGGCGAAATGTCCACGGTCTCGACGGAGCCTTCTTCGCGCGGAGTTCATTACACGGCTTTGTTTCGGATGTCACTGGAGGAATTTTCGCTATCGGAATATACTTGACGTGCTTTTTTATTTTTCTTCGTAAATCTAAACCAGACGACTCATCGCCGTATTCGGAAGGAAGCGATTCATTGAGCAACACATTCCAAAGCGATGCCATTTTGGTTTAGTCGAATTCCCGTAGTTTGCGTCTAATTTCAGTAAAGAATATAACCGAGTAAAACCGACTTCACGAAGAAAGGTGAGTTGACGAAGATCTGTGACAGTTACGAGACAGACAAGTAGGAGAGGTCGTTGCATT
This sequence comes from Typopeltis vanoorti, assembly GCF_054136105.1. Lineage (NCBI taxonomy): Eukaryota > Metazoa > Arthropoda > Arachnida > Uropygi > Thelyphonidae > Typopeltis > Typopeltis vanoorti. Next base: position 1,573,343 of record NC_143555.1, on the reverse strand, counting down.
TCCTGCATCTGGAAATGCACTGGTCCGCCAATGGTTAGGCATCAGCGACCACAGTCATTGTCGGATGCTGTCACCCTTAGGAGTCGCAGACCCTGCGAGTAGCAAGGTCTACAAAAGTGAAAAGATGTTCCGCTGGAGATGCAGCAACATGCGGTTGTGGAATGAAGATAAGTGAAGCTGATATTGCGCATGAGCAGTCGGTGGAATGCGACCCTCGATGGAAACTTGAACAAGGGGTTAAGACGGTGCACTCACCTGCTTCTGGAGCATTAATTAGACTCGTGAACACGGAGAAGAACTGCACGAATCGAGTCGTTTGTTCGACTCGATTAGGGAGAGTCTGCATGCGATGTCTCAAGAGTTTATTGGGGCACAGAGAGAAGTAATCTCGAGTGACTTCTGCCCAACACAAAAGAACCACTTTCGATGGATGGTGGGGTGTAGATGCTCGTTGCACTGATACTACGCAGTAGCGGTGGAATGTACGAGTAGTCTCTGGGGACGACCCTTGGATTTAGTGGAACACCTCTCTTAGGGAAAAAAGGACCTCTGAAATACGGTGGTCATCGTTCCATTGTAAGCTATTCTGAAGCAGTGTCGACACTCAAGTTCACCGCGTGTGGAGAAAGTCATTTCTCGCATGACTTCCATAACCATCCCTTCCCGATTTTAGTAGCACGTAATAGAACGAAGGAGCTATTCGGTTTCTGTGCTTGCAGTGGAAGCGAGTTGCGTAATTACGTGAGGCAATTTTTTCTGCGGATACCCGAGTGTCGTCTTAGGAAAGAAAACTGTGGTGTCATCTTCACCACTGCTTCTAACCAAGATGCACTTCGAAACCTTTAAAAAGGCTGTTTGACTACAGCAGCAGCGCAGTCGTTTTGCTAAACCACCCTTTTGAATAACGTGGCGAAACATCGATAAAAATGAGGGTTTGGGGTAAGAATTGTCAGGAGCTCAGAAGGTGCCTTAGAAGGTCCAACTATGACCCGACAACATTGGAGTCCCGAGAGATTAATCGAGAGGGAAACTGTCAACAGAAATGGCGAATCTTTTCACGTGACCCTGCCCACTTCGCGAGTGCCCCTCAGGAATTTCCTGATGAAAATTTCAAAAAGTATTCAAAGTGGATCTTCTAATGCGATGCCGAATGTTCTCCACGCGAAACAAAGTGTGTGTGTGTGTGTGTGTGTGTTGATCTTGAACAGAATGTTTAAGGTGTCAAAATGGTACGAAGGTGCATTCGCGGTAGTGTAGCTGACGGTTGGAAGATCCCCGAAAATTAATAAAACGCGCCCCCATTTCTGCTGGAATTTGAGCGAATTCGCATTGAATCCAATCCACGAATGGAATGTGTTCGTACTGGAGAATTTTGTAATAATAAATGAATGGTTATTATTAATTGCTATTTATTATTACTAATAAAGAAATCCGATAAGGGGGTGCTTCACCACTCTACAAGACAACAACGACAATAAACAAATCCCAGCAATATTTCGTTAGTTCAGCTGCGATCATTCCTACTCGTAGTGAGTAGAAATCATTTTCGTCTCGTAATGCACCGTAAATACTTCTAAACATACCCGAATAAGAAACCGCCCCCTTCTGTTTTTCCACGGAAAACTTCTCATTGGGAACCGTCTCTTTGACGACCAAACCGATTAAGGAATTCCTTCCATTGTTGTGACACATCACGGCTGATAAGCGTGCTGTGCATTGTGACGTCAACGATGAAGTCATTCCACTCGTTCCGATAACAAACTACCTCGTTGGGCAACGTTCCTTCAGCCGCATTGAATTTAATATTTACGACTCGTGTTTTAATTTTTGAGGACCGTTCTCGAATGTATCAACGTGCACCATTCTGCGTGGATATTCCTGCTGAATTGGCCACACCCACCATTCTTTCAGTACTGGAAGAACACAAGAGTCTGATGGGCATTCACTTCTCGTCCATCTCAGAGTGAGGGGAAATCTTCCAAAGGAGATTTCCCCTCACCACTTATTATTACTCCCATCTTTAAAGCAATCCACGTGCATTTTGTGTACACTCTCGATGGGTCTCAAGGGTGGAAGATCTTCCTCACTTAAATGCAGATTTAAGGAACACGAAATACTCTTTGGAAACGAGAACCAATTCACATTTTTGCAGTTCTGCAAATACGCCGTAAGAGTCTCGTTTGTTTATGATTGGTGACGAGACAACTAATGCCACGAGGCCGCATTTCGTCTGTGAAATGGACGCCATCTCTGTTCATCTGCTTCTTTTTTACACTCATGAAATCTTACTCCATTTCATGCTGCGCATCTTAGCCTTAAAAAAAAACACAACAGAAATCACTTTTCTAAGACCGATACGAAACCCAACTGGGTGGGATGCTCAGCAAAAAAAAAATTCATTGTTATTTTTGAAGCTATTTTAATATCCTGTCACTAATTGCAGCATTGATTAAGAGAAACGGATTCATGAGAATATGACTAAACAAACGCACGTAATAGTCACAGTAATAAATTTTTAATAAGTAAACATTTCGTCCTAAGTATCTTAGGACATCGTCAGTACAGTTAATTCAAACAATACTAGGAATAACGTACAGTTAGAGTGCATGATTACAAAGGAATCCCAATATGCGTGCAGTAGCGTGTTATAGAATTAAATTAAATTATATCTGGAGGGGAAAAAAAAAAAGATAAGACAACATACATAAAAAAATTATTTTACACAATTTTGTATGACAACTTCCCATACTTTAGGAATAGCAAAAACGTCAGTAGTACGGTTTAGATTTGGTCTGTTAAGTAGGGCTGCAGCACTTTCTTTATAGAAACCTTCATGTTTATATAAAGATCTATGCAAAAGTTTAGACTTTTCCCAATGGATCCTATGGTTTGGGTTTGCAACTCCGTGTTGGGCGAGGCCAGATTTCTGCGGTTTGATAAGATGGATATGGTCTTGATGTTCCGAGATGCGTTTCTGAACAGATCTACCTGTCTGTCCATAGTAAGACAATTTACAGAAGCATGGAACCTCGTACATGCCAGGTAGCATCAGAGGTGAGAGTTTGTCTTTAGGAGAAGGTAACCAATTGTAGATCTGGCTGATTGGTTTGTAGGTAGTAGCAAGTTTGCATTTCTTCATAATTTTTGAAAGACGTTCGGAGATGCCTTTGACATAAGGGATGGGAATCCTACGGGCTTGTTATTGTCTAGGGTTGATGTGTGGGGAAGTGACTGATGATTTTTTGAGTTGTTTTAAGATTGAATCCATTTAGTGTGCCTGTATTTTTGATTATTTCCAATTCTTGGTTTAGAGATTCTTTAGAGAACCAGAATCTGTGCGCTCTGGTTACTAATGATTTAACGATGCCATATTTTTGAGATGGATGATGAGCAGAAGAATTGTGAATGTAGCGACCTGAAAATGTCGGCTTGTGATACACAGAAGTGGAGATGGAACCATCTTCTTTTCTTTGGATGTGTAAATCCAGAAAGGAGATACCCTGTGGAGATTCTTTTTCCAGTGTAAATTTGATGTGAGGATGAAGGAGATTTTATCTAGAAACAGGTGTAGTTCTTGTTTGGAATGACCCCAGACAGCAAAGACGCCAAATTTTTGGTTTGGGTTTAAACTAGAAAATATTTTCTTCAAGATATTCTACAAACAGATTGGCTAAGTTTGGAGATAAGGGAGACCCCATTGCTGTTCTTTCCTCTTGCTTGTAAATTTTACCTTTCCAAGTGAAGTAACCGGACGTATTAAGAAATTTGAATAATTCAACAATATCAGAGAGAAAGTTTTGTGTTCTCTACCGTTTCCTTATGGGGAATATTAGTGAACAGGGAGACAATGTCGAAGCTAATCAGCATGTCAGTTTCAAACAGTTGAATGTCTTATTTTTGCGTGAAACTGAGGAATTTATAATTGATGAGGCTGAGTGGCCTATGAGAGGATGGATGAGGTTAAATAAAAATCTTGATAATTTGTAAGTCGGGCTGCTAATAAAAATAGATGTGTAAATCCAGAAAGGATTTACACATCCAAAGAAAAGAAGACGGTTCCATCCCTACTTCTGTCTATCATAAATCCACATTTTCAGGTCGCTACACTCACAATTCTTCTGCTTATTATCCATCTCAAAAATCTGGCATCATTCAATCATTATTTACCACAGAGCACACAGATTCTGGTTCTCTGAAGAATCTCTAAACCAAGAATTGGAAATAATCAAAAATACAGGCATACTAAATGGATACAATCTTAAAACAACTCATAAAATCATCAGTCGCTTTCTCACACATCAACCTAGACAAGAACAAGTCCGTAGGATTCCCATCCCTTATGCCAAAGGCATCTCCGAATGTCTTTCAAAAATTATGAAGAAATGCAAACTTGCTACTACCTACAAACCAATCAGCCAGATCTACAATTGGTTACCTTCTCCTAAAGACAAACTCTCACCTCTGATGCTACCTGGCATGTACAAGGTTCCATGCTTCTGTAAATTGTCTTACTATGGACAGACAGGTAGATCTGTTCAGAAACGCATTTCGGAACATCAAGACCATATCCATCTTATCAAACCGCAGAAATCTGGCCTCGCCCAACACGGAGTTGCAAACCCAAACCATAGGATCCATTGGAAAAAGACAAACTTCTACATAGATCTTTATATAAACATGAAGGTTTCTATAAAGAAAGTGCTGCAGCCCTACTTAACAGACCAAATCTAAACCGTACTACTGACGTTTTTGCTATTCCTAAAGTATGGGAAGTTGTCATACAAAATTGTGTAAAATAATTTTTTTATGTATGTTGTCTCATCTTTTTTTTTTTTTTTTCCCTCCAGATATAATTTAATTTAATTCTATAACACGCTACTGCACGCATATTGGGATTCCATTGTAATCATGCGCCGTAACTGTATGTTGTTCCTAGTTTTGTCTGAATTAACTGTACTGACGATGTCCTAAGATACTTGGGAGGAAATATTTACTTATTAAAACTTATCACTGTGGTTATTACGTGTGTGTGTTGAGTCATGAATTATCCACAGGTTTCATTGTACAATAAAGGATTCAAGAGAAGATTCATCCTGCGATGATGTCAGTCATGTTGATGACCTTGCAAAATACATTTCATCCAGTGGGAAGGGGTATTCGACCTAGGTAAGTGAAGTGTGGTAATGGATCGAAGATTTATTTGTAGTATTGTTGGAATTCCCAATTGTTGTCGGTTGTTAATTTCTACCTGACGATTAGTTGACGAATGGTATTGTTACCATCTTCTGTCATTCTTTGTTTTGATGTGCGTTTTAACACAAGGGAAAACGATGAGAAGGGTAACTACCAGCCAACTCCACCATGTAATTGCGGGGAAGGCGACGGGCATCTAGTGTGTTCATTGTATCACATACACGTGCCAGTTGACGAACCGATATTACTGTTCTTACACTGGACGATCATCTTCTGGTGGAGCGCTGAAATAACAGGCTGCGTACACAAAGTTAAGGATTCTGTGGGTTCATTTCGCACTTCGACAAAGTTAATCCATCAAGGCTGGTTCCAGACGAGGAGTGAACCCACGGACTGAATTCTGAGACATCCGAAGGATGACCTTTATGGACGTTAGAATTCTTTCTTTCGGAAAGTGTGGGCTTGCTTAGAGAGATCGAAAAATCTTTAGTCCCGAGTTACCGAATAAGCGCGAGCACACCTTCGCAGAAGGCATACCCTTTAGAAGACGACTGAAATTGGAACAACAGCGAGCTCTTTTCCCCCCGACCCAGCCAGGAGAAGAACAACACTCGAGTGTTGAACCACAAAATGACCGCATTTGGACAAACCCTCACGGCCAGTGGAGGGAATCGTGTTGTGAAGCAAGTAGGGAAGGGGCATCTCACTCTGTGGGTTGATTCGGTGTGGGCCTGGTCACATCACGCGAACATCTCTGTTTGCCTGATGTGTATTTGATGATGACCTTCTTTTATTTGCAAGTCAAATTGTTTCGGGTCGATTCCGCACACAAGACAGTAGGTAGAGGTGTCAAGTTCCACGAGGGAGTCATCTTTCTTAAAAATGTAGTGGAGTTGTAGCACGTAGAATTGTAAGATTTTGCGCATGAGAACTGGGTGGGTCACGGAGATGTGTTCTCTCCGATATTATCAGCGACACTTAAAAAAAAAAGGAAGAAAATAATAAAAAAACCCATCTTCCTCATTGCGGTTCCTAAAATGAGAGCAACCATTTCGTTCTGATTTTTGTAATCAGACATGCGCAGTCGAATCTTAGGAGAACCAAATCAGACGCTCATTTCAGCTTCCTTCCAACGGAAATTTCATTCTTGGATGGGTTCGCATTTCTCGATACGTTTATCTTTCGTGCTTGGGATTCACATTTAAAAAACCACGATCGGTTCAAAATAAATCACGCGATTGGAAAAGGTTGCGAGATCGCTGAAATGTGTTCGAAGCCAAAATGTAGCATTTGCGGTGTCGTAATTTCTTGTACGGAGAGGAAAGAAAAACTATCTGTAACCATTCACGTGCAGCTTGGTATAAGATTAATAAAGCAAGTGAGGACGGGCTCTTTAGACGGCCCTTTCCCACTGAAGCGAGTTTAATTCGCACGCGAATATAAAGATGCAGACGCGAACAGAAACTAAACACTGCATTTTTGCTTCCCCGCTTAAAACGTTTTTAAGCGAGTTGTGCGCGTGCTGCTTTCAGTTCAAAAACGCACCAAGCCGACGATTCTTTGGGGTTCGTGGAAGAAGAATCACGCGATGATTTTTCGAAATTACGGCAAACCATTTCTTACGAAGCTTTCGACTCAAAACGAACATCTTTGCAAGAAGAAACAAAATCTAACGCGAAGGGAGGTTGCGTTTCAAATTCTGCGGTTTTTATTTTTATTTTTTCACGATCGGGTTGAGTTTCGTTTCATTCTGATCACCTTCAAAACCGCGTCGTTTCGCGAGAGTTCGAGTTGCATTTTTTCCTTTTTTAATGCCCGCCGCAAGCTGAAGAACCCTCCAAGCTTTGCACGAAGCGACTTTTTTTTTTGGTCGTTTGTTTTTCTGCGTTCGTAACTGCTTTGTCGATTCGCCATGGCGAGACCATCCTCCGTCATTTTAGAAGAGAAAAACCACAAAGCAGCCCCGAATTCGGTGCGATTTTGCTCGCAAAATACATCGGGATCGAAGCAAAATTCTTGCGGTTTGCAGAGTCGCCGTAAGCTGCACTCCCATCACGACAAGAAATGCCTCCGTTAAAGATGCTGTCGAGCACCCCCGCGATAAAAATTGGGCGTTTTTCGTTCGTTTCGACGAAGGCGTCTCACCTGAACGAAGGGGAGCTTCTCTTCTTTCTCTCTTCTCTTCCACCCTCTGCACGTACTCGGTGTCTGCGACGCTGTGAGGCGGATTGCTATTGGCTGCCGTAGCCGGCAGCTCGGGCGACTTGTCTGCGGCAGGTGTGACCGGAACGCCATAGTCGTCTGTCACTTAGGTCTGAATTATGACAGAGACATCTGCAGTAGTTGTTCCGTCTTCGGCGTGTAACTAGAGTAAAGCTGATGCGTAGGCCTAACGTGATTATAGCAAGCTTACGTGAGTCTTGAAGGGCTTACGACGGATTGCAGCCTTCCTTCTGCCGCAAAAAGAAGACCGCGGCTTAGGAAAGGATTACCGTGATTTGCCACCAAAGTCAAAGATATTCTGTTAAATCCTTTGGAACCTAAAAGGCTTAGTTACTCCGCGAGAACAGCAAAAGGCACGACATGCAAGCAACTCAATTATGGAGTAAACGCACTTAGCATCTTGCACAACTCTGGGAATATTACGCAGATCGGAAGGCCACAACTGGGAAGAAACGAAGCACGCCGGCTGTTTAACTAAAGGAGAACCGGAGGAGGGGGGGGGGGATGTCAGGCAGCACGTGCTGATTAAATAAATGCGTAATTTTTCGCCAGTAGCTGTAATTGATTACACACAGATGAGAGTGCGTGCGATAATTTCGAAAGGAAGGAAGCCGTGCTTCGACCCCGCTTCTTTTAAAATCGCGATTCTGAACCCTTTCCGGTCCCTTAAGAGATGCTCATCCACAGAAGCAATAACGGGTTTTCTCTCGGAGGAATGACGCAGCTTAATTGCGACACAATGCCCATCCCCGCCAACAACCCATTCGATAATGTGCATGCAGGTGCTCTCCGAAATCTCGTGCCATCCCCCAAATCATCAATTCCGCCAAAAGGGTGTTGTTTGGCAAGAAAACTCCCCGTTTTTGCAGTTCGATTCGTTTCGTTCTGTTTTCCAACTGCGAATGACGTTCACAAACTGCCCGACGTGACCCTGACCCCGATGCCAACACCTTTTCTACACGATTGTTCGTCGCATTGACGAACACGTTTTCGGTTTCAAATTAAACCCAGTCGAGTTCGTCCAACGAGAATAAAAGGGAGGCCTCCCCCGCAATTACTGCGACAACAAGTGATGAGTGGAACAAATCAAGTTCCTCGGAGGATGGGGTTGTGCACGAGCACGCATTTATCGCAGCTTGGTGACAAAAGGTGTCGCCGCTAATTTCTGTTGAAATATTACGGCACTTAATGCTGACGAGTTTTTGTCGTGCAAACAAAGCCTTTTAAGGGAAATCTGCGATTCCGTTTGTGCTCGCCACGTTGACGAGATCTTTCCGACACTCATAAAAGCAATTTATCTTCTCCGGAAATAAAGAAAGAAAACTCGAAGGTGAACACTACTTGACGAATACTCGTACGGAGAATACGCGTCATTTAGCAGAAACAGCTCGAGGCGGTTTAATGGGGGGGGGGGACGTCAGGCTTGAACTCGCTTCCTCCTCAGAGCTGCGCAGCTCTTGAGAGATGGTTGGCGAAGTTGCGCCGCGAACAAAAGGGTAATGGCACACTGCAACCCTTCGATGGATTCCTTTTCCACACGCGCGCGCGCACACATTTTATTGAAATTTCCCCGCATGTTTTACTACCTGCTTGTTGAGGTTGTGCCCACGACAAGAAATGCTCCTGTTTTGAAAAAATGGCATTTTTGTTTCTAAATAAAAGAAAAAAAATACAAAATATAAAATGCATTTAAAAAAGGATGAAATACTTATTTTTTTAAAAATCAAACGTACATTACTCTATTTTATTCGCACACCATAATTTATTTTTAGAACCATTACGTTTAATCTATTTGAAGACGATTTCTGTGATGTGAATTGCATTCGCATGACGTTTCCTTTTTATCGTAGAATACTTCGTGGGCTGAAACCCATCAAGTTTTTTTGCAAGAAATCAAATTTAGTCGAGATTCTCAAAAATATTGTCCTTCAGCAATGGATACACGAGCGACATCTCTCTGTTCAACGGTTCCACAAGCCGCTGGTTAAGATGCGCGCTTCTTTCTGTACTGCTCGCCACAATGCTCCTCGTTGTCAGCAATTTGCGATTCTGAACTTGATTTTTCAAGGAGTCTTACGCAGGAAAAAAATAATTGTAAAGAACTGAACGGGATTCAATTTAAAAATGCAAAACGTTTTATTAAAAAGACTAAAAGTGTAATTCTGAATAATTTCTGTTCTGATTTTTAAGGAGATTGCTTTTAGTCGAGTTCCATCGACCGAAGTTTTCTAACAAGGAAGCAAATCTCGCGTTTGCGAACCTCGCACGAAAGGCCGATTGTTTCCGCTAATCGGCAGCTTGTACATTCGAAATTTCGGGTTGCCACCATTTCTGTCGCATTCCCTTTAATAATGCCTCGCGACCACACGCACTCCTGGCTGCCGTGATGGGTCCCCGAGGAAAGCCACTTAATCCCAGCTCGTCCGAGAGAGGCGCCATTTTGTTGATGGTGTTGTCGTAATGACCGGAATAGGGCGCCTTATTCACACTTGGGCGTATGCGAGGATACCGCACGGGGATGAAGTCCCCCCCCCCCACCTTTCTGACGCATCTAGCTAATTCATCAGGAGGAAAAAAAACGCCAAGAAAAAGCATCAGCTTAATCGACAGGAAGCAAACCAATCTGCAAACTGAAAGCTGCCGTAAGCGAACGAGTTAATTCGGCAACTTTCTCTCTTTCGCTTTTCTTCGGTTAATTTTTATTCGCTAATGAAGCGGCAAAGAAGAAGTTGTTTGCATTCAAACGCGTGACAATGTTCGCTGTGACGTCACAAGTTCAGGTATTTGCGATCGCCATAGGCGAGCAGCTGGGGCAGCTTCACGCTGCAAATTTATACTTCGCAGAAAGGAAGCCAATCTCCCGATTTTGTTTTATTCAATTAAAACAAAAATATCCGAATTTTCTCTTTGAAACATGCGATAATTAATAATATCCAGGGGATAGAAAGATAATAATTTTGGAAATTTGAATTCAATTTAAAATTTTGAGTTTTTTTTTCCATACACCATTAATTATCTTGTAGACATTAAGTTTAATTTTGCAATCCAACACAGCACGTCATAGTGGAATGTACCTGAGATTTATCTTTTCGGAAATGTCTTTCTCCTCCCTGTTATCTGCATTAACGTGTGTCATAAAGACGCCCTTTTTTTAAATAAACAGCCACAATAAGTGCAGATTTACATTCGTATTTTCGAGCGCGTATTTATTTATGCAGGAGTGTGCAGTCTTCGCCAGTCCATTAGCAGGCAGTGTACGCATTTATTTATAGTACGTCATTTCCTGTAGTGTCCATTAGAGAGAACGTCTCCGGAGGGCAATTTCGCTTTTTTTTTTTTTTTTTACTTCCGTCATATTTTAAAACGGTAACCGCTTAGCTGTGAATGCTCCATTTGATTTAGGCAACCCGCAAATATTCCATATTTTCTCCTTGATGCCGCCATGGTCTTATAGTTGCAGCGACTGGGGGGTGTTACTTGCATCAAATCTGCGTTCGATGCATCCTGACCATTTGCTGATGGCGTTCGGGCTCTACGCTAACTATCCGAAATGAATTTCCGAGCTATCACCCGTTTTCGAGCCACTTCTACGGTATCAAAGACAGACTTTAAAAAACCCCACGCCCTCTATAACTGACGACCCTCATCAACACGGAACGCTCCGGTCGATTCCAAGGCAGCAGCCTCATCTCGACTGTAGTTTGTTCGCCATCCGAGTCGTATGACTCGCTCCTCCTCGAAATCCCTCGTTAAGCCCCACCGCCATTACGTGAATCGCCCACCGTCGCGCACGAAATGCGCGGCTATGCGTTCTTTAGAGCGACCTGTCGGGGCCGAAGTTAGTAGACAACGACGAACAGGCTAGCCAAAGAAAACACACTTCGGCACGGATGTTTGCATTACATGATTGCCCCTAATCGGTGGCCTCGCTCGCCGAGAAATGAATAAACGTGGAACAAGAAGCTGAGTGGAGAAGAGTGTTTTAGGTCGGGAGAGGGGGGGCGGTGCAGATGCTGCAACTAACGCGGGATGATCTCGTTATCACGAGTTCCTTTTTTATAAGCTCGTGATCTAAACGCACACAACAGCATAAGAAAATCACCCTCCTGACGCTCATGTCACGTTTCCATTGTTGCCGGTGGATCTCGAGAGCTCCTCGCACTCACCATCTCGTGCTCGAGTGGCATAAACAGAAATGCGGCAAATTCACGTGGAAAAATGCGCGGCTGTTCATTTTTTTTCTTAATTCTTTTGAGTGGCCAGCGGGGAAAATAACGAATTGCCAACGCGCAGTGACATCTTCAACGGAGGGAATCCGCCACGCAGTTCTGCAGCTCGGAAATGAAAGGCCTGCTAATTAATACACTTGTTTTGTGGTTTCTCCAAAATGGCGATGTTCCAGTTGCTGATGCACACGACAAAATTAAAACCGAATCACTTATGTACGTGGTGACACATTCCACCGAATGCGTTGTTATGTCACCCCTGCCATTCAGGGATAGAACAACATCGATATACACGCGGTGTTTCCCTATTTAGTTTTATTTAGGTGGTGCATTTAGCCCGCGCCTATTTGAGGGAAAGAGAGAAGTCCTGCGTAAGTTTCAAATAATGAACCCAACATCGCGTTTTTCCTGTTGTGTATGAGAGGACGGGATTCGGACTCGCATCTGCTAACAGAAAAATGAAGACGCGCCCAATACGCCACGAATCGCTCATCTTATTGGTCCAAAAGAACGTATTGAGGTGTGCGTGTTCATAAGATTAAGCATAACGTGAAATAAACGGGATGAATTGTGGATCCGAAGTTGCTGAAGGGGGGGGGGGAGACACGAAAATGGCCGCCCTTATCAAACAGAAACGTACAGCAGTGAACCAGCGCAGATTACGAAGCAGAGGATCGCCAGAAAGGCCTCGCAGTGGAGGTGAGCACACGTCGAGATAACTTGGAAATCACAGCACTTCTCCTTTCAGTCATGTCGAGAGAGAGAAGACGGCAGACGAGCAGGCAGTTTGCTATCGATTATTTCGGCGCAGCACTGTCGCATCGCATCGCTCGTGCACGCTGTTGTTGGTAATGAGTTGAGCAGTAATTATCGCCGAATGGATATTGAAACGATGACCCATACATCACGGCCACGACAACCGCTACCCGAAGGTCAAAAGAAGGACGAAAATTTGCCAAAAGATTTACAATGACTTTGATTCGTCACTTCCGTTGGCATATTTTTCATGTTTCGTTTCCTGCCTCTTGCGGGTTTGTTGCGATTAATTAAAACACCATCCGCAACACACACCAATGATCTCCCGATAAGAAGTTCGCGTCATAAATCTTTATGATTTGACGAATCTCTCTCCACACCCTGCTCGCGCCAAACTGGAGAGACGCAGTTCGGAGGGTTAATTTGAATTAAATGACTGTTTGTGGGTTGAAAGGTGCTTTTGCGTGCATTCAGAAAAGAAAATGGCTCCCAGGTTTAGACACGAAGCTCTTCTCAGTCATCGCGCTGTTTTCATAATCTTAAGGCTAAAATTAATCTCATTCAAACGACTCTTTTTCGCTTCGGCATCTTGTCCACTGTGTAGATTTTTACATCATAAATGGACTGACCCTGCACGTGTCATTTTGACGGCATCCGGATACGGCACTAATTTGTGAAAACACTCCATCCGCAACTGAAAACCCTGGATGCAAGTAACGCAACCAACACCCGAAATAAGCAACACTGAATGTATCGACTTCTCTCCTTATTTCAACAACATCCTTATTAAAGAAAATGCCTCACAGCGTCGAATATGCAACATAATCTATTACACAACGCCTAATCTATTGCACAACATCTATTATAAACATAATATACAACGCCCCCCTCGAATACTTTAATTTCTTGTTTAAATGAAGCGACATCGAAGGAAAATAAAGAATCTGGAGGGGAAAAAATGGAGAGGGGAACTATTTTCTGGGCTCACTAGTTGTGCAGGCGCAATATCGAACTAATAGCAACTTTTCAAAGATCCGATTTTATGGCGGGAGCTTGAAAATGAGCAAAATGTCGGATTGTACGATCTGTAGGTGGGAGAGCAAAAACGTCTATTTTGATGGCGGTTTTGCATTTAAACCAATAGATGGACATATTCTTAGACGATCTCGCATGGAATACGTCTGTAAGACAAGAAACTGGATTTATCCCAAGAATAGCTTTTTGGAGAATCCCATCCACTCTCAAGACTGCAGAAGGAGATCGCACCTTGTTTTCAGTCCCTTGAGTGGGCAAAGAATTGTTCAATAAGAATATCTTTCGAAACCAAAAACAGAACTTTATCAAGCCACCCCCCATACAACCCTCCTCTACGGCAAGGTTCTGGTTTTATACCAGGGGTGAAATTCATTGACCACCAGTGGATATTCCGAGACACCGTTCCTATGGCGGGAATTCAGCGCAGAAGTCAGTTGATCGAAGATGGAAACTTTGCTCGGCGTTTACAGAACTGCGACCACAAACACTAGTTAAGCGTCCATAGCAAAACAAACAAGAATAATATTACAGCGGCTATACTATTACTACTAATGATGATGATGATAAACGCTCCGTAAAAACTACACCAAAAGCACTTCGACTTCAATAACACCGAAACACACACACAAACAAAAGGATGCAGACCACCATCCAGCCAGCCCATCTCTCTCTCCTATTTTAACCAACCTTCAAGTGCAATCTTTGATCGACTCAAGTAATTGCACTACTCTTAGCTGCCTACTCTTTCTCCTTGAGGTATTTCTCAAATCCTCTTCATGGCTTTGATGGTGACCCTCCATTCCTCAGCGGGGGAAGAACAATTCGATCACCTTCAAGGTTACCTTACAACCACCTTTTGAAAGTAACAAACTGGTTCCAGTTAAACAAACTCAGTCTGAATGTCTCAAAAACTAATTATGTCAATTTTAACTTGCGAAATACAACTGGCAAAATGAACTTCACTGCACAATTAATTTTGCACGATTGGAATCGCAGGACAAATTCAAATTGCAACTGAGAGAAAATAGAAAAAGTCGGTGTAATAACTTACTTGGGATTAAAAATTGATAGTAATTTCAGCTGGAAACCGCATTTCACCGATGTCGTAAATAAAGTAAGGATTATGTTAAACAGACTTTACTACCTAAACAGATTCTTAAATTTAAATAGGCTAAAAATATTATATTCTGCCTGGATTCAAAGCACACTACAATATGGTATTTCAAGTTGGGGAGGAATCTATCGCACTACTCTGAAACCTTTAGTCTCCACTCAGAATAAAGTAATTCAAATCTTAACTAGAAACAAATACAAGGATACTGCAATGTGTAATAAATACACCATACTAAACACACTATCCCTTAGATATTTATACGTCTAGGGTACTAATATTCATAAAAAACGACAACGAATACGTAAATATCAAACGAGATGCTTCCTTAGTAGACATAAGGGCCTAAAATATTTAGTTCCGAAAGCAAATGAAGGAGCAATACCCAAACATTATACTTATTTAGCGCCAAAAGTATTCAACACACTTCCTTTAACAATAAGAAATGAAACTAACCTAAACAAATACAAAACTCTAATCAAAGAGTATTTATTTTCCCACAGAAATGAGGAAGCTCTGTTCAAAATAATTGTATAAATTATTGGTTTTTAGCGTATTTGTATTCAAAGATCCAGTCTTATAAAATTTAAATGTTATTTAACTGCTTTGTTTTATTTTGTTCCTAATTAACTGTTATGCAACTCTCTCTGTATGATGAAATATTATTTTATTTGCGACTTAATTATGTAATTGTATTATAATAATATCTAATATGTATATTATAAGAATGTACATGTGTATATAATGAAAATGCAGTACATAAATTTTTGTAACTTTATGCATATCGTATCATGGATGAGCTGTTGCTCTTAGGTTACACATATTACGATTCTTCAACATGTTGTACTGTTATAGGAAGCTTACGAATAAACATGATTTTTTTTTTTTTTATTTGACTTGTTTCGTAAAATGAGATGCAATTTCACTTTTCTTAATTTCACAGTAGTATTCATTTTCCGGATAAATCTCTTCTTGTACTGCCTTCCACCACCGTCGCTTCCATTTTCAAAAAAAGGATAATAATTGGAAACTCAGAATTACGAAAAAGGAATTCGAAGCTTCATCCCCATGCATCCACCGCGGATTTGCGCGAAGTTTTGTTTTGAGATGAAAGTGATCTCAAGTTTGCACACTTTAAGAAAATACTCTTAAAAATAACTTTCGTATCTCATATTATGCTTGTACTTTTATAAATACTATTTCAGGTTTCTAAAATAAATGTTCTAAAATCAAAGAATATAAGCCTTTCAAGAGCTCATATTCTGTTATAAGAAAATTTTCGAGGAAAAAAAAACAAACTTTAGTCTGTGCGATGGTTTAACTTAGAGACATGTTGGAGTTTCAAAGCGCTATTGAAAACATTCAGGACTATTGTTATTCTTCTTCTTCTTTTTTTTTTTTTGAGAATTACAGATCAATACCGATAAACTAAGGGGGAAATTTGGTTTAATTCAGATACAAATCGCTGGATAATAAACACCCCCCCCGCGTAAAAAACAAAATTCTCCAGTTTCTTATATTCCTGTAATACTTTGCATAAGTCGAACGAAAGGCGAATTTTCAAATTGAGCATTTGTTGAATACAAAATCAAGAAAATAATTTTTCTCGCTGCCATCACAAAGCAGCGTTTCATTCTGTGCCGTTTTTGCGACACGCCGACGCAGCATTCGTAAAAGTGCTTCCGTTCGGGGCATGTGGATTCATCCGATCCAAATTCGGCACCTTTCAAAGGAATCTTAATTGCACCGAAAATGTTGTTCGCCGAGTACAAGAGACGAGCAAGTCACCGGAAAGACGAGGTCAGCAAAAGTCGCGGATTTTCAACGCCCCTTTGTGCCGGACTCGAGGCTCGAATTTCCAACTTTATTTTCTCGATTTGCAAAGCGAGTCGAAGACTAAGCACTTTTTGTTATGGCGACGCAAAATCTCTTTCGGAGTAGCCGCGCAGTGTGCGGTTGTGTTGGGCAAAACTCGAATCATTTCCAGCGTGGGTTTACGTGCGAGGGGGGTCTGCAAAATGACTGAAATATATCGCCGGCTCGGGCACCGGACTTAAGAGGTGAGTGCAGAGAATACGGCAGATGCTTAGCGGACGTCTAAAATATCTAAGCGACACCCCACGACACACGCGCGGCCTTCTCGTTATGATGGAGACGAAGTGGGTTGCCATACTCGCAAGACAGCGGCGCCCGGCACACTTTTGCCGGCCGATCGCCCGCGCTCCAATCCTGCATCCGTCCGAATCAGTCACGTTGCATTAAGCTAAGCCCGAGGATTCCAGCCCGCTGGTGACGTATGCCAGCGGCCAGCGAGAGATGGCACACGCCGTATCACGGCGGCAGCCGTAAAAGTTGTCCGTCAGCTCTGACCACTGGTTACTCTGGTTCGGCGGGGTGCAGCTGCAGACGAAAGTGACGGCCCTCAGCTGCATTGTCAGTCGAGGTCCGGCGTGCTGCCACAACGCATCCATCCGCCTCAGAAGGGCAGCGCGTGGGGGTGCGTCTGCTCGAGCGGAGAATCGCCAGGGCTTAGGCCCCCGGTTTCTTCGGGTACGCAGTAAAAACAAGCAAAAGTAATGTTTGTGACAACTGCAATGGAAACATACGAGCCGTACAATTCTTCCTTCTCTCCAGCCACCCTTCCCCCGCTGGTCTCATTGTTCTGGTGGCAACGGCTTACGAGGGTCCGTTATGACAAGATGGATTTTGATAAGGCAGAAAAAAAAAAAAAAGAAATCCATTCCTGCTCGCGGACGAGTCTTCACCGCCGAGCTGAACGAAGGATGCGCGTGCTCTGATTAAAGACTGCTTAGAATTATCCAAAAGCGAAACGTTTTAATAATAATAAACTATCTATACTCTTAGAGAGACAGACAAAAGGAAATCCTCTTTCGTGTGGTGGATCAAGTCAAATCGCGATTACTTTTCGGCAACTTTGAAGGTAGGAAACAAAGTGAATTCGCCGCCTGCAGTTAATCCTTCTGTTATTTTAAAGAGATTCGAAATTTATTCAGAAAACGCACGTCCCTGATCCAAACTTGAATGTATTTTTAAAAAGGAGCGAAGGCCGTTCACGAGTCAGGTGTTTGTGGACAGAAGCGTTTCTAAGAACAGTTTTGGCCGAAGTAAAGAGGATTTCTGTTGCAAAACGCAAGATGGAGAGTCGACTGCACATTCTTTCCACGTATTAATCAGAGAGAAGCTACCCCTCCGCATTAATAAGTTTAGAATGATGCTCTCAGTACAAAGTTGCTTCTTATTTCGAGGAAAATAATTCTGTGCGGGCGTGTTTATTTTGTATGAATATTAATCTCCTGAAAGAGCCCACACAGATGACTGAAGAAAGTTATATTAAAAGAAAAAGGGCGAGTTATGTAAGCGTATTCTTCTGCAGAGGCATCATTCATTATCACCATTAAATCTAGAGCCGTTCCCCCCCCCCCTCATACCGACTACAGTTTGATTAGTTCTTAATTTTTGTCCAACTGAAAGGTAGTGATTAAAAATATTCCATCGAGCCACGAAGAAATTGTTAATACAGTTCGAGTCATTTTGTTCATAAAGCATACCCACGACACACACAGAGAGAGAGAGAGAGAGAGAAACGAATTCAGGAACCTAGGGGTTGTTCGAGAAAGGAAATTACTAAAATATTCTTCCATGAGGGTCAATGGAGATTAAAGGCAGCAGGACTTTTTAATGGTTGACAGGAATTAAATCTAAAATTATTCACAGCCGAAGTTTGCATTTTCTTGACGTTTGTGACAGAAAACTATCGCGATGATGTTTCTGAGATGCAAAGAGATGAGATGTGAAGTGTTGGCACTTCTGCATCAATCCGAAGAATGTGTCAAATACCGAGTTATAACATTCCAACCCGTTTTGTGCTGTACACAAACTACAGCAATTTTGTTCGGCTTAGTTTTGCCAAAATAAATGACCGACTGAAGTTGCGTATTTGCACACAATCTAAATTTGGTGCTGTTGATGTGTATTAAGCATCAAATTTCGTTAACTTTCATCCATCCAGAGTGGAGTTATTGCAACACATAATTTTGACACACTTTTGACCCCTCGGCATTTTGTAAAAAATGCGCTGCACTTGAAAATTAAGCAAGTGAAAAAAAAAAAAACCAAGAAGGGCGTTTCGAAGCAAATATTTCGCTAATATTATTTCGAATAATTACTGATGCTGTCGTTCTGGGTGTTTCAACTTCAGCAAATAATTTACCTATCGAACAATTAATACAAAAATGTCAGCCAAGGAGCAGCTTCTAAACAGCAAGTACATTTTGGTATTCTGCATACCTTGAAGAATTTTCTTATACGAAAGATTTCTGATATCCCAAATCATATGCGCTGAGTTTGCGCCGACTTTGCACAAAAGGTCAGCCGACTTTGCACAAAAGGTCAACAGACTTTGCACACCATGAAAAACACATTTCAATTTCGGTTGAAATAAAGATCCTGTTTTATGCAGGATTTCTGAGCAAATATTAGGCAACACAAGTCACTACACATTTCAAATTCGGTCACACGGAACTTGGACAGGAAGGAAGAGACGACTTCTCCACACTTCCCTCATTTCAGTCCGATTGCGGTGCAATCGGTCACCGCAATCGACGAGGATCATCAACCACGCACCAAATAGCAAAATTAATCTGAGAGTTGACTAGTTTTGCTAAACAGAAGGTGATAAAAGATATAAAGATGATGGAAGCTGATAAACAGAAGATGCGATCTGCAGAGGACTTCCATTGGGTCCCATTGGAGATCATAAGCAACACAGGGAGGAAGTCTGTTCTAAATCCGGTAGAATAATTGCTGAACGATGTAACCTATAAATATGTCTTGGGGGGGGGGAGAGAAAACGACTGGTGGACTTTTTTTTGCTATTTTCAATGCTCTTTCTTAATGAGTGGATTTAACGCTCTCCGTACATAGCAGACAGATTTTCCTGTTGAATGATTTGGACGAATCAAGTGTCGGATGATATTTAGCTTAGAATTGGAGTTAGCGCATGTCGAAGAATTTAATTCCTGTTGATTCTTGTTGGAGAGAGACACTGTCATGACTCCTGGTGTGCTCGAGAACATATTTCAAGCAATAAGCTGATCTCTCTGCGTTTAGTTTTTATTGCTGTTTCCTTTTCAAGAACGCAAGATGTCGGTCATCACAACTTCTTACACCCGAGGAGACACCCTTTCGAAATAGGAAAAGAAAAGGGCATTCCTATAGAATATTGATAGGAGGGTGAGGAATAGTGATATGCACATAAGATGCTGTGTAGCATGGAGAAGGGATGGCCAGTTAGAAGCCCGCAAACCACGCAGTAGATTAGTATGCATCTCGAAATGTCTTAAGAAAGAAAATCTCGTTACGAGTGATAACGAACAGAACGCCTAAATTTAGAAAAATGAACATCTTCCTTAATTTCGTTTTATGAGGATAGTTGTCGCCTTAATATGGAAAGGTCATGACCAACGATTCTTGTCCAATAATTGGCGCTGTTGAAGTGTTGGGCCGCCATGCAGAACATTCACCGAATGGCAGTCCTCTTGAACGGCAATTCTTAAAAAGATTTGATCCGACAGCAATTCACGGAAAAATGATTCGCAGAAGGTTTCACTAAACTCGTACTCGATCGAGATATTAAATCTTCTCAACACCTTTCGTGGTGTTACCATCAGGTGCAGCTGCTATTCTTCAATTGTGATTTTGTTTTAATGGCGAGTCAATTCCTAAAATTGGCTACGGTTTTATCCACTGTCAGCAACTTTCGTTTTATGAATAGCAATTTTGATGTCATTAGAATTGTCGAAGGGATGCAAAATGTAAAGAAATCCCTAATATGTGAACGGATGGTGCGCGCGCATTAATATTCCGAAATGGAACCAAACAGCAGTTCAAAATGATACTAATTATGTTGTGGGCATCTTAAGCGAAAGATGGTTTTGATGTTTTACTTAAAGTTTCCTCTTAAGATGAGCAATTTCAGTAAAACATCAAAACCATCGTTCGGTGATTTAAGAAATTCAATTAAAATTCATTTTCCGATGTTTTATTTTATAGCAAATTTATTTTTCGGTTTCAGTTAAGGGAACAAAAACTGAACCACAAACGCTAGTTTTCTATTTCAATTAGTGCGCAGCCGCAAAGTTGCACCACCAGAACACGTGTTTCAGTTGCGTTTTTTGTTGTTTAATTCTTAATGAATCCAATCTTGTATTCAGTTCCGATAACGATGGAAAAGACTTTTTAATCGCCCATGAATTATTTGAATCACTCATCCATCGCCTGATGTCAGAGGCGATGAGTATTAATTTCGCCCATTTTTAACTCGATCATGTCGTTTAGTCATTCACAATATGTGCTCAGTGAGGTTCGTTAGTGACAGATTACATAAATAAACAAATTAAAGGGGGTATAAGCCTTGGTTAGATATATGCAAAGATAGACACGGAAACATATTTACAAACAAAAATGGCGAAACAGATGGAGAGAATATTTCCACGAAGTACTGAATAAAACATCACTTTTGCAACTAAACATTATACACCGACTTCGAGTACTGCTGCAGAAGTTGATGGGAGCTCTACAGTTTTGAGTTTGTAGCACTTGCCCTCAAGGCAACTTCTTACAAATACAGTATATTCATTCACAACACAACAAATCCCAGGAATAAATAAAATTTATGCAGAGTTGCTGAAAGCACGAGGAAATAATCTACAAGATAAAATGATTTTAACCTTACGAAATGAAACGCAAAACGCCAAAAATGGACGAGAAACAGTTTGTGGAAATTACAGAAGTATTTCTCTGTTATGTACAACACACACAAGGTATTTACTTCTATTTTGAAGAACAGATTAAAGCATTTATGGAAACAACAAAAGATGGGTTTCAAGAAAACCAAGTTTGTAGTCGACCACATACACACAGTTAAACAATTATCAGAGAAATTTCGGGAAATTGATATAACTATCAGAATTTTGTTGATCTCTAGCAAGTCTATGACGGCAGCAATAGAGAAAAATGAGATTATCTTGCATTCCAAAGTGCACCATAAAATAAAAAGACAAGATTAAAATCGTAAAATTCAGAAGCACAGGTTAAAATGCAAAATGATTTAACAGATCACTTCACAGTAACTCGAGAATTAAAACAGAGATAGTCAATACTTTTTAACTTGGTTCTGGAATACGTTATCTGATCGTTGCCAGTACACATACTAAAACACTAAGAAAGAATCCGCGCAGATTGTTATATACAGGTGCCATTAACAAACAGAAATGCTGAATAACGTATTTGTCATTAGTAAAAGGCTAAAATGAATCAACAAAAACTCAAATAATGATTAATGCGAGGCAGAACTGGTTAAGTGATGCAAGCGTGAAAATCAGTTAACTTGGAATAAACCAAGTGGAGCAATTCAAATATTCAGGAGTGATGATGATCGCAAGCCAATTTAATGAGATGGAAGTGCAGAACAGAATAAAGAGAGATGATCAGGCTTTTTATTCTCTCTCGTGTGTACGCAGTTCAAAAAATATCCATTGGAACACTCAAGTACACATATATAAATCCACTATTCATCTAGTTGTTACCTGCGGATGTTACACCTGAGTTTTTACGGCAAGGATGAAGAATTTGATTTCATCTGTTGAAAAGAAAATCCTTGGAACAATATTTGGCCCAGTGAATGATAATAGTCTCCAGAGGTCCAAAAACAATTCGAAAATCTAGTATAATCAATTTCAAAAACTTGCAGTTGTCAGGACATGGTTTTATATGGAAAATGACAGGATTCCTAAGAAGGAAATAAATAGTAAAAGTCTTGCTAAAAGGCCAGGAAAAAAACCGAGGTTTTGGAGAGTTAGGGATGGAGGCAAGAAATCCAGGAGACCAAAGCTTGATTTGAGTAGTAGAGCCATAGGAAAGAAAGAAAGAATAAAATCTGAACTAGGAAGTTCAGATTTTATTATCGTATGTCTACATCGTGCAGTCACTATTTCATGATGCATTTGCTTCGGGAACTGATATCGTTTGCAATAGCGGAGAAGAAGATCCTCAATGGAATCTTTTCTGTTATGCATGTTTTAACAACCGAGGATGTTAATGGAATTTTCACTTTCTTCATTTCATGTAATCTAGCGTTAAGGCGGAATTTTTCTAAGCCATCAAAATCATATTCGCATACAAAATGAGAATGAATAGAAGGGGTAAGTGGAAGCATCTACTTTAATAAACTTCAGCAACTATAAAGAAGTACATCAAGACACATTTTCCGAAGTTCCCGAAACTATTTCTAAACATTTCATTGGAAATGCAAAAAGTTCAGTCTTACTATGCAGAATCCCCCCCCCCCCAATACTTTCAGATGTCAACCATCCCAATACACCGCGTAGCCCAGAAGTTGTATGAGATAGGCAGACAAGCTCTATAATAATTTAAGCAATGGTTTTAAGGGGAGAAGCCAACCTCCAACATTCATTTATTGATTTCTCAATTGCTGCTTAATCTTATATTGCATAAGCAGAGAAGTGTTGACTGAGCTCAGCGCGTGCTCTATTTAAATATTAACTCATATCAGCTTTTTTCACAATAAAAAACTCTTATTTACTCTCGAATAAATACCGAACTGTTATAATAAGGCGTGTGAGAATCGCTAGTCTGAGAGAATGATGGTATTCACACCGAAAGTTTCCAGCTTCAATGCAAGTGAGACGATCCATACCACATCCTCGTGTCTTTATGGACCACTTCATGAATCTGCTCATTCCATTCCCAGAATAATCCGGGAACTATTTTTTCCAAAAAAAGCATCCAGTAAGCGAAAATGCGATGTCTCATCTCTTCGTGAAATTCCTACACACTCTGGTATGTCGCCGACAGTTTTAACTCATTGATACCTCCTATGTTAGTGGCAAAGGAGGATGATTTATCCACCAGTCCAGTACCATCGCCACTGAAATTGTTTCTAAACTGCGATTTCCTTTTCTTTGTTACTTCAGGCCATTGTGTTACTTCTTTCCTAACAAGTGAATTGAAAGGGATTTCAACGAAAGAGCGATGAGGACGGTGCTGCCTGAAGTGCTGTTGAGTCATCTTGCACTGACCACGTTCCATTTTATATAACTAAAATTTGAAGCCTGCTGTACAAGTAACTACCAGTGTCCTATGGAGATTTCCGCTTTTTCCGTGGATATTCACAAACAGTAAATAAATGACTGAAAAAATAGCCAAGTTCCACTATAATTTTATTTATAAGCGTCCACTAGAAAAACTTCGTCGTAGTTCGAAGTATTTCACGAAAAGAGAAGTTTCGATTAAAAAAAAGAAAGGCGTTTTTCAACTAAACTGCTATTCCGAAGGATAAAAAAGTCGACCCTTCTTATTAGCTGAGAAATTTCACCAAAATGCTTGACAAAGGAAGCCGAAACCATTGCTAATGCCTTCTTTTTGAGGTATTACTTTAATGTATTATTCTGAGTGTCCGCAAGTGTGTGATACACTGATTGTCAAATATTTTTGTTTTGTAAAATTTTTGTGCAGAAGTTTATATTTTGCTTCCAAACACATATTTATTACGAAAGCTGTTTTTTCACAAGTAAATCTGCATAACATCATAATAATTAAAACTAATGAAAATACTAAAAAGAAAAGGCTTGGGTGCAAATTAATAACTTTAACGAACCAGAATAATAAAATTAGGAACAGATTAATTATTTGTAATCGGATATAAACTATTCAAACTAAAATATACCAGTATTGTCTCACAGCTTTCGTTTGAATCTTTTCCAAGGCCAGACACGTTCCTGAAAGTTCAATTGAAGTAAGATATTAGTCGCGCACGGAGAATGTACAGGGTTGGTGGTTGTAACGAAAATGCCATCTTCCAGCAAAGATATCATTCCCTATAAAATATTAAATCCAATATCCAAATATAATCCACTCATTACTGTAACCATAAAACTGTTCCCAACAGTATCACTCATGACTAAGAATTAAAATAAACCATATTAAGATGCTTGCGTCAAGTTCTGTAGAACGCATTGGAGAGTTTTTGCCCCTTTCTTTGTGTTAAATCCAAAAACATGTCAAGGTAGTTTTATACAAAATCATATGGCATAGCGGACGTCTTGCTGAATTGGAGGCTATTACAGGATTAACCAAGGTATTGAATGCTGTCTAGTCAGCATGCACTGTAGTTGACATAATTAAAGTGTTTTTTAAAATGTGATATTTTATTCTGATTTGGAAATCGCTGAGTACGAGGAAAACTGTCGCCAACCTCCGCCACTTCTGAATTAGATACCTGTTGAGCGAATGATGAAGGTAAACCAAATGCGTTGGTTGGTTCGGCTTCCCGTCCCTCCCACACTATTAATGTATTGATCGTGTTATAATTTCTTCATACTTTCAAGATTTTGCATTCTTTATGTATTTACTGATTTTTTTTAGGCAGCTTTCAGCAAACGGAGGCGATATATCAAGTGCAGTGCACACGAAACGAGCAAGTTTATGTCTTTGCACCCGTGAGGATTGCATCGTTTTTTCTTCGCAGAGACAAAAGTGCAGTCTCGGGGATAGCGAAATACCCAAAACACACGCACAGATAGAAGCGAACAACAGCAGTGACGTAGCGATATCGTAGGAGATTGCCAGTTCAGCACTCCATTTTTCTCGTCGTTCGCAACACACCGAAATGACCAAACTCGCATCTCGAACCCTAGAAAACAAGAGGTCGAATAATTAACGCGGCTCAAGCCTTCTGCATACAGAGAGACCGTCTATCACTCCGTCTTAGAAGCCCCTTTTGTTTAGTTGCACGGCGCATTACCCCGAAAGCCTAAAGGGTTTCCAGCTAGTGACAAATAACCACAGAAGGCATTAGGAGACAGGACCAAGTCGGTCGTTCGCAGCCCTCGGCGAAGGCAAGCGCTTGTCGGAGCCTACAGATCTCTCGAAGCCATCGAGGGATTTAAGTGTGCACGACAGAAGGACAGCTCTGACGCTGCGAACGCTGTGCAATCCCTAGCCCAGTAATCAGTTCAGAAAACGCCTTCCTAATGCCTTCGCATAAAACGACTTAATTGTATTGGCGCTACGGCATCCAGAAGCTAATTAAAGGATAAATTACAGCAAAGGAAACGCAGAAGACGCGCAAGCTTCCCCGAGAATCTCTGCAGAATTCACTCTCGTGCCACAGATGTTTCATAAGGATCACGTTTGGTTAAATGGATTCACTCTCGAGGCGAGCTCTGTCTTCACTGCCCTCTAACAATGCTTCGCACTTTATAATAACGATTGCTCATCTCATATCTCGCGACGATTCCAACTCCTCCCGGTGACGCTACATAAGCCCCTTAAGGCTATAAACGAAAAAGATGCAAAATATTGCATTACCAATGCGAATGGGTTTTCGACATCTTGGAATTAAAAAGCGATGTTTTTGATTTTGTAAACAAACTCATTTCAAATCAAACACTTCCTTGGGATTCCAAGTGGTTTTTTTTTTTTTTAATATAGATAATATTACTGATCATCATCTTACGATTAACAAAAAAAACAAAAGAAAACAAGAAAATGCTTTTTGTGCATAACTCAAAACAAGCAGAATACATAAATCATTTCTATATTTTTCATTAAAACTGTAAATTGTGTTTAGGATGCAATAAGGCTGTAACAACTCAAATTAACAGTCCACTTTTCGGAATATAAAATATTATTAACTATTTTAAAAGATATTAACTTTGATTCGTTTTTTCTTAATAATTAACAGCATAAAAGAACCAAGCCTTCCTTTCTTTGTCCATGATTTAATATTATCTACATTTATTTCTTTTTTTTTATTCAATATCTTGTTCTCTCTATTGTGTTGTTTTATATTTCGTATGCGCTCCGCCATTTTTTGTTTCATGTTACATTTTCTGTATAAAACGTTACACGAAAAAATGAATTACTTCAGTTCCGAAATATAATCGATCTTTACTGACTGATATCCAAGAGCGCATGCGCAGTTATGCGTGACCTTTAGGTCACAATTTAAAGGTATTGTTCGAAAAGATACGAAGCACTTGACTGAGAACCTAAAACACCTATTTATTTCCAAGAAATGTAAAGAAGAAGTGAACTACAAATATATCTGGGTCAAACAGGGCCAGCATTTCACGAGAAGAGACGACGCATCTAAAATATGGCGAATCAGATGCGAAGAAGACTTGTCTAAAATCCGAGAAAACAGCGAGAGTAATAACTAATTACGAACAACAATGACAGATGAGAATAATAACTGTGATGTGTCCCTTTTCATAAATGTGTAATTTGTCATGATTCGGTAGAATTAAGAAACTTTTTATCCTCAGACCCTGTAAGTATCTTGAAAATCTTGCATATAAATTAGAGCACATTGAATTACTACTAGACAACTTAAACTATCAGCTAGATGTTCTGATATTAACAGAAATCTGGGTTAAAGACGAAGAAATTGATTTGAACCAATTAAGCGGATTTAAAAATTATTATCAATGTGGAAATTATAACAAATCTGGAGGTGTGATTATCTTTATCCGAAATTCCACATCTGTTAATGACATTACGAACACAAAAATGAAAACAGCTGAAAATGTCAATTTACATTTAGAACATCATAATAAATATATATATATATATATATATATAGTGGCTGTATATAAGTCGCATTATTACAGAGTCTAACTTTATACAAGAACTCGAGTGTAGGCTAGATGAGAGAGAAGAAGTAACAATTTTCTCATACTTGCTGAGGAATAGCGGATCCTCTCAAGATTATTTAGATCCACTTGCCATGCATGGACGCGAAAAATATATTAATGTCCCCACGAGAGAATTTAATGGTGGTAGAACGTGCATAGATCATGTATTCGGGAGGACATCAAGAGGAAACAAAATCCAAGCAGCAGTTCTGTGCCAACCTCTCGTGGATCACTTTCCAATCGGTATTAAAGTGCATTTGCAAGTACAGCACAAAGAATAGCACAACCGAACACATCCCCTACACCACAATGGACCCCAGAGTATTCAAACGTAACTTGAGCACTGTCTCCTGGGAAAATATAATGATGGAAACAAATATTGATACCTCGTATCATACATTTATTGAAATATTGAACAATAAAATACAAGACTCGATTAAAGTTAAAATAATCGATAAAATGAAAGAAACGAAGCCCCGGATTACAAAGGAAATCAGACACTACATAAAAGTTAGAGATAAAGTGTATAAAAAGTTTAAAAAATACCCGCACAATCAATGTTATGAACCCAGTTTCAAGTACTATAGGAATCTGACACATCATAAATTAAAAGAAAGTAAAAACGAGTACTACAGAAATGAATTCCTAAAATGCCAAGGAAACTCCAGAAAACAATGGAATAAATTAATCGGTAAAGATACACACAAACAAAACCTCCCCATACTTAAAGACATCGATACAGAGGATTAGCTGAGAGAAAGGATTAGCTGAAGAATTCAATAACCATTTTGCCACAGTCAGTGAAAGCATTCTGAAATATGCTAAACCCACCCCTCGGAATTGCACTCTCAAGAGACTTGATAACTCCATCTATCTTTTCCCCACTTGTTAAAACGAAATCAAAAATGTTATAGCTAGCCTAAAAACAACCAAAACTTCAGGATACGATGGTATTAACACAAACATTGTGAATGAATGCCAAATGTACATTATGGAAGCCCTAATGTACATTTTTAACTAATCACTGATGACAGGCACGTTTCCATCAGGTTTTAAGAAAGCCGTAGTTGTACCTATTTCTAGCAGTATTTCTAGATATACACAAAGCTTTTGACTCTGTATCATATGAAATTTTAATAAAAACATTAGAAGTCATAGAAATACGCGGCACTGCCCTAAACTGGTTCAAAAATTACTTAAATTCCAGATCACAAATTATAAAATAAACATCAGCTATAGCAGCTCCAAAACATTAGACTGCGTTGTACTACAAGGTTGATCTGTATTGGGACCAATTTTATTTAATATTTATATCAATGACTTCTGCAATCTTAAACAGTAAAATACATACTTTTGCAGATGATACAGTACTCATTTTCTCTACAGACACAGCCGAACAAATGAAAACTATCGTGAATGCTGATCTTTTGAAAGTAACAAATGGGTTCCAGTCAAACACACTCAGTCTGAATGTCTCAAAAATTAAACATGTCAATTTTACTTAAGTATAAAGAGCTAAGCTCTTTATACTTAATAAGTATCTTTATACTTTATACTTAGCTCTTTATACTTAAGTAACTTAGTGGTTGCACCTGTTTGGAAACTCGTATCGCAGAGTATATAAGTTCTTTTTGCTATACCCTTTATTAATTTGGTCTAGCTACTCACTGATGAAGCCTCAATAAAGGCTGAAACCGGTTTGGGTAGTGACCTTCCACCATAATGTAATAACAGCATACATTTCCTAGGAAATGTGTTTTTACATTATGGAAAATACCAAGAATAGCGATCAGAATTTACCGACTTTGCTGCGAGTCTTCCGGTATTGCACTATGTGCTAGGGTCACTTGAATTTGCTCACGCCAGTGGTCGCCGATACTTTATAGTTTACTATATTCGGCAAGAAACTCTCTGATTCCAATCTTTGAGTTTCTTATTCGGTTTTAAAACAATGTGGGATTTAATATCCCCTTAATTTAAATAATGTCAATTTTAACTTGCGAAATACAACTGGCAAAATGAACTTCACTGCACAATTAATTCTGCATGATTGGAATTGCAGGACAAATTCAAATTGCAACTGCGAGAAAATAGAAAAAGTCAGTGTAGTAACTTACTTGGGATTAAAAATTGATAGTAATTTAAGCTGGAAACCGCATATTACCGATGTCGTAAATAAAGTAAGGATTATGTTAAACAGACTTTACTGGCTAAACACATTCTTAAATTTAAATATGCTAACAATATTATATTCTGCCTGGATTCAAAGCACACTACAATATGGTATTTCAAGTTGGGGAGGAATCTATCGCACTACGCTGAAACCTTTAGTCTCTCGACTCAGCACAAAGTAATTAAAATCTTAACTATAAACAAATACAAGGATACTGCAATGTGTAATAAATACACCACACTAAACATACTACCCCTTAGATATTTATACGTCTATAGGGTACTATTATTCATAAAAAACAACGAATACGTAAATATCAAACAAGATGCTTTCCTTAGTAAACATAAGGGCCTAAAATATTTAGTTCCAAAAGCAAATAAAAAAGCTATACACACAAACATTAGACTTATTTAGCGCCAAAAGTATTCAACACACTTCCTTTAACAATAAGAAATGAAACTAACCCAAACAAATACAAAACTCTAATCAATGCATATTTATTTTCTCACAGAAATGAGAAAGCTCTGTTCAAAATAATTGCATAAATTATTGGCTTTTAGCATAATTGTATTCAAAGATCCAGTCTTTTGTGTAAAACGTAAAATTTAAATACTATTTAACTGCTTTGTTTTATTTTGTTCCTAATTAATTGTTATGCAACTTTCTCTGTATGATGAAATTTTATTTTATCTGCGCTTTTATTATGTAATTATATTATAATAATATGTACATTATATGAATGTACATATGTGTTTATAATGAAAATGCATTACATAAATTTAAGTAACTTTATGCATATCGTAACCTGGATGAGCTGGTGCTCAGATTACACATATGATTGTTCAACATATTGTACTATTATAAGAAGCTTACAAATAAATATATATCTTGAAAAAAAGATTCGTGTAGGTATGTTACACCATACTAAATAGAGGAGACTGATTGTATCAAGTAATATAAGTTGTAATTTATCAGCTGCTGCAGTTCTACAATATTTTAATGTGCATTCAGACACTGGCAGCACCATAATTTCAAGATTAATTATCACCTAGTCTCTGACCTTACAGCCTGCATGTTCAGCTATTATACAAATGTATTTCTCTGTAAAGGTAATTACACACTTTCATTTTTGTTTTCCACTCGGAGGGCGGGTTTCGACAGTCCAGAGAACCCAATGATAAGTTCTCTATCTAATTTTAACAATTGTGATTTTTGTTTTTCCTTTTCTGGCAGCTGATTAAGATGAGTTAGTCGCTTGCATCGCGCCTAAATAAAGATGTTATTTGCAGCTTATGTCCGTTTAAAAAAAACAGGAATTTTTAAAACCTTTTTAAGGTTAAAACGTGAATTAATTTTAACGCAAACACGAAAACGACTTTTGGTCAAAAAGGTACAGTTGAGATTTCTAAATTGATAACACTGCACAACCTGCTAATACTCCGCGCGAATTTTATTCAGTATTTTGTTAGGCTTATTAAGAATGTTATTATTTTCTATCTATCGTTCGACATTTGTTTAGAAAACTACATCGATTATACAATAAAGTGCTTCATATTACGTTGCCAAGATTTAAATATGGCATTTGCATGTAAGGGAGGGTTGGCTTCCTCGGTGAATTGTGTTTGTGGAGAGAAAAATATATTCGAGCCTTAAAGAAAAAGCTCACCTGCGTTAAACCCGGATTGATTACAGGCTTTGTTCAAAGCCTAAACAAACACCGTGAACCATCTAATTAGTTGAAGAATAAACGCCTGAGAATAAGCCGACCGGAAAGTTGTAAAAGAAGGCCACAAATATGGCCACTTAGGACGGACACCACTTTCAACGATGAACAAAATGGAAAAATCATCACGTTGGATCTTTGTTAGAATTTCTTTAAAAAATCCCAGTTGGACACTTATTTAAATGTTATGAATGAGATGTTATAAATTCACAAATTACAGAAGTTCATTTCCTAGATTCGAGTGTCGATTTCTAGCTTGGTCGCAGCATGTGAACGAATGTTCCACGCTTGTAGAAAGAGCAGCTTTGAGTACGTTGGATATTCCGGTCTGCTGAACAGAAACTGTGGAAGGTGTTTACAAAATTCTTCAACACGAACTTTCAATTATCTTGAAACTCTTCTGTATGAACAGGCGGATGATACCGAAATGATTTGAATGCAACGCCCTGCAAATTGTATAAAAAGATCACATTTGCTGGAAGGAGAGTAAAAATAAAAGACTTCCATTTCGTAGTGTAATTAATGCGAAAATACAATTAACTTGGTTCGTAAGTAAATAAACGTCCATCCTCCCACCCTCCCCAGCAAAAACGCATTCGCGATGATTCATGAGAAGAAAATTGTCAGTAATTAGGGACATCTTTGCAAAGGCTACCGGGAAAGTATTTATTGCGTCCCTAATGGGATGTCTACTGGCATCGAAGGATAAGCGTCATAAGGCCCCGTGATCTATCTTGTTTTAAACGAGTTTTCCCTCATATTATAAGGGAATCTTTATAAATTTTCATAGTGCGAAAAGGTAAGAATAAAAGAAGGAAGAAGAAAAAGATTGTGCAGCGTGCTTTTGAATGATGAAGCATCAATTGTAGTTGACCGTCCGCAGTAAATAAAAACGAAGCCATTAACATCTATTATTTTCCACCGGATCAGCTTAACTACCTCGGAAGATTGAGAATAATTCCAGGCGCAGGGAAAGTGAGCATCTCGTCCGACAAGGCTTCTTTCAACACGAATGACAAATGATATCTAAAGTAGATATCTGAGGAACTTTAAAAGCTCTGCATGCCAATGCAGAAATAGCGAATGCAGGGCGGCATTTATTTTTTCCTGCCGTCCTGCATTCTTGTATAAGGGTGGATAGATGGGCGCGATACTGCAGATCTTACTCGATCCCTCTCTTTCTTTAGGGCTAAGCAGAGGGCTCTAAACATTCATTGCTTATTCATGTATGCCTGAAATGCTCCAACAGGCGACAGCCGACGGTTCTTGTCCTCGCTGGCGCAACACGCAGAACGCAACGCTGGTTGTTGCCGCTGAGCTACCAGGGGTCCGCTGCGTAGCCCAAGCCCCTCCGGACCGATGAAGGTAATAATCTCCTCCGAACCATAAATTATCGTTGGGAGAAAGGCCACCTACATATCAGCGCGAAACGTGGGATTAGAGCAGGTGCGGAGACGTCGCCCTTATTTTATTCTCTGTCAAGCCTCCCCTCCGTATTTACATTTTAATGAGCCGTTGAAATGTAACAAAGTAATCGATCAACCAGCACCCCTTCGAGTCCCCTCCCCTCCCCTCTAGTTCCGTCATTCACGAATTCACGTGCCCGTGTCGAAATGATGGAACGCGGAAAGGTAGTTTAGCCCAGACAGACGTAAACAGGTGGACTGGCTTTGTAAGGTGAAATGTTCTTAGTCCCGCTTTACAAAGTGCTACTTCAGACAGCAGCCTGGGGACGAACTAATGCGTGCTGCAACCACACAGCTTCCACGTCGAAGTTACTCTCCATTCTGCTTCTCATCTACGAACGAACCGGATTTTCTGCGGACATCATTTGCTCCGTCAATTAGAGACGTTGCTGGAAAAAAGCGGTTGAAAAAAATTGTACTTCTCAGCTTTAACGCACAGAAATTTTCTGATGGGACTCCTCGCATCGGTTGCATCCCTACCATCTTTTTATCCCGAGGAGAGAATGTTTTATACAAACGGTCATCAGTTTTAAATAAATGTCATTTTTAATTGATTTAAAATTTCAGAGAGGTTTCAAACAACTCACATGTCCATCTTATCCAAGTAAACAACGCCTTGCATAGATTGTTCAAAGAGCACACTCTCATTCAGCAGTGCACTGACACCAGTCCTCCCATCTCTCACACGCAAACGATCGCGCATTGGTGTCCTAAATGCATTTTATCAAAAATTGTTTTTTTCATTAATTTTTGGGGAATTATGAGGAGACGTTTTTAATCAAACATCACCAGCTAGACTTTCCTAACTCAGCACCGACTCGCTCGCTTTGGCTTAAACCGTTTAAATTTGTTCATTCAAGTTTTTTTTAAAACATTCGATTCGGTATTTGCATAAAGATAAATACGGTTAACTGGATAGTTAAATCAATGGGGAAATATAACAAACTTCAAGTATTATTTCTGGAGATAAAACTTCATCGCATTATTGAGACCAAAGCATCTCGCTTCACTCATCAATGGCGAGAAATGGTTTACACAAGTAGGATGTGTTGTGCCTAATGCAAGGTTCGTGCATTTTCCGACTGTTATCCCGCGTACGACACCAAAATGTGCAAGTTCCCGATCTTTTTGGGGTTAAAATTACAAAACAATAATAAAAAAATAATAGTATGCGACTTCGACTTTCTTTTATTAGAGAAGTGCAAACCTCATTCATGAAGGAATCAAAAATTAAGGCGATTGCATTTATTAAGTTTCTTGGCGTTTCAAAGAGGTGAGCTTCAATAGTAAGAAAGAGAAACACGATCAGAAATATGTAAGTGCTAACAGCGCGTGTTTCGGTTGAACCCCTATTAGAAGATTTTTGTAATTTCGTAAATTAAACCCAATTATGCCCCATAGCACCCCAGTTTAGCCAGCGAGCAAACAGATCCATCGAATTCAAGATATCAAACCATCTTATTTAGAATAATTCCGATGCGTTGCTGCTGGGATCGGCTGCTTTCATAATATTGCAGTCTCTAACTTACGAATAAAAATAAGTAGAGCTACTTGGCTCATTTCAGAACAGAATCGCTTTGGCTTCTGTACGAAGGGGAGCGCACACTTCAACCTTCGATGATTACTGTTGTGGGTTAAGACAGGTTTAAGCACGCAAACTCAGTGCGCTCACAAAATACAAATTCTGTCCCTCAGCGGATACCGCAGAGTTCGTTGTTTTTGATGTTTTAGCATGCACGGAAACTGTCCTTCTGCTTGAACGCATTAAACGAAATAAAGATTACATTTTTCGCGATCCATACGTCAACAGACATTTCTGTACACCAAGTCAGTCCCTCTTATCATTCTTAATAGAAAGTGCGATCAGCAGCACTTCTATGTATTCGTTTCAATTGGCATCACCTCATGCAACTGGAAGGCACACACAATTATTGGAGTAATTTTTATAATATGAGAAGTACGTTCTGTTTTATGCATTTAAATTTACAAATCATATTGTAGGATCCATCTGAACCATAACCATCCAAACTTACTCCTGGTCGCGTAACTGTCCAATTTAGAATTCTTTGCGCTATATAGTTCAATGAGCTTGTTTTAAGAACCCCTGTAAATGTGTTAATCCCGCACTACACCTTCCTTTACAGAGACGCCACCTTTACAAATTTAATCGGTTTAGTAACCTCTTTATTTCATTGTTGGTTCCATTTATTAGTCGTGCAGCAGTGAGAAAGATCCGTTCCACTAAACTTTGCTACTCAGTATTAGTATCTGAAGCTGCATGAAAGTTATATTTCATAAGTTTTAAGAAATCATAATTTTTAGACATATTTTATTTGTATGCGAATTCCAACCGAGAAAAGTTCTAAAACTGTAATAAATTATATCGCCGACAATGGATCATCAAATGCGAGACCATCGCTCTACTCAGTAGAGGCCGCTTTCCCCAAATACAGCAAAGAACTGACCAGAATAAAAAACTGGAAGAGAATAAGTACCGCAAATTATAAACACTACTAAGCCAGTTAATCAAATATCAAAACGAAAAAAGTGCACGAAGATGTCTTTGAAATCAGTAAGACGAGATGCAACACAAACCATCGAATTTACAGCCTTCATTTAACCCCTGATTAGAATGAAAATGAAGCTGCATTTGACGCTTGACACTTTGTAGTGATGATGGTTTAGCGGTACAAAATGACGTGTTTGAGTTATATTTTGCTAGACCGCCAAAACAAATGTGTTACGGTATTGGAGCATGTGAGCATGCGCATAACGAATGTGTTAGGAGTCGATGGATTTGGATGAAATTTGGACTTCAGATCTTTAGTAGAATCCATGCGATTTGCATTCAAATTGGAAAATCAAACTTGCAGCTGCCTCATCAGTCTAACAGAACGCCTTTAACGAAGCTGACTGATCACGGTATTAATTCAAGATTCTCAACAATCTTCTTTATTTACTGGATCAGCGAGGCATGCGTGTTGCTTCTGTCAGTTGTGTGTTTCTCGTCAAGGCCATGAAGAGACAGCGCGTCATGCATCCCCGCTAAATATTTATTTACTTGCAGTTTTCTCATACAGTTTCCGTGCGTATTTAGTTTCACAAATAAATTGGGAGAAAACCATGCTTGAGTTCGAATGACTAACTCAGTGCTGGGCATAAAAGTCGGTGGTTAGCATAAACTGGTTATCGCCATTGTAGTCTGACAGAAATCTATAATTTATACAGATTTCTTCCCTCTTCAAAATAAACACATTTTATTCTGTTCGTAACTACTCTTTTTTATATTCTCACGCATTTTTAATTATATTTTCATAATTTTTAGGAAGAAACACGCTTTGCAGTTCTTCTCACACCTGAACGGAATAAACAATATGACGACGAAAAGACGAGAACATTCCCGAGCAAAATGTGTTGTTGTAAATCGTGTTGTTTAGGAAGGGTGGCTGAAACCAGTAAAGCTACGAGGCCACACTTGCAACTGATGAGATCTTTCACTCCATTTTTCCCTATCTTACAATCTAGAAACTGAATGTCATGGACATTTTGGATTTTACTTTGCCCACCCGAGTCTTCCATTTACGTTATTTCAGGGTCGCACTCTCCTAGAAGGAATACCACGTGGTTAACTAACCTTCAGATATACACTTCATCAGGCATCAAAATTTAGATCTGTAATTGGTACCGTCTCCGCCTTCCTTTATAAATTAGCTCCAACGATCCATTGCTAAAAGGGTTTCTGAATATTACTGTGGTCTTCGGCGACAGCCAAAACACCTCGGAAAAGCAGCACGCCGGATCCATGGTTATTCCGTTAGTGGAATTCCAAAACAACTCTGGTTGCATCCTCGTAAACATCCTGTCACTTTCGAAAATGTTTATGTTGTTAAGGCGAGCACTGTTTTGCTATTACTTGGCTCCAGAACAATATTTATTATCCTTTCTTTTAATAATAAATTGGCTTCGTCTGATATGGTTAACACCCTCGTGTTTCCTCCGGTCAAGTTTGCCTCTTTTGAGGGAGGAGAGACCGATGTTTCGGAGAAGAAAAACCTTGCCATCATGTACCTAACCAGCTATGAGGATGAAGTGGCTATCGCCGTTGCTACGGAAGGGCTCGAAATGTTTTATGATTAAAATTCATCTAACTGAATGCAAGTTATCAAATCTCTCACAAAAACATAGCTGATGTTTAAAATTCTCCCTCGGAGTATTTTTGCCTTTCATCCAGCTGTAACTCATGAAACATTCCAAACACGATGTACTTTTCCTAAATTTGTACTTTCTGAAAAATAATTACCGATTTTGAAATTAGGACGCTGAATTTCTTTATTTTTCCGTATCATCTTCCTTACCATGCTACGTGTTTCGATTCATTCCACTCATAACAAAAAAAAATTATTTTACATTTATCATTAAGGAGTTCCTTATATACCTACAAGTATATCTGGATCTTCCTAGCTCTCTTTAAGACACGCCATTTGTGAGTAAAGCTGTGTGCGGAAAAGGATCGTGCAATTGATAGAAATAGACCAGCTGTTGAAACCCAACGAAAGCGGATGTAAGTTTTTCCCGAGAAGGATTATTCCACGAATTGGGTAAAAACCATCATTGAAGCCCGTGATCGACTACGATATCCTGAAGTGTCACCCATTTGACGCGCGTTTTTGTTAAATAATCGCGAATTCCAATATTTTG
The DNA here is from genome assembly GCF_054136105.1 of Typopeltis vanoorti. Lineage (NCBI taxonomy): Eukaryota > Metazoa > Arthropoda > Arachnida > Uropygi > Thelyphonidae > Typopeltis > Typopeltis vanoorti. The sequence continues at coordinate 1,536,002 of NC_143555.1, read as the reverse complement.
TTTACATTAGTTAACTCATCCAAACAATGAGCTGAAATCAGCCAGCAAACCACGTGCTTGGCTTACAGTATTTTTTTCGCATGTTAATCGTTAATTACAGAAACATCTTCACGAAAAGAAAACTAAGTTTACTTCCACTATTTTGTTTGAATTCTCATTAGAATTCATTTCGTCTCACTACAAATGACACGTGACCAGTCTTATTCCGAAATGGTGTCCACTCTCTCTGGGTGTGCGCGCTTTGTGTAAGCCATCTCATTGACGCGTTGGCAGCTTAGTAAAGGAAAGAAGAGCGCGTGCGCACACACGCAGTTTTGCAGTACTAGAGAGTTCAGTATTCTTTTCCCTATAATGAAATCAAAAATATTAAAAATGAGAATTAAAATTATTCCATCCACGGACACGATGGTTTAAACGTCGACACTCGCAGAGTGCCACTTATATTTAGATCCTTCAGACTATTTTTAACTTTTCGCCGATGGCTGGAATGCTTCCAACAGAATGTCAAATAAGCTGTTTATGATTAGTTCATAAAAAGGAATACAAAAATGATCTTAAAAAGGAAACCATACGAATTAGATGAGATCCTACTCTTGCCTGTTTTAAAAGCTATTCAACGTGTAAATCGCACAGTATAAATAAAATCCACAGTCAATTCTCCGCGGTTTTGTGCTTGGTCCAGTATTATTTACATCACCGCCCTCTATGAGCTACAATTATCAAGTAAAATACGCCAGAAATGGTCAATACAGATCTGAAAACAGTCAAACTGGTTTCGTATGAATAAACTTACTCTCAATGCTGTAAGAAATAAATTTCATAATTTCCAAACGCAGAAATAAAACGATTAGTAGAAACAATTTTCATCGTATATTCCTACATAACCGGAATTGCAAAAGGAATATAAACTGTAAACTGCATGGAAATAGAACACATGAATACTATAACCGATTTTGGATTAAACATGAGAGAAACTAGTTATAGAAATCAATCACATTTCAGAGAAACATGCTGAGATGTATCTATCTAGTCTTCATTTAAAAAAGAACCCTAACAGTAACTGTGTTCAGGACCTTATATACTACCTGTTATAGAGTACTAGGGTGGAATCTATCCATACATCTAAATTCTATTCAAAATGATTTACTACTAGTTCATTGAATGCGGAGGCAACAGAACGAGCTGTAAATATCCCCTCCAGCATTAAATATTTTCCACTTAGACAACTATACGTGTACAGGGTGCGGCTGTTCTGAAAATCAGCATTAGACATTCGCTTCTGCAGAAAAGTTGAATTGAAATACAAAATTCAAAAAAAGCCAGAAATACAATGAACAAACAAACGTGTGTTTCACTGCAAATATCTTTCTTTAATAGTTTAGCTCTTAATAATAAACGAATCAGACATACACAGGTAGAGAAATCTGATCAGAGAGCACTTAAATTCCTATTCGAATATTGCTGATTTGTTTAGAATAAGAAATGCTAAAAGAGTGCATTTGTGGCCAGCATTCATATCTTCCATGTCTTGTTCTCGAGTGTCAATACTTGTACGCAGTGTGCTGTTATACTTGATCGATTAATTTGAGTAATCACGGAATTTTCACGAGGATGAGCTTATGTTCTTGAGTGACTAATAGTTTTGTTGTATAATCATAAAAAATTGTAAAGCGTAATACATCTATATCGAATTTAAATAAATCTCAAATAAAATTAAACTAGCAAACGGGATGGTTGGTTTCAGACCGCATCAGTAGACGGATGTTGCAGCATCAAGCACGAAGTCGATGCCTAAAGGATGATGTGTAAAAGTGAAGTCTTAAGCTTAGTACACCGAGAGGATCGTAGCAAAAATTAGGGTCTCTTATAAGCGACGTTTTTGTGCATCTCGAACCAAAAATGAGTTTCCTGACTACGTTTCAGTGGTTAAATCGGAAACGAAAATCCATTTGGAGTATTTTGGAACGCACGTAGCATTTTCAAGCACCGAAGGCGTTTGTATGTTTTAATTTTACCAGTAGGCACGAGCCTGTTTGTGGGAACAAAACCTCGTTTCTCTAAAAACAAAGGTCTGCCTCATTAAAACTATTACTGATGCTCTTCATGACCAGATTCTAAAGCAGCTCTTTTTTCCACAAAGGCGCGTGAGCATTTTTTGAACTCTGCCATGGAGGTGCTGGCTAATGTAAGCAATTTATGTTTTTCTTCTATTGTTATATACTATCACCGCATCACATAAATTGCCATTCCGACATGTTTTACTCGTATCCATGCATCCTATTTTTAAGATTTACAACATGGTTTCCCCGATTAAAATCCAAAAGAAAACATTAAGAGCACTGCACCTTTATATTCCAGCATCATACTCCACCGAAAAACTATTATATCACCCTTGATATCTTACCATCACGGAAACTTTGCTGCTGTTTACGAACCATTAGGAAAAGCATCAAAACTTCCTTACGTATAATGTGGGGAAATGAAAATCTGTGCTGTGGACGAAACCTGTTAGTTCCCAAAGCCAACAGGAGGAAAATCCACAAGGTATCTATATTAAATTATCTGACGATTTAAAATCGGTATCTTCGGATTACATATTTATAAAAGTTTAATTTCATAACCGTATTATGAAATTAATGTAGTGAAATAAATTCATGCACTTAAAGGCATTAATTGTCAGATGCAGATTTGATGTAATACTCCTATACAGTATACTTACCTCGCTAAATGTGTGTGTATCGTAACCAGCACTCCACCGATTTCGTTTCGATTACGTGTTTATTCTCGTAAATATTGCCTTACATATTGTATTTTGTCTTGAATTGGATCTACTGCATTTGTAGTATGTATTAATGCTAATAAGATGCACTGTAATTACTTGTCTTGTGTTTTATCCCATCTTATATTTGTTCTATGTTAATAATAATAGTAATACATTTATATATAAGCGAAATAAAATGATAGCAAATAGGAGAAAAAGCCCACTGAAATGAGGATTTCGCAGGGACGTTAAAAGCGAATCTAAACAAAACTAATTACACGACAAATTAATATAATAAACTGGATTTCACAAAGCACGTGCTTGCAGAAATTTGATTCCAATTTTATAATCAATAATTGAGGGAAACAAAGAGACGTTCAGAAAGAAATACAATACACGAGGCATCTGTTATTGATTTTACGAACTCCTCCGATAAAGATAACAAAGAAAAGCTGTTTAAAATACACCAAACGGGCTATAAAATATACAAGAGGATCCAGTGAAGTATGACGGGGAGTTATGCTTTATCAAATAAGAGTTTGGAAGGAGACGAAGTCATTTGGAGCACAAGTGAACCCACAAACAAAGGGAGAGACATCATCACTTGCAGATGTTCAAGTTGAATTAGCTCCACCAGAAGATGATTTACAAGGATCCAGAATACGAAAATAAAAAATAAACCTTGTAAGAAGAAACCTAACAAGTGGATAGTTATCAATAATATCTTAGAACGAATACTTCCTGGACGAGGTATGGCGACTCCTAGCATAAAGCACACTGGAATCATACTCTATAATGATCGGTTTAACCTCTTAACGTACCAATTAAAAATCAGAAAGCGGTCGTTTTTCTGCCAATTTTTTGGGCGAGGGTGATTTGCTGGATCAAATTCATCATTATTTGAAAAATAATGAATTTGTGCAAACAAAATAGCTGATACACGCCGTTGGCAACTTTTCTCGGCTGAAAGGAAATAGGCACAAGATTGTCTAGCGTCTATATTCGGTTGTATTTATGTGTGAAACCAAAATTCAAAATCAATTTTGGTGCAATAAACAAAACACGTGTCACAGACGTCTTTGTGTGTTAAGGGGTTAAATTGATTATGAATGCAAAATAGAGACCGTAAAATTGCAAAAATGAATCCGCAGAAGAAGGAAATTGCTGAGTGAAAAGAGTTGGCAATCACATGTGAGACAAAATAAATTCATTCCTTGAAAATAAATCTAAGGAATTGCCATATGAATGGAGAATTATTGTATACATATAAATTAAATTTGAAAAAGACGAAATACGAGGTTCTATCAAAGATACGATGAAATACGAAAAAGCCGATTTTGGAAAGGACCTAAAATTACTAATCAATGATTTGGGACAGTAGTAGGGGATAGCGTAATGCATATGCACTTATTTAGTTATTGGGAGGGGAAAAGATACTTTAGTAAAGAGAGAGAATTTGAAAAACCGGATAGCTGCAACTAACTGCTCATTCTCGACCGATCGTTTTAAAAATGATCAGAGGATGACTAACCAAACTAAAGGAAGAAAGATGGATGCTTGAAGTCTAGAATAGACTCAAGAAGTGCACACTCTTAGCGATAAGGCAACCGAACAGCAGCAAAAAATGGCAAAGCCTGTAATAAGGATTAAAATCGTCACCAATGAATATGAACCGAAGTATTTAATAAGTTAGACTTCCAATGCTGGTATGGAAAGCAAAGTTGGCGTGAGAATATTTAGAGGATTCGGTTTTCATCTGAACCCGTGCTCTAACAAGAATTTGTCAGTCATTTCAGGGGTGGTAATCCGGAATATGCACAAACACACTGCGTAAGCTTCGTTCACAGGGGGGGAGTCGTAAGACACAAGCATGAAAGGAATTATGAGAGCTCGTGTCCCACAACGGCAGAAGGGCTATAACGAGGTCGGACTTCTTTAGGCTTTGTAGAACACCGAGAGAAATTGTCGCTCAATCTACTTCAGTTGTTTGAAACGAAACACTAAAATAAGCTTTGCATGTTGAAGGGTTCGTATCGTTCACGAAAGAATGCAAATCCGCAGCACATTTCTATCTCGGATGAGCTGAATGAGTGATCATCCTGCAGCCTGGTTTAGAGAACAAACGAAACTCGTACAAGCCCTCAGCTTTCTACTTAGCAGAGTTGTGATCTCATCTCAGCCCACGAAAATTAACTCAGCGTTTATCAACATCCGCTGGAATTTAAATGCATAGCTTGGAGATCGAAAGGTGGAGACGGCATCCACCAGGCTACTCACTGCTAAGGGCATTCACAATCAAAAAGCCTCCCCCACCCCCATCGAAACGCATTCATTTGCAATTAGGGGTCAGCATTCTGTCCTTTTTCCATAACAACTGCTCGTGTTAATGACGAGCAGAATGGTACAGGAAATTGTTGCAGTATCTTCCCCACATCCCAAAGCAAGACATAAATGTGAACAAAGCTCACAGAATACAAAAAGACGAATAGAAACTGCGGAAGTATTTCTTCACTGATCTTTAGCATCTGTAATAATGAAATGTTTACATGCATTAGTAAACTGCTGATACTCTATTCTTTGTGTCTTTACAAGATTATGATCTTGCTTACAACGCTGCTAGACAGACAAATGAATTTCTGTTTCAGCTTTTGAAAATTTCTTTCTAAAATCACATTTCAATCCTTAAGTCGTTCGGGGCGGTCACTGGTAACAAACGATGGCATAATTTCACAATACACTCATAATTTTACTACACCTGGATATTCGTCGCTTATTAAGTTTACCCGTTTCGTAACTAGACGGTGTTTCTCAGCTTTAAATGCTGTGCAATGGCTGCCACTCTTAGCAAATAATGCAAACGCATTTCCTGCTAAAATCAGACTAATACAGCAGCTTTCATGTAGAATAATCCTTCAGAGTACTCATAATTATCAATATTTTTAGTAACTTTAATTCCATTTGTAGTCCTAATTCCTTAAAATGCGCTGCTCTGCAGAGTATGTGAAAAAAAGCAGACACGTGATATCCCATTATTGGGCAACAACTCTTATGAATCACTTTGCCCAAAAAATTGCAGCAAAAACAATTCAGACTATGAGGACAGTCTGAATTGTCCCTTAAATTGGTACTTTTTGGTCAAACAGTTCTTTTTTGCACATCAGGCTGCTTTTCCTTTTTAGAGGGAGGAAAAACCCTATTTTTGCACGAGGGCGACGACGTTATGTCGAAACTTCCTTTTTCCCAGAAGAAAATCATGTTATACTTGTCAAGATTCTTGTTTAATCCTTTTTTCCAAGTGCAAGCAAACAAAGTTTGTGTGTGAAATATCTTCACGACTGAGCTACTTGTACATAGGGGCTAATAGCTTCACATTAATTGCCTCAGTGTCCCATCATGCAACGCACACTTCCATTTAGTCATGTACTCGTATATTGCTATACATTATGGAAAGGATCCCAACCCAGAATGGTTTCGACCTTTACCGAGGGCTCATCAGCGGAAGCTAGATTCTTGGGGGATACCGAGAGCGAAATTAAAGATAAAAGTCATGTTTTCACACAAAGCTTTGAAAATAATGCGCCACCAAGTTATTAAAATAGTTGTTGGGTGAACAACTATTTTAATATGGCGAAGTGTGCACAGTTCGAAAAAATGGGGGTGGTCGAGTTCTTTTAACTCAATGTTACGTTTTGAAATTCTCGACGGTGCAACAAGAAGTTGGTAAACGTTTCGACCAACCAGATACCCACTTAGCGGTGTGCATGCATGTATTTGATACTTCACAATCATTTCAAACGCATTCACCCGGTTTCGATCGGCAGCTGCTGATTTCTTTGTTTTAATTTTCCATAAATTACGCATTCAGAGATGTTCGAAAATATTCAGACTTCCGCTGAGATTTTAAATAAGTTCAAAAGAAAATCAAACTCCGTCATTCCAATATGGAACTGTCAACATCACTTGGAATCGTTTTTGCCAGTTCAGCCACAGCAGATTCGATACTCTTTCGACATGTTGGATGCCTTCATTTAATGCAAAGAGAATAAAGGAGCCCAACTAGGAATGGACAGAAAGAATACCTCTTTTAATGACTCCAAGTAGCAAATCTGAGTCAAATCAAATTCGAAGGACACGGGAATGTACAAAAGAAATCTCACGGCATTTCGCAAAACGAACCTGATGACACAAGTCACAAAGATTTATGCAGCATCCTCACTAGTGGAGTTGACAGCATGCTTGGTTGCATTGGGGGAATATTTCGGAACACCAGAACACACATTTCTCTCTCTCCTCGCATTAAAAGCGTGTGTCTACATTTTAGAAACGCCGTTTCATATTTTTGATTTTCTTTCACAAGAGTCTCACCCACTTTCCCCAAAATTTTAAAAGCTTGATGTTTTAAGATAGCACTTGATGTGTTTGGACAGCATCCTTGCTGTACAACCAAGAGGCTAGGCGAGAAATCTCCTTTTTTTATTAGAGACCAGAAGTATCTTTAAAAAAATATTTTGTATTAGATTTGTCCAGAGGGGTTCAACCCTGGTCCCCTCACATAGATACTTCACAGTATATATGTACTAAGAGTTTTACTTCGTACCTTACATAAAAAATGTGAGGTACTAAGTAAAATCCTTAATACATATATTGGAGGCTAAGTCCGTAAAGAAGCTCCGTCTTTTTTTATTTGACCCCTCCACCCATTTAAACTCAAACATCTCTAACACATTATTACTGCGTTGGACTAAAATTTTATTCATAATCAACCTCCTGATATGTATTCCCCGAAAAGTGTTCAAGGTTACTATGACAGCACTACATGATTAAATTTATATTATTATTAATCTCCTATCAACAATTTTCCCCCAAATCAGTCCATTTCTTGTACAAACTCCAGATTATCATCATATGTGACATTGCATTCTTCTAAGGCACTTCTGAATTGATCAATCCACCTAGACCTTGGTCTTCCTCTGGGTCTTTTTTTTTATTTGGCATCAAACCCCTGTTTTGTTAACCCATCCTCACTGATTCTGCTTGTCCTCCTTAGATTAGCTCTGTTGACACATCCTTGAATACTAATAATGTCATGTTACTTTCTAATATCGTTTTTAATGATACTGCCGTGATGACATCGGATTACTCTTCTAATTTTTCCTCAGAACCCTTGTATCTGTGGCTTCTAGTATTTGATCCACTGCTTTATTTCTAACCCAACTCTCAGATCCATAACTTAAAACTTCTTTGAACACCGTCTTGTATACTTTTAATTTTAATTTTGAAATTAGCCAAAACCCCAAACTGCTGGTTTGGCGTTTTGGCTAATTTCTCTCTTATTCCATATAAATGTATTAATCTGGTTCTCCCACCACACCAGCTTTGTTTATTCTGTTGTCTATTTCCAGATTTAACTTACCATCTTCAATACAAACGGTGCCTAAATAGCTGAAATGTTTTACTTGTTCTATAGCGGGCCTGCACAACTTGTCTTTGAGGGCCAAACCCAACTCAAACCACCTGACCAAGGGCCAGATCATTTCGAACCTTGAATCTTAGACTAGTCCACTGCAGCTAAACTTAAGTAAATTTGTTAGCAGGTCTACAGTAAATACTAATTAATATGCATATTTAAATTTTTAGAGAGTTACAATTAAAATTATAATCAAAATTATTTACAATCAGATAGAGCTGCACAATTTCTCAATAAAAACCACTTAAACATAAACACAAAGTTTACTAATAATTTCACTGAGAATATCACATTTATTCTTAGTGAAATATCAATGAATGAATGTCACAATGTGACACATTGCATTTCTTTGTTGCCATTATTTTATCAAAGTTTGGTGTCATATTTTAAGTGGCCGTTCTTAATATGGCCTCTAAATTGATATCACTTAAAGATGAACGTTGTTTGGTTTTGTTCAAGTTCATCACCGAAAATGTTTGTTCACAAGTATATGTGCTCCCAAACACACAAAATACCTAGTAGGCAGTATCCAACAAACTTTTAAATTTATCCTGATCCAGAATAGAATAAAACTCTTGTAAAGTACTCTCCCTATGCTTGACCCGATAGTTTTCAGAACACTGGAGATCAATAATTTCCATGGAGTTCGCCAGGTAGATTTCCTGCTTCGACAGAAAATGGATCCTCAATCACTTTTATGCGGACTTCGTCTTCATTACTCAATGGCATTCTTTTCTGAAACTCCTCACTTAGAAGTGATATGTGCTTCTTTTATTTTCCACCCACTACTGAATGATATTCTGATGGAATATTCGGTCGACAAGTTAACAAATGTGACATATCCCCCTTAGCAAGTTGATTTTCAAACAAACTTAATTTCATTTTGAATGCCTTTATAAGATACATTAACTGAAAAAGAAACTTATTTTTTTTAAGCTGTAAATGAGGTCATTCAAAATCATCCATTATTTCTGAGAATTTTTCCACATCTTCTTGGGATTCCAAAAATTCCACTAGTTCATTTTTAGAGCGATAAAACGTGATGACATAACTTTACCGCGGCTCAACCAACGTACATCAGTGTGGTATGGTAGATCCCCGTACTCGGCATCATTTTCTTCTAGAAACGCCTGAAACATTCTATATTTCAAACCCCAGCTCGAATATAGTTGACTAGAGCAAATACTGCTTTAATCACATGATCAAACTGCAAAACCTTTGAACATAACACCTGCTGATGAATTAGGCAGTGAAAGTTTGTCACTGGTTTACCTGCATACTGTTCAATAAATGTTACAGCACCAACATTTTTTCCACACACAGATGGGGCATACCCATCTGTGTGTGGAAAACACACATAGATGGGTATTTTCCACACATAGATTTGCAGTGATGTGTGCCACACATAGATGGGGCACACATCACCGCAAACTGCTACTAAATTCTTGAAATTTAAGGATAGTCTTTCTGTTACACACATCTTTACATTTTCTGCGATCTCCTTTCCTGTTGTTCTTCCTTTCATTGAACACAAACCAGCAAGCTCCTCTTGCACCTCAAAATTCTTATTAACGCCTCTTACATATATTAAAAGCTGTGCAGTATCTTTCACCTGAGTACTTTCATCCATAGCAAGCGAATAATAGACAAATTCACTAGCCTAGCCAATTTTTGCAGGTTATCTTTAAGATCCTCGGCAATAACAGCAACCCTGCGCTGAACAGTCATACTGGACAAACTGATATTTTCAAAATTATTTTTCTTATCAGGACACAATTCGGAAACGGCAATCACCAGACACTTTTTTTTTTTTTTATCAACTCTCCTTCAGTAAATGATTTGCCAGCACAAACTATTTCTTGTGATATTTTAAGCTTATGTTTGTGGCAACTTCATTTGCAGATGTCACTTTTTTAAAGGCTTGTTGCTCACCGCTAAGGACTTCAATAACTTTTCTGCTTTTATTTGCGTTTCACTTGCATCCAACTGGCCAAGGTTAGGATGTTTCAATTCAAAATGACGTCTCAGATTGTAGTCCTTCGGCACAGCGATAGATTCCCGGCAAACAATGCACACTATTTTGTCCTTAAACAACGTAAAAAATATTTGTTTGTCCACTCAGAGTTAAATGCTCGATTTTCCGAATCTATTTTACGCTTTTTACTTAAGCGCATTGTGTCGAGATTGACAATATTAATTACAAAAAACTAATGATGAAAAACTCACAATAATGCAGGTTATGATAACAGTTATGTAATGTATTGCTCCAGCTACAACCAGCCACTACACTGCCAAAGCCAGTCAAGGCACGGACAACTTTGTGTAATACGATTCGTTCTCGTTCGTAGACATGAAGTCGTTATCACAAAGATGTAACTTTGAATTTTCCCTCAGCAACACTAGCTCTAACAAAACCTCGAAGCGATTGTAATAATTTGTGTTATTAAATACGAAGGTGGGAATAACTGCAAATGCAATTTATTGTCGAGTTGAAAGAAACATGATTGTGACATTAATCGCATGAACGTAAACATGCAGAGTCTTAGTAAAAATTGAATTCAACGCTAGGAAAAAATCGCCGAATTATGATTAAATAATTCAATCAGGCAGACGGGCCAAAATAAATATCATTGCGGACCGCATGTTGTGCAGGCCTGTTTTAGAGGATCTCCATTCAGAAAGCAGCATTTTCTATGCTTCTGCTTATTTTCATAGTTTGGTCTTTGTTTGCTAATTTTCACAGCAAATTTGTTACAGTTGTTATTCAATTTAGTTAGAGAATCCTGGAGACTTGCACTGGATGTTTTTAGAAGTACACCATCATCTGCATAAAGCGAAGAACTAAGTTGGACATCTCCAATTCTAATATCAGGCCTAATGCAACTTTCTTTCATAAAGCGATCCATTAGATGATGAATAAGAGGAGATCATGTGCATCCTTGTTTCATCCCTGATTTTACATCAAACCATCTTCCCATATTTCCTTCAATTCTAACTGCTGATTGACAGCTTAAATATAGACAATATATTGCTCTGTAAGGTTTTATTCACTCCGTATAATTGTAGCATTTTGAAAATGCTTTCCTCTGGGCACAGCACCTTGTCATATACCTTTTCCAGATCTACGAAACTTAAGCAGAGATCCTTGTCGTATTCCCAAGATTTCTCAATTATTTGTCCTAAAGTAAAAATCTGATGTTGACAGAACAAAAGTGAAAATCGTATCTTGACAACCTCAATTTGGCCTGAACCCAGCTTGTTCTTATCCAAGTTTCTCTTCCACAATATTTCTCAACCTCTTTTCAAGTATGCTCGCATAAATCTTACTGGAACACTTACTAGAGAAACACCTCTAATTCTCACATTCGGTTTTATTCCATTTTGTTATTGATGGGTACTATAAAAGCTCTGTTCCAATCATTGGAAATTGGATCTCCTCCATACTTGAGCATTTCTGGTCGAATATCATCTACTCCAACTGCCTTTCCACATTTCAAGTTTCTGATAGCTTTTTCTGCCTCAAGTATTCATATGTCCTGCTCTTGCATTCCTCTTGAAAATTTTCTAGTATCGTTCTGTCACTGCTTGGTTTATTTAACAGTCTTTCGAAGTAATTGCTCGTACTCCAGACATCTAAGAACTTATCTTCAGTTTTCATGTCACCATTATCATCTTTGATTACTTTTGCAGCACTCTTTCCTCTATTTCTGAGCTTCTTCAATAGCCTCCAAAACATTTTGCTATCTTCTTGATAATTAGTTTCCATATTCGTACGGTATTTCAAGTCTTCCCATAACTTTTATTTAGCTACTTTTACATACAGCTTAGCTCTCTTACATTTTTCTCTGTAAAGTCATCTGCCTAATTATTTGCTAGAAGCTTTTGGTATGCTTTCTTCTTTTCCAGGACTGCTTCTTTAACTTCTTGTGTTCATCATGCGGTTCTTATTTTTCTGTCCTTGCAAACGCTTTCTCCATACACCTCCCTATCTGAATCAACTGAATCAATGTCTCCTTCAGAGTTTGCCACTGAGAATCCAAGGTTTGGTTCCTTGTTTCAATGTTTCATATTTTTTCTTTCTATAATGTTTGTATAGTCAAGTTTACAATTACCTATAAAAGCTGCATAAAAAAACTTTAATTCTTTTAAAAACTTTCTTGTATCCTGCTTAGTACTAAGTAAGGGTCACTTCCGAATTCAAATCCTTTCTACACTCTTTTATCCTGAACCAACATAATGCTATTATTATTAAGAAGGATGTAGACAATGGGAGTTTCTTGTGTCTTCTCTCTACTTGAACTTGTGCGCATCTTTATGTTGAAACATGGTGTTAATAATAACTAGTCCGAGTCCTCAGCAGAAATCCAGTAACTACTTTACCATTATTATCCGCTTAGCCCTTTTTCCAAATTTTCCCACAATGTTCGTGTATGCCTGCTGGTATTTGTTTTCTACTCTGCTGTTCAAATCCTCAACAAGGACCACGTTTTCCATTTTCTTTGTCAGCTGCATGTTCTAATGACCCAAACAATTCCTCCACTTGTTCCTTAGAAAAAATTTCTGTGGGACCATAGGCATAAATGAGTTTCATTGTCAAGATGCCCACCTTTCACACGAAATCCCAAATAGAAACCACACAGTTTTCAGTTATAAGTCAGAACCTTCAGTGAGAAGTTGCAATTTTTTTGAACTAGAATCTTTCCGACTGTTGGCAAGATAACATTCATCCTATAGGGGCTACTTTTGGTGAAGGAAACAGGTTGTCCTAGGATGAAACGGTGGACGTATGTGGATGGGACGGCGCGTTATCTCAGAATCAAACTGAGGAATAATTATTGAACTTTAAAACGGCAGAATTTGTTCGTGGAATTCGGCATCGCATTTGATTCAAGCAAGGATAAAATTACAGCCAAAGAGAACGAAAAGTTCGCGCTGTAGAAACTTCAGTTTTAGCAGATTATACTGGAGAATATCCAGTGCATACACAGCATTCGATGTGAGTTGCCTTGGTATTAAATAAAAACAAAAGGTCAGGAACACGAAATCGCCCATATTTTTGACTTTTATTAATTCTTTACGAAGTCTTTTGTAGGGAAAGTATTCAGATGAAAACAGGATTTCGGGGAGGGGGGGGGGATGGAGAACTCATTCGAAACTATAAGGCACGTATATCTCGAGAGTCCTATTAACCATTCAAATTATTTTCATTTTCCGCTTAAAATTTCCTCTTTACGAAACGAGGTCTACTTCGAGGAGAATCCGTTCCACTTGGCGTTGTCCTGTCATGCGAATCGATTACATTCCAGTGCAGGATGAAATTCTGATGGCTCAGGGTTAGCCTTCCCAGCGTGCTTCACGCGTGTTTCCTCATTTGATAGATTGCAGCTGCCAGAGACAGTTCACACACACACTTCAGCAAATGCCTTCTCTTCATTTAGCACAGCAAACTGTGGGTAGACTTCGCCCTGTCGCTGGATAGGACATCGGGGGCTTGTTGAGCAGCTTCTCCGTGGCAATAATCTCGTGTATTCCTGCAAACAGATCGCATACACGACATGATGGTGGCAAACGAACTACTCTAACGAATTGCTGAAACCAAAATAGGAAAGTGCGCAGCGAAACATGATAATGTGTGTCGTGATGGCCTCAATTCGACGGGTAATGCGAAGTAAATAAAGTGAGTGCGGTTTAGAGAGGGAGGATGAAGACACGCGAAAAGAGAGAAAGATTTCGTTCTCAGCTCATTCTAACTGCAATGAAGAAACCTGAAAACGATGAGCAGAAAGTAAAGGGGTGGTTCATTCAAAGTACGATTTGCTTAAAGCGAAATTGGTGTTCTCAGCAGGCTCGTTGACACTTCGCAGGCTCGTTGACACTTCGCAGCGATTTAATAAGAAACAAAACCGCATTAAATTGTAAGCTACTTTCATAAAACATAAAAATGCAATTAATTACGGTAAACAAATTCAGGCAAATGCTAGAATCGAAATGATTTTTATTACCTGATGTGATACTGTCGTTTTTCATACTTGAGACGCAATAATGCTATAAAATTGCCTTTCGTTTGAAAGCAGGTTTACACAATTTGACTTTTGGCCCACTCAGCATTAGGGTACATTTTTGTTGGAGAGACGAATTAAAAATTTTCACTTTACAGCAGAAAAAGCTAAAAATCTGATTGAATGCCTCCAGAATGCAATTGCGAATCAAAAATCATCGACGAAAAAATGATACGACAGTGCATCGAATTATTCTGGTGATTTTCTGTCAAGGGGTTGCCTTTAAATATAACATCGTAATCTCCTTTGAAAAAAAAATATTGCTCACTTTTTTCAGGGCGAAACTGCGATGCTGAAGTTATTTTCTTACTAAATATAGCAGCAAATAATTTCTCGACCATTTGAGATACTGAAAATAAACTGATTTAAAATAACCGCACTTGGACGTATTGGATGGATCAACATCTGAACTGTGAGAACGGGAAAATGAATTAGTGCTGGATGGAGAGAAGATGAGAATGTTTAATTACGCTGAAAAGTAGAGCAGCATCTGAAATGCAGTCGTTAACTGTTCACTGCACTGAGAGGTAGAAAATGCTTGGAAGTCATTACCAAAGCTGCTTTTTAGTTCGTATGGCTCCCCGATCATAATGTTGATTTGCATTCGGAACATCACACACGAACGCGGTTGCTGGTTTATGGACGTGCTTGTAGCCGAAGTGCCTGAGCACGTGCAGTGCTGTCAACTGAAGAGGAGTGGGCAAAACCACGCAATGGATTGGGCCTGAGGCTAGGAAAAGGAGGTCATGGGTTATTCTGAGGTTTCGTGGGCATATCCGATGAGAGAAATCAGTCTACCATAACTTGCACACAGCGAACGACTAAAGAAGAATCTGAGGGACCAAATTTGAAAGGGTGAAAAACCGGACCCGGCAATTTAGTGAACATACTTCATGTGTGCGCGCGTTTATATACATACACAACAAGTGAATTTAACTGAAATAAGAGAGCCAAAAGGCTTCACTTCGGCGATGCAAAATTATTCACATTAAGTGGATATTGAATCCAACATTATTTCAAAGCCAAATAGAGAAACTGCAAGAGTTTCGTGCCGAATATAAAATAGAAACTATAAAGGTTTTGGCGGAGTAAAAGTAGAGTAAGCCCGATCACTACCCTTAGTATTTTCCATAGTGTAAAGCACATCTCCTAGCAGAGATGTATGATGCTACACATTATGGAGGGATGGGGGGGTCGCTACCCAGACCGGTTTCGACCTTTTTTGATAACGTGGGCATTTACATTTTGGGTCTACCTACTCACTGATGAGACCTCAAAAAAAAAAAAAAAGGTCGAAACCGGTCTGGGTAGTGACCCACCTCCCCTCCATAATGTGTAGCATCATACATCTCTGCTAGGAGATGTGCTTTACATTATGGAAAATACTAAGGATAGTGATCGGAGCTTACTCTACCTTTACTACGATTTGTTCCTGTCATGAGAGGTTTGCTGACGCTTGGATCCGCCGAAACCTTTATAGTTTCTACTCTCTATTCGGCACGAAACTCTTGCAGTTTCTCTATTCGGATTTGAAATAATGTTGGATTCAATATCCACTTAATTTGAATAAGTAACGTTAACATTTCTTGACTTGGTTTATTTAATTGGTAATCAATAAGTCGTAGACCAATATCTTCTATAATATAAATTTATGATAGAAATAAATAATAAACTTGAATCTGAATTTAATAATTGAATTCAAAGAGTTCGATTCAAGCCGCCAATGTCTTAAATCAAAGTAAGAAAACAAACTATAACCGAAATGATTTAAAAATTAATTTTTTGGACAAACAAGTGCTAACATGTCTCGCATTAAGTTTCAATGCAACTTCCAACCCAAAGTGATTAAGCATCATCAAGCCAAAACGGTTTGAAAATGGACCTTTAGTTGTGCCATCGCCCAAAACAAGAATTACCGTTCTGCCATTCACTGGAATAAGTCTCCTCTTGGGTCTTCGACGAGTGTACTACTAACACGTGATCATCACTTCCTAGATGAGTCGATTATGCGAATGCCAAAAATATATAAACTTCTGACAAGAGTGCCATTGTTGATGTGGTTCTGCAAGCCATTAAATTTAGTTGGAAAGTTATAAACACAAACAGTATTTTAAATGCAGAAAAATTAATAACAGCGAAGATTGAATAACATCCAATGCAAATTGGAGAAGCCAGCAAAGGTTGGTCAATTGGTAGCGCCTCTGCTACTACTAATGGCTCGCAAAAGGTTAAGCAAATTTGAGCGCGGTCAGTAGTTGGAAGGCGATCAATCGTTAGATGCTGTTGGCACGCTCTCCCTCGATGAATCTTTGGACTCCCTGGAGGTGTCACATAATAATAAATTGGAGATACTGTTAGTGGTAACAGGAATTCTGTATAATGGGGCACAACGCACACCTGCCCTTCCCCTTGATGCCACACTAATTAGTTAAATGAACGATTTTTTCGATTCTTCATTAAAACTAAATGGGATAGAAAGAAAATGAGGGACATGATTTTCACCATAGAGTAATGACGCCGCTAACATTACTAAAACAAATGACGAATCCACAAATCGTAGGAAAAGAATACACCTTTCCCGTTGTATGCAGAATAGAAATCGTAATAATCATGTTGGGATTTCTTATTTTATTAATACTACTTCTAGCAATAAGACAGTGTCTTGAGAAATTTAAATTAACCTTGGGAATGCAATTCTGTGTAGTACATCGCAGTTTATGTTCTTCAGTTTCGAACAAACCCACCCGAAACAGAACCCAAATGATTGAAGACATCACAACCAACAGAATATGTAACCTGAGAGCAGAATGCTGTCGCACAAATTTTAAAAGGAAGCAAAGTAATTACCAGAACACAATCATTGTCATCAGCGAGTGTGAAATATCTGTCATCGTCAAGTTAATTAAACTTTCTGCAAATTGCTTGGTCAGTTTTTATTGGCAAGAGCACAGTGAAGAAATACCCGACCACCATCAACAGTTAATCAGCGCTAAGAATATGAAGAGCAATTCCCGTGTACAAGTGATGAATATTAAGTCCACGTAAACCAAGAATGCGATTCGAAAAAAAGGAGTTAAATTCAAAAAAGTATTTATGTTAGTCCAAGAATTTAATTCGGAAGATCAGATGTGTGTTGGATGAATGGTTATGAATATCAAAGAAAAACTTATGTCGAGAGAATCTCTGATGTCGAATTATGAACGATAACAACTAATTGCAATTAATTTTGGTATGAAAAGAATATCGGGGGGTGTTTCCAGAAAATGTGGGACAGTCGAGAGGTAAGGGTGCTCTTGAACGCTAACAATCCATTTCAGAGAAGAATGCACTTCTGTTACAATGAAGGGAGATCTTTATTTCCCTCAGCAAATATTCCGAGAATTGAGTCTGTGTGAGAATATCTGTAATCACCGACACTAAATGTTTCCTTTGTTTTTGTGTCCGCATTTCTGTTAGAAAGAATCGTGCACACGAAGTAAAGAGTTCACTCAGCGGCTGATCTCGTCAAGAGTGTTGCTTGTTGACAGCGAAGGTTATTGCATCGAGTGGATAAACCGCTGTTGGATTTTGCCCTTTTATGGAACACGGACTCGAAGGAATTGTCTAAATTATTAGATTTAACCGATGGCATCTAGCAGATTATTGGTCGTATGCAAGGATTCACTCTCGTCTTTAATCTAAAATGCAAGTTTATTTGGTTCCAAAACCAAATTAACGTTCTAGTCTGCAGTGCAACTTTTTGTGTACCAAGTTACCCTTCTGTGTGTGCGAAAAGCCTCCGTAGCTCAGTGAGTAAGTCGAGAATCTATGGTAGGAAAGACCTGGGATCGAATAAGAAATCCGGTCTCATGCGTAGGGCGTTTCCTCAGGAAAGTCTGGATTTCATCCAAGAAAAACAGACGCAGTTTCCCGCCATAGCAGATGAGGGAGGTCACCTTAACTGTCCTATAATTAAGCAGTATCAGGATTCTAAGGAACCAAGTTTGGTCGTGACAGGCCATTAAGCCCAACATGAAATGGGGGTGGCACATCACGATATGAAGATGACGCATTACATAGCTCGATGTAATTTTATGCGCTTTGTAACGTAGATGAGCTGTCGCTCTTACGTTATACTTCTGGTTATCCGCAGTTGTAAGCTTCTTCAATCTCTTCCCATCCACTGCTGGATACAGGCCTCCATTTAACTTTCCATTTCTGTCTGTTTTTAGCCAACGTCCACCACCTTGTTCTTCGACCTTTTCACCTCTTTGAATCCACTCGATGCTTAATTCTTTCCGTCTTTCGTGTGGCCATTACTAATCTGGCCACACCCATCTCCACTTACATGCTTTAGAACACTTCTAAATGTCTTCTACTCCACTCATCTCTCTTTAATCATAGTTGTGCACACTACAATAAAAAGTTTAGAATGAAATGATCTAGCGACTCTTCGGTTTTATGTTATTTTCACGAGATTATTACACGTGAGAACGAGGTCACTAATTATATATTTTATGTTATCGTACACTGGAGTAAAAAAAAAAAAGAATCAAATATCTAAAATTGCAAGGCTATCCTTGAGTTATGAACACAATAATCTAGATTCAAATTCAAAACATTCATCGTCTTTTAAGCTAATTGCACTGCGTTCGGGTGGGTGCGTGTGTGTGGTAACTGGACTCATTCCCAGTGGATTGATTAGGAACACGGAGATCTGCTACGGGAATTCTCCACATTCCCTCAAACATGGATTTCTTTTCAAGCTAATCTGTTGTGATTTTTATCATGAAAAGAGCCAATCTATCTCATGCGTATGAAAATAAAGTGGGTAATTGCTTTCTGTTGCACTCATACTGCAAATAAATAAAGAACTCGAGCGATTAGATCGTCTTTTTGAGCTCTCACCATTCGTAAGGTGATTGAGAGTTCCGAATCCTCCATAGAAGTGCTCATCTTGGTGTGTTCGTTCATCTAGAAACGCATCAATCCTAACGACAAACGCAATATCCTTTTTTCTTCACACCATTACTCGAGATGTGAAGAAAAGGCTAGAAAGCTGTCTTACTTTACAACGTATTACACTTTAAACGTCATAAAACGGGTGTCCTGATATTCCAGGACAGACGAAAAAAAAATAACTGGTTTGTCGCTTCTGCTATGATTTATCAGCCGGGGAAGAGAAAACAAATTGATGTTGCCTTCCTGGCGGGCTCATCCGCCTGAGTTCAGTCAGACAGGAACACAGATTAGGGGTGCAGATAGGCGAACTTCAATCACAGTCCAAACGGCAGAAGCAGATGTGCCCCATTATGTACAAGGTTTCATCTTTCCTTGCTGACGTGCTAGTTGGGACGTGATGAATGGTGACACGGGCGGTTGGGGCCAGATAACCTGAGGGACAATCGGTGACTGTCTCGACACCTACTAATTGAACCGTGACATCTCCCACGAGGTTTTGGTCGCCTGACATTAGCGAATACGGCGAGTTTACTTTATCACATCTCTCTCTCTGTTGTTCGGGTGGTTCTTCAAATAAATTCACAACGGGGATGGAAGCAAGCAGAGCACAAACAGCTCAGGTTGTCATTTTCAGTCTTCCCTGGAATGCTGTACTCCTTTTACGTGACCTCGAGTGCTATCAACAGTTGGTCTTTAATTTCTTTGTAGTCAATTTTCTGCGTATTTCAGGTAGAAATTTTATCTAACAAATTATTCTCTCTATCAACTTAAAAATAGCATATGAAATCAGCTAAGCATAGTGCACATGAAGGTTATATGTATTTAAATCAAACCATTTAGTCGGAATACAAGTGGAACACAATTCATGATGTACAATTAAAAGCAACAACAAAAAACAAGAACTTAAAATTGGTTGATGAAATGCATCGAAACACATAAAAATTATTCTTAGCATTCGCTTGTAAGGATTAAAAGAAGACAAATAGCGCTTTTAGTCTAATTAAAAGGTCATTTCGTGTTGTATCATCTGTTTCTTTCTTCCACAGAAGTGTTCAATAAATTTTATCGAACCCTCGGAAATGGCTACGGCTGCCCAGAAATCCCAAGAGATAGAAATCTATACGAAGACGCGTCATTTTGCGTGTGGCCAGCGTTTCTTTCTAAAGCAGACACAAAAAAGTCCGTAACTGTATTTTGTTTTTAAAATACCCACATTCAACAATAGTCCATTTGATTTGTGGTTGGATTTCCAAGGCTAAGAAACAAATGGCAAGAATATTCGCGATGTTGAAAAAAAAATAATAATAAAAAAAAAAAAAACTTCAATTGTATGCCGCTCTTTCCATTTAGTATGCATGATGTGAGGAAAAAATGAAGCAAGCATTCCTGGCAATGTGGGCGACACACCAGGAAAAATTAAATGCCGATCACATCTGAGTGTACAATGCACAATAAAAACGATTCGACCAGCAAAAGCGCTTCATAAATAAGCGTCGTTTTTAATTAAATTTTGGAGGAGACGGCGACTGCACGAGAATTCACAACAAAAACAACAAACAGAAGTACATGCACACAGGATTGGACTTACCCAACATGCTCCGTCGTAAGCGCACACTTAGTTGATGGATGAAGTCCGTGCGATCGAAATGCTCCGTGATAAAAATAATAATAAAAAACAAACAAAAATGAGGGGAGGTGGTCCGATGTGCGAGCTGCAGGGATGACTTTACGAAGAACGGTCGCTTAGACTTGGCTTTAACCGCGCACCACCACACCTATTCAGAGTTCGAAACTGTTCTCGGGCAGCGCTGCGAGAAAGACTGAACGGAGGAGAAAACGCAGGTAACAGCAGCCGAGGAGCGTTGATTGCGACAACCCTTTTAATACGAGGCAGCAAACTGTCTGTTCAGTTCAAACGTGCAGATACGGATTCGCTATTTAAACGACTGGGAGAAAAGTAACAGGCGCGTACAATGCAAAGAGAGTACAAAAGAATGTTTAGAGCTACACGCAGGGGAGTGTGCTGTGTCGGAGAGATGTACCTCCCGATGCTTTTATAGCATATGTTCTCCTTGTCACTAGCGGCGGGACGTGTGGTACTTTAAATAGACGAAAGAGGCTTTTCCTCGAAGCTGGTGCACTTCTAAAGCCCAGGCCTTCGTTTGAGCCGCTACGAATGAGGAGATGCCCGCCCCAGGCTTCATGGTTGGCACGGCAAAGCTCGCCACTGCAGTCACTTAAGCCTCCAGATTGCGAGAGCGTTTCCTATTTGCTGTATAGGTATTGGGTTTGTCGCTGTGCCGGCCTCGTGCGATGAATATATTGCCCAGTACGCAAATCTAGGGCTTCAAGGAGATTTCCAGTTTAATTTAGGATAAAACCGTAGTTTTTACATAAATAACGGGCAACAGGAGCAGTAGTTGGTCTGAGCAGTGCCTCTTTCTCAGCGGCGCACACACACGCGAGGGCTCAGGGATAAAATGGTGCTTGGATAACGGAGCGCCTCCATTGCATCCTTCTCGAAAACAATGGATTCAAGTGGCGAGAAAGATGTTTTATTTAATCTCGAGTACAGAGGGAAGGAGTGCCGAAGGCTACACAAAATGTGTTGCATTCGCCGATTTCTATACGACACAGACGTCAACAGCAAACAACAACCGGGAAGGAGGCTCATCGGCGGGTGCACACTGAAAAGCATTAAAGTCAAAGCATTCTCCGGCCTGTTTGGCTATGCATAAGACGGTTATTTTAATTTCTTGGGGATTTCCTCGCAGAATTAAATTTGCTCCTCATTGTCGAGTCTTGTAAAGAAACTCAACGGGATTTAAGAAATTGTAGAATATCAACAATCTCCTTTTCTCCACCGCTTATAATTCAGACGGAGGCTGCGAACTCTTCTGCTGAGCAAACTTCGATTACATTTGCGTCGCCACAAAATTCAATTTGCTTTTTGAATCCAGAATAGTAAACTTGATTGAAAAATATGAAAATTGGCAGACCAAAGAAGAAGAACAGAAGCCATTGTTATGCTTGCTAGCATTACGTCCTCCTATTATTCTCTCTCTCTCTATGAATATAGCAAGTGATTGAGTGAGTGCCGTTTATTCTCCTTACACATTACACTGAGAAGATTTAGCGGAAGGAGAATTCTGACCGGAAACGCCGGTGACTGAAAATTAAAGATGTGGCATGAAAGATCTCATCATTTGAATCAAACACGTTCCCCTTTGTGCCGATACAGGAATGCTTTTCTGGTCAATTTGTTTCCTGATTTCTTAGATGGAAGAAGCAAAGTGGTTGTCTTCCTCCGAAAATGAGGATATTCAAGAAACCCAGACAAGCCGCCAGACCTGAACCTTTACCTTATAGACGAGGAGGAGCATTCGCTTCGCTCATCTGAGATCAGCAACAAAACTTTAACTTGAAAGCATTCATCTGTTCAGTAAATAACAAAAATAGACGAAAGGTAAGCAATCAATTCTAAGGAACCCTTGAGTATCACACGTAGATGAACAGTGTCGAGCTATTTGAAGCGTATGAAAAACTAGGATCCGGTATTTTTTCCATTCTGTTAATTAGAAGAATTGAAATTCTTATAACCAATCCCCCTGTTCGACATTAACAGATGCTAAATTCTCCTGCGGTGACTTGGGCATGTTCAGAAGCTGACTTGTGGCCATTTCTTTGGTACACTGCTTGCAGCGGCGATGATGCATCGATCCTGTTAGTTATTTAGTTATTAATATTTCTGTGCGACTCCCGCTACAAGTCTATTTAAGTCTACAAGCTTATAAGTCTATTTCGTATTCGTACCATGAAGGTGTTAACTATTTTTAAATTATTATTTTTTTTTTGTATTTTTAACGACTTCTTATTCTCGAAACCCTCTTCTAGAGATCAATCCCAGATATTCATGTCCCAAGTGGTTTCGATCCTACAAACTGATGGTTGGAGAGACTTAAAACAGAAGTCCCAAGGGGCTTCAAATTTAAATGAGAGATCGTTGGGCTGCTCCAGTTTTAGGAGTTCCAAGATGCACAGGATTTGGCCTAATTCGTCTCTTTTCCTGTGCGTTTGCATATTGGACTACTTTTGGATCTCAAAGCCGCTGTGTTGTTTTGAGGAAGGTTTTATAATTTTCTGAGCACCTGCTCAGGACACTTTCAAGGGTTTTCTTTTCTCTAGTTTTATTCTTCTCTAATTGTGTGTACATTTATCCGATTACGTACACTTTCTAGAGCTGTTTGGAGAGCTAACTCAAATTGATCAGTTTGTCCAGGAGCAAAAGCCAAGGTACATTGCTATCTTTTGATGGACAACAAATTCATTTTGGTAAAAATATTTATTAAAAAGAAGGGAAAGGAGATCCGTGACGGAACTTTATTCTGAATAAAAAATAAATGGAGGCATTGCAATACAGGTAACCCTCGTAAAACTGCAGTAACCCTTTATCTTTTTCATGTTTTTCACCGCGCGACTTAAAAATCAAATTTTATCTTCGTTTAATTTGCTCCTGTCCGTATCGCGCAGGTAGTTGCTATAAGTAGCGAATTTATATTAGGGGAAATACCCTTTAGCACGCATGTACGTCAATTGTTTTTATTGTTGAAAATTGTCTTCGTTTTCTGCCAGGAAAGTGCATTAAAAATCATAAGTATGTTCGTCTCAAGCTGAGCACTTTATTTTCTGGCGAGTTACATACAATATGAAATGCTTGTTTTTTTGTGTAAATTTTTTTTTTATAGTAATGGTCACAAACTGCAATGAAAGGGAAAACCAACATTCATTTCTCTCGAAGAAAAAATTAAAATCTTGGATCGGTTGAAAAATGGAAAAAAAACCAGGAGTTGTTGCAGGGACTTTGAATTTAAATGAATCAACAATTCGAACAATCAAACCAAATGAACTTAAAATCCGAGAAAGTGTTATTGGTGACACTGCGCTTTGCAACGGTAAGTGCGAAGCGCAGTGCTCGTGTTCGCGATATTCTGATGAAAAAAATGGAGAAATCTTTAATGATTTGGATAGAAGATGCACTCAAAAAAAATTGCTTTGGATGGAAATCTTATTAAACAAAAAATTTCGACGTTTATAAACATTTATAATGCAGACCAGGTGTTCAATGCTATGAATCCGGGTTATATTGGAAAAAACGCACCTATATTTCGAAAAATGAAAGATCAGCTCCTAGATTCAAAGTTTCCAAAGATAGAATTACTCTTAAGTTTACGTAAAATTTATAATTTTTATAATTTTGTACTATGTATTTGTTTCATAGTTTACGTTTTCTTAACTTACATGAATTACCCGAATTAAATATTTTTGGTTGGATAAGTCATTGTTGCTTATATAATTAAAAAAAAAAAAAACGATTTCGGAACATAACTTACTTTTTCTGTGTGATCTGAGTCTCGCATAACGTGATTTATATAACGCGGCATTTTTGTGGAACCTAACATCGCGTTATACGAGGGTTACTTTATACCAGGCGTTCTCCAATCCGCGTGTAGACGAAATACTAATGCAACCGAAGAAATCAAACTTGCTCTGCTTCTTTAGATATTACGAGGTTGGGGGTGTGCGCATGAAGATATCCTGATCGAATGGCCGCAAATAAATCGTCGAGTAAAAGAAAACTAATGTAACCAGCATAACTTTAAGGGACAGCAATCCCTCCCACCTTGAGGTATCCTTGTACGAAGTGATGTGAACGCAGGATGGATGGATGGATTCATCTGCTACCGGAGCAGTTTTACCAAGCAGGATGAAAAAATGTCTAGCTGGACATTTTCTACCATTCGCTGTGGTCCCAATTTTATTTCGACAATGGCCATCAGGAATTTGTTTTTTGTACAACTGTCCATATTAGGTAAACGCGGAGTGGTTGACATTACTCAGCCGATGAAGAACGTGAAAGAGGCTGCCAAAAACGATGGAAAACGTGGAGTCCATTTCCTGAGAAGGACAAACACCTTTATCGTCATTTCTCATTAATTCACGACACAAAAATTCAAACTTAAGATTCGTTTTTTGCATGTTTTCCGGCGTGGAATTCGATGCACGAATTTTGGTTGGCGAAATCTTTTCCGCTAGAAAAGAATACTTCTGCAGTTGTACAACATTTTATTATGAACATTTCTTGGTTATGGCTGCTTAATGCTAACGAAACTCAGCCCAGTTACAAAATTAATTAACGAACCGAAGGGGTTGTTTTCCAATAACGGCAGTTAGCATTTTTGTGTCTACGAACTTGCGACTATGTTTTTGTGGACTCATTGAGAGGCAGCTCAACGGAAACTTCGGAATGTCCACTGATATTTTAAGCATTTAAAATGTATCAATGGACCCATTTCACTGACAATTTGAGGACAACACTAATACTGATAATACTAATTCTGCTCTAGTTGAACGATTTCATATGTTGACATCCACATGTACGTTTAAGCCATCGATTTGGTTCGAATGTTTGCGAGATAATTAGATGTTTAAAATGTAACCCTTCCTGTGTTAAAAACTCGGTTGTGAAGAAAAGACCTCGAGTCACCAACGAGCACATCTTTCACTATTTATTCGCTGGTATTAATGAATAATCCAGCAGAGATAACGAAAATTGACTGAATGAACTGAAGGTTTTGCTCGAGATATTCGCATAATCCTAAGTGACTTTGCAGCATCGTGGATTACTAAAAAAATTATATTCGGATTTAGAGAATCGAGTTTGCAAGACAGACAGGGAGGTTGCTTTTCAATAAAAGAAGAATTAGAAGAAACTATTGTTCAGCATTCAATTTTAATACAGATTCACCACCTGGATTAAAAAAAGAAAAGAGAAATATGGCAAAGTGAAGTAGCAAAACCACAAAACCAGCCAAGTGAGATGGACTCGATTTCCAAGAGGGTGATTTTGTACCAGCCCCTCCACACACGTATTTAGGTAAGAATTCGAAGAAATGGTACCAAACAACATCACCTTCATTTATCGACCAGAGTAGAAACCAGACACAAAATGAGGCCAATTATTTATTTGCCTTCGACGAGCAGTTTTGCGTAGAAAACCTCCCACGGAGTGCTCAACTCAGTGACAGAAAAAAGTAACTTTTTTTCAATTTTGTTCGGGAGGGGAAAAACTTTGAGAAACGACTTCTCGCGCTACATAATTTCACTCTAAGCATCCGTCAGCATGTTCAGCGGAATCATCACGGTGCCCTTTATCTGCATGTGACAAGCCACGCGCATCTGGTCCTAACCTGTGCGTCTAAAGTGGGCCGTTTTCCGGGCAGCTTGAGAGAGTGCCAGATGCTCGCGAGAATTTCACTGAGACGGAACAAACAAGTCAGAGATCTGTGACACCCGAAAGCGACCCTAATGGAGGGAGGTGGTGTCGCTCGTAGCAACAGAGCGAGGGGACGCCTGTAAAAAACTGTCGCTCATCTATCGATCGAGGAGGAGGAGGAGGATGACATCACTGCTAGCTGGTTGAATGGTATGCAGAGTGTAATGATATTGAATGATCAATGGCTGGCAGTAATGCGTATTGATTATGGTGGGGGATAACATCGGCTCATTAAATAGGGGCCAACCGTCTGCATCTGTAGCAGGTCAGTTTCTCTAAAGGACCCCTAATTGCTTGCAGACGGCTCTGCGTTTTCCACCCGACTAGTCCATCCCAAATAATGATGAACCATTGGGCGTTACTCCCACGTGACGACTTCATCTGGCGCTAATAAAAAAAAGCCGTGAGGTCGCAACAGCTTCTTGCACTCCCGCCATTATGTGGTGGTCTCTAAGGTTACCGCTGCAAAAATTATTCTCGGTGTTTGGGTGTAGTACATAGCAAAGGGCGAGCAACAACTTGATGCTTTAAGGTCTCCTTCCTCACGAGCAACGCGACTGTAAAAGTAACTTCGAAGCACTTCAGCGTGACATGCAGCGATGGAAGAAAAAAGACACTGCAGATAATCCCGAACGGTTATCGAGGTGCAGTCCCTTTTCTAGCCCTTCTCATTCTGCATTACACGAGGTTCACTTTAAAAAAAAACTGCAAATGTTTTTTCGAAGTTATTGTTTCGATTCCATCAGCAACAATGCAATTCATGCACGTGCTTTTCAGTTACGTAAAAAAGCGTGTTAGTGCGCGTAGCCCAATTATCTGCGCTCATCAGCGACATTGTACCTGGATGCGATGAATCGTGTGGGAAGGGATTATAAACGTCTCGCAGATGGAGTCGTAGGTGTGCTTAGCACAAGCTCCGGTGCACGGTAATAAAACCGAGGGCCAAACGCACTCATCGAAGTTATAAAACCAGATGGAGTCCGGTTAATGAGATGGGGCCAACACTTCCGTGTAAAAGCGCGCCGAACAGACACACTTGAAATTTAACGACTGCATTACTTCTGTTAACATTTTCGCGTCAAGGAATGCAGGGGGCGCGCGATTTAATGCTGGTGTTTCGAGTCTGGTAATTTTCATCCAACTGAACTGGAGTCATTTTTGTCATAACGAGCAAATATCACTTTCGCAGAACTACCCCCTCCCCCACTCACTCCATTAGTTACAGGGGACAAGCGAAGGACTGATAAACCAGACGCACATCCGCAGTGGAACACAATCGGACCGCCTTCCCCTTCTTTATAATTCTCGTTCCTAAGGGGTTATTCCTCATTCCTCTGTCACCACTTGCAGATCATAAAACACTCTTCGAGAACGTGCTCACGAAGAAGTCAGTCGTGCCACAATCACCCCTCGTGTTTAGTTGGCACACAAAGCATTTCGCGTTTAATTCTTCTCTTTCCAATTTGGGGGATCGATTTAAATTTCGCCGCCCTCAGCGAGGGAATTTTTTTGAGAGGTAACGCGATTTCTTATCGAGGGTAAGTGGCACCTTTAACTACGGCTAAAGTGGCGTATGAGTTCCGCACTTAACCGACAGTGACAGCTTCAGATGCAGAGCATAACAGCCACGCTCCGAAAGGGGTGTCGATCTGCAGTTCAGATGGCGGGTTCATTATTCAAGCCCAACACTATTCGAAGTGCTGGTCGAATGCCATCGTACGCCACTTATCTACGGGCGTTTTTGTTTCCTTGACCACTTTGCTAGATGCGACGCAATTTTTAAGACTTCTTAGCAGCCAAGTTTGCCGTCCGATAGCCGCGCAAAAAGATATTTTATGCGGTAATAAGCCGTTCTTTGAGTAAATGGATGAATTTCGAAAGGTAAACTCGATGATGGTTAGTAACATCAAAACTGGTTTGTGTACTTCATCTGGGCGACCCGACGTTTTCTGCAACGAAACATGTGCTCTTTCTCTGTAATGAGAACAACCACAAGAACAAGATAACCGAAGTCCTCCTGTGGAAAAAAGGTGATCCACAGACAACACAGATTGGGATCGGTGAGCCCACCAATTGTCTGTTGAACTGATTCAGGCAACCTTAACGTAAACAAGTGAACTGATCAGGAGGAAGCTACTGAGGATGCGGGAAGTGACCCAATTCGTCCGAGGAGTGTTTTTAACGCATTCGCCGCAACACTGCTCAAATGGCCAACGCATTAATCGAAGGCATGAAAGGGTATCAGCACGAGCCTCGTCTTTCTGGGAGGGAGAGACAGAAATGATTTAATTCCTGGCCACTTGACGTGTCTGAAACCTCCTCCATTGCCTGATTGAATCCGCGCTCCGTTAAAATTTATGCTCCGATCAAACCCTTTTTCTTACGAAATGATTTCTTCTCTCTCTCTCTCTGACGGATATTTTTCATCCCGACCGAGGCCTAACGGGATAGCCATGACAGAAGGAATAATATTTTATTTAACTGGCATCGAGATTTAAATTAAAATAACTTTTACGATCTGTGCCCGCCCGGTCCAAATTGGAGTCGTTTTGACGGAAACTTCGCCGCAAGCGCCGACATGCTCGTCTGTCACCTTTCACTTAGATGACACAAGCAGATACGGAATTGCGAGAAAGGATTAACAGAAGCAGGTGAAATAATAAAATCGCTCGCCGATAATCGGACGGCGCGGCACGCGCTTGCCCCGGAGAGGTGGGGCCGGCAAAAGGGAGTCGAGCAAGAGTGCCGCACTTGTTATCGGACAATAATGATAGTGATTAGGGAAGGTGGGCGACGATTCTCATCGTTAGCGGCACCTCCTAATTAAGTTCATTAGAAGGGTCTCCATAATTAAAAGATTTGCTTGACTGACGGAGAAAGGTTACGAGGTCACGTGCGACAAGCAGATGTTTTCGCAAAGTGTCGAACGATCCTCGTTTCCTCTGCCGGTTTTTAGTGCGAATTTTAAATGAGCAGACGTGTCAGTCACTCCGAAAAGCGCCGGCGCTCGTGTTTACGTCACCTGTGTGTCTGTCCGCTTTGCCATCAATTAGGTTGAGGCGAAACTCACTCGGCACGAGACTCGCAGTTAGGCGTAGTGTGGTAAGGTATCGATAGACGGGGGGAGATTGCATTCACGAGAGAACATCTACTCGCGAATTAAACCGTCCTCTCGACCACGAGGGCTCTCTCTCACACAAAACTGTTCCTCTGATGATGGAGTTGGAAATTCTAATTCATTTTCAAATAAAATCAACTAAAATAACAAAAAGGAACTTCTCATGTGACGGAATCCCAAAATTATTCGCAACTGCCAAATGACGATATTGAAATTCGTTCTAAACGAATCCCCTCCCGTCTGTTCCAAGCACGACAGATCCAGTAAAGCGATCATCTATTCCACTTCCTTTTTGACTAACTCATCGGATTAATTCGACGACACTTGATCATCTTCCATAAAACCCGCTAAGCGCATTAATGGAATAGCAACTAATAAGCCTTCGAAAATTAAAATTAAATTAAGATTGCAAATCTGCATTCCGCCATCACCACACACACCTCGGGTGTGGGCATCAAATGCATTTTTACTTTGAAAAAGGCGTCATCGTCAGACGATGCCACACAAGCAGTCACTGCGTTCCTGTAAACCTCCATTTTGCCTCTCAATTTAAAAGTGCCGGTCTAGTTGGACCACGTCCTGCTAGCCAGTCAAAAGAGGCAGGAGACAGCACTGTAGCGTCAAACCACTGGTCTCCTGCATCTTCATGGGATGCAGATATAAACTCGTATTCCACACTGCTATCAAAAGTCAGATTTATTTTTATTTCATGAATCCACGTAGGGAAGGCAGAATAAATTCATCGTGCATTTATGTCAGAACAGACGAATCCAGAAACCCTGCTCTGTAGGCCAAATGTGGAACTTCATCAAGCCTCCTGGAGTGGGGGATGTCGTACCAGGCATTGTGCAACCTGAATGTTCTCAAGTTTCAATTGAAATCCCGCACATTTATTAAATAAATCCTTTTATTCATATTTCATTTCAATGAAGAAAAGGATTCTCGTTGGTTGGATGAGAATTTTCAAAGTGTAAAAACCGGAGAACTCGGAAGAAAAAATGTAATCATGTTGTTTATATTGATTACACATAAAAATGTAATTGAATGTTTTCTTTAATTAAAAAAAATCAAATTATTGAAGACCCACCGATCGCAGTCACTGCGAGCCATCCCTTTACGAGGGGATGCCACATTATTTCAGTGATATTGAGCAGCACGATTTAAAACGCACAACAATTCCTTTGTTGGCCAGACGGCTCTACTTTGGTGAACTCATTTATCTGGTCAGCAGAGAAGAATCCACTCGCTTATCTTTGTTTCCAATGTTCGTATCTCGCAGGAGTCATAATTTACAAGATTGCGTGACATTAAACAAACAGATGAGTCAAGTGTGCACCAGCAGTTGCTGATTTCTTCGCGATATCAGCGAAGCTAATCACTTTCTGATAGCAACAAAGAACCGACTTAAAAGCTTAAAAATTTGCTCTGAAAATGAAAACTATTAAATAAAAGAGTGATCAGAAAAAATAAAAGGTGGGGAGGCGAAAGAAAGTTCGCGCGTTTCACAATATACAGATAATCGTCATATTTCATTATTAAGATTTATTTTCTTTTTATATTTTTCACGCGAATAATAACGAGGAGTCACTAACAGAATTCTTTAAAAAATAAAGAATTCTGTTAGTTATCGTGTGCTGTAGAGTCGTAGGCATCGACACACAATAGCAATATTATAAATACTCGTATCGATAATCATTGCAGTTTATTGGAATGAAAAGAGACGTTTCTAGAGACATTCCTCAAGTACAGAGATTACCGAAATATTTGTTTGAGCCAAGAAATCGCCTGGTTTTAAGCTTCCTGATGGATGCCCCAATCTCCCACAAAAATTCTTGGCGAGCGGCAGTCTGTATAAAAGTGACGTTACCGCTGTTGACAGGTTCATAAGTTTTTTTCGACAGAACTATTCCTTTCGTCTTCCACAATCTTTTAAAGTTCAAAAGAGCGATGGATATTTGTTTACATTATTCGTCTCTCACTAAACCCAGGTGGATTGTAAAGCCATACTTTCTCCGCTGACCAAAAATTCAAAAATAATAGAAACTTTCTTTGGCGCTATTCGGCCAAATAGCGTCTACTTTTCTCCAACAACCCTCTTTATACAGAAGAAGGCGTTTGCCCACCAGCCGGTAAACTGTTTTTTTTCAAAGTGCCACAATAGACAGATAACGATGTTTTATGCAGGATGGGAAATGGTGTCCGGGTGGGAAAAGAGAGGCCAGCACGAGTTTACAGGTGAAATATGTCACTCCCCTCCTACACCCCCAACAGTTTTCTCCTCGGTATTTCTATATTATTCCAGATGCATTAAACAACATCTCGCATTAGGGCGCAAGTGCAGCTTCGAGCCTCGGTTCGTTCTTGCGACGACGACATTCGAAGCACATAAAAATGCCGCTTATAATACGGGGGTCATTTTGATAGGCACGAGGTGGTTTCTTATGCAAAATTCTAAGACCTGAGGGCAGTTTGCATACGATGAGGTCTTTTATCAAACTCCCAAAATAAAACAACTGAAATAGTTCAAAACAAGAAGCCATCCGATGTATTAGTGACGCTGTCTCCTGGAGATCCGAATATTTGAATGCCGAACCAATAACAACATAGCGATTTTAAATTGGAAATAAAAAGGAATAAATCGAATAAAGCCGACTTTTTAAAAAAAAAAAAAAAAAAAAAAAAAAAATGAATTGCCACACTGAAAAAAACACATACAGCACTGCAAAATTTATAAATACTCATCAACAGGTAAATTAACACCATCTAGTGACGATGAAATAAAACAAAATAATTTCAATTTATTTAGTTATTAAATGACGAGAAAGTGAGCGGGTGAGTGAACACATTTCAATGAATTCGTTCGATTAGAAGCAGAAATAATTTCCATTTTGCAGTATGTGAGAAAATCTTTTCTGCATGTTCGAAAGAGAAAAAATCAACAACGCAAGAGAAACAAAATTGTGTTGCATACAATAGTCTGCAATTAATTACGTCAAATTAAAACTGTGCCGAATTATTCTTTCTAACTTTAGGGTTTCACTCACCACGTGGTTCTTTTCCACATTCGACAGCTGCGAGCACAATCTGTTCGGCGTCGTCCTTACACTAAGAAGGGATGTGAAGATCATGGAAGTGCACCATCAGGATGGCGAGACCACAGCTGGCTGTAAGAAAAGCGACAAAAATCTATCAGAAAGGGCTGTGCTCATACATAGTGCAATGCCAAGAGAACTCTTGGTTTGGTTATGTCTGCATACACCGCAAATGCTATTCGCCCAATTCTCACCGCCTTTCACACAAAAGTGAATAAAATGCGGTTTGGTTTGCTTTTAGACTTGGTTGGTTGTAGGTAAAGCAGGTTTCTACATAAAACCCTTCCGATGATAGTACATATCAATGTTAATTACGAGTGGAGACCATATTGGTCTGTTCCGGTCTCATTATCCATCCAGTATCCTTTTATAATGGTATATGGTAATAATGGTTAGGTCAATACGCAAAAAAAAAAAAGAAGAAGATCACCATTGCAAAGGGAATAACAAATCTGAAGTGATCAGCCTGCAAACAAAACTAAGAGTACTGGAAACATGCATCTTCAGCGGCGTACTGTACGGATTTAAAACGTGGGTGATAAATAAGGAATGAAGAAAAAGAATTTGGCATTTGAAAGAACTTGTTACAGGAAGATTTGGGTGCAGAAAGGACAAATGAAGAGCTCTATCAGAAGATAGAACCAAAGGAGAATCTAATGCAGAAGATTATAAAATGGAAGCTGCAATTATTTGGACACATCTGCAGAATGAGTGACGACGGGAAGATTAAAGACATTCATGTTTGGTATTTTGGATCGTGTAAACAGAAGAGGTCGACCATACAGAGAATGGATAGACGACATAAAGGACTGGTGCGGAATGGGTGTACAGAAACTGTGATACTGTGCACTTAACAAAGAAAGGTGGAAGAAGATAGTGAAGGAGGCGTCGGACACCAACGGGCAGTGAGCTCCTGGTTCGTGATGATGAAGCATGGATTGACTGGTTAGTGTTTTTAACGAGATCTGAAGGAACGAGTAGACCGAGTGCAGCGTGATAATCGGGTTACAGTGGATTACAAGAGTCGAGCTATCAAATAGCTATTTGATAAAAGGAGTATCGCATTCGATCCTGTCACAGGAGGAGAAATTAGCAGCACCAAAATTCACTTTTGCCAGAGGAAAACAAACAGCAACGAGGAATGTTACCACAGAAAACGCGCACTTCACAGAAATTCTTCAAGGATTTTCGAGGGATTTCACTAAGATGACAACAGAACGAACTGTCGGATCTATCGTGCCAAAGAGTAATCTTAGGAGGTTCTGGTGTGGAGTTTCTTCCTACCACAGATTAGTAAATTTTCTAGCGATGGAGTCGGAAAGCTACTTGGACATTATTGCTGCCACAGCACGTTGTGTCCAATCTTAAAACGCAATTTATCCATCGAGAAAGAGAAAACGAACTACGTCACAAGGCAATGACTAATGACGGGCCTTGCGGGAACATGAGGTGGACTTCACCGTCTTTTATTGGATGTCAAACCGACCTGGGCATCTGCAGAATGAAATGCACGAGCTGTTGTGAAGGCGAGTGTAGGGTTTTAAAGATTTGCAACAGATTTGAATCCACACTCCTACGAGTGTGAGCCTTCTCAGAGGAATTCACCGTGTTTTATTGTTTATTATTATTATGGAAACTAAACTTGGCGAAATATCTTTCAATCGACAAATCCATTGCATTAAGTGCAATGGATTTGTCGATTAACAGCAGTTAATCGACAGACTATTTCCAGGATATTTTTTGAAGAAAGGTTGAATTCCGAAAGGGAAATCGGAGTTAAAACTGCCTAAGGGTAATAAAATAATGACTAAAGAAAGAGCCACACAGCTTCATTTCGGCGATGCTCTTACGTAGTGCAAGCTAAGGCAACTCCGATGCCGAGGATTGTATTCTGGTAAGCACTCAGATCAAATTTTCCGAAACTTTTATCAGTTTCTACAAACATTTTGGTTTGGAATAATGTTGGATCATTAATACGTAGTGTTAATACCTTTCCTAGAACATAAAAAAATAGCTGTCAGGTTTATTTCTACAGCCTGAAATGCAAAGTCTCGTTTTTAAATTGAAGGAATATTTCCCACACCACTTCCTAATAATACTGTGAAAGTAGGTAACATTAATGGTTCAGAAAATCATATGGAAATATGAATTGGTTTTCCTCCAAATGCAAAACAAAACCCAAGGATTTCCTGAAAACTTTTATCAAAATGGAGAGATTGGGGGTTGCGGGGACAATCTCCGCATGACTCAAGAGCTCACCGGTTTCCTAAATAGTGGTGAAAACGGCAATGGAGGCCCTTTGACCAGATCGATCACTTTCACTGGGTGCAAATTACTCATCTAAAGGCTACGAGTGTTTTTCTAATTCAATTTTTTTTCTTTTTTGTATTTTTATTTATTGTTTTTCTGCTGTGGAGAAGCCTCTCCTAGAGTGCGACACTAACATCTGAAATGCGTCAAGGGGCACCATATGAGGGTCATGGTAGAATTTTGGCGAAACAGCCTTTTTCTTAACATCACTGAACGTGCTAAGAAATCTTAATAAAAAAATAAAAAAAAGGCGCGCGTGTTGCAGTGAAACCCAGAACGTTTGGAAGCAGTAGCGAGAGCTCATCTTCCCATTCACCCGCTAACAGCGACACCTTGGTTGCCATGGGAACAAGTACGTCCCATCCGCCTCCAGTGCCAATGAACAGCGGCTCGAATAAAAGTGACGAATTTTTTTTTTAAATTTTATTCATCTTCACACTTGATGAGAAAACTAAATAAGATGGCTCAATTGAATGAGACCTAAAAATGTCTTAGGACCAGTTCATGAAATCATTTGTAGAAATGGATTGAGAACCAAAATTACAGAAAATAAAAACACAATCGGCGTTCGAAAGGGTAAACCCCAAAGATGCAACGTGACAGAGGAAATATGACTACTCTAATCATAATATTATAACTTGTTTTTTAAATACACATATTGTAATATTACATTAATAATATAACGTGTTTAATATAATATAGAAGTCGGTGCTGCCATCTGTGATTTAGATTACTAGTTAATACGTAAAAATTGTACGAAATTAGATAGTTTAGTCATTATGGTAATTTGCATTCACATATCATAAGATCCATACAATTTTCCAACAATTTGAAATCGAATAAATTTGGATAAAATACTGATCAAAACAAATTAAAAGTAAAAATAAACACCACATTTTGCTAAAAATGGCCGTTGTTATGGAAACTACAAACGAATGAATTTTAAATTTAGGTCTCCTTTCTCTGCGTGACATCTCAGCAAATAACACAACAATAAAAACGCGGATTCCTCATTTCGTAAGGCAGGCTGTGATGGAAGTTAACAGAAAGCTTTAACTTATATTTCACAAACACTTTGTGAAGCGAGTAAGAAATTATGACGTTCGTCTGCACAGAAAATTAGTTGAAATTTGCAGAATCTTTGAATGCTAAATTGAGAATGCATTTTGAATCAAAGCATTTATTATTGGTAATAAAGGCACACAGAACTATTCACAGTGCATCGCACTCGGTTATTCAGTCCTTGACAATCCTGGAAATCATTCCTATGCAGGTTAAGGTATATCATACAGGTGTATTTTGTGTGTGGACGGCAGAGTCGTAAAAACAAATTTTTCATAAGAATCAAGATCTCTGGCGACATCTTAAAGAGGTACTTGTGGATTTTTCATTTAAAGACTGACTAACCTTCTTTAATATATTCTCACCGTGTTGTTCTTGTCTATTACACCACAATTCTTAGGATACTTTTGTCTGATAATTTGCACTGCTGAACATGCTGGTGTTAGTAAACAAAGATTCCGATGAAAACAGAATAATAAATATAGTGGGTGGTCTAAGTTTGAATAATACAAGCCTGATATTACGAAGGAACATTCGCGTGTTGTGTGTCGGTTTCATCGAAATCCCCCCCCCACACACACACACAAAAAAACAGAGCAGCAGGTAACACCTTACTGTTTCCGACTAAAACTAAAAGCGAATATTCATCGGTAGTAAGACGTTTACTTTAGTGCACACAATGGGAACTGCTAATCCAATTCTTGGAAGTCAAATGCTACCACCATAAATAGATGAAAGTGTTGATTTTAACGTTATGAAATAGGCGCCATTTATCTAAATCAGAATACTCTTGAGAAGCGAAACGATCTCGAAACCTTTGTTTTTCTACACAGACTTATGTGAAGGATTCAAAGTGACTTCTTAGAATTCAGATAATTCGCGGGAAATGGGATGTGAACCTTCTTCAGTGGACCCACTGATTTGACGTTCGATGTTCTCAAACGTGTTTGTGAATCTCAGTGTTCTTGCAAATTATGGCTGTCTTCGGCAACAGACCAGAAGAACCCACACTGCCTACAAAGAGGGAAGACTTGCAGAGAGAGAGGTCAAAAGTGTAACGACGACGGAGTTCTCAAGAACTTGCATTCATTACCAAATTTGGCCGCTTCATCTAATCTAATCCTGTGGTCTCCTCTTTAAGAGGGATGCAGCTGATGAACAGTCCGCTTCCATGCCTCTCTATCTCTTGTTTCTCTAAGATTCTTGCCCGTCCGATCTTTGATGTTGTCTTTCCATTGCAGTCGGGGTCTTACTTTCTTTCCAACCACCATCCCCTGCAATACTATTCTGGGAACTCTCCAGAAAAAACCCTCATCAAATGTCCTGCAAACCCTATTTTCTTCTTTGGGTACTAGCCATGTAATCTCTTTTCATTTTGAATCTTTTAAGAACCTTTTCATTGCTCGCTCTTTCAGTCCAGCTGATACGATCCATGTTTCTCAAGCACCACATTTCAAACGCATTCAGTCGGTCACTCATCTCCTTATTGATCGTCCAGGACTCGCATCCATACGTCCAGACCATTGTCTGGAGGATTCTTACTTTCAACTGTTTGTTCAGATTAATATTTCCTAACATTTTTGGAAAAAAAATATATCAAGTTTCATACAATCTCACAACTTTCTACAATTCCCAGGTGTATACAAGGTCACTTGTGAATGCGGAAAACTTTACTATGGCCAAATGGAGAAATCTATCCTCCTACGTCTCGAGGAGCACCAGAGAGACAGTGCTTACAAGAGAACCAGAGCAACTGCCCTGTCAGGCCATGTCCTGTTTTCAATAAACACGAACAACGAAAGCCGCCAACATGAAGTAAATTGGACAACAACTTCAAACTATATTTGCCACGGTGGGGTAGAACGCCGCATTGTCGAGTCAAAAGAAATCACCTTGGACCGTCTTCATATGAACAATAATCTCAGCTATAATTTGCCTGACTCTTTCAGCTTTACTATCAGATACTGGAGATCGCGTGGTTCCACACACGCACAAGAGTACAACAATAGAACTTTAACACGGACTATAGCACAAGTTCATAATAACTGTAATTCACAGTCGAATATTATAACTTGTATAGCTTTAGAGTGTCTCAATGTTATTTTCAGTGTCTTTTAATATCTTTCGATGTTCTTAACGCCTGATGAAGTCAATCTCGACGAAACATGTTGCGTTTTCAAATAAATCTCATTTTGTTATAATTCTCGGGTTATAGTCAGTTTATAAAAGATTTGAATGACTAGAACCGAGATTTAAGTAAAATGTTTTTAATATAAAAACACGACTAGTTTCGGCTTGTAACAGCCTTCATCAGGTGACATTATAAAAGAAAGAAAAAAGAAAAACACTAAACCACTGAAGCTTAAATAAACTATGAACATCATAGAGAGTCTCTATACATAATTGACACCAAATCGTTGCGGTTGTATTTAAAGCTGTTCTTTCGTTAGTTGTATTGTTGGGAAAGTGCGTGCTAGTAGCATCTCGTGAAAGCCAGTACAAGATTACAGCTGAATGACAATCTGGGAGGTTGTAGCTCAAGTTATTATTCAGATTGATGATTTCTCTAGATTCCACGATTTTTCTCTCTAGTTCATCATTGCAACGGAAGATGTTAGTAGATTTTTCCCAGCAGACTGTGATGTCAAACTGACTCGCTCTTCTGGTAAACTCAAAATATCGATATATAGAAAGCCCACACATACCAACAGATATCTGCATAGTCAGTCCCATCACTTCCCCTCCTCATAAGCTTGGAATAATTTCCTACTTGAGACATAGAGTCCGTTCTCTTCTGGATGACCCAAATGAACTTTTTACAGAAATAAACCATCTGAAAACTTCTTTCGAAGTTAATGGATATTCCAAGAAAATCATTAACAAATTCCTTCTTAATCCTCCTAGACATCACTCAGTAGAAACAAATAGATTCAAAAGCAATATATCTATTCCTTACATAAGTACAATTTCACATAAATTAGCAAAAGTTCTAAGAAAATACAATATCAAAATCTCATTCACTCCACTTCCAAAGATCCGTTCCTTAATAAGCCACCCAAAACCTTGTCATCATCAACTCAAATACCCTGGTGTATATAAAATATTGTGTGATTGTGATATTCCTTATTTTGGGCAGACAGGCAAATCTGTCTTCGTATGGAAGAACACATGAGGGACATTACTTACAAGAGACAGCGAGCCAGTGCATTATCAAGCCATATCCTTTTTCTCGGCTAATCCTAATGATGAAAACCAAAGTCACAAAGTCTGCTGGGGAAAATCTACTAACATCTTCCGTTGCAATGACGAACTAGAGAGAAAAATCGCGGAATCTAGAGAAATCTTCTTCAATCCTGTTCATCTGAATAATAACTTGAGCTACAACCTCCCAGATTGTCATTCAGCTGTAATCTTGTACTGGCTTTCACGAGATGCTACTAGCACGCACTTTCCCAACAATACAACTAACGAAAGAACAGCTTTAAATACAACCGCAACGATTTAATGTCAATTATGTATAGAGACATGATGGTCATAGTTTATTTAAGCTTCAGTGTTTTAGTATTTTTTTCTTTATTTTATAATGTCACCTGATGAAGGCTGTTACAAGCCGAAACTAGTCGTGTTTTTATATTAAAAACTTTTTACTTAAATCTCGGTTCTAGTCATTCAATTCTTTATAAAAATATGTATGTTAACCGAGTTAATGATCATTCTTTCATATATATATATATACAGTATATATAAAGCGGTCAAATATCGAGACAAAAATGCTCTCAGATGGCGCAATTCTGTTTCCATTGATTTAGAATGAGTATGAAGTGGTGCAATAGATGGCGCCACTTCCTAAACTCAAGAAAGTTGCAAATGTGAAATCTTGAAGCAACAAACATTTTAGGGATAATTCCAGAAATGTGTGCTTCATGTGCATTCCCCTTCCCAGTCTCTTATTAACTGACACAATTTTACATTTCCCTCCTCCTTATCGAGCTCTATTTATTTTTAAATAAAGAACAAAAGGCTTTTTAATCCCTTCATTAGCTTAAATGTTTAGTTTTAAGCGTGCATTAAAATAAGAAAGCATCGAGTAAATGTTTAGGTTTTATACGACCGCTAGTGAGCAAAATTCTGCCCGTTTGTTTTTTAAATAAATAAATAAAAAGACGTGTGTTGCATTTAAACTCGCAACGCTTGCAAGCAACCTATCACCGGCTGCACCTTGGTTGCCATAGAAACATTATGTCACATACGTCTGCTGGTACTAAGCAGTTGACACTCGAATAGTGACTCAACTTTCAATTTATCTTCGCAATTGATGAGGAAATAAATAGAAGGGGTTTAATTAGAGATCCATCACCCACAACGCATATTAGTTAGGACCAATAAACCCCAATTTTTTAGAAATATGCACTTGGGTTGAAGACGATGTGTACAGAAAATAAAAGATAGCAGAAGCACACGAAGGTGATCCCCAAAGATATAACGTGAAAGACGAAATATTTTGTCTCTGAACCGATAATTTCAGGTATTATTTCTGGGAAAATTCCCGTACGTTACTCCTCTATGTAAATATTATTTTTATGGCTATTTAGCGTATTTTTGTTTAGGAGTACCTCTTTTTATAATGTTATTGGCTTTTTACACGAGTTTTAGGGCATTACTAATGTTTTATACGGACAGAATATGAAGAAAAAAGACGATGTTGTTTGGCTGTCTTCTTTTTCAGCGGCATCCCGGCGTGTGGCGATATACATTCATCTGCTGCTGAAGGAAGTATGACCGAACGGAAGAGGGGTCGGGAAAAGTGGGGTTTGAGAAATGCGGAAGAATTATTGGTGAGGCAAGGAGGTATGCGAAGTTTTTTGAAAACTCCGTTTTTTTGTTTTTTTTTAAATTATTAAAGGTGGGCAGAGAACACTTTGGAATGGGGGTGAAAATAGAAATTTTTGGGGGAGGAGAAATATATGGGATAAGATCAGGGGTGGGAGAACGGAGTGTGAGCGGTTTCGACATTGCGGCGTCTTCGGAGCTCGTGGAGGCTGTCATGTCGGCTTGGTGTTTCTGTCTGTGTGTTGTATCTTATTGGTCGGAGTCGTGACCTATTTTTTATAGGTTATGGGTCTGCCGACTCTCAGAGATTATGCAGGGCTGGTGGGCGTTTGTTGAGCTTTCCGAGAGTCGGCAGACCCATAACATTAGGTCACAACGCCGACCAACAGGATACAACACACAGACAGAAACACCAAGCCGGCATGGCAGCCTCCACATCGAAGTTCCCGAAACATTATGTGGTTCATAAAATTTTCCGATATGAAAAGAACTGATGGAAATACTGAGACAATTAAAACCGATCTCAGTTCTGTTTCAGCCCAACGTTACATGAATAGTAAGAACAGGAGGAGGTATCTTGGGTTTCTGCACTACATCCATGCAGTTATGTTCGGTGATGAGTGACGATTAGCATTGCTGAACACGCTGGCGTTTTTACGTAATTAAACATTAAAATGAAAACAAAGCAAATGTCGTGATTGGTCCAACTAGTTGTAGGAAATGTTGTGAATGAAAAATTTTGCTTTCCAAAGATTGAGTGAAGAGGAAGTGGTGCGATAGATGGCGCCACTTCCTAGGCAGTGGGGCATTCAAGAAAGTCGTGTTTTGTAGGCTTTAAGCATTAAAATCAAATTAACAGCAAGCAAAGTAAACAATTTTACGGAGAGAAAGAAAAAAAAACCTTTGAGGGATTTTCCCTTATTTGATGTTGCTTATTTGGAAGGG
Organism: Typopeltis vanoorti; assembly: GCF_054136105.1. Taxonomy (NCBI): domain Eukaryota; kingdom Metazoa; phylum Arthropoda; class Arachnida; order Uropygi; family Thelyphonidae; genus Typopeltis; species Typopeltis vanoorti. Next base: position 1,494,084 of record NC_143555.1, on the reverse strand, counting down.
CTACAAGCCAACTTGTTTGCTATAAAGAAACTCAACTTCTACATACTCTGTCTCAATCAACGATTTTTTCCTAAATACATAAAACACGTTTAATGAAATTTGAAATTTTTATTTATACTGATAAATAAAAGATTCCACAGTAGTATAAAGCGTTCAAAGACTTATCCTGGAGCAGATATCTCATCAGACCACAATCCCATAGTTGCAGAAGTACGTCTTAGATTAAAATCAGCTAAAAAATCACAAAAGAAGAAAAAGAAAATTGATGTAGAAAAACTGAAAGACCCGAACATAAATAAAAGTGCCAAGACACAGCTTAACCTGCGATTACAACAGATTAACATAGAAAAAAATAAAAGTGTGGAATCTCTTTGGAATAGCTGAAAGAATGCCATCGTAACAACAAGTATTGAAGAAGTAGGTTATGTGAATAATATCAAACAACAGGAATGGATGACAGGTGAGATTCTTTCTCTTATTGATTCAAGAAGAATGTACAAAAACAAAGACCTTGCCAGGTATACAGAAACACATATCATCAAGAAAAAAATAAAAGAAGCCAAGAAAATTGGATGAAAAATTTATGTACTGAAATTGAACTGCTTCAGAAGAAACATGATAATTTCAATCTGTATAAGAAAATCAACGAAATTTCTGGAAAACTGAGGAAAAAGCAAATAGTGTCTCTAAGAGACGAAAATGGAAAAATAGTTCTAGAAGAAGAGAATAAAGCACAGATTTGGATAAAATATGTAACAGAACTTTTCAATGATACTAGACAGAAGCCTATAAATATAAAAGTTAACATTCAAGGACCAGCAATCATGAAATTCGAAATGGAGAATGCTCTACGAACAAGTAAAACAGGAAAAGCCAGTGGACCAGATGGTGTGCAAACAGAATTTTTAAAATTAATAGAACCAGATAACATCAAACTTCTTGAAAAACTATTTAATAAAATATATGAAAGTGATGAATTTCCATCAGATTGGCTCAAATCTACATTTATCACTGTCCCAAAGAAACCCAAAGCGAATTCCTGTGGTGATTTCCGACTTATTAGTCTAATGAGCCAAACATTAAAAATATTTTTGAAAGTAATTCAGAATCGTATTTATAGAAAAAGTGAAGAAACTAAGTGAAACACAATTCGGCTTTCGGAATGGTTTTGGTACTAGAGAGGCCCTTTTCTGTACCCAAATATTGATAAAAAATGCATAGAAAAACAGAAATGTGTCTTTATGTGTTTCATAGATTTTGAAAAAGCATTCGACAAAGTCAGACACACTAACTTAATAGAAGTCCTTCAACAAATAAGGCTAGACGAATAAGACATAAGACTAATAACAAATCTGTATTGGAATCAGTCAGCTTCCGTTCAATTAGACAACATTACCACCAGTGATATTAACATCAAAGAGGAGTGAGACAAGGATGTGTGCTCTCACCACTCCTGTTCAACATATACGCAGAGGTAATCTTTAAAAAAGCATTGGAAGAATGTTCAGAGGGAATCACAATAAATGGAAAGATTGTTAACAACCTTCGATATGCAGATGACACCGTGCTAATTGCAGATAATATTATGGATCTCCAAAAACTCATTGACAGAGTATACATAGAAAGCCAAAGAATGGGAATAAATATAAACATCAACAAGACAAAATACATGATCATCAGCAAACATCCAGCCTCATCAATGAAACTGACACTCAATGGGAAAAATATTGATCAAGTGTCAAGATATAAATATCTTGGTTGCTGGCTTAATGAACGGTGGGATCCAGAAATAGATATAAAGACAAGGATTGAAGTTGCACGGCAGTCCTTCATGAAAATGAGAACACTATTCTGCAATAAAGACCTAAACATGGAAGTCAGATGCCGAATGCTGAAATGCTACGTGTGGTCCATTCTGCTCTATGGAGTTGAAACATGGACATTGAAGGCGACAACCATCAAGAAAATCGAAGCCTTTGAGATGTGGCTATGCAGAAGAATGTTAAAGATATCATGGACAGAAAAAATTACCAATGAAGATGTCTTAAAATCCATTGGCAAAGCTAAACATCTTGTACAAATAATCAAGAAACGAAAAACATCATATCTTGGACACATCATGAAAAACAGCAAATACCAACTTCTACAAACTATTTTGATAGGAAGAATTGGTGGCAAAGGAACTAGAGGAAGAAAAAGAATATCATGGTTTGAGAACATCAAGACGTGGACAGGAAAGAGCAATGCACAACTGCTCAGATTAGCACAAGAGCGCAGTTTGTTCGCCAAGATGGTCGCTGACCTTCGATAGAAGATAGCACAATAAGAAGATCTATGAGAGTACACGAATACATAAGAAAATATATACAGAAACAATATATAATATTTAGAGTAATTTTCTCTAATATGCATTTAACATAAAGCTCCAGCATTATTTAGTCCCATGAGGTAGCATCTCAGTCTTTTCCTAAAAGTGTAACTAACCTGATGTTACAGACCTTATTTCGTTAGGCAGTTTATTGCAGCTACTTGTTGCTAAGCTATCGAAAGAGTTGTAAAAATTTTCTTTATTTGCCTTTGGGACCACCAGCAAGTTCCAGTCACAACGTAAACCATCGTCTACATTATATACCGAAAAACGTACAACGTTCTTTCTTACATATAGTATACAATTATACAGATGAAGTTTCTGTAATGCTATAATGTTAAGAAAGGAACTAGTTGAATATGCGAAGAAATTAGTAATGGTTATATCTCTGATTATTCTATTTTGTATTCGAATTAAAGGAAGCAGATTGTTGTAGCCATCTTCCCTCCAACAGGCTGATACCATATTGCAGTGAGGAATTTACCCAAGAATAACGCAAACATCTTAAAAATGCTTAACGTGTTATCGCGTTACAAGTGCGCGTAGAAATATTATACGCAAGGGAATCTTGATCTCCACACAACCGAAGTCTATGATCAACTCAAGCCGGTTTCTGTGCATCCAATCGATTGCCCATTTGGTTTGTTTCTAGAGCTTAAAGTTCGCTTATTTTAAAGGGTTTCTTTAGACAAATGGAATTCCTTCCTACTGTTTTGATTCATGTTCCCTTGGAACAGAACGTAGAGATATTACCCCCCCCCCCCCTAAGGGTGACACAATCCAAGGTTGTTCTTTACATCGTGCGATCTCTTGAAACGGTCTTCCTCTTGTGACATTTGCCATCTGAGAAGAGCACAAAAGGGGCCGAATATCCCCTTTGCCACGTGTAGCCAGGAGAAATTCATACGAATATCGGATAATCAAATGCTAATCGATTTATGCGGAAGACGAATTTCATTTCTCATCGCTAGAAACCCTTCCCCCCCCCCCCCCGAATACTGCCGCTGCATCCCTTATTTGAAGCTTGAAGTGGCAGAAGTTTCAAGCCTGGAGTTAAGTTTCTAGTTTACGTGACCCTTGGCCACCCTCACTACTCGAGTGTGTACCACAGGCTTACAATTATACTTGGGTTGGACTTGCATAGAACAAACTGTGTGTGTGTGTGTACCCTGCAGTATCTGAGCATTCTTTGCATCGAATTCGTGATTTGAATTATTCTCAGATTAATTATTTCTGTTCCGCATCCATTTTTACCCAACCATGAAGTCGCATTTCCGAGACTGAAACGTTTACAATATTTGGTTCAGCTCCTTTTAGGCAATCATTCTCTGTTAAATATAATTCTCAATAAATAAATAATTAAAATTCCGTCGCTGCAGCAGGTTAATACCGTGCTTTAAGCAGAGTTTTTTTTTATTCCTTTTGTTACGATAATCCCATCTACCAAACGCACCATCGTACATTCATATTATCATTGGGAGTGGATGGGCGAATTGCTTAGTTCCAATGGTACTATTCATTGACTTATGTATAGCGTATATTTAAAAAAAAAAAAAAAAAGAAACGCTTCGTTAACATACTTGTGGGTTTGTCTCCGAGTTTCCAGTATTTAAATTATTCACAGCCTGACTGTAATTTCCATATGCAGTTTAATGGAAAAAAAAAGAAAAAAAAAACAACTCTCAAAGATTATTTAAATATCAGCTTACTTGGAATAACAGAACTTGGACTTCCTTTTTTTTTTTTTTTTTTTTTTTTTTTAAACACACACGTTAAGGATAATACTAAAAAAAAAAGGAGGGGGGGGTTCAAATATCAGTTATCCTGAGTTTAATTGTATAATTAGATGAGAATTGAACTCTACATGGCACCCGCAGCCAGTTACTTCTAGAGAGAAATTTGACCATTAATATAAACGAACAGTTTTTAAAACCCAAAGACAGCAATATTAAAATAGTGGATGACGATTGCGAAGTTTCACGTTAAACAAATACCGAAACACATTTCTGCTTTCGTTGGCTCAATAATTACGCAGTTTATACAACTGAATTTCCCTTCGTATTCACCGAGCGAATGTGCTCAAACCGAAATTCAAAATCTACTAACAAACTAATTTCTAAGTGTCATTCTAGCGATACTCGGTGCTTACCTCCCCCAGAAAGAACGACCCCCAATCGCATAATATTATTCATTTCATCTAATTTACTCAAATATATTCCAATACTTAACAAGCGCATTAAAATAAAATTAAAATGTCTCAAATCTTTGTTCAAGTTGGGTTCGGTTGAGCAACGAATATTGAAAAGAAACTCACAGAATTCAGCTTACCAAAGGAGTTCAGTGAATAAACGGAATCCATCAACAAGCGCAGAACACTATTTTTAATTATGCTAAGAGCATTCTTTTGTGGTTATCTGCGTGTATAAAGGACAGAAGGAAATGCTTCTTAATTTTACGCTCTCTTTGTAGAGGACACGATACTGTCAGGAAGGATTTTTCTCTCTCGAAATACGGCCCCATTTAGGCATCGTTACTTTCAAACTATTACACCGCGATAATTGCTCTCTCTCTCTATTTTAAAGGAGCTTCCAAGGCCTTCGAGTGTCGTCGTTACTCTCCTTTCGCCCAGCACTCTTTCAATTCCGTTGCACGTTCTGGAAGTGCGTGACTGAATTCTTGCAAACTCGTTTGAATATCACGTGACTTAAAGTGGGCGAGTCACGTCTGGTGAGGGTTGCAACCAGCGCCACCTATGACGGAAAAACTAGTTCTTACCGAGGACATCTCTTAATAACTTAAGTCGATGTTTGGAACTTGGCCTGTAAAGGGACACCTCCTGAAGAAATCTCAACTACAACCCCTCATATGATTCACCCACGACTTCTGCTTGGGAAAGTTAGCGAAAGGAGGCAGCCGTTGAGAGGCCAACTGTTCGAAGGTCGTAACGAAAGCACTGAAGTTTATTCCCTTTTAAATGTGGTCGGACATTGAGGAAGCAAATCGAGGCGAGCTGAATGGTAGTTGTGGTGTTAATTAAAGAAACTGGTCGTCCGCCAGTTCAACCGCCGAGCAACTCATCGATCGGGATTATTTGACATCCTGGAATCAATTTAGGCTTCCATTTCATTAATTCCTAAAACAAAAATAAGAATAATCGAGACTCGCCTTAAAGTCGACGAAATGCGTATTCACCTCTACACAGCAACAGACGTTTCGACAGCTAATCTCGCGCCGAGGAATTTTCCCTTTTTGAGATATAATTCATCGAGCGGATCGCGTTTGAATGATGAACAAAGTAGAATTCCACCTTAAATTCTGTGGAGGTGCGCGATTAGGAATTGTGTAACGTCGATGTTAAGCCTGTTCAATGAGGTTAATAACTCGGCTTCAGCATACATTTTCTGTTATCTAAGTTTTTCTCATGTGGCAGGAAGACGGCCATCGTCTTTATTTCGTGTACACTGCATTAATTATTAGATGGCTTTTAGTCGCTGTTCTCCTTGTCGCAGAGCTTTCCGATCTACTCTGGTCGCAGCGAGGACCAGTTGGTTCCATCTCATTATTTCTGCGATTGAGAATCGGAATTTCACCAAACAACGGTAACCGAAAATTGCTTTAAAAGAATGCACCGCAACTGACAGCAGCCCTCTTCTATATTATACCAAAGTCATTAAAAAGGCCCTTTTTGACAATCCAGATCAAAAAGACAAAGCATGTTTAAGTGTTCTGCACAACTAAAGGTTGAAGAACCGACTTGCACAGAGCAACAGGAGCAGCGCGAGAGCAGAATACTCGGTCCCACCTTCAACATACTTTTTCGGTCACTTCTAGTGAGGAAGACGTTTCCATTCAACACGCAGGAGAGGTCGGAGAACCAATGAAAATTTCGTCTCATCTCCTCGTATACTGCGTGCGAGAAAACTGCTGTGGAAAAAATGGTGAGCGAACTTTATTTTCAGATCTGATACAGCATACGTGAGTGCATCATCCAACTATTAGAATGTTTTGCGTAGAAAACATCTCAACGTTAAAAATATGTGCAGTGCAGACCACATGTTAAGTAACCTGGCTTGCACAGGAATCCCATAAATTGTATTCAAAAATTTTAGTCTCTTTCGGGTGGATGATCAACGCTATTGAAGAAATCCTAGCATTTTTGATAGCCTGTCAATGTTTTCCAGGCAACTAAAGCCGGATTTGCTTACGACCAACATCGACTGCTGTTGTCTTGAGTGAATGAAGTTGCAACTCGTCACGAGCACAAACTCCTACAGGCACTTCTCGTGCTAGGTTCCAGCTCCAGTATTGTAACTAGTTCAGTCCATTATCACTACATACACTCCTTTTGTTACGGGCAATGTTTTCAGGAACAGCTTCCAGCAAATGTTACTTCGAAGCCAACACTTCCTGTTAAGAGGATGACATGAAGAGTAAACGGGAACAACTTACGAGTGCGCACAAGTTGCTTCTGATTAAATAAGAAGCAACAAAATATGCTGCTTCACCCAGTTTGATATTCCTCCGGTAGGTCTTCTGCTGGGTGAAGCAGCATATTTTGTTGCTTCTTATTTAATCAGAAGCAACTTGTGCGCACTCGTAAGTTGTTCCCGTTTACCAGTACAGTAAGTTTCCATTAACGTATTCCAGATGAGAAATGTCATTACCAAAGTTTTGTTCCACTTGTCGAACGATGTGTACAACGCAGCATCTGTGAGGGATGTTGAATACCATCAGCCGTCACTAGATGCTTCAAATTGAAGCGATTGAACTTCAGTAGATTTTTTTAAAGTTTATTTCCATTAAATCCATCACTAGTGACCAGCCCTGTAAATTAACTTGGTACAGCATATCGCTGCGCCCCACCCATCTGCAGGGTCTTGGTTCATCAGCATCAAAATACGCGGCGTATTTTGATGCTGATCGCCTGAAATCTTAGCTTTGGTAAAGGATAGTCTGGGTGTTCAAAAAGAAAGGAACACTTGTTGCTGCACGGAACCACTTACGAGTGGCGCGCAAGTTGCTTCTGATTAAATAAGAAGCAACAAAATATGCTGCTTCACCCAGCAGAAGACCTATCGCCGGGGAATCTGGGAAACAAATCATTGGGAATCAAAGAAATGGTGTTTGGGATTTTTTCCAGTAATCTCAGAATCACATGGAACACCCTTTGAAATTCAAAGGGTGAATTATAACTACCGTGGCAATCTTGTACACTCTTGAAGGTACTTTCCATTTTTTCAAGACTATTTTCTGTATTGTGTCGATAATGTTGACTCTTTCCAATGGAAGCGCTGTGCGCACGCCCTCTGGGTATCCTGTGAATATGAACGCTATCAATGCTGCTTGAATCAGATGCGTTGTGAAGGCCAAAACTTTTTGCCGTGGTACTGTGCAAACACAGCTTATTGCCGTCCTATCAGCGCTCACACTAACCCCCAAAACACTAGGATACGTGCTCTTTAATTTAATAGCAGCCGAGTAGAAAATAAGCCGGATGTGCCGAGTCATTTGCATATCACCTCCATATCAGATGAAACTCTTACTAAATTCTCCCCGAAGATGAATTTCGACAAGTGCATCTTCCCATTTACCTCTTATTCTGATCTCGTGTGGTAATTCCACTTAATTTTCTTTGCGTGTGATAGTAAGAAACATCTTCATACTGGCGTTACTGGGTAGGGTTAAGTAATAAAAAAAATATTCCTTGCGAACACAAGAATTATAGGAGGAGGGATAACCAAGCAGTGTGATATACCAGGACTGGCGGAGATGCGATGGACGTCATCAGGAGAGATAAATGGATTCGAAGTCAGGGCATGACACCAAGCACGAAGCAAGAATTGGCTTCCTTCGTAACAACAGCTCGAGAGGCACTGTTAGGCTACAAACCAGTCAATGAAATAGTAGCAAGATTTCAGGCAAAACCATTTAACATATCAATAGTCCAGATATATGCACCCACATCTGACAGCACAGATGAGGATATTCACTTATTTTACAAAGATATGAGAGAGAGAGACAACAGAAACAATACAAAGCAAGATGTGCTAATTATTGAACGAGATTGGAATGCCAAAGTCGGAATAGATAATGATGGTTGGCAAAGAGTCATGGGAAAATATGGTTTTAGAGAAAGAAATGAGAACGAAGTGAAAAAATGTTAATTTTCAGTGAATGAACCACGAGATGATCTGTAACACAAGATTCCAGCAAACTCACTGTGGAAAATGGACGTGGCGATCAAATGATGGGAAAACTAAGAACATGATTGATATCATTAAAAGATGGTTTACATCAGTGTTGAACCTTTCAAAGAGCAGATATAGACTCGTATCTTAGTTTAGTGGTTGCAAAAATCAAGTTAACGATGTTTATATTTCTTTTTAATTTCATCAGAAACGAAGAGATGCAGCAAGAATAAGTGAAGCAGAAATAGGAAGAAGGTACAGACAATGTTAGAAGGGGAACTGAAAAGTGTGGACAAAGAAAAAAATTGGAATCTAAGAGTGAAAGGAGTAATGAAGGCGAGTAGTGTACCAGGCACTCTGATCAAGATAAGATAAGATAAGGAATCGTGACGTTCTTGGTGATAAGATCAGTGACGTCATTGTGTGTGTGTGACGTCATGGGTTTGGAATGTTTGGAATTTTTTGGGGGAATGTATGTGTGATGTCACGTTGTTTGTTTTGTTCGCATACGGTTAGAGATAAGGAATCGTGTCGTGATTGGGTGATAACATCAGTGACGTCATTTGTTAGTTGTAAGTAACGTTATTGTTTTGAATGAAAAAGGAAGATATATTAGTGGATAAGGATTCGTGTCGTGATTGGTGGGACACTTTAAACCAAATAGGAGTAGGGTGAATGGGGGAAGCGACGTCAGTGTCCTGGATGTGCTTTGTTATCAGATGTAAGGGTATTCTTAGTTTAGACTCGAGATGGCGGTTGCATTTAGACCTTTCTGAATAATTAATTATATGCTGGTGTCCCTCAAACACACACTTGTTTTTCTCATATACATAACTCATCCGAATATTTTGATTTGTCTATAATTTAAGATCCTAAAGATCAAAAAATAAATATGGGAATTTTCAGATTAGAATCAAGAAAGATGATACCAGCATTTAGACCTTTAATGAATATTTAATATAGACTATCATTGTTGCTGCCCCTCTCTCACACACACACACACACACACACACACACACACACACACACACACACACACACACACACACACAAAGTTTTTCTTACTTTTATCTTTTTTACAATTATAAACAGAATAACTGAGCAAATAAATAAACAAATAAAGTGTATGCGAGTTCACTGAGACTTCAGTGAACTCACATACACTTTATTTATTTATTTATTTATATATGTATGAACCATACATATATAAATATATATATATGTATGGTCTTACTTGACTGATTTGCTAATGGTTCCCACACGACAATCCAATCTTCACAGCTCGCAAGTATTAGCAGCACTAATATAAACCAAGTCGTTAACGTTTTTGCAATGGTTCTTGATTTTTACATGCAAAGAAAAACTTATCAACCCTTGTTCCTTATAGCTCCATTTCCAGAGATATATAATCCTTATAATTTCCCAGGGTGACACCCATCTGTAATTGATGTCAGTTTGTGATGTTTAGAGTACGGAATACACGAATTCCCCATGTAGGTATTTCATTCCTTTTCTGACTATGGGAATTTTTAGCTTAGTCACTTTCTGTATAATTAATCCCATCCCATCTCGCGGTCTTCTTCAAAGGGTATGCTGGTACCAACTGTGGGAATGCAGAAGTTTCCCAACAGTTGCGGAAGTGTCTTTCGATACACTTCTGCGAAACTTTCTTCATTTGTGAACGTGGGAATTGTTACTGTATTATACTTAAGAGTTAAATAAAAATTTAACCCAGTTTTGTGCTGATAATTCGCAGTTGAGATTTTTATTTGTAATTTGAAATGACCAATGTTCATTTGTTTTTGGTAAGCATAATTCTAATACTGAATAGTTTTTCATAAAATTAATTATAGGATACATACATTAGAGAGTACATTAGCGAATTTTTGTCCAAGTATGTAATGTTATAAGGTGGTTTGGCAACGGATAAAAAAAGAAACATGTTCATGAAAATATTTCCAAATGTATTTTTTTAAATTTTTTTTTTTTTTGCTTGTTAGGTGATTGGGGAAAGATTTCGAGGGTCGATGTTTAGTAAATTGTGTTAGAGAAAGGATCGCATAGTGTTCTAGTTGTAAAATCACCTTATGCTGAGTAACATTTATTTTATTTATTTATTCATTTATTTCTAAACAAGATATCTGAAATCTAGAAAGTAATCTGAGATTTTATTTTTAATTTCAAATAACCAAGGTTCACATGTTTTTGGTAACAGAGATTCAAATTCTAATACTCAATAATTTTCATAAATTAATTATAGGGTAATTGTTTTCAAAGTTACTAATATAATGGTGATTTGGCAATGGGAAAAAAAAAAGAAAAAAGAAACATGTTCATGAAAATATTTCCAAATGTTTTGTGTTAAATAAAAACCCATAAGTCCTTCTATATATATATATAGAATATATATATAAATATATAGATATAGACAGATAAAAATATAGATTGGGGAAAGATTTTGAGGGCGGATGTTTAGTAAAATTGTGTTAGAGAGAGGATCGCGTAGTGTCGAAGTTGTAAAATAATCACCTTCTTTATTTCTAAAAGAGATATCTGAAACCTAGAAAGTAATTTATTTATTCATTTTTCACAGCGATCATCTGTTATTCAATACGTTGATTATGACGGGAATGTCTCTAATCGTTCTCTCCTGATTGTAGAGTTGATTTGACAAGAGAAAATGCAGGAGAAAATGAACAAAGCAAAGGTCATGGTTTTAATCCTCATGTAACACTCACTGGTGTGGCTGGAAGAAGTCGCGACCCTCCAAAAAATTTACATAATTTACATTCAGTTTCTGGATGTGAAACTAAAGTCTCTATTTCTACTATTAAACCCTCACTCTACTGGGATTTTTATACTGTTTCGATGGGCTGGTCACGTTTCTCTATCAAATATCAAACTCATCAAATGGAGTACCAAATTAGATTTCGTGACCTTGAACTCCTCCCACCAGAGTCGTTTTTTGGAATGTTTTGAGATATGCTTAATGAGATCATTCAGTGTTTATCAAGTTTATTAACTTTATCTCACATTCGGTTGGGCGTTAGTGCATCCAGTTTAGAAAGCAATATTAACTTATGTTGCTTTCTCAATTAACTATTCAAAGGATAGTTGATGCATTTTATGCTGTTGCCCAATCGAAACATGAGTTTCTTTTGGCAAATAATCTTCTTACCGATGTCATACTTATCAATATCAGTACCAATGGTGGTGGCAGAACCAATGTGAAAAGAAGAACGCTGCTTAGGCTGGATGACTTTCTGAAAAAAACAAACTGTTGTGGAAATTTCTAACAAAGACAATCTTTGCATGGCCCAAGCACTTGTTCTGGGTGTTTAATCACATGCTGATGATGCCAAAATATACAGACAAGTGCGATTAGATTGTAAAAATATACAATCAAAGAGGGCTTTAACTCTGCACAAAATTGTAGGGGTTCAGCTTGGTTATTGTGGTATTCCAGAGGCTGCTCTCTTTCAAAACATTTGACTCCGAAATACCAAATTGTAATTTTTTTGGCAGATGCTGATTTTTCTGTGGTGTTTCGGAGTTCAAATGCAAAGAAGCAGATCTGTATTTTATACAGCGACTCTCATTATGATTTTGTGTGTAGTGTGCCAGCTCTGTATGGGAATAGCTATTATTGCCCCACTTTCATAAAAACATGCAAAATGCCAATCGAATTGCATAGATGTAAAAATGTGTGCATCTGCTGTCGCACAAACACCAGTTATACTGTGCGACCTTCTTTTGTGCAAGTCATGCAGTAGATTTTTCTACAGCAATGAATGTCTGAATTTGCACATACAAAACGATATTTGTTCAAAATTCCATCGTTGCAGACAGTGTTTGGCTACTTTCTCTACAGATAAAAGCCACATCTGTCCAACCTGAAAATTACTGCTGCAACTGCAAATCAGAGCACCTAAAATAGATGTGTTTTGTGCAAAAATTGGAGGTCACTTTCTAGACGACTTGTTTTCTGTCTAGAATATCATGAAACAGGGACAAGATGACAGGATCCTTCGGACTGTCAAACCAAAATACGAAAATGTCCGTGTGATTGCACACAATTTTCGTGATTTTGACAGGTACTTTATTTTGGAATATCTTTTTTCAAAAAATTTCCAACCCCATGTAGTGTTTGACGGATCAAAGATACTTGTTATCAATTATGACCCATTAAACATCATATTTCTTGATAGTTTTTCGTACATTAGTGTCCCTAATGTACGAAACTAATTAGGGACACATGTTCGTACATTAGTGTCCCTAATGTACGAACATGGCTGGTAGTTTCTAAGGAAACTACCAGCCATGTTCGGTCTCCCAGAAGTTCGTAAGGGTTTCTTTCCTCATAAGTTCCACATCCGATTTTCTGGATTATTGTGGTGTCATTCCCGAAAAATCATATTTCCAGCTGGAATTTATGAACAAAGAAACTGGTACAGAGTTCAAGAGTTGGTACGAAAATTAGCTAGACAGTGAATACTGTTTGAAAATGGAACTTTTGGGTTATACGAAGGATGATGCGCATGTTTTGCATGACAGCTGAAACACTTTTCGTACTCTCTTCATATAGCTCACCCAGATCGATCCATTTCTTCATGACATCACAATTGCAGGAGCATGTTTGAGAGTATTTTTCCAGATCTTTTTAAAACCTAACACTTTGGCCATACTTCCTGCTCGGGGTTACAGGGGGGGGGGGGAAATGTGCAAAGTCGAAAGACTTTGGCTTGGCTCAAATGGCAAGAACAATATAACCATACAACATGCACGTTCTGTGGGGGGGGGGGGGGGAATCTGCATCGGACCTTATTTTGTCGATGGGAAATGTGAAGCTTTTCATATGAATACTATGGCTGCTTCTACCATGTTTGTCAGGAATGCTATAGACCAAATACTTACCAACCATACAGAAACACAAACATAATCACCCTTTTTGAGCAAACAAAGCATCGCGAAAACTATTTTCGTAGCAAAGGATTCGACGTGATCTCAATTTGGGAATGCCAATTTAATACAGAAATTTCTGAAAACACAATCTTGAAAAACTTAATTACTGCTTTTAATATTCCAGATTCCATATTACCTCATAGTGCTCTGCATAGTGGAAGAACCGACTGCTACAAAATGTATCACAAAATTCAGTCAGAAGGGAAAGTTATTCGCTATTTGGTCTTCAATAGCCTTTATCCATGGGTAACAAAATACCAGGTATTTCCTATTGGGCATCCCGAAGTTATTCTCGATAATTTTTCGCCTATTCTCCTCGGGTATACTTTGGTATTTGCCATGCAAAAGTGGAAGCACCTACCGATCTCTTTTTACCAGTTTTTCCCATCATTAATCTTCCCCTCCCCATACGGAAAGTGGGCTTCCAAAATGGCCCCATTGTGCTTTCATACGGATTGATCTTGTACAGGTTTTTGGTGCACTCCAGAAATAGATTTAGCACCTGCTCACGGTTATAAAATTTTAGAATTTTCTGAGGTGTGGCATTTTTTCTCAAAAATTTGAAGGTGAAGAAACTTTTTTTGCTCACTACATTGATACCTTTCTGAAGCTGAAACAGGAAGCATCTGGATGGCCTGAAGGTCAAACAGTGAAAAATCGGGCGAATACTCGCCGTCCACTACCTTGGGGAGCTAGGCGACGAACTCGACAGTGACTTTATAGTTGAGTTTGTTAACACAGGCCCAAAATCCTATTCCTACAGAACGCAGGGGGGGCATAAGATTGTGACCAAATGCAAAGGCATTACTTTAAATTCTCGCGCGGCCACTGAGATTAATCTGGAATCTATGATAGCAGCAGTAAGGGGTGAGCCACAAAACGCACAAATTCTTGTACCATTTTCTGTCCATAGACCTCCATAACAAAAAGATTTGGATACACTTTTGCGAAGCGCATAGTGTCAACAGACACATGCACTTTTCCCTATGGGTATTTTAAAGGATAATTCCTTACACTCACATACCCCATAAGCAAAAGATGCCATCTATCGGACAGAAAACTAAACAACATTCTACTTGCTAGGTAAAAATCCATGATTGTTTCCCAACACGATAATTTGCATGTCGCCCTTCTCTTGTGCAGTTTTCACATCACTGTTATTGTTACTATTATTCCACAATAGCTTTTTGTTTTCTTAGAATTAAAAAGAAATATTGAGTTGAATAATACTTGTTTGCAAAAACATCCATTCTTTGATCTGCTTATGTAATTCTTTAAAAATACTCGTGCATTAATCTCCTGAGCTCTTTTCAGAGATGCACCCAGGTAAATCGCGAAAAAAATGCAAACAAGGAGGTCCATTCACATTTGCAGGAATTGCTATTCAATTTATAACTCTTTTTCTGTAAATATTTTGATATTGCAAAAACTGCCTCCTGTATAAAGATCATGGTAGTCTAACTTTTCCATCACTAACAATTAATATTTTTTTTCTTTTTTTCAGGCGAAATTGAAGGCCATCCCTAAATCGCCAGCTGATTGACTTTATCTCTACTGCTCATGGTTGTGCTTGGTGTCAAAGACAACCATGCAGACGTGAGTGATGAGTGAAATGTATCGACATGGAGAAAAGCACGGGCTTTGATGGAATCAAAAAATTGCTTTTTTCCATGCTGTAGATTTAGTGCAAAGAAAGCTCATGTTGCTTGTCCTTGGCGTGTTCTCCATATTTAAGTTAGGTTTATTTAAGTCGCAGTAAAACGAACTTCCGTTTATTCTGATTAGAATGAAAAACCCACAATTTTTTATTCTTATGTAATTTTGATTACGGTAAAAATCTTAAGATTAGGGAAAAGTTAATTAACTTTAAGGATATTTAAAATGACATCGATCTGCACTATTTTGATTAAACACGAATCAAACTGTTCGGCTGAGTTGAATATCTAACGTACTTCAACGCATTTAGCAACTGCTAAAAAATTCAACCGTAGAAAATTACCGTAGAAAATTCAACTCGAAAAATTAATTATTTCTTAACCACACGTTGCAGACAAATAATAAAAGACGGGAGGCTTTGAAACACGTGCGTTTTCCTGGATCTATATAATTAAGCGTATAACTGAACGAGAAACTCAAAGTATGGCCCCCCCCGCCTCCGTGAGTACTTTTTATTAAGTAATTAACCAACGTATTAATCGAAAACAAACTCTTAAAATAATACCGTAAAAGGCGTCCAATGTACTGAAGTAGATGTGGAAACTTTCCTGGAATTTTGAAGTTTTCGTTTTAAAAAATCTCCAACAATTTATTTCTGTATTTTGTAGTTTAATAATTATAAAATTTCGCACAATAAACTAAATATTTCGTTGCGAAACTTCAAAATCTGCTAAGAAAATAGCGAAGCCTGTGTAATTATAGAGGTAATCCCCCCCCCCCCCCCCCCCTCCAGAAAGAATGGTTACAGAAGATCGCTGGTTGAATACTCCAAAGTCAGCTTACCGCAGGAGTGAGCGAATAAGCTGCAGCCTTAACAAGCACGCACCATTTTTACATCATACAGCGTTCTTTAGCGGTCACCCGTTTGTGTCAAAACGATAAAAACGTTTCTTAATTTGACTCCGTCCGCGTAGGGCATGGAATCCCCCCCCCCCGCTCTCTAAATGGGACACGACTTGGATTTGTTTACGGACAAACTATTGCAATAGATGCTGATTGAAGGGCAAAACCCGTTTCTATCGTATTGAAGTTTCTTAGCGTTCGCGTGTTATTCTCGATGAACGCAGGGGTGTCACAAATCAGTCGCGCGTTCTGAAAGTACGTCTAACGTGACTGAATTCTTACAAATTAATTTGCATATCATCATGTGACTTAAACTTGACGAATCCCGTCTTCTCTGGTGACGGTTGCTACCAGCGCCACCTATGCGCGAAAATTTTCTGTCATATGTAAACAGATCACATGACCTATGAGAACGAAAGGTATATAAAGAAGTCGGGGGCCCGCTATTTTCACTAACCCCTTAACCTACTATATCAAAAACGATCCAGTTAAATCGCGGAGACCTACAGTTGTGACATATATGGCTGTAGAAGCCGTGTGGGGGAAACCTACCCCCCTCGGTGGACTGCGATTTAGCGAAACCGTTGTTTCGCTGTGTAACACCATACTGTTTGCAACGGTGCGGAGAACTCGATCAGGAACAGAGCATCGCCAAGTCCGAATTCACATCGCAGTTGTAGGAACTGTAGCAAAGCTTTACTAGAGGACTTATGAGGTTAAGCATAAAAGGTGTGGTAAAGCTGCTGCGAATAAAGGCAGGTATGTGTTTGCCGAAATGGCGATAGAACTCTGCCTCGCAATGTTAAATTCTCCATCTTGTGCGAGGAACATACTGCTGAGTTGGATTCCACATCCATCGTGCAGGGAGGTGGAGGTCCTACTGTGAAACATTTCACGGCAACAGAGGTTCGTTCTTGTTTGGAACTTGGCCAGTAAATGACTCCCGAAGAAAGATATCGCAAGCAGAACGTACTTTCACTTTTCACCAAGCAGGCGGGCCCCCTTCTCATGGTTTGGGCCCTTAAATTGGCCATAAATTCTCGGGCCTTCAGATAGCGCTTGTGCATAAGTACGGCTCTGCTCGCAAGCTTCTTCTTACGATGTACCCACCGCTACTGCTTTTGAAACTTAACAGAAGGAATCATCTGTGAAGAGAAGACCAAACTCAAACGTATTTCCTTTAATCTTCCTCAGACACTCTTCGTAGTTTGGAAGAATTAGAAAAAGAAATGCATTATTTGTAAGGAAGCTTCTCCGTAAACAAGTTGATCAACTGGCCAAGAGGAATTCCTTCACATCCTGGAATCAGGAAGACGGCCATTCCTTAATTTTCGTTGCGCAGAAGGCAAAGAAATGGTTTTGCGAAGAATAATCCACTCGTCTCAGTTACCGCCAAAATGTACTCAGCTCGACAACGTATAAGGGTGTGAGCCCATAGAGCTACGCTGACGCCATGGAATGGGCCCGTACCTTTTGTGAACTAATAATTCGAGTGTTTCAAGGCAAAAACTGTTGTGTGAACCAAAAAGGATTCACAGCTTTAGAAATTGTAGTCACCTCTACAGTAATTATAGAAACAAAGCTTAACGGTAAAGCTACTTAGTCAAGTCAGTAGTAAATCTTCAGTGTATTGACTGCATCTTTCGTTGGTAGGACACTTAACCCAATGCTCCTCGGGGTGATGTTTCCCCAGGTGACTCCATTTTCTTCTACAAATTAGTCGCAGATATTCACAGCGCTCCCCCACCCAGCTATACTCTAATCAACAATCGTTGTCCACATCAGTCAATCAGTGAGTGTAGTTCGTGAAGTATGTGTCGTTCTGTAAGACTGTTGGGGTGACAGCATACCCCGGTGAGCGTTAGCGTGTGCTAACTTTGTGTTAGATACCACAGCTATTTCTATCAATGTGCAGTGTCAAGAAAGTTGACGAGGTCTCTAAGCAACCAGAAGTTACTTTTTTTTTTATAACAACACAAAAGGTAGCATTGATAGTTTCGACCAGACTACACAAAAAGCCGGAAAACCAGAAGATGGCCTCTGCGCTATTTTTATTGGATGCTGGATCAAGCAGAAATCATCTCGCAGATAATTCTCCAGTCAGCAACTAAGAAAAAGATGATTAGGCGCCAATACTTAAAGAATTTGGGCTTGAATTTTGCTACACCACACATGAAAAGGAGACTGGCTCAGCCACTGTCTGGAGAACTTACGAATATCATAAAGAAAGTTCTGAACATTCAAGGCGATGAAGACACCAGTGCTGGTGTTGCTGAGGGATCTCCAGAACCAAAAGTACAGAAGCAAGCTAGATGTCGGATCTGTCCCGAGCCAAGGATCGGAAAACCAAAGTCCGTTGTTCAGTATGTGACATTTTTGTGTGTGTGTGCGGTCACAGGAAAGGCATTTGTGTTGAATGTGCTGGAAAGAATTAACGTTCTACATGGTTTATAAACTGATGTTGATGCATTTTAGTCTTTTTTTAAAACTTTCATGAGATTTACCAACTACACTTCATTCACAGGGTAGAAAAATGTTTGATTTTTGTGTAATATATTACTAAAGCAAACATCAATTTTTGACGCTAATTATTTTATGTAAAAAAGTTCATTTGTATTGTAAAGTATTTTTTTCTTCGTGTACATTTTAACTGAAACCTAACAACACATTCGCACAAGAAAAATTAGGAGGTATTCATTTTCCTTCTGTTTCCGTTAAAAAGTATGACACTCGGCAAATAGCAGTAAAAATTACAGGGTATTTTATTTTCCCCTTTCGAAATATCTTAGTAGGTAAACTGTTAATAGTTAGGATCTCTGAACAATTTCAATTATCTATAGTGGAGGGGGGGGAGAAGAAATGTCGTGGGGTGATAGCATACCCCAGATGAGCAGTGATGACGTCTAAAAAAGGGTGAACAGTCTAGGGTTAAGTTGCGTGTTTCTCATGTGGCAAGACGTACCCCCTTGCGTTTTAATATCTCGTACACGCTGCGTCATTTTCCGATTCTAAACAGTCGCACTTAAATCTCTCTTAGCGAAACCTCCGCTGTTTCTAAGCGGTTAACCCTTTGCACTCAGCTGTACGATCTACTCGGGTCGCAACGAGGGCTTAGATTTCTTCCCTATTTTCTTTATCTTCTTGCTTGAGGCAATGCGAATCAAAATCTCACCGAAGTAACGATAGTAGAAAGCGGCAAGAAAGAAAAAAAAACGTGCTGTAAGACACATTTAATCGACCGCTTCTCTCCTTTACGAAGATAAAAATGTAGGAACACTTTAGAAAGAGGAAACAAACCTTTTCCACGACCAGTCCGCCTCTTCATTAAGATTAGTTCAGTCGAATGGTTGTCACCAAAGCCATCTGTGCTTCTCGAGGGGAAGACGCATCGAGAAATATTAGACTTCTCCATTATTTCTAATTTTACTTAAAACAAGTTTTAATATAAACAACTCCTACCTTGTGGCCATCTCGTTTGAATTTCATCTCCATCAAAGACGATAGATGGCGCCACATCCTGAGTGCCGCTATTACATTTTAGACACGTTAAACCATTTTCGAGTATTAAAGCAAAGTGAACTTGAATAATTCACTAAGCTGAGCTGCTTAAACTATTGTCCAAGCCAATTTATGATTGTAGGATTAGGAAGCTGCTTCCTTGATTTCTACCAAATATTTTGGCTCGTAGTACACAAACAATAAAATGGTATTCCCCACCATTATTCTTGGTTTGAAATCGAGAAAATTCACACCTGAAGACATACTCTTCATCCACATCGGTAGTGGATGAAGAGTATGTCCAATCGTCCCAGTAAGAAGGAGGAAAAAAATGTGGATGGGGAATCGCCTGTAAATTTCAGGAAGGAATAAGAACGGGTGCATAAGTGGATGCCATGTGAGAAGGTGCTAACTTTCAACTAATTAGCGCTGGTACAGGCCTACTTGTGTCAACACAGCAAGCAATACTGCAGTGATGTACGCCCATTCAATAAAATAAAGTTTCGCTGAGTTAAAGCAGCAACCAACTTATGAGAGGTCACGCATGCGCAGAATTGAGATTTCAGCACAGTTGGGAAAGATGAATTTCCTCCTCTGAGAAACAGTGGACCAACTCTCAACATAATGATTGCGAAAGGGTAGACGACTTTTGGTTTACTAACTTAACACACGTGTAGAAAGAAAACGTTGCCCTCATTCAATTTCAATTGAAAAATGAGTTTAACTTCGGTGGTTTCGTTGACTGGTGTACCGAGCTTAATGCTGAAGAAGGAATGCTTTTTTTCCGATATAGATCCATAAAAGGAGCAAAGCATGGTCCTATGATGCACAAGGAGACTCGGCCCTTTAACAGTTTGAGATCCGCTTCGTTTATGCCATGCGAAATGTGGAGAATACCTAACGGAAAGAGTAAAACCAACCTGTTTTACTCATGTGTTATGCTAATTGAGGATGTTATCGATAGGTTGGAGGGCTTCGTTCTCGCTACTGCATCTTTCGTTCGTTCGTTCCTGGTCTAATCAATAAAAATGATGGAAGAAGCAAACAAGACTGAAATCGGTTCGTTTCTAGATCTTAAAGTGCACTAATTTATCACGTAGTTGCTTTTAATTTCCATGCGCCAAATTAAACCCCTTTCACGTCTCACGCGTTCCACCAGAGTCAAACATTGTGACATCCCCACTGTGGGGTCTTGGAAAGTGATGCGGCCGGTGGAATTCTTCCTCTCTTAGCATGTGCTGCAATAAATTGCCGTCGGACAGATTAACAAGCGTGTTTAATGAGCCCAACAGCCAATCAGTGTAGGAGTTCGAATTAATAGCGATATTGTGTGGTAGGTGAGTTTATTTCTCGTGAGACTTCCCTCCTGGAATCCTCCACCTGCCTCAGTTAACGGAGAATTCAGGTGGCCTTGGGTAAGGTTAATTTTGTTGTATTACCCTCAACACTCATTGTAGGCTTGCAAGCGGTCGTAGGTGGGACGCACTCGTGTTCTCATCGATAACATCTGAAAGAATTCACGAAGATGAAAATCATTCTCGGCGTATTTGTTTCCGCTTCTGTTCTTACGCAAGCATAGTCCGCTCTTGAGACGGGCGCATTTCTTCGATCTTTTTGTCTTCGTGCGCATTGTCAGCTGAATAGCTTCCTCCCTTCGCAATAAGCGAAAGTCCATTCCTCTAACATTTTAATGCAATACTTCGTGCACTCTTACGTGAATTCTATCCCCCAAACGCCCTTACGATGGTAGTACGTTATCTAATAGTACCGTGGGCGAGCCAATTGTCCTCCCCTTTGGTACTACTCATTGTCCTTTATTATGCTTTAACGTTGATGGTAAATAAAATAGAATCTCATTCAATTTAATACTTCCAAGCCCTAAACTTATCGAGTTTCCAGTATTTCTATTGTTCAGCCTGACGTGATTGTAATTCAACGAATGCTTCATCACAGCGGACTTCGAATGACAGAGTTCAATTTTTGAATATACAACTCTTAAAAAAAATCTGCTTTTTATTTTCAAAACACACGTAAAAGACATTAAAGAGAAAGGGTGATGGAGGGAAGTCCAAAGCACGTTCGTTTCCTTGAGTATAACTGGGGGAGAACAAACTCTGGCACCCCGACACCATTACCTTTAGGAAGCAATCAACCCATTAACACAAAAGCCTGAGCGGAATTAAAATAACTCGACAGAAATTTGGACGCTTCAATTAAAATGATTTCACCGAAAGATGAGCGCTGATCTCGCGTCTGATTTACTCAGCAATTAAACGCGATGAAAATAGCTAATTGAAAAGGACGTGAAATTAATTTTTTTTTCCAATGGGCGTTGGGTAGCAGAGGCTGCAACGAGTAAAAAAATGTTGAATTGAAACGCCCCCAATTCAGCTCGCCGAAGAAGCGAGTGAACAGGCGGAAGTGTCAGCAAATATCGAGCATGCGTTTAATCCAATATTGTTATTTTCTCATCGATTATGTCCGCATCAAATACTACTAAACGAGAAGAAGATAAATGTTTTTAATTGCCCCTGTTCCTCCAGGACACGCAGCATACAAAAACCAACCTGCAATGGCCAACGTCTTTCCAAAGGAGAAACAGTTACCGAATACATCTTAAACTGTCTTTCCTTTCAATAGAAGAAGCTCGAATATACTTCGGCAGTATTTGCAAACAGTTTAAATGTCCGGGTATAACTAAGAATGGAATAGATTTCTTTTGAACAGGGATGGCGTCAAGCTCCAGATGAAAGTTAATTTTTTCTAGCTATGAACATCGGGGACTTTTTTCCCTCCTCCGCCACTCCTTGCAGTGTGGAAGTGAAAACCAATCGAGAAGAGGCCACTTGGAAGTGTGGAAACTAATTGCAGAGCAACTCATCTGTCGGAAGTACGTACTTGACATCCTGGAATTAAGACCATGTAATTAATTCTTACGAAAGAAGTTGTCTTGTGAGAAAGAATCCAGACTCGTCTAAAATCGGCGAAGAATTGCGAATCCAGCTTGGCACAGCGATGTAGACTAAACGCCCCTGTTCTACTACACTCACGCCCAAGAATTGCTGACCTCCCCTTTGCTAACTGTAGTTCATCGAGTTCGTAATTAAGGTGTTGGCGGGTTGCATGAACCAAGAAGGATTCAGACGCCTCAGAATTCCTTCCGCTACCCGAGAGGTTTGTCATTTTAAAATCGTGTAATATTAATGTTGAAGCTGCTCCGCAAAGTTCGTATTTCAGCTTCAGTATATTCGGTGCTTCTTCTGTTGAAAGGAAGGAGAGTTTAAGATGTATCCGCTACTTGTTTCTCCTCTGGGAAGAATTTGGTTTTCGTATGCGTTGCATTAAGTGTTAAACGCCGTTCGTCATTTCCAAACGGCCACTCGACATTTTTTAGCGAAAGGGTAACCTCACGCCAAATACGAAGAGCCTATTTCGTAACCAGTTGGCCGTCGCATTGGATAAGTCGTCAAGACTTACCCAGATCCCAACGAGAAGCTGTCGGTCACCCTCCCACATTTCATAACCTTTTCTTGTGGTGATTGCTTTAAAAAATCGCCTTAGATAGAAAAAATAAAGGAATCACTTTATTTTTTCTATCTATTTGACGGAAAAATGCCCTACCAATGAAAACACTTGTCGAAAGGTACACAACCTCTTTCAAAGAGGGTAAGATGAAGCATTTTCAATTCGCGAAGAGCAAGTTTCGAAGAATAATAATAACGAGAATAATAACAAAATTGAAGAATATATGAATTTATCTTCACCGGGGTTTCATGCATGCATTGATTGCGAACAACTCGGCAAGTTGTATTGATTCATAGAAACGAAATGTTCTATGAGATATCCTCTGCAATTTATCTTCGCCATGTAACAGACAATCAGTCTGTAACATAAAATTGCATCTATCTCTACGACGCAGTAGTGACATAAGCTGTGCCGTTAGTCAAGGAAACGTCGAGACTAGTCTAAATGCTAATTCATCTGAGAAATGTATAAGCAATTATTATCAACTACTATACGACTGTGCATCATTATTTACTGCTTTTGAAAATGTCTTGATGGGATTAAAGGCGTTACAAATAATTGGTTCAAATCTTATTTAAATAATAGAAAATAGTATATTTTCTTTGGGACCTTCCATTGAGTAAAACCATATCGTACACCGATGACACGGCATCACCTAGTATACCCTTTGAGGATTTATAAAATTGAATCAATAATATATTGAAACTAACCAAGTGGTTTAGCAAATAATCGCATCGAAATTAATCCCGATAAAACTGAATTCATCTTTTTCACTTGAACAGATAAGTTAGATCACGATATAACTAAAATGGCACGGGACAAATTGCTCGAAATGGTACTACTACTACTCCACATCGACCTGAAGTGGAACTCGCACATCTCATGTTTAACAAACAAATTCAAGTTCGTAATTAACAGAATGCATTACGTTAAAAAACTGAAAATGCAGCACTCTTAAGATGCTTGTACTATTCTTGGGTAAATTTCTCACGGAAATATGGAATCACCTGACTTCGCACATTCAACCAACAATCTGTTTGTCATGCATAATATTTTGCTACTACAGAAACTATCTCTACGGTTGTATATTAAGAAAGAACGCGGTCATGCTTTCGGTATATAATGTACACCACATGTTTACTGTGGTCGGAACTTGCTGGTTTGTAACCCAAAGAAATTTTTCACAACTCTTTCGATAACTTAGCAACAAGTAGCTGCAATAAACTGCCTAACGAAATAAGGTCTGTAACATCAGGTTACACTTTTAGGAAAAGACTGAGATGCTACCTCATGGGACTAAATAACGCTGGAGCTTTATTTTAAACGCATATTATAGAAAATTACTCTCAATATTATATATCATGTCTCAGTTATTTTCTATATGTATTCGTGTGCTCTCATAGATAGTCATTTAATTTTTAGTGACTCTATTCTATTCTACGACCCTTGGTTACACACAGCGTACAGTTCTTTCTAATCTATTACCACTTGGAATATAACTAGGATTTTTTATAACATATGTAATATTACTTTTTGATATCATTCGCATTGTTATGCGATAAACTTGGTTCATCTGTCGTATTATGTTTTCATTGGTGCTGCTTGTTCGGTGTTAAAAAAAAAATATTTCAAGATAGGTCCGACTCTTCATCGAAATTAATTCCGCGAATGTCTTTCGCCAAAGACCACCCATGCGCTCTGAGAAAGCTAATACCGATGTGTTTCAACGGATTTGTAATTTTTCTGTACGCGAGGAATTTCCTCCCGATGTTCGCCTCCGTTTGTATTTTCTCTTTGAATAGACGATAGATGGCGCCACATCCTAAATATCACATCGGCATCGAAGAAATGTTAAGGTTCAATTATTAAAGCAAATCGTAAAAAAATAATATGCTAAGTTAAACTACTTATGAAAAACGTTTATTTTGAATCGAAGGATACCAAAAAGGAACTGACCTATCTGATGTTCTGGTTCAAAATAGAAATAAAACGATAAAATGCCACATCCCTCCAACCCCGCTATTTTGCTCGCGCGATTGGTCAGGTCAGTCGCTCTCCAAAAGCCTGTGGCGTCGACTGCGTGGGCATGATCGACACGCATCCCCACAAATGCCCAGTGAGAAAGCCCCGCCCTCGGTGGTTTGAAGAGTTTCAAGTTGGGTATGCACAGCAGAGCTGTAGAATTATCCTACCCTCAGTTCCCCCACAGCACGAACGTACCGAAAGCTAACGGTTGTCGCGATTCGGATCCTACTATATGATGAGGGTGGGTCTACGAGCCAGTACTGGTTGACAATCGCGATGGAAGGCGTTGCAACTTTTAAAGGCATCTGCGAACATAACTGAAGCGATAGTAAACACAGAGCATGCGTCCACTCATCCCAATGCGAAGTGAAAGATTAAAAAAAATCTCTTGTAAATGTGACTGCGACGTTGTAACGAACATTTGTAAGAATACGAACAAACGTAGCTTCCACACGAGTGATTTTAATGTTTCGAAAGGTGTTACGATTGTCACTCGCCTCCCTCAGATGATCCAAAACTGCGAATTATGACACTGGCCGTGAAAAATTTTTAGCGCAAAGAAGTGTTTTGTAGTTCAACGTTCTGGTCTTAGTTATATCGCCGAGGATTATCGCTTTGGTACACACACACACATTCCTACATTGAAGAAAGTCTCAGCGAATCCAAGTTGCAAAAGGTGCAGAGTTTCCATTCAGTGCGGGTGGAAAAACTAGATTTTCCTCCCTCAAAGATAGTATTATCAGTCTCTCAGGAATACAGAGAAATGAGGGGAATAGGAGACAATTCTTAAGACAGTTCGCATTTTGAACAACCGAAGTGCATTCTGGTCGTGCTCGTGCATTGGGTGCAATACAACGCAGGCATTTGTGGTCAAAATCGCACAATATTCTGCTCGCTGCTGTTCTTTAGGTTAGCAGGAATGCAGTCTTTTTTCCCACACGAAACAGCAAAGCACGATAGCCATTTAATGTACTAGGAAGCCTCCCCCTTTATAAACTCTATTTTTAGATTATCTTCATTTGTGCGGTGCGGTGCGAAACGAACGAGCTAATCCACGCTTCCAATCGTGTATGTCGACATTGATTCCAGAGCCGCTAGGAATCGTGGATTATTTTTATTTCAGCCGTGAAGTGAGGTGCAACAGACTAATGGAAAAGAATTGTCTGTTTCGGATAACATGGTCCTGTACAGAGATGGCACGATTGTTCATCTGCAAAACAGACTAACCAGCCTGAACACACACAATTAACAGACCTGAGATATTGGCCTCCTAACCTGAGTCGATTCCGCTGGGATTCCAGAACATTAATCGTACGTCTCCTAAAAACATTTTCTCTTATATATTTTGTCGTAGCCATGCAAATACGTTTATTTATTATACCTGAAGGAATCTTTATCCTCCCCCTTAAAGTGTGCTTAACGCTTTCTGTATTCTTGTTAGGCGCATGAAATCGATGAATTACACTCGTTGTTCATTTTGGTTTGTTTCTAGAGCATGAACTGCACGTGCAACTCATCGGATCCATTCTTGTAATTTTCCGTCGACAAATCAAATTCGTTTCTTATTTCAAATATGTAGATTTATATTCCACCGGAGCAGAATCACTTCCTAGAGTGCGACACCATGTAATAGAAAAGGTTCTTTCTCCTTTCCATCGTATTGTTCGCTGAAAGTGGTACATGCCGTGATAATCCCTTATCTGGGAGCATTTGTTGCGATAGACGGAAGTTTAACAGAAATACCCGCTCCTTCATAGCCAATCAACATATCAAGCGGAAGTGATATCGAATGCTAATCGATTTATCTGCTGCGTTAATTTAATTTAGCATCAAATTTGAGAATGCCAATGAGCAGACAGTGGAGCCATTTATGCACTTCGACCTGTTCGCCGTTGAAAATGTCATTCTGACTGTTATTATTTGTAAGTAAAAGGAAGTTTCAAAAAGGGAGCTCATTTAATGGAAGTCAATATGAGAAAAAGAAATCTTCTCGGCTACTTGTTTGTCGAAGTCACTTTGTGACGTGGAGTTTGATATTTGAAAAATATCCAAATCTATTTATAAACAAGTTTACAGAGTTCATAAATACAAAATAAACGTCGTGAATGACATTCAAAAATATTTATTGCAATTTTCGGTTTGTTTACCTAATAAATTTCAATTTTGTGCAATGAAAGACGTTCAGGCCAGTCTCGTCGTCCTCCTCCTCCTTCATAATGGGTTCCCTTACTAATCTTAATCCTGAGTTCAGGAAGGATCAGAGTTAATAGATCACCTTTTTTTCCATCTTGGAAAGTTTATTTTTTAATTGACCTGACAGCCCCGATGTAGACTCCCGCTCATCCCTCTATTCTTAACTGAAATTCACAAGTGGCAAAAATTTTGCGACGTACACGTTTAAGCAGTTGGTTCGTTAAGGTATGTACTCCGACCCAACCCCATTTTCCCCTGAACCCTCTGAAAATAGTCCTTCATACCGAAAAGAGCCACTTTGGGCTCTTCACACAAGCACGTACACAAAAACGAAGTTTTGGATCATTCTTACGCTCAGTCTTCTAAAATGGCTCGCATTTCAAACAGTTATAGTGAACAACATTTGACACATTCAATGAGAATGACAGCAACATGAAGTTAAAGAATCGGATTATCCCATTCTCACTGTGCGCTAAAGTGAACATCTTACTATTGAAAAGCATTCGGCATTAACTTTAAAATTTGATAGGAAAACAGAGGAAGAGAACTAATCCCCAACCACCTCAATGCTTAAAACAGTGCCCCTGCTGATTTTCAATTTTTGGTTCGAAGAACGGATGCCTTTCACGGGAATCATCCATCCCCTTTACTTCGCATAGAGCGATTTTTATTATTCCCATTTGAATCAATCCAAACATTTATTTTGCTTTCATTTTGATGTTCATCAATCCTAATCAGTCCTCAGAACCACCAACACCAGAATTATTAGGGAATTACACGCAATAACCTGACACTTATATGATTACAAGAACAGCTAACACAGTGCGAAGATATTGAAGGTCCACTCATCCTTTAACTGCAGAATCCACAAGTACAGCTCATTTTTAAAATATTAAAAACCCTAGTGGTGAATTATGTAGGGGATGCAGGATAATGGAGATGGTTAATCCTCATGAAATTGGTTCTTCGGAACGCACTCTCCACTTGCCCCAACATTTACCTCTGTAATATTACAGGTATGGAAATAACATTGACAACATTACAGGTATGGAAATAACAAAACATTGACTTCATCCCTTATGGTCATTTTGCCTTCGTTGCCTCTCTGGATGCCAATACCAAAAGCAGTGACTAACTTAGCAACTTTGTTGACTCTTTCCCGCATTACACAGCAGTTGCACTCACCAGAGATGACGGCACCTACTCCTTTCTAAATGACATTTAAAAATACTTTGTACATGTATTATTATCGATCACACATGGATTTCATGTATGATCGAATTGGTCTTGACTAAGATGCGGTTTTGGTCAGGACTCGACAAATACGCTCGCCCTTGGCGAGTAGCTACATGTCGTACAAGTTTCAGTTTTTATCTAATAAAAAGTAAATGTAAAAATCTAAATTTAAAAAACGCCGATGCAGCACCAGTTTATGGAACTCCTGTTTACTTTATTATTGGAATTAATATTATTATTATTACATGACACCTAATGAATATATCATTAAAAGCTACAAAAATGTACTCGATCCAGACTCTCCCCCTTGAGGGGGGGAGAGGGGATTGAGCGAATACATTTTTGCATATTTTGTCTCTCTAATTAAACTGTTTTATTTTCTCATCTTGTAAAGAGAAACTGCCTTTTATCTTTACACGTTTAGACAGTTTTAATCTCTCAACTGTTTGACTGTGACGTTCTAAGGAATCCGGAACGTTTGCTTCCAAACGTTCTGGATTCCAGTGCAACACATTCCATTTTTTTAATTTTACAATAAGAATTAGCTTTACTTTACTTTTGCGTGCCTGAGATTAATCATCATGTAAAACATAACCATAAGTGGTCTGCCCGTCTATTGTTCATTCAATGCGCACTTTTTCAAATAGATGTTCGAAACTAAAAATCCAAGCTGCTGAAAGAAACCCTTTTTGTTCTGTATTAAAAAAAAGATTAGCTTGACAAGAAGGATCTAAACACTCTGTTAGTTTGTAACAGAAGGAGACGATGCACAGCCTTCAACATAGTACAGCATTTCAGGGATAATCCCTCAACTATTGTTCCTATTTCTTAAACATTTAAAATTTCCTTAAAATTCACAATATGTAGGAAGTGGCGCCATCTATTGTGCAACTTCCCATTCACTCGAAATCAATGGAATTGAAATATGTCATTCCACAGAATTTCTTTTTTTTTGTTTCAACATTTCATCTTTTTTTTTTTTTTTACTTCTTATTATTGAGCTGAAATTTCGATAAAGCGAAAAATTCCCTTCAAACAGTAAGGCGAAGGCGACGCCCATCTAGAAATGCACATCACCTGATTTGGTATTTTCCAAATATCAATAAAATAGATTATATTCCACGCCTGTACAAGTGCTTTCAGAAATACAAAATTTATTGTGGGCTTACGAAATAATATTTACAAAATATTTTATAGTTGAATTTGTTATATTTTGAAATATTTCTCCTTACTATGTTATTCTCCACTTTATCCAACCTATACATTAAAGTCAGCCATGAACAATAGATAACAATGTAATTACCATCATCCGTTCACGTATGAATAGGGAATTATGTGCAAAAATATTCATAACAAAAAAAAAACTCATACTTCCTCTATTAGATGAAAGCGAGCCAGGTTGCTCTGTTTCGTGCCAGTTGCTAGTAAATGTCATAATAACTGAGGAGCTTCATCTTCAGAAAAAAGGTTATGTATTGCGAGAACGGCTTCCTTGGTCTTTCTCTCCCCGTGTTCATTCGTTGGCCTGTAGAGAGCTGAACAGAGGCAAAGGTCGATGCCTCGATTGCTGTTCCAACCACCTCAGTTGAATTGTTTTTCTTTTAAGGAACTTAACTGTCTTTTTTTTTTTTTTTAAAGAATGACAGTATTAGGCCACTAATCCTAGTAATTTGCAAAGGGATGTTGTCCCAAAGCTATTGATAATATTGACTGCTCATTATGTCTGGGAACCATACATAAACGTGGCTCGATTCTCATCACCACAAATACACCACAATGTGTATTTGTGGTGATGAGATTGGATTTCCAGATATTAGTTGGGCTTTATGGAACTGAAGAGATTTGTGCTTTCTTCTCGTTTTGCCGGTGAGAGTATCGATGTTGGAGCCAAGGGAATGAAAATCATTTATTTCAAGAATGTGGTCCTTTAGCCTAAAATGTCCTTCTATTCTGTTCTTCAAGACTTTTTTTTAATTTAGTTTGATTGCCCACCCGATCAGTTCTGCAGTTTTACATAAATTAAGTGGGTTTGGGCAGTCTGAATGTTAGTCAATCAATCCATCTGCAAAACAGAAATTACTTATGTTGGTTTGCCCTGCCGAATCTTCGAGAATTATTCCATCCTCCTCTCATACGAGTCTGAATACATGCTCAAGGATAAAAATGAAAGGATAAGGTGCCAAAGAATCTCCCTGCAGAACTCCACTGGAAACAGGAAACGTCTCGGTCACCTCTCCATAATAACTGAGGATTTGGGTCATCCTTTTTATCTCTTAATTGAACCTCAAGGTTTTGAGGAAACTATGAAAATCAAGGGAAAATGTTTTATCCCTATAACATAAATAGATATAAATAATGATTTTAACTTGATTGGTTAGAATGTTTCAGATTTGTATCTGTGACGGTGCATTGACTTCAAAGATCAATGTGTATTATAAAGACAGAAGCTCTGATATATAAAAAAAAAATTAAACTATTTTTGTAAACATGTATACACCCTCTGTCCGAAAAGAAATCGAACTTTTCGAAAATAGAAGAAACTAGTGGCGCCACCTGTTGTATCTTTTTGTTGTCGAAAGCGGCAACCTTCCTTAATGTTGTGTCAACTGTTTATGACATCTCTTTCATTAGAAACAAACTGCCAAGAGTGACAGTGTGTTTTGACGAATGGTCGATTGTCACGATATTCATGCCGTATGCGACGAATTCTCGCTATCAATCGCTTCAAGATTTCGAGATAAAACACACCATTGACCGCTTGGCCAGGCGGAACGAATTATTTTTGGATAATGCTCTTGGAATCGTAGAAACAAATCAACATCGTCTTTACTTTTGACTTCTCCAAGCGCCTTTTTTTTCGGATGCCCCTCTTTTGGTGGCCTCCACTCAGCACTGTTTTTCTGGCTCATACTCAAAACACCACATTTAGTCACCAGCAACGATCGTTTCAAGGAAGTTTGAGTCTTTATGAGCGGCTTTAATGAGGTCTTTGCAGTGTTCAATTTGATACATTTTTTGGTCGTGGGTCAATTTGTAGGGAACAAATCGCGAATTCAATTTACGAAGGTCCAAAATCCTCGGTCAAAATGTTGTGTACAGTTGATTTTCTATCTATCTCAATGGCTTTAACAGGCCTTTAAGGCACACAACAGGCCTGTTGTGGGCCTTAAAGCCATTCTATCCTCGTAACCGAAATACGAGGATAGAATGGTCACCCCTATGCCTCGAAGTATTCCTGGCTGTATCCCTGTGTGTGTTCACGGGGCCGGTTTGCCTGCTTGCGGGATGAAAAATGCTAGATAAACTGGCGGAAAAAACCCTACAGCCCGCGCCCAAGACCGGCTAACTTGGCTATGGCTGAGGAAGGTCCTCAAATTCCTCACGTCTTCGACGGGAATCGAACCTGGGACACTCCTTCCCCATGCATATGGTTGCGAAGCGCAAAGCCACTAGGCTAACCATGCGGACACAGTTGATTTTGGAATCCCTAATTCATCTTTAATCTATCTTACAGACGATTTCGTGTTTTCTTTGATGAAATCACGCACTTTTTGGATATTAACTTTGCTCAGTCCACTTATTGGACTGCCCGGAATTTCGTCGTCCTCAAGCGTCTCACGACCACTTTAAAATCGTTTAAACCACTCATAAACTTGTGTACGGGATAAGCATTCATCACCGTATGCTTTTTGAAGCATTTGATGCATTTCGGTAAAACTTTTACCAAGTTTAACACAAAAGTCAATCGCAGCTCTGTTTGCAACTCATTTTCCGACCGTTCGTCAAAACACACCTTCACTCTTGACACTATAACCCGGCTTCTAATGAAACAAATGTCATAAACAGTTGACACAACACTAATGAAGGTTGCCGCTTTCGACAAAAAAAAAAAAAGATACAACAGGTGGCGCCACTAAGTTCTTCTATTTTCGAAAAGTTCGGTTTCTTTTTGGACAGACGGTGTACGTACGTACATATCTACTCTCTCTCTATAAAAAGATAAGCCGAAATTTTAAACGTTTTCATGTCACGTTTTTTGTCTCCAGCTTACCAGCCCGGAACTCTGCGGGGGGACGCCGTAGGCACTAGGGCCCCCTAGTATATATATATATATATATATATTGGGAAAAAGAATTAAAACCTAGCTTATAAAATTGTTGGTATCTTTAACATTGTATATTATATCCAAGGTAAAAAATTTTCTACATCTTACTCTCATCCTGAGATTTTTATTTAATAAGGTCAAAGCACCGTACTTCAACCTTGGCATTTTTGGGTCTGGCTCCCACTGACGAGGCCTCAATAAAGGTCGAAACCAGTCTGGGTAGTGGCCCTTGCTTTTAATGCATAGCATCATACATCTCCGCAAGGGGATGTGCTTTGCATTAGGGGAAAAATACTAAGGAAAGTGATCGGGCTTACTTCATCTTTACCACGAGTTGCCTCAGACTTGCACTACGTGCAGGCGCAAACTTGACTTACTTGTCTGTTTGCTTACTTGGGAAAAAAGGATTAAAAACCTAGCTTATAAAATTGCTTGGTATCTTTAATATCCTATATACCCAAGGTAAAAAACTTTCCATATATATATATATATATATACACACACACACACACACAAACACACACACAACAAATACAACTTCTGCATATGAAACAATTCTCTTTAGAAGTAGAATTAGTTTCTACTATTCTATATATCTAACTTTTAATACATACAAATAATTATTTGTATGTATTGATTAGTTTACTAATAATTATTATCCAACTGATCGCATAAGCCAATAACGCCACTCGTATATTGTAACTTACTCGGAATAAATTAAATACTCTGCTCATTGACTCCCTGCTCTCATACCTGTGAAAACATTTCGCTTTTTCTTCATAGTAACGAAATTTCCCATTTTAACTTTCACTTCAGCAGTCAATATCAGTGCCAAACTCCTACTTTTAAATAAACCCAGTCTGTCTTGAAAATTATTCGGAAGAAAATGTGTGTTGGAGTACTCTTCTGAAGGGTACGTTTTCCAGCTGGGTGGTCAGGCTGGACTCTGCCTGACCACCCAGATCTGCTCTCCGACCAACAGACTTCGAGTTCCGCTGTGGAACGAATGTGTATGCGCATGTTCATATGTGGAGGATTACCGTAGGCAAGAAAACGTTCTGTGTTTGTGGTAGTTTGTTTGTCTCGGAAAGTTTCTAAATTATCCAACCGAGAACGCCACCCACAGCATTTAAAAAAAAAAAAAAAATTATAGTTTGAGGACTTGGTGGGGTAACCATAGAAAGAAAAATTCGCCGATGAAAACTCAATAGAATAATAATCGAGGGAGGTATACGATCACTTTTTCAAAATTTGGGTATTACGAGTTTCAATAATTAACTAACTGTTCAATAACAATTTAGAACAACAGTGTCTTTATTCCCATAATGTCTTCAAGTACCGATTTTGCGGTCCTCTATCCAGCTAATAAGATACAGACGTGTGCCGCCATCTATTAGCATAGATTGACAACATTTTATTTGTGATGTTATTTTCTTTTTTCGGAATTTGTTCTAGTGAAGAAATGTCGCACCTTCTTAACTCACCTTTTTCGAGTAAACAAACAGTCACCTGGAAAAGTGCATCAACGCAGCGGGTGATAGCAAGTTTGGGCGGTGCGTTCATCTGAATCGGATGAACTTATTAAGAAAAAAAAATACAAAATATGTTCCTCATAGCACAAAATAAGGTTGCCTCATTTTTTATTTTATTTGTTTATCTTTTGCTTCATTCTTATGATAATTCTACGATTAGAAAGCACCTTTTTTCCTCGTTGATCATTTCTACGCCGTTTTTTTTTTTTTTTTTCTCTTCTGGAATGAATGCTACAACATGTTGGGTGCAAAATAAGCAAAACTGGGAAGTTGCGTGCAGAGATGTTCTGTGAATTTTGCATCAGATTAGATTGAGCAGAGTGCACAGCGAACCGAATGAACTTGATCATACCCAATCGATACGTCAAGTGGAATTGATATGAATATCGGACAATAAATGCAAATATCGATTCATGTGCGGGATTGATTTCATTTCTCATTCAGTGAGACCCCCCCCCCCAAGGGAATAGTACCGCTGTTTCATTTGTTGGTGTTTTGAAATGATTAACATATCGAGCATGGAATAGGGTTTCTAGGAATAGGGCGTATGTGACCCTTCCTCACTACTGACTGTGTACTGCAGGTTTACAACTGTTCCTGGGGTGGACACACACACACACAGACGCACACACACAAACTCCCTTAACACCTAATATTCGTTGCATTAAGTCCATGATTTTTATCTTCTTCATTCTCAGCTAAATTATTTCTTCGTTCGCAGTCACTATTACACCAAAGAATAAATAATTAAATAAATAAAATTCCATCGCCGCATTCATTTATAATGTTTTTTTAGTGATCTTTATATTCATTTTCTTAGTTACGCCATGGTAGTGTTGGTGGGTTAGTGGGTTCAGCCCACGGCACTGATCACTACTCCTTAAGTGTTATGTTTTAGTGATAATCCGGAAAATAGCAAACGCCTCGCTAATCAGTAATACTTTTGCTGACGCGCTAAATATACCGATTTGCCGGTATTCATGTTGTTTAGCCTGACGGGATTTTAATTTGCGAGTGTAGTTTCATGAAGATTCAACTGCATTAAACACGACTGAAGTGGATTGGGTGGTGAGAGTTCTGAAGTTTCGAAAACTCAACTCGTGAAAAGTAATTATTTAAATAACAGCTTACCTGAAACAAATGAACTTCTTTTGCTTTGGAAACACACGCTAAACATAATACTTGAAGGGGGGAATGGAGGGGTTTGGGGACACGCCCGTTTTCCTGGTTCATAGCTAAGCATATAACTCGAAACTAAAACTCTGAATAGCACGATTGCTTTTAATCAACGAAACCATTAATACAAAAGAAACTTGAAATAATACCACAAAGACCTCCGCAGTATTAAAATAGGCGGCAAGTCAACTGCAGTTTTCCCATCTTAATATTCCAAAACAGTTTTTCTGTTTTTTGGTAGTTCAATAACCCCAAAATTGTATGTAACGAACTGGTCTTTTTTTAATGCGAAAATTCAAAATGTGCTAAGCACATACTTCAGTTTTTGTAACTAGATTATTAAGGGAGACTCGATGTAATTCCAGAATACTCAGGTCTGGGGTGAAGACGCTTTTTAAGAACCAAAGTATTTCAGCATTCTGACCGAGTGAAATGCATTCGGGTTGTAGTTATTTAAGTGCACGTGAGTGCACTTAAATAACTACAACCCGAATTGAAACTACAAATAACTACAAACCGAAATGAAATGCCAAGTTCATTTCGATCTATTCGATTCTTTACTTTAGACCTTGAGCAGAGAATTTTATTTAAAAATGAGACAAACCATGAAAGCTACTTGATGTACAAGAAAGCCTCCAATTTTCAATATTCGTTTAGATTCGCTTCACGTCTGCAATCGAGGAAATCGCCTTTAGTTTTGTTAGCTGGCTCCATTTTATAGACCGTTTTTCAGACCACCAGGACTACTGCGTCTGTCATCGTCACTTGTTACGTATTACCATCGACTGGAACAACGATAAAAGATGGCAGGACAATGAGAGGAGTAGGCTGGAATAAGGTAGTGGCTCCTCGCATCTTTGAAGGAATTTGAATCCTGATCATTCCAAGCACGAAGGAGATGTCTCATCACAACAGTGCTACATTGAGAGGCAATAACCACAAATATGTACCTTTTCAGTTTGATGCGAGGAGAGCCACTATATTATTCCAGCCTACTCCTCTCATTGTACCGCCTTCTTTTTCCGTAGTCCCAGTCGATGACAGAATCATGGAACAAATTTGTTTCGAATTTAGAACGTGATTTATATAAAATAAGACCCAATGTATAAAAGATTTTGAAACACTTAAATGCAGATACTACAGGAAACATAAAATTTAACACCGCATTGAAATTAGAAGAATTTCAAAATTTCTATACAGAATTGTGGACAGATAAATAACCATCTGAAAAAAAAATAACTGGCAAATATTTAATGGAAAGGAAGTAACTAAAGAAGAATTAGAATTGAGCCTGAAAGAAACAATGAACGAAGCTTATCTTCTCAATTCTATAAATATGCAGGAATAAGGTTCAAGGAAAGACTCCCGTTATGTTTAAATAAAATCCATTCAACTGGTAACCCCCCCATAGAATGAAAAAAAGCAATTGTGATTCCTATCTTTAAAAAAATGTAGTAGAGATGAAAAATTATGAAAACCCTAAAAATTAGAGGCGAAAGTATTCTAAATTCCTGTTACAATAGCAGAATTTAAATAACAAACTAATGAAATATTCCGAAAACTTTATTCTAGAGGTACAGAATGGATTTAGAAAAGGACGATCATGTGTAGATCCGGCCTTTTGACTAAAATTAATAATAGAGAAAAGAAGAGAATATAATTTAGAAACAGATATTGCATTTATTGACTTTGAAAAAGCATTTGACAAAGTTAAAAGAAACATATTACTTAACATATTAAAAGAAAGACAAATACCAAATAATATCCTAAAAGCTATCACAAGTATATATGAAAATAATCAAATACAAATAAGATTAAATCACGAGCTATCATATACGAGAGAGATAAACCAAGGGGTCCGACAGGGATGTCCCCTCTCAGCAACTCTTTTTAATATCTACTTAAATGAAATAATAATAAAATGGAGTAAACATTTACATCAAGGAATTAAACTTTCTCCTACAGTAAACTTAAACACCCTCCTCTTTGCCGACGACCAAATAATAATTACAAATTCTGAAGATAACTTACAGAAAGCTATTTTAAATCTAAATGAGATATCCAAAGATTATGGTATGATAATATCAACAGAAAAATCAAAAACTATGGCCTTTAAAAGACAAGATCCAGCAAGAACTAAAATAGTAATAGATAACAAGATCTTAGAATAGGCGAATTAATTTAACTACTCAGGATGTATGATCACATATGAAAAAGATATAAACCTAAATATTGCAAAATATTTGTAGTTCGAAGTAAATTGTACTATAAATATTACGATAAAAATTGCAAAATATTTAAAAATAAGAGGTGTAATTTACTCTATATTTAAACCAAACCTAGTTCAAAAACAAACCAGGCTAAAAGTATACAATAAATTAGCCCTACCAGTGTTAATGTATGGAAGCGAAATCTGGACAATAAAACAAAAAGACAAACAAAGATTAACAACAGCAGAAATGAAGTTTATGAGAAAAACTGCAAGGTATACTTACTCTATTTGATCACAAAAGAAACGAAGAAATTATGAAAGAATTAAACCAAGAACCAGTAATAGAAAAAATTAAAAAATATAAACATAGATGGATGGAACACGTTCAAAGAATGAAAACAGAAAGATTACCAAAACAAGCCTTAAAGTACAAGCCATTAGGAAAAAGAAAACCAGGACGTCCTCTTAAGAGATTCAACGACGACTTCCAAGGCCGGCACAGGCCATGATAGGCATGATGATGCTGTATCTCTTCGAAAGAAGAGAACAACACTCCCATGGGGAAGGTGCACCCACCGTGCTATGCAACGAATCACGTGTCTGTGACCGGTATAAAGTGAAGGAATACGATGTTCCGAAGTGCTTCATTGCAACTGTGTGTAGGTGAAAAGGCTGGGATAAGGAAACGGACGAGTTTGGTCACAGGATGCCATGCTTCAGGTTTCTGTTTAGCAAATTTTAGACAAATTGGGCCATTCCAGGTCAATATTCAGTGATACCTTATTGAAATGGAATCACACAACAATAGAACTACAAAACGGACTGTAACGACAATTCAAACTTAACTTTAGTTTACAAGTTTTCGGTTATTATAATAGTGGTTTTATATTCTTCTTAATTTACTTTAAGTGCTACCACACCTGAAGAAGTCGTTTTGACGAAAGATGTTGTGTGCTCCTTTAAATTAACTTATCTATTTGCTCAGTTTCAGTCAGTCAAAAAAGATATCATTTATTTATATGTAGCGCAAAGAGCGTGTATAGTGGGACGTGGAAGCTCGTAACTCTGTGGTGTGGAGCGATCAATCGTGCTAAACCCTCTATCAATCAGATTTCGGATGCCTGATGAACGTTACGCTCTTACCAAAGTGCGTGACCCCAACTATGAAATGCGGAAGTGCGTTGTGATAGCATGACCCTATTTTTCCAGGATTTGCCTCAGACCTCTGTTTGTAGGGCCACGAACATTGATACTGCGCAGTGAACATGTCTCAAATGAGAACAGGAGTGTGATCCATTCGAGGAAGCACTGATATACAAGAAGTAGGTGAAAGAACACACCAGTGTTAGGATAAAAACCCCATCGCCTAATGCTACCTCATGGAAAAGTGTTCATAGTTTGAAAACACGAGATGTAATTTATGATCAATTACTTAAGAAGTCTTCGTGACAAACCCATTCAAGACGCTTTATGTAGACGAGATTTGGCTATTAAATAACGAGACTGCTTGCAAAAATGTGGTTTATTATTACAATTGCACAACTTAGTTGTTATCCCCCTTTAACATACTCCTCTCCTCTATCTACACACCGTCGTATACGAATTTTCTAATGTTGGAAGCAGTGCTGCAAGTCATCATGTGTTATCTTCTTCAGTAGCGCTGCCGTTTTCTCCATTACCTCATCCACTGACTGAAAATGGGCGCCCTTCAATGCGGATTTCAACTTTGGAAAAAGGTAAAAGTCGCATGGAGCTAAGTCCGGTGAGTAAGGTGGATGGTCCAACACTGGAATCTCCTTATCAGCCAGATACCGCTTTACAAGCAGTGCACTATGGGCTGGAGCGTTGTCCTGATGGAGAATCCAAGCGTTGTTCTTCCACAGGTCAGCTCTCTTCTTCCATACTTGTTCGCTCAGCTTGGCCAGAACCTCAAGTAAGAATGTTGGTTAACCGTCTGTCACTCATTCAACCATCACCACGCCATTGATATAAAAAAAAAACGATCAGCATTGCCTTCAGTTTTGACTTGCTCATTCTTGCGTTTTTCATTCTCGGTGACGTGGGATGTTTTCCAGTGCATCGATTCTCTTTCTTTCCATATCGTACTGGAAAATCCACGTCTCATCACATGGGATGATCTTCTTCTGCAAGTCCGACTCCGCTGTCAGCCGTTCCCTGATGTCAGTGGATGAGGGAAAGGAGAACGTGGCAGCGCTACTGAAGCAGATAACACCTGATGACTTGCAGCACTGCTTCCAACAATGGAAAATTCGTATGCGACGGTCCATATTAGAGGAGGGGATTGCGTTGAAAGGGATGACAGTTAGGTTGTACAATTGTAATAACAAACCACATTTTTGCAAGAAGTCTCGTTATTTAATAGCCACACCTCGTATACGGAGAGCAAGCACTTGAGATATGTTCGACCTTTTCCACGGTACTTCTGATATGAGGAACAAAATGGCTTCTTGAGCATTTCAGGCAGGCTAGAGATTGAGCACTCGCTGATCGAAACGATATTTTAATTGGAAAATAATTTGACTTAATGCAACTTTTGTGCACGAAATATTCTTTATTTAAATGTCGTTAACTGACGGCAAGTTAGCCAGTCTTATACAGAGATTATTTATCTGCGAAACAAACTAACCAGCCTGAACACACATAAGATATTGGCCTCATGAGCCAAGTCGATTCCGCTGGGATTCCAAAATAGTAACGGCGTGTCTCCTAGCACAATTTTTCCTCGTATGTTGCCGCTGCCTTACAAAAATACGTTTATTTTATCTGAACGAATCTTTATTTTATATACCCCCCCCCCCCCAATTCTCGATGTCTATGAATTACCCAAACCGCTTTCTGTGCATTTTTGTTAGGGTGTTCCAAACCGATTTTTGACGCACGTGACAACACTTTTGGTTTTATTACAAGAAAGGACACGATAAATTATACGAGTATTCCAAGGCGAAGTACCCCTATCAATTATCGTGTTCTTCCTTGTAATTTTCCTTCGACAAATCAGATCCGTTTCTCATTTCAGGTTTGTAGTTTTATTTCTCAATAAGCAGAACATTTTGTCCCATCCCTTGTGCGTGCCACACAACGTGCTCCAATCATCGAAAAGATTCTTCTTTATATCGCATTGCTCCTCGGAAAGCAATGCATTAGTGTAACCCCTTCTCTGGGAGCGTTTGCTGCGATAGAATAGCCGGCAGTTTAATAGAAATACTCACTTTTTCCTACCCAATCAATATATCAGGTGGAAATGATGTTGAATAATGAATGGCGATCAATTTATGTGGTAGATTAATTTTACGTCTCATTAATAGAA
Source organism: Typopeltis vanoorti (assembly GCF_054136105.1). Classification (NCBI taxonomy): domain Eukaryota; kingdom Metazoa; phylum Arthropoda; class Arachnida; order Uropygi; family Thelyphonidae; genus Typopeltis; species Typopeltis vanoorti. The sequence goes on along the minus strand of NC_143555.1, from coordinate 1,453,177 downwards.
GTGGCGCCATCTACCGCATCACTTCCTACTCATCCCAAATAATTGGAAACGAAATAGCATTTTGGCAGCTTTCATTTGTAATTAAACGAGTTTCGAAAAATGGAATGGATTTAATAGAAAGTAGAAAAACGAATCCGAGTTGAGAACTTCTCTGTCAATGGTAAGTCGAGGCTCCGTCCAGAGTTCTTGATATTTGAATGATGCCGAAACATACAAGCGTCGAGATTTACGAAGTTTATTTTGAATTTGCGAATATTCAAAATATTAATTTTTCTTAAATAATTTCGGTTTAACAAATAATTCTACTTTATTCAGTGAACCCGATTTCCTCTCTGATGACGGTCCTGCATACCTAAAAAAGTAACTTTGAACTTTTCATGAAGCAAGCAAGTACACAAAGAGTTTTGGATGTCTTTTCGTTTTTGACCTTCTCTCAGGCCACCCCTTACAAACGGTTGTAGCAACCAACATTTCACGCATTCAGTGTCAAAGACAGCAACATAAAGTCCAAGAATCAGAACTTTGAGATTATAAAAATCCAGAAATAAAACTCCTTTTTAAAATACGAAAAAATGAGCCGTAATTTAGCGAGGGAGGGGGGGGGAGAGGAAATGTACGATGATGAAACTTCCGACTATTCTCCACAAGTTGAATCATTTAATATAAGCAGAATGGAAATTGACCTTCTCATAAATAAACGCATGCGCTGTAGAAGGCTAAACGTCCTTTTTTTTTCTTACTAATTCGACTGAGATCGTTCAACAAAATAATTGTAATTTGTAACAAAACAGTGTATGCATTTTTACTATCGTTTCATTTTCATTTATTTTAATCAGTACTCTATTTGCAACTTTACGCGTTTGGAAATAATATTTTAGGAAACATTTCCATGAACATTACAATATTTACATGCCATTAACAAAAATAATGACAAATTTAATCATTTCGTTGACTTTTCCCACGTATTGTATTATGTAGGAAATGAACGATAGATGGCAGCACTGACTCCTTCCTAAATTACGTAACTTCGACTCATACAATTATCACGCTTAGAGAACTAATTTCCGCTTTCATGTTGTAACTCTGGAGATCACCCTTCGTGTGCTGCTGTTATGTTTTGTTTCCCGTAAGCATTGTCCTCAATCCAATTCTATATTTCTACAAATCGGGAATTCGTATGCGATCAAATCGGTCCTGATTAAGCCGCGTCTCGGTGATGGGTCGGACTCACAAATACGCTCGCCCTTGCGGAGTAAATTTTACCAGCTGGAGAGTAGCTATTCAGGGATAATCCCTCAAAAATATTGTTTATATTCGTAAAAATGTACCTTGCAACATTTTAAGTCGTGCGTGTGTGTGCGCAGGAAGTGGCACCATCCATTTCTATTCACTCCAAATAATTGGAAACTGAAATACGTCACTGGACAGCATTTTTGTTTCGATACTCAAAACACCTTTTTTTAATAATTAAGCTGAACTTTCGAAAAATAAACATGGACGTAATTTAATGGAAAGTAGATAAACCAATATGGAAAAAGCGAGGCATTCCTTGCAAATAGTAAGTCGATGCCAATTCGGACATATAGATCGTCGTATTGCCTGGTTTAACGTATTCCAAATCTCCATAAAATATATTATTCATATGAAAGTGTGTTTTCAGAATTACGAAATTTATTGCGGAGTTTTCGAAATAATATTCACAAAATATTCATCGTAGTTCATAATTTCACTTTAGCAAATAGATTACTTTTTTTTCCAGTTTGGTAAACTGAGTTTTCCCTTTGAGAAACCTGACGTTAACGATGCACGTGTACAAAGTTGAATGGAGCGGATGGGCACCTCCAGTTATTATTTATCGCTAATGGAGATTTGCTTTAGTTTGTGGATGTGAAGAATATGAAACAGGCAAATCTGATGGATGATGCGACTTTATTAGAGATTCGTCTTCAACACGTCTGTCGCATGTTCTTTGAATTTGAGGATCACCACTCTCCTTATGCTCAGTCCTCCTTCATTGGAGGTAGCGCGGATTAGTGCAATACATTAACGAAACCGACTATCACAATTTACAGGAACATTGAGATCGATAGACAATTACGGAAACATTCAACTTTAAATTACTCGTTCATTGAGTAAGAGACCTCTTTTCACAAGAGCACTTCCCATGAATTATCTGATAACAAGCGTGGACTTGGAAAAATTCACGTTGAATACATGACACTGGCACGTGCACAAAAACGGAGGAGGTTGAGAAATCCTTTCGTTTGTAAAGGGGGCGCTCCTTTTATAAGAATGCCATTCACAGCACTTTCATCCGATCATTAAAAACGGAAACAGTATTAACTCGAAGAATCGGATTAGTCAGTTCCCACTGTGGATATTGAAGTAAAGAGGATCCCTCGATGTCAGTTTCATGGCGTTTAAGGAAACACCGAGAAAAACTATTCCTAAAAGCCATAATTCGACCGCCAATGAACTCAGTGCTTAATGAAATCAGTAAGGGGTTACTGTCGGCGTTTTTGAGGGGAATGGTTCGATGAAACCGATACGTAACACTTGGGTGCCTCTGTTCCCTTACTTCGTACGTCGTGGCGTGTATCATTCCTACTTAGGCCATCCACTACGCTGGTTCTGTTTTCATTTGAATTCTTCATCACCACCACCAGCATCTCCGCCAATGCAAATGATCTTAATTATCTAATATCGCAATAGTTAGTATATAATCGACAACGCTGAGAATATATTAGAAGTGAAAGTCCCTGTTTAAGATGCCTCTCGACCAATTGGCGATATGGGGGAGGATGGTTACGATAACACTTGAGAAATATTTATTCTCAAGAAATATTTGTTTTCATGACGCACCCAAGCAACACATTTGCATCTGTTTGATGTAACTTAACAAGCATGGAAATGATTACAGACGTGGAAAGAACTTAACATTACTAAATGCGATGTATTGTAGATAGTTTGTGTGAATGGATGTGTTTATTAAAAAATGCTTTGATTAAAAATTTGATGCGATCTCAGTTTACGATTCAAAAATTGTGCAAATTTCGACAAAAAAAGAAACTTTTTTTTTTGCAGCGAAAGCAAAAAGTGTTTACGCATTTTGCGAAATGTTATTTAATGCTGACATATGAGATAAAGCTTTTAATCGTCTTAAAATTGAATTAGACTTTATATCTGGAAGCAATTACCATAGTAATGACTAATCTAGATGATTTAATAGCCTTTTCGACGTATTAGCTTCTGATCTGAATGAAGCGAAGATGGCAGCACCGACGACTCCTTTCTAAATTGTGGTTTAAAAAAATACAAGTTCTAAAATTATCAGAACCAAAATATTTTCTCTTTTATGTTGTATCTTTGGAGATTACTCCTATGCACGCGATATGTTTTTTTTTCTTATTTTCTAAAAGCATGGTTCTCAATTCCTTTCTGTATTTCTACGAATCGTTTTGTACCTGATTAAAGAAGTCCTATTTAGACGACTCAACTCTAACAAAGCTCATTTTATTTTAACTTTTTTTTATCACTTGTAAAACTACGGCTTATAGTATTATTATACATATGTAGAATGCTAACGTTTTGAATACAGGAATTTTACAAACTACAAAAGCCTGAAAAGAGCTCTAAGGACATCCTATGAACAAGAAACACGCACCCTTCACACCTTAAGAACTTAATGAAACACAATATATTCGTTCAGGCTTCTAGTTCAGTGACGCGTCATAACATTCCAAATTATTGTGTGTGTGCGTGTCTGCCTGCGCGTGGTTGTTAATGAATTTCTCATCCTACGACAATACTGAATATCAGACCTATGAAACATCAGCCTACTTCAAACGTAGCAATCAAACCAATAAACAATACCTAACCGGCGTCATCCTCAGATAAGCTTAATAAAAAAGCTTCGAGGATACACCTCAACCGGGATCAACAAAAAGGAGAAAAATTGAAGTGCCGTTGTTACAGAGCTTAAATACATTAAAGCAAAAAAATTGTAAAAATATATAATTTATTGTTATTGTATAAAAATGTAATTTTATTCAGCCACAGAAACAATAAATTACCAACTACTGCACCAATTATTAATATATTATACAAAAAAAAACGAGGAAAATTTCTATGAATTTCATCGTTATAAAAAACCATAATATGTTTTGTAAACGCATGCCCGAGCGGTTAGCCTAGTGACTTTGAGCTTCGCAACCCTATGTCTGGGGAAGGAGTGTCCTGGGTTCGATTCCCGTCAACGATCTTCCTCAGCCATAGCCAAGTTAGCCGGACGTGGGCAGCAGGGTTTTGCTCTATACTTTACTTTATCAGGGTGGTTTCCGTTAGGCCAGTCCAGAGCCAGTATAAAAATCAGGGGGGGGGATTGAAATGGTGCCGTACCTCCTCGTAAAAAGGGCTCATGGCCGTTGTGTCATGATGCGAAACTAATATGCAAACATATGTAATTTGTATATATATTATTCATATATAATATATATGTATAAAATTATAATTTTAATAATAAAATCATTGAATTTTTTAAAAATATAAATCTAATGTGAAAAATTAACCATAATCCTCAGCACTTGGTTGCTGTACTTTGTAAAATGACATCTTGGATTGTCACTTAAGACGATTATTGTATACATGTAAATATTTTTCAAATCAATAAAAAATGTGGGCACCTCCCTGGAATCCAAAGACTCATCGTAGAAGACCCATCTATCCACAAAATCTATCACACTTCTTCCTAAACCCATTAATAGAAAAAGCACTTGCAACCGACTCTGGCAACCCGTACCACTCACTCACCCACCACTCTCCAAGCAAAAATCTATCCCTCGCACCACTACTAACTGCAGTTTTATTCAACTTCCAGGGATGATCCCCTTGTTCAGGCCATTCTATCAAAATGCTAAAGCATTTTTCCTTCATCAGTCCTTTAAGAAACTTTAATGTTTCTATCATATCCTCCTTTATTTCTCCTATCAACCAACTTCTGCAATCCACACACCCTCAACCTATCATAGGGAACATTCCACGAGCCACTCACCACCTTGGTTACTCGCCTCTGAATCTTCAACATTTGCTCATCCCCAAGAAACCCAGAAGACCAGGCTTGAGCAGTAATTCAGATGTGGGCATATCAACGCCTTATAAACGGGAATAAGAACTTCCTTCTTATTTCCCTTCTGTCTCGACTTGTTAATGTGTTCTTCACAAGCCAAGTAATCTTATAGGCTACCTCAGCAATAAGTCCTCTAAACTTTAACTCTCTGTCTATCACCACCACCACCCCTAAATCTCCAGCTTCATCTGTTTCCTGGAGTAAGTTCCGTGCCCCCAGTGTAAAACACAGCTTGTAATCTGTTTATCCCAAAATGCATAACTTCATATTTCTCGACATTAAACGGATTTTCATCTTTTGTCCATACTGACAGCCTATTTAAATCGTCATTTACGCTCTCCACATCACCTCAACTATTACTTTACCCAATTTCGTATCATCGTATGAGGGATGGGATTGGGTAATAAAAGCATATTTGATTTTCTTATAATACGTGAATGATTTTCCTTTATTATGTGGCAGACAAAAGTTAGTTAACGCCCAATGGATGTCAAGGACAAATTGTTTCACTAAACCAAACCTGTTTTTATAAACTAACTAAGCGCTTATTGGTATTTGTCAAGATAAATCTCTAACCTATGAAGAGTTCACTGATTACTTGTGCGTCGCAAAGTGTTTTCTTCGGTTTCAGTGGAGCTTGGAGAATTCACTAAAACTTCAGACATCATGAACTTCGCTTTAATCAGATTAATTTGACTTCAAGGAAGTTTTCTTTGGAATATAGTTTCCTGCCAATAAATAAAATTTCACCCATATAACAGTTTAATACCATAATTTAAGCCGTCTGTCTATTTATTTTCTTACGTAAATCCGGTTAGTATTTGTGCTGTGGGCGGGCGGGTTAATTGTTCAGCCCGCCGACCCCCACTAGTCACTAGTCTGTAAGAGTTGCCTTAGTGCGGATTGCATATAAAACAGCCAATTCCTCTCTAATTCGTAACACATTTGCCTTCACCCTAAATCTACCGAGTCGCCAGTATTTATATTATTAAGCATGACACGATGGATGTGATTTGTGAGTGAAGGTTAATGGATACTCCATCACATTCACCAATATTGAATTGCGCTGACGTCCTGTTTTTTAAACTCATGTTAAAGATAATGCTAAAAAGGGGGGAGGGCTCTGAAATAAGTTCGTTTTTCTGAGTTTACATCTAATAAAACTCAGTATGGCACTCCCACGCGATTATGTTTTGCTAAAAATAAACGAAGTAATACCTTAAAAATGAAATTTCGTGTGAGAAAAATGTTTTCCTTTTGCGTATGTTGCGCATGGAAATTCCCTCGTAATTAATGAAAGTTCGCATTCGAGTTTCTACCTCCAACATCAATAGAAGTTCGTGTTCGAAATTGGCCAGCAAACCTCCTGAAGAAAGGGGATTTCGCCTGCAACTTTTCTCTTTCGCTTTACCGACGACTACCGCTTGGGAAACAGCGGAAGGAAGCCTTTCAAGAAAAGAATAATATCCGGACCGTGCAAAAGCCGTCACAAGTTCGCTTCAAATCTTTTGTGACACTCCTCGCAGTGAAGTAAAAAGATATCGAGCAAAACCGACGGATTATTTGTGAGTGAAGAAACTGCAAACCAGCTGAGCTGCAGAGGAACTCATCAGGAGGAACTGCCTTCCATCCTGGAATTAATTCCTGAAACAGAAGGCCAAGAAGTTGTCTTGTGAAGAACAATCCGGACTCGTCTTACAGTTTACGAAGAATTGTGTGTCACACTCGACACGATGGCATGCTTAGAGACTGTCCCGTACAGCTACGCTCAGGCAAAGGAACGCTCCGTCCCGTTAAACTGTAATTCAGCGGGGATTTCTGACTGAAGTAAATGATCGCGTTTAGTGCTGAGTAAATTGGGAACCAAGCAACGTCAGACGCCTCTTAAATGTTTGCACAGGCGATATCTTGATTAGATATCGTCTAAGGTTACTTTTAAATCAGCTATCGTACATTCAATGCACTTTCTGTTATTTAAGTTTTGTTGGTAATTATTTATCGCCGCATTTCCCAAACTTTCCTACGAAGGAACACCTCACAAATCCCGAAATGATAACGGAACACCTTGGTTGTAGTCGAGTATCATCAGTCTCGTGTTCAATGTAAAGCTAAGCGCACACTATCGCTGCAGCAAGCTGTATCGCATCGCACAAATGCGAAAGCGCACACTACAGGCGTGCCTGGCCGCATCGCACTGACCTTGCTTGTGACCACACGTATCCTAGAATAGATACCCCCGTACTTCATTCGGGCTCGGAGGTGTCGACACTCGCGGATGGCTGAGTCAAGGTCAGCGCACGCTCGCCTTAATAGCACAATCCACACGCAAAGTGAGCAGCGCCCGATTTTTAAACATGCTTGAACTGTCGCAGCGTTTAAAACCATTCCTGGCGCATTAAGTTTTATAATTTTTCACGGAACACTTATTCACTTTCCACGGAACAGTTTGGGAAATCCTGGTTTATCGAGTGGCAAGCAGTTGGCCATTGTATGGGTTAAAGGCGTGTCCCATTAAGCATTAAACGGCTGTTAGTGATGATGTCATTCTTGAATTCTAGAGGGTCACATTTAAACACAAAGGAGAAATCCTCTTCCACCCCTCAGAAAACCAGCAATTCCGTAACCACTCGACCATCTCACCGAGTTCACAACCTACCCACGTCGCCTGGGGAACTTTGTTCCCCCATCTCATAATCTGCTTCGTTGTGGTAGTTACGAATCTTCATCCAACTGGAAAGCAGATCAAAGTCGCTTGCGGAAAAGATTATTTGACGAAAAAAAATCGAACTCAAAATAAAAAGCAATGGTAGAACTGAGCAAATTTTGGGAGATCGGTCAGATTCGTTGAAATGCGTGCGTGAAATCTTTTTCTCCAAAGGCCATCTCTTCTCTCCATGATAAGGAAACTGCGAAGTATTTAATGCTTCTTAAGAAAGATGAGCAAAATTTCACTGTTAACAGAATATTTATAATGTAACAAGGAAATCTCTTCAGAGATAATAAATGGCGCCACATCATGAAAGCCGACGATCAAATATAATTAAGAAGAGATAGGATGGTGATGTGGTGCGTCTCGGTCTGCATGCTTTTTTCCGTTCACATTAGGAAACGAATTGCAAGCAGTTTACAAATTAAAACTTGCAAACATAACTCAAGCGGTAAAATACGCTTATCCCAGTTAAGAAGGAAGAAATAAAATGTAGAGGGTAATCGCACGTAAATGCGACCACTGCGATGTTTCACAAACATTTGTAATCATTAAGAACAAAGGCGACTTGTGCAAGCCATTTGTCAAATGATGAAGTTATCGATCTGCGTTGGACCAGCACGTCAAATGAAGTCGCAGATAATCATTTGACTATTCAACGCACCACTTTTATTCAGCTGAAATATCCTGAAGAGAAGCAGCGCGCATCCATCTACTCATCCCTGCATGGAAGAAAAGTTCACCGAACCAAAGCAACCTTTGTAAGTTTCATCACTCCTCGTCAGTTGGATGGGGGGGGGTGTTGAACAGTTAGAAAAATTGAACAAACAGCGGATGAATTTAAGTCGCGTATTCTTCTGAGGAATATTTGATGCTTCGGTCTTCCGGTGTTTGACAGTGAAAGCGATTTACCAACGAAGTTTTCTCCAACTAAGATAATTACCCTTTTTGAATTGCCGTCCTCATGTTATTGAGAAGCGATACGTCCTCCATCCTTCCACTCTCAGGAAAGCAGATTTGAAACGGGGTGATTCGGATCGCAGCTTTATCAAGGCTGCGCAGCGTTATCTGTATAACCACGGAAGGGGACTGCTTGTATCAAGTTGAGTTAGCGAGGTGCTGAATGGATGTGGCACGTAATTATGGCCATCACCCCTTAGTTGCGGTGGTGTAAAAGATATTTGACAGTCACTGACGGAATTCTTTACGGAACTTTCATCTACGCGATCCATTATTCCGTGATGTGTCCTTTCACTGAAGGCCTCCGAGATGTTCTGCAGTGGTTGGAAACAAATGATTGCACCCAGCGGATGGTGCAGTTGTGAGGATGAGCACTATTGGGATTCACCTTTTTCTTCGTAGCTGAGATGCAGGATGAGTAGCTAATACGAAGGGATACCAACATTAATTATAAAAGAGTATTGTTTGTTGTTAATAACAACGAAGTGTTCTAATAACAAAAACGGCCTCAGAAATGATTTTCTCTAAAAACGATATTCTAAAATACTCCGCTGTTAAGTGACTACCTTTGTTCGCAGGACCAAAGTAATTCTGATAACCTCATGGTTATTTAGCGGCAAATGAAAAATTTCTATTTAAATTAAACAGTTTTTAGCGTCAATAATTGTAAAATGAGGAACGAACTTCTCGTAATGTTGACAACAGGCAGGCAATTCTTGTAACCAAGAGTAGCGATGTAACAAAATGATGTTGCTATTCAGTCATTCAAATGATCGATTCGTTTTCGAAATGTTGCTTTAGAATAAGAGATGTTGAAATTCTCAATTTATTCATCAATTCGCATATCCTTTTAAGACCGGAAGGACTTTCAGTAGAGAGATTCAGGTAAGTGTCGCCATCTGTTATCGCCCATGAACATCTTTAGGGAGATCGTGTTTTGGTAGCTTTTTCTGATTTGTTGTCGTTTATTCTTCTGTAGAAATGCATTTTAGTCTACTCTTTTGACATTTCGTATTAAAGTTAGCGAATCTGAACTCATTCGATAGCAATTTATCATTAAACAATGCAGTTGATTTAGTTTTTCATGTCACACCTCGTATATGTTGAAATTTTAAAGTAATTCAGTACAATGCAGGAAAGTCAATCGCGCTCTTAAACGTTTGAGTCACTGAATTTGACATTTTTGCTTATTTTCGTGAAAAAAAACTAACAAATGATTTTTCCCTACGAACCCGTGTTATTAAAAGAGCAACGCCTTACATGATTTAACGTTTCTTAAATGTATCCCTAAAAGTATTTCTAAAAGGCTTCGAATCGGTTGGACGAATAAGGTCTTACATAAATATGTCGAGAAAATATTCCTCTTAAAACTGAATTAAATACGACAGACTAGTTAAGGACTGCGCTGTTAATTAAAATGTAAACATCTTGATCGAGCCTGGAATTCTAATATTCATCTGGAAAGCTTTTATAAATATATAAAAAAAATAAGGGTGGGAGATAACAGTAACGAATTAAGAAGTATTTTGCAAATGCACGTGTGATAAGATGGAAAGTATATTTCTTGAAGGAATACAAGAGGAAGACATCGTAAATCACTTTTTCTGTTCATAAGGTTGGGGGATCTCAGAGAACAATTGCGATAACGTTGAACTTAATTCGCTTCTGATCATCTTAAATGAACCACTGGGATTGAAAAGAGGTCCACTTAATTGTCCTTTACAATATTCGTTTCAATTTATAAGGAAAAGACAATTAAAGACCAGCGAGTGTTACAAGACAAAGCAGTGAAAATTATGTGGAAATCTTATTCAGGTTAATCTTGACTCGAATTACTTGTTCATTGCAACACTGAACGACTTCGTTAACGAAGATCGGATTTAACATTCTGCTCACTTTTTTTTTAACGAAGTCACCGGAGAAATGGATCCGCTAATGGCAGTGATAGGATCGATTTGGATTTTAGTCAGCGGATTCCTACGAGACAGCATTCCGCTGATTAAAATGTGTAATTGCTGTTGGCAATTAACAAAGTCAGATTTCCCGATGGTTTCGTACATCCGCTGAATATAAGGCTGGGGTTCTCGACAAGTCACCTGTGGCGCGCTGAAACGCCTTTTAAATTGCTTTGGTGCACCTTTCGTTACAGAAAGGGGTTGGAGAGTGGACGGAATTTGGATAGATTGCAGGCTTGTGAATCAGGATAATTTGAGTCGCTCCGAGTATTCGTTTGGGTGAGAATAGCATAGCGGAAGCAACAGTCTGAGCACGGAAAGGAAGAGTGGAAGTGGGCGGGGAGCGGCCGGAAGTAGGACCTCTGCGTAACAATTTGAGTTACTGAGAAGAGAGATGACCTCTACGGTATATCTGGAGGGGGGGACTAGTTATGAAACATAAGGGCAATGGGAGAGCAAAGAAAGTTTTGTGGAGACAAAGCATTGCGATAATAAACGAACTAACGCAAATCTTTCATCTCTTGCTTAACTGGAAATCGGCAACCAGTTGGAGTTGGGAGGGCTGAGATGATGACCGAATGGTGTAGTTACGCAAGGACGGTTACCTATTGCAATGAATGCCGTGGGCGCGTTAAAGACTGAATAATCCAATAAAACCCTCACTAAACAGGACAGTTTTCAAGCCACGTGACGAGTCCGGATAGGGTGGTCTTGTGCTGGGCGATGAAATTCATGTCCCACTTAAAGACGTTCACAAAAAGATGGAAGCAAACAGAAGAATTCGAACCAGCAGCTTGTTAGTTGCTACGTGGATGAACAGAGAGAGAAAGAGAACCTCGATTTTCCTTCCTTCCTCTGTCATTCCTCGAGAGACGATCAGAGCTTCACATTCAAATCAATATTTCTGATGTGCTATCCAGTTGACACAATCGCTTCATTCGTGAGGATGATTTCACGACTCCCAGCATTCCTCTCAGCCTACTACATCTTCAGTCTCTGCTCCAAGAAGGAGTTCTGGTGCTGTCATTCGCATAAAATATTTCTGCGAGTATAAATAAGACTTGAAATGGCAAGGCGGCAGTAACACTGCCCCAGCGACTGCCAGCGAGAAGTTGTTTGTCGTGTCCCAAGAATTTTCTTTTCTTTTTTTTAATTAATTTTTTTTTTTTTTAATCTGCCAGTGCTCACTTACGTGTATTTTTTTATTAATATTCTAACAGTGTTACATTGTTTTCTTTCTTCGTTGATAATACTAACCATACTAACTGCTGGTAGCGCGTCCCTGCGCTACGGGATAATATAGAGTCACCATAGAGCACGTTTTCTACAAGGGTCCTTCAACTAACGTGATATGCATGAGGCTAAGCGATGTGCCTTCATCCCCTTCCTACAACAGGAACAATCATCAACCTGCAGATTGCTCCACCATTCACCAACAAGCATCAGTTACTTGTATTTATTATAAACGAGACCAAATACCACATCCACAAAGTAAGGAACATTTCTATAGAAATACTAATCCTCCAGTCTGTGGCAACTCCCTCGAATCGTTCTTTATGGGTTCTACAGTTCCTTAAGGAGTTTCTACAACTATAGGGAGAGAGGTTTTTAGATCCAACATCCCGATCAAGATTCTTCCAGTCGCATAACACCTGCCTATATGGCGCTCATCATCAACTCTTTCCAGAGTTGAGACCATAACATCAGCACTACCAACTCAGACCACAAAATGGTTGTGCTAAATTACTAGCATTTACAAACGGTAGAAGTTGGTCTCGGCCCCTGAAAGTTAACAGCAGACTTCCTGTCCCTGTTCTCGGCCAAGAGCCACCAACTGTGCTCCACCTGTGCATGCTGGCTGGGATTGGGAAAGGAGGGCACAACTAAAAATTACCATCAAAGAAAACATGATAAAATGGGGCCATGAACGTGTCTTCCTGCAAAGATCTTTCCTTGTAACGGTCAGGGAGTCGAGAATGGTTCCTGGCCATCCAATGCCAAAGTATTCCAAGTGGAAACATCATCCCTGACATGAACCTCCATCGAAATGGAGAAACAGAGACAGGTGGAAGAAAAGAACATCAAGATCAGACTCCACATGCACTCGGAAGATAGACAATCGGCTGCGTTCTACGATAGACGCTACGTCAATTTTCGACAGTTACGAACCATCACCAGCATCACTAAAGGTCGGTGTGTATAAACTGACATCCTGAAAGCCTACTGGAAGTACTACACTCGACTCTACCAAGACAACAGCATCTCCCCAGGATTACTCCTGTTGGAACATTGACCTCTTCTCTGCGTACATCGAGGCAGGGTTGGATCGACCAGTAAGGGCGTCCGAAGTAATATCAGCGTTTAACCCATACCGACTGAAGAAAGCGCGTGGGCCAGACGGATGTTTTTTCCGTAATGCCACATCGTCTTCATCCTGAAAGCTAACAGACACCCAACCTACATCAATAACTGGAGACCCATCAGTCTGTCGAATACCGAGTACAAGATCCTCTTCCGTGTTCTAAACGACAGACTGAAGATAAGGATTAAAGATTTCATCAAGAGCACGCAGGTGTATGATGTTCCTGGCCGATAGATGGAGTTCAACCTCATCAGAGAACTGTTATGTCTGGTTAGCATCAAAAAGTATTCAATGTTATCGCAATCCATCGATCTGAACCAGTGTTCTACAGCGTCTGTCGTTATTTTCTGTTCATCATCCTGCAGAAAGTCGGGGTCAGCAATGGAGTTCTTTCCATCGTTAGAGTAGGCTCAATCAGCCTCCTTATCAATGGACACCTCTCGCAACCCATTAACATCCAGAAAGGAGTAAAACGAGGTTATATCCTTGGTTCGCTGCTTTTTTCACTAGATACCGAGCCACTCCTACAGTCAATCCACAACTCACGTGCTGTTAGAGGGACTCCGTTACCTCTGAACACAGATTAATCGGTTATGCGGATGACATGGTGTGCACCCTCAGGGACAAAGACTCCATACGGAACTTTGACATCCCAGAGGAATTGAAAGCGTCTGGGCTGATATCTATCCTGACAAAACCAAGATTAAAACGTATGGAGTTGGTACGCAAACAACATCCCCATGGTTCTCGTCCCTACAGAATCCCCCCCCCCCTCACCTTCAGGAAGATCCTATTTGCAGCACATACTGTATTCGACGAACAACATCTAAGCAAAACAGTCGAGACTCTCAAGGACTGGTCAATCAGATAGGTGTCACTCTCCCCCAGGGCCACTGTAATCAAGACCATCTTTTGCTTGCCTACCAGCGCGTCGTATAAAAAACCCGTTATATACTTCTGGGGCAGGCAATGCTAGGAAGTTGATATTAAGATTATTCAACTTCCAGAGAAGCTGGGGAGCTTCGGCCTCCCCATCCTTAACATGAAATATCTGAGTAATACCACTTTCCATCTAAACAGAATTCCGCAAATCAACCATCTCTGAAGTTATCCTGTGCGGTATTTCTTAGGTTTCAGGCTTCCCTTGTTTGGGATCACAGTCCACCACCGTCCCAAAGCGGATATTGCCCGGAAGACTGCAACAGACGTTGCCAGCTCACACAGCAACTCCGCTCATCAGGTGTTAACATCGCCAAGATTCTTATCAGCAAAACCTGGAACCGCCAACTCTTCAACATCCTCCGTACCAAAGTTCCGTATCTAGGGAACAACAACAGCATCCGTCGAGAAAGGAACTGACATCGAGGATAGCCAACGGATCCCTTCCAGTCAATGTCCACGTCTTGTTGTTACACTACATCAGGAACCCATTCTGAGACCTCTGCCAGAGCCTGGACACCGTAGTGCAGGCCTTCTACAAGTGTCCATCATCCAGCATCATATAGAGGTGGTTAAGTTACGTGCTTCGCATCCCCCCCCCCCTCCTACTGTAGGAACAAGTCATCCACTTGCTGTTCGATCCGCCATTTACCAACTGACGGAGGTTGTTGCTATTTATAATTAACGAGCTGAAATATCACATCTGGAAGGTAAGAAAGAAATATTCTGCTATGCTAATCCTTCCAGTCTGTTAGAACTCTTTCGAATAGTCCTCTACAAATGTATAGCTTCTTAACGATGTTTTCACATCTAGATGGATAGATAGATAGAGAGTATTTGGGTGAAACCAGATTTAACATGCCGTGGTGTACACCTCCCATCCCGTGTACTAACAGAAATGACACCATCAAGTGCTGTTTGCTGCTGCTTTAACATCTCCATCTGCAGCATCTCTAATCCTAGCCTGATTTCTGGTCTTTGCGTCTATATTGAGTCTGCCTCAGTATATTCTGTTCCATGGTCTCCCACGAAGGAAAACCCCCCAGAAATCCATGCTTTCCATATGGGACAGATTCTTTTGGTTTTGGTGAAAGGAGTTACTAACTGGTAGCATTGTGCTGGTACGATGAGTATTATGAGCTTAGGCATATTTTACTTCTTCCTCCCTCCTTCCCACCCTCCATTCCCATTCCTTTTTCTCTTCCCTCTCCACCCAGCATCCCACTCCAACCTCACTGTCACTTCTTCGCTCTTCGTTTTCTTCCCTTATGGGGCACTCTCTCACCTTTTATTTTCAACAGGCCGAGGATGGGATTCATTTACTCTTTCACTCGTTGTCCTTGAAGGAGATTCTTTTTCGCAGCGGAATATTTATCTGCGCTTCGCAAACGTTTGCTGTGCTTGCTCGTTATATATAACCCTTAATGTTGTTATTTGGTGCTTATTTTTTTTTCTTTATATTAACCCTACTTGCCTGCTAGTAGCGCGTTCTGCGCTACGGGTTATTCACAAAGTCGTAAGACACCGGATATTTTTCATATCGTTTTTTTTTTTATTTTTTTAGACACAGAGACCAGGAATAAGATGATCTATGTCCCGCAGAGGACTAGGACTCTAGGAACGAAGTACCAGGATCAGATGAGCCCAGAGTACTCAGTAAAGTACTTATGGCGCTGATAGGAGCTAACAAGATCTACCCCTTCACCCCATACGGTGAGGGAAGGTAATTAATTATAGTAAAGAATGTTGCTTCGAGAGATAAACTTTTAGATGACTTCCCTGTCCAGAGGAAGCAGGAGATATCCACCATGGTGGGATCCCAAGTGAGACAATTAAAGCTCGAACCCTTCCCCATGGAATATCTTGAGGCCGGAGACAACGTGCTCAGACAAACTTTCAGCGAGTGGGGAAAAGTGAACAGTTTTAGAAAGAGGAAGACCCCGTGTGGTACTCCGGTGAAGCAACTTTCAGCATGGACATGCGTCTACCCGTGCGCAATCTCGTGAACATCGGCATGTCTCGAGTTATGGTGAATTATCTTCAGGTACAACGACAGTGCTTGCGACGTGGCCCCGCTGAACATCCTGGGAGTGAATGTGAGCCAAGTTCTTTAATTGCGTCGGAGTTGGGCGCTTCTCCAGCTAGTGACCGCACCCCTGCCAAAAGTGTTCTAATACGGAACGTAAAATAACATCTTGCCCTCTATGCATATTTGCAGAGCTGGAAGGGGCATAGAGTGAAACACTTGGTGCGCAACCTGCCGAAGACGTCGATTAATTTCTGGAACTTGACAAAAAAAATCATCGGGAAGAAACATTCACTCAAACAGTTTTGGGAAAAGAAAAAGCGTACCCCAGCAGCAGCAACATCTGCTGAAAAACTGTTTCCCTCTCAGCCACTTCCACATTAACATCACCGACGGAACAATAACAAACGGCTACGGTAACAGATGAAGAAAAGGCAATGAACTCTTCAACGCCACCATAGGAGACTTCATCTGTTTCGGAGGAACCAAAGAGTTCCCCCGCAGTAGCCAACGTACCCCCTGCAGAAGAAATGCAAGTTGAGGAAGGGCAAAAACAACTGCTGGGTGTCCTACACTGAACTCTACTAAGAGAACAGTATCCTCTCAAGATTACTTCTGTTGGAACATTGACCCATTCCCTCCGCATACCCAAGCAGGATTGGATCGACCAATAGCAGCGGCGTAAGTAACATCATCCTTCAAACAATGCTGAACGAAGAAACACCCTGAGTCAGACAGACCTCTATCGTGAGGCCTCGGATTTCATCCTTCCCCTTCTCGTCACACTCTACCACAACTTCCATGACACCGGAAACGTATACTACAAGAATTTCGGGAATGCAATACTGTCTTCTTCCCAAAGCCAACAGAGACCCAGCCACCATGAAAAACTGGGGAACCCTCAGTCTGTAAAGCACACAGACTATAAGATCCTCACCTGTGTTCTGAATGACAGACTGAAGGCAGGGGTGAAATGTTTCATCAAGAGCACTCAAGTGTATGGTGTTCCTGGACGATTGCTGGAGGTTTATCTCTTTCTCGGTAGAGAACTATATTATATTTGTTTAACATAAAAAAAATACTCAATGGCATTGCTGTCCATCGATCTGAACCGAACTTTCGGCAGTGTCCGTCATTCTCTTCTGTTCAACATCCTTCAGAAAGTCGGAGTCAGCAGTGGACTTCTCTCCATGATTAGAGGAATCTACAAGAACAGCTCCACCTATCTCCTAATCAGCAGACACTTATTCTACCCCATTAACATCCATACAGGGGTAAGATAAGGTTTTCTTCTCAGTCCGCCGCTTTTAGCACGAGCTCTTGAGCCAAATCCTACAGGCAATCAACAACCGACCTGCTGTCAGAGGGATTTCGTTACCACTCACCACAGATCATTCCAAAGTAATGGATTACGCTGATGACGTGTTGTGCACCCTCAGGGACTCCATACGAAATTTCTTCAACATCCTAGAGGAGTTCAAAGTGTCGGGGCTCACATTCTACCCCAACAAAATGAAGATCTAAACGTATGGAGTCCGGGACCCAAATCATCCCTGTGTGTCTCGTCCCTATAGAAAACTCCCTCACCATCCTGAGGTTCCCATTTGCAGCACAGCCTCTACCTGACATCATCTAAGCAAAACACTCGAG
This sequence comes from Typopeltis vanoorti, assembly GCF_054136105.1. NCBI lineage: Eukaryota > Metazoa > Arthropoda > Arachnida > Uropygi > Thelyphonidae > Typopeltis > Typopeltis vanoorti. The sequence goes on along the minus strand of NC_143555.1, from coordinate 1,435,453 downwards.
AGAGTTTCTAGGATTGGACAAACGGAAAGCTGTTGCTTTCCTCCAGGGCCTTCGTCATACAGACCACCGTTGACGCCAGCAGCAGAAGCGAGGATCAAGAAGACTGGCTATAAAGGAAACCCCTAAACTTTTTTTAGAGCAGTGTATGCAAGAAAGTTTATATCAAGATACTTCGAATTCCGGAGAAGCTGGGAGGAGTCGGCCTCCCCATCCTCAACATCGGATACCTGAGCAATACTGCTTTCCATCTTAGCAGGATAGCAACTAACCATCCCTGCAGTTATCCTGTGCGATATTTCTTGGGTTTCAAGCTTCCCCAAACAGGGGAAGTCACCAACCATCAAAACCTACAAGTCACAAACCATCAAAAACCCAAAGCGGAACTTGTTGTATTCCTCCGGGACAGACTTTGTCAGCTTGTAGAACAACTCTGCTCGTCAGGAATTAACACCGCCAAAATCTGGAACAGTAAAACCTGGTACCACCACTTCTTCAACATCCTCCTTACCGAAGTTCTTGATTTAAGGACCAACAACGCCATCTTGTTCGGTCACCACTCCAAACATCGAGGCTACCCGTCGAGAAAGGATCTGGTATGGAGGATAGCCTACTGTCATCTTCAAGTTAACATCAATATCTGGAGGTTCTACACCCCCAGGAATCCCCTTTTGTGACTTCTACAGGAGGAGGTTAAGCGACGTGCTCCGCATCCTCTCTTCTACCGCAGGAAGAAATCCACCTGCAGTTCGCTCCGTCATTCACCAAGGCAGAAGTTATTGGTATTTATTATTAACGAGCTGAAATACCACATCTGGAAGGTAAGGAAAAAATGTCTAACTAAGCTAATCCTTCCAGTCTGTTAGAACTGCCTCGGATAGTCCTCTACAAGTCCTAAAGCTCTTTTAGCAGATTTTTACATCTCGAGAGAGATGTAGAGTGGCTTTGGATGAAACCAGATTTTAAATCTAGTGGCTTACCCCTACCATCCTGTGTACTCACATCAATAACACCACCAATTTCGGTCTGCTGCTGCTTTAACATCTCCATCATCTCCACTCCTATCCTGATTTCTGTTCACTCTTCCTCCATGAGTTTATTCTGGTTTACTTTGTTTCATGGTCTCAAACGGATGTAACTCATCGTAAAAATCCAGGCAGCGCAGGCCTACTCGAGGCAGTCCTCCCTGAAGGGGCGGATCACTTTGACACCGATTACTTCCTTGGCCCTTTCCATCTGAGACAGGCCTTGCTGGCAGTGAACAGAGTTATCGTCTCATAGTATTGGGCTAGAAGATGAATATTATAAGCTGAGGCCTATTTTACTTCTTCCTCCCTCCTCACCCCCTCTTCCCACCTCATTCCCTCCTCCCCTTTCCCCTCCCCACCTCCATCTCACTGTCACTTCCTCGCCCTTCTTTTCCTTCTGTTATGGGGCTTTCCGACCCCTTTTATTTTTCAATAGTCCGATGATGGAATTACTTTACTTTCACAGCCGGCGATATTTTACTCTTCTTCGCAACGACTCTGATGCACGGTATTAAAACAATATTTTCTATTGTAGAAAAATGGATGTATTTTTAATTGGACTTAAGCGGGCATCTGACGACTGTGCAGCGTCGAATTCAACAAATTCAGGTTCACAGAATATCACTCCAAAAGTATCATCAAGAAGTATGCAGCAGAATATTTAGATTTCGGTTTTACAAAGACTGGAGTAAATGACGAAGAAAGCCCATTGTGTGTTATTTGTGCGAAAATTTTGGCGGTTGATAGCATGAAACCGAATAAACTTAAGACATTTAGGAGCATGTTAACAAACCTCGAGAGGTCTTTGCTGCCAAACTGAAAGGTTTTGAAAAGCAAAATTTTTATCCAGCATTAAAAAACTTTGTCTGTAAACGAAAAAGCTTTCCTAGCTTTTTCACTTACAGGAACAGTGAAGTATTTGGAGAAAGGTTTGCTAAACAACTACAGCGCATACCTCTATCTATAGGAAAAAACCCTGTACTTCCGTATGAGATCGGGTAACTCACCTTCGATTGAAAAAGTCTATATTCCTCCCGTCAAGACGAGAATCGAACTTGGGCCTTTTCCAATCGAAGGGCACAACCTACCGTCGTTCTTCCAATTGCGTTACGGAGGCGCTTAAAGTTATGCAGAATAGAGAAATTGGTGAAAGGGGATTAGTTGAAGAATTCAATAACACTTTGCTACGGTCAGTGAAAGCATTCTGAAAAATGCTAAACCCACCCCTCGGAATTGCATCTCAAGAGACTTGATAACTCCATCTGTCTTTTCCCCACTTGTGAAAACGAAATCAAAAGTGTTATAGCTAGCCTAAAAACACTGAAAACTTCAGGATACGATGGTATTTACGCAAGCATTGTGAGAGAATGTGAAATGTACATTATAAAACCCCTCATGTACATTTTTAACTTAGCACTGATGACAGGCACGTTTCCATCAGATTTGAAGAAGCCGTAGTTGTACCTATTTACAAAAAGGGAAACAAAAATAACTTGAAAAAGTACAGATCGATCTCCCTTCTACCGGTATTTGGTAAAAATTAGACTCGTGAAATTTTTGGACAAAAACAACTTCTTTTCAAAGAAGCAATTTGGGTTCAGGCAAACGTTTAGCACAGAACATGCTTTACTGAACTTCACAAACACAGTTTATACCTCCCTGGATGAAGATAAACTAATAATTAGCAGTATTTCTAGATATACACAAAGCGTTTGACTCTGTGTCACATGAAATTTTAATAAAAAAATTAGAAGTCAGGAATACGAGGTACTGCCCTAAACTGGTTCAAAAATTACTTAAATGCCAGATCAAAAATTGCAAAAATAAACATCAGCTATAGCAGCTCCAAAACAGTAGACTGCGTTGTACTACAAGGTTGATCTGTATTAGGACCAATTTTATTTAATATTTTTATCAATGACTTCTGCAATCTTAAACTAAACAGTAAAATGAATACTTTGGCAGATGATACAGTATTGATTTTCTCTACCGACACAGCCGAACAAATGAAAACCATCGTGAAGGCTGATCTTTTCAAAGTAACAAATGGGTTCCAGTCAAACAAACTCAGTCTGAATGTCTCAAGAACTATTTATGTCAATTTTAACTTGCGAAATACAACTGGCAAAATGAACTTCACTGCACAATTAATTTTGCACGATTGGAATTGCAGGACAAATTCAAATTGCAACTGCGAGAAAATAGAAAAAGTCGGTGTAATAACTTACTTGGGATTAAAAATTGATAGTAATTTAAGATGGAAACCGCATATCACCGATGTCGTAAATAAAGTAAGGATTATGTTAAACAGACTTTGCTACCTAAACAGATTCTTAAATTTAAATATGCTAAAAATAGTATATTCTGCCGGAATTCAAAGCACACTGCAGTCTGGTATATTAAGTTGGGGGGGGGGGGATCTATCGCACTACGCTGAAACCTTTAGTCTCGACTCAGAATAAAGTAATTAAAATCTTAACTAGAAACAGATATAAGGATACTGCAATGTGTAATAAACACACCATACTAAACGTACTACCTCTTAGATATTTATACGTCTATAGGGTACTATTATTCATAAAAAAAACGACAATCAATACGTAAATATCACATAAGATGCTTTCCTTAGTACACATAGGGCCTAAAATATTTAATTCCTAAAGCAAATAAAGAAGCAATACACACAAACATTATACTTATTTAGCGCCAAAAGTATTCAACACACTACCTTTAACAATAAGAAATGAAACTAACCCAAACCAATACAAAACTGTAATCAGAGAGTATTTATTTTCCCACAGAAATGAGGAAGCTCTGTTCAAAATAATTGTACAAATTATTGGTTTTTATCATGTTTGTATTCAAAGATCCAATCTGATGTGGAAAACGTAAAATTTAAATGCTATTTAACTGCTTTGTTTTATTTTGTTCCTAATTAATTGTTATGCAACTTTCTCTGTATGATGAAATTTTATTTTATTTGCGATTTTATTATGTAATTATATTATAATAATATGTACATTATATGAATGCACATATGTCTATAGAATGAAAATGCGTTGCATATATCTTTGTAACTTTATGCATGTCGTAACCTGGATGAGCTTTTGCTCTTAGGTTACACGTAGGATTGTTCAACATTTTGTACAATAATACGAAGCTTACAAATAATCATGATTTTTTGATTTTGAAAAAAAAAAAAGCGATGCGCGGTGAAGATTTTACCAATTAAAAAAAATCTGCTGATGAAGAGGAAGAATGCAGAACAATCATAGCAAATATTTATTCAATTATCACTGAAGGTGTTATTCATTTATTCGTTCTAGTTTAAGTGCATGTTCACATCTGGTCGATAAACAAATAATCCCGCTATTCTGTCTGCAGGGATAACTGGGCGAATGGTTAGCGTGTGCATTCTCCATGCAACAGGCTGCCGGTTCAAATCCCTCTGTGGACATCTTCCCCATCCAACAACCGCTCTGTGGTTGTTTGATGGGGAAAGTAATCACTTTGACGACTGACGTGTGTTATGAAACACCTTTACATAAATGGATGCGATTTGTGAACGTACGAAGATTATCGCTTGCTATCCTGGCATGCACTGAAACTGGATTTGCAGTTGGTGGGCGTCGTGGGATTTTAGATGAAAGAGTCTTCTGCGATTCACATACGATTTCGACTAACTCTGAGGTTAAACATCCACGCGAACATCACTGCACTGATGCACGCACTTTAGTATCACGGGTAGGCTGAGGTTTAACCCAGAAATCCTGCTCTGGACACCAAACAATATTTTCAATCATCTCATCTCATTAAAGATTAGTCGGCTGCTGCGAATGTTTCACGAAAGCCACTCACTCGTTGTCGTGGAATTGATGGCGTGATTGAATGGTTTCAGCACGATTGGAAAATTGCCTTTTTTGATATTCTATTTTGCATCCTCTTAAGCTTAGAGAAAAGGCCGCGAGAAGAGAGGTTTTGTGCAATTACTTCAAGAAAGAACACGTAAGTGTTCTTTCTTGAAGTAAGAACAGTTCTTTAAAAGTTCTTTATTTTAAAAAAAGATTCAAAAGAATTTTGAATAATTAAAATTTGTTCTGCTTTTACTCATTACAGCGGGCTTGAATTGAGGGCGATGAAAAGAGATTAATCCTTCAATCTTATTTCAAAGGGGTTTGGAGAGTGTATCACGTGGAGCGGTAAACTTCTAAAATAAAGCAAAGCGCAGCGGCTCTTTGACGTTTAAGAACGCCTCGTCACTTCCATTACTCTCCCAGATTCGCTTCGTTTGTGAAACATGAACGCACCCAACGGAACCAACTTCAGTTTTGCTGCTTCATTCGCGCAATATTTTCGTCCGCATTCTGACCAAGCTTCGTTTGTGAGGGGCATAAACACTGCTGAATCTTTTGCTAGTATTGGCTCAGTAGTTTCTATTTGCGGAAGAAGCAAAGAAGGATGCAAATAGCGTGATGTGCGTTTGCCGCCTCCATGTCATACACGAACCTTTGACTTGAGTTGAACGTGAATTCTCGCATCCGTGAAGGAATTTGAAGCGTGAGACCGCATCATTCCTAACTGCGCTGCTCTTGGGGATGGGGGTGGGTTAAGAACAGTATTTTTTGGATGTCCGAATTTGTACAGTTCAATGCTTTCGGAACCAGTGATTCCTTTTCAACTGCCAAAATGGAATCAACTGTTGTCATGGATACCTGACGTTATAGCTGTGCTGCAGAAACGAATTTTATTATTAATATATCCACAGAGAGTGAGACATGAAGTGTGTCTTACTCGATCCCAAACAAGACAGCAATAAGAAGTTTTCTAAACCCCATTAGTGGTAGGAGCAAGAAAAAGGCAGGAAAAGAATGTATTTTTTAGAAAGAACTTGGAGCAGTGCCTAATAGTCCTGTAAAATAGTGCTCCGTAGTAAACAGCGTTTTAATTAGTTATCTTATTTAAAAAATGCATTGCAGTAATGCCTGAAGTGTAGTCTGGAACGCGCTCTACCAGGTAATGTATTCTCAACTCTATGAAAGTTAACCTCTACAAGAGGTGTGAAAAAATTGCTTATTCAAGCTGTTAAGTCAACGGTTGCCGTTGGATTGGTATACAACGTCAGTACCTAGAATGAGCAGATAGATAGATAGATAGATAGATAGATAGATAGATACTCACGTTGTGAGCATCTAACATAATGGGAGTCCGCTGCAAGTTTGTGAAGAGACATGGATTGACGTTACATCTGTTATGAAGTGTGCAGATAAATGAAAAACTAGTCATCACTTTTATTGTGCTGTCTCAGCGAAAGCCAATTTTTTTTAAAAAAAAAAAACTCTCTATAGACAGAAAATAAAATTGGAAATGCGCTTCGTGCAAATTAGGCGAACAATAAAGACCCACTCAATGTTCCAACTCTTTGTTCCTCGACGGACGGCATTTAACGTGTGCTAGCCAATACCTGCCGGCAATCCACCCAGGGGTGGTGACTCATGCATTCCAGAGATTAGTAACATGGACAATATAAGTATTATAGATTTAATGGGATAATGAAAAAAAAAATTAAAAAGACGACAACGACTTAAGTTCGACAGAATATACCTCGAACAAAATAAGTGACTTTCTGGCTATGATTGCTGGCCTGACACAAGTTAAGGAACTTAACAAAGATCTTTGAACTAGAAAATGCAAATATGTGGAGCTGCGTAGGGAGCTGAAAAAAAAACACGAAACAGTGGATGACTTGAATCAACAGGCAATTAGTTCAAACCTGGACGTTCGTCTGGAAAGAAAAACAGAGCAATGCCTATCATCGTGAAATTTAAACGTAAAGCGATCAGAGACGAATGGCTGCACGGAAACAACATTAACAAATATTAACTAAGTACAACTGATATAACTGCCAATTTTAAGGATAGCAAAATATATTTAAACGAGTACTTGACTGGAAACCTAAAACACCTACTATTTATTTCCAAGAAATGTAAAGAAGAAGAAGTCAACTACAAATATCTCTGGGTCAAACAGGGCCAACCATTCACGAGAAGAGACGACGCATCTAAAATATGGCGAATCAGATGCGAAGAAGACTTGTCTAAAATCCGAGAAAACAGCGAGAGTAATAACTAATTACGAACAACAATGACAGATGAGAATAATAACTTTGATGTCCCTTTTCATAAATGTGTAATTTGTCATGATTCAGTAGAATTAAGAAACTTTTTATCCTCAGACACTGCAAGTACCTTGAAAATTTTGCGTATAAATATAAGAAGTATTCGAGATAAATTAGAGCACATTGAATTACTACTAAACAATTTAAACTATCAGCTAGATGTTCTGTTATTAACAGAAATCTGGGTTAAAGACGAAGAAATTGATTTGAACCAATTAAGTGGATTTGAAAATTATTATCAATGTGGAAATTATAACAAATGTGGAGGAGTAATCATCTTTATCCGAAATTCCACATCTGTTAATAATATTACTAACATAAAAAAGAAAACAGCTGAAAATGTCAATTTATATTTAGAACATCATAATAAATATATATGTTATGGCTGTATATAAGTCACATTGTTACACAGATTCTAACTTTATACAAGAACTCGAGTGTAGTTTAGATGAGATCAGAAGTGACAATGTTCTCAATATTGGGGATATGAAGATTGACTTGCTGAGGAATAGCGGATCCTCTCAAGATTATCTAGATCTGCTTGCCATGCATGGACTCGAACAATATATTGATGTCCCCACGAGAGAATTTAATGGTGGTAGAACGTGTCTACATCATGTATTCGGGAGAACATCAAGAGGAAACAAAATCCAAGCTGCAGTTCTGTGCCAACCTCTCGCGGATCACTTTCCAATTGGTATCAAAGTGCATTTGGCTCCTGAGTATTAAAACATAACTTGAGCACTGTCTCTTGGGAAGAGATAACGACGGAAACAAATATTGATACCTCGTATCATAAATTTATTGCAATATTGAACAATAAAATACAAGACTCGATTAAAGTTAAAATAATCGATAAAATGAAAGAAACGAAGCCCCGGATTACAAAGGAAATCAGACACTACATAAAAATTAGAGATAAAGTGTATAAACAGTTTAAAAAATACCCGCACAATCAATATTATGAACACAGTTTCAAGCACTATAGGAATCTGACACATCATAAATTAAAAGAAAGTAAAAACGAATACTACAGAAACGAATTCCTAAAATGCCAAGGAAACCAAGAAAACAATGGAAATTTGTGAATAAATTGATCGGCAAAGACACACACAAACAAAAGATCCCCGTACTTAAAAATATCGATAGGAATAGAGAAAATGGAGACAGAGGATTAGCTGAAGAATTCAATAATCACTTTGCCACGGTCAGTGAAGAAAGTTTTCTGAAGTTGTGCGTGTGAGATGTGTGGTATTGGAGGGTGTGCAACAGAGAAGTGGACTCCTGTAGACACCAAGTATATCGAGACCGAGGAATTCAATAATCATCTTACGCTACACCCCGTCAAATTACCGGTAATTTGAGGGGGTGTAGCGTAAGATGAAGAGAACGAACGGAGATTTTACTGACGGGAAATAAGAAGTCGACGTTTCGTTGAAAAATTTTAAACTGCGGAAGGTCATGCTTCGAACGTACCAGGGTCAGACTGCAGGAAGAAAACATCAAATAAAACAAAAAGAACCCGAAGAATTAGTCAATTGGAAATAATCTGAAATTCAGGGTTTTTCAAAGCACACAATCCTTCCGTGGAAATTATATTGTGGAATATCATTAACGGTGCATTTTGGACTGGTACGGAAGACACGACGGAACCAGAGGGGTCGCGAGTGATATGCTATCTACGGAACATCAGTGTACATGAAATCATGCAGTTCCACTAGAATACCAGTGCATAAAATGTTTGTTTGGGTTTTTAACTGCGACCGAAATTGCACTTGAGGTGGATTTCGTTCGCAGTTATCGGAGTTAATCGCACTTCACATTCAGGTGTCAAAACAGAGCGGTTTCCCTTTCCGCATTTCTACAGCGATGAAGTGAGAAAAAAGGAATGCTGCAAAACGATGAGTCCGGAAGATCAGGAAGAGGGGACTCTCGGTTTACTAATCTGTATCGTGGGATGTCAGATCCGATGAGCGAACTCGTGCAACCTTTTTCGAGAAAGAAATGGCGTCGAGTGTTTGAACAGAAGATGGAAGTTCAGTCTAAAAGAAGAGACCACCGCTGGCCTCAGTTTATCTTGGGTTTATTCCACAAAACGAGGCTAAAGTACACGAAGAACTGAGTTGGTATCTGGTTGGATGATTTTAACTTCGCCGTCCCTTTGAATGCGCTCGTTTAAACTGTAGTCATTCGACCATCTGCGAAAATGAATCTCATGAATGAGCATGCAGGGAGCGAGAGGAAACATCTCTCTCACTCTCCTCTCCCGGATTGGGAATCCCAGTGTCTGCTATAGTGGAGCAAGGATAGTGCCAACCATTACGCGCCACACAACAAGAACCACCCCTGGAGGAGGTCGAATAAGTCGCAGGAGCAGAGTTTTTCTGATTAGTTATGGACAGGATCGGCCCAGTTGTCAGTTTTGCAGCTTCTTTACTACTGCACATTCTCACGCACAAGGTTCTTGGGGTCATCAGAATATCGACATCGAGAACCTCTCCTAGAACAGGACTTACGGTGCATGTGTGGAGTGAATAAAGCGACTGCGGATTAGGATTCTACTAAGGCAAACTTGCTTATTCGTTTGAACCAGGAAAAACCACACTGTGTTCAACGAACAAAGTGTCTTTTTCACTTGCAATCTTATGGGGTACAAAGGAAGAAAACAGGGAATCGTGAGACAGTGGGGACAGTTTGCATCTTGAGCAAGACGGCGTGGTATCATGAACATGAAAACAATCTGGTGGAGGTGCGCAATGGGCAGTGGATGTGTTCCTGAGTTAGCCATAACCTCTTGCACCGGATGGAATGTGCAAGAGGGGTGTTTGAAAGGCATTCACAGAATCGTTTTCGTACACACCGCGTGGCTACCGATCCATTTCAGAGTAATGGATAGAGAAGCCTCCCTTTGAAGGTATCAGCGCTTTTCTAGAGAGGGAAAGCAGTCAAAAGGAAATTGTTATACTCTGGGAATGGTGAAGCTACCAGGAAAGCAAAAAAAAACGTTTGTTAACCAATGAACTTAACAGAATTGTTAGCATCATCAACACCCGATATGGGATCTGCTAATATTTCCTTTTTCTAAGATCTGCCGTGGGGCTAGTTACGTCTACGCATGACGGAAGTGCAGAATCAAAGAAGGTAAAATGACATTAATTAATAAAATATATTAAGAACATTGTTAATACAACGAAGTGAACTAATTAGATAAATTTTCATTAATTTAATTCAATAATAAACATGTTCTCAAAGGTTTGTAAATATGTGGTCGCTTCTCGATAGATTTTATTTTAAACTCAACAGCCTCAGTAGCTAAAGAGGGTGCCGAACTATTCATAATAATAACAGCAGGCAATTGCAATAGTTGCGACATAACAATGATTATGCCTTGTTGCAAAGTACGTAACTGTTAGGCGCTTGCGTGATCGATTATTTCTCCAAATGGTGGCCTGCTCGTCTTTAGAATTAGAGATTTCGATCAATTCTCAAATTATTCTACAACTTGTGTATCTTTTGAAGATCCATAAGAAGTCCTTTCGAAGAGAATCAGGTAAGTGTCGCCATCTGTTATCGTTCGTGGATATCATCAAAGGGATAGTATTTTGATAATCTATATTGACGTTTATTTTCTGTAAAAATGAATTTCAGTGAACTCTTCTCGCATCTCTCGCTCAGTACGAACTCAAGTAAAACTAAATCAGCATTAAATAATGAACGCTGCACTAAACTAAAATCCATTTAAACACCTCCACCTCCCGATAAGGGTAGGTTCGTGAAGTGTGGGAGGATATTGTAACAACTTCAGAGGAATTAGCGATGGCTTATTTTAAAATTATATTTACCGCCCTTCCCCTCTCTGTGACAAGCGAAGGAGAAATGAAGGGATGGGATAAAGAGAAAGAATGAAGAGTGGAACTGAAAGCGAAGTAATCAAAAAGGATTAAATGAGTGACAACAAATGGGACATTCATAGAAGATGGATTGCACTGAGGAACATTCTTTAAGTTCTCAGAGGAATATTTCGATATCTTAAATCATTTGGCAGATGATGAGGTGCGGAACACATGAGACATCGTCGGTGGTAAGATGTACACGAGGTTAATCATCCCAGATTTCTTTTTTCGTAGCCTTCAATGACTCGTTGAGATCAGGAAGAGTAATTCATTTGTAATTGGGAAGAGAAATCCATCCACTTACTATTATGAAGAAAATGTTAACTATATCCACTAGAAATACATGGAAAATTTCAACATTTTAAGTTTTTTATATCCCACTTTAAAATAGAGATGATCGTAATATTTTGTTTTCTTTAATTTGACAGACAGACTAAATCTTTTCTTCTTTACACTCTACTAACTGGTCTTGAACCAAAGGACGAAGTTAAGGAATTAATGTACAGAAAACTACCCGGAGAGACATTTCAATGAGGAATATGTTTACGGCGAACTGTGATGCAGCCCTCACAACGTTGTACCATGCTTAGCACCAAGTGATTCCTAAGTTCTTGAGGAAAATTGATCCACTCCTCCTTCAGAGCAAGGATAAGGCCTTGTTTGTTTTCTATGTGAGAAAACATCGAGCAGCAATGCGTCTCCCTATTGCGCCAAGCGTGGTCTATGGGATTAAGTCTTGGGGATGGAGCGTGCTGGCCAATCGATTCGATTAATATCCTCGGTAGCCACTGATTGTGTACGATGTGGTGTGGCATTATAATACATAAAAAGGAATTCTTCGCCTACAGCACCACGAAACAATCGAACACGACATTGAAGAGCGTCGTTGCAATATTGTTCACCAGTCACAGTCCCTTTTTCCAGGACTTGTAGCTCGGTGCGTCCATTAAGCATAATGCCTCCCCAGCACCGCCGTATGTATCCCTGACAAGAACATTCTCGCGATGGTAAGCAGTACCATTTTCATTGCAGATAAAGTGTCGTCTAGAATCGTAGGAAATACTAACAATACCTCATCTGTAAAGAATGCATTAGTCCACTGATGTCTTGTCTGATATTTATGGATACAACACCACTGCAAACGTGTTCTGGGATGAGTGGTGGATAAAGGGATGCAGACTACAGGCCTACTTGTCGCAAACTTCTTCCCACAGTTTATCGTGCTTGTGCATGAATGAAGCTAACTTGCAAGCTGATCTGCCATTGGGCGTCAATTACGGTTTACTGTTATAACCGAACATCTGTCTTCATACTTCGTGGTAGAGCGAGGGTGACCTTTTAGCAAACGTCTGGAACACATTCCAATAGTTTGAAACGCTGTCCAGAGCCTCGCTACCACGCTATGTGAGATTCCAATCTCGCTGGCAATGTCAGTAATTCTGCGGCTTCAAGCTTTCCAATAATCCTTCCCAGTGTGAAATCATCTAGATGATGTCTGTGAGACATTACAGAACATCTAAGTTTGCAACTTTATTCCTTCTCAAAAAGAGCTTCCTTCGATCCGAATTTGCTTAGCGTAGAATTTTGCCGTTTATCCTGAGTGCTACCACGTGACCCCTTTGCGCACCATTTGAAAATTCGAATGTGTGCTCGCTTTCTACTCGAAATCATCCGTCATACAAATTTCCAGAAGCTGATACGTCTGCATTTGCTGTTGTATTCTTCAGAAATTGTTAGTCTTAAGGGTTTTGGACACCAGGTTATTCATTACTGTTCGCATCATCAGCTCCTTCATTCTCCCACTCCTCACTGAAATGTCCCATGAAGAGTACCGTACTCTTCCTTATCTCCTTATGAGACATGCTTCCTCGTCAGTGGCCGCATGCTCCTACCATCAACTGTACATTCACGCTTATTGATGTCCAAAAATGAAAAAAAAATCACTATATCATCGATCCTTCTTCCAAATCCGAAACACTTTATCCAATGCGCGGCTTTATTTCTCCAGGTAATAATTTAAACTGCAAGAGCGTATTCTCTAAGATTCGTGCATTCGTTTATACGAAGATTGAATATATACTTGAACGTTGTTTATTCCCTGCGGTTAATTCGAACACTTTTTCTATTCGTTCAATCCTGATGCAGACATCTCATTTGGTGACGTTTCTAAATCTCTTCATCCGATCTGTATGTTATTACTGGACTTAAATCGATGTATGAACCACCATTTAAACGCATATTTGCCACCAAACCACTTCGTGTTATTAGCAAACTGATTGCACAAATCAATCAAGTAACAGAACTCGGAGCATATGACCTGCTCGGAATCGCTTAATTAGATGGGGTCTAATTAACTAATCAGTTAATAAGATCTGGCTATTTCTGTATATTAATAAAATTAACCATTTTAAATTTCTCTTCAGAAGCCAATATCAGTGCCAAACCTCTACTTGTAGTCATTTAAATAAACCCACTCTGTCTTGAAAATTATTCGGAAGAAAAATTGAATTGTGCTCGAGTACTCTTTTGAAAGCGTATTTCTTCTGAAGGGTAGCTTGGTGGTCAGGCTGGATTCTTGGCAGACCTTCTCTCCAACCAACAGACTTCGAGTTCGAATTGGAGCGAATGTGTGTGAATGTTCATATGTGGAGGATCACCGTCTCCTTACTGCTGGCAAGAAAACGTTCCGTGTTTGTGGTAGTTTGTCTTGCAGGGTTTCTAAATTATCGAACCCCGAGTGCCCACTCACAGCATTAAAAAGAAAAAAAACTGTGCTGTACGTTGAGAACTTGTAGGTGGTGGGGGTAACTATATAAATAAAACCTCGACAACGCAAACGTAATAGAATAACGGTTGGGGGAGGTATCCGTGACGTTTTCAAGCTTTAGCTTTTTCTGTATTACGAGTTTGATCAACACGCGAACTATTCCATAACTAATTTAAAGCAATTTGTTTCTTTATTCCCATGAAGTCGTCAAGTACTGATTGTGCGTTCCCCATCCAGCTAATAAGATACCAGACACGTGCTGCCACCTCTTAGCACAGATTGACAACGAATTGTATTCATCGATTAATTTTATTTTGCTACACGTTTTCGGAATTATGTTCGAGTAAATCAATAAATTAATCAATATAAATTAAATCAATATAGCATCTTGGCTTATTATATTTTTGCGAATGCTGCAATTTGAAACGGTGCTTTAGTCATAACACAGAACTCCTATGAACACTTCGGGCCTCCAGAAAGAGAGGGCTTAAACTGGTTTGTGATAATCACGTCCTAACTGTAGACATTCACCCAACATCCATGCCCAGGGCGGGATTCGAATAACAAACAGCCTGTTGGCACGAGACGAAAACGAATATGCAAACGCCACTCGAATTAGAATCGTTCTACGATTCTAATTCGAGCTATTTCAGTTAATTCAATGTTATTTCAGATAACTTTCCAGGAAGTAATGCAGCAGTCGTGTTACTGCCTAGTACAAGATATCGTCAAAAGATGGCAGCACTAATTAGTCGTGCAACGTTTTCACACAAATGACAGCTCATTCAATGTAATTTGGATTAAGGCGGCGTATGCGATCAGCGAATATCAATCATTGAACAGGAGATTCGCATCAGGCTTCCATCGATGTCAGTTAATGCAGTAGTAAGCCAAGATTTTAAGAATTCTACGCGTATTTAGCTAATAATTTTTCGGCTGAACTTCAAATTCAATCTTTTTATTAATGTTTTGATAAATTACACCATTCCCCCCTCCCCCTTGACTACAGCGTCCTCTTTCCCTTCAGTTCATCTAAATAAAGAATGAGGGGAATATGAAAAGGCCAGAAAGATCATTATTCATCTTCTCATTTACGAAATTGGTAAATTAATTGAGGAACATTCTTTCCCTGTTTACAGAAAATGAATTGAAGTCCATGGAGCAGTCGCGATGCTGTGGGTGTACAGCACTGATAACGGTCACCGACGGTTGACACTGAATTGCACTTCCGAGACTAATTTTCACTAAGCTTAAAGGTCGTAAGTAACCGCACACTTCATTCCTCTCCATCGCGCATAATGCGGACTGATTTCACAGTTTTACTTTTTAATGCGTATCCGTAGATACCCCACCACCGAAAACTAAGTAATGATTACGGCCCGCACATAATTATTTCGTCCGATTTCTGGCAACACTCGACAAAATTCAGAAGGTGGTTCTGAATAAATGTTTTTCGGCTGCAACTTTTTTTGGAATAAAAAGACAATTCCTAAGAGACTGTTCGTGTGCGTTTGCAATTCTGAAATCAGTTTTCAGTGCATGGCGTTTTTTTTTTTTTGCAGGGGGGGTGCACAAAAGATGCGTTTCAAATAAGCATGAACATTTATAACACGCTCAACGTTTGCGAGTTATTACTGGATCCTGGCCGAGTTTTGAGTCAACTGGACGAGAGATAAACGTATTGCTATATGTTTATCCCCCGTTTATGGGACCTCTTAAAATGGGTGGAGTTACTTCGATTTTGGTGTCTTTCTTTATGGAAAAATTAAGAAAACGAAACGTAATAACGAAAGTACTGGAGTATAAGACGCTCGTTAGCGCGATTAACCGAATGGTCACTACACCCCCCCCCCCATCTCTCTATCTCATATGTGGATAGAAAAACGTCGTGTTCGGTGCTTAAAGTGGTGTTTGCAGAACACGCAAGTTCTTTGTTCATCCTGCGGTTCCAAGTGCATACGCAATACGTTCACAGTCTTCTGGGTGGATCAGCCAAAACGGACCGAAGTGCCATAAAGAACTCTTTTTTCACGCATTCGGTGAAAATGAAGAAATCGAATTTGATTGTTTGCAGTCTCCTGCCATTCGTGTACAGATGTAAGCGATTTGCCTGCTTTTCTGTGTACTCACTTCTGTTGTCTGCTTGACGACGTTCACATTCTTGTTCTTATTATGTGCATAAGGAGATAAGTCCCAATGGGTCGATCACACCATCCGTTTCCCGCCATAATCTTCTCCGTCATAATACACCTTTTCCTCATTAACGCAGTTACATAACACTGTCGCTCTTACTCACAAATATTCACGACTCCTCCCATCATAATTTATTTTCACTGACGTTCTTATTGGTTCCCACACCAACAAATACTTTTTTTCAGACTCCTGATTGGCCGTCACTCGTGTACAAATCCACTCCTCCCTCAAACAGATTCCACAAATCTAAAAACGCGCATCCATCTATTTCCCCCCATCTCTCTATCTCATATTATATTTTGTTATACAAAGAATTCTTTTGGTCATCGAGAATCTATTCTTTATTATTATTTTCCCCCTTTACCTATACATATATATTTTTTTTTGCGGTGGAAGCTCTTAGTTTTCGGAATACGATTGTCAGCGTACTCTTTCTCTCCCCCCCTCTAATTCTCGTCTTAAATATGAAAACTTGTTAAAGAAAACAAAACCAAAGTGATATCGCTTTAAAATTAATTGCTTATGTGTCCCTTTGTCTTATTTTATGACAAAAACTTTCAAAAGTTTGATTAATCTTTTTGAGCTTTTTTATCGCTGACAGAAAGTGGAGAGTTTTTTCTCCCTCCCAGAAGTAAACCGCGCAAATAAAAATAACTTTCCAATAACAAAGTTCTGCCCTCGAAATCTCACAACTGAAAGAACGCAAACAAAATTTTCCAGAAGATTTTCTTTCTCTGGAGTGAAATTCGGTTTTCAATTCCATCCAACCTATATCTTGTGGGATTTTCTTTCGAAAGTATCTGTAAAAAGTTGTCTTGTGAACTTCTCAAGAAGCAATCAACCTCGTGATTTATACGAGGGAAGTGTAAGACGAGGGAAAACACAAAATAAACTTAGTGTTTCTCGATGGGAATATCCTGTACTCCGTTACCATATTCCTGAAAACCAGGCGATCTGAAACTTCGCTCGCGCAGTCTCAGAAAGCTCCCTCTACACACACACACACACACACGTACGGTTTGTTCAAATAATCACACTGGGTTTAATTGGAAGACTACCATTGTTTACGAGAATAGGTTGCTCTTGTAAACCAACATTCTGGAAATTAAAAATTAAGAAAAAATCTTAAGTAATCAACTTTACGAACGTTTACGAGTTGAACTAAATCGCATCGCATGAAAAACTCTTCAGATTATAAAATATAAGAATGTATTAAAAATAAAGAACAATCACTTTTCATTCTATAGAAATGTAACCTTTTGCATCGAGAATCTCATTCGGTACTTACTTGCGGAACTTAATCAAATTTTTGTGTTTGCATTGCAAAATTAGCAGGAATGAAAGGCAACGCATCCGATCAAAGAAATGAACAACCACTTCGTTTCTTTATGAGCAGAGTTCGTTTACGTGTGGCAGGAATTTCTTTGGAGCCAAGATTTGGAAGCGAAGATCACGGGTTTCGTTTGGAAAAGGTCTCCCTACTTTTCTAACTTAAGTTTGAACAAGTTTGTCGAGGTTATTAAATAAATTCGGAGAAAAACGTGGATTCCATACGAGAATTGCACAAACAAGACTGTCCAACACACGTAGTTATTAATATTTATTATGCTCGGAAAACTTTAATAGTTTCACTTTAATTTATACAGGGCAATATGACCGAACTGAGTTTCTATTTTGTTAGTTTGCATAGCGAAACTTACTGCAGTTTTTAATTATTGAGATTCAAAAATTTCGATTTGTCCTCGCATACGTTGCAAAACGGGCTGCAATACATTTAAGACTCTCACATTTACGAAGATCTCGCGTTAACCCCACCTATAAGAGACCCGCCGCACCAGCACCGATACAAAATAAAACAGCTTTAAAGTAACCCTTCTTGCACCAACGCCTATCCCCGGGTGGAAAGATTTACTGAGATCTGATTGTGTGTTCAGAATGTTCAGATACTTCGTCGTCAGGATTGGTTTAACAGCGTCGAGTCGTCAAATAATTTCGTTTTTCTTTCAGCAAAACGAAATCTTTCCAGCAACAAAACTGCCGACGAATTCGGAAGTGCGATGTTCCAGTTAGTGCTTTCTCTTCTCTAAGTTAAAGCTGCAGAAGTGCTTCGTTGTCGGACGAGCGATCACGAACCCACTCTTTTACCATCCCATCTTCAGATGCTCTTTAAATTCTTCCTCCCATTACTGGAGTTTTATGGTCATCCGCAAGGCCGACTGGTCGGTTTTCGTTCAGCTTCTTCGCGTTTAGTATTGCCATTGAAAAAAAGAAAGTACGAAATGATAGAGTTCAGTAGTGAGTACTGCATGCATTTATATATACTTAACACCGTTCTAAAGGAGCTTCATTTACATAATATTCGGGTACTGTAGAATGTTACAATTTCAATGTAAGGGCTCGATGGAACACGTACAAGATTCAGTAACCACAAACTTCACTGAGATTCAATGATGAACTCCCATTTCAATGATTGTGACTAAAATCATTTTAAAAGTAAACAAAGAGAAAAGTATTAAGTACGGATATTGATCAGGTATGCGTAGAAACTATTAGGTTACATATAAGAATTAATAATTTAATTGGATAGTACTTTAGAAATAATTCTACATTATAAATGAATGATGTACGTGAAATATCGATAGAAAAAAACTCGGTTCAAGTGCATTACTGTGTACGTACAGATGCTCCAGGATTTCTACCAACACGGCAATGCAGCTGAGGAATATTCTCTTAAAGCGCGAGAAGGTTAAAGTGGGCCTGCAGGATACTTATTTTATGCCTGAGGTATCTGGAAAACTGACTTTACCTAAGGATGGTCCATGATATTAATCCCGCGTTTATTCCGACGGGAAAAAGAAAAGAAGGTGCTAAAGAACTGTCACCACACATTCAGGAAGATGAAATTAGGATTACGGCGCGACTATAATCGGACTGCAGCGTGAGTAAAACTGAAAGGTTTTAAAGATCGTGTTTGTAATTGGTGTTTGCCAAGGATGTTTCGCATGCTTTTCCCTCGACAGTTGCCGATTCCATATCGAAATGCAGAATATAAAACAACTGCCTAATACCGAGCACTCAGTTAGAAACCTTTATTTTGTTTAATCAGCGGATTCCTTAGAGGCACGTGACTGCCACCACCTCTCCTCTTTAATTTCTTGCGCATAGTTCGGCGAGATCTGGGTCGGGGAAACGCCTTCATTAAATTCTTTGGCCAATTGCTGCACGCAGAAAGTCCTGTTTGTCAGTACAACTTTCTGCAGACAACGGCGATCTTCCTTCCTTCCTGACAGACTGAATTAGGACCATAGTTACGCCTCTTTGACCAGTAATACGGGTTATTTTTCCATCGATTAAACACCCGGGATACCTCATCTTTTGAGCAAAACAGTCTGCTCTGTTGTTTTCAAAATCGTGGCTCCAACCAGGCAGGCATTCAGAATAAGCCGTTTATAGACCCCGAAAGGTCGTTTGTTTTTCGCGTTGTGATCAACACTATTGATGATTATTGACCAATAACACTCTTAAGTAGTTGCCTAGAAAATGTGGTGACGAAGTATTTTGCATATACGCTACGTAAGTCACGTTTACGCACCCCTACATAACGATTTCTAGTTCGGTGGCTGGTGTGTGCAGTTTCTTGAAAAAATTATGGAAATGCGTATGACGCAGAGCAGCCTTACTTTATTTGTAACCGATTGGATGTGCGTTGTCCATTTCATATTGTGGGCTGCGTACACGTCCGGATGAGTATATGCGTCTAAATGATATCGCCAGGGCAATTACGGGAAGTGGAATTGCATTTGATTTGCGAGCTTGCTTCTCTTCTTGTAAGTTCAAAGAGGGATAAATCTGGTTTTCTGAATATTAATTTCACGTTTATTTTTAATGAGCCCTGGGTGCAGGTTTAACTCTATCTGAATGTTATTTTAGCCAATCTCGGCTGTTCTTAACTGCTTAGCTGAATGTGAAGCAAACATGCCCTCGATCAAACAGCCGAAATTAAAACGAAACAGGGTTAACCGTTTTCAGAGTCGCCCTAACGAGCTTTCAGCCAGAGTCGAAGTGCAGTTTTCGAAGAGGCTCCAATCGACATGTGTTGCTGTTAAAGTTTACTTGACAGGAGACTTGTTTTTCCCTCAGGAATTCCTCCGCTGACAGCACGGCCAATCCGTAGGACTTTCGACGACACGAAGAACCTCACGTGTATCGAAAAAAGAGTAAACAAGAAACTGCTCGACGTTCAGCACATCTCAGGATGGATTCGGGGATATAAAGGGCTGTTTATTGCTCATCGTCTTGATTTTTAAACGAAATCCAACGTTCGTTCATTCAGAGATGTTTGTTTGTGTTGCGGCGTGAGAAACGATGGCTGCACGCGAACCTTGATCCACTTGACTTAAGATTGTTTCTCTTAGAGTAGGAAGAAACGAGGGCGACAGTGATGCTCCCGGGATAACGTAAAACACTGGGGATTGCATACGGGCGGAGAAAATGCATCGCAAATATTTGAACTTCGCATTAAAAATAAAGTACAGTTAAGAAACAACGGGGGTCCACAGCATAACAATCTATTTATTAGTTTAACTATGACATCGTCAACAGCGAAAACACAGACTTGATCATAGAGAACTGTAGCAGAACTTCCCGCTGCGTCGTGGATTATTCGGAACTGTTTTGACCGGGTTTAAAGATTTTGGACGTAAGAGAGATTTCTGAAATATGAGCTCGGGATTGAATGTTCGTTTGTCCTGATAATTTCTCCTCGCACTGTCGACATTAAATTTCCTGCGCATGATTTCTGCTATTAAAGGAAAAAGTGTCAAATGACATTTGATTACAGCGCTGGAATGCAAAGATGCTTGACCGTTCTTAGTTCGATTTTAGTAGCTGACCATAGAAAATGTGTCTTTCTTCAGCCGATATTAGTCAAGGTTTCATCCGACAAGTGGGGTCGTTTCCTTCCAGAAACTGTTATTTTTTACGATTATATATAATAGTAGTGATACGGACAGCGAGTGGAGACCAGTGACACTGTATTGATAGCTCTGAAAGCACTATCAATGATTGGTTGAAGTGTGGAAACTGTTTATTCATCATCATGTCTATCATGGATTTAGGCCTAGAGTGGCCTGTTGCGGCCTTAGAAGTCGTCATTGAATCTCTTAAGAGCACTTCCTGGTTTTTGTTTTCCTATTGGCTTGTTTCGGTAATCTTTCTGTTTTCATTCTTTGAACGTGTTCCATCCATTTATGTTAATATTTTTTTATTTTTTCAATTACTGGTTCTTTGTTTAATTCTTTCATAATATCTTCGTTTCTTTTGTGATCAAATAGGATATACTTTGCAGTTTTTCTCATAAACTTCATTTCTGCTGTTGTTAATCTTTGTTTGTCTTTTTGTTTTATTGTCCAGATTTCGCTTCCATACATTAAGACCGGTAAGGCTAACGTATTGTATACTTTTAGCCTGGTTTGTTTTTGAACTAGGTTTGGTTTAAATATAGAGTTAATTACTCCTGTTATTTTTCCAATTTTTATGTTTATATCTTTTTCATTTTCATATGTAATCATACATTCTAGGTAGTTAAACGAATTCACCTGTTATAAAATCTTGTTATTTATTACTATTTTTAGTTAATACTGAATCTTGCCTTTTAATGGCCATTGTTTTTGATTTTTCGGGTTGATATTATCATACCATAATCTTTGGATATCTCATTTAGATCTAAAATAGCTTTCTGTAAGTTATCTTCAGAATTTGTAATTATTATTTGGTCGTCTGCAAAGAGGAGAGTGTTTAAGTTAACTGGAGGTGAAAGTTTAATTCCTCGATGCAAATGTTTATTCCATTTTATTATTATTTCATTTAAGTAGATATTAAAAAGAGTTGCTGAGAGGGGACATCCCTGTCGGACCCCTTCATTTATCTCTCTGGTATGTGACGTATATGATAGTTCATGATTTAATCTTATTTGTATTTGATTATTTTCATGAAAATAATCAAATACAAAATAAGATTAAATTAACAAAATAAGAACCTAGCTTATCCAAATAATATCCTATAGGCTATTGCCTTTAGGATATTATTTGGTGTTTGTTGTCTTTTCATATGTTAAATAAAATGCTTCTTTTAACTTTGTCGAATGCTTTCTCAAAGTCAATAAATGCAATATGTGTTTCTAAATTGTATTCTCTTCTTTTCTCTATTATTAATTTTAGGCAAAAGGCCGGGTGTATACATGATCGTCCTTTCCTAAATCCGTTCTGTACTTCTAAAATAAAGTTTCCAGAATATTTCATTAGTTTGTTATTTAAAATTCTGATATATATTTTGTAACAGGAATTTAGTACACTGATACCTCTATAGTTTTTAGGGTCATCTCTATTACCTTTCTTAAAGATAGGAATCACAATTTGCTTTTTTCCATTCTACTGGGGGTTACCAGTTGAATAGATTTTATTTTGAATAATAATAGCAGTCTTTCTGTGAACCTTATTCCCGCATATTTATATAGTTCTGAACCTTGCTTATCCATCCAGGTGATTTTCCGTTTCTTTCAGGCTGATTTCTAATTCTTCTTTAGTTATTTTCTTTTCATTAAATGTTTGCCAGTTATCTTTTTTAAATTATTTATCCGTCCACAATTCTGTGTAGAAATTTAGAAATTCTTCTAATTTCAATTCGACGTTTAATTTTATGTTTTCTTTGGTATCTGCATTTAAGTGTTTCACAATCGTATATATTTCGGGTCTTATTTTATAAAAATCATGTTCTAAATTAGAAACAAATTTATTCCATGATTCTCTATCTATTTTTCTGACTTCTCTTTTAGCTATGGCTCTTATTCGTTTATATTCTATTTCATCTTCTAATCTTTCACTGATTAAGCATTTATGATTGGCTTCTGTTTTCATTTTGATTATTTCTTTGATTGTGTCATCTCAGATCTTCAATTTGTTTCCTTTCATTGAATATTTTTGGTCTTTCCTAAGCTTTCATTTGCTGCTGCAGTTAGCATCGTTTTTATATTAAACCATTCTATTTTTATGTCTTCATTTTGTTTTATTTTCTCTAAATATTAGTTATTTCGTCGTTCGTATAGCCATTGCATATTTGTGTCATTTAATAATCTGGATTTATAAACAAATGTTTTAGATTTTCTTTCTGTTCTTATTATTTGTAGCCATTTAGGTGGTGATCTTAATTTTATTTTAACGAGGAAGTGGTGATTACTTATTTCATATCCTCCGTGAACATCAAAAGAGAACTTTGATGTCTATTCAATTAACAGAAAATAATCTACTCTACGGTGGTATATTAGATTATTTTCAACCATCATTGATAGTGAGTTCAAAATGAGGAAACTGTTTATTGGTCTTGAAAAACTGAAAGCAACTTCCTCATTTTATCAGGAGGGTGTTTTTATTTTTATATTTAGATCAGAGTATATGATATTTTTAAATTATGCAAGAAATCCTATTTTTAAACCAAGAACATAAGCTGATCCAGGTTATAAATTGTGTATAGATGACACAAATCAATTTACAAAGCATGGACGGCCTCGCAGAAAAATGGTGCGAAAATCAACTAAAAAAATGGAGGATAAAATATACATTTTGCGAAATTGCCCTCGTCACTAGGTGGCTATTTTAGTACTGGTTAACGGTTGAGTTTATACACTTACTCTAAATGAATTTAGAATTCTATAAGAATAAGAAACATTATTAGAGAAGGTAAGTGATATTTGATCGTATGTGGTCTTATTAAATTATTTTAGAACCTAAAAGGTATTTATGGATATTTCTTTCGGGATTATATATTTCAAACTCACGTTTATGAAGCAACAAGTAGCGTGTCTATTTCTTACGGATGTTTTATTGTTTAAGCAATTATATATATAAGTGTGCGTGTGTATTTATAGCTCTTTGTTGTGCTTCTGTATTTATTTACAGCTGAAATGTGTGTTAATTTATTCTGTAGAAATTCTCCAAATGCCAGTGCAGCGTGATTGATTCCTCCCCAGCTTAGAACAGTCTACACACAGACGAAATCTAACGCTTTGAAACATTGCCAGGGTTGAATATTTTTAAAATGAAAACCGAGGTAGCAATAATCTATTTTGCAGAAGTGAGGTAGGGAGGAATCGCATCTTAGTAAAGATGCGATTCCTCCCTACCTCACTTCTGCTAATTCTATAATAACAGCAGCTGACCAGCGTCCATTTACAGTTCAACTGCTAACTCGCTCTTTTTGTTGCGCCCACCATCCATCTTACGTTCTATCTCTGTTCTGTGGACAGCTTTCCACATGAAAAATTCCCTAACCAAAAATAATTTCACTCCAGCTGTTCTAACAAAATATTAACATATTCTTTCTCTTTTCCTAGCCTTTCCACACACGCCACCAATTTCGTGGAGGTTCTGAAATGTCTTGCTGTACGACTTTCGTTATAACGTAAGTTAGCAACCGCGTCAAAAACAAATCAACAAAGCTAATAAATGCTCTGGAATTTCTCCAAATCAACATTGGTTTATGGGAAACAGAGATACTAGTAAGATAATAAACGTGAGATTAATTTGCAACATATAACGATTCGATTTCCAAATTCGGGAGGAATGAGGACATGCGTCCATTTCTCGATTCTCCCTCGTGTTGGTACACGCGGCCTTGGCTGTCTCAATGCCTGCAATCTGGTCCAATTACAATTCTCTACTAATTCCATGAGATATCGGTGCTGGTAGTTCAACAAAACAGCAAACGCTGTTGCGATGCGTAGATTTTGGGGTGGCTCTGTTTAACGGAAAAGATCCGCTTTATTTATGATTTCTGTAGAAAGTTTAATTCAACGACGTATCCAGGAAACTCAGTCATTTTACGTTGTACTGAAACGTTAGTTTAATCACGGAGTTCAAAATAACGTGGTTGAAAGCACAACAGGAAAGTCCATGCTGGGGAAAGACCTTTTGAGCAACTATTATAAGAGTTTCGTTGACGAGACTTGTTCAAATATCCGATTTCATGATTTAATAATAACCTTTAAGATGTTATTAAAACTGAACTCGGTTGTGATAAAATTATTCGATGAATCAGGCCCGAACCCTGACAGATTTCTTCCTGGGTTCCCAAGTGATTAACATGGTGCAGAGTGTGTTCAATCACTTTTCAAACTGGGAGTGTCAGAGTGCTCTGGGAGTTTTCGTTGGACTTTTAAAATGTGCGGTAAATAAAATTTAAGGGTGTGCGTTTGAAACGGCATTCAAATGTGTATTGGCGGTTGCGTTTATGCAGGACCAGTTTAGTTTGATTTTATTCGAAGCTTTCTTTTATATTTTTTACTGAGGTGTAGTGAAATACGTTAGGAGACACTAAGCAATGTAAGACCTATCAGCTCTTAAAACTAAAGACAATAAAGAATAGGCAAACTAATAAGTTATTTTTATTATGAAAATGTAAAAAAAACTTGCTTAATTTTTCAAAGGGTTTTCAGGATAATTACACATTTCAGGCTGTCTGAATATAGCTCCAGTGACGCAAGAGTTGCAATAATTAAAATTACAGAATAATTATGGTTTTCGATGTTTTTTGTTTTTGCTGTACAAGATAAGACAGAAAAAATATTTATTAACATTAGAATTAGGGTTAAAAGAATTCCGCTTACGTACTTGAAGAGCAGCAGCAGTTATTAAACGCATTCAATTAGGAGTAACATCGCCAAGTTTGCCTTTTGTGCCCTCAGTCCTTTTCACGTCATTTCCCCCCTCTCCGATTTCAGTTGCTACCTCCTGAAACATTCTCATCTTATTGCTTGACCCACTCCTCGCATTCTTAATTCTCTCTCGCTATCATTTCTACTCCAAATTAAAAGTGAATTCTCCAAACAGAACAGTTTTATTGACTTCATCTCGACTAATTCCCCACACGACTAAAACGTTTCATAATTTTAGCATTCATTTTGTTCATTAAAAATCCTTTAACTCGTTCTACTTAGTTCTTTCAAAAGTCGCTCAAATTATCAGTGGTGATGAGTTTTGTGAATTCTTCTCTTGCCATGCAAGTTTCCAAATGTACGAAGGGGCACTGCGCACTGTTGGAGGGAAGGTTGAACAAAGATGCCGCTGTTTTAGAGAACCAACATGGAAGGCATAGGAAAAGCCTTGATCACAATCACACAGCATTTAATGAGCTGAGGCTGCTGCGAATGTTCGAAGTGCAACGCAAATATTCGTCAAAGTCGCACTTTGCAGTCAAACGAGTCAAGAAGTGCGCGCATCTAAGCTGGCGAAGATTAATTTTTAACATTTATCGAAATGAATTGTGCCATTTAATATTTTCTACCCTAAATAAATAATTCTGCTTAGTGAGTTGCGTTTAGAAAACCAACTTACTTCCATAATTATCATTAAGAACTGAACCTATCTTCGGACATCGGATACTCTGCAGACAGGTTTATGACACGCTTCTTGGGTCACGGTAACGTGTGGTAGTTCGATGGATTTTAAACGGTGCTTATATTATGTGTCTGGTATACATTTTCTATATGTATTGTGGCCTCATAGGCACAGTTGTTTAATTTTTTAGTGAGAGTATCACCTACATTTGTATTTGTAAAGTCCTGCTAACATACTGGTTATTATACAAATACAAATGTAGGTGATACTCTCACTAAAAAATTAAACAACTGTGCCTATGAGGCCACAATACATATAGATAATGTATACCAGACACATAATATAAGCACCGTTTAAAATCCATCGAACTACCACACGTTACCGTGACCCAAGAAGCGTGTCATAAACCTGTCTGCAGGGTATGCATAATACCTATATATTTATAGGCATTATGTAAAGTCTTTCTATTCTACTCCCATTTTCTGTTCTTTAACTGTCAATTTCTATATTTTCACTTGGAAAATAATTGTAGGATACACACACACACACAATCTACAGTTCTGAATATTTGCTGCATCACTAATTGTGTTAATTTTTCATTTGTACTTCTTCAGTGTTAATAAATTTCAATTTGTTTGGAATACCAATATTCTAGACCACACAGAATCTGCACCATTACCCATGTTCTTACTTTCCATTAGGCCTCCTTTAGCTATTCCAGATTATTTGTCTTTTTTTTTTTACACTAATGCGTGACGTGCCACCTTGGTAACCTTAATCTTCCTCTTTCCATCAGCTCATACTCACCGACTTTTATCCAATTTTGTCATCCTCTTCTCCCCAAATATCGTTGTTTCAGGTTTTTAATTTTAAATGTTCTTCTCTTGTGTATTTACCATAATATTTATTGATTTATTCTCACTGGTCTCTCCCCCCCCCCTCTGCCCTGCATTTTCTAGAATGTCGTTACCTTACTAAGTTTCGACTTTTGCTGTTCCTTCGTTTCCAAGGAAATGTCTGCCCTAACAATTAATGTTCTTTTTTTTTTTTCTTGAATTAGTTTTACTACTTGCGAAATCCCTGTTCTTTTGGCTTCCCTCTTTCTGGGACTGCATCTACCCCCCTCCCCTTAACTGCAGACACCTCTTTCAGTACCTCTTCGTAATGGAATTCGGTTCTTGAATCCTTCCAGTACCCCTTCCCTATGATTTCCTCCCTCAACGTCAGTACATCTCTTGGAGTTTGCACCTAGGCCTTTTCTTCTCATTTGAGCTTAATCCTGATATCACGAATGCTATTAACTAATTCCGCATGTGCTCCTCGTAAGGTGTCGTGACTGAATGTCGGTATTTCACCAGCCGATTTATCCACCTTTCAGCTCTCCTGAGTGTGTCGGTGTCCCGCTATCTCCATGCAGGGCAAGTCGAGCTTACCAGGAACCCGTAAAAGTGCGGACATTCGTACCGATGGCATCTCTTTTATTTCCCGAGTTCTACTGATATTTTGTCACCCAACTCAGTTATGTTTTACCCACCACATCTATGCTTGCTTTTATTTACACAGATATTTACTCATTAATATAGTATAATAATTTCGGCGTGCTTTGAATTATTCTTTTTCTCTCAGAAATACCAACAGGGTTAATATTTATAAATGTTTTCGATTTCCGTAAATCGCAAACAACCTCTTCGTCTTAACCTGCGTGTCGTTCTCCTGAAACCGCAAAACGAGTTTGCGTTCGCTTTTATCGCTCCGTCATAATAACAACAACATATGGAGGAGAGGAGGTGATTATTGCAGAAAATTATAGATTATTGTTATTATAGCAGATTATTAAAACTTTATTGCAGAAACAATTATCAATCCCAGACTTCAATTCCTTAACATCGTCACCAGTTTCGAGGGTGTGATTTCGGAGTAGGTTGGCATACTGCAGTAGTAGGGGGGTGTCACTCTAAACAAGGTTAAGATAAGATAATGAATCGTGACGGGATTGGTTGTTCATTTGATGACGTCATTGTGGGCGTGACGACATGAGTTTGGAATTTTTTGTGGGGGAAATGTGTGTGTCACGTCACGTTGTTTGTTTTGCTTGTGTATGGAATTATGGGTGATGGTAACGATAAGGATTCGTGTTGTGATTGGTGGTGCACTTCTGACAAGTTCAAGATAAGATAAGTAATCGTGACGTGATTGTGTGTTGTTTTCAGATGTAAATAAGTGACGTCATTGTTTTGAATGGAAAAGGGAGATATATTAGTGGACAAGGAATCGTGTCTCTATTGGTGGGACACTTCTGACAAGATCAAGATACGATAAGGAATCGTGACAAGAATGTTTGTTGTTATCTTCAAAAATGTATGAAGAAAATTGTTTGTGATTAACTGCGAATATTTAGTTGTAACGCTTAATAAATGAAGGACTTCTCAGTAAGAGAATTAAATAAAACCAAGAAAAATCAATAAAAGCCAGTGGTAGGCTCTCGAGAAAGTAACGGGTAGCATAAAGAAAATTCATTAAAAAGAGAAAGAACTCGTCCATAAATTCTCAATTAAAATTTGTGAAAGTTTAGTAAAAAGCAAAATTTCCAACTTAAAAATGCATCTCGCATTCATAAGTTACAAAAGGCTTTTGACAAGAGAGACAAATATAAACACTTTGATATACTAAAACCCACTTAAGTATAAATTAATGAAACCAATGTACATCGTATATGTGAGGATATACCATGCCTCACACAAGGATGCCTCCTTTCTCAATATTATTTGGAATATATACATACATTTCTTAAAAGACATTGAATGACTAGAAACCGAGAAATATGAAAACAGTTTAATAGCACAACTAGTTTCAGCCTTCTTCAGGTGCACATTGCAAAGGAAATAACCGTAAAACATAGAGGAAATAACTGTAAACAACACGGAAAGTTAGTGTATATGTTACCGGCAAAGTGTGAAATGCTGGCATGCTATAGAATGCCGAAAGTGGGACGTCAAAGTATGAAACGCGTAGCTGTTCACACGTTTCCTAGGCATTCTATAGAATGCGAAAGGCAAATCGGAAAAGTATAAAATACTCCCGGCAGTGACTTTTAATGTCGCAAGGCGAGTCGACGCTCGCCTCGAACAGAAAGTCAGAGAAGAACCTAACGTAACCTAAAATTCGATCTAAATTGAATCTGGAAATACAGGAAAAAAATTAAAATGGATTCCGACAAAAAAATATCCCCCTACACCTTTGGGGGGTCACCGCGCGAGTTCCTATCCCAGACGTCGATAAGGGAAGGGGTGACTCGCGCAATCTGCTGGCGGTTGTTATGAGTGTGACCGGCGATGGCTTTTACCGACTTGGAACTGCTGAAGGAATTTTAAACCAACTCTTTGTCAGATCAAAATTCACTTTGTGTCCCAAGGACTTACTGAGAGTCGGAGACGTTCCTGACCACGAAATAGCTCTCCGGTCAGCCGCTTCCGCTCTGTCCACGGGTAGCGACCAAGGGTTTGTGAGGTGTACTTGCAAGACCAAGTGCCGAAATTTGAAGTGTTTTTGTATGGAAAAGGCAGTTAAGTGCAATTCAAAATGCAATTCCAGTCTACCTTGTAGCAACAAGTAGTTCAGCACTTCTCTTTTTATAGGAAAATCCGGTATTTTACATTTTGTACTTCTTACATTTTCACATGAATCTTTTCAATAAAGCCTTTTTCATACTTTGCCGAAAGAGTATTTGTCATTCTCTATAATGCCTAGGGAAAGTATGTAAAATATTAGAAAAAAAACAGACATTTCTTACTTTGCCTAAAAACGTCACGCATTCTGTACCATACCTGCTTTTCACACTTTGCCCGTAACATATATATATATATATATATATATATATATATATATATATATATATATATTCCACGAAGAAACGTTGAAGTTTGCGCATTCAAAACTGTTCTCTCGTTGGCTTCATTGTTGGGCGTATGCATGCCTGCGTAGAGCATCTCGCGAAAGCCAGTATTTGACGCCACAGCAGAATGACAGTCTGAAAGGTTGTAACTCAGGTTGCTGTTGAGATGTAGGGGGTGGAGAATGATTTCTTTTGATTCTGTCATCTTTCTTTCTAATTAATCATGGCAACGGAAAATGTTATTAGACTTGTCCCATAGGACTGTATGGCTAAGGTTTTCTTCTTTAGAAATGGCCGAGAATAGAACATGACTACACAAAGCACTGGCTCGCTTTCTCTTGTAAGTGACGTCTCTCTTGCGATCCTCAACGCATAACTCTACTGACTTCACTCTTTAGTCAAAGTAAGGTATGTCACAGTTGCACCAGATCTGGTAAACTCCGGAATATTTAAGGTTATGATGTCTAAGTTTCGGACGGCTCACTAGGGAGCGGAATTTTGGAAGAGGAGTAAATAAAGTTCTTATGTTGTATTTTTTAAGACCCTTGGCTAATTTGGGTAAGACAGAGCGTATGTATGGAATAGAAATATTACCTTTTACACTATTGGTCTCTTCATTTCGACGACCGGGACGATTAAATAGGAATTTATCAGTAGATGTTTTGAGAATAACCATTTAGTTGAAAAGTAGACCTGACAAAATGGTTATTCGACACAAGCAGTTAATAAGATACTTTCCAATCCACCTCCTCGCCACACTGAAGATAGAAATAGTGTAAACGACTACATATCCTTACCATATATCAGTTCGTTTCGCCAAAATTAGCCAAAGTTCTTCAAAGATACAACATCCGTATTTCTTTCACTCCTCTTCAGAAATTCCGTTCCTTGCTCAGACCAACCATAAATATGACAACCTTAAATATCCCGGCGTTTACCGAATTGGTAAAACTGCAATAAACCTTCTTTTGGCTAGATGGCAAAATCCATCTAATTACGCCTCGATTTTCTTTTTCCCAGTCGTCAACTAATTAATGAAGATTCTACTACCCCCAGAGCTTACATCTTCTTGCCTTTCATTAGTTCCCTCTCCCCCAAACGGGCTAAAATTTTAAAAAAGTTCAACATCAAAACATGTTTCTCTACTTTTCCTAAACTACGTTCTATCCTTAGTCAACCTAAAGAAAAACATCTTCAGTTCCCAGGAGTATACAAGATTATTTTTAATTGTGGAAAACCTTACTACGGACGGACTGATAAATCTATCCTTCTCCGTGTGGAAGAGCACAAAAGAGATATATCCTCTAACAGAATCCGAGCCAGCGCTCTCGCCAGCCACGTCTTGTTCTCTTTAAACTCTGATGAAGGTCGCCAAAATCAAATAGAACTTTTAATATTCACAAATGTTATGAATAAATTGAAAGACGTATTCTTGAATCTAAAAGAAATTACCTCGATTCAACCCACATGAATAGCAGCCTTAGCTACAGTTTACCTGATTCGCAAAGCTCTGGTGTCTAGTGCTGGCGTTCTCGCGATATCACACGAACGCATAAACATACAGCTGGAACTGCAGCGCGGACTCCAATTTAAACTGTACTAGTTTCTAGTAGATCTGTCGTTGTTATTATGTCATGTTTCTGTCGGATTGTTGTGTATACTTCTTTGTACTTTGACACCTGAAGAAGTTGGTTTACCAACGAACTAGTAGTGTCCTCATTAAACCTTATTCGTTATTTTTTCTAGGTGTTTAAGTTATTTAAATTAAATTAATTTATATATATATATTCCAAATAATATTGAATAATTAGAAACCGAGAAACATGAAAAGTTTAATAGCACAACTACTTTCAGCTTGTATCAGCCTTCTTCAGGTTTTTCATATATAAATTTCATATAAAAATGCCCATCCGAAATAAAATAGTAGAGCACAACTAAATAGACAAATTAATGGAATAATAAAACATTAAGGTCGGCAATAGTTAACAGACAATGTAAATGGTTCTTGAAAACAAACTAACATTATTGTATGGTAGTCACATTAAGAGAATGAGATAAGAAAGGAATCTTTGCAGCAGAAATGAATTATACGAAATGAAATAAAATTAGGTATACAAGAATAAAAACTAGAAAGCAGGTCATACTGCAAGAACTAAACCAAACACCAATAATGAAAGCAAAATACAGTTTTGCTATTGCTGGGAATATGCCACTGGGAATCGAATGCTCGGACCTCTTAAATGGAGGTGCAGACTGACGGAAAAAGATTTGCGAAGCAAAAAAACGACTTAAATGACTCGCGCTGAGGAAGAGCGTCTCGTTAGCACCTTTTTGTTAAACGACTGATTCCTGCCGCTTGGGATGTCGAAAAATGCGATATAACCCACAATGCGAAATAAAGAAGTAGACATTTTTTCTCTCAATATTTCCTAAGCAAAAACCCAATGACCTTTCTACAGAAACTTCACTGCCGAGTTTTATTTCGCTTGTGATTGAAAAATTGCGATTAAACTAATGGTGATATATTAAAATTTGAGGGGGGAGGAGAGATATTATTCCAGAAGCGCCGGCTGATCGCTAGTTTCTATTTCAACTTCTTCCGTGTTTCTTTGCAACCTTCGGCTGCAAAGAAACACGAAAGAAGAACGAAAGCCCCTCATAATGTAGAGTTCGGTGTTTGGTTGGCAAAATTTTCTTTTTTTTTTTCGTTTAGCACACGTTCAAGTTGCATTGAGCTGCTGCGATGTTATTTATGGCCTGCAAAAGAAAACATCGATTAGTATTACCGGCACTTGAGTGTTTCTTTAATCTTTGTGGTATCTTTAATGATATTTTCTTTTCCTACCACGTGGTTCGTAAATGAGACAAAACGCGAATTTCAATGTTACATTCATTAATTCCATTCATTTAATGGAAATTGGGCGTCTGTAATTATCCAAAAGCTAATTGGCGTCAATTAATACGCACTTTGGCCAGGGAATATGACAAATGCTTACTCGACAATCGAAAGAGAAAAAAACGCATTCCACGAATGGAAATTCGCTTGTGTGAAGAAACATTTTCCAATGAGAAATTCTGTTGCTCAAAAGAAACTGAACTGCGACAGCAGATGAATGATTGAAGACAAGAAAACAGAGCAACGCGCCACGCCGAGAGGAGAAATCTAAGGAACGGCTTTCTTTAAAAAGCAGCAGCTTTCTTTTACTAAAGTCAAGCACGTGCATTTCACACATGCTTTAAGGGTTGGTATCAGCAGAACAGCAACGATGACTCCGTTGTGCGGTTAACAAAGAGGGCAGGGGTGCCTGCGGATGTATAGAAACAAAATTCGTTTGGGGTTTTGTATTTCGAAAAAAAAAAAAATCAATCTACATAAATGCACTATAAAAATATCATGTTCAACCCCCCCTTTCACACCGTTTTCAACCTACTAACTGGCTTCCGTCACTTTTTTCAGAGAAGGAGAGAGTTGCTCTGTTTCTTACCCTTTTCTTTTTAATCATAAAAAATCGATTAAAATCCCAACAGATAAGTTTATTTTTATTTTTTATAAGACGTCGTGAATTCTGTTTAGCAAATTCTTCTCTGCTGAAATCCGTGTCACAAGGCGTGGGAAGCTTCCGACATCTTCAGTGATGTGTTTTGTGGTCGGTGAAGTTGCATGTGCCATTGCCGTCATCGTCCTGGCGATAGGGGGAGACAACTCGTTAACACGCCACTGTAAGTGTCAATAACCGAATCGCAAGACTCGCTTATAATTTTAACCAATCACACTGGAAATAAAACGCAGATTTTGATACGCAACAATCCACCATCAGATTTGCATATCTTTACTTTTATTGAGCAAGTTCGATACCGTCATTATATGGAATTACATCCACAAATTGTGTTTATTCTTCTGGCTGGTTTGCCTGTTTTCAGTAATGAAAACATTGACGAGGGTGAGCAATAGTGAATCACTTATGTTTGCTTCAAGAAAGAACAAAACGTGCTTGAGGTAACTGCTAAACGTGTACCAGAACCTCATGCCTAAGTGAAATCTGGATGCCACGCATTACGAAACCTCGCTATTATTCGAGTATTTTGTGTCATATCTGGGGTTTATTAGGCCTCTTTATAGCTTTTCTTCTGCAGTTATAAGCAGGCTATTTTTCAGAGCTCCCTCTTCCTTTTGTGGGTTAGAAGAATTCCAAATAATAAAGGAACGGATAAAATAAAAGACGCAGATAAGCAGCCGTGGAGCTGGAGTTTCTTTATTAAAATTTGAAGTCGATTCGGTTCATGATGGAAGAAAATTTTCTTAACATCTGTGAGCTGGAAAACGATGCGATCCTCGGTGAAAGATATTTGATGCCAAGATAAGAAAAGTGATGAAAACAACTTTACTGGTAAATGCACGGAGATGCGGATGAATTGTTAAAATCTCAGATGAAATTTTTACATCTCATTTGTGACTTAATTAATGCTCGTGTTAATATGCTGGAATATTTTGTGCTCTGCTGTAACTGGTGTGCTGTGTGTTATTAAAGCGATCGCTTCCCATCGAGCAGTTTCTCCCTGATGACGAGACCTACTTCGAAACCCAGAAATAAGATGCATCTCAAAAGTCATTGACGTAAAAGAAAAAGTACACAAAAGTGGCGAAATGTGTTTCCTTTTGGGTCTTCATTCTTCAGGCGACGTGTGTTTGCTAAACATACCTCTCGTGTGAAGAAGTTTTCGATTACTTTGATTTCACCGAAACGCGGAACAGCTGACTACGAGAGATTACTTTACCATCATCAAATGCCTACCATGAACCCTCAAGGAGTGTACAAGGTATGATAGTACTACATGAAAAATAATTACATCATTACTAACTTCCTATCTACAATTTTCCTCCAATTCAGTCTGTTACTTGTCAAGACTCCAACATTATCAGATCTTATATTTCTATCGTCTAAGGCACTTTGTACCGTATCAATCCACCTATATCTTGGTCTTCCTCTGGGTCGTTTTCCTGCCAACCTGGCAGAGAACACTTGTTTTGCAAATCTTTCTTCGCCCATTCTGATTAAGTGACCATACCACCTGAGATTAGCTCTGCTAACGCATTCTTGGATGCTGACAATGTCAAGTTCTTTCCTAATATCCTCATTTTTAATATGATATTGCCATTGATGCCATCTATTCATGCTTCTAATCTTTCTCAGGACTCTCATATCTGTGGTCTCTAGTCTTTGGTCAAGTGTTTTACTTCTGACCCAGCTCTCAGATCCATAAGTTAAAACTGGTTTGAACACTGTCTTGTATACAGCTAATTTAGTGTTCCAACTAATTTCTCTCTTATTCCATACAAATTTATTCATTGGACTTCCTACCATACCAGCTTTGTTGATCCTGTTGTCTATTTCTATATTTAATTTACCATCTTCACTAAAAATCGTGCCTAAGTAGCTGAAATGCTTTACTTCTTCCACAGGTTCCCTGTTCACAACGCAGTTGACATTTTCAATGCTTCTGCCTATTTTCATTGTCTTTGTATTGCTGACCTTCATACCATATCTATTACAACAGTTATTCAATTTAGACAGGGAATCTTGCAGACTTGTAGCAGATTTATTTAGAAGTATAACATCGTCTGCATAAAGCAAAGAGCTGACATTAACATCTCCAATTTTGATAACATGTTTAATACCATTAGTTCACCGACGATTTCTTTACCCACTTCACTATTTAAAGAAGTGAAAAACCCAGTTTGTAACGAATAGCAAATATATGAATAAGGCTGTTTTGTTTTCAGAAGTACTGTCCTCTTGTTTGTGATACTCGTTTTCGGTTCTAACTGAGATAAATTTGTGTTACTGGCATAATATTTGATCAAACACAGAGAATGTTTTCCCCCCGTATAATATCCTAATTTAATATACTAATACCCTCTTTCCAGGTTTATTTTCAAGAGAGTTTTAAAACGCGAAGTGAAAGGACTTCTTTCTCATCGCATCAAAGAACATCTTCGCAGATGTTGCACTAATTATATTTTTAATATCACCGCTGTATTATGAGTTTAAAAAGCACGGTTTCTTAAGTTGTTTGCATACTCTTATCAAAGAACTTCATTATGTTTTCTGAAAAGGCTGACTGATGACCGCCTCGAAAAGAATTCACTAACGTTATTAAGATAAGAAAAAAACCATTTTCTCGAAATTCCTGCGCATTAGAGAAACGTGTTATTAGCAGAATAAAAGCTAGCTTCCAAGTGTATTTATTTTGCTATTAACATACCAAGGTTGTCAATTCGAAATATCCACAAAACATCGTTTTGTGAATATTTCGAAGTGCGATCGAGAGATTTTAATTCAAACCTCGTGAAACGAATATAGGAGATATACAGCGAATCGTGACACCTCTCTTTCTTGCTCAAATTATCTCTTTTTTACAATGAAGATGAGAGGATGTCTGAGGCAGAACAGTGGATTTAAAACGATACACAAACAACTCCCTCCCCCCACATCAGATGAAGTGAATTTGGAAACAAAAAAGGGATTGCACATGACCGAAGACAACTTTATGTTTTAGAGAAGAGACTTTTGTGGAAAATATTCATTATAATGGGTTTGATGGAGTTAAAGTCATCTGGAGTGGCATAAACCTGAAAGATTGTTTTTTTATTGCATTGCCAAGCGAAACACGCCCAATAAATGAAAAGGAGTGCTGAGGTAGGAAAGTTGAGTTTGCCTTGAAGAAGGACGTCATTGCTGAGCCACACACTGAACGATACCCATAATGCAATGGCTGCTCAGATAGAACCCTAAATATCCCTTAACGTCATATTTAATTATCGGGAAAGTTATAGAAAACTACGAACACAGAATCCGAGGGTCACTCTATAATGAACACAGTGGCGAATTCTCCATGCTTGCTGCGCAAGCTCATTAATTGAGAAAGAAGTACTATTTATTTGTTAATAAATGCATGCCTTTATAAGATTCCATTTAGGCTTTTATTTTTGTAGACGTCTTAAACTTGCGCGGCAATAATTGATCTTTGCCTTGTGTATCGAAGGCCGATGCATGCTTGCTCGTCTAGTGAAAGCTACCCTTGGCTTGCTCGGTTGTAGGCGCTTCCAGGTCCTCGCAGCAGCACTTTGATTTCATGTGCACTCATAGCCATTTCACGTCGTCTCACTCTGTTGCTTAAACACAGGCCATACGGATTCAACGTAGCTCTAGCCAGTGAGCTTCAGCCAGCCTTTGCAAGTGTGCGTGTTGCTTTGGAAAATTAAGTGACAACCAACTTTTTATGACGATGTTATTGACCAGTTCATAAAGAAGAACCGTAGGGTAGAATTTGCATTCAAGTAGCTAAATTGAAAAAGATAGAATATCGTTTATAAAATAAATGTTATATTTGTATGATTAAATGTTCATAAATTTCTAAATATATAGTTTTAAATGGTCAGTAATTCATTTTTCCGCTAATCACACTTCAATCCCACCTTTCACTCCCTGAATGATAACAAGAGCAAGCATGAATTTCAAGACCACCATTTGTATGACTAAATGTTCATAAATTTCTAAATATATAGTTTTAAATGGTCAATAATTCATTATTCCGCTAATCACACTTCAATCACACCTCTCATTCTCTGAATGATAACAAGAGCAAGCACGAATTTCAAGACCAGCATTTGTCCTTGAATGACCGGTATTTGCGCCTCTCTCTCCCTCTGATCCGTATTGTGAATACCACTTAAATAAAAACTGAATAAAAGAGAAGCTTCCTGGATCTTACATCGATCTCGTCATGAAAGTGAAAGAAAAATACTCGACTCTCACAACATAATACCAATCTATTTCCGCCTGAATATACTAGAGGATATTTAGCCTTGTGAGGGGGGGGGGGCACAGCTTGTTTTTGGGCTCTGCTTTAGAGATCAAATACATGGAAAGCCTGGCGGCACGGCCATTCATGGATTAATAATGCGAATGTTTGATGCGGCAACAAACTCGTCGTCAAAATTACCCTTTTAGTCAAACGAGTCAAGAAATGCGTGCATCTAAGCCGGGAAGATTATTTTTAACTATTATCGAACTTAACTGCACAACTTAATATTTTCTTCCCTATATAAATAATTCGGTTTGTTCAAATGAATCAGGTTGCTTTTTAGAAACCAAAAGAGTTCGATGACAAGCGTAGAAAGCTGAACCTACACTCAGGCAACATCGGACACCCGCTAGATTCAAGAAACCTTGCAGGACGTAATCAACCTGTCCAATGCCCATTGGTATCTGACGCGGTTTCACTATTTCGTACCATTCTTATCATCAAGAGATTAATCACTTGGTCTGGAAATAACACAAAACAATGCATGGGTTTGATTTCTCACCATGAAGAGCCTCACTGGGGATATAAGCGAGAGGAAGAAAGCGAGATAATGAAAGGGTTTTCACGAAATTCGTTTAACATCACAACTGTCCGAGTCCACTGAAACATTTCTAACTACTGGAGAAATAGTTACTGAATTAGTTAGAAGCAATCCTGGAATCAAAGAGATTGAAATGGTACCGAACGATTGGAGAGATGGAGAACAAAATTCACCGAAAGGAGTGCAGAAGGGAAATCATCTAGCGGAAAATCGAAGAGCAAGGGGAATCATAGTTTAGGATTGTCAAACCTTTCTAGAACCAGATAGGGAATTGAATAACAGCGCAGTCATTTCAGATGTCGCGATGAAACTCAATGATAAGGGGAGGCAATTCAGACAGATGCAAAGACATGATCGAGCAAATCAGAGGGGAGGTACATTATGCAGGAAGAGGGAGGAGAAACTGAATCCACGAAGTTTGAAAATAGAAACCAAAGTGGTCTAAAGTGAAGAGAAGAAACAGTCCCCGAATGAGATTCCGACGAAGGTGGATTTCTCATAGAACACGTTTGATGAAATTCCAGAAAGAATGAGCATTAAACAGTAGAAGATGAGGAAACATTTTGTGATCCAATATCCCATAACGCCCTCTCAATGGTTCATACACCTCTATCATACCACCCCTCTTTGTTCTCTCCATCAGCATCCGCAGTCCAAATACTCTCAATCCACCCTCATTATTTGCGTTCCGCAATCCCGATAAGATATTTGTTGCTCCTCTTTGCCCCCCCCCCGTTTTTCATGTCCACCGTAACCAGATGACCAAATGTGTGCAAAGTAGTTCATATGAGGTGGTATGAAGGCCTTTTAAAGAGGCAAATTCACTTCCTTATACTTACATGTCAATCACCGTTTTAACATCGCATCGCATCCCAATTATATTCCGAGTCGTGTTCGCAATTTTTGCTGGTGCACTTTCTTTTTTTTTTATACTCTCCTACTGCTTAAGATTTCGTGTTTCGTTTTAACATCATCCTAATTCAGATGGTAAAAATAAAAAACTTCCACCGATTTGAATTTGAACAATAAAACTCGATTGAATTATTAAAATAATGTTTTTCTTTAGATGTGGGGACTTCTTATATTTTATCTTCCATTTACAAAGCATGGAAGGCCTCCCATGAAAATGTTGCGACAATTAAGGAAACAATGGAGGATAAAATATACATTTTGCGAAATTTCCCTCATGACTAAGTGGCTATTTTAGTACTGGTTAATGGTTGAGTTTATACACTTACTCTAAATGAATTTCGAATTCTATAAAAATAAGAAAGATTATTATAGAAGGTAAGTGATATCCGATCGTATGCAGTCTTATTAAATTATGTTAGAGCCTAAAAGGTATTTATTCATATTTCTTTTGGGATTATATATTTCCATCCCACGTTTATGAAGTAGCAATTACCGTGTCTATATTTTACGGATGTTTTATGTTTAAGCAATTACATATTTAACTGTGTGTGTGTATTTGTAGCTCTTTGTTGTGCTTCTCTATTTAATTACAGCTAAAACGTGTGGTAATTTATTCTGTAGAAAATTACAAATGCCAGTGCAGCGTGATTGATTCCTCCCCAGATAAAAGCAGTACACACCCAGGCGAAATCTAACGCTTTGGAACATTGCCAGGGTTGAATCATTTTAAAATGAAAACCGAGGTAGCAATAATCTTACTATTTTGCATATTTCACGAAGGTGCGATTCCTCCCTACCCCACTTCTGCTAATTCTATAATAACAGCAGCTGACCAACGTCCATTTTCAGTTCAACTGCTAACTCGCTGATCTTCTTGCTCCCACCATCCATCTTACGTTCTCTCTATCTGTTCTGTGGAACAGACTTCCCCATGAAAAATTCCCTAACCACAAAATAATATCACTCCAGCTATTCTAACAAAATATTAACATATTCTTTCTCTTTTCCTAGCCTTTCCACAGACGCAACCAGTTTCCTGGAGGTTTTGAAATTTCTTGCAGTACGACTTTCGTTATAACGTTAGTAATAACGAAAAATAACTTACGTTATAACGTAAGTTAGTAACAGCGTGAAAAAAAAATCTACAAAGCTAATAAATGCTCTGGAATTTCTCCAAATCAACATTGGTTTATGGGAAACAGAGATACTATTAAGATAATAAACGTCAGATTACTTTGCAACATATAACGATTCGATTTCCAAATTCGGGAGGAATGGGGACTTGCATCAATTTTTCGATTCTCCCTCTGGTTGGTACACGCGGCCTTGGCAGTCTCAATGCCTGCAATTTCGTCCAATTACAATTCTCTACTAATTCCATGAGATATCGGTGCTGGTAGTTCAACAAAACAGCAAACACTTGCGATGCGTAGATTTCGGGGTGGCTCTGTTTAATGGAAAAGACACGCTTTATTTATGATTTCTGTAGAAAGTTTAATTCAACGACGTATCCAGGAAACTCAGTAATTTTGGCGTTGTACTGAAACGTTAGTTTAATCACGGAGTTCAAAATAACGTGGTTGAAAGCACAACAGGAAATTCCATGCTGGAGAAAGAACTTCTGAGCAAACTATTATAAGAGTTTCGTTGACGAGACTTGTTCAGATAACCGATTTTATTATTTAATAATAACCTTTAAGATGTTAATAGAACTTAACTCGATTGTCATAAAATTATTCGATGAATCAGGCCCGAACCCTGAGAAATTTCTCCCTGGGTTCTCAATTATACCAAACAGTACCTCGCCAAGAATGCGCAGCTCAGAGTTAGATCACGTTGGCATT
The DNA here is from genome assembly GCF_054136105.1 of Typopeltis vanoorti. NCBI lineage: Eukaryota > Metazoa > Arthropoda > Arachnida > Uropygi > Thelyphonidae > Typopeltis > Typopeltis vanoorti. The sequence goes on along the minus strand of NC_143555.1, from coordinate 1,393,957 downwards.
ACGAGCGGAGCAACTATGGCCAGGGGAGGCACTGCTATCCGTTAATTGCGTGTGTTCTCTAACGTAATTTTCTCATTTCCAGGTGAGCATTTCTTGTGAACGGAAGAACTATTCCAACCAAAATGCACAGGAAGTAGGATCTCCCAATTCCCCTAAACATAGCGGAGAAGCGGACCAGCAATTTTTTCAAATGATTAACATGGTGCTCAGTGTGTTCAATCACTTTTAAAACTGGGAGTGTCAGACTGCTCCGGGAGTTTTCGTTGGACTTTTAAAATCTGCGGTAAATGAACTTTAAGGGTGTGCACTCGAAACGGCATTCAAATATATATTGGCGGTTGCGTTTATGCAGGACCAGTTTAGTTTGATTTTATTCGAAGCTTTCTTCTATATTCTTTTACTGGGGGTAGTGAAATACTTTTGGAAACACTAAGCAAAGTAAGACCTATCAGCTCTTAAAACTAAAGACATTACAGAATATGCAAATTGAGTGTTTTTATATGAAAATATAAAAAAAACTGATTAATTTTTCAGAGGGGTTTTCAGGATAATTACAAATTTAGGCTATCTGAATATAGCTCCAGTGACGCAAGAGTCAGCAATAATCAAAATTACGGAATATTTAGGGTTTCCGATGTTTTTTGTTTTTGCTGTCCAAAAGAAGACAGAAAAAATATTTATTAACATTAGAATTAGGGTTAAAAGAATTCCGCTTACGTACTTGAAGAGCAGCAGCAGTTATTAAACGCATTCAATTAGGAGTAACATTGCCAAGTTTGCCTTTTGTGCCCTCAGTCCTTTTCACGTCATTTCCGCCTCTCCGATTTCAGTTGCTACCTCCTGAATCATTCTCATCTTATTGCTTGACCCACTCCTCGCATTCTTAATTCTCTCTCGCCATCTTTTCTACTCCACATTAAAAGCGAATTCTTCATGCAGAACAGTTGTATTGAACTTTATTTCGGTATATTCCCCACACGACTAAAACGTTTCATAATTTTAGCATTCATTTTGTTCTTTAGAAATCTTTTAACTCGCTCTACTTAGTTCTTTCAAAAGTCGCTTAAATTACCAGTGGTGATGAGTTTTGACTGAAATCTTCCCCTTGCCACGCAAGTTTAGAAATGTACTAAGAGGCACATCGCACTGTTGGAGGGAGGGTTAAACAAAGATGCTGCTGTTTTTGAGAACAAACACGGGAAAAGCCTTGATCACAGCCACACAGCATTTAGTGAGCTGAAGCTGCTGCGAATGTTCTAAGCTGCAACGGAAATATTTTTCAAAGTTGCACTTTGCAGCCAAATGAGTCAAGAAGTGCGTGCATCTAAGATGGAGAAGATTAGTTTTTAACATTTATCGAAATGAATTGTGGCATTTAATATTTTCTACCCTAAATAAATAATTCTGCTTAGTGAGTTGCGTTTAGAAAACCAACTTACTTCCGTAATTATCATTACGAACTGAACCTGTCTTCAGACATCGGATACTCTGCAGATAGGTTTATGGCACGCTTCTTGAGTCACATTAACGTTCGCTAGTTAGATGTATTTTAAACGCGTGTTATATATTATGTCTCTGGTATATATTTTCTGTATGTATTGTGCCCTCATAGGCAAAGTTATGTAATTTATTTTAGTGAGAGCATCGCCTACATTTGTATTTGCGTAGTAACCGGTATGGTTGTAAGGCTATTGGTTACACATATTCTTTCTAATCTACTTTCAGTTTCTGTACTTGAAATAATTGCTGCATCACTAATTGTGTTATATTTTAATTCGTGTTATTTCTTTGATGTTAATAAATTTCAATTTTAAATTTGTTTCGAATGCCAATATCCGAGACACTGAAACTGACCATTACCCATGTTCTAAGTTTTCATGAAGCTTACTTTAGCTATTCTAGATTATTTGCCTTTTTTACAGTAATGCGTCACGAGCCCCCTTGTTACCCGTAATCTTCCTCTTTCCATCAGCTCACACTCACCGACTTTTATCCAGTTTTTGCATCCTCTTCTCCCCAAATATCGTTCTTTTTGGTTTTTAATTTTCAGTGTCCCTCTCTTATGTTTTTGCCATACTATTTATCGATTAATTTTACCTTCGATTCATTGTGCTCTTAACCTATTTCTGTAACTGGAATTTATTTATTTTATTTATTTTTTTCTTTAGCATTAGTAATTTTAAGTAACAGATATGAGACAAACAAGGTTTTGAACTCTCCGCAGCGTTTATCTACAGCAATCTTTTTAAGAGTTTTAGTAACGTGTCGTTGGTTTAAAATATTTAATGGCTCTGTAAAATAATCAAATTCTAACAGTATTGTGAATTTTCAGGTTAAATCTTATCCACTAAAATTCTGGCTATTAATTTAATACCTGATTATTCCTTTTGCTTCCAAGAGTTGACAGTTTCATGAATTATTTGAGGGCTTACATGAACAAATAAGACTTTTAATTCAATGAATCAAAAAAAAAAAGGTCTCTGGTTACTTTGTGGCATGAAAATTCACAAGTAAAAAAAAATGTTATTTTCTTTCTTAAATTTGTATAACACATGAACGACACCCAATTTGTTCATTTAAATTTGCACATTTTATTTGAATGAAATATTATTCACAAATGGTATTTACTGAATCTAACAATACAGAAAATAAATAAATTGAAAAATACATCAAAGGTTCTTCCTATGATTGTGGAATTGCCATCATATGGTTTTGACAATGTGACTCTCATCTGAAAGTTAATTTTTCATTTGGTGACCATTGAGAATTTATTACTGTAGTAAAATTAAGGGTTGCATTTTTATATTTTCGAATCCAATACATATACTTCTGAGAATTATTAAAAGCACAGAATCTTTCGTTATGTTTCCAAAAGCATTTAAAAGTACACATTATGTTTTCACGTTTCGGGCGTCCAATTTCATTTAAATCAAGAACAAGCCTCCCTATTAACCTGGTTAATGTTTTTGATTTTTCTCTTCATTTGGCGAGTAATATTTGATATTTGCATGTTGATTAAATCATCCAATTTCTTAGTTTGTCCAGAGATAGTGAACCAATTTCCCACTTCAGCTGATGGTTATATTTTATTAACGAAGAATTCTGTTTTTTAACTCTCTCCGGAAATTTTTTCCAAATACAAGGTGATTTTGTCAATGCATATCTTAGAATAATTCCATCAGAAATAAACATTTCTTTAGGAAATAAATTTGAACTCGTATTCAAAAGAAATTGGCAATCATTTATTGCAATGATAACTGAAAATTCGTATTTTTCACAGATCGATTTTTCATAATCGTTTACCCTCATTATTCTTCCTCTTAGATTACTTCATATGGCACCACAAATAAATAGTTATTTATTATAGTTATTTATTATTATTATTATTTCACTGATTATTAGCTCTGATCGTATGTTTTAAGGTAATTTTCTGTTACAAAATTCTAAACAATTAGAACTTTTTACAAAGAAACTTTCAAAGAATTTGTGGCTCACCCATTATTTCTGCATTATCAAACACAAAACAGCAGCTGCATCAGATGAACCATTACCTTAAGGCCAAAGTCACTGGACTGTATGGTATTTTATTATAGTACTATTTACACTTACCATGCCCAACCCTGACCGTTATTGCTTCAAAAATGAACCTTTTGCACAGATGACTCAATGACATGTTTTCACATGCTGATGTATATACTGTTCTTGTGTTTTTATCTTACTTTGTGTAGGGAAAGGTAAAATTTGTATATGTGTTATCTGGAGAGTACAAACATTTTTTCTATACCAAACTTTAAGAGTTAAAGTCACGTTTTGGGTTAATATCTGTTCTCTCTCTAAAACAACCAAATTCTAACAGTTCGGATTTTCGATTATGTGAACGAATTGTTTTCAGATTAATCAAATAATGTCAATAGGTAGCATTAGACAATTTCTAAAATAATCGATACATGGATATCAGTTTTCAACACTTTTTATCCCATTCCTGGCATTAATTTCACAGTTGTGATTTTTTTAAATAATTAAACAGAATTGCATTAAGATATAAAGTTGTGGATTTAAATATCAAGTTCTAATCAGAATAACTGAGTAAAAAATTCTCTGTGGAAAAACACAACAACAAAAGCACACATCTTTGTTCATTTACGTTTACCAATGCATCTTTTATTTTGCTGAAATACTATTTACAATTATATTCACTGAGAAAAATTCGAAACATGTAATTACCTAAAAATATTTCACAATATTTAGGTTAGACTCTTAACATTTTCCAAAGAGTTCAATGAATAAAATTTTTGTTACTCACTGTTTCTTGGTTACATTACATCAAAATAGTTGGTCACGCAAAAGAGTTTAAAGCAGATACCATGGTAACCACATTTCCATACATTTGATATTGTGTCAGTCTGGAAATGACACCATGCATCCCTTAATATCCTGTGTATTCTTTTGTCAGCAAATATACACAAACAGTTTTTGTAAAATGTTCGTAAATGTCCCAAAATAAAGAATCTTTATCGATTTGGATAAACTCTTGAAAGTCTAATTTTACCATTGATGAATTTAAATGATTAGCAATAATTTTTGACAAACGAGTCAAGTGTCTTTGCGTTATGGCCATTCGTTCATCCCGTGCAGCTATTGTATTGTGTTGTGGTGTTTGGTATCTAGTAAAGTAAAGTAAAATAATGGGTGAGCCACAAAATTCATTGAAATTTTCTTTCTTCAGGAAAATAGCATGAGACAAAACTCTTCACCTAGCTCTAAAAGGATGGAAACCGATTATTATTTTAGAAGACACGTACATCGTGATGTATTCATCCAGGACCACTTGGGAAAAATTAGGCAGGCAGTGGTCTGATATCCTCGGCTACTTGCAAAATGGACCTCGGTGATTTATATTCTGAAATGGCAAGATGGGGAACTAATACTTGTTGATACCGGAGCTGATGGAAGTAAAGTTTTTTCTATTAGCTGTGAAGAAGCGGAGAGATTTTCAACAAAAATGTACGACATTGATAATCATTTACTATTTTTGGAAACTGAATTACCATCTATCCGTATCATGGGAAAAATTATCGCTAATCATTTAAATTCATCAATAGTAAAATTAGACTTTCCAGATTTTATCCAATACGATAAAGATTCTTTATTTTGAGACAATTACGAACATTTTACAAAAACTGTGTGTGTATATTTGCTGACAAAAGAATACACCGAATGTTTAGGGATGCATGGTGTCATTTCCAGACTGACACAATATCAAATGTATGGAAGTGTGGTCCATGGTATCTGATTTAAAAATTCTTTTGCATGACCAGCTATTTTGATGTAATGTAACCAAGAAACAGTGAGTAACAAAAATTTTATTCATTGAACTCTTTGGAAAATGTTAAGAATCTAAACTAAATATTGTATAATATTTTTTAGGTAATTACATGTTTTGAATATTTCTCAGTGAATATAATTGTAAATAGTATTTCAGCAAAATAAAAGATGCATTGGTAAACGTAAATGAACAAAGATGTGTGCTTTTGTTGTTGTGTTTTTCCACAGTGAATTTTTTACTCAGTTATTCTGATTAGAACTTGATATTTAAATCCCCAACTTTATATCTTAATGCAATTCGGTTTAATTATTTAAAAAAAACCTTTAATGCCAGGAACGGGATAAAAAGTGTTGAAAACTGATATCCATGTTTCGATTATTTTAGAAATTGTCTAATGCTACCTATTGACATTATTTGATTAATCTGAAAACAATTCGCTCACATAATCGAAAATCTGAACTGTTAGAATTTGGTTGTTTTAGAGAGAGAACAGATATTAACCCAAAACGTGACTTTAACTCTTAAAGTTAGGTATAGAAAAAATATTTGTACTCTCCAGATAAGACATATACAAATTTTACCTTTTCCCACACAATGTAAGATAAAAACATATTAGCAGTATATACAGCAGCATGTGAAAACATGTTGTTGAGTCATCTGTGCAAAAGGTTCATTTTTGAAGGAATGGTCAGGATAGGGTATGGCAAGTGTAAACAGTACTATAAGAAAATCCCATAGAGTCCAGTGACTTTGCAGTTAAGGTAATCGTTCATCCAACGCAGCTGCTGTTTTGTGTTGTGGTGTTTTGTGTTTGATAATGTAAAATAATGGGTGAGCCACAAATTCCTTGAAAGTTTCTTTGTGAAAAGTTCTAATTGTTTAGAATTTCGTAACAGAAAGTTACCATAAAATACAACACAGAGCTGGTAATCAGTGAAATAATAATAAATAAATAACTATTTATTTGTGGTGCCATATGAAGTAATCTAAGAAGAGGAAGAATGTGGGAAAACGATTATGAAAAATCGACAGTGGGTGACAAATACGAATTTTCAGTTATCATTTCAATAAAAGATTGCCAATTTCTTTTGAATACGATTTCAAGTTTATTTCCTAAAGAAATGTTTATTTCTGATGGAATTATTCTAAGATGTGCATTCACAAAATCACCTTGTAGGTGGAAAGAATTACCTGAAAGAGTTAAATTCTTTGTTAATAATTAGAATTCTTGTTAATAATAAGAATTCTTGGTTAATAAAATATAACCACCAGCTGAAGTGGGAATTGGTTCACTATCTCTGGACAAACTAAAAAATTGGATGATAGAATCAACATGCAAATATCAAATATTACTTGCCAACTGAAGAGAAAAATCAAAAATATTAACCTGGTTAATAGGAGGCCTGTTCTTGATTTAAATGAAATTGGATCCCCAAAACATGAAAATATAACGTGTACATTTAAATGCTTTTCGAAAGATAATGAAGGATTCTGTGCTTTTAATAATGTTCAGAAGTATATGTATTGGTTTCAAAAAATAAATATGCAATCCTTAATTTTACTACAGTAATAAATTCCGAACGATCACCAAATGAAAAATTAACTTTCAGATGAGAGTCACATTGTCAAAAACCACATGATGGCAATTCCACAATCATAGAAAGAACCTTTGATGTATTTTTCAATTTATATATTTTCTGTATTGTTAGATTCAGTAAATACCATTTGGAAATAATATTTCATTCAAATAAAATGTGTAAATTTAAATGAACAAATTGGGTGTCGTTGATGTGTTATACAAATTTAAGTAAGACGATGAATATTTTTATTTTTTGCTTGTGAAATTTCATGCCACAAAGTAACCAGAGACCTTTTTTTTGATTCATTGAATTAAAAGTCTTATTTGTTCATGCAAGCCCTCAAATATTTCATGAAACTCTCAACTCTTGGAAACAAAAAGAATAATCAGGTATTAATTTAATAGCCAGAATTTTAGTGGATAAGATTTCGCCTGAAAATCACAATACTATTAGAATTTGGTTATTTTAAAGAGTCATTAGATATTTTAAATCAATGACACGTTACTAAAACTCTTAAAAAGATTGCTGTAGATAAAAACGCTGCGGAGAGTTCATAACCTTGTTTGTCTCATATCTGTTACTTAAAATTACTAATGCTAAAGAAAAAATAAATAAATTCCAGTTACAGAAATAGGTTAAGAGCACAAGGAATCGAAGGTAAAAATTATTAGTCATATTGATTTTTTTAAAAAAAAAATAAATGCAAGCATTAATTTACTACAGAAATAATAGTTTCCCACGGGAACCAAGAGTTTGAACCGTAACACACGGTATCTCACCTATGTACAACGATTTGGCGACCAGATAAGAGAGATATCTTTAAGATCAGACTTAATGGGAAATCTACAGTGTTTGAAAATAAATTCACATACGTTTTATTTATTTATTTATTTTGCACGGTTGTTCTGTTAGAATGTGAATTTTAAAAGAGAAATACAGAAAATAACCAATCAATTTGAAAAAAAAAAAAAAATAAAAAATAATAATTCCACTTGGCAGATTTTCATACCCTAACTGCACTCGGAATTCGAAACAGGAAGTTACACTTACCCTAAACAAAAAGGTGCATAGACTTTCACACCAAGCTTAGGAAAACATAGCATGAGGAACTGTGGGAAGGAATTAAACAGAGAACCAATCGGATAGTAATCTATATGAAATAGTCAACTATAGAAAAACAGTCTTACTTCCTCCTGAACTGATAATACCACAGAAAACATCAAAGCAAGAATACGAGTCATGAAAAAGATGACGTTTGGAATGTATTATCAAACCCTGAAGTAAGACGAGGAGAATTCCAATCCCTCCCAGTCAGAAAAGTTCACAAGTAGACACAACAATCACCGATCGCTGCCAAATATATTAATCAGCAAAAGACAGAATGACCCAATGCGAAGGAATTAACGGTCAAATAGTTTTTCAGGTTATTACAGAAATTTCGTTCTTTCAACTTTGTGTTTTTTTTTTTGTGTGTGTGTGTGTGTTCTGTTGTGGATAAAAATCAACTATTTTGGAATATCTATTTGCATTCAGAAGAATCATTCTTGAAACTGTAAGTAAATTTAAATTATCAATAGAATTTCTAGACTACATACAAAGAAGTTATTGTAAGTGTTTAAGTCTCCGTTTATTTTAATTTATTTTTTAAAATACCGTTGGGTTTTTTCTCTTCATGTAAACTAAAAAACACCATTACTCAAACATTAGTAAACAAGATAACTTTAATTCGAAAAGAGGTTATCATTTGCCAATAATCTATTAGTAATGTCACCTCCAACTGATAGTGAAAACATCGGAGCAAAAAAAAGTGTATGTTCGAGGGACACCAACATATAATTGAATTATTCAGAAAAGTCTAATCACAACCGCTACTAGACTCTACTATACTCTAAAAATTCAGACCCTTTAACAGGAAAGAAATACCTTAAAATGTATAAAAATTAAAAATAAAAAAAGTGTGTGTTTGAGGGACACCAGCGTATAATTAAATTATTCAGAAAGGCTCGAAAGGGTTCTGCCATCACGACTTACTCTTAGAATTCCCACACCTTAAGAGAAATGAAATACCCCAAAATGTAATTGAAATTTAGTACACCCATCTATAGACAACCAAACAAAAAACGTTTGTTTAAGGGACACTAGAATATAATTAAATTATTCAGAAAAGCGCGAAACACGGCTGCCATCACGACTCTACTCTACACTAAGAATTCTCAACCTTTAACAGGAAAGAAATACCCCAAAATGTATTGGAAAATTAGTAAACCCATCTATAGACAACCAAACAAAACATGACGAATGTGTGTAACCCTGGGAAAATTCCAAGATATTTTATCTCAAAAACATCGCCCACATTTCCATAGTGATGTCACCCCCATTTCGCCTCATTCCAAACCAAAACAAGATGTGATATCACAGAGAGACATATGTTCTCCAGAAATTTCCAAACACAACGTCACGATTCTTATCTCTAAATATCGCCAAACACACCACGTGATGTCCCTGACAGATGAGGGCTCCAGCGGAATTAGAAACATTCCAAACTCTAACAAACATTCACGTCATTATTCCTTATCTTATCATGATCTTGATAGAAGTGTCCCACCAATCACGACACGATTCCTTATACACTCATATATCTCACTTTCCATTCATAACAACACTTCACTTATTTACAACTAACAAATGACGTCACTTATCTTCATCTGACAACAACAAACATTCACGTCACGATTCCTTATCTAATCTTATCTTGATCTTGTCAGAAGTGTCCCGCCAATCACGACACGATTCCTTATCTCTAATATATCTTCTTTTCCATTCAAAACAATAACATCACTTATGTACAACTAACAAATGATGTCACTTATCTACATCTCATAACAACGCATATCCACGTCACGATTCCTTATCTTATCTTGATCTTGTCAGAAGTGCACCAATAATTACGACAGATTCCTTATCTCTAATCATCACCCATAATTCCATACGAGAACAAAACAAACAACGTGACATTACACACACACATATGCCCCCAGGGAAATTCCAAATTTCCCTGAGGGCATATTTGTTACTGACCTTTTAAAACTATATATTTAGAAATTTATGAACATTTAATCATACAAATACAACATTTATTTTACAAACGATATTCTATCTTTTTCAATTTAGCTACTTGAATGCAAATTCTACCCTACGGTTCTTCTTTATGAACTGGTCAATAACATCGTCATAAAAAGTTGGTTGTCACTTAATTTTCCCAAGCAACACGCACACTTGTAAAGGTTGGCCGAAGCTCTCTGGTTAGAGCTACGTTGAATGCTTATGGCCTTGTGTTTAAGACGGCGTGAAGGGAGCGGAAATGGCTAGGCGCGCATGAAATCACAGTGCTGCAACGAGTACCTGGATGCCCCCACAACCGAGCAAGCCTAGGTAGCTTTGACTAGACGAGCAAGCATCGACCTTCGATACACAACGCAAAGCTCAATTATTGCCGCGCAAGCTGAAGACGTCTTCTGTCTAAAAAATAAAAGCCTAAATGGAATCTTATAAATGCATGCATTTATTAACAAATAAATAGTACTTCTTTCTCAATTAATGAGCTTGCGCAGCAAGCATGGAGAATTCGCCACTGTGTTCATTATAGAGTGACCCTCGGATTCTGTGTTCGTTGTTTTCTATAACTTTCCCGATAATTAAATATGACCTTAAGGGATATTTAGGGTTCTATCTGAGCAGCCATTGCATTATGGGTATCGTTCAGTGTGTGGCTCAGCAATGACGTCCTTCTTCAACGCAAACTCAACTTTCCTACCTCAGCACTCCTTTTCATTTATTGGGCGTGTTTCGCTTGGCAATGCAATAAAAAAAACAATCTTTCAGGTTTATGTCACTCCAGATGACTTTAACTCCATCAATCCCATTATAATGAATAGTTTCCACAAAAGTCTCTTCTCTAAAACATAAATTTGTCTTCGGTCATGTGCAATCCCTTTTTTGTTTCCAAATTCACTTCATCTGATGTGGGGGGAGTTGTTTGTGTATCGTTTTAAATCCACTGTTCTGCCTCAGAAATCCTCTCATCTTCATCGTAAAAAAGAGATAATTTGAGCGAGAAATATTATTTATGGCTCAAATTATCAAAATAACAAAAAGTTGGAAATAATCTTCCCGGCTTAGATGCACGCATTTCTTGACTCGTTTGACTAAAAGGGTAATTTTGACGGCGAGTTTGTTGCCGCATCAAACATTCGCATTATTAATCCATGAATGGCCGTGCCGCCAGGCTTTCCATGTATTTGATCTCTAAAGCAGAGCCCAAAAACAAGCTGTGCCTCCCCCCCTCACACAGTGCTAAATATCCTCTAGTATATTCAGGCGGAAATAGATTGGTATTATGTTGTGAGAGTCGAGTATTTTTCTTTCACTTTCATGACGAGATCGATGTAAGATCCAGGAAGCTTTTCTTTTATTCAGTTTTATTTAAGTGGTATTCACAATACGGATGAGAGCGAGAGAGGCGCAAATATCGTTCATTCAAGGACAAACGCTGGTCTTGAAATTCGTGCTTGCTCTTGTTATCATTCAGAGAATGAGAGGTGTGATTGAAGAGTGATTAGCGGAATAATGAATTATTGACCATTTAAAACTATATATTTAGAAATTTATGAACATTTAGTCATACAAATGGTGGTCTTGAAATTCATGCTTGCTCTTGTTATCATTCAGGGAGTGAGAGGTGTGATTGAAGTGTGATTATCGGAAAGTAGTAGGGGTGGCGGTTTGAACCAAATCAAGATACGATACGGAATCGTGACGTCATGAGATTGGAGTGTTTGGAATTTCCCTTGTTGGCATACGTGTGTGTGACGTCACGTTGTTTTGTAAGCGTATGGAATTATGGGTGATGATTAGAGATAAGGAATCGTGTCGTTATTGGTGATGCACTTCTGACAGGATCAAAATAAGATAAGGAATCGTGACGTGGGTGTGCATTGTTATGGGATGTACATAAGTGACCTCATTTGTTAGTTGTAAATAAGTGATGTTATTGTTTTGTAAATAAGTGATGTTAGTTGTAAATAAGTGATGAATGGAAAGTAAGATATATTAGAGATAAGGGATCGTGTCGTGATTGGTGGGACATTTCTGACCAGATCACGATAAGGTAAGGAATCGTGACGTGAATTTTTGTTGTCGTCAGATGAAGATAAGTGACGTCATTTGTTAGTTGTAAATAAGTGAAGTGTTGTTTTGAATGGAAAGTGAGATATATGAGTGTATAAGGAATCGTGTCGTGATTGGTGGGACACTTCTATCAAGATCATGATAAGATAAGGAATAATGACGTGATTGTTTGTTGTTATAGAGTTTGGAATTTCGCTGTGCCCTCGTCTGTCAAGGACATCACGTGGTGTGTGTGGTGATATTTAGAGATAAGAATTGTGACGTTATGTGTTTAGAAATTTCTGGAGAACATGTTTCTCTGTGATATCACATGGTGTTTTGGTTTGGCTATGGAAATGTGGGCGATGTTGTTGAGATTTCCACTGCACATTAAATTGTGCAGTGGAAATCCACTGCACAATTTAATATTTTATACCCTTTATAAATAATTCGGTTTGTTCAAATGAATTGCGTTGCTTTTTAGAAACCTTGCAGGACGTTATCAACCTCCTCCGTGGGTCCAATGCCCGTTGGTATCCGAAGCGGTTTCACTATTTCGTAACATTCTTATCTAGATATTATTCACTTGGTCTGGAAATAGCACAAAACAACGCATGAGTTTGATTTGGACATAGGCGAGAAGAAGAAAGCTTGATAATGAAAGGGTTTTCACGAAATTCGTTAAATATCAGAACTGCCCGAGTCTACTAAAACATTTCTAACTACTTGAGAAACAGTTCTTGAGTTAGGTAGAAGCAATCCTGGAATCAAATAGATTGGAATGGTTCGGAACGATTGGAGAGATGGAGAACAAAATTCACCGAAAGGAGCGCAGAAAGGGAAATCATCTCGTGGAAAATCGAAGAGCAAGGGGAATCATAGTTTAGGATTGTCAAACCTATCTAGGACCAGATAGGGAATTGAATAACAGCGCAGTGAATGGCGATTTCGCAATGAAACTCAATGAGAAGAGAAGGCAATTCAGAGAGATGCAAAGACATGATCAAGCAAATCAGAGGGGAGGTACATTATGCAGGAAGAGGGAGGAGAAACTGAATCCACGAAGTTTGAAAATAGAAACCAAAGTGGTCTACAGTGAAGAGAAGAAACAGTCCCCGAATGAGATTCCCACGAAGGTGGATTTCTCATAGAATGAGAAACCAGAAAGAATGAGCATTAAACAGTAGAAGATGAGGAAACATTTTGTGATCCAAAATCCCATTACGCCCTCTCAAAGGTTCATACACCTCTATCATACCACCCCTCTTTGTTCTCTCCATCCGCATCCGCAGTCCACATACTCTCAATCTATCTTCATTATTTGCATTCCGTTATCCCGATAAGATATTTGTTGCTCCTCTTTGCCCCCCCCCCCCCGTTTTTCATGTCCACATTAACCAGATGACCAAATGTGTGCAAAGTAGTTCATATGAGGTGGTATGAAGGCCTTTTAAAGAGGCAAATTTACTTCCTTATACTTACATGTCAATCACCGTTTCAACATCGCATCGCATCTCAATTATATTCCGAGTCGTGTTCGCAATTTTTGCTGTTGCACTTTTTCTTTTTTTTATACTCTCCTACTGCTTAAGATTTCGTGTTTCGTTTTAACATCATCCTAATTCAGATGATAAAAATAAAAAACTTCCACCGATTTGAATTTGAACAACAAAAGTCGATTGAATTATTAAAATAATATTTTTCTTTAGATGTGGGGACTTCTTAATGGAGCGGAAGACTTTTCGACTCGTAATGTTGCTACTTACTTTCATTTTGGTGGAGACAGTCCAATTAGGAAACTCAAATCGCACGTGTTGTGAAGAGAGTTCGCCTTGAATGAGTAGCTCGAAGTTTGAACTTTTTTTTTTGTTGCCTTTCGACTACTAAAACTCGCTTTCGTGCACGAAAGGGTTTTCAATTTATTCCGACAAGCTGCAAGGATGAATTTAAAAATTGCATAGCGCAATTTTTAAACAAACAAACGCTTTCTTACTCGAATTAGAATAGATACGTCGGTAGATGAACCTCCTCCGCAGAGAAATTCGAGAACTCTGGAAATTTACTCTGGATATAATTCTACATTATAAATGAATGCTGTACGTGAAATATCGATAGAAAAAATACTAGTTTTAAGTATATTACTGTGAAGGTAAAAATGCTCCAGCATAATTACAGCTGAGAAGTAGTCCAAGTCGCTAAGTAAAAATGCTCCAGCATTTCTACCTACACGGCAATGCAGCTGAGGAATATTCTCTTAAAGAGCGAGAAGGTTAAAGTGGGCCTGCAGGATACTTATTTTATGCCTGAGTATCTGGAAAAGTGACTTTAACTAAGGATGGTCCATGACATTAATCCCGCGTTTATTCCGACGGGAAAAAGAAAAGAAGGTGCTAACCAACTGCCACACATTCAGGAAGATGAAATTAGGATTACAACGCGAGTAAAACTGAAAGGTTTTTAAAGATAGTGTTTGTAATTGGTGTTTGCCAAGGATGTTTCGCATGCTTTTCCCTCGACAGTTGCCGATTCTATATCGAATTGCACAATATAAAACTGCCTAATACCGAGCACTCAATTAGAAACCTTTATTTTATTTAATCAGTGGATTCCTTAGAGACACGTGACTGCCACCACCTCTCCTCTTTAATTTCTTGCGCATAGTTCGGCGAGATCTGGGTCGGGGAAACGCCTTCATTAAATTCTTTGGTCAATTGCTGCACGCAGAAAGTTCTGTTTGTCAGTACAACCTTCTGCAGACAACGGCGATTTTCCTTCCTTCCTGACAGACTGAATTAGGACCATAGTTACGCCTCTTTGACCAGTAATACGGGTTATTTTTCCATCGATTAAACATCCGGGATAGCTCATCTTTTGAGCAAAACTGTCTGCTCTGTTGTTTTCAGAATAAGCTGTTTATAGAACACCGAAAGGTCGTTTTTTTTTCCCATTCTGATCAACACTATTGATGATTATTGACCAATAACACTCTTAAGTAGTTGCCTAGAAATCTTGGTGACGAAGTATTTTGCATATATGCTACGTAAGTGACGTTTACGCACCTCTACATAAAGGTTTTTAGTTCGGTGGCTGGTGTGTGAAGTTTCTTGAAAAAAAATTATGCAAATGCGTATGATTGCAGCGCAGCCTTAATTTATTTGTAACCGATTAGATGTGTGTTGTCCATTTCAATTTGTGAACTGCTTGCATCTCCAGATGAGTATACGCTGCAGATGAATAATTGCCCTGGCGATGTCTGAATGACATTACCAGGGTAATTACGGGAAGTGGAATTGCATTTGATTTGCAAGTTTGCTTCTGTTCTTGTAAGTTCAAAGAGGGATAAATTTGGTTTTCTGAATATTAATTTCACGTTTATTTTTAATGAGCTGCGTGTGCAGGTTTAACTGTATCTGAATGCTATTTTAACCAATGTCGGCTGTTCTTAACTGCTTGGCTAAATATGAAGCAAAAATGTCCTCGATCAAACAGCCGAAATTAAAACGAAACAGGGTTAACCGTTTTCAGAGTCGCCCTAACGGCTTTCAGTCAGAGTGGAATTGCAGTTTTCGAAGAGGCTCCAATCGATATGTGTTGCTGTTAAAGTTCACTTGACAGGAGACTTGTTTTTCCCTCAGGTATTCCTCCGCTGACAGCACGGCCAATCCGTAGGATTATCAACTGCACGGAGAACTTCACGTGTATCCAAAAAAGAGTAAACAAGAAACTACTTGACGTTCATCACATCTCAGGATGTGACTTCTTATCAACGGAGCAATTTGAAAGCTAAAAGAAAGAGAACGGAATGTCGTCATTTCGGTGTCCTTTGTGGATGGAAGGAATAATGGCGAAGTGATCACTTACGATTCGGGGATATAAAGGGCTGTTTATTGCTCATCGTCTTGATTTTTAAACGAAATCCAATTCATTCAGAGATGTTTGTTTGTGTTGCAGCGTTGGAAACTATGGCTGCACGCCAATCTTGATCCACTTGACTTAAGATTGGTTCTCTTAGAGTAGGAAGAAATGTGGGCGGCAGGGATGCTGCCGAGGTGACGTAAAACACTGGGGATTGCATACGAGCGGAGAAAATGCATCGCACATATTTGAACTTCGCATTAAAAATAAAGTAGAATCCAGAACCCAACTGGAGTCCACAGAATTACAATCTATTTATTTGTTTACCTACGACATCGTCAAAATTGAAAACACAGACTTAAAAAAACGTAGCAGAACGCGTACGTCGTGGATTTTTTTGAACTGTTTTGAGCGGGGTTAAAGATTTTGGACGTGAGAGAGATTTCTGAAATATGAGCTCGGGACTGAATGTTCGTTTGTCCTGATAATTTCTTCTCGCGTTGTCGACATTAAATTTCCTACGCATGATTTCTGCGATGAAAGGAAAAAGTGTCAAATGACATTTGCTCACAGCGCTGAAATGCAAAGAATCTTGACCGTTCTTAGTTCGATTTTAGTCGCTGACCACAGAAAATGTGTCTTTCTTCAGCCGATATTAGTCAATGTTTCATCCACAAGTGGGATCATTTCCTTCCGGAAACTCTTATTTTTTACGATTATATATACTAGTCGTGCTAAGGACAGCGAGGTGGAGTCCGGCGGTGAAATTCTGATAGCTCTGAACTCTCACTCAATGATTGGTTGAAGTGTGGAAACTGTTTATTCATCATCATGCCTGTCAAGGATTTAGGCCTAGAGTGGCCTGTTCCTGCCTTAGAAGTCGTCGTTGAATCTTTTAAGAGGACTCCGGGTTTTCCTTTTCCTAATGGCTTGTAATTAAAGGCTTGTTTTGGTAATCTTTCTGTTTTCATTCTCTGAACGTGTTCCATCCATTTATGTTTATATTTTTTATTTTTTTCTATTACTGGTTCTTGGTTTAATTCTTTCATAATATCTTCCTTTCTTTTGTGATCAAATAGAGTATACTTTGCAGGTTTCTCATAAACTTCATTTCTGCTGTTGTTAATCTTTGTTTCTTTTGTTGTTCAGATTTCACTTCCATACATTAAGTCTGGTAGAGCTAACGATTGGTTTTAATACAAAGTTAATTATACCTGTTGTTTTTAAATATTTTCCAATTTTTAGGTTTATATATTATTCATTTTCATGTATAATCCTACAACCTAGGTAGTTAACAAGATTCTAGAGGAGGGGAATTCATTTAATTATTGCTATTGTTTTGTTCTTACTGAATATTTTCTTTTAAAGGCCATCGTTTTTGATTTTTGTGTTGATATTATCATTCCATAATCTTTGATATCTCATTTAGATCTAAAATAGCTTTCTGTAAGTTATCTTCAGAATTTGTAATTATTATTTGGCCGTCGACAAAGAGGAGAGTGTTTATGTTTACTGTAGGAGAAAGTTTAATTCCTTGATGTAAATTTTTACTCCATTTTATTATTATTTCATTTAAGTAGATATTAAAAAGAGTTGCTGAGAGGGGACATCCCTGTCCGACCCCTTGGTTTATCTCTCTCGTATATGATAGCTCGTGATTTAATCTTATTTGTATTTGATTATTTTCATATATACTTGTGATAGCTTTTAGGATATTATTTGGTATTTGTCTTTCTTTTCATATGTTAAATAAAATGCTTCTTTTAACTTTGTCAAATGCTTTTTCAAAGTCGATAAATGCAATATCTGTTTCTAAATTGTATTCTCTTCTTTTCTCTATTATTAATTTTAGGCAAAAGGCCGGGTGTATACATGATCGTCCTTTCCTAAATCCATTCTGTACTTCTAAAATAAAGTTTCCAGAATATTTCATTAGTTTGTTATTTAAAATTCTGATATATATTTTGTAACAGGAATTTAGTACACTGATACCTCTATAGTTTTTAGGGTCATCTCTATTACCTTTCTTAAAGATAGTAATCACAATTTGCTTTTTTCCATTCTACTGGGGGTTACCAGTTGAATAGATTTTATTTTGAATAATAATAGCAGTCTTTCTGTGAACCTTATTCCCGCATATTTATATAGTTCTGAACGTAGCTTATCCATCCAGGTGATTTTCCGTTTCTTGTAGGCTGATTTCTAATTCTTCTTTAGTTATTTTCTTTTTATTAAATGTTTGCCAGTTTTCTTTTTTAAAATATTTATATGTCCACAATTCTGTAAGAAATTCTTCTCATTTCAGTTCGTTGTATAATTTTACGTTTTCTTTAGTATCTGCGTTTAAATGTTTAAAAATCTTATATACGTTGCTGTTATTTTATGAAAATCATGTTCTAAATTAGAAACGAATTTGTTCCATGATTCTCTGTGTTTTTCTTACTTCTCTTTAAGCTATGGCTCTTATTCGTTTATATTGTATTTCATCTTCTAATCTTTTACTGCTTAACCGTTTATGGTAGGCTTCGTTGTTCCTTTTGATTACATCTTTGATTGTATATCCCATATCTTCAGTTTTTTCCTTTCACTGAATTTGTTTTTGGTCTTTCCTATGCTTTCGTTTGCTGCTGCATTTGCTATCGTTTTTATATTAAACCAATCTATTTCTATTTCTTCATTTTGTTTTATTTTATCTAAATATTAGTTGATTCTTTGTTCTTATAACCATTGCATATTTGTGTCATTTAATAATCTGGATTTATAAACAAATGTTTTAGATTTCCTTTCTGTTCTTGTTATTTAGGTGGTGATCTTAATTTTATTTTAACGAGGAAGTGGTCACTGCTTATTTCATACCCTCTGTGAAAATGCAAAGAGAACATTGATGTCTTTTCATTTAAGATAAAATAATCTAATCTAAGGTGATGACGAATTGATAGCTTGGAACGTACTATCAATGATGGTTATAGGGTGGAAACTTATTGCCTTGAAAAACTAAAAGGAACTTCCTGAAAATCATCATGAAATCTTTTATACCCAGTTGTATTTATTGTCATTTTTAGATCACAGTGTATTATTATTTGCTTAAAAATTACGCAAGAAATCATATTTTTAAACCCAGAACATAAGCTCATCCAGGTTATAAAATGTGTATAGATGAAACAAATCAATTTACAAAGCATGAGAGGCCTCGCAGGAAAATGTTGCGACAATTAAGGGAAAAAATGGAGGATAATATATATATTTTGCGAAATTTCCCTCGTGACTTAGTGGCTATTTTAGTACTGGTTAATGGTTGAGTTTATACACTTACTCTAAATGAATTTAGAATCCTATAAGAATAAGAAAGAGTATTAGAGAAGGTAAGTGATATCTGATCGTATGCAGTCTTATTAGCTTATGTTAGATCCTAAAAGGCGTTTATGGATATTTCGTTTGGGATTATATATTTCCAACCCACGTTTATGAAGCAGCAAGTAGCGTGACTATTTCTTACGGATGTTTTACTGTTTAAGCAATTATATATTAAACTCTGTGTATGTGTGTGTATTTGTAGTTCTTTGTTGTGCTTTTCTATTTATGTACAGCTAAATTGTGTGTTAATTTATTCTGTAGAAAATTACAAATGCCAGTGCAGCGTGATAGATTCCTCCCCAGCTACATGCATTCCACACCCAGTCGAAATCTAACGCTTTCAAACATTGCCAGGGTTGATTCTTTTTAAAATGGAAACCGAGGTAGCAATAATCTTACTATTTTGCATACTTCACTAAGATGCGATTCCTCCCTACCCCAATTCTGCTAATTCTATAATAACAGCAGCTGACCACCGTCTAATTACAGCTTAACTGCTAACTCGCTGATCTTGTTGCTCCGACCATCCATCTTGTGTTCTATCTCTGTTCTGTGGAACAGACTTCCCCATGAAAAAATCCCCAAGCACAAAATAATATCTCTCCAGCTGTTCTAACAAAATGCTAACATATTCTCTTTTCCTAGCCTTTCCACAGACGCCACCAGTTTCCTGGAGGTTTTGAAATTTCTTGCTGTACGACCTTCGTTATAACGTAAGTTAGTAACAGCGCCAAAAAAAAAAATCTGCAAAGCGAATGAATGCTCTTGAATTTCTCCAAATCAACATTGGTTTATCGGATGCAGAGACACTATTAAGATAATAAACGTCATATTAATTTGCAACATATAACGATTCGATTTGAAAATTAGGGAGGATGGGGACTTGCATGAATTTCTCGATTCTCCCTATGGTTGGTACACGCGGACTTGTCAGTCGCAATGCCTTCAATATGGTCCAATTACAATTCTCCACTTATTGCATGAGTTATCGGACGTTTTGGTTCAACAAAACAGCAAACACTGTTGCGATGCTTAGATTTTGGGGTGGCTCTGTTTAACGGAAAAGACCCGCTTTATTTATGATTTCTGTAGAAAGGTTAATTCAACGACGTATCCAGGAAACTCAGTCATTTTGCGTTGTACTGAAACGTTAGTTTAATCACGGAGTTCAAAATAACGTGGTTGAAAGCACAACAGGAAAGTCCACGCTGGAGAAAGACCTTTTGAGCAACTATTATAAGAGTTTCGTTGACGAGACTTGTTCAAATAACCGATTTTATGATTTAATAATAACCTTTAAGATGTTATTAAAACTGAACTCGGTTGTGATAAAATTATTCGATGAATCAGGCCCGAACCCTGACAGATTTCTTCCTGGGTTCCCAATTATACCAAACAGTACCTCGCCAAGAATGAGCACCTTAGAGTTAGATCACGTTGGCATTAGGAGCGGAGCAACTATGGCTAGGGGAGGCACTGCTATCCGATAATTGCGTGTGTTCTCTAACCTCCTTTACCGTATGAAGAACACCAATTTCTCATTTCCAGGTGAGCATTTCTTGTGAAAGGTAGAAATCAGTTTATTCTAACCGAAATGCACATGAAGTAGGATCTCCCAATTCCACTAAACAAAGCGGAGAAGCGGACCAGCAATTTCTTTAAGTGATTAACATGGTGCAGAGTGTGTTCAATCACTTTTCAAACTGGGAGTGTCAGAGTGTTCTGGGAGTTTTCGTTGGACTTTTAAAATCCGCGGTAAATGAACTTTAAGAGTGTGCATTCCAAGCGGCATTCAAATATGTATTGGCGGTTGCGTTTATGCAGGACCAGTTTAGTTTGATTTTATTCGAAGCTTTCTTTTATATTTTTAGTGAACCGTAATGAAATACGTTAGGAAACTCTAACTGAAGTAAGAACTATAAGCTCCTGAAACCAAAGACAATAGAGAATATGCAAATTAATGAGTTTTGTTTTAATATGAAAATGTAAAAAAAAACTTGCCTAAGTTTTCAAATGGGTTTTCAGGATAATTACAAATTTCAAGCTATCTGAATATCTGTATATAGCTCCAGTGACGCAAGAGTCAGCAATAATTAAAATTACAGACTAATTAGGATTTTCGATGTGTTTTGTTTTCCTGCATAAGAGAAGACAGAAAAAAATATTTATTAACATTAGAATTAGGGTTAAAAGAATTCCGCTTACGTACTTGAAGAGCAGCAGCACTTATTAAACGCATTCAATTAGGAGTAACATCGCCAAGTTTACCTTTTGTGCCCTCAGTCCTTTTCTCGTCATTTCCCCCTCTCCAATTTCTGTTGCTATCTCCTAAAACATTCTCATCTTACTGCTTGGCCCACTCCTCGCATTCTTAATTTTCTCTCGCTATCTTCCACATTAAAAGCGAATTCTTCAAGCAGAACAGTTTTATTGACTTCATCTCAGCATATTCCCCACACGACTAATAAGCTTATTAATTTTAGCATTCATTTTGTTCATTAAATATCTTTTAAATCTCTCTACTTAGTTCTATCAATAGTCGCTTAAATTACCAGTGGTGATGAGTTTTAATTGAATTCGTCTCTTGCCATGCAAGGTGACGAATATGCCCGGGGAAGGAGTGTCCTAGGTTCGATTCCCGTCGGTGACGTGAGGAGCTGAAGGATCTTCCATAGCCAAATTAGCCAGTCTTGGGCGTGGACAGCAGGGTTTTTCCCCCAGTTTATTCTGGGGTTTTTCATCCCGCAAAGCAGGCAAACTGGCCTTGAGAACTTAACACTACAGGCGATAGGATAGGATATACCGGGGCATAGGGCTGACCACCTTATCCTGTAAGCGGATTGAGGTCCGATGATCAATAAACCCTCGACACCGCAAGGTAATAGAGGGTATAAAGAAGATGAGATGAGAATTAATATAATAATTTCAGCGTGCTTTGAATTTATTCTTTTTCTCTCAGAAATATCAAGAGGGGTAATATTTATAGATGTTTTCAATTTCCGTAAATCACAAACAACTTCTTCGTCTTAATCTGCGTGTCGTTCTTCTAAAACCGCAAAATGAGTTTGCGTTCGTTTTTATCGCTCCATCATAAAAAAAAACATGGAGGAGAGAAGGTGATATTGCAGAAAATTATAGATTATTATAGCAGATAATTAAAACTTTATTGTAGAAAAATTATCAATCTGAATCTTAAATTCCTTAACATCCTAACCAATTTCGAGTGTGTGATTTCCCAGAAGGTTGGCGTATTGCAGTCCGTCGAAGAACGACGACTGGGAAACCGTAAATATTTTAGAAAACTCAAACGACGAGAAGATCTTCCAAAATTTATAAAAAAGATTGTTTTTGATTATCTTCGAAGATTTAGGAATGTGGATTGAAAAGTATCTTATTAACTGCTTGTGTCGAATCATTTTATCGAAAGGTTGTACGAAGAAACTGAAATCCTTTGTTAAAATCTTCTTTACATAGGAATGAACGAACACGTTTGCCTAGTGTAGAAATAATACCAAGTTTTTGAGTTGGATGGTGATGGGACTGTGCGTGGAGATATCTGTTGGTTTCCTGTAAATATATGAAATAAATAATGAAGGTTAGCCAACTAAGATGGAATTCAAAATTCAAATGGAAAATAATTTTATATTAGATACCTTGCTCTTTGCAAATGACCAGGATACGCATGGAATAGCGTATCAATTCAAAGGCGTATATAAACTGAATCTAGTAATGAAACAATATGTCAATAAAGAAAAAAGAACAAACTGTAGCATTCATACAAAAATGCCCATCCGAAATAAAATAGTAACAGACAACTAATTAGACAAATAAATGGAATAATAAAACATTAAGATCGGCAATAGTTAACCGACAGAATGAAATGGTTCATGAAAACAAACTAACATTATTATCTGTTAGTGACATTAACAGAATGAGATGAGATAAGAAAAGAATCTTTGGAGCAGAAATGAATTATACGAAATAAAATGAAAAAAAAAATGAAATAAAAAAAACATGAAATTAGGTTATACAAGACTAAAAACAGGAACTGAGGTCATTCTGAGAGAACTAAACCAAACACCAATAATGGAAACAATAGAAAAATCCAGATCCAAATGGAAAGAGCATCTCGAACAAGTGGCAAAGCCAGAATACTCAGGAAGATGAAGAAATACAAATTAAAAGGTCGTAAAAATAAAATCAGACTAATGAACTCTGCGATGAGCAACTGCTGTGAACGATGAACTCAAGCACACCCACATGTTTCTACTAAAACAAAAGGCTTTGGTTTTCGTTTTGGGAGGAAACCCACCCACCTCAGAGAACAGCACATTGGGTGCCATTTAAACAGCTTGCTTGTGATTCAGTGTTTTGATGCGCGCATTTCAGAAGAGACTTAAATTCTGAATCGTTAGCTAAGCTTTATACTCATTAATGAGCACAAACTGAATACTTCTCGTATTTGTTAAATACGAGTGGAACAGAAGATTATACGAGAATAAAAACAATTTCCTTCCGCCTGTAAACCTTGTTTTCTGATACCTCAATTCCTCTTCTGATGGCCAGAATCGAAAGCAAATACAAGGGAGTCATCGATATGAAGTGTGTATTTTAAAGACCCTTTTCGAATTTTTCGTATGCTTGCAGCAGTTTAGAATTTTTTAAGGTGTAATTCGTTTATAAGGGCGATGGGAAAAGTTTCAAGAAAGTAAAGTGTGCTTCCAATCTAACAAGAACATTCCATAGTAACCTTACCAGTATAAAAAAAGGACCTCATAGGACGTAGTGCTAATCGCATCTGCTAAAGGTGTTCAATAGAAAGAAAATATTGATCAAAATAGCAAAAATGGAACCCTTTTATTTTTCCTGCAACTCTGGGATAGAACGTTTGTGAACGAAAACGATTGAGTGGAAACAGAGAAAACAGACTGCTAATGGAGTTGTGTTTTACAAGCACCTCTTGCGTTTTGATTCGCAACGAGAATGTACGGTGGGCGTCACCAAGTAGACGGTTTATGTACGACTGCAGTACATTTCCTTGGTGCGCAACAGGCATCGGGGCCAAAGGAACTTGGCGTGAGAAGATTTGCCAGGCTGACAGTCGAGACCTCAATGGGTCATCAGGATTCAGTCGAAAACAAGATTCCTAAGAAATGAAACTGCAAGAAACACTTGAAAAGTTGTTCGCCAATGTTTTCGCATTGTTAATGCTAAACTAGAAGATGCAGAAAAAAGATGAAGCAGGTTTTTGGATTACAAGTGCGCCGTTTCTTATGGTATTTTCTAATGCTCCACGCTAAGCCTCAAGAAAGAGATCAAAGTGCTAGTAAGGAAAAGGATTTTCTAAAGGTTGCAAGAAGAAGGAAAACCAATTTCTTCAGAAAAATAAGAAATATGACTCCTACTCGTTTAGTAACACGTGGTGCTGCATAATAGTGATATATTAAAATTTGAGGGGGGGGGGTATTATTGCAGATACGCCTGGTGATCGCTAATATATATTACAACAGACTCTCCGTGGTTGTACAGATCTTCCCCTTTCAGCTGCAGAGAAACACGAAAGAAGAAAGAAAGCCCCTCATAATACAGAGTTCGGTGTTTGATTGGCAGTCCTTTTATTATTATTTTTTTCATTTATTTTCATTTTCAGTTCAAGTTACATTGAGCTGTTGTGATGGTATTTATGGCGTGCAAAAAAAATAATTATCAGCGTAACCAACTGTAACCAGCGCACTTGAGCGTTTCTTTAATCCTTGTGATATCTTGAATGATATCTTCTTTTCCTACCAAGTGGTTCGTAAATGAGACAAACTGTTAAACGCGAATTTCAATTTCAGATTCGTTAATTCCATTCGGTGAATGAAACTTGGGGGTCTGTAATTATCCAAAAGCTAATTGGGCTCATTTAATACGCACTTTGGCCAAGGAATATGTCAACGTCTTACTCAAGAATTAATTGAAAGAGAAAAAAAAGAACGCGTTCCGTGATTGGAAATTCGCTTATGTGAAGGGAACGTTTTCGCATGAGAAATTCTGTTCTTCTCCGTTGCTCAAGGGAACTGAACAGCGACAGCAGATAAATGACTGAAGACAAGAAAACGGAGCAACGCGCCACGCCGAGAGGAGAAATCTAAGGAACGGCTTTGTTTAGAAAGCAGCAGCTTTCTTTTACTGAAGTCAAGCACGTGCATGATGTTGCGAGGAAACTCAATGAAGGCAATTCAAACAGATGCAAAGGAGATGATCGAGCAAATCATAGGAGAAGAGTAAGGAGGAACTGAATCCACGAAGTTTGAAAATAGAAACCAAAGTGGTCTACAGTGAAGAGAAGAAACAGTCCCCGAATGAGATTCCGACGAAGGCGGATTTCTCATAGAACACCTTTGATGTAATTCCAGAAAGAATGAGCATTAAAAATTAGAAGATGATGAAACATTTTTTGATCAAATATCCCATAACGCCCTCTCAAAAGTTCATACACCTCTATCATACCACTCCTCATTCTTCTGTCCATCAGCATCCACATACTTTCAATCTACACTCATTGTTTGCATTCTGTAATTCCGATAAGATATTTGTTACTCCACTTTGCACCCCCTCCCGTTCTTCATCACCACCGAAATCAGGTGACCAAATGTGTGCAAAGTAGTTCATATGAGGTCGCATTAAGACATTTTAAAGAGGCAAAATTGCTTCCTTATACTTACATGCCAATCATCGTTTCTTTCTTTCTTTCTTTTTTTGAACTCTCCTACTGCTTCAGATTTTATTCGTGTTTCGTTTTAACAGAAGACGTTATACATCCTCCTAATTCATATAATAATAATGAAACTTCCACAGAAGTAAATTCGAATAACAAAAGTCGATCGAATTATAAAAATAATGTTTTTATTTTGATGTGGGGACTTCTTAATGGAGCGAAAGACTTCTCCACTCGTAACTTTGCTACTTACTTTCATTTTCGTGGAGACAGTCCAATTACGAAATTCAAATCTCAAGTCTCGTGTTAAATGAGTATCACGAAGTCTGCACTTTTTTTTCCCCCTTTCGACTAGTAAAACCCGCTTTCATGCACGAAAAGGTTTTCAGTTTATTTCGACAAACTGCTAGGCTGATTTTGGATGACGCAATTTTCAAACATAATACGCGTTGTTACTCGCACTGGAATAAACACGCCAGTAGATGAACCTTCTCCACAGAGAAATTCCAGAAAAAACAAAGCGTACAAATATAGCCGAGAACTACAAGGAAAAACCACAAAAATATTCGACAGGACATTATTCGCAGGGAAATGAGGGGAGACTGTTACCAAACTGAAAACAGTTTGGTAACAACCACTAACTACACAAAGTAGTCGAGAATGAAACACTAAAAGTAAAGGTGTGTGTGTGTGGGGTGGGGGGGGACTGGAAAGCAAAAACGAACTTTTGTAACGACGGGAGAATAATATTTTTCTGACTACAATTACTCTTACGTGTTCCATTTTTATGAATGAAAGTACGTATAAGAAAGAATCGGAATCAAAATGAGCGGTTAAGTAACAAACTTCATAATAACCCTGAAGAGGAGAAACAAAACAGAGGTAAATGCATTTTGAAAAGAATTATGAGAAACCTTAGCTGAAGTGAAACCCACCGAAGTGATTAATTAAGTCCTTACACTGTATGAAGCTGGGGATTTAAATGCACGAATTGTGAATCGCATAATACCAGGAATGCATCAAACATTTAAGGAACCAGCAAAATAAAAGCAGGTAAATTACTGCATTTCAGTACAGACAATGAATGGAAAAGACAATCCTTCATTCCGACTTAAAGAAGTTCATTAATCAACACGGAGAAATACACAGAAATCCCCTTAGAGAGGGAGAATTAATGGAGATCCAAATTAAAGCAAAAGCCGATTGCAGAAAATTATTCAAATAAGATTGAGGAAGAGAGTTTAAGGATCGACTATTACAGTAAGAAAGTGGTAATAAAGAAGAATGGAAGAACTTCATTTAAACAACTTTAATGAAAACAAAGAACACAACTGAGTTGTATGAGGATGAAGAAAAAATAACTCTCACCAAACTTGAAATCCAAAATGAAGATCTTTAAAGGTGAAGATTCCTTCGATAAAAATCAGAAATAGAAAAACCGCCGGAATAGAAAAATACGGAATGAATTCTTAAAATAAAGAGGATATTTCTCTCAGCTCGAGTATTAAAAGGATTCCATAAAACACAAATAAAAGATGGCCGAAATAAAAACATCGCAGTGACAAATTTTTAATGGGACGAAACAGAAATTATAACCATTACTGATGACGTAGTAATGGCAATGGGCACAGAAGATAACTCACAAAGGGAAGGGTTCCGTTCCCGACAGATTTGCTAAGTGTAATATGGAAATATCTATCGCAAAAGCCAAAACACTCGCGATCAGTAGGAAAACAACTAAGTTCACCCAAGCTAGAAAGAAAGAGAAAAATAATCGCATAACTGACGAATTTTACGAACTTCGAAATTCGTGTTCATTCACTTGGAATTCGCCATTCAGATGGAATGAAGCCAAACGCAAACGAGATTTCTCGACTTCATAGTGTCAAGATCTTTCTGGTGGCAGATGAAAAATAGAAATGTGTCTGAATATTGCAACTGAGGCTAGTGAGCATAAATAAGACCAGTTTAAACTTATACATCTGAATCAAGTTCAGTACTACGATTGAGAAGAAAATTCTTAGCGAAGTTGGAGGAAAAACCAAATTTGATGAGATTGGAAATGAAGAAATGCGCAAAACATGTTTGCCTTAAAAGCAGTAAATGAATTCACAAGCGAACAAGAAAAAAAGAATCTGGGGGGGGGGGGGTGGGGGGGGGGGGGGGTGGGGGGGGGGGGGGGTGGGGGGGGGGGGGGGTGGGGGGGGGGGGGGGTGGGGGGGGGGGGGGGTGGGGGGGGGGGGGGGTGGGGGGGGGGGGGGGTGGGGGGGGGGGGGGGTGGGGGGGGGGGGGGGTGGGGGGGGGGGGGGGTGGGGGGGGGGGGGGGTGGGGGGGGGGGGGGGTGGGGGGGGGGGGGGGTGGGGGGGGGGGGGGGTGGGGGGGGGGGGGGGTGGGGGGGGGGGGGGGTGGGGGGGGGGGGGGGTGGGGGGGGGGGGGGGTGGGGGGGGGGGGGGGTGGGGGGGGGGGGGGGTGGGGGGGGGGGGGGGTGGGGGGGGGGGGGGGTGGGGGGGGGGGGGGGTGGGGGGGGGGGGGGGTGGGGGGGGGGGGGGGTGGGGGGGGGGGGGGGTGGGGGGGGGGGGGGGTGGGGGGGGGGGGGGGTGGGGGGGGGGGGGGGTGGGGGGGGGGGGGGGTGGGGGGTGGGACACATTCTTGGCATGATCTACAGGGCTGAGATTCTTCATGCGAAAGACTTAGTGAGGAATCCATTCCCGTATGTGTTACGTCGTCCTAATTCAACTCCACTTAATTAACAGTTGCGAAAAGTCGGGCAAACAGAAATAGATTGCGTCCGGAAAAAAAGTTTCCCTTACTTCGTACATTCATTTTATGCGACCTCCCTTATGAAGAGTAATAGATGTACGGTAGTTAGTACTGTGGGATGGATAACAAATTGTTTTTCATTTATTTTTTAGATGATCCGGAAAAATCCTGTTCCTGTAAACCAACAGGAAACTTTTTCATGCCTCCAATAAGCAGGACGTTCGTCTCAAACCGGGCGAAGAAATTCATGTCCCGCCTAAAGATAAATTCGCAAATTCTCAAAACCGCAGCCCGTTGGGTTTGAGAACCAGCCGTTTAGCAACGCCTGTACCTATACTCGACAAATGTGCGTTGCCTTAGTCGGAACCTGGAAGATGTGGAGTTCCTTCCCCAGTTACACTCATTGAACCTTTTCTTCTGAAAGAGAGAATTTGTGAAGATGTTCGCTCCGATATATATTTATACTATGGTCAGAGCTTCCAAATTAGAATCTCCGCTTTTTTTTTCTTTGCTTCATATATCTCTCGCTTTCTTAATATCACCTTAATGCTCGCAATTCCAGTTGGGTTTCCTTTTAAAACTGCATCTAGCCCAATTTGTTCACATGGCAACCTGAACATGTGTTACACTTTTTGATCGAAAGATACTCGTGGAGAAGCGACAGCACTCGCTTAACCAGTTGCATCCACGTCTGGCATTATAAGAATGCCGAGTGGTGCAACCTTCGTATGTCTCGTCTTCCTTTCATTATTGATTTGTCTTTTTATCCAAACGTTTCCAAAACTCATCACGAAAGCTACGTTTTGGTATAAAATATTCATTCATATTCAGCTTTAAACTCTCTTCCAACAGTCTTGCTTTTCCAGGAAGTGTGTCTACGATGCACAAGAGAGGAATAAAGAATACCGAAATTGGCGGTGCTTTCATCGAAACCACATTTTTCTGTTTATGCAAACTTCGGAATAATTGCAAACAAATTATCAAACACACTGAGGACTGATTTTGAGAGGACCAAATGCAGCGCAGCAAACTTAGATTATATTCAAACAGCAGTCATACTTTCTGGTCCTTTGCTAGACTATTTGCAAAACCTCATTCCAATTTACTTCCTTTTTTTGTATTCGAATAGTTTATTGCATCCCAACTCAATAACAGTTTGCATTTAAGGCGTGCAAACGTCCTCCCATCATTTTACGGATACTTTTGATATTTAATGTAATTTTGGTTCTTCAGAAAGACTTAAGAAGAAATATTACTTGACACCTTCAAGGATCAATCGCAGGATGATATTCCACAGTCTCTCCGCTTAAATTTTCCATCTACACGCAAAAGATATTTCGCCACATACCACCTACTAATATTTTTGATTTTGATTATTTTTCCCATGTGCTGGACGATTTTCCTATATTCAGGGAGGAAAAAGCTGCAAACTTCTACAGGAGTGTGACCAACTTGTATGCAGATTTTTATAGTCACAACGACAGCCGAACTCCTCTCTTTTCCATTCAAAGGCCGCAATGTCACGTCGTTCTTCCAATCGCGCTACAGAGGAATTATAAGTATCTACTCCGACCTGGATGGCAACGTCGCCTGATAGCAGTTTTCTAGTTGTATTGGATATAGTTTCGGAGTTGAATTCTGTTTTATGTTGCATTTCTTTCTTTTTTTCTAGTCTGTAGCTTGCAAAGTAGTTCACGTTGGGCTATGATCATCCCGTTACATTCCAACTTCATTCACTTCACTTTTTCCTGAATAGTAACGGAGAAGCACTTTAACAGCCAACTTCAGTGAAGCTTCTCGACTAATAAATGAACACAAACACTTAGTTTCTGTCTCTGAAGATATGAGTTCTTTTGTTACTCACCTTTAGACAAATGCAATGCGAAACGTTTGAGGAATCCTTTTTACTTTTTAATTTTTGCTCGTAATATCTCTAAGGCATTCAGACGTGCTCTGGTCCAAAAACAAAGGTCTACTAAGCTCCACTGACGATCTGACTCCTGACTTCTGCAAACGGAAGCTAGTTTTATCTTTATATGCATGTGAGGGTGGATGGACTATCACCAAGCTTTGCGAATAACGCTGGTATACCACAAGATTATCTTTCTTCATCTGTTATGTCCTATTTATGTCAACACAGTTCGTCAGTTGACTGCAAATCCAACACAGAGGTTTGCCGATAAAGTACATTTCAATCCTCTTTCTCATTTGATAGAAGTCGCGGTGCAGGAATCAACAAACTTGAATGTGGCGCCGATTACCTTACCAATCTCAGTGGTAAAAATCTCCCGCTTCATTTCCCTTAAAAGGCTCCCTTTTACATCCATTGCTTTACATCGGAACAGCCATTGACGGTGTGAAAATCCATCCACCATTGAATGACTGACTTCACTCCGCTCTTTCTTCCACTCTTCAGTTTCTCCCTCCCAAGTGTGTACAAATAATTCGATGGCCAGCGGTCTTAATAATCGGCATCACCGATAATTTCTTCACTTTCCTCTGAATCTCTTTCAGATGAAAGCGCAGAATGCGCTCACTCCACAGTTAAACTGTAAACTCACAGGGCGACCAGTTTTGTTTCCTTTTCCTTTCTTCATTCCTTCTATTGCTATCGTTTGAAACAGTCTTTTGTTCTTTCGTATTTTTAGAGTAGTGCAATCTTCACTTCTTCAAAGAAAATGTGAAGAAATGTCTTCTTTCCTCGGCTTCCAGCCCTTCCACCACGGTACTGATGTCGGCGAAACCTCTTCTCGTGCCGCGAAGAGAATTAACAAAAATAAAATGTTGTGGCTGATGTAGCAATCAACGCAAAAATTGTGATAGATCTATTCCCCTCCCCACCTTTACCTAATGGTTTCACTGATAGAACTTTGCTTTTAAATTTACGTTCGTGGAACCCCTGTTGGGCCAACAAATTGATGCGAAATCGACTGGTAAATATTTGAGAAATGGGGAGGAAATTGGAAATCCGCTAGATATTTTACTTATGGAAGAGCTTCTAGTATGTGTTTACTTGATACTTTGAGTTTATTAGGTGTTTAACGTTCTTTTAGTCGTATTTCACCGACACGCCTGATGGCCTTTTCTACAATAATTCAAATAACCTTTGGGTTTGAACCTTGATATCAACCATTGTTCGTCTTCACTGTCAAAAATCAAACGCTATACGAGTTTCCCTGAACAAGAGCGACACTCGAGCCTTTGTGCAATCTGATGTTCCATTACAGAGAATCTACAATTTAGAAATCTCTTTTCTTGAAGTTCTTAAGATTTCCTTTCCGTATTCAATAATATTCATTTGCTATTTTTAGTGCTTTTCAAATTTTGAAAATAATACTGACCTGTTTGAATCTTCCCCTAGGCTCAATTTTCTGCAGCAAAACTACTCATCGAAGTCATTTTCCTGGCTTTTACGTTTCCACTGACCAACGCGAAGGAGATGAAGTAGTATACTGTATGTTGCAAGCATCAGACTAAGCAAATTGTCTCTTCACCAAGAAGAATTCCGCGATTAACATGTTCTTCTTCACCTTATCAACGTTCCTTGGTTGTTATTTTTTTATTGTTAACAAGCCTTGCATTCCTGTATACTGCAGAGGCCGACTTTCTTGTCGATAACGCTAACTATATTCTTGCGCACGTTCATACTAGCACAGAATGCAGTTTCCTCAGCATTCTAAACTTCGTGGCCTTCTGCAGTACAAAGATGCTAAGAGCGGATGACCTGTGGCAATTCTACATTTCCTTACCATGATCGAACTGCTGCTTAAGGACGAGTTTCTGAAGTCATTTTCGCTGAAATGAAAGCCTTCATTTCCTACAAATCACAACTCAGTTCTCCCACTGATTTCAGTGCAACGCATAAAACTGCTTATCAAAATACAGTCTCCTCTCTTTCTTGCCGAGCAGCCCTCTAAATTACTCATCCCATACATTTCGATAATGCACAAATCGACAGTCGTCTTCCCATTTCTCTTCTTGGACTGATTCTGATATGATGCGCTTCTTCCTTTCCTGATACAACATCTCACATCAATAATAGATTTTTCAGCTTATTTTAAACTTAATTTTTTCTAATCAAAATACTTTCACTTGTGCTCCAAATCCACCCACTCAAGAATGCTGTTTTCATCTTTGGACTGACTCATCAAGAACCTATAAAAATTCAACCGGCTACTCAATGACCCCTCTCAAGGGCTCCCTCACTTGTACTATATTTCAGCTCTGTGTTCTACAACCAGCACTTCCATGGGCTCCATTCCTGGGTATTCTCATGCACTATTCTTTCTATTTCCACTAGGATTTAACTTCATAATCCTAATTGCTTCGGACGTAATTCCAAAGAATATTCTCTCCGACTGGAAGCAGCAGCGCCGCAGGGATTTTTATGATCCAACGGCAAACTCATTGAACGTACTTCAGCCTTCCTCACGAAGTGTTCTCTAATCTTTTCCGCTAATCTTTCTAAAACACCCCAGTGATGCGATGTGCTGTAGCTCCATCTTTCTGCTATGGAGAATGGTTATAAAAATAAAAATACCAAAAACGACAACTTCTGAAATATATAAAATCTTCTTGATCTGTTGACTTTGATACAAAAGTTGTTCACCCTCATGCAGCATTTTACGGCTTGCTCCGAATCCAGTAATCAACATCCCAACGAAACGAGGGAGGTCACGATTTCCCTTTTAGTCTGCAAACCACCTTTCATATAAGCTTTCAATTGACTTTTAAACTTGTGCTCCTTTCGAGTTATTTGTTTTGAAGTAATGACACAGCGGAACAAAACAATGATCGACGTTGAATAACCGATCGCTGATAATTGGGAAGTAAAGGATTATCTTCCAACAGAAAAACGGGATATTTTCAGGAGATTAGTTTCTCAGTAATCTTATTTAATCTGCTATCCCGCAGATTTACGAATAATTCAACATGGTGAAATGCACTGATTCATTAAAATGTCGCAAAAACATTTTGTATCCGAATGTCATCATTTCGAAGATTATTTCTTCCTTTTGAAGATGTATCCTGTCGCAATTTCTTAAGCTCATCTTAAAGTAATTTCCCCGTATATATCATCAGACATCAAAATGAAATATTGAGCTGCCTAAACAAAATTTCGCTTGGGTTCGCCTTGAAGCTTTCGAGTAAGCTAATGGATGATTTGCAGAATAAGATTATGTCTTTTATTTACTAATTTAAATTCCACATTTCGATCCAACACAAAATATTGGATCGAAAGGTCGTCTTAAGATGAAATCATTTGGGATTCCTTCAATTTCAACATCAAATATTTCCTTCTCAAATTTGATGAATCTGTGAAGACAAGGAGAAGGACTGCAAAAAGCGGCTACATTCGACTTTTCTAATTCCTTTTCTTCTAATTCCCGAAGAAATTAGAAAAAAGGAAGCAAATGCCTCTAAAAATTAAAGGTGGAGAGGAAATGAAAAGCCCACGTCCCTGACATTTATATATGAGATTTATTATTGTGAATTTATGAACGTTCAATTCATAAACTTTATTATCAAAATTTAACAAAGCACAGGAATTAGATATGTATTCATTATGACGCAAACCCCCCCCCTTAAAAAGAAAAACAGCGAAGAGGATCAAAACTGATTTTGTGAGTCACCACAAGAGGATGTTTGTTGGTTTAGGAAATTTAGTTTTTAGACTCTTTCAAACCTATAGCCTATTCCACTAATGCACATTTTCCACTATCTGTATTTCATTCCACTTAATTCGTAAGCACGCACCCCCCCACTTCTTCCGGCAGCATAATCGATCCAATCTCGAGTAAGCGGTTTCCTCATTTCTCCCATTTAATTCATGTGCTGATTTTCCGTAACATTTTAAGTCGACTTCCTCACTAGTTCTGCAACGCGAAGTATTTAAAAGCTGCGGCTTCACGAGAAGAATTTCCCATACGTTTCTTTCTATGCGTTTTTTTTTCTGTGGGGGGAAAAAGGGGATCACAACTCAGGAGATGAGATGGTCGGCTGTATCTGTGAACGCTGGATATTCCACAGTGTGTATTAAGTGAAGCAACCGAAGACGCCTTCTTCGCTGGTGTTCTGAACCCCTAAAGACGCAGATATTTAGGAGCCTTCGGTTTACTTATGTCAATGGGTTAAGTTGGTTAAATTGCAGACGTCCATTAAGCAGGTTTGGAAGACGAAAAACCAGGGTTTCTCTTCGGGGTGAAACATAAGTAGGTTCGTGTTTTCCTTGGGAAAATGATTGCCATGCGTGCATTTAATTTCAATCTTATGCAAATGTTGGAATGCAAAAGATTCAAATTGGAATGTTATGCAAACGTTATTTAGAATGGACACTGTTTGCGAAAATAACGTTCAAGCTAATTCTGAAGCCGTGAAGAGAAGAGTAACCTTCGGGCATCTGTACCGGGAAGAAGAAGCTCGATTGGAAGTAAGAGCGACCTACGAAAGAAGTACGGAGAAGTGCAAAGAAAGTTATCGTATGCTCGCCATCTAAACATCAAAGCGTAATTCCGTTAGGTTGTCCAACAGAAAGTCGTTCGTTTTTATTTTCCTTCTTAGAAATTTCAGATTTAAGCAAATCTGAAATTTAATTAAGCAAAGTGCCTCACGGTCTTCAAATAAATTCCGACAGTTTTTAATTCTACAACCGAACTTTACGCATCATCGAATGAGTTTGATGTAAACCTGCAATTCTTCACCAATTAAGTACGAAGCCTGCGCACATTAACAGTGACAGCTGTTTATCCATTTGAAATCCCCAAGGGTTCGTCTTTTCCATTCGCTTGTCTCGTCTAAAGAACCGCGTTGTATTTAACCATCAAATCGGTAATTCATTTGAAATATTAACTTTTAAAGTAGCGTAAATGTGAATCGAAGGAAAATTAAGTATTGGTTGTATTTCAGAAGGGAATACTTTTCGGATGTTTTAATGATGCGATTAGTTTCGTATTGCTCGAATTTCAGAGGGAAATTAAAAGTCTCACGCAAACACTGCCCAAAGGCCTCCTCTTCCATTCCAGCGAACTTCGCCAGCTTTCTCACAACTTGATTCCCCTTTTTCCCATCCGGGATTTCTTTCCTCAAATATTATTTCATAGATGGAACAGACCAAGAAATGAAATGTCCAAATTGGTTGAAGGACACGATTTGTGGCTACTCAGGGAGTTTTATTTTGACTAATGAAAGTTTGTAAGCATGTTCATACTCTCTGGATGTGCCAAGGATTATTATTTTCATTTTCTCTTACGTAGTCTGCAGACTCCTCTAGAAACGAAACGTGCAGCGTTTTCAAGCTGCTTCAAGCCACTGACGTTCAAGATAGGGGTCTCGCATAAAGGGCAATGAATTACTTCTTTTCCCTCCTTCAACACTCTCAGCGTCATCACTTAGATGGGTGAAACAAAAAAGAATTACTCTAAATTTAGTCGGAATCACTTGCACAAGGAGATTAGAAATGCCTGCGGAGGAGAAGAAAGGGGAGTAGAAGAGAGAAAAAAGTTTCGAGGGGCTGTTTTCGAAGTTGTTTTATTGTTAATTGGATATAGCGCGTGTATCAGGGCGACTTCCTCTTGATGAAAATGGTTCAGCGGAACGAAAGCAATAATCGA
The DNA here is from genome assembly GCF_054136105.1 of Typopeltis vanoorti. Lineage (NCBI taxonomy): Eukaryota > Metazoa > Arthropoda > Arachnida > Uropygi > Thelyphonidae > Typopeltis > Typopeltis vanoorti. Next base: position 1,357,606 of record NC_143555.1, on the reverse strand, counting down.
AATCTTCCTGTTTTTAAGTTCACTTTTAACCCGAATGATTTTAGAAACGAGAAGTCGGCGATTCGCTACCTCAAGTGAAGCCTCGCCTTTTCTTTCCTGAACTTCTTGTACAAGAAGTAATGAAGTAAGAAACCTCCGTTCCTTAAAAGGGTTTCACGGGAAAATCCTCACGATGAATGCAATCGCTTCACAAATTTAGTTTTCAATTCTCGTTTATTTCTTGGAAATAGTAAAACCGTCGTTTACTCACTTTCCATTTAAAGTTCGAAATCTCCCTCTGAAGGGAAGTTCTTTAAATAGAGACGCGAACATTCTTGAAACCATGAACTGGATTAATTCTTGAAACTCATTTCACTCACTTTCTGTGCTTCTCTTCTGAGTCAAAGAGAAATTCAGTTTTTCTAAGAAATTCCAATTTTCAACTCGTACAAATCTAATCCCTACCAATTAAGTCTTCTGTGTCTGCTTCAGCCAGCGACAATTCATTATGGGTTTTCCAACTACATTTATATCGCAACCAACAGTCTGAAATATCTGGAAGATTCTTGGTAATTTCGACTGGTTACACATTTCTTTTATTCCGAACAGTTGCATTAGGCCAAGTATCCTGATTAGGCCTCGTCTGATGATACGTCATTATCATGTTTCAACAGTCCATGTTTATTCTGGAGATTCGTTTTGGAGGATTAAGATTACGTTATTAATCACGCTATCAGCACTGAATGTTCATAAAACCAGCGGATTGCACACAATCACATGAATGATCAGGGGGAGGATGGGGATTTGAGCATATCCATACTTCCGAGAATACGGATCCATCACGCAGAAGGTACTGCAATTCTAATGGTTATAAGCTCGTCCACTAAAAACGTCGCGGGATCTTGGAGGAAGAGGAGTCATTTTTTTCAGTAGACTGCGAGAAATGGCGAGAGGGATGACTGCGACCAACTTTTCACATACACTCTCTGGACAGAAAAAGAGAAATCGCCTTTGTCGACAGCGATTTTAAAGTATACTTTATGGTTTCAAATGACAGATTAACCACAGTTGCTCCGGGTGCGGGAGAGAAAATTCACGTGCCCCATTAAATAGAAAATAAGGTCGCCTCCAGAGCAGGCCAAAACGGCCTTCCCGAAATTTGCTATTTGGAGTCTCCTCCTAATAACCGGAAGTTATTAGGAGACTCCAAATTCAAACCTTCAACACTTTTGGATCTTTCAACTGCGCTACTTAGCAGAAAGAGAAAGCAACAATTTTCCTTATTTATTATTCATTCAATCCTAATCAGCGTTCCTTATCCATTCACTCCATTCCACTCGACATCCACATTCAAATCAATTAATGACTCCAACTGATCGCAATTATCTCAGCGAACGTTGGCATTTTCGATCGCATGAATAAATCCGAATGGGTCGCATGCAATTGCTGCTTTTCATTCTGCCGCGATATTCGGGAGAGATTAGGAGAGGAATGACACGCGTCAATGGCGCAGTAACGACATTTCTGAACTCCTCAGCAAATGTATGCCGAATGGATTCCAGCGAGGTGATGTTCGTCGAACGAGAGCGAATCGGATCGCAATTAGGAGAACCGCTTCGGCATCGAAACATTAACTGAGCAAACGCAAGTGAGAAATTGATCGTCGTCACCACTGGTTCTTGTGAGACGAATATTTAAGAGTTGGCGGAGACATCCGAAATGTCGCTGAAGAGCTTTAAAATGGAAAGCGAAAAAAATCAAAGCTTGTGTGGGTTCTTTGCTGATCACTCTCGATTAGGAGTGGATGCAATCATGTAGTACTATACATCGACATTCAGAGAGTAACTAATTGGCTTTGGTTGCCGTTTCGTTCACTGTGGAATTAACGTCAAGTTAAAGTACATCCACTGCAATAAAATGTCTAATTTTCGAATTAGATGACATGATGACCACAGTAGTCCCCGTTATCACTTCCTCCCGTCGTAAATTACGCACTTTCAAGACGTTCCAAATGAGATTAGGAGCTCACGCAACGACTGTAAACAATTGTGTCAAGTTTCTCGGCCGAGTAGCAATAAGGTTTTTTAAAGTTCTGTAAATTATAAAACAAAGTGATGATTGTTTATACCCTGAAGGTAATGGGCAGCATCGTGGTCATCCTAACTGTAGGGAACAGCAGTTGTGCCGCCCTTCTTTCGCCATCGCGAAAACTAAGCATTTGCTAGATTGAATTGAAAAGCAACTACAACGTGACAGGTGTGCGTCGTGCGTGTTGTGCTCCTGATCCCATTAGCCACTAACCCAGTCATAAAAAGACCCAAAATGGCTTGTTTGTTGGCATCAATCCTCGAAACCACAAGTCCGACTGGTTATCATGGGGGACAGTTCGTGAATATTAGAGTGTTTCAAATATAATTTTATAATGCGAGTAATGTTCTCTGCTCTGTTAAAACGTCTCTTTTCAAAGTAATAAAACATAATGTACTGCGATAAGTTAATTTTTACATTACTTTATTCCACGAACTCTGGCGGATGACAGGGGTCAAAGAATCTCTTCACTTCTTTCGATTCTGTCACATCGTTTGTCCAAGACGAACGAGTTTTGTTTACCCGGTTCTGTCGCAGCGAAACGTTACTTTAAAAGTGCCGTTTGAACTTTTTCGCTGTTCTCTAATTCCTTCGTATGATTTGTAAATCAATGAAAAGCAATTTCTACATTCAGTTTAGTTTACGGGGGATTTTTGTTTAGCTATGTTTACGATTTAAAAAACGACAAATAGAACGAAGAACTTCTTAAATCCATCCCGCTGCGACAACGCTCTGAACAGTTAGACGAGTAAGTGGTTGACAGCGCCCGTGAACGCGAAAGAAATAGAAACGCATTTCCATCTCAGTTTGAACTGACGTTACTTCCAAAGGTCACCCGTGAGATCATCGATAACACTTCCTGCGCAATATCCCCTGGAAATGCGCAGGTAGATTTAATTGGTAGTTTAATCACTTGTACTTCCCATTTTAGTTTTCTTATTCCTTCTGTTTTTAGAAGGCAATCCCATTTATGACCTGTTTTTCCTCATCCCTGAACGAGAGAATGCGCACCACGAGAAAGGAGAATTCGCGTCAGCTCCGATTCTACCTTTCTTGAAGGCACGGGTGGGCCCGTCGTTTCCTTTCACCATCCCGTTTCCATGTTCTAATCACGTGATCCACAGCTGATCTATACGTGCTGAAATCGCACCAACTTAACGATGCCATTTCGTCATAACATGAAATCCAATCAACTAAACAGTTTCCGTAAACGACAACAGCCACGTATCGTGCCAGTCTTTTTTTTTTTTTTACTGAGAGGAAATTATAAATTTTGTAATTTTGTGTGCTTCTCTCAAAATACCAGTTCGGTACAATAACCAGAAAGGCTACTGATAATCCTTGCTTCGAAATGACCCGAGTCGACCCAATTGTTTCTCTGAATTAAAAGAGAATTTCAAAAGAAAACTCTTCGCTAATTCAGTTACATCGAGACGGAAAGGAGTCCGTGAATAGCTAACGAAGCCCTGGGAGAAGAAATGCTCTCCTTTGGGTCACACGACTCAGCACACATTCTTCATCAGGGTATTCGGCGGAAGCAAATTAATTGAAGGGGTTCTTCTGTAGCAGGAATTCCTCTAATGCACGTGTCGCGGAAGGAATCTATTTGTGTACGGGTTAATGTGTTTATGGAAGGAAGGGGGGAGATTACAAGCTGCAGGACGTAATGTCAGTCACTCGCCTGGAAAGAGGGCAGTCTTAGGCTATTCCCACGCATTCCCTTTAAGAAGGTAATCTGCCGCAAATTGACTTCGCACTCAGTACACAAATAGATTCCTTCCGCGACACATGAATCGTTAATATCAGAATAACGAGCAGTCAGTAAAAAGGGATGTTAACGGAGGTCATCACGCGCCATTCTCTATCGTTTTGACCGGTTCTGTTAACTCCAAAGCTACTAGGAGTGAAAGCCGTCGAGAGCGCCTGACTCATCCACGACTCTCACAAGTTTGACCTCCGAGACCAGACGCAACCTTTGCGATGGCGAATCGCTACAATTGCTGCTTAATGCACACTCGTTCGTTCGAGAGAGAGATGGTCTCAGGATTAAAGTAGTTGAGCTGTTAGTGTTTGCCGAAATTGGGCAGTTTGTTTGCACTCTCGCAGTATTGCAATCGGCGATGGGATTAACCGTCCTTCATGAGGATTCCTGTAAACAGAAAAATAAAAATTTGCTTTCGCTGCCGTTGTGTGGTTATTAACCCGTCTGAAGTGTGCACGTAGAGAAATGGATTTGGAATTCATCCCCATCTTTTTATTATTTTTGTTTTTAAGAATTCGCATTGGTAAGTCTTAGACAGTCGGCAGATACACTGCGAACCGGATTGAAGGAGCTTCTCATCTTTCAAATTGGATGGAGTGGGAGGGGAGCTGCAACTGATTCTAATCATGTGAAGTCGCGTGGACATCAGTTGGAGTAGTGAACCCTTCAGTGAGACCGACGCACAACATTCTACTTCCACCCGCCATCAAGGAATTTTGTAGTTCAGACGTTCGCAACAAATCGCCTCCGTGAGATGTCACCTACTCATCGGGGGAGTCGGTCATCACCACAGGGAGGAGGGTTCATTTCTGTTGCCAAAGGCAATTTTAACGAAAGCCACACGTGCACAACTTGCATAAGTAATCATTTAAAATCAAAGTGGTCTGCCGTAATGACAACATAATCGGGACTGGAATGCCCCTCGAAACAAATATCCCGATCCCTGGAAGGAGGGCAAAGCACACGTCTTTGAGACAGCCAGAACTGCAAAGGTGAAGCTGGTCATTATAGGCGGACGCGGAAGACGTTTATTAAGCGCATTTAAGCGGAATTTGTTTCGACGATCGACGAGATTCTCTTAAGGAACTACTATAAAACAAGGTGGTTTTTCGTTGCCTTCCTTTTGCAATGTTATCCTGGCTCTGTAGATAGGTGTCCGATTTGCCGTTTTCGTTCTGTGTCCGCTTTTCTGTGATGAGAAACCTTACACCTCCTTACGAGACGGCTAACTCTCCTTCAGTTAACACGTTTTGATCGTTTCCTTGCGTTTTAGACAGGATTGGAACTCGGGTCTTTGCTGTCATAGATCTTCGTTGAAAACAGGTGAGATACGCGAGTTCACACGTGGTAACCGAGAGGGAAATTTCACTCGAAAAATGGGAGTTCCTGTTCAGGATAGTAGCGGAAGAGACAGAAAAACTCTTCTTCTGTGGAACGAAAGATAACAGGCAGTAGGATACAGCCTATTAAACGAGCAGGTAAGAGAGTGTTACAGCTAACGTGCTGAAATGTATATTTTAAAATCTCAGAGAACAGATCTAAAAACGGTATATTCGAGAGGATTTTGAACCCACTGAAATCTCTGCATAGTCGTCGCTCTCTGCCTTCATCTGATGACAAAGTTAGTTCAAAAGAGCTCGACGACTGTATAGTTGTTGCGGCTACAACTACTGCTGTGCAGAGTGATCAATGCAAATCAAGACAGGGCTGCCCTGTACACGCCACACAAACATAACAGTTGAGATTCTCAGCGTTTTTTGTAATTCTCAGCGACATTTTCAGAGATATTTCATCGTCGGTTTTGTTTATTGCGAATGGCAATGCAGAGGAATATTACGATCTCCGAAATTAATAAACCGAATTCCTTTTATTAATTAATAATCGCAGCTCGAATAGAAAAATATTCTCACTCCGTGCGTATGAACAAAAAATCTCCACAATGATGACATCTAATCCTATTAGAATTCTACAAAAATCATTTGTCTTAAATCTTAGAGGACACTTCAATGATACATCGGGATGTATTCTCCGTTCCACACATTCCTTCCCCATTGCTCAGTGTTCAGAAGGAAAAATCAACTCAAAAACACCTACTTTTTTTTTTCTTTGCTTAGATTATGGTTTCCTTTTCTCAGTTCTTTGGCGCGCTCACAACATTTCCCTTTCAGCACCCCTCAATAGTAAATGTCAACTAAACTTTTCCACCGTTTTGCGACTTCTGTTGACATCCAAACATAATTAATGTCGTGCTATCTGCCGAGTCCGACTGTGGAAGATGCATCGCGGTGTTCTAAGTCGTGTTTGGTTAGTAGAGAGGGATATTCATTTAGATTTGTGGCCAACACCGCATCTCTCATCTTTCTAGCATCGGTAGCTTAGTGACCAAAGCAAACTGGAGTCGTCACTGATTTAGTGACAGGTTTTAGTAAAAAACAGGTCTTAAAATCGCCATTTTTGGCATAACAAGCTCATCGAAATGCATTCGAGGCCGCTTAGTATTTTAAGGTGATCCAAGCTATTCCTCCTCGGATCTGGTTAGCAACTTTTCTAAGCTGATTGTGATAGGAATTCATCGCAATCTTGTGCGAGTACGAGTAAATGCTGTAATTCCTTGCTTCTGCGTGTCGCATTCCTTCATCCAAGGTATTCTTAGAACTCAACTAACAAGTTTCGTGAGAGAAGCGAACTTGCTCTCTTGGCTGTGTGGCGTTGCCCTATAAGCCAATCGGCCAGAGGGCGCCCCTAATTGAAAGAACTTTCATTCAGCAGGTTCTCTATTCAAGAGAGCGTCGTCGTTCTCCGAAGTAGGAACGGATTGTCTCATAATGACCTCCTTAATTTGCTTTGTATTCTTCCTCGTTTGTCGTGGAAAAGCTTCGCCTTCAGTCGCCTGCTTCTTTTCTAGGATTTCCGATTAATCTTCCTCGTCATCGGTTTAATGAATTTGTTTCTCAGACGAAGTTTCCGTAGATTAAATCTTCGATCATTACCCTAAGAAGCGATAAATTGTAACAGATAGATTACAAACATCGTGTGTGTGTAACATGCCTTTTATCCACAGTGAGTCTGAATATCAATTGGACTCATTTTGAGCATTTCAGGCAAATATTTCATCATGTTATTCAAATTATCAGAACTTTAATTAATCAGATTCGTACATTGCAGGAAGATTTCAAGAATATTTTATTTAAACATCTTTTAATTTCAATAAGAATTAATAATATTTAAGAACGTGTTTTAATTTCATAGAATGAATTTTAACTTTCTTAATCGCACGAGCGTGCGGAGCTTCTATTCGACAGACGATGCACTTTCGTTTGAGAGACCTGGAATTCGAATTCCGTCTAGGACGGTGTGGGGTTCTCAAATTAAGGCGAGTTGGCCGATCTCATAACTGATGTGGCAGAGATTTCATCCCACAAAACGTGCAAACTAATGGAAGAACTGATCCACAGCTGACTTTCAGCAAAACATCAGTTGACGTTCGAGATGTAAAGTGTGGGAATGGAAGAAAAGTTCAAAGTTGGCAGAGCATCTCTTTCTAGGCAAATGAAACCTCCAAGGTATAAATGAGGGATTCTTCATTTGCACATAAAATAGATTACCCCGTCTCTTCTACTTGCTATGGGTTTCCTCCCCCGGGGGGGAGACAATGCAAGTAAAAGTTAGATTTATGAGAATAAAATACCTGAAATAAACGGATACTTGCAGTGATTACCAATTGCACGATTCTCATTAATCCACATTATCCATGCACGTCACAGTCATTCTACGTTGTATTAGCCACACATCGACAGAACTCAGGTTTTGTCTGATATCTCTGTGATGAGCACTTAGATATTCTGAAATTTTCTTGAGCAGAAAAAGTAGTAAAAGGAATGGATAATAAGTGAGGAGTATTTTCCAATCAAGTTAATAAATGTCGATTTTTACAGGCGAGGTTTCCCGTAACAAAATCCCATTTCAAATGGAAATACCTCAATTGCTTAAGAATGAATGACCAACCTAGCTGTGAAGAGAGATGTGGACGTTGCAGATTGCTAAAAGTACATTTGAATCTATTTTAAAGTACTTAAAGAGAACATTACTGAAAGACTCGATAGGCACCCGCTCATCTTAGATGCGTCGTTCGTTCAGCGAATTATTTTTTTTAAAAATGTTAATACAAAATTGAGAAAATGAAACTGTAAACAGAAATTATTTCGATTTGAAAATTATCTTAGAATCACTTTTAAAGGAGTTTTAAGGCAGCTATTAAGAACATATATTTCCTTGTTGTAATCAGACTCTAAGGGAATGTTTGACCAATCTCATTTTATGGACATCCGCTTATCTTTCCAAGTTTTATTCTGATGACATCACTAAAGCCCTCCTTAAATTTCTTCTTGCAATTTATCTTTATAACTAATGCAATATTTTTTCCCCGGGTTAAAATATATTAAAATATTTTTAATAGTTTTTAACCAAAGGCAAAAAACATTAACAATATTAAATAACTTTTTCTATTTTTATACCATCCGGAAATATGCTGTGGTTACCACACACGGAACTTGAAGCTATTTCAGGTGTCTGATAAGCAAAGTATTACTGGACTCATTCGGTCAAATTTATTCCCCACTTAACGACAGCACAAACATCCTACAGGACAGGAGGACGGAGTTCGAATCTTACCCTGTTGGTTGGGAACAGATGCGTTAACCACTCGGTCAATTAGGTCGGCAAGTCTGTAGGTCTTAAACTTCGTCTCATTTGGGTGACATCAGCCTGAAGGAGCTGAACCCACTCCATGCTTTCCTAATGTATCCCAAACGCAGCGCATTTCATTAACGTTTGAAGACTGTTCCTCCCTTTCTAACTTCGTACAAAGTCGATTGCGTAACTAATCTGATTATCTCCTCACATTGTTCGTTGCATTAATTACCTCAGAAGTTAATTATTTCTCAGCAAAGACAGATGAGTTAAAAATTCCACGACCTGTACCTTATCTCGCAGGTACAATTGGCCGTCTCGAGAAGTAGTGAGTTCCAAGGGCAGAGAATGATCGTCTATCTTTGCAACAACTCTTGGGACTGCGCCATTCTCGAAGGACCATTAGTGGTCCTTATGAAAACTAATCAGACCTGTAGTAACTCTTGACTATCCTTCCTGCTGTACACAGTGTGCGCGCGAGTAAATATCAACATCCGGGATTATTATTAATAGCGAAAGTTCGGAGTGAAATGGCTTCGTTCTTTTATGCCGTCACGGGATCGAAGGCGACATCCTTCCATAACCAGAAGAGCAATGACCATTATTCGAGAGAGAACGTTCAGTAACAGAATTGATGGAACGAAAGTATGAGAAAACTCCTAATATTCGCACTTTTAAACACGCTTGACTCTTATTCTCCATGAACGCTGCTACGATGTCGCGTGTCCAGCGATTCTGTTTATCAGCGGGTGTTGGTAATATTTTGCCCGACGGGTAGGTAACGCGAGTGTTTACAAAACCCGGTGCTGTAACATTCGCTTGTTGACTTCCAAGACGGTCGCCTCTTAGAATATCTGAAAGTGCTTGTAAGTGCTGATACGAAGCGTTGTTTTGATCGAGTGGTAAAAAGCACTTTGCAGGTTTCCGCATCCCACTTCCGTTATGAACTGTAGGAAACACTCGTCTTTGTGATGTTCGGTTTGCTTCTTTCTTCGGGGAAGTTGAATGAAGTTATTTTTAACGGTCTATTCGCAAGCGATCGTATTTCGAAAGAAAGGCTTCGTTGTATTACTTACTGATGTATTATAAGGGATGGGATGATTAGCATTTCAGAAAGCAGTTTCGAATGTATTTTCTGTCTATGGCGTCACATTGGCTGATACGATACGCTCAGAGTAAGACTCTTTATTTGAATTTCTCTTCGCTATTCCAAAAAACTGAAGAGAAAAAAGTCGAAAACTCTAAATAGGCGACTTACAAGATCGTTTCGATGCTCCATTGCATCCCATTAAGCGGATTCTCAGTAATTTCCGCCGAATTTTGTTTTCTAGTAATTTATTGGCTTTATTTCGACCTTGAAAGATCACAGAGATCTCCTGAAAAGCTTCTTCAAATCCAACTTGCTGTCCTCTGCAATGAGAGTGCGCTTCAAGAAGAAGAACGGAAACATCGCATCCACCTCCTGAAACATACTAACTCATTGCACGAGTCTTTCGGCTTTTAGAGCATATACAGGAGGGTTTTGTTCTTGCTGTTTATACCACGTAATGATCTTCATTGCTACGAGTTCACTTCATTCTAAGAGAAATAAGAATTTATGGGTTGACTAAAAATGCTAAGCCAGATTAGCAGTTCTGGTTCAACTTTATTGCCAACTGAGTCCTTACTGACTGATGATTAACCAGTCACTCCTCATGAACCACAGTGCGTAATGAAAAGAAGATGAGTATCACTCCTTCAAACTGTTCAGAGAAAATCTGCCCATCTTCCCACTTCAAAGGCGTCGTTCGTTTTATTCAAGTACAGTTATTCGCTTGTTAATAGATGCTGAACGTTGTTTCTCTGATTCCAGGATGAATAGCTTGACGATTCATCGTTAGTTTCTTCTGCAAAGATCTGCTCTCGCAGAATATTTTCTTTTTACCTTAAGGAAAAATGACTTAAACGAAGCACTCTCTTTATATTCGAATACAGAAAGAGTAAGAATAATCACGAAATTTTGTAATCCGACAAAATGAGTTACACAGTTAGTCCTTATTCGTAACGGCATTTCGTTAATGTGCAAACAGAATAAGCAATCTTTCAAATTAGCTTCATAAACCTTCAGCGATTTTGTGGGCTGCGAGTGACTTCCCCATTTTATCCTATAAGATATGATAAAATCCTAACCAAGTACAAAACCAAAGTGTACTTAAGGCGAATTGAGACATTCAGAGATCAGATCACTGGTCAATTCTTCTAAAATATTGAACAATTTTATTGCGACAAATCCGCTTATTTTACGGTGTGTGTCCATAGCAGAGATCTCGGTGACCGTAGCTTCGTCTCGTGAAGCCCGATGTGGATAAACCAAAACCTCTTCCGAGCACGAGACCTCGTTGAAACCAAAGTAGACACAAACACTTGGACGAAAACTCTCCCAGCTTGAGGAAGGTTGTCTCGGAGAGTAGCGGAGGAAACGAATACGAGAAAGACTGAAAAGAATTCGTAATTAGTTTGAACCTCTGCTGCATTCATTTCTGATGAGCAGATGCTTTTATTACTTGCGACGTTTCGGAACGTGGGAAGATTGCCGGGGCCAGTTCAGCTGAACTGCGTCCCTGATAGCGGAATGGGGTTAAGCAGAGAAATCGTGTCGTGCGCAAAAACACGATCCTTTGAAAGATGGTAACAAAATTGACTATTTAAAGAAAACCAAAAGGAGGAATGTTGCTAACATTTTATGATTAGCGATTCTGAAGCAAACGAATTTATTGCATGGCTGCTAAAACTGAAATAAAAAACGCACATTTCAGAAGAATGAAAACTGTGGAAGAAAGCTTACAGGCGAGAAAAACCTCCATCGCGTTAAAAATAAGTGGGGCGAATAGTAGGAAGAATCATGAAAATAAAGCAAAGAGGATTTATCTTCAAAGCCTCATTCTTCCTTTTTCTCTTTTGAAAAAGGTCTCCGTGCAGAATACCGAAAACGATGCATCGTACCCTCCGAAAGCATCAATTATTACAAACGTCATTTCCATATTTTAAGAAATGTTGTTTCGCTTCCTTGCGAGTATTATATTACGTTAGCGAACTGAGAATGCCGAAGAGTAACAAAACAACCCCTGGACTGATCAAACTACTTAACAAAATGTTCTGCATTAAAGGACGCAGTAATTCTGACATTCCTCAGCCATGTGCGCAGTAGCCGCGCGTGCACTCGACTGACTTTAGACTACATGCTCGCTGAAAATGGATCTCGTTCTATTTTAATCACAACCTTGTCGGGGACATTTTCAGTTTTCCACCCACCCGTTACTGATTAGTTTACGGAGCCATTCTTAGCCTCTCGACTTACTCCCCGTGAAGAAAGAGTAGAATACGGAGAACACATTAGTGGGCTGTGAAAAGAGTCACGCGTGTACGAGTTGTGGTCCCCACTTGGAGAATTCAAAACTGAAAAGTGAATTTTTATTCTCAAAGATAAGAAAACATCAGCATAATCAATAAATTGGTTGAAGGGAAATTTTAAACCTCAATATTTAAATGAACGTACATTACGAAAACAACCTCTCCAGAACTATGAATTCAGTTTGTGTTGGGGAAGTGTGCTGGTTTACATGCTTGGAGCGTCTCCTTTCCTCCTTTGTAGCGCAGGAATGGTTGGCTGAGTGGTTAGTGCATCCGCTCTCCAGCCACAATCCCACTGCAGGTTCGAATCCGCAGTGGGATTGTGTTTAGGTGGAAGATGAAATTCATCGTGTTGGACTATCTCTCCCTCCTTTTATTGTAAGCCTGAAGTGGTTTCAACCTCTCCCTCGTGTTAGATCTGTAGACGAGTGATCCCGGATTAGCTCATCCTTAGCCCACTCACGATACGAAATGATGTTGAGGGCTTAAAATCGTTCGTGGGAGGGATGCACATGAAATTGTCTTCATCATTATGAACTAGAAATTAAACATTTTCAATAAGCAACTCAGGAAAAATCAGAGAAACAGTTGAAAGGCGTTATCCTATAACTGAGGGGAGTATTTTCTTTTAATTCTACACCCTTCCTCCTCGTGACTGAGATAACATACGAAGTGTTCCACATTTCCGCTCAATACCTGCTCAGATCATCTTTAGAAGAATGCGCATGACCTTCGCTGTTATCCGTCCGTAAGCCTCAAAGGCGATGAAAATGACAGCGCCGAATGGAATGTAGCGAATATCATCACGCCGCACGTGTTGGCATTTCCAAATTTAACTTCAAGAAAATGTCCGAGGTCCCATTTTTCTTTTTCGTGTTTGGCTGAATGGCCGAGATATTTGCTTCTTTGAAACTTGCTTAGAACAGGGCGACTAATCTTATCTGCCTTTTCTGTAAAGCTCTTAAGTTGTGCTGAATGAAAACATCGAATTACCGTGAGGAAAAAAATCTTTCTACCATTCCGAGACATTCGTCAAAACCGAGTAAGTTACGGACGTCGTGTAGCTCACACGTCAAGGGATAAGAAAACAAAACAAAAATGCCATAAATGCGCCTGCAATAACAGGCTTTGATAAACGCCTTAATGTCACTGACTGAATAAACAGTAACAGCAAAAACTAACAAATACTTCAAATAAAAGCAGACCTGTGGGATCTACCAAGAACTTTCAGGGGTCAGTAGAGTAGCTAAAGTCCACTGAACCAGTATGTGAAGGAGAACTCCGAATCAGGAAGACGAATTGCTTACAACTGACATTAACGAAAAGAGAATCATAGGGATAAATGATAAAAACGTAGAACAAACAAATGAGAATGAAAGAATAAAGCAAAACGTTAACGAAATTGGTGAAATAATTGAGTGGGTAACGCAGATGGTTCCCTGATGGAATGTACAAGACTGCGTGCATCAATGATTTACCGCTGCTGAAAATGTCCACATGCAGGATTAGAGACGCTTAGATTTCTGTTTGAATAACAAATCACAACATATGTTAAGTAAGGGAATAACATAAGGGAAACTTGATTAGCTCAAGAGAAATCATAAAATATTGTACCTTAAAAGGCACTATGAGAGATCCTGTTTTCAAATATATATTAATGGGATGTGTGAGTGTGTTGGCAAAATGATATCGTTCACTAAACACGGAATTAATGTAAACATCAGAACAGATATTTTAGTTTGACTAATTCTCTCTGAAATGAACTGTACTCTTCTGAACCCTCCCTCCCTGCCCTCAGAATGAAGAAGGAGAAATTACTGTGCCTTATTTTCAAAAATAAAGCGCTGTTGGGTTCCTTTAGTAAGAGGATCGAACAGGATCCAGTTAGGAGCGTGTCGGTAAGATGACGGGGAAACAGACATTTCTCTTTCATTGAGTTGAAGTGCTTCGCCGATATTTTGTGTCAGATGTAAACGAAGAGCTGAAATCTGCAGCAACGAATGTGCTCGTGTCGTCAGAAATGTCTAAAATCGGTACAAAAGTTACGTATTCCAGGCGATCTCTAAAATGTCAGATTATTCGCTTTGCAGTAATGCTTTGTTTCAATCCCTTGGTTTTCATAATGAATGCAACATGCGATCCCTCTGGAGAAAGCCGAGAAGGTATTTGCAACCGAGAAGACCTGTAAGAATTGTGAGGGGTGTGGTGCACGCCCCTTTTACAAATTGCATTCCAGGTTCATGTTCGAGAGCGCTCTGCTGACAGGCCCGAAACCCTTCGAAGTGACGAAACACGCTTACAGGGTCTAGACAACTTCGAGGTATGTGGGCATTCCTTTACTCTTAGCCAGCCAATGGAGCTGCAATGTGGTGTACTCATAGGTATTTTGGGTACTGGGTGCATCGGTGTAGAAACATAGCACTTCCTCAAATACACAGGAATAATGGAGGCAGAATTTCCGCTGTTGATAACCTCGAAAATATAAATACGAAATAAATTTGTATATTGGCTTTTAAGCTGGAAACGTGATAAGTCTTTAATTCGAAAAATTGCTTTCGCTTTGCCCATTGAAAGAAAGTCCTTTCTCTGCATCTGCTGTCACCTCACTGAGAAAAAGGGAAATGGCAGAATATTTTCGATTATTATTTTCCATATTTCGTTGAGGAAAATGAATAATTCGCACACGTGGCTAATTATGTTAATTATTCTTACAAGCCGAGATCTTCCGTTGTGGCATTTTAATAATTCCGACCGAAGCATTCAGGTCAGAGGAGCTGATGGAAAAGTACATCGCGCAGGTCTCTCGTTCATGATCGACAATTCAAATGACGTTTGTTCAATGAAGGTTTCCTATTTCAGAAATAAATAAGGAAATATTAGTTAAAAACTACACCAGGAAATAATGATTTCCTGGAGTAGTTTTGAGTTTACCAGCTAGCGATATTTATGTAGAAATGTTGAACGCCAATTCTCTCTATTAAACGTTATTCCCTGCAAGTATTTACAAAACTGCTCGTGATTATTACGTCACGATGAGTCTCTCTGATTTCATTTGGTTAAAGTAACAAATGCATTTCAATTAAGCGAATAATAGTATTGCGCATGGCGGATTCTTCCACACGAGAATATCCCACTTCCAATTAAGTTTTAGGTGGTTCTAAACAGAAATATCCATCTATCCCTCCTACGCAGGTCGCTGTTAATTAGAAAAGCCTAACTGTCGATTTTCTATTGCAAGACAGCTTCTCCAACCGAACACAGGACAGAATTGTAAACTATTATTGCGTATTATCCATTCTAGGATGCCACGTGGAAATGCCTGCCCCTCCACTCTCTTCAGCAGCATAAACCCCATTCATGTAATGCTTATCTCGACAGAGGAGGACCCTCAAAACTTCGGTTATCGGCATCTCTTCCAAGTAATCGCTTCAGTGTGAGATTGCCGTCTTACTTATTGCTGGTGAAAGCGGCTCAATAAAAGTAGAGCGTTTGGTCCCTACAGCCAGCTCTTTTTCCCTCATCTTCCCCCCCTCCTAGCTACGAAATGCTACATTTACGTTGGGTTATAACCTTTTGTACTCAGATTTCACATAAGAAGAAACGTTTAGACGTTACTATTTATATAAAATCAGCACGAATACAACATTTAGCGACTTTTATTTCCAGCGTACTTTTCAGACTCGAGCGACTTGAAGTTCCTTTCAAGCGCTGATAACCACTTAAGGCTGTTCACAGTAAAGCAGTCGTTCGTGGGATTTATCTTTAAGAAGAGGGTCTAAATTCACGAAGTTGTTCTGTTTGCTTAGTTAACTGGTAATTGAGAGAGAGAAAATGGAGGATGGTGAAAGGAAAAGTTGCCGTCAGTTCCAGGCCACGTCAAATGATTGAAAGAAGAGCCGATTCGTCAGTAATGGAACTCGATCTCTGAGTACGTGACGCAACACCTGAAAAGCACCTCTATCCCCCACCCCCACCTCTCTATCAGCTGACTAACACGATCAATTACAATCTTAATTTCAAGAATGAGACTCTCCTTATCTAAGCGGTTATCGTAAATCCCCGTTTGTTTTCTCTGAAAGGGAACGAGTGCC
The DNA here is from genome assembly GCF_054136105.1 of Typopeltis vanoorti. Lineage (NCBI taxonomy): Eukaryota > Metazoa > Arthropoda > Arachnida > Uropygi > Thelyphonidae > Typopeltis > Typopeltis vanoorti. Next base: position 1,341,607 of record NC_143555.1, on the reverse strand, counting down.
ACCAACTTGCTTCGATATTAATATTTTCTTAAGCGAGTTTTGCATTTTTTTTTTTTCATGAATGCTTTGTTTAAAAACCTCTGGTCCATTAAACCCTACCCCGTTTCATGATAAATCTTGTGACATTTTCATATTTTTTTTTATTATATCTGTCATGTTTATTGTTCACTTTCATTTTTAAGAAATCCTTCTCGTCTTTCATCAGTTTGTTAATATTTCTAAAAAGGAATCGCATCTCAAAAAAAACTCGACTTTTAAACAACTCCGTGTTTTCTGTAAACAATTCTGAGAGCACGAAAAAAAAAAGAATTTCAAATTTACTTACAAAAAGAACTCTCACATTTTATTTTAAAAAGTTTCAGAACTTTGCTGAAAATACATCTTTGATTTTAAAAAGGTTGTGAAGCGCCTAAAGTGTTCTTCCTCACGGAGTAAGGAGACTTGTTTCTCTGAAAGAAAGACCCACATTTAAGTCTTCTAGGCTACAAAGCTTTGCCAAAAGTTGTTAAATGGCGATTCCCATATAAGGACGACTGAATGAATTCTGTTACGCGGATTCATCTCTTTTAAGCTGGATATTCATTCGGTCCTAACAGAGAGTTCCCATCAAGAAGGCGTGAGTGATCTGCGCAGCTACAACTTCGAAATCAGTCCACAAGACTTCTCATTCGGCGGTGTTCCCGTTGCGGGTTTACAAAGACCCTCGTCTTTTTGTAGTAAATATTTTCGGATTTAACTTCCTTACAATTAAATTGTGAGCAGAAGAGTAATTTGCAATGCTATTTGGGGTGTACGATATTGACTTAAACCACGCAATACTGTGCGAAGGCAATAATGCACATCAGCTTATTATACTGGGCACAAGTTACGCAGTTGGCTGCCTGACTCACTCGGGTTACTACGGATCAGTCGATTTTCAAATGAACCGATGTTCGGGGGGAAATTAAATGTAGACAGGGGGACGGAGTAGATTGAGAAGAAAGTTTGCAGAGGGAAAAATGTTTTGATATTATGGAGGTTGGCATTCTAGCTGTTTGTTGATGAGACCCGCTGTCTTCTTTCTTACTTATACAAAAAATGGGAGTTTCGGAGAATTTGAAGAAAGTTTGTACTAATAAAATGCTTTCTCAAGTAACATTCGAAGTCTTTGTTTTCAGCTCATACAGGACGAGGCAGGTCATCAATTACCCGCAATGCTTCTTCCATCCGTTCGACCAACACCGCAGTCGAGAGCTGTTGTTTTTATTATTCAACCTGTGAGAGATTGAATCAAACTTTTCGTACTTGTAATATCATGTGAATAATCAATATCCGATACTGTTTTGAAGTACGGAAACTGATTTCTATCGAAAAGGTCAGAGTCATCCAGAATTTTAAAAATGGATGGAGAGTATAGCCGACGGAAGCAGGCAATAAAGGCCCGCTAGAAAAAGGAAGCTTCTGATTAATAGCTTTTCTCTTAATGTTTTAATTTAACGCTACACTTACTACTAGCTGCTATCTGCTTACAGAAATAGCAAAGCAGTGCAGTGCCGAAAGTTGAGTTATTCCAATGAGAATATTTTAAAACTGGAATTCTAGAGATGACACAATAAATGTTCAACACTCTTCCTGATATCCAGTATCTCCATCTTTGGATTTCACAGGTGTATGAGGGGGGGGGTATTGCTAAAATATTTATCTGCAATGAGATAAAAAATCACTACTAAAATAAAAGACAAATACTTTAGCCGTGAGCGTGTGTTGTTTCACCTTAAAGATAAGGCCATGCAACAAGTCTGCCAAGTTGGGGGGGGGACGAGTTGCTTACTAGAGTGCGATGTTGGGTGAGCAATATTTATTCACACATATCAAAACGAGGTTTTAAAAATTGTTTCCTTCGTGAAATTAATCGCTTTCGGTGGTCCATCGTGGTCCAGAAATTTCACTGAAACTGGAAAAAGAAATGTATTGTGAAAAAACACTGCAGCGACGTTTCCAAACAGACAATCAAGCACTTTGAAAATAACGAAAAAAAAAAGATCCTCACATCGTGAGTAGTCATTCCCAGGCTGTTTTATTTTCATCTAAAAAATAATTCATAAAAAGAGACTGCGCAGGAAATGGTTGCTTTCATCTTCCTCGGAAGTTGGATGCAATTGAAAAGCGGCTAGTTTGCTGCCATCGCTTTGTTGAATTCCTTTCTGCATTTAAAGGAACGACAGAATTACTAAAAAAAGCAGCATCAGCAAAGCCCTTAGATCACCTTAATCATCTCCCGATTCATTCCTTCCCTCGAGGAGCGTAAAGGAGACTTCGATTGTGTTCATTTCAAGGTCTCCCCCTTCATGAAATGAAAGCTCGGTTGGATCTTGAGCAGGAATAGAAATTTTTTAACGCTTTCAATATTCCCTTAATATTTTTCAAGTCACTTTTGGATTCTAATAAGCAGATTGGAAGATCAACTTCATCTCTCACCTAAAGACATCGCAAGCCGCTACGGAAATCAAAGCAGGATTCGACGGTTGGGAGAGCAGATACGCTAACCACTCGCTCGACCAGGCCGACTAAAGATTCAATTTAAGTTTAAAATGATCAACTTTGCATTTTCTACCTTCCGTTAACAATTTTCTTCGTCGTTCATCTGCTGTGTGGCAGATTCTGTGAGTGAGAGTTCCCAAAACAGTACCTGCAACAATCCACCAGGTTCGAAGTGGATTATCGAAGTTTAGAATTTTTTCTATCAACTTCGCACCAAATAGTTTTACCTTTTCCATCTTATTAATGCCAAGATCCCTTTTACATCCTTCTAAATCCTGATTGAAAATCTGATTCTCTACTATTATTTAATTTTTCTCAGAATTCTTGTTATATTCCTGAATTATTGACTCTTTTTTTTCAAGGTAAAAATCTGATTGTTGCAGTCGACCTGCCTGAACCCAACTTGTGGGTGAGATCAAGTGTGAGTGGACAGAAAGTTAGCCTGGGTGAGATCCAAGTTGGGCGAGAAAGTTGGGTGAGAGCCAAGGTGAGCGGACAGAAAGGTTAGCCTATTCTCAGATCAGCTGCGGAACTTTTAACCTGAAAGCGTAGATGGGCAATTCCTCTGACATTCACTCTTATTACATTGTAGAGGGGACAAAAACTCATTTTCTTGTTTTCCTCGTAGTAATGCTTTCCCGAAGACGTTTAGATGCCATCATCAGTTGCAATCATCCATTCAAATACTACGAATCGGAAGTCTTTCATCATGTTTCACTTTTGCTCGCAAAAGAGGATCAAGCAGAATTGTTATTCGCTCTGCTGCATTCTCAGACGACATTACCTTTCTTCCATAAGGGGAAAGTGCCGTATATTCGTATTTTATTTCTTTTAAAGTTGGGGTACGTCCCCAGATTCTAAAAATAAAATGGACCTTTCGCAAAGATTGCTGAAATTCTCGATTCTTGCAGCTGGTATTGAACAGCGACTGAAAACTGGCTCGGATTGACGTTAGACTTGACATACGTCGATCGAAATTTAAAATTAGGATTCCGTGAGAAAACATAAAATTAATCGGAACATCGTAGATGTGGTGGGCAATCTTTCAACCGTAAACAGAGTAAAATAAAACTATTGATCCAGCGGAGTGTCTCGCTTCGTTTCCTATTACTGGAAACATCTGTTCGAATAACTTAACATTTCCGTTTTATTCTGAAAAAACAGAAGCGCTGCCGTATCTTAATACGGCCACGCAAATTAAACGAGTTTGTGTTTGGGGTGGGAGGGAAAAACATGACCGCCTGCAGTGGAAAACCTAAAAAGGGGTGGGGCTGAACAATATTCTTTTACGTTTGCGAAATGTGTATCTTCAGAAGTAAACGAAAATATTCTGAATAAAATGATCTTCAATATAAAACTTTTCTAAATAAGGTCTCAGTGGGTCGGACCTTAGCTAAGAACGGAATGAGAATTGTTTAGTATTAATAACGGAGGCGAATGTTGTCCCACGAGGCGTTAAACTGAAACGAAATTGATGGAATGGAGGAGTGTGTTGAAGTGAATTCATTTCGGCGTGCGAAAATGAGGAGGGCGAGGACTCCTGCAGGGCCACGTGATTAAAGGCGAAATTACTTCCAATGATTTGTGAATGTTAGACCAAAGTGTCGAACGCAGTTAGAAAGAACGTTCTTCCATTTTGAAGTTGCGCATTTCCTACTGCGGGGCCCTCATGGCCAACAGCTATTTGATCGCTTTCTGAACACATCGCAGCTTTCAAAAGCTTCTCGTGATTTCTTGAACAGTCAGATTAAAAGATGCTCATTCGGACTGAGCCTAGATTGAAAACGGGAAAACGGAACAAAAACTATTTCGGCCAGTAAGGGTGAGAGGAGAATTAATCATTTTGTTTCTTGAATGGTTTGCATGAATCGCTACGCAAGCCAGTTAAATCAACGCACTGTTCGTAGTATTGGTTTTTATGCCGAAAGCACTTCATATTGGTCATTGTGTGCAGGAAGTAGCGCTCCACAGTACTATCGATAGCCAGTCTGAGTCCTTCGGTTAAAAAGAAACCGCTCCTAATCAGGTCTCTTCAGCTGAAGACAGGTTAGTTAATCTCATAAGAAGCTTAGTAGTTTTTTCCCTTTTGAGCTGCAGAAGAGATAAATTGACATTTAGAACATGTTGCTTCCGCCTTATTGAAATCATTACTTTACTTTGATATGACTGTAAAGTACTAAATAAAAATGGACAGGGCCAATCTGGATTCGACGGATGAGAATTATTGGCCAGCAAAACCTTACGGAATCCTTTTTCTCTTGCCAGACTCATCTGCCGATCAGTCCAATTAACTCTGTTATAACCATATCTTGGAATTCTCCGCTAATATTAATAACCTAGTTCTATCGTTACAGTTCCGATATTATTTATAGATATTAGCGAGCGGCAGCTGGAAAATGTTCGTTGTTTTTTTATTTTCTTCTCCAGCGGCTGATATCTAAATGAATCCACCCAAAATACTATTTCATCGATTCCTCCAAATGGATATTCGAAAAATGTACTAAAAATCTAACTTTCTGTCAAACCATCCGATGATAGCACAAATTAATAGGCAGGGTATCCATTCCATATGCTCGCGATACATCGAGCAAAATAGCCCAAAATATTAAAAAGGCAGTCAACATCAGAGCAGCGTTCAGACCAGTCAACACCTTTTACGAAACTTTCTACGCTTCCATGAAGACAAAGTTCTATTTTATAAACATCCGGGTAAGTACAAGACTCCGTGTTCTTGTGGAAAGATATACTCAGGTCAAACTGGGAGAAGTTTACAGATGCGCAACAAAGAACACACACACTGTATGGAAAGAAGTCAGCGGTCACCATAGTGTGAGGAACAACCATCATGGCGCTCACCTTAATAAGGTGTAGGCCCTCTTTTCGCTGGGATGACTGCAGCAATCCTACGGACATACTTTCCACAGACGAAACCAACAGTAAAGCAATGAATCAGTTCTTGTGATCTGTATAGAATATGAAGACGTTTGGTGCACGCGATGATCGCAAGTTTGTTCAGGTATTTGGTATGGTGGGAATGAGCTGTAACTCTTAGTGTCTTAGTTCCCTTAATAAAATACGTTCTTCGCAATTGAAATAAATCAGTTTCTTTCTTTTTTTTTTTTTAGATGGAACCCTGCCACCTCCATATAAGATATTAACATACCTTCAGCTAAAAATTTCCTTCACTCATTCCTACTTTATAGCCAAGTAAGCAAAAACAGTTTCTTTTAAAAGAAGATTCAAAAGTGAAAGATTGTGAAAACAAATTTGAGCTTTTAATTAGGGGGGGGGTAGCTTTACAGACATTTCAAAACGGGTGTTCTCCCAAACAAACCGCCCAAATATAGCTCGTGATCACAAGTTGCTTATTTTCCAAATGAGTTCCAAATAAATTAGACTTATTGACGAAGAGTCCACAGAGGCTTCATCTTAGCATCAAACTGAAAGGATAAGAAACTGGATGATTATTTCAAAGACCACGAAGACACGTTTAATAATTTCCGATGTCGAAATGAAGCCCTTTCTATCGATGATGGAAAGCACGGTGCGTAAGCCAAAATCGATTAATACTTCTTTCGATTCCTGTGCAAAAATGAAAATACAGCGACTATTCAAAATGCCTTTACGAGTTACTTATTTGTATAGTGTTCTCTGATCATTTATGTACTTTTTAAATTGGAAATCGATTGGATACTACCTGTGGCTGCTGGAATGTTGTTATGTATGCATTCCTACATCGGCACCATACACTGGGTTGAAGAAAGTCAACTGGAGCATAGTGTGAGGTACAAACAGTCAAAGTGTTGTCCACCTTAAGGACACCTGTAGGACCTCCTTTCGCTGCAGCAATCCTACGGAGCATACGTTCCCTCAGCGTACGATAAGTGATCAATGGGAATTTTCGACCTTTCTTTCCGTAGGCATGTCATGAGATCCTGGATTATTTGTGGGGAGGACTTCCGTTGACCACAACCCGACGCTCCAATGCATTCTACAGATGTTTAATAGGATTGATCAGGTTTCGGTGGAGGCCAGTCACGTGTGGTGTCGTTCATGTCTACAAACCACGCTGTTACAGCAGTAGCCTTATGACATATTGCAATGCCTTGCTGAAAGCGGTCAGTTCCAATCCCGCAAAGTATTGTATTGTCCAGACTGTTCCATACCTCTCAGTGGCAAACAGAGGTCGGAAGCCAAACCAGGACCATTCCATCACGACGCCACTTCTGAATTTCATAGCTGGGGTTGTACACTCTGATAAGAGATGATCACCGTGCATCTGCAGTATCCACATCAATCCATTTGCTGGGTAGCGTGTGCAGCGTGGTTCCTCACTCCAACACAGCTTTTGAAGCTTACACGTTCCACTGCAAAGCTGTTTGCAGTCCTGAAGATGATCCGCATGTTGGTTCGGACAACTTGGGGCTTGCATATTGTGGTCCTGCCACAGAAATCCATTTTGTGAACCTCGGTTCGCAATGTTTTTGGGCAGATTCGTGTTCCAGTCGATGCCTGGAACTCCGCATTCAACGTGTCGGCGATAAATGGCGGTTTGTGTGGGCCATCCGAGGTCAACGATCGGCGATTTTGTTTACCTGGGCTCGATTAATTTGTTAACACTTTGCATAGATACGCCTATAATAGGGCATCCTATCACAATGAATCTTTCAAACTCCTTCAGTTCCCCTCTCGCAGTCATTTCATCACTTGGAAGTCTACAATTTATATCTGCTATGAACAGGTGAGTATTTACAAGGCACGATACAACTTGCCCATGGGCGATGTCTTATGACTTCTCTCCAAGCAGTGGATTTCTCTCTGTTTCGCATCTTTTTAGAGTCAGAAGTCATTCAACGAATCTGGCGGAATTGATAATATTGTGTACTACAGTTCTTTGTTAGTAGATCATAAAGGAAGGACGATTTTATTCTTAATACATAATCTTAGTAGAGCTGTGATTTTGTTGCTTACTTAACACTAAGAACAGTCTGTCTGTACGAAGAAATCTTTATGCAGGGACGCACCCATCTGTGCACTGATGCAGAGGCCAGTCGTCCGATACGCTTCATAAATTTAAGTGCCTTTGCTGTGTGTATATGAATTATAATTTTAATGAGCGATTTCTTTGGTGATTATCATGCTACGTTTCTCGGATGATGCACTTCGGCGGTAGCAAGCGAAGGCCTTACAACTAGTAAGTTATCTACGCTTCGTCTTCAAACGAAAAGATGCTGGCGTCCCCTCATTTAACCGTATTCTTTCATAAACAATGCTTTATGCGTAAAATACGTGTACACACAATATATATATATATATATATATATATATATATATATATATATATATATATATATATATAAGAAAAACGACTTGTATGTAGATAAAAGCAATTAGTTGTTTCTGATTAAGGAAAGCCCCAGTTTTCACTCTATGAAGAAGAAAAAATGAATCTTGTTACCGCAATATTTAATTTCATTATAAAGCCCTCAAGCTTTGTGTCCAAAAAGCTGGGTTGGTAGGCAGGTTCTCGCCCTCCCACCGACACGAACTGGATTCATATTCTATCTTGGTTTTCAGAAGTCCTTGAATTGGTAGACACATTTCATTGTTCCACGTAACAGAACACCATCCTTCTCATTGGATGATGGAACTGATTTCACTCAATACCATGAACCAAAGTACAAGATGTTTGGTCTCTGGAGTAAATCCAAACACGTCTTAGAGTGAGAATGCACGCTGTTATATTGAGGGCTTTTCGTGGGTGGGAGGAGAGAACTATTAACATTTACAAAATTACTGAGAGTACGTTCCTAGATTAAGGATTCAGGTTCCGTAATCCGTGTGTCATTCATTTCCATGTGACTTTACATAAGGCTCAATCAGGTTTCAGAAGAAATACAAATAACGTGGATTAGTTTGTAGCTGTCAGTCCCAACAAGCTGACCAATAAGTGGGCGTTATTGATTATTCATAAAGCCATCAATACTCGCTCAAATAATGTCGTGCTCCTTGGAAATCTTTTGTTCTATGTAATCATAAGCGCACTACGGAAGCTGTCCAAAGACTGCCGAACTAAATATAACCGCGCACGTACGCCTCGGTACTACCGCACGAAAGCTCTTCGGGGAGAACTGAATCGCCCAGAATGAAGTGCTTCCTTCGTTCCTTCCTCTTTTCCTTTCTGTCGCTATTAGTGCTCTTCAAATGCCAAAAAGGAGGGGGAGGGGATATGATCACACCGGAAGAAACCAATTTACGAATGCTGTAGGGCAGTGCTTCCCAAACTTCTGGATGTCAGGGCCGCTTTGCAAAATTAAAATATTTCACGGCCCCCCCTCGACAAAAAAGCGTAATAGAGAGATATATTATTATAATATTTATTGTATTTATATTCAATACAAAACATACACAGCGAATATCGCAAAAATCAAATGCATATATTACATTTTTTGCCTCTTACCGTTTGGTTCTGAAAACGATGCGGGCTGTTCTGGTAAAATATGAAATACTGTCCTTTTTTTGAGTTCTGTTTCTGCTTCTTCCGATTGTTCGTGTGGATATTTTTTTTTTTTTTTTTTTTTTTTTTTTTTTTTTTTATCAGCCACTTATCCATCTCAGGATTAAATTTTTTTAACGTAGAATAGATCAAATAATATCACCACTTACCGATACTGGCACACCACAGACTGATAACATGAAATTAGTGAATATTACCTGAATAAGGGAATCCCCGAACCAGGAACATTTTTCACTTTTGTGACTTTTCTCCTTTTACGGTAATTAAGCCTAACGCGAAACAGACAGCAAAGGCAGTCTGTTTATTAAGACGTGCATATGATTGGTGCGGTATTAACAAAAGATCGCGCAAACGAAAGATAAAAGCATAGCTGACAATTGAGTTGAAATGCTAACTCTCTTCAACCAAATTCCATATGTGAAACTGCCATAACATTTAATATATATTACTTAGTTTTAACACTTTTACGAATTTTAACACGTTCGGTTGAATTTTATTGCTGCCTTGGGAAATCGAACCCACACACATCTAATTAATAACAATAGTTTTTAGTTAGATACTGTGTTTGCCCATGCAACATATGGTTTTGTTTCAGTCTATACAGCATAGTTTCTGTATGAGGGGACATGTGATTCATTAATTAGTGTGTTTTTATCCCAGTTGTCTCTAATTGCACTATTTGTTGAGTAATATATTACACAGACTTCTCATACCTTATTCACTGGCATAATAAAAGTACTTGTTTTTATTGCCTCTGCAGTATAGTGGCTGTTAGGGAGGGCGTGTTGTTTACCTGCAGGCGAGTTCCTATCTCCCCACATGAACTTGTTTAAGCTTTTTTTCATGTGTGAAGTATATGCGAAACTTTTATTGGTAACAGAAAACTAGCTCATGATAATATAAAACGAGTTTTGATATGTATATAAAGTCAATATCAACAGTCCCTGATTACGAACGCGTTATGAAAGGGACAGGAAGATTTGGAGCTTCCCTGGAGAGCATTCGAAGTAAATACAATTAACCACTGCTTTGAAATGAAACATATGAATAAGCAATATTTACTAATATTCGTTAAGCGCCGAAATACGCAGGAAGCAAAATTTAGGAACCAACACCAATGTGTGAATTTTTCCATTAAAATATAAAAATTAACAAAAAAGAAATAATAAATAATAAAAGTTGAATACGTTTCTTTTAAAATAAAAAAAAAATACACTTAGTCTTAAAACATTTTAAATTTGTTTTCATTATTTCACGGCCCCCCTCTACAAAACCTACGGCCCCCAAGGGGGCCGCAGCCCATAGTTTGGGAAGCGCTGCTGTAGGGTACTCTTGACGGAGAAAACGTAGTTATATATCGAGTAGACGCAAGACGAAGGCGGCGTCCGCTCGGTATAATTTTTTTTCCGCTTTCTTCTCGGAACCTTTGTTACATCTTATTTCTTGGATGAGTTTGCTCTTCATAAATATAACCCGAAACTTCCTTCGCATTGTTCGCAATGACTTGTAAACAATCGCATTTGCCTCATCTAATTCCAGCCAGAAAGGGTTTCTCCCCCCACCCCTTAATCTTCCTCTTTCTTGGCCAAAATCTGTGTTAAATAAACGCATTTCTTTTCTGAAAATGAGAAGATTCGCTTCTGGCTGAGAATTTCCACTCTTGCGGTGGGAATCGAGTCCGATCTTTTCGTCTTCTGGGATTTAACATTTCCCAGGGTTCAGAGAATTGCCACCTTTTCCATTTACGGGTTCATTCCGCTGTTTTTTCTTTAACTCCGCACAGCAGACGTCTCTCTCTCACATGAGATTTTATTTTTCTAGGTAACGTTTCGTAACCAGCGGGAATATGCTAATATCAGTGTGACCCGCGATGCGTTTACTATTAGAGGTTGGTTTGCACTTTACGAATCTCTTCTTCGTACAATCATTGCGATGTTTACCAGATTGAATTTATTCTTTGTGAACTGATCTTCTGTGAAATGGAGAAAAGAAAATAATTCCCACTAATTAGTTGGCGCATTGTGAGATCGAACAGTCACTGGGTTTATTTGCGCTCGAAATAAAAAAATTTATCATTAAAAGGTAGCATTTCCTTGGTAACACATGTTGTTGACGGATGCTGAGGTTTCATCTGTTATATCTCAGCATCCCTGAAATTTCCACCCAATTGATTTCTTCGAATGAATTTATTCAAAGAAAAGTCAGATAGAGTATGAGCACGCACTGACAAACACCAATAGTAATCTGCTAAAGGAACGCCAGAAAAGGCACATTGAATGCATAAAATAGAATAACAATTGCCCATAGTACAATTTTTGTATTGGATTTGCGATAAAATACGCTTTTTCCTTTTTTAGGAATTTTCAATCTTATATTTGAAGATTCCGTTTTAGTGCCGTAGGCGAGCTGATTTTTTTTAAAAATAAAGTTTCAGATTTATTTTTACAAAATTGGAAATGCCCTTAAGAGACCAAATACGGAATGTTTTGAAGCCTCTTCAGGCGTCCCAATAAGTGGAGCACTTTTCCCACACCACGGGTCATGAAGCTCATTTTCCTTTTTCTAGACAATAACGGACATCCATGCACGTTTTCAAATATTTTACAGTTAACCATTCCCTTACCAAAAAGGTTATTAGGTTTCGTGAAATTGAGGATTTTGGTTTGGCCTTTCATGGTTGTCTCACATAAAATAAAATACTTTTTGGCGATTGTCAAAGTGGACGGAAGTCCAATGACTAATGGAATGAAGGTACCATGACTACCACCAACATGCTTGTTCAGATTAAAAATTAATTGCCTTAATGCAGGGTATGAACGAGAACTTACAAAACCCTGAAGCTCTTCGTTTACGAAACAGAAAGGTAACCACAACAGACGATGACGTGAATAAAATCTGGATTCTATACCAGAAAGAGGCGATAGGTGAAAGAGGATAAATAATCACTCATGGTGGCACAAGAGATTTGTCCATCGTTACATATTACAATGAATATTATGAAAATATCCTTCTTTGTTAAAGCATTGAACAAAAAGGAGGTTGCACTGGAGTACGAAAGTGCATGCTTTAAAAAAGTGTAGAAGCCATAATTAAAAACAAAAAGAGGTGAATTTATTGAACCTGAAGTTAGGGACGTGTTGAAACACAAAGGAAGCGAAAATAGTCTCATTAAAACAGAACCTACAACGCCTATGGGCTTAAACTTGTTTCGGTTGGGGATATTTCTGAAGAGTTCAGGGAAAGAAAGTTGTAAATTATAAAGGACTGCTTGAGCTACCTGTAGGATACTACAAGATGTGGTTAGGATGTTCTCGAAGATTCACCTCCTTTTCACCTGAACGTTTTTTTCTTGTGTCGTTAGCAACGAGGAGAGCGATCGATTCCCCCAAGATATGCTGGTAATGGAGAAACTTAGACGAGTGAGTACAACAGTTAGCCAAGCTAACATTTCAGCATACCGGGGAGACACTTTAAAGTGCTGTTCCTTCAAGTATGCAAAGTCAGAGGTGACCCTAATCGCTGAATCACGTTTATCGCATTCCTTTCATTTCGCAGCTGAAAATATTTTCCTTTCTGGTGGCGCCAATTCATTCAAAACTTTTCCGGCAGTTTGACGTCTCTGAATTTAGCGAAAAAATATTTCGGTTCAGCGAATGCACACACACGAGTCGCTCGGTGTGGCTAATGAACCTAATTAGCAATCCACTTTCCCGACCGATGGAAAACAATTGCTGCAACTTCCTGTTTGCCCTTTAATGTGCACGTAAATTGGTGCAATTACTTTGCCGAGAACTTGTTTATTATCACTACCCTCCTTAATTCATGACACGACTGCCACCCTTCAAGACGAGCATAATCAAGTAATGCAGGCAAAAGCGAAACTGAACTCTAAAAGGACGTTGCTCAATGCAGAGAGAGCATCTCTCGATGGGCAGACTTTTTTCACCAAGTAATTTGTTGCCAGGCGAGATCTTACGGAGAGCGTCAGACAACGTGCATCTGAACCCCATCTGCAAATAAACCGGATCATTTCCCATTCAGCAATTCACGCCCGTGAGTCATCTTTCTTTATGTACGAAGCCTGTCGCCCCGGTTACTGAGACGGCAAATTATCTCGCACATCAAGGGTGGCGTTGCTCGTCTAATGTGTGCATCCTCGGTCATAGCTCGAAGCAGTTGCTTACGCCTTAATTATCATTAAATTCTTTAGAAATAGCTCCAGGGTACACACGCGCCACGGGGGATAGCTTCTAGCTTATTTAAGGACGACATTCCTGCTCGCGAAAGTTTTGAAAATAGACACAACCCACCCACCACCCTAAGCTTTCAATTTTCAATTGAAGAGGAGAAACAAAAAGCATCCTGCAGCGCTATTGCTCATTTCTGGCACCAAGAAAATCTTTAACCTTCTTAAAGGAAGCTACGAAATGAGAAAGCGGAAGCAACGTTTAAGAGGACTCTTTGTTCGTGCCATAAATGAGGTTCAAACATCAGACGAGGTTGTAGAAAATAAATCATCGAGCATAATAATCAGTTTTTGTTTTGTCATTAATTGTTATTAAATAATACTTAAGAAAACCACTTTCTACTCAAAATAAAGTGCACGCAACGCATGAATCTTGGACGGATCATATGATCCCTTAAATTCATACTGAAGCAAAGTAGGTACACCAAGGTGTAATGCAACAATCAGTATACGCTATCTTGCTGGAAATAAAGCGAAATAAATATAAATTACGTAAATGCAATGTGGAAAGAAAGTTAAGTAGTAAACAGAATGAATTTGTGAAACAGTAATACTGGATTAGAAATTATCAAACTTTCATTGTACTACACACACACATATTTTTCAAGCTACTTGAACTCTCAAATATACGGGGGGAGACTTCCCGACAGATGATGATACTCATCTCCCAGATTCGGTTCAAACATTCAATCCATAGCCACGTATCAGCTCGGTATTCTTTCATTTTCTCGTCAATACCGAATGAAGGCATGCATTTAGCAAAAACAGCGCTGCTTTAAGTAACGCACGAATCTGAACTGCAAGTCTTAAGACTGGTAGGACCGGCGAATCTTTTAGTAGAACCATTACGTGTTACCCCCCACCTCCTTTTAATTAGTTCGTGGTACATTTTTATCACCTCCTTAGCAAGCTCGTGTTTTTCCTTTCTTCGAGTTTCCTGTTTATCAAGGATGAAACTCGATGTCAACAGAATGTAAGTAAAAACAAAAGCAGACTTCTCTTCACGAACACAAAGTTGTAGCTTTCACTAACAGAACATCAAGTTTTAATTCCAGTAAACTTCTATCCTCTAGGCTTCCGTTACTCCTCCCCGCATTCTAATTACATTCGCTCTTTATAATTCGAGCTTCTAAACAAAGTAAGGAGGGTTCTCTTCATTGTTCTCGCTCGTAATTTCCATACTCGTTTTCTTCGTATTTCCCCAGAACCGAGACGAAACCCAAAAATTTAAAACCGATTTCATTTTGTATTATTAATTCAAATAAAACTTATACTTAAAACATTTATTTCAATAAATGTTTTAAGTGTAGAATTTTCCCTGGTCAACTTCCTTCTTATTTTCTAATAAGAGGAGAATTAAATTAAAAAAAAAAAACATCATTAGTTTAAGGAACAGAGAATGTTTTGCGAAATAGAAATTAAAATATAACTGCTTTAATGAGTTTCAATCGATAATTATTTTTGCAGAAACGAATCAGTTCGTTTATCTTGTGAAATTCGCATCCACGAAAATTTTACTTCTGAATCGAGTGTTTTGTTTGTCTTCTTTTCGAAAAGGCCACGACAAAGAACTAGAAAAGGCTTGGTGAATCTGCTAGTTCTTTGATAAAAAGCTGCTGCTGTGTCGTCCTGTGGCAGTGGAAACGGGCATCCATCAACAGGAAGAACAAAAATCCAAATTAATCGATTGGATCCATTATTATATTGCCTGGATGATATTCTATAGTTTCCCTTTACATTTATTCGTTCTTCTGCCCACACCTTCAGCCCCCTTAATTTCAACTATTCCACACCCTTACTCAAAGAAAAGTTGCTTTTAATGAAGATTCGTCAGGGCAGCCGCGTCTACTTTGCATTCAAAGTGTATTTATTAAAAACAAAATCAGTGTAAAGTCAGCTTTCATTCATTTATTTCAACCTGCAATTTTTTTGCAGATCCTGAAAAAATCTGAGTCCACCTCTTCTGAGAAATGTTAAAGAACACAGCTGACTTCATATTTCCTTTAAACTGCGAGTGTTATTCTTAAGATAGTTCTTTCTTTTTACGTCTTAGGCCTAACAGCCTGTTACGGAGGTCTCCTTAGCCCTTCCAAACCGAGAGTAAAGTCCTCATCCTCCCAGTGTGACCTCTGTCTGTAGATGCGGGTGTTTAAGAAGGGGCCGGTTTGTTTGCCTGTTCTGGGGAATGAAAAACCCGAGTTTTCCTGGTGAAGAAAACTTACCTCCGTATGAGACCGGCTAACTCACCTTTAGTCGAAAGAGACCAGGTAAAGTTCCTCACTTCATTGAAGGGAATCGAACCGAAGTCTTTCTGACCAAAGGGCTTCGTCCATACCGACTGAGCTACGATAGTTTACGATCGTCATTTTAGTGTCGATTGCAACATGCAAAAACGGTTTTTATTTGTGCGGAAATGCGACGAATCACATTTCCGTATCCAGGGGATACCAATCAGTTCGTCTCTTCCTGGAAGGAACTCGAGTATTCCACACTGAACTTTCGCAGAGTTCTCTGGATTTTTGCCGTTGCGTCTTGGTTCTATTCTCCACTCAGCAAAGAGGGACCGACGAATATTTTATTCGCCAAACCTACCTGAATTGTCGAAACACCTTCAGCTTAGTAAGCCCACTTTCAGCAAGCCTTTAATCGCGCTCATCTGAGTCTTTTTAAAATCTTTAAATAGGAGTTATCGGTTCTCACTTGCACAGATTTAACCAAGTAGGGAATTTGCTCTTTTATTAATAAATGCTTCTCTGCCTTTTTTACCTACTGATACCGCTGCGATTGCGCAGCGTGATGACCCCGCCTCTCCTCGCCTGGTCATCATTTTAAAATATCACTCACAAGTAACTGAATTTCCAAAATAGGGGAGGTCTGAGGACTTCGCAAGCCAATACATCCTGACCTGACGCTTATTACAGATGCCATTCGGGTAACCTTTCCGCTGAATGTTGATCGACGGGAAACAATATTTCGGCCACTACTTCCGTCCCCCAAACATCGGCCAGCTTCTGCGTCCGACATTCTCCAAACCACGCTGTAAGTATAATCAAGTTTAGGCACACTTTCTAACGTTGCATCTCCGTGTAAATTTGAGAAATCATTGGGTTTTGCACGTTGCGGTATTAATACGCAGTTCAACCGTATACTGAGACTAATTTATCAAGATTAAATTAGGTTATTTTTTCCCGCGGACTCTGCGAACAAGAGGGTCTTGGGAAAATGGGGAGGATGCCTTTCTCGTGCCCTAAAGCACTGACCATCCGCACATGAGTGCGTCCATTTCATCCGAAGAGTGTTTTGATATCATTCTGCGGCGGACAAAATGAACATTGTCTCTAGACAAGCTTGTCTTCTACCCAGAATTCCATGACGTGATCTGTGTAGATGTAAATCTTAATTCTCTAAATCACAGAAGCAACTGACCGAGTCGAACGGAAGAGTACGCAGCTAATCGAAATACTGTTATCCCTTTGTGACATTGGGGAGGGTCGGTTTCTTAACTTTGTTTATCATAGAGTTTCCTTTTTTTCACGCAATTTGCCACGATTTCCCTGAATACATTAAATGTTCTGCAGTTGTTTTAACAGATTGAGAATGAAACGTATGGAATCCTATCGAAATCTCTCTAGAATTCGGTTAATCCTAAACCACCCTCCGTTCCCAGTATTGCCAAACAGCCATGTTGCGTCCGACACTAAGATGAGTTGTAGTATTTGGTAAATTTATAATACATGATTGTCGAGGATGAACAGAGGTGAGGATAAAGATTAATCGTTATCCTCCCTTCCATCAACTATTATAAAAACACTTCCGTCAACCATTTCTAATCCGGCAAATTTTAATAATAAGGTGCGACAACTTTTGGCAAATTGTGTAGCTAAATAGGACTTATCCATTGCTTCCACCTTAGTATCACCACCTCTGGGTCTGGCTCCCACTGAGGAGATCTGAATAAAGGTCGAAACCGGTCTGGGTTTCCCCTTCCCATAAAGCATAGTATTATACATACCCATAAGGATATGTGCTTTGGATTATGGGAGATACTAAGGCAAGTGGTGAGAAGTCATACTAACTTTGCGACGAGTTGCCCAGTTCTGAAAATATTTCAGGCGTAAACTTCTTTGTTTGCTAACACTTGGATAAATTATTAAACCAAATATATAATTGGTACCACATCCAAGTGTAAAACACTTGGAAAGATTAATCTTGTTAAGATTGGATTTGAAGACCTGTAGGTTGTACACAATATTGAATCCTGATCCGAAAAAAACAGCACTAAAGAAATTAAGTGGAATTTAAACTGTTCTGAAAGAATGGAGTTGTGCTGAAGCGATTGTCAATAGATTATTCACAAGTTTAAATAGATTTAGAAGATTGATGCAGTTATTGATGCCAACTATGACCCAGTCTGTTCATCGAGGTATCTGTAGAAAACAGCAGGAGCGAAATTGTCAAAGATTAAATCAAGCGAATCATTCCCTTCTGTACTGAGTCGAGCATTTCAGGGAGTTCATAGGACACCAACCCAACGTCAGGAAAGTGGAAACCAGATTTCCTGAATGCCGAGGGAAACTAATGTAATATATTTATGGAGAGAAGACTGTAGGTTAGAAATTTTCCATAAAACAAAGATCTCACGTTATTAAGAGCCTTCGACGTCGCTAAAACTATAAGAAAAGTCGTATACGGAGGTATTAGTTGAGATTCTTGGACGGAGAATTCTATTTCCAGCTGCGCAAAGGAGGAGCTTGAAACCAAGGATGTGACAAATGTAATATGCTTTTCCTTGGTTAGCACGCATAATATTCAGAGACACAAACACCAAAGCATTCGGTCTCTGTGATCATTTCATTGCTCAGCTCTTGGGTACACAGCACTGGATAAGCTCCTCGGAGCAGCTGCATAAATCCTTGTTGCACTCATCTCCTTAATTATGCTAAACGTGTTTTGATATAGTTTTAGGAAAGAAAAGCAAAGCAATTTCAACACCTCTGATGCCTCTGTCCTCGTCCAGTTGATTTAAGGAAGTAATCTCGTCCTTTTATTCACTAATGAGGTAATCACAAATTCCTGTAGAAAATCCGGTTTTCTTCAATCTTCTGAAACTTCCTTGATGGAAAATAAGTACTTCGAAATGTCATCGCCCACGTCGGTACAGTTTGAAAAAACTTTCCCAATATTTAATTCATACTTGGAATTCCATTAAAACATAATTTCACAACGCACGCTATCGGGAGGGAACAAATTCTGTAATGAGTAGATAAAATATTGGGATAAATAAGGCAGGAGGGTATAATTATAAAGCTGCTATTGAGCGCTCTATCATCTTGTTCATTCTGTTATTCTTAAGGCTGTTAGCTCATAGGTGGAATTCGTTCTGTGGGAGGACCAATCATGACGCTTTATTTCAAATATATGCCGAATGAAAAATTAATCTACCAGGACGGTAGATTAATTTTTCATTAATCTACCGCCCCACGTCCATTTGGCATTAAAACCTTGCGCGAAGGGCCAGGGTTCAGAGGATGCTCAAATAAAAAGAGCTAAGTGGTGGTGGTGCAATGGGGACGGTTTTGTCCCCAATGAAAATGCCTTCAGTTGCTTTATTCACTGATCTGTGCAAGAACAGCACGACTGATGTTTCTTCAGTAATGAACTCCTTTCGATGATTTATAAAATCTTGGGCGTGAAACATCGAAGCAGACGATTTAAAAGTATTTCCAATAATGGCTTACACATTGCGATCTCTGCACCAGTTGCAAGGGAATATACTGGAAGGGAAGGAGTAGAAATATCAAGTAAATTCTCTTCGAGAGAAGAATGTCTAATCCAGAACAAATGTGGAAAAATTCACCGCATATCTTTTATCGTTTTTTCATTTCGCCTGTCGCCAATATTCCATGAAAGATTTTCGTGCGATTGATCCGGAGGTAAATGAACCCCGTTAAACAGCCATCAATCGAAGAGATTAATGCATTTCGTGCCCTTATTTTGTACTCAACAAGGGTCAGTCCAATAATTTTCACCACTCGTAACCTTTGTGCTTGCCGCTGTCTCACCGCTTACATCGAAATTCAGTATTTCTGGAATCCCCTGCAGAAATTTGTTTCACCATCAATTTTAGGTGCGTTTTGTACAGCGTTTGATTTTTTTTTAACTTTTCAAAGAACAGAACTGAGTTCTGGAATTATACGTACTTTGGTATTTCGGATCTGCACGGAACTCCATCAGGAATTAAAATACCAATCAGACAATGCTTTTGCGATGTTTTAGGTCAATAGCCACAAATGGGTCAGTTCTCGCGATAATTTGCAATTCTCTCATTCTGGTGCGTGTCCAGACATCATTTCTATGGACTTTGTTTTAATTGGGAAAAGTTTTGTTTGCAGCAATAATCTTCTTCGCATTGAAAGGTCCTTAAAATTCTTTTCGTCTTTGATGCGATTCGAAGGGTAGTTGCATCGTGGAGATTTAACTTCCTGCAATTAGCTTTTAGTCTCGGACGTCGTTTCTGAAGAGAGCAAACGTCGAGGTAAAAGCAACGTGGAAAATATAAAACTCGTCTGTGCCGTTAACAGGGAGAGCATTGCCGAAATACTTTAATAAATTAGGAATGGAACGTGAGTAAAATAATCGCGATGATCGAATCTCGTATCTACTGTGCATAACACCATCTTCTGCGATGAAATTCCACGTGATTTAAACTCTTACGACCACACGTACGCTCAAGTTACGATACCTGCGATAGTACAAGATTCCGAATGCGAGAGACAGAACAAATCAGTGATTAAGAAATTATATTTACAGTAATTTTCTCTCTCTCAGCATCAGAGATTAATTGACGTAGCTCTTAAAAGTGGAAAGGTTTCCTTTTCCTACACCCATAGACGCTGTTCCAAGTCAGCTTCTCTTGCTCTTCCCGCTATCGATTCCCCTTCCCACTGAAGAGCAAAGGACACGGCGAAGGACAAACAAACTTCGAACTGTCACCAGAATTCCAAAATGCGTTAACGTAATCGACAAGGGAAACTTAAATCCTGACTTTCGTCGAGAATAGCTTAACATTTCTTTCTGTGAATCCATTTTCGAAGAACATTTTTTTTTGTTCGCAATTGTAGATGTTTGACGTATTTTGAGCATTCACGTGATTTGCTTCCCACGATGGGCATTCGATATCAGTAGCGTAGCTTGTTCAGTCCTGCAAATCAACAATTCACAAATAATTGAAGTGTTGCCATGCATTCCTGATTGCATTTCGGTCCTGTGCTCACTACCACCACAGTCGGTAATTTCCAAGTGCTCAGAACAGTGCGATCAAAAACAGCTTTCTTCGTTCGTTTTTAACATCCCCACCCCCCACACGCTCCTGCGAGAGCGCGCGGTATTAATGCGCCTGAAATTAATCGTGCTTAAGAAAAGCAACTAAGTGCCATGTCCCTTCTTGCACCTTAGGTCTTAGATCATTTCGCAATAACGATTCTTGCGAAGCATCTTTCAATCGTTTTCAAAGTAGGATTCCATTCTTATATTCATCTGTTTTTCCCCAATCGACTAACGTACTTTTGTGCTTCCTTTCTTTCTCGTTCGCTTGTGAATTCATTTACTGCTTTTAAGGCAAACATGTTTTGCGCATTTCTTCATTTCCAATCTTATCTAATTTGGTTTTTCCTCCAACTTCGCTAAGAATTTTCATCTGAGTCGTAGTACTGAACTTGATTCAGACGTATAAGTTTAAACTGGTCTTATTTATACTCACTAGCCTCAGTTGCAATATTCAGATCCATTTCTAGTTTTCATCTAACTATCAAGATCTTGACATTTTGACATCCAAATCTCGTTTGCCTTTAGCTTCATTCGTCATGAAGGAACTGAATGAATACGAATTTAGAAGTTTGTAAAATTTGTCACCTGTTCGATTATTTTTCTGTTTCTTTCTAAGTTAGGTGAGCTTAATTGTTTGTTTACTGATCGCGAGTGTTTCGGCTTTGCAACTGATATTTCCATATTATATTTTTAGCAAACCTGTCGGAAATGAAATCCTTCCCTTTGTAAATGACCTTTTGTGACTATAACCTTTATTACGTCATCAGTAACGGTTATAATTTCCGTTTCGTCCCATTAAAACATTGGCACTGCGATATTTTTACTTCAGCCATCTTTTATTTATTTGTGTTTTATGGGATACTTTTAATACTCGAGCTGAGAGAACTATCCTCTTTATTTTAAGAATTCATCCCGTATTTTTCCATTCCGGTGGGTTTTCTATTTCGGACTTTTATCGAAGAAATCCTCACCTTTAAAGATCTTCATTTTGGGTTTCAAGTGTTTGGTGAGAGTTATTTTTTCTTCATCCTCATACAACTCAGTTGTGTTCTTTGTTTTCATTAAAGTTGTTTAAATGAAGTTCTTCCATTCTTCTTTATTAACACTTTCTTACTGTAATAGTCGATCATTAAACTCTCTTTCTCAATCTTATTTTTAATCGTTTCCTACCATCCATTTATGCCTGAATTTGGATCTCAATTAATTCTCCCGCTCTAAGGGTATTTCGATGTATTTCTCCGTGTTGATTAACGAACTTCTTTAAGTCGGTATAAAGTGTTGGCTTTCCATTCGTTGTCTGTACAGAAAAGCAGTAATTTAACTGCTTTTATTTTGGTGGTTCCTTAAATGTTTGACGTATTCCTGTGGTTATGTGATTCACAATTCGAGCATTTAAATCCCCATCTTTTTACAGTGTTAGGACTTAAATAATCACTTCGGTTGGTTTCACTTCAGCTATGCTTTCTTATAATTCTTTTCAAAATGCATTTGCTTCTGTTTTGTTTCCCCACTTCAGGGTTATTATGAAGTTTGTTACGCAACTGTTAATAAAGATTCCGATTCTCTCTGATACGCACTTTCATTCATACAAATCAGAACACGTAAGCGTAATGTAATTGTACTCAGAGAAATGTTATTCTCCGGTAGTTATAAGATCTTTTCTACTTGGCTTTGCTTTCCAGTTCCCCCCCCCCCACACACAACTTTATTTTGTAGCGTTTCATTCTCGACTATTTTGCGAAGTTAGTGGTTGTATATTTTTGTACTCTTTCCTTGTAGTACTGGTTATCTTTGTAAGACTTTTTTTTCTGGAATTTCTCTGCGGAGGAGGTTCATCTACCGACGTGTTTATTCCGGTGCGAGTAACAACGCGTTTGTATGTTTGAAAATTGCGCCATCCAAAATCAGCCTTGCAGTTTGTCGGAATAAACTGAAAACCCTTCGGTGCATGTTTTAGTAGCCGAAAGGCAACAACAAAAAAAAAGTGCAACCTTCGTGCTACTCATTCAACGCGAGCCCTCGTGACAACACTTGAGATTTGAATTTCCTGATTGGATTGTCTCCACGGAAATGAAAGTAAGTAGCAAAGTTACGAGTCGGAAAGTCTTCCGCTCCATTAAGAAGTCCCCGCATAAAAAAAAAGACATTTTAATAATTCAATCGACTTTTGTTATTCGAATTCAATTCTGTGGAAGTTTTTTATTATTATTATATGAATTAGGATGATGTTAAAACGAAACACGAATAAAATCTGAGCTATAGGAGAGTAGAAAAAAAGAAAGAAAGAATGATTGACATGTAAGTATAAGAAAGTAATTTTGCCTCTTTAAAAAAAGGTCTTCAAACCACCTCATATGAACCACTTTGCACACATTTGGTCATCTGTGGTGATGAAGAACGGGGGGAAGTGCAAAGAGGAGCAACAAATATCTTATCGGGATTACGGAATGCAAATAATGAGGGTGGATTGAGAGTATGTGGACTGCGGACACTGATGGACAGAAGAAAGAGGGGGGTGCTATGATAGAGGTACGTGAACCTTCGAGAGGGCGTTATGGGATATTGGATCATAAAATGTTTCATCGTCTTCTAATCTTTAATGCTCATTCTTTCTGGAATTGCATCAAACGTGTTCTATGAGAAATCCACCTTCGTCGGAATCTAATCTCATTCGGGGACTGTTTCTTCTCTTGAGTGCAGACCACTTTGGTTTCTATTTTCAAATTTCGTGGATTCCTCCTCCCTCTTCCTCCATAATGTACTATTCTCCAACGATTTGCTCGATGATCTTCTTTGCATCTGTCTGAATTGCCTCCCCTTATCATTGAGTTTCATCGCGACATCGGCAATCACTGCGCTGTTATTCAATTCCCTATCGGGTCCTAGAAACGTTTGACAATCCTAAAATATGATCGCCTTTCCTCTTCGATTTTCCGCGATGTGATATCCCTTTCTGCACTCCTTTCGGTGAATTCTCCATCTCTCCTATCGTTGTGTTTGTTCCGTGCTATTCCAATCTCTTTGATTCCAGGATTGCATATAAGTAATTCATTTTCTTCAGTAGTTCGAAATGTTTTAGTAGACTCGGACCATCGTGATGTTAAACGAATTTCGTGAAAACCCTTTAATTATCACGTTTTCATTTTGTCGCTTATATCCCCCAATGAGGCTTCTCTTGGTGAGAAATCAAACTCGGGCATTGTTTTGTGTTATTTCCAGACCAAGTGATTCATCTCTTGATGGTAAGAATGGTACGAAATAGTGAACGTGAGTCGGATACCAACGGCATTGGACCCAAAGACGTTGATTACGTCCTGCAAGGTTCCTTGAATTTAGAGATCCATCTCGATGACAATAAGCTACTGAGACCCACCAAGCTGCAACAAAACTATCTACAACGGGTGTCCGATGTTGCCTGAGCGTAGGTGAGGCTTTAAACGCTTGTTATCGAACTCTTGGTTTTTAAAAAGCAACGCGATTCATTTGATCAAACAGAATTATATATGTGGGGAAGAAAATATCAAATTGTGCAGTTAAGTTCGAAAAAATTAAAAAATATCCTCCCTCGGCTTAGGCGCACTCATTTCTTGACTCGTTTGACTAAAAGGGTAATTTCTACGACGAGTTCGTTGCCGCATCAAACATTTGCATTATTAATCCATCAATGGCCGTGCAGCCAGGCTTTCCATGTATTTGAACTCTAAAGCAGAGACAAAAAAAAAATCTGTCCTCCCCCCCTCATAGTGCTAAATGTCCTCTAGTACATTCACGCGGGAATAGATTGGTATTATTTTGGGAGATTCCAGTACTTTTCTTTCACTTTCATTGCGAGATCGCTGTAAGATCCACAAAGCTTCTCCTTTATTCAGTTTTATTCAAATGGTATTCCTGAATAAGGATCAGAGGGATATGCGCATGTACTGTTCATTATAGAGGGACCTTGAGATTCAGTGTTCGTTGTGTCCTATTACTTTCCAGATAGTTAAATATGACCTTAAGGGATATTTAGGTTCCCATCTGAGCAGCCATTGCATTATGGGGATCGTTCAGTGTGTCGCTCAGTAATGACGTCCTTCTTCACCGCAAAACTCAACTTTCCTACCTCAACACTCCTTTTCATTTATTGGGCGTGTTTCGCTTGGCAATACAACAAAAAAATCCTTCAGATTTATGTCACTCCAGATGACCTTCACTCCATGCGTAGAAAATCATCTGTCTATCCTATTAAAATCAATATTTTCCACAAAGTTATATATTTAAAAACATAAGTTTGTCTTCTATCATGTGCAATCCTTTTTATCTTCCAAATTCACTTCATCTGATGTGGGTGGGGAGATGTTTGTGTATCACAAAACAATGTTTTTTGAATATTTCGCGAGACATACACATTGCTAAACATACACGAGAGGTATGTTTAGCAATAACGTCGTCTGAAGAATGGAGACCCAAAAGGAAACACTGGCACAAACACAAGTCGCAAATGAGATGCAATTTTTACATCTGAGATTTTAACAACTCATCCGCATCTGTGTGCATTAACCAGCAAAGTTATTTTCTTCGCTCTTCTTATATTTGCATCAAATATCCTTCACCGAGGATCGCATCGTTTTCCATCTCACAGGTGTTTAGAAATTCCATCATGAACCGAATCGATTTCAAATTTTAATAAAGAAACTCCAGCTACACCGCTGGTTATCTTCATCTTTTATTTAATCCGTTTCTTTATTTGGAATTCTACTAACCCACAAAAGGAAGAGGGAGCTCTTAAAAATAACCTGAGCGGCTGCGAAGAAAAGCTCTAAAGAGGCTTAATTACCACCAGACCGCCGGCCTGCTTGGCCGAGTGGTTAGTGTATCTGCTCTCAAGCTACAAGGCTGTGGGTTTGAATCCCACCGTGCGCATGGATGTCTGTGATTGTCCTACTAACGGTCCGCCATATGCACTCCTGTAATTTGCGACCTGGCGTAGTATAACCTTCGATGTCTTTTTGCCATAAATAACAACATCCCCCAAACCGTAAATAAAAATACTCGAATGATTGCGAGGTTTCCTAATGTGTTCCAGCTCTCACTTGGGTGAGAGATTCTGGTACACGTTTAGCCGTTACCTCAAGCACGTTTTGTTCTTTCTTAAACAACCTTAAATAATGCACTACGCTCACCACCGCCGGTATTTTCATTACTGAAAACAGGCAAACCAGCCAGAAGATGCAGCCACAATGTGTGAATGTAATGCTGGATTCGTCTGTAATTCCAAATATACGCACCGACCTTAGCCCATATAGTAAAGATATGCAAATCTGATGGTGGATCTTTGGTCATTAAAGTCCACGTGTTATTTCCAATGTGATTGGTTAAATTTATACGCGAGCGTTGCGATTGACACTTACGGTGGCGTATTGCCTAGTTGATGAGTTGTTCCCCCCCATCGCCAGGGCGAATGATGACGGCAATAGCACATGCAACTTCACCTAATATAGCGTGGACTGACCACGAAACATGTTGCTGGAGATGTGTGACGCTTCCCACTCCTCGTGACACGGAATTCAGCAGAGAAGAATTTGCTAAACGGAATTCACGACGTTTTATAAAAAATAAAAATAAACTTTCATCTGTTGGGATTTAATATTAATTAAGGGAAAGAAACATCGCAGCTCTGCCAATCAGAAGCTCTCGTACTCTGAAAAATCTGACGGAAGCCCATTAGTGGGTTGAGGACGGTGCGTGTATAAGGGGGGAAATCGGATATTTTTTATGGCACATTTATGGAGGTTAATATTTTTTTCGAAATTCAAATCCCTAAAAGAATTTCCTCTTTATATAGTAAACCCTCGATTTCACGGACAAAATGTCCGGTCCGTATGTCACGGGTGAAAATTTTTCACGTGAAACTGTTAATTTTAAAATTCTTTTAACCAAGATTTGCTTATAATTAAATTAAGAAGTTATTTTTGTTATTGATTTCCTCTTATTTTCAACAATGTTTGGCGAATAGGCCATCATATGTTGGGAAAACACTGCAGTAATTCAGTCGACATAAATGAGTCACCGCTCATAAAACATGGTCGGGGAATGATTAGGACGTGACCCCAACAGTCGCGCTGTAATTGGTTCATTTGTCGCGTGGCGTGACTTGTTTTATTACAAGTAAAAACCTGCGGCAGATTTATTACACATTTTCGTAAGTTTTAGGAAGATAATTATAAAAATTATAATTCTAAAGACAATTTTTTTGTTATTGCAGTGTTAATATTGATAAAAGTACAGTATAATGTTACAGATATTTTTGTTTAAAAAAAATCGCGATTTAACGGACTTTCGATTTAACGGACACCCCTTTGCCCTGTTAGTCCATTAAATCGAGGTTTACTGTACATGCACAGGCACTCCTCCCCTATTCGTTGACGTATTCATCGTTGCCAGCTTCTTTTCTGCTGACACAAAACCTTCGAGTACGTGAAATGCACGTGCTTGACTTTAGTAAAAGAAAGCTGCTGTTAAAGAAAACTGTTTCTTAGATTTCACTTCTAGGCGTGGGGTGGTGCTCGGTTTTCGTTTCTTCATCGATTCATTTATTAGCTGTTGTCGCAATTCAATTTAATTGAACAACGAAGAAAAACAGAATTTCTCAATCAAAAATATTCCCTTCGCTAAGCGAATTGCGACTCTCCCATCATGCAACGCGTTTTTTTTCCTCTTGCAATTAATTGTTCAGTAAGCACGTGACATACTCCTTGGCCAAACTGCCTATTAAATGAGCCCAATTAGCTTTTGGATAATTACAGGCACCCAATTTCCATTCACCGAATGGAATTAACGAATCTGAAACTGAAATTCGCATTTCACAATTTGTCTCATTTACGAACCATCTTGGATGATAGGAAGATGTCATTCAAGATATCACAAAGATTAAAGAAACACTCAAGTGCCGGTTATACTGATTGATGTTATTCTTTTGCAGGCCATAAATAACATCGCAGCAGCTCAGTGCAACTTGAACTGCTGCCTGGAGATGGGCTGAATGAACAAAAGGAGGGACTGACAATCAAACACCGAACTCTACGTTATGAGGGGATTTCGTTCTTCTTTCGTGTTTCTTTGCAGCCGAAGGGAAGATCCATTCAACTACGGAGGATCTGGTGTAATATTAACTAGCGATCATCCGGTGTTTCTGCAATAATACCTCTCGCCCCCCCCTCAAATTTTAATATATCACCATTAGTTTAAACCCATTTTTTCAATTACAAGCGAAATAAAACTCGGCAGTGAAGTTTCTGTGGAAAAGGCACTGGGTTTGCTTCAGAAATATTGACAGAAAAATTGTCTTGTTGGTTACTTCGCAATGTACGTTTCATCGCATTTTTCGACATCCCATCGAGGAACGGCAGGAAGCAGTCCAGTTTATCAAAGAAGTTGCTAATACGAAGTTCTTCCTTACTGCGAGTCATTTAATTCTTTTTTTTTTTTACTTCGCAAAACTTTTTCCACATCAGTCTGTACTTCCATTAAAAATGTCCGAGCATTCGATTCCAATGCCACCGCGAGAACTTCCCGAAGTAAAAACCGTGGCACGTTATGCGCCACGTGTTATTTAACTAGTGTTAAGAGTCGTGTTTCTTATTTTAGTGAAGAAACTGGTTCTTCTTCCTTCAACTGCCCTACTCCTTTAAACTACTGACACTTCGAGCTCTTTCTCAAGGCTTCGCGTGGAGCATTTTCAGCATCTTCTAATTTAGAATTAATAATGTATACACTTTGGCGAACAACTTTTCGAGTGTTTCTTGCAATTTCATTTCTTAGGATTCTTGTTTTCGACTGAATCCTGATGACCCATTGAGGTCTCCACTGCCAGCCTGGCAACTCTTCTCACGCCAAGTTCCTTTGGCCCCGATGCCTGTTGCGCACCAAGGGAATGTACTGCAGTCGTACATAAACGGTCTACTTGGTGGCGCCACCGTACATTCTCGTTGAGAAGCAAAACGCAAGAGGTGCTTGTAAAACACAACTCCATTAGCAGTCTGTTTTCTCTGTTTCCACTCAATCGTTTTCGTTCACAAACTTTCTATCCGTAAGATGCAAGAAATCTAAAAGGTTCCATTTCTGCTATTGTGATCAATATTTTCTTTTGATTGAACACCTTCAGCAAATGCGATTAGCACTACGTCGTCCTTGAGGTCCGTTTTTATACTGGTAAGGTTACTATGGAATGTTCTTGTTAGATTTAAAGCACACTTTACCTTCTTGAAACTTTTGCCTTCGCGCGTATAAACAATTGACACTTTAAAGACTTCTAAACTGCTGCAAGAATACGAAGAAGAATTCCAAAAGGTTCTTTAAAATCTACACTTGATCTCAATGACTCCCTTATATTAGCGTTCGCTTCTGAGCCATCGGTATGGATTGCTCAGAAGCGAAAATTGGTTAGGATGTTAAGGGATTTAAGTTTCAGATTGATGTGTGTTTCTGCAATCAAGTTTTAATAATCTGCTATAATAATAAACTATACTTTTCTCCAATAATTACCTCCTCTTTTCCATATACATTTTTGTCTTCTTATAATGGAGTGATAAAAACGAAAGAAACAGTTTTGTGGTTTCAGGAGAACGACACACAGATTAAGACGAAGAGGTTGTTTTTCGATGTACGGAAATTGAGAACATCTATAAATATTAAACCTGCTGGCATTTCTGATAGTAAAAGAATAATTCAAAGCACGCTGATAAATATGCTATTATTATCTGACACTTCCAGGGAATCAATGACTCATCGAGGGAGACTGCGAATTGCCCAACCCAACTAACACACCTTCCCTTTCTTTATCACTCCAAGTATGATGGGAATCCCTAACAAGGCTACTTTCTTTGGTCCTCCAATAATCGAAGTGTCACACCGAAAGACGAAATTCATCCACCCCAATGGTGAGATGAAACCTACAACGTTGGTCGAAGGGAGACAAGCTTTATCCACGTGACCAGTTCGGACGCACACAAGATGACCGTGAAGGGATGCAGTGGAAATTTGTTTCTTCAGTATTCAAATACTCCGTTACCCTGCTTTATGTGTGCAAAAGACAGTAAACTATTGGAGAGGTTAATGGTGCGCCCAGAATGGTAAATCCTGAATTTCTTCGGAACTTCACCTAATAAAAGGGGAGTCCTTAAAAAAGGTTTGTCAAAATGGATTTAAACTTTGCATCCGCTGCGCCAGTTAAAAGAGAATGTCTTAGAAATGAAGAGAGCGGAAGGACAAGAACCGCCGTTTTCTTAGATGAAAAACATCTATTACTTATAATTTATATAAAATGCCTTCATCTATTCCAGGTCATCGCATTACGAGACAGCATCACGAACAGAAATCATTTTTTATGCATGTCGTGCCCTACTTTTGTATTCAAACATTGGTTTCGATAACTTTCATAAAGTGCGCAAGAATCTGAACCGATCATACTGAAATTAGAATGTTTCGTATCTGCTTAAAAATCGGTCGAATGCCCAACTTTTGTTTTAAGTTTAGTAAGTGGGTTTCGCACTGACCTTTATCGGGCAAGTACGTTTTCGATCATATCATTGAAGTGGTGGCAGAACGATATTTTATATAGATCGCAGAAAAGGACAGTTCTCGCGATAATTTTGATGGGAGCACAATTCGATACATCGCCAGACAAGACTTCTCTTAACTTATTTTCGATTGTGAACCTGATTTGGTCGTAACGATAATTTGCTTAGCCTTGAGAAATCCTTAAAATTCTTTTATTCTCGAAGAATATATTATTATTATTGTGACATCTGCAGGGAGTCCAAAAACTCATCGAGGAAGGGCATCTACTCTACAACTCTCCGTCTCCACCAATTACTACCGTAACGCCATCTACCGCCCGCCACGCCACCAAAACTAGCATTTCCACAGACCATCATGAACATCCATGCCCACAGCGGGATTCGAACCCGCAGCCTTTTGGCTGGAGAGCGGATACGCTAACCGCTCGGCAGTTAGAGTATTATTATAACTAGTTAGTTCTGGAGTGATATTTCCTAGTAAGAGGCTACTTGGTGTGCCGAAGGTTCTATGTATTTGACTCTCAGTTTCCAATCAATTTAAGCTCTTCTTCCGAGATTCTATTAATACGCTCATTCATTTAATTTGAATTAAATTAATTAAAATTTCGACGATTTTAAACATCCCGTATTTTATTAGCTTTTAGTTGGTTATTTTCTCTCTCGGCCTGCAAATTCTTTTTCATTCCGATATTTTTCCATTTAATTCCACTATTTCTTCTCGGTTGCATTGCAATTTCTGTATTTTTGGTTCACATTTCCAAGTAACTTTGTTGCAATTAAATTCGCCTTTGAAGACAACTAAGTTCTGGAAATGAAAACCAATTTTTGTTCCTTCAATTCCATCATTTCTTCAATAATTATCTTAAATACGCACGGCCTTCAATGCTCCCTGTCTGATCCATGTGTCTGCTCATTTAATCATTTCAATGTTCTTCTTGCTGCTTTTGATCTCTATGACGGAGCATTAAAACTATCCTGGAGATGTTTTTAATGCACTGCTATTAAAAGAGAAGGCTTTTCTAAATCAGTGAAGAGCATAAAAATATTGGTTTGTTACGTTCTATTGAGTTGAGTTACATTTTTTTTTAAGTTGAGTATTATCGACCTCTACTGCAGATTTGGTTTGCCATTAAAATTTAGTCCCGATTATAATTTTCACTGTCCGCGCTGTTAGCCTATTGGCTTTGCGCTTCGCATCCATATGCATGGAAAAGGAGTGTCCTAGGTTCGATTCCCATCGACGACGTGAGGAGCTTCCTCTTTCTCAGTCATAGCTAACTTATCTTGTATTATTATTACGAAATCCAAGACTTCTTGGAAGGTTGTGGGCCTTAAAGCCATTGGGATGGGATGTAATTTTGCACATATTTAAGGAGGAAGACAGCAAGTTCATTCCCCACTGGTTTGAAGGTTCAGATTAACTCCTTTTTTTAACATATTGGTTATAATATCCCTCAATATTAATGAAATTTTGCATTTATTTCACTAAAATATCATATATATATAAATTTATAAAGAGAAACTCTGCCTATATATAGGCAGACTTTCTCTTTATAAATTTTGAAATGCCACTCACACCTCATTAAACCGTTGTTTATATTTCAATTTCTTCAGCGCTTTCTGTCATGAATATTTTTGTTTTACCTTCACATATGATTTGGCAAAATAATTTCGTTTTGATCCCTTTGGGCTAATGTAGTCTCACATTTTCATTAATTTCGGAAGGTTCTCCCCCATGTGATTCTGTGCTCGTGGAATTCAGATTTACGTTTTTTCAACCTTCACAGGATTTTTGCTTTTGAAGTCGTCTTTTAGTTTATAACGTATTCTTTATACGCTTCATATTTGCAATGACAGTCCTATCTCGAAAATGTTTGCTGTATGTATTTTTCGTGTTTTGGTTGGTGAGTGCATTTATTTATTAACTTTGCCGGGAAATTTTCCATTTAACAGTTTGGTTTTGTTCTAATCCTGTTTTAGAGTTCGTTCCAAACTTTTCCAGCTGAAAATTGTTCTGCTGATCACTGCATATCGTTTTTCGAAACTATTGTTTTAGCCTTTATTCGTACTGCACTGTTATAGTTCTTGTAATTATACTTTTAATTCATTTTTAGTTTAACCTTTTGATGCATTCGAAATTTAATTCATTCGCCAGTGACCATTCACTGCAACAGCAGATGTTTCTTGGGATTAGAGAAAGAGGGATTTCGTCTGAAATGAATTTTGTACAGAAATCTTATTTCTGTGGACGGTCATGTGCGATTCACTTAATTGTTAACATTTATCATTCGTAAGTAAAGAAAGACATGTGCTGCGCGAGATTAAAAACCGGAGGTTTCCGGAAGAAAAGTCGGAAATCTTCGTTAGATCGGCTATCTCACCTTCGTTTGAAAATCCCTGATAAAAAAAGTTCGCCTTCTAGCCTGGATTGGATTCCATGTTTTCTCTAAATGGAATCGAAACCAACGATGGCTTTTCAAGCATTATTTAAAGATGGGAAGGCCATTCTGAGGGAATCCATTAGTCTTATCTATCCGTCTGCC
This sequence comes from Typopeltis vanoorti, assembly GCF_054136105.1. Classification (NCBI taxonomy): domain Eukaryota; kingdom Metazoa; phylum Arthropoda; class Arachnida; order Uropygi; family Thelyphonidae; genus Typopeltis; species Typopeltis vanoorti. The sequence continues at coordinate 1,308,898 of NC_143555.1, read as the reverse complement.
TGGGAAATGATACGCTCCTTATTCAGAAACGAAACACGCACGACCTTCTAAGTTAATCGAGTACTAGGCATGTTTATAAAGGCTGTCTCCCCCCAACGCCATGCTATAAGGGTAAAGAAAAAAGTGTCAGGGCAGTGGTGTTTAGCAGAGTAAGGAAAACCCCCTGCTGGGCATTTTGAACTCTGCTTGAAGGCAACAATACTCATCTGATGGAACAGGTCGTACCTCGGGAAGATGAGTGTTATCTTTCTTTGGAGGAGAGAAATTAAGAGTGATTACCACTGAAATGGGTTACAACCATTCAGGTACGAGTAGGAATTCATCACTTAACTTTTGTCGGTCGAGTTCCTCCGAATGTGGGTCTTCACAACCAGACGTAAAGGGACCATCGAAGACCACCAATTCAAAGAAATTTCAATGCAGCTTTTTTCGGCTGAAAAGTATGGATTTCCGACTAACCAAATATCCCCAGGCGAGGGGAGTTTCGATTCCTGTGAGGGTTTCATTAGAGAAAAATGTATGCCTTTAACTACTTGCAAATTAGGACCTCTCAGATTCCTTCGATAACAATAAAGTATTTTCTCCCATGGAAGGTTTTAATAAAGGGACGAGTCGCTCAAAGTCGGCTCTTACCAACTCAGAAACAATGAATAACATGTCGAGAATAATTAATAAGGAATTGCTAACTCTTGACAGCAAGGTATGGCAACGTCAGTAAGCATGGAGAGGGTGCTTCAGCACTCAGAACAACGAAGGGTGAATTACACGCGAGTGTCGAAGATCATAAGATCAGCGTATTTTTGCTGCTCAACGTAGCTGCTAAAACTAATGCTTCCCACTTCATTGTCATTACAGACAAAAGAAAATCACAAGCGCCGTTACTTTAATAAAACTCAACGTTCAAAGGAAATTACGTGGAGCCCAAGTAGGAGAGACGTCAAATCATGCGCACTAATTGCGCTGAAAGATTACATGGTATTCAACAGAAAGTGCAGTACATCGTTCTTACGATGTTTTATTATTCCAAGTAAGATTAGCGATACTACACGCACAATTGTCTTCAAGAGCAGCGGGAAGGATCACGCACTCCAATCCTAGAGGAATCAGGCTTAAAGCGGAAGTCAAAAAGATAAATCTGAAACCTCAATTATACTTGCTTTAAAGTAAATTATTTTCGGTATTTCTCCTTTTTTTTTCCCCGTTCTATTCCCGACTCTCTTCGTTTGTTCTGTTTGGTGAGTACTTATTTCTGTGTCAGCATTTAATGAAAACTAAGTACTGATAAACAATTGTGGGGCAGCATTTTCAGTATTAAAAAGATCTTTTTTAAGAAGAGGCAGTTACCCAGTGAGCGGATATTTATCGGGTTACTGTTCCAAATCAATGTATGATTAAACGGAATAATTAATTATTCAAGACAGGAAATATTAAATATAATCGTAGGAACGGCCAATGCGCGGACTCGACCTGCTGTATTTTCAGTGTTTTGTGCGTTCTTATAATTTATTTAAAAGTGTATTAATATTGTTTATCTACAAAGGCATATTCCGGTAATTGGACCACATGTTTTCATTAAGCTAAAAGCACAAAGAAACGAAACCCGATAAGTTTCGTAAGTCGTTTGACTTACATCTTCAGGAGTAAAAAAGGTAACTGAAAGTTTAAACAACAAACAAAAGAGAAATTATTAGTAATAGTTCATACTATACAATTGTAGCGAATTGATGAATGTTATGAACAGTCAGACGTCTGTTTAAATTTTCAGTTACCTTTAACCTCTGAAGATTTAAGTCAAACGGCTTACGAAACTTGTCGGGATTTATTTCTTTATTGTGCTTTTAGATTAATAAAAAAAAATGTGATCCAATTACAGGAATATGACTCATGAACTTCTAAACCACAGAAACCTCCACTTACAATTGTTTATCTAGCATAGTGGAAGAGGATAATTTTTTTATAGCTAAAATGAGAGGAATACAACGAATATTAATTTTTCCTCTCTCCTCCCAGGTAACAAATTTTTCATAAGCTGTCGGGTTTTAGTATTGTGTCTTAAAAAAAAAAAAAGCCATTTATTGTTTGCCCTTTGGATAAAGTTAAAATCTTAACCAGAAGAAAGAAAGAATAAAAACAAAATGTTCTTCTTACAGTTTTTTTGTTAATTTACAATTTAACAGAAAAACGAAATTCCACATCTACAAGATAACCACATCTTTAAAATTATTAATCCTTCTTTTATGAAATCACGAATGTTGTAAAACCAGTCGTATTTTCATTTGCAATGTCTTTCAATTCTCCGTTAAGTACTGCACACCCTACAGATAATTCCCTTTTCCACTTCTCCATGCCCCGAGAACACACTCAGCCAAACTCACTTCATCTCCGACGCAAAAGTTTATTTTCAGCGTGACGGGAATTGCAGCTAAACGAACGAACAGATTCCCTACAGGCAGTAGACTTTGACTCCTGGTAGGCAGGAGTGCTTTCAAATGGTCCTCACGGGAAGAAATATTTTAACCTCACGAACTACATCAACGAACAAAAACAGAGGTAGTTGAATAGAAAATTTCAATCATGGATGAAACAGCGATGACATTCATCTTCCTCTGGCTACAGAGGAGTTTAGAAAACTCATCTCTAGCTCAGAAACACTCAGAGTTGGGAACATTCTCTAAACTCCGAGGGTTTGTTCTTGTTGAATAAAATAAAATCAGGTCCACACGTGGAAAGATGTAGTAGGACGATTTGGTTGCAATTCGGCGAAGAGCATTGCTGTGGCCAGTTCCATCAGAGGAAAGTTTGAAAGCGATTTCTGATACAGCAATGGCTGTCTCTCCTGATGATGATATACAGCATGTTTCGTCGAATTGGTGACCTTAGTATTATTCGTTTCTCTGCGCTTTTTGAAAGTTGAATTCAACAAAGCGAAGTATGCGTCCATTAAATTGGGCACGGGTTGTGCGTGAAAAACTCGTTTCCTTATTTCTTGTATGAAATAAGTTCTGATTCTGAAAATATGAGATTCTCTCCCTTGAGAGAAGCAATTCAGCGTTATATTAGTAGGAGCGGTCCTTCCCTTTTAAGAGCGCAACGTTTCAGTGTCTCTTTGGTTGCCGACACCCTCCTGTTGTAAGTAAACGTTCTTTTATGGATCAAGCGGTGCAAGTCAGTTGGAGATATCGCCAGGTTTGTGCTCACTGCTGCTGAGGAATAACCAACGAAGTCGAAACAGCTGTTTGGTATCATGGCTTACGAACTAATAAAATGCAAATAACAGATGCCGTTGTTCTGTTATTAGTTCGGTGTCACGATGACGCGTGTCGAGAGGTATATGCATTCGTAATCCGACAACGGCTCCCGATAAATGCTAGTTCTTTTCTTGCACATTTAAAGTAAATGCTGGAGATGTTACTGAAGACTTTTCCCCATCTGGAATACAATCTCTTATCATCTCTGAAAGAGACGATTGTCCGTTCAGCAATGCACTGAAACGCACACAAGATGGGTTCGTCTTAAATTAATAAAATTAGTGAACGAGTAATTGGGAAGAATACATTTACCCTGCAGTAGTTAATATATATATCAGATATCAGTTAATGTTGTCTCCAGCAAGCACCAGTCACCTTACGAATACTAATTTCGAGGCTCATACTATGTAGACCCCCCCCCTTCCTGAAAATATCGCGTGCATACGATAGGTGGTAATAATGGGAATGAAAGAACCCTCTGACCTCAGTTTTAAGAGAGATAGCCGTCTAAAATGCGGAAGGAGTTCTTATAGCCTAATCCAATGTAGCTAAATTCGCTTTTGTATACAATTAGCGCGTGCTAATCAGGCCTCAGAAGACGAAATGAAATGTTTCTCCCACGATACTATTCTTATCAAGCGATCAAATAGCTTAATGTAATGACGCGCCTCTTTCTTTCTCTCTCTGTTGAAGTGAAAGGGGCAACCATGAAGCGTTCATTGATTCGAGATGAACGAATAATCGGTTTAGTATTTTCCGCCTCCTCCTTCAGCTAATTAAGTTAGGAGTGCTTTCCCAGTTGGCTTATGTTTACCATTGGGGGAGGGGAAGCAAATAGAGCATCCACTCTGTTAACTCTTATACGAAACAAAGTGAGAGATGTGAATTTCTCGACAGCCACGTTACGACATTAAAAAGGATTCGGGGGAGGAGGAGAAGAATAGGAAAAAGTAAGGGAAATCTCCCATTAGTATCTTTCTTTGATTTCGTGAGTGAAGATTGGTACAAACCTCAAATCTCATCTTAAATTCCTTCAGGAAATTCACTGTAAAGTCAAAAGTGGTTCTGCGAAAAAACAGGGCGATTTAAATACTCGGTTTAGAGACGGCTTTACGAGAACAGAAAGCGACCATTCCCGATTAGTTGATGTAGGGTAAAATCATGAAGATCAAAATGGTAAGAGAAGGCTGGAATAAATGTCTCTCAGATGTTTTCCCAATTGATGATTAGTCAGCCTTTCCATTCGAACAAATGAGTTATCTAAAAGCAGCTTCAGCAACTCTCAGCATCGCGTGATGCTATTAAAAGAGGTAGAAGTTTGCTTCTATTTTTGAGTCGATCCATCTATCCCCCCCCTTCATTTCTTTTAAAGGTAACAACAAAGAAAGTAATGGGATAGACAGGCGAAAGGAGAAGAGAAGCATCCCTCCTAAATTTTATAGTAGTGGGGGCGGGAAGCACCGAACATCTTCGATAATTTCAGTCCTTCCGAGTGGAACTGAAGTGCACGAATCTGAATTCAAAATTGAAATCCGAGTGAAAATATGAGCAAAGTATCTACATTAATGTAATTAGTGGCGATTCGCTGGTTTTTAGTGGAAATATAGTGGCAATCGATTAATTGGGGTCATCAGGAACTCTTTCGCTGCACTTTTCTGTAAGTTGTCCGACCAATTTCTAGAATGAAGAAAATAAAGAAACTTTTATTAAATGTTTGCCACATGCGTTAAAAGGCAGTAAGGGTTACTGAACACATCTTTACTGAATGTTGGCAAGCGAATGTGAGAGGGTGTGACCCTGCTTTCCCTTCAAAATCCCTTAGCTTAGTGTTCAAATACATCAGACACGAACAGCATGTGAAAGCACAAACGAATGGCGAATAAAACGAAGCGACACAATTGTGGAAGGGAGAATACGTGAATTCGACGCGGAAAGTTGTTTGATCGACTCAGTTCCATGCTAACCACGCGAAAAGTCTGATAAACACAAACAACAAAAGGAGAGAAAAAGACATCAGCTTGTGTTAATTCTTCAGAGGGAGAATCAACACACACCCCATTTGGTTCGAATGGCACTTTCCAAATATTTCCAAATTTCTTCGCTTGCGCATCGGTAGGCGATCGAATTTATCGGTGTGCGAAAAAACACCCCCTGAAGTTTAGTCGATTCCTTAGTTTAGCTGAAATTAATTAGGGTTGCTTTGTAATTAATATTTCGATTAGCGCGTATTTGTAATAGACTGCTACCCGGAAGCATTATTACCATTAAGATTAATGACCCGATGAAGATTTCGATTATATTTTTAATCTGCTGAAAATACCTACGAATCCCACGATTGAGGTCTACAATAATGGAAACGAGTTGCTGACCTCCCATGCCGCGTGCGTAACTAGCAATTGCGCCACATTTTCGTTTTGTATCGCGGTGATTGCGATCCTTTTCTCACTGAAAATGATTCCTTTGACAAAGCAAAAGAGCACCTCTTCCCCAAGGTAATTAATTATTTTCTATTCTGAAAAGATCATTCACTATCTAAGCACGAGGAGAACTCTCCGATAATTTGCTTGCTCGTAAATTTCTCACCGATGAAAACGGTAGTAAATTTGAACATCTATCCAAACTTACCTGAGAGTTTGTGTTTTGACTGGGTCGACCTTCAACAGCAAAGATTCAGAAGTTTGACTGAAATGCATCCGGTGGCGATGAAGACTTGCATCTTAATGGGGCACTTTTGCGAACGACACAAATAAAATAAATGCGGCCAAAAGAAAAGTTCCGCATACTCAATTTGTTTTTCGTGAAAGGATTATTACCTCGTCATAGTGATATAACCGAGTCAGGTCACGAAAGACAGGTGCTGCCATCTGCAAGCAGTAACGAGGTAACCGAAAGATATGCGTGTTAATTTAAATATTTGGAAGGAAGAATTTTGTCCAACGGCAGAACAGTTGGTGTTAAACAAGTAGAATTTTGCAGACATTTTCCAGTGTGCACAAGAACTCCAAAGCATTACTGATTGTAAGAGGAAATTCAGAGAAGAAATGCAAACGCAAAAGAATAAGTTGAGATGTCACTGAGATTTGGGAGGAAAATACGTGGCGAAGATCACCAGTATTTTTTGGAATCGCGTAATGTCTCTCGGTGTGATAATTTACAGTATGAACCATTTCTCTCTTCTTTCAGTTCTACGTTTCATTTTCCAAGCTTCCCTCGTCATCGTGAAAAAGGAGAGAAAAGAGGTTTCCTTTTAGGGAAGCGAACGTCCTTCCCCTCTCATGCCACAAGCTTCGTCAATGCACTGAACCTGTTTTAAGTAGCTTAACTCGGTCCACTGACTTTCGCAAAATCTCTTGGAGAGCGTGACGAGAAGCTGCCGTATTTGAATAATAAACAAGAAAAAAAAACAATTAAATCGGAAACATCCGTTCTTGCGAAAACGCACATCACATGAAGCAACAAAATTTGTTGCGAGATCCCAAATAGATTATGAATTCAAGGAAAAACTGAATCATCCAGAAGAAAAATGTGATCATTTTTTCTAATTAGTTAGATCACTGATCTCCGATCTGAATCCCTAATCTAATCAAATTCAGTAAATTATGAATTGCACTTAATTTGTAACGAATGAAGTAACAGCACTCAGTCAATTACGCTTGTTTCAAGAGAAAAAAAGGCAGAAGGTGAAGGCAGTCTGTTTGTCTGAAATTAGAAGACTGCAGCACCAGCAAGATCGCATTAATTCCTTAAGTAGCGATGAAAAGAAGGAACTTACTAGACAAAAACGATTGGAAATGATTCCAAGAACAAATCTTAAATTTCGCGACGCAAGTAAATTTGCGCACAAGGCTTTTCTCCCTTCATTTTACAAGGAAAGAAACCGTACGCGAAAATGACACCGAGCGAAATAAAATAGGTCATACGAATAAAAACTAATTTCGAAATAATTGCAGTATTACAAACTAGATGAAATTCTTATGTTGAGCAACTGAAAATTATAAAGTATGTTCGATGGTTGGTTGAACTCCACGTGTTGAAGAGCAGTTGATCTGCGACTCTTTTTTTGTTGTTATTGTTCTTGGTAAAGCAACCAAATTGAAAACGGTACACTCAGATGAAGTAACATTCTTTATTCCTATTATTTCTGCATATTTATTGTTCAGCATTCGCATACTGACATTTTTAAATGCCAGACTAGTTGAGACAGTACGTAGTGAAATATTCCTGCAGCCTAAAACACCATTACTTTTTATTTTAGAATTATAAAGTAGTCGTTCAAATGAAATCCACTAAAACAATCATTCACCGATGTTACTGGTTTAATTCCTTCCACAAAAGGCTGTCAACGTATCTGTTTACACCATTCTAAAATCTCCCGCAGAGACCAAAACATGGAACTTCTCCTAGTTCCGATTTCTAACAAGCACTATAACATTGTCGATTTCTAATAAGTAGTATCATTGTCGATTCAACTTGACCAATTTTAAATTTGGTTAAAACGACATCCTTCACAAAATGCCGCTTTCATTTTATTTTGGTTAGAGCGATATAAATTAAAGGGAGGGGTGCAAAGACTCACTTCAGCCTTTGCACGCCCTCTTAAGTACGCTGTTCACCAACTGTGGCTGCATTTGCCAAATGGCACCGCTTTCAAGCAACTGCGTCGTATGTTGTAAAGCGAGAAAAAATTAGGTTTTCACTGGCGTCGTACATCCGAATTGGTTAGTAGAAGTGGAAACAGCTTCATTTTATAAGCGAGATTATTCCATATGTCGCCTTCTGATTCGCTCACCAAGATGCTAATAAGATTTAATATTTCAGAATGACAAAAATTACAATTTGAAAAACATCATCGACCGTAAACAACGCAGCGTGACCGGTCCATTACTTTTGGATTACAAAAGTAATGAACTGGTCATCATCATATAATCAGCAAGCCAAAGAGAAGAAACCAAGAGTCTGCACTTTAGTGATAGAGCAGGCACACCAATACAATTGAAACGCAACTAAATGCTGCTCTTATCAAGTGCTGGTGCACGGGATCTCATATTCACTTCTTTATTTTCGTGTTGCGGCTTTTAACCTTAATTTCTTCGAAGAATTTTTTTCACCTCTGCAGAAATATTCAAAAAGGCATTCGTGCTCGATAGATATCGTCTTAAACAGCTTGAAGACTTTTCAATATCCTTTATCTTTTCATAGGATTTAAAATAGAGCAGACACCTCAAATTAGAACATCAATAGGGAAACTCAGCTCGCATGCGAATGCATAATTTTTATGGTCCAATATAAATACAAAAGAATGTCGAGTTCCTTATTATCTAACGTTGTCGTTAAGATGTAATATACAGAGTGGCTGTCGATCGCATATGATGCGTTCGCTCATCTCTTTAATTTCTTAATTAGTTTTGACAAACATTTTCACGAAAGAAAAGCAATGTAAATATTTGTTACCTGTTTACTCATTTCCTTAGATTTAAAGAAGTAGTTTACCTTATCATTCATTTTCACCATTTCCTAATGAGGCTAATCGAATACGGATCAAACCGAGTTTCTGAAACAAACGAAACTTCTTCACTTCAGCCTTCTTAAACTACTACATTTCAGGAATAAAAATGACGCTCTTCAGAGTGTGGGATCACCCGCCTGCGCACACTTCCGCAGTATTAAATTTTTTCCTGAAATTATAACCGTGAAATCTGTTTTTAACATTTTTAAGGTGGTTAGTTGCAAATTAGTAAGTAAATTTTAGTTGTTATGTACCTTATCAACTATCCTGCAAGGTGATATAACTGATAACTGTGTGCCTCTGATAATGTCCAAACAGTGTATGAAAAATATATCGAAACCCGAGGACTGCCAACAGCCGCCATAACCTTATGACCTACGTACGAGGTAAGTAGAACAAAGAGCTAAAGGATTAATATACTGCTATCTTAGGAAATGACGATACGCTGCAAAGTATGCGAGAAAATAGCCGTTCATAAGAAGACTATTATAAAGTGCGTAAACTATAACTGCAACAACAATTATCATTTTTACTGCGCAGGACTGAGTGAAAATTGGTGCAAAAGGTTATCAAAAGACAGAAAGTAGAAGTGGAAATGTATTACATGAAAATGTAGGGCGCAACCAAGCTTACAGCGGTCAAGTCTTTGTCCCAAAGCGGTACACATTCCAGTCCTGAACCAGCGCTCGCAGGTAAACGAGTCACTCAGCCCTAATATTAATTAGCAACGGACGTGAAGAAACGTCCATTGCTAATTTAAGGAGTGTGATCAGCGACTTAAAGAAAAAGGTACGTGAATTGAAACCTGCTGATGAATATACATCTGCCGAAATAGACGAGCTTCTGTACAGGATATTTGGGCTGTCAGAATACATCTAAGAACTTAAAACTAAAATACAGAACTGGAAAATTTCAATTTACAGTTACGGCACAAACTTTAATGAATTAATCAAACTGTTGATGACCTCAGTCAACAAGCCATAAATAGAAATTTGGAAATAATGAAACAGATTTCACAAAAAACCCCAAGTGGATTTTAATGAGAAGGACAACGAAGCAGCCCACAGATTCCATAAAGCACACAAAAAAAGCTAAAACATATTGTAATATTCAATACTAAGGAAACTTAATAAGGCTAGAAGGAAACAAGAACATAAAGTACAAAATAAGTACTGGAGATATAAGTAGTAATTTCAAAGACGGCAAAATGTACATGAATGAATATTTGACTGCGAACACGAAGCATCTACTGGATGCAGCAAAAAATATAAACAGGATAAAGACTATCAATTTCTTTGGATCAAGGACGATAAAGTCTTCATAACAAAAGATGACACGTCGCATGTGTGGAGGATAAAGTGCGAAGATGACTTCCAAAAACTTTAAAAATAACGAAAAAATCGCTGATTGCACTATGATGGATAACGAGAAAGTAGTATAACTGCTTTTTTGAAAATTGTGTAGTTTGCAATGACACAACAGAATTAGGAAGATTTTTATTTTTCAATGATGAGCCTCTTCTAAAAATATTACACTTAAACATTAGAAGTATAAGAGATGAAATGGAACATCTAGAACTAATATAAAATGACGTAGTTAAGGTTATAATATAGAAATTTTAATACTGACAGAAATATGGATAAAGGAGTATGAAGACAGCCTATATTATTTCTCTTCTTCTCTGGTGCATCAATCCGAAGATTAGTTAGTTATAGTAGCACGTCATAACATCCTGTCTTGTGACCTCCTTTTTATCTCTTCAAAACTCTTAGCGCCAGTTAGCATCATTATGTTATTTATATATGAAATTCTTGGTCTGCCTCGTGACCTCTTTCCTTCTACAGTCCCCTCCATTATTTCTGTAATCAGTCCCCCATGCCTCAAATAGTGTCCAATTAGGCTTTTTCTTCACTTATTGATGTGTTTCATTAATGACCTCTCTTCATGATGTTTCTTCTATTGTAGAATGCCTTTTTGGCCTAAGGTTTGTTCCATGATAAAACTTCCAATCATTGGATTTGCTTTACTTCTAATTAATAGCATGGTGAAAATAAAGAAACAAGAAGTTTCACTTCTGCGATGCAAAATTATACAAATTAAGTGGATACTGAATCCAACTTTATTTCAAAACCGAATATAACCACAAGAGTTTCGTGCCGAATATAGAAACTATAAAAGTTTCGGCGGATCCAAGCGTAAGCAAACTTTCAGGACAGGGGCAACTCGTGGTAAAGGTGGAGTAAGTTCTGATCACTTTCCTTAGTATTCTCCATAATGCAAAGCACATCTCTTTGCGGACATGTATGATGCTATGCATTATGGGAAGGGGTCATTCCCCAGACCAGTTTCGACCTTTGTTGAAGTCTACTGAACTTCAAACTTGATTTATTCACCGCAAGACCAACACAAAGAAATTTTAGCAGTTTTTTAGGCCTGCAGAAAGCTTTTGACACACCACCCACGATATTTTAATAAAAAAACGGAGAATATAGGAATTAGAGGTTGTGCACATGACTGATTTAAGAGTTATTTAACGTCTAGATCACAAGCAGTAAAAACCAACAAAAGGTATAGCAATTTCGTTGAGATAAAATGTGGTGTTCCCCAAGGTTCTGTGCTTGGGCCAGAGCTATTTATAACTTACATCGACGACTTCTGTGACCTACAGTTATCAAGCAAAGTAAACACCTTTGCAGATGATACCGCATTGATATTCACTGCAAATCCAGTAAATGAAATTCAAATGGTGAACAAAGATTTGCAAATAGTGACAAATTGGTTTCATGTGAACAAACTCACTCACGATGCTGGAAAAACAAAAGTTAAAATTTTTAAACTGAAAAATACGTGGCCTGTTCAATAAGTAATAAGACTAATTTTACTGTGGCGAAACCACTCATCACAATATTAATTTCTGTGGAATAACGAAATGTTGCTGTCTGTATTAACAAAAGAGGTTGATAGATGGCGTATACGGGCTGATGTGCCAGAGTGTCACTCGACTAAACGCAAGCTTGTTTCGGCGCTCCTGCGATGCGCTACCAGTCTTCGAAATGGAAGCGTCCTTGGAACAGCGTTATGCGATTAAATTTTGTGTGCGTTTGCAAAAATCGGCATCGGACACTTTTATCATGATACGCGAAGCTTTCCACGATGAAGCAATGTCGAGGGCAAGTGTTTTTCGCTGGCATAAAACGTTTAAGGAACGAAAGCAAAATGTGGAAGATCTTGAACGTGAGGGAAGACCTTCAACGTCCATCACAGAGACAATGATCAAGACAGCAACGATTATCATCAAGCACGTCAAAAGGAAGAGTCCATTGCTGAAGAATGGATTCTTATTGCACCACGATAATGCAAGCCCACATATTGCTGGTTGTGTAGTGGACGTTTTGCAGAAGAACAACACAGATATCCTACCACACCCTCCATACAGTCCTGATCTCGCACCGTGCGATTTCTGGCTATTTCCTCAGCTCAAGTAACCACTAAGAGGCCGCCATTTCGAAAGCAACAAAGCATGTGTAAAAGCTGCGGAGGCAATTTTGAAAGAACTCTCAAAAAACGGCCTCTCACATGTGTTTAAGAAGTGGACGCAACCTTGGAACAAATGCATGGGGTCTCACAGTAGTTACTTCGAAAAATACCATGTAAATGATGACGATTAAATGTAATCCGTTTTATGTATAAATATAGTCTTATTACGTATTGAACAGCCTACGTACTTGTAATAGTAAAACCTACCTAGGATTAAAAATAGACAGCAACTTAAGCTGGAAACCACATATTACAGAAGTATGCAACAAAGTAATATTTATGCTATCTCGAGTTTTCTTCTTAAAGAGATTCTTAACTCTAACAATGTTTAAGAACATTCGATTTCACTTCGTAACAAACTGTTATACAGGACTGTATACTAAGCTAGGGAGGAACATAACACACCACACTGACGCTATTAATCTCTTTACAAAATAACTTAATACGCATTTTAACCCACATTAAATAGAGAGAAGACACCACAGTGAACGCTAAATATACCATATTAAATATCCTTCCACTTAGACAACTACATATTTACAGGATGCTACTTTTCCTAAAGACTGATAACCAGTGCGTAAGTATTAGAAAAGCGGGCTTAAAATATTTTATTAGTAAAGTGCGAAAATAAATAATCCACAAACACTATCTATTTGGTTCCAAAAATCTTCAGAGGCTTACCGCTCTTAATACGTAAGGAACACAAGATGAACACATGCAGAAATGTGAATAGAGAGTACCTACTTATAAGAATATTGAAAATTTGTTTAGAGTAATTGTATAATTACTTTGCTAACCAATTTATACCAAGAGAAATTAACCAATACAAAATATTCAAGTAATTACTGAACTGCATTTTTCTTATTACGCGAGTACATATGTGTAATATAAATATATATTATTTTCTGTATATATTGTCAAAAATCATTGTGTACCCCATTATAAATGTTTGTTGAATTACTGAACTACATTGTTCTTATTACATATGTACATGTGTTATATATATATTATTGTTCATAATTTTACTCGGTAGAAAATTTATATAAAAAAGGAAATTAAATGACTCTATACCGAGAAAGAAAAGTTTAATGTTAAGATACGACTAGTTTCGTTGAATAAATCAACTTCTTCAGGTATCACAGGCAAATAATTAAATAAAAAATAACAGACAATGATAAAATACATTAACAGATCTAGTATAAAACAAACAAGTACATTTAAAAACAGGAATGCGTGCTTGACTTCCAACTGAAGTTGACTACGTGCGTGAGTTGACACGAGTGCGCCAGTATTGGACAGTGGCAATGTGTGCATCAGAAATATTGTAGCTAAGGCTGTTAGTAATATGAGATGAATCGAGCGATATTTCTCTAGATTCAATTATTCTTCTTATATTCATCATATCACACATGGATATTAGAAGTTCGTGGCCAGTCTACGAGGTGTTGGAAGCCTACATCCGAGTTGACAGAGAAGAGAACGTGGCTAGAGAGAGAGAGAGAGAGAGAGAGAGCGAGAGCGCTGGCCCTGGTTCTGTTGTAGGAAGTGTCTCTTTGGTGTTCTTCCATGCGTAAAAGTATGAATTTAGCTGTCTGGATTACGTTCTCTTCTCTATCAACTCGGATGTAGGCCGCCAACATCTCGTAAACTGGCCACAAACGTCTAGAAATAAGTAGAGAAAAAAGTGGGATAATTCTGTCAGCAGAGTATAAATACGGTCTGCCTATAAAGCTACTAGTGAGCGCCCTCTAGTAGCTTGTTCATTATGTAATAATTAGTAGTAGTGTAGAATATAATATTCTACACTAATAATCTCTCGGGTAGCATTTGTAGTGTGGGAGGATCAAACATTAATCGAAGTGCACTCTAACATACCAAATGAAAAAATTAATCTACCACGAGCCACCCATTCCCAGGGTGGCACGGAAACATTCCGTGAAGAGTCAAAGCGTTCAGAAAATGTTCATAGGAAAGGAATGAGGAGTGGTACAATTGGAGATGGGTTCCACCACTGTCAAAATGCACACAGCTGAGAAAGAGGTTTATGGAAAGGAAAAAAAAAAAAAACAAGCACGATGCTGCTGATAGCCATCCTTGTTCTCTGAAATCCAGAAGTTCCTCCCCCCAAAACCTCAAAAGTGCTCAAACACTGCTATCTCTGCACCGTTGCAAGGAAATATCCTAAACGGGGGCAGGAAGAATAGCAGGTTGTGATTTTAGAGAGCAGAGAGGTATAATCCCGAAAAAATAATTCATCGCGCAAATTCGGTCTTTCGATTAAAGAACTTCCTCTGGCACACTGAGTGCCAGGAAACGGTTGATCCGAAAGTAAATGAACCATTTTAAACCAGCTTGAATTTCTAAGCGAGTAATGCATTTCGTGATCTTATTGTATTCAAGAAAGTCCGCTTGAGTGATTTTCACGAAAGGAGCATTGATCTCAATTCGTCGATTATGCTGAACTTCTCCGGCAGTTTTCGGAATTTTCCAACCACTAATTTCGTTTCGTTCAGCACAGAATTTCTTTGCATTTTTTAAATTTCCAAAGAAATAAATCAGATCTGTCTGAATGGAATTTCGTATTCGGAATCCGCACCGAAGTTTCGATCAGATCATTCCAGTAGCAGTGCGATATTTTCTACGCCACTGGTGAGAAAGCCAAAAAGGGCTCAAATTCTTTTTCATAATTTGTGATCGTAGCTTTCTCCTGTGTGGCTCTAAATGACTGCGGTTAACCCCTTTCTGATTAGGAAACAATTTCTATCCTTTCCCTAACAACAATCTCCTTCGCTTTGAGAGACCCTTAAGCCTTTTCGTCCCTGATACGATTTGAGGGAGGAAGCTGCCCGTGGTGGTTTAACTTAGCATGCACTCTGTGAAGGGAAACCAGCTGATATCAAGAATAAAATGCTGTACTCAGATCGACTTGAAAAATAGCCACTGTATCCCCCTTTACAGAGAGATCATTGGCGAACTATTTCAGTAAATTAAAAGCGCAACGCCAGCAAAATGCTCATGAGAATCGCAATTATGGTCAATGACACATTTTTCTGCAAAGCTTGGCCGGGATCCGATTTACAAATGCCCGAGTGGCATAAATCACGAGAAACTTATTATCTGCGAGAGTTTCAGACGACAGCTGAAGTACAGAAAACGACCAAAACACCGACGAATAATTTATCGTTAAGTTCGTTATCTCCCTCTCTCTCTCACCCACACATACAGTTTATGTGGCTTTGGAATTGCCAAAAGTTCCGTTTTCAGACATCCGAAAAAGTAGTTTCAACTAAGGTCCGTACCCCTCCCGATATAAATCCACCTTTCCGATTTGAAGCTTAACGGAGACATCGAAGGACAAACTGAAATAAACTGTAAAATTAATTCAAAATCCCTTAATATAATCGAAAACCTACTTCAACTAAAATGGCTTGATTATCATTAATATTACACATATTTAAAAAAAAGGAAAATTTGTCTTCACTCTTTAGTCGCAATATCAGATGGTGGTGTATCTTGGGCATTCCAGTCATTCCCTCTACTTTGGGATATTCCACAAGATGAAACCAGCTCGTTCGATCCTGCAGTGAGGAATATTCTCGCACCTCAGTATTTAACCTCCGCATTTCATCCCTGTTTGGTGTTTTCTACCATCGTGCTGCCACCCCTTGTTTCATTTAGCAACATTTCGAATTCCTGCGGACATCTGGAACATCTCAGGCTCAGTTTTCATATCACTTTTGTTATGTTTGATTATTCTTTTTATAGCATATTTTCCCCCGTTTTCTGTTAATTTTCAACAATGTCCAGAAAATATTTCCTCCTTCCTGATGTTTACACTGAGTGGCCATTTTATTACGAGCACCTACTGAGTGTCCTTGAACGTCGTGTGACTCTTGATGCCAGGCATGTTGGTGTCACTATCTCAGATTTAATTTTTCACGCACACTAAGTGTTTAGGAGAGATGTACTAGGAGTGCTGTAATAATGGAACGAGTTCAAGCCAACGGCAATGTTATGGACGGAAACAGCTAATAGAGGGGTGAAAGAAAAATAACAAAGTTTGCCAAAGGTGACAGGAGGGCCACAACCAATCATATCACAGGTGAGTACAACAACGATGGTCAGAATATCATCTCGAAGCCCACAGTTCATCACACTGTATCAGGTGGAGTACAGAAGCAGACGAACATCTATAAGTCCATGCTGTCAGCTAAGAGGAAGATAAAATTTCAGTGGCCAGTTGAGATGTGGAACATCATTCTCATGCTCTGCAAACCGAGCCAGCACTATTCTGGCTGGATGGACACGAGAGTTATCTTGAAACTCGGGATCCATTGTCTTTTTTGTTCCAAACACTTGACAAATGGCAATATTTCTTTACTTAAAAGTGTCAGATAATCCATGGAGTTCATTCGATTTGAGATCTCAACGAATGGGCCAATTTTAGCTTGAAATGCATTCCCCAAAATGACACTGCTCCCTTCTTTTTGCAAAGCCCTTTGGACACATTCGAGATTAAATGCTTCTCCAGGCATGCGTTTGACCGTGGAGCAGCTATCATTGGAATGAAACAGAATCTGCATTCATTGGACCATATTATTGGTTTCTACTAGACCAGCGGTGATCTTGTTGTCTCCAAGCCTGGCGATTTTTCTTCTGGACAGTTAAGTTAGGATGTATCCGGACTACACAACTGAAAATAAATGCCTAACCCATGCAGTTCTCCCCGCAGTGTTCGTTCTGAAACTGGCTTACTCGGTTCGGCATTGTACTGTTGAAGCTGTTCTTGACGAATCAGGAAATGTTCAGCTGTTTCTATTCGCCCCAAACGTCTGCGTTTCCAATTTGTCATCACAGAGCTTCAGCCAAAGTTGCTCTGCCTTACGATAATAGCTCCCATATTTCTTCCAGGCTAAATGGACATTGCTGAATGTGGATTCAGACACTCGAAACTTCACCACCTCTTGCAAGGAATGTCCATGTTCTCTGGTGAAACAATGCCATCCGTGTACCACTCCGTAACGTCACCTTTACAGTCGGCCCATGGTGGTACATGTAAAAGAGAATACAGAATGGTAGATGCATAATTAAACACACACCTCAGAAATCTTATTCCATCAGTTTCACTCTACCAATATGTGCGACGTTACGTACATCAACTTAAATGATGAATATGTTTCAATCAGCCTTCCATAAATTTGATTTGTCTGGTGTATTTAAACAAGATTGCTGTATTTCAGTTGAATGATGTTTTCTTATTTAGATGTAATGCACTGAGAAGCTGTACTTCGATTAAGATGCGCTCATGTCTAATTTTTTCCTTAATTATGCGACATACATTTCGCCAAATACTTTTATGAAAGAAAAGCAATTACATTCTTTATGTTTTCTGCGTGGTAATTTAGCCAGAGGTAAAGAATTTTGCTATTTCATTAATTTCCTAATGATGCAAAGAGAAAAATTGCATTCTAAAATGTAATTCCTGAAACAAATAAAGTCGGTCTTTATTCTCTCCTTTGGAATTAATAATTCCCAGAATGGAAAGGAACATTACAAGATCATGATTACCTGCCTGCACACGCTCTGAAAACTTTCGCAATATTTATTTTTAATTTAAATTCTACTAAATACTTAAAGCTTAAATCTAACAGCGAAGAAAATCCAGAATAAACAGTTCATTCAGTTAAAGCTTATTTAGTTTGCGCGCTACCAACGAGTGTCCTCTAAGAGGGGGGGGGGGATTGGTAATTGATACAATATCAATGGTATCCGGAGAGTTCATCGAAATGGCAATTCAGCAAATTAATAATTAATCGAACAACAATTCATCGAAAATGCATTTCATCAAAAAAACAGTTCACCGAAAATTTTAAATTTTCGAAAGTATTATGAGAAAATTGATCCATTGAGAACAAATACTGAACCGTGCAGAGTGAGAAAGCAACGCTACTTTAATAGGGAATAATTGTAGAACAATATGGTTTCTTATAGTCTTTCTTGTCCGATAACTGTTTCTTGTCTGTGCTTGGGACTGATTTGCCTGTTTCCAGGAGGAAAGCCATCTCCGTATTATGCCTGATGACTTACCTTTAGCTGAACAGGACTGATAAAAATAATGCGCTTCCTAAATGGAATTCCAACTACCCTGGTCTTTCTAACTAAACGGCTTCGTTTGAACCGGCTGAACTACGCAGGCTCCGTTATTATTATTATTGTTGCTAGTAGTAATACGCCACTTCAATACTCAAAAACAAAACCAAGCAATTATTATGGGATAAATTTCAGTCAGATTCGCTATTTGAAACTTTTACAAGAAAATGTCGAACCGTCCCAGTTTTCAGTTCGGCTATATTCGGGGCGACAAAGAAATCGCGTGTCCAAATTATGTACTGTATTACAAAAGCTCTGACTTAGTGGAATTAGTAGAAGTTGCCAGTACAAGAAGCTGTCTTCGTAGTTCCGTTTTTATTCTAAATGGATTACTTTTATATAACATTTAAAACGAATATTTAAAATTTTCGGTGAATTGGTTTTTCGACGAATTATCGTTCGATTAATTGTTCATTCGATGGATTTTCATGAAACCAATAGCAGTTGGATAATTAAACAGCTGAAACGTCCCTATCAATCACGTATCAGGTTAATTCGAACAGTATTCCCAAATTTGTTTGTTTTTTTCAAACAAATCGGTTTTGTTTTTGAGTATTATGAAACTTGATTTCCTGTAAGATACTAATCACGTTGTCTTGGTATTTGCTTACGACAAACAAACTTGTTACAAATGTAATAAACCATATCCCTGAACATATTTAAAATGTCATAAAACATGATCCGGAACATTAAATTTTTAAGAGCCATAATGTACATCTCCGAGTATAATTCAAGTGTAATAAAATATGTCCCAAGTATCTTTCAAGTGCCATAAGCACATGTTCGAGCATATTTCCAGAATTATATTATAAAACATATGCTATAAAAAATGTTTAAAATGTCATAAAGCATGTCCATGAGTATGTTTCAAAGTGCCATAAAAGACATCCTTGATCATCGTTTAAGTGGTGCCACAAAACGTATATTATCGTATTACAATTTCCAAAAAAACCGTGCTTCTTAGCAAGTTTCAATTCCATAAAAGATATCCCTGAGATTGATACAAGTGGCATAAAACATATCCCCGAATATTCTTCCAGTGTAATACAACATATTTCCAAACATTTCTGCATTGTCATAAAATATGTTCCTGAGAATATTTGCATTGTCACGAAACATATCAGTGAAAGCATGTTTAAATCATCATGTCTCTGAATGCTTCAAGTACCACAAAACATGCCCATATATTAAATTTCAAACCTTAGCATATTTCATGAGCCATAAAACACGTCACTGAGCATATTTTAAATGCCATAAAACATGTAAAACATACTGAGGTGTGATAAATTATAAAATGTATCCCCGAGGATGTTTGCAGTGCAACAAACCTTTTCCTGAGCATGTTTACAGCACAATAAAAACATATACCATTCTTTAGTTTTATAAAACTTACCCGTTTATAAAACATGTCCTCAACAATGTCGCAAGTGCCATAAAACAATAACATGTGTAAAGAATCATAAAAGTGGGTTCCTGAGCATATTTCAAATATCCTAAAACAAGTCCCTGAACGCAAGTTAAGATATGTCTGTGGATATTTCGAATGTCATAAAACATGCCCCTGAATATATTTAAAGTATCATAAAACATATCCATAGGCATGATTCTAGTTTCGTAGAACATTCCTTCAGCATATTTCAAGTGCCATAACACTCATCCCTAGTATATTTCAAGGGTCAAAAAACATCCCTCTGGATATTTCAAATGTCATAAAACATCCCCTGAATATGCATCAAGTGCTGTAAACAACCCCTACCATGTTAAAAGTGTCATAAAACATATCACCGAGTAGACTTCGCGCCTTATAAAACACACCCCTGAGCCCGTTTCAGTGTAATAAAACATGTCCCCTGACCATCTTTCAATTTTCATAAAACATGTCCCTGAACATGTTCAATATGCCATAAAACATTCCACTAAGATGTTTCTATTTTTCATAAATTATATCCTGTGATATATTTAAAGTAATATAAAACCTTTCCCCGGGCATGTTCCACCCATTATCACATGTCAGTAAGAATGTTTAAACGAGCATGAATCATGTGCCTAAATATATGTCCAGTGTAATAAATAACACGTGACTCTCAGAATGTGTTAAGTGCATAAAACATGTCCCTGAATACACTATTTACCACTAATGGTCCGGATACCTCTATTATTTGAAGTTATGAAACATTCAAAGTTTGCTGATAACAAACACCGGTGTACAGGAAGCAGTATTTCGTCGAAATACGGGTGGTATGGCATACGGGTGACTCCGAGAGAAGTGTTATCGTGAGCTGTCAGTGGAGACATGTCTATACGTGCCGTTGCCGCATGTTTACACTAGACAAGTGACCAGTGGAAATCCGTACTCTGGCAATGAATGAAGGTTCACATGTTTCCAGTCTGATGGTAGGGTGTGGGTGCGGAGGCAGCCTGGTGAACGCGTTTTACTGGATTGCGTTATACCCACAGTGAAGTGGTGCAGGGTGTGGAGTGCATTCAGCTGGTTTGGAGTCGGACCACTAGTCGTTGTCCATTGTTCCATGAATGCAGCTCAGTACCTTGATATTCTGGCTAATCAGGTGCTGTCTATACTGCAGTTTTTATGGAACGTACCCGCGTTACTATCAAGACAATATCCCACCCACAAGCTGCAGCTTTTATGAAATGGTATGAAGACATTGGTGTTAAATGAATGTCATGACCTCAACCTCATCAAACACCTATGGGACTAATTGGAGCGACGATTGTGATACAGAGCAACACATCCTCGATCTGTCGCTGAACGCAGTGCTGCTTTGATGGAGGAATGGACACAAATTCCATTTGATGTCTGTGTCACATTGGTGGAAAACGTCCCTCAAAGGGTGCAGTTGATCAAAGCCGAAAGGTGGATATCCTCAATATTAAGATTCGCTTTCTGGTTGCAATTGTAAATTGCTAAAGTGTTTAGACAATTATTGGTGGATAGTGTATATCTAAGTATCACAACATGTCACTGAGTGCCATAGCACATGATCCTGGAAATACAACAAATGATATAAAACATATTCCTTGTTTTTCATCAGATTCCATGAAACATGCATCCTTTCACTTCTAATTGTTATAAAACATGTCCGAGAATATTCCAGCTTCAAAGCTAAAAGAATATGTCTCTGATCATGTTTCAAAAGTCAGATATGTTTTCCCATTAGCATGTTCAGTGTCAACAAACATGCCCTTTAGCATGTTCAGTGTCAACAAACATGCCCTTTAGCATGTATCAAGAGCCAAAAAACCATGTCGATTAGCATGTATAAAATTTCATTCAAAATTTTCCTGATCATGTATAAAGTGTTATCAAACATATCCCTTAGAATGTTTCAAGTGTTACAAAACGTATCTTAATATGCTTCAAGTGTCAGGAAACATATTAGACAGAAAATTCTAAATTCATGAAGTAGATCTCTACCATGTTTGTACTGTTATCAAACGTCACAAATTTATTTCAAATGTCAAAACATATCCGTAAAATATATAAAACAAATAATTTTCTTGAGCATATTTCAGCAGTCATCAGATATGTCCCTGAGCAAGTCTGAAACGTCTTCATAACATGTGTTGGGGAATGTTTCAAGTGTCTTCAAAATATTTTGATGAGCAAGTTTCAAATTTCATGTTCTTATCAAATACGTCACTGAGAATAATTCAGGTGCCATGAAACATATTCATGATGTTTCCGGAGTCTTCAACCATGTTTCAAGAGTCAAATATATCGTAGCATTTCTCAAAGCTTATGGAATATTTTGCTCGAGTATTTCAATAATCATAATTAAGTAGGTCCTTAGAATGTTTCTACTGTTATAAGAGCATTTTGCTGAACATGTTTCAAGTGCGAAACATTTTCTCGTAGCCTTTTCTCGCTGGCCCGAGCAAATATTTGAGTGTGGGCAAGATTTTTTTATCGCCCTTCCGTTGATGTTGTATATGTGTGTGTATATATACAGGGTGTTCGGGATAAATTTGACAGTTTCGTAAGGAAAAAGAAAATCTTCTTTGTATCTATTAAATTTAATGAATTGACAAAAAAACATTACAGGCAGAGTTAATTACAATACTATCAACAAGATTTACTCAAAATAACCACCATTAGCATCGATCACAGCTTCAATTCTGCTTCGGAACCTCGAACAAGCTGATGCTACAGTCTCCCTGGGAAGGGCCGCAAAAACTGTTTTAATTTTATCCATTAACTGGGCTTTTGTATTACTGGAAGTGCGATTGGTGTCTTTTTCAACTGCGCCCCATACAAAATAATCCATGGGGTTAAGGTCTGGGGAGTTTGGAGGCCAAACATTTGGACTGGTGAAGTCGTAGAAATTTTCAGACAACCATTTTTGACTTTTCCCAGAGGTGTGGCAAGGGGCCGAATCCTGCTGCCATACATACGGCCTACCATTGGCTACCCTTGTTATCCAGGGCTTGACTGGATAACAAGGGTAACTGGCAACTCCACGAACAAAGCCCGAATTCCAATGCCAGGGTTCTTCAACACCTGTTCCTGCAGATTTGCGAGGAATTCTGCTGTACGAACGCAATCAGATCGTCTGCTAGGGATCTTTCTTCTTGCTACATCCTCGTAGTCACCATTGCAAGTCTCTAGTTCATGCCTGATTGTTTTTACTGTATTCAGGGAGCATTGGGCAGCAGTCGTAATATCCTTATTTTGATGGCGGGCACGAATCATCATGATACAAGTTATTCTCTTCCATGATTCAGGTGGGTTCCAGCTATCCATCCTTTCTGACATCTTGTATATGAATGAAGAAGGGTCCAAACGTTTAAATGAAGAGAAGTGTGTGTTAATACATGTAACTTACGGAAAAATATAATTAATTATAAATATGTCAAATTTATCCCGAACACCCTGTATATATATATATATATATCCGATATTGGCACACTCGTCAAGTCAGACGCACGCAGATGCCCAACAACAGAACTTCAACACGGACTGTAGCTACATTTCAAAGCTAACTGAATTTTATAATAGTCATTTTATAGTAATACGATGTTTCTTATATTGATTTTTATTTACTTTCTATGTTCCCACGCCTGAAGAAGTCGGACAATCCGATGAAACATGTTGCGTTTTAAACAATAATAATAAATAAATAATATATTTTTGTGTTTATTATATAATGAGTACATAATTTTAAAACAAGTTATAAATATTACATAAATCACATTAAATATGACAAAATAAATATGAAAAGAATCGAAATTAACAATTTTAATTATTAAAAAAAAAAAGAATCCTTTCTAGCCTTAATTTCGGCAAAAGACTTTACTTCTTCGAGATCTAATTTCTCGGCTATGTCACTTTCAATAGATAAAGTGGTTAATCCGTCTAATATCTCTCTCTTGGGACATTGTGGACCTCAAATAATTTTTAATAAGTCTCAATTTAGAAAAACTGCGCTCTGCACTTGCAACTGTAGTTGGGATTGTTAAAAGAATTCGTAGTGATGTGTACACATTAGGAAAAAGACTATGCAGTTATTTGCACAAATATAATTTAATACTTCTTTGGGAGAATAATTATTGGATATCCTCCGAGACAATATCTTTAATTCATCTAATAAATCTATTGCTGAAATATCTTTTTGATCACCATTAGAAAGAACAGTTTCTAAGTCGAAACAAGCTTTTTTTACTGTATCATTATCAAATTTTAAGTTACCAATGTTAAAGAGAAACCCAAAAATTGATTCATATTTATTTAACTGTTCAAATCTCTCGGTAATTGATGTTATTGCTGAATCAAGAATTACATTTAAAAAATTAATTTGAAACTGTCGCTCAAAATTAGTAATTGATTCCTCAGGACATTCATAATCGAATTGAGTTTTTACATGTCGTGTTCGTGTTCGAGTTCAGCATTTAACCCAATATTTAGAGCAAAGTTATGGGCTTGGTGCTTAACTTTCAAAAAATTATTTTCGCTTCTGTATGACGTCAAGAATTTTTTCGTGACATCTAATGATTTCAAGGCTTCCATAATATTGCAACAGATATTTTGCAATTGTTTGCTAGATACATTGACTTCACTTAGAATGTCATATCAAACAAACGTGCCAAATATAAACTTGAAAGAATTAATTATTTTTTTTTGCAAACGAACTAGCTTTCAATTTTGTTTTAATGCCTTGTTGCCTAATTAAGCTGTCATCTTCTGTGATGAAAATTAAAGCTTCATGTATTTCTTTTACTTGATTTCGTATTGATTTTACAGCTTCAACAGCTTCAACGTGCATAAAGGTTTTAAAGTAAAATTTTGGATGTGGTTTAGAACTTCCCATCGATGACTTGATGAAGAAAAAGAAATTATAGATTGACTGAATAATGTCAAAAATAAACCGTATCTACATTGCAGCTTGCTGCATCGCTCAATACCAAGTTCAAGGAATGCGTACAACACGCAACAAAAAATGCTCTAGGATTTTTGTTCCTTAAAAGTGCTTGTACCCCTGCATTCTTCCCCTTCATATTTGACCCGTTGTCATATCCCTGACCACGGATATTTTGAATATTTAAGTTTTTTTCTTCTAATAATTTTAAAATTACTTCAGTCATACCACTACTTCCTGTTGTATTATTAATTTTAATAAAATCTAGAAATCTTTCCTCTATTTGTATAATATCTTGGGTTTCTTCATTTTTTCTTTTATAGAAACATATCTTACAATTAAGGACATTTGCTCTTGCAGCGAAATATCAGTGGCGCAATCAACAATTATTGAAAAATACTTACCATTCATTATTTTAGGTACACTTTTTTTAATTTCATTACTCAATACATTAATGATTTCGTTTTGTATACATTTTCTTAAATAATGAATGTGAATTTCATTGTTTTTATGCGTTCTACATGTTTTTTAATACGCTGTCAAATTCGGCGAATAATTCAATCAGTTTCAAAACGTTTCCATTATTATTTGCATATAGAGTATCTGAACTTCCTCTGAACGCAATGTTTTCTTTTGCAAGAAATTTAATAACCGATATTCTGCTTTTTAAAACATGCATCCAGTGTTCTTGTCCTTTTTTTGAGTAATTTTAGCTGACGTTGATCAATTGTAGTTTCATTTTTTTAATTATTATTTTTCTATTAATTATTAATTTTGAGTTAATTTATTTATTTTTAAGAGTTTTAAAACAATTAAATCTCATTTTAAAAAATAGATTTAAAACAGTCGCCTTCTAGGGATTTTTACTATAAATAATTAATTTATACAATAATATGAAAATTTGATAATTAAAGGTAAACTATAATTATTAAGGGCAATGTAAGACGTAAAGTATGCTGCCCAACGAGCGATTTTGGCATTTCAGAAAAACGCGCCTCTGATTAATATGTTTAGAATTTATAAAGTATTATCTTTAAAATTTTATTTGTGTATCAAAAATCCAAAAATAAGTACACAATTAAAACCAAAGTCAAAAATTGCAAAAAGTCACTTAAACACAGAATACAACACTAAAATACAACTCTTAAACCGATTCCCATAATATCTGAAATATATTCACTCTATATTTCTTAGTTTTTAACACGTTCATGGGGGGTAGAGTCGTGCAAAACCACATGTTGCCGGTGTAACATATGGTTTTGATCGAGTCTATACAGCAGTTTCTGTTGGAGAAGAGATATAATTCATTAGTTAGTGTTTATATTCCCAGTTGTCTGTAATTGCACTATTTGTTGGGAAATATATTACACAGTCTGCAGATGTCTGTGAACCTTATTCAGTGACATAATAAAAGTAATTGTTTTTCGTGTTTCTGCAGTATAGTTGCTGTTGTGGAAGACATATTGTTTACTGCAGGCAGCGAGTTATCGCTCCGACGTGAAAGTCGGGACGATAGTGACTCGCAATTTGAGTAGGAGAATTCATGCATAATATAATTGAATAGATATATTTATGTATAGACTATAAAAGTTTATGAAATTTATATCGTATGATACTTTATGGGTTGTTTCCTTAAGTATCTAATAAGTGGGTTTTAAACTTATTAAACGCATTTCCCACTGTCAATGGGAAATGGCACCTTTTTTTTTATTTGGTAAACTAAAGCTGTATTTTTGAAAATATCTTGTTGCCGTAATACGGCTGAACGAGTGCCCTTATTAAGCAGCGCCGTAAGGCAGGCTTCTTCTATGCTACACCCTGTCGATGGTACTGGTCCCAGGGGTTATCAAAATAAAAATAATTATTTGGAATTTATATAATTACAATAAAATAATTATCTTTATAAATATGTATATATAAATATAATATTTTTAAATATATGATATATCCAATTTAATTTTTTTTTAATTTTTTCTGCCTCCAGTATAATTGTAACAAACTCTCAGTTTTCCTCCCTTTTAGTTTTCCGCCTGCGGCATTCGCCTATTCCGCCCCTGCCTCGCGATGGGACTGATTGTAGCCTTTTTTCCGTCAGTCGCAGGTCCATCTACTCAAACCACTCATAGAATGAGATGCGTTAAAATGACGTAATTTTTAACGTATGCCGAGATAAAGGGAAAGATCAAAAGGTATTTGGCACAAGAAACATTTTCTGTCATTTGGCCAGGAGAATCGATAATCCTCATCTGTGGCTCGTGTGAAGTTTTTATTCTTGTGAGCAGACGAGTCATTGAGCTCAGAGCGCTAAATGGAACAGGAACACGCAATTACACTTTGTAACATAAAAATGCGATCTTGTGAGATTACTTCTCACTTTTTTTGCTCGGACTTCATCCCATATCACGAATGTTCAGTGTCAGAGGAATCCTTTAGAAAAGGGAAATAAAAACATATAATAATAAAATAATAATCCCTTGCAGAAGGGACTGCTATCTAGACCAAAACTTTAGTGTCTCTCAATATGGCTTATTCTGTCGTTCATTAACCTATTAGTGATATTTACACAAAACCAAAACGAATTACATCAACGAAACTGTTCATTCGTTTCTTCGTAATTATGTGTAGATTGATTCTCTCGAATTTTATTTCGTTACACTAAGAAACGTCGTTGATGTTTGATTCACAACGGAGTCGATGAGAAAGAGCTACATCGCCTTCAGTTAAACGAAGAATAGCAATTCGCATGCCGAATTCATCCATGAGATTTTCAGTCCTCAACTAAAGTTTGCGGTTGTCCAAATAGAAAGTTCTTATCACTCCGACGAAGGTCGCTGTTAATTAAAAAAGGCCTAAATGCCAATTTGCTAGTGAAAGACCGCTCTCTCCAATTTACAATTCAGCCGAGCAGAATTGTAAATTGATGACGTAGAATGAGAAACACGCCAATGATAATTTTACATTTAGATGCCTTACCATAGCCATTTTAATTAGAAAATTAACTATTCGTGTCAGACATCTTGTCTCCAGAGTGGAGGGGGGGAGGGCTCTGAAAAACATTTTCATGTTTTCAAAGCCAATACCTAATCTGTGTGAGATCACCATCTTGCTTCTTGTAGGGCGAAGTACCCTGGTTTATCCCCACAGCAAGTTTCTGGTTTTCACAATTCTCTCACTGATCAGTTACGAGATAGAGAGAGAGAGAGAGAGAGAGAGAGAGAGAGAGAATGGGCGCCGTTAAAAGGTGAATCGAATCTTAGGATATTACAGGTCAATCTCTTTCGCAGTTGACCAACACGTGCGATGCTTCCTTCTGGATTGAAGAATGATACTTTTCCTATCTGAAACATTTGCTAGTTAGAAGTGTAGGATTTAAATTTCTAATCTTTTCAAATGACCAAGTTAGAAATTTTCGTGCATCCCCATTTCTATTCTTGTAAAGCGGCTTCGTTAATACTTACGATTTTTAAATTGATGATTTTGTTAACGAAGAAATTTGCGAATTATTTCTAGAGTGATACCCCGGATTATTTAATAATCCCAATTCGATAAAATATTCAATTACAGATTGATCATTTATTTCAAGAAATATTTACGGATAACGCTTTGTTTCATCTTTTTATTCCCGGTTTTCCGTCCTTAGTCGGGCTAATTAGATCTTAAACAATTTAGTGCAGCCGGATTACTCTGCCGCATTCCTCCCAGAAGGAATATTTAATGTCTGCACATGTGTGACGGGGACGGTTTCCTTTTTTAAGGGATGAGAAACTCACTCCCTTCGTAGGAGACTCCTAACACTTTTAAATGAAAGCCACGATAAAGGTTCCATGCACGGGATTCGAACCCAGATCTTTACAACTAAAGACGCTTCTTCGAAGCACTCAGCTACGAAGGGTCCCCTCTGTGTATTGCTTTTTTCTGACAGTAATCTATGAGTGAATAATTTCAGCTATAACTTTATTTCGATTAAGCCGGAACACAGTTTGTCATTCGTCGAGCTCAACGAAAATCGTCAAAAACAGACTGCGCTTTTGTTTTCTGTAAACAATCTTGAGCACGAAGATGAGAACTTGAAATTTAGCAGAAAGAAAGAAAGCTCCCTTTATAAAGGTTGAAACCTTCAATTATAAAACGGTTGCTGGGCGCTTATGCACCGCGGGGTTAGAAGACGTGAATACCAATTACAATACTAATTACTCATTATTAGCGTTAATTAGTAGTTACTCCTCTTCACTCCTGCGATCAAACTCTAAATCCATTATGGACAGTCCTATTGACTGCCATTACATTCCACCATTGCATGGATAAATCAGAATGATCGCTGCAATTAATGCTTTCGCTTATGCTCGGATATCCTAGCGAGATCGACAAAATGACAGTAATGGAATACTGTGTCACTTGAAGGACAAGTAATGTCACAGTAATGGAATGATGTGCTACTTCAGTCATCAAATATAAGCCAAATGGATTCCGTTAGGGATGTTCATTGATCAAGAGCAGATCGGATCCCAATTAGAGGAAGAAGTCATTATCGAAACACTAATTGGACAAAAGCAAGTGGGTAGCTCGCTGTTGGCTGAAGTTTCTTCTCCACCGCTTACATTTCGCACGAATATTTGAAGTAGCTCGTTCAGACGTACGGGATGTCGTTGAAGACCTCTGAACAATGGAAGGAATAAAATCGAAAACAAATTAGTGTGTGCATTCTCTACTGTCAACTTTTGTTTAAGAATGGTTCTGATCGTGCAGGCATTCAGA
The DNA here is from genome assembly GCF_054136105.1 of Typopeltis vanoorti. NCBI lineage: Eukaryota > Metazoa > Arthropoda > Arachnida > Uropygi > Thelyphonidae > Typopeltis > Typopeltis vanoorti. Next base: position 1,279,328 of record NC_143555.1, on the reverse strand, counting down.
TTGCAAATAATTGGCTTTTGGCGTCGTAACTTACATTGAAATGCAGTCTAATTTTCGAAATTCTGTTTCGGTGTTACCCTTCAGGTGGACTGTCAAACAACATCTTCGATGAGAACTGAAGTTCTCATCAAAGACGTTTCCGTGTGCTGGGTTCCCAAATTAGGAATTGCTTAAAAACAGAAATACATTTCCTTAGGGTGTCCTTTGTTCTACTTAGCATGGGGGGGGCTTTCATGCATTTTTGCAACCTTTTCAGTCTTAATGCTGTTCAGTAATTACTTCGTAAGATCATTCAATCGACAGAAATTGTTTTTGCTTGTGGTTATAGACTACGCACGTGATTTAAAAAACGTTCCATCTAGAGGGGCAAACGAATATGAAGAACTTAAATCCAGTCCACTGCAACAATTCTCCGATTGAGATTATACGGTTCAGACTTTTATTTTCTCTCCTTGCACTTTAAAGCATCTCCATGTGAAATAACTGCCGATTATCGGCCAATATGCGAATATTTCCATCTCCGTAAATAGGGAATCATGCAGACGACTTTTAGAAGAAAGTCATCTGCATGTTTAGTGCAGAATGCATTTCAATAATGCAGTTAAATCCACTGAGAATACGCAAAGGAATTTGATTGGATGGTTCGTACATCCTTTTAGTTTTATGAAGTTTATTCCGTATTTTTGGAGAACCGGAACCGATGCTGTCGTATTAGTCACCAACCTGCACTGCTGTACACTCCTCGCATTCCTGGCGGTGCACGATACGAGATGCAAAACGATTCTTCTGTTTTTAATTACTTGGGTACGTCTGAGTTAATTACGTGATCCTATGGTTGATTTAAATAAGAAATCGCACGAACTAAACCTGGACTAATATGAAAACTGACGATAACACGGAATTCTAACAGAAAACCGCTTCTGTTCTGCAGGCAGCATCACGCAGGCCAGGTTTTGTTTCACTAGTGCAGTACTGCGAGTGACGCGATTATGAAGTCTGTAATGTTGCGTGAAACTTAAAATAATTCCCGTTTTGTGGGAAGTAACAACATTCATTGCGCTAAAGTGAGCCGAGTGAATGAAATAATTTCTATGCACTGAAAGAGCAACTTTCAAGAAACTCTCGTGCTAACGAAGCACCTTCAGTTAGCACTGAGGCAGAAAAGAGGAGTTTTCGAATGCGAACGGCGCAACTAAGAAGAGAACTACCCTTCTTAGCGACACCATTCGGCAACCATTCTTCATCAGGAAATATCTCAAGAGTTTTAATTTGGAATCCACTAATGCACTTCCTGGGGGCGTATCTCATTCATGTACGCGTTAACACATTTAGAGACGGGGAAGAAATTCATGCTGAGGAAATTCATATTCGAGTGGCGAGTCTTGAACTGTTCCCAGACATTTTTCGCAGACATTTTCAGCTTGCAGCAAACGTCTTTAATCCAGACATGGATTAAAGACGTTTGCAGCAAGCTGAAAATTATCCGGAAATCGATGTCGCACTCTTTACTCCATGTTAAATCACTAATACCGGAATAACGAGCATTCGGACGACAAACCTCAGCAGAGATATTCTTTGCGACATTTGAACAGAAGTTCGCTAACTAGAGGTCGAAAGGGGCGAAACTCCAAGTAACGAGTTATGACTGTCACGAGGATGACCGACCTCAGACACTCAAACTGGAGATATCTCAACATCTCATTCCTGTTTAAAGCTTTGTTCATTCCGAGAGAGAGAGTGTAGGAGATTCAATCTTAAAGTCAATGGCCTGTTTGCATTTATCAAAAATGCGCAGGATGTTTGCACTCCAACTACCGTGGTATTGATTCGCGAGATTTAACTGAGTTCATGAGAATGAATTCGTAAGAATAGATGAAAACAATCACGTATTTGCTCCAATAATGTCTATCAGATGGTGCAACCAGGAAGAAGTCTACTGCAGACTGGGTTGGAGACGCCCTCATCCCTATGGGACAGGAATCGGGCGCTGACAACTGTTTTGATCATGTGGAGTCGTGCGTAGCGTTTTTCGTTTCAGCAGCGCGCTACTGTGCGAGACCGTCTCACGGTAGTGGGCTTCCCGAAATTGACATTTGCAACAAATCATCCCAGCAAATATCCTCTTCGTCGGAGCGTCAGTGTTACCGATGGAAACATTTGTTGCAAATGTAACATGGATGAAAGCTGCATTTTGATAAAATAATCATCTAAAATTGCAAGCTCGCGTTAACAACAGCGTAATCGAGGCATTGGGATCTCGCATCAATTACCTCGTGGGGATAGAGAAGGCACACGTTTTCCTGACACCGTTCGATGTGGTGCCTCGGAGATAAGCTTGTCAGTCAGTTACAGCGCAGCAGATGAATCTTTTTCATTTAAGCCAACTTCCTTTTGATCGTCGACCAAGATCATGAAATGTGCTTTTATCTGCACACTTGGCAACGGCGGAGTTGCTGATCAGGTTAATAAGGGAGGAGATGGAGGATACGCTCATCTGTGGTGCGAGCTGTTTCCAGTTTGTGTAACAGACCTTGTTACAGCCATAGTGTGCTAAACATTGTAATAATTTGCGGAAGGATCGAAAAACTACACCAACTGCCTTGATTCATGTACATCGTTCTGGCTTTGTGATCATGTTCTTCAACTGTGCACAATCACTCACGGCCTCTATTCGAAGCCTTGTCCATTTTGTTGCTATGAATTGAAGACACCGCTGTCTTCTACACACCATAGTTCTAATTGTCAGCATTTTGTTTCTTGTAATTCTCAGCGAAATTTGTCTGTTTCGTCGTTACTGCTATTTACAGCGAAAGCAAACGCTACAGAATATTACGACTTCATCCGCGATAAGCATTAGCAATTCGGTGAGCATTTTAACCCAAACCTTTTCTACATACTTGAAAGAAGATTGAACGAAGTCTAACGGCGGACGATGTTTAACGTCTGGTGTGATCCATTCAACTAGCTGTATTAAAAATTATAATTTAAATGAATCTGGAAAGATCGGCTCCTTAGATAGCCAACTGCTATCTAGTTTCCAACCATGGCGTCACAGAGGAATTCTTTACTGTAGCCGAGCGCGTGCGCACGCATGCACGCACACAGAAAGAGCGAAGAGCAATGAAAATCAAAAAGTGTTTGGAAATACACACAAGAAAGAAATCGAACAGCCGGATAGGTGGTCCACACAAGATTCTTTAAATGACTTGTTTCATTATGCGCAATCTCAGCTGACTCGTCCAATTCTGAGGTAAATCAATCTCGACTTCTCACGTTGGATTTGTGCGAGATTAACAATGCAATGAACAATCGCCAAGACATTGAATGATTCGTCATCTGCATGATTTGCCTGCAAATAATAGATTGCATTATGAGATGAAACACACGAACACAGTGCTGGGCAGGGATACAATTCAGCCTATAGAGCATATGTAACCGAGTATCTTGTTGGTGATACTGATTATAGCGCGCAGTGCTTCATTAGTATGAATTTATGAGGGACATTTGGTTTAACTCGGAAAAATGTTAACCTGTGCGCACTTCATTCAAGGCCTTATTTACATACAGTTGTTTACTCTGTTAAAGTTGACTGCGGTTTCTCAAGTCAAGAATGAAAAGCTTGATGCCGTCTTTGTTATCCTCTTCTGCAAATATTTCCTGTTGCAGTAAATATTTGCACAAATAGACACTTCGTGTATTAAGAAGAACCAATGATTTTCCTCCATAGGAATTGGTAAACTTGCATTCATGATCGATTTATTATTCAAAAATACATTTCTTAAAAGGAAAGCATTCCCTTTGTTCTAGTGAAAAAGGAATTAAGAAATTTCATAAAGCTATAAAATGGTCAGTTGCACAGTTAGCCATTAACTGCTTTGAGACCCATCTTTAAAATTGGTCTCAGACTTAAGCCACTTTCGGAATTATTTTGAATAAATACAGTTAAGATACGCTAAATTAACTCAGATTCAAAACGGATACTAATTTGAGACATTTATAATCGAGGCACCTCTTATTTTACGGTGTCTGTTCATCTAAGCAGTCGTATCAAGAATTTCAGCTTTGTGTCGTTGAGCGCAAAGAGAATGAAACTTCGTATGAGGACGAGAGTTCGTTGAGCGCTTGGTCACACTTCCTTCACTCTACCAACTCTTGTGAAATCAGCATTGGGTTGTGTAAGAAAGCTTTCACATGGCGTTGGTAGGATGCTGGAGGAACACTGGCTCACAAAGCAGCGGAAAGCGTCAGGAAGAAAATAGAAGACGCTTACTCCTTCTGAAGTTCAGAAAAGAGGAGAGAATGCGGTCGCGAGTTCACTTCCAAAGTGTCCGTGAAAGCGGAATGGAGACGAGCAGAGGCAAACAGTTTTGTGTGAGAAATATCAAGATGAGGGAAAGAGAACGTTAAAGAAAGTTACATTTTGAGACTGGGGTTGCTGAAGAAAAGAAGCAACATTACGTCACCCAACTTATTTCACTATTACTGAGGAAAGGATTAACGTTTTAAATAATAAAAAATACAATTCAGAGGATTGGCAGTTTAACAGTGAAACGTAACTCTGGATAAAAACTTTTATTTCATGAAAAATAATTCCAGGTTTAGTGTGAGGGAGAATGAACTCTGGCAGAATTTATCTTCAAAGTCCATTTTCCTTCTTTTCTATTATTAACTATCTCCCTGCAGAATTCAGAGCAGCATCTCGATTATTGCAAATCTCTTGAATGAACAGATTCTGCTAATTTAGATTTTAATGTTCTGTAAGTTAGCCAAAGTAACCCAATCGATTAAGGTACTTAACAGAATGTTTCCCCATTAAAGAGAAAAAAAGCGCTTCAGAGATGCTTCTGAAAGTGCGCAGTAACCATGCGCTGCCAATCCGAACACGTGATCAATAAAAACAGATTGTATTCGTTTAAAACATCTTAAAATTAATGTCGCAGAGGCGTCCAGAGGAAAAACCACTATTTATGAAGATTGAACCCCAAATTCAGACCATTCAAGCTCGAGGAAATTTGTAAAACTGACGTGTAGAAAGCGGGTGCATATTCAAATTTTCGGATTGCGCGCAAATGGGTCACGTGGCAGCATTCACAAGATAAAACGTAAAAGACTGCGCTAAGCCAATTTTATTTCATTGACGCTTTCTTCACGAAGGAATAAAGTTGCCAACTTCGATGTCCTGTAATGTCTCAAAGACATCATGATTTCATGCGGGACGAATTATTTGAAAGTTTGAAGAAGGCCGCAAAATTACTGATATTGCCAGAGAGTTTGGAATCTCATCGCACATGGGGTTGTATCGAGGCTCTGGGAAGCATTTTAAACCAATGAAATATTTTCCAGATATTTGTTTAGAGACCGTTCTCACAGAATTTTGATTATATCCGCAAAACGTAATCGATGCACCGCTGCAGGTTGGCTTGCAATTCGGCTCCATTCAGTACAGCTATGCACATATCTGGCTACTATGGCAAGACATCGGAGACAAGTAGGCCAATACGCCCGAAAGCCTGCAGTCTGCGTCCCATTAACCCAGGTCATCCTAGAGCACGTTCTCGTAATGTATCCATAAAACTTGGAGAAGACACTAATGTGCTTATGTAGTCTTTACAGATACGTTCTTTAAGTCTTATCTCCGATTCTAGAAGACACTATCTGGAGTCAATGCACTATCCCGGGAGACGAATCTGGAATGATCTATCCAACAAAAGGGATAAAATTTTAATATTATTTTTACTTCACGACTGTCTTTAAATATCGGTTAGAAATTTGTACTCTTTACCACCGCAAAAATGTCCTTTAACGGGACAGATATACAGTGGTGATGGAGGTAAGTGTACGGAGGCATTATGCTTAGTGGACGCACCGAGCTACGAGTGCTGGAAAAAGGGACTGTGACTGGTGAACGATACTGCATTGAAGTTCAGCATCATGTTCGATTATTCTGTCGTGTTGTACGTGAAGAATTTATCTTCATGGATGACATTTCCAACCACGTCGTATACGAGCAGTGGAGATACTTCTGGAGACCAAGGAAATTTAGAGAATCGAGGGATCTGGATGCCCCCAGAACGTAACCCTATAGAACACGTTTGGGACCAATATAGAAACGCATTGCTGCTCGAAATTCCTCTCAGGAAAGAAGGCCTTCTTTGAGGGAGGAGAGGGCCAGTTCGAGAGAGCTGCATCGCAGTTCGGGATGGACATATTCCATGCTGAAATGTCTTTCCACATTGTTCTCTTTAAACACTGTTTACTATTTCCTTAACTAGGTCCTTTGGGAGGTTTCTGTTGCGATTTGTACGTAATGTACAACTCTTTTGTAAAATATAATTTAATAGCACGCTAGCAATACATTTATGTCGACACTTAGATGTGGTCACGAAACATTTTTCATATCCGAGTAAAATGCACTTCGTCGTTAGCTTTTGGGCACTTAAATGTAAGCGTATTTTATCTCTCACACCTCATTTTGTGAGTGTTTTTGTAATCGTATTATATTATTCAACTCACATACCCCATTTATTCTACCAATTATGCGATTATATTAAAGTGCGATTTTTTTTATTATAATAATAAATCTTTCCTTTGCTCCACATTCCCCCCCCACCCCCCCTTTCGTCCAACCGATATTTAAAGAGAGTCGTGGAGTAAAATAATATTAAAATTTTCTCTCTTTTGTTGGATAGATCCTTCCAGATTCGTGTCCTGGGATACTGCATTGACTTCCGTACCAATATTCTAAATGATGGAGCTCAGAAGTTTAATTAAAACTTTTATTTAACTATTAATTTATATACAAGAGGTAGTAATCGCAGGAGACATTTTTTAAATTTCATATGAATGAACTCAAGTCTCATTCTATTCAAGTTTCAGAAACTACAAAAGAATTCAACCAATCGAATTAGCATTCGGTCCAACACGTGTAAGCTCTCTTATCCGCACGAGAGCTGTTTTAACGTGGCTGTCTTTAAACTAACCGAATTAGACGTGGAAAAGAAGGTCTCACAAACAAACCGGAATATGTTACCTTGGTCAGTTCAAATACGTTTCTAATTTCCTGATCTTTCGAATTACTTCTGAGAATTATTTATCACGTGCAATTATTTCAGCATAAGTTTGCTGTACAATTCCTTGTCCTTGGAAGGTACTTCTAAAGAGGTAATTCTTTCAACTCCGTAGTGTGTCCGGTTCTGCTCTCCTGCACGCTTCGTTTCGTCCTTTTGCTTCCGAGCGACGATATTCTTACATTTCCGTCAATCTCTTGTAGTTTCCTTCGAATTCGTCCTTTTTGCTTACCGACGACACACACAAAACATTCCACAGCCAATGGGCATGTCCGATCCCGAGATTCACAGCGAAAATCTACCTGAAGCACATACCTTCTGTGATTACAATTCCTACGTCACAAGACAGTTGGAATAACACCGAGTGCATAATTAGCATACTGAATAACTAAACAAACGTATTTCTCACAAATAATTTTTCAAACAAAAACGTGTAAAAATGAACACCTTAAACCAGAAATTTACGTGCGGTTTTGCATACATCAGTGTAGTATCGCAGTGTATGAAGAGGGCATCATCATGCCCATATCAAGGATTTAGGCCTAGCATGGCCTGTTCAGGCCTTAGAAGTCGTCGTTGAATCTTTTAAGAGGACGTTCTGGTTTTCTTTTTCCTAATGGCTTGTACTTTAAGGCTTCTTTTGGTAATCTTTCTGTTTTCATTCTTTGAACGTGTTCCATCCATTTATGTTTATATTTTTTAATTTTTTCAATTACTGGTTCTTGGTTTAATTCTTTCATAATTTCTTCGTTTCTTTTGTGATCAAACAGGGTATACTTTGCAGTTTTTCTCATATACTTCATTTCTGCTGTTGTTAATCTTTGTTTGTCTTTTTGTTTTATTGTCCAGATTTCGCTTCCATACATTAAGACCGGTAGGGCTAATGTATTGTATACTTTTAGCCTGGTTTGTTTTTGACTAGGTGTGGTTTAAATATAGAGTTAATTACTCCTGTTATGTTTAAATATTTTCCAATTTTTATGTTTATATCTTTTTCATTTTCATATATGATCGTTACATTCTAGGTAATTAAATGAATTCACCTGTTCTAAGATCTTATTATCTATTACTATTTTTTAGTTCTTGCTGGATCTTGTCCTTTACAGGCCATAGGTTTTGATTTTTCCGTTGATATTATCATACCATAATCTTTGGATATCTCATTTAGATTTAAAATAGCTTTCTGTAAGTTATCTTCAGAATTTGTAATTATTATTTGGTCGTCGGCAAAGAGGAGAGTGTTTAAGTTCACAGGAGGAGAAAGTTAAATTCCTTGATGTAAATGTTTATTCTATTTTATTATTATTTCATTTAGGTAATTATTAAAAAGTGTTGCTGAGAATGTACATCCCTTTTGCTCTCCATGGTTTATCTCTCTCATATATGATAATTCGTAATTTAATCTTATTTGTATTTGATTATTTTCATATATACTTGTGATAGCTTTTAGGATATTATTTGGTATTTGTCTTTCTTTTAATATGTTAAATAAAATGTTTCTTTTATCTTTGTCAAATGCTTTTTCAAAGTCAATAAATGTAACGTGTTTCTAAATTGTATTCTCTCCTTTTCTCTATTATTAATTTTATGCAGAAGGCCTGGTCTATACATGAGTTTTCTTTTTTAAAAATCAATTCTTTACTTCTAAAATAAAGTTTTCTAAATACTTTGATAGTATTTTATTTAAAATTCTGCTATTGTAACAGGAATTTAGTATACTTATGCCTCTATAGTTTTTAGGGTCATCTCTGCTACCTCTTTTAAAAGGTAGGAATCAACTCCTTTTTTTCCCATTCTATTGGGGCGTTACTTGTTAAATAGATTTTATTTAAAAATAACAGAAGTCTTTCTTTGAACCTAATTCCTGCATATTTATATAATTCTGAACCTAATGTGTCTTCTACAGTTGATTTTCCGTTTCTTGTTTCTTTCATGCTGATTTCTAATTCTTGTTTAGTTATTTCCTTTTCATTTTTATTAAATGTTTGTCAGTTATCGTTTTTTGAAAGATTTACAATGTTCACAATTCTGTATAGAAATTCTTCTAAATTTTAGTTCGGTGTTTAATTTTACGTTTTCTTTAGTATCTTTACTTAAATGTTTCCAAATCTTATACACATTGGATCTTATTTTATATAAATCATGTTCTAAATTAGAAACAAATTTGTGCCATGATTCTCTGTCTTCTTTTAGCTATGGCTCTTTTTCTCTTATATTCTATTTCATCTTGTAATCGTTTACTGCTTAACCATTTATGATTGGCTTCTTCATTCATTTTGATTACTTCTTTGATTGTATCCTCCCAGATCTTTAGTTTTTTCTTAATTGAATTTTTTTCGTCTTTCCTAAGCTTTCATTTGCTTCCGTATTTATTATCATTTTTATATTAAGCCATTCTATTTCTATTTCTCCATTTCGTTTGATCTAAATATTAGTTAATTATTCGTTCTTTTAGCCATTGCATTTTGTGTCATTTAATGATGTAGTTATATAAACAAATATTTTACAATTTCTCTTTTTGTTATTTGTAGCCATTTAGATGGAAATCTTAATTTTATTTAAACGAGGAAGTGACGACACTACATATTTCATATCCTCTGTGAACATCTAAAGAGAACTTTGATGTCTTTTCCTTTATGAAGAAGGCCTGCAGTTAAAACAAACCTAATGGGATTGAGTACAATGTTTTTCCGTTACATTCAAGAAATGCGTCTTCAGAATGTAATACAGTATTATTATGAATAAAAGAATCTTCGATTGCCGTATATGACCTGTTTAAGACAATGCATCAGAACGCAGTTAGGGATGAAGTAGGTTTCAATGAAGGATTCTGATGTTTCGTAAGGCGTGAAAATGGAAAGAAATTGATGGCCTGCAATAATTGTGCTGTGAATTCATTTTAACATTTCCAAATGAAAGTGGAGGATTCCCTGCAGCTGTCACCTGACCGGCGAAATGTTCTTCGTTATTATTTTCCCCCAAATATTTCGACAGATTTACGAACATGTTAACATGAAACATACCACATTACTTTGTATATCAGCAAAGATCCGTTCCGCCTGAGGTTGTCTTCTGGGAGTTATTCGTAACCAGACGTCCACCCACTTTCTCAAAACGCATCTGAGCTTTCAAAAGCCGCTCAGTTTCATGGAACGCTGCAAATCAAAGTCGGAACTGCGACTCAAAGCTGGAAATGGAACAAAAAGAAATGTAGGGGACGGGAAAGAGATTTGTAAGTACTGCATTCCGTAAGAATGTCAAAGATCGCTTGAAAGGTATTAATCAGAGCCACAGCGATTAACTGTTTGTGGCTACCATGACGTTTGACAGATGTCCTTCATCGCAAGCGAATGTTCAATTCGTAAGAAGTGCTTCAAAAATCGTCTCCAGTGCCGTCGATAATGGATCGGTGCCCTTCGATTGAAAAACTCGGGATCTCTAGCTGAATAGGAATTAATTTACCTCATACGAAACTAAATTTTGGTTCCCTTTTGCACTCCCATCAAACCGAGCGGACGAGAGTTTCCCGCTCGTTTGGTATCGTTGCTGTACTCGGCGTAACCCAAATAGCGATGTAATCAGACTATTTTCAAAACAGTGCTACTCTTTATTAGTTGGTTAAGTGAAAATTCGCGATCATGAGATAATTTCGGCTCGAAAGGCAATTTCAATGGCCACAGTCACTTCCCTGCTTGCTCAAGGAGCTTTTTCTTTTTATTTTATTTTAATTTAATAGTTGCGCATCTCAGTGCCAATATGACGTATTATAAGACACCCTTTTCGGCATGAACTTTCTGCCCTCTCTCTCTGGGCTAGGAAGGCTGACATTAGTGCACCACCCTTATCTGCATCCATTACTCCTTCTGGAACCTGAGGATGTCGCATAAAGAACAGGAAAAGTTTGCATGGTATGAATATAATTCAAGTCGTATACAGAAATGGATGCAATTAACGGAGAAAACCATAAAAATGCATTTAGTTGGTTCACGTGAATCAATAAACCCAATTAGTTCTCATTACTGGAATTTTTTGTTCGTCAGAAATTGTTGTGTGCAATTTCAAGGTTAAATTATTCACGACCAAGTGCAGAACATACTGACTTAACTCCTTTGTTGCATTCTTACAGTTAAAAGGTACGTACTAAATAACTAGTGTGGGAATGGAATTAAAAAAAATAAAATGATACTTTCAAATTGGCAGCAATAAATCGCCTGCTCCATAAGCCATTTCTACTTAAATTTTATTTTACTTCAGTACGCCGTAAACCTTCGCGCACTGTCGTCTTTTCGTAAGACGACAGTGTTTCTTCCTACGCCTTCTTCCGAGTCTAGCCGCACAAAGCGTTGCACGTCGCTAAGCGACCAAAACTAATCTCGAGCTCCACAGCAGTTTCTGTCACGCGAGCTCAGCACAAACAGTTCAAAGGTGCGGCCGTTACACACAAGAACAGATGTTCGTCGCACTAGTACCGTCAGCAGTCGCGTGTGATGGAAAATCATTCCCTTCTTGAAAACTAACTCTGGCGACAACCACTGTGAGTTAGACATCCCCTGGAGGTAGACACCGATTCGTGAAACGGAGGTCAGAGATAAGAGGCACCCGACCAGTGAGGGCCGTAACAATCCATAACAGTCGGATTATTGCTGTGATCAAGGAGAATCGTCCTTCAGAGTCACGAGTTGTACAGCGCCGTTGGTATCGGAAAACGAGCCGATATATACTTCGTGCTCTGTATTTATCCCTCATAATTTTTGGGACACTCTGTCCGCAAGATGTGCACACAATAATCAAAGTATATATCAACTGTAGACGTTTGTCGAAGAATACCTACAAAAAAGATCGGGGATTAATTCATATAAAAATGAGTTTTAGAACAACAGACAGGCATTACATTGGCAAAGTGGATATTAGAGCCAACATTTCAAAGCCGAATATTTGCAGAAACGGAATTTTTTTCTAAACTTGACCTGAGAGCTTCCGAGAATACAAACCTCGGCATCGGAGTTTCCTAGGCTTGCACTAATTGAGCGTTGCCTAAGCGTCCATATATTCGCGTTTTATTAATTAGTGCATCTTTGAAGTTTCACAGGCCTGACAGCTGTTTCTATCTGGTTGATCCTCTTCAGAGAGCAATATGTAAGTAAAGGGTCCGCTCCCAAAACTAGGCGATCACTCTAAACGAAAGTCAACGAGTGACCCGAACGGTCATTTAGCTAAGCGGTGGTTCTACTCACTGAGAGACTCACCCTACTACCGAGAAGAACCGCTCATATTCAAGGGAAAGGCTACCACCGAAGGAACCAATCCCTGGATGATGAGCTCTTCCAAGGCTCTCGAGCTTCCAGAAACTCTCATTCAGTACCAAGGAAATCAAGTATCAGAAATCTATATTTCTTAAGCGAAGTGTCGGTCGGTGCATAAAAATAATTACTAAAAGAGCACACGACTTCATGTCGTGTGCTCTTTTAGTAATTATTTTTAATTTTTATTTTAATTAGTTATAAATTTGCTTCTCAGGCGTAAAATGTACGCCATGTTCAGAACCTTTTATGGGGTCGTATAACAATTGAAAATAGCGCACTCTTATTTTAAGTGTTTGGGTTCCTTAATTCGTCACTCATTATCTGAAGCCCCCAGAGATTCAAGGACTCGTCGAGGAGGGCTATAAATCACCGAAATCAACTGTCATATTATCTCTTAAGTGTATTCACATTAGATGCACTCACCGCTACTAAAGGCAAACTATTTCACTCACTGCTCCGCGAGATAATATCCCGTCTTGTTCCTTTCCTTACTGCAAACAAACTCATGATGTTCTCTCCCCAATTTCCATCTAACGAAAAGTTTCAGACGTATCCATATGACTTCCCCTAATAATCAGGTCTTACCACTTTACATAAGCGCGTAGAACAAAGAACGCGGATCGGTGTGGAGCCATCGGTAATAACAGGCCGACTCTAAGTAGTGTTAAGAAAGTTATCACTACTTATGTGTTTCTTGGAAATCTTTTCTTCCATGTAAGCTGTCCAAAGAATGCCGGACTAAATATAACCCCTCCTCTTAAGCCTCCCTAGGAGACGAGCTCTTTAGATAGAACTGAATCGCTCACGACGAAGTGCTTCCTTCCTCCTTTCCTATTATTGCCCCCCCCCCCAAGTTTCCTAATGCCAAAGGTTGGGGGAGGGGTATTATCGTACCGAAAGAAATCAATTTATGAAAGGAAGGAGAGTGGGCATACGACAGGCACTTCCCCCCCCCCCCTTTCCTCTCGGAAACTGTGAGCCTTATTACAATTCGTATTTCTTGGATGCTCTTTGGAAAAATCGCCGGACACTTTCTTCGTACGGTCCGCAATGTCTTGCAAACAAAATCGTTTTCTTTATCTCATTCAAGCAGAGGATTTCTTTTCCACATTCATTTTCAATTTTATTGGTCATAATCTAAATAAAGTGAATGAATTTTGCTAACAAATTTCAGTTTCGTTTCCTCTAATGAAGCCCAGTGAACTATTTGTCGGTGGGCACCGTGAAAACGGCAGTATTTGTTTCTGGATGACTCTTGCAGTGAGTGTCACCTGATCGTTTTCTTCTGGAAATTAAAATTTTTGAGTGTTCACAGAATTGCCACCATTTTCATTTACGCCACTTTTTTTTAACTCTGTCTTGCAGGAGACTTCCTCTGAGATTTTTTGTTTGTCAAGGATTGATTCGTTACCAGCGGGATTATGCTGATATCGGTGTCGTCCTCGATGTATTTATTATTAGAGGGTTGGCGTAAGAAATTTGCATTACGTTCATGTTTTCTTCATACACACATTGTAATCTTCATCAGATGAATTTATTGTAAGCTGAACCTCTGAGAAACAGAAAAGAAAACTAATCCTACTAATTAGTTGGCGCACAGTCAACTAATTAGTCGACTCCTTTACAAATAAAACCACTCACTGGGTTTATTTGCGAGAATTAACGATATAATTAAGGTAGCATTTACTTCATGATAAAATGTAAGGTTGTTTATGGATGCCGAGGTTTCAAAGAAAAGAAATAATTCAGACAAAGAAAAGTCAGAAATAGTTGAAGTAAGAGCAATTAAAACATCAGAAATGCGCCCTGAACGTGTAAAACAGACGAGTTGTACGTACAACAATCTCTTCTTGCGGTATTTTAGGCATTGGTAAACTTAGTTTGAGATTCCTACTTAGTAGCGCACTCGGGCTAATTTTTTTATTTTAATCAAGTTTTTAATTTATTTTTTTTACAGAATCTGGAAATGCTCTCACGAGACAAAAACAAGAAACGTTTTCCGATGTCACTTAAAGCCTCCAAATAAGAGGGTCACTGGTCTCGCTTCGGAGCACGAAATTCATATACCGAAAGATATTCTCACACATGCGTGGAATTCGAACCCATTGCCTGGTGGTTCCAAGATTACTGTGACAGTTTGGTGGAGAAACGAGCTATACGCAAATCAAAGAAATTCGCGTGTGACACGCCACTGCGTAACAGCCAGGTAGATATTCTTAAAATGAGTTGCAGTTAATCGATTCCCTAACTACAAAACCTTATTAGGTTTTGTGTCTATGCTTTGTTCATTGCTTCAGCATGATTGAGGATTTTGATTTCACATTGTCTACCAAAAATGAGACTTCTTTCATGATTTTTGCACAAACAATAAAATACTTTGACACATCCAAGTGGATGGAAGTCCAGTGACTACCTGGAAGAAAAGTACCATCAGCTTTGTAATTGCATTAATGCAGCATATGCAAGAAAACGTACAAATTCTGCGCTGCTTTCAGTGTTTATGGAACAAGGTTAGAAAAGAATATCGTGTGAAGAAAATACGGATTTCCCTTTAAAAAATATTTTATCCAAGAAAGAAAGAGTGGGGAGAGTAAGAGGACTACCATAAGTCAAAATCTTGAAACGAAAATATTTCTGCTATCCTAGCGTATTAAAATGGATCTTATGAAAAACCTATGTGAAAGCATTGAACGAATAGTGGACTTTCATACTACACTGTAGTATGAAAGTCCACTATTTCCAAACTTTTGCAACCCCCATTTGAAAAAAAAAAAAGGAAAATGAATTCGTTGAGCCCCAGATTAGGGACGTATTTAAGTACAAAGAATACGAAGATAGTCTCGCTAAAACAGAACTATGGACTTAATATTGTTTCGTTCGGGGATATTTTTGAAGAATTCACAGAAAGAAAGTTTTAAATTGTAAAGGACAACGGTTAATCGATATTGTACGCAATGAGCAGAGTGAAGCGACTTAATTTTCAGTTGAACTTCACAGGATTTCGCTTCTACTTGTGTTGTCTGTCCTTTAATGAGCACATCTCAATGGAATTCATTCGTCGATGGGTTTTCGCTAAACCCCATGACCCTATTCCGTGAAGCAACTGCCATTATCACTTTTCAACACGAGTATAATCGATGCCGACTCAATCCAGTAATGCCCAATTGAACATCTGAGATATCCCGACCACAGCGACACTTCGAAACAACGCGTGCGCCTCCATGATATGCTAATGGCACGAGGCCACACTTTTGCAAGAGAAAATTCATTTTTAGGGTGAACTTTTCTCGAGAGCATCTGATATCGTGCATCGAGCACATCCATCAAAAAACTTGGATTTCCATTTCAGTAATTCGTGCACAGCATTTTTCTTTATAATTTTCTTTATGCATGAACGCCCGCCACCTCGGTCAGTGAGACCGCCAATGATCTCGTCTGTCAAGAGCGGGGTTGCTTGTCTATTGGGAACACTGCTCGACGCAGTCGTTTGCGCCATAACCATCTTCAAATTCCAAACAAGTGGTACGAATCCCACGTGTGGTATATTGTTGCAGAGGAAAC
The DNA here is from genome assembly GCF_054136105.1 of Typopeltis vanoorti. Lineage (NCBI taxonomy): Eukaryota > Metazoa > Arthropoda > Arachnida > Uropygi > Thelyphonidae > Typopeltis > Typopeltis vanoorti. The sequence continues at coordinate 1,263,397 of NC_143555.1, read as the reverse complement.
AACGCAAAGGACAAAGTCCTGCTTGCTAATACTATGAAAATACACCACGTTTCCATCTTAATAATGGTTTGATTCTTAGCACTTTACAGTTTCTTGTACAGAAGTGGAGACAAGAACTGCCCATTTCCTGAAATATTAATCAGCAGTGTAGTTGACTGCACGCTGCTCTGAGATAATCAAACATACTGACAATTTAAATGTGCTCTTTGTGTTATGCAAGCATTTGACTCCTGGGCTGATATTTGTCCCACTTCGAAATAACGGCATTCATCACTGTTTAGGAGGGAACTACACTACTGATCCATTCAGTAATTTACAGGGGAAATGTGTTGCCATTAGAAAGATGTAAGCTGCTCTCCGCAGAAGAAAGATATTTTCCTTATCCTGGACGATAGAGGCCTCCCTAACGCTAGAGAAAGGTGGTAATGTTTTCACTTTTAATATTTTACCTCAATGGTTATTCTGACTCATTCACTTTCTCGTAAAATTTAACGGAATGAAGATATTTAGCGAAAACAATTTTAATGAATGAATGAATCACACTTGTTGCCAAATTGAAGATTACCGTTTTCATGCACAGGCGATCTTTGCTGAATCCCTTCTTTAGCTTGTGGGAACTGCAATATATTGAGAATCCTCCTCTCAAGTTCGCCTTCGAGATTGTCAGAACGTGGTTTTCAAGGCTAATACCCGATGTGAACAGAATATATGCAAGAAAAAACAAAACCAATGTCACTTTCACGTACACAATGTCGTAGCTTTTACGTGCAGGAAATCAATAAGGAACGCACTATTCGTCGCCTTATTACGATGAATATTTCAACAAGCATTCACTTTTTTTTTTCTATCTAATTTCCTTTTTCTGCTGTTCCTTTCCCTCTCAAATGCACCTCATTCCGATGCTCCCATCGATTTGTTTTTCCTTCAATCTTTCCTTTCTCAGATCCATTTCCATCAAGTTATCTGCCTTTGAAACGAACAAACAAACGACGAGCGGAACCCCGAATCGTTCAATAGGGAGAGAGCGAAATCTATTTTGTTTACTAACAACTTGTATTACGTTCGTCCTAATAGTCGGTCCAATATACTATCAATTGCGCATGCCCAGAACATTGGGTTCAAAGCACGAAGATGAAGTTCATTACGCAGCACAATGTGATTTTGTTATAATATACATATTCATATGGATGCACATGTGTATATAATGAAAATGCATTACATAAAGGTTTGTAACTTTACGAATATCGTAACCTTGAAGAGCTGTTGCTCTTAATATTATTTACTTCAGAAGTTAAATGAAGGACATTTTTCAAATGGTGAACAGCAAAAATATCACCAAAATGTTTCTTGGAAGAAGTTCACTTACAGAAATGAAACAAAAAGAAGTTTTTTCAAGCTGACACATGTACTGAACATGTGTCAGCTTGTTCAGTACATGTGTCAATGAATGTCAATACTACAATGTCAATACTACAATGAACTGTAGTTCAGTGGAAATTGTGGGGTCCATGGTCATAGACCGCACGAAGGAAAAATGGGTTTAAGTTCTAATCTAGTCGCTGACTAAAGAAACTTATAGTAAACCTTTTTCCGATCGGTTCCTGGGTTAGTCGATTTCTGGCACGGGAAACGGGGTTTCAAACTTCCCCAACCCCTGGAAATTCGGGATTTGTCGCCCTATGAACTGTAGTAAATCGATCGTAGAACCTCAAGAGTCTTCATAAATTACACTGGCCAACAACAACAAAAAAAAACATTTTTCTACTGTTTATGATCTTACACTTGTTTTTTACTAATTTGGGTGCATTGATTTCAAATATCAAACCCGTTTATATCACGTCAGGTTTTTCCTCTATGGCATTTTCTTTTTGCTAATTTGTAAGTTTTTGATAGTTTTAAGGAGGCAGTACTATTTAGAGGATCAAAAAAATCGATTCTTTAATATTATTTTCGGAAAGTATGTACTTTTAAAAAATCTGTTCCTAACTTTTTATCAAGAAATTCGAAAAATTCCCGAAGATATAGCCTATTATTGAATTATTATCCAAAAACCGCAGTGAACTTGCTTGCCGCATATTGTAATTCTTAGGAAATTACGCAACTATTGTATGCATATTACAAGTATTGTAAATTAACATGTTTACATTTCACTATTACTGTACACTATGGGAACACTGTTTCGCTTCGGCCGGACATGCGCATTAGTTGCTTTTAGAAAGCTGTCGCAAGGTAACAGCAACGCTAGCATGTAGACAGTGATCCTTAAAATTCTCAACTTCCCGATATGATTTAAGGGAGATGCATCGTTCAGAATTAATTAACTTACTTCCTGTAATCAACTTAGTCTCAGCACAGTTTCTGTAGGAAGCAAACGGCTGAAGTTATGAGGAAAAGCAGCTTGCAAATTCTAACTCGACTGCGCTGTTAACAGGAAGATCGTTAGGAAACATTTCAATAAATTAGGAATCGAGACCGATGATCAAAATGCTCGTGTGGATCGCATTTCAGATTTATCTCCTCATGCGTAGTCTAGTTTAAACTCCGATTTGCAATTGCTGGGGTGGCATAATTTACGCTCAGTTTCGTTTTCTGGGGGGGGGGGGGGGGTGAACAGATGACGGAGGAATTCTAGAATGAGAGAAAAATCATCGATTAAAAATTAGTTTTTCCCCCTGCCCTTTCCGGGTATAGATGCCTCTTTCCAGTGAGACGCGTAGAAGGAGAAGACGAAGGACCAACTGAAATATAAACATAAACGGAATTCAAAAATCCGTTAACATAATCGAAAAGAAAGGAAATAAATCATTTTTCTTTTCAAGAATGGCTTGTTTGACTTTTCTTCGAATGTGTTTTCAAAATTTTTCTTCGCAAATCCGTTGTGGTTTTATGCAATTTCAGCATTCAAATCAGTTGCTCTCCTTTAGGAGTCTTTAACAGGCAGAGCGTAGCTTGTTGATTCCTGCAGTCAAGAATGCTTTAATTATTCCCATGTACTCCTGCCTGCTGGGTGTCCTCTACCACCGTCTGTCTACCTTCCAATGTAATTACTACAGGCAACTGGAATAATTCTGCCTTCGGTTTTTCATGTCCCCTTTATCATCTCCGATTCCTTCTACAGTCCTCTTTCTTAAGTTTTTAAGGTTTCTTATCAGCCTGCGCAAATGCTGCCTCACATTCTTGTGCTTCGCTTTACATTTTCCTCTGCATTCTCTCATTGAATGCAGCCTTGCTTCCAGAAACTTTCAATACTCTTTTCATTGATGAAACTTCCCCATTTGACTTTTCTGTCCCTGCAGACAACCTCGCCGCATTCCGTTGCAAAGTAAACGTAAAGCGAGCTTTATGTTGTTAAGGGTACAGGAAGACGGACGGAAAATGTACACTGCGTACGGAAAGCAAAAATTCGTTAACAAATGGAAAGAAAAGAATCTGAATTTCTCCAATAACTGCTTACCTAATATTTCTTTCTTTCTTTCTGGGAGTGTATTTTCAATAGCAGATGCTGATTTATACAACTGCAATGGAGCAGCCATATTATCGGATTGCAGTATGGCTTTCCTGTATTGCATGCGTCTTATCTCTCATTCAGTTTTCTCTACGTTACTGCAGCATCAAGCTTTCTTTTATTCAGCGTTTAAAACGTTTAGCGCAGTTTACGAATGCACACCTCAATCACATTCTTAAATCATTCGTGAATGAAATCGCCAAAGTAAAGGGCAGAACACAAGATTAGCATTTCTTAACCCCTCAAGTAGGTGCACAGTAACTGGACTTGTTAAAACCAACGCCGCATAGTTTGAGTACTTACGCAAGAAGAGTTCAATGCAAGCCTCCCCGAGCGCTGCTTTAAAATATTTAAAGAGGGGAATGGGAGTAGTAAGACTTCCTTTTTAAGCTTTCGCAATTTCGTCGGCAAATACTGCAGCACTACGAAGACTATATTCAGTGTGTACGTAAGGGGGCGAATATTAAGGACCCATTAAACTTATAAAAAAATCGCTTAGTCGTATTGAGTGGGAGAGATGAAGAAACACAATCCCTAAGAGAAGGAAGATAGTCTGGAAGGAGGAATCTCGTTAATGTTCTCTGAAGCCTCCCTTAATCCTCTTGTTACGATCGTGTTTGTGGACTCAAATCAGAGTGAAAGAGTTGATGGTTGGAGTTTACTTTCGAGTTAAATCAAATCATTTAATACTTGTTGTCCACAGAAGGCCGACATCCTCTAGAGTACATCGTGAATGGAATGAAGAGTAGAGAATCCTCTTGTTCCAGAGACTTAAAAAAAAACCAATCTAGACTTCGTCCATCAGGGCTATTATCACACATTGAGCAACAAAAATCAACTTCCACCAAGTTGAGCAAAACCTTGCAAAATTGCGTTCTGGGCTGGAGTGCTATATGACGCATGTGCTGATCGGATGAGCGAAGAAAGGAAGTTGCTCAAGAGAGAAATTACTATGCCACTCCTCTTGCAGGGAGTTGTCATTGAATAGCCAAACACCTACTTAATGGAAGATGAATTCTGTCGACATCTTAGGTGGGCCTTAGAGCTGAGATAAGAATCACCATCTACGAAGAAAATCTCAGTATTAATTGTACACATTTTGCGATTCGAATAAGAAGAATGCTAGCTAATACAAACTGAACAAGATTAGGGGATCAGGGAATTTAGAATAATCGTGGGATATTTTGTAAAATGTCCCATTACTCCCCCATTAACCGCTTAATCATCTCTGGGGTATTCATATTGGAGTAAGTGCTTTATTTCTATCCCAATGGGGATTTCCTATCCACTGAAAACGGATTTGAATGCCGACGGGTGTGCTGCTCGTTTAGTGATCCGATAATTTCTCTTATTCCACATACATCTGGGGAGTTCACTCCCAGCTTGGCTAGTTCCGTTGTCTATTTCGATACTTAATTTCCCATCTTCACTAAATACTGTGCTGAATAATTGAAAATGTTTTACTTTTGGGAGTTCTTCAAGCAGGACGCATTATGTTCCTGCATATTTTCATATGAAATTTATTACAGCAGATTTTCAGTTTATCGGGGAATCCCGAAGACTTTGAAGGATTCATTTCGGATTGCAACGTCATCCACATGAAGCGCAGAAACGTGATTATCTTGTCTTCTTTTGACACGTGGTTTAATGCCATTTCCTTCCTTCGCAATGCGATACATATGAGTTACACTTACCATATAAGCATTTATATGGTAAACGGTAAGGAGCGACGGCATTAAATGTCTCTTTGTAGTGTCATGGTACGTGCTTGAAACCAGTTTAGAAAGTTGTTAGTTCGTACCGGAATAAGCTGAAAAAAAAATTCAGCTGATATTTAGGTGTCACCGAATACGCGTTTTCATGACAAAAGGCAGACAAAATCGACCATGGGAAACCACGAAATTTCCTGAAAAATGCGTTCATGTACAACACATTTTGCGGTGTGGGTATGGATTTAACAGCTTCACCCACCCCAGATGAGATCGGTTTGTTAATTACTCTCAGAGGTTTCTTTAAGATCTCCATGGATACGCGTTGCAAATTATAACTTCGATATCTTTTACTAAAACCGAAACATTTTCCCCACATTATACGGATGTGGTTTGTTCATCACTTGAGCGTTCATGCAAATGTTGTCCGAGGTAAGACGTCCGCAAAATCAGAAGGCGTGCTTATTTCTGGTGGCCCAGAGGGATAAGGGAAGCTAACCCCGCTCTCATGCATCCTCCGTTCGTTATTGCAGGGACGAAAGATAATCACTTCGGAAAACAACTCCCTCCCCGGGAAGTTGCGTTGAAACGAAATAACAGGGGTGTGCATTTTCAAATCATATTCGCCAATTACTCTTTTTCTCTCCCGTAGTCCTAATTGGACGGTTGGGTCGTTCATGGCCGGTAGGTCATATTTTCGTTTGCCTATTCCAATCATGTCGGCCTCTTGAGAAAGAGAGGGAAAAAATATCTAAAAGGTCTTTTTGCAGCGTCATAGGAACGCGTTTGCAACCAGTTTAGAAAAAGTTCCTGGTTCGTACCGGAATAAGGTGGAAAAGAAATTCTGCAATAACAGCCACCCTTTAAGGGAAAGTTCCGTACATCGTGGTACTTTTTCTTCGTATTAATCCAACTAAGTACAGAAACATTGAACATCTACAACGAAGCCCTCGACTGCAACCAAACCTGTCATAAGCAGCTCCAAGAATCTTCAGTTTTCTCTCAGTATTTCTCTTTTTCCCCTTCATTTCGATCACTGGCCTCTTTTTTTTCTTTTATCTGTCGTCACATTCCGAACACGTCTTCGTATGTTCTTTCGCTTGAGTACTTATAAACCATTCCCTGACTCCATTATCGGAATTAAATTAAAAAAATCATTCTTTTAAGAATGAGACAGCAATATTAGGATTGTTTTGTGCCCGGAAATTGTTTGGGAAATTTAATTCGCAACAATAGTGGATATTTTCGTGGCTATTTTTCAGTTGTTTCGATGTATAATTAAGCCGAATAATTACGTGTAATGAGGAAAGATAAAGTGTCCGTAGAACAATAATGCGTTGGTTAATTCTAACTGCTCTCTTTTCGGTTTCTCTATTTACTCTATTTTGACTGCACACAAAATAAGAATTTAGTGAAAAAATTAAACTAAAATTTCACTCCTACTTCGTAACTGCATTTCTATTGTTAACTTTCGTATGCCAATTCACGAATATTTCTAAAAACGTTACGTAAAAAAAGCGGGGAGGGACTATTTGCAAATGTTCATTAATTATTTAATCTATTAAGCCCCCAAAACGGTTCGTAAACCTCTCTGCTTTCCACTTCCCCATACATCCGAGGCAAAAGAAGAAAGTAAAATAACACTTCAATTACTTCACCCCCTCGAAAGGGGAAAATTGGTATTTGGAGAATGCGGTAAAACTACAAACATTTTAATTTTCGTCTACAAACGAAAATTAAAACCCCTCGTTTCCTTCTGCACAAGACAAACGAAGCCTATTTGAATATTTCCCGTCCTGATAAGAGGCTTCTCAATGGCAGAAACTCGGATCAAACCAAACAAACAAACATTCAGTTTGTTGCTGTTTGACTGCGCCGAAGTTAAAGACATCGACGAAATTATTTTGAATAAGGAAGCCAAAGTTCACAAGTTCATGGAAGATGAAAGGAGATTTGGTAGAATTCTGCGATAAACTAACACGAAACAAATCCAAAAGAAGGAATAAAATTCTACTCGATCGAAGGAGACGTCGTTGCAGTTTGTTATCAGTCACGGTGATGTCAACATTTCCCGCTTGGGGAAAGGATTTTCATTGGCACATCGAACCCGTGTTACAAGAATAAATAGAAGCGATCAAGGGATCGCTTCCTGATAGATGAAAAAAAAAATCAAATGATGCACTCCGGTTTTGTTTTTTTCGCCGAATGCATTCAGAAAATCGATGGGCAAAAATTGATGCAAACGGAAACGAGTTCCGAAAGACCGATCATGTATCAGTAAAAATCATTTATTGGTGAATATTTCAGTGATCTTTCGAATCTTTCAAGCACAAGAAATTCAGCTTTTTTTCCTCTCTCCTTTTCCTTCAATAAAAAAAAAAACGGCGATATTACTGGAAGCCTCACTCTTCATCTTGTCTATTAAAAGATTTTCCCACAAACCAATGAAGATAAACATTAATTTTTCTCCGCTTCCCTAAGAAACATTCCTATTTTTTCCCACGGCTAAGTTTCATCATTGACGCACGCCATGCAATGGCCTACGATCCGTTAGTTTTGTTGGTTTTCGTGTGCATTTCTTTCGAACGCGACTTGCTTCCTTCATATATCGCCTGAAGGAATTCATCGATTGTTAACACATTCGCTAATGGTGGCTTAGGCTTCAAAATCATTTTATTTACATCGTGTTTCACGGTAAGTATTATTCCTTCGTTCTACACTAATAAGCCAAACTTTCTCGTGTTGTTAAATATTCTGTTTCGAGGGGTGCACCCTTTTTTCTAAGCGAATCTTCCTGCAAATAATCTGCGGATATTTCCAAAGAGCAATCCGATCTTGTTGCATCTTCTCACGCACAAAATAATAGCGAGCGTGCTTCCAGTCTCTTCTTCGACTAATAGTCGAAGTAATTCTTCTTGAGAGAGAGAGAGGAAAACAATAAATTGAAGGCAATTCTCACTCCCTTCCACTAATCCCTCCTGTTTACTGATTATTATTTGCACAAGCAACTGCGATTTTGCTATCGAACTACTAATGGTACCACGGAAATATGTGTATAATCCTGCTTCAAAATACTGAAAGAACACCGTTCAGGATATTATATTATGCATAATACAGCGTACAAACCGAATCATTAATTATTGCAATATGCCCACGCGCAGCAGAATGCCACATCAACTGGGATGCCGAATTAGATGCGATGAAAGTATGACAGAGGAGCACGTAGTTAAGCTCGTTTTGATGAAAATGTTTCTCTTAGTTAAGATCAAGTTAATTCACTTCTCTAATTGGATAATTAATTCGTTAAGGAAAAAGGACAAATATGACACCGCTGGACTTTCTGAAAGATTTTTATGTAAAGAAGTTGCAAGCTTGGAGCAAAAGGGATCCATTTTGGTTTAATTTTAATTGGACAGCAAACCGAATTCTAAAATAAGAACTCCTGACACTTGTTATGTTTGCCCTGTTTTACTGCTCGCTGATGCAGTGTGAGCGAACTTTCGTAGACCCCTATCCGAATCGAACTTCGCCATTTGTTGCAAACATAAGACTTAATTCCGGAAATATGCAAGACCCCCACCCCCCCAAATGCGGCTTATGAAAGACGGCAATCTCGAAAAGGAAATTTCCGATTGTTGGAGTAAACACATGTGAACTTTCTTTTTTCAATCATTTTAATCCCATGAAGGTCCCTGGGGATGGTCATAAATAGAAGGATCCATTTCTCTACCTTTTCTAGTTTCAATTGTACACAGCTTCTCGCTTCATTTTTCATTTTCTCGTATTCGCAAAAAAGAAGCCCCCTTTGTGGGGAGGTCACCGTCCCTCTGCCATTCAGAAGCTTCGTCAATGCACCTCTGATATTCTTAAATAGCGTAGCCCGTTGCTGGATTTTCGCAAAGTGCTTTGAAAAGCGTGAAGAGAGACTTTCTTGCATAAGAATATCGGTGCGTGTCCACTGCAAAGCTGGCCCCTTCAATGCTAAACAAACTAATTATCTCAGCGAAGATCTGATTCTATCTATTCCCTTCTGCCATACGGCCGGAGGGGGGTAGCTATAAGCTACCATACTAGGGAGATGATTATGAGCAAGGTGGTTTCCCTTTGCCTTCCTTGCCGTAAGTATTTGACTGTAACCTGTGTGTTCACGGGGCCGGTTTGCCTGCTTGCGGGATGAAAAACCCCAGATAAACTGCCGGAAAAAACCCTAGTATCCACTCCCAAGACCGGCTAATTTGGGAATGGTTGAGGAAGATCCTTGAGCTCCTCACGTCGTGGACGGGAATCGATTCTAGGATACTCCTTCCCCAGGCATATGGTTGCGAAGCAGAAAGCCACTAGGTTAACCGCGCGGAAGATCTGATTTGATGTCTATAAAAGACAAACGTAGTGATAAGATAAGATTGTAGGCACCAGGGGGCGGACCCTATAGTTGATGTATATATATATATATATATATTATCATCACAATATCAAAGCAACCTACTTTAATTTAAAAAATCGGCAGATTTAAAATTGTGTCGCATAAAAAATTGTTTTATGGTACTTCAAATATTTCTGCTGGAATGCATTTAAAACATTTATTTTTCATAAACCTTTCTACCTGCTACCGTATAAACATTCTTTCCATCTGTTTCTCCTCCTTTATTTCCACTGTAAGTAATCCAATATTTTCCATTCTGCTTTTAGACGACGAGATGCATCGTTTCATAGTATATTCGCCCAAAACCAGTTAACTCATGAGAACAATACTCGATTTTCTAAAGCCCACCCCGCTTTTGATCTGTCATTTCAGAATTCATTTGTCTGACTCTTCAAACTAAAATATTTTTTTAAATATCATTAAACATGGTCATGAGAGTTGGGTAATGACTGAAAGAATGCGGACACGAATCCAAGCGGCTGAAATGAGGTTCCTTCGAGGGATTGCGGGGCTGACAAGACTCGACAGTCAGAAGCTATGGGAAATAGCTTCTGACTGTCGGGAAACCCTGAATACCCAACCGCTGCTTCTCCGCGTTGAGAAATCACAGTTACGTTGGTACGGGCACCTGGTCAGAATGCCACAAGAGAGGCTCCCTCAGCAGGCCCTTTTTGCCAAGCCAGAGGGTGGGAGGCCACGTGGAAGGCCAAGGACTCGCTGGATGGATTATATCCAAATCCATGGGTGAACACGTTTGGGAATCCCACCAGAACACCTGAGCTTGGTGGCAGAGGATCGTGACCGTTGGAAGTTCCTCTTGCAGCTGTTTCCCCCACAATCCAATTAGGAAAGGTGGGCCTTGAAGATGTATGTCTCATTAAACAACTAAGCAAACCATTTCCTGTTTTATTACGGCCAAAAAGTAAAGCTACGATGCCGAGATGTCTGTATATTGCGTTTGATCAGAAGATCGAACGCAATATATCGACGGTTTGCCTCATTTTGAGGGATGAACCTCCTTTCTGTGAGGCCTGCTCAGCCACCTTCAGTTGATATTTTCTTGTACCAACTGTGTTGAAGACATTTGTTTAATGTTTATTCACGCATAATGCACTTTTCTCTGTGGCATATGAACTGCTAACTAAAGAGATTAAGAAGTCGATATTGTTAGCAGCAGATTATCTTCTCATTCTTCCTTTCGAGTAAGGTGTCTGACAGTCATGTTCTCTCTAGACATTACAAACAAACTTTGGAAGTTATGAGCCCAATGGATTTATTTGAGCCTGTCTAAAACAAATAATCTTCTTTAGAAATAGGCGGTTTAGTTCACTAATTCACAGCCCGAAATCCTCTTTGATAAACATGAGCAAAACTTTTATACTCCTCGGAGCAAAACTGTACAATCATGATGTCCAACTAATCTCCAAGGTAGAGAAGCAAAATATTGCTTGCCTAAACAAAATTCGTGAGCGTTGGTCATTCGAGTATGTGCCAGAGTTAATGCGCACATCCCCACCACATTCACAAAGTGTAGTTGTCGCAGCCGGAAGTTTTAGCATTCGGATTAATGAGGATGTGTTTAACTTCTTGTTCGTCGGGATCGATAGCAGAAAGAAGGTGACTTCATCGTTTTGGGGGGGAGGGGGGGTATGACGCTATAATATTAACTTCAGTTTAAGTCCGGATTTAGAAGAGGATGAGAGTGATGTGCAAAATTGCGTCCGGTCGCTTTAACAGAGAATCCAAAAGCCTTAAACTCGATTTCATTTCGGGAATTTCAAAACCAGGCAGAGTTTTCCTCTTTATTTTGCTTTAGTGTCAAGTAGCTGTGTGTTACTGCTTTCTTGGTGGGACAGTTATTCCCCTCACTAAATTCAATGAATGCGAATTTAAAAGTGAATGAAATTCTCTGCTTATCCAGTGCCTAACTTGAATTGATACACTACGAACATGTGTATAGTGATCAGATGTACAACAAGTTGTATGATCTTATAAAAACTATTCGCGGAGAAATACAACTTGTTGTATTTCTCCGCGAATCCAAAATGCATGGCAGATTTACGCCATGCAAAGAACTCCTTCGAATTGTGATATTTGCTGTAAAATTCTACGAAAAGTAGCGCATCTTATTGTTTAACTTGTTCACCCCAAAGACTGCCCGCTTAATTGTGTAACTAATGAAACGGCCTGATTAAAGTAAAAATGAAAACTACACCGTTAAGCGAGACCAATCAAATTTTTACATCAGCTCCAGACAAGAGAGGTCTCAATACCTAGACGGTCTCCTGTGTTTGGGCAGATTGGGCTTGCCATTATTACTATTACCTAATTTAATTCATTTTGCCAATAAATAGCATGTTGCTATCCAGAGATTTTATATCCCAATTTTTAAAGATTCAATACATTAAGCGCAGGGCTTTTGTCAACAAATAATTACTATTTTTGTTCATGTAACTGGCCCCGTATCCAACAGATGTTTGACCGCCTTCCGAAAGATGAATAACCAATGACAGTTTCTTCCTTATCACAAACTTGTCGCACTAGTTTTCGTTTGTCATACAGTCGAATCTTTATCTACTGCTTCTCTTCTCACTGAAGACCTCGAAGTAGTCGAAAAAGATTCCTTCCTTTTTTAAAACACAAGCGATGCCACAAATACGATGTAGCATCTGAAAGGTCCCCCTTGGTTACCTTTCTGGGAGTGAAAAAAGAAAACTACGCTGAGATTGATTCCAACAGAACTAATTAGTCTGAAAACCGCGTCTTACAAATTATCATCTTCCTTGGTGCAGTGTGGTGCTAAACTGTTTTGCTGCTGATTATTTTTGATCCCATTTCCTCACGACAAGAACAAAATTAATCGAATTCGCTCTCCTTTGATTGCATTTGCGCTTGTTAAAATGACTTTGAAACTTGTTTTCAAGTATTCTTCATCGCATCATGGAAAAAGCGAGTGGCTTTTGTATAAAGAAGAAATAAAAACAGAGGAATCTGGCTGATCGGTCTCCTTCCCATTTTGTCTTCCTTTTCCATTTGTGGTTCAATATTAAGCCGAATTTCATGAAGAAAACATTTCAACAGAAAATCAACATAACTGAAGCAAAATACTTCGGAAAGTGAAAAGGCAGAAAGAAACCTGACACACGGAAACACAATCTTTTGCCATGGGTTGAATAAAACTTCCTTCAGATGTGGAAATGCAGTTGTCCACAGCGCATAAACTTGTTTTGACGTATGTTATCTGATCTCACATTAAAAATCTGTTCTTGGAAGAAAAATGTGGTGTTCCGCCAACAGTACACGGTATAAAATACATCCCTGGAATGGGGAAAAAAGGCAGACGGTCAGAAATTGTTCAAAGCTGAAATCAATAGCACATCAAAAAGAAGAAAATGTCACCGATTGTGAGGAGCAGCAGCATTTGTTATAAGCCAATAAAATTCTAAACTCACGAGGTAGCGAGTTGGGAAATAAGAATACACCGCTGTGACAAAGTACGACGAAGAGAAACAAACGCAGAAATTATGCGAAATCTCAGAACGGTAGGGAGGAAAGCGAGTTTGTTACGCGCTCATGTAAGGTGGATTTCGAAAATCCCTGGTAAGAAATTCCATTTTTAGATAAAAACATTTTCTAGGAAAGAGTACAAAATTGACACTCACGTGAAGAAATAAGCATGGCACTTGTTTCCTTAGGATATTTACGGAGACAGATTGAAAACAAACAAAAGTAATATCGGATGATCAATATCCGATATTACTTAGGAAAATGCGAAAGTGCAATAAACACAAATCGTCCATTTCAGAAAGTCTCCAGCAATCCATTCCCTCCCCCAGATCTCCACATCATAAGACTGGTCATAGGAAATGGCAGGAAACACTTCCTATTGTGGATCTCGAAATGGCCTGTGATTCAGTTCCGATTTAAGAGAATCTGGTGTCAATGAAAAACTTGAATTATCCTATTGCTAATTAGTTTGGTTTTGATTGTAAGAGTTGTAGAACACCCCTGTCAATAAACAGCGACTGAAATCAGCGATGTCAATTTTTGAGAGAGACAAAGAAGCGTGTAGCAGTCCATGTACAAATTACACCCATTGACGTATATTTAAGATTTCTATTAAGAATTCTCTGCTTTTAATTTATTTAAAAACTTCGCTAAATAGCTCCGTTTTCTTTACTGGAGGTCCATGCATGTTCCATCTCCACAAATAAGAAAATAAAATGCACTCCTATTAACTTTAAGGAAACCTTGGCTTCGTTTCTAACAAACCTAAATGAATTCTTGTAGTCCGTGGATCAGTAGACACAGCACAAGTGGTTATCATTGATGACTGCTGGCAGCGAGTTACATTTCCGATAAAAATTTATAGGAAATGTAAAGAGCGACAAATCACGTCCAATCACAAACGAGCAATTTTACCTGGAAAAAATGTCCAATTAAAACCTACTCACAGAATTAAAAGTAGTTTTAATCGAAGGTAACGGTAACAAAAGAAGAGAAAAGCAAGCATACTCGCTAGTATTTAATTTGCATGCAGCGTAACTCCACATGATGAAGTCCCCACTTCTGAGACTAAAACGGGCATTCAATGACGTATTTCGGTATTCATTTTCAATTAATATTTCTTATAGACGTGCCTGCGGCTGCTCGTTCGTCGGCAGATCTGACTCCAAATTACTTTGAAAGCCGATTGTAATTCAGTGAAAGACAGCATTGCAAGACGTGCTCCACCGACTGCAACTTCCGTGGGAGACTAAAAGCGCAATCCTCATCAAAGAAGAGGATTGCACCATCCCTTTCACACTGCCGACTTCGTTCATGCAAGGTCAGTCTTCAGAATATCAAGAGAGAACCGCCTCTTCGAGCACATGAAAAAGTACAAAATGTTTTCCGCCGATGGATGAGCATCAGTAGGAAATACCGAACACCCTCTTCGGAATTATTCCACGAGCATCACCTGACGCATTCGTTGGAAATGCTTTCGGCAATGCAGTAAATGATTTAAATAAATCATTTACTCCATTTACTCAATATTTAATCATTTACTCCACGACAGTGGAGTAAATGCTATTCCGCTCCATTCTCATATATCCTATGCGACTTTCTGGATTCACTTCTCACATGCGTATTCTACTTTTAAGACCATCCCATATTCATCTTGCTTGGTATTGGAAGTGGGCAGAATCTCGTGCGGAGCAAAATAAATATTTTACTCACTGTCCGTGTTCAAAATATCAGCAAAGTCTAACTTGACGTTGCATTTGCATTGGAGGGGTAGGAGAGGAGCGTTGGGGATGCGTTTCAAACATGCGTATGCGCCCAGATGTTGTTAGGATTGTGTGCAAGTAATTACTGGTCCAACCCGAGTTTTTCTCAAACTTGGTATTTGAAATACGCGAGTAGAACTATGCATAATTATTACCTTAATATTATATATCCCATTTAAAATCTGAAATGCTTATGTGGCAGTCTGTGGGTTATCCGCGATATTCCCTCGCCTTATTGACATTTTCTGCTGTACGCTCTCAATAAATAATCTCAAATAAGTCACTCAGCTGTCTTCCGACAGCTGAGTGACTACTAAATAGACTAGCAATACTTGAGTTGAGATTTAATTTCAGGGCCGACCTGTCAAGGACACACAGAATCTTGAAATAAAGCACGGAGTTACTAGAGTAGTAGAGGCTGTAAAATTGAAGTTTACCATTGCCGTGTTTGGAATTATAGTGTCTAAAGAATTAATTAAATGCCGGAAGAGTGAACAGCTGTGTATATAAGACCTCAAGTTAAAGAATTATTGTGTATTGCCCTAGTTGGATTGGAACCTAGTTCCAGAGTAATCAGTAGTGCTTCATACAAAGACATCTGATTATATGTATTGTGCCCGTAAATTAATTCAGTGTTTAAGGCTAGAAGATTTATTTTAATGAGTGCTGTTTATTGTTAAAAGTGTTTACAGTTATAAAAAGTGTTTGTATGTATGTTGATGAAGGAAGGGGATTAACGGTAAGATTATTCCAACTTTAGTTTTCCTATATAGAGAAGTGTGTGAGTTTCATCCCAGAATTTCCTTATGTTAACAGTAACTATCGCGAAGATAACTGAAGCGAAAATTTGAAAGTGTTTACTTGTAAAGCGGTGTTACTGCGACTATATTGTATTTTGGAACTTAAGGAACTGTGAGAAGACTGTATTACAGATGACAAATTTACCATTGTCAGAGTTTGTATGACAGTATTACAGGAAAGGCTGAAGTGTTTGTAATATCTTAATTAATGATTTTAAACTTATGTGTATAATTTGTGATTCTAAATTAAATGTTTGTTTTTGTTTATCTAAAGTCGTATTTTGCATGAATCTCTTTTACTGCACCATTCATAAAATATTCGAACCAAAGCGGGTAAAATTAAGTAAGTTAAATATATTCGGCCAGTATATATAATAACGTCATATAAAAGAGGATAGTTGTGAGTTGGTTTTTCTTCAATTCTTGAACTACTTCAGATATAGAGTGGCGCAGTCTATAAATATAAATTTTCTCTATATTTGTATTAGAAATCAACTAGCAACTATTTTTTTTAGGTTAAGAACATTGTAATAACTAAATGTCGGATCAAAAGTAAAGATTTAGAAGAAGTAGGATCCAACAGGGGTGGTTAAAACAAACACGGCTGAGAGTTGCTTATAATGGAGAGGAGTCTAGTAAAATGGAGGTAGCCAGACAGGTGCCTCACGATTCTGTACTAAGGTTGCTACTGTTCAATTTATATATTAAATAGTATACTAACGACTTCAGAGGATATTCAGGAAGTTGTTTCTTGATACATTTGATGTACTTATGCAGGATGATTTAAATAAATTTGATGATTTAAATAAGATTGCGAATTTGTAGACTGCAGACACTAGCAAACAGGAGAAAGAAGAGGGGTTATACGATTGAGACTTACAAACATCTGAAAGATTCATACAGGTTTTCAATTTATGGAGGGTGGAGAAAGGACGAAAAGGCATCCTTGGAATTTGAGAATGAAGGCCGCCAAGAAGGGTGTGAGGTATAGATTTTTCTCTCAGAGGGTGGTGCATGATTGGAATGGATTGCCATTGGATGTTGTGAGTGCAAGCAATGTGAATGAATTCAAGAATAAGTATGATAGCTGGAGTGTGTAGTACGTGGCCTCCCTCGATGAGTGACTCTCTGGAGGTCTCTCTTAATAATAAATTTACACTGTGGGCAAAGACCAATGGCTGTCAACGCAATGTTATGTAAGGTTATGGAAATAGTGGGCACGTTTTCGGAAATATTCAACACTTCGGGTTGAAAAGAAAGTTTACATACATACTGTATTTCACACTGGTGGCATTGGATTGCAAGAAATTGATGCTAGATACTTGGAAGCCACGTACTACACAGTACCTAGAGATCATACTGCAAAAGTTGGCAAGATTGCTCACTACTGAACACTAACAGGTAAAGATAGGGAGGTTATTATCGATCTCTAGGAGGCTATGATTTAGCTACATCTTAAGCAAACATATTTAGTCACCTGAGATTCTTGGCGATCACGAGGGGCGGGGGAAGAGATGTAAAGAGCAATGAGCAGGATTATGACAGGTCTATGGAGTTCTAATTATGATGACAGATTGACCCTGTCAATCTATTAACTAACCTTCAAACTGACCCTCGTCAGTTTAAAGTTTAGTTAATAGGCTGAGAAAAGGCATCTCACAGAAACGGGTGTTATAAGGTAGAAAAGAAATTTAATACATAACAAATAGAAAACTAGGGGTGGCTTCCTTACAGAACCCATTACTAATCGAGTGCGTGCAATAAAGATGAAAATAATTTGTTTCAGTACATGACAAACAGAACTAGGGGTCACTTCTGGAAGAGGAATACGAGTTTGATACAAAGGTTGTGCGAATTAAAAATTTTCTTTGGGGAATAGTGAATGAGAACGAGTGGAATCGATTGCAAGAAGCAGTTGAAAAGATCCTGGTAGACTAACATTTTCGAAACAAGCAATGAACAACATGCCTAACTCCCTCTAATTACTTGTATGCAGAAAATTTAACAAAGAAAATAAAACGCTCACTAGAACCAATGATCTTAATGCCAGGCCTATCATTTTTGTTCCACCAGTCTTTGGGAAAAACCTAATTTAACTCTGAAGTGTGATTAATCTAAAAGTGAGATTACTTAACGAGATTAAGGCCGAGCTCATTAGAGAATTGTTTGTACAAAAACTCCTCACGCAATGAAATCTTCCCTTTCATGTTTTTGAGAAGGACTTTTTCCCCTCAAAAATTAATTTATAGCAATTCTTACAGTTTAATGAGGTTTATGCCACGTATAAAATAAATTTGTTTAAAATTTTAATTACCACAAAATAAAAGGATAATTTGAATTAAGTAGTAAAAGTTAGCTTTTATAATTTAAAACAGCTGAGACAAGCTTCCTGATGTTTTAGTAGCCTGTAATAAGACAATCTACGAGCACCCCCCCCTAGTATTTCATTCGCAGCATCAGGTGCAAACAAACAAGATGTCTTACGTGGATTTAGCTCACCAACCATCTATAAATGGTTGAGATATCTCGAAAATAGTAAGAATAATTAAGGAGATATTGATAAACAGCAACAGCATCTACTTGATTAGGAGAAAAAGGGTTTTATAGTTCGATTCAATCATCTACTTAACGTAATACTTGAGTAGCACCTGAAGGATGTAATTGTAATACTCCAGCTACTCGACACAATCGATCTCTTTTTTTCTTTTTGTTCTCATGAAATTATTAAGAATCAAAATGATCTCTATATCCGATAAGGGATCTTAAAAATTACCTCCTGTTTTCCTTACTGTAAAACAGTCTTGCTACGAGAGTTAGCTGGACGTATGCACGTATTTGCAACTCACTGGTTAAATAACTTAATCAAAATAATTGTCTTTAGCTACTTCATTTCCGCCTCTTCCTCCCTTAATCCGCTGGAAATAAAATATTTTATTTCAGACTGAAACGATGTGTTTAGTGCAATCCTACATGAATGCCAAAGAGAAGTAAACTCACCTTTTCAAGATGAAGCTGACTTCTGAAATGTGTCTTCCCGATCCCATTCGAGGTGATTGAATTATGCATTCGTAGATCAAGGGGGGGGGATACGGCACGTTTTTAATGATAACTTTCTGAAAAGGGTTGATGCTTACACACTTTTATATAAGCATGAGGCAACATCATTTCTTCTTAAGGGGGGGGCGATTGGTAATAAATGATCGATCCCTTCGTTGGAGTACTTGGGGAAACAAAAGGGGGAAAGCGATCTCGATTCGTTTCCCCCCTTCAAACGTTTACATTAACATTTCCATGGTGTTTATTGCTTAAACTGGTTTAATGCACTTTCAAAAGAATGTTGAAGTTTCTACCAAGCTTAATCATGATCCGCTAAGGCAGTGTTTCTCGACGTCGGGGTGGGGGAAATTTGAATATTTTGGAGGGCAATTAGTAAATGTACATATTTATATTATACTTTTTAAGAATTTGGCTGACTATTATGCTAGAGGGGGAGCATCAAGATCTTTGAGAGGTTAAGGTGGGTCTTGATTCAAAAAAGATTGAGAACACTGCGCTAAGGCATGCGACTTGAAAACAACGGCATCACATGTCCTGCTTAGAATTCCATCTGCGTTAAATTATTACTTTATGGGAAATTAATTCGTTGTGAACAATCGAGTACTATTGCGAAACCTTTTCTCTGGACAAACTTGTAGAGCCTTTACAAACTCGAATGCCCAAGATGGCCCACGACTTATTTGAAGAGTGAATGTGTTATCCACTCGGCAATCCGCTTTGGCTTAGAGAAGTGCAATCTCCGTGTTTACTAATGCGTAAACATTATGCAGCAAATCCTACGCATCACGGAAATCGCAATGCAAACCTTACCGATGGGCTTTGGCCGACCACGACCAAATTCCGATTGCTTAGTAAAGACGAACTCCCTTTAAGATGCATAACTTAGCAATTTATTTCTCTGTGAATCTAATAAGCTGCACTTTCCTTGATTTTCGAGCATCATGAAGGCGCCAATCTAATCGCAACTCCACTCGATGCAAGTCGTATTTAGCGTGTGTAATTCATAACCTGCCGAGTCACACTTAAACAGAATACTCGCCGCTGTTAAAGCTGCGCCCTTCTCACGAGAAAGATTGAATTACCGCATTTCTCGGTTCAGAGTGCAACGGGTGCAATCACACTCGCATGGAATCACAGGATAATTTAGTTCTGAATAAGAAATGGCTGTTCCAAGTAGAATGAATGACTTCCACCAAATCAAAGTCCAGTGGAATAATCGAATATCAAAATAATCAACGAAGAAAGAGCACCGAAAAACGACGGGAGTGGCATGAATATAGACACGTCAATACACAAAGCAGTTACTTCAAAAACTTCTTTAATCTATTCTGAAAATATCGATTTATTTTTGTGATATTCTTATTAAAAGTTAAAAGAGAATCTTCTTCTTCTTCAGGCACCTGTGAGAACCATGACAACTGCGAAAACAGAAACAAAGACACCTGAGTCCATATTTGGAAGCAGAGAGAGAGAGAAAATGTAATATTGCACTGCCAATCATGAAGAACAATAGAAAAGTCAAGTAGATTTTAACACGAAAAATACGATAAAGGATACATGATAAGGTACCTCAAAGGGAAAAAAAAAATCGACACCAATAATTTAGTTGTTTTGACCTTGAAGTACGACGCGGTATTGGAAAAGTCCTTTTCCAAAACCGATTATCAAAGGAAACTTAAACATTTGGTGAACGTTTCCAGAAACAGAAATCACAAAAGCACCCAAGTGAGTTGCACTGACCTCGGATCACACGAAGAATACTGAACTTTAAACATACTGCAGAAGAACGTCGTCTTTCTTCGGTGAGTCCCTTGCCCTGTGAGAGAAGCAGTTCTTGCTGGTACCTTGTGGAGGTTGGTGCTTGGTCTGGTGGTGGCTTTTTGCCTACCATTTGGTGCAGCTGAGGCTTCTGCAGGTGTATTCTAGCGGAAGCACCGCTGAGATCATTTGAGTTACTCATTGAGGTCAGAGTATCCGAAGAATCCCCCTGGTTTTTCGAGACGCCCGTTAACTTATGGATTGGTTTCGACTGAAGTGGTCTCCATCACTTTATTCCATTAGATGTTGTCTGTGGTTTAGCGTCAACTGACCTGCCCTTTATCGGGCCCTTCAATGGATGGAAACGCCTTTCCGTGGACTTTGGGTGGAGTTGCGGCTACTGCAGCTTCCATTTGTCGGAAGGGTGATCGAAAGAATCACCTCGGTTTTGGATAACACCGTCTTTTACTTATACAAAAGTCGAAACCGTTTTGAGATGGTCCTTCTTATAATGCTTAGCAGCATTAGAAGCATCCGAGAGAAGGCGAGCTCTTTGCATCATGGTACACTAAGACAATTGATGTGAAGTCATTAGCCTCTATATACAAGTTACCTAGTCGTGAAAAAACTTCACGCGCAAACTTTATTTGGTTACACTTGGATAAACTAAGAAAATAATTCCTTGGCCTCTCGAAACTGCACTGCGAGTACCGTGCAGTGTGGAGGTAATTTACAGGATGCTGAAATGCCAGAAAAAAGGAATTGTCGGGATTTTGTAGTTAGCAACTAGCAGAGTTCTTTCTTTAATCGATCTGTTGCACTGGCGAACTGTTCACTAGGAAAAAACTACGATTTTAGTTTCCTCAGTGTATTATCTTTCTAGTATACATCTTTATGTCTATCATTAGAATAGAAATCCCAATAGCAATTGATGCAATGCTTAGAATTATAGAACGTATCGAGGTAGCTCTCCGCAGTATTCTCGTTCCTCATTATGCATGACGAACAAACGCATTCATTTAATAAAGTAAGTAGGATTTTAGGTAAGTAGGATTCTTATTCAGATGAAGGCATCTGATAGGAATTGAAATTCCTGCTCTAGCAAACGTTGTTGGATGCTGCGGCCACTGGTCCAACTTAAACGAGCTTCTGAGTTTCTTTGTGACAATTCGGTTATTTCGAAGTTGAAGAAGTCGTTTCTCGTTTCAGTTGATTCCCTCTTGCACACGAAACGACTCCTGCGAAAGAATATTTGTGGGTTGTCACTCCGCAAGTAGACACGATTCCGTGAAAGATATCAGCTTTCAGTAGATAAAAGGATGTGGTTAACGTGTAATCCGATTAGTTTGCTTCGTGCAGCTCAGTTTAGGATAAAAGACGAAAAAAAATCAGCACGCAAACTGATAGAAGAGATAAATATTTGTTTGTGATAGAAAGTTCCTGAAGATAAACACCTTCAGGGAATGCCGTTTGTGACAGAGCGGAAAACAGCGGGCCACTGAAATGCATTGGATTAGCATTCACTGTCTTATGAATCCAGATTCGACATGCTATTCGGTTAAATGGGTAACGAAATACGAAAATAAAGTGAATGATGCGCAGTTCGCTGTCGGTACGAGTTGAGCAAAGTTATTTCAAAGGTTTCTTAAACTGTTCAAGCAACCAACCGTTCAACAAAGTTCAACGGTTAGTTGGTTCCACGCCAGAAATTTCTGAGACGCCGTCCTGTCGTTTCTGCCCTTCTCACTTTCGTAAAAGGAAGTGCTTCTCATTAAGATTAAAACAGGGCAGAAGAGAGAGAGAAGATTGCAATATAGTTTAGTTGATTTTCTAAAAGGACAAAACAAACTGTCATTGGATTCGGAGTCGTCTTCTACTGTTCTTGACGAATCTTTTTTTTTGGTTTTCAGATTGATTTTGTAGCACCTCCACGTGCCATTCTCGCATCATGTATGACAGATGAGAGAATGCTTTAGTGCATATTAGCAAACTCGTAATTGTTCCACGAAATTAAAAAAACTTTGAAATCATCGAACAATTTATGAGAAGGTTACTGGTTATCAAGGAATTCTTGATAACCAGTAACTGGTTGCTCGCTGGTTATCAAGGAATTCTGAATTCATTATACTGATCATAAAGCACGCTGCAATTCTTCCTATTCGCAGAGAGTTCATTCACAGCACCTTCTCCAAACAGAAATCAGCCTCGCATGTATTAATGGATACTTTTATATACAGCAATCCCTCGATTAGTGCGTCTAATGCGTTCTTTAAAACAGGCGCATTAATCGAAAACGCACTAATCGAATATAATACCCTATGGGAAAAAGTATAATTCGTTCCTCAAATTTCTTTTTGGACCCTTATATCTCAGGGCCTAGTTAAAGGACAACCATGAACCTGAAAGACAATAAAACACATTCAGAATATAAATTTATTATTCTGCTTCTTTACAAAGAATTGAGCTGACGTAGTTTGGCGGGAATTCTGTTTCCTTTTTTTTTCATACAACTGATGGTATGGCCCTATTGCCTCGTCTTCAAATTTTACTGGTTCTCTCTTCATCAGTGTCAGCCTCTAAGCATTGCTTCTTAAAAACTTCGATTGTGCGAAAAATATTTTAAAATTGTTTCTGTGAAATCTCTTTGGGCTTGTCAGTGATTAAATTTTCTTCGTATTCTTCAGGATCTTCCCTCTGTGCATCTACATTTAGCAGGTAGAATCACTCAACTTCTCAGAATGAGGTTTAATTAACTTAGAGTCATTTGAAAGGCCTCTAAAATCATTTGCATAATGTGGATGAATGTGCTTCCAAACCGCTCGCATATTGCTAGCAGTAATTTCATTCGACTTTGCAACTAGGCTGAGAATTCTGTGATTTAGCTAGAAACAGTTTGGAAGGCATTCGCTTCCAAACAAAAAAGGCCCGTTTCTTTGACATTGAACATTTGTTGACCCCAATAGTCTCCTTCGTAC
Organism: Typopeltis vanoorti; assembly: GCF_054136105.1. Taxonomy (NCBI): domain Eukaryota; kingdom Metazoa; phylum Arthropoda; class Arachnida; order Uropygi; family Thelyphonidae; genus Typopeltis; species Typopeltis vanoorti. The sequence continues at coordinate 1,239,900 of NC_143555.1, read as the reverse complement.
ACACTTTTCTTCAAAATCTCTAGATAAAATCTCTTGTAGCTTCTCCTGTGATTAGAACATTATGTAGGCTATCTCTCTTTTTGAAACGCTCAAATCACCCAGCACTAACGTGGAATTATTCTTTTCCATCATTGATTGCCGTTTCTTTCCAGGTTACGAACAGACTTTTGATTTAATAAGGCCAGTGTTTAGCGGGATCAATTTTTGGTTACAATCTTCGATCCATATAAAATGAAGTCTCTCTAATTCAATTATTTTATATGGATCGAAGATTGTAATCACGAGTAAAAGAATTGGTGAGCAAAAAATTGCATGATGAACTTGAAGCAGCCTTACCTTTCTCTTTGTATTCAGCAGTTGATTCAGCCATTTTTGTGTTCTTGTCCTTTCCTCTGGACTTGCTTTGTTCATTTTTCTTTATTATTTCAAGTTTTTCTTCCAATCTGATTACTTTTCGAATCATTTTCACACTTCTATTTTTTGCTCACTAATTCTTTTACTCATAATTAAAGGTTAGGAAAATAATTTAAAATAAAAACGTAAGGAAAACAATTGCACGAGATATGATCAGCAAAATGCTATGTAAAGCAGACGATATAAATTTTGGCGGTAAATTTGGAAAGTAGTGTACATTGAAATAGTGTAGTATGCCATTAAAAATAACTTTGTAAAATGTTTCAAATCGGTAACTAAATTATTTCATCCTGGGGTGTGATTTTTTAAACAGTTAGCCATAAAAAATGTAGAGATCGAAAACTTTTAAAATCTAACATTTATTTTTAAGATGTATATAGGCGCACTAATCGAATTTTAGAGGGGCACTAATCGAATTTGGATATCGAAAAAAAATGACGCACTAATCGAAAACCACTAATTGGGGGAGCATCAATCGAATACAGCAATCGAGGGATTGCTGTATTCGATTTCTATCTCGCTATAAAGAAAATGTTGTAATCAATTCTTTACTTGACTTTCGTTTTGCGCATAAGTATAGTATTTTGGGATATATATGTAGAGAGAGAGAGCCTCCATAGCTCAGTCTGTATAAACGAAGGCCTTTGGTCAGAAAGACCTGGATTCGATTCCCGTCGTTGACGTGAAGAACCTTTAGCTGGTCTCTTTCGACGAAAGGTGAGAAAAGCCAGTCTCATACGAAGTTAGGGGGATTTTTAACCGGGAAGCTCAGGTTTTTCGTCTTCCAGAACAGGCAAACCGGCTCCGTGGAGACATGTGGATGACAGTCATGAATATGTCCCAGCCATATGCTGGTCCGGATAAAATCGGGGAATGCAATGGTGAACTACTGTACAAAACCTCACCAAGAATCCTTTGTGGACAAAGACTACCGTCACCTAGGGTCGAAAACGTTTGTAGGGAAATATATATTTTTAAAACAAATTGTACGACTTAAACTGAGAGAAATAGAAAAAACAGTTTATTAGTACCACACTACTAGTTTCAGCTTTTTAACAACCTTCGTTAGGTGCACATATAAAAAAAACAATTAAACATGGAGGAAAAAACTGTAAACTGTTAACGTAAAACGTTGAAGTCAACGTATTCAAAGTTGTTCCCTCGTTGGCTACATTGTTAGACATGTGAGTGCGTATAGCATCTCATGAGCGCCAGTATTGGCCCGCAGCAGAATGATAGTCTGAAAGGTTGTATCTTAGGTTGTTGTTTAGATGTACAGGGTTGAAGATGATTTCCTTTGATTCTATAATCTTCCTTTACAATTCATCTTGGAAAATGTTGTTAGATTTGTTTGAAAGGATTGCATGGCTATGGTTTTCTTCATCAGAATTGAGCGGAAACAGAACATGGCTAGATGAAGCACTGGCATGTGTTCTCTTGTAAGCGATGTCTCTCTTGTGCTCCTCAGTGCGTAACTCGATTGACTTATCTGTTTGGCCAAAGTCACAGTCACACCAGATATGGTGTGACTGTGACTTTGTCAGGATATCAGTTTCCCAACTTTTTTCCCCATTCCTGGCATTAATTTTACAGTGCGATTTTTTTTACAATAATTAAACAGAATTGCGTTAAGGTATAAAGTTATGGATTTATATATTAAATTCTAAACAGAATAACAGAGTAAAAATTTCACTGTGGAAAACACAACAACAACACACATCTTGATTCATTTAAGTTTACAAAATGCATATTTTATTTAGCTGAAATATTATTTACAGAGAAAAAAAGACTTGAAACATGTATTACCTACAAATATTTAGTTTACACTCTTAACATTTTTCGAAGAGTTCAATAAAGAAAATGTTCATTACTTACTATTTCTTGGTTAAATTACATCAAAATAGCTGGTCACAAAAAGAGTCAAGAATAGATACAATAGTAAGCACAGCTCCATACATTTGATATTGCGTCAGTCTGGAAATGACACCATGCTTCCATAAACTTTCCGTGTATTCTTTTGTCACCAAATATACACAAGCAGTTGTCGTAAAATGTTCGTAAATGTCCCAAAATAAACAATCTTTATCGAATTGGATAAAATCATGAAAGTCTAATTTTACCATTGAGGAGTTTAAATGATTAGCGACAATTTTCCCCATTACATGAATTGCTGGTAATTCACTTTCCAAAAATAGTAAATAATTATCAATGTCGTACATTTTTGGTGAAAATCTCTCAACTTCACAAGCAATAGAGAAAATGTTACTTCCATCAGCTCGCTCCTGTATCAGAGTATTAGTTCCTCATCTTGGCATTTCAGAATATAACTGTTACTGAGGTCCATTTCGTAGTCAACTCTTCTTTGCAAGTAGCCGACGATATCAGACCACTTCCTGCATAAGTGGTCCTGGATAAATATACCACAATGGATGTGTCTACTAAAATAAAAATCGGTTAACATCCTTTTAGAGCTATGTGAAGAATTTCGTCTCATGCTATTTTCCTGAAGAAAGACAATTTCAGAGACTTTTGTAGTTCACTCATTAGTTTACTTTACTGGACACAAAACAATGCGATAGCTACATGGGATGAACGCTTGCAGTAACTGAAAATGCGACTCGAATGTTTTTGCCTTATAGTGCTGTTTACCACACCGTACCCTGACCATTCCTTCAAAAATGAAACTTTCGTGCAGATGAATCACTGACATGCTTTTGCATGCTGTTGGATATGATGCTTATGAGTTTTTTATCTTACTTTGTGACATCATGGGGCAAACCTTCTCTGTGGCTCGAATGGTATTCTGAGGAATATTGTGAATCATTTCTAGGTAATTAAATGTTTCGATTTTTTTTCTCTGTAAATATTATTTCAACAAAATAAAATGTGCACTGGTAAACTTAAATGAACAAAGATGTGCGTCGTTGTGTTTTCCACAGTGAGGTTACTTCCAACCCTAGTTTATCTCATTTCCTTTCACTCAATATTTACTAAAGCGAACAAAAGAAACAGCCATGAGGCAGACTGCAAATGATAGAAATGAACAAACGGACAGAAACCTAAAGGAACAAGAGTATATAAAGTTTTAAATACTTGAAATTTTGTAACATAGAAATTAACAAAAGAAGTATACTACTGAGCCATTTGAAATAATAAAATCTATTTCTATTTGGGGTGGGAAAGAATTATCTAATAAGAAATCTCTAACGGAGAGATCCAAACCCAGTGACAAATAGGCATGACAAAATTGCGTTTTCAATTCAACTGTATGATGTCACGTTGGACAGAAATCGTGGTAAAAACATGGCATGATCTCCAATCCGAATGAAATTAACGAAGAGTTCCAAACGGACAGAAATCTAAAGGAACAAAGTCAGTAGATTTTCAGATTAATTACAGACATTTTGTTCTTTCAACCCTTGTTTTGTGTGTGTTGTGCTGTGAATGTATGGTTACAATTCAACTATTTTGGAATATTATCTATTGGCATTCAGAAGAGCCATTCTGCAGAGAGAGGAAGTTAATCTAAATTTCATTAGAATTTTTATACGAACAAAAGTTTTTGTAATCCATTTAAATCTTTCATTTTTTAAAAAGGAAAAGATTTATTATTTTTTTTTAAATGGCGTTCGGTTTTTCATTAAAAAAATAACTCATTTTTATCTCTAAAGGCTGGCGCCATCTCTTGACTCTAAACTGAAAATTCCCATACTCATCTATTGACAAGAAAAACGTGTGTGTGTGTGTTTGAGGGGGGGGGGGGGACAGCAATAATAGCCTATAATTAATTATACAGAAAATGTCTAAATGTTGCCGCCATCTCCTGACTCTGAACTAAAAATTCCCATACGTAATAACAGTAATGAAATACCACAATCTATATTGGAGAATTCGCACTGCCAGCTATAGACAACCAAACATAAAACGTCACGTCAATGACAGATGTGTGTCACTCTGGGAAATTCCAAGATTCAATACTCTGCCTTATCTCTATCCATCACACACAATTCCATACGCAAACCAAAACACACGACATGACGTCAATGACACATCCCTCCCCAAGGAAATTCCAAACTCATGACGTCACGCACACAATCACACAATGACGTCTTCATCTTATCAACCAATCACGTCACGATTCCTTATCTTGATCTAGATCAGAGTGCCCACCATACTACTAACGATTCCTCGCAAACTAAATCGATTACAATGAGAATCTTGACTTTTATTTTAGTTCGTTTTCTCCTCTCGCAGGATTCCTCTTCTTGATGTATTTAAATGTTTAACAAACATGGCTCTTTCGTACTCTTCGCCAGTGTTGGTGATTTCCTTTGGTTAGACAGCTTGGTTGCGGAGCTCAACTGGATAGCTTTTGGTTGGAATTGCAGCCCACCCATCTAACAAGCCAGTGTTTTAGCTCCTCCTGTGTGTTGAATTGTGGCATATTAATAATTATAATTAATAGTGAACAATGCGGTCTAAACCGGAAATTGCAGGGGTGTTGGTCGAGGAAGAAAGGAGTTGATTTTCTTCATCGAAGCAGTCAAAGAGGGCAACGAGAATGTTCATTCTTGAGATTGGATTTCGGGCCAACCGTTACATTTATTAACGTCGAAAAGGCACTTGAACATCACGCGCTTATTATCAAGGGAAAGTCGATGGATGCGATATCGCATGATTGCTCTTGTGCCTTACTGATAAATCTACCAAAGTTGGCGATTTGAAGCAAACTCCACAAGCAGAAGATTTATGAGAAACGCTTAATTAGGAGAAATTGTGTAAAAGTGATGCGAAGATTCTCCTCAATCAGGATTCGCCATAAGCTGTTTTAGGGATTTTCCAAAAGTTCAACAACCTAGCGAATGAGTTTGTAATTCTTCTCAGAAGATTCAATCTGAATTTCATGCTTCTCAGGATTTTGGAATCTAATCATATCCTTCGGATCTGTTCGTCAACACAAAAATCTGATTCTTCAAGGGGCCAAAGTGAATCTTCATCAGTTCCTGATAATTGTGCAGTTATTTCTCTCTCTCTCTCTCTCTCTCCACATTAGTGGCAATCTCGTATGAAATAAATAATTACGTTTTGCAAATATCTTTTACACTGTTATATTTTAGACCGCAATTAAATAGCAGATTAAAATGTAAATTGAATAAAGAATTGAAGTACTTCTTTGTTGTCAAATGTCTACTGTTATAAGTTAGCTGCTCTTAGAATAACGACGAGGTTACAAGATCCCTCGAAGGTGTGTACAGTGTAATTATCTACGTTCCGTTACGTATTTCTTTTCGTTGAATATTCATTGTTAGCTAATGTTCGTGTCTGTTCTTGCTCAGTGAAGTAGCTCAGCTTGATTCATACTGACGTATGCAGAACCCTCCCCAGCATGGGTGAGTAAATTTGTTTGTTCTTCATTCGTACCAAGGAATCACAAGACATTCTCGATATTAATTTCATTATTAAAATACTCAGAAATATTCAAATAATAAAACTATTGAAATCTGATTTCGAAATCTATTTCTATAAAAATGGTTTACAAATTAAGTACCCAAATGATATACTGTAATTGTGTATAAAGATCATATCTTTACAGCGTGTGAGTTTTCTCGATATCGGCTTGACATGCAATAACTGAAACGTCATTTGACTTTCTGTTGCAAGCAAATCCGCTGCAGAAAACATCTGATTCCTTTTTGATGTCATGCGATTACAGCAACAAAGAAAATAAAAGCAGAAAAGGATAACCTCGGTAATTTGAAATGAGTACAGATTGGGGTGGACCTGTCGATGAGAAGAAATGAAAATAAACCTAATTTCTCATTAATGAAAAGTTTTCACTTGAGGTGTGCGCCTGAATTTGCATCAGCGGAATTCGCTTTCCTATCCGATTCGGAATAGTCAAAACTCCGGCGAAACAAATTGTTGCATTTTGCTGGAAATGCTCAACAACTCCCAGAAGAAAGCGATCACAGTGATGATATCGCAATACACGTGTTCGTGTGAAATGTAAATCCATGTGTAGCCTTATCATCACCACAGTGGGAACAACACCCATCCTTCATTTTTCCCCCCATGAATCGTGCAATGGCCTAGGTTGTCTGGCCGGCCTTTTGGCCGAATGGTTAGCGTGCCCTCTCTCCAACCAGCAGGCTGCGAGTTCTAATCACGCCGTGGATATGGATGTTTAATTGTCATTAATTGGGAGGTGAACTTCACCGCCAGGTGTGAAACCATTGTCCAGCTTACTGGAGGTCTGAAGTGGCGTGAAAGAGTTTCATGTTGGTTTTCTAGAGCAGTTTTGAGTTTTTCCTATGTAAGGGAAAAAAATTAAACTGATTAAAACAGGGAAAAATCCTTAGCAAACCCGCGGGTGAAAAAAACGAAAGACAGCAATTCCTGAGTGTGCAGGCCACATCCACACGACAAGCCTCCCTGTCCCATTCTGAAAATTTCGCACAACTTCATTACTAGAAAGCAACTTCCAATCATCATCCACGCATTTATTTTCGCAACTGTTACTATTCCTGCTTTTTTCTTTAATCACTTTTTCCCGGATATAACCCCTTGCGTTTATTATTTCACAGGATATGTTCTTTTTTTATTATTATTTTTCTTCTCAGTAACATCCCTTAGGTCTACATGATACTTCTCTGGTTCTTCCACCAGATTCGACCCTGTTCCGCTGATAGGGATTGTTTTTAATTTCAATAATCTTACAATCTTACGCGAACCTTCCTTCCCTCTTTACACTTAAACGCAGACCCTTATTTTACTGAGCAGGTGTTCGAAACCAAATCCCACGGAACAGGGCGGTTAATCCTTATTCCCTTTGCGCCACCTGTTTTTTTATATCACGTGGATTCTTCTGGATCGTTTGCGTGTTTTGAGGGATAAACACCAGAGCTTCCGCACATGGAGAAACCCTCCACCTCTGTTTGACACTCCCAACTCACCATTTCATTGAAGACATCTGATAAACGTTCTTCACATCACAGACAAGATTCGAACCCGGGTTTTTTCCAGCTAAAGGGCTCGCCTAAACAGAGCTATGAAGGATCACACGTGCACAACAGTTGAAAAAGCATTTATTATACGAATACTTCGAGTTGAGTATTCAAAGACATGATTAGTGTGAGCGAAGAGCAAGCTAAGGAATTTGAACAAAAGAAAGCATGCTTTAGATTAGAATAAATCTTTATACGTGAAGTCGTTTGTTTCTTACGTTAAACGATTTGACTGAAAATGATTAATTAAATCATTTTATTTACGATGCAACTTACTTTACACAGTGAGGATGATAATTTCCCAAACTTTAGGAATATTTAGCCGGCCATTACTATTAACGTTTTATCCACGAAGCTTCGGCACTTTCTTTGTATAAGTCTGTATTGTTTCTACACAGATCTAGTTGGAGTTTGGTTTTATCCCAGTAGATTACGTGGTTTGATAACATGAGTTTATTTCCGTAGCTGACTTTTCACTGTTCGGCCCGGTTCCTTAGCGAACAACAGCGAGACCTTGCTTAACCAAGCGATGCCGCAGCCTGCAGGTCTGTTTTACTTTACTAGACTATGACCCAAACAGTTAGGCCACCCTCTTTCGTTCAGTATTATCCGTTTAATAGATGTTAACTGGCACAACACCTGAAGGCAAGGATTGGTTCAGCGTCAAGGCATTCCCTATGGGATATCTAGCGGTAGGTTTCCTCTCAGTTGTCAGCTTTCATTCTTAAATTACCCCGCCTAATTCCTTTTTGTTTTTATAAACGTTCTTCGCATTCCAGCGAAGCATGTTAATAACACCTTTAAGCTGTCCCTCGGGGGGAGACAGTGGGAAGACCTACTTTCCATAATTTCACTGGACATCAACAGATGCTGTTTGATCTCTTTTCACCTCGGTGGTGGACCAAACTAATTCTAGCCAGGAATTGTAAGGGCTTCAAATCTGCGAATTACCATCCCTCAAGACACAATCTCACTGAGGTTCTACCTCTTACTCGTTTTCAAGGAACCTTTATTTTATTTTAATTTTAGCCTTTTCCCCTCTTTCTCTGTTCAAAGAACATCATATTTCTTATGCCAATGCTCTTTAAGGAGTCTTCAAGCTCTATCGGTCCTTTCATCAGCATCCATTTGTCCGCCTTTTGGTGTGCGAGATCCTCAATACCATTCCCCAACCCGTAACATTACAAAAACAGCAGTTCTATTCTTAGAATCTAAGGTAGTTACATACCTCCTATGAATGCATATCTCGGTAGATTTCAAATTTTCCTGACGGAATATATAGTGCCCTCTATTGAGAACTAGTATTAATATAAAACATGAGTGAGAGCAGTAGAAGAGGGGGGGTTAAGGTTAGCTCTAGTCAGGATGCCGAAGACAAGACCAGTACAGTGCACATGACCGAGAGAATGCAATGCAATGAAAAGGAAGAAAAAGTGGATGCTCTTCCAACTTCACTTCAGCTAAACGTTTAGAATCCGTTTATTGAGCTGTTCGGAGGAACCAACCTGTTAAACCTTTTCCAGTGTAATTCAACGGAGTCTTGTTTGCTGAATTTATGTTCACGCTAGCAGTACTTCCCCCTCCCCTCTTAGTTTTCGATTTAGATATGGGTAACTGACTGCAACGTGTACCAGCAAATTTTGTTGTTGAAGGTAAGCTCATTTAGATAAAATTCGGCTTTAAATCCTAAAGCAGATTCGCTGTCAAAATGCAAGCGCATCGAGTTAGTTTTTGTGGTATTCGTAACGACTTCTAAATACCTTATATGTATTAAGAAACCTCGTCAGATGCATTTACAGTTCATTAAATTGTTGAATGTTAACCTGAGTTTTATATAAATTCTAAAGTCAATACCAAACTTGAGAATAACGGGCGTAGACATGCTTATAAATCGGGATACAAACTTTGTTGGTACTTTCTTTCTTTTCTAATGACTATGGGGCTGTTACAAACCGTATAGGATGGGGGAAGGTCTCGCGACAGTTCCTATTAAGCATATGTAGGTTCGAATTTCACACAAGTGATTATTCGGCGAAGGAAAAAGAACATCTCCCTCCAGAATCCTCAAAACGTTTACATGTAGAAAATTTTTCTTTGAAGTCTCCGACTGTTGTTATTCCTAATCTTCTGATGTCTTCGGAGGAGCAATTCTTCACACTGATATACCCTAAGTTTTTTCACATGCCGAATTCAGTCATTTATTTACTTAGGTGCGCTTGTTTCTCGGATCTTCTATTTTTCCATCAAGAACAATCTCCGCTGTTGATCTCAATACGCCATCAGCATATTTCGGATTGCTCGCTCATCTTCCGCTTCCTCCAATAATTCCTGTTTCGAGGCATCCAGTGCCACACCACGTTCTCGGAATACGATACTAAACGGCTGCTGAGAATAAACTAAACATGTTTGCCTGCGATTCTACGAGTTATATCAAACTACAGGGTTAAGAGTTTGACATTCTTCGGGAAGAGAAAGCTCATAAATGTTCCGATATTAAAACCTGCAGTGGCCTATAACGAGAAGTGAAACCACAGATCTAAAACAGGCCCGCATACGTTTATTCCTTCCCATTTCATGGGATTTCGAAATATGAACTTGTGTCTTTGTAATTACCGTCTAATCAATGTTTCTTGAAGGCTTTGTAACATATCGCATTCCTCCTCCTGACTTTCATAAAAGTACTAGCTTTTGGATGCTGCCTTTCATTCAAGCAATAAGCCCGACTGTTTTTAATCCCCACTTAGGATTTCTCTTCAGTCCACAACTGGGGGTTGCGATTTAATTCTCGAAACGCGAGCTACACTAAACAAGTCTAGGTTCTATGAAATCCCTTACGTATTACAATTAAGTAAAGAAATAATAAAACCGCTGTATCCTTCTCCCACGCGCTTCATAAGGGAAGGTTTTCTTACTCTGCTTAAGCGAAGGGCACTCTTCTTGCAAATTCCAGTTTTTTCTGTTTAAATAAATTCGACAGTATCAGCAGATCGATAAATGAGTGATTGTACAACGAAGCAGGGTGAAACCACGCTGAGAGACGACATTCAGGAAGCTGCGCTTTGTTCAAAAACTTTTACTCAGGTCAACTATTTCATTCTCGACGGGATTTGTATCGCCAGCAAACATGCGGGAAAAGAGGAATCATTTTGGCGATTTAAAAAAATACTGTAGTTCACCAGTGCCTTGGGAGAAACAAGAAAAACACTATTTAAATTTAGAAAAAAGAATAAACGAAACTAATTAATAAATATCTATAAATCTTTGTCACACACCGTATTGTTTGAAGGTTTCTTTTAGAGGGAAGGGGGGCCTCGTTCCTGATGGGAAGAGCTGCGGTTAAAAAATAATGAAATTAGAAAGGGGAGAGTAGAATGGAGAAAACTGTCTTCTAAAGATTCTGTTGACTTTTAGTTACATTAACAATAAAAATTAGGATAGCAAAGCCCAAAGAGAAAATGCAAAACACTGTATACATTTTCAGAATGAAATTGAGTGCGTAAAAGTATTTTTTATATAAAATTCCATGCGTTCTGTTTATTTAAGTGGTTTTCCTTTTGGGGAATAAAAAACCGACAGGGCGAACTCAGTGCATCACAAAGTTAAGACAAGAAACAACAAACGCCTATTTCTTCTCAAGGCCGATTGCGTGCACGAATTTGTTCCCATCGAATTCGACAACTCGATCCTTTTCCCCCTCTGGAGACGCCACCCACTGGTCTTTTGAATCATTAGCCAATAAAAATGAAAATGCCCACACCACTCTACTCGAGGTTTAGTTAAACGCCACATGTTTTTTCCCCTCATTTCAGATGTGAATCCCACTTCAAAAAGGAGGGTCCGTCATGAATATGAGCCAATGTACATGACCTCGTGCTGTACCTCCTGTGAATTCATATGCGATTTCACAGAAGATAGAACAAGCTGCATCTGTACGGTGTTGAAAGTCCGAGAAGGAAAGGGGGGGGATAACGAATAAATGAATCGATCATCTTGTGAGATTGTGGAGGGAAAGAGATTAGGGGTTATCGTTTCTCGCGAGTAGAGAAAGGGATTTTTTTGCACTTACCGAGGGACGACCTTTTTGCCGTGGCAAAGAAAACACAGCAAACCAGTGTTGACAGTGGGCGATAGCAGTAGGGCATGTGACTAAATGAGGTGGGCGCTACTTGCAGATGCAGTGACCAAGCAGTAGTGATAGGGGAGAAGGATCAGCACGTGAAGGGTACGCTTATTGGAAAAGATACTTACAAAGAGCGGGAAATCGAGATCACGTGATAATACTAGACGGAACCTTAATGCAATACCGCGAAAGAAACTCCGAGAGAAAGTTTCAATAACATGTGGGAATTAAATCAACGGACACATTGAAAATGCCAGATTTAGAAAGCCAAGTCAATTTTATGTAATATCCATCATCGTAAACAAGGGCTACATCAAAGGATGCTAATTCGAAGGAAATTGAAATAAAATGGCGTTAGAAAGCTAATTGGATATCAGTTTGTTTTGTTTTATTCGCAATTAAAGTGTTTCGTTTTAAAACTTAGGCTTCTAAAGTGAGTGCTCTCGAGTCGCCTTGGCATTTCGCTCATTAAGAGATGCAATGCGGCCAAGGGCCCGGATGTCAGCTTTTGATTAAGAATTTAAAAGCCTGAAAACGCTATTTTTAAAAGGCTTCGTTCTCCTACGAGACCTCTGAGGACCCCAAAGAGCTTTGAATATGGTTTCACGTGTTTGAAACTTCGGTTTTTCCGAAAGCAAGAAATTTTTGCTTCTATCCACTGATTATAATGAGACGAGAATATTTTTTTCTTTTCTTAGTAGAAATTTATCAGAGGCGTGGTAGTAAATGATGTTTTTAGGAGCTTTTCTTCGACAGTTGTAAGGAGCCATTGAGGTCATTTTCAATTTTTGTTTGTCGATTGGTAAGATTGCAGATAAAGAAACGGGTTGAATAAGTTATACAAATAACTAGGAGTTATTTGTATAACCTTCCTTTATGATTTTTTAAACGCTCTTGTTTATTACGATATTTTATTGCCCTTGCATGTTTCTCCTTCGGTTCTAGTTTAAATACTCGATTATTAAAGCCTTCACTTCAGGCTTGTTCATAACAAAACAAACGAAACTGCCGAAGCGATCCGTTGAATTAAAGTATTTGATGTACACAACACGACAAACTAAACTGCAGCTGGAGTTGCCAAATGAATAAGAAGGTTGTCCAATTTTCTATTTTTGGCTTAGATTCTGCACGTGCATCCTCGTTACACGTGTTTGTCCTGTCGACACGTTTTTGACTACTTTGGGGACGACGCATTGCGGAAATGCCGAGCCAGTGATAGATATTACTTTACATCTGACTTCAGCATTTAAAGAACTAAAAAATCTACCTGCGTGCGAAGAGAAATCTCTGTTATTCAAACGGTGTTATTTCCTAAAGGACTGCAATGATTGCTTTGCTTGATTGTTGTTTTCGTTTAATCTCCATCTGGTGATGGAATCCGGAAGCAAAGATACTGTCATTTATCGATACCATTTCGTTCAGATATATTAGAATTAAATCAAAGTAAAATGGAACTTTTTTTTTGACTCCAATAATTTCGTAGAAACAAACTTGACAGAAAGTTGAATTAAAGGTGCACTACTGTAGCAGCTGCCTGTGCGAGGGTTCTTGGCGAAATTTATGATCATAAAAAAAGGAAACTCATTCTTCCGAGGAGCGGAAGTATCGATTTACTTACGATGAGTTCACAGAGATTCCGAATTTTTTTGTCTTCTAAAACTCGCTAGAGAAGTATCGAAATTCTCAACTACTTCCATTGGTGGACATTCTATAGAAATATCTTCGAGGTTTTATTCCGGGTGACGACTAATGAGCGAACACTTTCATTATCTTCACATCAATGAACTACTTTGCAGATGTTACACTAATTACAGGAGATGTTTCGGTTTTAAAAAGAGCATTTTCTTACGTACTTAGCGTAATCGTTAAGGAATTTACATCTGCTTTTCAAAGGATTTCATTATTTTCTTAGAGCGGTGACCGGGAGATTGTCTCGCTAAAAATTTATTAAGCTATAAAGAATCCATTTCAGCAAGATTCTTGTACGTAAAAAGAATGTCTTGGTTAGTCACGATCAGACATCAATGCTTTAAGAATGTTCATTTTGCTATTCACATATGAAGGATGTCAACTAATTTAAGGAAAATATCAAATACCAGGAAAATATCCTGTTTTTATCAAATAATTTAACAAGATGCTTTTTTGCTTAATACTAAGTTAATTATGACACTAAATGGATTCAAAGCGCATTAAAAAAAATTAATGAGGCGGGTTCGAAAACGTGTTTTAAATTTTTAGCCAAACAACGAAACAGAATTCTAAACAGGCGTTTAACTGCGGTTCATTAAACTGAAAGTAATGGAAGACATAAAATATTGTACTCTAAATTTTTATTTACTATTTATTTTTTCTCCCTTAGTCTTTACGCAGAGAGAATGTTTGACTCTTTTATCCTCTATCGATTCTTGGAATATGCGCAAACTCTCGAAATTCTCAGTCTTGCTTTTGATGGTACTTGAATATTAACTGGACAAGTTCGAGATAAACAAGCCCTTTTCCCTCGTCACGCGTAGTGAAACGGGGGGAAAGCAAACTGGAGACAGACCAGCCTTGCAAAACTCCATTAGTTTGCAATACAACCCAAACAGGGGTTTGTATTTAAATATTTCAGCACTTGGTGTTTGGACAATCCTCGTAATACATATGAGTTATGTCCTATTATTTCACAAATTCTTCTCAACTTCAGTTCGAACTTCATTTACATTTTCTAATCTCATAAAAAAGCCTAAAGCGCAAAATGAGGTATTTTATTGCTCGGCACATGTTAAGGATTAATTGCTTGAAGAAATTCGAGTTAGAAGTTTAATGCAGTGAAACACTAAAATTAGGAATTAATTCTAATATTTCGTCTCAGTTAGAGACATCGTCAGAGTACAATGAGACTTGTAAACGCAAACAAATCCAAGTGGAAAATATGACGAGTCCTAACTAGATGGGGCGACCTCTATGAACGTCTATCGATGGCCTGGGATGTAAAGTGGGATCTCGAAGTCTTAGTGTTTCTCATATTTTGAGAAGTTTAATTTATTTAAATTAGGCTCATTTTGAGAGCAACAGATTCGAAAAATTAGCTTTCTTCTAAATTAACTGGTGCAGCATAGTTGTCTTCGTCCAATTTATTTTGAACAGTATCCAAAGCCTCACTGACCCTAATAATCACTAAAGATGTATTGTGCGTGTGTGTGTGTGTGTGTTCTTCCGTGCTGAAGGCAGCTGATCTTTGTCTGTCCATAGCAGGAACTCCATATACACCTGGAATAGAGAGGAGGGAGTCTGTCTTTAGTGGAATTGATAAAAGCAGATAGTTTTAAGTAGGGCTTGAAAGTAATGCAAAAATCGCATTGCTTTATGATTCCGACTATTTTACTCTGGTGTGCATTGGAAATAGCATTATTAAATTTTTCTGAAGAGAAGCTAGTGGAAAGAGGGAAAGGATTGATTACTTTTTTAATACTCTGGAAACTGTAGCCATTAGATCCAAGTGTAGTGTATATGACAATTCTGCTGGAGAAGAGAGGTCTCATTGGAACAAGGTTATACGCTTTAACGATTATTTGTTAATGATGTTCAATGCCTGTGTGAGTGGGTTTCCTGCATATGGAGAAGATTACATTATTAGGTGGGTGACCAACACATCTAGGAAGACTAGACTATTACTAGCTTCCCTTTACATTGAAAATTGAATTCTAGGGTGAAGACTATTGAAGTGATAGAGAAAAGACTTGTCTCTGGGCATGAGCCCAAATAGAAACATTTGGATAATTATAGCAGGGAGAATCAGTGGTATACACTATGGGTTTAAGGGGGAAATTCGGTTTATAAATTTTTAGGGAAGTCAATAATGTCCAATAATTTCAACTTCTCCCCCCCCCCCCCACACACACACCCAGCCTAAATGAGAGCGAGGGACATCCACCTCTGTAAAGTTCGGAAGGCAAAATACCAGCAGAAGATCAATGGGGTAAAACTAAACGGAGGTGCATAAACACTTGCGCCTCCGAAGATGTTCATTCTTCCATGACCAGAAACGTAGATTCATGCATTTTCTTTTTTCTGAAAATGAAAATGACCCTGGAAATACAACAAATGATATAAAACATATTCGTTTTTGTTTTCAGATTCCATGAAACATGCATCCTTTCACTTCTTCTTCTTCAGCTTCTCCCACTTAAGTGGGAGACTCATCATCAACAGTGACCCCACTTAAGTGGGGTCACTGTTGATGATGAGTCTCCTCCACATCCTCCTGTCTTGGGCTGTCACCACATCCGAGTTCTTCATCCTCAAGTCCTCTTTTACCAGCTCCCTCCATCTCTTCTTTGGCCTCCCACGCTTCCTTGCAAATCCATTTGCATGTCCCTTCTTCCCACATATTCGTCCTCCCTCCTCATCACAGGACCAAACCATCTCACCCTTGCCTCCTGTATTTTCACTCCTAAGTTCGTAACACTCACCGTTCCCCTGATATAGTCATTTCTCAGACGATCCTTTCTGGTCACACCGCACATCCACCTAAGCATTCTCATCTCTGCTACTTCCATCCTGCTGATGTTATTTTTCCTCAGGGCCACAGTTTCTATAGCATATGTCATAGCTGGCCTCACTACCGTCCTATAAAGTTTGCCTTTCAGATTGATCGGCACCCTCTTATCGCATAACACTCCAGCCATCTCCCTCCAGTTCCTCCAACCCGCTTGTATCCTGCATCCCACTTCCTTCTCAGCTCCTCCATCTTCTTCCACTGTTGAACCTAAGTATCTAAAGTCTTTTCTTTTTCATCATGGGAATAAGAGATCCTTCCATAATTCCATGTCTATTTGAAACAAACGTTTTTTCTTTTTTAAATTTCCCGTACCGTACATTATTCAGTCAGTTTACTAGGCAGTTCTCGTCTGGTTGGTAATTATTATTATTATTATTATTATTATTATTATTACTACCACGGGCTACTCCAGGAGTCCTTAGACTCATCGAGGGAGGCCCTAAACATCATGTTCACGCAGCTGTTCAACATTCTCACAGTATCTATCATACCTTGTCTTGAACTCGTTCACCGTCATAGCACCCACAACAGACTCTGGCAGCTTATTCCACTCATTTACCACTCTAAAAGTAAAGAACCCAGCTCTAACACCCCTGCTAACCACGCTCTTGCCCCCAGCTTCCATGGGTGTCCCCTAGTTCTCCCACCACCAGTCCTGATCTCAAAAATACCCTCTGAATTAATCCTATAGAATCCTTTTAGCAATTTGAATGTCTCAATCATGTCTCCCCTTTTACGCCTATCAACTAGTTTCTGCAACCCACAAATCTTCAACCTGTTCTCATATGGTTCATTCCATAGACCTGCTATCATCTTAGTCACTCGCCTCTGGATCCTCTCAACCTCCTCCCCATCAAGAAGGAACCGAGGTGACCAAATCTGGGCACAGTAGTCGAGATGAGGTCTTATCAGGGCACGGTACAGAGGTACAATAACTTGTTTTTCTCTGCTCGTCAAGGTATTTTTCAACAACCAAGTGAGTTGATGAGCTGATTTAGCTACTTTAGCAATGTGCCCCCTAAACTTCATCTCCCTATCCACCAACACTCCCAAGTCCCTGGCCTCATCAATCTCTTGGAGTACAGTTCCACCAATGTGGTATACTGCTGCTAATCTTTTCACTCCGAAATGCATAACCTTACATTTTGTCACATTAAATTGACATCCATTCTCCTTAGTCCAGAACTCCAATCTATCTAAGTCATCTTGCAAGACTTTGACATCTTCTGCATTCACTATCGCCCTACCCAACTTTGCATCATCAGCGAACAAATGAACTGTCCCACTTAGACCCTTCCCTATATCGTTAATGAACAGATTAAACAGCAGTGGTCCAAGAACAGAACCCTGTGGCACACCACTAGTTACAGGCCGTTTTTTGGACTCTACTCCTGAATAAACTACTCTTTGATATCTCTCCATCAACCACCCAGCTATCCATCTCACCAACCCTATATCCATTCCCATATGTTGTAGTTTACGGATTAGAATTCCATGTGGTATCCTGTCAAACGCCTTTGCCAGGTCCAGCAGTATCACTGTAAACCCATTTCCCTTATCCAGTTCAGCCGTCACCTTGTTATAAAACTTGAGCAAGTTACTGAGGCATGATCTACCCTTCACAAAGCCATGCTGTCCTCTGTAATATATATTTTTTCCCGACATGTGCTCTTTCCCAATTCGTTATGTTTATTTTCCTTATGTTCATTTCGATATCAATCCAAACTTTTGACTCAGTTATATTTCTAAATGGGTTTGGTAGAACTCGATTACTAAATACTAATTTTCCTTCTTCACAACGAACCGATTGGAGCAGTCGTTTTCACATTTTTCTAACGTGAATTTCACCCTACAATGCTGCAACCCACACACACATTTCTCAGGAAATACAACATCCTCTGCTTGTCTCAATGGAAGTTCATTATCATAAAAAGACAGATTCCTTAGCTAGAGTGTTTCTAAGGAACACTTCGGTAGAATAAAGATTGCGTTTAAATTCCGCCCATATCGCGAGGAGCCCTTATCACAACTTTTCAATCAAAGATGAGTGGTAGGATTTTCTCCCTGAAACTCAAGTTTATCATCCCTCAAAAACAGCCAAAACAGATCCCGTTAGACCTATCTACTGACATGCAATATTCATTATAAAAATGATTGCACAGAGGAATGGCAAGTCACACGCATTTAATTGCTTAAAAACTCCTAATTAGAGACCCATCCCATCTAAGCACGGACGAAAATTGGATAAGGAAATATTGGTGTCACTGCAGTCTGTGATAATCTGCAATGAAACCCGCTTATTAATGATCGTGTATATTGTACCTCATAGAATTTTTAGCCATGATAAAACTTATACCAAGCTAATACAGCATCCTTCGACGCCAATAACAATTCTATGAAGTGAAAAGACTCGCAAGCGATAAGACAGGATCTCCCATTACGCTACCAGATTTGACAATTGCCTGCCCCTCTTTACCAAATGATTAATCTCTTAGCATAGACAAGCTCACCGCTGAATATTTTCAGTCCTTCTGGGAATAGCTTGGACCTATCCTCTACAGATTAGGTCCAAGCTAATATAATAGTCGTTATTAAGTTTGTCGCAAAGAAAGACGCCACAAAATTAGAAAAGTGGAGACCCATCTACCTCATAAACAGACTGTAAAATACTATCAAAAGCCATTGTTGACGGCTTTTGTCATGGGTTGACAAACCCGCGAGGCTAAGCGAAATAATCGATAGGCGCCAGTGCTGTTCTATCCAAGGACAACATCCAAAACCTACATCTCTGAAGATATCTGATAGGCAGCTAATAACAGTGAAATAATGGGTCTTGAAACACCAGACCATTCGAGAATTTTATTGATGTTTAATGTAATTCGACCATTGAACATTCCTACTTACTCGATTGCTTTAAAGCCGTCGTATTTTGTTCAGGCATCGTTCAATCACATTAAGATGTGATTGATAAAGCACAGTTTTGCATGAAAAACAAAAACTAGCTCACCATATCTGTACCGTACAGTACATGTATTAAACAAGGCTATCCATTAGATATATGAAGAGCCAAAGGCTTCAATTCGGCGACATATGACTTGTTTAAGTTAAGGGATATATATCCCATATCGTTTCTTAGCCGAATAAGGAACTTGGAGTTTCTTATTCGGCTTACCTTAAGGGTCAGTTGCTGCAGTATCCAGGTATTTGCTTACGCTTGGAATCGCCGAACTTTATATAGTTTCTACTGTGTTCGGCTAAGAAACGATATGGGATATACATTCCTTAACTTAAACAAGGCTATCCATTTTCCGGTCCTCTTTACACAATGACAATTGTGTAAAGAGCCCTTTTTTGCGTATAGTGAGCATACTACTTAGTTCATCCCGTACCAAGCAATAAGCCAGACAGCATATGCTGATGATGTTACAATTATAGTCTGCAAAGAAAGGGATTTCTATAACATACAAACAGCATATATGCCAAGCAGCCTCGGGCGTCCAACTAAATGAACATAAGAACTACAGGACTGGTGGCAAATGGAAAAACCGAACGGACTCACCTAGGGCTGGTCACCGGTCTGCAGAAGGAAACATGCTTGGGAGTTTACCATGTAAGAGATACATGCTCTCTTACATGGATGAGAACTGGAATACCTTCTTTAAACCTTTCAAGCAACTACTAGGAAAGTCGGCAGAAATACGAGCCTCTGCTCGCATAAGAGGGAGAAAAATAATTGCTAATCAAATAGCTCCCAGTGTCCTTTGGCATACGCTAGAGATTCTCCCATTACCACCAGTGTATTTTACCAAACAAATCAGGTCAGTCATCTAACGATTCATATGGAACCAAAATAAAACTGCCTTTCGTACCCCAAGCTAAGTACGTATTTTAAAGAACGGCAAAAGTTGACATCCACTGACCACAAGATAACGTTTCGCACTCGCGTTTTCCTTAATACTCAACGGAAAATATCAAACAAACGGATCCCCCGAATATATTTTCAGCTCTGCTTCCAGATGTCTCCTTTTTCACCGTTTTAACAATGGAAAAAGCTTAATTTGGCAGTAACAAATTTCTACAAAAATTATTATTACGGGATACTCTAAGAAGTCATACGAATCGAGGAAAGCTCTAAACATTATGTGAAGAACTATCCAATATTTTTGCAGTATCTATCATACTTGGCTTAGAACTCATTCACAGTCATGGCAGCCACAATAGAGTCTGGCAACTTATTCCAATCATTCACCACTCTCCAAGCAAAAAACCTATTTCTAATACTCTTGCTAACTACACTCTTACTCTGTTTCCAAGGATGGCCCTTAGTTCTCCCACCACCAGACTTTTCTGAAAACTTCCTGCGAATTACCGTATTTTCCGGTGTATAAGACGCTCCTATGTATAAGACGAACCCAAGAAATTTAATACAATTTTCTGGAAAAAACCTAAACTTTAAACCATTTCAAAATTGTAATTTTTTCGATGTTGAATCACATATTTATGAAAAGAAATAATTTTGACTTCATATTCTTTTGGCATTTTTTGACTGGCTTTTGTACGCATACAAAGTCAACTGAGTTTCATGAAACGGTTACACCATGACGCACCACCTTTAAAACCTTCACTGTTACGCTCACAGGCTACTTTGACTGCACGTGTACGAATCATTTTTCTTGAAATGGCAATGCCATTCGGCCGATTTTCTTGCACCCATTTCAAAACTGCTGAGAATTTCCAGCAAAATGAAATTATTTTCGTCGGAGTTTTGACTTTTCCGAATCGGAAAGGAAAGCGAATTCCGCTGATGCAAATTCAGCGCACACCTCAAGTGAAAACTTTTCATTAATGAGAAATTAGGTTTATTTTCATTTCTTCTCATCGACAGGTCCACCCCAATCTGTACTCATTTCAAATTACCGAGGTTATCCTTTTCTGCTTTTATTTTCTTTTTTGCTGTAATCGCATGACATCAAAAAGGAATCAGATGTTTACTGCAGCGGATTTGCTTGCAACAGAAAGTCAAATGACGTTTCAGTTATTGCGTGTCAAGCCGATATCGAAAAAACTCGCACGCTGTAAAGATATGATCTTTATACACAATTACAGTATATCATTTGGGTACTTAATTTGTAAACCATTTTTATAGAAATAGATTTCGAAATCAGATTTCAATAGTTTTATTATTTGAATATTTCTGAGTATTTTCATAATGAAATTAATTATGAAATTATGAAATAATGTCTTGTGATTCCTTGGTACGAATGAAGAACAAACAAATTTACTCACCCATGTTGGGGAGGGTTCTGCATACGTCAGTATGAATCAAGCTGAGCTACTTCACTGAGCAAGAACAGACACGAACATTAGCTAAGAATGAATATTCAACGAACAGAAATACGTAACGGAACGTAGATAATTACACTGTAGACACCTTCGAGGGATCTTGTAATCTCTTCGTTATTCTAAGAGCAGCTAACTTATAACAGTAGACATTTGACAACAAAGAAGTACTTCAATTCTTTATTCAATTTACATTTTAATCTGCTATTTAATTGCGGTTTAAAATATAACAGTGTAAAAGATATTTGCAAAACGTAATTATTTATTTCATACGAGATTGCCACTAATGTGGAGAGAGAGAGAGAGAGAGAGAGAAATAACTGCACAATTATCAGGAACTGATGAAGATTCACTTTGGCCCCTTGAAGAATCAGATTTTTGTGTTGACGAACAGATCCGAAGGATATGATTAGATTCCAAAATCCTGAGAAGCATAAAATTCAGATTGAATCTTCTGAGAAGAATTACAAACTCATTCGGTAGGTTGTTGAACTTTTGGAAAATCCCTAAAACAGCTTATGCAAATCCTGATTGAGGAGAATCTTCGCATCATTTTTACACAATTTCTCCTAATTAAGCGATTTCTCATAAATCTTCTGCTTGTGGAGTTTGCTTCAAATCGCCAACTTTGGTAGATTTATCAGTAAGGCACAAGAGCAATCATGCGATATCGCATCCATCGACTTTCCCTTGATAATAAGCGCGTGATGTTCAAGTGCCTTTTCGACGTTCATAAATGTAACGGTTGGCCCGAAATCCAATCTCAAGAATGAACATTCTCGTTGCCCTCTTTGACTGCTTCGATGAAGAAAATCAACTCCTTTCTTCCTCGACCAACACCCCTGCAATTTCCGGTTTAGACCGCATTGTTCACTATTAATTATAATTATTAATATGCCACAATTCCACACACAGGAGGAGCTAAAACACTGGCTTGTTAGATGGGTGGGCGGCAATTCCAACCAAAAGCTATCCAGTTGAGCTTCGCAACCAAGCTGTCTAACCAAAGGAAATCACCAACACCGGCGGAGAGTACGAAAGAGCCATGTTTGTTAAACATTTAAATGCTTCGAGAAGAGGAATCCACTCGAATCCTGCGAGAGGAGAGGAGAGGAGAAAACAAGCCACTAAAATAAAAGCGAAGATTCTCATTGTAATCGATTTAGTTTGCGAGGAATCGTTTTCATACTTTTTTAATTCTGTATCAGGAATTTTGGGCAGTTTTTTTCCCCAAACGAACACACTGAATCAAGTTTATCAAGTGTTTGTGTAACTGCTGCTTACTGAAATCCTCGTTCAGATTATCGCGAACACGTCGTTCTCTTGCTTCGTCCAGACCTCTGTTCACTTTCTTGATTTCATTTCTTCCGTTTTCCACTCGCTGACTTCTTAGCTATTCCACAAATGACACCAACGTTTTCGCCGTTCTCTTCGATCTTTTTATTTCTTATTTGATTTCATTTGGTATTATTTATTTACTTGACGAGAAGCAATTCAACATGCAGAAGTGAGATTCTTAAGCCGTTAGGTGGTTGTGCGCAATTATGCAAGTTGCATGCTGTTGTCGGGAGATGTGTAAACAACACGGCAACCGCATATTCGCTCAGAAATAAAAACCCGATCTCTGTAACTACCGGATGGCAGATCACGTAACATTCCACTCACCCGGTTTCGACAAGTCCGCATGCAAACAGATTCTTGACAACATATACGAGACAGAACATCATTTAAGGTCGTCTAATGGAAGGATCGGAAGGAATGTTTCTTGAATAACGTTAGACGTTTGTATAAGAGAGAACAACGGTGTGTTGCGGTTTGGAACTGTTCATAAATAATAAGTTGCTTATATTTTAACGAAAGTTTCTTCCTTTTATTTGCAAATTTTGTGCGTATAAAATGCACAAAAAATATTTAAAAAATTTCTTATATCTCCCAACAGACGAATGTACTACACGCTGATAAAATAGAAGTAACAGTAAGAGAAAATAAATATACTCTTACACGAGCCGCTCTTCGGTAAAGAATTTGAAAACAACTGAGAACAAACAATTGATATTCACATAGATTATCGCAGAGACTTCCTCCCTAAAATACAGTAACCAAACAAGGATTGATGTTAAGAACTGAAGTAGATTGGAATAGATGGTAGTTCCAGTCCGATACCACGAGCGAGAGATAATCTCAGCACATAAAGATTTCATTCTTCGTGTTGTTGCGCACTCTAATTTCCGGTGTCAGCAAAATATATCGACAGGAAAACAGATACTCGTAGGAAATTCGCCGTACATCACTGTTTTTGATTGGATAAGTATGAGACCCCACGATTTAAAGAACGAGTATTCAGACAATGCACATCCTAATGGTAACCGTGATGGTGGTATGCGAATCCATCTCAATGGGAAGATTCCAAATTTAATCCGTGGAATTTAATGTTAACTTAATGATCTGAATATTGCCATGGCATGGAGTGTTTGTAGATGACACTTACATTGAAGTTTATCATTTTTGAAGGCGAGGCCTTGCATATTGGAGGGGTGAAGTGCTTCAAATGTATTTATCTCTATCTATCAGGTGACTGTAGTCATTGCCCACAAAAACTTCTTGGTGAGATTTTGTACAGAGTAGTTCACCATTGCTCTCCACGACTTCCCCGATTTTAACCGGACTCGGGACCTGCATATCGCTGGGACATATTCATGGCTGTATTCGATATGTCTCCACGGGGCCGAGTTGCTTGTTCTGGAGGACGAAAAACCCGAGTTTTCGGGTTTAAAAACCCCTAACTTTGTATGAGACCGGCTAACACTCACCTTTCGTCGAACGAGACCAGATAAAAGATCCTCTCGTCACCGACGGGAATCAAATCCAGGTCCTTCTGTCGAAAAAACTTGGTTTATACCAACTGAGCTATGAAAGCTCTCTCTCTCTCTCATTTTGTTTATAGCGAGATAGAAAAAATATATATACAAAATTATCCATTAATACATGAGAGACTGATTTCTGTTTGGGAAAGGTGCTGTTGAATGAACTATCTACAAATAGCAAGATAAGAATTGCAGGGTGCTTTATTTTCCTCACCAAGAATTCAAAATTCCTTGATACCCAGCGAGCACCTTCTCATAACTTCTTCGATGATTTCAAAGTTTTTTTTTATTTTCGTGGGAAAATTACGAGTGTCGTAATAGGCACTGAGCATTCTCTCATCTGTCATGCATGATACGACAATGGCACGTGGAAGTGCTACAAAATCAATCTGAAAACCAAAACGATTCGTCAAGAACCGTAGAAGAGGACTCCGAATCCAACGACAGTTTGCTTTTTCCTTTTAGAAAGATTGCAATCTTCTCTCTCTCTCTCTCTCTCTCTCTCTTCTGCCCTGTTTTAATCTTAATGAGAAGCACTTCCTTTTACGAAAGTGAGAAGGGCAGAAACGACAGAACGGCGTCTCAGAAATTTCTGGCGTGGAACCAACTAACCGTTGAACTTTGTTGAACGGTTGGTTGCTTCAACAGTTTAAGGAACTTTTGAAATAACTTTGCTCAACTCGTACCGACAGCGAACTGCGTATCATTCAAGTTATTTTCGTATTTATACTGCGGAGAGCTACCTCGATACCGTTCTATAATTCTAAGCATTGCATCATTTGCTATTGGGATTTCTATTCTAATGATAGACATAAAGATGTATACTAGAAAGATAATACACTGAGGAAACTAAAATCGTAGTTTTTTCCTAGTCAGAAGTTCGCCGGTGCAACAGATCGATTAAAGAAATAACTCTGCTAGTTACTAACTACAAAATCCCGAAAATTCCCTTTTTCTGGCATTTCAGCATCACGTAAATTACCTCCACACTGCACGGTACTCGCAGTGCAGTTTCGAGAGGCCAAGGAATTATTTTCTTAGTTTATCCAAGTGTAACCAAATAAAGTTTGGGCGTGAAGTTTTTTCACGACTAGGTAACTTGTATATAGAGGCCAATGACTTCACATTAATTGTCTTAGTATCCCATAATGCAAAGAGCTCGCCTTCTTTCGGATGCTTCTAATGCTGCTAAGCATTATAAGAAGGACCATCTCAAAACGGTTTCGACTTTTGTATAAGTAAAAGACGGTGTTATCCAAAACCGAGGTGATTCTTTCGCTCACCCTTCCGACAAATGGAACCTGCAGTAGCCGCAGCTCCACCCAAAGGCAGGCAAATACCCGCCAACCAGCGGAGCATCAATTTCCACAAGTCGCCAGCTAGAACCGCTTATCTACCAGGGAAAGCCGTCCCCATCCACCGAAGGGCACGATAAAATGCACGGTAGTAGACGCTATACCATAGACAAGCATCTAATGAAATAGAGTGATGGGGACTACTTTTGTAGAAACTAATCCATAAGTTAACGGACGTCTCGAAAAACCAGGGGGATTCTTCGGATACTCTGACCCCAATGAATAACTCAAATGATCTCAGCGGTGCTTCCGCTAGAAAACATCTGCAGAAGCCTCAGCTGCACCAAATGGTAGGCCAAAAGCCACCACTAGACCAAGCACCAACCTCCCCAAGGTACCAGCAAGAAACGCTCGTCTCACAGGGCAAGGTACCCACTGAAGAGCCCGAAGAAAGACGTTGTTCTTCTGCAGTATGCTTAAAGTTCAGTGTTCTTCGTGTGATGCGAGGTCAGTGCAACTCACTTGGGTGCTTTTGTGATTTCTGTTTCGGGAAACGTTCACCAAATGTTGTTTGAGTTTCCTTCGTTAATTTTTTTTGGAAAAGGACTTTTCCAATACCGAGTCGTACTTCAAGGTCAAAACAACTAAATTATTTGTGTCGATTTTTTTTCCCTTTGAGGTACCTTATCATGTATCCTTTATCGTATTTTTCGTGTTAAAATCTACTTGACTTTTCTACTGACTTGTTCTTCATGGTTGGCTGTGCAATATTACATTTTCTCTCTCTCTCTCTCTCTCTCTCTGCTTCCAAATATGGACTCAGGTGTCTTTGTTTCTGTTTTCGCAGTTGTCATGGTTCTCACAGGTGCCTGAAGAAGAACATTCGATTTCAAACGTTTAGTAAAAATATGACAAAAATTAATCGATATTTTCAGAATAGATTAACGAAGTTTTTGAAGTAACTGTTTTGTGTATTGAAGTGTCTATATTCATGCCACTCCCGTCGTTTTTCAGTGCTCTTTCTTCGTTGATTATTTTGATATTCGATTATTCCACTGGACTTTGATTTGGTGGAAGTCATTCATTCTACTTGGAACAGCCATTTCTTATTCAGAAATAAATTATCCTGTGATTCCATGCGACTGTGATTGCACCCGTTGCACTCTGAACCGAGAAATGCGTTAATTCAATCTTTTTCGTGAGAAGGGCGCAGCTTTAACAGCGGCGAGTATTCTGTTTAAGTGTGACTCGGCAGGTAATGAATTACACACGCTAAATACGACTTGCATCGAGCGGAGTTGCGATTAGATTGGCGGGTTCATGATGCTCGAAAATCAAGGAAAGTGCAGCTTATTAGATTCACAGAGAAATAATTTGCTAAGTTATGCATCTTAAAGGGAGTTCGTCTTTACTAAGCAATCGGAATTTTGTCGTGGTCGGCCAAAGCCCATCGGTAAGGTTTGCTTTACGATTTCCGTGATGCGTAGGATTTGCTGCATAATGTTTACGCATTAGTAAACACGGAGATTGCACTTCTCTAAGCCAAAGCGGATTGCCGAGTGGATAACACACCCACTGTCCAATCAAGTCGTGGGCCATCTTGAGCGTTCTTGTTTGGAAAGGCTCTACAAGTTTGTCCAGAGAAAAGGTTTCGCAATAGTACTCGATTGTTCACAACGAATTAATTTCCCATAAAGTAATAATTTAACGCAGATGGAATTCTAAGCAGGACATGTGATGCCGTTGTTTTCAAGTCGCATGCCTTAGCGCAGTGTTCTCAATCTTTTTTGGATCAAGCCCCACCTTAACGTCTCAAAGATTTTGATGCTCCCCCTGTAGCATAATAGTCAGCCAAATTCTGAAAAAGTATAATATAAATATGTACATTTACTAATTGCCCTCCAAAATATTCAAATTTCCCCACGTTGAGAAACACTGCCTTAGCGGATCATGATTAAGCTTGGTAGAAACTTCAACATTCTTTTAAAAGCACATTTAACTAGTTTATGCAATAAACACCATGGAAATTTTAATATGAACGTTTGAAGGGGGGGACAAAACGAGATCGCATTCCCCCTTTTGTTTCCCCAAGTAGTCCAACGAAGGGATCGATCATTTATTACCAATACCCCCCCCCCCCCTTAAGAAGAAATGATGTTGCCTCATGCTTATATAAAAGTGTGTAAGCATCAACCCTTTTCAGAAAGTTATCATTAAAACCGTGTGCCGAATTCCCCCCCCCCCGCTTGGGCTACGAATGCATAATTCAATCACCCGAATGGGATCGGGAAGACCAATTTCAGAAGTCAGCTCCATCTTGAAAAGGTGAGTTTACTTCTCTTTGGCATTCATGTAGGATTGCACTAAACACATCGTTTCAGTCTGAAATAAAATATTTTATTTCCAGCGGATTAAGAGAGGAAGAGGCGGAAACGAAGTAGCTAAAGACAATTATTTTGATTAAGTTATTTAACCAGTGAGTTGCAAATACTTGCATACCTCCAGCTAACTCTCGTAGCAAGACTGTTTTACAGTAAGGAAAACAGGAGGTAATTTTTAAGATCCCTTATCGGATATAGAGATCATTTTGATTCTTAATAATTTCATGAGAACAAAAAGGATAAAAGAGATCGATTGTGTCGAGTAGCTGGAGTATTACAATTTCATCCTTCAGGTGCTACTCAAGTATTACGTTAAGTAGATGATTGAATCGAACAATAAAACCCTTTTTCTCCTAATCAAATAGATGCTGTTGCTGTTTATCAATATCTCTGTAATAATTTATACTATTGTCGAGATATCTCAACCATTTATAGATGGTTGGTGAGCTAAATCCACGTAAGACATCTTGTTTGTTTGCACGTGATGCTGCGAATGAAATACTAAGGGGAAGTGCTCGTAGATTGTCTTATTAAAGGCTACGAAAACATCAGTAAGATTCTCTCAGCTGTTTTAAATTATAAAAGCTAACTTTTACTACTTAATTCAACGTATCCTTTTATTTTGTTGTAATTAAAATTTTAAACAAATTTATTTTATACGTGGCATAAACCTCATTAAACTGTAAGAATTGCTATAAATTAATTTTTGAGGGGAAAAAGTCCTTCTCAAAAACATGAAAGGGAAGATTTCACTGCATGAGGAGTTTTTTGTACAAACAATTCTCTAACGAGCTCAACCTTAATCGCGTTACGTAATCTCACTTTCAGATTAATCACACTTCAAAGGTAATTGGGTTTTTCCCAAATACTGGTGGCACAAAAATGATACACCTGGCATTAGAATCATTGCTTCTAGTGAACGTTTTATTTTGTTTGTTAAATTTGCTGCATACAAGTAATTAGGGGGAGTTAGGCATGATGTTCATTGCCTCTTTCTAAAATGCTATTTTACCGGGATCGTTAAAACTGCTTCTAGCAATCGATTCCACTCGTTCTCATTCACTATTCCCCAAAGAAAAATTTTAATTCGCACAACCTTTGTACCACACTCGTATTCCTCTTCCAGAAGCGACTCCCTAGTTCTGTTTGTCGTGTACTGAAACAAATTATTTTCACCTTTATAGCAGTCACTCGATTAGTAACGGGTTCTGTAAGGAAGCCACCCCTAGATCTCAACTTGTTATGTATTAAATTTGTATTGTCTACCTTTATAAAACCCGTTTCTGTGATGGTGCCTTTTCTCAGCCTATTAACTAAACTTTAAACTGACGAGGACAGATTGACAGGGTCAATCTGTCATCATAAGGAGCACTCCATAGATCTGTCATAATTCTGGTCATTGCTCTTTACATCTCTTCCCCCGCCCCTCGTGATCGCCAAGAAACTCAGGTGACCAAATCTGTTTACTTAAGATGCAGCTAAATCATAGCCTTCTAGAGATTGATAATAACCTCCCTATCTTTACCTATTAGTGTTCAATATTGAGCAATCTTGCCAACTTGTTCAGTATGATCTCTGAACTTCAACTCTCCGTCCACCATTCTCTTCAATCATCAATGTCTTGCAATCCAATGCCACCAGTGTGAAATACAGTATGTATGTAAACTTTCTTTTCAACCCGAAGTGTTGAATATTTCCGAAAACGTGCCCACTATTCCCATAACCTTACATAACATTGCGTTGACAGCCATTAGTCTTTGCCCTCAGTCTAAATTTATTATTAAGAGAGACCTCCAGGGAGTCACTCATCGAGGGAGGCCAAACACACTCTAGCTATCATGTATAGATATCAAGGAGATAAAAAAGCTGCATTTCTTGTGCCACAGAATGTTTTTTTTTTTTTAGGAGAAACTGCGTTCTTCCATTTTGGTGAATGGAATAATCCTCATTTTCTCTTCTAATGAAGAGAAATCGTAATGAGATGAGGAAAGATCCTTCCTTAGTTCCATCTGGTAAATATTTTTTCGTATAATTAATGTTACATTCAATTCGCTTAGTTTATGCGGCAATTTGTATGCTGAAAGATCACTAATATATTCGCTAACAAATGATTTTTACCAATACATGTTCGGTCTTTCTGAACTCGTTTCCGTTTACATCAATATTTGCCGACCGATTTTCTGAATGCATTCGGCGAAAAAGAAAAAACACACCTGGAACGGAGTGCAGCATTTGAAGTTTTTATAATCCATCAGGAAGCCCTTGACCGCTTTTATTTATCGTGAATCCCACCGAGAATAGCTACAAACTCGCTTTCGCATTAATTGTAACACGGGTTCAGTGTGCCAATGGCAATCCTTTCACCTTAACGGGAAATGTTGACATCACCGTGACTGATAACAAACTGCAACGACGTCTCCTTCGATCGAGTAGAATTTTATTCCTTCTTCTGGATTTGTTTCGTGTTAGTTCTACCAAATCTCCTTTCATCTTCCATGAACTTGTGAACTTTGGCTTCCTTATTCAAAATAATTTCGTCGATGTCTTTAACTTCGGCGCAGTCAAACAGCAACAAACTGAATGTTTGTTTGTTTGGTTTGATCCGAGTTTCTGCCATTGAGAAGCCTCTTATCAGGACGGGAAATATTCAAATAGGCTTCGTTTGTCTTGTGCAGAAGGAAACGAGGGGTTTTAATTTTCGTTTGTAGACGAAAATTAAAATGTTTGTAGTTTTACCGCATTCTCCAAATACCAATTTTCCCCTTTCGAGGGGGTGAAGTAATTAAAGTGTTTTATTTTCTTTCTTCTTTTGCCTCGGATGTATGGAGAAGTGGATGTAAGAGTGGGATTACGTATGGGTTTTAGAGATTAATAGAGTAGAGAAATGAACACTGAAAATAATCCTTCCCCGCTTTTTTTACTTAATGTTTTCAGAAACATTCGTGAATTGGCATACGAAAGTTAACAACAGAAATGCAGTTACGAAGTAGGAGTGAAATTTTAGTTTAATGTTTTCACTAAATGCTTATTTTGTGTGCAGTTCCGAATATCAAGAAAAATGTGCTTTATTCTGGTTGTGGTTTGCACTTGTCTAGAAAGACATCGTATCTGACACACGGATTGAACATTTTGTTACCCGAGGGGAGGGGGGGATAACATTTGTTCGCTGCGTTTTTCTTCTCACTCCAGTTCCTGAAAAATATTCCCCCAAGCTTTTGATAAAGTAAATTATCGAATTGAGAAACCGAAAAGAAAGCAGTTAGAATTAACCAAGGCATTATTGTTCTGCGGACACTTTATCTTCCCTCATTACACGTAATTATTCGGTTTAATTATACATCGAAACAACTGAAAAATAGCCACGAAAATATCCACTATTGCTGCGAATTAAATTTCCCAAACATTTTCCGGGCACAAAACAATCCTAATATTGCTGTCTCATTCTTAAAAGAATGATTTTTTTAATTTAATTCCGATAATGGAGTCAGGGAATGGTTTATAAGTACTCAAGCGAAAGAACATACGAAGACGTGTTCGGAATGTGACGACAGATAAAAGAAAAAAAAGAGGCCAGTGATCGAAATGAAGGGGAAAAAGATAAATACTGAAAGAAAACTGAAGATTCTTGGAGCTGCTTATGACAGGTTTGGTTGCAGTCGAGGGCTTCATTGTAGATGTTCAATGTTTCTGTACTTAGTTGGATTAATACGAAGAAAAAGTACCACGATGTACGGAACTTTCCCTTAAAGGGTGGGTCTTATTGCAGAATTTCTTTTCCACCTTATTCCGGTACGAACCAGGAACGTTTTCTAAACTGGTTGCAAACGCGTTCCTATGACGCTGCAAAAAGACCTTTTATACATTTGTTCTCAAGAGACGAACATGGTCCCTTTCTCATCAACATGGTACCTCCCTTTCTCAAGAGACCGACATGGTTGGAATAGGCAAACGAAGAATATGACCTACCGGCCATGAACGACCCAACCGTTCAATTAGGACTACGGGAGAGAAAAAGAGTAATTGGCGAATATGATTTGAAAATGCACACCCCCTGTTATTTCGTTTCAACGCAACTTCCCGGGGAGGGAGTTGTTTTCCGAAGTGATTATCTTTTGTCCCTGCAATAACGAAGGGAGGATGCATGAGAGCGGGGTTAGCTTCCCTTATCCCTCTGGGCCACCAGAAATAAGCACGCCTTCTGATTTTGCGGACGTCTTACCTCGGACAACATTTGCATGAGCGACTCATGAACGCTCAAGTGATGAATAAACCACATCCGTACAATGTGGGGAAAATGTTTCGGTTTTAGTAAAAGATATCGAAGTTATAATTTGCAACGCGTATCCATGGAGATCTTAAAGAAACCTCTGAGAGTAATTAACAAACCGATCTCATCTGGGGTGGGTGTAGCTGTTAAATTCATACCCTAACCCCAAAATGTGTTGTACATGAACGCATTTTTCAGGAAATTTCGTGGTTTTCCATGGTCGATTTTGTCTGCCTTTTGCAACGAAAACGCGTATTCGGTGACACCTAAATATCAGCTGAATTTTTTTTCAGCTTATTCCGGTACGAACTAACAATTTTCTACACCGGATTTAAACACGTACCTATGACGCTACAAAAAGACATTTAATGCCTTCGTTCCTTACCGTTTACCATATAAATGCTTTAAAAGTTTAACGTTGTGTACATGATAGTAATGAAAATTACGTGGGCTTTCTGTTTTAGCATGGAACGGGGTGAGAGCTTAGCTCGATAACGTAATATATTCAATCCTGCTCTACAGAAAGACTTTTCCAGTTGTGAGAAATGGTGCCATTTAGATGACTGCGTCGCCTATCAGGGAGCCGAAGTAGCTGTTCCCATGTTTGGCTTGAGTCTGAGGCTTCCATTTCCTGGCATCTGTTTCTTCTTTCTTATGGTGGAGGACGACAGACCCCAACCTTCCAAAGTGCAATAAAACGATTCCCCGATCAGGAATCCGCTTACTTATTCCATTTCATTTTACTGAAATAAAGCGGGTGGCCAAAACCAACTTGGAAATTCAGGAATATGGAAGATGAATTTCCCCAGAGGCTATTGAAAAAACCCTAGAAATGAAGCAGTGTAAAAAGCAGTCACGAGGGGAATCCTTATATGGGCTTTTTCAGTTGAAGGTGAGTTAGTCTATTTCATACGGTGGTAGCAGGATTTTTCTCCCGGAAACTTTGGTTTTCATCCCGCGTACAGACAAATCGGCCTTCAGAATACACGCAATTTACAGACAAAAATATAGTGTTGGTGGTGATGATGGGCGATAGATGGTAGTGGTGGCGTAGTTGGAGAATTAAATAGCAGTGGAGAGGATGAGATGTATTTAGCGAAGTAGAGTAGTGTGCCCTCCCACGATGAGTCCTTGGACTTCCTGGAGGTGTCACGTAGCACTAATAATAATAAAGATGTTTTAATTACTTTTCGCTTCCAAGGATTCATCGCAGGAGAGAACACTACTGCTCCCCCACACAATTTAACTTCTTTTCTCAAGAGAGGAGAAAAGCCTGCTGCTTCCGCATTTGTTCGGCTAACTCGCGTACAATAAAAAAAGACCAAATGAAGATTCCTCTGATCACGGCAAGTTCGATTCTCGCCGTGATCAGAGGGATGTCCCGTTCTTCTAATTGCGCTGTGGAGGCGCATGATATTACTTTCAAAGATTATTGAATAAAGCAAGAAGTGACAATACTTTCTCTTTGTGGTGGAAACAAAGGATGAACTAGCCCTGCATAATGCCGAGGGCTAAGTCCGAAGCAGTATTCCTCCGATAAAATGAACCGAATTCGATAATTGCATAACATTTTTCCTACTAAATATTCCACTACTTACGTTAGTCACCAAGTAGAGAATAAGCAATTAAGGAAAGCGAAAGAGAACAAAAGAAGCTGGGTTGAAGCCAACCAGAGGTGGTTAGGATCAGATTTTAATTTTAAAAGACATTAGGATAAAAATCGTATTTTAACTTTTGTAGATCTGGAACAGAAAATCAAGTGCGACTTCAGTGTGCTGATTATCTCTACTATTACCCATATCTATCGCACTGCGAAGGAAAGAAAGAAGGTGATTAAACCACGTGTCAAAAGAACACAAGATAATCACGGGTCTGCGCTTCATGTGGATGATGTTACAATCCGAAATGAATCCTTTAAAGTCTTCGGGATTCCCTGATAAACTGAAAATCTGCTGTAATAAATTTCATATGAAAATAGTTGGAAACATAACCCTTCCTGATTGAAAAACTTCCTCAAGTTAAACATTTTCAATTATTCAGCACAGTATTTAGTGAAGATGGGAAATTAAGTATCGAAATAGACAACGGAACTAGCCAAGCTGGGAGTGAACTCCCCAGATGTATGTGGAATAAGAGAAATTACTCGGATCACTAAACTAGCAGCACACCAGTCGGATTCAAATCCGTTTTCAGTGGATAGGAAATCCCCATTGGGAAAGAAATAAAGCACTTATTCAAACATGAATGCCCCAGGGATGATTAAGCGGTTAATGGGGAGTAATGGGACATTTTACAAAATATCCCGAGATTATTCTAAATTCCCTGATCCGTTAATCTTGTTCAGTTTTTATTAGCTAGCATTCTTCTTATTCGAATCGCAAAATGTGTACAATTAATACTGAGATTTTCTTCGTAGATGGTGATTCTGATTTCAGCTGCAAGGCTCACCTAAGATTGCATGAAAGATGTCGAGGGAATTAATCTTCCGTTAAGTGGGTGTTCGGCCTATTTAATGACGTCTCCCTGCAAGAGGAGTGCATCGTAATTTCTCTCTTGAGCAGCTTCCTTTCTTCGCTCATCCGGTAAGCACTGCAGCCAGCACGAAATTTTGCATCGTTTTGCACAAGTTGGTAGAAGATGATTTTTGACGCTCGGTGTGTGATAATAGCACTGACTGACGAAGTCTAGAATTTATTTATTTATTATTTGAAGTCTCTGGAACAAGAGGATTCTCTACCCTTCATTCCATTCACGATGTACTATAGGATGTCAGCCTTCTGTGGACGACAAGTATTAAATGATTTGATTTAACTCGAAAGTAAACTCCAACCATCAACTCTTTCGCTTTCATTTGAGTCCTCAAACACGATCGTAACAAGAGGATTAAGGGAGGCTTCAGAGAACGTTAACGAGATTCCTCCTTCCAGACTATCTTCCTTCTCTTAGGGACTGTGTTTCTTCATCTCTCCCACTCAATACGACTAGGCGATTTTTTTATAAGTTTAATGGGTCCTTAATATTCGCCCCCTTAAGTACATACTGAATATAGTCTTCGTACTGCTGCAATATTTGCTGACGAAATTGCGAAAGCTTAAAAAGGAAGTCTTACTACTCCTATTCACCTCTTTAAATATTTTAAAGCAGCGCTCGGGGAGGCTTGCATTGAACTCTTCTTGCGTAAGTACTCAAACTATGCGGCGTTGGTTTTAACAAGTCCAGTTATTGTGCACCTACTTGAGGGGTTGAGAAATGCTAATCTTGTGTTCCGCCCTTTACTTTGGCGATTTCATTCACGAATGATTTAAGAATGTGATTGAGGTGTGCATTCGTAAACTGCGCTAAACGTTTTAAACGCTGAATAAAAGAAAGCTTGATGCAGTAACGTAGAGAAAACTGAATGAGAGATACGACGCATGCAATACAGGAAAGCCATACTGCAATCCGATAATATGGCTGCTCCATTGCCGTTGTATAAATCAGCATCTGCTACTGAAAATAAACTCCCAGAAAGAAAGAAAGAAAGAAATATTAAGTAAGCAGTTATTGGAGAAATTCAGATTCTTTTCTTTCCATTTGTTAACGAATTTTTGCTTTCCGTACGCAGTGTACATTTTCCGTCCGCCTTCCTGTACCCTTAACAACATAAAGCTCGCTTTACGTTTACTTTGCAAGGGAATGTTGCGAGGTTGTCTGTCCCTGCAGATGGGGAAGTTTCGTCAATGAAAAGAGTATTGAAAGTTTCTGGAAGCAAGGCTGCATTCAATGAGAGAATGCAGAGAAAAATGTAAAGCGAAGCACATAAATGTGAGGCAGCATTTCTGCACGCTGTTAAGAAACCTTAGAAACTTAGGAAAGAGGACTGTAGAAGGAATCGGAGATGATAAAGGGGACATGAAAAACCGAAGGCAGAATTACTCCAGTTACCTGGAGTAATTATATTGGAAGGTAGACAGACGGTGGTAGAGGACACCTAGTCCTCTACCACTGTACATATGAATAATTAAATTATTCTTGAATGCAGGAAAGAACAAGCCACGCTCTGCCTGTTAAAGATTCCTAAAAGAGAGCAACTGATTTGAATGCTGAAATTGCATAAAACCACAACGGATTTGCGAACAAAGATGTTTGAATACGCATTCGACGAAAAGTCAAACAAGCCATTCTTGAAAAGAAAAATGATTTATTTGCCTTCTTTTCGATTATGTTAACGGAATTTTGAATTCCGTTTATGTTTGTTTCAGTTGGTCCTTCGTCGTCTCCTTCTACGCGTCTCAGTGGAAAGAGGCATCTATACCCGGAAAGGGCAGGGGGGGGGGAAACTGCGGTTGTGGGCATCCGACTGGAGGAACCCTTGAGATTTTTTTAGAACCACATAAACTGATGTTTGTTGTGATGCACCCAGTGAGAACTGGACGCTAATTTTTAATCGATGATTTTCTCTCATTCAAGAATTCCTCCGTCATCTGTTCACCCTCCCCCACCCTCCAGAAAACGGAACTGAGCGTAAATTATGCCATCCCAGCAATTGCAAATCGGAGTTTAAATCAGAGCGATCCACGCATGAGTATTTTGATCATCGGTCTCGAATCCTAATTTATTGAAATGTTTCCTAACGATCTTCCTGTTAACAGCGCAGTCGAGTTATAATTTGCAAGCTGCTTTTCCTCATAATTTCAGCCGTTTGCGTCCTACAGAAACTGTGCTGAGACTAAGTTAATCACAGGAAGTAAGTGACTTAATCCTGAGCGATACATCTCCCTCAAATCATATCGGGCAGATGAGAATTTTAAGGATCACTGTTTACAGCTAGCGTTGCTGTTACCTGGCGACAGCTTTCTAAAAGCAACTAATGCGCATGTCCGGCCAAAGCCAAACAGTTCTCGCATATTATACAGTAATAGCGAAATGCAAACATGTTAATTTGCAATACTTGTAATATTGCATACAATAGTTGTGTAATTTCCTAAGAATTACAATATGCGGCAAGCAAGTTTTCTGGTTCTTCTTTTATTACGCAACCGCTTTAACATCATGGCGGTTTCAATAACAATAAGCAAATAACTGCATTACTATATGAGAAAAAAGTACGGATTTTATACACTACTTTATTAAATAAAATCTCATTAATGATTTTTTTTTACTTGTTATATATAAAACTGTAAAATGCGAAGATAAGTGAAAATTTATGGGAGATTTTTACACCAATACTCCAATTCGATAGAATCTTTAAAGGTCTTTTGCTGTCTGCGTGTGAATTTTTTTTATTGCTTCAGTTACTTAAGCACATAAGTTGTCGCGTAGCACAACTTCATTGCTTAACAAGTCGACTGAGTATTCGTGTGATCCGTCCCCCCCCCCCCTCGTGATTCGCAGTGAACCTTCTGGATTACGTCGGAAAAGAGAGCAATGCAGTGGCCGGCATGCTTCACCTTTCTGCTGTTGTATCCTAAGATAAGGATTAGCCTGCGTTTTGCAGTGCAATATCCTTCAAGGCTTCATCGCGTTTTGTGAGAAGGGGGGGTGAAACAGGAAAATGCTGGAAAACGAAACGGGGAAAAATCGCTTCTTATGAAAGCCAAGCATGACCGCAGCTGGAGGCAACCCCTATAATGATCAGAGTCGTCGCAGTGGTTTTCCACATGGCGATGCAAGACATCCACCAACCAGTCGTCTTGGTATTTTCTCCAAACAGAAAATTGGAGCCGCTGAGGCGACAACACTAGACAGATAGGTACTCCAGATGTCCATATTTGGAATTTCACAGGCTACATAGTGAAGTTGGTAGCCAGTTGGCTGGCGGTACGATCTGTTGCGCCACACCAGTTTTTACGACTGTCTGCGTTGTCACGTTTGTAATCGTTTCCGCAGCAGTGTTCTAAACAGGGCACTCCACCATTCCTGCAAATTCTACGACTTTAAATAGAGAAGATGCACTGGTTAACATTAACAACGTTGCTTGATACTACTGATCCAACTTCCCTCTTTTGTTCCGTCTACCTACATTTTCTAGACAGGCTTTTTCCTCAATTTGCACTCAGCAAGACATCCAAGAGACGCCTTCTTTCTACGTACAAGAGCATGACATGTCATCGATTACAAATTTACCCATGAGGAGATGTAAAGGAAGCTACTTCTGATATTGAAGTAGCTTCCATTCTTTGAAGGAATGGAAATATTTTACTATTCAGGCTTGGTTAATATTTCTTTGTGTTCAGATGCAGATAACGTGGCCATCTGAAAACGAGTTCCCATTTAAACATTCAGGTTTTCTAAATATGAAAATGACTTTTTTCAAACGTCAATTTTTTTTCTATAAAATATCGGCTTTAGTAATGCAAATGCTCCTTGCAGCCAATGACCGCTTAATGTGCAAAATAACCAAGCTTAAATTAACTCAATGCGCTTGGGTATATTATTATGCAAGCAGATGAATCGTTGCAAAACGCATTTGTGATGGGAAGATTGACGGAATGAAGAGGGAGGAAGACCGCAAAAACGTTGGTTTGGCATCATACTTTCACTTGTATATCGTGCATGGCTTGTGTGAATAGTCCGAACATTCTCTTTGTGTACACGACACATTTGCGGAAAAGAGAAGGGCTGAATTGGTCAAAATGCACGTTATGCTTGGAGTTTCAACAATTCTTACGAAACACCAAAAAATGTTAATTTTTGAAGTCGGTGGAGAAAGCATCCCGAGGCAGAGCTGACTACTACCGGGTGCGTCCCCAGGTGGCGGATCGGGGAACAGCCTTCAGATATGGAGGTTAGCTGCGATATAAGCAGAGCAATCTGGCGAATAAGCAGCCGTGGACCAACAGCGACTGAGCTATCAGGGCGTGGGGGAGCAGAAGTCTCACTCTGTGAGACTTCTGCTCACAGAGTGAGATGATCTCTGAGATTTGCAGATGGCAATATGATTATATTGTATACGTCTGTAATACTGCGGAGCAGAAAGCAAATGGAGAAACTACTGCTCTACCTTATCTCCAGAACAACCACCATGGCGAGCAAACCCTTACAATTGGCCCCAATTTCCCGCCGTCCCTTAAATGGGACAGGGGTGCGAAGAATCTCCGGGCTCAAAATGGTGTCCACTTTTAAAATTGCAACTTGGAATGTCAGAACTCTGTATGAAGCTGGCAAATTAAGAAATGCCACAAGAGAAATGAAGAGGCTGGGCATCCGGATTTTGGGAATTTGCGAGACAAGATGGCCAGGATCTGGAAAGTGTCAACAAGATAATACGACAATGTATTACTCTGGGAATGATGAGAACAAACATCGACATGGTGTAGCTGTAATAGTAGATGAAGAAATCAATAAATCAGTAATAAATTGGATTCCATTTTCTGAAAGGATAATGCTGTTACAACTTAAGGGTAACCCCGTTAACATAAATATCATCCAAGCTTATGCACCCACAGCTGACAAAAGTGAAGAAGATGTTGAAGAGTTTTATGAACACCTAAAAGAGATTAAAAACCTAACAAAGAAACATGATATAAACATAGTGATGGGTGACTTCAATGCAAAAGTGGGAAGAGGGGGGTGATGGAGAAATTGTTGGCGAACATGGCTTAGGCACCAGAAATGACAGAGGAGATCGCCTAGTCCAATTCTGTCAGGAAGAAGATCTAACAACAGCAAATACCTGGTTTAAACTTCCACCCAGAAGACTGTACACTTGGAAATCGCCTCAAGATAACCAACAAAATATTGTCAGAAATCAAATTGATTATATACTGATAAATAAAAGATTCCACAGTAGTATAAAGAGTGCAAAGACTTATCCTGGAGCAGATATCTCATCAGACCACAATCCCATAGTTGCAGAAGTACGTCTTAGATTAAAATCAGCTAAAAAATCACAAAAGAAGAAAGAAAATTGATGTAGAAAAACTGAAAGACCCGAACATAAATAAAAGTGCCAAGACACAGCTTAACCTGCGATTACAACAGATTAACATAGAAGAAAATAAAAGTGTGGAATCTCTTTGGAATAGCTTAAAGAATGGCATCGTAACAACAAGTATTGAAGAAGTAGGTTATGTGAATAATATAAAACAACAGGAATGGATGACAGATGAGATTCTTTCTCTTATTGATACAAGAAAATGTATAAAAACAAAGACCTAGCCAGGTATACAGAAACACATAACATCATCAAGAAAAAAATAAAAGAAGCCAAGGAAAATTGGATGAAAAATTTATGTACTGAAATTGAATTGCTTCAGAAACAACATGATAATTTCAATCTGTATAAGAAAATCAACGAAATTTCCGGAAAACTGAGGAAAAAGCAAATAGTGTCTCTAAGAGACGAAAATGGAAAAATAGTTCTAGAAGAAGAGAATAAAGCACAGATTTGGATAAAATATGTAACAGAACTTTTCAATGATACTAGACAGAAGCCTATAAATATAAAAGATAACATTCAAGGACCAGCAATCATGAAATGCGAAATAGAGAATGCTATACGAACAAGTAAAACAGGAAAAGATGGTGTGCAAACAGAATTTTTAAAATTAATCAAACCAGATAACATCAAACCTCTTGAAAAACTATTTAATAAAATATATGAAAGTGATGAATTTCCATCAGATTGGCTCAAATCTACATTTATCACTATCCCAAAGAAACCCAAAGCGAATTCCTGTGGTGACTTCAGACTTATTGGTCTAATGAGCCAAACATTAAAAATATTTTTGAAAGTAATTCAGAATCGCATTTATAGAAAAAGTGATGAAACTCTAAGTGAAACACCATTCGGCTTTCGGAATGGTTTTGGTACTAGAGAGGCCCTTTTCTGTACCCAAATATTGATACAATAATGCATAGAAAAACAGAAATCTGTCTTTATGTGTTTCATAGATTTTGAAAAAGCATTCGACAAAGTCAGACACACCAACTTAATAGAAATCCTTCAACAAATAAAGCTAGACGAACAAGACATAAGACTAATAACAAATCTGTATTGGAATCAGTCAGCTTCCGTTCAATTAGACAACATTACCACCAGTGATATTAACATCAAAGAGGAGTGAGACAAGGATGTGTGCTCTCACCACTCCTGTTCAACATATATGCAGAGGTAATCTTTAAAAAGGCATTGGAAGAATGTCCAGAGGGAATCACAATAAATGGAAAGATTGTTAACAACCTACGATATGCAGATGACACCGTGCTAATTGCAGATAACATTATGGATCTCCAAAAACTCGTTGACAGAGTATACATAGAAAGCCAAAGAATGGGAATAAATATAAACATCAACAGGACAAAATACATGATCATCAGCAAACATCCAGCCTCATCAATGAAACTGACACTCAATGGGAAAAATATTGATCAAGTGTCAAGATATAAATATCTTGGTTGCTGGCTTAATGAACGGTGGGATCCAGAAATAGATATAAAGACAAGGATTGAAGTTGCACGGCAGTCCTTCATGAAAATGAGAACACTATTCTGCAATAAAGACCTAAACATGGAAGTCAGATGCCGAATGCTGAAATGCTACGTGTGGTCCATTCTGCTCTATGGAGTTGAAACATGGACACTGAAGGCGACAACCATCAAGAAAATCGAAGCCTTTGAGATGTGGCTATACAGAAGAATGCTAAAGATATCATGGACAGAAAAAATTACCAATGAAGATGTCTTAAAATTCATTGGCAAAGCTAAACATCTTGTACAAATAATCAAGAAACGAAAAACATCATATCTTGGACACATCATTAGAAACAGCAAATACCAACTTCTACAAACTATTTTGGTAGGAAGAATTGATGGCAAAGGAACTAGAGGAAGAAAAAGAATATCATGGTTTGACAACATCAAGACGTGGACAGGAAACAGCAGTGCACAACTGCTCAGATTAGCACAAGAGCGCAGTTTGTTCGCCAAGATGGTCGCTGA
This sequence comes from Typopeltis vanoorti, assembly GCF_054136105.1. Classification (NCBI taxonomy): domain Eukaryota; kingdom Metazoa; phylum Arthropoda; class Arachnida; order Uropygi; family Thelyphonidae; genus Typopeltis; species Typopeltis vanoorti. Next base: position 1,197,751 of record NC_143555.1, on the reverse strand, counting down.
CCTTCGATAGAAGATAGCACAATAAGAAGAAGCAGAAAGCATAAGTTACTAAAATTCAAACTGGTTTTCGATAACTTCCAATTTTTAATCGACAGCAAGAAACAAATATGGAAATGATCGATCTTAGACAATCATTAACAAAGTAGCTCCTTAATGGCTTTATTTTGTAGTGACCTCGTCCGTTAAGCACAATTTAACCCACTGTTAAATTGTTCTTAACGGAGTAGGTCACTATATTTAGTGCACTGATATGCACTGTTCAACTATCCTGATATCTTCCATAGAACACTTTTATTGCTGCGAATCATTTGATAAATAAACCAAATAAAATCAAAACCAAATAAGTCTTTAAATAAATTTCGACCTTGAATTGCTTTGATCGCTCTGCAGCGTTCTGGGGATGGCACTTAAACTGCATTCGACCTGCCCACGTTCAAATGTACTTGGTTGTCTTCACGTCAAGCATCAGAACCGATATGAGTGGCGCGTGCCTTTCCCTCACATCTGCAGCACTTGTTATTAGCTTGAATTTCCTCCACGATGGATTAGCCACTCAAAACGAACGCCATATTTTTAACCTTCCTGCATTTCGCTTTAAAAGGTTATTTGCATTTTTATCCAGGTGCAAGGATGTTTCGTTGGACTCTATTAAGCAACTAAAGTTGAGGTCCGTATATATTTGTTACATATGTTTGTGTTCTGGCACGTTTTTGTTGCTCCATCTCCTGTTCAGTTTCACTTAGAATTGAAATGCCTTCTAGAGGGACTTTGCGGTCTGGATGTTTAATCAAACTCGGATTCTTGCCAAAAAAAAGCATCAGAGAGGACTTCTTAGAAGAATTAAAGTGATTTGAACACTGAATGACATGGTAAAACAACAAACTAAGAGGGATTTTTTTTCCCTCCGTTTGGCATGCAGAGAATTGCGGAAACGAGGATTGTGACAACAGAACGCGAATAAAGTGAATTCTCTTCACACTTCAGTGGGGGATTGAATCAAAAGCCGAGAAGGGCTTGCACAGCTCTTCTGATGAAACTAAAAAATTATGAGCTATCAAGAAACAGCAGCATTTAATTTCATTGGTCAGTGTGACCCCCTATCCCCTCCAATTCTCAATTTACTTATTTGAGATTTAAAGTACAAACAGAAACTGCTCGAAGCAGGTTTTCCGGATTACGAAACGGACAGATTGTTTATTTTGTGCTTTCAGCCATTTGAATTGGAAAAAAAAATACTAGTTTTACTTTTTGAAGGTAGTCGAACCACCAGCGATGTTCCAGACTTTTATTTTACCCAAAAGTACGTAGATGTTTTTGTAATTAAAAAAGAATGTTCAACTGTTTCTGAGAAATTTCATTTCTGTTGTCTGAAGTAAGTTTTCCTTTTTAATGGTCCAGATTTCACTCCCAAATAATAGCTGGTTTAGACAGAACGTTAAATAGTCAGATTCTGGTGTGCCTTTCTACTAGGAAGGTTAAAATATATTATTCATTATGCCACTTACGTTAAGAGATAGACATTAAATTATCAAACACTGTTAATGTCTATAGCAATAATTAAATCCGATAAATAAAATCTCTTGCGAAGTGAACATGGACTAATCGTAAGCAAGTCATTTAACCCAAATCCCAGTTCTTGAGAAATTATTTGATTTTTCATTTACTATATTTTACAACAGAACGTAGATGTATTTTTAAAACGTGCAGATTGGGAAGAAGTCAAAAGTGACCTTTTCGTTTAAATTGTTTCAAATGTGTATTAGAACAATCGTGTTCTATCTTCAGAAAATGCCAAATTCAGTTAGCTTATTTCGTTCTACGTTAGCTCAAGAATATCCTTGATACGCTTTCTTGCCCCGTGCTACTTTATCAGGACCAAGGTGCTACTGCCAAATGTACCGCCCTGAATATATGAACATTTCGATACTTTGAAGTATAAAGGGACAATCGCCGGTTGTTTTTCTTGGCTCGTCTGGAGAATGGGCTCTTTACAAACTTTTTTCCTTCCCCTTCTGGAATTAAGGCTGTCATTTTGTTATTATTATTCTTAAGACAGACATGCAGAAAGTGGAACTCATTGAGGGAGGCCACATACTACTCTCACCAACTATCATCCTTATTCTTGAATTCTTTCATGCTGCTTTAAGACGATACCCAACGGGAATCCATTCCAATCATATGTCACTCTAGGGAGAAAAATCTAGCGCTCTCTCTCTCTCTCTCGCTTCTTGACAGCATTTATTCTCCACTTCCACGGATGCCCTCGCGTCCTTTCCAAACCCTTCATATAATGAAAAATTGCATCAACTGAAATCCGGTATGACCCTTTCAGAAGTATATAAGTCTCAATCATATCACCCCTCTTTCTCTTATCTGCTAGTGTCTACAGTCTATAAATTCCCAGTCTGTCTCCATAATCACTCTTCCACAATCCTGATATAATTTCTGATCCTCTCCTTTGCACAGTCTCCACTGTATCAGAATCACAACAAAAGCCATGAGACTACATCTGCGAGCAATACTCCAACTGAGGTCTTACCAAGGCCTTGTAAAGAGGCAAAATGTTTGCATGTCAAGATTCGTTTCAGCATTTCAATTATTCTGAGTTATATTTATAATTTTTCATGTATGACCCTTAAACTTCAATTTCCTATTTACCAAAACTCCAAGATCCTTAGCCTGATCCGTTTCCTAATTTATTAGCATTGAACTGATAGCCATTTTCACATGCCCACAATTTCAGGCTATTCAAATCATTCTGTAAGTACTGCATATTATCTGCATTCCTGAGTACCCCAGCCATCTTTGCTTCATCAGCAAAAAGCTGTGTCGCAAGTCAAATGGACCAAGGACTGATCCCAGGCACACATTACTGGTTACCTTGAATCTTACACATTCACATCCCCATATATACGACTTTGTGATATGTCAGCCAGCCGTCCTCTTATCCATGCCAATAATTTATAGTCCAATCCCATATTCTCCAATTTATGCAACAACCATCCATGCTGTATTTCTTCAAAACCTTAGCAAAATCCAAAGTGTAATGGGTGAATCCATTCGCCTTGTCTAACTCAGTGGAAACATTATTATAGAACGTAAGCAAGTTGAAAAAAACATGACAATCCCTTAGTAAACCCATGCTGTTCGTTGAAAAGTAGATTCTCTGGCAATCCTTTTGCTGACAAACGTTCTAAAATTTTCACCTCTGTCCTGAGATGCTGATTCGCTGATAGTTGGATACAAATGGTCTTTGCACAAGGGTAGTGCAATGGGATTACCATACATTCTTTTCATTCCTGTGAAATCTTTCCTGTTTTGGGTTTCAAATTACATATCCTCGTCAAAGGAATAGCCAGTTCAGCTGAACACCCTTTAGCACCTGTGATGATTTTAGCACACATGAGATTCCTCATAGAGTGAAGAGGTAGCGGTGATTGCGATGTTTCCTTTACCAGGTTGAGAGATTTTAGCGAACTGATGCAGAAGGGCTATGTAATAATAATGAATTACCTACGTTCTCATTTGTATACAGTTCTCTGTGGTCTGCATGAAACAGTTCGACAACTTGCAGATCTTTGTTCTCATCGAGTTCCTCACTTATGTAGACATTTTTACACCTGCTTGATAGGTCCGAACCGGACGAATACAGAATCGTTCTCTCTTCATAACCATTTCCGTAATAATACCGCATTCCCCTCATGAACGCAGTTGCCTAACATTGTCGCTCTTTTGCACAGATACTCCCCATTCGTCCCAACAGAATTCAGCTTCCCTGATTCCTGCTGTTAAGTCGCTTATCAGTTAATAATTTATGAAGACTCTTGAGGTTCTATAATCGATTTTCTTGAGTTCATAGGGCGACAAATCCCGAATTTTAACGGGCAGGGAAGATTAAAACCCCTTTTCCCGTGCCAGAAATCGACTAACCCAGGAACCGATCGGAAAAAGGTTTATTATAAGTTTCCTTAGCCCGCGACTAGATTAGAACTTGAACTCCTTTTTCCTTCGTGCCGTCTAGCACCATGGACCGCACAATTTCCACTGAACTACAGGCATGTGTCAGCTTAAAAAAAAGTTTGTTTTTTTAACTTAAATATAAAGAGCCAATAGGCTTCATTTCGGCGATATAAACATTATTTTATATCCCCTTAAAATTAAATAACTTTTGTTTTTTATTTCTGTAACAGAACTTCCAAGAATTTGGTGATATTTTTGCTGTTCACTATTTGAAAATGTCCTTCGTTTAACTTCTGAAGTAAATAATATTAAGAGCAACAGCTCTTCAAGGTTACTATATTCATACAGTTATATATACACACGCACATCCATGTAAATATATGTTATAACAAAATCACATTGCACTGCGTAATGAACTTCATCTTCATGCTTTGAACTCAATGTTCTGGGCATGCGCAGTTGATAGTATTTTGGACCGACTATTAGAACGAACGTAATACAAGTTTTTGTTAGTAAACAAAATGGATTTCGCTCTCTCCCTATTGAACGATTCGGGGTTCCGCTCGTCGTTTGTTTGTTCGTTTTAAAGGCAGATAACTTGATGGAAATGGATCTGAGAAAGGATAGACTGAAGGATAAACAAATCGGAGGCATCGGAATGAAGTGCATTTGAGAGGGAAAGGAACAGCAGAGCGAGGCAACAAGATAAAAAAAAAGTGAATGCTTGTTGAAATATTCATCGTAATAAGGCGACGAATAGTGCGTTCCTTATTGATTTCCTGCACGTGAAGGCTACGACATGGTGTGCGTGAAGGTGAGATTGCCTTTGTTTTTTCTTGCATATATTCTGTTCACATCGAGGTTTTTCCTTGAAAACCACGTTCCGACAATCTCGAAGGCGAACTTGATAGGAGGATTCTGAATATATTGCAGTTCCCACAAGCTAAAGAAGGGATTCAGCAAAGATCGCCTGTGCATGAAAACGGTAATCTTCAATTTGGCAACAAGTGTGATTCATTCATTCATTAAAATTGTTTTCGCTAAATACTTTCATTCAGTTAAATTTTACGAGAAAGTGAATGAGTCAGAATATCCATTGAGGTAAAATATTAAAATGAAAACATTACCACCTTTCTCTAGCGTTAGGGAGGCCTCCATCGTTCAGGATAAGGAAAATATCTTTCTTCTGCGGAGAGCAGCTTACATCTTTCTAATGGCAACACATTTCTCCTGTAAATTACTGAATGGATCAGTAGTGTAGTTCCCTCCTAAACAGTGATGAATGCCGTTATTTCGAAGTGGGACAAATATCAGCCTAGGAGTCAAAAGCACAAGGAGCACATTTAAATTGTCAGTATGTTTTGATTATCTCAGAGCAGCGTGCAGTCAATTACACTGCTGATTAATAGTTCAGGAAATGTGCAGTTCTTGTCTCCACTTCTGTACAAGAAACCGTAAAGTGCAAAGAATCAAACCATTATGAAGATGGAAACGTGGTGTATTTTCATAGTATTAGCAAGCAGGACTTTGTCCTTTGATAATCAACAATATACCACCTGTGGCGTGCGTACACCGCGACGACTTCTTTGTTATTTGAAGATGGTTAAAGCGTAAACGACTACGTCGAGCAGTGTTCCCAATGAACAAGCAACCACGCTCTTGACAGACGAGATCATTGGCGGTCTCATTGACCGAGGTGGCGGGCGTTCATGCATAAAGAAAGTTATAAAGAAAAATGCTGTGCATGAATTACTGAAATGGAAATCCAAGTTTTTTGATGGATGTGCTCGATGCACGATATCAGATGCTCTCGAGAAAAGTTCGCCTGAAAAATGAATTTTCTCTTGCAAAAGTGTGGCCTCGTCCCATTAGCATATTCTGGAGGCGCACGCGTTGTTTTGAAGTGTCGCTGTGGTCGGGATATCTCAGTTGTTCAATAGGGCATTACTCGATTGAGTCGACATCGATTATCCTCGTGTTGAAAAGTGATAATGGCAGTTGCTTCACGGAATAGGGTCATAGGGTTTAGCGAAAACTCATCGACGAATGAATTCCATTCAAATGTGCTCATTAAAGGACAGACAACACAAGTAGAAGCGAAATCCTGTGAAGTTCAGCTGAAAATTAATCGCTTCACTCTGCTCATTGCGTACAATATCGATTAACCGTTGTCCTTTACAATTTAAAACTTTCTTTCTGTGAATTCTTCAAAAATATCCCCGAACGAAACACTATTAAGTCCATAGTTCTGTTTTAGCGAGACTATCTTCGTATTCTTTGTACTTAAATACGTCCCTAATCTGAGGCTCAACGAATTCATTTTCCTTTTTTTTTCAAATGGGGGTTGCAAAAGTTTGGAAATAGTGGACTTTCATACTACAGTGTAGTTTCCTTTTCGTTCAATGCTTTCACAAAGGTTTTTCATAAGATCCATTTTAATACGCTAGGATAGCAGAAATGTTTTTCGTTTCAAGATTTTGACTTATGGTAGTCCTGTTACTCTCCCCACTCTTTCTTTCTTGGATAAAATATTTTTTAAAGGGAAATCCGTATTTTCTTCACACGATATTCTTTTGTAACCTTGTTCCATAAACACTGAAAGCAGCGCAGAATTTGTACGTTTTCTTGCATATTCTGCATTAATGCAATTACAAAGCCGATGGTATTTTTCTTCCAGGTAGTCACTGGACTTCCATCCACTTGGATGTGTTCGGCAAAGTATTTTATTGTTTGTGCAAGAATCAGGAAAGAAGTCTCATTTTTGGTAGAAAATGTGAAATCAAAATCCTCAATCATTCTAAAGCAATTATGAACAAATCATAGACACAAAAACCTAATAAGGTTTTGTAGTAAGGGAATCGATTAACTGCAACTCATTTTAAGAATATCTACCTGGCTGTTACGCAGTGGCGTGTCACACGCGAATTTCTTTGATTTTCGTATAGCTCGTTTCTCCCCCAAACTGTCACAGCCATCTTGGAACCACCAGGCAATGGGTTCGAATTCCACGCATGTGTGAGAATATCTTTCGGTATATGAATTTCGTGCTCCGAAACGAGACCAGTGACCCTCTTATTTGGAGGCCTTAAGTGACATCGGAAAATGTTTCGTGTTTTTATCTCGTGAGAGCATTTCCAGATTCTGTAAAAAAATAAATTAAAAACTTGATTAAAATAAAAAAATTAGCCCGAGTGCGCTACTAAGTAGGAATCTCAAACTAAGTTTACCAATGCCTAAAATACCGCAAGAATAGATTGTTGTACGTACAACTCGTCTGTTTTACACGTTCAGGGCGCATTTCTGATGTTTCCCATTAGCAGGTTACAACTGATGCTTTTCATTGCTCTTACTTATATTCTCTCTTACAAATAAACCCAGCGAGTGGTTTTATTTGTAAGGGAGTCCATTAATTAGTCGACTTATTAGTTGACTGTGCGCCAACTAATTAGTAGGATTAGTTTTCTCTTCTGTTTCTCAGAGGTTCAGCTTACAATAAATTCATCTGATGAACATTCCAATGTGTGTATGAAGAAAACATGAACGTAATGCAAATCTCTTACTCCAAACCTCTAATAGTAAATGCATCCAGGACGACACCGATATTAGCATAATTCCGATGGTAGCCAATCAATCCTGGACAAATAAAAAATCTCAGAGAGGAAGACTCCTCCAAGACAGAGTTAAAAAAAAAAGTGGCGTAAATGAAAATGGTGGCAATTCCGTGAACAATCGAAAATTTTAATTTCCAGAAGAAAACGATCAGGTGACACTCACTGCAAGAGTCATCCAGAAACAAATACTGCCGTTTTCACGGTGCCCACCGACAAATAGTTCACTGTGCTTCATTAGAGGAAACGAAACTGAAATTTGTTAGCAAAATTTATTCATTTCATACAGAGTTTGACCAATAAAAAGGAAAATTAAGGGGCGGGAAGAAATCCTCTGCTGGAATTAGATAAAGAAAACGATTTTGCTTGCAAGACAATTCGAAGAAAGTGTCGGGCGATATTTCTGAAGAGCATCCAAGAAATGTAATAAGGCTCACAGTTTCCGAGAGGAAAGTGGGGAAAAAAGTGCCTGTCGTGTGTCCACTCTCCTTCCTTTCATAAATTGATTTCTTTGGGTACGATCATATCCCCCCAACCTTTTGGCATTAGGAAACTGGGGGGGGGGGACAATAATAGGAAAGGAGGAAGGAAGCACTTCGTCGTGAGCGAGTCTGTGCGATTCAGTTCTCTCTGAAGAGCTCGTTTGTTAGGGATGCGTAAGAGTAGCGGTTATGTTTAGTTCGGCAGTCTTTGGATAGCTTCCGTACTGCTCGCACTACGGAAGCTGTCCAAAGCTTACATGGAAGAAAAGATTTCCAAAAAAACATAAGTAATGATAACTTTCTTAACACTACTTAGGGTCGGCCTGTTATTACCGATGGTTTCACACCGATCCACGTTCTTTGTTCTATGCGCTTATGAAAAGTGGTAAGACCTGATTATTACGTCATATGGATACGTCTGAAACATTTCGTTAGATGGAAATTGGGGAGAAAACACCTGTCATCCATGAAAGTTAAGTTTGTTTGCAGTAAGGAAAGGAACAAGACGGGATATTATCTCGCGGAGCAGTGAGTGAGTGAGTGAAATAGTTTGCCTTTAGTAGCGGTGAGTGCATCTAATGTGAATACACTTAAAAGATAATATGACAGTTGATTTCGGTGATTTATAGCCCTCCTCGACGAGTCCTTGAATCTCTGGGGGCTTCAGATAATGAATGACGAATTAAGGAACCCAAACACTTAAAATAAGAGTGGGCTATTTTCAATTGTTATACGACCCCATAAAAGGTTCTGAACATGGCGTACATTTTACGCCCGAGAAGCAAAGGGTTAGATGACCCGGATGTATTATAGAGACCAAGCGGGAGTTAGGTCACTTCAGACATCCAATAAGAAGGATGATGGCCTGACACGCGCAGCATTGAAATTCATTAAAGATCTTCGAAAACAAGATAAAATTTGAAAGCAATGAGGGTTCGTTGGAGAGCGAGAAATTACCCCGCCGAAGGAGGGCTTTTTTTATAATGAAATTAAAGATCGAGATATCAGGAAGACTCCATATTTAATCGTCATGGTCTGACAGCTTTCATTAATTATCGCTAAATGTTTATGTGCTTAGTCGTTTTAAATAGTTTAGACATATTATGGATTTTGTACGCAAGAAGTCATTTGTTAATGAAAGCATGCAGTCAGTGGAAAAGGAGCACCAGAGTATGCTGCCGTTTTAAGAGGAGAACCATTGGATGTTTTCCCGCTAAAGTGCATTTTAGCAGGCAAGTTATATTAAATGCATTAAACTAATGTCGTTAAGGTCACTGAAGATATCAGACTTACATGAAATTCTTTCAAACATGGCAAGCTGCTTAAAGTGGTGTGCTCTTTTAGTAATTATGTTTACGCACCGACCGACACTTCGCTTAAGAAATATCGATTTCTCTGATACTTGATTTCCTTAGTACTGAATGAGAGTTTCTGGAAGCTCGAGAGCCTTGGAAGAGCTCATCATCCAGGGATGGGTTCCTTCGGAGGTAGCCTTTCCCTTGAATATGAGCGGTTCTACTCGGTAGTAGGGTGAGCCAGTCAGTGAGTAGAACCACCGCTTAGCAAAATGACCCTTCGGGTCACTCGTTGACTTTCGTTTAGAGTGATCGCCTAGTTTTGGGAGCGGACCCTTTACTTACATATTGCTCTCTGAAGAGGATCAACCAGATAGAAACGGCTGTCAGGCCTGTGAAACCTCAAAGATGCACTAATTAATAAAAGGCGAATATATGGACGCTTGGGCAACGCTCACGTAGTGCAAGCTAAGGAAACTCCGATGCCGAGGTTTGTATTCTCGGAAGCTCTCAGGTCAATTTTAGAAAAAAATTCCGTTTCTACAAATATTCGGCTTTGAGATGTTGGCTCTAATATCCACTTTGCCAATGTAATGCCTGTCTGTTGTTCTAAAACTCAATTTTATATGAATTAATCCCCGATCTTTTTTGTAGGTATTCTTCGACAAACGTCTACAGTTTATATATACTTTGATTATTGTGTGCACATCTTGCGGACAGAGTGTCCCAAAAATTATGAGGGATAAATACAGAGCACGAAGTATATATCGGCTCGTTTCCCGACACCAACGGCGCTGTACAACTCGTGACTGAAGGGCGATTCTCCTTGATCACAGCAATAATCCGACTCTTATGGATTGTTACGGCCCTCACTGGTCGGGTGCCTCTTATCTCTGACCTCCGTTTCACGAATCGGTGTCTACCTCCAGGGGATGTCTAACTCACAGTGGTTGTCGCCAGAGTTAGTTTTCAAGAAGGGAATGATTTTCCATCACACGCGACTGCTGACGGTACTAGTGCGACGAACATCTGTTCTTGTGTGTAACGGCCGCACCTTTGAACTGTTTGTGCTGAGCTCGCGTGACAGAAACTGCTGTGGAGCGCGAGATTCCTTTTGTTCGCTTAGTGACGTGCAAAGCTTTGTGCGGCTAGACTCGGAAGAAGGCGTAGGAAGAAATACTTTCATTTCTTCTATTACGAAAAGACGACAGTGCGCGAAGGTTTACGGCGTACTGAAGTGAAATAAAATTTAAGTAGAAATGGCTTATGGAGCAGGCGATTTATTGCCGATTTGAAAGTATCATTTTATTTTTTTTAATTCCGTTCCCACACTAGTTATTTAGTACGTACCTTTTAACTGTAAGAATGCAACAAAGGAGTTAAGTCAGTATGTTCTGCACTTGGTCGTGAATAATTTAACCTTGAAATTGCACACAACAATTTCTGACGAACAAAAAATTCCAGTAATGAGAACTAATTGGGTTTATTTGATTCATATGAACCAATTAAATGCATTTTTATGGTTTTCTCCGTTAATTGTATCCATTTCTGTATACGACTTGAATTATATTCATACCATGCAAACGTTTCCTATTCTTTATGCGACATCTTCAGGTTCCGGAAGGAGTAATGGATGCAAATAAGGATGGTGCACTAATGTCAGCCTTCCTAGCCCAGAGAGGGGGCAGAAAGTTCATGCCGAAAAGGATGTCCTATAATACGTCATATTGGCACTGAGATGCGCAACTATTAAATTAAAATAAGCACTTCTTACGAATTGAACATTCGCTTGCGATGAAGGACATCTGTCAAACATCATGGTAGCCACAAACAGTTAATCGCTGTGGCTCTGATTAATACCTTTCAAGCGATCTTTGACATTCTTACGGAAAGCAGTACTTACAAATCTGTTTCCCGTCCCCTACATTTCTTTTTGTTCCATTTCCAGCTTTGAATCGCAGTTCCGACTTTGATTTGCAGCGTTTCATGAAACTGAGCGGCTTTTGAAAGCTCAGATGCGTTTTGAGAAAGTGGGTGGACGTCTGGTTACGAATAACTCCCAGAAGACAACCTCAGGCTGAACGGATCTTTGCTGATATACAAAGTAATGTGGTGTGCTGTTAACATGTTCGTAAATCTGTCGAAATATTTGGGGGAAAATAATAACGAAGAACTCATTTCACTAGTCAAGTGACAGCTGCAGGGAATCCTCCACTTTCATTTGGAAATGTTAAAATGAATTCACAGCACAGTTATTGCAAGCCATCAATTTCTTTCCATTTTCACGCCTTATGGAACATCAGAATACTTCATCCCTAACTGCGTTCTGATGCATTGTCTTAAACAGGTCATGTACAGCAATCGAATATTCTTTTATTCAGAATAATACTGTATTACATTCTGAAGACGCATTTCTAGAATGTAACGGAAAAACATTGTACTCAATCCCATTAGGTTTGTTTTAACTGCAGGCCTTCTTCATAAAGGAAAAGACATCAAAGTTCTCTTTTGAAGTTCACGGAGGATATGAAATAAGTAGTGTCATCACTTCCTCGTTTAAATAAAACGAGGAAAGGTTCACGCACACTTATTATAATTTTAAAAAAATCTCACACTTTAATATAATCGCATAATTGGTAGAATAAATGGGGTATGTGAGTTGAATAATATAATACGATTACAAAAACACTCACAAAATGAGGTGTGAGAGCTAAAATACGCTTACATTTAAGTGCCCAAAAGCTAACGACGAAGTGCATTTTACTCGGATATGAAAAATGTTTCGTGACCACATCTAAGTGTCGACATAAATGTATTGCTAGCATGCTATTAAATTACATTTTACAAAAGGGTTGTAAATTACGTACAAATCGCAAAAGAAACCTCCCAAAGGAACCAGAAGGAAATAGTAAACAGTGTTTAAAGAGAACAATGTGGAAAGACATTTCAGCATGGAATATGTCCATCCCGAACTGCGATGCAGCTCTCTCGAACTGGCCCTCTCCTCCCTCAAAGAAGGCCTTCTTTCCTGAGAGGAATTTCGAGCAGCAATGCGTTTCTATATTGGGTTCCAAACGTGTTCTGTAGCGTTAAGTTCTGGGAGCGTCCAGATCCCTCGATTCTCTAACTTTCCTCGGTCTCCAGAAGTATCTCCACTGCTCGTATACGACATGTTTGGCAATGTTATCCATGAAGATAAATTCTTCACGTTCAACACGACAGAACAATCGAACATGATGCTGAACTTCAATGCAGTATCGTTCACCAGTCACAGTCCCTTTTTCCAGCACTCGTAGCTCGGTGCGTCCACTAAGCATAATGCCTCCGCACACTTAACTCCATCACCACTGTATATCTGTCCCGTTAAAGGACATTTTTGCGGTGGTAAAGAGTACAAATTTCTAACCGATATTTAAAGACAGTCGTGAAGTAAAAATAATATTAAAATTTTATCCCTTTTGTTGGATAGATCATTCCAGATTCGTCGCCTATGATAGTGCATTGACTCCAGACAGTGTCCTCTAGAATCGGAGGTAAGACTTAAAGAACGTATCTGTAAAGACTACATAAGCACATTAGTGTCTTCTCCAAGTTTTATGGATACATTACGAGAACGTGCTCTAGGATGACCTGAGTTAATGGGACTCAGACTGCAGGCTTTCAGACCTATAGGCCTACCTGTCACCGATGTCTTGCCACGGTATCCAGATATGTGCGTACCTGTGACTGAATGGAGCCGAAGTGCAAGCTGTCCTGCCGTAGTGCATCGATTACGTTTTGCGGTTATAATCAAAATTCTGTGAGACCGATCTCTAAACAAATGTCTGGAATATATTCCATTCGTTTGAAATGCTTCCCAGAGCCTCGATACAACCCCATGTGCGATGAGATTCCAAACTCTCTGGCAATATCAGTAATTCTGAAGTCTTCAACCTTTCCAATAATCCGTCCCGCATGAAATCACGATGTCTTTGAGACATTACAGGACATCAAAGTTGGCGACTTTCTTCTTTCATGAAGAAAGCGTCAATGAAATAAAATTCGCTTAGCGCAGCCTTGTGCGTTTTTTCTTGTGAATGCTGCCACGTGACCCATTTGCGCGCTATTCCGAAATATGAATGTATACTCGCTTTCTACACGTCAGTTGTACAAATTTCCTCAAGCTTGAATGGCCTGCATTTCGGGTTCAATCTTCAGAAATAGTGGTTATCCTCTGGACGCCATTGGGACATTAATTTTAAGACCTCCAACATGTGAAAAACCAATTAATAATAAATTTTGGTGGTTGAAAAAGAATCGCCTCCACACTCGCATCCAAGGGGTGATCAAAACAGAATACAATCTGTTTTTAGTGATCACGTGTTCGGATTGGCAGCGCATGGTTACTGCGCACTTTCAGAAGCATCTCTGAAGCGCTTTTTTTCTCTTTAATGGGGAAACATTCTGTTAAGTACCTTAATCAGTTGGGTTACTTTGGCCAACTTACAGAACATTAAAGCCTAAGTTAGCAGAATCTGTTCATTCAAGAGATTTGCAATAATCGAGATGCTGCTCGGAATTCTACAGGGAGATAGTTAATAATAGAAAAGAAGGAAAATTGGACTTTGAAGATAAATTCTGCCAGAGTTCATTCTCCCTCACACTAAACCTGGAATTATTTTTCATGAAATAAAAGTTTTTATCCAGAGTTACGTTTCACTGGAAAGCTTCCAATCCTCTGAATTGTATTTTTTATTATTTAAAACGTTAATCCTTTCCTCAGTAATAGTGAAATAAGTTGGGTGACGTAATGTTGCCTCTTTTCTTCAGCAACCCCAGTCTCAAAATGTAACTTTCTTTAACGTTCTCTTTCCCTCATCTTGATATTTCTCACACAAAACTGTTTGCCTCTGCTCGTCTCCATTCTGCTTTCACGGACACTTCGGAAGTGAACTCGCGACCGCATTCTCTCCTCTTTTTTGAACTTCAGAAGGAGTAAGCGTCTTCTATTTTCTTCCTGACGCTTTCCGCTGCTTTGTGAGCCAGTGTTCCTCCAGCATCCTACCAACGCCATGTGAAAGCTTTCTTACACAACCCAATGCTGATTTCAAAACAGTTGGTAGAGTGAAGGAAGTGTGACCAAGAGCTCAACGAACTCTCGTCCTCATACGAAGTTTCATTCTCTTTGCGCTCAACGAACTCTCGTCCTCATACGAAGTTTCATTCTCTTTGCGCTCAACGACACAAAGCTGAAATTCTTGATACGACTGCTTAGATGAACAGACACCGTAAAATAAGAGGTGCCTCGATTATAAATGTCTCAAATTAGTATCAGTTTTGAATCTGAGTTAATTTAGCGTATCTTAACTGTATTTATTCAAAATAATTCCGAAAGTGGCTTAAGTCTGAGACCAATTTTAAAGATGGGTCTCAAAGCAGTTAATGGCTAACTGTGCAACTGACCATTTTATAGCTTTATGAAATTTCTTAATTCCTTTTTCACTAGAACAAAGGGAATGCTTTCCTTTTAAGAAATGTATTTTTGAATAATAAATCGATCATGAATGCAAGTTTACCAATTCCTATGGAGGAAAATCATTGGTTCTTCTTAATACACGAAGTGTCTATTTGTGCAAATATTTACTGCAACAGGAAATATTTGCAGAAGAGGATAACAAAGACGGCATCAAGCTTTTCATTCTTGACTTGAGAAACCGCAGTCAACTTTAACAGAGTAAACAACTGTATGTAAATAAGGCCTTGAATGAAGTGCGCACAGGTTAACATTTTTCCGAGTTAAACCAAATGTCCCTCATAAATTCATACTAATGAAGCACTGCGCGCTATAATCAGTATCACCAACAAGATACTCGGTTACATATGCTCTATAGGCTGAATTGTATCCCTGCCCAGCACTGTGTTCGTGTGTGTCATCTCATAATGCAATCTATTATTTGCAGGCAAATCATGCAGATGACGAATCATTCAATATCTTGGCGATTGTTCATTGCATTTTTAATCTCGCACAAATCCAACGTGAGAAGTCGAGATTGATTTACCTCAGAATTGGACGAGTCAGCTGAGATTGCGCATAATGAAACAGGTCATTTAAAGAATCTTGTGTGGATCACCCATCTGGCTGTTCGATTTCCTTATTGTCTGTATTTCCAAGCACTTTCTGATTTTCATTGCTCTTCGCTATTTCTGTATCCGTGCGCACGGCTACAGTAAAGAACTTCTCTGTGACGCCATGGTTGGAAACCAGATAGCAGTTGGCTATCTAAGGAGCCGATCTTTCCCGATTCATTTAAATTATAATTTTTCATACAGCTACTTGAATAGATCACACCGGACGTTAAACATCGTCTGCCGTTAGACTTCGTTCAGTTTTCTTGGAAGTATGTAGAAAAGGTGTGGGTTAAAATGCTCACCGAATTGCTAATGAGGAAAGTTGATCGTTCTTCATTTTAAAGAGAATGGTTTTCGTAAAGTGGGTTGCCGAAACCTTCTGGAGTATTTTTGTTTTCTCGTTAGAATGAAGTTCCACATCTGAACCATCAATCAGCCTCACTGAAAACTACAATCTTCTGTGAATTGCGTTCATTGTTCTGACCAGTTAGCGTGCTTTCTGCGATGAGAACGCCACCTTCCCTATATGAGGCTGCTCCCTCACATTCGGTTGAGGAATGAACGGAAATCGCCTTCCCAACCAAAGGAAGTTGTCGACTACGACTGAGCTTTGGATGCGATTACGAAATATCATTTTATTATTATTGTTTAGAATTCACTTCCTGACTTGCTTTGGGGAAAATCAACCTCAATGTACGAGTATAAATTACTGATGAAAGCTGCGTTCGTTTGTAATAAGAGTGAATATTTGGCTATGCCTGGAATAAAAAAAAAGTCCGATGAATATTAAAACTCCCTTTGTATAAACAGCAGCAAAGATACCGCCCGTTAAAGGTACGATGCTGGGATCTTTGGGACGATTCTTTGGAGGTGTCACCTGAAACGATTTCTTTAGCAGTGTAGTAGCACGAAAGGCCAACATTTGCCAACCTCTTATTTCGCCAGTTAGATGAGACTTAATTCGGCTAGAAATTCAAGTTTGACTCTTCTTCCTCCTCCTTGCAGTGATGACGGCTTCCGTGCAAACAATTCTCTACTCTTATCTCATTTTTCTCACTGGACCCAATGTCTTCTCTCTTCACAAAGGAGGCGATTTCCATCTTCCCTTCTTTACTCAAATATTTCAGTTGCGGAACTGTGGAATAAACTCCTTGTGACATTGAAGTCCTGACTTAAACCACATTCCGCAATCTACAAAGGAGAGTCAAATTGTATTAGTTCTGAAAACAGCTTTTGTTTTTGAGCTCGAGATTCCGAAATCACCTGGTGAGAAACTGCTTCGGTGTGTCAATGAAATGAGTACGAAATGAAATTGTTTCACAAATTCGGTGCACTTTTGGCTTTTCCAAGAAAAAGGGCGCCAAACTTACTATTATTCTGCCCCTCTTCACGAACCCATTTAAAAACGGTAAACAGCAGAGGATGCATTTTAACCATCAGCACGCAGACGAACCAGCATGAATTACTGTGAAGCTGAAAAAGTCAGTTTTCACCAAACTCTTACAAATTAGTGAAACATTATTCGAGATCAAGATATAAAAAGTACAAGATCTACCTACGAAAGATTGTAAAACTCTCCGAAATGCCTTAGCAGATGCTTTTCTCGGGTAAAGGAGGATTGTGTTAAGACTAAACTTATTCTACTTTATGGTGACAATTTCTTTCCAAGAAGCCGTTTCATTGACACACACGTAAACATTCACGCTATTTCGTGTATCACTTCACGTAAGAGGTTGCAGCGAAAAAGCAAATGGATGAAACTCTACGGTGGTGCATCAGCAATGAAAAATCCTTGACCTCGAGAATTAAAGGATGGAATCAAAGGAATTCGATTTATCGCAGAGGAAGTCGTAATATTCTGTAGCATTTGCTTTCGCTGTAAACAGCAGTAACGACGAAACAGACAAATGTCGCTGAGAATTACAAGAAAAAAATGCTGACAATTAGACGACGTGTAGAAGACAGCGGTGTCTTCCTTTCATAGCCGTAGACGGACAAGGCTTCGAATAGAGGTGGTGAGTGATTGTGCACAGTTGAAGAACGTGATCACAAAGCCAGAACGATGTACATGAATCAAGGCAGTTGGTGTGGTTTTACGATCCTTCCGCAAAGTAGTACCATTTTTAGCAAACAATAGCTGTAACAAGGTCTGTTACACAAACGGGAAACAGCTCGCACCACAGATGAGCGTATCCTCCATCTCCTCCCTTATTAACCTGATCAGCAACTCCGCCGTTACCAAGTGTGCAGATAAAAGCACATTTCATGATCTTGGTCGACGATCAAAAGGAACTTGGCTTAAATGAAAAAGATTCATCTTCTGTGCTGTAACTGACTGACAAGCTTATCTCCGAGGCACCACATCGAACGGTGTCAGGAAAAAGTGTGCCTTCTCTATCCCCACGAGGTAATTGATGCGAGATCCCAATGCCTCGATTACGCTGTTGTTAACGCGAGCTTGCAATTTTAGATGATTATTTTATCAAAATGCAGCTTTCATCCATGTTACCTTTTGCAACAAATGTTTCCATTGGTAACACTGACGCTCCGACGAAGAGGATATTTGCTGGGATGATTTGTTGCAAATTGACATTTGCAACAAATGTCAATTGACATTTGTTGCAAATGTCAATTTTGTTTTGCATGCAAAACAAAAGCTGCTTTCTATTTTCTTCTTACTATTTGCTTTCTGCTTTCTATTTCTTAGAATTCGTGTTGACGTCAGTTTTCATATCAAACGTCTTTGATGAGAACTGAAGTTCTCATCAAGGACGTTGTTTGCAGTCCACTTGAAGGGTAACACCGAAACAGAATTTCGAAAATTAGACTGCATTTCAATGTAAGTTACGAAGTCAAAAGCCAATTATTTGCAATCTGAATGCCTCCACGATCAGAACCATTCCTAAACAAACGTTGATCAGTAGAGAATGCACACACTAATTTGTTTTCGATTTTATTCCTTCCATTCTTCAGAGCTCTTCAACGACATCCCGTAAGAGTAACTTCACACATTCGTGCGAAATGTAAGAGGTGGAGACGAGACTTCAGCCAACAGCGAGCTACCCACTTGCTTTTGTCCAATCAGTGTTTCGATAATGACGTCTTCCTCTAATTGGGATACGGTCTGCTCTTAATCAATGAACATCCCTAGCGGAATCCATTTGGCTTATATTTGATGACTGAAGTAGCACATCATTCCATTACTGTGACATTACTTGTCCTTCAAGTGACACAGTATTCCATTACTGTCATTTTGTCGCTCTCCTTAGGATATCCGAGCCTAAGCGAAAGCACTAATTGCAGTGATCAGTCTGATTTATCCATGCAATGGTGGAATGTAATGGCAGTCAATAGGACTGTCCATAATGGATTTAGAGTTTGATCGCAGGAGTGAAGAGGAGTACCTACTAATTAACATTAATAATCTTGCCACTTTATGAAAGTTATCGAAACCAATGTTTGAATAAAAAATTAGGGCACGACATGCATTAAAAATGTTTTCTGTTCGTGATGCTACGTCGTAATTCGATGACTTGGAATAGAGGAAGGCATTTATATAAATTATAGGTAATAGATAAATTTTCCATCTAAGAAAACAGCAGTTCTTTTCCTTCCGCTCTCTCCATTTCTTAGACATTCTCTTTTAACTGGCGCAGCGAATGCAAAGTTTAAATCCATTTTTACAAACTTTTTTTAAGGACTTCCCTTTTATTAGGTGAAGTTCCGAAGAAATTCAGGATTTACCATTCTGGGCGCACCATTAACCTCTCCAATAGCTCTACTTCCTTTCCACACATAAAGCAGGGTAATGGAGTATTTGAATACTGAAGAAACAAATTACCACTGCATCCCTTCACGGTCATCTTGTGTACGTCCGAGCTGGTCACGTGGGTAAAGCTTGTCTCCCTTCGACTAACGTTGTAGGTTTCATCTCACCAATTGTGGATGAATTTCCTATTTCGGTGTGACACTTCGATAGGCTTCCCACCATACTTGGAGTGATAAAGAAAGGCAAGGTGTGTTATTTGGGTTGTGCAATTTATAGCCTCCCTCGATGAGGCATTGACTTCCTGGAAGTGTCAGATAATAATAGCATATTTATCAGCGTGCTTTGAATTATTCTTTTACTATCAGAAATGGTAACAGGTTTAATATTTATAGATCTTCTCAATTTTCGTACATCGGCAAACAACCTCTTCGTTTTAACCTGTGTGTCGTTCTTCTGAAACCGCAAAATGGTTTGCTTTCGTTTTTATCGCTCCATTATAAGAAGAAAAAAAACATATTTAAAAGAGGAGGTGATTATTGGAGAAAATTATAGATTATTATTATTATTATTATTATTATTATTATTATTATTATAGCAGATTATTAAAACTTTATTGCAGAAACAAATATCAATCTGAAACGTAAATCCCTTAAAATCCTAACCAATTTCAAGGGTGCGATTTCCCAGAAGGTTGGCTTACTGCAGTTCTGGGAAGATCGACGACTGGGAAAACGTAAATATTTTAGGAAGCTCAAACGACGAGAAGATCTTCAAAAATTTATGAAGAAGACTGTTTTTGATTAACTTCGAAGATTTAGTTGTAACTCTTAATAAATGATGGACTTCTCTGTAAGAAAATTTTTCTTGGTTAAATAAAACTAAGAAAAATCAATAAAAGCCAGCGGTGGGC
This sequence comes from Typopeltis vanoorti, assembly GCF_054136105.1. Classification (NCBI taxonomy): domain Eukaryota; kingdom Metazoa; phylum Arthropoda; class Arachnida; order Uropygi; family Thelyphonidae; genus Typopeltis; species Typopeltis vanoorti. The sequence goes on along the minus strand of NC_143555.1, from coordinate 1,177,619 downwards.
TCGTGAGAAAGTACCGCCTAGCATAAAGAGATCGGAATGCATTAAAAGGAGGAAGAATACGACCTTAAATCCTCAATAAAAAAAAAACAGCTGGATACAAAAACTTGCGACAGTTGAGAAGAAAAACGAACATTTTAACTTAAAAACGCATCTCGCATTCATAGGTTATAAAAATTCTTCTGACAAGAGAGACAAATATATATACTCTTTGACATACTAAAATCTACTTTTCTATAAATTAATTAAACCAATGTACATCGTATATGCGAGGGTATACGATGCCTTCTTAAACCATGAAGGTTAGCTAACTAAGATGGAATTTAAATGGAAAAGAATTTTATCTTAGATACTTTGCTGTTTGCAAAGATCAGGAGACTCATTGAACATCTGAGGCCAATCTTCAAAAAGTTGTGTATAAGCCCAATGTGGTAATGAAACAATACAATATGTCAAAGAAAAAAAGCAAATAAACTGTAGCATTCATACAAAAAGGCCCATGCGAAATTCAAGAGAAATACAACTAAATATATGGAATAATAAAACATTAAGGTCCTCAATTGTTAGAACGAGAGAAGACTGAAAATGTAATGGGTCATCAAAACCAACATTATTATATGGCGGCGAAGCGTGCACATTAAGAGAACGAGATAAGAACAGAATCGTTGCAGCAGAAATGAGATTCACGAGAATAACAGAAGGTTATACAAGACTAAAAACAGGAACTGAGGTCATTCGGGAGGAACCAAACTAAACACCAATAATGGAAACAATAGAAAAATCCAGAACCAAATGGAAAGAGCATCTAGAACCAGAGTGCAAAGCGTAGAATACTCAGGAAGATGAAGAAATACAAATCAAAAGGTCGCAAAAACAAAGGCAGATTGATAAAACACTAGGCGTAAGTAAGTGTTGCTACTGAAAATGAACGATGAACTCATTCACGCCCATCTGTTTCTGCTACAATCAGAGGTTTTGGTTTTCGTATTCGGAGGGAACCCACCCACCTCACAGAACAGCACGTTGGGAGCAATTTAAACAGCTCGCTCGTGATTTAGTGTTTTGATGCCGCATTTCAGAAGAGACTTAACATTCTCAGAATCGTTCGCGCTAAATCGTACTTGATAATGAAAAACAAATTCTTTCCGCCTGTAAACTTTGATTTCTGATTACCAACTTCCATTTCTCCTCATTTTTCCGTACGGGTGGCTCAGAAGCGAAAGCTAATATAAGGGAGTCATTGAGATCAAGTGTAGATTTTAAAGAACCTTTTGAAATTCTTCTTCATATTCTTGCGGCAGTTTAGAAGTCTTTAAAGTGTAATTCGTTTATACGCGCGATGGCAAAATTTTCAGGAAGGTAAAGTGCGATTCAAATCTAAAAATAACATTCCATAGTAACCTCACCAGTATAATAAAGGACCTCATAGGACGTAGTGCTAATTGCATTTGCTAAAGCTGTTCAATCGAAAGAAAATATTGATCGATCACAATAGCAAAAATGGAACCTTTTAGTTTTCTTGTATCTTACGGATAGAAAGTTTGTGAACGAAAACGATTGAGTGGAAACAGAGAAAACAGACTGCTAATGGCGATGCGTTTTACCGAGCACCTCTTGAGAAACGCAAGAGGTGCCTATCAACGAGAATGTACGGTGGCGCCACCAAATAGACGGTTTTTGCACGACTGCAGTACATTCCCTTGGTGTGCAACAGGCATCGGCGGCAAAGGAACTTCGCGTGAGAAGAGTTGCCAGGCTGACAGTGGAGACTCAATGGTTCGTTAGGATTCAATCGGAAACAAGAAGCCTTCGAGATGAAATTGCAAGAAACATGCCAAACGTTCTTCGCCAAAGTTTTCGCATTATTAATTCTAAATTAGAAGATGCAGAAAATGCTCCACGCGAAACCTTGAGAAAGAGCTCGAAGTGTCAGTAGTGTAAAGGAGTAGGGCAGTTGAAGGAAGAAGAACCGGTTTCTTCACAAAAATCAGAAATACGACTCTTAACACTCGTTAAATAAGACGCGGCGCATAACGTGCCACGGTTTTTAATCTGGAGTTTCTCGCGGTGCCATTGGAATCGCATGCTCGGACCTTTTTTAATGGAAGTACAGACTGATGTGGAAAAAGTTTTGCGAAGTGAAAAAAAAAAAGAATTGAATGACTCACAGTGAGGGAGAGCGTCTCATTACTAACTTCTTTGAAAAACTGGACTGATTCCTGCCGTTTCTCGATGGGATGTCGAAAAATCCGACGAAACTTACATTGCGAAGTAACCAAGTAGACAATTTTTTGTCAATATTTCTGAAGCAAACCCAGTTCCTTTTCCACAGAAAACTTCACTGCCGAGTTTTATTTCGCTTGTAATTGAAAAAATGGGTTTAAACTAATGGTGATATATTAAAATTTGAGGGGGGAGGTATTATTGCAGAAACACCGGATGATCGCTAGTTAATATTAAAACAGATCCTCCGTAGTTGTATGGATCTCCCCCTTCCGCTGCAAAGAAACACGAAAGAAGAAAGAAAGCCCCTCATAATGCAGAGTTCGGTGTTTGATTGGCAGTCCCTCCTTTTGTTCATTCAGCACATCTCCAGGCAGCAGTTCAAGTTGCATTGAGCTGCTGCGATGTTATTTATGGCCTGCAAAAGAATAATTTCAATATGAGTGTTTCTTTAATCCTTGTGATATCGTAAATGATATCTTCTTTTCCTACCACGTGGTTCGTAAATGAGACAAATTGTGAAATGCGAATTTCAATTTGAGATTCGTTAATTCCATTCATTGAATGAAACTTGGGCGTCTGTAATTATCCAAAAGCTAATTGGGCTCATTTAATATGCAGTTTGGCCATGGAGTATGTCACGTGCTTACTCAACAATTAATTGCAAGAGAAAAAACGCGTTGCATGATGGGAGAGTCGCAATTCGCTTAGCGAAGGGAATATTTTTGATCGAGAAATTCTGTTTTTCTTGGTTGTTCCATTAAATTGAATTGCCACAGCAGATGATAAATGAAGAAACGAAAACCCAGCACCACCCCACGCCGAGAGGGGAAATCTAAGAAACAGTTTTCTTTAAACAGCAGTTTTCTTTTACTAAAGTCAAGCACGTGCATTTCACGTACTCGAAGGTTTTGTGTCAGCAGAAAAGAAGCTGGCAACGATGAATACGTCAACGAATAGGGAAGGAGCGCCTGTGCATGTACAGTAAACCCTCGATTTAATGGACTAACAGGGCAAAGGGGTGTCCGTTAAATCGAAAGTCCGTTAAATCGCGATTTTTTTTAAATAAAAATATCTGTAACATTATACTGCAATTTTATCAATATTAACACTGTAATAACAAAAAAGTGTTTTACACACACTTTTAGATAAGTTAATGTTCGATCGATGTTGAGGCGCTTGGTTTTGGTAATCCTGCTTTGAAAAAAAAAAAAAAAAAAACGAAGTATTTTGTGAACTTTTGAATTATGATGTTTTTTTTTATCATTATCTTCCTAAAATTTACGAAAATATGTGTAATAATTCTGCAGCAGGTTTTTACTTGTAATAAAACAAGTCACTCCACGCGACAAAACAACCAACTACAGCGCTATTGGTAGCTTTACGTCCTAATCATTCCCCGACCATGTTTTATGAGCGGTGACTCATTTATGGCGCTAAATTACTGCAGTGTTTTCCCAACATATGATGGCCTATTCGCCAAACATTGTTGAAAATAAGAGGAAATCAATAACAAAAATAACTTCTTAATTTAATTATAAGCAAATCTTGGTTAAAAGAATTTTAAAATTAACAGTTTCAAGTGAAAAATTTTCACACGTGACATACGGATCGGAAATTTTGTCCGTTAAATCGAGGGTTTATTATATAAAGAGAAAATTCGTTTGGGGATTTGAATTTCGAAAAAAGAATTAACCTCCAAAAATGTGCCATAAAAATATCCGATTTCCCCCCTTAAACACACACCGTCCTCAACCCACTAATGGGCTTCCGTCAGATTTTTCAGAGTACGAAAGGTTCTGATTGGCAGAGCTGCGATGTTTCTTTCCCTTAATTAATATTAAAATCCCAACAGATAAAAGTTTATTTTTATTTTTTATAAAACGGCATGAATTTCGTTTAGCAAATTCTTCTCTGCTGAATTCCGTGTCACAAGGCGTGTGAAGCGTCGCACAACTCCAGCAACATGTTTTGTGGTCAGTCCACGCTATATTAGGTGAAGTTGCATGTTCTATTGCCGTCATCATTCGCCCTGGCGATGGGGGAACAATTCATCAACTAGGCAACACGCCACCGTAAGTGTCAATAGCTGCATCGCAAGACTTTAACCAATTTTAACCAATCACGCTGGAAATAAAATGTGGACTTTAATGACCAAAGATCCACCATCAGATTTGCATATCTTTACTATATGGGCCAAGGTCGGTGCGTATATTTGGATTACAGACGAATCCAATGCATTACATCCACACATTGTGGCTGCATCTTCTGGCTGGTTTGCCTGTTTTCAGTAATAAACATACCGACGGGAGTGAGCGTAGTGCATTATTTAAGGTTGCTTGAAGAAAGAACAAAACATGCTTGAGGTAACTGCTAAACGTGTACCAGAATACCAAACATCTTCCCCCTCCCCCCACATCAGATGGAGTGAATTTGGAAAAAAAAAAGGATTGCACATGATCGAAGACAAACTTATATTTTTAAAAAGATAACTTTGTGGAAAATATTGATTTTAATAGGATAGATAGATAGATGATTTTCTACGCATGGAGTGACATAAATCGGAAGGATTTGGTTTGTTGTATTGCCAAGCGAAACACGCCCAATAAACGAAAAGGAGTGCTGAGGTAGGAAAGTTGAGTTTGCGGTGAAGAAGGACATCATTGCTGAGCGACACACTGAACGATACCCACAATGCAATGGCTGCTCAGATGGGAACCTAAATATCCCTGAAGGTCATATTTAATTATCGGAAAAGTAATAGGAAACAATGAACACTAAATCTAAGGAACCCTCTATAATGAACAGTACATGCGCATCTCCCTCTGATCCTTATTCAGGAATACCATTTGAATAAAACTGAATAAAGGAGAAGCTTCGTGGATCTTACAGCGATCTCGCAATGAAAGTGAAAGAAAAGTACTGGAATCTCCCAAAATAATACCAATCTATTCCGCGTGAATGCACTAGAGAACATTTAGCACTGGGGGGGACAGATTTTTTTTGGTCTGTGCTTTAGAGTTGTTCAAATACATGGAAAGCCTGGCTGCCCATTGATTGATTAATAATGCGAATGTTTGATGCGGCAAAGAACTCATCGTAGAAATTACCCTTTTAGTCCAACAAGTCAAGAAATGAGTGCGCCTAAGCCGAGGGAGGATATTTTTTAATTTTTATCGAACTTAACTGCACAATTTGATATTTTCTTCCCTATATAAATAATTCTGTTTGTTCAAATGAATCACGTTGCTTTTTAAAAACCAAAAGAGTTCGATGACAAACGTAGAAAGCTGAACCTACGCTCATGCAACATCGGACACCCGTTGTAGATAGTTTTATTGCAGCTTGGTGGGTCTCAGTAGTTTATCATCGAGATGGATCTCTAGATTCAAGGAACCTTGCAGTACTTCTTTAGGTCCAATGCTTGTTGGTATCCGTTCACTATTTCGTACCATTCTTACCATCAAGAGATGAATCACTTGGTCCGGAAATAACACAAAACAATGCATGGGTTTGATTTCCACCCAGAGAAGCCTCATCTGGGGATATAAGCGAGAAAACGAAAGCGTGATAATGAAAGGGTTTTCGCGAAATTCGTTTAACATTACAATGGTCCGAGTCTACTAAAAAATTTTGAAAATAGCTATTGAATTAGTTAGAAGCAATCCTGGAATCGAAGAGATTGGAATGGCATGACACGATGGGAGAGATGGAGAATAAAATTCACCAAAAGGAGTGCAGAAAGGGAAGTCACCTCGCGTAAAATCGAAGAGCAAAGGGATCATATTTTAGGATTGTCAAACGTTTCTGGGACCAGATAGGGAATTGAATAACAGCGCAGTGATTGCCGATGTCGCGATGAAACTCAATGATAAGAGAAGGCAATTCAGACAGATGCAAAGAAGATGATTAAGCAAATGAGAGGGGAAGCACATTATGGAAGAAGAGGGAGGAGGAATCCACGAAATTTGAAAATAGGAACCAAAGTGGTCTGCAGTCAAGAGAAGAAGCAGTCCTGAATGAGATTCCTGCGAAGGTGGATTTCTCATAGAACACGTTTGATGAAATCCCAGAAAGAATGAGCATTAAAGATTAGAAGACGATGAAACATTTTATGATCCAATATCCCATAACTCCTTCTCAAAGGTTCACACAACTCTATCATACCACCCCTCTTTCTTCTGTCCATCAATGTCCACATACTCTCAATCCACCCTCATTATTTGCGTTCCGCAATCCCGATAAGATATTTGTTGCTCCTCTTTGCACCCCCCCCGGTCCTTCATCACCACCGAAACCAGATGACCAAATGTGTGCAAAGTGGTTCCTATGAGGTCGTGTGAAGTTTTGCCTCCTTCTACTTACATGCCAATCATTATTTCTTTCTTTCTTTCTTTTTTTGTATTCTCCTAGTGCTTCAGATTTTATTCGTGTTTCGTTTTAACATCATCCTAATTCATATAATAATAATAACAAACTTCCACAGAATTGAATTCGAATAACAAAAGTCGATTGAATTATTAAAATAATGTTTTTTTGCTTTGATGCGAGGACTTCTTAATGGAGCGGAAGACTTTCCGACTCGTAACGTTGCTACTTGCTTTCATTTTCGTAGACAGTCCAATTAGGAAATTCAAATCGCATGTATTGTCACGAGGGCTCGCGTTAAATGAGTAACACGAAGGTTGCCCTTTTGTTTGTTGCCTTTCGACTTCTAAAACTCGCTTTCGTGCACTAAAGGGTTTTCAATTTATTCCGACAAACGGCAAGGATGCTTTTGGCTGGCGGAATTTTCAAACATACAAACACGTTGTTACTGGCACAGGAATAAACACGTCGGTAGATGGACCTCCTCCGTAGAGAAATTCCAGAAAAAAAAAAAGTCTTTCAAAGATAACAGAGTACTGCAAGGAAAAAGTACAAAAATATTCCACAGGACAAAATCATTCGCAGGGAAATGAGGGAAGACTGCACTTCGCGTCGTTAGGTTGTTACCAAACTGACTCCAAAGTAGTTGAAAATAAAACACTTCAAAATAAAGGGGGGATGGAAGGGAACTGGAAAGCAAAGCCAAGCATTAACGAGCGCATGTAACGACGGAGAATCACATTTGTCCGACTACAATTACGCTTACATGTTCCATTTTTATGAATGCAAGTACGTATCAGAAAGAATCGGAATCGTTATTAACAGTTGCGTAACAAACTTCATAATAACCGAGAGGAGAGGAAACAAAACAGAAGCAAATGGATTTTGAAAAGAATTATGAGAAACCTTAGCCGAAGTATTTGTTTAAGTCCTAACACTCTATGAAGCTGGGGATTTAAATGCACGAATTGTGAATCACATAACCACAGGAATACGTCAAACATTTAAGGAACCACCAAAATAAAAGCAGGTAAATTACTGCATTTCAGTACAGACAATGAATGGAAAAGACAATCCTTCATTCCGACTTAAAGAAGTTCATTAATCAACACGGAGAAATACACAGAAATCCCCTTAGAGAGGGAGAATTAATGGAGATCCAAATTAAAGCAAAAGCCGATTGCAGAAAACGATTCAAATAAGATTGAGGAAGAGAGTTTAATGATCGACTATTACAGTAAGAAAGTGGTAATAAAGAAGAATGGAAGAACTTCATTTAAACAACTTTAATGAAAACAAAGAACACAACTGAGTTGTATGAGGATGAAGAAAAAATAACTCTCACCAAACTTGAAATCCAAAATGAAGATCTTTAAAGGTGAAGATTCCTTCGATAAAAATCAGAAATAGAAAAACCGCCGGAATAGAAAAATACGGAATGAATTCTTAAAATAAAGAGGATATTTCTCTCAGCTCGAGTATTAAAAGTATTCCATAAAACACAAATAAAAGATGGCTGAAGTAAAAAGATCGCAGTGCCAATGTTTTAATGAGACGAAACGGAAATTATAACCTTTACTAATGACGTAGTAATGGCTAAGGGCACAGAAGATAACTTACAAAGGGAAGGGTTCCGTTCCCGAAGATTTGCTAAACATATAATATGGAAATATCAGTCGCAAAAGCCAAAACACTCGCGATCAGTAGGAAAACAACTAAGTTCACCTAAGCTAGAAAGAAACAGAAAAATAATCGCATAACTGACGAATTTTACGAACTTCGAAATTCGTTTTCATTCACTTGGAATTCGCCATTCAGATGGAATGACGAATGAAGCTGAAGGCAAACGAGATTTCTCGACTTCATAATGTCAAGATCTTTCTGGTGGAAGATGAAAAATAGAAATGTGTCTGAATATTGCAACTGAGGCTAGTGAGTATAAATAAGACCAGTTTAAACTTATACGTCTGAATCAAGTTCAGTACTACGACTGAGAAGAAAATTCGCAGCGAAGTTGGAGGAAAAACCAAATTTGATGAGATTGGAAATGAAGAAATGCGCAAAACACGTTTGCCTTAAAAGCAGTAAATGAATTCACAAGCGAACAAGAAAAAAAGAATCACAAAGTGCGTTAGTCGATTGGGGGAAAAACAGTTGAAGATAAAAATGGAATCCTACTTGGAAGACAAAGGAAAACGGTCGAAAGATGCTTCGCAAGAACAAGACACTTAGCTGCTTTTCTTAAACACGATTATTTTGAGGCGCATTAATACCGCGCGCTCTCGCAAACGTGTGTGTGTGTGGGGAGGGGGGGGGAAATGTTAAAAACGAACGAAGAAAGCTGGTTTTGATCGCACTGTTCTGAGCAGCACTTGGAAATTGCCGACTGTGGTGGTAGTGAGCACAGGACCGAAATGCAATCAGGAATGCATGGCAACACTTCAATTATTTGTGAATTGTTGATTTGCAGGACTGAACAAGCTACGCTCCTGATATCGAATGCCCTTCATGGGAAGCAAATCACGTGAATGCTCAAAATACGTCAAACATCTACAATTGCGAACAACAAAGATGTTTTTCTAAAATGGATTCACAGAAGGAAATGTTAAGCCATTCTCGACGAAAGTTAGGATTTAAGTTTCCCTTCTTGTTGATTACGTTAACGCATTTTGGAATTCTGGTGACAGTTCGAAGTTTGTTTGACCTTCGCCGTGTCCTTTGCTCTTCAGTGGGAAGGGGAATCGATAGCGGGAAGAGCAAGAGAAGCTTACTTGGAACAGCGTCTATGGGTGTAGGAAAAGGAAACCTTTGCAATTTTAAGAACCACGGAAATTAATCTGTGATTCTGAAAGACAGAAAATTAAATATAATTTCTTGATCACTGATTTGGTTCTGTCTCTCGCATTCGCAATCTGGTACTATCGCAGGTAACGTAACTTGAGCGTAGGTGTTATCGTAAGAGTTTAAATCACGTGGAATTTCATCGCAGAAGACGGTACATTAGATACGAGATTCGATCACCGCGAGCATTTTGCTCGCGTTCCATTCCTAATTAATTAAAGTATTTCGGCAATGCTCTCCCTGTGAACGGCACAGACGAGTTTTATATTTTCCACGTTGCTTTTACCTCGACGTTTGCTCTCTTCAGAAACGACGTCTGAGACTAAAAGTTAATTTCAGGAAGTTAAATCTCCACGATGCAACTACTCTTCGAATCACATCAAAGACGAAAAAAATTTTAAGGACCTCTCAAAGCGGAGAAGGCTATTGCTGTAAACAAAACAATTTCCCAATTAAAACAAAGTCCATAGAAATGATGTATGGACAAGCACCAGAATGATAGGAATCGCAAATTATCGCGAGAACTGACCCATCTGTGGCTATTGACCTAAAACATCGCAAAACCATTGTCTGATTGGTATTTTAATTTTCCTGATCAAGTTCAGTGCGGATCCTAAATACCAAAGTACGTATAATTCATTGCAGCCAGAACTCTGTTCTCTTTGAAAAAAAAAAAAAAAAAAAAAAATCAAATCCTGTACAACACGCACCTAAAATTGATGGCGAAACAAATTTCTGCGGGTGATTCCAGAAATACTGAATTTCAATGTAAGCGGTGAGACAGTGGCAAGCACGAAGGTTACGAGTGGTGCAAATTATCAGACTGAATCTTTTAGAGTACAAAATAAGGGCACGAAATGCATTAATCTCTTCGATTGATGGCTGTTTAACAGGGTTCATTTACCTCCGGATCAACCGTACGGAAATCTTTCATGGAATGTTGGCGACAGGCGAAATGAAAAATCGGTAAAAGATAGGCGGTGACTTTTTCACAGTTTTTTCTGGATTAGACATTGTTCTCTCGAAGAGCATTTACTTGATATTTCCATTCCTTCCCTTCCAGAATATTCCCTTGCAACTGGTGCAGAGATCGCAATGTGTAAGCCATTATTGAAAATACTTTAAAATCGTCTGCTTCGATGTTTCACGCCCAAGATTTTATAAATCATCGAAAGGAGTTCATTATTGAAGAAACATCCGTCGTGCTGTTCTTGCACAGATCAGTAAACAAAGCAACTGAAGGCATTTTCATTGGGGACAAAACCGTCCCCATTGCACCACCACCACTTCGCTCTTTTTATTTGAGCATCTTCTGAACTCTGACCCTTCGCGCAAGGTTTTAATCGGAAATGGACGTGGGATGGTTCGTGGTAGATTAATTTTTCATTCGGTATATATTTGAAATAAAGCGTCATGTTTGATCCTCCCACAGTACGAATGCCACCTATGAGCTAACAGCCTTAAGAATTACAGAATGAACAAGCTACTAGAGCGCTCAATAGCAGCTTTATAATTATACCCTCCTACCTTATTTATCCCAATATTTTTATCTACTCATTACAGAATTTGTTCCCTCCCGATGGCGTGCGTTGTGAAATTATGCACTTAATGGAATTCCAAATATGAATTAAATATTGGGAAAGCTTTGTCCAACTGTACAGACGTGGGAGATCACATTTCTGAAGTACTTAATTTCCATCAAGGAAATGCAACAGTTTAAGAAGATCGAAGCAAACCCATCGCATTTGCTACTGGAATTTGTGATTAGCATCATTAGTGAACAAAAGGAATAGATGCGAGAGATTACTTCCTTAAATCAACTCGACGAGGAAAGAGGCATCAGAGGTGTTGAAATTGCTTTGCTTTTCTGTCCTAAAACTATATCAAAACACGTTGAGCATAATTAAGGAGATGAGCGCAACAAGGATTTATGCAGCTGCTCGTGCATTATACTCGCATGTAAATAATGAAACAATTTAATCGAAATACAGAAATGAGTTCGTTTTAAATTGGACCATTACAACCACTCTTCCGCGCGAAGGAGTTTCCATAATTGGAGGGTTGAATTGTGCTGTCTGAATCGCAAATTACTTCAAGTTGGAGTTGGCCTTCATGGGGAGGGTGAGGGAGACTCACGTCCTTAGTTCGCCAGTGTTTATTCCGTGTGGAGCCGTATCGCAGTGAGAATTCGCCGGAAATTGTTTTTTCAATCTGCATTTTTCTACGTTACGAAACGTGAAGTATTATTTTTCGTACAATATTTTCAATCTCCGTCGGGGTTCACATTCTGATCAGTGTTTTAGAATTTGATGGTGACCTCTCTTTCGTCATTCATTCCGTGCTCACAAACCTAAGATTAAGAAGAATGTTCGAGTTATTTGCGATTTTCGGTAAGCGCCTTGTTCATCCTTAAACTGCTCTTGGTGATCTTTTGGTGTTTGTTTTGTATTTCGGGTTTAAATCCCGTTTTCATTTTGTGTATCTTGCAGACACAGTTGAAGTGGGGGTGTTTGAGTTAGCATTCAGATCGAAAGTCAAAATTCTTCAAACTAATTAAGAAGACATATAATGAGCAGGAATGCATGCGTTTTCAGTAATTTTGCAGTGCTGAAAAGATTTCTTGAAAAAATGTTAAGAATAAAAAACGTCATCAAAGTAAATGATGAAGAAGAAGAAAGTGAATATGTCCGATCACAAGAGAGTCAGTTCCCTGCGTTTTAACTGAATTTATTTACGGGCATTAGCTCTGGAGGGCAGACTCTTGATTTCTTATCTTTTACTTGCTGATTAATTTCTAATCGAAACCTTTTATAGGAATCAAGATTTGTTTACGATCGATGGTGTTTTTAAAAGGCACGTTTTTGTAATTTCCTTTTCAAAGATCAAAGTGAATTATCATATTGATGAGCGAATCTGCATGCCAACGCGTAGAATAACTGCACACTTATAAAAAAAAAACTCAGCTGTTTCGTTTGCTAATAACAAGCTCGGGCACCCGCCACAAGCAAAAAATAAAACTGGCTAAGACCAGTGCCAGGGAGGTTGAAGTGGATTGTGTTTGCGTCCCTTTTTAAATTGTCGCTAGTAAACGCAAAATAAATAAAAGTGGTATCTTGTGAAGAACATCGTTTTACCCGAACACTACAATTTCAAAATTTTTTAATATTCTCTTTATAGATTCAGTTTCTGATAACTTATATTTAAAGATGCCCTTTTGGACGTTAGATCTTACTTTTGTTTATGAAATTAACAATATGACAAATAAGCTCCATTTTTACAAGAAATGAATTAAAAACCGATTTCTTCCCATCCACATAATGATCGAAATCATCACTGCCAAATATCTTACCCAAGAGTTATACTGATGTGTTACGAGTACTTCCATCTCTCCTTCCAAATTGAAAAGATTATGCATCGTCCTCGCAAAAGTCTCTACTATTCGTAGAATTATTTCTCGGATACTTGCTAGGAAAAGCTGTAACATTCCTTTCCTAACGTACCGAATTCGTTGGCCAAGTCGAATACCATCTTCCTTCTGTAGTCCACAAATTAGAGTGGTAGATCGCCACCGCCCTAGTATTTGGAGAGGACTCAAGTGAAAAGAATGATTGTTTGCTACCTGGTTTTCTAACTGTTAGTCCGTCCACAGCACTGATATACCGAATATTAACAATCTTACTTGGAATATCACTGACGCCTCCTTTTTGAGTACATTTTTGGCATTTATTAATCTCGAGCTGAATGAAATGGGGAACTTCTGATGAGGAGAAGCTTCGTAATATAAGAAATAACTAAAAGGCATTTATCTGCTGTAAATTGAGTTTATCGCGCAATAATAAAAACTTCAGAGGCATCATAACGTGCAAAGGGTATAGCACTCAAGTACCGTCAAAGCAGGAGGTGGGCTTCTGAAAATGTTTTCGACAAGTGCGACCTCCGAGGAGCTTATCAAATGCTGTGTACGCAAGAGCTGAGCAATGAAATGATCACAGAGACCGAATGCTTTGGTGTTTGTGTCTCTGAATATTATGCGTGCTAACCAAGGAAACGCATATTACATTTGTCCCATCCTTGGTTTCAAGCTCCTCCTTTTGCGCAGCTGGAAATAGAATTCTCCGTCCAAGAATTTCAGCTGATATCTTCGTATACGAATTTTCTTATAGTTTTAGCGACATCGAAGGCTCTTAATAACATGAGATCTTTGTTTTATGGAAACTTTCTAACCTACAGTCTTCTCTCCATAAATATATTACACGTTTTTCCCTTGGCATTCAAGAAATCAGGTTTCAATTTTCTCGACTTTGGGTTGGTGTCGTAAGAACTCCCTGAAATGCTCGACTCAGAACAGAAGGGAACGATTTGCTTGATTTAATCTTTGACAATTTCGCTCCTGCTGTTTTTATACAGATACCTCGATGAACAGACTGGATCATAGTTGACATCAATAATTTCACCAATCTTCTAAATCTATTTAAAAGTGTGAATAATCTATTCGCAGTCGCTTCAGTTCAACTCCATTCTTTCAGAACAGTTTCAATTCCACTTCATTTCTTTATTGCTGTTTTTTCGGATCAGGATTCAATATTGTGTACAACCTACAGGTCTTCAAATCCAATCTTAACAAGATTAATCTTTGGAAGTGTTTTACACTTGGATGTGTTAGCAATTATATATTTGGTTTTATAATTTATCCAAGTGTAAGCAAAGAAAGAAGTTTGCGCCTGAAATATTTTCAGAACTGGCGCAACTCGTGGCAAAAGTAGTATAACTTCTCACCACTTGCCTTAGTATCTCCCATAATACAAAGCACATATCCTTATGGGTATGTATAATACTATGCTTTATGGGAAGGGGAAACCCAGACTGGTTTCGACCTTTATTCAGATCTCCTCAGTGGGAGCCAGACCCAGAGGTGGTGATACTAAGGTGGAAGCAATGGATAAGTCCTATTTACCTACATGATTTGCCAGAAGGTGTCACACCTTATTATTAAAATTTTCTGGATTAGAAATGGTTGACGGAAGTGTTTTAATAATAGCTGATGGATGGGAAGATAACGATTAATCTTTATCTTCACCTCTCTGTTCATCCTCGACAATAATATATTATACATTTACCAATTACTACAACTCGTTTTAGAGTCAATGGCTGTTTGGCAATACTGGGAACGGAGAGTGGTTTACGATTAACCGGATTCTAGAGAGATTTCGATAGGATTCCATACGTTTCATCCTCAATCTGTTAAGATAACTACGGCACATTTAATGTATTCAGGGAAATCGTGGCTAATTGCGTGAAAAAAAAGGAAACTATATGATAAACAAAGTTAAGAAACCGACCCTCCCCAATGTCACAAAGGGATAACAGTATTTCGATTAGCTGCGTACTCTTCCGTTCGACTCGGTCAGTTGCTTCTGTGATTTAGAGAATTGAGGTTTACATCTACACAGACCACGTCATGAAGTTCTGAGTAGAAGACAAGCCTGTCTTGAGACAATGTTCGATATAACATAATTTAATAACATAATTTAATCTTGGTAAATTACTCTCAGGAAACGGATGAACTGCGTATTAATACCGCAACGTGCGAAACCCAATGATTTCTCAAATTTACACGGAGATGCAGCGTTAGAAAGTGTGCCTAAACTTGATTACGCTTACAGCGTGGTTTGGAGAATGTCCGACGCAGAAGCTGGCCGCTGATTGGGGGACAGAAGTAGTGGCCGAAATATTGTTTCCCGTCTATCAACATTCATTGGAAAGGTTACCCGAGTGGCATCTGTAATAAGCGTGAGGTCAGGATGTATTGGCTTGAGAAATCCTCAGACCTCCCCTATTTTTGCATTCAGTTACTTGTGAGTGATATTGTAATGAGCAGGGGGCGGGGTCATCACGCTGCGCAATCGCAGCAGTATCAGTAGGTAAAAAAGGAAGAGAAGCATTTATTAATAAAAGTGCAAATTCCCTACTTGGTTAAATCTGTGCAAGTGAGAACCGATAACTCCTATTTAAAGATTTTAAAAAGACTCAGATGAGCGCGATTAAAGGCTTGCTGAAAGTGGGCTTACGAAGCCGAAGGCGTTTCGACAATTCACGTAGATTTGGCGAATAAAATATTCGTCGGTCCCTCTTTGCTGAGTGGAGAATAGAACCAAGACGCAACTGCAAAAATCCAGAGAACTCGGCGTAAGTTCAATGTGCGATACTCGAGTTCCTTCCAGGAAGAGACATGTGATTTGCATCCCCTGGATTCGGAAATGTGATACGACGCATTTCCGCATAAATAAAGACCTTTTGGCATGTTGCAATCGACACTAAAATGAGTATCGTAGCTCAGTCGGTATAGACGATGCCCTTTGGTCGGAAAGACCCGGGTTCGATTCCCTTCAATGACGTGAGGAACCTTTATCTGGTCTCTTTCGACTAAAGGTGAGTTAGCCGGTCTCATATGGGGGTAAGTTTTTTCACCAGGAAAACTCGGGGTTTTCGTTCCCAGAACAGGCAAACCGGCCCCTTTAACACCCGCATCTACAGACAGAGGTCACACTGGGTGGGTAGACGACGACTTTACTCTCGGGAAGGGTTTGGAAGGGCTAAGAATAGCTCCTTAACAGGCTCTTAGGCCTAATACGTAAAAAGAACCTGTGTTCTTTAACATTTACTCAGAATAGGTCGACTCAATTTTTTCAGGATCTGCTAAAAAAAATTGCAGGTTTAAATAAATGAAGGAAGTTCAATCGCTGACTTCACACTGATTTGTTGGTAATAAATACACTTTGAATGCAACGCAGACGCGGCTGGCCAGCGGAATCTTTATTAAAAGTAACTTATCTTTGAGTAACTGTGTAGAACAGTTGAAATTAAGTGCTGAGGGTGTAGGCAGAAGAAAGAAGAACGAATAAATATAAAGGGAAACTTCAAAATATCATCCAGGCAATATAATAATGGATCCAATCGATTAATTTGGATTTGTCTCCTTCCTGTTGATGGATGCCCGTTTCCACTGCCACAGGACGGCACAGCAGCAGCTTTTTATCAAAGAACTAGCAGATTCACCAAGCCTTTTCTAGTTCTTTGTCGTGGCCTTTTCGAAAAGGAGTCAAACAAAACACTTGATTCAGAAGTAAAATTTTCTTGGATGCAAATTTCCCAAGATGAACGAAGTGATTCGTTTCTACAAAAATAATTATCGATTGAAACTCATTAAAGCCGTTATTTTAATTTCTATTTCGCAAAACATTCTCTGTTCCTTAAACTAATGATGTTTTTTTTTTTTAATTTAATTCTCCTCTTATTATAAAATAACAAGGAAGTTAACCAGGGAAAGTTCTACACTTAAAACTTTTATTTGAATAAATGTATTTTTTTTTTATTTGATTCTCCTCGTATTAGAAAACATTTATTTGAATAAATGTTTTAAGTATAAGTTTTATTTGAATTAATAATACAAAATGAAATCGGTTTTAAATTTCTGGGTTTCGTCTCGGTTCTGGGGAAATACGAAGAAAACGAGTATGGAAATTACGAGCGAGAACAATGAAGAGAACCCTCCTTACTTTGTTTAGAAGCTCGAATTATAAAGGGCGAATGTAATTAGAATGCGGGGAGGAGTAACGGAAGCCTAGAGGATAGAAGTTTACTGGAATTAAAACTTGATGTTCTGTTAGTGAAAGCTACGACTTTGTGTTCGTGAAGAGAAGTCTGCTTTTGTTTTTACTTACATTCTGTTGACATAGAGTTTCATCCTTGATAAAACAGGAATCTCGAAGAAAAGTAAAACACGAGCTTGCTAGGGAGGTGTTACAGATGTACCACGAACTAATTAAAATGAGGGGGGTGTAACACATAATGGTTCTACTAAAAGATTTGTCGGTCCCACCAGTCTTAAGACTTGCAGTTCAGATTCGTGCATTACTTAAAGCAGCGCTGTTTTTGCTAAAAGCATGCCTTCATTCAGTATTTACGAGAAAATGAAAGAATACCGAGCTGATACGTGGCTATGGATTGGATGCTTGAACCGAATCGGGGAGATGAGTATCATCATCTGTTGGGAAGTCTTCCCCCGTATATTTGAGAGTTGAAGTGGCTTGAAAAATACGTGTGTGTAGTACAATGAAAGTTTGTTAAAATTCTAATACAGTATTACTGTTTCACAAATCCATTCTGTGTAGTACTTAAGTTTCTTTCCACATTGCATTTACGTAATTTATATTTATTTCGCTTTATTTCCAGCAAGATAGCGTATACTGATTGTTGCATTACACCTTGGTGTACCTACTTTGCTTCAGTATGAATTTAAGGGATCACATGATCCGTCCAAGATTGATGCGTTGCGTGTAATTTATCTTGAGTAGAAAGTGGTTTTCTTAAGTATTATTTAATTTAATAACAATTAATGACAAAACAAAAACTGATTATTATGCTCGATGATATATTTTCTACAACCTCGTCTGATGTTTGAACCTCATTTATGGCACCAACAAAGAGTCCTCTTAAACGTTGCTTCCGCTATCTCATTTCGGAGCTTCCTTTAAGAAAGTTAAAGATTTTCTTGGTGCCAGAAATGAGCAATAGCGCTTCAGTAATATTTTTTTTCAACTATTCAATTGAAGATTGAAAGCTTAGGGTGGTAGGTGGGTTGTGTCTATTTTCAAAACTTTCGCGAGCAGGAATGTCGTCCTTAAATAAGCTAGAAGCTATCCCCCGTGGCGCGTGTGTACGCTGGAGCTATTTCTAAAGAATTTAAAGATAATTAAGGCATAAGCAACTGCTTCGAGCTATGACCGAGGATGCACATATTAGACGAGCAACGCCACCCTTGATGTGCGAGATAATTTGCCGTCTCAGTAACCGGGGCGACAGGCTTCGTACATAAAGCAAGATGACTCACGGGCGTGAATTGCTGAATGGGAAATAGTCCGGTTTATTTGCAGATGGGGGTTCACATGCACGTTGTCTGACGCTCTCCATAAGATCTCGCCTGGCAACAAATTACTTGGTGAAAAAAGTCTGCCCATCGAGAGATGCTCTCTCTGCATTGAGCAACGTCCTTTTAGAGTTCAGTTTCGCTTTTGCCTGCATTACTTGATTACGCTCTTCCTGAAGGGTGGCAGTCGTGTCATGAATTAAGGACGGTAGTGATAATAAACAAGTTCTCGGCAAAGTAAGTGCACCAATTTATGTGCACATTAAAGGGCACACACGCAAACAGGAAGTTGACAGCAATTGAAAAATCCAAATTCGTTTCCATCGGTCGGGAAAGTGGATTGCTAATTAGGTTCATTAGCCACACCGAGCGACTCGTGTGCATTCGCTGATCGGAAATTTTTTTCTCTAAATTCAGAGACGTCAAACTGCGGGGAAGGTATTGAATGAATTGGCGCCACCAGAAAGAAAAATCTTTTCAGCTGTCAATTGAAAGAAATGCGATAAACGATGATTCAGCGATTAGGGTCACCTCAGATTTTGCATACTTGAAGGAACAGCACTTTAAAGTGTCTCTTTATGGTATGCTGAAATGTTAGCTTTGCTAACTGTTGTACTCATTCGTCTAAGTTTCTCCATTACCAGCATATCTTGGCGGAATCGTTCGCTCTCGACACCTACATAAAAAAAAAAAAAAAAAACGTTCAGGTGAAAAGGAGGTGAATCTTCGAGAACATCCCAACCACATCTTGTCGTGTCCTACAAGTATCTCAAGCAGTCCTTTATAATTTACAACTTTCTTTCCTTGAACTCTTCAGAAATATCCTCGACCGAAACAGGTTCAAGCCCATAGGCGTTCTAGGTTCTGTTTTAATGAGACTTTTTTCGGTTACTTCGTGTTCCAACACCTCCCTAACTTCAGGTTCAACAAATGCTCCTTTTTTTTTTTTTTTAATTATAGCTTCTACAATGTTTCATACTGCAATGCAACCTCCTTTTTGTTCAATGCTTTACAAAAGAAGGATATTTTTCATAATATTCATTGTAATATGTAACGATGGACAAATCTCTTGTGCCACCATGAGTGATTATTTATCCTCTATCGCCTCTTTCTGGTATAGAATCCAGATTTCATTCACGTCATCGTCTGCTGTGGTTACCTTTCTCTTTCATGAACGAAGAGCTTCAGGGTTTTGTAAGTTCTCGTTCATACCCTGCATTAAGGCAATTAATTTTTAATCTGTACAAACATATTGGTGGTAGTCATGGTACCTTCATTCCACTAGTCATTGGACTTCCGTCCACTTTGACAATCGCCAAAGAGTATCTTATTGTATCTGAGACAAGCATGAAAGGCCAAACCAAAATCCTCAATTACGAATAAGGCAGAGTCACGAAACCTAATAGCGTTTGTGGTAAGGGAATGGGTAACTGCAAAATATTTGAAAACGTGAAAGGATGTCCGTTATTGTCTAGAGGTAGGAAAATGAACTTCATGACCTCGTGGTGTGGGAAAAGTGCTCCACTTATTGGACGCCTGAAGAGGCTTCAAAATATTCCGTATTTGGTCTCTTAAGGGCATTTCCAATTTTGTAAATTCCCTTAAGAACGGAATCTTCAAATATAAGATTGAAAATTCCTAAAAAAGGAAAAAACATTTTATCGCAAATACAATACAAAATTGTACTGTGCGCAATTGTTATTCTATTCTATGCGTTCAGTGTGCCTTTCTGGCGTTCCCTTAGCAGGTTATTATTATTGTTGTTGTTCCGGGCAACTCCAAGGAGTCGACAGACTCATCGAGGGAGGCCCTAACATCATGTCAAGAACAACTATTAGACATTCACACAGTATCTATCATACCTTGCCTTGAACTCATTCACGGTCGTAGCACCCACAACAGACTCTGGAAGCTTATTCCACTCATTCACCACTCTCCAAGTAAAAAATCTAGCTCTAACACCCTTGTCAACCACGCTCTTGCCCAGCTTCCATGCATGGCCCTTAGTCATCCCACCACCAGTCATATTTTCAAAAATATCTTCTGGATCAATCTTATAGAACCCCTTCAGTAATTTGAATGTCTCAATCATATTACCCCTCCTTCGCCTATCGTCCAATCTCTGCAACCCACAAATCTTCAACCTATTCTCATAAGGTTCATTCCACAGACCTGCTATCATCTTGGTCACTCGTCTCTGGATCCTCTCCACTTCCTCCCCATCACGAAGAAACCCTGGTGCTCATAACTGGGCACAGTAGTCCAGATGGGGTCTTATCAAGTCTCGATACAGAGGAACAACAACTTGTTTGTCTCTGCATGTTAAAGTATTTTTCAGAAGCCAACTGATTTGGTGAGCTGTTTTAGTCACTTTTGCAAT
The DNA here is from genome assembly GCF_054136105.1 of Typopeltis vanoorti. Classification (NCBI taxonomy): domain Eukaryota; kingdom Metazoa; phylum Arthropoda; class Arachnida; order Uropygi; family Thelyphonidae; genus Typopeltis; species Typopeltis vanoorti. The sequence continues at coordinate 1,156,884 of NC_143555.1, read as the reverse complement.
GTGCCCCATAAACTTCAATTCCCTATCCACCAACACTCCCAAATCCCTGGCCTCATTAAACTCCTGGAGTACGGTTCCACCAATTACTGCTGCTATTCTTTTCACCCCAAAGTGCATAACCTTACACTTTTCCACATTAAATTGACATCCATTTTTCCTAGCCCAGTCCTCCAAACTATCCAAAGCATTCTGTAAAATTTTGACATCCTGTGCATTCACAATTGCTCTACCCAACTTTGCATCATCAGCAAACAAGTGAACACTTCCTCTCAAATCCTTTCCTGTATCATTGATGAACAAATTGAAAAGCAGTGGTCCAAGAACAGAGCCCTGTGGCACACCACTAGTCACAAGCCGTCTTTTAGACTCCACTCCTGAATAAACCACTCTCTGGTATCTATCCGTCAACCACCCTCCTATCCCTCTCACCAACCCTATATCTATCAACCAGTTTACTGATTAGGGTTCCATGTGGTATCCTGTCAAAGGCCTTGGCAAGGTCCAGTAGTATCACTGTAAACCAATTACCCCTATCCAGTTCAGCCGTCACTGTGTTATAAAACGTGAGAAAGTTACTGAGGCATGATCTACCCTTCACAAAACCATGTTGTCCCCTATACAATATCCCATTTTCATCTATCTAATCCTGTATTCTTTTCTTGACTAATTTCTCTAAGACCTTGACAATGATTACTGATATGCTAATCGGTCGGTAATTTACAACAGCAGCCTTGGAACCACATTTATGCAGTGGAACTATTTTCCCCTCTTTCCAGACCCCTCGGGACTAACCCAGACCCGAGACTCAAATTAAACAAAATGGTCAAGGCTACTGACAATTCTTTAGCTGCTTCTCGTACGACACGAGCTGGTATACCATCCAATCCCACAGATGTATTGACATTGAGGTTATGCAATAGACTACTCGCCTTCACTTCATTCACCACAATTCCCGTATAATCTACTGGTACATTCGTTTCTGCAATGTCACCACCTGGATGATATATTCTTGCAAAGTGCTCACTCAGTAACTCAACTATATCAACTGATTCAGTTACCTCCCTACCATCGGCATTCTTTAAAATCATTCTGCCATATACATTTTTCCTTTTACTTGCTACATATCTAAAAAAACTGTTTAGGATTCTCTTTAGCCTGCATTGCCAATGTTCTTTCGTAATCCTTATTTGCTTTTCTTACCACACTCGTTACCCTTCTGGCATGCGCTTTGTACCGTTCATGTGCCTGCCGGTCACCTTTCTCCTTAAATTCCCTCCATAGTTGTTTCTTTTTTTGCAGTTCAAGCTTAATGGTGTTAGTCATCCATTTAACCCGTACTTGATTTATTATTCGGACTCTAGGTATACAGTCAGCCATTGCTTCATGCAAACACTTCTTAACTACCTCCCATGCACTATCAACTTCTAGTTCTTGCAGTTGTACATGACATGGCACTGAATCAATCAAACTCCTAAGCTTGTCACACTTTCCAGCCTGATAATTCCACATGTACCCTGTCTTAATTGAAAGTTTCACACCTTTAGCCACCTCTCTATGATCACTCTCACCAATTGGTGGCAATGTGATCATATTTGTTACACCAAATCCTCAGATGTAATTACTAGGCCACGCACTCTCTGAACCCTAGTATTTTCTACTACATGCTGTAGCAGATAGTTATCCCTTAATAACCGCATAAAATCCAATTCCTTCCTCCCGTGTGTCCTCTCCTCACTCCAATCAATGCGACCATAGTTGAAATCTCCAATAATAATTACCATCCTTCCACTCATTTCTTCTATTTGCTTGTGCATACTGTCACCACCATCTTTTCCATCACCTGGTCTATAGCAGCACCCAATTGTATATTTAGTTCTGCTAGCCACAATCTCACACCAAATGGCCTCAAATGTGCTCTTTTCTCTATCCTGCAATTCAAATTCTATTCTCCTTAGCTACAGCTCATCAGCTATCATCAACAATACTCCTCCCCCCATTTTATTCTCCCTGTCATTCCTAAACACACTATACACATCACATTCAATACCACTAGGTATATCATCTACAGTCATCCATGATTCACTAATTCCAATAACCTGTGGTCTGGAAGTGCCAACCATGGCCAAAAACTCTTCCTTCTTGTTCCTAATACTCCTAGCATTAGTGTACATGAATTTAAGAGCCCCATTAGCCCCAACCCTACCTTGATGCCTTATATTAACTATCCCACTCTGATTTGTTGTCCTTATTCGCTCGGGCATATTGTATTCATTCATACATTCAACTGCCTCCCTAAGGACTGTATATCTACTCCCCCCCCATTAATAAACCTAGTTTCCCTGATTTTGCACATCCACTACATTCAGCAACAAGTCTCCTTACACCGTAACCATTCAAATGCAAGCCATCCATCTTATATAGATCCTTTCGCCCATCGAACTCACTCCACACGTCCACAAATTCCACACCACTCGTCATACATAACCCACGCATAAAGTCATTCGCAATTATGGCCCTCCTTTTAAACATTTCACTGTCCTACCGTGGCAAAAGAATAATCATTCTAACTCTCTCACTCTTTTCTTTTGCTACCTCAAACAATTCATTCAGGCCTTCTATTATTTCAATTTTATCTCCTTTCAAATCATTCATACCTGCCACAACAATAATTTCTTTCACCCTTTCCTTTTGCTTTCTAATAGACTCAGTTACATTCTTTATGGTCGCACCAGGTTGGTACGAGTTTGTCAAATCCTCTACTAACACACCTCATACTAACGAGTCTCCATACAGCACTCTCTCCTTCATTTTGTTTAAGTTCACACTCATACTCTTATTTTTCCTATGATACTTTTTATTATTGGCAGGTTCATTCAGTCGACTTTTGCTCATACGCTCTAGCTGCTGTTTTGCCCTTTGTATCGCACCATTCAACAACGCGATCTCGCTCATTGCATCTCTCATCTTTTTTATTCTCTGTAAAACCATTAATACTATCATTCACACTTTCTACATTCACACTCTCGCAATTCTCTGGTACAACCTCGCCGTTTCTTGTCATATCCCTATTTTCTTCATTCTGAAGTTTGACAAAAATATCACACTCACGATCCGAAAATACCTCATTCTCCCCACATTTTCTACACACATGCACTGCTTTATTATCATCTGACCGCACTCCGCAAAGCGGACATTTCGCAGATACTACACTGAATCATCTCCTTTACATTACTGTTCTTGAAATAAGATGGCGAACCATCATTACAGGCCGCCATTTTCCTTCGTACTGAAGCCATACTTACATGTAACGTATTTTATCAAATTATAAATTATAAAACGCACTAAGATATGCAAGGCAAACAAAACTACGCAATATTAAAGTAAATTTATCAACGATAACTGAAAATAACACTTACCTTATCAGGAGCTTTCACGAATACTACACACTACGAATCCCTCTGGCGGCGAACCCAAAACTTTCCATGCCAATTACTGACAAACACCAAGAGTAATTGGTGTTTGTCAGTGCGTGCTCATACTCTTTCTGACTTTTCTTTGAATAAATTCATTCGAAGTAATCAATTGGGTGGAAATTTCAGGGATGCTGAGATATAACAGATGAAACCTCAGCATCCGTCAACAACATGTGCTACCAAGGAAATGCTACTTTTAATGATAACATTTCTTTATTATTTCGAGCGCAAATAAACCCAGTGACTGTTGCATCTCACATTGCGCTAACTAATTAGTGGGAATTATTTTCTTTTCTCCATTTCACAGAAGTTCAGTTCACAAAGAATAAATTCAGTCTGGTAAACATCGCAATGATTGTACGAAGAAGAGATTCGTAAAGTGCAAATTACGTACGCCAACCTCTAACAGTAAATGCATCACGGGTGACACCGATATTAGCATATTCCCGCTGGTTGCGAAACGTTACCTAGAAAAATAAAATCTCATGAGAGAGAGAGAGAGAGGGGGAAAGAGATAGAGTGAGAGAGACTTCTGCACTGCGGAGTTAAAGAAACAGCGGAATGAACGCGTAAATGGAAAAGGTGGCAATTCTCTGAACCCTGGGAAATGTTAATTCCCAGAAGACAAAGATTGGACTCGATTCCCACCGCAAGAGTGGAAATTCTCAGCCAGAAGCGAATCTTCTCATTTTCAGAAAAGAAATGCGTTTATTTAACACAGATTTTGACCAAGAAAGAGGAAGATTAAGGGGGGGGGGGGAGAAACCCTTTCTGGCTGGAATTAGATGAGGCAAATGCGATTGTTTACAAGTCATTGCGAACAATGCGAAGGAAGTTTCGGGTTATATTTATGAAGAGCAAACTCATCCAAGAAATAAGATGTAACAAAGGTTCCGAGAGGGGAAAAAAAAGGGTTACTTCGTCTTGTGTCCACTCGATATAACTACGTTTTCTCCGTCGAGAGTACCCTACAGCATTCGTAAATTGGTTTCTTCCGGTGTGATCATATCCCCTCCCCCTCCTTTTTGGCATTTGAAGAGCACTAATAGCGACAGAAAGTCAAAGAGGAAGGAACGAAGGAAGCACTTCGTTCTGGGCGAAGAGCTCGTCGTGCGGTAGTACCGAGGCGTACGTGCGCGGTTATATTTAGTTCGGCAGTCTTTGTACAGCTTCCGTAGTGCGCTTCTTATGATTACATAGAACAAGATTTCCAAGGAAAACCACATTATCTGAGCGAGTATTGATGACTTTTTTTAATAATAACGCCGACTTATTGGTCAGCTTGTTGGGACTGATAGCTACAAACTAATCCAAGTTATTTGTATTTCTTCTGAAACCTGATTGAGCCTTATGTAAAGTCACATGGAAATGAATGGCACACGGATTACGGAACCTGAACCCTTAAGCTAGGAACGTACTCTCAGTAATTTTGTAAATGTTAATAGTTCTCTCCTCCCACCCACGAAAAGCCCTCAATATAACAGCGTGCATTCTTACTCTAAGACGTGTTTGGATTTACTCCAGAGACCAAACATCTTGTACTTTGGTTCATGGTATTGAGTGAAATCAGTTCCATCATCCAATAAGCAGGATGGTGTTCAGACACGTGCAACAATGAAATGTGTCTGCCAATTCAAGGACTTTTGAAAACCAAGATAGAATATGAATCCGGTTCGTGTTGGTGGAAGGGCAGGAACCTGCCTACCCACCCACCTTTTTGGACACAAAGCTTGAGGGCTTTATAATGAAATTAAAGATTGCAGTAACAAGAAGACTCATTCTTTCTTCTTCTTAGAGTGAAAACTGGGACTTTCATTAATCAGATACAAATAATTGCTTTTATCTACAGACAGGTCGCTTCTCCTTATATATATATATATATATATATATATATATATATACACACACACACACGTATTTTACGCATAAAGCATTGTTTATGAAAGAATACGGTTAATTGAGGAGATTCCAGCATCTTTTCGTTTGAAGACGAAGCGTAAATAACTTACTAGTTGTAAGGCCTTCGCTTGCTATCGCCGAAGTGCATCATCCGTGAAACGTAGCATGATAATCGCCAAAGAAATCGCTTATTAAAATTATAATTCATATGCACACACAGCAAAGGCACTTAAATTTATGAAGCGTATCGGACGACTGGCCTCTGCATCAGTGCACAGATGTGTGTGTGTCCCTGCAGAAAGATTTCTTCGTACAGACAGACTGTTCTTAGAGTTAAGTAAGCAACCAAAATGACAGGTGTACTAAGATTATGTATTATGAAAAAATTCGTCCTTCCTTTATGATCTGCTAACAAACAACTGTAGTACACAATATTATCAATTCCACTCGGATTCGTTGAATGCCTTCCGACTCTAATAAAATGCGAAACAGAGAGAAATCCTCTGCTTGGAGAGAAGTCATAAGACATTGCCCATGGGCAAGGTGTATCATGCCTTGTAAATAGTCACCTGTTCGTAGCTGATATAAATTGTGGACTTCCAAGTTAGTGCAAATGTGTCTTGGTGAAATGGCTGCGAGAGGGGAACTGAAAGAGTTTGAAAGATTCATTGTGATAGGATGCCCTATTATAGGCCTATGTGTTAAGGCAAAGTGTTAACAAATTAATCCAGCCAAGGTAAAAAATCAATCGCCGATCGTTGACTTCGGATGGTCCACACAAACCGCCTTTCATCGCCGACACGTTGAAGGCGGAGTTCCAGGCATCGACTGGAACACGAATCTGCCCAAACACATTGAGAACCGAGGTTCACAAAATGGATTTCCATGGAAGGACCACAATATGCAAGCCTCACGTTGCCCGAACCAACATGCGGATCATCTTCAGGGCTGCAAACCGCTTTACAGTGGAACGTGTAAGCTTCAAAAGCTGTGTTGTGGAGTGAGAAACCAGGCTAAAGACGCTACCCAGCAAATGGAGTGGTGTGGATAGAAAGGGATACGGCAGATGCACGGTGATTATCTCTTATCAGAGTGTAGGCCAGTCACGTGTGGTGTCGTTCATGTCTTCAAACCACGCTGTTGCAGCAGCAGCCTCCTCATGACATGTTGCAATGTCTTGCTGAAAGCGAGAACGGTCAATTCCAATGCCACAAAGCATTGTATTGTCCTGATTGTTTCGATACCTTTCAGGGTTCATTGTACCTGGCAAACAGAGGTCGGAAGTCAAACCAGGACCATTCCATCACACCACCACTTTTGAATTTCATAGTTGGGGGTGTGCATACATAACAACATTCCAGCAGCCACAGGTAGTATCCAATCGATTTCCAATTTAAAAAGTACATAAATGATCAGAGACCACTACACAAATAAGTAACTCGTAAAAGGCATTTTGAGTAGTCGCTGTATTTTCATTTCTGCGCAGGAATCGAAAGAAGTATTAATCGATTTTGGCTTACGCACCGTGCTTTCCATCATCGATAGAAAAGGCTTCATTTCGACATCAGAAGTTATCAAAAGTGTCTTCGTGGTCTTTGAAATAATCATCCAGTTTCTTATCCTTTCAGTTTGATAATAAGATGAAGCCTCTGTGGACTCTTCGTCAACAAATCTAATTTATTTGGAACTCATTTGGAAAATAAGCAACTTGTGATCACGAGCTACTGCAATATTTGGGCGTTTTTTTGGGAGAAAACCCCTTTTGAAATGATTCTACAGCTACCCCCCTCCTTCTAATTAAACGCTGAAATTTGTTTTCACAAGCGATCTTTCACTTTCTAAATTCTTCTTAAAAGAAATCTTTTGCTTACTTGGCTGTAAAGTAGGAATGAGTGAATGAAATTTTCAGCTGAAGGTATGTTAGTATCTTATATGGAGGTAGCAGGGTTCCATCTAAAAAAGAAACGGATTTATTTCAATTCCGAAGAACGTATTCTATCAAGGGAACTAAGACACTACGAGTTACAGCTCATTCCCACCATACCAAATATCTGAACAAATTTGCGATCATCGCGTGCACCACATTTCTTCATATTCCATACAGGTCACAACAACTGATTCATTACTGTACTGTCGGTTTCGTCTGTGGAAAGTATGTCCCTAGGATTGCTGCAGTCATCGCAGCGAAAGGAGGTCCCATATCTCGTTAAGGTGAGCCCCATCATGGCTGTTCCTCTTACTGTGGCGACCGCTGACTTCTTTCCATGCAGTGTGTGTGTGTGTGTGTGTGTGTGTTCTTTGTTGCGCATCTGTAAACTTCTCCCAGTTTGACCTGAGTATATCTTTCCACAAGAACACGGAGTCTTGTACATACCCGGATGTTTATAAAATGGAACGTTTTCTTCCTGGGAGCGTAGAAAGTTTCGTAAAAGGTGTTGACTACTCTGATGTTGACTGCCTTTTAATATTTTGGCTATTTTCCTCGATGCATCGCGAGCATATGGAATTAATTTGTGCTATCATCGGATGGTATGTCAGAAAGTAAGTTTCTTTAGTACCTTTTTCAAATATCCATTTAGGAGGAATCGATGAAATAGTATTTAGGTGGATTAATTTAGATATTAGCTGCTGGAAAAAAAAACGAACATTTTTCATCAGCCGCCCGCTAATATCTATAAATAATATTGAAAAACTAACGATGGAACTACGTTATTAATATTATCGGAGAATTCGAAGATATGGTTATAACAGAGTTGATAGGACTGATCGACAGATGAGTCTGGAAAGAGAAAAATGATTCCGTAAGGTTTTGCTGGCCAATAATTCTCATCCGTCGAATCCAGATTGGCCCTGTCCATTTTTATCTAGTACTTCAGAGTCGTATCAAAGTAAAGTAACGATTTCAATAAGGCGGAAGCAACATGTTCTAAATCTCAATTTATCTCTTCTACAGCCTCAAAAGGGAAAAAACTGCTAAGCTTCTTATGAGATTAACTAACCTGTCTTCTGCTGAAGAGACCTGATTAGGAGCAGTTTCTTTTTAACCGAAGGACGCAGATTGGCTATCGATAGTACTGTGGAGGCGCTACTTTCTGCACACAATATCCAATATGAAGTGCTTTCGGCGTAATAACCAATATTACGAACAGTGCGTTGATTTAACTGGCTTGCGTAGCGATTCATGCAAACCATTCAAGAAACAAAATGCTTAATTCTCCTCTCACCCTTACTGGTCGAAATAGTTTTTGTTCCGTTTTCCCACTTTCAGTCAAGGCTCAGTCCGAATTAGCATCTTTTAATTTGACTGCTCAAGAAATCACGAGAAGCTTTTGAAAGCTGCAAAGTGTTTAAAAAGCGATCAAATTGCTGTTGGCCATGAGGGCCCCGCAGTAGGAAATGCGCAACTTCAAAAGGGAAGAACGTTCTTTCTAACTGCGTTCGACACTTTGGTCTAACATTCACAAATCATTGGAAGTAATTTCGCCTTTAATCCTGTGGCCCTGCAGTCCTCGTCCTTCTCATTTTCGTACGCCGAAATGAATTCACTTCAGCACACTCTTCCATTCTATCAATTTCATTTCAGTTTAACCCCTCGTGGGACAACATTCGCCCCCGTTATTAATACTAAACAATTCTCATTCCGTTCTTAGCTAAGGTCCGATCCACTGAGACCTTATTTAGAAAAGATTTATATTGAAGATCATTTTATTCAGAATATTTTCGTTTACTTCTGAAGATACACATTTCGCAAACGTAAAAGAATATTGTTCAGCCCCACCCCCTTTTAGGTTTTTTTCCCCACTGCAGACCGTCATGTTTTCTCCCTCCCACCCGAGACAGAAACTCGTTTAATTTGCGTGGCCGTATTAAGATACGGCAGCGCTTCTGTTTTTTCAGAAGAAAACGGAAATGTTAAGTTATTCGAACAGATGTTTCCAGTAATAGGATACGACGCGAGACACTCCGCTGGATCAACAGTTTTATTTTCCTCTGTTTACGGCTGAAAGATTGTCCACCACATCTACGATGTTCCGATTCCCGTTCGCTTTTTTGTTTTCTCACGGAATCCTCATTTTAAATTTCGATCGACGTATGTCAAGTCTAAAGTCAATCCGAGCCAGTTTTCAGTCGCTCTTGAATACCAGCTGCAAGATTCGAGAATTTTAACAATCTTTGCGAAAGGTCCATTTTATTTTCAGAATCTGGGAAGGTACCCCAACTTTAAAAGGAAAAGAAATAAAATACGAATATACAGCACTTTCCCCTTATGAAAGAAAGGTAATGTCGTCTGAGAATGCAAGGCAGCAGAGCGAATAACAATTCTGCTTGATCCTCTTTTGCGAGCAAAAGTAAAAGATGATGAAAGACTTCCGATTCGTAGTATTTGAATGGATGATTGCAACTGCTGATGGCATCTAAACGTCTTCGGGAAAGCATTACTACGAGGAAAACATGAAAATGAGTTTTTGTTCCCTCTACAATGTAATAATAAGAGCGAATGTCAGAGGAATTGCCCATCTACGCTTTCGGGTTAAAAGTTCCGCAGCTGATCTGAGAATAGGCTAAACTTTCTGTCCGCTCACCTTGGCTCTCACCCAACTTTCTCGCCCAATTTGGATCTCACCCAGGCTAACTTTCTGTCCACTCACACTTGATCTCACCCACAAGTTGGGTTCAGGCAGGTCGACTGCAACCATCAGATTTTTACCTTGAAAAAAATTGTCAATAATTCAGGAATATAAGAGGAATTCTGAGAAAAATTAGATAATAGTAGAGAATCAGATTTTCAATCAGGATTTAGAAGGATGTAAAAAGGATCTTGGCATTAATAAGATGGAAAAGGTAAAACTATTTGGTGCGAAGTTGATAGAAGAAAGTCTAGAGGGAAGCGTAACTTCGATAATCCACTTCGATCCTGGTGGATTGTTGCAAGTACTCTGTTTTGGGAACTCTCACTCACAGCACATGAACGACGAAGAAAATTGTTTACGAAAAGTAGAAAATGCAAAGTTGATCATTTTAAACTTAAATTGAATCCTTAGTCGGCCTGGTCGAGCGAGTGATTAGCGTATCTGCTCTTCCAAACGTAGACCCCTGCTCTGATTTCCTTTGCGAGCTGCGATGTCTTTAGGTGAGAGATGAAGTTGATCGTCCAATCTGCTTATTGGAACCCAAAAGTGACTTGAAAGGAAAACTTGAAAGCGATGAAAAAATTCCTCTTCCTGCTCAAGATCCAACCGAGGTTACATTTCATGAAGGGGAGACCTTAAATTGAACGCAATCGAAGTCCCCTTTACGCTCCTCGAGGGAAGGAATGAATCGGGAGATCATTAAGGTGGTCTAAGGGCTTTGCTGATGCTGCTTTTCGTGGTGATTATTTTAGTAATTCTGTCTTTCGTTCCTTTCAATGCGGGAAGGAATTCAACAAATAAAGCGATGGCAGCAAAGTAGCTGCTTTTGAATTGCATCGAACTTCCGAGGAAGATGAAAGCAACCATTTCCTGCGCTGTCTTTTTTTATGAATTATTTTTCAGATGAAAATAAAACAGCCTGGGAATGACTACTCACTATGTGAAGATCTTTTTTTTTTTTGTTATTTTCAAAGTGCTTGATTGTCTGTTTGGAAAAGTCGCTGCAGTGTTTCTTCACAATACATTTTTTTTCCAGTTTCAGTGAAATTTATGGACCACGATGGACCACCGAAAGCGATTAATCTCAACGAAGGAAACAATTTTAAAATCCTCGTTTTGATATGTGTGAATAAATATTGCTCACACAGCATGCGCACTCTAGTAAGCATCTCGTTCTCCCCCCCTTCCCCCAACTTTGCAGACTTGTCGCACGGCCTTATCTTTGTGGTGAAACAACAGACGTTCAAGGCTAAAGTATTTTTTTTTTTTATTTTAGTGGTGATTTTTATCTCGTTGCAGATCAATAGTTTAGCAATCCGCCCTCCCCCATACACCTGTGAAATCCAAAGAAGGAAATACTGGATATCAGGCAGAGTGTTGAACATTTATTGTGTCATCTCTAGAATTCCAGTTTTAAAATATTCTCATTGGAATAACTCAACTTTCGGCACTGCACTGCTTTGCTATTTTTGTAAGCAGATAGCAGCTAGTAGTAAGTGTAGCGTTAAATTAAAACATTAAGAGAAAAGCTATTAATCAGAAGCTTCCTTTTTCTAGCGGGCCTTTATTGCCTGCTTCCTTCGGTTATACTCTCCACCATTTCTAAAATTCTGGATGACTCTGACCTGACCTTTTCGATAGAAATCAGTTTCCATACTTCAAAACAGTATTGGATATCGATTATTCACCTGATCCTACAAGTACGAAAAGTTTACTTCAATCTCTCGCAGGCTGAATAATAAAAACAACAGCTCTCGACTGCGGTGTTGGTCGAACGAATGGAAGAAGCATTGCGGGTAATTGATGACCTGCCTCGTCCTGTATGAACTGAAAACAAAGACTTCGAATGTTACTTGAGAAAGTATTTTAATAGTACAAACTTTCTTCGAATTCTCCGAAATTCCCATTTTTTGCATAAGTAAGAAAGAGGACAGCGAGTTTCATCAACAAACAGCTAGAATGACAACCTCCATAATATCAAAACATTTTTCCCTCTGCAAACTTTCTTCTCAATCTACTCCGTCCCCCTGTCTACATTTAATTTCCCCCCGAATCTCGGCTCATTTGAAAATCGACTAATCTGCAGTAAACCGAGTGAGTCATGCAGCCAACTGCGTACCTTGTGCGCCTTATAATAAACTGCTATGCGTTATTACCTTCGCACAGTATTGCGTGGTTTAAGCCAGTATCGTACACCCCAAATAGCATTACAAATAACTCTGCTGCTCACAGTTAAATTGCAGAAGTTAAATCCGAAAATATTTACTACAAAAAGACGAGGGTCTTTGTAAACCCGCAACGGGAACACCGCCGAGTGAGAAGTCGTGCGGACTGATTTCGAAGTTGTAGCTGCGCAGATCATTTACACCTTCCCGATGGGAACGCTGTTAGGACTAAATGAATATTCAGCGAAACAGAATCCATTCAGTCGTCCTTATACGCGAATCGCCATTTAACAACTTTTGGCAAAGCTTTCTAGTCTAGAAGACTTAAATGTGCGTCGTTCTTTCAGAGAAACAAGTCTTCTTACTCCGTGAGGAAGAACACTTTAAGTGCTTCACGACCTTTTAAAAACAAAGACGTATTTTCAGCAAAGTTCTCAAACTTTTTAAGGTAAAAGGTGAGCGTTCTTTTTGTATATCAATTTGAAATTCTTTTTTTCGTGCTCTCAGAATTGTTTACAGAAAACACGGAGTTGTTTTAAAGTCACGTTTTTTTGAGACACGATTCCTTTTTAGAAATATTAACAAACTGATGAAAGACGAGAAGGATTTCTTAAAAAACAAACATTCAGGTGTAATTGAACACTTTATGAAACTGGAAACTTCTAAAAAAAAATACCAAAATCTTACAACATCTACCATGAAACGAGGTAGAGTTTAATGGACCAGAGGTTTTTAAACAAAGCATTCATCAAAAAATACTGCAAAACTCACTTAAGAAAAGATTAATATCGAAGCAAGTTGGTGGCACTCGTTCCCTTTCAGAGAAAACAAACGGGGATTTACGATAACCGCTTAGATAAGGAGAGTCTCATTCTTGAAATTAAGATTGTAATTGATCGTGTTAGTCAGCTGATAGCGAGGTGGGGATCGGGGATAGAGGTGCTTTTCAGGTGTTGCTTCACGTACTCAGAGAGAGAGTTCCATTACTGACGAATCAGCTCTTCTTTCAATCATTTGACGTGGCTTGGAACTGACGGCAACTTTTCCTTTCACCATCCTCCATTTTCTCTCTCTCAATTACCAGTTAACTAAGCAAACAGAACAACTTCGTGAATTTAGACCCTCTTCTTAACATTTTTACAAATCCCACGAACGACTGCTTTACTCTGAACAGCCTTAAGTGGTTAACCAGTGCTTGAAAGGAACTTCAAGTCGCTCGAGTCTGAAAAGTACGCTGAAAATGAAAGTCGCTAAATGTTGTCTTCGTGCTGATTTTATGTCAATAGTCACGTCTAAAGTTTCTTCTTATGTGAAATCTGCGTACAAGAGGTTACAACCCAGCGTACATGTAGCATTTCGTAGCAAGGAGGGGGGGGATAATGAGGAAAACGAGCTGGCTATAGGGACCAAACGCTCTACTTTTATTGAGCCGCTTTCACATGCAATAAGTAAGACGGCAATCTCACACTGATGAAGCGATTACTTGGAAGAGATGCCGATAACCGAAGTTTTGAGGGTCCTCTGTCGAGATAAGCATTACATGAATGGGGTTCATGCTGCTGAAGAGAGTGGAGGGGCAGGCATTTCCACGTGGCATCCTAGAATGGATAATACGCAATAATAGTTTACAATTCAGTCGACAATTAGGCCTTTCTAATTAACAGCGACCTGCGTGGGAAGGATAGATGAATATTTCTGTTTAGAACCACCTAAAACTTAATTGGAAATGGGATATTTTCCTGTGGAAGAATCCGCCATGCGCAATGCTATTATTCGCTTAATTGAAATACAGTTGTTACTTTAACCAAACGAAATCAGGGAGACTCATCGTGACGTAATAATCACGAGCAGTTGTGTAAACAGTTGCACGAAATAGCGTTTAATAGAGAGAATTGGCGTTCAATACTTCTGCATAAAATAAATATCGCTAGCTGGTAAACTGAAAACTACTCCAGGAAACCACTATTTCCTGGTGTAGTTTTTAACTAATATTTCCTTATTTCTTTCTGAAATAGGAAACCTTCATTGAACAAACGTCATTTGAATTGTCGATAATGAACGAGAGACCTGCGCGATGTACTTTCCCATCAGCTCCTCTGACCTGAATGCTTCGGTCGGAATAATTAAAATGCCACAACGGAAGATCTCAGCTTGTAAGAATAATTAACATAATTAGCCACGTGTGCGAATTATTCATTTTCCTCAACGAAATATGGAAAATAATAATCCAAAATATTCTTCCATTTCCCTTTTTCTCAGTGAGGTGACAGCAGATGCAGAGAAAGGACTTTCTTTCAATGGGCAAAGGGAAAGCAAGTTTTCGAATTAAAGACTTATCACGTTTCCAGCATAAAAGCCAATATACAAATTTATTTCGTATTTATATTTTCGAGGTTATCAACAGCGGAAATTCTGCCTCCATTATTCCTGTGTATTTGAGGAAGTGCTATGTTTCTACACCGATGCACCCAGTACCCAAAATACCTATGAGTACACCACATTGCAGCTCCATTGGCTGGCTAAGAGTAAAGGAATGCCCACATACCTCGAAGTTGTCTAGACCGTGTAAGCGTGTTTCGTCACTTCGAAGGGTTTCGGGCCTGTCAGCAGAGCGCTCTCGAACATGAACCTGGAATGCAATTTGTAAAAGGGCGTGCACCACACCCCTCACAATTCTTACAGGTCTTCCCGGTTGCAAATACCTTCTCGGCTTTCTCCAGAGGGATCGCATGTTGCATTCATTACGAAAACCAAGGGATTGAAACAAAGCATTACTGCAAAGCGAATAATCTGACATTTTAGAGATCGCCTGGAATACGTAACTTTTGTACGGATTTTAGACATTTCTGACGACACGAGCACATTCTTTGCTGCAGATTTCAGCGCTTCGTTTACATCTGACACAAAATCGGCGAAGCACTTTAACTCAATGAAAGAGAAATGTCTGTCTCCCCGTCATCTTACCTACACACTCCTAACTGGATCCTGTTCGATCCTCTTACTAAAGGAACCCGATCCAACAGCGCTTAATTTTTGAAAATAAGGCACAGTAATTTTTCAAGAAAAACTCTCGTCATCTTCATTCTGAGGGCAGGGAGGGAGGGTTCAGAAGAGTACAGTTCATTTCAAAGAGAATTAGTCAAACTAAAATATCTGTTATTTAAATTAAGGGGATATTAAATCCCACATTGTTTTAAAACCGAATAAGAAAAGATTGGAATCAGAGAGTTTCTTGTCGAATATAGTAAACTATAAAGTATCGGAGACCACTAGCGTGAGCTAATGGGAATTTACGCTATTTACATTATGGGAATTTACGCTATTCTTAGGTAATTCCCATAATGTAAAAACACGTGTTTTTACATTATGGGAAATACCTAAGAATAGCGATCAGAACTTCTCCCACCTTTGCAACGAGTTGCCCGAGATTGCACTACGTGCTAGGGTCACTTGCATTAGCTCACGCTAGTGGTCTCCGATACTTTATAGTTTACTATATTCGACAAGAAACTCTCTGATTCCAATCTTTTCTTATTCGGTTTTAAAACCATGTGGGATTTCATATCCCCTTAATTTAGATAATGTTTATATCGCCGAAATAAAGCTTATTAGCTCTTTATATTTAAGTAAAAAATCTGTTCTGATGTTTACATTAATTCCGTGTTTAGTGAAGGATATCATTTTGCCAACACACTCACACAGCCATTAATATTCGAAAACAGGATCTCTCATAGTACCTTTTAAGGTACAATATTTTATGATTTCTCTTGAGCTAATCAAGTTTCCCTTAGCTGGCATATGTTGTGTTTTGTTATTCAAACGGAACTCGAACCATCTCTAATCCTGCATGTGGACATTTTCAGCAGCGGTAAATCATTGATGCACGCAGTCTTGTGCATTCCGTCAGGGAACCATCTGCGTTACCCACTCAATTATTTCACCAATTTTGTTAACGTTTTGCTTTATTCTTTCATTCTCATTTGTTTGTTCTACGTTTTTATCATTTATCCCTGTGATTCTCTTTTCGTTAATGTCAGCTGTAAGCAATTCGTCTTTCTGTTTCGGAGTTCTCCTTCAAATTCTGGTTTAGAGGCCTTCAGCTAATCAACTGACCCCTGAAAGTTCTTGGTAGATCCCACAGGTCTGCTTTTATTTGAAGTATTTGTTAGTTTTTGCTGTTACTGTTTATTCAGTCAGTGACATTAAGGCGTTTATCAAAGCCTGTTATTGCAGGCGCATTTATGGCATTTTTCTTTTGTTTCTTATCCTTTGACCTGTGATCTACACGACGTCCGTAACTTAGTCGGTTTTGACGAATGTCTCTGAATGGTAGAAAGATTTTTCCTCTGGTAATTCGATGTTTTCATTCAGCACAACTTAAGAGCTTTACACAAAAGGCAGATAAGATTAGTCGCCCTGTTCTAAGCAAGTTTCAAAGAAGCAAATATCTCGGCCATTCAGCCCAAAAGAAAAATGGGACCGCGGACATTTTCTTGAAGTTAAATTTGGAAATGCCAACACGTGGGGCGTGACGATATTCGCTACATTCCTTTCGGCGCTGTCATTTTCAATCTGAGCAGGTATTGAGCGGAAATGTGGAACACTTCGTATGTTATCTCAGTCACGTGAAGGAGGGCGTAGCATTTAAACAAAATACTCCCCGCAGTTAAACGATTACGTCTTTCAACTGTTTCTCTGATTTTTCCTGAGTTGCTTATTAAAAATGTTTAATTTCTAGTTCATAATGATGAAGACAATTTCATGTGCATCCCTCCCACGAACGATTTTAAGCCCTCAACATCATTTCGTAGGGCTAAGGATGAGCTAATCCGCGATCACTCTTCTACAGATCTAACACGTGGGAGAGGTTGAAACCACTTCAGGCTTACAATAAAAGGAGGGAAAGATAGTCCAACACGATGAATTTCATCTCCCACCTAAACACAATCCCACTGCGGGATTCGAACCTGCAGTGGGATTGTGGCTGGAGAGCGGATGCACTAACCACTCAGCCAACCATTCCTGCGCTACAAAGGAGGAAAGGAGACGCTCCAAGCATGTAAACCAGCACACTTCCCCAACACAAACTGAATTCATAGTTCTGGAGAGGTTGTTTTCGTAATGTACGTTCATTTAAATATTGAGGTTTAAAATTTCCCTTCAACCAATTTATTGATTATTCTAACGTTTTCTTATCTTTGAGAATAAAAATTCGCTTTTCAGTTTTGAATTCTCCAAGTGGGGACCACAACTCGTAGACGCGTGACTCTTTTCACAGCCTACTAATGTGTTCTCCGTATTCTACTCTTTCTTTACGGGGAGTAAGTCGAGAGGCTAAGAATGGCTACGTAAACTAATCAGTAACGGGTGGGTGGAAAACTGAAAATGTCCCCGACAAGGTTGTGATTAAAATAGAACGAGATCCATTTTCAGCGAGCAGGTGCTCTAAAGTCAGTCGAGTGCACGCGTGGGGGGGGGGGGGGTGGGGGGGGGGGGGGGTGGGGGGGGGGGGGGGTGGGGGGGGGGGGGGGTGGGGGGGGGGGGGGGTGGGGGGGGGGGGGGGTGGGGGGGGGGGGGGGTGGGGGGGGGGGGGGGTGGGGGGGGGGGGGGGTGGGGGGGGGGGGGGGTGGGGGGGGGGGGGGGTGGGGGGGGGGGGGGGTGGGGGGGGGGGGGGGTGGGGGGGGGGGGGGGTGGGGGGGGGGGGGGGTGGGGGGGGGGGGGGGTGGGGGGGGGGGGGGGTGGGGGGGGGGGGGGGTGGGGGGGGGGGGGGGTGGGGGGGGGGGGGGGTGGGGGGGGGGGGGGGTGGGGGGGGGGGGGGGTGGGGGGGGGGGGGGGTGGGGGGGGGGGGGGGTGGGGGGGGGGGGGGGTGGGGGGGGGGGGGGGTGGGGGGGGGGGGGGGTGGGGGGGGGGGGGGGTGGGGGGGGGGGGGGGTGGGGGGGGGGGGGGGTGGGGGGGGGGGGGGGTGGGGAGACTTTTCTTTCTCTTCCTCAATCTGAAGCGGGAATCAATTCGAAGAGAGGCACTGGAGGATCCTTTCACGTTATTCCCATGCAAGGCGAGAAAGGTGCATTGAGCGATCAAATGCACCTTCGAATACTCCTGTTTTGTAGAACATATCTTCTAAATAGATCGCGCTTTGACTGGCAGGCTAAGAAAAGCAACATCCGAAACTCCGGTGCTGAAAACTTACTTTAACCCCATCGTGTTGGTGTGCGAAACTCTGAGCACTTCCCGTGAATCATTATTTACGTAATATTTTACGTAAAAAATAATTCTCGTTTACTTAAAGAGACAGATGTATCGCCACGTCTGTCTCTTTAAGCAAACAGAACACGGAATAATAATAACACTGCATCCCCACGAGGGAGAGTAGAAGCATCGTGGGGATTTTCGTCTCACTTTTCGCATGTCTAAAGTTCGAGCTGGTTTTATTGAAATTATAGGGTCATGTCTTTCCCTTTCTAATGCCTTGCAGCCATAATGAATATTCATTTCTCGAGATCACACATCTTGCTTGCTTTAAGGGTTTTTTTACTCTTTTTGTTGAATTCTTTTATGGAGAAGACCGTCGCTGATCAAGGCTAACAACTCATCCTTCGAAGGCACTCTAAACTTATTTATCATAACTCTTTGAAGATTTGTGCGGTCATAGACTTCGTGAGTTGCCCTCTTAGTTGTTGCTATTTGTTTAAATATTTAGTTCTTAGTTGCGTTTCTGCTGTTTGTTTAAATATTTAGGTGTTCCCGGTTGCATTCTTCCAAGATTTATATAAAAAATCATCGGAATTCACACACATGTAATAGTTCAGCTTGAAGAGGATTTAGACTGGAGATTACTGAATGTCTTCTACAATGAAACGCTTGTCTTCCAGAAGAAACTGATTCTGTGCAGAGCTGAGGACTCATTCTCTGCGCAGTAAACCTAACATCTATAATCGCATCCTCCTTCAAATGTTTTAAGCATCGATGAAACAGCAGATGATTAAACGGAAGACAATCCTGTTTTGTAGTTTTTGTGGAATGACATGTAAATGATAATGTAAAGAAATGTTTGGTATTAATCGGGGGGACCAGTTTAATACCAAACATTTCTTTACCGATATAGCCATTGACAACACCGATCCTATTTGTTATTGATAATCAAAGCGAAGGAAAGAAACTCGCATAGATAATGTTTAGTATTCATCTGTGCTTAAAAATAGGTCTTTAAAAACCTCGACTCCAACTCATCTTAATTAGGGATTTTCAACCAAGTCTGATTCCTGTGGGATAATCCTACCGCCCACATTCTTTACGAAAGAGGCCAAAGGATGCAGGCATTACTCTGGGTACTCTTAAACGCAGCCTGTTTCTCCTGGCAGATCTAAATTCTTTGTTGTGTTAATCAGTTTATACTATCAACTGCTAGATAAAATTTCAGCACAACCGAGCACACCCCACTGTCGCAATTTCGGTGAGAATGCTGTAGATTTTATTCCCGTTTAGGTCACCAGGAACCCTTTTTTATAAGGGTTTTGTTTCCAAGTGAACATAAGGTCATCCGTCCTCACCCCAGGTGGCATTTTACTGTACCTCGAAAAAACAGAAAACTGCTGGAAGAAGTAAGTTAACAGGTTTGCTTCCCAACCTCGTTTCTTTCGGCATTGATGACAAGCAAAGATAATGAAATGTCTGAAATTATTAATATTTCAGTACGGAAATATTTAAGCACTGATTTCTCAGCGGTGAGCTCCTTTTAAGATGGGCAGAGAGAAGGAATGGGATTGGAAGTCCAGTCACAGAACTTGCATTGTGATAAGTAATGGTATCACAGCTGTGCTTACAAAAATGCTTTCCGACAATCATCATCTCTTGGAATACGATCAGTCGAAAAGCACTTCCTTTGCTTAAAGGCGTTGTGGGACATTATTAAGTGAGACCTCCAGGGAGGCCACTTATTACACCCACCAGCTATCATGCTTATTCTTGAATTCATTCACACTGCTTGCACTACGAACACTGACATGCAATACGAAGCACGCAAAAGAACACAACCGAGTGATGTACGAGGTAATTAATTAAAGATTTTTGTTGGTTGAACAAGAAGCTATAGTTCTGTTTGTAATTTATTAAGAAATTGCGCAATTAATACTTTTTCGCATGGAGAAGTGTCTTCAATACGAATTGTTGTGGGCGACCTGAATTAATTGAAAGTCTGCAATGTAAACCTTTCGCCTCCGGAATGAATGAACTGGAGGTGTTTACTGCAATGTTACTTGAAGATAAGATTTCCCATAAACAAATAATAAGAAATTTCAGTTTTTAATGAGGTTTTGCAACAACCTGCACGTTCCCTTGGGACCTTCTTTACTATTCTGGTTTGGTAGTAAAATTATAAAGAAAAAAATAAGAAACAAATACCCAGCGGCTGCATGTTTTGTATTACATCTAACACTAAATTATCGCCTAGTTTGTCAGTAACACGAACAACAGTGTCTTGTGGAATGAAGTGATTTGAAGAGGGATGAGAACTAGCACGAGAAGATGTGAACTGCTCTCCAATTCACCTATTCATGATGATTCGAGCAAAAAGGAAGCAACGTTTACTCTGAAAAAGGTTCACCTTGATGGGACGAATGAGGATTTTTTCCTTGGCCATCAGCACAGTGGGTGGTACGCTTCTAATGGATCTTTCCAGGATCAGTAATGTCGGCATCACGCTTGGAATACGTACGATGAAAATCTGGCTAGAAAAAAGGGAGGATTGAAATTGCAATGAATTAAATTTCCGTTACTCGGATTCAAAAGATCTCAAATGTAAGTAACATAATTTAAAACGTTTCGTGTTCATCCTGATTTCAGTGAGCGAAACAACGAGAGTGTGTCTTTGCGTGTTCTCTTGTAGTTCCCGAACCAACGTCTTAATATTTAATGAAGAAAGAGGCTTCTGCTTCGGAGCGAACTCGAATGCAAGATCGGAAAATTAATAAAGTCCATTGGTTTAGGAGAAAAACTGAAATATTCTGAAAACAACCGAGAACCATTCGTTATCACCAGAGGGAAATTAGAAATCCTCTCACGGAGAAAATGCCCCCGCCCGCTACACAAACTCCTTTGGATCTGGCCATTAGGAGGAGACCCCTGGTGAGCACAATTCACTAACGTCGAAAATGCATGTTAAACTCGACTCGCTGAAATATTCAAGTTTCTGCTCTTGTGAGATTTGGATAAAAAAAACCCAAATAAACAGACCCGTGAACAAATCGGTGCAACTGCAACTCGAGCATCTTTTTCACCAGCTGTCCGTCACTTTTGTAGTTTTCTTTCGCACATAAAATAACTACGAACATTTCCATTCATTTTAATTTCGTTGTTTATTAATATTTTACTGATTCTCTGCTTGAATTGCGACTTTAAGGTTGCTCTTCTGAGATCGAAGTTCAGCTCTGTTTGGAAACAGTTTTTTTTTATTTATTTTTTCTTATGTAGATACGAGCAATCAAGGTGGTGATCCTGTGGCAGGTTGAGTTCCCGGGATGGGTGCGATAGTACAGACAGAAACCGAGGGACCAAAATGGAACTTGTTCATTAACTGTCCTCCAATACTCTCATCCCATCCATGTGCCGTTTCCTATCCAGGAGGTTGTCTACCATGATGTGACTCACGGTTAACTACGGGGTAGCGGCAGGTGGGGAGGACCCCCCCCTCTCTTCCACATATTGTAAGTAGTCATCGCTGTAGACATGTCTTCACAGTGCTGGTTTGCCTGTTCTGAGGGAAGAAAAACCCGAGTTTCTGGGTGAAAAAACCTCTCTACCTTCGTCTGAGACCAGCTAACTTAACTTTTAATCGCAACCGACTACACAAAGGTTCCTCACATCACGGACAAGAATCGAAATCAGGTGTCTCCGACCGAAGGGCTTCATTGAAATTATTTATTCGTTGAATTTTCAGTGTAATTTGGGATTGCGATTCGGGTTTTAATTAATTATCCAACTGCAAAGTGTCGACTCATCACTTAGAATCATCTGTAAACAGAAGGTTGCATGTTCCTTAAACGTTCTCATTTCTTCAAGCATCTCTTCCTAACACCTTGAAAGCCTTTCTTTCCGTTTTCTTTTATTCTCTCGCTTGATAAGCGACATTCCTCGCGCTGCTTTCTCTACAGTCAGCAATTTCAAAGTGCTCAGAACAGTATGATCAAAAACAGCTTTCCTCCTTCGTTTTTAATAAATCCTCCCTCCTCACACACACGCCTGCGAGAGCGCGCGGTATTAATGCGCTCCAAAATAATCGTGTTTAAGAAAAGCAGCTAAGTGTCTTGTTGCTTCTTACTCCTTAGATCAGTTCGCAATAACGATTCTTGCGAAGCATCTTTCAACCGTTTTCCTTTGTCTTCCAAGTAGGATTCCATTTTTATCTTCAACTGTTTTTTCCCCCAATCGACTAACGCACTTTGTGATTCGTTTTTTCTTGTTCGCTTGTGAATTCATTTACTGCTTTTAAGGCAAACGTGTTTTGCGCATTTCTTTATTTCCAATCTCATCAAATTTGGTTTTTCCTCCAACTTCGCTACGAATTTTCTTCTCAGTCGTAGTACTGAACTTGATTCAGACGTATAAGTTTAAACTGGTCTTATTTATACTCACTAGCCTCAGTTGCAATATTCAGACCCATTTCTATTTCTCATCTAGCCAGAAAGAGCTTGACAATTTGACATCCAAATCTCGTTTGCCTTTATCTCCATTCCATCTGAATGGCGAATAGCAATGAATGAATACGAATTTCGAAGTGTGTAAAATTCGTCACTTGCCGGATTATTTTTCTCTTTCTTTCTAGCTTAGGCGAACTTAGTTGTTTTCCTACTGATCGCGAGTGTTGTGGCTTTTACGACTGATATTTCCATATTATATTTTTAGCAAATCTGTCAGAAATGGAACCCTTCCCTTTGTAAATGATCTTCTGTGACCATAGCCATTACTACGTCATCAGCATAGCTTTTCCTATTTACTACACCGTCATTAATTTTTATTCCATTTAACTTGTTATTTTTTTTATTCGTTTAAGTACTGAACAGTAGACTTCTTTATTGCATGAATGCCTTGTATATGCTATTCTGTCTCTTTTTTTACTCTCGTTCCCACTACTATATTTAAAATATCTTGTACTTTTATACTATCGAATGCTGTTTTAGATCGCGAAACACAAAAACAGGAGTGTTGGGTTCTGTTGATTTTTCTCTCCCCACAACTGTTTATCGCAAAAGATGTTTATGCCAAGAGATTGCTCGCTCTGCTATTATTTCGATCTGTTTTATCTCCTTAAAAAATTGGTACTGCGATGTTTTTACTTCGGTCATCTTTTATTTATTTGTGTTTTATGGAATACGTTTAATATTCGAGCTGAAAGAACTATCCTCTTTATTTTAAGAATTCATTCCGTATTTTCTATTTCGGCGGTTTTTCTATTTCTGACTTTTATCGAAGAAATCCTCACCTTAACGATCTTCATTTTGGGTTTCAATTTTTTCGTGAAAGTTATTTTTAATTCATCCTCATACAACTCAGTTGTGTTCTGTGTTTCATTAAAGTTGTTTAAATTAAGTTCTTCTATTCTTCTTTATGAAAACGTTTATTATTTTTATTTATTAATTAATAAATAATTGCTATAATTATTTTTCGATCATTAAACTCTCTTCTTCACTCTTATTTGAATCGTTTCATGCTTGAATTTGGATCTCAATTAATTCTCCCGCTCTACGGAGATTTCGATGTATTTCTCCGTGTTGATTACTGAACTTCTTTAAGTCGGAATGAAGGATTGCCTTTTCCATTCATTGTCTGTACAGAACTGTAGTAATTTAACTGCTTTTATTTTGCTGGTTCCTTAAATCTTCGTGCATTCCTGGTATTATGCGATTCACAATTCGTGCATTTAAATCCTCCTCTTTATACTGTGTTAGGACTTAAATAATCACTTCGGTTGGATTTACTTCGGCTAAGGTTTCTCATAATTCTT
The DNA here is from genome assembly GCF_054136105.1 of Typopeltis vanoorti. Classification (NCBI taxonomy): domain Eukaryota; kingdom Metazoa; phylum Arthropoda; class Arachnida; order Uropygi; family Thelyphonidae; genus Typopeltis; species Typopeltis vanoorti. The sequence goes on along the minus strand of NC_143555.1, from coordinate 1,132,718 downwards.
TGCAAAATGCATTTACCTCTGTTTTGTTTCTCCTCTTCAGGGTTATTATGAAGTTTGTTACTTAACCGCTCATTTTGATTCCGATTCTCTCTGATACGTACTTTCATTTACAATTACACGTAAGCATAATGTAATTGTAGTCAGAGAAATGTGATTCTCCCGTCGTTACAAGCGCTCGTTAATGCTTGGCTTTGCTTTCCAGTTCCCTTCCATTCCCCCCCCCCCCCTTTATTTTGAAGTGTTTTATTTTCAACTACTTTGGAGTCAGTTTGGTAACAACCATTAACGACGCGAAGTACAGTCTTCCCTCATTTCCCTGCGAATAATGTTGTCCTGTGGAATATTTTTGTACTTTTTCCTTGTAGTACTCTGTTATCTTTGTAAGACTTTTTTTTCTGGAATTTCTCTGCGGAGGAGGTCCATCTACCGACGTGTTTATTCCTGTGCCAGTAACAACGTGTTTGTATGTTTGAAATTGCACAGGAATAAACACGTCGGTAGATGGACCTCCTCCGCAGAGAAATTCCAGAAAAAAAATCATTTAACGCGAACTCTCGTGACAACACATGAGATTTGAAATTCCTAATTGGACTCTCTACGAAAATGAAAGTAAGTAGCAACGTTATGAGTCGGAAAGTCTTCCGCTCCATTAAGAAGTCCCACATCAAAAGAAAAAACATTATTTTAATAATTCGACGACTTTTGTTATTCGAATTCAATTCTGTGGAAGTTTGTTATTATTATTATATGAATTAGGATGATGTTAAAACGAAACACGAATAAAATCTGAAGCAGTAGGAGAGTAGAAAAAAGAAACGAAAGAAAGAAAGTTCAACAGCAAAAATTGCAAACACGACTCAGAATATAATTGGGATGCGATGTTGAAACGATGATTTCATGTAAGAATAAGGAAGCAATTTTGCCACTTTAAAAGGCCTTCATGCGACCTCACATGAACTCCTTTGCACATATTTGGTCATCTGGTTTCGGTGGTGATGAAGAATGGGGAGATGCAAAGAGGAGCAACAAATATCTTATCGGGATTGCGGAACGCAAATAATGAGGGTGGGTTGAGAGTATGTGGACCGCGGACGCTGATGGAGAGAAGAAAGAGGGGATGGTATGATAGGGGTGTGTGTGAACTCTTGAGAGGGCATTATGGGATATTTGATCAAAAAATGTTTCATCGTCTTCTAATCTTCAATGCTCATTCTTTCTGGAATTTCATCAAACGTGTTCTATGAGAAATCCACCTTCGTGAATCTCATTCTGTTTCTCGATCAATGTCTTTGCATCTGTCTGAATTGCCTTCATTGAGTTTCACCGCGACATCGGCACTCACTGCGCTATTATTCAATTCCCTATGTGGTCCGAGAAACGTTTGACAATCCGAAAATATGATCCCTCCCCCCCCTTACTGTTCGTTTTTCAGTGAGAAGATTTCCCTTTCTGCACTCCTTTCGGTGAATTCTCCATCTCTCCTATCGTTATGCTTGTTCTGTGCCATTCCAATCTCTTTGATTCCAGGATTGCATATAAATAATTCATTTTCTTCAGTAGTTCGAAATGTTTTAGTAGACTCGGACCATCGTGATGTTAAACGAATTTCGTGAAAACCCTTTCATTATCACGCTTTCGTTTTGTCGCTTATATCCCCCAATGAGGCTTCTCTTGGTGAGAAATCAAACTCGGGCATTGTTTTGTGTTATTTCCAGACCAAGTGATTCATCTCTTGATGGTAAGAATGGTACGAAATAGTGAACGTGAGTCGGATACCAACGGCATTGGACCCAAAGACGTTGATTACGTCCTGCAAGGTGCCTTGAATCTAGCGATCTATCTCGATGACAATAAGCTACTGAGACCCACCAAGCTGCAATAAAACTATCTACAACGGGTGTCCGATATTGTTTGAGCGTAGGTTCAGCTTTAAACGCTTGTCATCGAACTCTTCTGGTTTTAAAAATGCAACGCAATTCATTTGAACAAACAGAATTATTTATAAAGAGAAGAAAATATTAAATTGTGCATTTAATTCGATAAAAGTTAAAAATAATCTTCTCGGCTTAGACGACGCATTTCTTGACTCGTTTGACTAAAAGGGTAATTTTGACGATGAGTTCGTTCCCGCTTCAAACATTCTCATCATTAAACCATCAGTTGCTGTGCTGCTGCTAGCCTTTTCATGCATGGTCTATATTTGATGTCTAAAGCAGAGCATAAAAACAAGCTATGTCCAACCCCCCCCCCCCCTTACAGTGCTAAATGTCCTCTAGTACATTCAAGCGGAAATAGATTGATATTATTTTGGGAGATTCCAGTTCTTTTCTTTCACTTTTATGACTAGATCGGTGTAATATCCACAAATCTTCTCCTTTATACAGTTTTACTTGAACGATATTCACGAATAAGGATCAGAGGGAGATGCGCATGTACTGTTCATTATAGAGTGACCCTGAGATTCAGAGTTCGTTGTTTTCTATTACTTTCCTGATAGTTAAATATGACCTTCAGGGATATTTAGGTTCCCATCTGAGCAGCCATTGCATTATGGGTATTTAGTGTGTCGTCCAGCGATGACGTCCTTCTTCACCTCAAAACTCAACTTTCCTATCTCAGCACTCCTTTTCATTTATTGGGAGTGTTTCGCTTGGCAATACAACAAAAAAATCCTTCAGATTTATGTCACTCCAGATGACATTCACACCATGCGTAGAAAATCTGCTCTCCAAACCGGCCAAGACGTCTGTAGGCGTCAAGGTTATCAAGGATGCGAAGTGCATATTAAAATTGTAATACCGTTGATATTACATTGAAATATATGATGGATACGAAGCGTATCTGGATGCATATTTGATCCATAATGGCGGGTAAGGTAGTAAATCAATATTTTCCGCAAAAGTATCTTTTCTAAAACATAAGTTTGTTTTCGATCATTTGCAACCCCTTTTTTTTGTTTCCAAATTCCCTTCATCTGATGTGTGTGTGTGGGGGGGCAGTTCGTGTATTGTTTTCAATGCACTGTTCTGCTTAAGAAATCCTCTCATCTTCACGTAAAAGATAATTTTAGCCAGAAAGAGAGGTGTCACGATTCATTGTATATCTCCTATATTCGTTTCACGAGGTTTGAATTAAAATCTCTCGATCGCACTTCGAAATATTCACAAAACGATGTTTTGTGAATATTTCTAATTGACAGCCTTGGTATGTTAATAGCAAAATAAATACACTTCAAAAGCTTTTATCCTGCCTAATAATACGTTCCACTCATGCGCAAGAATTTTGAGGAAATGGTGTTTTTTTTCTTATTTTATTAACGTAACTGAATTCTTCTCGAGGAGATCATCAGTCTGCCTTTTCAGAAAACATAATGAAGTTATTTGATGTGAAGGGAAACAAATCCCTTCACTTTGCGCTTTAAACCTAGCTTGGAAAGAAATCCTGAAAGAGGATATGTTAGTCTGGGATCTGCTTTCGCTCGTTGTGTTGAAATATGGCGATAATTTCTGCACTTCAAATATTATGCCAGCAACACAGGTTTATCACTTTTAGGACGAAAAATAGTACCTCAAAGAAGAGGACAGTACTTCAGAAAACAAAACAGCCTTATTAATGTATTTCCTATTCATTAAAATCTGGGTTTTTTCACTTCTTTAAATAGTGAAGTGGGTAAAGTAATCTCTCGTGATCAGGTTCCACATTCCGGCGAAATCAAAGTAATCGAAAACGTCTTCACAGGAGAGGTATGTTTAGCAATAACGTCGCCTGAAGACCCAAAAGGAAACACATTTCGCCACTTTTGTGTACTTTCTAGTTTACGTCAATGACTTTTGAGATGAATCTTATTTCTGGGTTTCGAATTCCCTTATGATTAAATATTTCTCATCATCAGGGAGAAAATGCTCGATTGGAAGCGAGCGCTTTAATAACACAGAGTGTACAAGTTAGAGCAAAACACAGAATATTCCCGCATATTAAAATATCCTGATTAACACGAGCATTAATTAAATCACAAATGAGATGTAAATATTTCATTTGAGATTTTAACAATTCTTCCGCATCTCCGTGCATTAACCAGTAAAGTTATTTCCATCGCTTTTCTTACTTTGCATCGAATATCCTTCACCGAGGATCGCATCGTTTTCCAGCTCACAGATGTTTAGAAAGTATTCTTCCATCATGAACCGAATCGACTTCAAATTTTAATGAAGAAACTCCAGCTGCACCGCTTCTTATCTGCATGTTTTATTTAATCCGTTTCTTTATTATTTGGAATTCTTCTAACCCACAAAAGGAAGGAGGAGCTCTGAAAAATAGCCTGAGCGGCTGCTTCTAACTGCAGAAGAAAAGCTATAAAGAGGCCTAATTAACCCCAGATGTGACACAAAATACTCGAATAATAGCGAGGTTTCGTAATGCGTGGCATCCAGATTTCACTTAGGCATGAGATTCTGGTACACGTTTAGCCATTACCTCAAGCACGTTTTGTTCTTTCTTCAAGCAAACGTAAGTGATTCACTGTGCTCACCCTCGTCCATTTTTTTCATTACTGAAAACAGGCAAACCAGCCAGAAAAATAAACACAATTTGTGGATGTAATTCCATATAATAACGGTATCGAACTTGCTCCATAAAAGTAAAGATATGCAAATCTGATGGTGGATTGTTGCGTATCAAAATCCGCGTTTTATTTCCAGTGTGATTGGTTAAAATTATAAGCGAGTCTTGCGATTCGGTTATTGACACTTACAGTGGCGTGTTAACGAGTTGTCTCCCCCTATCGCCAGGACGATGACGGCAATGGCACATGCAACTTCACCGACCACAAAACGCATCACTGAAGATGTCGGAAGCTTCTCACGCCTTGTGACACGGAATTCAGCAGAGAAGAATTTGCTAAACAAAATTCACGACGTCTTATAAAAAATAAAAATAACCCTTTATCTCTTGGGATTTTAATCGATTTTTTATGATTAAAAAGAAAAGGGTAAGAAACAAAGCAACTCTGCCAATCAGTAGCTCCCCTTCTCAGAAAAAAGTGACGGAAGCCAATTAGTGGGTTGAGGACGGTGTGAGGGGGGGGGGGATCTGATATTTGTATGGCGTATTTATATAGGTTAATTTTTTTTTTCGAAATACAAAACCCCAAACGAATTTTCTTTTTATGCATCCGCAGGCACCCCTGCCCTCTTTGTTAACCGCACAACGGAGTCATCGTTGCTGTTCTGCTGATACCAACCCTTAAAGCATGTGAAATGCACGTGCTTGACTTTAGTAAAAGAAAGCTGCTGCTTTTTAAAGAAAGCCGTTTCTTAGATTTCTCCTCTCGGCGTGGCGCGTTGCTCTGTTTTCTTGTCTTCAATCATTCATCTGCTGTCGCAGTTCAGTTTCTTTGAGCAACAGAATTTCTCATTGGAAAATGTTTCCTTTACACAAGCGAATTTCCATTCGTGGAATGCGTTTATTTTCTCTTTCAATTGTCGAGTAAGCATTTGTCATATTCCCTGGCCAAAGTGAGTATTAAATGAGCCCAATTAGCCTTTGGATAATTACACACGCCCAAGTTTCATTCAATGAATGGAATTAACGAATCTGAAATTGAAATTCGCATTTCGCCTCGAACCACGTGGTAGGAAAAGAAGATATCACAAGGATTAAAGAAACACTCAAATGCCGGTTATACTGATTGAAATTATTCTTTAGCAGGCCATCAATAACATCGCAGCAGCTCAATGCAACTTGAACTGCTGCCTGGAGATGGGCTGAATGAACAAAAGGAAAGACTGCCAATCAAACACCGAACTCTACATTATGAGGCGATTTCTTTCTTCTTTCCTGTTTCTTTGCAGCCCTTCGGCTGCAAAGAAACCATGCGATGCTGAACTACGACAGCTCTGTTGTAATATTCACTAGCGATCATCCGGTGTTTCTGCAATAATACCCCCCCCCCCCTTCAAATTTCTGTATACCACCATTAGTTTAATCTCAGTTTTTCAATTACAAGCGAAATAAAACTCGGCAGTGAAGTTTCTGTAGAAAGGTCATTGGGTTTGCTTAAGAAATATTGACAGAAAAATTGTCTTGTTTTTTTTACTTCGCAATGTAAGTTTCTTCGCATTTTTCGACATCCCATTGAGGAACGGCAGGAAACAGTCCAATTTTTCAAAGAAGTTAGTAATGAGACGCTCTCCCTCAGTGCGAGTCATTTAAGTCTTTTTTTTTAACTTCGTAAAACGTTTTTCATCAAGCTGTACTTCCATTAAAAAGGTCCGAGCATTCGACTCCCAATATCATCGGAGAACCCCCGAAGTAAAAAGTTCCATATTATGCAGCGCCACATGTTACTAAACTGGGGGTTAGGAGTCATATTTCTTATTTTTCTTAAGAAATTGGATCTTCTTCTTGCAACTACTCCCTACTCATTTTCTTTACTAGCACTTTGATCTCTTTCTTGAGGCTTAGCGTGGAGCATTAGAGGATACATAAGAAACGGCGCAGCTATAATCCAAGAACCTGCTTCAGCTTTTTTTTGCATCTTCTATATTAATAATGAAGAACCTTTCGCATGTTTCTTGCAATTTCATCTCGAAGGCTTCTTGTTTCCGATTGAATTCTGATGACCCATTGTGGTCTCCACTATCAGCGTTGCAACTCTTTTCTCACGCCAAGTTCCTTTGTCACCGATGCCTGTTGCACACCAAAGGCATGTGCTGAAGTCGTAAACAAATCGCCTACATGTTCTATCCGTAAGATGCAAGAAAACTAAAAGGTTCCGTTTTTGCTGTTATGATCAATACTTTCTTTCGATTGAACACCTTTAGCAGATGCGACCTATCAGGTCCTTTATTATAGCAGTAAGGTTACTATGGAATGTTCTTGTAGGATTGGAATCATACTTTACCTTCCTGAAACTTTTGCTGTCGCTCGTATAAACGAATTACACCTTAAAGAATTCTAAACTGCTGCAAGAATACGAAGAATGAATTCCAAAAGGGTCTTTAAAATACACACTTTATATCGATGACCCCTCTTGTATTTGCTTTCGATTCTGGCCATCCGTATGGAAAGGAGAAGGAATTGAAGTTTAATCAGAAAATAAAGTTTACATGTGGAAGGAATTTGTTTTTAGTCTTTTGTAACCTTCTGTTCTTCTCGTATTTGTTAAATTGGAGAAGTATTCAGTTTGTACTCATTAATGAGTATAAACCTTAGCTGACGATTCAGAGAATAAAAAGTCTCTTCTGAAATGCGCGCATCAAAACACTGAATCACAAGCGAGCTGTTTAAATTGCTCCCAACTTGCCATTCTCTGAGGTGGGTGGTGTTCCTCCGAATACGAAACCCAAAACCTTTTTGTTTTAGTAGAAACAGATGGGAGTGATTGAGTTCATCGTTCATTTTCAGTAACAGCAGCTGCTCATCGCAGAGTTCATTAGTCTGCCTTTATTTCTATGACCTTTTAATTTGTATTTCTTCATCTTCCCGAGTATTCTATGCTCCGCCACTTGTTCTAGATCCTCTTTCCATTTGGTTCTGGATTTTTCTATTGTTTCCATTATTGGTGTTTGGTTTAGTTCTTGCAATATAACCTGATTTCAAGTTTTTATTCTTGTATACCTAATTTCATTTCATTTCGTATAATTCATTTCTGCTGCAAAGATTCTTTTCTTATCTCATTCTCTTAATTTGACTACCATACAATAATGTTAGTTTGTTTTCATGAACCATTTACATTCTTTCTGTTAACTATTGCCAACCTTAATGTTTTATTATTCCATTAATTTGTCTATTTAGTTGTGCTCTACTATTTTATTTCGGATGGGCATTTTTATATGAAATTTATATACGAAAAACCTGAAGCAAGCTGAAACTAGTTGTGCTATTAAACTTTGTTTTCATATTTCTCGGTTTCTAATTATTCAATATTATTTAGAACATATATATTAATTTAATTTAAAATGACTTAAACACCTAGAAAAAATAAAGAATAAGGTTTAAAGAGGACACTGCTAGTTTCATTGGTAAACCAACTTCTTCAGGTGTCAAAGTACAAAGAAGTATACACAACAATCCGACAGAAACATGACATAATAACAACGACAGATCTACTAGAAACTGCAGTACAGTTTAAATTGAGTTATATGAAGAAAAACTAGATTCAGATAGCGTTGGGAAACTGACTGAAGAATGGAAGCAGATATCACCACTAGGTAATGAGCATGATATGGACATTTTAAGAGGAGAGGTAGAAAAAGCAATAGGTCGGCTAAAACGCAACAAGAGTCCTGCTAACGATAACATTACTGGAGAAATGATTAAATATGGTGGTGAAAGTATGGTTACAGAAATGCACCAACTATGTAATATGGTATGGAAAATAGGGAAAATGCCAGAGGAGGGGTGAAATCAATATTAGTAACGTTATACAAGAAAGGAAATAAGCCAGAATGTAAAAATTATAGAACAATTGCCGTGATAAGTCATCTTGGTGAAGTGATGATGATCATATTGACAGAAAGATTGAGAACACAATTGGAAGCATACCTTGCAGACGAGAAAGCAGGATTTAGGAAGGATAGAACTACAATTCAACAGATTTTGACAATGAGGTTAACAGCAGAGAAAGCCAGGAGAAAAAAAAAACATAGATACTTGCTTTGTTGATTTTCAAAAAGCATTTGACAGTATTGACCAGAAAGTGACATTAGCAGTTCTGGAATCCTATGAAATTGATAAAAAAAAAAACTAATAGCTATATTAAAAGATGTTTATGAGAATGCAGTTGCAGCAGTTAGAATAGGAGATGATTTGGGGAAATGGTTTAAAACAAGCAGAGGTAGGAGACAGGGAGACCCAATATCACCAAGCATTTTCATCGCACATTTAGAAAGAGCAATGGATAAAGTGAAAGAAGATGTCAAAGGAATATCTGTACACGGAATGACAATTAACAATCTGAGATTTGCAGACGACATTGTTATTATTGAAGAAGACGAAAGAGAACTACAAAAAACACTGAAACTGTTAAGTGAGGAAGGGAAGAGATTTGGACTTGTTATGAACTTGGAAAAAACAAAGACAATGGTATTTGGTGAGAAGAACATGAAAGAAAAGATACAAGTGGATGGAACTGATATAGAAAATGTAGAACAATTCACATATTTGGGAAGTAAACTGACATATGACTTGGACTGTAAAAAAGAAATAAAGATCAGGATTGCAAAGGGAAGAACAAATCTGAAGGCCATGGATAACACCTGGAAAAGTAAAGTGATCAGCCTGAAAACAAAACTAAGAGTATTGGAAACATGCATCGTCAGCGGTGTACTGTCCGGATCTGAAACATGGGTGGTAAATAAGGAATCAAGAAAAGAATTTTGGCATTTGAAAGAACTTGTTACAGGAAGATTCTAAGAATAGGATGGGCACAGAAAATCACCAGTGAAGAGCTCTATCAGAAGATACAACCAAAACAGGATCTAATGTAGAAGATTATAAAATGGAAGCTGCAATTATTTGGGAACATCTGTAGAATGAGTGAGGTCCGGAAGATAAAGACATTTATGTTGAATTTTTTCTTGACAATTATTCATAAGACTATTAGACTTTTTTTATATAATCTTTGTCAAGTAGCTTTATTTAATCCTCCTACATGTTTCGCCAATTTTTCTATTGGCATCTTCAGGGAATACAAACTAGTAAGCTAAAATGAAGGTTACAGACTAGGTTATACCCGATGGTTCTAAATCATACAAAAAATTGGTATTGTGCGTGACAATGTGCGTGTCTCGTTAACGTGATTTATTCGTTATGGTTCATGACGTAATTGTTATGAAAGTTCATTTCTTTGATGTTTAATGATCTGATAAAAGTTTTCCAAATTTCTGGTAAAATTAGACCTTGATTCTTGTTTAGGTTTTCAGTTTTACGGGCGACTGTAGCTGCTTCTTTAAAGGTTCTTGAATGGTAGTTATCTTCTATGTATGGCATAAGGCTCTTATCCCACTCAATGTGATGTTAGTAGAGGCAAAGTGGCATGAAAGGCCTGAAATGTCTTGTCTGTTATTTCTGACATATCCTATGTGTTCTTTCTTTCTCGTTTCAAAGCTTCTAGAGGTCTGACCTACGTAAATAATACCACATGAGCAAGGTATATCTTTTATCAGATCATTAAACATCAAAGAAATGAACTTTCATAACAATTACGTCATGAACCATAACGAATAAATCACGTTAACGAGACACGCACATTGTCACGCACAATACCAATTTTTTGTATGAATTAGAACCATCAGTTATAACCTAGTCTGTAACCTTCATTTTAGCTTACTAGTTTGTATTCCCTGAGGATTCCAATAGAAAAATTGGCGAAACATGTAGGAGGATTAAATAAAGCTACTTGACAAAGATTATATAAAAAAAGTGTAATAGTCTTATAAAGACATTTATGTTTGGTATTTTGGATGGTTTAAACAGAAGAGGTAGACCATACAGAGAATGGATAGACGATATAAAAGACTTGTGCGGAATGGGTGTACAAAAACTGCGACACTGTGCACTGGACAAAGAAAGGTGGAAGAAGATAGTGAAACAGACATCAACGGGCAGTGAGCCCATGGTTTGTGATGATGATGAAACGTGACATAATAACAACGACAGATCTACTAGAAACTGTAGTACAGTTTAAATTGGAGTCCGCGCTACAGTTCCAGCTGTATGTTTATGCGTGCATGTGATAGCGCGAGAACGCCAGCACTGGACAGCAGAACTGTGCGAATCAGGTAAATTGTAGCTAAGGCTGCTATTCATGTGGGTTGAATCGAGGTAATTTCTTTAGACTCAAGAATACGTCTTTTAAGTTCATCATAACTTTTGTGAATATTAGAAGTTTGAGACCAGTCTATTTGATGTTGGCGGCCTTCATCAGAGTTTAAAGAGAACAAGACGTGGCTGGCGAGAGCGCTGGCTCGGATTCTGTTAGAGGATATATCTCTTTTGTGCTCTTCCACACGGAGAAGGATAGATTTATCAGTCCGTCCGTAGTAAGGTTTTCCACAATTAAAAATAATCTTGTATACTCCTGGGAACTGAAGATGTTTTTCTTTAGGTTGATTTAAGGAACGAACGGAGTTTAGGAAAAGTAGAGAAACATGTTTCGATGTTGAACTTTTTTAAAATTTTAGCCCGTTTTGGGGGAGAAGGAACTAATGAAAGGCAAGAAATGTAAGCTCTGGGGGTAGTAGAATCTTCATTAATTAGTTGACTACGGCGAAAAAGAAAATCGAGACGTAATTCGATGGATTTTTCCATCTGGTCAAAATAAGGTTTATTGCAGTTTTTCCAAATTCGGTAAACGTCGCGATATTTAAGGTTGTCATATTTATGATTGGTGTACTAAGCAAGGAACGAAGTTTCTGAAGAGGAGTGAAAGAAGTCCGGATGTTGTATCTTTTAAGAACTTTGGCTAATTTTAGCGAAACGAAGTGATATATGGGAATCCGTTTCACTATTTCTATCTTCAGTGTGGCGAGGAGGTGGATTGGAAAGTATCTTATTAACTGCTTGTGTCGAATAACCATTTTGTCGAAAGGTTGTACGAAGAAACTGAAGTTCTTTGTTAATATCTTCTTCTTCACAGAGGAGTGAGCGAACACGTTTGCCTAGCGTAGAAATAATACGAAGTTTTTGAGGTGGATGGTGATGGGACTGTGCTTGGAGATATCTGTTGGTGTGAGTTGGTTTCCTGTAAATATAGGAAATAAATAATTAGGGTGGTCAACTGAGATGGAATTCAGATGGAAGATCAATTTATCGTAGATACCTTGCTCTTTGCAAATGACCAGGAGACGCATGGAACAGCTGAAGACAATTCAAGAAGTTGTATATAAACTGAATGCAGTGTAATCAAACAATATAATAAATCAAGAAAGAAAACAAACCAAAATGTATTCTTATAAAAATGTATTCATAATTGAGTTCTATATTAAGTTCTATCTCATGCTCGCTCTCTTCTTGACGATGAGATAGAACTTAATAAAGAACTCACTTTTCTCAGGTCTACTTTTCAACTAAATGGTTATTCTCAAAACATCTACTGATAAATTCCTATTGAATCGTCCCGGTCGCAGTAATGAAGAGACCAATAGTGTAAAAAGTAATATTTCTATTCCATACATACGCTCTGTCTTACCCAAATTAGCCAAGGGTCTTAAAAAATACAACATAAGAACTTTATTTACTCCTCTTCCAAAATTCCGCTCCTTAGTGAGCCGTCCGAAACTTAGACATCATAACCTTAAATATTCCGGAGTTTACCAGATCTGGTGCAACTGTGACATACCTTACTTTGACTAAAGAGTGAAGTCAGTAGAGTTATGCGTTGAGAATCGCAAGAGAGACGTCACTTACAAGAGAAAGCGAGCCAGTGCTTTGTGTAGTCATGTTCTATTCTCGGCCATTTCTAATGAAGAAAACCCTAGCCATACAGTCCTATGGGACAAGTCTAATAACATTTTCCGTTGCCATGATGAAGTAGAAAGGAAGATAATAGAATCAAAGGAAATCATTCTGATCCCCCCCTACATCTCAACAGCAACCTGAGTTACAACCTTTCAGACTGTCATTCTGCTGTGGCGTCAAATACTGGCTTTCGCGAGATGCTCTACGCATGCATACGCCCAACAACGAAGCCAACGAGAGAACAGTTTTGAATGCGCAAACTTCAACGTTTCTTCGTGTAATATATATGTTGCGGGCAAAGTGTGAAAAGCAGAGATTGTATAGAATGCGTGACGTTTTTAGGCGAAGTATGAAATGTTTGTTTTATTTTAATATTTTACATACTTTCCCTAGGCATTATAGAGAATGACAAATACTCTTTCGGCAAAGTATGAAAAAGGCTTTATTGAAAAGATTCATGTGAAAATATAAGAAGTACAAAAGAAAGATACCGGATTTTTCTATAGAAAGAGAAAAAGAGAAGTGCTGAACTACTTGTTGCTACAAGGTAGACTGGAATGGCATTTTGAATTGCACTTAACTGCCTTTTCCATACAAAAGCACTTCAAATTTCGGCACTTGGTCTTGCAAGTACACTTCACGAACTCTTGGCCCCTACCCGTGGACTGAGTGGAAGCAGCTGACCGGAGAGCTATTTCGTGGTCAGAAACGTCTCAGTAAGTCCTTGGGACATAAAGTGAATTGAGATCTGACAAAGAGTTGGTTTAAAATTCCTTCAGCAGTTCCAAGTCGGTAAAAACCATCGCCGGTCACACTCATAACAACCGCCAGCAGATTGCGCCAGTCACCCCGTCCCTTATCGACGTCTGGGATAGTCTAGGAACTCGCGCGGTGACCCCCAAAGGTGTAGGGGGGGGATATTTTTTTGTCGGAATCCATTTTAATTTTTTGGCCTGTATTTCCAGATTCAATTTAGATCGATTTTAGGTTACGTTAGGTTCTTCTCTCACTTTCCGTTTGCGGCGAGCATCGAAAGTGCGACATTAAAAGTCACTGCCGGGAGTATTTTGTACTTTTACGATTTGCCTTTAGCATTCTATAGAATGCCTAGGAAACGTGTGAACATCTACGCGTTTCATACTATGACGTCTCATTTTCGGCATTCTACAGAATGCCAGCATTTCACACTTTGCCGGTAACATATACACTAACTTTCCGTGTTGTTTACAGTTATTTCCTCTATGTTTTACTGGTTATTTCTTTTGTAATGTGCACCTGATGAAGGCTGATACAAACTGAAACCAGTCGTGCTATTAAACTCTGTTTTCATATTTCTCGCTTTCCAGTCATTCAATGTTTCTTAATAAATGTACATCACCGAGTAAATCAATCTTCCTACATACATACACATAAACATATATATATATATGTTCCAAACACTATTGAGAAAGGAGGCATCCTTGTATGAGGGATGGTATACCCTCGCATATACGATGTACAGTGGTTTCATTAATTTATACTTAAGTGGGTTGTAGTATGTCAAAGAGTTTATATCTGTCTCTCTTGTCAAAATCTTTTTTTTTTTATCACTTATGAATGCGAGATGCGTTTTTAAGTTGAAATCTTTGCTTTTTTCTAAACTTGACAAATTTTAATTGAGAATTTATGGTTGTGTTCTTCCTCTTTTAATGCATTCCAATCTCTTTATGCTACCCGTTACTTTCTCGAGAGCCCACCTCTGGCTTTTATTGATTTTTCTTGGTTTTATTTAATTCTCTTACTGAGAAGGCATTCATTTATTAAGAGTTACAACTAAATATTCGAAGATAATCGAAAACAATCTTCTTCATAGATTTTGGAAGATCTACTCGATGTCTGAGTTTCCTCGGTGAGGATGTTTAGGGATTTCAGTTTGGGATTGATCATTTTTCTGCAATAAAGTTTTAATAATCTGCTATAATAATCTATAATTTTCTACAATATCACCTTCTCTCCTCCATGTTTTTTTTTGTTTTATGATGGAGCGATAAAAACGAACGCAAACTCGTTTTGCGGTTTTAGAAGAACGACACACAGATCACGACGAAGAGGTTGTTTGTGATTTACGGAAATCGAAAACATTTATAAATATTAACCCTGTTGGTATTTCTGAGAGAAAAAGAATAATTCAAAGCACGCTGAAATTATTATATTAATTTAATGAGTAAATATCTGTGTAAATAAAAGTAAGAGTTGATGTGGTGGGTAAAACATAACCCCGAGTTAGGTGAGAAAATATCAGTAGAACTCGGGAAATAAAAGAGATGCCATCGGTAGGAATGTCCGCACTTTTACGAGTTCCTGGTAAGCTCGACTTGCACTGCACGGAGATAGAGGGATGCCGTGTACTCAGAAGAGCTGAAAAACGGATAAATCGGCTGGTGAAATACCGACATTCAGCCACGACACCTTACGAGGAGCATATGCGGAATTAGTTAATAGCATTAGGGATGTCAGGATTAAGCTGAAATGAGAAGAAAAAGGCCTAGGTGCAAACTGCAAGAGATGTACTGACGTTGAGGGAGGAAATCATAGGGAAGGGGTACTGGAAGCATTCAAGAACCGAATTCCATTACGAAGAGGAACTGGGAGCTGAAAGAGGTGCCTGCAGTTAAGGGGGGGGTAGATACAGTCCCAGAAAGAGGGAAGCCATAAGAATATGTGGATTTCGCAAGTAATAACACTAACTCAAGAAAAAAAGAACATTAAATGTTAGGGCAGACATTTCCTTGGAAACGAAGGAACAGCAAAAGTCCAAACTCAGTAAGGTAAAGGCATTCTAGAACGTGCAGGGCAGAGGAGGGGGGGGCAGTGAGAATAAACCAATAAATATTATGCTAAATACACAAGAGAAGAACATTGAAAACTAAAAACCTAAAACAACGATATTTGGAGAGAAGATGAAAAAACTGGATAAAAGTCAACGCGTATGAGCTGATGGAAAGAAGATTAAGGGTACCAAGGGGGGAACGTGATGCATTACTGTAAAAGAGCAATCTGGAATAGCTAAAGTAAGCCAGACTCGTGTGGTCTAGAATATTGGCATTCGAAACAAATTGAAATTTATTAACACTGAAGAAGTGCAAATGAAAAAATAGCACAATTAGTGATGCAGCAAATATTTAGAACTATAGATGTGTGTGTGTGTGTGTGTGTGTGTGTGTGTGTGTGTGTCCTAAAATTATTTTCCAAGTGGAAATATAGAGACTGACAGTTAAAGAACAGAAAATGGGAGTAGATTAGAAAAACTTTACATAACCAATAGTCCTACTAACTTACTGGTACAAATACAAATGTAGGTGATACTCTCACTAAAAAATTAAACAACTGTGCCTATGAGGCCACAATACATATAGAAAATGTATACCAGAGACATAATATATAGCACCGTTTAAAATCCATCTAACTACCACACGTTACCGTGGCCCAAGAAGCGTGTCATAAACCTGTCTGCAGAGTATCCGATGTCCGAAGATAGGTTCAGTTCTTAATGATAATTATGGAAGTAAGTTGGTTTTCTAAACGCAACTCACTAAGCAGAAGTATTTATTTAGGGTAGAAAATATTAAATGGCACAATTCATTTCGATAAATGTTAAAAATTAATCTTCGCCAGCTTAGATGCGCGCACTTCTTGACTCGTTTGACTGCAAAGTGCGACTTTGACGAATATTTGCTTTGCACTTCGAACATTCGCAGCAGCCTCAGCTCATTAAATGCTGTGTGATTGTGATCAAGGCTTTTCCTATGCCTTCCATGTTGGTTCTCTAAAACAGCGGCATATTTGTTCAACCCTCCCTCCAACAGTGCGCAGTGCGCCTTGGTACATTTCGAAACTTGCATGGCAAGAGAAGAATTCATACAAAACTCATCACCACTGATCATTTGAGCGACATTTGAAAGAACTAAGTAGAGCGAGTTAAAAGATTTTTAATGAACAAAATGAATGCTAAAATTATGAAACGTTTTAGTCGTGTGGGGAATTAGTCGAGATGAAGTCAATAAAACTGTTCTGTTTGGAGAATTCACTTTTAATTTGGAGTAGAAATGATAGCGAGAGAGAATTAAGAATGCGAGGAGTGGACCAAATAATATGAGAATGTTTCAGGAGGTAGCAACTGAAATCGGAGAGGGGGGAAATGACGTGAAAAGGACTCAGGACACAAAAGGCAAACTTGGCAATGTTACTCCTAATTGAATGCGTTTAATAACTGCTGCTGCTCTTCAAGTACGTAAGCGGAATTCTTTTAACCCTAATTCTAATGTTAATAAATATTTTTTCTGTCTTCTCTTGTACAGCAAAAACAAAAAACATCGAAAACGTTAAATATTCTGTAATTTTAATTATTTCAACTCTTGCGTCACTGGAGCTATATTCAGATAGCCTGAAATTTTGTAATTATCCTGAAAACCCTTTGAAAAATTAAGCAAGTTTTTTTACATTTTCATATTAAAAAAAAACTCATTCATTTGCATATTCTTTATTGTCTTTAGTTTGAGGAGCTTATAGTTCTTACTTCAGTTAGAGTTTCCTAACGTATTTCATTACGGTTCACTAAAAATATAAAAGAAAGCTTCGAATAAAATCAAACTAAACTGGTCCTGCATAAACGCAACCACCAATATACATTTGAATGCCGCTTCGAATGCACACCCTTAAAGTTCATTTACCGCGGATTTTAGAAGTCCAACAAAAACTCCCAGAGCACTCTGACAACCCCAGTTTTAAAAGTGATTGAGCACACTGCACCAAGTTAATCACTTGAAGACATTGCTGGTCCTCTTCTCCGCTATGCTTAGCGGAACTGGGAGACCCTACTTCCTGTGCATTTTGGTTAGAATAAACTGATTTCTACCTTTCACAAGAAATGCTCACCTGGAAATGAGAAATTGGTGCTCTTCATACCGACCGTAAAGGAGGTTACAGAACACACGCAATTAACGGCTAGCAGTGCCTCGCCTAGCCATAGTTGCTCCGCTCGTAATGCCGACCAAATCTAACTCTGAGTTGCGCATTCTTGAGGAGGTACTGTTTGGTATAATTTGGAACCCAGGAAGAAATCTCTTAGGGTTCGGGCCTGATTCATCGAATACATTTTTGAAAATTATGGAGACAACTACCGTGTTTGAATAAAAACTTTAGTTTAATATAACTAAAATCTACAGTCGACGTTTCGTCCTTTATGTCAAGGTCATCTTCTGGAGCATATAACTATACACAGGAAACAAGCTATACTACAATCAAACTGGTTTGTTAATGACACTGACCAACCGTTACAACAATTGTTGGCCTGACCTCTGGTGAGCAAAAAAAATTTCAAAAAAATTATACATCAACGCTAGTCCTATTATCAGTGTTGTCTACTATATACATATATTCACATCATTCCAGCCATTAGCTAAGGATTGAATAAAGTCCTGACTTATGTTGTATCTTTCATATTAGGTTGGCTGAATGTGTGCCATCCAGATCCTTGGAATTTTCATGCCATCTTTATTGTTGATATTTGGGCGGTTTATCAGGATTTCGCAGGATTCCTTAAATTTCCTTTCGTACCAGGTTTTTGTGCGGTGTAAGGAGTAGGTGCTTTTCCAGTTGATTTGGTGTAAGGTGTTGAGTGCGTGATCTGAGAAGTCTGCTTCACCAATGGTTATATTTAATGTGTTCTTTCTTGCGTATAGGGATTGTCCGTCCTGTTTCACCAATGTACGGTAAGTTACAGGTGCAGCGGATGCAATAGACTCCAGGATGTACTAATGGGAGGAGAGGATCCTTAGAGGAGTTGAATATGGTTTTGAGTTTAGTGGGTGGTTTAAAGGTGGCATTGAGGTTATAATGTTGTAGGATTCTGTTGATTTTTTCTGATAACCCTTTAATGTATGGGATGGCTATGGTTTTACTGTAATCTAGATTCGTTTTTGTTGTGGTTTTATAGAGTATTTTATTAACAGTATTTTTGTTATAGCCATTATTTATGAATGTGTCGCTGATGATTTTTAGTTCTTGTTTCAGGGCTTGCTATTTAGAGCAAATAGTTGTGGCTCTGTTTTTAAGGGTGTTTATGACTCCATATTTTTGTGATGGGTGGTGGTATGAATTAGCATGTATGTATTGGCCAGTGTGTGTCGGTTTGCGGTAGACCGTGAAGGATAGACTGCCTGAAGGAAGACGTGTAACCGTTTCTAGTGTGTCTAGAAACGGGAGCGAATTTTTGGTTTTCGATTTCGATGGTAAATTTTATGCGTTCGTGTTGTTTGTTCAGGTGGCTGAGGAATGTGTTTAGCGTTTGTCGCCCGTGCGGCCAGATCTCGAACACGTCGTCAACGTATCTAAGCCAGACTGACGGTCGTTGCGTGGCGGAATCAAGAGTCATTTGCTCAAAGGTTTCCATGTAGAAGTTAGCGATTGTGGGGGGGGGGGGGAGATAGTGGTGAACCCATGGCTGTACCTTCTTTTTGTAGGTAGAATTTGTTTTGCCACACGAAGTAACCGGACTTTAGTATGTGGGCAAAGAGGACCGTAATGTCGGGCGGAAATTTGTTCTGTAGTAGGAGAATTGTGTCATATGGGGGACATTAGTGAAAAGGACAAAAAAAGAAATTTACGTCCGCTAAGGCACTCCGTATCTATGACCGCACAGAAAAAGCAATGCTTAGAGAACAGATTCAAACAGCCCGCTAAAACCTAGCTACAACACAAAATCTGGTTTCTAAATTACAATTCGAACTATGTTAATCCAGACATTCTACAAACGCTTGAAAGAATTACTGACAATTCGGCCAAACATACCCTGGAAAAGAATAACGAAAAACTCAAGAAAAAATTCCACAGTTTGAAACAACGGCAAAATATGGCGGCCAATCACAGGAATCCATCCAATCAGAGGACTTCCTCCCCGATAAACACCAACGATGAACACCAAACAAGGGAGACAAGGAGCGACCAACCACCGAAAAGCAAGAACTATGTGATTAACCTATCAAGCCACGCCCTGAACAACGGGGAGCTCACGCTACTGAATAAAGGATTGAACTACTCAATAGCACCTAAAAACAAATTGGATTTTATCTACCACATTGAAAGAGGCATCAGATCTCTACCTAACAATATAGCAGATAAAATACGACTAGAAACTAGTAATGTCCTGAACTGAGAAACCAAACAGAACAACGTGACAAAAACAGAATTAGCAGCAATTATATCATTAAAAGCCAAACAAAACATAATAACGAAAGCGGATAAAAGCAATGCCACTGTCGTCCTTGACAGGTCAACATACGTACTTCAGATGAATCAACTAGTAGCCGATAATAACACATATAAAATGGGAAACTATAACCCAACAAAAAGGATAAAGGATAAAACAGAAAAACTACTCAAGTCCGTCACTTCTTGGCCACCAGACACGGTTAAAAAACTCAAACCCCACTACGCCCCCCCCCCCCCAGATTATATGGGGTTCCGAAAATAAACAAAATGTGCCCCTTCGACCAATCGTGGAAGGAATAGACAGTCCCAATTACCACTTAGCCAAAAAATTAGCGGCAACACTCAAGGAGTTGGTAGGTCATTCCCCCTCCTACATAAAAAACACACAACACTTTATAAACAAAATCAAAAACATAACACTCGACAAAGACGACTTATTAGTCAGTTTCGACGTTTCTGCCCTTTTCACTGATGTCCCCATATGACACAATTCTCCTACTATAGAACAATTATTTTCTTTATTTCCGCCCGACATTACGGCCCTCTTTGTCCGCTTACTAAAATCCAGTTACTTCGTGTGGCAAAACAAATTCTACCTACAAAAAGAAGGTACAGCCATGGGGTCACCACTATCCCCCCCCCCAATCGCTAACTTCCACATTGAAACCTTTGAGCAAATGGCTCTTGATTCCGCCACGCTACGACCGACAATCTGGCTCAGATACGTTGACGACGCTGAACAACTAGTTCCTCTAACCTTAACGTACCGTCTGCTTTCATACAGCATATCGTCTATCGCGGAAAAATCTTCAATTGCTAATAGAAGCTCACCTATTAAGACTACTACCTTTCAACAACTACCGGAAGGAAATGTTTCATCTGGCAATACCTCTTCAAGTACCAAGGCTACTGGATCTCTGAAGGATACATCCCCAGCCTCTACAGTAACAAATCTACATAACACAATGGAACAGGCATCAGCGACCGTCTTTCAGTCACCTGCTACCAGTACAACGAAGGATTTCAATTCAGATGTTCTCTCATCGTTGAATCTCCCAGATGAACTAGATTGAAGCAAGGCCTGCATCCTAAAGTGTGATCCTTCTGGCGCCCCATATACAGAACTGGATATCATCGAAAGTTTGAAAGGCAAGGTAAGAGGTTCCGATGTATGGCACTTTGGCTCCTTAAAGTTCAGTTATATTTTCATAATTTCATTTAAACATGTTTCTTTGAAAGAAAAATTTGCTAAATTAAAATCGCTTAATGTTAATAACCATACATGTGAAATTATCCCCATTGTGAGATCTAGAAAATTAGATATTTTAATTCATTGGTTGCCCCCCCCCCCAAATATCTAATAGATTAGTTGGCATGCACTTTGAATCATTTGGTAAAAAAAGAATGTATTGAAAATGTATCCAATATAAAAGATAAAGAATGGGCGCATGTATTATCCAACAAAAAAAGATTGACTATTACATTGAATGACGATGCCAGACTATAAAATATCCCGTACATTATAAGTTTCTAAAATGTCAGGCTTAGTGATCATTCCAGGAAGACCTCCTGTATGCTTCAGATGCAGGCAGGTAGGTCATCTAAGAAGAGAATGCACAGCATCGAAATGTGAGCGATGCAAGAGAATCGGACACGATATTAAACAATGTCCAGGGCAGACATATGCCTCTATGTTGGCCTCGCGCCCTTTGGGTAGTCAACCGAACACATGCGATGAGCTTGAAAAAGCAGACAACTTCTAGGAAAGAACTTCAACTATTGAATATGAGGCAGAGAATCAGGTCAATGAGAGCAGCACCCCAGGGCTTAACACCTACTGGCACGAGGAATGTAATGAGAATAACTCTCTGCTAAAGGCAAAGGAAGGGATTATCCGGACGGGCGAGGAGACTAACAGCCAAAGGTCAGTTTTAGATTCAGAAAAAGTAACAAATCCTGAAACTACAGAGAAAAAAAAATCACTCCGAATAACACAAATGAAGAATTAAATAATAATTGCCCGGTTGAAGATGAAGAACTTCCAAACATTGAAATAATTCAAACCATTTCGGTAACACAAATTACAGAAAAAAGTAAAACGGATTTAGAAAACCAAGTAGAGAAATCAGAATGGAATACTAAACAGACCCCAGTAAAGAGAGAAAAAATTAAGTTTACACCTAACATCACGAAAAGCCGGAAGTCAAAACCCAAAGAAAAAAAATTACCTAAGAGTCCAGAAAGAAAAGGCTCTAGAAAACTTTCAACTTTATAACTATGACTCACAATCTAAAAATGATTACACTAAATGTAAACGGGCTAAATAAAAAACATCGATTCAACTAATAGTTAATTTAATCTTTCAACACAGACCCGATATACTTATGATACAAGACACTAGACTACACAACAACACTGACCCATCAAACAGCTTCAAATACAAGTTACAATGTACCATATCGTTGCCGAAGAAGATCAGACCAATGGTATAGGTGGAGTTACTACACTAATAAAAAAATCGGATAACCTCCAAATATTATCCCATAATGTCGTAATCAGGCATAGAGTTCTGGAGGTCGAGCTCCTTTGGCAGATAAAAATACACAAAATAATTAACATATATGGACCAGCCACACATAATCATAAGACCACCTTTTGGGAGGAAGTGCGACACTATATTCAACAAAAAATAATCCAATAATAGCAGGAGATATGAACTTTACAGAACAACCACAAAAGGATCAAGAACACCCAAACTTACTTCCGCAGAAAAATTTCACAAGAGTTTTCATCCACTGTGGCCTATCAGATGCCTTCAGAATCTTGCATCCCCCAAAAGAAGGAATTCACATATTTTGCACCCGGAAACGCCTCTAGAATAGACCGCATATACATCCAAACATTCAGAAATATAAAGGTCAAAACTGTACAACACACACCTGTCATGTTCAGCGATCACCATATGGTGATGGCTGAACTACAATATCAACAAACAGAAACAGCTAGTAAGTTTACAAACAGAAATTTCCCCCTATGGAAATTTAATAAACACCTTAAAGATGACGATGAATTCGACAATAACATAGAGAAAATAGTTGAGGAAATAGAATCCATAGAAAATGCTGAAGAAATTATCAAAATTGTATCGCCACCATGACAGAAATAATGAAAACATCAGAACAGAAATAGAAGAAATTAAAAACCGCATAACAGCGAAACAGTTTCAGGAAATAGAAGGAGCGTGGCTACGTTCTGGTCTAAAAATAATTGAAAATGATGAAGGGAAGACCTCGACAGCATGGCTGTTTGAGAAACAATGGAACGCAAAACAGAGAATAAAAACCATAACATACGAAGGCCAAACTCTAAACAAAGACTCCGAAATAATTCGTGGTATTCAAAAATACTTTTCTTCACTATTTCATGAAAAACCCAGCAATCAGGAAGAAAGAGAAAGATTCCTTTCACTCCTCCCCAAAATCACCCAGAAAGAGGCTGAGGAGATCGACGCACCAATCACCTTAGCAGAATGCCTTCTTATAGTGAAACAGCTCCCGGATAACAAATCACCAGGTGAAGACGGACTAACAGGCGAATTCTATAAAGAATACTTCCCAAAATTTGAACATATTTTTATTAAAATGATCAACACGATGATTACAACACAGACAACGCCAGCAAAATTCAACACAGGACACATTGTACATTGGGGATCAACAGAAGTTACAAGACATAAAAAACTGGAGAGGCATAACCCTACTGAATACTGATTACAAAATAATATCTAAAATACTTACAAACCGAATACAAAAGCACCTCCATAAACTTATCTCACCAGCACAATCATTTGCAGTGAAAGGAAGAAATATTCTTGACACAATAATGCACCTCCAACGCATTTGCGATTATTACAGCCTCACAGAAAATCCATGTATTGTAATGGGTCTAGATATTCAAAAGGCATTTGACACAGTTAGCCACCAATACCTGTTTGAAACACTAGACCGAATAGGAGTTGGAGTAAACTGGAAAGAAACGATTAAGCTTTTGTACAGAAACGCGGAAAGTAGGCTGATCATTAATAAAAATCTCTCAGCCTCTTTCCCAATAAAATGTTCCAACCGGCAAGGAGACCCACTATCCATGGCTATTTGTTCTAGCCCTAGAACCGCTCATTATAGCCATTAACACAAACAACAATATCAAAGGAACACATATACACGGAGAAAGTGACGCCAAAATTTTGGCATATGCTGATGACGTCACTTTAACACTAGGAACACAAAACTCCTTGGACACAACACTCAAAATAAAAGACTTCAGCAAAGCCTCAGCCCTGAATGTGAATCTGGCAAAATCCCACTGCAAAATAATTGGAAAGTGGGAAAACCAATCAAGGATTCCTTCAGGAATACACGTGAATAATTACATACCGCTTCTGGGCATCAACATCGGAAGCTCAGAATCACACGAAGAACAGTGGAAAGAACTCCATGACGGCATAAAGAAGAAAATTAATGCAATGCGCCCTAGACAGCTGTCCGTCAGAGGAAGGGCCCGGGTTTGCAACATCTACCTAACATCTCGCCTGTGGTACAAGATACGGAAGGTGGGCCGAAAAAATACACAGGCTCTGCGCTACATACATCTGGGGCTCTCAGTACGAACCCATGCGCAGATCAACACTCTTCCATGAAGTTGAAGCTGGAGGTTTAGCATTGCTAAACATCCATCTGAAAACTCTCATCGGCAGGGCAATAACAGCAGCCCGAGCACACACACAAAACCTATCATGCCTATGCGGCAACATTCTTACAAAAGTGTTTGCCGCATAGGTTTATAAGCTCACTTCCAGATATAAAAAACCAAGCCCGAGAATGTTCAAAGAAACAGCCGAAGGGTACACATATATAATGAAACACTCAGATACCGAAATCTTACTGACAATCAAACCAAGAAAACTATATAAAACATTAAGTCAAGTGACATTCCCACCTCCCCAACATAGGAAATAAGAAAAGGAGAAATTAGGCTAAGTCCGGTGCTTAGCAAAGTTTTCCGACTTCCAATATCACCAAAATACAAAACATTATTCTATAAAGTACATCATGCCTGTCTCCCCACAAAAATGTGGTGTGTAGCAAAAAAAATTCCATTACAAGACCCAGCGAAGTGTCATTTCTGTCCCGACCCAGAAACAATATATCATATTATGATGTTCTGCAGCAAAACGTCCATGATATGGAACACCATACATAAACTCCTACATAAGACACAACCATTCTCTGAAAACACTTTATTTTGGGTGGAAGACCAAAAAATGAAAAAAAAACTAATAATCATAATAATAACAATGTATGCAATATGGTCTCACAGATGTGACAAAATACACGGAAGAGACACCAGACCAGACATACTAGCAAAAATTAACAATTATTTAAAGGAAATTATCATAAACACTACACAAACCAAAAGCATAACAACACAGCAATGGAGGAAACTCGGCCTAATTGAAGAAGGAGAAGAAGAAGGAGAAATAAATCTCATACCGAATAATGGAACCCCCGTAGTTAGTGGTAAACAATAATGATAACCCACTATCTGAACAAAAAGCATAATCCCTGAAAAAGGTGCTGTTAACGTAGGCCCATTCGCCACAATGACAACAAGATATCAAATCTAATAAAAAAATAAAATAAAAATAAATAAATTGGAAAAAAAAATATCAAAAAAAATCAAAAAAATCAGCTAACGCCTTTTTATTCCCGTGTATACGGGAGTAGGCGAGGCCATTTAGCCCTATCTAACTTTTGGAGACTGAGTGGGCAATTCAATCTCCACTGGTACCCAATCAGAGACAGATAAAAAAAAAGACAGAAAAAAAAAAAATATATATATATAATAATAATTAAAATAAATAAATAAAAGTTTAAAAAAATAATAAAAATATTAATAATAATATATAGGTACGCCTATATATAAGGGATTAGAATGTTATATATATATATATATATATATATATATATATATATAAAATTGTGTAAGGAAAAAAAAAAGAAAAAATGTAAATGTAAATAGCAATTACTCCTTAAGATAAGTCAATACTATTCGAGTAATAAATATGTAGATTAAGATATATTACCAGAAATATATATATATATATATATATATATATATGTTATTGTATATACAGACACAAGGACGGCAGAAATATCAGTTGTAAGAAATGCAGATAACATAAGTTCATAACATGATAATAACCCAAAATGTTAATAGGATATGTTATCCATTTATAGACCTGTAACTAATTCTGCAATTCAGAAAACTTTTGTATATAAGAAATTACAGATTTACCTCTTAAGTTAAGCAAACAATATAATGTAACAGCAATATGGAATTCATTTTGTAAAAAATAAGAGTGCCTACAAAAAAAAAAAATCTGATGAGGTATAGAGATACTACCAAAATATATGCATATATAAATGTAAATAAAAACATAATCAATGTATGTATTTTAAGAATAAGATGTGCATTTAAATTAAGTTAATAAAATAATCATCCAAAATATGTGAACAAAGATATAGAATGAAGATATATGTAGAACGAATTGTACATATGGAAAATATCAATGCTAACATATATATATATATATATATATATATATATATATGTGTGTGGATGTATATATATAAACGTGAATAGACTGATCTGATAATGGAACTTATAGACTGAAATTACTATGTAACATATACCACCAAAATAACAGCTCAAACAATTCAATAGGACAATAGAAATTGAGCATGTGACATGTTGTATCGTATTTCAACAGTGATTGTAAAACAGGTGTCATAAGTATATTGTAACGAGTAAATGAAAATGCCTAATAGAATTAGCAGCCTATGTACAAATTGTAAATAGCTGTATATATATTTATTTTTAAATGTACACAGCTGCCGTTGTTGATACAAATAAACTCAATGGATGTGGCGTTTCACACCAAAGCACTTGGCCGCACGAAGGAAGACTTGGTTTCGAGTCTAGTCGGCGACTAGAGGAAATTTTTCTAAGCCTTTTTTCGACCGGTTTCCGAGTTAGTCGATCTCTGGCATGGGCAAGCAGGTTTTCCCTCCCGGAAACTCGGGTTTTTCGTCCCGTAAACTCAAGAAAATTGACCGTAGAACCCACATTATTTTAGACATTAAATATATTGTGTTAGGGTTAGGGACCACGAGATGGCGGCACATTTGAGCCGTCTCTCTTCACTGTGTACCGCTTAATTAGTGATAGCCTTGGGCCATCTATCTCTGATTGGTACCAGTGGAGATTGAACTGCCCACTCAGTCTACGAAAGTTAGATAGGGCTAAACGGCCTCGCCCACTCCCATATACGGGAATAAAAAGGCGTTAGCTGATCAAGGTATTAAACTTTCTCCTCCTGTGAACTTAAACACTCTCCTTTTTGCTGATGACCAAATAATAATTACATATTCTGAAGATAACTTACAGAAAGCTATTTTAGATCTAATCGAGATAGCCAAAGATTATGGTATGATAATATCAACAGAAAAATCAAAAACAATGGCCTTTAAAAGACAAGATTCAGTATTAAATAAAAATAGCAATAGATAAATGAATTCACCTGTTCTAAAATCTTGTTAACTACCTAGGATGTATGGTCACATATGAAAAAGATATTAACCTAAAAATTGGAAAGATGACTAGTGTTATTAACTTTATATTTAAACCAAAAGTAGTTCAAAAACAAACAAAAACCAGACTAAAAGTACACCATACGTTAGCCCTACCAGTCTTATTGTATGGAAGTGAAATCTGGACAATAAAACAAAAAGACAAAGATTAACAACAGCAGAAATGAAGTTTATGAGAAAAACTGCAAAGTATACCCTATTTGATCACAAAAGAATCGAAGAAATTTTGAAAGAATTAAACGAAGAATCAGTAATAGAAAAAATAAGAAATATAAACATAAATGGATTGAAAACGCATTGATAGAATGAAAACAGAAAGATTATCAAGCGAAACCTTAAATTACAAGCCATTAGGAATAAGAAAACCAGGATGTGCTCTTAAGAGATTCAACGACGACTTCTAAGGACGGAAGAGGCCACTCTAGGCCTAAATCCATGATAGACATGATGATAAATAAACAGTTTCCAACCTTCGAACATCATTGATGATGAGTTGAGAGCTATCAATACGTCTCCACCTCACTGTCTTTAACACTACCAGTATAGTTCGCTCACCGTTTGTAGATTTCTCCTTGGCATTTTGCCAAGAATAGTCGATTCGTGCTGAAGGGGAGAACGAAATGATGTACGAATTGGTCGCCAACATGCGAAATCACGTGCTTTCTTGTCTGTTGCTGTACTAGTACTAGCTTCATTTTTTTTTTTGTTGTCGTTTTTTCGGATCATTTTTTATTATTAATTTGTATGATGGATCCAGTACAGTTAACAAGTTCTGTTGTTAAACGTTTCAGTAGCTCTTGCAAAAGAATATTGAATAATGTGCTGACATTCTGCGAAAAAGAATCGTCTCGTTGTTCCCCTTTCTGAAGTCATAAAACGTGCAAGTGCAATTGCGAGCGTATCGGGGTCGACTGTTAAAAGAATTCGCAGGGAATCAAAAGGTGAAGGCAAGCCGAAATTTAAATCTCCTAAAAAAAGCTCCAGAGTAAAGAAAACCATCGAAACCGTAGCTTTGAATGATTCTGATGTAGACGTTATAAGAAGAACTATTCACGAATTTTACGTGGTCAAGAAAAGAGTGCCAACTGTTCCGATGATTCCTGTGTTTAAAGAAAAAATTAATTTTCCTTGGAAAAGAAAAACTTTAAGGAAAATACTTCATGAAATCGGATTTTGTTTTAAAAAGTCCCGGAATAAAAGGAAACTTATCACTGAGCGAAGTGACATTGTTTTATCTAGAAGGCAGTATTTGAGAGCAATAAGACGTTTCAGGGAGGAGAAAAAACCGACTGTGTATCTAGATGAAACTTGGATTGATAGTAATTTAACTTATGGAAAATGTTGGCAGTTTAAAGAAGAATGTGGAGTGCTACAAACCGGAAATACCTCGCCGCGCATAATTTTGTGTGCGGGTGGAGAAATGGGTTTTCTACCGAATTCAAACTTACTATACGAAGCCAATTCAACTATTGGAGATTACCATGGGCAAATGAATTATACGATCTTCGAAAAGTGGGCAGAAGAAAAACTGATTCCGAACTTTCCTTAAAATGCTGTTGTTATAATTGATAACGCTTCATATCACTCTATTCGATTAAACAAAGTTCCAAATTGGTCTAATAAGAAGCAAGATCTTGTGGATTGGCTCTCTGCAAATAACATTTCTCATTCCCCAGATATGCGAAAAATTAAATTGCTTAATTTGGTCAAAAGAAACTCGCCCACAGCTAAACTATTTAAATTTGACACAATGCTCAAAGAGCATGGATTCCTAGCTTTGAGGCTACCACCATTTCATTGCGATATTAATGATATTGAGTATGTTTGGGTAGAAGTGAAAAGTTTCATTTGCCATCGCAACGTAACTGGAGATATTGACATGTCGAAACTTTTTAAGCTTTCAGAACAGGCGATTGAAAGTATTACAGTTCAAAACTGGGGAAAATATTGCTCTCATGTCACCTCATTGGAAAATATGTATTGGGACAGAGACGGAGTTATCGAAGAATTATGCGAACCTTTGGTGATCAGTTTAAGTGAAAGTGATGGCTATTCGGACACCGATTCAGATGCCTCTGAAGATTAAAAGGATTTGATAATGGTATTTTTTTCCAACATTTTTTTGCATGGGTTTGTTAAAAGAGTCACAAGAAGTCATAAATAATTAATCGGTTTAGGACATTAAAGTGTCTCAGTTCTCTCAACTGTAAGTTTAGAATATCTAAGTTCATTTGAAAAAATTTCTGTTTTTCTGTATAATTATTTTTATTTTATAGAAAACTTTCTTAAAAATAAATTTAGTTACATTTTTGTTTTATGCTATGCCTTTTTTAATTTTGTTAATACTCTACGTACATTTTTCCAACTGTTACACAAGCAAAATAGTTACACTTTAAAAAATACAATGTTCATAAAAGAAAAGCTAAATTTTCCGACCTGCAATAATAAACAAACTCATCCCGAAGACAGATTGATTAACCTATTATCGGAATGGATTCTCCTTTTTCTTACATGCGCAGAAGTGTTGAGGGATCTCTAGTCGGTGGTCGAACTATATATATCATCGTAAGAAATAAGATTGTCCAGAAGGAAATGACCCGCACTTGTCTGATGAAACCTTGACTAATATCGGCTGAAGAAAGACACATTTTCTATGGTGAGCGACTAAAATCGAACTAAGAACGGTCAAGCATCTTTGCATTCCAGCGCTGTAAGCAAATGTCATTTGACACTTTTTCCTTTAATAGCAGAAATCATGCGTAGGAAATTTAATGTCGACAACGCGAGGAGAAATTATCAGGACAAACGAACATTCAGTCCCGAGCTCATATTTCAGAAATCTCTCTTACGTCCAAAATCTTTAAACCCGGTCAAAACAGTTCCGAATAATCCACGACGCAGCGGGAAGTTCTGCTACAGTTCTCTATGATCAAGTCTGTGTTTTCGATGTTGACGATGTCATAGTTAAACTAATAAATAGATTGTTATGCTGTGGACCCCCCGTTGTTTCTTAACTGTACTTTATTTTTAATGCGAAGTTCAAATATTTGCGATGCATTTTCTCCGCCCGTATGCAATCCCCAGTGTTTTACGTTATCCCGGGAGCATCACTGTCGCCCTCGTTTCTTCCTACTCTAAGAGAAACAATCTTAAGTCAAGTGGATCAAGGTTCGCGTGCAGCCATCGTTTCCCACACTGCAACAACAAACAAACATCTCTGAATGAACGAACGTTGGATTTCGTTTAAAAATCAAGACGATGAGCAATAAACAGTCCTTTATATCCCCGAATCGTAAGTGACACTTCGCCATCATTCCTTCTATCCGCAAATGACATCGAAATGACGACATTCCGTTCTCTTTCTTTTAGCTTTCAAATTGCTCCGTTGATAAGAAGTCCATCCTGAGATGTGATGAACGTCGAGCAGTTTCTTGTTTACTCTTTGTTCGATACACGTGAGGTTCTTCGTGTCGTCGATAGTCCTACGGATTGGCCGTGCTGTCAGCGGAGGAATTCCTGAGGGAAAAACAAGTCTCCTGTCAAGTAAACCTTAACAGCAACACATATCGATTGGAGCCTTCGACTCTGGCTGAAAACTCGTTAGGGCGACTCTGAAAACGGTTAGCCCTGTTTCGTTTTAATTTCGGCTGTTTGATCGAGGACATTTTTGCTTCATATTTAGCCAAACAGTTAAGAACAGCCGAGATTGGTTAAAATGACATTCAGATAGAGTTAAACCTGCACACAGGTCTAATTAAAAATAAATGAAATTAATATTCAAAAAAGCAAATTTATCTCTCTTTGAACTTACAAGAAGAGAAGAAAGCTTGCAAATCAATTGCAATTCCACTTCCCGTAATTGCCCTGGCGATATCATTTAGACGCATACACTCATCCGGACGTGCACGCAGCCCACAATTTGAAATGGACAACGCACATCCAATCGGTTACAAATAAATTAAGGCTGCGCTGCATCATACGCATTTCCATAATTTTTTCAAGAAACTGCACACACCAGCCACCGAACTAAAAACCTTTATGTAGAGGTGCGTAAACGTCACTTACGTAGCGTATATGCAAAATACTTCGTCACCACATTTTCTAGGCAACTACTTAAGAGTGTTATTGGTCAATAATCATCAATAGTGTTGATCACAACGGGAAAAACAAACGACCTTTCGGGGTCTATAAACGGCTTATTCTGAATGCCTGCCTGGTTGGAGCCACGATTTTGAAAACAGCAGAGCAGACTGTTTTTCTCCAAAGATGAGGTATCCCGGGTGTTTAATCGATGGAAAAATAACCCGTATTACTTGTCAAAGAGGCGTAACTATGGTCCTAAGTCAGTTTGTCAAGAAGGAAGGAAGGAAAATCGCCGTTGTCTGCAGAATGTTGTACTGACAAACGTTGAACTTTCTGCGTGCACCAATTGGCCAAAGAATTTAAAGAAGGCGTTTCCCCGACCCAGATCTCGCCGAACTATGCGCAAGAAATTAAAGAGGAGAGGTGGTGGCAGTCACGTGTCTCTAAGGAATCCACTGATTAAATAAAAGAAAGGTTTCTAACTGAGTGCTAATTGCAGAATATGTTTTATATTCTGCAATTCGATATGGAATCGGCACCTGTGGAGGCAAAAGCATACGAAACATCCTTGGCAAAGACCAATTACAAACACGATCTTTAAAAACCTTTCAGTTTTACTCATGCTGAAGTCCGTTTAGTCGCGCCGTAATCCTAATTTCATCTTCCTGGATGTGTGGCAATTCTTTAGCACCCTCTTTTCTTTTTCCTGTAGGAATAAACGCGGGATTAATGTCATGGACCATCCTTAGGTAAAGTCAGTTTTCCAGATACTTCAGGCATAAAATAAGTATCCTGCAGGCCCACTTTAACCTTCTCGCTCTTTAAGAGAATATTCCTCAGCTGCATTGCCGTGTAGGTAGAAATGCTGGAGCATTTTTACTTAGCGACTTGGACTACTTCTTAGCTGCAATTAGGCTGGAGCATTTTTACCTACACAGTAATGCACTTGAACCGAGTTTTTTTTTCCTATCGATATTTCACGTACATCATTCATTTATAATGTAGAATTATTTCTAAAGTACTATCCAATTAAATTATTAATTCTCATATGTAACGTAATAGTTTCTACGCATACCTGATCAATATCCGTACTTAATACTTTTCTCTTTGTTTACTTTTAAAATGATTTTAGTCACAATCATTGAAATGGGAGTTCATCATTGAATCTCAGTGACGTTTGTGGTTAATGAATCTTGTACGTGTTCCATCGAGCCCTTACATTGAAATTGTAACATTCTAGAGTGCAAGAATGTTGTGTAAACGAAGTTCCTTAACAACGGTGTTAAGTATATTTAAATGATGCAGTACTCACTACTGACTATCATTTCGTACTTTCTTTTTTTCAATGGCGATACTAAAAGCGAAGAAGCTGAACGAAACCGACCAGTCGACCTTGCGGATGACCATAAAACTCCAGTAATGGGAGGAAGAATTTAAACGAGCGTCTGAAGATGGGATGATAAAAGAGTGGGTTCGTGATCGCTCGTCAACAAAACTGCGGAATTGGTCGGCAGTTTTGTTGCTGGAAAGATTTCGTTTTGCTGAAAGAAAAACGAAATTATTTGACGACTCGACGCTGTTAAACCAATCCTGACGACGAAGTATCTGAACATTCTGAACACACAATCAGATCTCAGTAAACTTTCCACCCGAGGATGGGCGTTGGTGCAAGAAGGGGGGTTACTTTAAAGCTGTTTTATTTTGTATCGGTGCTGGTGCGGCGGGTCTCTTATAGGTGGGGTTAACGCGAGATCTTCGTAAATGTGAGAGTCTTAAATGTATTGCAGCCCGTTTTGCAACGTATGCGAGGACAAATCGAAATTTTTGAATCTCAATAATTAAAAACTGCAGTAAGTTTCGTTATGCAAACTAACAAAATGGAAACTCAGTTCGGTCATATTGCTGTGTATAAATTAAAGTGAAATTATGAAAGTTTTCCTAGCATAATAAATATTAATAACTATGTATGTCGGACAGTCTCGTTTGTGCAATTCTCGTATGGAATCCACGTTTTTCTCCGAATTTATTTAATAACCTCGACAAACTTGTTCAAACTTAAGTTAGAAAAGTAGGGCGACCTTTTCCAAACGAAACCAGTGATCTTCGCTTCCGAATCTTGGCTCAAAAGAAATTCCTGCCTCACGTAAACGAACTCTGTTCATAAAGAAACGAAGTGGTTGTTCATTTCTTTGATCGGATGCGTTGCCTTTCATTCCTGCTAATGTGCATTGAAAACACAAAAATGTGATTAAGTTCCGCAAGTAAGTACCAAATGCGATGCTCGCTGCAACAGGTCAGGTGGTTACCTTTCTCAAGAATGGAAAGCGATTGTTCTTTCCTTTTAATGGCGTTCTTATATTTTGTAATCTGAATTTTTCATGCGATGTGATTTAGTACAAGTCTTAAGCAATTATAAAGTAGATTACTTAGGATTATAATTTTTTTTAATTTCCGGTGAATGCTTCTTGTTTGTTAGTTCAATCCGCTTCTCGTAAATGATGATATTGTTTCAATTAAACACGAAGAACAAGCGGTGAGTGTGTGGAGAGAGAGCTCTCGGAGACTGCGCGAGCGAAGTTTGAGATCGCCTGGTTGTTTAGAAATATGGAAACGGAGTCCAGGATATTCGAGATTCTGAAATATTCCCATCGAGGAACACTAAGCTTCTTTTTCCCTCGTATAAATAACGAGGTTGATTGCTTCTTGAGAAGTTCACAAGACAACATCTTACAGATACGAGAGAAAATCCCACAACACACACACACACTGGGTATCGAATAAGTTGGATGGAATTGAGAAAGAAAATCTTCTGGAAAATGACGTGTTTGCGTTCTTTCAGTTGTGGGATTTCGAGGGTAGAACTTTGTTATTGGAAAGTTATTTTTATTTGCGCGTTTACTTCTGGGAGGTAAACGCGCAAATAATTCCAAAACACTTTCTATCAGCGATAAAAAAGCTCAAAAAGATTAATCAAACTTTTGAAAGTTTTTGTTATAAAATAAGACAAAGGGACACATAAGCAATTAATTTAAAAGCGATATCACTTTGGTTTTGTTTTCTTTAACAAGTTTTCATATTTAAGACGAGAATTCCAGGAAGGGGGCAGAGAGAGAGTACGTTGACAATCATATTCCGAAAATTAAGAGCTTCCACCACAAAAAAAAAAAAAAAAAAAAAATTATATATATATATAATTTTTATTTTTTTATTTTTATGTATATGTAAAGGGGGAAAATAATAATAAAGAACAAATTCTCGATGACCAAAAGAATTTTTTGTATAAAAAATATAGCATGTGATAGAGAGGTGGTGGTGGT
Source organism: Typopeltis vanoorti (assembly GCF_054136105.1). Taxonomy (NCBI): domain Eukaryota; kingdom Metazoa; phylum Arthropoda; class Arachnida; order Uropygi; family Thelyphonidae; genus Typopeltis; species Typopeltis vanoorti. The sequence goes on along the minus strand of NC_143555.1, from coordinate 1,097,902 downwards.
GGGGAATTCGTTTATCTCTCGGCCAGGATACAGTGATAATATCCCACAGACGTTGAACGTCTTATAAATATTCATGCTTGCTTGAAACGCATCTTTTGCTCCTTCTCTCTCCCCTCCCCCCCACATAAATTGATTTTAAAATTGCAAACGCACACGAATAATCTGTTAGGAATTGTCTGTTTATTCAAAAAAAGTTACAGCCGAAAAACATTTATTCAGAACCCCCTTGTGAATTTTGTCGAGTGTTGCCAGAAATCGGACGAAATTATTGTGGGCCGTAATCATTACTTAGTTTTCGGTGGTGGTGGTGGTGGGGGGGGTATCTACGGATACGCATTAAAAAGTAAAACTGTGAAATCAGTCCGCATTATGCGCGATGGAGAGGAATGAAGTGTGCGGTTGATTCCATTGCCTTAAGTGTTTCATTGAACAGCTCAAAGGATGCACGTGGAATGATTCCGTGGGCATTTGTCGGTGTTCACAAGGTGGGTTGCTCACTATTTATGCCTTCATATGTGGGCGGAAATCAATTGTGTTTATTAATTTCGATTGATAAGCTGAACAGTGCTCGTATCCTCTTGAAATTTGCAAACAGTGTCAAAATGACAGAGGGCTGCTCTTCTACGAACACAATCCCCCCCCCCCAACTACGTGATCATCTTCGGCCTTTTCTCTTCTCAGCAATTCAGCGAATTATACGAAGACTTTTCACAATCACTTGGATTTCAGATCTTCTATTCCAAGAAGACGCTTGTGTATTGAAAACTATTACTATCACGTGCCATTGAGCATTTATGGCTTAACGCAGCAGCAGCAATGGTTGGGGGATGATAATAAGAGGATAGGTGGGTGGTGTATAAAGATCTTGATTTCTTAAATTTCCTGCGCCTGTTTTAAGGTGTTTTTATTGTACTGACGAGGCGAAAACGTGAAACTAAGCATCGCAAGAAATCGTTTTCAAACTGGATTTTAATTGGAAGAGCGATAATCAGTTGGAACTCGTTTTGGTCTCACAAGTGCCTCGTGAGTTAAGCTGCGTGCGAATGAAATGCGAGTGTTTTGTTCTGCCTACTTTTCACTTTAGTTGTTATCATTAGCTTTGCATTAATTAAAGCCGATTTCACTTCCTGTTGTTTTGTTTAATCAGAGAGCTTTATTTCATTCAAGTGTCGTCAGCTTTAGTTTCTAATTCGCGACCTTTAAGCTTAGTGAAAATTAGTCTCGAAAGTGCAATTCAGTGTCAACCGTCGGTGACAGTCATCAATACCGTACACCCACAGCATCGCAACTGCTCGACGCACTTGTCGAGTTCATTTTCTGTTTACAAACGGGAAAAAATGTGCGTAAATTAATATTAGCAATTTCCTAAATGGGAAGACGAATAATGATCCAAAAAAAAAAAAAGATTTAATTTATCAAAAGATTAAAAAAAGATTGAATTTGAAGTTCAGCTGAGAAATTATTAGCTAAATACGCGTAGAATTCTTAAAATCTGCACTTTGGCTTACTACTGCATTAACTGACATCGGTGGAAGCGTAACGGGAATTCAACGAAGCGAAGTTTACTCCGAAAAAGGTTCACCTTGAAGGGACGAATGAGGATCTTTTCCTTGGCCAGCAGGACAGTGAGTGGTACGCTTCTAATGGATCTTTCCGTGAACAGTAATGTCGGCACCACGCTTGGAATACGTACGATGAGAATCTGGCTTAATAAAAGGGATTGAAATTGCAATGAATTAAATTTCCGTTACTCGGATTCAAAAGATCTCAAACATAAGTTAAAGGATTTGAACATTTTAAATTTTCAAACGGGTTCAACCTCATTTCAGTGAACGAAACGGCGAGAGTGTGTCTTTGCGTGTTCTCTTGTAGTTCCCGAACCAACGTCTTAATATTTAATGAAGAAAGAGGCTTCTGCTTCGGAGTGAACTCGAATCAAGATCGGAAAATAAATAAAATCATTGTTTGAGGAGAAAATTTTAAATCTTCCGAAGCCAATCAAGAGACAGTACAAAAGAGATACGTTTCGGACAGGACTTCAATAAACTTTATTAAAAACACACGAATTGTGCAGCGGCGCCCGAGTACCGTTCGTTTTCACCAGATGGAAATTAGAAATCCTCTCAGGGAGAAAATGCCTCCGCCCCTACACAAACGCCTTTTGAACTGGCCATTAGGAGGAGACCCCTGGTGAGCACAATTCACTAACGTCGAAAATGCATGTTAAACTCGACTCGCTGAATTATTAAAGTTTCTGCCCTTGTGAGATTTGGATCAGAATAAAAAACCCAAATAAACAGACCTGTGAACAAATCGGTGCAGCTGCAACTCGAGCATCTTTTTCACCAGCTGTCCGTCACTTTTGTAGTTTTCGTTCGCACATAAAATAACTACGAACTTTTCCTTTCATTTTAATTTCGCTGTTTATTAATATTTTACTGATTCTCTGCTTGAATTGCGACTTTGAGGTTGCTCGTCTGAGATCGAAGTTCAGCTCTGTTTGGAAACGGTTTTTTTTTTATTTATTTTTTCTTATGTAGATACGGGCAATCAAGGTGGTGATCCTGTAGCAGGTTGAGTTCCCGGGATGGGTGAGATAGTACAGACAGAAACCGAGGGACCAAAACGGAACTTGTTCAATAACTGTCGTCCAATACTCTCATCCCATCCATGTGCCGTTTCCTATCCAGGAGGTTGACTACCGTGATGTGACTCACGGTTAACTACGGGGTAGCGGCAGGTGGGGAGGACCCCCCCTCTCTTCCACATATTGTAAGTATTCATCGCTGTAGACATGTCTTCAGGTGCCGGTTTGCCTATTCTGAGGGAGGAAAAACACAAGTATCTGCGTGCAGAAAACTCTCTACTTCCATCTGAGAGGTTATTTTAATCGAAATAGAAACAGGTAACTCGCCTTTTAATCGAAAGCGACTACATAAACGTTCCTCACGTCATGGACGGGAATCGAAATCAGGTCTTTCCGACCAAACGGTTTCGTCGGTGAACTACGATGGTTCTCCCCAATAAATGTCCTCTAGTGCATTCAGGAGGAAATAGAGTAGTATTAGTTTGGGAGATTCTATTATTTTTCTTTCACTTTCATGACGAGATCGGTGTAAGATCCACGAAGCTTCTCCTTTCTACAGTTTTATTTAAGTGGTGTTCATTACAGAGTATTTCTATGCTCAATACAGAATGACCCTGAGATTCAGTGTTCGTTGTTTTCTGTTACTTTCCTGATAGTTAAATATGACCTTAAGAGATATTTAGGTTCCCATCTGAGTAGCCATTGCATTATGGGCATTGTTCAGTGTGTGGCTCAGCAATGAAGTCCTTCTTCACCGCAAACTCGACTTTCCTACCTCAGCACTCCTTTTCATTTATTGGGCGTGTTTCGCTTGGCAATACAATAAAAAAACAATCTTTCAGATTTATATCACTCCAGATGACTTTCACTCCATGCGTAGAAAATCTGCTCTCCAATCCCATTAAAATCAATATTTTCCACAAAATTATCTTTTTTAAAACATAAGTTTGTCTTCGATCATGTGCAACTCCTTTTTTTTTGTTTCCAAATTCACTTCATCTGATGTGGGGGTAGGGGTAGTTGTTTGTGTATCGTTTTAAATCCACTGTTCTGCCTCAGAAATCCTGTCATCTTCATCGTAAAAAAGAGATAATTGGATTCATAAAGAGAGGTATGACGGTTCGCTGTATATCTCTCCTATATTCGTATCATAAAGTTATTTGCATTAACATCTTTCGATCGCACTTTCAAATATTCACAAAACAATATTTTGTGAATATTTCGCAAGACATACATATTGCTAAACATACACGAGAGGTATGTTTAGCAATAATGTTGCCTGAAGAATGAAGACCCAAAAGGAAACACTGGCACACACATTTCGCTACTTTGTCTTTTACTCAATGACTTTTGAGATGCATCTTATTTCTGGGTTTCAAAATCCGTTTCTTCATAAGGGAGAAAATGCGTTCAGTACATCGAAATTAGTTAAGAATCGCTATTTTAATTTCAGAGGCAAAAATGTGTGTTCAGTGTTAATCAGCAGCTTTTGTGATGGTGTCATACAATCCCTCTCTGATTCCGCTCACCTCACTAATACTTGTGATCTGCGCTGGGCATTTCTCTGTCTCTCACTCGAGAGAGAGAGAGATTTCGCTTTTTGTGGGACACCAGTGCATATCTCTTCTGATCGTCAGATGTTTAATAATAGTTAGATTTATATACATTTATAGTGTATATTTCGTATTAAGTTTTCTTTTGACCCTTCAGTGACATCATCATCTTGAATATCATTGTTTGGACAAGTGAAAGAAGATGCATGATTATAGAAAAAAAATCATATCGAAAGAAATCTCGCTTATTTAATCTCGATGTTATATTTTCTGCATTAGCCGATAGAAGGCACCACCTATCCGGATGGCCATTCTATACAGAACGTCGCACCCGAAAATTTCGTATTTTGGGAAACACACGTGCGTGCGTTTCCATGTTTCTTAATCTGACTGCACGCGCATTTTTTCTTGGCTGTAAAATTATATTTTCACAAACAAAAATCGGTGTTTTTACTCTTGTTCCTCTCGTCATTGCGTATTGATTCTTCCTTCTTAGTGTGCTTCTCACAGAAAGAAAATGTTCTCCAACTACGATACAGCGCTAATCACATTATGGAACTGCTATCGACTTACTTGGTCACATATTTAAAAATTAGAGGAGAGGGGGGAAATCTTGGGCAAGGGAACATTTTGTTCGTGGCGAGTAGAATATAGCATAATTTGTCGAACCCTGTTGTATATACAAAGGACAAACTGTTTCTCTCTGTATGTGTGTGAACGAGTCCGTGCGTCTTGGATATTAGAATGATTGACCTTTTTGCACTGTAGCGTGGACAACGAAATACACAACGAGAGACCGTAGTAATCTTGCACTACTACTGGCATAGAGATTTAATAACGCCGCGTCGTCAATTGTTTGTTGAAAATTAGAATTATTAAATGATCTGAGCAGTAACAAACATGTATGAAGATTTTCCGTGAAGCGCCTCTTTCTCCTCAGGAAACACCGAAGTTAGACTTTGAAGCTTTTCCCATTTCTCCTTTTTCACGGTGCATGTTTCAATCGCGGAATCCATCCTTGATTTATTATAATTCCGATCATTGCCCGCAAAAGAGGAAGGGAATTTGTCAGAAATCCACTGCCTTTTTGTGATACTTTTTAAGGCATTTGTATGACCTCTCATCTGGTATTAAGCTTTGAAAATTTGCGACTTTGTTGGAGAGAAATGGAGAAAGAATTTTTTTGTTGTTGAAACTTTAGAAAATGTTTAGTCTTTAGGCAAATTAGTTTCAAATACACCTCTATTTATTATTTTTCGGGATATGAAATGAAATTATGTTCTTCATCAGGAATAAAGGAGGCAAGGTCTCATAGAAACTTCCATCTGATCGGCTTCATTCGCACCTGACTTGACTCTTATATTTGTACACTGTATATTTGAATCGCAGCGTAAATCTGCTCACGTTTCCTTGAGACAAAACCTGCGGTATGAACGTGGATTCGAAGAATGATCATTCAATACAGACTAATCGAGCAGACTGTATAGTCTGTACCCAAATTCTTCTCGTATTTCAGATGATAATAGCATATACAGTTCGTAGGAAGGAGAGAGAGAGAGACGAATCAGCTGTGTGCTGGATCCGCAGATTGCAGTATGAATTAATCACTGGTATGGTTGTGTTACAAGGTGAAAATGAAAGGCCTAATCAAAATTCCTCACTGCCTAAGGATAAACACAAACATCAGTACGTAAGGTGGGATTCGATTACAGCCTCGGTCAGAGACTTCAACCACTCGCCTAACAGACCGGTGGTTAAGCTTGGATATTTGTAGAAATGTTGACAGAATAAATTTGTTCAAGAATAACGCAAGAGCGAAACTTCGAAAACAACCTATGTAAAAAAATAAACAAACAAACAAAAATAACGACTCTAAGTTTTAATAACTGAAGCTCAACCCGAAAGCGCAATTGATGTGCTTCGATCCCTTTTAATTATCTTGAACAGACGATCACTTTCAATTAGTTATAGTTTGAGGAATTTCTCTTAACAAGTCTGAAAAAAGTTACAAGTCAAATTATTTATGCAAGAACCCAAGAATCGTGCACCCTGCACCCAGTTATTCTACACTCATTGCAATAATAAGAGTTGCCGTCAGCCACCTTTAGATAAAAAAAAAGTTTAAAAAAAAAAAACTCAAGTGATGTGCTTTGCTCGATATCTTTTTTTTTTTTTTTCATGTTAGTTATTATTAGTAGTTTGATATTTATATCTTACTTCTGCGGCCGAATTGAATGGGGGAATAATAATAAATAATAAATATAAAACATATATACGCTTCATGTACGATTTACAGTTTTGGTTTAGGAGTATTGATATGCATTTCTTATCTGCAATATGCATGCGAATTTCCTTCTTTGCAATGAGACAAATTGCAATTATGTTTCCTCTAGCGATGAGCACAGATCTTTAACACAGCACAGCAATGATAACGTAAGCTTTCGCATCAACTCGCTCCATGGCAGCACCAGCGCTTCTCCTGTAGTTAAACTTCCAGTGTATTGCGTTCTGCCTGCAGAATTCAGTCGGTGTTAGGCGGCGCGTGTCACACGTTACAACGAAGAGTTGCGTTTGCGTACATGTTGTTATCGTCGCGAAAGCAAGAATGAATGTGAACACACCGAATATATGCCGCTAGTGACGTACGAAACTATGAATACAGACTTGGATTTCAGTTATTCCATCGGTGCAGAGTTTGACGAAGTTACTGAAACATTCAACAGATCGCTCGCCTTTCCTTTGGCAAACGACACCTACGAAGAAGAGCTTTACGATGTTCCGGTCGGTATCGTTGTCCTTCTTTCTTTCTGCTACGGCTCGATCTCTGTCGTGGATGTCATCGGGAATTCTTGTGTGCTTTGGATAATCGGCAGCAGCAGACGAATGCAGACGGTGACTAATTTCTTCATCGCCAACTTGGCCTTCGCCGATATAATTATTGGCTTATTTTCAATCCCCTTTCAATTCCAGGCTGCCTTGCTGCAGCGGTGGGTGCTTCCCAAATTCATGTGCGCGTTCTGTCCTTTCGTTCAGGTACTGTCAGTGAACGTGAGCATATTCACCCTCACTGCTATAGCTTTGGATAGATACCGGGCGGTCATGCACCCCCTTAAGGCTCGCACGAGCAAGCTTCGAACAAAATTCGCCATACTCTTCATCTGGACCTTCTCGGCTCTAGCGAGTGTTCCGTATGCCGTTGCCTTACAGGTGGAGGTGGTTACGTATCCTAAAGGGTCCAACTACACCAAGCTGTTCTGTGACAACCTCGGACTTTCCCCTGCCATCTGGAAAACTTACAACCACATGCTCGTCTCTCTTCAGTATTTTATACCCCTTTGTATCATAAGTTATGCCTACTGCAGGATGGGACTGCGACTGAGGAGCACCACCACCCCAGGGAACGCTCAGCAGCAGAGAGACGCATCGATTTTAAAAAATAAGAAAAAGGTATGTTTTTTTTTCTTTCGACTGCGCTTAAAAGCAAACATGTCCGAATGATCTCGATGAAATCAAGTAAGGAGGAATGGTCGTGTAATGGCTTCGGTATTGAGAATAACGGGATGAATTTATAAAATTTCACGCTGCTCTGTGAAAGACGTGAGGGGAGATGAATTGAAACTCGAATTTTGTACAAGATGCGATCTCAGATTATGTACAGGACTTAGTACAAGATCTCGCAGACTGAAACATGGTGGTCTCTACAGCAAGATTATCAGATTGTTAAAATATAAACTTATAGCACACCCTAATGCAGTCAGTGTATCAAAGAAATATAGGTTTGCAAATCGAAGCGGGTGGAGATCACAGTACATGTAAATAATCAGTAAAATAGCGAGGCTATTTTAGGTCGTTTTCATCCAAAATAGCAAATAAAATACGCAACAGATAATACTTGGTCGAAAGGTTAGAAAGTAGAAAAATATTGTCAGCAAATAATAAGTTCGAAGACTGGAATTGCTAATACTGAGAAAAACTAATACAGAAATTTAGAAATGTAATAGTAAAGTGAAAATAGAGTTTTAACAAAACTAATGTTAAAAACACGTAAGAAGAAAGAACACAAACGGAAGAGAGCAGAAGGAACTCTGAGGCTTGTAGCTATTCTCGTTACCAGAAAAAAAAAGATTAGCCAATAGTAGCAATGCTGGTTACTAGAAGAAATATAAATGTAAGCTATACTGTCACTATGAAACGAAATGGCTGTGTATCTACAATCATTTGTATATGAGAATACACGTAACACATAGAGACGTGGAATATTTCCGACTGGCGGACGCCGCGAGTGATGATTCAGGGCAGTCCATCTTCAAACTAAATCTTGGGTTTCAAAGGGTTCTGTTCTCTCTCCCGCTCTCTTCCTTTTATATATTAAGGCCTTACTCTATTTTATCACCAATCAAATATCCAACTTTGCTGATGATAGCACACTACGCTCCTTCTCATTTCATAAATTATGTCCAACACAGACCACAACTTCAATCATTACTTCTATCTTGAACTCTGATTTGTTGTTCGATGGGGGTTCGAACAACGTTGTCAGTTTCAATGCAGCGAAATGCATTTCTATCATCTCCTACAAAAAATAGAACCGCGTTCTTCCAGTCTTACTCTTGACAACACCCAAATTTCTAGACAAGAGATTTCTCTCTCCTCGGAATGACTCTCATCAGACCTCTTGACATAAGCACATTACAACTGTTGCTTCCTCGGCATCAAAAAACTAGGATTTCTCTTTCGCTCAAGGTTTATTTCACCTCTGAACTACTATTAATCCTGCAGAAATCAAACCCCCGCTTCTATTTGAATATTTTTCGCACTTCTAGGGCGGTGCTCTTAAGAGCTCCTTAAAATTACTTCCTTCAATGCAGGATGGTCATTAATCAGCCAAATTGCTCTCACCAATTTGTTTTCGCACCATTTCGGCAGCCAGTGTTCTACAAATATTTCCAAGTCCAATGTTCATCCGAAATGGCATCAATAATTCCTCCACCCTTTGATAAATCCACTGAATCATGTGCAGCAGCTTCTCAACACCCTTTCACAGCTCAACTGCGTTCGTTAAAGTCGTCCGCTGATAAAAAAAAAAGTTGCTTAACTTAGATCTTGTGGTCATTTATGTAGACGGGCCTTCAGTTGTTCATCAAACCGTCTGGTTGTTATTTTGTTTAGCTTTCTTGCCATCCATTTACTTTTAACGTTAACTTTGGATGACAATTGGCTTGATGGCTGTTTTCCTGTTGCCGGACGTGCAGTAATGGCCGATTTCACAAGTCCAAGTAGTTTCGCTATTTTTTCATTTACACTACATCATTACGAACTGCTGGTATGCTGATTATTTCAAAAGTGTTAAAGCTCGAGCACTACTGTTTTTTTTTTTCATTTTCCTTCCCGTTTCTGTTCGCTAATCTGCATCTTCACTAATCATTTTCAATTGTTTTACTTCTGCGTTTTTATTGCTCAGTCATCGATATTAGCTTTCATTGCTTTCAATGTTTTGATCCTCAAACCGTGAGTATTTCCAAGTGGTGTTCAATCGATGAATTCAGATCGTTTATTTCAGATTTAAATAATTCCTGCCTCCCTTCTTAATTTGGAGCTGTCTTAACTTCTGCTTTAGTGGCTTTTAGATCTTCCCATATCAGCTCCCTAAAGTTTCTTAAGAGGTCCCCCACTTCCACTTTCCTGTCATTTTTATTTTAAGCTTTTGTTAACACGTTCGCTGCCAACTACGAGTATACTCGTAGTTCGTATATGAGCTTCACAAGCCAACTACGAGTATTCTCGTATGTCGATTACCAACCTCCTATGCCAAGCGCGAGGTAATCCGTAGTATAACACGTAATTTGTAAATCAATTTAAAACTATTAAAATCTATTGAAATTGGTTTGTTCTACTAAAATTGTGAGAAAATCTTCAGAAAAGAAAAGTTCAACTAACCTTTTGATACTGAAATTTCCAGTGTCAATTTTAAAACCTGCAATTTCAACAAAGTCAAATTGTGGGGGCTCTTCTGAATTTTCCCAATATGTATTTGGCTGGTTGCTAACTTCATCTTCAAAAGTTTCTTCATCATCGGAGTCACCGCTAGAGTCGTCTGTAGGATCATCTTCGGAATCGGAACCAAAAATTTCATGAAATTCAGCATCGCTCATATTAGCATAAGCTTCTACTTCTATATCAGTAAGTTTTCTTTTACTGGCCATGGCGAAATTGAAGGTTCTTAGAGACTAGAAACTAAAACTGAACTAGACGCAATAAACACTGGCGTCATCACATGTAATATATAGATGGAAGTGATACGAGATTACTCGTAGTTGGCGTATGAAACAAAATTCTGTCTGATAAGCCGGATACGAGATTACTCGTAGTGACCTTGAAGATGTGAGTGATACGAGATTACTCGTAGTTGGCGTAACAAAATTCTATCTGATAAGCCAACTACGAGATTACTCGTAGTGACCTTGAAGACGCGAAAACGCTTGTCGTGCGGGAACAAACTATGACTGAGTAGCGTGGCAGCGAACATGTTAAACTGCTTCTGGCAGTATTTAGTCAGTCGGTAGTTTTAGCTGCTTTTTATGAAAGATTCGGATATTTACGATATTCCCATTTTCATTTCTTATCCTTTGAGATTATCGAAAAATTAGATTTTGTAATTCCGATGCGGGATGATAGTATTGGCAGCGCTCCAATGAAAATCGTAAGTCACTTTTTGTAAATCTTAATTTTGGAACTTTGTCAGTTGACAGCGGACATGAACTTGGCTGTGATCATTTGAAGGCTATTCTAATGATAACATTAGAATAGTCTTCAAACCAATTATGACAGTACGAAATCTGTTACGCTCACTCATGGACCACAACTCTTTCGACAAACATCCTGAAGTTTACAACATCCCGTGTTCTTGTGGCCTTAATTACATAGGAAACTTCGAGACAAAAAATTTTAGAAATGAGACAAAAGGAACATTGGAGACGTCAACAGCAGGGAAGACAGTTCAGGGTTGGCATTCCATTTCTCTAACACTCACCACAACATTGAATGGGATAAGAGCTCCATGCCATGCATAGAAGAAGATTACAGCTCCCGTAACATAAAAGAGGCTACGGTGGCTAATCCACTCAAAGGTACCCTAAACAGAAACCAAGGGATGATTCTGTGTGACAATTGGAAGTCACTCATCACATCTCTAAACACATCGGAGTTAACTATCGGACGCACCTGCTGAACAATGACTCAGCATGTGCCAGCATCCACGTGTTTCTATTGTAGTTGTGTAACGGTTCCTACACATTCGGTATTTTTTTAGTAATGTATTGATTCCTAATCAAAACTTGTTTATTTATATATGTATGTTCATCTAAACCGCGAGATGAAGACACTAGTTCACGTGGCGAAACTAGTAATTTGAAATCTTACTACAAATAAACCCAGTGTTAAGTTCATCGGATAATAAATCCCCCATTATTTTAAAGCCGGATGCGAAACTCGGAGATCGAAATCTCAGTTTCATACCGAAGAACTATCGGCGAGTCCAAGCGTGAGTCAACACCTGGGTAGTACAACACTAGGGCAACTCGGAGAAAAGGTGGAGCAAGTTCCATCACTTAAAATAATGAGGGATTTATTATCCCCTGAACTTAATTTACGCCGCTGGAAAAAAAATAGCCTCTTGACGCTTTATTGTGAACCCAGCGTTAGTTATTTTTACTACATTAGTTTTGTTTATGCCATCTCTTAGATGTTTTTCGTTTCTTTCTCTTTACAGGTGATCAAAATGCTTTCTTTCGTAATAGCAATATTTGCTATCTGCTGGTTGCCATTCCAATCTTATAATATTCTCAAGGAAATAGAACCAAATATTAACAAGTAAGTGAGCATTACTCGATTATTATACTAAGAGAATAATACTTTATGCTTGAAAATGAACATATTTAAATTCGTAAAGTAAGTTAATGTTTACTTCCATAATACTATATCATAGAAAGTAATTAAATGTATGGATGTAAATAATATAGAATTTTCTTAATTCATAAGGCGCATTTTAAAATATAAAGTTTCTTCAACGTGTCAGTGAATTAAAATGAATTTTTATTATCATTATGCACAGCATGATCATAATTTGGAGTTTTTGTAATATTCCTTATTACCGAATGATCATCTGAATACATATTTCTTCCCATCTAAACCTAGAGGATTTAATAATTTTGCAAATTTATTAGTAGTCAGTTTCTGATTTTTTTTTTTAAATCTTCAACTGCTTAGATAAATTTTGCACATCTTTCGTCTAAAAAAGGCACTCATTATAGACATAAGATGAAACGATCGAGTTTCATTACTATATTAAAATAGTTCCCTAATATGAAATAACTTGGATTTATCTAATATAGATCTTGTCACAACTTATCAAATTCTTCACTGTTTTCATCTTTACTTTCTAGTGGGGCATATGTTCCCGTAACTGTTACAACTCTGTGCCCTCAATAGAAAGTGAAAAGGTGAACTAAAAACAAACGAAATGGTCCCTTATTGGTAGCAGATGACCTGTAGGGAAGAATTTACTGAATTTAATTAACGACTGTAATATCAATTATAATTTTCAAAGAACACGTTCTACATCATCGAAAAAAGTATTTCACTTTTCACCACAAAGATATAAAATCTCCCACGGCATCTGATGGAACTGCCGCTACGTGATTGATAGTCAAGCGAGAAGATGATCACGAGCAGGATTAAGCGGTAATTCATATTCCAAGGGACGGATTAAAATTCTTTCGCCCACGGTCACTCCATTAGCTGTTGCACCAGTTGCGCATCGAAATTATTGGTGCAGTGAATACGCTCCTGGTCTTCGTGTAACGCGGTTGTATGCTAATTCGCCACCCTATTTTAATGATCTTATCTTCCCATTAATGTTCGGCAGTAAAACGAACTGCTAAAAGCAAACTTGTTGCGTACTGAAGTTTATCCGTAATGTTCTGCTCATCGTTCACTTGACTTTACAGTGTTTAAGCAGAAAAAATTATACAAAAATGAAATATATTATATACAAAATTTCAATCACTGCCAAAAACGGAATGTTTTCTTCGGTTTTAGTGTTTCATTCTTCCTTCAGTTACGCGTCTGCTTTTAATTTAATTAACTAGTTGATTTCGATTAAAGCGGGGAAATTAAATTCCGTTAAAGTAACGAGGCTCACTTGAATGAAATCACTTTTTTTTGCTTGTCATCAAGTGAAACGTTTCGGCTTTGGCGGAATTAACCTGCAGAAATTCTTCTGCGAGGCTGCCACAATAATAAGATTGCTAAAATAGAAAGACAAATTTCGAGCGAAAGCGTGATGATAGCTCGTTAACTATCCCTTAAAAGCAAACACAATTGGGAAGGAATAAAATTGCCAAAAAGATTTCTAATGGTGGATTAAATTTTGAAAATGTTTAATGAAAAATGAAATCTACTATTTGGAAATCGATTGCAATTACAGAAATGAACGATTTTGTTACCTTCTTCCAGTAATGCAGTCAGACACGTGGTCTTTTATGTTAACAGCAGCACTCTTAGAATACACAGGAGTTGAAGTTTGCCGCTGAACATCGGACAACTGAGGAAAAAATCTTGACAATGTTTTTACGAATCTAATCTCACGTTGGTTATTATTTCAATGTCGTGACATTTCTCAACACGCTTCTTATATTTTTGTGAAAGTTGCTGATCTGGATTGACCGGCAATTTGCCGCACTAACTTCCTAAAAAGGAAATCCGCTTCGGAACGGCCAAAACTTTCTCTTTCAATTCGGAAATAAAAGTACGATTTAGTATTGAGGAATTTTTAGCTCGGGTTTTTCAACTTTCCCTTGAATTCTTGGTATTCGGAATTTTCGACTCTAATTCACAACGAAACACACTGAAAGGCTTTCGAAGTTATGACTGTGGACCCGCTCTTGCTTTCCACAGGGGATAGTTTTCTTTTCCACATTGATTTGCACGATGAATATATTATGCATTTGCATGCATTTTGATTACCATTTTACGTTTATATTTTAAAGGATATTTTAAACGAATTTAAACCTTACTTTGTTAATCATGGCTCTGCTGTTGAAAAATTTATAAATTTGATTTTAATTTAAGGTGCGTTACATCGGAAAACGAATCTTTCAATGATACCTTTGAATAAGTATATTTTTGTTACCGTCTTTTATTATTGATTCTTCTTATAGTATTGATTCTTTTAAGAATAAGGTTGACACTGTAATAAGATTCATAAAGCCCACTGTAAACAATTACAATTAGATTTGTTGGCATCGTTATTGGTGCTGCCAAACGAACCATTCCAAGAGGTTTCAGGAGAGAAGATATCCCAGGCTGGAATAGTGAAAAACTGTATAAAGAATTCTCTACTAATAATAACCCTACAGTAGCCACTGAGCTACTGAAGTCTCTTGACAATGCTAGAAAAGACAAATGGATTAAAACAATGAACAATTTAAATTTTACTCATTCCAGTTGAAAAGCCTGGTCCCTGATTAGGAAGCTTGATCCTAATACAAGGACTTCTGGTAAACTGGCCGCCATAGATCCGAAACACATTGCAAATGTGTTTCGGATCTATGGCGGCCTCGATGACTATATAGTCATATTTAGTGATAGGATATTTAGTCATCGAGATCTATATAGTCTCGATGACTAAATACCCTCAAGATAAAGTAGCTACAAGAGAGGTGAAAAAAAAAACAAAAAATCTCAAAACAGATCTTCCACCATCATCACTATTTCAGGCTTTCACTTCCCAGGCAGTTAACTCATCGAGGACTGGAAAGGCGGCTGGACTCTATAACATCTACCCTAAATTCATTAAGAGCTATGGACCAAAAACTATTCAATGGCTTACTGCTATGTACAATAATATCCTGGACTCTGGCATACTTCCATCAATTTTTAAAATATCTAAAATCATTGCTGTCTTAAAACTTGCAAAGACCTTACAATTGCTTCCAACTACTGTCCTATTGTCTTGTTAAGCATCTGCCTGAAACTTCTCGAAAGAATGCTGCTATACAACAGAATTTCTTCAAATATACATAGCAGAACTCCACAGGAACAGGCTGGCTTCAAACCTGACAGAAGTTGCTGCGGTCAAGTACTGGCCTTGAAAACCTTTATAGAGAACGGTTATGAAAAACAATTGAAAACAACAGCGGTATTCGTGGACCTCTGTTGCCTATGACACGGTGTGGAGAGAGGGTCTTATCTTAAAATTCCTAGAAACTATCCCATCAACAAAACTAGCCAACCTAATTAATCAAATACTAGCAGACAGATGGATACAAGGATCTCTCAATGAATCTCAAAGTAAATTATTTAAGATTAAAAATGGCCTACGTCAGGGGTCAGTTCTTGCCCCATTGCTCTTTAACTTATATATTAGTGATATCCCAGAGACAACATCACGGAGATTCATGTATGCTGACGATATTGCCATTGCAACTCAACATTCCATAAAGCTGAGAACACCTTAACTGAAGATCTGGCTGTACTTGATAAATACTTTAGAAGCTGGCGATTACAACCTAACCTGAACAAAACTGAAGTAGCATCTTTTCATTTAAGTAATATCCAGGCCAACTATATCCCAAAAGTTTACTTCAGAAATAAACAGGTGAAATTTAACAATCATCCAAAATACCTAGGAGTTACTAGACAGAAGTATGCCATTTAACATCATCTAGAAAATATTGCTGGGAAATTAAAAACTCGTAATAACATAATGCATAAACTTGCTGGTACTTCTTGGGGCTCTGATGCCAACACACTGCGTATTACCGCACTGTCAGTGGTCTATTCCACAGCAGAGTATTGTGCTCCTGTGTGGTTGAACAGCGCACACACTTCTTTAGTCAATGTCCAGCTGAATCAAACTATGAATATGATCTCTGGAGCTTTAAGATCTGCTACTTGCTCCCAACTCTCAGTAATATAGTCCCTCGCCCCGCAGGACCCAAGCCTTAAGCAAACTATGGACAAAAATAATTGGAAACAGTTCCTTACCTATCAAACAAGACATTTCGTTCAATACTTCACGAAGACTGAAATCCAGGCACCCTGCCTGGAGGAGTGCAATACAAATAAACGACCAGAACTTCGACCTATGTGAGTCATGGGGAGAGTATTGGTTTCAACATACCTCCAATCTTCAAATGCCCATCTCAAATCCGACATCTCGTCTGGAGGGCTTCAATCTCCCTAGACATTTATGGACCACATTAAATCGGATCAGAACAGGACATGGGAGATGTAAGCATCTCTTGCATAAGTGGAACTGGTCCGATACTCGAAACTGCGAATGAGGTATTCAGACTATCAATCACACTGTGCTTGAGTGTCCTATCTACTTATTCCCGGGTTCTAAAGAGGACTTTTTTTTAAACTGACCCCAGAATCTCTGGAGTGGATCTGGGATTTACGGAATAAGCTGTGACTCCTGATTCTTAATTTTGATGTTTAATCATTTCAGCCTAGTGTACCCCTTTTAATATGATTTTTACAATTTTTTATTCTGTTTTATGTAATTTGTATGTTTTATTCTGAGACCTGTACATCATACGCTCGATAAAATAAAAACTAACCGTCTTGTATTAGAGGCATCGGAACTCAGTTCACTGTTTAAATGGCCAGGAAGACTATTAATACGCAGTTTTTGCAGACCGTTGTCTTGCATGAATTTTTAACCTTCGTATAATTAGTGTGTACAGTTTCTGACTGGATTCAAAATGCGTACTGACTGCGACATTATCGAAACTAGAAAAAGATGCTTCATTCACTCTACTACAAGGTTTTTTCTAATACTTTCCAGGGACATTCTTCTTTGGATTTCATTATCGGTGTAATTCGCCAGGGTTTACGCAATAAAGAAGTTCGTTCTTTTTTCAGGAATTCGTTGTACTGTTGTGACGAATTCGAGGAATTTAAGATACGTTCTGAAGAGGATGTTGCTAGTTATCCAGTCCTCATTTAGCAACTTTATTTAGCAATTTGCTCACATTCTATAACAATGTTACCATCGAACTAAAAGGGGAATGGATACTGCATGATACTTTTGGATTTTGCTAAGGCTTTTGACAGAATACAGCATGATAGACTGTTGCATGAATTGGATTATAAAATATTAGCGTGGTTAAGAGAATGGGTGACTGCTGTCAAATCAAAATGTGTTAAATGGGGATTGTGCGTCTGCAAGATTTAAGGTAGCCAGTGGTGTACCATAAGCATCAGGCCTTAGTCCACTGTTATTCAATCTATACATTAATGATTTGGGGAAGGATTTGACAGGTAACATGCAGTTCTTTTCCGATGATGCAAAGATGGTAGGGTAATCAGGAATCCTGCTGATATGCAATACTTGTAGAAGGATTTGAATAGGCTGGAATTCTGGGCATAGGAAAATGGATGTCAGTAAATGTGAAGTCATGCACTTCGACGTGATTACATATTATATTGGTGGGATTAAGATAAAAAAAAAAACTGATCAGGCTAGGTATTTGAGAGTGTTAATAGATAGGAAGTTGAATTTCGGAGACCAGTTGCAAAACAAATTCAAAACATAATTGCAATGCTGAAACAAAGTTTAGCATGTAAAGATAAGGATGTCATTTTGCCACTTGATAAGACCTCACTTGCACTATTGTGCGCAGGTTTGGCCTCCTGGTGAGGTTAGGTCGGTTTCCGTTGTGATTCTGATATACTGGAGAGAACGCAAAGACGTGTAAAATGATATCAGGATTGTGAGATGCTGATTACGAAGAGAGATTGAAAATTTCTAGACTGAAGACACTAGTAAAAGGTAAGAGGGGTGATATGATTGAGACTTACAAACTCTTCTGAAAGGGTAATACCGCATTGATTTCAGTTGTTGAAAATTTTCATTTTATGGCGGGTGTGGAAAGGACAATATAGCGTCCTTGGCAGCTGCAAATGAATTCTAATATGCGGTGAGGGATAGATTTTCTTCTCATAGGGTAGTGCGTGACTGCAATGGATTTCCATTGGATGTGGTATGTGCAAGCAGCGTGAATGAATTTAAGAATAAATATGATAGCTGGTGCGTGTAGTGAGTGGCCTGATAATAAAATATCAACGTTTTCGTCATTTGTTCAGATGAATGACAGAAGACTCTCGTTCTCGGTATGTATTGTAAATTTCTTTTGATTTTTGCATGATCAATAATAAACTTCAGAATACAATTCTAAATGTTAAGTACATGAATCATGTATTATTTTGTAATAGATGATGAAAACGATGTCGTCATCTTGCTTGCTTCTACCAATCCCAACGGTATCGCGTTTGTAATTTTGAATGGATAATTGTATTTGGCTTATAATAATTTTGTCGCATAGACACTTATTTTTCTAATATAGTGGTCTGAGTTCAATGACACGTCTTATGTTCATAATTTCACCAAGATACTGTTTTTCAGCCATCTCTGTTTATCTTCTTAGGTATTCTGAATGGTTGGACGTTTCAAAAGACGAAGGAAACTCATAGACTAGGGGTGTTCGACCGGTTGATCGCGGAGCGATTTTTGGCCAATCTCTTGTGTATTCCTCCTTACTTACAAATTTAATTAAAACTGAAAACATAATATTTTATTTATTATTTTGTATTAATTTTAATTCGCTTTAACTGTATTGCTGTTGTTTATTACTTTTTCGTTTAAATTGTCAAATCAGTTATTATCTTATGAAGTCCGGGTAAATGAATTAATTTGGATCGGTGGAAGTCAAACAGCGAGCCGAGTGAATACGATTATAGGCAAAGTGTAAAAACTCGATTGTAGCTTAAATATTAAATATTCCAAAGCACAGTACATCAATTTTTTAATTAGGTTAAGTCCCATGTGAATATTGTAAAAAAATAAACTTTGTTTGTCTCGGTATAGTTTGTTTTAGATGTTTTTGTAAATAACTCTTTTGAAGCTAACTGTATATACCGCTTTAATAAGAATATGTCAGTGTTAAAAACAAAGGCGATGTTTTTGTCGCAATCTGTACACGGCGGCATTACAAAGGTTGTTATTGAAACTTGTATGCATTAAAAAGGCTTGCAGACTAAGTGTAAACATCTCAGAAGTTAGTCAGAAAGAGTTCAAACTACTTTCCGATGGCCGGCAACTTACAATCAAAAGAAAGCAGAGGAGAACAAAAGGCGTGCCGAACTTGAAACTTAAGATGAAAGATTCATACTGATTCTTTGGGGGTTGTCAAACTTCATGCGAGGTCTCAGAGGAGGCCTGATAAAAAGGGACTGAAGCAAGCAGAAGGGGTCCCGGTTCCAGAATTGCTGTCAGAGGAGGCCGCCCGGTTCAGAGTCGCCGTCAGAGAGACTGGCCGGATCCACGTTGCTTGAGAGAGCAGTTTCCTGCTACCAGAAAGGAGCTTATCGGTTCGAGACGTCCCTAGAGAGAAACTACTTGTAGGCTGCAAACACGGTTTCAGATTGCCGAAAAGAAGAGTTCCAATTGCCGGAGAAAAGTTTCCAGGCCAGGTTAATGTCAGACATTCACCAGTGTGCTGCATTTTCATTACAATTGGATGAATCAAACGACTTCACTGATATTGCTCAGTTAATCGTATTTATTCGTATGGTATTTCAAGATTATTCAAGTAAAGAAGAACGTTTGAAAATTATGCCATTATCGGGAAGGTCTAGGGGAGAAGACATTTTTTCAGCATTTGATGAATTTTTGAAACAACACAAACTTCCGCTTTTTAAACTGGTGTCTATTACTACTGATGGCGCTCCTGCAATGATAGGTAATAAATTAGGCTTCATTTCATTATGTAAAAACGATGACAAATATCCAGATTTTTTAAAGTACCACTGTATTATTCACCAACAAACACAAAAGATGTTTTGGATATTACATTTAAAATTGTAAATTCTGTTCGAGCCCCCGCAACGACGGTTATTTAAATTACAGGCAGATGATGATAGGGAACTTCTGATGTACAATAATGTTCGCTGGATCAGCAGAAGTCGATGTTTAGAAAGATATCTTGTATTAATTAACGATATAAAACTTTTTCTTGGTGAAAAAGGAGATATTTATCCACAATTGAGTGATAAAAGATGGTTGTTACACTTATAATTTTTAGTAGATTTCTGTACGAAATTAAGCAATTTAAATTTAGAGTTACAAGGTAGAGATAAAATTTTAATTAACATGTTAAGTTCCGACATGTTTCCAACAATACTTACTTTTATTAAAGAAAAATATAAATGACCGCGAATTTAGACATCTGCCATATTTATTAAAATATTTTGAACAAAATCAAGAAATGCTTTTCTATGATTTAAAAGAATTTATTCGTGAAATAGAATTAGTTGAGGAAGAAATAAATTCAAAATTTAAAGATTTTAATAAAACTGAAATGATTGTATCTTTTATGAATAATCCATTTCAAGAAAACTTGAACCTCACAGAAATTTCAAATAAAATTAGTGGGCTGTTGGATATAAACCAAGCTGAAGTAGAACTTGAGACAATAAACATTCAGAATAGTTTACATTTAAAATCAATAAACAAGGAAGTTTGGAAGTATGCACATGAACAATTCCCAGTATTAACTGATATTGCGCGAAAAATTCTGTCGTGTTTCGGATCAGCATACTTGTCAGAATCCGCTTTTTCAAATATGACCGTCATAAAAAATCAATTAAGAAACCAAATTACAAATTATCATTTGGATGATTGTCTGCGATTGGCCACTTCTTCATATCAACTTGACTTTGAAAATATTGCGAGGTCCAAACAATGCCAAATTTCACATTAACTTTTTTTTTTTTTTAATCAACCAGCATTTCCTTTAACTTGTGAGTTTGTAATCAATCTGTTGTTTTTCTAACTTTGGTTTTCCAAAATAGAGAAATATTTTATTCCAATATATTTGTTTTTTTTTCTTATATTAAATATTTGTTGTATTAAAATAATTAAAAGTGATAATTAAAATTTTAAATACACAAATAAAGTTTTTAATTGTGTATTATTTTTTAGTTGTTTATTTTGTAGTTGTTTATTTGTGCGTAATCAGGTTGGGGGAACGCTATCTATATAAGAGAGTAGATCGCCGAATAACTTTTTATAGAAAAGTAGCTCGCGTAGTAAAAAAGGTTGAACACCACTGTCATAGACTATAAGCTGTCCTATGCTCAGACCGTTAAATGCAATTAGTTCAAGTTGCTGCTCGCTATTGCCAATGCAGTTCTGATTTAATTAATTAGATTCAAAAAAATTCTGCTCGATCAGAGATTGGGAGAAAAAGTATGAAGACTTTAATGAATGAGTATTGTTTTTTAAAATATAGCTCAGCAATCTCATTGAAATAGATATTTCAGAACCATATATCGGAACCCATGGGGAGATGTTTGCTGTGGGTTCGCTAATTTTCACGAGGCTGTTCGTTAGAAATGTCTTTTACGGTATGCTGCTCGTTTCATTTTCAATGAAGGGTGAAACTGCTTTTGTGGTAGAGTGCTTGACTAATTATAATTATAGTTTACATAGCCTGTTAAATAGCACAATGCACTTCAGTTCGTAACCTGATAATCCTCCCCCCACTTTCAAACATGATCAGTCTGCATGAAAAGTATATGAAACTAATTCTCAATGACTAGCCAATATTGGAGATATTCTTTGCTGGACACAACAGAAAAAGTAATTCCCAACCAACAATAAATAACTCTGGTTGAAAACGAAACGCTGCAGCATGATCGCAAACGTTTCTGACAAATTATCTCATGGAAATAAGCAAACCACAGCAGAGGCTTCGATCCAAAATACCCACTTCAATGAGACTGATGCACCGGAAACTGCGCAATGAGTGGCGATTCCGAAACTACTCCTGTATGCCGTGTGCTTCACGGTCTGCCTTTGTCTATGCAAAGGCTCCTTGCAAAACGAGTTGGTGAAGCGCCCAGTTTTTATTTTGACATTTCAAATGATCCCGTGCACCTATTTAAGTCCTACACTGACCCTCGGATAATCCTTTGTTCCATAGTTAGCGAGCAAATCCCATTTAAGCATCGTTAACCACCTTACCGGCCATTATGGATCAAATACGGATACTCATACGCTTCGTATCCATCACCTATTTCAATGTAATATCAATGGTATTAAAATTTTTATATGCACTTCGCATCCATGATAACCATGACGTCTACAGACGTCTTGGCCAGTAGCGTGGTGAACAAAACTAAATACATTTTATAGACAAGTCTTTTTTAATTAGCAAAGCCCTCGTAAAATATCTTCAGAAAATGCGTTTCGCGAGGACTTTGCTAATTAGCAGAAAGGGGGGAAAACACTACGGAAACCCCCGCCTTAAAACAGACTTACAATTTGAATACTTTTTTGCACTGTTTTCAACCAGTACGCCGTGACAAAGCGTACTTTTGTTCGAGTGTGCAGATGGAAAATGCATAGTTGTTCAGCACTTGAGACTCCTTGAATTGATTAGTAAATAGACAAAAAAAGCACTGCTACTGGAGAAAAATAAGATTACACGGTACTGGGGCTTCTACTGAACTTGTTTTAAGTAAAAGCTTTTGTCAGCTTATAATGGATGTGCGGTTGAAATAAAATCTTGGTTGGTGTCGTTCGGTCAGTCAATGAATGGATGATAGGTGAGAATGTAATGGAATTAGTTTATTGGCTTCGCATTTTTAAAATAAACGTTGATTGAAAGAAACGGTGCGAAATCATCTCGAGATCGTTTCCAGCGAGAACAGGCTTAATTGAATCAACAATGCAGCGAAGAAACAGAATTTCGATCTGTTTGCACTCCTTCGATCGCTCCAAGACTTGAGAACCAACTCACGAGTAAGGGCAAAACGACATTTATGGCAGAACAAACCTCAAATGATATGATTCACACGCACCGTTATCGGCTTTCACTATCTGTTTTCTAGCCTTACTCGATTTCTCAATAACGGATTTTTCTTTCTTCTGCTTGTAATGTAAGTGAAAGATGGACCACACTCTTCTTCGCCCATGCGTCTCATAATCTTGACGAAACCCTTACCGAAAAAGTTTTTTTCTTCTTTTAAGGACTCGACAGCCGCACACAGAGTAGTTTAATAAAACTCAGAATGAAAACGCTTTAAAATCTTTATTGGGTTAGAAAACAAAGAAATCGTAAGCAAGATAATCAAAGAAAAATGAAGCATTTATTGCAATTTTACGAGAACTTTTTCCTGTAATAAATTATTTCAAAAGTCTTTATTCAGATCGTTCATAGGAATTCTACATTCAAGTTCAAGAAATAACCATCTAATACTCAGTGTTTTTTTTTTGGGGGGGGGGTGCTAAATGCCTCGAGCACAAGCTTGTTGGGCTTCTTTCTTCACTCGGTTTCGTTGAATTACGGCCGAAGCAAGCAAATTCTTGAGCCAGTGAACTGTGGATGGTCTTCTGGCTTGTTTTGAGGAAATGAAGATTTCGAGAAGGAAACGTCGTGTGAGACCGTCTAATTTACTTTCCAAGTATTTTTCTCGTCCGTGACGGGATGCGAACTCAGTTCGTGAGTATATCTCATTAAACAAATCCATCTCATCTATAAAAACCGCGCGAAATTCTGAGAAAACAGGAAGTTGCCTGCAACTACCGTTATGATTGATAAATGGTGTCACTATTGCTACTGATTTAGTATTACTTGAGTAGCTAAAGAAAATTGACGCTCTCAATAAGAAAGAGAATGTGTGAGTGAAGTACCGTTTCTAGTTCACAGAAAATCCTCTTTCTTGACTTAGTACAGGATTGTTACACAATGGATACATTTTTACTAAATAAGCATTCTTATACACTGAGCTAGTTTGGCATTAGGTACACCCACGTAGTAAAGCGATGGTCCACCTCTCTCTGTGCAAAACGCTGACAGACGCCTAGGAACAGATTCCAAAATGTCGAACATTCTCCATGTAATTCGATTCACGTCCGCTGAAGCAACTCCATCAGTCCACCTCATTCTTTGGAGGAGGATCAGCAGTTCTCGCACCCAATTCTAGCATATCCCACACATGTTCAATTGGGTTAGTCTGAGGCAAAGGCAATTTGGCGATTTCGTTGTCGTTCTCCTTGCCCTCCCGACGACAAGGTGGGTTTCTAGTTGATAGATTGCACTGTAGTGAGGGCAACCTTCTGCAGATGTGGATAGCGAGGGTCGGCTACCAGATCCCAGTATCATTCGCCATTAAGTGTTTGTGAGCAAGCATCTTAGCCAACAGACTTGAGGCGTTCCAGGAAAAATTCCCCAGACCATAACACCACCTACACCGGCCTGTTGCACCCCAACTGTGCAACTAGGGGATATGGCTTCATGATTACATTAAATGAGTACCAGGCCATCAGCATGCTGCAGTAGGAAACTGGACTAATCACTTCAGATAACCTTCCATCTACCGATGTTCCATTGCCGACGTTTCTCGGCCCATACTAAGCGTTTATGCGATGCCTGGTCGTCATTATGAGAAACCTCGTGGGTCTCCGTCTGTGGAACCCTAGGCGAAGCAAGGTATGATGCATGTGGAAAATGATCGAACTGCCACGCTGCTATAATGGTGGATGATTCATGCGACTGTTGCACGTTGTTGCTGAGACACCAGTCGCTCCCTTCTAGGATCAACCACACATGGCTGACCAATGTCAATCCTTCTGTTGGATGTCTCTCCATGGTTAATCCAGTCCTGGTATACAGTAGTACGCGAGCAACCAACAAGTGAGGCTATTTCCGAAATACTGGCACTAGCTCTCCAGACCCCAATTATCTTCCCGCGGTCAAATTGGTTTGCGTGGTGAAAGAGTCAAGAATCTCATCTTCGGTCTATTTAAATAAGAGGCAAGAGAACCACTAGAAAGTAGAGGAAGTGGCCGGGAAACGGAAGTTGCGGGAAAAGGCAAGGTAAGGGAGAAGGAAATAAAGTCATGGAGGGAGAGAAATGGGGAAGAATGAAGGGGAAAAGCCTCAGCTAGTAATTTTAATTTAATTAGCTCTGTTCTGTCACATGTTTCTCTTTCGCGATCTCTCTCGGAGGTCTGCTGGATAACCACGAAGATAACCGGCGCCCAGGGGATCAACCCGTTCAGGGTCAACTGCCTAGAGGTGGCCTTCAATGCCTGGATTAGCATCCAAGTTAATCCCCGTGAAAGAAACAGCAGAGCACGATCCGAGAGATGTCTGCCCAGCTTGGAGGATTTATGTTTCCACTTTTTTCCGTCATCTTCCAGACGTGATATTAGATCTTATTTATCACTATGTTAAGAGACCTCTGCCTATTGTTTGTTGCTGGTGAGAACTCAGGAAGATGAATTGATCCCGTGTTAAAAGAGTGATGCAGAACATATCACTCGGCCTCCTCCAGATATTTTGGGAGACTGGGCACATATATAAGGCATGCTTCACGTTATCCACACTCAGGCATAAGTGGCAGAAGGAATTCCTGGTGTTGTGAAATCGCCAGATGTTAAAATTTACTGCCAGGCTATGGTATGCTTTCCTCCATGCCAGATTCTTTCTTGACAGGTAGACATGATGTGTCACTAGTGACCAAACAGCGTGTGAGTCCCTAGACCCAGAAAGTCAGTACATAGATGGGTAGGGATGACATTATACCATTTTATTCTGTTTGATGTTAATATCAATGACTGAAGAGCGAAGCTGCTGTAAAATCTAGCCAAGGTAGTTGGAGCACTCTGGGACAATTTCCGCCTTGTATCCTTGGTGAGCTGTAATTACAAAGAGGGGGGGAAACGTGAAACTCCAAGCAATACGGAATAAGATAACTGCTATGATGCTTGCTTTGCAGTACCCTGTTGAGATGGAAATCAGTGTTACTCGGATATCCTATTTTGTTGACCTGAAGCCAAAGTTCTCCAGCTTCCCTGGAAATTGGAAGATTTTGGTGTCAACTTCACGACGTAAGTTTCCACAGAAGAAATTTAAGGATTTCCTGTACGACCGGTTTTTTTGATGTTTCAAGATGTGTTATGTTAAGGACATATTGGTAATCTGAGCACACAAATGGTCTTGATTGCTGTGGCCTGGAAGGAAAGTGACAGCGGTCTGATTTTCCAGGGCTTGAGGCTGTCGATGGTCTTGCTGATGAGATGTTCTTTTTAGACTTCAGGTGGCATGGAAAGACACCCTGTATGATGGTAATGGGGTCTACCTTGAGAATTAGACTCAGTGGGAGGTTAACTGGGTTCCACACTTCATACGTATATCTTGAGCTGTGTTTTGTCCTGATTTTCTTGCAATCTTGATGCTTTAAATTTCTCTACGATATTAAAGAGGTTCCTCATGGAGTCATCGTCGCACCACGTCATCTGCACAGACTGTTATTTTGGATTCCTCCGTTGTGAGTGGAAGTGATATTCCTCTAACCGCATAAAAGTTGACTGCCTGTAATAAAGGCTCAAGGACCAGAGCAAAAGCAAGGAGGCTGAGAGGACATCCTCGTTTGATCCTTTTTGGATGGTAATGGGGTCGGATGAATGTCCGTTAATTTGTAGGCAGGTAGAGCTGTTGTAGCCTCCTGGGAGAATCGGAAGGAGACCCCTGGTGACCTAGACTTCCTGGTGAATATGGAACAGATATGAATGTTCGGACACTGTGAAACGCTAGGTTGAGAGCAATGCCATCGGAAGATTCTTGGTGAATACCAGACGGAACATCTCTCTGAAGTGCAGAAATTCTATCGATCGGGCTGGGATGCCATACACGTGGGTGCTTTTGACGTATTTCATCCCCATTTTGTTTGTTGATCAGGGAGGAATTCCTGTTGGCCTTGGGGATGAAAACCGTATGGTACTCAACGAACTTGACTGGCACCTTTTCCAGTGGTAAGGAATATGTTGTAAAGTGCTCGGTATTGCTAACTTCCCTGCTTGGATGTGTGCAGGGAAGTTAGTGATGTATGTTTCAGGAGTAGTCCAGTGAGGCACTGTCATCTGTATAAAGTTCATTCTAGTGCCTCAGTTAGGCTTGCAGGATATCAGCAGTGGTGTTGATGACGTTGCCCCCGTCCGTGATGTTAAATATGGTTATCTTCTCTCTGAACCTTGTAAAGAGCTTGTTGTCAAAAGTGTCCGACGCCGTATTTTCCGAGCGCAAGTATTTTCTGGACTTGAAATTTCTTTCCTCCGCTTGCCTTTTCTTTTCTGCATCTATTTCGATGTTGATTTCCTGGATGATATTATCACATAGTATTCCTTGGCGTTGGCTTGCTACGAACCAGCTCCTTCCTATGTAGATGTCTCAAAGCTGAGATCTGTAGAAGTAGGCACGTTCTTTGGCCTTATTCTATCATTTTTTTGGTGAAGCTTTCTTGACTGAGAAAAGGGAAGTGAAGACTGAGTACCAACTCCTTGGCCAAACCTTGTGTAGTTAGGGGTGTAGGGATTAGGATTTCGCCAAACATCGGTGAGCTGAGCATTTCTAAGGTGAATTTCCAAATTTTTGTAGTCCGATGTTCCTGATGTTGGGTTCTCTCTTACTTTGTTTAAGATGTTAAGGAACCTGGTGGTACAGCCCGGTACTTCCAGCCTATGGCGAGAATTCTTCCTTTTGCATCCCTTTGGATGTTATGAAAGTCTCATAGGAGGGGAGGGGCTCGTATAATTACCCCAACTCCGGCACTGAGTGGTGTTGGGCCAAAGCTCCAGTTCGATGACAAGGAGTAAGTTTGGCTAAGTTGCTGCATATCTCTGTAGTGGCAAAAGTGTGTTTCCACAGGAACAATAGCCTGATGAAGCTTGACAGTTTCCTCACCGCCTTCTGTTTAAATGGTGATCGGAGGCCTGTGATTAGTGAGGCGATGCAAACGGATGGTGGCGTTATTGGTTCTTTATACCCAGACTAGATCCTTTATTCTAAAGGTCTTTGATGAATCTAAGCAAGGATTCTGTTCGGAGAGGGAGGCGGAATATCCAACCCCCCTGCAGGCTTGCTTCAAGTTGGGAACACGAGTTCGCTAGGACTTCGAACTCGTGCCTTCTGTTCTTTAACTTGAAGTGGACTATTTTGTATTCAGAGGTATATACCTCTTGATTGTATCCTTTATGTTGTCTTCTCGTGAAGGAGTGTGGATTTCCCTGTCCTGGTAGATTTCGGTTTCTTCTCCTTGCGGTTCGCCGCCTTTGATGTTTCTGATGGTGGGGCGGTATGTTTGTTATTTCCCCCTATTCGAGTTGCATATCTTCTGCAGGGGAGGGGTCGCTAACTTTAGGTGGAGCAGTCTCAACAGTTAGTAAGAACGCTTGAAAAAAGAAAAAGACAGCACACCTGTCGCGGACCTGATTGCAGTGCAGCACTACACACCACGTTTCGCTATTTTTGGCAACGTTTACTGATTACGTACAGAGGTTAGGTGCGTCCATTTATAGTAGCCGTACGTGACTAACAAAGAAAGTTGAAGAATATGTTGGCAATGACCAGTTTGGATTCAGGAAACAGCAAGGAACAAGAGAAGCAATTCTAGCTCTGTGAACAGTTATTGAAAGAAGATTTGAGAAGAATCAAAATACTCTGATAGTCTTTCTTGACTTGGAGAAGGCCTTCGACAGTATTGACTGGAACCAAATGTTTCACCTCCTAAAAACAATAAAAGGTAGATTGAAGAGATAGAAGGCTCACACTTAAACTTTACAAGCATCAAGAAGCCCTGATAGAAACAGCCAGCAATAAATCAAAAACTGCAATAGCAAGATTACGTAGAGGTGTAAGATAGGGGTGCTCTCCTTCACCCATACTGTTTAATCTCTACATTGAAGATGCAATAAATAAATTGAAAGAGAAACAGGAATTAAGATAAATGGAATTGATATTAACTAGCTACAGTTCACAGATGATATAGCAGTTATAGCTGATAATGAAAACAAACTGAAAGTGATCAAATCTGATCACTTTAATTTTTTTCTGATCAGATCAAAGATGGAAGATATTTTCACACAATACAGCCTAAAAATTAATTATAAATTACAATTAAACAAGTAAAATTAATTATAAATTACAAGTTTATTTTCCAATGAAAATAAACCTGGAAAATATAATAACCTAATACAACAGGTATTCGCTTTTAAATATCTTGGTATTTTTAGCACAGAAGATGGAAGAAACCAATCAGATATTAAAGCACGAATAATTCCATCCAAAAAAGCATTCAACAACAGAAGACAAATTTTTTATCAGCAGTGCTTTTTTCTGGAAAAAAAAAAAGGTGCCGGTACTCACCATGAAGATGTTATTAAGCAATTTACACACTTTTAGCATATCTTCCGAAATACCCTCGTCGTCTCTAGATCGCTTCTTGCTTTTGGTATCAACATTTTATTCTTGACATACAGCTACCTTACATTAGATTGTTATTCACTTCACTTCAATTTACTCTCCTTCGATTAGAGTTGAATATTTTTACAAAAGCACAAAGAATGTAGGAAATCTGTTATCTGCAAGCAAAGTTGGATGATTGATGCTTTTGAATGTGACACTTCCTTTGTTTCAAAGTTAAAGAGGGATAAGCCCCTCGCTGGGGCTTATCCGTCTTTAACGTGTGTCAAGATTCCCTCTGCGCAATTGTCACAAGAATATTCACCTGCGGAACACTGTTTGTTGGGTGTCACTCGTTAAGTGGTTACGATTCCTGGGGATGTTCGTGCTCAGTGGGTAAATGAAAACGGATGGTAGTAACGTGCAATCCGATCGTCTTCCTTGATTAGCGTGGTACAGGGTATTCGGTAAAATCAGCGAGTTAGAGAATATAGAAATATCACTTGCTCCGCGATGGAAAATTTCTGAAGATCTTTCTGGAAAGCAGTTCATGCTGTCTGTGACTGGTGTATAACGAGTGGAACACTGAAATATCGTATTAGATTGGCGAGCGATTTTCTGATTCCAAATGTAACTGTTTGGAACAATCTTTCTCATTCTCCCGAGATGAAATCTTGTTTTTTCACAGCGAACGGGAGAAATTATTTAAAATAAAAATAAAATTGTCGTTTATTCTGATAAATAAACACTACAACGAAGTCAGAAGCTAGCACTTCACACTCGGGATGCGTTGAATATTCAAGAGTGGAAACTCGGTAATTTTAATCATTCAGGGAACGGAAGTTCTACAATAAGATGAAGGGCATTGTTATTTCCTCTCTTGATTCTCTTTTCTATTTTTACAAGAAAAGAGAGCAAGTGTTATTTTTATTTTCATCTTCTTGTACGCGGTCACTTACCTCTCAGAAATTACTGAAACACTGTGCTTCTGATGCTGTTCTTATCACGTTTGTAAAAGTGCTTCCCGTTTACTGGGAATAAAAGATATCACTTCCAGAGAGAGAAGTTCGTTAAAATTGGTTTCACTTAATTACTTAAAGAGTAATAAAAATTACATTATTACCGATCTAGGAAACTTCCTTTCATAATTTGTTGACGATTGTCTGCTGTGCCAAGGGAGTAAGTAGGTTATTGATTACATGAAAATATTAATTAGGATTTAAGGACAAAACTCTAGAATAGTTGAGGCCGTCATTGATTGTCTATACTCTTACTTTTCTATATTGAGATGAGTTTATTCTCGTTAGATGAGACTAACGTGTCTCTTTATAATTACAGATACAAATACATAAACGTGATCTGGTTTAGCTGTCACTGGTTGGCTATGAGCAACTCGTGTTGCAACCCCTTCATCTACGCCATGTATAACGTAAGTATCTCATTTATTCACTTCGACATTTTTTGCTTTTTTCGTGAACAAATAATCTTAATGAAATATTACATGTAGAAATACCTTTTTGAAATTTTCGTTGGTCTTATAAAAAGGAGAGAGATAAAGGGAGGGGAGGGACGCTCGTGCTGGAATATATTATATATGGAATAAATTCTGAGATTCAGACTGACTTTTCATTAATTAGATTAACTCAATTAAACAATAAATGCCCATTTTAAAAATGCTTATATTACAGATTGAAAGTTTCGATATTCAATTTTCGGTTGTTTCTAGGAGTACAATGAACTGTGAGGGATATATTTAAGTTCATTTACGCAAGCAACGAAAACCGTAAATAAGAGATAAAAGAATGCCATCAAAATAATGGTCGATACTCCTCATCTCGGTCCTCTATGGGCAAATTCTTCACGATTACTTTACTTCACGAACTGCAGATTCACTAGTTAAACGATCACAGAAATCGCGAATTCCCTTAGATCATATCTATATGGCTCGCTGCATGGCGTGTTCCACATCGAAATGCGATCAGAGAAACCTGCAATCTCTCTATTGAGTGCCAAACATTTGATCGGGGATCATTCAACAAATTGAAATAGTCTTCTTTTCTTTGTAACGGGGGGGGGGTGACCATTTTTCCTCTGTGTATAATTCCCTGCATGTCGTCTTTTCCAGATTTCTCAACTAAATTTGGAGTGTCCGTGTTCTATGTATCTTGTTTTCTTGCATACATGTTGACGAACTTCTATCGTGTGGTACAGCAAAAAGAGGATAAGAGCTTTTCATTGCTTGAAGGATGATTGAGCACCGATTTTTATTCCGTTACTCAATCTGGAGAAACATCGCCTCACTTATCAAACAGCACTGCGGCCCTCTTTCAAACGTAGTTCTTTCACCTTGATTCCCTCTGGTAACTCGAATATTACTAGTCAAGATCAGATCTCTCTGCTCGTGCTGACAGTTACTCTACTTTCTTCCTGGCAAAATAATGCATGATATCCACCAATCCCACTTCCTCCAAAGGCATCGCCTCAGCAGTGCATTTGAGAGGATATCGCCACACAGATTAGGTTGGAAGTAAGTTCGAACCTCGTTTAGGATGCGAGGAACCTTCTTATAAGGCCTTTTCAACTTGTGGTGACCGAGTCAAAAGGAACTGCAAGGATTTTTGTTCTCCCTGAAGCTCTGATGTATTTCCATCTCGCCGAACTACCAAATCGCCAAGAGAAACGCACGGAAATGGCAAACGTACCACGTCTCATTCTTAGTTCCTTCGTACATAATTCAAATCAAACTTCTTTTCCTCAAGGATTAGGCATTTGCATGGTCCGCCTTCACTGGTCTTTCTGTCTTTCAGCTGCTCTTCCTTTATCTTTCCCTTTACGTTTATATTTATCCATATGTACTAGTAGCGGATATCTTTCCATCCCAATAGATTCTCGTTTCATCTCTCTCCATATCTTTAAACTCTTCATTTGCGTCGTAAATATCTAGTTCTTTTCTGATGTCTTCATTTCTTATACGGTCCAATTTTGTGTATCTTTTAATTGTTCTTAAAAACTCGGATATGTGCAGCTTGTAGAATACAATACTCTCATCGTTATTTTTAAGTCCATTTTATGAACCACATAACGAAGTAAGAGTGGCCATTGCTTTATGAAGTGTTAGTTGAGTTTTACATCTATTTTAATATGAAGTGTCCCTTTAATTGTTTTCCACAGACTTTCTGAATTTTCTTTATTTTGTCATCTATATCTTTCCATTTTTAGATATGTTATGAAGCCAAGTAATTAAAGATGTGTCATATATTTTATTTGCTATGACAATTTTTGATCTAACATATGATCTCGACCTTTAAATGCCATAACGATTATGAACTTTTTAAGATCGTATTTTTGGTTCGCTTCGTTTAATTCATTTCATAACCTGATCGATGAAGACCATCTTAATTTTCTTGTAATATTATATCGTATGTCATTTTCACATCTAACAGAGTATTGTGATCGAAGTATTTAGTGTGCAGTTTTATTATGGATGCGATGATCCTTCAGTTGGTGATCCTTATTATTTTTCTTATTTACATTCTTTATTCTTTCTACACCGTATAGTTGATCGAGTGGTTAGCGTATCTTATGTTCAGCAAAAGAGATGCGGGTTCGAATCTCGCATTGGGATTCTAACTAGATCTAAATGGACTGGATAACCATGGGAGAAGTAAACTCACCGTCCCCAAATTA
Organism: Typopeltis vanoorti; assembly: GCF_054136105.1. Classification (NCBI taxonomy): domain Eukaryota; kingdom Metazoa; phylum Arthropoda; class Arachnida; order Uropygi; family Thelyphonidae; genus Typopeltis; species Typopeltis vanoorti. The sequence goes on along the minus strand of NC_143555.1, from coordinate 1,064,762 downwards.
AGAATGGGGAAGTGTTCATTCAGCAGTGAGAGAGAGAGGCTGAATACAATTGTTTGTACATCTAGACCGACATTTTCTTTATACATTCGAGCTTAGTGAATTATACTGATTTTTTTCGACAAGAACTTTTCTTGTTTTGATTCTTTATCAGGAGTAAGCAAACAAAGCTTTTGCTTTAAGTATCTTCACGACTAATCTACTTTCATTTTCTCATTGAGTCCAAAAGATATCCATTGGCAGACTGAAGTACAATCATTAAATCGATAATTTGTTCAATTGTTACCTACGGATGAGAAATCTAGATAGTTTATGGGTAGGGAATTTGATTTCTGCTCCTGAGAGGAAATTTCTTTGAAAAGTGAATTATAAATGTCCCTGGAGGATCGGATACAAGCACGAGTTTTTATCACTGTATAAAAACCTACAATATCTAGAATAATCAAGTTCTAAACGTTGCAGTAAACAGGACATGTTTTTCACATGAAAAATACCAGTATTGGTAAGAAGACTGTAAAAGATAGAAAACTTCATGGTAAAAGAGTAGTAGAAAGTCAATAATAAAGCAAGAAATCCAGGAGTCAAGGCTCGGTTTTAGTTGTAGCTCCATGGATAGAAGAAAAGAAGTCGACTTGTATATGGAGGCTGTTGACATGATATCAATTTACTCAGAGGCAAAGCCTACTTTCTTTCGGACAAGGTATATTCTTGTACATCATGTGAAGATCATGAAGATACTTCACTTGCAAACATTAACCCTCTCATGCACGAATTTCTGAAATGCTGATTAAAAAAAAAATTAAGTATTTTTAGGATGTAAGAAAACATTGTAAATTTTATTTCATTTTTTTCCTACATTCAATCCAATTTTCAATCCTGTCCACTGTAGTGGACTACATGCATTTAGGAGTGCACTGCATGCATCAGAGGTTAACAAACGTCTCATAGAGCTCTGAAGTAAACCAATAGTTTTGACCTTATCATGGACATGTGTATGATAAGGTCAAAACAAAATTATATTAATTAAAACTATTAACACAATAACATTATTTACAAATGCAACCAATAGAGCCAAATGTTTTGTTGAAAAAATTGCAATAACATTCTGATCCAGAATTGTGCAATATCAACAAAGCATTGTGATACTAATAGCATATTGTATTATTATTAGTATGTGGAAATAAAGCATTTATAGTTCCTGGATCGAGCTCTACTGACGAGACCACAAAGGGAGAAATCACTGTGGATAGTAACTCTCTCTGAAGTAGAAAGGTTGATATGAATTCAGCAGCATCTTTCTATTTACAAGTAAGCGTAGTTGTGAAGTCTCTCTCTCTCTCTCTCTCTCTGTATGTCGTGAAAGGTTTGGATCATTGGTGGCCAGCGCTCACTATGAGTAAAAGGTGGAGGATGAAGAGTGATTAGAACTGAATGAAGAGATATATTGTGTGTGCAAATTCAACTTAATTGGGACTTTTTTAAAAGCTATTATAAAATGATATAAACAAGAATCGAAGTTGGTGATAGTTTTTCATTTTAGATGCATCGTTCTAACATAGATTTTTTTTTCCAGGAAAGATTCAACACGGAGTTCAAAGTTCGCTTCCGTAAGTGCTGCAATCGGCAAAGGCGAAACCAGAAAGTTGAACAAAAGGAGGACCGTTCAGTGTCGACAAGACTTGTGGATTTCGCGCCATGAATTCGTATGCGAATCGATGTTGTCCATTCATTATCCTCGTTGCTCAAAATAAACACTTCAAGATTATTCACTGTCATTGTTTGATCAAATATCGAGTGGCTTCTTTAACATATTACTGATAATGAGCTTAATCTCGCACTTCATTCCTTCCTCTGCTCTGTCCAACACCAGTGGAAGTAATACTTACGTCCGAATAATATGAGCTGTATTTATATTCTGCTAGCATAAGTGACGTGACCAGCATTTCTTGATCAATTATTTTAATAATTGATTTTGAAACATGAATTAAGAACTCTTACAAATGCGGAGGTCGTCACATTCTGCACAATGCGAAATTCTCAAAGCGACTCAGTCAGATCTTTATATTAAGATACCATTAGAATAACAAAAAACCCTTCAGACCAAATTTAGTTGTTCTTTCTGGAATCATTGGAATATAGTTGTTACACCGCCAGGGATTGATTAGTCGCACTCTTAGGAAAATAGAGGCCAATCCAATCTCATAACTCTTTCAGGTCAGCAATGATAATGATGTAAATGACATGCGATAAAGGAATACCTTAGTAAAGAGCAGATTTTTCTCCTCCACTCAAGAGGAAGAAGGCCCATCACAAACGAAAGCCATTCCCTACCGATTTCCCCAATAAACAAACCACCAACTATTCAAGTAACACACACACACACACACACACACACTAACGGATTTTTTATTCTCCTCAATTTCTTGGCAACCGGTCACTATCGTAATTCCATAAGTGTGGCAACTTCTCATGTGGACTGAAATCAAGTAGCAGGAGAGTTATTAATAGTCGAACGGATGATTGGCTACTTCGAAATAATCATTAAAGTAGAAATAGAACAATCAGAAATTGTTTGTGTCATTCACTGGCTGCTGCTGTTTGAGAAATGCCGCCCATTCTTGACTGCGAAATAACCTTATGAATTCGGTGGCAGTAGGGGACCAAATAATCGCTGGGACTAAATAAGAATAGAATTGGACAGCGTTTTGTATTAAACACTGTTCTCATATAAAAGGACCTTTGTGCTTTGTTTTTCTAATTATTCTGGAATGGAAATAATACCAATTCAGCCTGAAGCGAATAACATCGAAAATAAGTTCCTTTTAGGAAAGCTATTTCGTCAGATTGGTTTGCTTGGGCATATTATAAGCTACGTATGTTTTTCATCATGATCAATACGATTCCCCTTACAAGCTCAATGATGGCAAATTATTTTCGGATATGGTTCCTAAGGTTGAAATTTCTCTCCAGAATCTATAATCAATTGTTTCATTTCTTGGCATTTGTTAATATTGGTTGAACACAGCTTGCATGTTGAGATTCAAAGAGACAGGCAGACCTTTGAAACATATTCAGATGGAGTCCGTCCACCCCAGCCTGCTCATTCCATATACGTCTACATTTAATTATTCATCTTCGTTAAATATTGCGTCCAAATCCCCGAAATAGTTTGTTCATTCTGCATCTACTTGGGAATTAATTTAATATTTTTCTCTCTTGTCGACTGCTCTCGTCGTGTTTTGTCTATTTAGTGTTCATCTTCAACTAAAATTTGTTAGAGCAGCAAGACATTTGATCAATGAAGACCAGAATATTTTAGTTGATTTATTTAAGAGGACATCACATCTTCTCAGATCAAATGTATGGTAATCGGAGTTCTGACTTAGTTCTTTAAAGAAAAAAGTATAAAACGGAGTGTTCAGTTTGTAGGCCTGTATGATCAAATAAATAATGTCTTCGTTCTCCAAAAATGGTTTGTTCTGTTAAGGGTTATATCTCCAAGATATCTGTGAAAGTCTTCTAGACACCAGATGATTTGTATTTCCTTGTCTGAGACCACCATCCTGCTTGGTTAAACCTGAAGTGGCTTCAAAAAGTGATATCCTTGATATAACTGGAAGGGACATAATCTAGTTCCCAAACTATCTCACATTTAGCCCATCCTCCGCTGTAATGTAACTACAGCTTGTTTTCGAACCTCTCTTATATGGATTTGAAATAAATTAACGAAAGTCGGACAGATTAGACAAACGAGTTTCGTAACTAATATATTTTTTTTAATATCAGAGCGAATAGAAACTCGTCAGAAAGGCTTCTAATATAATTCCAAGTGAGAAAGGGAAAAGTAATTCATTTTCTTCTCATGTTGACGATCGTGGTAAGGGGGTCACTTACTGTGAATTTTCCGCGATATACCTAAACGACTCGTGACTTTCACACTGACAACTTAGAATGATATCTGTTTCGGTACTTTTTTTTTACCTAGGGAGAAATAATTTTCTAGAATTAAACGCTTACTTCATCAGGAAATGAAAGTAGATATACAGAACATTATATAGCAAAACAAGAAATTTTTGTTATTAATTTAGAGAAAATCTTCATTTTATAAAATGCCTTATAATTGTGGAACCTTCGATGCTCAATGAGGAAATGAATTTTGCTTTCGAAAGTGTCGTTGTAATGTGAATAGTATTTCTCACGGAAAATATTCTCTCTCCCCCTCCACATACTGTAAGTATATTTTTCTTAATAGAGTTAACCTGGCGCCTTCAATTGTTTTCCCTGAACAGACACTTCAATGCTGTACACGAGAAATAAAAAACGAATTTTCCTCACATTGTCGGTCTGGTAATATGTTAATTAATTCCGTAATATAACCAGTAAGATTTCAGAATGATGTCTAGAAGAATAATGTTAAAATGGAGGATATTATGGAATCAACCATACTTTATAGCCAAATATAGAAGGAACCGCATGTTTCGAAAATTTACCAGAGATCTTATGAGAACACAACCTTCGGCGCTGGAGTGGCTTCGTACGAACTACTTAAAAGACACGAGCTCTGCCCAGATATTGTATGTTTGTCTTTTATTGGTGCTGAATTAAATTTCAGTGGCCTGACAGCTGTAAGAACTGGTTTGTCTTCATCAGAGACCAGAGAGAGAAACCCAGGGCAGTAACTGTAAACCTTGGGGCCTCTTTTTCACAAAGTTTCGCCTGATAGTTATTGTGTAAGGAAAATCATGTCGGAGTGATCACTGTAGCTTCAAAATTCTAACGAATGCTTCAAAGAAGACTTATTTAAATATAAAGTTATAAAGATAAATGAATTGTGAATTAAGCGTCACCTCGCAAACGGAATGGCCAAGATATCATTTCATCGGAAATATCTCTGCACAAGGAATATTTTTAACGGTGTTTTGATTGAAAGTGACTTATTCAAACTCGCTCTACGTGTGCACGTTTTCCTTTCCACGGATTGTGGTAAGAATCATATATGCTGCATGTTTAACTGTCTCTTTTAACATTGTTTTAATCAGCATTCGCCGAGTCCATATCATGTCCTCTTTCCTGTTTTAGATAGCTAGTCCATCTATTTGAGAGAGAGAGAGAGAGATGAAGTAGTTTGATACGTTCTAGGTTTGTTCATTAGAATAGTTCTGGATTATCTCTCTGTTATCCCGTCCGCATCACTAATTCGTTACAAGTTTGCAACCTGTAAGACTACAAAGACTATCAGAGAAATATTTGCTTAAAATAAATCGATTTTCAATATAAATCCATTTCCCGATACTTGACTGTCCTCGCCCGTTATATTATTAGCTGCTTATAACAAGAAGAAATGATTTTGTAAACACGCGAATGAATTTCAAACATGGATCATCTGATTCTAGTTATTTCACCGTAAATATAACTTAAAACGTATATCTGATTAAAGCATGTACAGACAACATTATATGTGAATATTGTACACACTATGTTGCCAAAATTATTACAACATGAAGAAATTAAGAAAATTAAACTATTTCCTTTATAATGTGTATAGTACGCCAATTTTCTTCAGCGTATTTCTGGATCACTTGGTGGAAACTTGCTGTCAATTCTTCAAGCATGTCTTTAGTTGCACGAGTGCCAAAAGAATTTCAGCGTGGATTTCGTTTCTTACATGTTGTTGCCCTTCATCTTCCACAAATGCTCAGCCGAGTTAGATCAGTGCTAACCAGTCGATTAAACGGCATGATCGAGTTTTAGCCTTTGCAGTATGACAGGTGGGGAAGCGGGACCACAGAAGCAGCTCTTCACCATACAATTTCGTAAGTGCATGCAGTGCCGTTTTTCCAGAGAGAGAGAGAGAAGTTAAAGAACGTCTGCCGTTCGTTGAAGAACATGAAAACAGAACGGCTGTTGCGCAGTCTAGTTTTTATTTTAAATGCGCCAGTGCAAGATAGTTTTGGCAACAGAGTGTCCTTATGTGTCATTATATTGTGCTCATTGATGCAGAGCTACTTAAAGAATGTACGAGTATAATAAAGAAAGGAATATATCATACACATCTGTATTAATAGATGTTTATATATTTTTGAAAACTGCATGAAGTTATGTATACACTGTTCATCTTGTTGTATTAAAAGTTATTTTTTGACGTCAGTTAAATTGGTGTCCTCTCCTGAGTCCTGATCCTACAAGGTTACATGAAACGTTTCCCTTAACCGGAGCAAGAATATTACTGAACAGAAGTCGAAAGACTGGACTGTTCAGACGGCTTAGGATGTAGCTAGAAACTTGTTTAGGTTAAGTTGGATTGCGAAGTACATTGTATATTTATTCATGTACAAGTATATGCAGTGCTCTTACAGAGCAAAATGCGAATGTGATAGTTTATTACTACTTTCTCTCAGTTCATCTGGGGACTGCTATAAACGGAAAGCTGCATTTTATCATCGTCTAATCTTTACGTGGATTAAAGATATTTAATAAAAAATTCCCCTTTTCATCCTTCCAAGAAAAAAAGAATTAATTGGCTGTGTGTGCTAATTCGTGCGTCAGGGCAATGACTCGAAGCAGAGAAATTAGTCAAAAGGACCAAAGATTGAATTGCAGTAAAGACTGCAAAAGGAATATTATTCATTCACGGTTCGACATAGATGCTCAACCGATAAATAATTAATAAATCCGCTAATAAACGCAAATCCCAGTCGCTGTTGTTCTTCGTCTACTTCTCCTCCTACTCAAATACTTGTGTATATTGAACCGAATTCGACCACAGTTAGCATATAGTTGTTTCTAAAAATTTCAGCGAATTCGAATAAAACAGACCTGAATTTATTCCCATAAAATACCCAAAATTTATCAGGAGAAAATGAATAATTTTCGGTATGAACACACAAGTTTTTAAAATCCTTTCATTTCTACTGTGGAACCACTGATTGCAGGATTACCCACTTATATGGCGTTTTCGTCCCATTAACTACACTATGAAGTCCTCGTAATCCAGATGGTAATGCAGTGTCCAATAGCGAACTTTGTCCTTTCTTGTCTTTTGTTATATCTGAAGACACAGTGGTGCACAACCCATAAACCGATGAATAAATTTCGCGCATAACCTCAGCTTAAATTTTTCCCAAGGTATCGAACAACGTTCGTTAAGTCAGAGCCGACGCTCTTCGCTATTCCGCGTGTCGCTACCCTGTGGTTGCAACATGCAAACTCATTAACACATTAATTAGAGAAGTTTAAGGAAGTCGGTTATTAAGGGTGTTTCTCGCCTGAAATTTCGTTCCCTTTCTTCGAAAATTAAAAAATTTAACTTATTTCATTTCCCAGACACCTGGAGAGTTTAATGCGTTGAATAATAAAAGTGATCCCGTGATCAAAAGTCAGATAAAAATCTCCCTAATTTTCTGAGATTCTTCAGATGTAGAATATTTAAGTAAACGATTACCGCTTTAAAGAGGTAATTCAGATTTTCAACAGGAAATTTAAGGCCGACTTAGTTATTAGGATGCCTAACACATTCACGCGTGTATTTTGCTGTGTTGACTGAAAATATCCCATCGATTGAATGCTTTTAATTCGATAAATAATGGTTTAAATTAACAGCATTAAAGAACATTAATGTTAAAGCGATTACAACATTTCTTTCATTTTGTTTAAGAATACAGTAAGGGATGTGTGAATTTCAATGCAGTAAATTCTTCGGCTTCTAATTTATTTTAATTCGATTTTACTTTAAATTAAAAAAACAACAACTAAGTACTACGAAAGGTGTCTAAAAGGTTATCAGAGCTTCAGTCGAAACGGTTCATGCTGTTAACATGAAACTACACTCTGTATTAATAGTCTTTTTAGATCTTTATAGTGGGGTAGTGTACTTATTTTTTTCAGTAAACGACTAGACTCTGAAAGGAATAAGGCAAAGAGGATTATCACAGAACTCCAACTCACCGAATATGTAGCTCTTACACTTTCAAGTTACTCCAAGAATACTCATTAAACCAGAAATAAGTTCTATTTTCATTGATAACACGCCGAACAAGTGAGGTTGTTCACCTTGCAGTGAATTAATCTGCTAATGGAACTGGAAGTTGAGGAGAACGAATAAGCTCGTTAGCATTGTATGTGAGGGCTTTCATTTACGGATTTAATTTAAAAATTACGGCAAGCCTGTTTCAAAGACGGAAGTTGCGGGTTGGGAACAAGGAGGCCCTTGAGAGTTACATGCTCTTGTTGAGTGAACGATGAACCTGCCAAAGTTCTTGGCATGCATTTCTCGCGATTTCATTCTCACTTCGCTCATTGTCTACCTGACATTCTTACGTGTCAAAGCCTACAAATTACATTAGTAAAAACATTCGAATCAGCATGTTTTAAGCGGTTAGTCTTTTTTTACCACTCTCCTAGTGAAAAAAAAAATGCAGACCGCTTCAAATAAACTGCTTGTTACTGGTAGATGATTTTCCCTCCTAATTTGAGAACATTCCCCCCCCCCCCTTCAAATGGATGTCTGAAGCACTTTAAAAGTTCCACGTTTGATCTGCTCCAAGGAGGCTCTACATTATCTGAAAAGGTGAAGGTTTGAATCGCCTCTAGAACGAGATGGCTTTTGTGAATTTTTCGACTGAAGCCACTCTCATACGTAAGATTCCCCAACCAAAAAGCAAGATTCTTTATTCAAAATGCGTACGTATTGTAGCCTGCTCCAATACGAACGCAATTCACATGTGATGCACTCACCCGAAGATATTAGTTCGAGTCTTTTCCGAAATGAAACATTTTGAAGAGATTTTTAATACGGAATTCAGGATAAGGAATTATTCTTTTAAACCCCATATTTCAAGAAGGATTCAATTAGATAATATATTAAAGCATCGAAATGAGGGAAATGATAAGAAAATTTATTTTTCTCAAATGCCGCCGAGAAATTGACGTGACATTTCTTCAATGGCTAATTCAGAAGCCACGAGGGAATTTTAAGTGTCTACGTGGCATTAACGTCGCAGCGATTATTAAAATCAAGGGCCGTCAAAAATGTTTTTGAAGGGAAGTTTAATGTTATCGAAAAGCTTTCATTCTTTCCCGTTCAGTTTTAGTAATTTAAGTTTCTTTTGTACGCAACTGCATTCGTAATTACGTCATCGACGCTGCGAATTTTGTTGATTTATTCTTCAAATATTGCAACTCTTTAAGGCTCTCTCTCTCTCTCTCTTTACTGGAAAGTTGTGACTTATGCAACTCACTGTGGAATTAAACCAAGAATATACAATGGAAGGCATTTAAATCTCAATAAAGAGATGAAAGTTATACGGATTTCAAATCTTCCTGAGATTTAATTATATCAATTTTAAATGGAGAAAGTTTTACGACTAAAACGCTCATGATAACGTCGTTAAATTAAGTAAACATGCTTACCAATCTACCTCATTTCTTCCACTTATTGTTTCTTGTGTGTCATTACAATGGTAACATTGTATTTCTGATGATTGTCTTTCACTGAGACGAAATATTGAAATCGATTAAACTTGTTTAACTATTTCTTTGTGCGCTAATTATCCCATTAAACTGTAAAATGAATGTATCCCACCATCTAAGCCTAAATTCTGATCATGAAGAGAACTAAATCAATATTAGGACATGCCTTCTAATTATGACGCTAGGACACTCCTTTCCCAGGCATATGGTTGCGAAGCGCGTAACCACTCGGCTAACTGCCTGGGCTTCAGGTATTACCAAGTTTAAAATTCTACATAATGCAGGGCAGCCAAAAATTAATTTTCCCTCTTTGGAGGTATCTGAAACTAAAACCAATGAACCGACTGACCAAATTTTATATTGAGACTTTCGAAGGCATGGGGAGATGAATTCTACGAAAAAAAGATTTAGTACCAAAAGTCAACGATAGGAGAAATTTTGTCGCTGGCGGAGCCGAAGGCAGTCAGATATTTGCAGTCAACGCAGGTTAAAAAGATTATGCAAATTTTAATGTGCGCACGTGACAGCAACGCCACTAATTCCACTTAAAAAGGGATTGGGGACGTTCAGGCAGTTATTCAAATGACTGACCAATTGTGCCCAATATGCGTCCTACCTGGCTCGGCATACTTTACTTGTTAAGTTGTTTTACCTTAAACAATGCAATGCCGTAGCGGCTCTTCGGGAATTTAGAAGGCTTTGTAACCTGCGTACAGGTAGTATGTCAGCTGAAGCACTGAGAGCTATGATTAAGAAGTTTGAAGACACTGGATCACTAGGAGTTAGACCTGGCAGAAGATGGAAAACAGTGCAAGAAGAGAGGGTAACACCGCAGTAGCAACCAGACGTTGCTACTGCGGTGTTCGACGACACAGGGACCAGTACTGGTCCAAGCGCTCGTGCCATAGCTTGCAAACTTGATATGGCTTATGGTACAGTCTGGAAAATCTTACGGAAAATGCTTCACTTATATCCGTATAAGTTCAGTCGTGTGGAAGCACTAACTACCGCAGATTATGATAAGTGCATGACCTTCGCCCTAACGTTTCTTGCCCGAATGGAGGTTGACAACGACTGGCCTTGGAGAATATTGTGGGATGATGAGGCTCATTTTTATTTAAATGGGTCGGTCAGCATTCACAACTGCAGAATTTGGACATCTGAACATCCCCAAGCGATCCAGCAAGTACCACTACCTTCTCCAAAAGTAACCGTGTGGTGTGGCTTCACAGCCCGATTTCATAATAAGAGCATACTTTTTTGAGCGTATTACCCCTACAGGTCCTGTAACCTGCTTCATTACTGGAGAGATTTATCGACGAATGCTGGAAAATTTTGTCATTCCTGCATTGCAGCAAAGACAATGTTTGGACTCCATAATTTTTATGCAGGATGGAGCACGGCCACACATTGAACGTTCAGTACAGCGCCTTTTACGCCAGCATTTCAGTAATGAGAGGGTTATCAGTCAGTTCTTTCTGACGGCATGGCCGCCTCGATCCCGGACATCATGTAACCTTTGGCTGTGGTGTATTTGAAATCCGTTGTGTATTTTGGTGGCGTTCCGAACTTGCATGTCTTGAAAGAGAACATAAAAAGGGCTGTTATGGACATCCAATCCGACACCTTACGTTCAGCTGTAGAGAATGTCGGACGCCCGATGCAATTTGTTGTTCACAAGAAAGGTCAGCACATTGAAAATCGTGTATGTGATCCAGGAGACCCTGATTCCGATGAATAAAACATTATATCCTGTGAGTTCAATCACTACATTAATTTCTGTGACTCTCTCAAGTTGTTTTCGTTTAATTATTATTATTCTTATTATCATCATTGTAACGCGCCACATATTCAGCTGTAATGAGTGACGCGGCTGTCGCTTATACCGTCGAAATGTTATCATTCCATTTTATCTGCCCTTAATGTAATTATCCGCTTGTTTTCGGCTCCTCCAGCGCCAACATTTCCCCTATCGGCGACTTTTGGTATTAAATATTTTTTTCGCGGAAATCATCTCCTCATGCTTCAAAAGTCTCGATATAAAACTTGGTCTCATTCTGTTCATTGGTATTAGCTACAGATGCCACCAAATATGAAAAGTTATTTTATAGCCATCCTGTATTTTGTTGGCTGATAGTAATTAAACATTTTCTTGTTCTGTATCACAAACCCATGAGAAACATTGCCAGAAAATATGAAAAGAGAACACCTTCCACAACCACTATAATGAACCACCTGGGCCAAAAATGATAATCCAATTACAAACGGAGGAAGGCAGACCATAAAACAGTAATTTGCTGAGGCTCTCGAATCGACACGCTATCAAATACCTTAATTTGATAGCAGTGTTTTAGACCAGCAGATCTGATATGGATGTCGATTGGCGAAATCCATATGAGTGGTCGCTGATCATTTAGAGAGTTCACTATCTTAGAAGTTGATTACTTTCTCTATTACCTGAACAACCCTGTAAAAAGGATCTATTGCTGTAACCCTGCGGTTAGAGCAATATGGACTTTTTTCCGAAGTGACTGCATATGGGTTTGCTTCCATGCTGTAGGATAATTGCCATACGAGTATAATATAATGCGTATAGATGATAAAGGACAGGTGTTAGTTTTTAGGAGCACATCTCATGAGAACAACTTATAGGATTCCATCGAAACCACAAAACGTCTGTGGTATCCAGGCTGTTTATGATACTTCTGAGGTTTTTCTGGTAGAATACTACAGCAGACATACGATGCAATGCTTTGGGTGAAAGATGGAGGTGATTTGACTTCGTCATCTATGTAGGAGTTAGATAAGAAGAATAATGCAGGAAGTCATCCTTATCTTATTCAAATTAAGTGGATATTGAATCCAACATTATTTCAAAGCCGAATAGAGAAACTACAGGAGTTTCAGTCACCCTTATCATTAACTGTTGTTGGAATGCTACCATTAGCAGATGAAAAAACGTTACTCTCAACAACCTTTGCGAGGAACAAGAAGACCTGTCATTCGCACAGGTGGCGATTTTCGTTTGAGGTAAACGATAAGGAAACTTTCCTTAAAATTTCCTTTCCTTCATGTTTGTAGTTTATTAAGAACCTCCGCAGTTAAGTCGGTATAGAAGGAGCCCTTTGGTCGGAAAGACGTGGGTTCGATTCCCGTCCATGACGTGGGAAACTGATCTCTTTCGACTAAACGTGAGTTAATCAGTCTCGTACGGAGGTAGAGGGTTTTTCCACTCGGAAATTCGGGTTTGTTGTCCCTCAGAAGGCAAACCGGCCAGTGAAAACAGATACGGATCTACAGTCGTAAATACTTCACTCCCCACGCGAAAGTTCAACCCATCATATGGGGGGGAAATAAAACTACCAAAAGAAGTAGATTAATTTATGCCAGGGAAGGAGAAGATCAATAGCAAAATGAAAAGTCCAACAAAGAAGGGACAGAAATATGTCTAATCCTATAAATTAAAGATGCCAAGAAATTATATGTTTATGATGGGAAGGGCCACTACCTAGACCAGACTTGTCTATATAAAAGTAGGCCAGTCATGAAGATGCTTCATGACTGGCCTACTTTTATATACGGATCTACAGATACGACTGTAGATCCGTATCTGTTTTCACTGATACGGATCTACAGTGAAAACAGATACGGATCTACAGTCGTAAATACTTCACTCCCCACGCGAAAGTTCAACCCATCATATGGGGGGGAAACTCCATAGGAATAAATTAAGTGGTAAAAACAACGTAATACATTAGTTGCTTTTATTTTCTTATCCTCTCCTTTTATTTCTCTATTTAGTTTAAGTTAAAGCGTATAAGTTGTATGACAACAGCTGTCGAATGTGGGTTAGATAGAAGATCTTCACTCACAGTGGCTTTTACCATCTGTTTGTGGTCCTTGTTTGCTTCAAGTTATAATTTTGTTGAAAAAGGGGGAGGCGTTTCGCATTTATTTTCGTAATAAAGTTATGCTCCATCACACCTTTATTGATTCGCTCTCTTCATTTCGCATTAACTGTCTTTATTTTTGCGCTGTCCCGCGCTTTCCTAATAACAGCAGTTGCCTTCGAAATCTATTTCATAAATGCGAAAATCTGAAGTAACCTGAAAGCCCCTCGAAGTAGGCTTTCAAATAGCCTTCATTCAGATTGCTTAAGAAAACGAATTACCCCTCTTTCATCTGAAAAACGGCTGCGTAGATTTGCATTTCAATGCAAGTCTAAGAATGGATTAGAAACCTTTTGATCGAACACGCAATACCGTTCTTTGTCAATCCTCCACTCACTCCTATCAGTTTGGCTTGGCTAGGGAATGGATGGCCGAACACGTAGGTAGTCTCTGCCCTTGAGGAATTGGTTTTAGCTCTTCCAATTCAGATGTTGTCGCTGTTGTTGCAAACCTTCCTTTGCGGAAATTATATTGTGTTTATTCACGTGATGAAATGAATGTACTTCAGGAAGTTAATATCTGGTTTTCAAGAAAGAAACCGAGTGGGAGTTCTTCTATTGCGACCGAACTGTTTAATTTTCTTCTAGATCATGGGAAGGGCCGAGAGCATTTCCGAAAAGGGAAAATTATGTGCACACAGAACAGCTATTCAGTTCGCCGCAGTGATCGAGCAGCTTTCAAATATATCACACTACTGAAGCCAGCTGGAAAAAAATCTTGCGATGACACAGATAAATGAAATGCCAAATAATAATAATGTTCAGATTGGCACTGAGTAGTGTTCTTCCTCGCCGGTGTACGACTGCTTTCCGAGGCTGATTTGCACGGAATATTAAGAAATAGGGGAGGGATGAGTGAAGCAAAACATTTGTCATCCCCAGTATTGTCGATTGGTATCGAAATGAACAGCGATATGAGAGTACGAATGAAGAAGAGCGTGCAAACGAATCTGAACATTTCAAAGTCCTAATTTCTGTCGAAGGCCAAAGTGAGAGTTAAAAGCTTGGGAGGGGGGGGGAAGGACAAGCCGTCATTCATTCTGCCTTGTTTATGGCAAGCAACGCACCTGCTTTTACTGCTCAAAATTGCAGCCACGTGCATTGGACCCGAAGATATTCCGAGAGCCATCGTAAAGATGGCTTCATATACGTGTGTGTGGAGTGGTATCGATTTTCCATTCAAACAATTTCGTGAAGCATCAGTTGCTGTCGGCTGCCACTCATTTACGAGCGGCACAAAACTTTCGCCGTTAGGAGGAGGGTTCCGTTGAATTTAACGCTGTGATAAGTCAAGCTGTAGTAATGTCATCCAGTATTGCGCGCTTCGATCCTGAATTTCTCTTTATGCGGCAATTATTTGCATGCCTTCATTTAAACGTGTCACAGCCAGCCGTAAATAAACTTATTGAATCAGTTTGTTCAATCAGAATTCAATCTAGCATTTCAATCGGTGCACGTGAGCATTCTTAACATTTCTTCGTGTTCGACTGGCAGTGGACTGACACCAAAAATTTTCAATTAAACACGAATTATGCCGAAAACTTCGCGTCTGTCTGTAAAATCAAATAGAGTTTAAATCTTAGCATTAATAATGCAAGAATTAATTCTAACCTCGTGAGAAATGTCCGTACTGTTATGTTCGTTTTTTGCAATTCAGCCATTATTCAAAAGATTAAAAAAAATAACTCAAATAGAGAAATACAATCAACTTTTGCAGTTTAACAGCAACCGAAAGTGACTCTTGGTAGCGATCGTTGCTGTTACTGTCCCGCATTTTTGAGGATTATCTCCGATCTTAGCGATTTTAGGATATTTCTTTTTTGTATTTTAATCAATAAAGTTGGTTTCGTTCTGATGTCAGAGCTGAACTTTTTCGGTCAGAAATTGTCGCCTCACATACCGACGAATGTGATTTTGCAAAAGAAATTGCTTTGGAGTATGTGCTGTCACAGTCCATCGGTACACGAAACTCGAGCTGTTTTTGCCGGGAAAAATTAAAGCATTGACTGCATTTATAATAAGTAAGGAGAGGTGAATGGTTCAGTAGAATTTCATGCAATTCAGGATCGTCGACCCATTTCAAATTTACTAAACTATAATTCACCACAGGAAATTCTGTTAATCTGCATTTGGTACCCTGAAGTCATTTATTTATCAGGCGATTTCCGTAGTGAAAGCGAATGGCAGAGTTATGGACTGAAGTGCATCACTATAAGCTTCAGTTGTCCAGAACGACGTTCTTCGTTTAAAAAAATATCTGTGTTCGAATTCCGTGCAGGATGCAAAAAAATTCTTTATAGTGCTTTTCGTTTTTCATTGGAAGGAGATTAGTTTGCCCCATTTCGAGTTTACACAGTTTTTTTGTTTCTTCTCTGAAAAATCAGCGAGGACCGGCTAACTAGAACTGATAAAGTGTCCCGCATAGTCTTGCTTCTACCGTCATCCCAAACAAGAACGACAGTATTGTATTATTCCTTACGAATGCTTTTGCATCGCTGTACAGTAAATCAAATAACAATAATTCTCATTAACAATTCTTAGGAATCACAGTCAATCGAAGGGGGTCTTCTACACTGCCTGGCTACTCCGTGTCGCTCTTGCAATACCTATTGCGCTGCCCTGAGAGGAAGAATAGTCAAGATTCTTTTCAAATTATGTAACAGTATCTTAAAGAAAAATTTAAATATAATAATTTTACTTACCCTAACTGCACTTTGAGAAGGTTTAATGGGAGCAACTCGACTTTCCTAGCACACTTCTCTTTAATCGAAATAAACATTCGATTTGGCTCCATAAATAAATAAATTCCGTGTGATGATACAGCGTTCCCCCTTTATACGGGAGTTCACGGTACCATCTAGTCCCCCCAAATTTTATCTGGATCCGGCCTAGGCTCACGAATCAGACCTATGGCTGCGTCAGTATTCCTGACTGTAATCCGTGTGTCCTCGGACCGGTTTGCCTGCTTGCAGGATGACAAAACACCAGATAAACTGGATAGAAAACCCTACTGTCCACGCCCAAGACCGGCGAACTTGGCAATGGCTGAGGAAGATCCTTGAGCTCCTCACGTCGTTGACGGGAATCGAACCTGGGACACTCCTTCCCCAGGCATATGGTTGCGAAGCGCAAAGCCTAACTAGGCTAACCGCGCGGACATTTGGCTCCATGATCAGCACCCTTTGTCGGGTAAGGGAGCCTAATTTTTCTACATACTTAAGGAAAGGAATAATAAAAAAACAAAACCTGTAGCTCCATTTTTCATTTTCCGCTTCAAAATCTTTTTTTAATTAAACAATAACAAAAGCTTATTATCTTGCAAAGTGCATCTTTGAAAAGTGCGCACGTGTTACAGGATAAAATATGGAAAATAATAGGACATTTTAATATAGATTTCAGTACAGTAATGTAGGCATTCATATACACATACCCTCAAAGTAAAGCATTTACGTAACCTAACCTGAGTTACTGTAGAGCAGTGTTGTGCCCTACAATGTGCTCAGTTTCGACAGGATCCGTCCGAGATTCCTACGCGATGCCACATCAGTTTAGGTACGTTTGCTCCTTGCGGAATAGCAGTAAACTATTTCAAGTGTTATTAAAATTGTATTCAAAATAACGAAACTAGCATTAAATATTAACACAAAAGGGGAAAATATATCAAAATCAGCTAACGCCTTTTATTCCTTTATAGGGAGTAGGCGAGGCCTTTATACCCTAAATAGCTTTCGGAGACTGAGTGGGCAGTTCAATCTTCATCGGCAGCCAATCAGAGATAGCTGGTCAATGTCTATCACTAATTATAGCAGCCACCGATGAAGCGGCTGGGATCAGTTACATGACCTTTCGATTAGTTACATTCAAATTTTAAATATTACTGCTATTATACAAATAAGAATAAACACAGCAGTAAAATAGCTACATCATTGATAGATATTTTCATCGTTTCTTTGCATATGCTTTAACCTCCTTAAGGGTATTACCATTTGTTACAAGCAATTCATTTTGTGAATTTACTTCTCATATCTTTAATAGTGAACAGTTACATGATTTTACATTATTAATCGCATTCAGTTTTTTAATCTCAATACCTTTGTATTACTGTTATTAACAATTTTAATTGTGAGCTATTTTACGACACCATTATTTGATTACATATTTCGAATCCTTTCCACTGAGCTACACAGGCCTTGAAGAGAAAAAAAAAAAAAAAAAATATATATATATATATATATATATATATATATATAGAGAGAGAGAGAGAGAGAGAGAGAGAGAGAGAGAGAAATAATTAGAGAGAACCGAGTTTTTTGAACTGACTTTGTGTATAAAAAATCTTGTGTTATATATGAAAATAAGCGTTACGCATGCGACATCAATATTTATATAATGAATAATATAGGAACACTATTCCAAACTGCCAGATACTGTTTAGTTGACATTGAGCGATGCTTCGACGCCATTTATGCCTCGAAAGCACTCTTAATCCTTTTATTTCTCATTTCTTTTAATTATTTTCCTAAGAAAATATTGCCAAGCCTGCGTTCCCTGATTTGTTCAGTTCACCAGTACCAATGAATCGAGGCTTCCGAATTCCTTTAAAAGCCTTCTTATTTCCTGGTTCATTTTCACAGCCGATCTCGTATGCCGAGTTGTTCAGGTATCGGCGCTCCTAACAACAGACTGAGTCCGAATTTTGGTTAGGAGATGGATTTCGTCTCCTGAAACTAGAGACCATTGCTCTGCTCATTTGAGACTCGAAAGGTTTCATGTTTAGTCTTCGGAACATTTTTTTTTACCCAACAACAACAATTTCTGTTCAAATGCTAGCCGATTCCCTTCAGTTCCTTTTGTTATCTGATTTCATGAAAATAGGATTGTAGCAGTTTCACTCTTCTCCGAGGAATGCTTTCAATCGAAAGCGTTTGGTGGAAAACGGGGCATTTTTAGTAATCTCTGCACTTCCGTTTTTGGTATGAATCGACATCTTATGCCTTCCTTCCGTTGAATATGATTTACGTACCTCGGCATCACATTTTGACTTGGTTTGATGTTGCCAAAGTGAGTGCAGCACTTATTAGATGCACGAGGGATTCGTACTGCTAATTTGTGACGCTTGATAAGATTGGAAAATCAAGCAGCTTTCGCAATTGTTGGCCAAAGCCCATGGGAACACTCTCGCTGAGATTTCGGTTACGATTTCCGCGTAATGCGTAGGAGATATAGGAAAGCACCGAGTTAATTTTCTGTTTATTTTCTCGTCATTTCCTTTGTTGACGGGAAGAATCTCAAGTGACTGATATCCAATACGAATAATGTACGGAAGATGGAATTCTAACCAGGACCAATTAAATCGTTGCTGTGAAGCCATATGGTTAATGCAACTTGTTTTAGTGTGTAACGGAGACTTGAACATTTATTTGAAACACGAACTGGAGCAAGAAACCAACATTTGCATTGGAAACAAATTTGACATTTGAAGTAGGTTTTTCTTTTTTCACTTTAATAATTTGCACTTAGAATCTTGCAGTCGTAAATGTAATTCATGTGAAAGATTAAGTGTTTCTTCTGAAACATTCCCGTGAAATATCAGTTCTTTTGAGAATAGGTTAAGATACACTGAACTAGTCTCGGAATAGAAACTTTGATATACATGGGTTGTGGGCGGGGGCATATTAGAAAGAAGAATACTGCAAATCTCACCTTTTCCGAAGTGTGTCAAATGAGTGAGAGACGACTGAGAACAAACTGTTCTCAAAGATTAAATTCCGTGGAAATATCGTGTTCCGATTGTGACACGATACCCTTTTATCTTCTCTGAAAAGTAGCTTAATTCCATTCTTTATGCTTTCCCTACAAACGGTAGATTTTACACAATCTAATGTGGTTACAATGTAATCGGTAAACACAGCTGTTGATTTAAAGTAAAAAAAATATTTTAAATATATAAACAAAAATATTAAGAACTAGCTCAAAACGCTCATCTGTCTGTTTGAAATTAAGGGAACAAACAGATCCACGCAAAGGGAAAAAAATTAAATACCCCCTTTGCTACAAGAGGGTCGTAAGTTATCTTTGTAATGTACACAAGCCAACAATTCATCGGAAAAAAACTCGCTCAAAGAGTTAAAGCCTCTATGGAAGTCATTTGTCACGATAACTTTCTGATAACTCATCTCAGTAAGCTTTATACGGCGTAGGACAAGTCAGTGGGTTTTTTTTTATCATGTTCGCTTAAAGTGTGGAAAACTCAGAGTTCGAAACCACTGGCAAGCATCAAGAAAGCTTTCGTAGCCTCTTCCGTTCTGTTTCCTTAGTTGGTGCTTGGCCATGGAGCGAGGTATTTATCCGACTACGCCGATTTCACTGATCAGACACCCGCAAAGTTCGCAAACGTATATTCGTTGAAACGCTCGTTTTTTTTTTTTTTTGCTTGGGGGGGGGGGTATTTTCATGAAAGTGTCCGTTGCCAATTCAAATGACGAATTTCCAAGGTCATACGGTAACATGATGATTTTTTTTTTTTTTTAACTAACACTGGTGGAACGGCCATATCGAATTGGTAATCCTTCTGTTTCACATAGTTCTTGAAAGACAGAAGCATAGACTCAATGACGCCTTAAGTGCCACACTTGAGCACTCCGTTGAACAGAAGACAGGAGCCAAAAGGGAGAAGTTCTCATGCTTTTAGTCTGAGGTGAAGTGTCAAGTCATAAGATTCAAACGTGAGTGTTTCTGGCGACAGACACACGTGCTAAACCTCATGCTTTTCTATTTTAATATGGTAGAAAGCAAACAAGCGTTGTCCATTCTGGAAAACTCAAAGACCAGCGAAATGCATTATAGCCCAAAGAGGGGGGGGGGGGTTAGAATGAAAAATAATAGGCACCAGTCACTCTGGAATATTTCATGACCTTTAACGAAAGGTGTCGCATATTATTCTCTCATCGCTTGTTCCCGCTTCCCTTCTCATCCGTCCTATAGGACGGGATGAGTCCCCGTATGAGGAGTATACGACGGATTAATGCAGCCGGCTCGTCACTGCTCTACTGCATCCTCTAAGGGCGAGTATTTATGACCGTAGTCCATGTGTTCACTGGGGAGGTTTGCCAGTTCTGAGGGACGAAATCATCCCTACCTCTAGGAGACTGACTAAATCACCTTTAGTCGAAAGAGACCTGATAAAGGTTCCTCACGTCATTGATGGAAATCGAACCAGGTCCACCAAAGTGCTTCGTCTAGACTGACTGATCCCGAGGCTCCATCACTTGGTATTCCACTGCATTTAGTAGGAATAATATGTACCGTCACGCCTTCAAGTACACTGTAAACGCACACGGCTACCTTGCTTTAATGGAGTCACAGCCCCAAGCTTTTTTTAGTATTTCTAATTTCGGCAATTGACCAGTTTGCCTTTCCATTCCCGGCACTATCTAATTTGTCGTTTGTTATAAAATCCTGACATGAATTTTATAACAAGCTGATTTAAGTATATGTAAGACAGAGGGCATTCTTTTTCTGTATTTTATACGAGAATACTTAATTATCCTTATGGAATGTCGTGAATCAAAGAATGTATTCAGTTCTTCTAACTGCTGTCTTTCACTGCGTTTTATTCTTGATGACGGAGCTTCTTACGCTTCACAAGACCTATTATAAGAATCCTTGAATAAAAGTTCAATACTGTTCCACCCATGTTTGCTTTCACCTTTCCTTATGTAAGATTAAACGCCGTTTTATAATATCAAAGAACGCTGATTATCGCGAAACCGAGACATTTTACATTTCTCAGAAGTGAGAAACCCCATTAAATATGACATCAAGCTTCTGTGTATTGTATTGCTCATAGCGACATTCCCTGCGTGAACACAATAAAAACTAAATTAAGTAAAAATTCTCTTCGTTTGTTAAGCACTATGGAGTAAATGATCAGGAAAAAAAATATTTATATTCCTAATAAAGTACTCCATAGTGAGTAAGAAGCGAGAGGAATGGTCAAATATAATTTTAGTTCTCAATTTTTATTGTGGAATACTTCTCCACAATGTATAACGAATTTCCTCATTTTTGTCTAACGAAAACTTTCACTACAAGGTCGAGGTCGACAGCAAGTTCTCTCTTATGGTCTATCTTTTCGATAAACCTTGAGCAGAAGAAAGCATAAACACAGAATGGATTTACCATTGTTATAGAGGCAGGACTGCATCTGAAAGAATTTAAAGTTAAAGAATAAACATCGTCTTCAAGATAAAGGCGTTATATAGTACGCCCACAGATACGAGACCCTTGGGCACCTGCGCATGTCAATAAAAGGAGAATTCATTCGGATAGCAGGGTAATCAATTGGTATTGTGGGATGAGTTGTTTATTATTACACGTCGGAAAATTAACTTTTCTTTTATTATCATTGTAGTTTATAGAATGGTGACAATTTTGCTTGTATAACAGTTGGAAAATTTTACGTATAAAGCACGTGATTTCGCGTGTTGTTGACCAATTCGTACGTCCATTTCTTTCTCCCCTTCAAAATGAATCGCCTTCTTGGCAGTCGGCCAACGATAGCTCTCGCTTATATGGTCGAACTAATATACTATTATTAATTCTTTATTTACAAAATTATGAATTTCACTAAAATTGCCTAAAAGGGACCAATATTTGCAATCCGCTAATTTCAGTCAACTATTAATCCCTTAAAAACCAAACGTTAATTCGTCTCTTTCCTTATCTCCTTCCCCCCCCCCCCCCCTTGTACTTGAAACAAATGCAGGAATTAAAACAGTATTAATACTGTTTTAATTCATCAAAGCAATTTCTCTTTCATTTGAAAGACAAAAATCTGCAAGAAATATT
This sequence comes from Typopeltis vanoorti, assembly GCF_054136105.1. Lineage (NCBI taxonomy): Eukaryota > Metazoa > Arthropoda > Arachnida > Uropygi > Thelyphonidae > Typopeltis > Typopeltis vanoorti. The sequence goes on along the minus strand of NC_143555.1, from coordinate 1,042,498 downwards.
CCCCGTGCGTGTGTGGCATCATTAAGAGTGTGCTGTCATAATATTTAAATACTTTGTTTCTTTAAACAATCTTGCATCAAGTAATGTCTAATGTACTCCTATTATCGCATCTTCATCCCCCCACCCCTTCATTGAACTATATTTACTCCAAAACGTCTATGCACACCTGATTTTCTACATTATCTCCCTTTCTGAGACGTGTCACCTTATGACTTTAGAAAACACTGCTTTACACTCGAATATGCACTAAAAGGGGTGGTGCAAATGGAAAGGTACAATCACTGTTGGTAGGGGTTGGGCGTAACATACAAATGTCTTCTACAACACACTGCCTTCCAGGATAAACAAATGCTAAAGAATTACTTGTGTAATGCTATTTTCAAAAGTTCTTTCCATTTACTTTTAATTAAAATTAATTCCATTTACAGGAGATAAATTTTCGATACTGGCTTCGAGATTTTTTTAAATTCGTTTATTTATTTATTTTTAGAATGACCAGAGCTGCTTTTCTTTTCTGCAAATTTATGTTAAAATTCGTGAAGAAAGAACATCATGGATATTTTCTTGAATGAAAGAATTTTTTGACAAAACAAACAGCTCTTCTGAGATGAAGATTCGTTAACTACAAGAACAGCATGAGGAAATTCTCCCCTCGTTAATTTCATAGATTAAGGTTTTCGCGTGTTTTAAAGCGAGTAGCAGTAAGTATGAAACTTCTACCAAAAACTTACTTGATAGAATTTATGGTTCGGCTACTAAGTTTCAGCAGGTTAACTGGAAATCATCCGGTAACGATGACGACAACACTTTATATTGAGTCTTAATTAGGAACTTATGCAAGGCACACAGAATGAATACAACACACAAGAAACTCTCGTATCGGCTCACTTTTTTCCTGTCACGTTCTGGCTGTTATCTAAGTATAATAATAACCAAATATGTGCTGCCACCTGTAGACCATAACGAGTTAACTGAAAAATGTGATCACATTTAAAAATCTGAAAGAAAGCTTTCCTTCTAATGGCACAAACCGTTCTAGTAATTCAAGTCGAAAGTTGTTTTCCAGCTCACTGGAAACGGCCAATCAAAAGGATTGATAACGGTTGGGGAAATTCAGAGAAGAAATACAAACATAGAAGATCTGTGTTTTATTGCATTTTATATCTTGCATTAGCGCTACATTTTGGGAAAACACGTGAACAACTTTACAAAATTCCTTTATGAATTCATTTTAATTGCGTCGATGTCGCGGGGTGTGGTAATAATAGCAGGGGGCATTTTCTTGTCTACTTTCATTTCATTTCTTTGCGTTTCATTTTCTGGACCTCGCTTATCATCGCAAAAAAGAGACAAAAGAAGCTCGTTTTGGGGAAACGTTTCCGTCGCTTCCTCCCTTCTCTGTCATTCCAGAACTCAGTGCATGGATTTTCGCAGCTCTTGAAAAGCGTGAAGAAACGTTTTTTATTCAAATAATAAACAAGAAAAAAATCAATAAAAATCTTATGCATCTATTCTTCCTCTTTGAGGACCGAGGACATCGGATGACGCAATCCGACATTGTTCTGATGGGAACGGAATCAGTCAGGTAACAAACTTCTGTAATGATATCACTTGCTGAGAAATAATATTAGGTGGGAACAGATGCAGTTGCAATTACACGAAATAACAATCTCTCTCTCTCTCTCTCTCTCTGGTGTGTGTGTCAATGAAATCGATAATCAATGATTTCAAAGCGTTATCCAGGAACTAATATCTGCTTGATATCGTCAGGTTAATTTTGTAATTTCATACTTATTACGATAATAGCAGCGAAATAGCAATCGCTTTGCTGCTTCGAAGTTATTATCCTAGTTGAGCAAGGCTCTCTTAATAAAGGGACTTTCAAGCGATTGAAGGACTTTGGAATATCAGAATGGTTTCGGCAAAGGCAACTAAACTAATATATTTAAACTTAAACAATTTCAGTAGGTTACGATATTTTATTTTATTTATTTCATTAAATTGATATTTGCCGAGGAATTTTTGTTCTGATTCTGTTTGGCTGTTCATTCGTATCTAGTCGGTTGCCAAAGTGACATCGTGTTGTCGTTACAACGATTTGCCTACCAGATTACGTGGATTCGCTTACCCCCACGGCTATCTCAAATCTGGCCATGGTCCTATAATAATACTAAACCTATACCTTCAGTTCCTTACTCTACCTTTAAAACAGTCGATTTTGATGCTATATAAGGGATCCATTTTGGATGCCTCCTCCAAAAGAACTTTCCTTCGCAATGTTTGGTTTCTTCCTCCTCCTCCTGCTTTAAGTCAATCAGTTGTGCATGACGAACTGAAAATGAAATATAATAATTTTGGAAAGAATCGAATGTTTGTCTCAGCAGTTCGATATGCAAAGTGCATGGTAGTAAACTCGCGTTTTCAATATTTATCTGAACTCAGAAAGCTGTCAATCCGATCCTATTTAAGTTCATCAAATTGGGGCAAAATCATTTCGGCTTGAGAGTTGGTCCGCACCACGTTGGATTACTTTGATTAGTGATTGGGAAGTGCACTTTGGTTTCTCTCTTGTTTTTTTCGTCTAAATGTCTACAAAATTGAAAGCAGACTTTCATCCAGAAATAAAAATTAGCTGACGCTATTAGTATTAAATTAGGAGCGCCTGTTCTTGATGTACTTCTTCAGATGCGTTCATTTCGTGTAAGTTTTCACGTTTCCATTCTGCTCACACCGAATATGAGAAAAGGACTGTCTTTGCGAATTAAGTGTCGTTATTTTTGGAGTCTCCCTTCATTTTTTAATTCTATTTCCTCACTGTGAGATGATGACTGTTACAAATCAGTTGATGTTATCACCAACATAGAGCAAGTCCAGTTTTCATTTTGATTCGAGAATTACGTTAACGTTCACGATTTGTTAGTGGAAGCGATTCCAGGTAATTTGAAGCGGTTATTGCAATGCGGAGATTGATATTCATTGAATATTCCTCTTTATGCGTTGACGTACTATTATTTGCTTTACTGTATCTCCCGTATTTAAATGAATTCCGGCAAAAGTATTCATTTGTTTCCCAAACGAATTGTGGGAAAATTAAATATTTTATGGATGCGAGATAGGATCAGGATAATCAAGATCGACAGTTCTTCAATGGCTATCGCTTGTTTTCTTGATTTAAACAAATAGTAAAGTCAGATTGCAAAACGTCTCATACATGTGCATAAAAAGAAGGTATTCAGACATTTAAAGGATAGTTTTCCACAGGATGAACTCAGTTGAAGTGAAAGCTTCATTCGACACTTTGAATCGCAGTAAATGTTCTTCTTGCTGTGCAAAAACGAATCCGTTTTCCCAATATCCCATTATGTGCATCCACTAGATTTCATACTGATCCTAGGAAAGGCGAATTGGAACCGTTTAATGCTGTGCTCAAAGAAATTTAAAAAAAAAAAAATAATAAAAAAAAAAAAAATTCAGATCCTATATGAGTGCCATTTTCCCTGAATCATGAATATGAGATACGACATTAGCTGCAAATCTTGACGGTGCCGTACTGCAACTCATGTTCAATGCCAGGAAAACCCAAATTCCCTTTCTTGACCTTAATTTTTCCCCACAGTCAATAACATTTATCTGCTATTTTTAACGTTTTCCAGATTTTGAAATCAACCCTATTACCTTCGAATCCTTCTCGTTGGCGTTCAATTTTCTGCAATCAATGAAGTTATCTTCCTGAGCGACTTTAATGCCCACAACTTCAATCAGCTTCACTTTCAATTGGCCAAACTGGAAGTAAATCGCCGATTTTCCGCCACCATTTGGTTCTAGAGCATTGCTTGATTAGGCAATGCTCTAGAACCAAATGGCTGCCATGTATTAATAATTCATCCGTACATCTGTGACCCACTAATTTTGTCTCTTGCATATCTCTAAAGCACGGACCACTGGAAACTCAAATATTGAAAGTAAACTGAATGGAAAATATGATATTAAATGAAAGACAATAAATGATACATTGAATGTGGACGTGTTTTGTGGTTATGATTGACACCCCCAGGGTGAAATGACCCTTATTCAGAAGTCCTGCTAGTGTTAAATGTGAATAAAATAAGCTAAGAATCGCTCAAAATCAAGAGATCACCAAGGAAGATGCAGATCATTAACCAAACGTGCGGACAAGTAATGGTGAACCAGTGGACCACAAATCGCGTTGCTTTTTCTTAATATCAATGGCTCTTGTAATTTTGTCCGGTCTAAATGAAGTGCTACATTTTCCGTTGCAGGAACCTGAACTGCAAGCAAAACTAAAGCAAATTATCTCTCTAATAACTGGAATGTTAAACGGGTAACACCATCCTCTCCACCACACAACACTTCTTATTTCTTTGCCAGCTTTGCATACTTCAGAGGTCATCTTTCTTCGCTGTGGAAAGGTGACCGATCGATTATGGTCTGTATTACAAACCATAGTCTTGTGCTCGTTTCCACTCGCGCAAAACGCCTTTCGCTCATCATTTTCAACCTTGTCCCTTTGGTGCTACAACAGAAAAATGAAACTAGAAGCACTTTGGCATTTCCTAAAAATTGTTTCCAACTACAACCTCCAGCTTTTCAAGAAATCTAACACGATTCCTTCTCTTCCCTACTTTTCCAAAACACGCGATACACGAGTACTGTTGGTTTTCAATGTAATCGTTTGTGGACGTTTTAATAGAAATCCGTCAAATATTGTTAGCTTTTAAATAGTTTGTTCTTCTTGAACCGAAAGACTAACAAAAGTTCTTTAAACTTTCGCAGGTTTTTACGACTTTCTCCCAACCCGGTGATTAGCATTCCAACGAAACGGGAGATTTTGAGTTCACTTTCTTCTTCAAAACGTATAAGCAGTCACGGACATTTCCTTACGACTAAGTCTATTCTGGTGCTGTGACAACACAGCCAGACAACGATCAACATTCAAAGATGAATCATTCACTGATATAGGAGAGTAAAATATTATCTGGAAATGGAATCATTTCATGAGGCGAAAGTTTCTTGCTTAACCAGTAGTTAATGTGATATTCCATACGGGTACATTAAGTATTAATAATTAAACACTTTTATTGGCTTATGTTTTGATATGCGCAAAGGCTCTAAAATCTCACACAGAAAAATAAATTCTTTCCGAATGTCTTCATTCTGAAAAAGATTCATCTTCATATTTCATGCCGCGATTCTTAAATTCACGTCAAAATATCTTCTCCGTGTAATGATTATCAAACATTAGCGAAATACTCTGCTGTCTGAAGAAATAATTTCCTTTGGGTTCGCATTTTTCTTTATTTCGAATAATCTAAATGCGGCCAATTGAAGAATAGCAATTTTTTTCCCTACTTGACTACAGCGAGAAGGAAATCTCTGTTCTCTCACAAGAGCAGATCATTAAGCAAACGGAACAAGGCAGATGAAGAAATGCGACACGCAGAAGCAAGCGATGCACTCGTGCCACATTCAGCTTGGAATATTCGCGAACAAGATCCGAAGGGTCCAAGCCAAAACTGCTTTGTAGTAGTCAGGCTTTTTGTAATTTCCATTCCATATATTGCAAACATTCTCCGTTTTCTGTTGCTAGTTTGAGGTAAACATCTCACACTAGCAGTAGTCAGTCAGTCCGTCTGTTTTCTATAATTATTCTGAAATGTTAATTGAAAGAGTCCAGAATGGAAATCGATGCATTTCGGATGGTTTTTCAAAACAGAAAGAGTCCACGCATGCGCACTGAGTATTTTTCGTCTCACGTGAATGAACTGAAATTGAGCAAGAAGCAACTCGTGCTGTACAGACGAGCAGAGAAGACACTAATCGAAGTTGCTGCAACTGCATTTCACTCTATTCATATTATTTACACATAACCCGACAGAAACTGACAAATCTCTCAAAAGGGGGAAAAACTAAATGTGGAGTTTTTAATATTTCTTTCTCTAAACAAACACTATTTATTTCGGGGACTGAAACAGTTGAGACAAGGGTTGTGTAACTTCTCACGATGTGTCCTTAAGAGGCGCCACCTAATAATAATTAGGGATGGCTCATAAGTCAGAAAGGGGGTTTAAATATTTAGTAACTATTTTTTCCTTCTTTTTGTTATGAAGAAATTCTGAACCTGGAGATTTTTTAGTTATGAAAAACTACATCGCTTAAATGCGTTCCATTTTCTGCATCACAAAAACGTGTCTTTCCTGCGGCATGTTCTACGAGAGCTGTTAATGTTTCATGTTGCACCGCACTAATTTCTGCTTTCGAATTATCTGCAGCTTGTCCGCATACATTTTTGCCCTACAGGTAACCCCTAGAAAAGGGGTCGGGAAGCTTTTTGAACCAAAGAGCCATTCCACCAAAAGAACTAATTAAAACAAAATTTTGGAAGCCGCAACTTCAATTCGATTTTTTCTGGTGACTCGAAGGTGCCGTTAGTTTAAACTCAGGTAATTTATTTTTAATTGAGTACTTCTAGATATTAAATTCCACTTTTATGTTTGGATATAAATGTTTTATATGTTCAATAAATACAACAACATTAAGTTTGATTATGTTTTTAATCATAAAACATTTTTAAGTAAGTAAAATGTTTGCAAAAAAGTCAGAAAATTTTTATTGCAAAAAGAATTAGTCGGAACAAAAATACAATATTATGTATTGTAATAGATATTTGATTGTTTTCTTTAAAATTCAGTAATGAGACTTTTGATTTTGCATCTTCTTAGTCAATTTACTTAAATCGGGATTGTATATCTTCTCGCTTCGTGATTTCAGAATCTCGAGTTAAGAAAGAAAAGTTGTTTTCGAAACAGAGCGTGCAAGGATTTGCCTTTCCTTTGTGGATTGAGAAATTTGTTTTAATTTACGATGTCAACGATGTGACGAGTTTAGTTCTTTACTTCGAGTCAGAGATTAAAATCTTTAAGTAAAGAGGAAGATGAAGTGCAAAGTAAACAATCCTCTGACGAAGGAAGCAAAAAACAAGTACACCGTTATATATTGGCGTGGCGGAATGCGTAAAGGTAAAAAAGTTAACTCTGAACTTTTTTCAGCAACTTAAGTAGGAATTAAAGAAATATCACGTTTTAAAAATGATCTTGCTCAGTAACTAACGAGCGAAATAATATAATTAAATAAAATAATAATAACTAAAGTATTAATCTGTAAAAAAAATTAATCTGTAACTAACTAGCGAAATAATATATGCACAGTGTTAATATGGCTACAAAAATCGTTGGCATTCTACAGGGTGGCTCATTTGTCTCGAAGGGATTTTAAACCTGAACAACTTCTTTGATTATTGTTTCATTTGAGTTTTTTTCAGGTATTGTAAGGAACATTTAGGAAAACTAATCGGGAAAATTTCACAACCCGACAACAAAGAGCAGCTCGAGTCACAAGCAACTCCTAAAACATAGTTTTGGCGAGCGAAGAAATACAATTAATTGGACATCGCTTTCTCCAGATCTGATGGCTTCGAGTTCTCTCTATGGGGTATGTGAAGGGCAAAAATGTATGCGAACAAGCCCCAGATAATTCCACAGCAGGTATTAGTGCGATGCATCCTGAAACATTAACAGCTCTCGTGGAACATGCCGCAGGAAAGACACGTCTTTGTGATGCAGAAAATGCAACGCATTTACGCGACGTAGTTTTTCATAACTAAAAAATCTCTAGGTTCTGAATTTCTTCATAACAAAAAGAAGGAAAAAATAGTTACTAAATATTTAAACCCCCTTTCTGACTTATGGGCCATTCCTAATTATTATTAGGTGATGATGACTCTTAAGGACACATCGTGAGAAGGTACACAACCCTTGTCTCAACTGTTTCAGTTCCCGAAATAAATAGTGTTTGTTTAGAGAAAGAAATATTAAAAACGCCACATTAAGTTTTTTCCCCCTTTTGAGAGATTTGTCAGTTTCTATCGGGTTATGTGTAAATAATACAAATAGAGTGAAATTCAGTTGCAGCAACTTCGATTAGTGGCTTCTCTGCTCGTCTGTACAGCACGAGTTGCTTCTTGCTCAATTTCACTTCATTCACGTGAGACGACAAATACTCAGTGCACATGTGTGGACTCTTTCTGTTTTGAAAAACCATCCGAAATGCGTCGATTTCCATTCAGTACTTTCATTATACATTTCAGAATAATTATAGAAATGAGACAGAGTGACTGACTACTGCTAGTCGGAGATGTTTACCTCAAACTAGCAACAGAAAACGGAGAATGTTTGCAGTATATGGAATGGAAATTACAAAAAAAACTTACTACTGCAAAGCAGTAGTAAGTTTTTTAATGAACTGCTCTTGTGAGAGAACAGAGCTTTCCCTCTCGCTGTATCGCATTCCTGTGTAAGGCCAATCAGCCGTGGTCTCATATGAATGAAACAACTTATTTAGCCCGTTCTCAGTTGAAGGCAGCGTCGTCTTTCTCGCAACTATGAACGGATTATCTGGTAATGACCTCCTTTTCATTTTGTAGTTTCTATTCTTTGTTATTCGTGGAGTTTTCGATTCCTTTCTATAAGTTTTCAGGAAGACGCCCGCTGCTTCTACTCTCGAATTTCGACTTCCCCACTTTCAGCATGAGTTTATTCTTCAGGCTACATTTCCAGCGATATCTTCATTCGCTTATTTCTCGAAGAAATAAGCGAATGATTGTGATCGCCAGATCACAAGTTTATTGCCAGACTGTCCTTTCAAATTTAAAGGGTGGTCTGCTTCAGCATGAAAAGTTATTTAATAACACGCAAGATTAGATTTTAAATGCCTTAATTTCCTAAAGAATTGTTTTTCCCTTGGCATGTTGTAACATGCGGTAACATGCTACACCAGAGTTCAGCAGAACGGAAATGCGAGCAATTATTACTATCGTTATTTTCTTCTTTGTATCATCTGGGGAAGCATTAACACCATTCTTTCTAACAGTCATTTCAGGCTTTAAATAAGGATGACGATCTTACACCATGCACCGAAATTTGCCTACTACCTAACAAGACGCTGTTTACTTTTGGACAATCAGACCGACAGCTTCATCGAAATTGTACATTTAACCAGAGCATCACTTGATTTCTCGAGATGTGATGTTTAAGTACATTGAAAAAGCTGAACACGGTCATGACATCTCTTCATGATCAAATAAAACCTCAAAATTATACGCCTGACTTCTACAAAAAAAAAAAAAAAAGATGATGCAGTCTCTTCATATACACGACTTGTTTTTTCGGTGATTATTCTTTTTCACGACCTATTCAGCCAATGATTATTCTTTAATATATTCAATACTCGTGAATTTTAATGTTAAATGCTTTTTTTTCTCAACAGTTATAAAGTCATTGAAATTTTCTCCAAATTAAAGGAAATTCACTGAATGAATTGTGTATTGAAATTTCAGTCGTAATCGACGATGTCCTATGGTTTTCAAAAGGTTCTCTAAATCTGTAACGATTTAAGTTGGAATCGCAGCGAACCTTTTGAAATTTCAAGTTGAAATTTGATTTTGTACTTCGATGGAGAGAGAACATTTTTTTTTTTTTTTTTACTTTCCCGAAAGTTGGGTTTTATCGCGCTAAACAAACATTGGACAGACTTAAAGCACAGGTCTCAGAGCGTCTGTTTCTCTTTTCTGCATTCCTGGTCTTCTGAATTAACCGTCACTCTTCGTTCATGTTCATCAAAAGCCAATAATAACCCGATTGGCAGATGGTTGGAAGTCATACGCAGACTAAGTTCAAACGTAATGTACGCTGACTTGTTCTCCTCTTTAATTCCGTTTCTTTTTTCTCAGATTTAATCTTCCACACACTGATTTTCTAAAAGGGCTTCAACATTTAGCTAATCAAGGAGCATGGCAATGTTTCCTTTTCGTTCTTGACCACTTGTCCACCCACGCAGCGCAACACTTCGGCTTCTTCTGTCTAGGCTGTGTGTGTGTGTGTGTGTGTGTGTGTGTGATTACTTTAATAAATCCAATATGTATAAGGAGTATGTTAAGATTCTCTCACATTTACAAAGGCCCGTTTTCAATATGAATGTCTTCGAGTTCTTACTTAATTTCTCCTATTTACATACGTTAAAGGAGTTCGTAGTAAGATAATGTCGTCTGATGAAGAGATACCGCAGGTCGTCCGAATATTTTATCATTACATCAAGGGGTGTAAGAAGTTTGGCTTATTGTGCTTGAGTTATTTTTCATGAAGTTTTCGATTTTTGTGTGCGTTCTCTGGATATGAAAGCCTCTTTTTTTTTCATTCTCCAAAAATCGAATTCGACTAATCTCTCGGCAACATTTGCATGAAAACGTGCCATTAATAAGATAAATCCAATCGCTTTTAGTGTTAGACTTATCATTTGACCTAATTACTTGGGAATTTTGAATTTGAAACCATTGTGACTTTACCGTAAATATGTAGATCAAGTATTCAATTTAAACTAAGTGGATGCTGCCAGATGGCTACGTATACTACTTTTATTTAATATGAAGATCACCTGTATTTTTATCCACTACAGGGTGAAGGCTTCTCCCATGCTTATCCAGTCCATTTTGGGAGAGCGTATACATATTTGTATGAAGGCGAAAGGTAATCAAACAACCATGCCCTGGGCGGAATTCGAACCCGCAGCCTCTTGGCTGGAGAGCGGATACGCTAACCCTCAGCAACCAGGCCGGCTTCGATTAATATTAATTCAATTAATTCAATATTTTTCAATAAATAGCTTCTGTTTTAGAATCTCATCTCAAAAGACTTCAAGCTTTCTTTGAGCGAAAATCTTAGTTGAGCATCAAATAATTCTTCAACAATTGCACGTTCTGCACATACGCACTTTCATGAGCAGCAGTGTGAGATTTCATTTCATTTCACTGCTGTGCAAACATCACTGATGTTTTGATCCCAAATTTAGTACTTCGGTTACGTTTGCGGGAACAGGTTCCCTGCGTTGCGTTAAACTGGTACATCCCGCTACAGAACTACTCGAGTGTTACGCACATCACAGGCTGACACTTTAAATTACGACCGACTTTATTAGCTCGTTGTGTTCGGTATGGTCAAACACACGAATTAGGACAAGAACGGACAGAAACTCGACCAGCAGTCATCCCCAAAATGGCCATTACATAAACGATGCCTAATCTGCGAAGGCATTCACAGGATAAGCATCGTTTTCTATGAAGTCGCGTGACAAGCTTCGTAACGAACTAAATACCTGGTGGTGTCGTGAACACACACACACTCGCTCACTCTCCTTCTTGGCAAGTACCAGTAAACAATCTTCTGACCATCCACTTACTCTGTTCGCAGAGTGCGTATTTCATCTTTGCATATAAAGTGAAATATTCACTTCCCAGAAATGTTTGATGATGTAATATTTGTGAAGCAGATGTTTTGGCGAGACAACGGCATTCTAAAACTTGGAGCGGAATGACCCTGCGAGAACTGCATTCATAAGCGTGAACAAATTATTACACTATTTATGCGAATATACAATTTTGTTTTCTAGAATGTGTACTAGTAGGAAATCACGTGACATAACAGGGAATGGAAATGGTTACACAGAATTCATCTGTCTAGAAGGCGATCGTGTCAATACAAAACAAAGATTATTATTCTTATCAAGTATATATAACATTTATAAATATACAATTCAAGTAAGTTAGTATATATACGTTATAGTGATCTCTTATAACATACGTTTAAATAAAGATCAACATTATTTAGCCCCGTTTAGGTAGTCTCTCAATCCTTTTTCTGAAAGCATATTCTGATTTGATTTCATAGAATAGTCTTCCTGACATCGCAACGTTTGATTTCATTATGAAAGCGTAATCCTGAGGGAAAAAATAGGTAGATCTCCCTCAGTAGGTTCAAAGTCTACGCAAGGCATCGATCTGTGTGCATGTTTTTAAATGGAGAAGAATCATTGTTGCTCGTGGGAGGCAACATTCCAATTCGTGATCATTCCAATCTCATTCTTGAGGTTTGCAGGAATCATGGACTCGATTTATGAATATCATCACTTTGGAAATTTAGCTATTGTGCCGCTATTCCGTGACTTGAAGATATCGCAGTGCTGACGGATGATCAACGTTTTCCTTCGGATATTGTCATTTTCACACACATTCTACATTAGATGCGTTAACCGGAGCACAGAAACGTGCATACCATGAGAAAGAACGCAGAAAATACTATGCTTCCTAGGGAAGGAAGCATAGTATTACAACCACTACAACTGCATCAAAATTAAACGAAAAATTAAATTAAAGGTGAATTTAATGAAACATTAAACAAAAGACGCCGTTGTTCATAGAATAGAACCATCAAAAGCTGCGCTGCATTCTTTGTGTCTGTTGTACCTTCCTCGTTCGCTGCTTATGCTAAGCAGTGGAAACAACGTGCACTCTGTTTCTATCGTAAGATGGTCTCCCCGAGTAAGTAGGCCAATTGGTGATTAACGGCAGTCTGAAACAGAAACAACGTAAGACCGCTTTGAATTAGCGCGACTACTGACGGTTTTGGAAAGGAGATCGAATATTCATCCGAATGGATGAGAACTTCACTCGGTCATTATGAAAAATGCACACGCCGTGCGGACGTTTGCGAGATTGAACCATCTACCATGCTCACATCTTGCAGCTAATATGAGGGGGATTCTCTCCACTGGATTGAGCGATGTACTTGTCGGGAGCTGCTTTGCAGCAACTACGATGTTGATCATCGCAATTTAATCATGTGATGTGCGCAGTACTTATAAATTGTTCGGGTTGGCATCTCTTTCAGGAAGGAGAGAAATTATTCGTTTTTATCGCATTCCACTCAACTGCTGAGATTTTGCAAACCCAGTAAAAAACCCAATTATCTAAAACATTCGTCCCCACCACACTTAAGGCTTTTCTAAAACAGGCGAAAAAGCCCGCTAATTAGATTCACGCATTATGGAACTAATCAGTTGGCTCTGCGTAGATGTTCTTTAAAAAGCAAAGCAGTAATGCAATTATTTACTAAAGTAAACATAAAATATTTACTTTACTGCTTAGGCTGAAAGGGTTTTGTACGAGAATCTTCACTTTCTTTCAGTAGGAAATCTTTCTCTCAAAAGAGAAAAACTATTTTTAGAGATTTGTTATGTTGCACGAAAATACGGCTAGCAAATTCTGCATCGACGCATAATTACACGCGTATCAATCAATAGAAAGAAATAGTTGTTCCAGGTCATATGAAATCACAAAGCTTTTTTGTTTGTACAACACTTTAAAATCCGTTGGACAATTTATACACACACGCGTTTTTATTTAACTTTTATTTAACTTATCTACTTATAAGCAAAGATAGTTAAGGATTTATACAACAAAATCAACAATTTCAAATTTTTGCCTTCAGAAGAGAACTGCTGTCTGTTAGTTCCAAGTCTGGTTGAATTCATTTCGACCGCAATCAATCAAATCTTTACTAATTTAATTATGGAAACGATGCGCAATTCAGCACTGGTTTAAAATAAAAAAAGTTGTCAGACTTGAGCCGAAACGAACCTCCGTTTACTGCGCTCTCGTCATTTCCATACTCGTTTTCTTAGTTCACCAGAACAAAAAGTGAATCCAGAATTAAGAAGCATAAAATCTGTGGCATTTCTACTTGTAAGACAGAAAGAGCAATAATCTGCCGCTAACTGCGGAACTTTCACTGATTCGTAAGAAAATTATTTTCTACGCTTCAAATAATATTCACGTTATAAAGCATTTTTATTTAAATTGAATTTATTTATGCGTATAGATATTAACATTACATTTATAATATTAGTTTAATAGACGAAGATTTTTTCCGACCAGAAAAATGCATGAAAATTAATATTTATTAGTAAGAGAGAGAGTTTATTTTTGTAGAAGTGAATTTTGTTTCTTGTGAAATTCCCACCCAAGAAAAATTCGTTTTCAATCGCAGTGTTTTTTGTCTGAGTTCCTTCACCTAACAAAAGTGAGGAGACTTCGAGAATCCGACAGGCTACTAAACTCTTTAATGCAGAGTGTTCTTCAGTAAGAGACATTTCCTCTCATTGAAATGGACTCGTTCAGATTAATTCGGACTACACTGTTAATTAACGGTCGGCCTTTGGTGCCTTTGTTCGTCAGAGAAATTTCTCCTCTCCTAAGCTCATTAAATCTTGGGATTGGTTTACACCTTTATTCAAATATAGTCTGTAAGTAATAAATAACAAATCAGCTCGCCCGTATCGCTTCCGCTGCCGCGAAAGTAACACAACTCGTTATGGGAAATCAGGAAATTTCCTTCGCAGGATTATTCAAACCTACGGGTTTAGGTCGAGGAAGCTGCAGAAATTAATTTGCTTATGCAACGAATAGAAGCTGCTTCTTTCCATTTTTTATTTGAATTGGGAACATTTGTAAGACAGCTCAGGAATTATATGGACAATGAGGTCTGAAGTCAGAATGAGAGCAAGAGAGGGGACAATTAAAAAAAAAATTGCGCTGTCAACAAAAAAGAGTTCGGAGAAAAGCAGCTTACACAAATGCAAATGAGTCGCTTGTTTTGTTCCTTCACCTGTCTTAACTAAATTTTACTAATGGATTAGGAATATTTACATTCCCTGGATACGGCTCTATGCCACATGTCCCAATTCTTCTTGCAACCAATTTGCCGGCCTAGTTGGCAGAGTGGTTAGCGTTACCTGGTCTCCAACCAACAAACTGCGGGTTCGAATCCCGTATTGGACAAGAATATTTGTGATTATCATTAGGCGGGAGGTGAATTTCATCGCTCGTGTGAAACCTTCTCCCCGCTTATTGGAGGCCTGAAGCGGCTTTGAAAAGGTCCATGTTTGGTCTATACAGCAGTTCTTCACTATGAAAAATACAAAATAAATTATAAAATTGATAAATAAAAATATCTGTATCCCACCCACGGTACAAAATGTACTATAGGTTTACAAATAACCTTTCGTGGGGGAAAGCAACATAAAAATATTGTGCCGCAGAAGCACAATTAATCTCTTTGAATTTGTTACGCATTCTTTACAATGCGTAATTGAATAAGAAAAAGACATGTTTGTTGCGTCTTGATTTTAACAGAACGAAGACCCATTGAGTGAACTGAGTTCAATAACTATTACAAAACTGAAATTTTCAATCATTCAGTGAAATATTAGGAATCGAGTATCTGTCAACGGTTTTAAAGTCCACGAAAGCGTGGACGGAGATTTGATTCCACTTATTTTACTAGATTGAAACTTTCAGTACACTTTATAATCCAGTCACTCGTTTTCGCAATCTCTTAAATCCTGTAAATAAGAGGCATTATCGGCTTTTATCTTGATAAGCTTAATGAAGTAGAGAATTGTGCTGCTCTTAATTTAAATTTTCTTCTCTCCTGCGTTTATGGTCATACTACAAAATGTACGGATAACCTGAGTGTTTCACAAACTGAATACATCGTTAGCCCACTTCGAACGCACTGCAGATGCCGCTCATGGGATAGCCTGTTGCCATCGATCGACTTAGACAAATATTTTGGCTGCTACTCTTGTCTCCAAAACAGCAGTCGACATCCGTAGTGAATTTGAAAGCGTGGGTCTCGTTTCAACGCTTTCCAAATCGCTCAGTAAGATAAGGTTCAGATTAAATTTTTTACACAGACGTGCTTCCATTGTCGAGAACTATATTCAACTTGTAAAACGATCGTGTGGTGCATAGTATCGTCCTCGTACGCAGTTATAGCCATTTTAATAGCTTGTCACACCATGCGCAGAACAGAATTGCTCGAATGTCAAAATTAAGTTCGTTTTTATTTTCCCATTATTCTTTCTTATTTGATGAAAAAGAGCTTATTTGTTTCATCACTGGACGATCTGCAAATAATGCATGCTGCTGATGCCAGTGCAATGCAGCTAGGCTGAAGTTACCTCGCATAATATTCAGAAACCATGAACAGCAGACATTCGCTCATGGAATCATTTCTGTCCAAGGCTCTTGAATGTATAGCAGTTGAATAGAAATTATTGGATTAAGCTTCATCGGACACGTTTATGAGCGAATAAACAATTTTATGAATTCATTTGGCTATACGAGTGTCAAACAAATGAAGATGCTAAACAGCTGGGGCACATATCATCGTCCACCAACCTTCAAAACTTAAAAATATGTTAATACATTTTCACGGTTGATCATAGGCAAAGAATGCGTAATTGAATAAGAAAAAGACATGTTCAACGAGCATTTTGTATGCTCGCTACACTCCTCTGGTGCAGTCTGTAATCACCTGCTGTTCGGAACTCTTCCAATTTAAATAATTTTGGTTGTAATAAATCCGCGAAAGAGTTAGGACACATATTATCGTCCTTCAACAACAAAAGCGACCATTCTTAATTGAGCACTGCGATAGTAGGGGGAACGTTAGAATGCTTGTATAAAATTCTCTGTTCTAAGTGAATAAGAAATTTAACATGCATTTGTGCTCACTTAGCCCAACGATGTCTGCTCAGGCGGGTGTGGGGATACTCACAAGCCCCCAGCTGTCAGACTGTGTTGCTGAGTGGATCCCATTGGGGGGACGGGTGTGTGTGTGTTAAGGCTTCAGATGAAAAACCATGATTTGGCTGTGGTGCAAGCCTATGCACCTAATCTGGAGTCAGAATACTCTGCCTTCCTAGAGGAAGTGGATGCTGCTTTTGACAGGGTGGCAGACATGGAATCAGTCCTGCTGATGGGTGACTTCAATGCACATGTTGGAACAGATGACCAGACATGGAGGGGTGTGGTTGGGAGGAACGGTGCTCCTGACCTTAACGCGAAGGGGTTGACATTATTGGACTTCTGCTGTACTAACAGCTTGTCCATAATGAATACCTTCTTCCAGCACCGAGAAGTCCATAAGTATACCTGGTACAGGAATACACTAGAAAAAAGGCTCTGATTGACTCCTCTATAGTCTCAGCAGACCTATTTTCCTCAGTGTTGGACGTTCGTGTGAGAAGAGGGGCAGAATTGTCAACTGACCACCACCTTGTTGTGTGCACTCTACGGCTTCAGAAACCAGATGCTACCATCAACGCTGGTAGGCCTAAGCAGCTATACCGCGTGAAATGGGAGATATTGGAAAATGAGGCTGTGAGGAAGAATTTTGCAGATGACATTTCCTCCAGGTTCAAAGAGATTCCCAAGCATACTGCAGATGTTGAGGAGGAATGGAAGCTGTTCAGAACAGCTGTCACTGCCTCTACACTCTCATGGTGTGGCAGAAAGCGGCTCGGCGTAGCAACGGGCAGTGAGAAAAGGACACCTTGGTGGAATCAAGAAGTCCGAAAAACTGTCCGGGCAAAAAAGGAGTCCTACCTAACATGGCGTAGAGTCAGGTCACCTGAGATGCGTTTCCGGTATGCTGAGGCACGAAAAGCTGCTGCTAAGGCAGTAAAGACAGCAAAGCAGAAGGCTTGGGAATCCTTTGGAGAAAGATTAGACTTATCCTATGCAAATGCAAACAAAATATTCTGGCAGACCATTCGCCGCTTTCGAGGGAGGAAATCGTGCACAGCAAGAGAAGTAAGGCCTCTGATGGTGCACTTTTAACAACCGAGAAGGATATCCTTCACAGATGGAGGGAATACTCTGAGAGTCTTCTTAACCCGGGTGGCCCAGCAGTTGCGGACATCCAAGAGGCGCAGATCGGGGCAAAGACTAGTCTCACAGCAGAAGAGTTCCATTTAGCAATAAAATCGCTAAAATCGGGCAAGGCTGCTGGCGATGATGAAATTCGGCCCAAAATGCTAAAAGCCTTAAATCGAGACGGTGTTCTCTGGTTGACTCAAGTGTGTCAGGCTGCTTGGATATCTGGGCGAGCACCAAAGCAATGGCAGACAGGCATAATAATACCAGTCTTTAAGAAGGGAGACCAGAAGGATTGCAGTAACTATCGTGGCATCTCTCTGCGCAGCCTGCCTGGGAAAGTGTATGATAAGTGCTTGGAAAGACGGTGCAGGAGCATAGTTGAGTCAAAGTTCCAGGAAGAACAATGTGGCTTTCGTCCTGGTAGAAGCACCACTGACAAAATCTTCACTTTAAGGCAAGTCTTTGAGAAATCTTGGGAATATGCCAAGAATGTCTACACATGTTTTGTGGACTTGGAGAAGGCATATGACTGGGTTCCTCGGGATAAGCTTTGGCAAGTAGTACAGGAGTATGGAGTGGATGGTCAACTATTATCTGCCATCAAGTCCCTGTATGAATGCCCAGAGTTTTGTGTCAGGGTAAACAGCACAAAGTCTGAACCTTTCACAGTTTCCGTTGGTCTCCGCCAAGGGTGTGTTCTGTCATCCCCCTCCTATTCATAATATTTATGGACTGGATTGATAGGCACAGCCGAGGCAGTGAGTGTGTCAGAATTGGAAAATGTAGCATTGGACGTCTGCTTTTTGCAGATGACCTAGTTCTGCTTAGCTCTTCCACAGATGACCTCCAGCGGACCCTGGATAGGTTTGTAGATGTTTGTGCAGACGCCGGAATGAAGATCAGAGTGTGGCCAAAACTGAAACATTTGTGGTCTCAAGACAACCATCCCAGTGCACTCTAAATGTAAGTGGAGTCCCAATGAGACAGGTGGAGAAGTTTAAATACCTTGGGTCCATATTCACGGATGATGGAAAATGGGACGTAGAGCTAGATACTCGAATTGGCTTAGCAAGCTCAATATTGCGGGAGCTTGGCCGTTCGGTAGTATTGAAGCGGGAGTTAAGCCAGAAGGCAAAGTTGGCTGTCTTCAATACAGTCTATGTCCCCATCCTCACCTATGGTCATGAGAGTTGGGTAATGACCGAAAGAATGCGGACACGAATCCAAGCGGCTGAAATGAGGTTCCTTCGAGGGGTTGCGGGGCTGACGAGACTCGACAGAGTCGGAAGCTCTGCAATTCGGGAACCCTCAATACTCAACCGCTGCTTCTCCGTGTTGAGAGATCACAGTAACGCTGGTACGGGCACCTGGTCAGAATGCCACAAGCTCCCTCAGCAGGCCCTCTTTACCAAGCCAGAGGGTGGGGAGGCCACGTGGAAGGCCAAGGACTCGCTGCATGGATTATATCCAAAACCTTGGGTGGACACGTTTGGGAATCCCACCAGAACACCTGAGCTTGGTGGCAGAGGTTCGTGACCATTGTAAGTTCCTCTTGCAGCTGCCGCCCCCACAACCCAATTAGGAAGAGTGGGCCTTGAAGACGTATGTATGTTGTGCTCACTTTGCGATTCACTTCGTAACCAATTTAGTAATTAGGTTTAAAACCAAGTTTTAAACCACTTGCTTCCTTGATTGTTGTTACACTTGCCATATTCTAATAGTCGTTTCTTTATAAGTTACAATATTTGCAATTAAGATCTTCGGCGTGTACTTGATTCAAACAGCAATCGAAATTCCAAACCTAACTGGCATTGAAACATTAGGAAAACTTTTCTTTTGCCCTTCCGTATGCTTTGAAGTTAATCAATCGTCCCCCTCCTAATTGGCAAATGCAGTGCTTCTTACTTTTATTTCGTGTCGATGTCACAAAGGGTTTCGCTATTCTTAAATGAAAGTTTCACAAACGTTCAGTTTTTAAAATTTTGGTTAAATTTCGGGTTTTGTGGCTCTAGTAATTATATAGATAAGATTCAGATTACTTATTTTGAAATCATAAGCTGGATCGATAATTGCATGTATTGAACAATTTTATTATAAGAACGAGCTCTATTTCTAATTTAGAAAATTATTGTTTTCAAAGACATGCTTGGATATCTTTTATTGCAAAACCTTTCCTCGGGCATCCTTCGGGAAAATCCCGCATTTATTTTAGAAGACGACACAATTTAATCGAAAATTGGGATGCAAAGGAATTTTCTCTACGGCAATAGCTCTCAACCAATTTGTTGCCGCGTCCTGTTTTTAAATATGCCATTCGTATTATCTTCACGTGCTCGCATTTGCCAAATTGCACTGCTTTTAAGCAACTGCATCCTATGCCATACTGAAAGCATAAAATTACTTTTCGCTTCTGACATTAATCGGAGTTTATCAACAGTGGAAAGAACTCTTAGTAGGAATTCTACGAACATTGCCCTCTGAATCGCTCATCAAGATAATACAATTTAATACGTTCTTATATAACGAAACCTGTGGTGAATTCTTCACTAAAAACGCACGTGTTAACCGCTCTAACTGTATGTTATTCCTAGTATTGTTTCAACTACGGTGCTGTTGATGTCCCAAAGATACTTGGAATGAAATATTTACGAATTAAATAGCCACTACTGGTTAGTACGTGTGTTTTATAGTAATACAACTTAATGTGTTTTAAAACTGGCAAACATTTAGCATATTTAAAACGCTGATCGATCGTAAACAACAGTGACTCATATTAGAAATTGTTCATTCTTTACCACAAGGATTAATGAGAATAAACTATTATTTCGATATTGGTCAAGTGTAGGTGAATAACTACTTTAATTACCAACTAGTTTCGCCGGCTTGTGCTGTCGGCTTCCTCAGGATACAATCAGGAAAGCAAAGAAAACGAAAATTACAAGCTAAACGTTAACTGACAATTCTATTTCAATAACAAAATAGTTGTGCCCGTGAAACAATACGCGTGTCGCAGATACATGATTTACTTGTTGCGATGCATTTCGTAGCTTGCACTCAAGTTCATTTCTTGTGTGTTTATTGTTCTAATTAAAGTCTTCCATATAACTGGTAGGATTAAACCTTGGTTCCTGTTGAGGTTATTTGTGGAACGGGCCACTGTAGCAGCTTCTTTGAAGATTCTGGAATGGTGTTTTTCTTCTATATACAACATAAGACTTTTATTCCATTCAAAAATGTGGCTGGTTGTAGAGAAGTGGGAAGAAAGGCCAGAAATATCTTGTCTGTTGTTTCTAACATAGCTGATGTGTTACTTTTGTCTCACTTGGAAGCTTCAAGACGTCTGACCAATGTAACTTAGACCACAGGAACAAGGGATGTTATAAACTCCTCATTGTTTCTAGAGAGGATTGAAATCTTTTGATGATTTTAGAAATTTCTTGATAGTTTAAACTGGCTTGAAGGTCACTCTAATATTGTGTGGTTTTAGGAGGCGAGGCATTTTTCTGGAGTGGTACCAACGTATGGAATAGTTATAGTAGTTATATATTGGGTATCATCATGTTGTCTTTGTGGTATATCAGAGAAGAGAATCTTGTTAACAAGTCTTCTAGGGTAGCCATTTTGGAGTAGATCGTTTGATATTGTATTTAATTCTTCTTGTAGTTCATTATGGTCTCGTGAATTGTATAGCTCTTTTCTTTAGCATATGAATGATGCTGACGTTTTGGGAGATGTGGTGTGATGAGCTAAAGTTTAGATAACGTCCAGTATTTGTTTGGTTTTCTATAAACTGATAAGTTGACACTGTTATTTTCTTTTTTCTTTATTATGATGTCTAGGAATGGTAGTTGTTTGTCCTTTTCAAGATCTAGTGTGCATTTGATAGTATGGTGGAACATATTGATTTTGTTTAGGTAATCTAATGGCTCTTCCTTTTTGTGGTTCCAAATGATAAAGATGTCATCAACAAATCTGAACCATGCCTTAGGTTGTGGGGGGGGGGGGGGGTGGGGGGGGGGGGGGGTGGGGGGGGGGGGGGGTGGGGGGGGGGGGGGGTGGGGGGGGGGGGGGGTGGGGGGGGGGGGGGGTGGGGGGGGGGGGGGGTGGGGGGGGGGGGGGGTGGGGGGGGGGGGGGGTGGGGGGGGGGGGGGGTGGGGGGGGGGGGGGGTGGGGGGGGGGGGGGGTGGGGGGGGGGGGGGGTGGGGGGGGGGGGGGGTGGGGGGGGGGGGGGGTGGGGGGGGGGGGGGGTGGGGGGGGGGGGGGGTGGGGGGGGGGGGGGGTGGGGGGGGGGGGGGGTGGGGGGGGGGGGGGGTGGGGGGGGGGGGGGGTGGGGGGGGGGGGGGGTGGGGGGGGGGGGGGGTGGGGGGGGGGGGGGGTGGGGGGGGGGGGGGGTGGGGGGGGGGGGGGGTGGGGGGGGGGGGGGGTGGGGGGGGGGGGGGGTGGGGGGGGGGGGGGGTGGGGGGGGGGGGGGGTGGGGGGGGGGGGGGGTGGATTATAGACATCGTTTATTCAAGGAAGCCGCAGTAGTGTTAAAAACTGGTGGAAACGTCATCAGATACCAGGGTACTATTCTTAACAGTTCATGGAAAAACCTCATCCTCTCTGTAAATCCATCTGAACTACAGCTAGCTAGTAATCACATTATGCGTTTACAACAAACACGCATGCGTGATAATGATTACGAACAATAAGCCCACTCAGTCTCTGTCACGCGCAACCTTAGCTACTAGAGTGTTTACAACGTTTTTAATGTTCCTTTCAATTTGCATTTACTAGTGTTTTTTTATACTTTTCCGTCAACGCCTTGAAAAAGCTAGACAGTTTGCTAGCGAAACTGGTAGGCAAAGAATGTTAAAATATTTGTATATTGTCAGTATTAAACAACACGTTTTTATGCTTAACTTTCAAATGACCAAATAGGTTTAATGTGAACAGTTTAATGAAACACAAAGTTCGGTGCATGGAAAGAAAAAAATGCAGAAAGGCCAAACTTCTAAATCACCTAATGTTCCTTAAACGTTGCAGAGAATTCTCCATCATCCCAAAGTTCCTCATTGTCAAAGTTCATATAAACTCTATATCAGCTAAAAAATCTGTCTATGCACTTCATTGGCACTTATAAGGAAAATGATTCAGAACATGAGGTACGAACTTAATCAAAGTTGTATTCATTGCCGTAGGTTCTTTGATGAAATTTCCAACAATTTAGAACATACCATATGGAACCAAATAGATCAAATAATACAACGCAGTTATGAATAAACTTTCAATCTTTATAAAGAAAAACAAATTAAGAAATTCAATGAACTTTACAAGAAAAAATATCGGACACACAACAACCTCCCGGACGACAAAGTGATTTTCAACTTGTCGAATCATAGTCTGAAAAAAATGAATCCGACATTCTCAAAAAAGGCTTTAACTTTGCAATTATACCAAAGCACATTCCTAAAATGGATTTTATGTGGAATTGAAAAAGGCCGATATCCACTACCGCAAAACTTAGCCAACACTATTAGATTCAAAAGTACCATAATCCTAGCCAAAGCTAAACAACCTATTCTCAACATGTCTCCTTATGATAGAAAGGCAATCCTTAACTTAAAGAAAAACAAAGATATCATAATTACCAAGGCTGATAAGGGAAATTCAACAGTCATCCTTAACTCTAAAGACTATTATGATAAGTTAAACGTACTACTATCAGACATCTCTACCTATAAGATCCTAGACAAAGATCCCACCATAAAATATCACTATGAAACAAACTAACTAATCCGTAATTGCAACACTTTGCCAGAAGAGGTGAAGAGAAGAATAAAATATTCACATGCCATTACTCCCAGACTATATGGGACACCTAAAATACATTAAAAGCATATACCTCTCCATCCAATCGTTGATGGGAGATCATCCCCAAATTACCTTTTGCCTAAGCATCTTGTAAACTTATTAAATAACAAAATAAGATCAACAGAATCCTATATCAAGAATAGTCAGCATTTTGTAAATAAACTCCAAGCCATTAAGATTGAACCAACAGACATACTAGCCAGTCTGGATATTGTGTTCCTCTTCACCAATGTACCAGTAGAAGAGGTAATAGATATCATTCAAGCCCTCTTTCCTCTAGACATCACACAGATGTTTAAATACTGCCCTCAGTCTAATTTCGTCAAGGTTGATAACACCATATGCCAACAATTAGAAGGCCTAGCAATGGGAAGTCCGCTATCTCCATCTTGTGAAGACCTTTTTATGGAAAAACTTGAAAAAGAAATTCTCTCAACATTCTCCCACAGACCATCTATATGGTGAAGATACATTGACGATATTTTCATTATATGGCAAGATAGCTTAGAAAACCTAAAATCGTCTGTGAATAAAATCAGCTCCATACATAACAAGATAAAATTCACTCTGGAAGTTGAAAACAACAGCCATCTGCATTTTCTAGACATCTTGATAAAAAGACAATCAAATAGTGTCAATTTATCTATTTACAGAAAGCCGACAGACACTGGAAGATACCTTCATTATACTTCTAACCATCACAAGACACACAAACTAAGTATTATCCATATGTTGAAAAATAGAGCACGCAAGTTTATATCAGAAGAGGAGGATACACAGTCTGAAATCTCACTAATAGCCAAACCATTATCACAAAATGGATACCCTCCAAATAACATCAAAAAATATCTATACGGTGACAACCCAAGACAAGAAGAACCAAACTCCCAGAACATTTCTACTGTAGTCATTCCCTTCATCATCAAGTCAATTTCTTATCAAATAGCCAGAATACTAAAAGCCCACAACATCAGAGTGATCTTCAAACCAACCACTAGCATCAAACATTTTTTAGGATCACCAAAAGACAAGGTGCCATTCTACAAATATGCAGGCGTATATTACATTCCTTGCTCCTGTGGTCTCGCCTACATCGGACAATCTTCACGGAGTTTGGAGATCAGACACAGAGAGCACGTTGGTGATGTAAACCACAACAGAAGTATAAATTCATCTACTTAAATGAGAAAAATGTGAAGAAGTAAAATCGTGTAGAAAAGAAAATACCGTTGAAATCCTTTTGAATTCAGGATGTCCCTACGGTACTAGAAAGAACACTCGATCCTAAAACGTCTTGCTACTTTAGTTCGTATATGGAAAGCAGTTGGAAAGAACCATGTTTCAAAAGGATGAACAACTACATGACGTCTAGCACACAAAGACGCACCTGTAAGAAAGATTGCATGCGAGAACGTGCCTCCACGGAAACGGTGTGCAACAGCATGACGAATTAACGAAAAACGGTTCGTTCATGTTAATTAAACGTGGTTTTCTTTGAAACATTAAAATTGTTGCTCGTAGACCTGACAAGCGAATGCGAAGCAGCCTTCTCCGTTTTGCATTTCATGCCGACACAGTGGAAACCTGTCGAGATAACAACCGTGCAGTTTGCAGCAGTACCTTCTTTTCAATCGTATGATGCCCTCCAACGAAATTGGGTCAAAGGTAGGAGTTTCTGGTCAGATGCAGTCTGAAACAGAAAACATGTTTCTCGGGAATCGCTCGGAATTAGCCTGACTGCCTAGTTGAATATTCATCTGAATGCATTAGAACTGCAAGCCATCATTGGGCAAAATGGCACCTCGAGAATCGCGTATTTGAATCACCTGCTGCCAGACTTTGTAGTTAATATACGAGCTCGTTGCTCTCCACTGGATTAAGCGATACACTAGGAACCAGCTTGACCGAAATTTCAATCATGATCATCGCCATCTGCGCGCAAGACTTTCCCTCTTCACTGCATAAGAAATACTCATCCCTTTAGTGATTGAATTTGTTCGTTTTTAAAACATTCAGACTAAGTTAAAAACACAAACACGAAATGCAACTATTAAAATATTCGCCCGACTCGTATAGAAAACTCCGTGCACTTAGAAGTCTTTAAAAATGTAAATTACTCATGATGCTAAGGAAAAATGGACGGTTTGTCTCACGGAGAGTGGAATCCCCACTATTACAGGTTGGTATTTTGTTTACGAAGATATAAATGCTAACAGCTTCTGATTACATTTTGCATAATTAGACCCTTAGGCAATCAACAATTTTTTTTTCGCTTGTATTAACACTTTCATTGCCAAGCTGAAAATTGGAATTTCGTGTGGTGGCCAAATTTTTATTATTTTTTCATTTAGTTAGCGACGTCCACGCGATAACGCGTGATCGGCCGTTTGGCGAGATCTCGCATCGCGCGATATCGCGTGATTGGCAATGAACATGTTAATAAGACGAATAAAGATCAGTAATCTGTCTTTTGTAAACTTTCACTGATTCAGATATTAAAAGAATTTTATTTAAATTTAGAAGGTTAGATTAACAGACGTAAATTTTCCCCAAGGGGAAAACAAAAAAGCATAATCGCTCATTTTTATCACTTTGAGAGCGACCTTTGTTTTTTTAGAACTCAGTTTTTTCGTGTTGCGAAACTCTCCCAAGAAAAATAACTGATTTTTAATTGCAATGATTTTGCAGAAATGTCAACCGGCGTATTATAAGAATATGCAAAAGAATACCGCTGGACTAAGCAATTAATTGCTTGATCTTTCGAGGTTTCTCTCTGCATTTATTCTTCGAAGAACGTTCTTCTCTCCTCTCGCCTAAATATCGAGGCTGCTCTACATCGTTATTGAAATATATTTTGCTTGTAACTCGGTGAATGAATTTCCTTCACTAAGTTATTCAAGTCTACATTTTGCGTGTGTGTGTGTGTGTGTGTGTGGAGGATCTCGCAAGAAATATCAATCTGATTATGCTAAGAATATGCCAGCAAGAAAACCTTCTTGATTTCTTTCTATTTGAAATGGGAATGTTATATTTCAGACCGTCATTTTAGTCGCGATTGCACGACTGGGTGTGTGTTCTGTAACTTTTCTGAACTACATTTTACTAAAGTATGCGAATACTGACATCTTGATACGGCACTGATAGAGCAACACAATCCAATCTTCGAACCGACTACAGTATCACCCACACGCTGAGTTCTCTGGATTTGTTGTGTCTTGGTTTTCACATTCTGAGCAAACACGCGTTGACCAATATTTGATTTCATCATATTTAAGTGAACGATGAAAAACCTTCAATTTCGTAAGATCACTTTCGACGCTCTTCATAATCAAGTCCATAAACGCCACTCCATGAAGTGGAGAATGTAGCATTTCTCTGAATTTAAAAACGCTTCTCTGCTGTTTTATTGATACTATCAAGATGTGTATTGTGATGATTCCCGGCCCCCTTTGGGATGTAAAATCACTGTATTCTAGTCTACACGACACTGCAAAATTCATACGGTCGTCTGAGTGTTTCACAAACTCGACACATTACAGATGTCACACTTACGGGGGCAGACTGCTAACGGTGATCAACGGAGACAGATGATTTGGCTACCCTTCCGTCGCTGAAACACTAGCCAACTTCTGTAGTGAAGATGCGTGTGTTGTTTTCAACGCTTTGCATGTCGATCTGATTAAATCTGATCCTAACTTTATCTGACATATTTCCCTTCCCGGATTAACTTGCAAAATCATCGTGTGGTGCATATTATCATGCTAATACGCAGGTGAGAAATTTTTATAGACGTACCACACCAGACGCAAGACAGAATTGCGCAAGATGTCAAGATTAAGAGCGTTTTTTTTTGTTTTGTTTTTGGGTGTACCTAAATTTTTTATTAAGATTGAAGATGTGCAAACAATAACATTACACAACAACAGCGATGCGTGCTACAGTAATGCAAGCGATAATGTAACATCGAAAAAAGTAATACTATTTACATTATAATAAACGACTTGAACATTAATGTAGAGACACACAGTAGCAAACGAATTAATCTGAACACTCACATTTAAAAAAAAAATGAATCCCTAATAAGTTCATTAATATGCTTCGGCATGCACTCTACCAACGTAGAACACATTTTCTTATTTCTGCATCTAGAAACCATACTTTGATAATGGTTTAAGTTATCCTTTGTATCACAAATTCATTTTCCAAGTCTCTTTTTCACTATGGTCCACGAATTTTGTATTGGGTTAATCTAAGGAGAGTTATCTGGCCACTGAAGCAATTAGATGCTATGATTTCTGAGGAACTCTCACTTGTTTGAAGTGTGTCCTGGGGAGAGAGAGAGAGAGAGAGAGGGAGGGAGAGAGAGATTCTGTTGGAAGATTTATTCGAGTTACCTGAGTTATCTCCAATGAGAAAAGCGGTATTCACAGTCATCGATGTTCATCCAGTTGCGCACACTTTTCATGTATGCATTTCCGTATTTAATTTGTGTTCTCTATTATTCGGCAAGATTACTTTTGCTTTATATTTTCATATGGATGACTTGATTTCTTTAATTGTCTTTTATTTCGAATTCTTTCGAGAGAAACTGCATTATTGTTTTCCGTTTTATTTCTTAGATATTTGACATATTAAGAATTCTGGAAACGTTCTACAGAATAGCATTTATTAATTTGATAACGTTGTAGCTTCCGTTATTGAAAAGTAATAAATTGCGAATGTGTGTTGTAGGCTCTCATGTTTCCACTTCCCTAAAAATTAAACTTCCAATAAAATAACAGAATCATACAACACAAAGGTCTACTTTTGAAGAACTTGTAGTTTGAAGACGGTGAACGCCTTAGAACTTAGGAGTTCACCGTCGTTTCACTGGTTTATCGAGTACAAAGCAATTTTTTTTCAACTAGATGGAAATGATGACTACAAATTCATTATTGACAAGAATCTGAATTAACGTGCTTATATGAATTCTTTGACATTTTTTCTGTCAACCTGCCCAAAAAAGGCTGCTAGCCCTCAGTATCAATGATAATCCCCCCCCCCCCCATTCTAACCGCAGATTTTGAAGCCACCTCCAACAGGTGAGGTTGTTCTTTCGTAACGAAAGACGAAATCCATCCCCCACAAATCAGCCATGTCTAAGTGGGATGAAGACCTACCTCTTAGGATAAAGAGCCGAAGAGTTATCCATTCGATCACCCTGAGATTGGAAATATGAAAATGCTCAGTCACTCCGTTTAATGCAAACAGGTCTTTGCAGAAATAGCACTATTATTGTCAATAGCCATAACTGTTCACTGAAATTCTAAACTCTCCCCACCCATAAAAACTTTCCTTGGAAAGAGATTTGATGACGTTTCTAATCTGAGGCGTAGAAGAAAAATTCGAAGCCCAGGATTAAAAGACAAAATTCAAAACCTTTTCAGATATGATCACTGCATCAGATGTGCATGAAAATACTCTGGACTGGGTCAGTGAGAATAGCAAGTTAATGCTTTTATCTTACACTGCAGGAAAATGCACAAAATGCGTCAATTCGTTGTCAGCCACGTTCGTGTCTACATTATAGCCTGTGTGTTCTCCGATTACGTCAAAAATCGACCGTTTTGGTACTATCCGTGCAGAAACGTAACCTATGCGTATTTGTTTCATTCTGTGCAAACAACTTGCTGTAAAGTCTTCCCCATGGGGCGGGTTGTATTTCTAAAGTTTAATTAACTTATTACGTACCTTCCGTAGAGAACATACAGCTGATATCAGGAATGAGTTAAGCGCATACTCGACTCGAAAAGAATCTAACTCTTGTGCCGCTAACAGGGAGATCGTTATCGAAACATTCTAATAAAGTAGAGGCGCAATGCGAGCAAAATGCTCACGAGAATCACAGGTTTCATTGACTATGTAATAGCACGTTTTTGCCTCATATTCACTGTGATTTAAAGTCCAATTTGCAGTTTCTGGAGTAGAAAAATGTATGCCCATTTCTTTATCTGGGAGTGTAGAAGATGACGGTGGAATAAGAGAGCCCAAACAACGATTGTGAATTTATCACTTTCGTCTCTCTCTCTCTCTCTCTCTCTCTCTCTCTCACACACACAGACAGATTAGTATAAGTGGCTCTTAAATTGCGAAATATTCCTTTTTTGGATCTCCTTTCCATTTTGAAGGGTAAAATCAGACATGGAAGGGCCAAAGGGAAAGTAAGCTGCAACCGAAATTCAAAAATTCTTTAGCATAATGGACAAGTGAAATTTAATCCTAATTTTCTTCAAGCAGAACTGCTCGCATTCTTTAGAAAAACACTTCACTTGCAGTATCTGCTCATTCAGGTGATTTGAGCATTCAAGTCAATAAATCTACTTTAGGAATATTCGGGAATAAATAGCGTAACCTTATTACTGGCCATTGCAGTATCGCATTCCTTTACTTTGAATCACAGCTGTCGTATTCATTTCTCTGCTTTTACTCGAACATCAACTTTTATTTTATTGAACGTTAACACTTTCATTGCCAAGCCGAAAATTGGAATTTCGTGTGGTAGCCAAATTTTTTTTTTATTTTTGTATTTAGTTAGCGACGTCCACGCGATAACGTGGTAACGGCCGTTTGGTGAGTTTGCGGACTGTTGCAAAGAGAAGTGGCTAAAATATCAACTGCGCTTACAGAGTGGAAGGGTTATTTAGGAATATCGAGAAGGTAGAGGTACAGTTGGCTGAAGGTTATTACTTATATTGCAAAATCT
This sequence comes from Typopeltis vanoorti, assembly GCF_054136105.1. Taxonomy (NCBI): domain Eukaryota; kingdom Metazoa; phylum Arthropoda; class Arachnida; order Uropygi; family Thelyphonidae; genus Typopeltis; species Typopeltis vanoorti. The sequence continues at coordinate 1,012,274 of NC_143555.1, read as the reverse complement.
TCGGCATGATATTCAGCTTGGTCAGTGGTGTTGGAAAACGGACGCAGCTGAGTTATGGACATTAAGTGGCCTAGGAATATAACTTCACATTTTCGACACCTGATTGCATAATTTTGAGATTCATGGATAGGAAGATGAAGAGAATAGTCGTTTTTGGGATTTGGAGATGGAGAACCGGAATCCCGCTCAGGCGAAATCAAACATGGAACTTTTCCAAACTAGTTCAAGACTCCAATAAGATTTTTGTCCTAAAAGAGATGAAATTCATTCTCGAACGTCCACCATGGCGAATTCGAACCTATAAACTGTTATTGGGAGAGAGAGAGAGAGAGAGAACACTGTTAGTCTAACCAAACCGTTTGAAATTGGCTGCAGTTTCTTTAAAGAAATATTAAAATATGTTAAAGTATTTAAGTTTTTATAAGTTTATAAGATTTAAAAATTACATTTCATTAAACATTTTAACGCTCTGTAAAACCTAATTATGGTCCTTATATCTGGCGGATTGTGAACTTCGGTCCCTTGGAGCGAGCCATTTTGCGAATTGAATATCCTTAGGATCGGAGAAATTAAAAAGTAAATTCGGATTTTTTTCATTACAATCTACACCCAAGAAAGTTTGGGAAAGTGTAAAATAAATTACTAATAAAAGAAATGTAGATAAACTCGCTTAGTGTCGAATAGTCTAGAAAAGACTTTTCATTAGCGAATAATCTACGTATAATACAATAGAACATAAAACGATCATATTTAAGTAGTTAAATAATTAACTAATCATACATTATTTTCATTACCCACTCTATATGAAAAGTCCATTTTATTAGGAAGGCTTAAGTGGAATAACAAAAGTAAAAAGTTAATGCTTTAGGGAGTTTCCTATAGCTTTCATTATTATGTTAATTTTTTATGAAAACGAACTAAATAATTATTGATTTCCCATCTGTCTCTCTGAAAATTAAGGGTTCTTTCCTTGACTTGCTCAATATCGAACCTGAACGTTATTCTTTATGATTTTATATTCCGAAAGAATTCAAATTTATTTGGTATTATTTTGCTTTCACACAGCAAAATCAGATGTTAAAACAATATTCAATAATCCTAAATTGTTACAAACTTGAAAACAGTGCGTGAAGCAGTGTCATTAGTTCGGTTTGGCTGTTCTTTCGTCCGTTTCTGACTTCCATTTGTGAGTTATCCCTGAACGTGGTTCTGGATTTATTGTTGAAAGGTATCTTTTCCCTCCAACATAATTGCTTTTTTTTATAATAATTATAATCAGTCGTTGTTTTTACTGCTTTTAAGCAATGTGACATGTTTGGTGTTTACCTTTCTCTTGTTTCGCTTGTTAGCATCCGGAGGAGTTGCTGTCCTACGAACCTTTATTTGAATCTGAAAAACGTCATTGGTGTACAATTTCGTTCTTCGGTTCTTAAATCTCTTCATTTCTTTGTCGAAACCTAATTTTTCTTTCTTTCAATTTTTAATTGTAGCAATATATGCAAATAAGATATGTGCTGCTTTTGTCAAATATTGGAATTTACTTGGTATTACGATCAGTGTCGATGAGGTCACCATGTAAGAAACATTTCCCAGAGGCGCAATAACTCTACGAGCGTCACTAAGTTAGAGAGCTCAAATTCTGTATTTGTACAAAACGGATAAATCGTTCAAAACAGTTTCAAGCACTTTTCCGGCAAAGAAAATGATTGGTTGATTTCGGATTTAACCGTGCACAGGAGAACAAATTAATTAGGCAACGAGTGAAACCTCCCAAATATAACTAGTGATAAGATGGCAAACACCGAAATGCTGCAATGTGCACGTGAAATCAAAGTGACAGCTCCGAAACCTTACTAAGAGTTAGTCCACGAATGACTATTCTTTTAAAATTGGCAACAAATCAGCAATGTTTCACCGGATCCGATACGTTATTTGAAATGCACGAAATACATTATGAGGCATTTCTATTTACGTGACACCAAAAGAAAAGTTTCAGCAGAATTTAATGTAACGTTAATAAAAGCTGACGTGAAACGTAATGTAACCGGATTGGGCCTCCCCTTTCCCTGTTGAAACAATAAAGGGATTATTCGTGTTACTCTAGAACAAATGAGTCGTATCAGTTTCCGTAATCAATCGGGACTTAACACGTGCATATTTTATGTATTTACTCAAACGCGGATTGAAGATAATCGCAACGAACAGTGTTAATTCGATACCGATTCTAAAAGGAAACGCTGCTCCATTCCATCCCCAAATAAAGTAAGAACACTAAATTCCGCAACTATTCAACACTTGTTCTTGAGTTTCGACACAAAATCGTTCGCAATCTTCTTACCAAAAAGAAACTTCCGAAATGCTTGACGGAGATAACATAAGGAATTTCCGAGAACCGAACCGAACCGAACCCACGATTCGAGTTAAAGAAATATAGCCCGACTCATTCGGATCTACTACGAAAAATGAAACGAAGAATTCAGCCCTTCAGGATTCTTTACCGAATCCATTTAGAAACATGGGTTGGCTAAAATGTCTCGTTCATGAACACGGAAATGAACGGACATGACGAAACTGGAGACATATGTCCGTGAAGTAATTTGTCACCGATTATTTCCGTGGTGTTTTTGTAGATAGCCGGTGAGTAAAATGAGAATTCTAAATTAGCAACATACGCTAAAAATCCTTTATATCCGATTGTCGTTTACTAGGATATTTAGCTATTTCTCCAATATGGACACGGATGATCTTGCTTTCAGTTTTGAAGAAGGGATGGAAGGAGTTACCACTGCCTGCGGCACAAGCCCAGTCGCGCTGAAGCTCCGTTTATTTTAATTGATGCTTCTCTTTTCATTTTACCCTTTAAATTTATAAGGGCGAAGCTCTCTCTTTCTCCAAATGAAAAAGGTGAGTCATTGAAGGCTTCATTATTCTAATTTTCTTTCTGTCTTCCACGTGACGAAAGACTTTCTTCTAAACCGACGAAGAGAAATTCCTCCTTAACAGACATTTAATTCCTTTCTTCTTTCCTGTCTGAGGTTTCTTTCTCTCGCTATACACATTCTTCCCCAGGAGATTTAACTCTTGCCTTCTCAAGCAAATCGCGATCGCTTATGTTTCGTTTTACTAGTTGATTTTGTTTATATAATCCCATAAAAGCTTTCTTATTTTTCGCATTTTGCGAGACATGATGCCCTTTCCACCGGTTTTTTTTTTTTTTTTAAAAATCTTGTAACTCATGTTCGTTTGTTTCAACTCAACATGGCTTGGTTTGCATTTTAGATGACCGGAAATCCCCCCCCCCCTTCGGTTGGTAACACACCAACAGCTCGTGTCTTTTGTGCTTTAAGATCGCGTGATTCAGATGGTGTTTTCACACTAGTCGCGTTCTACAGAAAGCTCATCTTTTTTATATCTTCGTAAATGTTTTCATGTCTGCTTCATTTTCTCTTCTCAGTTGTTCCTCCCGCAAATATTCTGTGGCTATTTAACGAAGAGCATATTGGGAAAAGGATCGCGTTCCATCTCCGCACTCAAAGAAATATAGCGCAAGTGCTTTCTGTCTCTGCACCGACTGATGTCAAAGTAATTCCTATTGAGACGGAAGATGGAGGAAGGCATTTCCATCTACGTAGTCCTGCCATGAACTGACTTGCATAGTCAACTCTTTAAGCTACTAATGGTACCAAGACAAGCGCAATGGGCGAGTTGTGTAACGAAATGTCTTTAATGCAGAGAATAAGCAAAACTTCGTTCTTCGTATTGTTAAGATGAAGGATGCTTCAGCAATTTCTCGTTCAATACTAAGGAACTTGAAATGTCAGAAATATTTTTTTCATAAGCGAACTCTCGGTCGGTGGGTAAAACTATTTACTAAAATAAAGAGCCAAAAAGCTTCAGTTCTGCGATGCAAAATTTATAAAAATCAAGTGGATATTAAATCCAGCATGATTTCAAAGCTCTCTGGTCAACTTACTTTACGAAACTTTCATAGTGTCTACATTTGGCTTTGACATAATGCTGGATTTAATATCCACTTCCATCCACATGTTCACTGAGCATCCACAGATGCCGTATGGTCACTCCGATGTTCAGCAATGTGGCACCTCACAATATAAGTCTGTTGTATGCTTTTCTGGCGACTTCAACTCTCTTTCAATGTGCCTTCAACTTTCATTGTGTCCAAAACTAACTAACTAAAGAAGCGGCAATGACGACTAATTGCAGCGGGTGATGACACTGGTCGCCTTTCGATATCCACTTTGCGTATATAATTTTGCATCGCCGAACTGAAGCCTTTTTTTTTTCTCTTTATTTTAGTAAAAAACTTCTTATCTATTCACAGGCGACCAGTGTCGTTAACCGCTGCAATTAGTCGTCATTGCCGCTTCTTTGGTGGCGATACAAACCATTTTGAGCCTGAAATTGTAGATTTAATAATAGAAGTTGGGCTGCTTGTAAAATTATACGCCGGTTGCTAGATTTCGCCTGTCGGAGTGGTTTTACTCGATTTTCTTGTCCGCTGAAATTGTTCGTTTATCGTGGGGTGTGGTTGAATTCATTTGAAGAACGGAGGGGAAAAAAGGGATTTCACATGAACGAAATAAAAAGAGGAAGTCTTTTCCATCATGCAACTCGTGTCAGACTTGATAAACCGTTTTTTTTTTTTTACGTGTTTCTTAGTCACTATAATTGCTCAATTCAGAAAGAGCCGAGGAGAAAATAAGGCAGAGGCATCACAATTTGGATTAAATATTGAGTAAGGATTTAACATTTTCATTGGATAAATGCATATTGCAATGGGATATTTAAAGCATTATTGGTAATAGTGAGATATGCAGATTGCATAAATTAAATCTGAATGTCTCACTTTAAGTCTTATTCGAGGAAGAAATTTGATTCAAAAATCAGGAAGCAATCTGTACCTCTAGTCGGAACGGCTTTGCTTCGATCCTAGTCTACATCGGGAGAACTGTTTTAAGTGAGTATCAGTTCATTTGGTTTCAAAGAAGAGAAAGTTTTCTCTAAACACATGCATATCCACGTTTTAATCCCCTTGGTAGTAAACCGTGTCACTTCTAACACTTGTTTACTCTTTCCGGCTCCTCGTTAAAAGTCATCTATTTTTAATGTGTCTGCATGAAGGTGAACTATAATTATCTCCATTGTGTTGGTGCTGGCATTTATTATGTATTCATGTACAAATTACACAGGTTACGATGACGTGCCCATTTTGCAACGTATCTTGAAGGCAATTAGTATCACTAGCAATAAATTCTAAAATAATGAATTAAATTAGAATTTGAAATTCTTTTGCTTTTCTTTAAATCTGGCGATTTAGTTAAAGGATGATTATGGCAACACAGCTGCTCTCTCTTAATTTAAAAGAAGTGAGGATTTTTCCAGTTATTCTTTTAATCGGGTTATTTAATTCATCCACCAAGATCGAAACACATCACTTCAAATTCATACTCTTCTGAGTTTTAAAACTCGTTTCTGTAGCTCCTTTTGGGAGTGAAATACTTGTTTGCCACTGAAAATGAAATAACTGGATTACCGTTACAGTTCCAGAGCACTGCAATGTAAGTTATCCCTCCTTGAGATGCGAAAAGATGGATTAATTGTTTGACTTCCAATTTTAATTTGAAGTTGATGGATTTGTCTTGGAGTAAAAGCAGCCGCTAGTCTCCATTTTGCAGCCGAGTCCGTAAATATTTCTAATCTCCACTCCCAAAAACGAATCCAAAATCGTTGGCAATCTTTTCACCAAAAAGAAACTCCCGAAATGCTTGACGGAGATGACATAAGGAATTTCCGCGAACCGAACCCACGATTCGAGTTAAAGAAAAATATAGCCCAACTCATTCGGATCTACTACGAAAAATGAAACGAAGAATTCAGCCCTTCAGGATTCTTTACCGAATCCATTTAGAAACATGGGTTGGCTAAAATGTCTCGTTCATGAACACGGAAATGAACGGACATGACGAAACTGGAGACATATGTACGTGAAGTAATTTGTCACCGATTATTCCCGAGGTCTTTTTGTAGATAGGCCGGTGAGTAAAATGAGAATTTTAAATTAGCAACATACGCTAAAAATCCTTTATATCCGATTGCCATGTACTAGGATAAATCAGATTGACACCCACTCTCTCTTTATTTAGTTTCCTCGGAATCTGTGTGGGTCATACCCACTGTCACACGTCTGGTGCCTGTGTTAGGGATTACTTTATTCCTTGTCAAGCGGTAATCATCATTCCTCTTCACTCAAATGCTCGACTCCGTGAAATATGATAATTCTCAAACAAGTAACATCCCAAAATAGGAAAGTATCGTTAGACAGATCGTGCTATAGATTCTGCGGTGAAAAACACAGTATGGATTGCAGGTCGAAATGCTTTTACGTGCCACAATCACTCTTTCGATGATTCTTGGTTTATTTATGCAATACCGACGGCGAGTGTTTTGCATAGCAGAAAGGCCGTTTTCTTATTGGATGTTGAATTTCGTCTTCGTTTTGCGATAATGGGTCGAAAGCACTTTCGTGATAAAATCAAATTCGCCTTCGGTATAGACATGGGAAGAGGTTCGAATATGAACAGTTCTATACCGAGAAGAAACGCCTTAGTTAAGGACGTGGATGCTTACGAAGCGGCAATGATAATGCTTGAAGCTTTAGCGAGCTTTGAAGGGGTAAAATAGCGAGAGTGAAGCCGTTTTATTTTTAACCAAGAAGGTAAATTGAGTTCACAATCATGCCATGAATACGCTGAGGTTCGTCAAGTCTTTGAATAAATCGCTTATTTTTATTTCATACAAAATATGTTCAAAGCATCAACTAGCATTACTTTACACGGGGTTTTTCTTCATTCAGACAGTTTACACGCGCATTGATTGTTAAGTGAAATTACAAAACTTAAAAACAAATAATTTTAGAGACAATTTTAGCATTGCATTTGGCGCATGAGAAAGAATCTCCTAATTAGGAATGTTAGAAGTTAGTTAGGCCGTCTAGCAATAAAATGCTAGAGAAAACAAAATGCAAGCGAAGAAATCAGGTAATGGGAGGAAGGGGAAAAACAAGAAAATCATCAACGAGAGAAAAGAAAAACCTCGCGAAGGGGGTGTTCCTCCTGACAATTAAACGAGTTGAAATGATTCTTCTCTTAAGGGAGAAGAGGGAGTTCTCTGTATTCCTTGAAATGTCTTCATAAACAGTGGAATTTTTTGTAAGCAAAAATATAACAGGAAGAAAAGGCAAAGTTCTTCAAGCAACTTCGAACCAGCTAATAGAGAAAAAACGTCACCGTAAATTGTTTACAGATTTTATATTTCTTTTTCTTCTTCTTCAACCTTTTGGTTTTGTCCAAAGGAAATGGTCCGATCGACCCTAACACTGAAGCCGTTAGAAAAAATTAACTGATCCCTGTTATCATTTCAGTTCTCCTTTCTTACTCGAAAATATCTCGGAAACAAAACGTGAAAAGATCACGTTTGCATACGCATTTCAAATCCCAGGTTTGAATTAAAATCTGGCCATCGAGGAGCTGTAATAACTCACATTAACACCCAAACATGTCATGTAGATGGTAACGCATGTTACAGACTCATCTGAGGCTCTCATCTGCCCCCCCTCACACAAAAAAAAAACTGCAGTGAAACTAGGTTTTGAAATCTTGTAAATACACGTGAGTGATTAGGCGAGTGGTTGTCTGATTATTGAAAAAAAAGTCACAAAGTGAATTATTACAAAGTAAACCGCCCTATAAAATTTGTATAGAAGACGGACGGCAGAAATCAGATGTTCTTAGAGGTATATGAACAACTAAGAAGCGTATACATTAAGTTGGCGGAGGAGGAGATTCGCATGCAAAGCAAAATCAACTAGCGGAATACTAAAATTATAGCAAAACATATTTCAACTTAGAATCTTCTTTCCCTACGCGTTATTCCCGCTTCCTCTGCAGGGTCCGCATGTTACTTAGATGCGACTTCTTTGTTAGTACTACTCCCAACCGACCTGTCGCCTGGTCTGCCGCTGGGGATGGGGGGGAGGGAATATATTTTTTGACTGTAGAGGCGTGTGTTCAAGGGCCGGTTTGCCTGCTTGTGGGATGAAAAACGCCAGATAAACTGGTGGAAAAAACCCTACTGCCCGCGCCCAAGACCGGCTAACTTGGCTATGCCTGAGGAAGATCCTCAAATTCCTCACGTCTACGACGGGAATCGAACCTGGGACACTCCTTCCCCAGCCATATGGTTGCGAAGCGCACAGCCACTAGGCTAACCGCGCGGACATATTTCAACTTAGAATACGAGCGTAATATGCCGATCAAGCGGAATAGCTCGCCGCGCCATGAATCAACTACTGAAAGGAATTCCAGTGACGCCTCAGTTGATGCACCTGGAATGATTCCGCCGAGTTCTCGTATGCATCTATTCATTCATGGTAGAAATACGTTTTTATTTATTCATGTGTCCGAAGATGCATTTTTCCGTTGATAAACGGTTCTTCGCTCCATTATCTTGGATGAACGAACTCTGGTAATATAATATAGCGTGAAAATGAGTGGTTGCCCTTCTCAAACACATCCCTCCCTTCGTTGTGAAGCTGTTTTTGCTGAAAAATAAGTGTTCTCCATAAATTCATGATCATCTTTGGTCTGCTCATTTCCACAAGGAAACGGTCAGTACAGAACCTTTCAGCGATCTCGCAGTGTTCTCTTTCACTAAATTACAACAGCAGTTTTCAGAGTCATTTGGATTTCAGATTTGCCACCCAAATAGTAGCCACAGACGAGTCTATAAGAAATATTCATTGAAAAGTCATTACTACTGTTGTGTGTGATTTAAAAGTTATCCTTGGAAGAAATGAGGATCAGTGCGTGTGTGTAGAGAACGGTGCCATCTGAGCTCTCAGGTTTGAACATTTTTTTCACAATTGACATTCAGAGTCATATAAAAATGTTTTAGACTTCATTATTTTACTGTAATTATAAAATTGGGTTCTTCTTCTGCAGCTTCTCCCACTTAAGTGGGGTTACTGTTGAAGATGAGTCTCCTCCACATCCTCCTGTCTTGGGCTGTCACCACATCCAAGTTCTTCATCCGCAAGTCATCTTCTACCAGCTCCCTCCATCTCTTCTTTGGCCACCCACGCTTCCTCCTTCCTTGCAAATCCATTTGCATGACCCTTCTTCCCACATATTCGTCCTCTCTCCTCATCACAGGAGCAAACCATCTCAACCTTGCCTCCTGTATCTTCGCTCCTAAGTTCGTAACTTTCACTGTTCCCCTCACATAGTTATTTCTCAGACGATCCTTTCTGGTCACACCGCACATCCACCTAAGCATTTTCATCTCTGCTACATCCATCCTGCTGATGTTATCGTTCCTCAGGGCCACAGTTTCTATAGCATACGTCATAGCTGGCCTCACTACTGTCCTGTAGATTTTGCCTTTCAGATTGATCGGCACCCTCTTATCGAATAACACTCCAGCCATCTCCCTCCAGTTCCTCCAAACCCGCTTGTATCCTGCATCCCACTTCCTTCTCAGCTCTTCCATCTTCTTCCACTGTCGAACCTAAGTATCTAAACTCCCTCACCTTCCTGATGACATTTCCTTCCAGCTCCAGGTCTGTCTCCTTGCCGCCGCCCACTGTGCAACACATATACTCTGTCTTACTTCTGCTCAGTCTCATACCTCTCTCTTCCAGTACTTTTCTCCATCTTTCCAGGTTAGTTCCCGCTTCTTCTCTTGAATCTGCACACAGCAAGATGTCATCTGCATACAACATTGTCCAAGGCGCATCTTCTCTCACCTCCTCCGTCACAGTGTTAAACAGAAACGGACTTAATGCTGACCCTTGATGCAAGCCAATTGTTACTTGAAAACTTTCTGTCTTAAACCAATTATAAAATTGGTTTAAGCTATCAAATTGATGTTTCTTTATAGAAAATAAATCAGAAGAGATTCGTTTGAATGTAAACAACCCATTTAGTGTCAGAAGTGCCGAATGTCTCATGCGAATGTGTAGTTATCATTATTATTTTTTTTTTCATTCTGGCCCATTTCATCCCTTTTATTACCATTAGGTTTGCGTTAAAACTGCTTTTAGTTTAAGTTCTAATTAGCTGTTTAGAAACGGGGAAGCAAAGATATGCTGAATTTATTTACTTGTTTCTACATTTCTTTCCATATTCCCGTAGTGCTTCTTATTTTCTTTTTAGAGCAGATGAGACACACGTGTGCGCTGCAGTTGAGAAGAATTGGGAGGCGGGAGTAATTTTTTCAATTACTTTACTGTGATCGAAGCACAACAGAGAAATCTTATTGGTCAAAGATACACACGATGGTGTAATTTCCACCTTGGATTGCTGTGCGAGTCTTCATGTGAACTTCAAAGATTAACATTTCGGTGATTTTCGACACTTTATTCAAAGTGCTGCCCTGCAGCTCCCGAATATTGTTTAAAGCAAAGTGATAAACAATCGACTCACTGCTCGTGGAAGTCAACACACGAAGGGCTCTGTAGCTGATCGGGTCGTTCTTATTAAAGCTAGGAGTTGACAAAATAATGGCCACTCATCAGAAGTAGCATCTTTTTCTGAAACTTGATTTAACATTCTTTGTATTCTTAGCAGTCACCTCCATAATTCCACAATTCCTGGGCCAGCCGCCTTCCCATTCCGTAAAGTTGCCAAGGCATCTCCTATCTAATCTTCCACCAAAATTTCGCTCAGGGGATTTGAGGCTGCAAAACGAACCCCGTGGCCATCGTCCTTCCTCCATTGATTCGAATGAATTAAAGGATTTAATCGAATCAGATCCACGACAAACTGTACGCGAGATCGCTCAGACACTAAACGTGCACTTCTCAACTGTTTCACAGCACTTGTCGAGCTTCCTTACTTTTCCTGTTATTGCCAAGTGCGTGCCCCACGAACTCACTGATGAAAACAAAGCACGGCGTTTGGAAGTGTGTTCTTCTCTCTTAAGTGAAAAAGAAAGGTTCCTGCAACGAATTTTGATTGTGGATGAGAAGTGGATATTCTACGACAATCGTACACCTTCGTCGCAGTGGTTGGGAGTGAAACACGCTCCAGGAAGGACTCCAAAGGCACCTCTTCATCCAGTGAAGATGTTGTTTACTGTACGATTGTCTTCTGCTAGTGTTATTCAGTACTGATTCCTTCCACGAGGTGAAACAATAAATGCAGCTCGATATTGTACAGATATGCGGCAAATGCATGACCAATTGTGCCTTAAGCAACCAGCACTTGTGAATAGACATGGAGTCCTATTGCTTCAGCATAACGCCCGACCACATACGGCAGTGTCAACCATATAGCAAAGCAACAATTCGGGATACAAAATTGTGCCTCATCCTCCATACTCTCCTGACATTTTCCCAACAGATTACCATTTTTTCCGCACTTGAGCCATTTTTGGTCCAAGAAATGCTTTGCCAACGACGCATCAATTTATCGGGCAGTGGAGGACTTCTTCACTTCCAGAGACACTGATTTTTACAAATGTGTTATAAATGACCTTGCCACGCGTTGGCAACAATGCATTGATGCTGTTGAAGATTACTTTGATTAAACAAGTATTCTTCTTTTTATTCTCTTATTTTTCAATCGTCCTTAAAATCGGCCATTTCATTTGCAACATCCCAATATTTGCATTCTTTGCTACATAGGCCCTAGAACTTCAACTTCCTGTCTACTAAAGCTCCAAGATCACTAGCCCGAACAGTTTCTTCTAGAAAAATCCCATCCCACCAATATAATGCGACATTGGATATTTAATTACATCAAAGTGCATAACTACATTTACTAACATTGAACTAACCGTCATTTTTATCCAACTAATTCCAGCCAATTCAAATCATCCTCCAAATGCTGCATATCAGCCACACTTCTCATTACACTGCTTATCTTTACACCAGCAAATAGATGTATGCCTCGTGGCAAATCTTTCCATGCCATTAATATACAGATTGATATACAGGTCATTAATATACAGGTCACCACAGGCTACCTTAAATCTTGAAGACTGATCTTCCGTATATGTTTTGATATCTGTCAGTCTGCCATCCACTTACGCATGCCAATATTATATAATCCAATCCCAAATTCTCCAGTTTATGCAACAGTCGTCCATGTTGTATTCTGTCAAAAGGTTTAGCATAAAAGCCGCGTGTATCCACTCCCCCTTATATAACTCAAAAGTAACATGTTAAGAGGCCAATTAATATAAAAAAATTAAGGGCAAAGAAAAGGAAGTAGTGAAATGAAAGCAAAAGAAAAATATATAATTTCAATTTTTTTTTTCTTTCAAATTTTGTTGCCGATCTTAAGGGAGCCAAATTGAATGATTCCATTGAATACGAAAATGTCTTAAGATTCTCGAAATACGTCATATTATCAGAATATCAGGCATATCACGAATGATCTGCACTAATCGAGAATAGGGGTTTCCGCATGCACACTATAATGGGCGGTATAGCACCAAGTAAGGGATGTTGAAAATAAATGTTCAAATGCTCAGAATAATGGAAGATAACAAACATGTCGTCGCAAAACTGATGAACGGGAAAACAAATTATAAAATCAATTTTTATAATTTGTGTTTCGGTTAACACGTTTCTCTTTAAGAATGCGTAAACCTGCTCCTAACTTCGTTAAACGACAGAAGGAAGATGTTCATGTTGAGTTGATGACTGAATGGAACAAAAAAAAGTGCCAGATACGTCAAAACGAATACGCCATTAATCAGTTTCTCCTGATGGAACGAGACCATTTTTATTTTCAAATTTCGTGAAATGCAACTGTAGCCGAGACTCTGCGTTTCAGATTCACTTGTTTTGTATTGATTGTTTTTTTCTATATCTGTGCACCCATTTTTCTACTTGAAAATATTTAATATCAGACGAGGATTCGATTAATATTCAATCCGACTTTATACAACCAAGAGTGTATTCTCTGCTGTTTCCAATTTCACTGTGGCATGGACCACTGTGAAAGTGTTAGGTGGTGGAATGAAGAGTACTACCATGTGTGAGACAATCTTCCTTATCAGAACTTCAAGTGATTGAAAGAGTATCCTAGTAATTTTTTCTTGAGCAGGGATCGAGGATCAAACCTTTTAGCTTCCCAAAAATACCGAAACGAGCAGATTTTTAAAGTATTGTGGACGGAACTGCCGGAAAAAACGTCAGAAAAAAATCGGGTGTGGACACGGCCGGAGAGATTTTACGTGAATACGTCAGCGGATTATATATGTGTTGGATGTGTAAATAGAACAAAACAAGTTTGATAATCGATTATAATTTTATTCATCGTAAGTCTATGGTAAGAGAAGTAAGATACGAACGGTAGACAAGATGCATCCAAGTTTCTAGCCAAAGCCAAATCAGAACAAGAGTTACCTATCGTGTTCGCCGTGGTCTGAATGTAAGTGCGATTAAAATCGTGTTCCATAAAGTCCACAGTGATCGATTTTGTGACACATCGACATTAAAGTCACCGGTGGTGATGATGATGATGGGCGTATGCAGGTCTGGCTCTATTGGGATTATTTTCTTTACGTTTTTCGAGTATTGCAGCATGGATCGATAGCTACAACATTCTATCGCTGTTGATGAAGGGTTCAGATGAATGTACACAGCTCCAAGGACAAATTTAGATACGCTGTTGATCGTTATGTCGTCGAAGCATATATCTCCCATTAATTGTTCTTCGACTCTAAGCTTACGACTGACATCAATGGTAACGATACGTTGACAACGGTGAAGCTGTTGGGGGTTCATGTACATGGCGACTCCACCGTCGGTGCGTTTGGACGATGACGACGAAGTTGACAGTTGATTGCGTCCCTTTTTTTATGGCTGTATTCTTATATGCTCTTTAAGATCGAAACCAGATACATTCACAGGTGTGTTATCATTCATCCAGGTTTCAATGATCACCAAGTAGTCAGATCTGGTCATAATGGACTCGGTTTCGAAATCATCGGCGTGTTCCACCAAACACTATGCGTTGATCGCCGAGACAAGTAAGACTCCCCGCCTTGAATTTTCGCCGTTGTCATGATCATCTACGTTTAATATCTTGGACCTCCTCTGTGATCGTAGCAGTCGACGATCGCCGACCACAGAAACTGTCAACTCGCTTAACCAGCGTCGGCAAATGTTATTTCTTTATTTTCTCGTCTTCGTCGCGTATCTTGCTGAGAGTGGGTGCTGAATTTCCGTAACCGTGATAAAATTTATAATCGTCTCTCTCGTTAGTCAAATACAGCCCGTCGATAGAAGTGACTCTGATCAGTGCAACATGCACCAGATGATTTTGTTGAGACTCGTCCTACTGAAAGACGACTCGATCGAAAGTGCCTCCTTGCGATTTGTGAATCGTTATTGCACAAGCAGGCTCGCCGACCTCCAATGCACTTCCATTGTCACTAATCTTCCGAAATCCACATCCATTTCGTTCAATCCATCTTCCGAAGCGGTGACATAGTCGCTTACGTCATCCATGGGTTCGTGCGCTGCCGCCGCCGGAGTGCTGACGCATCAGCCGCGCGCTGCGCCGCTTCCAATTTCTTTCGCTTCCGATACTTCATTATTCGTTCCAACCCAGACATCGGGATATTATTGGAAAGCTAACGAGCTGCTCGTTCACGTCGTATGCGTTCGGCACAATTATGACTGGCTTTCCGGCGAGTATAGGTGGACATTGTGAAATTTCTATAATTTTTCAACTTTAATCCACATTTTCTTCACCAACACTGCTTTGAAATTTACGAATTATGCATTAAATCGATAGATCTTGACGAGAGCTGTTGACTGACACTAAAACGAGCGTTGTACCACAAGAGAGTGCGAAGTTATACTGAGTGGAAGTTTCCGAGGAAAGGAGGATTGTACACAAAATGGCGGAGCCTCCACTGCCACCCAGGAGGGAGGGCGGCTATGCGAAGGTCACTGATGAAACTTGATTCACTCAGCTGTCGAATGATATACGTTTGGTTTGGCTACCTTTAATGCTTTAGAAATCATTAAGCCAAAGCTTATCGAATGATTTCGTTACACTCAACTTTTCGTCTCTTACCCCTTAGTACTGTTTTGAATTTAAATACGCACTCACTTCAAAAATTACTAAGAAGAAGGGAAAATTTACCACGCTTGGTGTTTGCTCAGGTCAAACGCATATCTGCTCTCCAATCAGCACACTGTAGGTTCGTAACTCGTCCTACCAGTAATGTTCGTGAAGCGTTTTTAGATGAGATGAAGATCATCCCCTCCCCCTGCCAATTCGACCCGCTTTACAGGAAGATAGAATGGGACCGAAAGTTTCTTGAAACTTCTTTAGTGTAAGATTTGAAATGATCAGACTCTTTGCCGACCCACGTAATGTTTGCAATAAAGAAATTATTTCTTAACTGAATCAACACTACAGCGAACAAGTAACTTTATCGGCTTTCACTGCATCTTTGTTAGTTTTTGGATTCCTCAATCATGAAATTGTTCTTTTTCTTTAATCTTGAATTCGAACTGAACGAAGACAAACTCTGAACTGTGTTGTGTGAAGATTACAAAATTTACGAAACCTCGACCATAAATTGTGTAATCTTCATGAAACCCTTGCCGAAATAATTTCTCTTGCCTTTTAGGAGGACGTCATAGCCGTACTTTTTTGCTGACACAGATAGAAGACAGTGATTTAATAAAACCAAGGACGACACCGTCGGAAAAATAGCGAATTAAAATAAGTAATGACCATAACAAGCGTGATAAATAGAAACAAGAAATCGGAGTGTTTTTCACTGACGCTCGTTTGAATTACGACGAAGCAACTAAAGCTGGAAGGACAGCCTATTCTTTCAGCAAGTTCTTCGGGCTTGTTTGATTGAAGAAAAAAGCCAGAGAGGAAAGACCCCGTTACAGTTCGGTCAGTTGAAAATTCCGCAAAGACTTTTCTTCTTAGACGAGATTCGAACCCAACCCGTATCTTTCCACCAAAGAACTGAGTTATGGAGTCTCTGCTTGAAATTCCTAAAACTGAGTGAAGGAAGAAGAGTGATTCAGACATGCGTACAGCAGAGAAAGAAAGAAGCATTTGCACTAGAACATCGGGAAGAACTCTTAAAATCTGAAAGCGTGTTTCTTTGGACTTTTCCGGCAACGAAACGAAAGTGTTGAAGCACTATGGTTTTCAAATACCCTTCCTAAAATAATAGCGGAAGGTCGCACCACACATAATCAGCGTGCGTTTGTCTGTTCCATTATTCATTTCGATTTGGCTAATTTTCGTTTTGTTCGCATTCGGAGTTTTTGATGCAGGAACTCTGAGCTCATCCATTGCTTCCTGTCACTCTGGTTAGAGGGTCTTCCTATCTAGTTAGTCTACCGGATTTTCTCTTGGTTGATCTCAGATACCAGTTTGTGACACGGCAGTTTCACCTGTTGTCGCTGAGTCTTCAATATGACCTGCCCACCGTCTGTGCCTGGTCATGTACGGTTGAGCTGTCATCGACACTGAACCTAATTAATTTAATTGTTCCATTCGAGTGGAGATTATGAATCACAGGGAAATCACGTGCGGCACTACTCGGAACAGTAGTTTTGGTATTGTGCACAGCTTGGGAACTGCAGATATCAAGTAAAATCTCAGCGAGTTGAGCTCATTACCGAGCGTGCAGGCACACTCGCAATTCGTTTAAAAGTAGGATCTGAAATTCATATATTAAAGAACACTCTGTGGAAGTACAACTTCAGCAACCTCTCTCTCTTTCTTTCCTTCTTCAAATATTATATGCTGAACAACCGTCACTGATTTACGCGGCACTGGATAACCTTAACCATCATATCTTCAAATACTTGTGCCAGTAAAAACTCTCTGCTAATTCTAAAGAAGAATTTGCAGAAAGCATCAGAAAGCTTTGCTGCTTCGAGAAAATCTCAGTAAATGCCTCTAACGTTTCGTTCAAACTTCCTGTTTCGTTGAGTATATTTGGCGCGTGTACGAACATACACACACACACATACAATTTCCTATGGAAAGAGCAGCAGCACCGGAGTACGCTTGAGTCTCTCTCAAATAAATTCCTCCACTCCTCTTAAAAAATAAGCCAACCAATGAGAAACAGAACTGTTTCGTTTCGAACCTCCATGGATGTCATCCTGAGTTTATCTCATATATCGCTGGAAGGTTTAATCAGATTCAGACAGGCCAAACAAAAGTTATTGGAAATTTTTTGTCGTCTTTTAAACAGCGAAGCACTCCAGAAGTAAAAGAAAATCTTCCAATATGCAAAAGTCAATTGTGCAATTTGACTTGAATTAATGCAAGGCGTTTTCTAGGGGTTGATATCCGTAAACGTTCTTTTTTTTTTTTTGTCATAAGACGTTTTTTCAGTCAGTGTTGGGAGTCTTCAAGGCAATGCCCTTTTGTTAGCGAGTCCTACTTCCGTCTATGAGGTAAAGAACCATGAAAAGGACTTTTCATCTGAAGGTGGAATACGAAGTACATAGGATTTCCATCGGAATTTTCTTCCCACAGACACAGACTAACAAACCAAATAACTCAACTTCGCACTCAACTAACAGACTATGCGTTCGAATCCAAAAAGCAGCATCCAAATTCCAGAGGCATTGAACGGGATAAGAATTTCATCATCCGGTGTTAGCGCAAACACCTGGTTATTAGCGGAGAGAAAGAGAGAGACATCTGAAGCGAATTGAAAAATTGCCATCTTTCTTTCTTTCTTTCTTCCTTTTTTTCATTTTCTGTGGAACCATGGCAAGCTTAAAAACACTGATTTGCTTACCACTTTCAGAAACTTCGGTGATACGAAAAGAAGCATATCGTATTTGTCCCAAAATCCCCGCAGCGACGTTCCTAACAAATGATATCATTCGGCTGGAACGACAGAGATCCGAATCCCGTCTAGGATGCGAAAAGATGTAAATGAGTCGTAATGCGATTTATCCAGTTTCATATAGAGACGGTAGGATTTTTCCTTCTGAAAAACTCCGATTTTTCAACCTCAAAAGAGCCAAAGAATCTCCAGAATAACACAGGAGATGTGTACTAGTTCGCCTGTTTTGCGGGGAAGCTTATTTCCCATAAGGAACATTCCACTGCAAATAGATAATAATCAGATCCTTAAATAAGATCAGATTTGTCTACCTGGATTCACTTCCTCCAGTAACCTTTCTTTGCATCCGAATCATATTTCATCCATTCTCTCTCAGCCACCGAAAACTTGGAAAACCTTGGAATCACCTTCAATTCAAAACAACTTCTTTAGTCGCTTAAAAGGCCCTCACTGACGCAATTTCTTATAGACGTCACGTTTCTTCCTTATATCTTGTAAGGGAACTTTCGTGGGCACTCTTTGCTCTCATCCCTTCTACGCTTCCTTTAAGTCCATAAACGCAGGCAACTTTGTTGACATCCACTCTGAATATAGTTTCAAACTTGTCGAGTCAACATCACATCTTTCTCTTATTCCATCTACTCCTGTTCCTTGAATAGACGAGTCTAAGGGTTTTGGACCTCTCCGTGTGAGAGTTTAATAATATGAAATTAAAATTTCCAGATCTTGTTACGTTTGATGCATTACTGACGCTAAATCCATGAAATGCAGGACATTTCTGTTCAAGTGTTTGACATTTGTTTTACTAGCACATCTATACAAAATTCGTTACATAATTCAGTGTTACAATTATTTATTTCTTTATCGCCAACGAATATATATAACCAACGAAAGTCCGAGCAGTATCTTAATCCAAACGAAAACAGCTTCCTAAGGCGGAAGGAATGCGTGTGTAATTCTTTCGCGTTTCAAAATGTGCAAATTTGAAAACTTCAGTGATTTCTTATTATTATTATTAACTTTTTCCGGCAAAATAGGGTAACATTAAAAGTTTAAAATGTTGTCTTACTCCATTTGCATGCGACTTCCACAATAAAGGAATGCGATGAAAAAAGTAAATTAATTTGAATGAATTTAAACTTCCCGTGTAGAATGAGGAAAATTGTGCGCTTAATTTGTTTAGCAATTAGCAGTTGCAGTTTGTTAACTATTGCGAGAAAGCATAAAGGCTTATCAGGGAACAAACAGACCTCATGCAGTCGTAGCTAATAAAACCCTAAGCAGCAGAATGCACTCAAAATATGCCATAAAAGTAGAAAACAATATTTAATTAAAAACGAAATTGGAGTTACTCGTTTTAAGAAAAAGTACCGCAGCTTAGATATTACTTTAAATCGCAGAGTATCACATATTTCCGTTCAAACTTTTAAATGGAGAGAACATTACGGAAGAATCATGAATTAAAACGCCTCGGTTCAGCAGTCTTAAAACGTTATTCCCATATCGTACGCTGATAAAGGATGTTTGGAACCATAACCTGAATAGCATTCGCGGGACGATCATGACTGAAGTGGAGGTTTCGGATTACATATTGTAAAACCAATCCTTTCTTCATCACAGGGTTTTACTGTCATATTTGATTTATGATGCTCATAAACGAGGCAGAAAAATTCGGGCCTCGAGTGTTTCCCCTCAAGAGGTGTGAGCGAAAAGAAATTTATATCAAGCCCGAAAACTCCTGGGGAGATAAAAATTTTTTTTTTAATTTATTTTTATTTTAATAAATGGACCCAGAAACGAAGAGCCCCGAGGCGGTACTGAATACGTTAATGCTGCACTTCTGTTGCATCCAAAGTTAAGTTTGACATAAATTACGGATTATAATGTATCTTACGTAATTCTAGCTTTCAACAATGAGTGGGTCAACAGGAGAGAATCGCTTACGGCATAGAGATCCATGGTATTCGGAAATGTGGGGTGTTTTAAAAGCGAAGAAAGAGCGTTTTGTTTAACTATTGTACGCTGTGAAAATTTCCCGGAACATACCAGGAATGCAGCAAAACGTGGCAACTCGCTTTGTCACCTTTTGATCTACGCGATGAGTAACGTAAGCCGCTGTGTCACTTCCCAATCCATTTATTGCTTTCGTGGTGAATAAGATGACCCATAATTTGAATATTATGTGAAAGGTTTCTTTTGAAAAATTCATATTCATGGAAATCAAAGAAGCAAATAAGAAAGAGATCAAGGTTGGCAGGGATAGAATACTTATGAGCAGTGGCGGTTCGTGGCTTGAAATCGTGGGGGGTGCTGCAACTTTCGAAATATACATACACACCATAAGTACAATGTGTTTGGATAAAATATCAAAATTATGGTAAAAATTAAAAAATAAATAAATAGACATGAAAATTATTGTTTATTATCGATAAAATTATACACTTTGGTATAATTCAAAATTACTTAAAAATAAAATCCATTATCATAACCCCAATAACGTTCTAAAATAAAAAAAACTATAACAGATGTCATGTCTTTAATTGTAATGTCGAAATATTTAAAGACTCTACGAAGACTCTACCACTGACGCAAATTGCATATAAACAACAGTGGAACTGCGCGACGGACAGTGCCGCATCACGCTAATTGCTTGCATCTCACTATGACGTGTATATGCTTGCGTGCGTAGCAATACGGGTTAACACAGTGCTGCTAGCGTCCTTCGCCCTCCTGATTGCTACAAGATGGATTTTTATTATTTTTTATACAAAAATAAGAGAATTGTATAGGATTGTTGATGTTTAAATTAAATATTACAAGCAAATACAAATAAATTAATAAACATATTATAATACAGCTATATTGCCTGCTTCAGTTTAGGAGTGCCCCTGTTTAAATGTCATTGGCTATTTACTCATGGGTTCTTAGGGCATTATGAGTGTAGATGTACTAAAAAGTATATGTAGCTTAAGGAATAGAAATTGCACATACCTTTTTCTGGGTGTTGTGGCTTTTCCTCTGTCTGCGATGTCGAGAACTGCAGAGTGTGTGTGTGGTGTGTGGGGGGGGGGTAGGCAGTTTGGTAGAATAAGTTAGAAAAACCCGGGTTTTTTTTCGTAATATATAGAAACATATACTTTTATATAGGGTGGGGAAAAAGTGAAAGGGTTAATTTTTTAAAATAAGGAGAGGGAAGGGGAAAGGTGGTTGACGGCGTGTGGACCGTTTCGACTATTCGTGGTCATCATCGGAACATATTGGGAAAGTGGAAGCTATGTCAGGTCGGGTGGGTGCTTCAGAGGTGTTTGTGTTGTCTCCTATTGATGGGGGTTATGACCTCAATTTAATGTTGTGAAGCTTCCAAACCTCGGAGATTATGTAGGGCCTGTGTACGTTGATCGAGTTCGCGTCACACTTTATGGCTATTGTGTCCGATATTCTGAGCATTGTTTCATTGTATTGTCTGTCTATTATGATGGCCTTGTCTATCTGCGGGGTGTGTTTTTGTTCAAGGGCGTGAACAGCTATTTCCGTTTTTCCTGTGCTTTGTATGCGATTTTTCTTTTTAATGTTGCGTTTTTTAGTGTTTAAATGTTCTGGAATAGGGATGTTACAGTCACGGAAGTGTTCTTGTAGTCTTGCCCATAAAGACCTGATGGTGGAACCTGTGTAGGTGATGTCACAGTCTTTTTGGCAGTGAAATTTATAGACTACATTGTGCTGTTCAAATATATCTTTTTGTGTGTGAGGTTTGGTGGATTTTAGGAGGTTAACCAGTTTTTGGCTTGTGGTGAATACCAGTTTGTAGTCAGTATGTTTGAAGATGTATTTATAGGCTTTGTATGTGTTTTGGGTGTATGGTAGTTTGATAATTTTTTGTGTAGGGAAGTTCGTTTTGGTACTTGGGTTGTTTTGGCGGTTTTTTGCCGTCTTGTTTGCGTAGTTAATCAGTTGTGTAGGATAGTTACGATTTAAGAAGATCTGTGTTAGTTTTTTTATTTCAGCGTTTAGACTATTTTGATTGGTTGAAAATTTGTGAGCATTTATGAATTGTGATAAGATGACGGATTTTTTAACAGAATACGGATGGTATGAGTGAAAATGGAGGTAGTTTCCGATGTGTGAGGGTTTGTGGTATATTTTCGTGGCTATTTTGTTGTGTGTTCTGGTTAATGTCAAGTTTAAGAAGTTGATGGATTTGTTCTGTTCGGTTTCTGTGGTGAATTTTAACCTGTTGCTGTAGCTGTTTAGGGATGTTTTTAAGGTGGTGATGTGTGTGGGATTTCCAATGCACAGAATATCGTCCACGTATCTGCCATAGAAGGTGATGCCGGGGGGAAGGGAAGGGTGGAGTAGAAGTGATTCTATATGTGCCAGGAATAATTCCGCTAGTTGTCCACTGATGTTTTGGCCCATGGGGAGTCCAAAGATTTGT
Source organism: Typopeltis vanoorti (assembly GCF_054136105.1). NCBI lineage: Eukaryota > Metazoa > Arthropoda > Arachnida > Uropygi > Thelyphonidae > Typopeltis > Typopeltis vanoorti. The sequence continues at coordinate 989,953 of NC_143555.1, read as the reverse complement.
ATGTACATGTTGTTGTTGAACTTGAAGAAGTTTGCCGAGATTACTAGTTTTATTAAGTTAATAATGTCAATGGGCGTTAGTTTAGTACGAGAGTGTAGGGTGTGGTCTTCTGTGAGTAGTGTGTGTACGATGTCTAAAGTTCTGGGGACGTCCACGTTAGTGTATAAAGAGGCCGCATCTAAAGAAGTGAGGATGTCTTCTTGGGATAGGGTTAGGTCTTTTATTTTATTGAAAAGCTCGTCCGTGTTTTTTATCATGAAGTTTGACGTTGTGGTTAGTGGGCGTTAGTTTAGTACGAGAGTGTAGGGTGTGGTCTTCTGTGAGTAGTGTGTACGATGTCTAAAGTTCTGGGAAGAACTTCCCAGTCTAAAGAACCCGAACATTATTATCAATAAAGCGGACAAAGGGGACACCGTAGTCATCACAAACCAAGCCGATTACCACAACAAGATAACAGCCATCTTAACCGACCCACACACCTACCGAAAAATACAAATTGACCCCACCTCCGACCTCACAAAACAAATCAACGATACCCTACACATCCTAAAAAATGAAAATAAAATTGACAAAACCACACTGAAAAACACAATCCCCCGCACCAAACTCACCCCTTGTATGTTCGGACAAATAAAAACCCACAAAGACGGGTACCCGATGAGACCAATAGTCTCCTACAAAAATACCACCACAGCCCCTTTATCAAAATTCGTAGCGAAACTCCTCAAACCACTAACCACAACGTCAAACTTCATGATAAAAAACACGGACGACCTTTTCAATAAAATAAAAGACCTAACCCTATCCCAAGAAGACATCCTCACTTCTTTAGATGCGGCCTCTTTATACACTAACGTGGACGTCCCCAGAACTTTAGACATCGTACACACAACTCACAGAAGACCACACCCTACACTCTCGTACTAAACTAACGCCCATTGACATTATTAACTTAATAAAACTAGTAATCTCGGCAAACTTCTTCAAGTTCAACAACAACATGTACATACAAATCTTTGGACTCCCCATGGGCCAAAACATCAGTGGACAACTAGCGGAATTATTCCTGGCACATATAGAATCACTTCTACTCCACCCTTCCCTTCCCCCCGGCATCACCTTCTATGGCAGATACGTGGACGATATTCTGTGCATTGGAAATCCCACACACATCACCACCTTAAAAACATCCCTAAACAGCTACAGCAACAGGTTAAAATTCACCACAGAAACCGAACAGAACAAATCCATCAACTTCTTAAACTTGACATTAACCAGAACACACAACAAAATAGCCACGAAAATATACCACAAACCCTCACACATCGGAAACTACCTCCATTTTCACTCATACCATCCGTATTCTGTTAAAAAATCCGTCATCTTATCACAATTCATAAATGCTCACAAATTTTCAACCAATCAAAATAGTCTAAACGCTGAAATAAAAAAACTAACACAGATCTTCTTAAATCGTAACTATCCTACACAACTGATTAACTACGCAAACAAGACGGCAAAAAACCGCCAAAACAACCCAAGTACCAAAACGAACTTCCCTACACAAAAAATTATCAAACTACCATACACCCAAAACACATACAAAGCCTATAAATACATCTTCAAACATACTGACTACAAACTGGTATTCACCACAAGCCAAAAACTGGTTAACCTCCTAAAATCCACCAAACCTCACACACAAAAAGATATATTTGAACAGCACAATGTAGTCTATAAATTTCCCTGCCAAAAAGACTGCGACATCACCTACACAGGTTCCACCATCAGGTCTTTATGGGCAAGACTACAAGAACACTTCCGTGACTGTAACATCCCTATTCCAGAACATTTAAACACTAAAAAACGCAACATTAAAAAGAAAAATCGTATACAAAGCACAGGAAAAACGGAAATAGCTGTTCACGCCCTTGAACAAAAACACACCCCGCAGATAGACAAGGCCATCATAATAGACAGACAATACAATGAAACAATGCTCAGAATATCGGAAACAATAGCTATAAAGTGTGACGCGAACTCGATCAATGTACACAGGCCCTACATAATCTCCGAGGTTTGGAAGCTTCACAACATTAAATTGAGGTCATAACCCCCACCAATAGGAGACAACACAAACACCTCTGAAGCACCCACCCGACCTGACATAGCTTCCACTTTCCCAATATGTTCCGATGATGACTACGAATAGTCGAAACGGTCCACACGCCGTCAACCACCTTTCCCCTTCCCCCTCCTTATTTTAAAAAATTAACCCTTTCACTTTTTCCCCACCCTATATAAAAGTATATGTTTCTATATACAGGGTGTTCGGGATAAATTTGACATATTTATAATTAATTATATTTTTCCGTAAGTTACATGTATTAACACACACTTCTCTTCATTTAAAAGTTTGGACCCTTCTTCATTCATATACAAGATGTCAGAAAGGATGGATAGCTGGAACCCACCTGAATCATGGAAGAGAATAACTTGTATCATGATGATTCGTGCCCGCCATCAAAATAAGGATATTACGACTGCTGCCCAATGCTCCCTGAATACAGTAAAAACAATCAGGCATGAACTAGAGACTTGCAATGGTGACTACGAGGATGTAGCAAGAAGAAAGATCCCTAGCAGACGATCTGATTGCGTTCGTACAGCAGAATTCCTCGCAAATCTGCAGGAACAGGTGTTGAAGAACCCTGGCATTGGAATTCGGGCTTTGTTCGTGGAGTTGCTAACTGTAGTCAAGCCCTGGATAACAAGGGTAGCCAATGGTAGGCCATATGTATGGCAGCAGGATTCGGCCCCTTGCCACACCTCTGGGAAAAGTCAAAAATGGTTGTCTGAAAATTTCTACGACTTCACCAGTCCAAATGTTTGGCCTCCAAACTCCCCAGACCTTAACCCCATGGATTATTTTGTATGGGGCGCAGTTGAAAAAGACACCAATCGCACTTCCAGTAATACAAAAGCTAGGTTAATGGATAAAATTAAAACAGTTTTTGCGGCCCTTCCCAGGGAGACTGTAGCATCAGCTTGTTCGAGGTTCCGAAGCAGAATTGAAGCTGTGATCGATGCTAATGGTGGTTATTTTGAGTAAATCTTGTTGATAGTATTGTAATTAACTCTGCCTGTAATGTTTTTTTGTCAATTCATTAAATTTAATAGATACAAAGAAGATTTTCTTTTTCCTTACGAAACTGTCAAATTTATCCCGAACACCCTCTATTACGAAAAAAACCCGGGTTTTTCTAACTTATTCTACCAAACTGCCTACCCCCCCCACACCACACACACACTCTGCAGTTCTCGACATCGCAGACAGAGGAAAAGCCACAACACCCAGAAAAAGGTATGTGCAATTTCTATTCCTTAAGCTACATATATTTTTTAGTACATCTACACTCATAATGCCCTAAGAACCCATGAGTAAATAGCCAATGACATTTAAACAGGGGCACTCCTAAACTGAAGCAGGCAATATAGCTGTATTATAATAGTTTATAATGAGGAGTAACATGGGAGTTTTCCCAGAAATAATATACTTAATAAACATATTTATATATCGAGAAAAATTAGGGAGGGGGTGCTGCAGTTCCATAGTGCCTTTGCAGGAGCCGCCCCTGCTTATGAGGCAAATATTGAAACGGAGACAGTAGATTTTCATTTAGTCAGGTGAATTATTTTTCTCTGTGAGGGAGGAAATGAATTCATTTTAGTTCTCGAAGAGCAACGAGAAACACTTTGACAATCGATGGATAACACATTTTAGTAACCTTTTCGCTTGCTTCTAAGGGTTCGATGTTGAGGCTGTTAAACGTTAATCTCTCTCTTTTTCTCTCTCCATCCCTCCTTATGCACAACGTGAAAAATACTCTTTAAGTTCACTTGTGCCAATCAAACTGTTGAGAAATTGAATTTACTCCATTGGTGGGTACCGCAGTAAAGCATTTTCCAAGTTCCCTCTGCCACATTGTACACAAAACTAAACGCGACAGCTCTTCATCAGTAGAATCCACTACTTGCGGCTCCACAAACCTCCCTATTCAGTAAGAGAATATACTTAAAGAGAATTTAATATACTTAATTCGAATTCGAATTAAGTATATTAAAGTATGCTAATCGGAGTGGAAGCGTCCATTTTATAACAAGGTCAATAAATTTACTCTCACTTCTTACAAAGTATGCAAATCTTTTCGGAAAAGAAGAACTCCGTAATCAAACGTTATAGTAGCTGCAGTTAGACAAATAGAATAAAACGTTTTAAAAATTCTACAAAAAACTACTTCCTCCTACTTTACGAACACTTGCATATCCTACACGAAACAAACATGAATGATGTGCAGCCCATCGAGTTGTGGGAGATTGAGCATGGAAGCATGCTTGTATTCAAACGAACTCATACGAAGACAGCAGGGTTTTTCTTCTGAAATCTCGGTTTTTCATTCCGCGTACAAGCAAATTGGCTTCACACGCTATTTATGTATTTTTTTTTTATCTTGCGCCAATACTCGAGATGTTGGTTAATCAACCTATAGTACTCTGGTACAGTGTAATAGAGTACTAGAGTACTCTAGTACAGTGTAATAAGTAGTGGATTGGGATTTACAGATAAAAGAATACTGTTGGTGTGGCGATCGGAGGTCGACGTTAGTTGTGTGTAGCAAGAGAATTAATTACTCGGGGTGAAGATTACGTATGTGTAGCGGAGTGGAGTAGAGTGCCCTCCCGCGATGAGTCCTTGAACTTCGTGGAGGTGACACATTATATTAATAAAAATATCGTCAAAAACAATGAGGAAATTTCAGAAAAGACTACTTCAACTCGATGTCTACTAGCTATTATCGAATAGTATGAAATTCGCATGGACCCATCGTCCTCCACTGACTATAAAAACTGAGCTCTCACTTTTCAGGTTACCGAAGCGCTCATCGAGTTGAACACAGAAGGGTTCCTTCAGCAAATGACTTCTCATAGCCATACTGCTCTTCGTAATCGGGACCAGGTTTTATTTTGTGTGTGTCATTGCGTGGTTTCCTCTTTACCTTTTTCTCCATTGCCAGAGTGTTCAATATTCTGCTCTATACCTGATCCTAGCCCACCTATGGCATTAATTTATTATAGAGCCTTTCATGGATTTAATTCACAAGAGCAAAACAACAAATAAGAAAAAGAACTTTGTATGTTTAATGTCAATTGCGGTACCTTATGTATCAGTTACTAACTCTGTACAAATCCTAAAAGCATCCAAAAGTTGAAAGAGTATTCGCTGTGAATACTGCTTTAATTTTAAAGTTGTTTGTGTTATACAGATGATCGTTAAATAACAATCCCCTCTTCAAATGTAAGCACTATTTCATGGGGTCTATATTATTTCGTTTCTCGTAGCCGGAACAGTTGGAATGACAAATAATATTTCTAAAGGTGTTTCGAATTGAACGTTGTCAGTGTATAGAGGGAAGAAAACAACCAACGCCATAGTGTGAAGAACAAACAGCCATACCGCACATTTTAATAAGATTTAGAACCTCCTTTCGCTGCGGTGACTGCAGCAATCCGACGGGGAATACTTTTCACAAGCCCATGGAGGTGCCCGTTTGTATCTTGTTTAGTCTGTAAAATGCGTTATACCGGGTTATCTTTCTATTATCTCCAGGCACTACTGTCAACTTTCAATAAGAATAGACCTTACAATATTTTACTACTTATGCAGTTTTTATCGTATGTTATTCAGCGGATTCGAAGAGGAAAAAAAAAAAAGAAAGAGAGGGGAATAACAATAAGTTTTTTCTGAAAAAGAGAATCGATTGTTTCTCTTTGAAGTTACTTCATTTTAAAATCATACAGAATATATCGGTGCGTCAGTGTTGTCTGAATTCGTTTATGTAAATTCACTTTAGTTATTCCACAGCGCTGTCCTAAGTTGTACGAGTGGTAAAAGAACTCTAGTGATGGTGTGTGTGGGGGGCTTTTTCTCGTATTTTGTTGCTGAGCTGTCTGCTAATCAGTCTATGAAAGGGCAAAATTATGTTATGCTATTCCTCGTATGAGAGGTGGTGGGACCCTTCACCGTAGATTTCAGCGTGTGCATACAATGTTGCTTTAGCCCTTCAGTCGAAAGGTAAATGCTCCTTACATTGCACTGTACCTTGTGTTAATATTCGTTTAGATGTTTCCATATGACGAGTGGGGAAAGTATATTCATTTATTTTGTCTGCTAATGTTTTTGTGTAAGCACCCTTCCTCTGGACCCAAATGCTACGACGAGGATTATTGCAAGCACTCACCGACTGCGCAGCTTCTGCAGATCAATAAAAATGCATTGCTTTTTATTGATAGCACCGAACACAAGAGGTTGTTCAACTTAGTGCATCAATCCGCTAATGAACAAAGTTAAACAAAGCGAATCAGCTCGTTAACTTTGGATTTGAAGACTTACAGATTACTCTTTTTAAGAAGTACGTAAATGGCTGTTTCAAAAACAACACTGGGGAGAGTAATTATGGAAGACGAAGAAGTGGTTTAAGAGTTACAAGAGTCTAAGGGAATTTCTGAGTCTTAAAGTATCTCTAAGATGAGGAGGGTGATTAGTGCAGCGGAATCTAATGAACATGTAAGAATTCATGATTTAACGTGATTCATTCTCTCTCTCTCTCTCTCCCATCCTGTTCACTTCTGTTTTATCTGACAAGATTTAGTCGCAGTATCTACTCATTTTGATTCTTCCACTATTATGGAAGAATCAAAAGAAAATCCGTTCGTCTTAACTACTTAGTATTTTTGCATCTGTCGTGGTGACAACTGCAAAAACACTGACCGCTTGAAATAGATTGCTTGCCATTAGTAGATTATTTGATCCCGGTTTGAAACCATCACCACCCTTCTAATGGTGTTTGAAGAGCTCGAAAAAGTTCAATGTCTGATCTCCTCTAGAGACGTCCTTTATCTAATTTGATTAAAAACATGCGCAGCTCGGCATCGCTTCAGAATATCGCACGTCGAGCATGCATACAAGATTGACAAATGGAGCGCTACCAATGCTGAAACTGCATGCAGATTAAATACGACTTCCCACATCTGTGTTTTTCGGTTAAATGGGCTTGTGTTGAGCGAACTGAATTCGTGACCAGAGGATGTTTGTTTTAGATTTGATTGCCTTCAAGCAAATTAATGCAATTCCAATGTGTAGTTTACGCAGTGAAGTAAATGCATTCAGACTACAAATGAAACGAATACCAAACAGTATTTTGATACAGTACTTTAAAGTTACATGTCGTTGCTTGTTCGTAACTTTAAAGTTACCAACAAGCATGTGCTAATTCGCAATCAAGTAGCACATGCTTGCGAATAGAATTCAAGTTGAGGGCTCTGCTGCTCAGCTTATTTTAGAAACTCATTTAGAAGCTCAATTCAGATTGGTCCATTACATGATGAACATCAATTACACCAGAGACACAAGCATAGAAAAGCCACAATATGAACTTTAAAGAAATTAGAGCCCAAAAGAAAAGCTATAGAAAATTCAAGCAACAGAATTCTTCTTAAGATTCCATAACTTTTTATGCAATTTTTTCGAGGGCGTTTGACATACGCAAGAAGATTTATCTGCACACTAAACAGGATGATCATTTATTACTCGAAACGGTTTTATTCCGAGATAAAATTCACTTGACTCTTGAAAGTTCTCTCCATTAATTTACAAAGAACTAAAGTGGGGAAAATTGAAAATTGCACGCTAATCTGATGGAAAATTTCCAAGGGCAAAAGAATATATATGGAGGAAATCGTAAGAAATAAAAGGAGGAACACATATTTAGTACAGGCTCATAATCTGTATGAGAAATATTATTCTGATTTCTTTTGGGCGAAAAATCAAATGGAGCGACAAACATTACGTGCTTGATACTGTAAAAGGGCATTTGTGAAAGATCATGAAGAGAAGAGGTCGAGTACAACGCAAGGAGATTTATTATTATTATTATTATTTGAACGATATAAGAACGACCTGAGTACAAAAGATGTCGATGCAGGTTCAAAACAAAACTTAGAATTGCCAATTTGCCACTAGTCTCTTATGAATCTCTTACATGCTGAAAATAGCCCCAACCTTTAACCCATTATTGGTTACAAAGGTATACCAAGTATGACGACCACCAAAACGGCTACACTTCCTTCCATTTCTTCTTATTATTATTATAATAACAGTCAATATGATTTCGTTGGAATTGTTTCTGAAATTAAGTAGCGCTCTAAAGCTATTTTAATAAAGAATTAATGATGAATAGTGTGAGTCAATTGATTATTCTTTTAAACTCTCATACGTTTCGGAACGATTCAATTATATAAATTGTCACTGGTGGTTCTTCTATTTTATCTGATAAAAAAGTTTTCTTGTCAGCATTTAGTAGCTAGATTATTGTTAACCTGAATTTGATAAATGGGAACTCGAAGTAATGGACGCATTAAAGCACATCAATGAGGAAGTCCAAAGAGTTCAAGGATACGCTAATTTATTTTTCTCGCAAATGATACTGAGAAACAGACGTGGCGTTCTTCGATTGGAAATTCGGAAGCCACGGAGGAATTTTAAGTGTCTGCTTAGCATTAACGTGGCAGAGCTTATTAAAATCAAGTGTCGTCAAAAAATTATTTTTGAAGGGAAGTTTTATTTTCTCGAGAAGCCTTCATTCTGTCCCGTTTAGTTTTATTAATTTGAGTTTATTTTGCAGTGGGTACGTAAATGCATTCGTAATTGCTTCACCCACGTTGGGAATTTTGATAAATTATCTTTTGCCAATATTGCTATTATGTCAGCTAACTAATGTCTTTCAGTGACTCCTGTTTTTTTTTTTTTCTCTCTCTCTCTCTCTCTCTCTCATTATTTGTCATTTTCTTTCAGGAATCGTAGGGATAAATAACTGACAAAACGTTTTTTTAGAAAAGCGCATGGCTGTTTTCCAAGAAACTTTGGTTTCTTATTCCGGTAGGTAAGTAACAGGCCAGATGTTATTCTCGAAGATGTAAAATGCACGGATTTAAAAATGAAATCACAGGCGGTGACTTCTGACAATCTGCTCCAAGATCCGATGTTAATCCTAGTTACAAACGCGACCTCTATTCTTAATGTTGCTGATTTAATCGAAACTCAACCAAATAACATAAAATCAGAGCCATCGCCTGAATTAACTACTTCTTGGCACATTGCAGAAAGTATGATACAAGATATTGCACCTGGTGTCTCACTCTTATTACCTGGAGCTACAATTTAGACTTTTGCTAGTCCTTCAAGGTAGTAGTATTTCCATCATATTGTTTTAGGATACATCCGGTATGCCTACTGCTGTTGCACCAGGCTTCAGTGAGGTCTGCTGTATTTGCTGCAGCAGACCTCACTGAAGTATATGATCAGCAGCTTCCACTACAAGCTGAGACTGTCGCTCAGGAGAAGAGACATGAGTCAGATAATTATCCTTGGAGAACTTTGTCACAACTTCAGTGAGGTCTGCTGTAGATGCTGCACTACCAACAATAACCAGAAGCTTCACACGAACTGCATGAAAATATCAGGCACGAATCTTCGTGTTACCATACATTGGCTCCGATGGTGAAAGAAGAATTCATGAAGATGAAGCAAGAAATAAAGTGCAAGCGAAATGAAATGAAAAGAATTGCGGACATGCATAGAAGAGGGGAAAAAGAGTGGAAGGAAAGATGTAAACGAATGATTCCAGAGAGTGACCCTTTATGGAGATTCCTTTATCAGAGGTGTCGTGAATAAGGTTTGTTTTCCTGGAGGCAGAATGTGTCAAGGGAATGAAGAGTTGGACGTGAAGAATGATTTGGAAGGGAAGAACATGTCAAATTGTAAATCAGGAGGTTATTAAGGAGAATAAAAAAATAAGTGTGTGAGGTTAGGAAAAGTAGTCAGTTTGTTGCTGACTACCTTTCTGGCTAAGGATGAGAGTGATGAATTTAGGCGGCGGGCAAAGATTATGAACACTATGTTAGCGCAGTTAGGTGAGGAAAACGGAGTGCAGTTTGTGAATGTGTGGGATGAATTTGAGGGAGGATGGATGGAACTTTATAAAGGAGATGGGCTGCATTTAAATGGTTTTTTATGTGATACGGCTAAAGTGATTGTTGCTGGAAGAAGAGGTAATGACTGTAATGAAGAGATTTGAGGTGGTGCGAGGTGATATGAAAGAGCAAAAAGCATGGTAGGGAGACCTGCAGACGATGAGGTGAATGTCATGAATGAAGCAAATGAGAGAGCACAAACACAACACAAACCGTGAAACGGTGGGAGTCAGGATGGATGGGGAGACACTTTATGAAACATCGGATGCTGGATTCGGAGGTTAATATGTGAGTGGGAAAAAATTGAGATTGCCTGGGATGGGAGGGGAGAGTTTCGGTTTAAGGATAATTTTAGAATTGATGGTAATTAAAGGAAGGGACTGGGGAATGTATTCAAGAGTCACATCGGAGAAGTGATGTCCGCTGGACTTATAGAACGAAATGATTTCTTATGTTTGTTTACTAAGTGTTGTATTCAAAGAAGTATTCAAAATAAGCGGGAAGAAATTGTTTTATTGATTGCGTTTTTTTCCCCAAAATTGGTGACATAAGCGAGACAAGGTTAGATGGGGATGACATCCTGACAGGTATAGAGATGAACGGATACGATATTTTTCATGAAGACAGACAGGGAAGAAAGGGAGTAAGAGTACTGTTGATGTAGCAGATGAGTGGTGCCCATCTAAGATGGATTTACAAGGTGCAAATAGTGACCGCGCTTTTGAGACAGTATGATGTGAGGTAGAGGTGAACAGGATGAAATATTTAGTTGGGTGTTGCTATAGACCTGGTATTATGGAGGTTAATGAGAAGGAAGTGTATAGGCAAATTATCCTCTCTAGCAAGAAAAGAGTGATCATTATGGGGGACTTTAATTATATATATATATATATAATTAAAGTCCCCCATAATGATATATATATATATATATATATATATATATATATATATATATATATATATATATATACACACACACACACACACACACACTGGAATCAAGATACTGCATCTGTGGTTATCTGAAAGACCTTAGGCAGTACGTAACGGAGAGTACACGAGGCTCAAAGTATTGGATTTGTTCATCTCATCAGATGATGTTATTATAAATGAGGTGTCAAATCTTTCACCAGTTGGTGAGATTGACATCAGGTGATCACTTGCAGGGTGGCCAGTCATTTGAGGACTTTTGTTAGATAGGGATATATGTGGAATTCTAAGACTAGTAATTAGGAAAAGCTAAGGAAACAGCTTGCGGCAATAAATTGGAAAGAGCAACTGGATGGAAAGGATATCAATGCTGCTTCGGCCTTATTCAAGAACTATTTGGTGTAGGCAACATCAACATATTCTAAAGGTCAAGAGGGTAAATAGAGGAGGTGTGAAATGGATCAATCGTGAGGTAAGGTATGCAATATGGAAGAAAGTATTATGGAAGAAGAAGAACACGATGAGTGGTTATAAAAGTTTCATAAGAAGTACAAAGAGCAGGCGAGGAAACTAACTCGCTTGATAAGAATAGCAAAGGTGCAGTATGAGCAACAGTTAGTTAATGCGGCTAAACCATCCTATGGAAGTTTTTCAATATGTGGCAACCAGTAGGAGAAAGGATAGCACTGATTGGTGAAAATGAAGGAATGATAATCGCTGCCGAAGATATAGCTGAGGTAATTAATGAGCAATTTATAAAGGTGTTTCATTCTTGTGAATGCGACTTCATGCAGAACTTGAATGCAGTGGGAAGGGAGGAGTAGGAGCTGTTAGTAAGTGAGCAGGAAGAATATGAGGAATAAACTTCATGTAAATATGGCTGTGGGACTTTATGCTTTTTTACCACGTGTTTTGAGGGAATGTTCCAGGGAGTTAACAGATTTCACATATCTTTTTAGCATGAGTCTTGCACTGGACTAATTTCCAAAGGAGTGAAAAAATGTAAAATTGTTCCGATTCATAAGAGGTGATAAGACTAGGGCTGTGAATTATAAGCACGTCTATGTGTCGGGAGCTGTGGTAAGTGTGAGAGAGGTTAGTTAGGACCATGAGTCAGAATTCGGTTGACAACTGAATAATACTCTTTCGTGGCCAGCATGGGTTTGTGAAAGGAAAATCATGTTTTATCAGTCTGATTACTTATTATAATAAAGTGACAAAGGCATTGGATAAGGGGGATGCATACACTGGAGTATATTTAGATTTTTGCCAAGGCCTTTGATAAATTGTCACACGACAAGCTGGTAATTAAATGGGAATGGATTGGATTAAACAGCTCAGAGTCGTTGGCTGGATTGGAGATTTGCTGTCTGATAGATATCAGCGAGTTATCTATGAAGGAGCATTATTCCGTAAGAGGAAAGTGGCTTGTAGTGTACCCCAAGGGTACACTACAATAATAGATTTTGAATACCTTTAGAATACATTTTGGGTCCATGGCTGTTTAATTTATATGTAAATGATATTGGGAGAGATCAGATTGGTGATATGCAGTTGTCTGCAGTTGATGCAAAGTTGGGGAGAACTACCAGGAGTAGAGCAGATGCTGTGGCTTTGCAAGATGACTTAAATACACGGACTGAATGAGTACATAAGTGGGGATGACGATTCAATGTTGCGAAGTGTAAGTTTTTGAAATTTAGAAAGCAGAGATGGGATGTAGAGTACACAGTCGGTGGAAATATCTTGGAACACGTAGAGGAGATTAAGATCTGGGAGTGTTTGAAAACAAGGATCGAACGTTTCGAGGACATATTACTAAAATTGTGAGGACAGCAGAGCGGTTAATGGGAATGATGCTGAGGGCACTGACTTGTAGAAGTAAGAATGTTATGGTTTCCTTTTATAATGCTTTCATCAGGCCACATATGGATTACTTGGATTAATGCGCACAATGATGATTTGGTTTTCACAAACTGTATTGAATGTAAGGTAGTTGCTGGTCTCTGGAATGTTAAGTATGAAGAGAGATGGAGAAAATGCAATTTGCAGAAATCTGTGAATAGGAGGAGAGGTCGATCATATCGATATATATGATCTAGACATATGAGCTGTTAAGAGGTTATTACCAGATTAATGCTGGGAAGTTTTGTATGGAATGCGTGAAGATTGGAAGAGAACAAGAAGTCATCCCTGGACGCTTTATACGGAAAATTTGAGCAAGGGAGCGAGGTGATGGTTTTTTGCATGGTGAGTGATTGGAATGCATTGCCCGAGAATGGCGAGCGCGGAGACAATGAACATATTTAAGGTGCGGTATGATAAACTGTGTGTGTAATAGTGGGACCTTCCGCGATGAGTCTTTTGACTCCAAGGAGGATATTTTTTTAATAATAATATTTTTAATGATTTCTGAAATATCTACACTTATAAAATAATCATCTTGAGTGACATTCCAACTTACACGAGTAATTTACAAACGTCAACACTACGTGCTGCATCTATAGTTCATTTTCTAAATTGGATTTCAATTAAACGTTTTAATAATACTTTTTGCCTCTATATTTTGTATTTACAAATTTTTGTACTTTTAATATTAACAATTAGGATTATACAGAATTTTCGTATAATGAATAATAAATATAATAATTAACTTTATTATTCATACCTACTGATTTACATTATATACATGTGCACGTATCAGCATAGCATCAGAGGTGAGAGTTTGTCTTTAGAAGAATGTAAAAGTTATAGCTACCACCTACAAACCAATCTGGTTGATTGGCTTGTAGGTGTGAGCTAGTTTGTATTTCTTCATAATTTTTGAAAGACGTTCAGAGACACCTTTGACATAAGGGATGGGAATCCTACGGGCTTGTTATTGTCTAGGGTTGATGTGTGGGGAAGTGACTGATGATTTTTTGAGTTGTTTTAAGATTGTATCCATTTAGTATGGCTGTATTTTTGATTATTTCCAATTCTTGGTTTAGTCTTTAGAGGAGCAGAATCTGTGTGCTATGGTTACTAATGATTAAATGATGCCAAATTTTTGAGATGGGTGATGAACAGAAGAATTGTGAATGTCGCGATTGTGTTTGCTTGCGATAGACAGAAGTGGAGATGGAACCATCTTCTTTTCTTTGGATGTGTAAATCCAGAAAGGAGATACCCTGTGGAGATTCTTTTTCTAGCGTGAATTTGATGCGAGGATGAAGTAGGTTTATTTTATCTAGAAACAGGTATAGCTCTTGTTCGGAATGACCCAGACAGCAAAAATGTCATCAACATATCGTAGCCAAATTTTAGGTTTGGGTTTAAGCGTAAAAATGTTTTCTTCAAGGTATTCTAGAAACAGGTTAGCTAAGTTTATATCTTTTTAAATTTAATTCTATAACACGCTACTGCACGCATATTGGGATTCCATTGTAATCATGCACCCTAACTGTATGTTATTCCTAGTATTGTTTGAATTAACTGTACTGACGATGTCCTAAGAGACTTAGGAGGAAATATTTACTTATGAAATAATCTTATTACTGTGGTTACTGCGTATGTTTGTTTACACACAACAAGGTTATTTACGTTTAGACTACTCACATATATTTTCGGTTTAGTGTAGAATCGCGGAGTTTCACAAGGCGTTATATTATCACCTATCCTGTTCAATACCAACGATGCTGGCAGTCCAATTAACTGAAGTTAATTGTAGTGATGGAATAATGAGAATTATTTGATTAAGTTGTGCTAATCTCACATACTTTGAAGCTAGGGTTAGCTTTTATGAAATAATAATATATAATAATTGTAAACAATCCAGTAGTATTAAATAGAAAAATGGAAAGGAACAGTCTTTTTCTATTGTAGACATTTGAGAACCAGCATAACATGCATTTTAAGAATTAATAACGTATCATATAGGAAACCAGAATTTTTGAAAAAAAAATATTTGAAAGCTCACACAACGGCGTATATTTTATATGAGCTGAATTGTTACAAATCAATCCTTCGTTTTTCGCAATCCTTCGACTGGATATCCTTAAACTTGCCTCCCATTATTATTGTGTTCTTTCGTTCCACTTGAATTCAGCGTACCTCAACCTCAGTTATGTTATTATTTTGCTGCAGAGATTCTATTTTTATAACGAAAAATAGACGCTAGAAGGCGCAGAGTGAACACCTCTTACTGAATCTGCTCCTGTTCTAAACTTAAATGTAAGTAATTGCCTTAATATAATCGCCTTTAAAAGTGCTCAAATGAATCGTCTCAGTAATCTGAGAAAGTATACGCATTAATCATCGAAATTGATCCAGTAGTTCCTGTAAAACTAGTTCTTCAAAATTCAAGCTACAGCAGAAGAACAAAGAACATTGTCACTGACGCCATATAAACCTTCCAGCCACTTGCTGAGACGATCGCCATCCTCAACTAAACGATACCTGCTAATCCTCCTTCAAGGTCAACAGTCATGTCCGTCGCCAACTGCAAAAGCCGCAAAGGCAAGATAGACAAAAACGAAGTACTGAAATGTTCTCTTGAATATCGTCATCCTGCATGCATAAATGTAACAGAATCTAACTTTCGAAAAATGTATAAGGACAAGAAATTAAAATGGAAATGCCAGAGTTGTATTAATACTTCTCCCAAAATCGACCTTAAAACTATAAGTAAACTAAACAGAAGCAGCGCCGGTTTAGGTTTAACTAAAACAAAGACGATGGAGAAGCTGACGTGAGGGCTTTCATAAGAAACTTCAGGGAACAGATTTTCGCAGACCTACACGCCATCAAAGTAGAAATTAAAGACTCCGCGATAAGAAGGGAACTGGAAGTAAAGCCGAAATAAATGAACCGAAGGCATCGCTGAAGTTTGCACGCATTCAGGATTTTAAGAACAAAGCCGAATGCAATGAAAAACTAATTAAGGATCTGCGCACTAAAAACACAGAACTAACAAACGAAAATAAAATACTGAAAGCTCAAATGAACGAACTGAAATGGGAAGTTAATGAAATTCAGCAGGGCTCCAGGTTGAACAATATCGAATTGAACGATCTACCAGAAGTTCGGAACGAAAACTTGCATACTATAACTGAAAAACTGGTGAAGCTACTTGGAGTAAAAAGGGAAGACATCTTGCACGCCCACACAGTACCCACCAGCAGAAAAACAGACATCAAGTCAGTTATTATTCAACTAAAAAGCAAGAATATTAAAAATAAATGGATAACAGAGGCAAGAAAACTCAAGATTACAGCTCAATAATTTGATGAACAGTTCAAACTGTTCATCAAATGTTGCCCGTCTACATAAATGAACACTTGACCAAACTCAATAAGCAACTCCTTTATGAAGCAAAACAAAAGAGAGCAAGTGGTGCAGTCAAATATGTGTGGGTAAGAGATGGCAAGCTATTCATGAGAAAGAACGACAACACGAAAGCGATACGGATAAAAAACACACCGGACGACCTCAACGAAGAGAGTCAAGGAAGGCAGCAAATCTAAATATTACCTATGAATAACTGGAGCAATAAAGACCTGGATGGATTTAAGATTCCATGTGGATAGCGTAGATTCTGATGCAACTGTAAACTGTAAAAAACTATATAATCTAACCTCCGTAAAAATCTTTTGACACTACAAACGCATCCAAGATTTTCAACATATATCATGTCAATATCCGGTGGATAAGGTCAAATTTTAATAATTTAATGTTACTTTTCACAGAAATCCAATCATATAGAGATGTGCTAATCTGAAGTGAAATATGGATCAAAGAACTTGAGGTTGATCGTTCTCTCGCCGAAATCATAATACGACATGTACGAGATATAATACGACAATCATAATACATGTTCATGTTCAGGTTGATTAATTCTATACACTAGTAAAAATATTTATACGGGACTCCGTATATTTATACTCAGTCCCGCAGGGATCTGTACTAGGACCCATCCTATGGTTAATATATGTTAATGATTTATGTAAATAAAATTTTTTGGCAAAATGATATCCTTCGCTGACGACACGGCATTAGTATACACTGAAACAACCCTTGAAGATTTAAAAAACCGGATTAATAGTGATATGTTAAATCTAAGTAAATGGTTTAGTAATAATGGACTTAAAATTAATAGCCATAAAACCAGATCTATGTACTTCACGTTAACAGGTAAGCTAGACCAGGTTATAACCATAATATGGCATGATAGGAAATGTAGTGATATCTTAAATTGTAACTGTAGCATAATCAAAAAAAAAAAAAAAACAGTCAAGTATTTGGACCTCCATATCGATAGCAATATGAAGTGGAACTCCCACACCATTTTCTTAACAAATAAGTTCAGGTTCATAATTAATAGAATATACGTTATGTTAAAAAAAAACTGTAAATTCAGCATTCTTAAGATGTTTATACTATTCCTGGGTAAATTCCTCACTGCAATATGGCATCACCTGTTGGGCGGAAGATTATTACGACAATCTGCTTCCATTAATAAGAATAAAAAACTGAATAATTAGAGCCATAACCTCTACTGACTTCGCACATTCAACCAACGATCTGTTTCATGCATAATATTCTACCACTACAGAAACTATATCTCTATGGTTGTCTATTATACGTAAAAAGGAACGCTGAAAGTTTCTTGGTATATAATGTAGACTATGGATTACGCTGCGGCCGGAACATGCTGGTAGTATCCAAGGCAAACAAAGAAATTTTTCATAAATCCTACGAATACCTCGAAACAGTCACTGGACTCGCAGTGACTGTTTCGAGCTAATTATTTCTCTACAGTATGGTTACGGCCCTTGGTTACACATAAATACACAAACTATCTTACTTTATCACTAAAACCAGTAACTTATCATAAACTACGAAAACTATCAGGAATGTATTTTACTCTCTCTCTCTCTCATTAAATGTAAGAAAATAAATAGCCAAAAATAAGTGTAATTACCGACAGAAATTGATAGTAATACTTGAACTGTACTGTATAATATTGTGTATTGAATGGTACACCTTGAACTGTATCGAATAATATTGTACATTGAATTGTGTCGTATAGTACTGCACTTTAAGTGTACAACTTGAATCGGATTATATAAGAATGTACATTAATTGCACAACTTGATTTGTATTGTATAATACTGTACATTGAATTGTATAATATTGTATAAATATCTTCTTATACGTGATGGGAACGATAATAAACTATTAAACAATAACCACTCACACAGTGGGCACGACACCGATAACACAATAGAGCCACAATGAAGACTAATATAACACAATGAAGAGTATCAAACAGCCTTCTAATTAAGTATACTTTTTGATTTTGGCGAATGTCCATCTAAATAAATGAGTCTTCGACCCTTAACAGATTGCACATTCAGAAATTAACAAGTTCCCCAAAATGTATGACCTGTTTAAGGAAGAGATCGGGCGAATCATCGCTAGCTCATTCGTAAGAAACTTCGCTATTGTTGAAATCATTTGCGTCCGAATGATGATGTAGGAAATGTTTTCAGGATTTTTAGACCTTACGAACGAAGTATTAGATTACACAAAGACAGCGAGGTTTTTTTCCTGAGGGAGCCTTCAGTTTTCATCCTGGAAAGGATAAATCGCTGAAAAGATTTCTTACCTCAGTCAGTTATGGACATGTTTTGGATCGGAAAACCTGAGTTCAAACATCTTCTCGGACGCGAGTAATCTTTAAAAGGACCTTTTCAAGCGATAGTTTTTTCTCCGATCTCATCAGATAAAGTGAAAGACTGCAGGGAGACTTCCTACGATTATGCAGATGAATGAAATAGCAACCATAATATTTGCCACATTTTAGAGAAGGGAATATGCCCAGAGTGTGCGGACTTTGATTCTGAGGGATCGAAATGAATCCAAGATTGATTCTGCAACACTTGCTTCTAAATTGCATGACAAGTGTTATTATTATTACGTGACACCTCCACGGAGTCGAAGTACTCATCGAGGGAGGGCACGTACTTTAGAGCTCTCTGGCTCCACCCGTCAATCCACCAACTATAACTAACCGCAACTACACCAACGCCATCTACCGTCCACAACCAGAAGTATTTTCCACAAACAATCACAAACATTCATGCACACGGCAGCATTCGACCCCGCAGCCTTTTGGCTGGTGAGCATATATATACGCTAGCCACTCGGCCAACCAGGCCGGAATACACACACACACACACACACACACACACACCTCTGTAAAAATAATTGCAGATAACTGAGCTATGAATATAAAACTCTTACATTTGATATTAAAATAAATATTAGGCTTTCAAAATCGAAATATTTATACAATGAAAAAAATAGAAAAACGGTGCTCAGATGCATTCTTGTCTAGAATAAAAGTGAGCAGTTGCTCTGTACCACTCTAATCCACGATCCCAAGTAATACTCGCAATATTTTCTCAAAGATTGCTTCCGATTTCTCATTTCTGAGCTTTTCATTGCGTTCTGTCAAGTTTAATAAGCACACTTCGATTACCCCTCTTTGCTGTTTGTTGCCATAGAGATATCGGAGCTCCTGCCTTCGCTTTCCGTTGAGTTTCGCAGTAACTTTTATAGGAGCCTACACACCTTTCATTTTATTAGTTTTAATAATACGAGAATCGGACTCCGTGTCGAAATGCATTTGGATGAACAGCTATCGTTCATCATTGTATTTCCGCAACAGATGTACGAATTTCACGTGCTAAGAAACACGAGCCATAGCATACACCTGTGAGATGAATTGACTGTTGATGTGTTTGTTTTCATTCCGCTCGTCGCTTTGCATGTTCGCTGATCACTCACGCCCTCCGCGTCTTTAATTTCATTAAACTGAACAAAAGGCGGCGTAGCATTTAGATTACGGGCTTCGTGTTGCTAAAGGAAGTGCATCGCGTTAGCTGCACAGCGAAATCGCATTGCTGATTTGTGACGCTCAATAAGATTGGATAATTAGGACAAAATACGTTTCATTGTAATCAACCGCGTTTGCCATTATTGGCCAAAGTCCACTGCAACTCGCTCGCTAAGATTTCCGTCATAACTCTTACGCCTAAGAAGGCTGAGTTAATTTGCTGTTTATTTTTCTCGTAATTTCATTCATTCATTTGTTGACGGGAAGAATCTCAAGTGATTTCCAATGCGAATACTGTACCGAAGACGGAATTCCAACCAGGATGAATTAAATCGTTCCTGTGAAGCCTTATGGCTAATGCTTAAGCGTAGCATTGAATCCGAATATTTATTTGAATGCGTATTAACCAAATTGAAAATTAAATCAATAAATAAATTTGAAGGCAAACACGTTTGAATTCGCATACAGCGGGAAAGAATTGAACCGGAAGCGCAAATGAAACAGAAATTAAATAAAGAGTCGGTGGTGTTAAAAACCGGAAGTCACCGCTTAAATTCATCTAAAAATTAAATGCTTCTTCTGAAGCAATCCAGGGATATATCGTCTTTGCGATGATATTCATTTACAAAGAGAATTCGTTCGCCATACTCGACAAAACATTTGAAGAGGAACAGATCTTAATTTTTAATAAAAAAAAAAAAAAAAGTTTGATACTTGGGATTACAACTTATAAATGGTGTTGCATTCACAAAATTTTATTTCTTGTTTGAAACCTGCATTATTTCGTTTGGTAGACATTTAGAAAGAGAAAAGAAACGAGATCAAAACTTATCCTTTTACTGACCCTCAGGACGAAATGATTTTGCCCCACTGTTATACACAACTCCACACAGTCGCCGTTTTCGGATATATATGTTTAAAAATGTAACATTTGTGTCCCCTCCCTGTTTAGAAGATTATTAATAATTATTAACTCTCTGGGACCTTTCGTGCTCTCTGGGACCTTCCGTAGGGTACACTCCCTACAAGGATGCCAGCGGACCTCTGTGAAGAACAACGGAAACCAGCGAATGAGGATTCATATCCCAACGCTGAAATGTTCCCGAAGAATCTTCAGAAGAGCAGACTTCTATAAACAACCTAGGCTCATATGGCTCCGGCTGTCGGTACCCGGTTCGGGCCCTATCTAAGGTTACAGGGAAAATAAAGGATTCAATCCTCTGACAAGGAGAAGCAGCTTTGTCGGTACTGACACAAAGTTAAAGTCTCATGATGACGGTAAAGCTTGTGATTAGAAAATTGCAGATGGCAACGCAGTTTATTGTGCACTTCTGTAATACTGCAGAGCAGAAAGCAAATGGAGAAACTACTGCTTTATTCTCTCTCTCTAGACTAACCACCGTGGCGAGCAAATCTACACAAATGGCCCCAAGTTCCCGGCGTCCCTTAAATGGGACAGGGGGTGCGAAGAATCTTCGGGCTCAAAATGGTGTGTCTACTAAAACTAGGAACCCGGAATGTCAGAACCCTGTATGAAACAGTTAAGCTAAGAAACGCCAATCAAGAAATGAAAAGATTTGGAATTGGGATTTGGGGAATGAGTGAAGTTAGGTGGCCAGGATCAGGCAAAACGCAAGTTGATAACATGACAATGTACCACCCTGGAAGTAGTGGTGAAGAAGTGTGTGTGTGTGTGTGTAGGAGTATGTTTAGAGGAGTGTACAAGCGTTTTTAAATGTTTATTACAATCTTTAATTCTTATTCTTCTTAATGGCCTCTTACATATAGAGGTAAATCATCTTTTTATGTCAGTAACACTCCCTTCGCTTTCTCTAAACAAAAGAAGTTACTGATCGTTAATTGGCGAATACATTAATATTCAAATATAAGATTCCCCACAGAAAATGACAATTTCACATAAAGAAACACTACGATGAGCCCTTTATGACCCATCGGGGAATGGGGAAAAAGCAATTTGAAATGTAAGGAATTTGTTGAGGTGTTCCAGTTTGAATTATATCATAATTTATAATAAGAGAAGCTCGCAGTAAATTTATCGAAAAAACGTCTCATAACATACGAGAGATGACTGAAAATATTACCGCTGATATGAAACGTTTTCCACTTCGGTTAACAGATAGAAATTCGTTTCTATAAGGAGCGCTCTGAAAGGACTGTTTTTTGGAAGAGTAGATTGTAGTCAATAATCGTAACGAATAATATTGCTTCATTGTAGATCTTTTAACGGTTACAACTGTTTCATCAGTAGGGAGCTGACTTGGAACAAATACCACAGACAGCTTGCTTCTGTTTCCTTTCTCGAATATCTCATTGGTAATTCTTCCCCTGCAAACCTCTCCTCTTCAAGCAATCGGTTTCCTTGTACTACTGCAGAATTAAGGCCCTAAATACGTCCCTCTTCTATTTCAGCGTTTTTTTTCAGGTTTGAGAATTTTTACGATGTCGACTAGGAGGAAATATTACTCCATCTTAAGTAACACATTACTTGGAGCTTTCTGGCAAAATCTTACTTTTTAAGTAAGACGTTTGCTCTCTTTCGCTATAGAACATGAAAGGCAATGACTTCCTCCCCGTTTTCTTCATAGTAATAAAATTATTCTAGTAAGCTTTCGAGATCATAAAATGCATTTATCTCATTCCTCACTGTGATCTTCAATCCTTTAATGTAAATTACATCTGATCAGGGAGTTATTTAGGAAGTCCTGGCGGTATCGCAGTGACTTGATTATGTAAATTCACCTCGATGACTTTTCTTAAAATTTATCGAAATATTTATAAAAATTTACGTGACTTTTAATTAAAACTCTCGCCTCGAAAAAAAAAACGTGCCTCGCTTGTTAAAGTGCGATCGCACACTTTTAACTAAGTTTATGTAAGTAAATCGATCTGCTTGACGAAAGTGACTTCCATCCGATGAAATCCCGTTTCGGGGTTTTACGAGATGCAGAAGAAACTAAAATAAAGCGCTGATGAAATTCGCCAACCTCTTCATAAATGAAGAGGAAAACATCGACTCAAGCAGGGAAGTGTACTTTCGAGATGTGCAGACAAAGCTACCTCGAGCTGAATTTACACCTAAAGTAGCCTTTGTTACTTAGAAGTTGTAAAGCTGACATTTTTTGTTTCGTATTGAAGCTCAGCAAAGTGAATACGGTTGCCAAGCAGGAAAGAGAGCATTTGCCGCAGCGTGAAGCCTTGTTGCGTTATTAAATTCACTTTCCTTATTCTCAGGTACTTCGTTTTTATTTCATGTCACAAAGAAATCGCTGATGGCCGTAAACTTTACCTTCAAATAGTGAAAAAAACTTTGTACGTAGTATTGCAAAATTCAGCACAGAAATGGGTGTTATTATCAACTTTTTGTATGCGTCGCAGATAACAGAACCGGTTATTTTCTTGCCTTTCACGTGGGGAAACTAAGACAATTGTTGAATTCTTTCGCATCCAATAATTGTCTTAAATGTCAAAAACTTAAGACAGATCGATGAGAAATCTTAGGGATACATATGTCATCTAAATTTTATGTAAGTTGTGAAAGCGTCACATAAAAATGTGCCGAGGTGGAAAGGAACTGTTCAAAAGATTCATACGATGAAACCGCAATCTTAGCAGAGCAATGCGATTCGCCAATTTCCAGAAAACGGCCGCGGTAAATTTCCTGTGACCACCAGCAATGCTTGCAGACAGTCAGAGAAACAAAATCGCGTCAATTGCTTTATCGATGGCGAACAGACAACACATCAAAGCTAGTTAGCCAAACGTTTTTTAATTTCAGTAAAAATATTGAATATGCAAAATGGAATAAAGAAATCATAAATAATAAAAACAAAATCAGTGCGCACGAGAATGTTAATTTAAATTTTCATTTGTACACTGAATGATTTCTCAAAAATCTCTTGATTTGTTGTGGAAAGTCGAAAACAATTTTATTTCGAAAGAAATTGAGGAATGTAATACCTCTTAAACAATCGAAACCATTTTCGTTGTGCAAAGCTAATTCTCCTTGAAGACAAGTCGACAAACACATTAATCCCCCTAAAACATCTTCCCATTCGTTTTATTTCGAGGACATTTCACTATCTTTGATGGGTTACCAACTTTCTTTTAGTGCGAATGTGAGAAAAGCTGAGCAAGCCTTGGCGTATTAAGTCACCTCCAAGCACAGTGACGTTTTTTGGTTACCACTTTATTCTTTTTCAATGCTCTTTACGTCATTTCATTTCATGACCTTAAACATTCAGGCGATAAAGGCTGCCTTTAAGATAACGTTTGGTCTTTAAATAATTCCTGAAATTCTATTCTCGCTTACTTGCCATTCAAGAGTTAGAAATCATCGGTCCAATGGAGTCTTTGGCCTGCATGAGAATTTATTGTGACACTGAACCGGATCCGAATGTTATTTTTTAAATGTTTGCTGTTCTAATCGTAATTTATAGAATTGTTGTTTGCAAAATATCTTACTTTTGCTATTTTGTATTTAAATTGGCAGCTGTCTCGTGTTTAATCACTAACTTTGCTGAACAGAAAGGCTTCAGTAATTATAAACTATGGAAAAAATTGCGTACTCCGAACATTATTCTCCTCTTTCAGTTTGATTGCATTCATTTAACCATTGGATCCTTCGTTGCATGCGAAGGTTTCTTTCGGTTGTCGATTTTCTAAATCGACAACCGTTTTCTAATATTTTCTAAATTCTTCCAAAAGATCTGCTGGTAATGACGTTTTCAGATTTCGTGAATTGTTAAGCAAAGAAATCATCGCCAGTATCCGCTGACACATCCCTGACTTCTCCCAAAACCAGTGCCCTAAAATGAAGCGGAGAGCTGAAAGGAATTTCCTTACAATTGTCTCGTGGGATTCCCTTCAGAAAAGCGTTTTCTTAACAGGTAAAAACAGCCAGATTAAAATGCTTGTCACTTGTGTGTTACCACTTTTTTTTCTTCGTATGATCGTACTTCGCTTACATCGAACGAAACTCTCGACATATCCATATTTTTTTTAACGTTTTAAAGTTAAAAACGTCTGGTGCGAGATGTATGCGGCGATGTTCGAAAACGAACGATTTTCAGGGAAAAAACTAAATTGACGTTTTTAATTCAGTCCTCAGTATTCATTATAATCTATAATAGCTCACATCAATTATTTAATGAATGCATTTAAATATAAATTATCAACGTTATTTACTCGACCGGCCGCTCACCTTCATCACGCGATATATTTGAATCTTTTGCGACGATGCCTCTGTAATTAAATTAATTATTTCTGCCTGCCGAAATCTTTTCACAAGCTCAGAAAATTCCAGTTGCAGAAGAGTTCTAATGATGGTCTCTTAATCTTAACCCCATACCTTCCTCCGCACAATCCAAGATCGAATAGAAATCCATATAGAAGTGGGAGTGAGAGTGAGAATTCCCACATTTCATTTCCCGGCTGCCTCCGTCTCTATGCATATGATTGGTGCGATATTAATGAAACATCGCGCGACTCAACAACAAAGGCAAGCCGACGATTGTTGAGTTGAAATGCTGATTCTTTTCAACCAAATTCCAAAATGTCTGAAACTGCCATAATATTCGCTATCTATGTGTTAAAGTTTTGAAGTTTTTTTTCTGGGTGCGAAGTAATGTGAAACGTTTAGATTTTTTTTTCCCGTAAAGTAAAATCAGGGATGCGAGATATATATGCGAGTAAATACGGTATTTGTTAATTAGAATAAATGGATGATCCTACCGAATCACTTAGATGGCTCGATTTATTTTGTTTGCGTGTTGTTTGGCTATTTTTTTTTCAAGACGACATTAACTGCTATATTTGCAACGAATATCTCCAACTGGAGGCTTTATTTGTTCTGATATTTGAATGTAACGGCTATAACTTCTAAATTTCAATATTAAATATAAAACTCTTCCGAATTTTCATTTGTAAATATGAAATACTTTATTCCTCTTTTTAGAACTTACAATTTGATGCTAAGTATGTTGAGAATAGGATAAGACAAATTTCCATTATGGTTCAATGATTAAATTATGTTTTTTTTTTTTTTTAATTTACTACGGGCAACAATTGCAATGATATTATCTACCTTAACTGGGTAGACGGTTCTTGGTATTCTCTATTATACCACATTCCCTACGGACTACAAACCAATGTTTTAGATGGAAGTAATTTGCGCAAAGTTTTCATTTTTTTTTTCATATTAATCCTATCCTGGAAAGATTTGTAACCTAGAGCATTTTTGTTATTGTGCGCAAGCTGAGGTTTCAATAATCCGAAACCAAGAGGCCAAACAAACTGAACTTTTTTCCGACTCTTTAAGACCTTCAATTCTGTAGGTTGATGGAGGTGGTTGTGGCTCTCACCGGATGAAGAAACCCGTCTGCCACCTAAAACTATTCGTGCCGAAAGTGAAATCGTAAACAGCTGCAGGTTAATAGGGAAGCAGAAATGCTCTCCACTTGGCCCACGGACTAATTTTAAATGATGAAATAATACAATACTTCGGTTCTTTGTTAACAAGAAAAGAAAACTGCGCTAAAAATAAGTACGGACATTTATGAAATGTTTGCACAGATGGAATCAATAAAATGTGGCCCAACGTAGGGGTAATGTTTAAATGGGCCCACACACATTATAGTGTGTAAAACGCACATGAATGGAAGGGTAACCAAAAATATGTGTGGAGGGTTGGGGGGGGGTGATCTTCAAATAAGGGATGGGTTAGAGTCATTATTAGAAATTAACAAAAACTAAAGCAGATAAAAGCAGAGAAGTGCAGCTGTTTTGAAGTTTAAGGAATTTTATTCAGTTATATATTTATGTATGCACTGGGAAATTATAATCACGGAGAAAGGATGCAAAACATGCAAATGCAGCTTGCATTACGTACTTTAAAAAAAAAAAGAAAAACAGAAAATGCCTATGAAGACAAATTGGTATTTTTATAGTGAACTCTGACCTTTGATGAACTCGTGCATGGCTTCAGCGTGTAGTTCATTTGGTGTATCTGCAGAAGTACATGAAATCAAATACAATTCTGAGGAAAGTATGGCAACACTCGAAAAATAACGAAAAAAATGTCTTCATATTTAAAAGCATCTTGATTTCAAAGACGACACAGCGTTATTTGCCTTGGATAAATTCTGGCTTCGTTAATATACCAGTACAGAAGTCATTTGTTGAGTTAATGACGGTTTCAATGCATGTAATTTTTGTATAAGTCCGATTTACTTATTACACTTTAATTACACGTGAACAATGCCGCAATTCAAATGGTAGTCAGTCACACTCCGTAAGCTATTGCTTACGAAATATCATTACGAAATTCTAGCAGAAGTTGATTTATTTGCATGCTTAACGTGCTCTCCTGCAACCTTGTGCATCCGATGGCCCTCGACGAAAATAGCTTGTTGATTGGAAACTGTTTTACAATGGCAAAGGAAGATGTTCCGATGGTGAAGGAAATATCAGGTGATAGATTGGTGGTCGCACCGTTGAAGTGGAAAGGATTTCCGAGCAAGCAATTGGTTTACTTGCAAGTCATTTGATCCTTGTAAGGAGACATTTCTTTTATTCTCTCTCTCTCTGAAATATGATTTGAATGAAATGTCGTAAAGTTGCTTTATATTTCGCATTAGTGGAGATTTTCTTCAATTCGGAGGAAAGCTTTCTGACAAAGGACTTCATATTAGAAAATTGGCTAAAAATGATGCAAGCACTTAGAATATTTCATTTCTGAGAAAATCAACTCCATTCTGAAAAGCAGCTTGGTTCTTATTCGGAAAGGAAGGCGAAAGAAGTACTTCTCACTCTAGCCAAGAGGGTAAGTACCGCACATTTAAAAATAGCCACTCCGTAAATGGTCTTCTCAGATAGGGCACTCATACGGTAATCAAATTAATAGCCCGCCTTAAGATTTGTTAAAAAATGAATTACTTATTTCTTAAATAGGAAGCAAGTGAGAATTAATAAATCAACTGATAAGCAGAGAAACGAATTGCCTGTGAGAGTTTATAGGACAAAAAACTAAGAAGTAATTAGAAAAGCGACATGAAACAGGTGGACAAATTCACGAAACCCTTCCGAGTTGATCCTCACTTTGCCAGCAAAATGAACGAGAATCAAAACTACTGGTTTTTGATTCTCCCATGGCTTGGCTTCACTCTGAAAATCTGCGTGGCAGATTCCGTTTTCACACTTTCAGTAATACAATCTTAAGCACATGCCGTGGCGGGAAAGAAATGTCGGATGCTAAAGGCGGATCAATATCCTGAACAAGAGCATTTAAATGCTCTTTGCGGAAAGAGGGTAACTTGCGTTTTCTTTTATAAATTTAGTTTTGTAATTTGTATACTTTATCAGCAGAAGGAAAACAATAATTTTCTCTAACTTATTTCACTGCTACTTAAAGAGTTGTTATGCAAGCTAAGCAATTAAAATTCATCCAAGCAGTTCATTTTGATTATTCAACCCCCAAAAGGTCTTAAGCATTTGACACATTATTACAGAGGCTAACGACAAATAGCTAATCTCGGGACTTATCTTCAGACACAAACATAACACCCTCTCGGGATTCTTGGTTAGTGCTGTAACTGAGGGAGGGGGATTTAGACTAAACCCCCTTCCCCCAGCAAAGTGAACGCGAATCAAACCTACTTTGTTGAGTACTCAACAAATCAGCCACATGCAAGTAATGATTCGGTGGTCTATGTAGAAGGGGCAAGGGTTGTGAGAAATACCGGATGTTTAATGTACCAAACTCACGTATACCCAGTGACATTTTATTGCATCATATGCTCTACAGAAGATGTAGCGTGATTGGTCGCTCCATAATACAGGTATCCAAGCTTACAAGTCCCACTGTACCCGCTCTTTGCATCACTGAAGAGGACTCTGCAAGCTGGTTCAAGTAATGTGGGGTTTGCATATTGTGATCCTACCATGAAAACGCATGTTGTGAGCCTCGGTTTTGAACGATTTTGCAGATTCGTATTTCAGTCGATGCTCGGAACTCCACCTTTAGTGTGTCGGCCGAAGAATGGCTGTTTTTGCATATTATCCTTCGGAGTACCCTGCGGCCACGTTTGGAGGAGTGTAGTAGTCGTTCACTAGAGGAAGCACTTCCAGTTGACCCCCAGCGCTTCCATTTTATGGTATCTCTGATTGTTGACCTGGAATGACCCAATTTGTTAACAGTTTGTCGAACAGATAGACACGCAACTGGTATCTTATCACAACACTTCTTTCAAACTCCGTAAGTTTCAACCATATCAGGTGGACACAGTTGCACCTGCTAAGGAACATCATGTTCGTCCATTATATACAGGCCACAAACACATGCAACGATTCGCCTTGTCTGTGGTAGTGTCCGTTGACTAAGCAGTGTATGTTACTTATCGCGAATGCATGATGTATTTATGCATTTATTCATTTATTAGTAAAAGGAAGTAGTTCCTTATGAAAAGTACAATGATTGATGAACATTGCTCTACTTCTGCAGAAATGTTTGTCTTCATTAAGTTAAACTGATTTGTAAGGATTATTTTCTGATCTCTCAAATTCCGATGGGAGGCATTATTTACATTATCACTCTCCTACATAGGAGGTGTGACTGTAAAGAAATTTTGTTTTCAATAAAAAAATTCAGAAATGGCGTTTTGTTAATCTCATAAGGAGACGAATAAGGACAACTTGATAACGATGCGAAAAAAACCCGAATTAATGTACTAATTAGCGGATCCATGAGGGAACTTATAATTTTTAACTCCCTATGCAGGTCTCTTTTCTTTCCGTAAGTAATTCACGAAGAACCTTTCCAAACTTTTATTCTTTCTTCTCTTTCAGTCGCTCAGAGCATTCGTAGATTCCGCTCCCATATTTAGAGTTGATTCCACGGTCAGAAGATCCACCTTAAAATATTAAAAGGGGAGGGTGTGCGATGTACATAATTTATTTTTCTACAGATAATTCGTAAAACTTGCTTCGGCCGTTCCTTCCACACTTAGATTTTATTATTTATTTATTATTACCAGAGGGGTTTAGAAGATCAATTTTTATCCCCATTCCAAAAAAGACGGGAGTTTTAGACTGTAACAATTTTAAAACGATAAGTCTTATAACTCACACAGCAAAAATTCTGGTGCAAATAATTTTAGAGAGAATTAGGAATAAAATAGAAAAAGAAATGAATGAGGAACAGTTTGGATTCAGAACCAACAGACGAACTAGAGAGGCTACAACTTGTCTAAGAATTATTGGGGAGAAAACAATAAACCATGGTGGAAAGTTGTTTTTGGGATTTCTAGATTTTGAAAAGGCATTTGATGCAGTGAAACATGAAATGCTTTTTGACATTCCAGAAAACACTGATATTGACTCTTATGACTAGGAAATTTTAAAGAAATTATATTGCTCACAAATAGCGTCAGTATGTGTAAATGGAGAGGAAACAGGAGAATTCCCGGTGGAGAGAGGAGTCAGGCAAGGATGCAAGTTATCACCATTATTGTTTAACTTTTATAGTGAACAAATGTTTAGAGAGGCACTTGAGGATGTAGAAGAAGGAATAAAAATAAACTGAAGAATCATTAATAACTTAAGATATGCGGATGATGTAGTAGTGATGGCAGAAAGTGAAAATGGGTTACAACAAATTATTCAAAGAATTGAAAACTCTTGTAAAGAGTATGGACTAAGATTTAACACAAAAAAGACCAAGATAATGATAATGGGTAGAACAATAGGAGATAATGTAAAAATAAGATGTAGAGGAAAGATTTTAGACGAAGTGGAAAGATTTCAATATTTAGGTAACTGGATTTCGGAGAAAGGAACTTCAGAGTTGGACATTAGAAATAGAATAGGTAAAGCTAAATCGGCATTTATGGAAATGAAGAGAATTTTAATAAACAAGAACACTAAAATAGGCATTAGAATTGGAATAGTTAAAGCAATAGTTTGGAGTATTGCAAGTTATGGAAGTGAGTCATGGACACTAAGAAAGAGAGATATGGAAAGAATTAATGCATTAGAAATGTGGTGTTATAGAAATATGGAAAAGATTAGCTATACAGAAAGAATATCAAATCAAGAAGTTTTAAGCCGAGTTGGGATGGAAAGAACACTACTCAAGAATATTATATAAAGAAAGACTAGATTTGCAGGACATCTTCTGAGAGGTTCTTCGGGACACCTGACAAGAACTATATTACAAGGGAAAGTTGAGGGGAAGAGAAGACGTGGAAGACCAACTATAGAGTGGTTTAATGACATCGTCGAATGGACTGGTTTAAGAATGATAGAAGCGACAGACAGAGAGAAATGAAGAAGAGCTGCTCATCTGCTGCAACCCTTTTGCTAGAGGATGCTACCGGACGACGACGATTTATTATTATTTTTAATTTATTAAAATTCACCACAATATAGCTATATTGAGCCGTAGAAAGTTCTTGCTGTGAATATTAGTCTTTATTCTCCCACTTCTCAAACTACATCTGTGTTTTGGTTTTCAAATAGAAGCACATTTGCACCATAATATTACAGGTTGTAAAAACGACGACGATTTATTATTATTTTTAATTTATTAAAATTCACCACAATATAGCTATATTGAGCCGTAGAACGTTCTTGCTGTGAATATTAGTCATTAATCTCCCACTTCTCAAACTACATCTGTGTTTTGGTTTTCAAATAGAAGCACATTTGCACCATAATATTACAGGTTGTAAAAACGATCTTCTACTGAGTGCTGTGTCCATTCTGTATGCAATTCATTCTTCGTAAATGTACTGGCGAGAGGGAGAAATTTGCTATTATTTTAGCCGAATATCAGTTAAAAACGTTTTATTATTCAACGTCTTTGGAGACTCCATGCGATTTCTCCCACAGCTGCGTCAAATCTCTGCAGGAAGAGGAGGCGTTAGGGTCTCAGATGTCCTTTCCGGACGGTACAGAGGACAGTCAGAAACATTTGTGCTCGCGATGGAATTCGAGTTTCTTCGTTACAGAGCGGATACATTAAACAGCTGGACAACCAGGACGGAAGGTGTTTTGTAGCGCATATGTAGGGTTGTAAAACACACACACTCTTAAATATGCACTGAACAAATACTGAAAAAACTTGAAAAAGCAAAAAAGGTAGAAACTGTGTGCAAAACAAAAATTAAAAACTGATTTAAAAAAAATCCTTAGGTTTATCCCTTTTAACCCTTCTTGAGTGACAGCTACAAAAAGTAATTTGTAGTGACCAATCTGAATACTTTACTATCCATGATGTGTTTCAAATCATCACTTCTTTCCTTGAATTCTTTTTTTTTTTATCAAGATGTGGGAATTAGATTACAGTGGAGGACCAAACATTGATTATTTTTCGCTCAAGCCGCTGAGGGCACCAATAAGTAGTAGCGACGCAGATTTTGAGAGTGAAGCCAAGCCATGGGAGAATCAAAAACCAGTAGTTTTGATTCTCGTTCATTTTGCTGGCAAAGTGAGGATCAACTCGGAAGGGTTTCATGAACTTGTCCAACTGTTTCATGCTGCTTTTCTAATTACTTCTTAGTTTTTTCCCTATAAACTTTCACAGGCAATTCGTTTCTCTGCTTATTTATAAAGTTGATTTATCAATTCTCACTTGCTTCCTATTTAAGAAATAAGTAATTCATTTTTTTAACAAATCTTAAGGCGGGTTATTAATTTGAGTACCGTATGAGTGCCCTATCTGAGACCATTTACGGAATGGCTATTTTTCCATGTGCGGTACTTACTCTCTTGGCTAGAGTGAGAAGTACTTCTTTCGCCTTCCTTTCTGAATAAGAACCAAGCTGGTTCTTATTCAGAAAGCGTGTCTTATTCGGAAAACCTTATTCTAAATGTGTATTTATTACACATTGCAGTATCCTTATTTGTTTTTAGTTAAGATTTTAATTACTTGATTCTGAGTCGAGACTAAAGGTTTCAGCGTAGTGCGATAGATTCCCCTCCCCAACTTAATATACCAGATTGCAGTGTGATTTGAATCAAAGCAGAATATAATATTTTTAGCATATTTGAATTTAAGAATCTGTTTAGGCAGTAAAGTCTGTTTAACATAATCCTTACTTTATTTACGACATCGGGATGTGCGGTTTCCAGCTGAAATTACTAACAATTTTTAATCCCAAGTAAGTTATTACACTGACTTTTTCTATTTTCTGGCAGTTGTAATTTGAATGTGTCCTGCAATTCCAATCATGCAAAATGAATTGTGCAATGAAGTTCATGTTGCCAGTTGTATTTCGCAAGTTAAAATTGACATATTTAGTTCTTGAGACATTCAGATTGAGTTTGTTTGTTTGACTGGAACCCATTTGTTACTTTCAAAAGATCAGCATTCACGATGGTTTTCATTTGTTCGGCTGTGTCCGTAGAGAAATTTAGCATTGCATCATCTGCAAAAGTATTTATAGTGAAAGTATATAGATAGTGAAATGTCCTCGAAGTAAAACGAATGGGGGGATGTTTTCGGGGAATTAATGTGTTTGTCGGATACGATTGTCGACTGTCTTCAAATCAAGAGATTTTTAAAAAATCATTGAGTGTACAAATGAAAATTTAAATTAACATTCTCGTGCGTATTGATTTTGTTATTATTATTTATGATTTCTTTATTCCATTTTGCATATTCAATATTTTTACAGAAATTAAAAAAGTTTGAAATTAAAAAAGTAACCAAGATTTGCCATCGAAAAAGCAATTGACGCGAGTTGTCCGGTCACTCTGAACCAAATAGGAGTAGGGTAAATGGTGGGGGAAGTCACTGCAGAAACTTGAAGACACCGCCAGCTGTTCTCCCAGGGAAATTCCAAACATTTCGTACTCATGACGTCACTGGTCGGACATGCAGAACCAAATAGGAGTAGGGTAAATGTTGGGGGTGTGGTCAGACACTTCAAACCAAATAGGGGTAGGGTAAATGGGGGGATGTGAGGTCAGTATCATGAGTGTGTGTTGTTGTAAGGGACATAGTTTGTTAGGTGTAAATATGTGATGTCACGTTTTTCTTGTCAATAGGTTGTAGTTAGACATTTTCTATAATAATTAACTACTGGAATCTCAGTTTTTACTGCCTCTATGTCATGTTTAAGATCTTAAAAACTTCATAACTTTTCTAATTAAATGTTACCTTTGTTAGAAATTGCAATTAAAAATTGTAATTTCTTATTGATTCATAAAGTAGACAGTATAGGGTTATATGCATGGAATAGCATATCGGGTAAATGGCATCCACGTCTTTGCTGGCATATACGCACTCTTTTGTTGGAATTTTCTATGACCGTTTCGCATAAATGTGGCTGAATTTCGTCGATACAGCGCTCAATTTCCTCCTTCAAGGCGTGGGTGGTCGTTGGGTTGTTGGCATAAACCTTAGACTTCAAACCACCCCCCCACCCCCCCAAAAAAGTCCAACGGCGTTAAGTCACATGATCTGGGCGGCCAATTCTGATTACCAAAACGGGAAATTACACGACTAGGAAATGACTCATGCAGTAATTGAATTGTTTCTCTGGTTGTATGGCATGTGGCACACAATTTGTTGAAACCACATGTCGTCCACATCCATATCTTGCAATTCCGGCACAAAAAACTGGATTATCATGTCGCGATAGCGAGCACCATTAACAGCTGCATTTTCGAAGAAGAATGGACCGATTATACCTCCTGCCCAAAATCCTCACCAAACAGTGACACGTTGTGGATGCATTTGTTTCTCAACAATCACTCGTGGATTTTCTGAACCCCAAATGCAACAATTTTGTCGATTAACGAAGCCATCAAGATGAAAATGAGCCCATCGCTGAAGATGATTTTGTTCCAAAAATAAGCATCCACTTGTTGTTGTTCCATAATCCATTCAACGAACTCTCTTCGCTGTGTGTGGTCATTTTTAATAACCCTGAACTGTCAGCTGTCACGCTGTCTTTTTTTCTCGTTGACAACACTTTACCGCACAAATGGCGCGAAATTTAAATCTTGCGTGAATTTTGAGACACACTGTATCAGTTATTTCAAGCAAAAAATGTATTCTATTCAAATGCAAATAAGTGACCTTCGGCGTATTAATTTTATTGGACAAGGAAACAAGAGCACTGAGGTGCGATTTTGCGAAGTAGTATAGAGTGAACTATGAGAGATGATGCTGAAATACGCACAGAATACAATAGAATAAAATCTATTCTAAAAGAAAAATAATAAATGCACGGAGGAAAATGTCTGCCAAACTACATGGGGATCGCAGATACGCATGACAGTAAAGAAATAAAAAGGAGAGGTTGTAAGAGAACTAAAAACACATACAGGGAAGCTAAAAGAACCGCTAATGTATGAGGATCAGTCTTGTTTATTTACGATGAAAGTAAAGATACTTAGCTAGAGCAAGAATGATTTTTAAAAACTGAGAGTTTCTTTAAATGCCTTACAATGATAATGTAAATATAAACAAGTGATATATTATTTAGCTTGGAACAATTAGTTTCGCAAGCCGACTTTTTCAGGAAGTATTGATGGTACAAAAAAATTAAAACAGAGCGCTTCAGATGCGTTCAGGCAGTGAACGAATATAATGGATTGGAAAATAAAACTAAATCATGAAATGCGACAAGACAGGAGAACTAGTTGGTAGTGACAGGTTCTGTAACTTGATGTGTACGTGTGTGTGTGTGTGTGTGCGTACTACAATGCAGCTATATGGCAGTCAGATATTTGATAAATGAAGACCATGACTGGCGAATCTTCGACAACATCATGCCTTTGGCGTTGTCGAAAGTGTCTTCTCTGAAGAGATTTGCGATTTGGCTTGCAACATATAGACTCTTCAGAATTTTAATGGTTCTATACCTTTCGTTCTTTCAATGAATAGTGAACTGTTTTTAATGAACGATTCAATTTCACCGACGGGTTGTGCTGCGACCAGTTGAGATATTTTGATCGATTGGAGGTGGATGAATCTCTCGCATCTACGAGATCCTCCGGTTTATGACTCATAGGCGCTCCGTGAATTCTTGGAACTAAAGTATATTTTGAAGTAATGCATTTCTTCTGTCGAGTTGATAAGCTTCTTTATCAAATCATTGGTCTGATTGAATGGGGGGCAAGGGATCTGAATCTAGAGTGGCTTAGATTTGCACTTTAGGACGAATCCGCTAATCATCCCATGAATATCATTTCTCTTTTCAGTCATCGTATAGCGTTCGACAACTTTAAACCGTTACGAAATTGTCAAACACTTGTACATCTCACCCGTTCTGGTTTTCGTTTTCTTCATTTTAAGTCATCGGCTACGAAATGATTGAAATTTTGTTTACTAAATTTCAAAAGAGATGTTAAGTTAACCGAAAGGACAGTTATAACACAATACTGTGTGTGAGAGAGAGAGAGAGAGAGAGAGAGAATTTAAACCTTAACGTTCGTATTCAGAAAATTTATAGAATCGCCAATTACGATTAAAGATGGTGTGGTCTTTTCATCATTACGACTCTTGAATGAGTACATTTTTCGTTCCTGGAATTACACTGCAGATTATTGTTTTAGGATTCGAAATAAGAAAGATTTCCTCCTAAGCTTGAAGAGTTTTAGGGGGTTTAAATTTGAAGTTGGACATCACAGTAAAACAAGTTGCTGTTCTTCGGGTATTGGAATTTTAGGATACAGAAAGATCACAAAAGTAGCATTTTATTCTGGACAGCTTTTAGAGAATGGAATAAAAATAAACTTGCTAAGTGATAATACAGAAAGGTCCGTGACACTATGTACCAATTCCAAATCTTTTCTTAGTTTAGTTCCCAGTCCAACAGGCCGCCCCTTCGCCAAGATTCTAAAAGCCTTGATCATCTGATGAGCTCCACTGCATTTCTCACTCTTGCTCGAATTTGAACTCACGTCTTGCGAACTAAATTTCACATGTCGTTGTACTTCTTTCGCATACAACTACCGCGCGTTTTATTCTTCTTACAGAGCTTTAGTTCAATTAGAACATTGCCGATCTCGTTAGCTGGCCACATTCTCATGCACACCAATTGAATGGATAACGCCTTCTTAACAACAGCATATGTATGAGAATACAATTCTATTTTATGTTTGTCTTTAAACGGCAGATGAATATTGTGACTCAACATGAATCCACGAACCACTACTACTACCACTTATTATTATTATTAGTAGTAGTGGTTCGTGTGTGTGTGTGTGTGTGTGTGTGTGTTCGAAAACGTTGGAAAGAAAAGAAGTGGAAATGGTACCTAGTGTCAAGGACCTTTCCGTATTATCACTTGCAAGTTTACTTCTATTCCATTCTCTAAAAGCTGTCCAGAATAAAATGCCAATTTTGTGAATTTTTTTTCTGTTTCATAAAATGCCAATACGCCAAGAAGAGCAACATGTATTATAGCAAGTGAGATGTACAAACTACAGATTTCAAAACACTCCCCCCCCCCCCCAAAAAAAAAAAAAAACACTTCAAGCTTAGTAGGAAATATTTCTTATTTGGAATCCTAACACAGTAATCATTCGTGACTCGTATCGATGAAAGGATCACACCATTTTAATCGTGATTGATGATTCTTCAACGAAAACACCTGAAGGTGAAATTTTCTGAATGAGAACACTAATTTTAAATTCTCTTTCTCTTTCTCACACAAGCACAGTATCGTGTGATAGCTGTCCTTTCGGTGAACGTAACATTTTTTTAAATTTAGTAAAAAAATTTCAACCATAATGTAGCCGGTAATTTAAAATGAAAAAAAAAAAAAAGGGGAAACCAGAAACGGTGCTGTGGAAAAGTATTTAGCGATTTCTTAATGGTATCGATTATGCGATGACTGAAAAGAGACCTTCATGGAATGATCCGCCTTTCGGTGAGGGACTGCAATCAGACATTAAGTCCTAAAGTACAAATCTAAGCCACTCTAGATTCAGATCCCTCGGCGCGCTCAGTCCGAACAATGATTTCATGAAGCAAGTATGTCAGCTGGACAGAAGGAATGTCTTATTTCAAAACACACTTTGGTTCCAAGAGTTCACGGAGCTCCTAAGAATCATAAACCGGAGGCCCTCGTAAAAGCGAGCGATTCACCCATCTCCAATCTGGCAAAATATCACAACTGGTGGCAGCACCACCCGTAGGTGAAGCGGAATGGTCAGATCGCTCAATCTTCTGACGAACCTAGATGTCACCATGCGAATCTTCGCATGGTGACATCTAGGCTCGTCAGAAGATTCGCCAGTCATGGTCTTCATTCGTCAAAACTCTGACATCCGTAGAGCTGGGTTGTAGCATACACACGCATATCAAGTTACGGAACGTGTCACTACCAACAGTTCTCCTGTCTTTAAACCTTTAGTGGTTTAGTTTTGTTTTTTTAATCCATTTCATTCTTTCACAGCTGAAGGGCTCTGTTTTAATTTTTTTGTATCATCAATACTTCCTGACGAAGGTTGTTTGCGAAACTAATAGTGCCAAGCTAAATAATGTATCACTTGTTTATATTTACATTATCATTGTAATGAATTTAAAGAAATTCTCAGTTTTTAAAAATCATTCTTGCTCTAGCTAAGTATCTTTACTTTCATCGTAAATAAACAAGACTGATCCTCATACATTAGTGGGTTTTAGCTTCCCTGTATGTGTTTCGGTTTTCTTATAACCTCACCTTTATATTTCTTTACTGCCATGCGTGTCTGCGATCCCCATGTAGTTTCGCAGACATTTTCCCCCGTGCATTTAGTATTTTTCTTTCAGAATAGATTTTATTCTATTGTATTCTGTACGTATTTCAGCATCATCTCTCATAGTTCACGCTATACTACTTCGTAGCAAAAACTCACCTCCGCACGTTTCTCATGTCCTCTCCGTTCCTGTTTCCTGGTCTAACAAAAATTAATACGCGAAGGTCTCTTATTTGTATTTGAATAGAATATGTTTTCTTCTCGAAATAACTGATATAACTTTATGGCACTTCTGCATTCCCCTAGGATTGATCATAGAATATTTTGTTTTCATCATATCAGCTCTTAGGAAATAACAACTCTTATGTTGCATAAGAAGTTTATATTATACACTTTCCGAAGAAAAGATCTTTTTTATCGAAAGATTGGAATGTTTTACCAGGGATTTGAGAAAACAATGTAACACAAGCACATAAGTGAAAGGAATAAAGTGATAGTCCGTTAAGAGTTTTCCCATTTTCTACTTTCGCTTTTCCTTCTTTTTCGTATTTTATCACAGGAGTACAAATAATATTACTGCTTATGGCAGTTGATGCTTATCACAATTGATGGTTGATTGTGTCTGTTGTCAGCTGTCTTATTTCCTTTTTTTCGCACCGGTAAATACGTTTTAGTTATCCGATGTTTTTCTGTTGAAATATTTTTTGCATTAACATTAGCTCTGAAACTAACCGCTGAATGGAAAAGAAAAGGGGAGGGGAGGGGAGGGAATACAAATTAGACACTGACTAGCTAAATATTTTTGTTTATTTCTTCTTTCTTTATATATATATTAAAAAAAAACACCAATCAGGATTTTTTGATTTCAGCTCCTTGAAATAGAAGTTCCAAAAAACTTGAAACAAACGAAAACTGTGACCTCGAGACGCAGGACTGAATTAGTCGTACGATGCCGAATTCAATTAGATTTCTTGGCGTGCTTGTGTGGTGCCAATTTCCATGTTCGCAAAATCAACAGATGAATGACTAATGAGGATCTTGTTCTATGTCTTTACTAGGACGATTAACTGAGTTCGGTGGGTGGTTTTCGGCAGATGAAAACCTCTCTCTCTACGCTCTCTCCATCCGTTAATTCCTCGTATATATGGTGTTCCTAAAATCCATAAAGAGAACACCCCATTACGCCCAATTGTAGAAGGTATCGATTCTCCTACATACAAACTTTCAAAATACCTTGCCAAATACCTCAAAGGTTTTTCAGGGAAGTCACCATCCTTTATCAAGAACACTACAGAATTTGTTACATACATCAAGGATATTACAGTTGATGAAAATGACACCATGGCTAGCTTGGACATAACCTCTTTGTTCACTAATGTCCCAACAGATGAAGTCCTAACATTACTCAAGGACAAGTTATCCAAAAAAAATGTTAGCCTTGCTTAAACATTGCATCAGGTCCGGCTACTTCAAATTTCAAGATAATATATACAAACAAAATCATGGACTGGCTATGGGTAATCCTTTATCCCCTGTACTCGCAAATATTTACTTAGAGGATTTTGAAACCAAGGCTATCTCTTCCTTTATTTTAACACCTAAAGTTTAGAAACGTTATGTGGATGATGTCTTCATTGTTTGGAGCCATGGACATGAATCTTATGGTTTTCCTCGAACATCTCAATAGCCGACATCAAAGTATTAAGTTTACTGCTGAGCTTGAA
Organism: Typopeltis vanoorti; assembly: GCF_054136105.1. NCBI lineage: Eukaryota > Metazoa > Arthropoda > Arachnida > Uropygi > Thelyphonidae > Typopeltis > Typopeltis vanoorti. The sequence continues at coordinate 949,618 of NC_143555.1, read as the reverse complement.
ACGGATAATTCCTTGCCTTTTCTTGATGTCAAACTGACCCGCTCTTCTGGTAAACTAAAAATATCGATATATAGAAAGGCCACACATACCAACAGATATCTGCACAGTCAGTCATTTCCCTCCTCATATGCTTGGAATAATTTCCTTGGGACATAGAGCCCGTTCTCTTCTTGATGACCCAAATGAACTGCTTACAGAAATAAACCATCTGAAAACTTCTTTCGAAGTTAATGGATATTCCAAGAAAATCATTGACAAATTCCTTCTTAATCCTCCTAGACATCACTCAGAAGAAACAAATAGATTCAAAGGCAATATATCTATTCCTTACATAAGTACTGTTTCACACAAATTAGCAAATGTTCTAAGAAAATACAATATCAGAACCTTGTTCACTATATGCGAAATAATGTCACCAAAGAATATAATGATGACTTAATAATAATATAACGCACGATGTTTTCAGGACAGAAATAGCATTAACGTTACGTGTTGTGTCATAAATGTCACAAATAGATGGGAAAAGATTAATACAAGTAAACGAATTTACCAAATTAGCCTAATAACGTCAGATGGGAGAAGTGAACGAGATATGAGAATAAGAACTGCACAAGTAAAAAATGCATTTAGGAAGAAAAAACGACGATTAACATCACAGAGTACCTCATTGGGAACAAGAGGTAGTTTGTCTGGATCGTGACCCTCTCACTGATCACAGAAGTGGGCTGTTCAAAAAATAGACACATTAGTACTTCTCGCATTCGCGGTGTGGTGTTTGTGCCGAATGCTCAAGACTGCATGGACAGAAAGAGTTAGATGAAGAGGTATTAAGAAGACAAAGAAATACTACATACTTCGAAAAAAGATACCTATCATGTTGAAAATAACATGCTAGGACACTTACTAAGACAGTCGGGTTGGACCTACAAATTTGATTGAAGGGAATGATGATGATGAAGGAAAGACCTGGTGGAGGGAGACCAAAAACCCAAAAGGAGTGACATTAGAAATGGACGAATCGTCCACTCAGTCATACTATCCCATGCTACACACCAACCAATAAGTTGAATATTGCGTGACATATTCAAGAACTCATCGCTGGAAGGCACGCGACTTCACATAGCCCACAGTATCTGCTACTTAGGCTCCAAAAATATACAGCGTTTAGCATGTCGAAAATATCCCATTTTCTTGTTTAATCTTTTCTCTCTTTAGATTATAATGTTTCTTTCGATTCCCTGACCTTTCAATGAATAGCCCTACGCCTCTCCTGCACTCCCCGATAGTACTAAACAATGCAAACGTTTCTACAGGTTGCTGCATAGCGGTAGCAACCCGTTTCTCCAGATTGCTACCGTTATGTGGCTTGCATTGAATTTCAATACGAGGGTAGTCTGAAAAGTTCTCGGCCATAAATGGCAACATTAACGGCAAGATTTTCTTTTTCTAAGTTGGCACATCTGTCCTTAGTATCCACGTGAGATTGCAATTCATTATATTAAGTAGTTTGTTTTATAGAGCTGTCTGAAGCAAAAGTGTTGTCTGTATCCGTTGAAGTGGATAAAATTGAGTATCGTGCGTTTATAAAATTCTTTGTAAAAGAAGGTTTAACGCCAAAAGAAATTCATTCCAAGTTCACAAGGGTTTACAGGTACTCTTCTCCTTCGTTTCCGACAATTAAGAAATGAGCTGCCAAGTTTAAACGTGGCTGTATCATCCTTGAATATGATTCACGTGAAGGACGTCCAAAATGTGTAACAACACCAGAAATCATTGATCAAGTGTACGATATGATATTGGATGATCGGCGAGTCAATGTTCGTGAAATTGCTCAGACTAGGGGTTTTTCAAAAGAATGTGTGGGATATATTTTGCATGAAGAATTGCATTTGAAGAAGCTTTGAGCAAGATGGCTGCCGCGCCTGATCACAGCAGATCAAATACGCACTCGCTTGAAAATCTTGGAACAGTGCTTGGAGCGTTTTATTAAGAATAAAAAGCTCCAAGGATTCTCATTGGAAATCTGCAATGAGACTTGGATTTCCCATTACACACCAACAGAATCCAAACAGCAGTGAAAATAGTGGCCAGAAGCCGGTTGTTCAGCGCCAAAGAAGAAAAGATCGTGGCATCGGCGTTTTGGGATGCTAAAGGCATTTTGTTTATTAATTATTTTGAAAAGGATAAAACAATAACCGGGGAATATTATTCCGCTCTTTTATCCAGACTAGACGAAATAAGTTGAGAAAAGACCCGGTTTGTAGAAGAAAAAAAATCATCATTCATCAAGACAGTGCACCAGACAATGCCCACGAAGGTGTTTTGGCAATGGGAAAATTAAGGGATCTGCACTATGAATTGTTTGAACATCCACCCTATTCCCCATATTTCTTTCCCTTTGACTTCTATCTCTTCCCAAAACTAAAACTTTGCCTCGCTGGTGAGCATTTTTCTTTGAATCAACAGGTGATTACACTGCAGAGGAGAATTTTGTAGATCTTACTGAGAACTACTATAGGGACGGGATAATGGCACTCGAGCATCGCTGGAATAAACGTATTAGTTTTAAGGGAAATTATGTTGAAAAATAAAAATAATTTTGAAATTATAAATTCGTTTTTCATTGTTAGGCCGAGAACGTTTCAGACCACCCTCGTATAATTAACGCAGTGCATTTTCACCCAATATCAAAGTGCTCTAAAACATCTCTTGATGGGTTGCGGATATTCACTCAATTTTATGAGGACCAACTTCATTCTCTTGATAGCGTCGGTAAGTTAATAAAATTTGTGCTCTGCGTAAATAATACGAATAAAATAAACGTGAGCTTCAACGTCGATTAATGGATTCTCTCACGTCTTTGCAGCACAAACCGTCAGGCGCAGATTTTCTGTGCATTCAAGCGACACCAAAAAACGATAATGAGTGCATCATTCTATTGCAGCAGTGCAAGTTAAGGCTGTATTTGCTTATTTTTACATGTCGCAATTCATTCACCGTGTTCTGAGCGCTCTACTAACAATTTCTCTCAAATATCCGAACTTGCAATGTGTTGTATCGCCTTCTTGTTTAAGCCCGTCATTGGGCTTAAACAAGAAGGCGATTAAAACCCGAAGACTCACCTGAATGAAAGGACTTCTTTAGCAGGTTCTCGGAAGCGTCGTCTTTCTCAGAAGTGCGAACGGATTCACTACTGATCTTCTTCCTTCGTACTCTTCCTCGTTAGGTGCAGATAATTTCCCATTCATTTCCATCACAGACTAGAATTCACGAAGCCGCCTGCTGCATCTCTGGCTTCGAATTTTGGCTTCCTTGCCATCACTTTCATGAGGTCCTCTTTTTCAAGCGATATTTCCATCGAATTAATGTTCACTCATTTTTGTTTTTTTTTCCAATAAGCAGACGGGTGTGATCAACGGATCACACGCATGATGTCTGTGACATGTGGTCACATGATTGTTGCACTTTCATCCGCAGGGAATCCGAATAATTAATCGGACTCATTTCATATATTCCAGACATTCAAACCGCAATAGCTTATTATACTCGTGCATGCAAGCAGCATTTGCCGAATGCAAATGACGAAATGGTTGCCAACGATCAAATTATTACTGCTGTCGTTTCAGCCCAGTAACACTCTTGAGATAATGGAGAAACACGCTTCTATGACGTCATTGTTTATAATCTAATACCGTGATGTCATTTCTCTACAATCAACTCCAAGAACTAATAAAAGTTGACAAAAAAAAAGTTCTCACATTCCCTAACGCAGAAATTCTGCCAATAATGGTTAACCATTAATTCACTAAATATTCCCAGAATGCCCTTTCTCTTATGCTTAATGAAATTTCGTAAATACGCTGATCGCATTCTGATTTGCTGTTTTTTTTAAGAAAATCCCTCTTTTCAATTCATTTAGACAAATGTTTACAGTTTTTTGACGTGATAACATGCAAGGCAAGTTTTTAATTACAGTTATCTCCCACACTGGAAGATTTCATATTGCACGCTAACAGGAGAGTTGAACATTACAGCAAAACGTGCATATTTATTATTGCTTTCGTTATTTTATTTTATTTTTTTCCCAGCAGAGACCTAAGTCCGTCTAGGGTGGCAATAGCACGACCTTCAGCAATAGCGAAGCTAAAGCTTCTATAAATATAAATTATCTGTAAAGGCACTTCTTAAGGCGTTTCAAGGCGGTATATTTATTTTTATTTGTATGTACAATACACTAAAGGGAAATGATGAAAAAACATGGCGGTGGACCACATGCTACTCAAATCTTGAGTTGCATCAGGTCTTTGATGCACTTAGATGTCCTGGGCTGCATGCCCGCTACGCTGATGCAGAAATGATGAAATCATGACTTCCAGAGAGAGAGAGAGAAAGAAAGAGAGCATCATTTGACTGAGCGAGATGAAAAGTAACTATAATAAAGTATACGAAAGGAAGAAAAGTAACATCTCTTGACGGCCAAAAGAAAATCTCTTCAAATTATGAATGACACTCTAAACCTTACTTCCACATAAACTTATATAAATATGTATATATAAATAAATAACACCCCTGTCATCCGCGGGATTCAAACGGCGGATGACGGGAAAGTCATCTATGTAGTATATATAAAATATATAAATATTTTATTTACAGAAGATATTTGTGTTGATATATCGGCTTACCTTGTGTGACTACAAATCCAATGAAACGCTGTCTAGAAATCGAACAATCGTCAGTCTTCTGGATGGCTTACTTGCGGATGGAGAACTAATAAAACGGCAACAATAAAGGCTGCTCTAATTCATGTCGTTGTAAAGCCTGAAACAATCTAACGAATTTTAGTTCTTTTGTTCTCGATGGGTGATTTTTCGTTGAATTATTTCTTCCCACATTTCATTACTTTCAGAAAAGAACAGAGCAAATAATAACTTACAGGAATTAATTGTTCAATTAGTTCCAGGCTTACAATGAAAGCACATCAGCGTTGATTTCGAAATAAAAGACCTTCTCTTGTGAATTGGCGTTCCAATTAAAATCGAGTATTTACTCTGTTCATAGTTTTAATAATGCAACAGGAGGCTGATAGCTCCAGGAAAATCATCGAAATACAACAAAACTAAGATTAGTTAGAATGTTTCTGCCATTTACATACCAGCGCATGCTGTTGCGTCATTGGAAATAATTTCTTGTACGTAGTTTAACTGAGAAACAGAAGAAAAGATCAGAAGTTGTGGTTCAACTTTTTGTTTTTTACGAACCGCATCTTATTCAAGCAGTTTGAAGAACTACTTCAAACTGCTTGAATTTTAAACTATTCAGAATCTCCACCTCTGACCACTTCACAGCGCGTGTGTTTATATCACGTGTGTGCGGTTATTCGCTCGTTGAGTCGCTGAAAGTTGTTTCTAATCAACTGGAGAATGAACAGCTTAACGCCTTCTTTGGGATTTTGTTCTGCAAATATTTTCTCTTTCAGAATCTTTCCAGACTGATGTTCGTTAGGGTCCGTGTAAATGCTCATAATAAGCAGATCTCCTCCAATATTTCCATTATAAATTAATTTGTTAAAAAATACAAAAAACAAATATTATGAAAATTTATAAACCTACAGAATGGTTAACTACGAAGTTATACCTTAATCCATGTCTCCACACTGTCATTCTGTTAATGTACAAATACAGTACCTCAGTATAGTACAAATACATTACATTGGGCTAAAGTATTAATAAATTTGCGAGGTGTAGAGAAGAAGAATAACAGCGACATTTTCTAAAATATTAACCAATAACATTGAGACTAATCCGCCTATTTTCTGATGTCTTTTCGTAGTTGGGTGTATCAAAGACATCGGCCGCTCATTTCGTGGAGCCCAATACTGACGAACAGATGTTTGATGTGAGCACGAGAGTCCACTGAAACCAAAGTGAACAAGCACACCTGGGTCTGCTTTCACAGATCACTCACAGAATTCATTAGGAGGAAGAAGAAACCTGTCTGAGAGAGCAGCAGTATTTTCATTGCTGCTGAACAGATGAATGTTCCGTCCAAATTCAAAGTAAGACCGTAATTGAAATACAGTAAAAATTGACTATTTAAAGAAGACCTAAACAATCGGTATTACTGGAACGTTGCCTAGCAATTTATGAGTAGTGATGCTCAAGAAAACGAGGTACCTGGCATCATTGAATTTATCGCATGGCTGAAGTTGAGATTAAAATTTCGGAATAAAAAATATAAATAAGTGAATATTAAACCCATCATCATCATTTCAAAGCCGAATACAGAAACTATAAAAGTTTCGTGAGAAATTTAACCAGAGAGCTTGCGGGAATACACTCGCCGCCATACTAGGAGTTGCCCTAGCCGAACCTTATAGGAGAACAACACGAACGCTCAAATCGCCCTTAAATACGCCTTCTATTGGTTCATTTTGATAAGGTTTCACTGATCTGACAGCTGCTTCAAACTCATTGGTTTTTGTCAGAGACACTGTATAAGTGAAGGCCTCTCTAAAAATGAGGCGATCCCCTGGATCACTTCCTATGAGTGACCGAAAGATTGTCCATCTCAGCGTTGGTTCCACTCAGTGAGAGGCTCACCCCACCACTGAGCAGAACCGCTCATACTCCAAGGAAAAGTATCCACCGACAAGACCCCACCCCCACATGAACCATGCCAGAAAACACTTTCCCCCGGATATTCAAGTTGCTCTCTCAAGGCAAACCCCCGAAATCTAATTCCTCCCCCGCTGAGTGGGAGCCTATTTAAGTAAAATTCCTCTCTAAAAATTAGGGCGATCTCCCGGTGCACTCCCTACGAGCGACCCAAAGATCACCCAACTCAGCGTTGTTTCCACTCAGTGACACGCTCACCCTACCACTGAGCAGAATCGCTCATTTTTCCAGGGAAAAGCATGCACTGACAAAGCCCCACGCCATAAAACACTCTCCCCGGAGACTCAAATGCTCACTCAAGACAAACCCCAGAAATCGAATCCCTCTCACCGGGAACCAGATCCGAAAGAAACCTAAGAGAACAAAAACTCTCAGTCCTTATATCCTCATAAGGACTGGTTTAAAGGGGCGAAGCAAGATTGTTTTTTCATATACCCCGTTGTCTGTAGAGGACAGTGTAAGGATAAGGTGTTATTGAGCTATAAACAAAGCTCTGATCATGGCAAGAGGGTAACAGTAATAGCCGAGTCTCAGAACTTCATTGGCTACAGCATTGCCATCAATTACCCTCCCTGGGTACCAATGTTAGTCGCCTCGTGTACTTTCCGTAAGCGAACTCTCGGTCGGTGCGTAAAGTATTTATTAAAATAGAGAACCAAAAGGCTTCATTATCCTGAGAAGATTAAACTTATTTCTTTCGGCGTCAAAACAAAACAAACAAAAATTATCGCATCTGTAGTGTTTTCGGTAACTTAATAAGGTTTTTCTATTTTAATCTCCAAACTGGATATGGAATTTAACTGATTGCAGATTATTATAAATGCTCCCTTTTTCTTTTTGTTTAAGTAATTTGAGGTTTTCTAGATGAAACTGAGATATCATGGCGATTGAATATTGAAAAAACACCCAGAAATATAAATGCAACGTCATTTTTATGGAAAAAAAATAAGAATCTTATTGTCTTATATTAAATTTGAACAGGAATTACATTCCTATATATTCAGATGTTAAGATTTTAAATGTCCAAAAGAACATGTGTTTGAGACTTAGATAATATTTCTAAGCTAAATTTGTGGATCTTTTAAGAAGTGAAATGGCGTCTTGGTCTACCGTGAGGTGCTGTCAGGGCCTCCCTTCCTACACGGGACAATGAACTCTCTGACACAACCAGGAAAATGCCTACTATATGAGCGAATATGCACAGGTCATCCAAAAAAATAAATAAATGTGTTAGAGAGTGCGATCCCACTATGAATTACAACGAAACACGAGATAAGAAAGCGACTCCTCATCTTATTCTGGTGTGTACTTCTCAAGGATGTGGCCGATGAATATGACAGATTTTTATTTCTTTCCATGATTGAGACGTCAAAGTAACTATGTGCGCATCAGTGTCGTGTGTGAATGTAGATAAGGAGTGGAATATAAAAAATGTATTGACATTTTTCTCAAAAAGTTTTAAGATTTCATTACGTCGTTCTCATAGCCATTAAAGCTAATTGATTTTAATTCTTTAGGGGATTAAATATTACATTTTGACATATCAGCCATTTTCTGTCCACTGAACTTCAGAGATCTCCTTAATCTCATCCTCCCACCGTCCTCTGGTTTCGCTCTAGCGCTTTCCATCTTTGGGATACCATTTTGATATCAACTTTGTCCATTTTTGCAATATGACCCACCCGTTGCCATTGGGACTTTTAATGGGTGTTATATATCAAGACAGGAGGTCTGACCCAAGTAATGTGTGTGCTTTCTATCCTTATACATTTCCCGTTTTCAGTTAACTTCCCAATAAAACTGCAGAGTTCATGATCAGTGCACAAAAATATTGAAATGTTCTTTTGAGGAACCTTCGTAGTGTTCACGACATCAGCTACTTTCTTTTCCCAAATATTTTTTCTTCTCTGTGTATTGTCATCTAAGTGCACTGTCTTTATTGAGAATTCACATTGAAAACTGGAGTAACCACCAAGACTTCGATCGTATGTCCTTTTAATAATGACTGGATTTGATGAAACTTATATTATCTGCTGGAATCCCGATTTTAAATTTCGGAAAAGTATTCCAAGATTAAATCATTTAATTTGCTTCAAATTTAAGAAACTGTTTTTTTTTTTTTTTTTCATAACATATTCAGCTCGAAATTCGACTAGCCTAAAGCTGCTGCAAAGTCATAAAGATGTGAGTGTGGAATATTTTAAGGCAAATGCAAGGTTTAAGGAAGTATTAAGAGCATGTAAGAATGGATGACTGTAAAGTACGAAACCGTTATAACAGTTAGAAATTAAAGACACGGATAAGGTGACAATGGAAAATTGGGTTCCTTTGAACACTGGTTTATGAAATCATGATTTCTTTGCTTCTGCCTTTGGTGTGTTTGTGAGTGAGTGAGCAATATTTCAAAAAACCTCCTCACCTGTTAACGAAGAAAAAGTAACCCACACAAAAAAGCGTACTAAAGCTACAAAAGCAACGCCTTGCCTGCTTCAATCGAGATGCGCACGTAAATCATCGTAACTCTAGGAGAAGTCCAATGATTAATGCGAATGAATTTTTTCCAATTATCGCTTTCACATTCCTAATATTGAATCCTATAACCTGTTTAAGATTTAAAATTGCGCCAACATAAGCTGGAAAGCACGTATTACAGAAGCATCCAACAGAGTAAGATTTATGCTGTTTCTTGTCATCTTTTTAAAGTGATTCTTATCTGTGACAACGTTGAGAAGATATTTCGCGTGGCTACAGACTGTTATACAGTACGGTATACGAAGCTGGGGAGGAACATATCACACTACACAGACACTATTAATCTCTTTACATATTAAATTAATACATTTTAACCAACATTATATATAGAAACACTAACGTGACTGCAAGATATACCGTGTTAAAACTTTGAGTCCCATCGATGAAAATATACATCGATAGGACTATCGGATATTTAAATCGTAGGACTCAAAGTGTTAAATATCCTACCACTTAGACAATTATTGTATATACGAGATCTGACACAGAAAATCGAGACTGCACCTGTATCTCTTTTTATTATTTACAAGTTGAGAAAATCAACTATGATCTACTTCAAAACAGTCTCCCTTCTGAGCTGACGCACAGCTGCATACGATACCGCTAACTTTCAAAGCAATTCTGCTGATCGATTTCTGAAGGCTGTTGAGGATCTCCGTCGTTTTTGGTTTCACATCTTCTACCAACAAAAACTGGGTTCCTTTGAGCACCGACTTGATCTTTGGGAAGAGGTAGAAGTCGCAGGGAGCCAGGTCTGACGAATAGGGTGGGTGCTCAAGCACAGTGATGTTGTGATTAGCTAAAAACTGCTTCACAGACAAAGCGTTATGGGCAGGCGCGTTGTCTTCGGGCAAAATCCAACCGTTCCTCCACAGTTCTGGTCGTTTCTGTCTAACGCGCTCTCGTAATTTCGTCAATACTTCACGGTAATACTGCTGATTTACGATCTGGCCGCTGGGAACCAACCCACCATGCCATTACAATACACTAGATATCGAAGAAAGCAATCAACCATGGCCTTGAACCTCCAGCGACGTTTTCTTACCGAGGGTAAGAAAGGTCGATATTTGAACTCGCGTCCACTCGTACTGAATAAAGCGATGGAGTTGAGCCTTGTCTCACGGTGACAGTCTCGGACCTCGTATTTACAGGATACCACTTTTCCTGAAATCTGACAATCAGTATGCAAGCATTAGAAAAGGTACTTCTGCAGAAAAGCGGGCTTAAAATGTTTTATCGCTAAAGCGCAGAACGAAATAACACACAAACACCGTATTTATTTGGCTCCAAAAATCTTCAAAGGCTTATCTCTCATAAAACGAAAGGAGACCAACATGAGCAAGAGCAGAAATCAGATTAGAGAGTACTTAAAGTTTTATAAGAATATTGAAAATTTAGAATAAGAATATAAAATGAGAAATTAATCATTGCAAAATAATCAATTAGGGTTCAAAATTGTAGATTCTTTACCACAAGGATTAATGAGAATAAACTATTATTTCGATATTGGTCAAGTGTAGGTGAATAACTACTTTAATTACCAACTAGTTTCGCCGGCTTGTGCTGTCGGCTTCCTCAGGATACAATCAGGAAAGCAAAGAAAACGAAAATTACAAGCTAAACGTTAACTGGCAATTCTATTTCAATAACAAAACAGTGCGAGTGAAACAATACGCGTGTCGCGGATACATGATTTACTTCACATGGTGTATTCCGGTAATTGGATTGTATTTTTTTAATATAATAAGCTCTATAAAACACAATGACTTGATAAAAGATCCGACAAGTTTCGTAAGTCGTTTGACTTACATCTTCCGGGGAAACAGGTAACTTAAAGTTAAAACACAAAGAAAAGAGAAATTATTAGTAATAGTTCATACTAAACAGTTGTGGCCGTATGACTATTCATAAAATTAAAAATCAGAGTGCAGATTCAAAGTAATGATGAGTTACTTGTTGAGATGCATTTTGTAGTTTGCACTGAAGTCCATTTCTTGTGTGTTTATTGATCTAATTAAAGTCTTCCATATATCTGGTAGGATTAAACCTTGGTTCCTGTTGAGGTTATTTGTGGAACGGGCCACTGTAGCAGCTTCTTTGAAGATTCTGGAATGGTGTTTTTCTTCTATATACAACATAAGACTTTTATTCCATTCAAAAATGTGGCTGGTTGTAGAGAAGTGGAAAGAAAGGCCAGAAATATCTTGTCTGTTGTTTCTAACATAGCTGATTTGTTACTTTTGTCTCACTTGGAAGCCTCAAGACGTCTGACCAATGTAACTTAGACCACAGGAACAAGGGATGTTATAAACTCCTCATTGTTTCTAGAGAGGATTGAAATCTTTTGATGATTTTAGAAATTTCTTGATAGTTTAAACTGGCTTGAGGGTCACTCTAATGTTGTGTGGTTTTAGGAGGCGAGGCATTTTTCTGGAGTGGTACCAACGTATGGAATAGTTATAGTAGTTATATATTGGGTGTCATCATGTTGTCTGTGGTATATCAGAGAAGAGAATCTTGTTAACAAGTCCTCTAGGGCAGCCATTTAGGGAGTAGGTCATTTGATATTTTATTTAATTCTTCTTGTAGATCATTATGGTCTGTAGTGAATTGTATAGCTCTTTTCTTTAGCATGTGAACGATGCTGAGTTTTTGGGAGAAGTGGTGTAATGAGCTAAATTTTAGATAACGTCCACTATTTGTTTGGTTTTCTATAAACTGATAAGCTGACACTGTTATTTTCTTTTTTCTTTATTATGATGTCTAGGAATGGTAGTTGTTTGTCCTTTTCAAGATCTAGTGTGCATTTGATAGTATGGTGGAACATATTGATTTTGTTTAAGTAATCTAATAGCGCTTTCTTTTTGTGGTTCCAAATGATAAAGATGTCATCAACAAATCTGAACCATGTCTTAGGTTTTGGATTAATTTGAGATAACATTTTACTTTCAAGGTCTTCCATAAATAAGTCAGCAGAAGAGGGTGAGAGGGGGGGGGGGCTTCCCATATCCAATCCGGTTAATTGTTTGTAAATTGTTTTATTCCATACGAAATAGAAGATAGACAGCGGCTAAGCAATGAAGAGACGTCTTAAATTGTGGGAATAAATTGTCAAAGATGTTGATAACTTCAACCACTGGAATGTTGGGAAACAGTGAAGTGATATCAAGGCTGGCAAGTATATCATTTTCAGAGATAGAGATGTTTTTTAATTTTTCTATAAGATGTTGAGAGTTTTTAATATAAGTATCAGAATTATCGATGTGTTGTTGTAGAATTTTAGCTAGATATTTTGATAGTAAATACGTTGGCGAGTTGATTCCATCCATGTAGTGCGGTGCCATCCTTGTGTATTTCTAGGAGATAGAGGATGCATAGATTTTAACTTTTTAATTAGATCTGTAGGCCAGTTTGCCTAAATATCTAAATAATAGTTTATTCTCAGTAATCAATGAATGTTTTTTTTGGGCGTGTGCATATATATATATATATATATATATATATATCCTTCATCCCTTGTATATTGTTCTTGCCAATTTTTGCACTGTGCTAATTATGAATTGCATATTGATATAATATAATAATAATATAGTAATTGTTTATTACTATAATAATAATATAACATTTTATAAATCGGATGAGTTTTGGCTCTTGGCTTACACGCATTTGTCATTGATAAACTGTACGCAATTTGTATGAAGGATTGTAAAATAAAATAAAATAAAATAAAATTTAGAAATGAGAGAAATCGTCCTCGGAAAAGTGAAACCCAACTTGCTTACTTGGACACATAAAGAAACTTGGAATTTTTTTGTTTCTTTGGAGCAGTATTTACATATTATTTAACCTTTCGCTCACCCACGGTACTATGTGTACTCCAGATTTACAATCTTTGATTGGAGAAATTCGCATTAAAAGAAGTTAACAAAAGAAACAAATACAAAATATGAAGAAATTTAGGTTATACGTTTTCAGTAATTATTGACATTGGGATCTATAAGGAGAACGGATTCGCTCACTCATAATAAAGATTCTCTCTCTCTCCTAGCGTTGAAAATGCGGTCCCGCTGTCCCCATAATCTTGCAAAAATAAAAATTAACTAGAGATGGAGCAGTCATTTTTAAAACTACTCTCTCGTCCATATTTGGCAGATCCGTATTAGATGGGGATGAATTGGGAAATAATGACATACGAAGGATCATTTTACTACCTTTCTCTCCAGTCGACAAGCACTTAGCTTGGCGTGTTAGAAGTGTAATCTAAACTTTTCCACATAAACTCGGCCGATTGTGTCGTAATGAGGGCTCCTGGAGAAGAGAGCTGCTTTTATAGCTTTTCTCTGCGCTGTGAAAGGAAACCCGATGTAGATAAGGCAGTAAAGAACCTGTTTACAACTGTAGTGGGACAATAGCAAACATGAGGGATCAACAGAATCCACTGCTTCGACACTTTGATTCTTACTTCCAACAAAGGCAGTCTTCATTTCCTGAGTTAATTATTATTATTATTATTATTCCTGATACCTCCAATTATAAGTTACTGAAGATTTCGAAGACCAGTTGTTGGCAACAGCCCTCCCACCGCAATTTAAAAAATACGAAGGATTTAAAAATAGAACAAAATACGTGAGAATAAATGCTGCTATATACTACTAGTACTGTTTCAATGTAATTGCGTTCAAACGTAATTTTATTCTACAGTGACTATGGTAGAAGATCGTCTGTGTAGGCATGAACACAGAATGAACGCGAAACATAATTGTATTGTATTCTATGCAATAGCATGTAGGGGGAGTCGTGTCCAAGACGTTTATTGTAGATGATTTGCAGGTTTTCATATTTTCGAACATTACAAGTTTTGTCCTGTTAGCAGGAATAGAGAGTCATATCATCAGCAAAAGTGGTATATAACAGGTTTAAGGTCGGTGAGAGCAGGTCGTTTATGATCTGAGCGAGAGAGAGTTGGTGAAATAGCAAAAGCTTCAAAAGCGCCTACATTACTAGACAAATCTGAAAAGAGAACACTTCCCACCATTATCCGGAGTGACCGGCCCGAGAAAAAAAATTGGCCTTAAGAATATCAAGTGTAGCAGCACGGATTTCTCCAAACCTTTCCATGACATACGTCCAAAGCTGGGTGATGTAGGCGAGGACATCTGTGGATCCTGATTAGCGAAATCCACGTGAGTGGTCGTTAATGAGATGACAGTTCACGTGCAGAAGAATTTGACTACCTTTGATGTTCTCTATTACTTTGGACAACACTGAGGTGAGAGACTAATATGGCGATAGATCGAAAGCAAGACACCTTTTTTTGGAATTGACTTGCTTCCAAGTTTGAAGAGAGGACGGCAGACGAGTATAATATATTGCGTAGATGATAAAGAGTATGCCTTAGTTAAGGAGCACATCTCTTGTGTAGAGCTGGTGGGTTTCAATCAGAACAAGGCTTCTGGTTCTGATTGATCGGTATCCAAGTAATTTCAGAATTATTTTCCCAGCGTGAATACCACAAGGGGATGCGACACGATGATTCAGGCAAAGGAGGAGGAGGAGATTTGAGTCGGTCATCTATTCCGTAGTTCGATGAGCAGAATGGTGCAAGTATATAAGCTTTATTTTAGTAAATGTTGCAGTACTGAACAACATCTGGATGATAACTAGGTGGAAGTAGAAGTGGACAAACAAATTTGGTTCCAACAGATTAAAGCGGTATTAAAACAAACGTCGATATTGAAATTTATATGGCTTAAAAATTATATTTTTGTAAAACTGTCAAATGTCGTGTTCTACAAAACACAACTAGTATCGTGTTCTGTAGAACACGATACTAGTTGTTATAGGTGTGTGAACTGTTGGCCCTTAGACTCAAATGGAGAATCTCCCCATTTGGTTCTCTCGCTCAGAAAAACAAGGTAACAAATCACTACGGAGTACTGTGATTATAATTCCTTCCCAGAAACGCACCTTACGCTAATTACTAATGCCAACATATAAGAGTAAATATTTGAAACGATGACAACTTTTAAGTAATTTAATAATTCATGAGATGTTTTTTTAAGGCATAAGAAAAATAAAAAGAAAGATTACGAAAGCTCTACAGAGGTTCCTATAGAATTTTCAGTACTGGAAATGCTCTTTTAAGTAAACAATTATGCATTCAACAGCCGTCTCTCTTCTTGATAAATTTAAACTGAACGTATTTATCAGGATTCTGTACTTGTTTCTCGAAAACGTATGCTAACGCAGAGCAAGGGCGGAAAAACTCAGCATACCACGAGTAGCGGAAGACTAAAAATGGAATTTTGTAATCCACCTTGGTCGTAGCTCGCAACAAATGTAAAATAGCTATCGACTAACTCAGATTTTAAAACGGATGAATTCTGCAAACTTGTCTTTTTTGTTCAAATGGCAAATGAGCCTTCTTGTCCCTTTCTAAAGCATTGGGCACAACTCCCCATCTAGATGCGAGAACTTACCAGCTGGGTTTGATACCTAACCTTATCAGCTCACCCTTTTCTTCCATTTCGTGCATTGATAATCAAAGAAACGTTCCACGCCCTAAGTTGCCAAACCTGTTCACTCAAACATCCGCAGAAAGAAATCAGAAGAATCTTTACTAACTTTTACCCGAACAATGCGTCTTGTTCTCATGATGTCTATCTACATATTGTGCTAAAACTAGTGTTTCGAAATTAACACCTCTCTTTTCAATATATTTTGTGCATTTTGTATTTACTCTACAGCACATAAAGAGAAACTCCGCCATGGAATCCTTAGTAGTCTCATGCCAGTCCCAAGCCTGAATAAAGGAGGAGGGTCGGTCAGATGAGTGTCGATGATCTGACTGTAAAAAAAAAAAACACGATTGTTATCTGCTGCATATAGGATCAAAGGGTAAAACATACCGGCTCGGACGTCGTGCGGATCAACAAGGCCCGCGATACCAATCGAGCTGTCGGGAGTGGATCGAAAACAGAAACTAACAGAACTGTTATCAGTAGGAACATGGAATGTGCGGACACCCTGGATGTTAGGAAAATTAGAATTACTTCGTGAGGAAATAAAGAGATATCGGTGTGATCTACTAGTATTGGCGGAGATACGATGGACATCATCTGGAGAGATCAATGGATGCGAAGTAATATGGTCAGGACATGACACGAAACAGGAGTTGGAATCTTTCTTAACAAAAGATCTCGAGAGAATCTGTTAGGTTAAAAACCAGTCAATGAACGAATCATAATAGCTTGAAGTCAGGCAAAACCATTTGACATATCAATAGTCCAGATATATGCACCCACATCCATCTGACAGCACAGATGAGGATATTGACTTATTTTACAAAGATATGACAGAAACAATACAAAAAAAAGACAAACATGTACTAATTATTGCAAGAGATTGGAATGCCAAATTTGGAATGGATAATGATGGTTGGGAAAGAGTCATAGGAAAATATGGTTTCGGAGAAAGAAATGAACGAAATGAAAAATGGTTAAAATTTGCCTGTGGATCACGATATGATGATCTGTAACACAAGATTCCAAAAAAAGGACTGGACTGTAGAAAATGGACGTGGCGATCAAATGATGGGAAATCCAAGAACATGATTGATACGATTACGATTAAAAAAAGATGGATAACATCATTACAGCAGTGTCAAACTTTTCAAAGAGCGGATATAGTCTCGGACCATAGTTTAGTGACTGCAAACATCAAGTTGAAATTAAAAAAGAAATATAAACCCCAACATCAGAATATAAGAGATACAGCAAGAATAGGTGAAGCAGAAATAGGAAGAAGGTACAGAACAGTGTTAGAAGAGAAACTTAAAATTGCGGAGGAATAAAATCTAATAGTGAAAAGGGTAATGAAGGCGATAGAAAATGCAGTTGAATAAACAGCACCAGAAGAAGAGAAGATCAAGAAGAATGGATTACTTCTTGACGAGAAACACTGAAGTTAGTACAGGAGAAAAGAATGTTGAAGATAAGAAGGGATACATCAGAACAAATAGAGGAGCAATATAGAAGAAAGTGTAATGAGGTGAAAAAAGCAATCAGAATGGATAAGATGAAATTAAGAGTTCGGTGAAATAATATAGTACAGCACTATGGAGAGAATAAAACAAGCGAGGTATAGAAAATGATCAGAACCATTAATAGAAGTTGACAACCAAAACAGACCACAATTAAAGATGAAAAAGGTAAAGTATTGATGAATAAAGAAAACATTGTACAGCGGGGGACAAGATACTGTAGTGAGTTATATGAAGAAAACGTAGATTTAGAAAGCGAAGGATTGAAGCAGATATCACCACCAGGTAATGAGCATCAAATGGACATTTTAACAGGAGAGGTATAAAAGCAATAGGACGGCTAAAACACAAGAATCCTGGGAACGATGACATCACTGATTGAAATGATTAAATATGGTGGTGAAAGTATGGTTACAGAAATTCACCAACTATGTAATATGGTATGGAAAGAAGAGGAAATACTAGAGGAGTGGGCGACATCGATATTTTGACACTATACAAGAAAGGAAATAAACTAGAATGTAAAAAATATAGAACAATTGCCTTGACAAGTCACCTTGGTAAAGTGATGATGATATTGACAGAAAGATTGTGGACACAACTGGAAGCATACCTTGTAGACGAGAAGCAATATTTAGGAAGGATAGAACTACAATTCAACAGATGTTAACAATGAGGTTAATAGCAGAGAGAGCTAGGAGAAAAAACAAAAACATATATACTTGCTTTGTTGATTTTCAGAAAGCATTTGACAGTATTGACCATAAAGTGACATTAACAGTGATAGAATCCCATGGAATTGACGACAAAACTAATAGCTATATTAAAAGATGTTTATCAGAATGCAGTTGCAGCAGTTAGAATAAAAGATGATTTGTGAAAATAGTTTAAAACAAGCAGACGTACTAGACAGGGGGACCCAATATCACCAAGCATTTTCATCGCACATTTAGAAAGAGTAATGGATAAAATGAAGGAAGATGCCAAAGGAATATTTGTACACGGAATGCGAATTAACAATCTAAGATTTGCAGATGACATTGTTATTATTGAAGAAGACGAAAGAGAACTACAAAAAAAACTGAAACCGTTAAATGAGGAAGGAAAGAGATTTGGACTTGTTATGAACGTTGAAAAGACAAAGACAATGGTATTTGGTGAGAAGAACATGAAAGAAAAGATACAAGTGGATGGAACTGATATAGAAAATATAGAACAATTCACATATTTGGGAAGTAAACTGACATATGACTTGGACTGTAAAAAAGAAATAAAGATCAGGATTGCAAAGGGAAGAACAAATCTGAAGGCCATGGATAACACCTGGAAAAGTAAAGTGATCAGCCTGCAAACAAAACTAAGAGTACTGGAAACATGCATCGTCAGCGGTGTACTGTACGGATATGAAACGTGGGTAATAAATAAGGAATCAAGAAAAAGAATTTTCGCATTTGAAAGAACTTGTTACAGGAAGATTCTAAGAATAGGATGGGCACAGAAAATCACCAGTGAAGAGCTCTATCTGAAGATACAACCAAAACAGGATCTAATGCAGAAGATTATAAAACGGAAGCTGCAATTATTTGGACACATCTGTAGAATGCGTGAGGACCGGAAGATAAAGACATTTATGTTTGGTTGGTTTAAACAGAAGAGGTAGACCAAACAGAGAATGGATCAACGATATAAAGGACTGGTGTGGAATGAGTGTACAGAAACTGATTGAATAGTTAATTGGAATTGTTCGATGAACGCTTTAGATTACGACACAAATGCACTGCGATCTAACGCCAATATTCGTTTGCATTTGTCATTGCACGTCACGTCATTAGATACACCGCCGCTTGGGCAGTGTATCATATGCTTGCACGCGTTATTTCTGTTAAATATGAAACGTTTATTATTGGTGTGTGTTCGTGGGGAACTATTCTTTGTAAATCTTTTTTTTTTTGTTAAAATAACATATAATTATTTATTTATTATAGATACAAGGCTGATTTATGACGAGCGTCACTTTTGAAAATACGAAAAGAATTATATTTTTTCAATTATCGTTACACGAAACAAATGCACTGCGATCTAACGCCGATATTCGTTTGCACTTGTCATTGCTGTTGATACGAAACTTTTATTATTGGTGTTTGTTGGTGGTGAGGATGAAATATTTTTAATAAAGCAATTTTAAATATGTAAATTTATTAATAAATTTATTACTGATTAAGAAAAGAAAGTTTTTTTTTTAGTATATGCAGCACACATACTTAAAATTTTCACCGACCGCCACTGATCTTCCTGCATACTCTCGACGGACGCACACCATCGTGCAATTATAAAACAGTTCCAATGTATCAGATGCTTTGTTATAATCTTCAAACAACTAAGCAAAATAGTATTTCCACTAACAGTTTGTAATCTTTAATTCTACTTATTTATAGAATTATTATTATTATTATTATGTTTATTATTATTATTACGACAGGGGGCGCTGTGTAGGCATACGAACGGTTGCACGATTGTATCGCTGGTCCCGTTTTTTATAGTTTTAATGTGGTTCTAACTCCTGTTTCTAATTTAATACAAAGTTACAATTTCTTTTAAATTAGAATACTGTTTCTAATTTAAAACAATATTCAGCATGACAAGTAGAGTTATATAAAGTAACTTTACTTGTCACTCTGAAGATAGTAACATATAATTCATCGAAATCTGCCAAGCGGAATCCAAAATCTGAGTGTGTTAAAAATTGAAGCGTACACCGCGGTTGCTAACGAGTATAGAACAAAGGACGTCGCCATCTTTGCAGCTGTCCAAAGGAAGAAAGGTGAGTCATGAAGTGCAACAAATGCCTGAAGGAATTACCTTCCGGCAGATGTCATATAACCTGCAGGAAATGCCATAGGAATCTTCACTTTACATGTTCCGGACTTTCAGAAATAACCTGACAACGCAAATCCAATGCCAAACGAGAAGAATGGAAGTGCCTAAACTGTAGAGAGAACAAAGAAACGCCGCTACCCATGCGCAACTGATTACGCCGGAGGCAGAATCGGACGATGAACTGAACAGACAACAAAATACCGGTGAGTCTTATAATTTGAGTTCCGTAAATAACAAAAAAAAATTAGCGAATATGAAGAGTTTGTTCAATTTAATAATTCAAAAGTCGAAGAAGCCTTACAAACGGTAAAAGACATTAAAACCAGCATTAATGCACTATCTGACAGGCAGCACAAATTGATAAAAGACACATCGGAACTCCGTCAAGAATTTAATTCCCTGAAACTACAATACGAAGTTTTAAAGCAACAACATAAAGAAAACCTTGTCATAAACGGTCTTCCAGAAACTGAATTCACAGGAAATCTCAGAGACGTAGTTTTAAAGTTAGGCCATGCAATTGACATCCCCCTAGAGCATAATGATATTCAGACCATAAATCGGTTTCCCAGGAAGAACAAAAAACAAGGTTCGCCACGACTCTCACCAGTCATAGTTCGTCTGACAAGCAAGGCTACAAGAGACAATCTCATAAAAGCCAGCAGACTGAAAAACCAGTTGTCAAGGATTGAAATGCATCGCAAGACAATACGCCAATCTTTCTATCTGAGTATTTAATACCTTTCAATCAGAATGTTTTGAACCAAGTAAGAAAAGAAAAAACATAAAAATCCATAAAAAGTATACATTTTTATGGATCAAAGACAGCAAAATATTCTTGAGAAAGTCACAGATTTCAAAGTGTATACAAATAAAAAGTTCGGAAGATATAGACAGGTTGCCAGAGTGAAACAAAAGACTCCAACTTAGTTCAATAAGAAGATCTCTACACAACAAAAATGAATGTGAACCATCAGATAGATGTAATTACACCAGAATACATCAGTAATTGTACTTTCGAATGGCTTGATGCATGGAAACAACACAGAGTACAAGCGAGAGGTCTCTCAATCTTGAATATTAACATCAGAAGCATCCGAAAACATTGGTTATTGATACAGGCTTATCTGAGGAATTACACTGATATTATTGATATATTGATTCTTATAGAAGTATCCATAACTAATGACGAAGCGACTGCTTTCCAAATTCCAGGCTTCCAACAACACAGATCATGCAGCCAAACAAAGAGAGGGGTGGAATATTAATATTTATCAAACAAAAATTAATAACAAATGAAAGGCCTATCAGTTTGAGCATGCTGAAACACTTTGCCTCGAAATCACTAATACCACCAACAGACAGCATCCTATAATACTAAATGCTATTTACAAGCCACCAAACCTAAACATGATAAAATTCTTGCACGAACTCAATTCCTGGCTTTCAAGCCAAGAAATATGCTCAACCGAATACCTAATGATAATTGGCGACATAAACATAAATATTGCAAACGAAAACCAGAACAACACTGTTCAATACCTAGACATGTATAATCTAATACCAACAATAACATCATGTACTAGAGAAGAAATATTCGGAAATACTATCACTGCCTCTTGTCTAGATCATATAAACGTCCGAGCACCACCAAACCGTTACACTGCAAGTCATAAAGTGCAAAGTAGTAGACCATTACTTCACCGCTCTAAACCTGCACACCAAGACAATATCCATGCAATGTCCCACAGAAGAAAAGCGACAGAAAACAATAATAGACGAAGAAATAGTCAACTACGAAATAAGAAAAACAGACTAGGAACACCTGGCATCAGACTCAGCAGATATCTTATACAACAACATTAAACTCACACTGGAGGAAACATATAAGAAAGCTACAAAGAAAGACATAATTCGTTCAAAAACAACACAAAATCCTAGGATAACCCAAAACTTAATCCTAGAAATACACAGAAAGGACGCTTTGTGGAACGAAGTAAAGCGATATCCAAATAACACAGCTTTAAAAACTGAATATAAGATGAAAAGAAATCGCCTTACAACACAAATCAGAAATGCAAAAAGAAGATACTACAGAGACAAACTAACCTCTGCACAAAACAATGAAATAATCCTGGCATCTGATCAATGAGATGCTAGATTTTGTTCCCAACACCACCGCCTCCGAATCCATAAAACACAGCTTCATGAAAGACGCAAAACCTATCCAACAACTAGCAAATGACTTTAACCAATACTTTGCAGACTCCATCCAAGAACTGCACAGAAATATTCCCCCAATCACAAAACGAGACCCTCCACTTGGACCACAATCAAAACAGACATTATGGTTCCCAACCATAAAATAAGCAGAACTTCTCTCTGCAGTACATCAAATCAAACCAAACAAAGGCCCAGAAATAGATGGTATCAGACCTAAAGATGTAAAGCAACAAGCAACTAGTTTAAGTCCTATCCTACTAAAATTAATAAATAAAATATTTAAAACAGGACAGATACCAAGTATGCTAAACACCGCCATAATCACACCCATATACAAACATGGAAAAAGAAATTTATTCAGCAATTACAGACCCATACCAACATTACCAATTATCAATCAAATTATAGAGCAGATCATACTGAAGAAACTCGCAGCATACACCGAGATCTTTCTTATTATCCCCAAAACACAACATGGTTTTCAGAAAAATAAGGGAACAACATCTCTCTTGGAAGACTTTACAGACGTAATTAATGCCGCCTTAGACAAAAACAAAATTGCCATGGTAGTCTTTATTGATCTAACTGAAGCATTCGATACACTCACACATCAAACCTTGTTAGAAAAGCTGAGGCATGTCGGAATAGGGCCTCTTCACAGGTGGTTTACAAACCACCTTCAAAATAGAAAGCATATCACACGTATCGGGTCAAACCGAAGCAGAGAGCTACCAGTAACCTGTGGAGTACCACAGGGAGCTGTGTTCTCCCCAACTCTATTCAACATTTACAAGCGCGATATTAATCAGCTACCACTCAATGGTAAGATATTCCAATATGCAGACGATACAGCAATAATATCCATCCATAATAACGCAAGCATAGCCCACAAATATGCAACATGACATAAATCTGATCATAGACTGGCTCACGAAAAACTCCATACACTTAAACTCAGAAAAGACAAAATTAATGATATTCAGAAATCCATAGACTCGACCAGGTGATAACAAATATATAACTATCCAATATCCACTTTCCAACATAAAAAACAGAGAACAGCAAAACCACTACAATCCCTCAGGTTGAAACAATACGATACCTTGGAATTTACTTCGATGCAGATATGAACTGAAATAGCCACATAAACCATCTACACAACAAACTCTGTACAATAAGTGGCAAACAAACTCTACAGGTTAAAAGACATAGTTCCCATACGCCTAAAAACACTAATATACAAATCACTATGCCAAAATATACTAAGATACGCTATAACAACGTATGCTTTGTGTGCGCCCTACAAATTAAAGATTAATGTCGCTACAGTACATAATGATAAAACTGATCTTTTGGGAACAAAGAGAAAATAACGACCTTATATACATTGCAATGTCAGAACGCAAAATACTGACAGCAAAACATTTATGTCACTATGCAGCTTTGCTGAAACATTATTTCGATGCCAACTACAGGACAGTCAGAAATAACAAGACCTTAGACTACTAATTATATCAAATATAAATACAATAATCACTACGGAAAGGCCACGCGAAACTTCTACATCCCAAACATCATAAACAAATTACGTTTTGAATACAGAAACCTTACAAACTACAATAGCCTGAAAAGAGCTCTAAGGACATACTACGAACAAGAAACACGCACCCAAAATACCATACAAACTTAATGAAACACAATATATTCGTTCAGGCTTCCAGTTCAGCGACGCATTAATATATTCCAAGTTATTATATATGTGTGTGTGTGCGTGCGCGCGCACGCGAATTTCTCAATCATAGATTTCGTAACTTCCCAACAGAGAAAAAAAAACAATAAATCATAACTAACTGATGTCATCCTCAGATAAGCTTACATATAAGCTTGGAGGATGAAAGCAGAGAAATTAGTTCTCATCCAAGATGTATCACATGTAAACCAAAGTATGTAATGTATGTATTATATGTAAACAAATATATGTAATATGTCACATGTAATCAAATGTATGTAATAACTATAACAAAAGTATGCAATATAGAATGATTATATCCATTGATATTGTATATATAGAGTGCAAAATTGCAAAGAAACATCTTTAATAATCATCGTTATGAATATTATAATAATATACGTTGTAATTGTTATTATTATATATAAAAAAATTATGTACGAGAAAGTATTTGTTATGCATAATTGTGTTCCTATAATGTATGTAATTTATCTAGAAATAATAAAAATGTTAAAAAATTATTACCACTACTACTACGGGCGACTCCAAGGAGTCCTTAGACTCATCGAGGGAGGCCCTAAACATCATGTCCATCAAACTATTCGACATTCTCACAGTATATATCATACCTTTCCTTGAACTCGTTCACTGTCATAGCATCCACAACAGACTCTGGCAGCTTATTCCACTGATTTTCCATTCTAAAAGTAAAGAACCCAGCTCTAACATTACTAACCACACTCTTGCCCAGCTTCCATAGATGTCCCCTAGTCCTCCCACCACCAGTCCTGATCTCAAAAATATCCTCTGAATTAATCCTGTAGAAACCCTTCAGCAATTTGAATGTCTCAATCATATCTCCTCTTTTTCGCCTATCAACCAATTCCACAAATCTTCAACCTGTTCTCATAAGGTTCATTCCGTAGACCTGCTATCATCTTGGTCACTCGTCTCTGGATCCTCTCAACCTCCTCGCCATCAAGAAGAAGCCTAGGTGACCAAATCTACGCACAGTAGTCGAGATGAGGTCTTATCAACGCTAGGTACAGAGGAACAATAACTTGCTTATCTCTTTTCGTCAGAGTATTCTTCAGCAACCAAGTGATTTGATGAGCTGATTTAGCCCCTTTTGCAATGTGCCCCCCTAAACTTCATCTCCATATCCACCAATACTCCCAAGTTCCTGGCCTCATCGATCTCCTGGAGTACAGTTCCGCCAATGTGGTATACAGCTGCTAATCTTTTCACCCCAAAATGCATACCCTTACATTTTGTCACATTAAATTGACATCCATTCTCCTTAGCGCAAAACTCCAATCTATCCAAATCATCCTGCAAGATTTTGACATCTTCTGCATTCACTATTGCCCTACCCAATTTTGTATCATCAGCGAACAAATGAACCGTTCCTCTTAGAACCTTGCCTATACCATTAATGAACAAATTAAACAGCAGTGGTCCAAGAACAGACAGAAACCTGCGGCACACAACTAGTCACGTCTTTTGGACTGTACTCCTGAAGAAACCACTCTCTGATATCTCTCCATCAACCACCCTCCTATCCATCTCACCGCTCCCTTTATCCATTCCCATATGTTGCAGTTAACTGATTATAATTCCATGTGGTATCCTGTCAATGGCCTTAGCTAGGTCCGGCAGTATCACATAACCCCATTACTCTTATCCAGTTCAGCCATCACTGTGTTATAAAACTTGAGCAAGTTACTGAGACATGATCTACCCTTCACAAAGCCATATATATCAAAAGCTTGGGCGATTGAGATTAATCTAAATTACGGACAAACAGCTAAGGCTATATGGAGAGGAAGGGGGATTTGAGTCATTGTGCGTATTGTTTCTTGTCGATTTCACAGGAATATTTAAAACCAAAAACTTGCCACAGTTCGAAATATTCACAAAAATTGTATAATTATCAGATTATGATTATTTTCATGGATTTGAGAAGAACGACAGAATGATTTGTTTTCATTAGCAGCGTCATTTGGTGTTATTCTGTACTCTGTAATTTCTTCATATTTCCACTAAACTTCTGGCTTACAGCCTTAATGGGTAACAACAAAATGAATACTATTAGAATTCGTCCACATATACAAGATGTTGGAAGTTTTTCCCAGTTGGTTAGACTATAAATTGCATATTTAGTTTCATCCTTTATCCACGTGTAAGCAAACAAAGTTTGCGCCTGAAGTACTTCAGGACTGGGGCAACTCTTGGCAAAGGTGGACTGAGTTCTCATCACTTTCCTTAGTATCCCATAATGCAAAGCACATCTCGTTGCCACGAGTTGCTCAGTCCTAAACATACTTCAAACGCAAACTTCGTTTGCTTACACGTGGATAAAGGATTAAACTAAACATATAATTTATGTATACAAGATGTTCCTTGATCTTCACTTTCTTCTTTAAGAGTGCAAGAAGTTTGCAAAATTGGATTTCTCAAGCTTTAATAACATTACGAAATAACTTAATTCCTCTCGAGAAGATCACCAGTCACCGTTCTAAGAAAAACATAATTAAGTTCTTAGAAAAGTCGATGTAAATGTCTTACTTGAATAATTACTCAAACCAAGTAACAAATTCATAATTTCTAAGCAGACCCTATTGCGGCGATATTAAAAATGCGATTAGTGCATCATCTGCAAAATAGTTCGTGATATTTCATCATAATGAAACTGGTTATCCTTTCGATTTGCGCGATAAAACTCACCTTGGAAGAAACCTTTCATGATAGTACAGTGGAATCTTCTTTCAGCGGTGCTAATTAAGAAAGTAGATAATTTCTATTCTGCTATTGCAAGCCTTATAAGATGCAAAACACCGGAGTCTTTGTAAACATTCGCTGGAAATAAATGATTATTCGCAGTCAACAAATGAATAATGCGATTTATTTGTTTATTTCCATCTCCGTGAAAGCTCTGACACACTTCAAACTACAGAGAAGACTAGCTGTTTCTTCACCTTTCTTTCAAGTTCGTTTCTTCGCAAATATTGCAGGAGAAAAAAAAGTTTAATTTTACGTGAATGTAATTCTGATCTATGCCGAACGTAAAGACATAAAATAGAATTGTGATTGCCGAAATATTATCGACAAATGACACACTTCGTTGGCTTCCAAAATCAATTTTCAAATAATGTCCTGGAGAGTGAAGGCAAACAAAGATCTACTCAGAATTAAATCTCTCAGTAAACAAGTCAATCGACGTGCTCTTCACACAACGGTGGTTTCTTTTTTTTTATTTCTTTAAGCATTCAAATCATTAAAGTAATCGGTAGTTCGGCATTTAGTATTCGTCTATCTCAAAGTAATCTCAAACGCCCCTTTAAAGGTGAGACAATTTTAGCAATTTGTCAAGGTAAATGAAGACCCGAAGTTAAAAATAGAAAAAAAAATGGACAAACCCATTATTCATTTCACATCACGAAATTCAATGCGCTAGCTGTCGTCTTGTATGCGGCACCTTGAACTAATAAATACAGAAAGTCTTTTAGGCAGATGATTTTGAAAACATCCCTTCCTCCGTTTCGAAATGCTTTTCCTTATAGCGGAGAAATTACTCGATTGTAAGCGAGCACTTGAATACCACAACGTGCATAGACAGGAGTAAAACTCAAAATATGCACGTGAAGTAATATTTCGATCAACAAGAGCATTAAGAGATAAATGAGATGACAAAATTTCCACTGAGATTTCAATGGTTTTCTGTTCACTATTTTTGGTACTTTTGGTTGCTGTTTTTTTTTTTTTTTTTGTCCTAGCGAACGTTTGACGTGGACCTCTCAGATTCTTGAAAAATATTCATCTCATCACGAACAGACACTCCATTGGATGAAAATTTCAGTTTTCATGAAGAAACTCTAAGTATACTGCTGATTATTTGCATAGCATCGATCCGTCATCAGCGAAATACTATGGAATGTCTTGGATATTTATTCCGTTTGCATATCAGATTCCCGTTTAGCATGACAGGCAAAATCACATAAAATCCAATTAAGCATTCTAAAATTAATTTCCAAAGTAACTGTTGACTGTTTCCCATGATAATTATAAAAATCTTTCTCTCCGAGTTATTCCAACATTGCTATCGCTTCAATTTGCTCTCTGAGTTTATCATCATAATAACCTGATATCCTTTCAAATAAGAGAAAGCCGCACATGCTGATTCTCTAGTGCCAATGCTACTTGATCACTCACTGTTCTACAAGTAAGGTCGAGAAGCGCAACTCTTTCACACTTGCAAGGTCTTCTGCTGTCACGGCTGAATTACCACTGGATCCTGAAGTTTAGAAATCAGCGTGTGATGATTAGCGTACGTGTTTTGTCATTGGTCTTTTAGCTCTTAGTTATTGTTTTTTTTTTTTTTGCTTTATTTCAAAGTTTTTCTTCTTTTTGGTTTGTATGCAAAGAAGAAAAACATTGCTTTATATGCAATGTTTTTCTTCATTTTGGTTGACTCATAGGATCTGACGAATTCTGTGCAACCTTCTAATATAAAATGACTACGTCGAATCTTTATCAGCTGCTTTAAAACGAAAACGTTCGATCCAGTCTAGATCTGCTCACACATTAAGGTGATTGAAGACAGCACAGGAGATGGCTGGAAACAATGGACTTAGAAATAAATGCATTTTGTTGTTGTTCTTTAAACGACAACAAAAATAAGTCCCTTTTGTTGGCTGAATAAACAGCAACAAAACGATTGCTCATGATAGTTGTATGGAGAAATTTTCTGCTTAACTGAAAAACAAAATGTAAGTGAAAAGAGTGCGCATATTTCTTCGCGTTTCCTCTTTAGTATGGGAAGTAAAGGGAATTTTTCTTCTCCGAATCAACTCATTCTTTTATCCCTCGAAGTTGCATAAACCTGCTTCTTTGTTGGCCAATATAGTACGGAGTCCACTACTGCTTTAGCTCTTTACCACTTTTCCTGTTTTTCAGGATGACACACCCGACTTTCCGGGAGGAAGAATCCCACCCACCAGTGTATCAGACTCACCTTCATATGCCTTTATGAATGTTAGCCAAAGGGCATACCCGATCCCGACTGAGCTAAGAGGAATTTCATGTAATCTAAATATCCAATCAACTAGTGTTTTAGAAATAACTCCCATTAAATTTCCGCACTCTTAGTTTATTCTTCAGTTGTTTTTTTTTTTTTACATTACAATTAATTGTAATTGTAACATAAATTACAACTAAATGAAAAACGTTTCCACGAACTCATTTCACAGAAATGCAATTTGCAATAAAGTTTTCTCTAAAAAGCTTTTCCTCCGAATTATTGGCAGAATTATTGTCAAACTGCCTCATTTGATGTTCGTTACTTAAGAATGCGAGTTTTGTTTTTACATTTTCGGAAAACCATCGAGGATGCGGTGGTTAAATAACGCACTTTATCAGAAGTTGCTAATGAGACGCTCTTCCTTACTGCGAGTCATTTAATTCTTTTTTTTTATTTGCAAATATTTTTCTACATCTTCGATTTAAACATTTTAGTCGAAGATGTGGAAAAATATTTGCAAAACTCCCCAAAGTAATGAAAAAAAAAAAAAACCAGCATTATGCAGGGCCTCGTGTTATTAAACTTTGGCGCGTAATGGGTCATATTTCTTATTTTTATGAAGGAACGTTTTCTTATTTCTGCAAGTTCCCTGCTTCTTTTTCTCTTAGCATTTTGAGGTATTTCTCGATGACGCGCGTGGAGCATTAGAGGAAAATTTTTTATTTATTTATTTATTTATTTATTTTTTTTTTTTTTTACAGAATCTTCTGTCTAATTTAGTATCAATGATGAAACCACTTTAAACAAAATCTTCACGTTTCATACAAATAATCAAATCTCGATGCTTCTTTTCTAATGAACCCTGTTGACTTATTCACGTTCCAGTCTTGCAGCAGAGGAAAACAATTTAAAAATCGAACCAACAGGTTGATGAATGGCACACGAGGCTGTACATCATTCTCCTGCGCCGTTTTCGCCAAAGAGAATAGGACGATCGATGCAATCTTGTAGTTTGTAGGACAGAACTCTCAAATAACTTGAATGCTCTTCCGTTTCTCTGAAAAATGTTACATCAGGATGTTTCTCATCAACCAAGCGGTCGTATTTAAAAGCGAAGAAGAGAATAACCACAATTCCAGCGCTCAAAACTTGTTTCGATCAACAGAAATTGAATAAGATGACCGACTACTACTCCAAACAGGAGTCTGCAGTAGTTCTACAATTGTCGTCTAATGAGTTCTTTGTGTGGAAAAATTAGCCAAATTATTAAAGAAATGCTCGTTGCAGAGTTAAGCGAGAAGGTTCAGGCACCCTCTGCTTGAAGGACTGCGTTCACTCTTAGGATAAGTATTGCTGTTTCACTAACTGCTCGTATTACGGACGAATCAGCAGACTGAATTAGTATTCCAGTCGTATTCTAGGCTCTACGTAGAATGTTACTGATGTCTGACACTGTTTTTCAGGGAATGTGCCCAACAGGACGCAGATGCTATATTTTCAGGTCGCCACTAAAACAGTTGTTTCTTAATTATAACTGTAAGGACCAGGTTCTTCTCATATGCTTCTACTCGCATTGTCAAACAGCCAAATGAGATTTTACCCTCAGCTGCGTATGAAAGTCTATTAAGAAATTCCGTCCAATCACACCAAACTGAAGGAGAATTACAAGATGTTTCTTCTCCATGCATTTCTCCTGCGCAAGTTCGCATCTTTCCACTGCTTTCATTCAGATTTTGAATGTAGTTGATTGTAACATTGTTAAATCATCCGTAGTTAACCTTTGCGCAACTGGATCAAAAAATCGGTGGGGGTTAAGACACGAATGTTCGAAATCCGCTACAGGTCGCAACGTACAATGTAATTCGGCAGTTTATACCTAGACAGGTTTAACTACTTCGTAGGAAAAAAATAACCACGTGTTAAATGAGTTCAAATAGTTTATGGCATGGCAATTAACTTATGAAATACGAACATTAGCATCAATGATAAAAATAATAATAACACCCCCATTAACGAAATACAAATGGACTGCTTCGTGAGTTGGACGAGATTTCTTCCTGTGAGAAATAAGAACGAAAGTTTTCGTTGGCAGAAGAAAATGAAAAACACGGAAGCGTCTAATTGCATCAGATGACCACGTCAGATGTCAATAGAGTGAGTTCGTTTAACCTTCCAAACACACACGAAAGAGAGAGAGAGAGAGAAGAACAGTCGTATGCACGTCATGAAAGTTTAGAGGTAATTTTCTAACTCCAAGAGAAAGTTTTGTTTACGTGCGATGACTTTGTTCTCCCAGTTCTCATTTCTTCATTCCGGCTGCTTTCACTTAAGGTTGATTGCGGAGATGTTTGTTTTTAATGCAATCCACTCTCTTGCTGTCCATTTTAATGCAGTTCATTTCTCGAGAGCACACAGCTTGCTCTTATTAGGTTATTATTGTTCTTTATTTTTTCAGTTACGTGCGAGTCCATTGCTTATCGTGAGTTACGACCCTTACAAGATGATTAAGAAAATCATCAGAAAACTTTGATGCTGTGCGTGTACACAGACTCGATGCGTCGTTGTTTGACTATTCAGCGGTTTTCTAAAATATTCATTGTTTTTTCAGTTGTTTTTTTATATGACTTGTAATAAACCAATCTTCGATGAATTAACAACACACACACACACACACACACACACACACACACACACACACACACACACACACAGGAGAGAGAGAACGGATGGCTGTAAACGGATTTAAACTGCAAATTAATAAATGTTCTCTGCCAAAATGCACTGCTCTGAGAAACCGGTCCTTTCAGAACTGAGAACTCGTTGGGTGCAACATAAAACCAACAGCTGCAGTCCACTTGAAATGTTTCATTAATGTCTGCAAAGTCGCGATAAAATAACTCGTGATTAATTTGCTTAAACAGAACGCAAATCTATTTCGTGGCATTACTGGAATGACGCTATAAAATATGAAAATTAAAACGAATTTATTTACAAGGCGAGGCATTGACAACTCCTATAATTATCCATTATTTGTGTATGTGTGTGTATATATATATATATATACATACACATTCATTCGATGTGTTGATTCGTCAGACTAGAAGTTGACAGAATTTTGAAGATGTTCATGATGGAGTAGGAAGAAGAGTTGGGAATAATACTCAGGTGTCCATATAATACCGCTTTAACTAAGCTTACAACAAATATCATCCACTTCGAGTAAATCCAACTGAAAAACGTTTTATTTGCTGAAAGAGATGCTGTACGAGTGCAATACGACAAGTCGTACAAAATTATCACAAAAAGATCAAAAGTCATACGAAAAAATCAACCAAAAAAAAAAACAATATTTTACAAAACAGATTTTTTCTCGGATGAGTAAAACTTGCTTGAAAAATTTCTGCTTGGAATTTTATTATAACAGAATTTATTTTGCTACAAAAGGTGGGATAGAGGATATTAGAAATGTATTTTTGAGGCATTTATGGAAATAGTGTAACATCCTACACTGTCCACTTGGCATTTTGCTGCGCTTATTTCTTCGTACTTTTAGTACCAATAGGTAAACGCAAAAATGAACATGGTGAATTCAGACTTTCGGGTTAAACA
This sequence comes from Typopeltis vanoorti, assembly GCF_054136105.1. NCBI lineage: Eukaryota > Metazoa > Arthropoda > Arachnida > Uropygi > Thelyphonidae > Typopeltis > Typopeltis vanoorti. The sequence continues at coordinate 916,913 of NC_143555.1, read as the reverse complement.
AAATCCAGCCGGTTTTCACCTTTGTGTAAACTACATTGGAGTTCGGAATTCACAGCAGCCCACAAAGCTCGGAATGACGCGTGCGGTGCATGGTCATCCATCAGTGGCTTTAACAGGCACTTAAGCGCCCGTAGCCTTCCAAGTATCCTTGGATTTCGTAATCCGTAATACGAGGATAAGGCAGTTACCCCTATGCCTCGAAGTATTCTTGTCTGTAAATTGTGTTGCCAAGTCTTTCCGACCAAAGGGCATCGTCTATACCGGAAGCTCTTGGCTATAACCTATGTAAGGCAATAACCACCAACAACAAATTTATTACTTTGAAACGACTAAGGTTCGACGCAACAACAGACATTTGTTTCAGATCAAAAGCGAGTCGTGTATCCCGTCTCATAATAGATTCTATATTATGAGATTTTTCGAATCCAACAGAGGTGTGGGATAAGAATCCGAAAGATGAAGGGCAGATATGCTACCCACCCATTTATTTTTGATCCGGGAACACAATACATGTAGAAATGCTGAAACAAAAGCAACTGCAGATACTCAGGTAGACATTTTGCCAAAATATCGGCAAAATCTTCCTTCACTATGGAATCACATGTATTCCACAGTTAATCACTTTTTATTATGGAAATATTCATCTTATGTATCATAAGACAAGTATCGAACAACGATGGTAACTGAATTCAAAAAACAGTAGTGTGCATGCTTAAATCGAAATCCCTCTACGTGTAAAGTCACGTGTTCATGAATTAAACCTAATGGGCTGAAATTTGATTACGTTTCGTCTGCTGTTTGTTTAATTTTCGCAGAGGCACCTGTAAGGCAATGGGGACCAAAGTGCTGCGTCCGGTAACATTCTTTTACCTCCGTATAAGAATGTTATCCATCTCATTCGGAGGTGAATGTTAAAATCTTAAGTTGAAAAGTAACACGAAAATTAATTTTATTTCAAATGGATATTCCTTGGATGTCTGACGTCGGAAATTGAAGACAGATGTGTCTTCAATTTCATTCAGTCTCAATGAAAAACGTCAACTGGAATCGATTCTTTACGTAGAGATTCTATGCTTTTCTTTGCCTTGTAAACAGAGAGCGGTTTAATCGTGTTGGGAGTGTACTTAGTCCTGTGTAGTCTAAATTACGTCATTAACAGCGACGAAAATAATTCTGTTTTCTGTGAGGAAACGTAGCAAAGTGTCCCCGATGAACTGATCGTACAGACGGGACACGCCACCACGGTATTTGACATTGAAGCTACTTTCAAAGTAGCTTCGAAGTTTAGTACCGATTCATACGATTCAAGTTTGTTTCGAACACCCTTACGACAGAATTGGGATTCCTCACAGACCAAGATGTAATTGGCGATCGAAACTCCAGCCGGGATCCAGGTGCTCCACAAGCAGACAAAACCCCTCTTCATTTATGCTTAATCTGCTCGTGTCTTTCAAATTGAATGTTTAATAAATAAACAGTTTTACTGATTAATTATGACTTAAACTAATTATCAGTATAAATAATTATCATTATTTCTTTTTATTAGGACATCAGTAGCTTCGCAACCGTTCAGTGCCGAACTCATTAATGACGTACGTATAAAATTTATTACGTCAAGAGAAGTCAAGAGTTACAAGTTCCCAAAGTTATTTGCATTCTTCATGAATCGGCACGTATTTCTGACGATTTAAATCCGTTAATGTGTTCTCGGCCATCTTCAGGCTTTTGCATGAGTTTGAGGCAGACAGCCCCCCTCCCCCCCCGCTAATTAGCAGTGCCAAATATAATTAAAATTGAAATAGTGTTGAGGCAGCACGGTTAAAAATTTGGGTGACGCTTTTTTTCTGTTTGTCAATCATAGCTTTAAATATTCAATCTCTTTTGAAAAATTAAATTTAACGGGCAATTTTGAAGGGGATTACTTCACTCAGCTACGCTCTTAACAGAAGTGACAAATGCGACTCTCCATGCATCCTCGTGCAATGTAAAATCAGTTCATTCATTTGATTGCTGCCTCAATCGATAATCTCTCTCGAAATAGTCGAATGCCATTAAGTGGTTTTTCCACTTAGGGGACTGTCCTTTAATGGACGTCCATTTAGGGCATAATCGCTAATACCGTGGGAGAAGAATTCCGGCTGCTAGTATTCACTTTACGGCTATTGAATCGAGAACGGATTGGGTAAATGTTCGCGACGTTTAAGACGCTGTATTCTCACATAAAACATTGAAGATCAGTGGTTTCACAAGCCACACGCAGAAGTCCTGCGAACTTTTCACTTCGGCTCAAAGAAGTCTAATGGATTACAAAAATTCTGTTTAATCGAATCTTCTTGTTTTATGACAGTTTCGTAAAAGAAAAACGTTAGTTAGAAAATTAAATCATTTGGAAGAGAGAAGGATCATAAGCAGCAGGAAGTAAACTGGAATTCTCTTCCAGACAACCGTTCTTAATATTTGCCATTACGAATACTAATGATGATCTGCAGCATCCATGAAGCTGCAAATGTTGATATCACTTCGAAAAAAGCAAAGCTTCTAATTAAATGAGAAATTACTTTTTTTAAAGGACTGTTAATTTAACATACCCATTTGTAGGTAAAGCTGGCACTTGAAACAGGACTTGCTCAGAGCTGAGACCGGATGATTATACACCGTACACTGAATTTAAGTGTATTAATGGGTGCAGATAGCGAAAACATCGCCAACGTTTCTACTCCAGACTTTGAAGGAGTTTTAAAGGGGAGGAATCTAAAGCACGTTGCTCAAAATGTTCCATGTAAAAGTTAGCAATAGAGAGCCCTTTTTTTTTTTTTTTTTTTTTTATGTAGAAGGTGTTTTGCCACACGAAATAGCCAGAACGTAGTATATGCGCATATCACAGCGCTCTTTGCGCATGTACTACGTTCTGGCTATTTGGTGTGACAAAACACTTTCTACCTACAAAAAGAAGGCTCAGCCAAGGGCTCTCCATTATCCTCTCTATTGCTAACTTTTACATGGAACATTTTGAGCAACGTGCTCTAGATTCCTCTCCTTTAAATTCCAAAGTCTGACTTAGATACGCTGGCGATGTTTTCGCTATCTGGCCCCATGGCCGCCAGACATTAGACACTTTCCTCAGCCACCAAAACAAACAACACAAACCCATACAATTCACAATCGAGATTGAAAAGCAGAACACAATTTCGTTTCTAGATACACTTGTCATACGTTTTCCTTCTGGCAGTCTTTCCTTCATGTTTAACAGAAACCGACACATACTGGCCAATATATACATAAACTCCTACCACCATCCAACACAAAAACTAGGTGTCATTAATACACTGAAAAACAGGGCTTTGAAGATTTGCTCCAATGAACAAGCACTTGAAAGATGAACTAAAAGTTATGAGCAATGCCTTCCTAAAAATGCTTACAGCCAAAATACTATCAACAAAATTCTTTACAAGACCTCACCTAAAAACAAAAATAAACAAGACTATAATAAAACTCTAACCATTCCATACATTAAAAAGATATCAGATAAAATAAACAGAATACTACAAAAATACAACCTTAAAGCTACTTTAAACCTCCTGAAAAATTAAAGAACTTACTCCACACATCCAAATATCCATGTCCCCCCACTAGCCCACCCTGGGGTATACCATATTCATTGCACCTGTAATGTGCCCTAAATAGGAGAAAGGACGCACAATTCCTATCAGAAAAAAGCAACATAAAAGAAACATTCAATATAACTATGGTAAAGCCGGCCTTTCTGATTATGCCCTGAGCACTCTACATAGTATTGACCGGAAAAGCACCAGTGGTTTACTTTACAAAACATGGTATGAACGTAAATTTAAGGAGACCTGTGAGATTCTCATCAATCACCCTAATCGTAATAATAATGATGGTCTAAAAATCCCAAACATATGGAAGGCACATATTCCACCCGCTTAACCTTTCTCCCTAAGAGTTAATTATAAATAGAACCATAGATACGTTAAAGATACCAAGCAATTTTATAAACTTGGTTTTAATCCTATTTCCCAAGTAAGCAAACAAGCAGGTAAGTCAAGTTTGCGCCTGAAGTATTTCCAAGTCTGAGGCAACTCCTGGTAAAGGTGGAGTAAGCTCTAAATCACTTTGCTTGGTATCTCCCATAATGCAAAGCACATCTCCTTGCGGATATGTATGATGCTATGCATTAAGGGAAGCATTACGGATAATGCTTCCCTTAATGTTCTCTTCCCTTAGTGATCAGAGTAAGCTCTGATCACTAAGGAAAGTGATCAGAGCTTACTACACCTTTACCAGGAGTTGCCTCAGACCTGGAAATACTTCAGACGCAAACTTGACTTACCTACCTGTTTGCTTACTTGGGAAATAGGATTAAAACCTATTTTTTAAATTGCTTGGTATCTTTAACGTATAGTATACCCAAGGTAAAACTTTCTGCAGAACCACTGGTAATCAAGGATCCTAAATCTAATGTAATAATTGTCATGTTAAATTAGGACATTATTTTCACTGTAACAAAACTATCCGTATGAAAGAATGTTTCTCTGATGTGGTCTTAAATAGAATATAGGTTTGATGTAGTTAATGTATTTTATTTCATTTATTTATTGTAATTTTATTTTATTTTCACCAGAGGTCAAGTCAGTAGAATAACCGTCGATCAAGTCATCGTCTCTTCAGCATACTATGTGAAATATAATTGAAATGTGAAATGCAATTGTAATATGAAGATCAAAACTTTGGGAAATTAAAATAATTATTTATAACACGGTTGCGGAGTCCATAATTTGTGTAAAATGAATGCTGGTCACCGAGTAACACTAAAGGAAACGATAGGTGTGATAGCAACGGAAGTCTATGTCAAACCCTTTCACAGTTCACACTTTGAAGGGATCTTCTCTGGTCTACTCGTGGTAGTCTTAATAAAAAATTCTAGAAAATATATGGATGCAACTACAGAATTACAATCGGTGATGTATTCAGTACTGCCACGTTCCCCTGGCACCATCCCTAGGAACCATTTCCTTCTCATTATATGATAAAAGCATTCAGTTTATATCTATATAAAAGTTTATATTGATATAAATTGAAGTTAACGATTTTAAGTTTAGTACAATTTAATTTCATATCGACCACACACACACACGTCTTTTCATTAATTTCCTCTGCTACTCTAATAACCCATTTTAAGTATCGTAATGAGTTCAGGCTGTCCACAATCTAATGTTAAAATTTCGTTAGCATTTTGTCAACGTAGTGTAGGGTAAGCGATTCCCTTCTCTGAGAATACCGTAAATAAAAATAAATACGATTTCAAAAACTACTCTTTGCCTGCACTCTTCACTGAGTGCAGGCAAAGAAAAGTGCAGGAAAACTTATTGCGCTTAACAGATGACCTTTTTTGCTAAGCGAACGACTCCTGCCGAATCCGTCCAATCGTATCAGCTAAAAACGTGGACGCCTGCTAACTAATATAGTTCAGTTCCCAACTTGTCGAATCAACTTCTATATGTCACCCTCCTCTATATAACTCTGTGCTTTGGAACACTGTTCGCCATGCTCAGTTCTTCAAGATACACTCTTCTTTCTTCTCTTTAATCCCTGTGAGGCGGATATATATTTTTTTTTCTATCAAAACCGCAAGGATTATATATAGCTAAACGCGACTATATCCACCAATTCCTAACAACAGAATTGTATATATACATTTATTTGCGAGCGTGATTTTATATTATACACTATATTACACACACACACAGACTAACATATCGCTATAACTAAGATTTCTCTAAGTGTTGCCCAGAAGTATAAATGGCAAACAGATTATCAGCTCTCTGGTTTGAAACCTTCTGCTATGTGCTCGTCATCACAAGTAAAAGAGAAAGGAGATGGGAGAGAAGAAACCGATGATCGAACATCTAAAACTTCGTTCATCCAGTAAGCACATTTTCGTACACTTTTGACGATTGGTTGGTAACAGGTCTTCCCATTCGTCATTGCCGGAGATGTATGCTTTTTCTTTACACTAGATAGGCAGAAAGGATTAAGTAAGTACCGCGGTCAGCTGCCATCCCTCTCCGATATCTTGTTATAATCCAAAGTATGACAGCATTTGTCCAATCTATCAGGCGCCCTGCATTCGCTTTCGCTGAACCGGATAACTCGGAAGCATTTTCCGTGTTTTTTTTTTCCGAGAGAGAAATGGCCGGCTTACCTCACTTGAGTTAGAGATGGAGTATCGAATGAACTTTCCGATTCGTTGACTCTTTTACCGATCCAGGGACAAACTTAAGTCGATAATCCGCGGCGAGTGCTAACAAAGAAAAAAGTTAATTGCTGCTGCACGCGAGAAGCATCGGCACACTATTAGCGGACGAGGACGAGAATGCAGGCACCTTATTTGTTCATCTCGGGATATCCATCCAATGAAGCCGAGATGATCCGTGAAAGTAATGGTTAATAAACAAGGGGGAAGAGGAATATCGAAATCGCGATGACAAAGCCGTAAACTGCCTTAGTCAACACAAAAGGAGAGAATCGAATGGCATGTCTTAAAAACCAAGAACTAATACATTAGTGGACACACTGGTGTTACAAAACTGTGTGTGTGTGTGTGGGGGGGGGGAGACTGCTCTCTTTGCGAGCACTTTTATTAAATGACCGCTACTTCGTGCTGTGTTTTCCAAATGGATTTTATGAAGTTTTTCACAAACATTTGAACCTCTTTTAAACTTTTCAGGCGATTCTTTGAATAGATCATCATCCTTTTCACTGCACGAGTATCCTCAAATGCAATTCTCTAAAAAGCACGTGCTTCGTTAAATGAGAAGAGAACTGAGGAATCATTGCTCGGGTTATTCGAAAATTTGAACTTTCTTGGGATTTATTATTACGAATTGAATGTCCCTACACCTTAGGGTATTTCTCCATAATTTGCGATAAATAACTTACGATATTTCTTCGAAGCACTGATTCGAAGCGTACTGTAGCGAGTCGGGATCATTAGGATTAGAAGGCAATCTAAATCGGAATATTGCAATGTGTTCCTTTTATTCGCAAGTGTAATGAACACGACAGTCTGACAAATTTGAGGGTGTAAGGGCACTTCCAAGAAAGAAAAGTTACTGTGAAAATATATATTAAAAAAATTCCTTCTCTTGGTTGTTTTCTTCTTCTTCTTCTTCTCCAGAGCCACTCTTACTCTCTGTATCTTCAATAAATTTAGAAGATGGTTGATACCTGCGTTGCTGACAGTTATTAATGTGATATCAATATCAGGCTATTCATGTGACGTTGTTTAAACTCAACTGCGAGAAAGTTACTCCAATGCAACTAAAGTAAACTAAACTAAGGGATAAGGAAGGGGGGGATAGGAAGATGGTAAGTGGTAATATTAGGATCACGAATACACACATTCAGAAGAATTTTTGCTCAGTCTAACGAAAACGAAGGGGCTACAGCGATGCGCACTCCTTCGAGAGATGTCTGCCAAGGAGCCTCTTAAAGGGGCCTTCAGAAGCCTTTCGAATGAAGTTGTTTCTCAAGATGTCTTGAGGTTTGGTGAGAAACCGAATCAAAACGGACGGGAGAATTATAAAGACATGAGAATAAAGAAAGTAAAGCCCTCAGACAGTGCTAGATCATTTTGTTAATCATTTTGTTCATCGGATGTTTGCCTTTACAAAAAAAAAAGTGTGCATGCATTTGTCAGTAATTAGCTGAACTCATTTAAGTTTATACATAATATCTGGTTCACAAGCTGATCATAATACCAATCCCAATGTGTCAAGTCTTTCAGAGTATTATTATTATTTGAGTGCCCTCCAATGGAAGCAAGTTCCTAATTTTTCACTCAAACGGAACAATGGAATTAAGTATCAAGCTCAGTGCAGACAGTTCAAGGTCAGTTTTACAGCAAAAAAAAAATAATAATCTCAAACCTTTCGCTAAAAATGAAAACCCGGAAAGCTCAAAATTAATGCAACAACGTAGTCGAGATTTTATTAAGAATCGATGTGTTTGTTCGATTCAGCAACGGAGATTGCATCAAAATTTTCGAATGTAAACAACGTTAAAGTGAACAGTTAGAAATCTCTGTAAAGAAAGGGCGGTTTGTGGATTGAGAATCCCGTTATTCATATGAATTCGGAGTGCACGTTTAAAGGTGGGTTTCATGAGAGGCAGAAAATCCTAAAATTCTGCTCCAAACACACAACCGGATGGCTCCGAAAAAGGAGCCATCGTGTAACACCTGCAGAAGAAATTGTTCTGATGACCCTTCGCAAACATCGGTGGCGGGATGGGTTGGGAACCGTTAACTTATTGATTGGAGAGCGGATATTCTCGATTGCAGCCAATCATGTGTCAAATTTTCCATTCTGAATGGGATTTATTTACTTGATTATTGTGAGAATTCGCTTCGGAAATCTCTAGCACATTTCACTACGTATGGTACGCTAAAGGTTAGGTAATCGGGTTCCTGTTCCTAGGAAGCCAAATCTGATACTTTTTCAATAAATTTTGGGTGTCAGGAAAGAAGGAAGATGGTGGTAAACGAATGGCACCTACCTGAAGAGGGGGCATTCGTTTACCCAATACACATTCGCCTCGGTATAATTCGAACTAACACTTTTCTGGCGACGAAGACACTCCAATCGTGAAACGGACTCCCTGTTCAACGGAATCTTGATTAATAAGAATGTTGTATTTTCTGGTCGTTTTTTACTGGTCTCAATTTGGCAAAACTGAGTCCATTAAAAAAATCCAATCGTTATAAAAACAGGCGAATCTGAAATATTAGCTACGGTTGCGCTTTATTAGAGTGGGGAATAAAAATGGTTTCTTACCTTTTAGAGAAACTCATTTGTGACGTCATTATGTCTTTGTTTCTATCTCACTCCACTACGTTTTTTGTTTCGCTCAAACTTAACATGAACGACTGCTTCCTATTACTTGCTTAATAAACTTTCCACGTGGGGTTTTACTTCATGTTATGTGCAGCATTTGAAAAGCTCGTTCATTCAGAGTTTCAGGATAGCGTAGTCATTATTTTATTATTGTGCGGAAAAAGGAGGATTGCGGAAAAAGAGACCTCTGCTTATGTGATAACCGTAAGAAAGTCGCATAAGCGGAGGTCTCTTTTTCCGCAATCCTCCTTAGCACATTGCTGGATGTGGACTGCACATAAAAGACCTATCTGGATTCACGCGGGTCCTGCGTATATTTCTGATCTTTTTAACAAACGATGAACCGAATTTTAAGAACTTTTCGTACTCGATGAATAATCCAACTCTGCGAATTCCAGATTGGCACCAAATAAGGCTGCTCTTCCCACCGTTCACTTTCTCCTCTTTCGTATTGTTTCACTTTATTACTTAGCCCACTCTTTTGCTTTCTTCTGATCCCGAAAGATCTTTGTCTTTATCTCCTTCCCATTAACTGGACACATAATAAGGCAAAAGCATATTTCTCTCTGAAAGCAACACTCAAAAGCAACTTTGTCGGAGAACACGCACAAATAACAGGATATGCTCAATTCACAGACGTATAGTGTTCGTTTAAGCTACCCTAACAGTTTCATCGCAAATGTTTCACAACGGAGTGCAGATAAAAGTAAAGTGCTCAGACATCCCTGGAGGTTGAATCATTTAACCAGTCTTTCCTATTTTTCCTGGAGAGTTCTAATTTTCCGATGAAAGTTAAGCAATACCAAAACAGAAGCAGAAATAACAAAACTACCTGTCATTGTTTCCTGATATTCTGCTGTGGCGATGAGTATGTTTTCAGAGTGATCAGTAAGTGATGTGGTTATGCACTAATATTGCTGATAAGCAATGAGTTATGGGCCAGTTCCAAAACTAATACAATCTGCTATTGTCCACCAGGACTGTTTTACTTTTTTTTTCATTAAGTTATATGTAACGTTAAACGCAGTGGGGAGCGGAGAGGGCGATCTGCTAGGGCAACACTTTGAACATTTTTGAACTTTTGCAGTTAATTCTAAAATACGGTCTCGAGAACTCAGTTCAAAATATTATAATACTACAGCGTTCTTCACAATTGCTGTAAGTGTTGCTATTTGTGAGAGGATTTTCGTAAATAAAATTGATTAAGAATTACTGCATTACTATGAAATAGACTTCGACAATGTCATCAACGATTCATCAATAACATTTTATAATGTTGAAATTAAAGTTTTACTTCAAAAATAAACTTACTGTTTTAATTTATTTCCATATACGTCGTTTTGACATTTTGTAGTATTTTTGGTGTGTATTGAGAGGGGCGGCAAACTCAGGGATCGCCCCGGGCGGCAAACGCTCCAGCTACACAACTGGTTAAACGTGTATGTGTGTGGGGAATATATACTTCATAATATTCTCTATTTATTTATTTATTTATATGATTAAATAACGGCCGTGAGGCCCCATTTACGCGGAAGTACGGCACCATGTCAGTCTCCCCAAATTTTATCCTGGCTCGGGACCGGATTAGCTGACGAATCAGGCCTATGGCTGGGTCTTAAGTATTCCCGACTGTAATCCTTGTGTTCACGGGGCCGATTTTCCTGCTTGCAGAAGGAAAAACCCCAGATAAACTGGGGAGAAAAACCCTGCTGTCTACGCCTAAGACCAGCTAACTTAGCTATGGGTGAGAAAGATCATCAAACTCCTCACGTCGGCGACGGGAATCGAATCCAGGACACTCCTTTCCCAGGCATATGGTTGCAAAGCGCATAATCACTAGGCTAACCGCACGGACATAATATTCTCTATGATGTTTGTTATTGGCCTATTTGTTATCCGGATAACAAATAGGCCAATAACAAACTGAATGTTTTCATGAAGAATGATTGCCGTGTTTCGTCCAAAACATCCCTTCCTGTTCAACTCCTAATACCTCATAAATCTCAGATCCGACCAACCTTAGAAGTTTGTTCTAATATTCGGGGTAGGGCACCCAAAACTTCCATAAGAATTCTTGATGATATACAGAGGACAGTGATCATCTTAACAGGCAAATCCTCTCAGTCACAGACTCTCAACTGACCATTTCCCCACTTTCTTCTAATCACGCAAGAACTCAAACGGCCACAGTCATCACCACACACCATCCGCCTCCAAACGTACCAAGAGAACTTTAGTTCCTTCATTCCAGCAGCCTCTACTCTTTGGAACATCTCTCTTCTGCTGTTTTTCTCAATGTCTCCAAATTTTCAAGAGAAAAATTACTGGACTACTTCTCTTTTCTTACATGTGGCGTTTCTTGTGTGGGATAGAAAAAAAAGGTAATTTTTATGTAGGTGATGTGTGTGTTGTCTTCTTTGCTTAATTGATATCAATTCCATTATTCGATTTCAAGTTATTCAGACCGATTTCAAATCCAGCATTGGTTACAGTAGGGCTGGGGCAGATGCGCAAAATAAAGCCTCACTGTTCAAAGACATCAGCGGGTGTTTCATCTCTTTAGAATTGCTAAATTTACAATGTGGAACTACCACTGCCAGTCATACAACGTCAGTCTACTCAAATCCGGGAATGGAGCTGTATATTAGAGACACTAAGAACCCCTCCCCTTTCGAGCGTCTTCAGAGGTTTCACTAAATATCCTTTTTTAACGATGGACTGTAAACGATTTACAGCTTAATTTGAAGTGACCCAAGGACATTGTAGTATCCCGTTTGTAGTTTTCTCTGACACTAGCTTTCCGTAAGTAGTGTCAAAATAAATTTTCGTAAAAGCAGCGCATAAATAAAGAATTATTTTTACATTGCTTGCAATATTTTGCAATCCTGTTTGCAAAGTGCAAAGACTTTACCTCTAAAGTTCAAAAATAATTTGCGCGCATAAATTCCAAGATATATGCTGAACTTATTATTACAAAGTATTTAAATCATATCAGAAAATTCAGGAAAAAGGAATTCAAGTTCTTATTTAGCTGATATTTCTGTGGTGCGACGCATCATGGGCAATTGTAACCAACCAGCGCCTCTCAGCGCTGATTTATTGAAAAACGGGAATAAAACAATCGCAGGACTGTCTGTGTGCAAAGAATGTTGGAGGATGTGTAGACAGATTTAGCAACACCAAAGCAATGTTTCCTGTCATAAGCAGATTCCGGCTAAAAGCAGACGCTCTCTCTTCAGGATTGACCAGGAGATTATCAGAACACGGAAAAGTTAGAAGTTAACAACGTATTCTGCATTGTGGAATTCTCATATTGCATTTCTGTCCACACACACACACACAATTCTATAATGCGTGTTGTGTCATAACCTCAGGAGAAGGGCGGCAAATCAAAAGACTTCTCCGAAATGTAATCAAACGATCCCTTTTCCACCGAGGTGACATTTAAATTAAAAGGAAAATTATAAACCTATCACTGGCAGAGTGGTTTGAATAACAAAGCTAAGATTGAATTGCGTAAAATATTCTAAACATGAGGCGTTAATTAAAATTTTTGCAAATGCATTGTGTTATGCAATGGTGAATGCCGAAAATAAAACTACACGCAGACGCTTACGAAGAAGTCGAGTCCTTTGAACTCTTCTTTTCGTTGTTATCAAGAACCAAATTTCAGATCATTAAGAAGTCAAAAAAACGTTGTTCAAGAAATTTTGGACTTCAGTACTAAACGCAGTTTTATTTCTCACCGAAGCCGGTTGAAAAAGGGAAGAAAACTTTTAAGTAGTGTTCAAGCGAAATCCCACTTTCGACAAGGAAGTTGAATGCAAATGAGCTTCCTTAAAAAATGTACCAAACCACGTCAAGAAATGTCACAACATGCAACCAATAACCAGTGTGGAAATAAATGAGCTTCGTAACAAACAGCAACGAACTGCTTGCAGTTAAACAAGTGCTCTTGTCTGATAATCACTGCAGTTCACAAGAAATGAAGTTTGCATTCGTCAAGTGGAATATTTTACTTGGCAACAAGCCAAATCGTTTCGCGGATTCAACTCGTTACTTTAATGAAATTTAATAAAACGTCGCTCTAATAATAATTAAATAAACTACTCAGAAATATTACAAGTAATAAAAAAGAGGTAAATAACTGAACAGAAAGAATGTAATACTAAAAACAATGGAAGGAAGGGAATAATTCCAATTAATTTTGCCAAGGATTGAATTTCTAATTAAAAACGTACTCGCTTTTCTTGGTCGGTAATTTTTTTTTTACTGTACGATAAAAAACACCATAAATTCGAGTAAACAGAATGTTAGTGCCGAATAATATTAATGGGAAGAGAAATTGGATAAAATTGAGTGAAAAATAGCAACCAACCGCGTTACACGAACACCCTGGACGCCTTTTCGCTGCACCAAAAACATTCACTACCAAGAGGGGCAATGGTTTTAATTGCTTTGCTTGGATTATTCTTATGAAAAATATGATTATTCTTATGAAAAATATGATTATTCTTATGAAAAATAATCTGTTTGCATTCTTTTAGAGCTATGTGAAGAGTTTGTCTCATGCTATTTTCCTGAAGAAAGAAAATTTCAAAGATTTTGTGGATCACTCATTATTTTACTTAACTGGACTCAAAACACCACAACACAATATGATAGCTACACTGGATGAACGAATAGCAGTAACTGAAAAGGCACTCAACTCCTTTGTTTTTCCTTATAGTACTGTTTACTTGACCCTGACCGTTTCTTCGAAAATGAAACTTTCGCACAGATGACTCACAGTCATGTTTTCACATGCTGCTGGATTTCATGTTGATGTGAGTTTATCTTACGTTGTGACATCACGGAGGAAAATTTATCTCTGTTGCTCGAATTCGTCCAAGGGGAGATGAGCGAGCTCACTATTTGCTGATATCTTTTAGTGATGTCACCTCAAACTGATAGCCAATGAGATGTGCAAGCTAGCCATTTGCGGATGTAAAAAATTGTTGGGATGGGAAAAAAAAGCTTTACATGGTGGAAGTGAAAGGGTAGTCAAGAGGTTGACAGTGGTCTTCCTGCAAGGCTCCCCCATCCTCCCTCTCCTCCACTCATCCATGGGGAGGTGACATCTTTTAGTTATGTCACCTCCAACTGAGAGTGATAATTTCGGAGAAAAAAAACGCAGGTGGTGGAGGTGAAAGGGTAGTGAGAAGGTGACAGTGGTCTTCCCTGCAATGCTCCCCAATCCCATCCCCCTCTCCTCCAGAAGATGTCTGCTCACCCTATTAGAGATGAACGAGCTCTTCATTTGCAGATATCTTTTAATGATGTCACCTCCAACTGAAACTGATAACTGCAGAGCGAAAACAGTTTTTTTTTTTAATTTTATCTTCACATTTTCAATAATTTCTAATTCTGGATGCCAGTAAATCATAACTTTCAATGATTTCCGTTTTATTTCCCTCAATTATGAGTTCATATAAATTTCCAGAAGCCACTCCTTTTGTTTTGCTGATGTTTAAATTAATTCCATGTTTCCTACTTTCCCTCTTAACCAATAGAATCAACCGCTCCAGATCTTCCTTTGTTTCTGCTATAAGGGTTATATCGGCTGCATATCTTCAATTATTTTCCATCTGAATCTTTGTCTAAGTTAGCCATTCTCATTAAATAGTCACTATAAATAGTAAAAAGATAATGCGACAACATACAACTCTGCCGCACCCCTTTTCCCACTCAAACATTGTCAAAAACAGTCTCTAAAGACTGTTTTTACTAAAGCTTCTTGGTTGTGATACAGCTCTCTTATCAAGAGAATTAGATGATCAGGTATTCCCATTAATCTCATTACAATCCACAATATGTTGCTATCTACACAATCAAAAGCTTTCTTATAATCAATAAAACAGATGAATGCTTCCTTCTGAAATTCCCTTGTTATTTCCACAATTCATCTCATGTTTGCTGTTTGGTAGGAATAGGCGAGCAGTTCCTCTGCTCGCCTGTTCTTGTGGCATTTCTCCATTCACATATGGCTCTATCCTTTGTTGGATCACTTTCAGCATAACTTAAATTGCATGTGAAATTAAAGCGATGGTTCTATAATTCTTCCAAACCTCTTGACAAATTTCAGTCAGTATATTCACTGCTTCATCCCCAGCTGCTCTCAATAATTCCACTGACACTCCATCAGCTGCAAGAGTTTTCCTTTTGGCAGCAGTTCAAGTGCTGATATCACTTCCCTTTTGGATTCCTGGGTTCCTGTACAACCGATTAGTGCATACAAAAAATGAATATCAAGGTAACAAATTCTTAAAATAAACATAATGCAAAGACGCTACAAAAGAAGAATGAAAATCTGATATTAATTATGTATAAAGTGAAGGCTAGAAATATTTCTATGAAAAAGAAAGATGGAAAAGAAAAACAAAGGCTCCGATATGGAATGACGAAATCAGATCCTGATGATGAGTAAAGGCCTCTTCCAAATCTCTTCACTGCTCCACAATCATCCACGCCACATATCAACTATTTCAATGGCCTGTTCCTCTGTCTTCCCCTGGATTCCTTGATATATCTGGGAATCTAATCTACTTTTCCTGACAAATTTCGCTTTGATTCTCTCAAGGTTTAATCGTACACCGCTCGGGCAATCAGCCGACCAGCTTGGCTCCAGTGGGTAGCGTACTCGCTCTCCAACTTACAAGCTGCAAGTTGGCATTCTGTCTTGGGCAAAGATGTTCAATGACTATCGTTAGGTGGGAGATGAATATCATCTCACAGTGAAACGTCATCTCCCTTCTTATTGGAGGTCTGAATCGCTTGAAAAAGATCCACGTTTGGTTTCTAGTGAAGAGATTTGAGACTATGTAAAATTATTTAAAAGTGCAAAATATATAAAATTAATAGAAAAACTCTTCTGCCCACGCAAGGGGCAAAATCTAAAACGGACAACATAAAAAAGCGATTTTTGATTTCATTATTTTTACCAACTTAATGAATTTTTTTTATCTCCATAACGAGATAAAATCCTAATGAAACTTACAAAATGTGAGAAATAAATGTAACCAAAGAATTGACTTGATTCCCATTAAGAAAGAAATAAGGAAATAAGATTAGCTGCGAAAACTGCATAACAAGACGTTTTCAAACACTGAGGAATCGAATAAATCCCATTCTCGAAAAATAACTGAACTGAGAAAAATGTGCTAGAAAATAAAGATCCTGTATTGTATGGATCGTGTTTTCACTTGCCAAATAATAATTGAGAAAAGAATAGAATGACAAACACACCTTATTAAAACAGAAAACTCTTACGTGAAAATACAGACCAATTTAAACTGTTTGGTACATCAAGCGACTACCAACATCGAAAGGTAGAAAACCAGTCGACACTCTTCATAAGAAAACGCTAATGATCACTAAAGAAGGCAAGAACAGGAGCTTAGCATTCGAAGTTAAAGAATGATTTAGTCAAGGAATAATCCACCTATTTGTGAATGAAATAATCAAAGGATGAACAAAGAAAGAAAGAAAGAAATAATTCGAATAGTAAAAAAAAAATGTTTTTGACACCTTAGTCTTAGTGAATGACCACAGGATACTAGAGAAACGGAGACTAATCTACAAAAAACAAAAATTTGATTATAAATTAAATTTAAAAACAGAACAATATCATGTGACAATTTCCTAACGGTACAACTGCTCCATGGCTTTCGTAGACAAAATATTCACCCCCTCCCAGGTATAATAATTAGAGACAACAAAAATGAACAAGTTAATAATTTAAATTATACCGACTATGAAAGAAGTGAAGATTTAGACATATCTTTATGTCTATTGATGAATTTATGCCCATATCTTTAATGAAATTAAAGATATGGGCTTAAATGTTTTTAATATCATAAAATTAAAAAGCTAATTTTAACGTATGGGAGTCATTTCTGGTGTACATTCAGATGAGGCTATATTCAGTTGCTTTTCTTTAACTCTCGTTATTGCAATTTCTTATAAATCATGCCATTGATGTTGCTATCATTTCGCAGTTTGGTTGGGACTTGTTGATCACCGACAAACATGACGCGGCGATGGTAGGTTCATATACTAACACTGGACGGAGTCAGTTTAAGCGCTTCCCCAACGATCACAGAGCAGCGCATGGAAGCCGAGTACAAGCAATTATGTGCTCGTAGGTGGAACGACAGGGCTGTGGCACCATGGAAAGCCTTGGATCTTAATGCAAAAATTACACTGCAGACTTACTGCACCACTGTTGACCCTTGCAGACAAACCCAGATTGATCTTGGCAGGGCATCCAGAATAGCGTGTCTTGCCGAAGCCTTTGAAAAAATATGCATTTCGGAGATGTAGAGCAATGAATACGAAAGAATAGAGTATATAACTTGAAATAATGAAAAAGGCAGCTCCGCCTACACTAAGAACAGGTGCCTCAAATGGAAGGCAAGGAATCCCGTAGTTTTCGATGTCCATAGTGGTCATGTAATATATAAATCGTGTCAACGATGATAGCCTCTCCCTAACAGAAAACTAACGTTGGAGTTCGGTTCTGAAATTTAATTCTAGAAAAATCAAATTAGTCATTTCTCAGATACAAACGCGGTCTACTTATAGCGAATTTCTGATTGAAAGAACCGATTTAACAGAGATTGAACTCTGTATCCAGTGACTAGCCACGTATAAAATGAAAATTCAGAAGTGCAGCTGGTCACTTCATATAGGAGAGTGAGCAGTTGCACTTTTTTTTTTTTTGTATGGCAAAAAGTGCAACCGCAAGGACCAAATCAATTATTTTTCTAATCAGACATCGGTTCTTTATTCTTATTATTTTTTTTTTTTTGTAGAACTTCGCAGACCTCGTAAATCTCTCTCTCTGCGTAGTGTCGTAAGATCTCGAAATCTTATATTTTATATGAAAGCATGTTAAAGAAAACACACCGTCTTCGGAATTCATTTACAAACAAGAGTCCCTCTTCTACACTGTAAAGTAAAGAAAGGCTCTGAAAATTTCGAAACTTTATTTTACTTTGCAATAAAAAAAGTTTGGTCAGAAAATTGTTCGGATTACTTTGAGTCCCTAAGAAAGTATATATATATATATATATATATATATATATATATATATATATATATATATATATATATATATATATACACACACACACACACACACACACACACACGACTGAAAGAACAGAAAATAAAAAGTCATTGTTCGGAACGGTGGCATTTCATTTCTTTAGAGTGAAATTCTTCTCTTCAACAAATTCGGCGTCTCAAGTGCGTCTTTTCCGCTTTTATGTCCAAGTGTCTGCAAGACGTTTGCTAAGTGTTCTGGAGGCCAACAACCATGTTATTTATACTCGGGAGGTGCAAGACGGAGAAAAACCAAAAGAAAGGTTTTCTATCGCTTTCCAAACATCTTAAAGTGGGCTGATGCCTAGCGCTGTCCCTGAAGCCATCAATAAGTCATTGTCACCGAGTGGCTTTCTGCTGATGCTGTTATCGTGTTTCGTCAACAACTCGAGCAGAAGCCGGGGCATTTGTGTTTTTTTTTCATGGCCGAAATTGAAAGAAAGAGAGGAAAGAAGTTATTTTCAATTTAATAGCTAGCTTTGAATTAGAACGCAGTAAAAGTTTCGAACAGCTTCCATTCGATATGTCGCTGATAAACTTTACTTGGTAGTCAACGTCCGTGTGGTCCCTCCCATAAACCGAAGAGAAATTCCTCTGCCGGATATACGGCAAATCTATAGAAGCTTTCAGCGACGCGGAAAGTCTCATGTAAAGTCTATGCAAAAAAAATAAACAGTAAAGAGTAAACGGGAGCACTTTAAAAGTTATTAAAAAAACGAAATGTCTTCATCCTTATGTCATTTACGGACAGAAGGAATGAGGGCAAAACGATCGAATATGATTTGGAAATACAGAAATGTTCCATTTATTGCTGATCGCTTTGATTTTTAAAATCGGAATTCGTCGTCGTATAGAGAAGTTTGTTTGCATCTCGGATTGGAAAATACTGGCTGCATGCGGACCTTGATACACATAACATAAAATTGTTTACAAAGGAAGCGAGCCGAATTAAAGCACCAGGCTTTGAAACGTTCAAGTAAGACTCTGGGGACTGCACACGGGCAGAGAAAATGCATCGCCAATATTTGGAGATCGCATTAAATGAAACGTAGAATAGAGAACACAACTGAGGTTCGCAAAATACTTCGTAATAAAAGGGAAAAGATGAGAGGATGAAAAGAATGTCTTTTTTTCCCGAACTTCAATTACTTAAAAACGTTCAAATAACCGAAGCAGCAAAAGAAAAACAGAAAAGGTCATCGTTTCACTCACATCGGCAACAACAAAAATATTTCGGAGACCTTCGGCATTGACAAGAGAGAACCTCATGGCTAAATCTCTGTGTTGGAGGTTACTGCAAAACTGTTTCGTTCAGTTTTAAAGACTTCGGATGAAAGAAAGGGCGGAAATATGAATTCGAATTGAAAGATTCTTCGGCTTGAGCAGTTCTAAAGTACGGAGATATTCAGTTTATTAAAAAATAAATTCCACCACCAGAATGCCGAACATCTTCTCTGACCTAACGGCTTCCTGAATTAATGGAAATGGTCAGCCATGACGTTCGTAACATCAAGATCATGGATCTCGCTAATCCAGATCCAGAGCAGATCGCCCCGCCTACTACACGAGGAGGAAAAATTTGGGAAACCTATGCTGCTGCACTTCGCATTTCGAAAACATTTCATTGGGTCCTGCCAAGGGGGGAGGGGCTCAGCAAGTAGTCGTTTCATGCATTCCACACGTGGTAGTTGGGTAATCAGTTTCTTTGTGGTCGTTCTTGCGGTTATTTTAGGACAATTTTCTTTCGTCGGATCTTAGCACCGTAGGTGTACCGTAGTGTACCGTAGGGCTTTGTTTCTTGTATACAGAAATCACCTTCTCTCACTGATCTTAGTGCTCTTAATTTCGCTCGTGATAGCAAACTATCCATCCTAAACTTCAAGATCTTATACAGTCAGTGTCCCTTAAACACTAATCTCCAAATCGTAATTAATCCTAAAAGTCCTAATTAGGCGCCATCGATGTTGGAAAAAGAGAAAAACACGAATACTAATTAGATCTTAAAATGGCCGTCTTGAAATGAATTTCTCACAAATGTCTGAGATCAGTCATTTTAAGATGTAATTAGCATTCGTTTGTTCTCTTTTTCCAACATCGATGGGCCTAATTAGGACTTTAGTTCTTTGCGTTGTCCGTTATTAAAACTAGTCCCACTGTTATTTGTTGTTTCTCGTCCTGTGGCAAACTATGTTTGTGCTCTGAAGATGCTGGATAGGATATCAGCGAATAAGTTAATAAATATCATTTTCTTGTCATTCTGTGTTGTCATCAATACCGTGAAGAAAATAAATGAGAGAAAAAAGTTGGCTTAAGTTTATTAGCGCGATCAGCGCCTGAAATCTAACAGATTACTTATAAGCATCGCCATTAAGATACCAAATATTATATAATCGAGCAGGTGAGAGCTGGAATTTGAATACTGCTAGTCCAGTTGGTTTTATAGCTAAAACAACAAATGGCTATGCCTCCGATGTTACCTGTTCAGTGCAACCTCTGGCCTCAATGAGAAACATTTTGCGTCCTAGAAGGATTCTGACCAGATGTCGACCGGAATGTCTTTCGGTGTTTATATTACAGCGAGAATTAACAGAGACCACAACCAGTTTTATTATAAGATAATATTCTACAAAATCACAAATGCAAATTAGGTGTGAAATCCACGTTTAAAGAATTAAACCAAGAACCAGTAATAGAAAAAATATAAACATAAATGGATGGAACACGTTCAAACAATGAAAACAGAAAGATTACCAAAACAAGCCTTAAAGTACAAGCGATTAGGAAAAAGAAAACCAGGACGTCCTCTTAAACGGTTCAACGATGACTTCTAAGGCCGGAACAGGCCACGTTAGGACTAAATCCTTGATACGTATGATGATGATGATGAAATTTATTAATGCCGAAGGAGTAGTACGAGTGGTAATATAAATATAATAAAATAGTAACGCAGCACAACTAATATGGTAATACAAGTAACACAGGGAAAACAGTACTCCAAAATAGTATAATTAACGCATTTAATGCAATTAATGTAATTAAGTATTATCATAGAGATGGAGGGATTAAAGAAAAAAAGCCCCATGAAAAGCATCTTAAAAATGCTGCATTGACTTACTTTTTTGGAAATGAAGTAAAATCAACAGAAATGTCTGATGGACCTCGGTGAAAGCCGCGGATCCCAACGGGGATTAGAAGAAAGCAATTTGTTAAGAAAATTACTCACCAATCATTTCTTTCTTGTTAGACGTTCTTGAAGAAACCTTTTTCTGCTTCATTACTAGCGAATTGAGCAGATGCTTTCTCCACCACCTGTTGTACTGTTTCTCATGGCGTTCTACAGAACGATGTCAACTCATTTAATTCGATTACTGAATGCTTACGTATTTCTTGTAGGTTTCGTGAATAAACCTTTTATTAATGCAGTTTAGTTCGCAAGCGAGATTTACAGTGGAAAATGGAGATTGAATTTCCGATTCGTTAATTATTAATTCACTTCAAGAAAAGACAAATGGACGTCTGTAATTATCCGATGGCTCGTTGCACTCAAGTCGCGTTTATTGCAATCTACTTTAATATTGCAAAGTAGTACTTGACAGATTTACATTTTTGTCACTCGCATATTTACTCCGTCAAACTGCACTTCTGAATTGATTAATGCGACAAGGCAGTTAAAGCTCTTTTGCAACTGTATTATTCCCACCAGGTGCGCGTGTTCTCTGATTGATTTGGGGGATTTTTTTATTTTATTTGTGTGGGTTCCTCTCGATCCTCGACGGCCCTTTAAGACTGGTTGAGCCCTCCTAATGAGGGATGAAGTATGTATTTTTGACTGTAGCAGCGTCTGTTCACTGGCCGGATTGCCTGTTCTGAGGGACCAAAAACCTGAGTTTCCTGGAGAAAAAACTCTCCACTTCCATATGAGACTGGATAACTTACCTTTCGTCGAAAGAGACAGATAAAGGTTCCTCACGTCATAAACGGGAATCGAACCCAGGTCTTTCCGACCAAAGGGCTTCGTCTGTACTTACCGAGATACGGAGGATACAAAATGGAATTATTGGGTGATGGGTTAGCCATACGAAACTAGCTAACTCAATGAAAATCTGTGAAAAAGGCTCCACAAGGTGTTCTGGAGGGGTCAAATGTAAACCATACTGCATCGCCAACAATGACTACTAAGGAGGGGCCAAAAGGAAATTAGTAAGGATGAAATAAAAGGAAAAATAAATCCATTGGACGATTTCACTTCCTCTATGGGGAACAAAACTGACTACTTCTGATGCTACCTAAATAGGTATTTAGGAAGAGTATACAATCTCTAAATGTCCCTCAACAGAACAATCATTATAGAGGTATCTACAACAGAGATCTAGCAATGAGCGTCCTTAATGTTATGGAGCAGAATTAATTAACTAGAAGCTCTTCTGCGCGGATTGCTCGTATCGAACTTAATTGGCATTTCTATGGAAAGTTTGTTGAAGGGTGTTTTCAACAAACGGAACGAAGGATTTGAAAATCTCTGCTGTTTAATTCAGTAGAGCAGGTGTCAAAGGTCTCCCCTTGGACACGAAGATGCTCTTCTCTACTGATCCACCGAAACAGACAAAGAGCCTTGGACAATTCAAAGCATTGTCCAAGGCTTTGAATCAATCTTCAAATTCAATCCGTCTTTAAATTTGTTAATTACATTGAACCCTCACATGGTGATGCGAGCTGTGCTGATAGTCAGGACAAAATAGAAAACGGTATCAATTATATAATGTATCATCAACTCCCACACGATCATCGATTGGAATGTAAATCAAAATGCTTAAATATGTAGATCGCAATACGATAAAATGAAAGTATGGGGGAAAATGATCTTCTCACACACACACTACGATAGAGATAAAATTAAGAACATACAAAACCAATACAATAACCATGGAAAGAATCTCTAGAGTTCAGTTTTGTTTTTACTATAACAATTTCGAAATAATATTTTTAATTTTTCTGTTTATAATTAAATAGTTTACTTTGTGGCCAGAACTTTCTGGTAGCTCCTTAGGGAAATACATATTTCATAAATCTTCTGAATAGTTAGCAATAAGCAGTACAATAAATTACATGAAGAAACGCAGTCAAACCTCAGAATACGCATTTAGAAAAAGACTGAGGGGTCTACCTCATGTGACGAAAGAATGTCGACTTGTTTTTCTTGCTTCGCAACCATATGCCTGGGGGAAGGAGTGCCCTAGGTTCGATTCCCGTCGACGACGTGAGGAGATTAATATTTTCCTCAGCCATAGCCGAGTTAGCCGGTCTTGGGAGTGGATAGTGGAAGCCCTGTGAACACACAGGCTACAGTCATAGGATATAGAACGGCAAGGAAGGCAACGGGAAACCACCTTGTTCATAGTGAACTCCCTAGTATGGTGGCGTGTATATAGCTGTCCCTGAACAGCCAAAAGGCTATAACGACAACATATGATAAGGTCCTAGCAGTTCTAGCCGAGTTTATACGTTCTGTGTTGTGCGCCCTAATCAATGCATGTATTTAATATTGGTAAATAATCGCTTACATTTGTATTTTACTTGTAACCCGTATGACTACGTCCATGAGTCTAGAAGGAACTGTGCAATGTGTGCAACTATTTCATTTTTATATTCTTTATTCTTCTTTCTCTCTTTAACCTATTAAGGAAAGTTAATTCATTGGGTCGTGAATGAAATCGCTTTGGTGATTATTTTTACGAATCATTAAGAATGTGATTCAAGAGTAAAGCTGCGAATTGTGCACAGCGTTTTCACCATACGATCAAATAAAACACTAATGTTGGAAAACGTGGAGCAAATAATGACAAACGAAACTCATAAACTAAAGGATGGCGAGACTGCAATATTCGATAACAAAGCGACGATACTCTTATCGAACACCCCTAAAGAAGAGCGAGTGACTTGAATGGCAAAATACATCTGACATTGCGAGTAAGCCTTTTAACGTACTCAGTAAGAAATGTGGGGTAAGCAGTTCTTGCTTGGAGAGCATTTTTAATCTCTTGTCAAATTTTTCATTCCGTATGAGTTTGCATTTCGCCATTCGTCGTCTCCTTTTGCCCTTCAAAATGGAAAGGTGAATTTACGCGGGGCGAAGAGGGAGACATCACTCGAAACGGTATTTATAGATGCCAGAAAATGGAACCTTTTGCAATTTAGGAGCTCTTAACCTTAGAGTTAAATTATTAATCGGAGATTCGGTTGTCTTTCCTCCAGCTGGTACTCTCCCAGATTGCGAATTGAATGCACTGCCACCTTATCAAGTGCAAAACATGTGTTATAGCACGTTATACACGAATTGCAATCCTCATGAGCATGTTTGCCGAAGTTGCAATGCTAATTTATTAAAATATTTCGGTAATGACATCTCTGTAAATGGGCACCCAAGAACTACTTTTCAAGTTACGGCTGAGTTTAATATTTTCCTCATAACTGCAGCTGTTTGCTATCTAGAGAAATTATGCGCTGAGTTAATTAAACCTCCGCGACGCAACCCCTCAGGTGAGATTGTGGATGAATTAATATCAAGGACGAAAAGAAAATTTTAAAAGCATCTCACGATAGGTGGCATTGCAGTCCGCTTGAGAAGGGAAATGATAAACAATATTGCAACACAACTGTAGAATGTCAGTTTTCTTTTCTGTTATTTAAAAATTCTGAATACGATTTACATGGAAATTTTAGGATTTTATTCCGGGAAATATTTGCTTTTTCCCGAGAGTTGGCTGCACTTCTTTTGGCCGTTAAAGTCACATAGTTGATTAAAGAAAATAGGCTTTCGATGTGCATTTCAATGCCCTCCCCTCCCACCCAAACAATACCCAATCGACATTCACACAGCCTACACCCCAAAACGTTTTCCCTTCGTTCTATTGACGGTTGAACCGAAACGGCCTCACTCCACCCGGTAAACGATTTCATCTTCATCATATATTTTGTTTTTTTACAATCCTTTTTTATTATTTACAGCTTTTACGTTCTAATTGTGTGACCTTTTAATATTTAATTTTATATTTAATAATATTTATATGTATTTATCAATAATATCGCGTCATTCCTTAACTACTGTATTCTCATCTTTACTGAGAATTAAAGATCTTTAATGTTTATTTTTATGCTTTTAACTCATTTTCATATCTCAGTTTTAATTTTTTTTAAAATCATGAAGATCCATCTTACTACATTTTATCTGAATTTTACTTCTCGTTAATATCACACTCGTGCATCACCGTCACCCATCTTGCAATCTTCTCGTTCATTTTCGCAGATCGTTATTGCGAAAAGCACAACGAGACATATTTGATCACTTCGTGAAATTTTAATTTGTAATTAAAGCGGAATTGTAGTCAAAAGACATGTCCTGATCTAAGGGTGCTTCATAAAATAAAATTTAGTTATCTTATTACACTTTTGAATCAAATTTATCTACGCTAGCTTATTTTCGAAAGCTATCAAATCTCCTTCACCTCATGTCAATGTAGATTTTTATGGGGAAGGGGGTGATTTCAGCATGTTAGAAAACAAGGATGGCTATTGACAGTCGTACTGTTTTTGCTCACCCCTGTGGACAAAAAATGAGAGCTACGTCGAGCATTTCATAATGAACTACCCAATCTCCATTACGCCAGCTCTCGGACCTTTTTCCAAAACGCCTTCATCCAGCCTGGATGGCAGAGAGGATGATACGTTTGGCTTTTCAGCCAAAGTCGTAGACGTGAATGCCACCCTACAAGTAGATGGTTTCTGATAGGTGAAATTCATCTTTTGGTGTGACGTTACCACGTCGCCTATTAGAGGACTGAAGCGACATGAAAGCATTTTTCTTCTGCCACAGTATTAATGCTAATTAATACTGTGGTAGAAGTTTACACAGTATTAATGTACTAAGAACTAACAAGCTTTGGTAGGAGAGACTCACATGAAATAAAAACGACGAACAAAATCCAAATAACAAGAAGAGGGATTCACAAATTGATTTTTGCGAATAAATAATAAATTCCCTGTAAACAGATCCATCTACGTTGAAAAATAAATCAATTTTGCTTTCTAGTTGAAAAAAAAAAATAAAATAAAAGAGCCGCTTAATTTCTGCTCAGAGCCCTGATCGGATGGCAAGTTGTAACATCGCCAGACAGTTTCTGTAGCAGTTTCTCTTTCTCTCTCTCTAAAGGAGAACTTGACGTATATAATATATTCTGTTCTTTGAAGTTTCTAATATTTATGTCATAAATAAATAGAAACAATTAACAAAGTTTTGGAAGCGAATAGAAAATCGGTAAACTTTTCATGTAAACACTTCCTGAGGGTATCACGAAATTGCTGTTTATTTCGATATTCTTAAGTCTTATCGTTAATTTTTGCGAAATTATATACTTAAAGAAATACCAAATATGAATTAAATATTGCAGAAGTTTCAAAACTTGTGCGTCGGACGGTATTCAACTTCATTTCCATCCAGGAGGTGTAGTAGTAGTTTAAGACGGAATAAGTAAACCGCATTTTCGAATGGAAATGTGATTAGCATAATCATCAGGAATAGATGAA
This sequence comes from Typopeltis vanoorti, assembly GCF_054136105.1. NCBI lineage: Eukaryota > Metazoa > Arthropoda > Arachnida > Uropygi > Thelyphonidae > Typopeltis > Typopeltis vanoorti. The sequence goes on along the minus strand of NC_143555.1, from coordinate 890,274 downwards.
ATACCTGCAGAATTCATGAAACAACTTCAGAAGAAAAGAACTGAAGAAATAATAAAAATAATAAATTTAATGTACAACAAAGGAGAACTACCAAAAGATTTTATGACCTTAATATTTAGACCAAAGAAAAGTAATGCAGTGAACTGCAAGGACTTTAGAACAATAAGCCTAATTTCCCATACATCAAAAATACTTATGAGAATCTTAACACGAAGAATTGAATCTAAAGTGGAAGAATTTCTTGGAGAAGGTCAGTTTGGTTTCAGGAAGGGTAGGGGAACAAAAGATGCGATTGGACTGTTAAGAATAGTAAGTGAAAGAAGCCTGGAAGTGAATAAAGAAGTTAACATCTGTTATATAGATTTTGAGAAAGCTTTGACTAAGTAAAATGGGATAAGATTGGTATAGATTGGAAAGACAGAGGCTTATTATCTCACTATATATGGGGCTAACTGCCATGGTGAGAGACATACATGGTACCACAGAACCAGGTATCATTGGACGAGGAGTAAGACAAGGCTGTTCTCTGTCACCAATTTTGGTCAACATGTATTCAGAAGCAATGCTAAAAGAAGCACTGGAGAATTAGGAAGAAGGAATAAAGATTGGAGGTAGAAAAATATTTGTAATAAGATACGCAGATGACAAGGTATTATATCAAACACACTGAAACAGGACTACAACATCTGTTGAACAGATTACTGGAATCCTGTATCAATTATGGAATGAAAATTAACATAAGAAAAACAAAAGGTGATGAAAATAGCAAGGAAAGAGGCAAATATGGATATTAGAATAAATGGGGAATAATTGAATCAAGTAAAGACATTTAAATATCTAGGAAGTGGGAATTAGCAGTGATGGAAGATGTAAAAGTGACATAATAGCGATGGAAAGAAATGCCTTTAATAGAAAATAATGAAATTTATTCAGAAGTAAAACGGATAGAAACCTAACGAAAAGACTAATAAAATGTTATGTGTGGAGTGTTGCCCACTATGCATCTGAAACTTGGACATTGAAGAAAGAAGAAATTAAGATTTTGGAAAGCTTTGACATGTGGATTTGGAGAAGGATGGAAAAAATGAAATGGACAGATAAAATAACTAATGAAGAGGTCTTAAAAAGAGTAGAAGAAGAAAGAAGTTTGTTAAGGAGTATAAAAAAATCAAGAGAAACTGGATCAGCCATTCTGAGAGGGAATGGAATCATCAGGGATGCTATCGAAGCAAAAATAGACAGAAAAAGACCAAGAGGAAGAGTAAGGAAAACAATGCTAGATGACATACTCAATGGAGACAGGTACACAACCTTGAAAGAGAAGGCTTGGAACAGAAGAGAGTGGAAGGAAAGTTTCTGCTACTAAAAGAAGAACCTGCTCAATTGCAAAATACTAAAGAAGAAGAGGAAGAAGAAGAAGAATCATCAAAGAACGTGGCTGAAATAATCATAAGAGAAATCGCATCTTTAAATCTAACGAAATGAGCAAGCAGATAGCAGGAATGTTTAAATTGCTTTTTCTTTCGTAAACTCTTTGCCAAAATGTAAGTCGCATGATTAATAAATTAAAGAGATAAGCGAGCGATGAGTCAGCAGCTCTGTGCATTGCAGATAAATAAGAAGACCCATTTAACAGAAATCTTGTCGATTTAAATCGGCCAATTACAGTGTTATTCGTTCGCATGAGATGGAGTTTCTGTATTAGCAGCTGAAATTTGTAGGCAAGTAGTAGGGTAGCCACTTGTGACAAGATCAAGATCGGATAAGTAATTGTGAGGTGCTTGTTTGTTTATTTGAAGACGTCATTGTGTGTGATGTCATGAGTTTGTAATGTTAGGAATTTCCCTGGGGGAATATGTGTCAGTGACGTCGGTTCTTGTGTTTTGCTTCGGAATTATGGGTGATGGTAGAGATAAGGATTCGTTGGTGGGACACTTCTGTCAAGATAAAGATCAAGATAAGATAAGGGATCATGATGTGAATGTTCGTTGTTATCAGATGAAGAAGAGTGAACGTCATTTGTTAGTTGTAAATAAGTGATGTTTTTGTTTTGAATTGAAACGAAGATATATTAGTGGATAAGTAATCATGTCTTGATTGGTGGGACACTTCTGACAAGATCAAGATAAGATAAGGAATCGTGATGTGGATGTGTGTTATTATAGAGTTTGGAATGTTTGGAATTTCGCTGGGGCGCTCATCTGTCAGATACATCACGTGGTGTGTTCGGTTCGCTAAAAACATCGTGGGTGTTATTTAGAGATAAGCAATTGTGACGTTATGTGTTTGGGAATTTCTTGGGATCATATGTCTCTCTGTGATATCACATGGTGTTTTGGTTTGCCTAAGGAATTGTGGGCGATGTTTTTGAATAAGATATCTTGGAATTTTCCCAGGGTAACACACATCAATCATTGTCATCCTGTTTTGTCTTTGGCTGTCTATAGATGGCTGTATTAATTTTCCAATACATTGTGGGGTATTTCTTTCCATTAAAGGGTGAGAATTCTTAGAGTAGATTCATGATAGCGGCAGTGTTTAGGCTTTTCTGAATAATTTAAATAAATGCTGGTGTTACTCAAACATACACCTTTTTCTTCTATAGATGGCTGTACTAATTTTCCAATACTTTTTGGGGTATTTCTTTTCTGTTAAAGGGTGGGAATTCTCAGAGTAGAGTCTAGTCTAGTCTAGTGGCGGCAATGTTTCGAGCTTTTTCTTAGTAATTTAATTATATACTAATGTCACTCAAACATACACTTTTTTATATAGATGGCTGTACTAATTTTCCTGTTAAAGGGCAGGAATTCTTAGAGTACAGTAGAGTCTAGTGGCGACAGTGTTTCAAGTTTTCTGAATAATTTAATTATATGCTGCTGTCTTTACTGCATTAAAAATAAATTAAAATAAACGGACTGTTAAATGGATTACAAAACCTTTCGTATGTATTCTAGAAATTCTAATGATAATTTAAATTAATTACAGTTTTCCAGAATGGCTCTTCTAAATGCGAATATTCCAAAAAAATATTCCAAATAGTTGAATTTTATATCCACACCACAACACAAAAAACAAAATTTCTGTAAATACTGTAACCTGAAATAGTTGAGTACTTCTTCCTTTAGATTTCAGCCTGTGGATCATGCTATGTTTATTTTCCCACAGTAGTGAACATCATGTATTTTTCATGAGTAATATCCGCCAGAGAGCAGTTATTTCAAATCATGGTTTTCTTCAAAAGGTGTGTTTTCATGAACATGACTGAGTCATATCCGTAAACATTTAATCACATTCCATTCACAGATGTATGATGACGGTTTCTGATGTGACTATATATATTTAGCATTCAAATGATTCATTCATTGTGACACACATATCCTAACCTTCATTCCTGATTATGGAATTTTATTATCATGTATTGTTTTCAAGGTAATGCGCGATTTGTTTACACTATTGTGGGTACCAATGGTTTGGAATTTGACCTCATGTGATCGATGAGAACTAAGATTTTTGATGTCAAGTGTTCTTGGTTTTCCATTGGTTCTGATATTTTATAAATAGGCTGTAATGGGTTCGTACAGTCCCTCTGTTTTTCAAGTAGAGTATTTGGAAAATCTAGATGCAGTCAGAATTTCGTAGTTCCAAAATGAGCTTTTCTGGACAAAATGTAAGTTAATTTTTTTAATGTCTAAGTTTTATTATTAGGTTATAAGGTGGTTTTGCAATGGAATTAAAAACATGTTCATGAAAATACTTAAAACTGTTTTTGTGTTAAGTGAATATATATTATTTTTTTTTTTGGTTGTTACTGATTGAGAAAAGATATTGAGGTTTTTATTTAATAAAATTTTGTTAGTGAAAGCATCGCATAATGTCAAAATTGCAAAAACAAATTATGATGAGTAACATGTATCTGAAATCGAAAAAGTAATCTTTTTTAACATCTGATTTTGAGGGCTGCTGTTTAGTAAAGTTGTGTTGGTGAAGTTAGTAAAAACATCATTATGTAGTGTAGAAATTGCAAGATCACCTTATGATGCTTATTATTTTTTTATTTCTAAAATCTAGATATTTCTGAAATCTAGAAAAAAATATATATATTAATAGCGATCATTCGATATTCGTTTTGTTGATGGCAATGGGAATAGTTTTAATCATCACCCCATTTTTGTAGAGATTGATTTGACAGGAGAAAATGCTGGAGGAAATGAACAAAACACAGAATTTAGTGTTAATCCTCATGTATCAATTGCTGGTGTGGTTGGAGAAAGTCGCGACCCCCCACCCCAAAATTTATATAATTTACATTTAGTTCTGGATGTGAAACTAAAGTCTGTACTTTTACTATTGACCCCTCACTCTACAGGGATTTTTATACTGTTTCAGTGAGCCAGTCACAGTTCTCAATCAAATATCAAACGGAGTACAAGTTAGATTTCGTGACCTTGAACTCCTCCCACCAGAGGTTTTCAAAATGTTTCAAGATATGCTTAATGAGATCATTCAGAGTTTATCGAGTTTGGAACTTTTTCAAAAGTTTGGAACTTTTTCTCATGTTTGGTTGGGTGTTAGTGCATCCAGTTTAGAGAGCAACATTAACTTACCATTCATGTTGCTTTCTGAACTAACTATCCAATGGATAGTCGATGCTTTTTATGCTGTCGCCCAATCGAAACACGAGTTTCTTTTGGCAAATGATCTTGTTATCGATGTTGTACTGATTAACATCTATAACAATGGTGGTGGAAGAAACAATGTTAAAAGAAGAACGCTGCTTCGCCTGAATGAATTTGTGAAAATAAAAAAGCTCTTGTGGAAATTACCAACAAAGACAATCTTTGCATAGCCTCAGCACTTGTTCTGGGTGTTTCTGCACACACACTGATGATACCCAAACATACAGAGAAGTGCAGTTAGAATGTAAAAAGTTACAAACTAACAGGGCTTTAACTCTCTACAAAATTGCAGGGGTTCTGCTCACTTCTTGTGGTATCCCAGAAGCAACTCTTTCAAAAACATTTGACTCCAGAATACCATATCGTATTTTTTTGGCAGATGCTGATTTTTCTGTGGTGTTTCGGAGACCAAATGCCAGTAAACAGATTTGTCTTTTATACCACAACTCTCATTATGATTTTGTGCATAGTGTGCCAGCTCTGTTTGGGGTTAACTATTATTGCCCCAGTTGTTTGAAAACATTCAAACAATCTATCAAATTGCAAATACATAGATGCCAAAATGTATGCATTCGATACTGCACAAACGCCAGTCATAGTGTCCAGAACCTTCTTTTGTGTGAGTCATGCAATAGATTTTTCTATGGCAATGATTGAATTTCCACATACAAAATAATATTTGTTCAAAAATCCATTCTTGTGGACAGTATTTGGCTACTTTCTCTACAGATAAAAGCCACATCGGTCCACCTGAATATTTCTGCCGCTACTGCAAATTAGTTCACCCAACACAGATGTGTTTTGTGCAAAAACCGGAGGTCTCAAATAAGCAAATTTCTATGATTTTGTTTGACACAGAAACTATTCTAAAAATCATCATTTTGTTCCTGTTTTTTGTATAGCTGATTTTGGTAGTCATGAACATGAGTTTTTGGGTGAAAACTGTGTGGGTCAATTCCTAGACAAGCTGTTTTCTGTCAAGAATATCATGAAAAGGGATCGAGATGGTAAGATTCTTCGGACTGCCAAACCAAAATACGAAAATATTCGTGTGATTGCACACAATTTGTGGTTTTCAAGGGTATTTTATTTTGGAATATCTTTTTTCAAAAAATTTCCAACCCCCGAGTAGTGTTTGATGGATCGAAGACACTTGATATCTATTATGACCCTTCAAACATCATATTTCTTGATAGTTTTTCCTACATTAGTGTCACTCTTAGCCAGCCATGTTCGATCTCTCAGAAGTTCATAAGGGTTTCTTTTCTCATAAGTTTCACACATCTGATTCTCTGGTTTATCGTGGAGTCATCTCCTGAAAAATCATATTTCCAGATGAATTTATGAACAAAGAAACTCGTATAGAGTTCGAGACTTGGTAAGAAAATCTGCTAGACATTGAATACTGTCTGAAAGCAGAACGTTTAGCTTATACGAAAGATGATGTGTGTGTTTTGTGTGACAGATGCAACACGTTTCATACTCTCTTCATACAGGTCATCCAGATTGATCCCTTTTTTCCATGACATTACAATTGCATGAGTTTGTTTGAAAGTATTTGTCTAAAGCTTTTTGAAACCTAACACTTTGGCCATACCTCCTGCACAGGGTTACAGGGGTCAAATGTGCAAGTCAAAAGGCTTTGGCATGGCTTAGGTTTGACTTGGCTGTTATGCAAGAACAACATAACATACCACATGCATGTTCAGTGGGGGAGGGGAGTCTGCATCAGACCTTATTTTGTCGATGGGAAATGTGGAAGCATTTTATATGAATACTACAGTTGCTTCTACCATGGTTGTCAGGAAAACTATAGATCAAATACTTACCCACCATACAGAAACACAAACATGATCATTCTTTTTTGAGCAAAGGATCGCGAAAAATATTTTCGTAGCAAAGGATTCGACGTGATCTCAGTCTAGGAATGCCAATTTAATACAGAAATTTCTGAAAACACAGCCTTGAAAAACTTTATTGCTGCTTTTAATATTCTAGATCCCATTTTACCTCTTAGTGCTCTGCATGGCGGCAGAACCGACTGCTACAAAATGTATCACAAAATTCAGTCAGAAGGAGAGGTTATTCGCTATTTGGACTTCAATAGCCTTTATCCATGGGTAACGAAATACCAGGTATTTCCTATGGGGCATCCCGAAGTTATTCTTGATAATTTTCGACTATTCTGGGGTATACTTTGGTATTTGCCATGCAGAAGTGGAAGCACCACCAATATCTTTTTACCGGTTTTGCCCATCACAGTGAACGAAAAATTTCGGAAGTACACTTTCCACACAGGGGGGATTCCCCCTGTGTGGAAAGTGTACTTCCGAAATTGCCCCATTATGCTCTCATATGGACCGATCTTTTATAGATTTTTGATGCACTCCAGTGTTAGATTTAGCACATGCTCGCGGTTATAAAGTTTTAGAATTTTTGGAGGTGTGGCATTTTTCTCAAAAATTTGAAGGTGGAGAAAACTTCTTTGCTCACTACATTGATACCTTTCTGAAGCTGAAACAGGAAGCATCTGGATGGCCTGAAGGTCAAAACCGAAAGGCTTATCTGGACGAGTTTTTGCTAAGGGAAGGTGTTATGCTAAATAGTGAACACATTAGTAAAAACCCTGGTAAACGTTCACTTGCTAAGCTTTGTTTGAATTCTCTATGGGGAAGGCTTTGCATGAGAATGTTAAGAACTGAGACGTAGGTGATTTCCTCTTATGAAGACCTCGTAGAACGTTTTTTTAGATAACAGTAAAGTTATCCAAGATGCCAGGTTAGTTTCAGAAGAGCAGATGATGGTTGCCTACTCTCCTATTGAAAGCACTGAGCCTGAAAATAGGAAAGGGAATGCTGTCATCTTTTCATTTGTAGCTGCCTACAGTAGGATAAAGTTATATCAGGTCATGGAAACTTTGCAAAGATGGCTTTTAAAACACAGATACCGATTCTGTTATTTTCAGTGAAACAAAAAACCAGGAGAATACTCACCATCCACTGGTCACTTGGATGGTGAGTATATACCTTGGGGAGCTAGGAAACAAACTCAATGGACTTTATAGTTGCGTTTGTTACCACAGACCCCAAATCGTATTCCTAAAGAACGCGGGGGGTAAGATTGTGAACAAATGCAAAGGCATTACTTTAAATTCTCGCATGGCCACTGATATTAATCAGGAATCTATGATAGCAGGAGAAGGGGTGAGACAAAACATCCAAATTCCTGTAGCCTTTTCTGTCCATAGAGACAAATTGCCTCAAAATCAAATGGGTCAACTCAAAATGACCTCCGTAACAAAAAGATTTGGATACACTTTTGCGAAACGCATAGTGTCAGACACATGCACTTTTCCCTATGGGTATTTTAAAGGATAATTCCTTACACTCACTTACCCCATTAGCAAAAGATGCCATCTATCAGACAGAAAACTAAACAACATTCTACTTGCTAGGTAAAAATCCATGATTGTTTCCCAATAATTTGCAGTGTCGCCCTTCTCTTGTGCAGTTTTCACATCACTGTTATTGTTACTATTATTCCACAATAGATTTTTTTTATTTCTTAGAATTTAAAAAGAAAACATTTGTCTTGGCATGATTACATGGTACTGTGATAATTTTTTTTTTTTAAATCTTGATGGGGAGAATGTTTGATATTAAAAACAAGTATCTATTTGTTTTTACATGATCTCTGATTATATAAAAATAATTACAGTCTAATTATGTTATCATTTTCGATATGTTCATACATCCATTTACATGCATTATTTTGAGAACTACTCAGTCAAGAAAAACAACATTGGTCTCGTCTCTCAGAGAACATTGTAATCAAATAATCAAACCACCACCAGAGCGAATCGTTTACTGTTACAATGAAATTCAGAATGAATTTAAAAAATTTACCAACATAGAATTCGTGAAAGGTTTGAAGTTAACTGAATTTGATCAAATGTGAGAAATTTACTCATAATCGATGATTTGGTTCACCAGGCTAAGGCCAGCACGGAAATAGCTGATGTTTTCATAAAAGGTTCACATCACCGTAACCTCAGTGTCATTCTACTGACACAAAATGTATTCTATAAAGGAACACATTTTCGGACAATTTCTCTCAATAGCCATTATGTTATTGCTTTTAAAAATCCCCGAGACAGTTTACAGTTTTCTCATTTAGCTTCCCAAGTATTTCCAGGTCAAACGAACGTATTAGTTTAGATTTATAAAGATGCAACATGGGAACTCCTCATATTTAGTTTTAGACATGAAACACCTGATATTTTACGATTAAGGTCACGGATTTTGTCAGGAGAAGAACCCAATACAGTGTTTATCCCTGAATGGCTGATAGACTTAAGCGCTATGAATATCTCGTCAAGTATTTATCTCATTCCTCCCCCAAACAAGCAAATGATGCTTTAAAGCATTGCACGTCCAGCCAAACCGCCACACTCTGTGAAATCTGCAAAAATGTTTTATCTGGAAATATTCCACTAAAACATAACCAGAAGTCACGCCTACGAAGGAAAAAAAATTATAAGAGCACTAACAAATCGCTTCCCTTCATTACTAGAAGAAAACTGGTTTTACAGCACGGGAGAGCACTGTTCCCATTATTAGGCAGTATCATTGTTCCTTTATTGAGTTCACTTATTATAAAATGAATGTTTAAAAAATGTACGCTACTCCAATCACCAGAGGAGAGTGAATTGTACACACTAGATGAAAAAATGAGTGTCATTTTTAAAGTAAGAAATAAACATGCAGATGAAATAGTAAAAGCATATTTAAATGTTCTGCAAAAGTATTTAGGTTTGAAAAACCAATTGGCTCACACAGAAGGAGAGCAACTGGAACATAAACTTCCACATCCATAACCTTTACTGAACAAACCGAATACCCAGAACCATTCCCATCAACGTCAGCCAGTCCCAGTGAGGAAAAATTCTTCCACTCCACTTCCATTTTCACAAGAGAGCTCGAAGGAGTACCAAATTCGTCTTTTTATCTCCCCGAAAGCTGCGTGGGAATAAGAAACTGGTGTGGAAAAAATGGTAAGTGAAAAAATCATTTTTTGTTTAATTATTTTTTATTTTCAGTAAATGATCTGTAACAGCATAAGTTACTACAATAACCACAAATCCTTAGAATAACATTTGCTAATAATATTTTGCATAGAAAGACCACGACATCTCAATATTAAAAAAATATACACAGTGCAAACCACACGCGACAGATTCCTTAGCTTGTACAACTAGTATTATGCCATTTATTAGTATTGATATTCAGAAAGTTAACAATATCGTTTTCGGGTGGACTACCGAATCTATCGAAAAAATTGCCGTGTTTTCTTTAATATAGTTAGCTTGCCAATGTTGTCCTGACAACCAAGTTGGATCTCTGTTCACGACGAACATTGACTGTCTTTGTCTGATCGGATTTTGTGGCAATTCATCACGAGCACAAACTCCTAAACCCACTTTTCTTGTGGTGGGTTCTAACTCTAGTATGCTTACTAATTGTTCAGTGTTCATAGTCCAGTAACACAGAACGATCCGTTGTTACGGATAACGTACACTCAAATTCTGCATAAAGAACCACTGTGATGTTTTCGGGAAGACGTTGATCAAATTTAACTTCGAGTCGCACACTTCCACTTCTTAACAGGCTGACATGGGGACAACGGCATTTTGATCTGGCGATAAGTCAAATCCATAGCGAAAGTTTCCCTTTACGTATTCCTCATAAGAAATGTCATTACCACAGTCTCTGTTCCATTTGCCTAGCGATGTGAACAGTGACATGTAACATCTACTGTAATGCCTTTCTTTGAAGTTCGGAGTCAAAGGTTGCGAAGGATACTGAGTACCGTCACCACAAGAAAATTCAGATTGAAATGATGAAAATTAAGTGGATTTCTGTTGAAAGTGCCATTAAATCCATCATTAGCGATCAGTTCAATAATTAATCTAGATGGTATTTCACCTAGATACAAATTGTCTCGTGTGGCATCTGACATACCCTTGGGAATCGAAAAATAAGACACTTGCACACGATTGATGTGATATACCCTGTTTGACTTGTCTAACACAGACAGGTGAGCCAGTTAAATCTTTGAATTTATTTTGACTTTGCGGACAAAACGTGTAGCCTCTTCAATTTGCACTTTAGCCTTAGAATCAGCATTTGCAGTCAGTAAACAAAATTCGGGAGAACTGCGAACCATACGAACACGACAGTAACGTTGTTGATCAAATACCGGTCTTGATGCATGATGTCAGCGTGTATTCGCCAAGCACCTCGACACTTTTCGATTGGTTAATTCGAGCTTATCTACGCATCCCACATTCACTTTTGGTAAACATATCACTAACATTAGCCACATAATCTTGAACAAATAGTTCATTTGTCAGTAGACTGTTTTTAGCATCTGTCATAATGTAGTAGGTTTTTAATATAAGCCCGATAAGGATACGTGTCTGATGCCACATTCACTGGTTTATCTTGGAGAAAAAAAGTCAATTTGACTAAACAGGGAATGGAAAAAATTATTCACAACACCAACTGAAGAATCTTCGATAGGTTTACCAGCATTGTCAGTGATGCGCGCACGAACGCGTAGGTATGATTTTCCCAAACCCAAGTATTCTTCAGATGTACCTGATATGCAAAACTCCACAGGACCTCCACTGTCAGTACTGGATATTGGTTGGTTAAGTGACATAAGAACTTCTTTCCACACACACAGGTTGACACGAGGGTGGGAAAAATATCTAACTCTGACATCATATCCTAAGCAAAAGATGTCATCTCCCTTGTACATTTTAGTATTCATTTTCTTCTTCTTGCTTCCTTGACCTCTCTGAAGTAATCGACTCTTAGCCTTTTCAGCAATGGTTTTCCCAGCTTCTGATGCTCTGATTTTAAAGGCTCGACGTACAAGTAATCCTTACAATACATCTCCTATCATATGCTGACCGGGTATTAAGGCTTGACGACCGACAAATTGAGCTGCAGGTTTTAAAAGTGGACTTAGAAAGGAGAAGGCACTTCTGAAAATGCTACCTAATCCATACCCACGCTGTATTGGGGGACCCTTAAACATTTGAGCCCTACCTGCCTGCATTGTGTAATATCTGAGATAATCAGTCATCCTTCACTTGTTGGAACTGTAATTTAACTATTGCCTTGCCGCCACGAAAGTGGAACAACTCGCCGCTGTTAGAATGAATTTCAATGCTAATTGAATGAAATGTTTGTTTTCTAAATAATAATAATCAGGGTGAGCAAAAACGAAGAAACACTTGGTGCTGCACTGAAAAACTCGTAGCAATGGTGCACATGTATCACCAACTATCTCTTCTTGGATTAAATCAGAATAAACAAAATATGCGGCTACACCCCTCTTTATATCAGCTGGATATTTCCCTGTGATTGTACTTTTCAGTTTAACACCAATCTGATTAATACCCAGTAGAAGGTTAAAACCCGAGGACCCTCCTCGGGAAACAACAGGTTGTAATCTTTTGCGACTCAGAAATGGTGTTGTTTGGGTTCTTTTTTCCAGTAATCACAGAACTCACATCAAACACTGCTTGAAGAAGTTCAGAGGGTGAATTTCAACTCCCTTGGGGAATCTTGTACACTTTGTAAAATCCTTTTTTAGACTTATCGAAAACTTTATTTCCTATGATGTTGTTGTTGTTGTTCTTGATAGTGTTGACTCCTCCTACAACTGCATGTATTATATGAAACTCATCGTAACCGAATCGATGTTATTAAATTCTCCCGGAAGATGAATTTCGGCAAGAGCAACTTCCCATTTACCTTTAAGTCTGATCTCGTGTGGTAATTCCACTTGAAATTTCGTTTGCGTGCTTGTAGGAAACATTTTCATACTGGCGTTACTGGGTAGGGTTAAGTAAAACATCTTTGCTACAAACCCAAGAATTATACGATGAGGGATAACCGTGCCACTTAAGAAAATACTGAAGTTTTCCTTTCTGTTTGCGGTGTTTAAGTACTTGTTCGATTAGATACATGTCTTCCGGAAGTTCATTGGGTATATCAGCCTTTTGCAGTTCAGGTTCATAGAAAGTTTCCTCCACTATCTCTCCGTCCCGACCGCGAACTCTATATACTACAGGGTTTCTATTAATAACCTGAGCAATAGTGAACAATTCTCGTGTCCAGTTACCCCAAAACCCTTTTCTAAATTTGTGGGTATCATCACTTAAAACCACACCATCTTCTCACGGGTTTCGTACAAATATTTCCAAACACGATCCTCGTTGTGAAGGTTAACTTGTGAAGGAGCCATACCGATAGCGAGTGTGGTGTGAGGTTATAAGTATGTACAAGGGTCGGCAAAACTTTCGTATAACTTTTACTTTGGTATTCGTCATCCATTTGTAAATCTTTGTTTTCAATGTTCTGATAAATCTTTTAGCAATGGGTGCTTTGATTTCGCTCCTGGTCGTGTAGAAATGAATATTATGGTTGTTAAACAATGCACGAACTTTCTTGTTGCAAAACTCTTTTCCTTGATCAGTGATTATGTAACATGGCACTTCTTTAAAAATGGACTCGAAAGCATTCACAACAGCGTCTGCTGATTTTTTCTTCAGTGTTCGAACTCACCCAAATCGGGAAAACAATCGATGCATACAAGAAGGGAACACATACCCCCATTCTCTTTTGCATGGGATGACATATCTGCCAAATCACAAAGAAAAGTGTGTAAAAGTGTCGGGACTTTAATTTGATTGCGTTTAAACTTTCTTCTAATGGGTTTATGTCTCACATAAGTAGGTTATGTTACTAACCAACTTTTCACGGTTTCATGTGCCAAATTTGTATGTTTCTGTAAAACTTTGATACTTCAAAAACTAACTACTGTACTAGGATTATAGTAATCTGCTAACTTTTCCATCACTATCAATGATCTTTTTTCTTTGCAGGTCAAAATCAAGAGCCATCACGAAAACATCAACTGAGTATATTTATACTAGTGTTATTTTTGTTATTGACTTGTGAAATTTATATCTTAGATTTATATGGGAAGCAGTGTCAATGTCAGCCAATCGCTCATGTCTCATCAAAGAAATGTCACGACAAGAAAAACACCACAGACAGCAGTGATGTCTGTAAATTCCTATTTTTTCATATTATATTGTAAATAATATCTGTGCAATAAAATGTATAAACTTAAAGAACAAACTGTGTCGTTGACGTGTTATGCATAATTAAGTAAGATCACTTTGGAAATCACAGTGAATACACACAATTTATTTATTTATTTAATGAACATTAAGATCTTAATTTTAGACAAATTAAAATATTCGGATGAATTATGAATAAAATATGAACTTCATTAGATTATAAATATAGAAGAAAATACAGATGAGCTATGGAAAAGAAGAAGTGTTTGAGGGACACCAGCATATAATTAAATTATTCAGAAAAGCCTAAACACTGCCGCCATCATGAATCTACTCTAAGAATTCTCACCCTTGAAGAGAAATGAAATACCCCAAAATATAATGGAAAATTAGTACAGCCATCTATAGACAACCAAAGACAAAACAGGACGACAATGACAGATGTGTGTCACCCTTGGAAAATTCCAAGATATCTTATCTCAAAAACATCGCCCACAATTCCATAGGCAAACCCAATCACGACACGATTACTTATCCACTAATATATCTTCCTTTCCATTCAAAACAAAAACGTCACTTATTTACAACTAACAAATGACGTCACTTATCGTCATCTGATAACAACAAACATTCACGTCACGATTCCTTATCTTATCTTGATCTTGTCAGAAGTGGCTACCCTACTACTTAGGCACATTGCGGATTGTGCTGTCTGAATCCCGAATTACTTCTTTAAGTTTATGAGTCAGACCTGAGAGAAGAGTTCGTTAACAGTTACACTATGTGATCGTATCGCCATCATAATTTGTTGAAAATTTTCAACTGTAAATTATTGATTCTTTACTTCGTTTATCACACAATCGGAATGTGTGCGTTTTACACAAATTCAGATGACTCTTTGTGTAAGGTGTTATTGCTATTTGACTGCGTCGAACAAGCAAACGCAAACATGTTGTCAAATTTCTTTAGGGATTATATTCTAATCTTCAATAGCTATTGTAAGATTTCGTTGCTTTCTTTGTTATTCTGTTTTCAGAAACATGAACGGATGTATTGTTGTGTATGAAGTGTCACATCCTCCTCCTCCAGTTGGTTAAAGTGACCAGGAAGTGATCAATTTGGTGCTGTCCAGCAATATCAGCACTTTTGTGAGAAAGAGCTCTATGTGGAAATATAAGAGGGGGGTGATTATGACAAACTCAGGAGGCAGCTTGCAGCGATATCATGAAATGGGAAATTGCGTGGGAAGGAAATCAAGGATTCTGGTCTCTACTCGGCAATTATCTGAGTGTATTCCAAAGGTCAGGAAATTAAATAATGTAGGCGTAAAACGGATGACTGAAGAGATGAAACGTGTAATCTGGAAGAAAAAGGCATTGTGGAAGCAGCACAAGATGAGTGGAGATAATCAGCTACACGAGCAGTAAAAAGAGCAAGCAAAGAAGGTGACTCACTTAATAAGGATAGCAAAAGTGCGGTATGAGTAGCAGTTAGCAAATGAGACTGACAAATCCAAGGGTGTTTTTTCGATATGTGGCCAGTAGAAGGAAGAATTATTATCGGAGAATGATAACCACGGAGGAGGATAGAAGGATATAGTAGGGGCGTTTTACTTGCAGTTCATTAAAGTATTCCTTGTGAATGCAACATAATAGAGAACTTGAGAGCAGTGGGAATGAGGGGGGGGGAACCACTGATTGTGAGTGAGTAGGAGGTATGAGGAATTGAGTAAACTTGGTGACATCAAGGCCATTAGATTGATGGTATATCCCCGCGTGTCTTGAGGGAATGTTATAGGGAGTTAACATATTTAACGTACATTTTTAACACGAGTCTTCGGTTAGCTCATGTTCCAAAGGAATTGAAAAATGGCAAGGGGGTAAGGGAGAATTTTCTTTACAGGGAATTATTCCAGGGTAAAGATAGGCGCAATACATCTCTAATACAGAGACAGCCTCTTCTTTATCAAGACCGCACTGCGTGGAGAAGATTCATATCCTTCCAGAGGTGCCCCGTTTTCACAGAATAGTGCGGATCTAGACTGGAAAGTCGAAAATATTGCTGAGGAAGGCAACGGCAATGCACCGGTGTACCCTGCCAAGAACATTCTATGAACATGCCAAAATGAGAAAGTACGATATGGTGCTGGATTGTAAGACCTCCGGTCCTGAAGGATCCAACAGGGGAAGAACAGAGGGCTTGCACAAGTAGAACTAGTTTTTGTGATGTGTCCAGGTCAAACCCAGAAGTAAGTTGGCCACGGATGTTGCTGTTGGAAAAGGGAGGCGCCCTGTTTCACAAGAAACCACAGGATTGGAACTTGGAATGTTAGACGTATGACCCTAGGAAAGCTGGAAATAATAAAGATGGAAATGGAGCGCAAGAAGTAAACTTAGATGGACAGGAATTGGCTATTTTCATTCCGGGAAGTATTTGGTGTATTACTTAGGACATGAGACAAGTCGTAAAAATGGAGTATCTTTCTTATTCAGCAAAAATATGGCTAGGTATGTATAATCCAGTGAGTGACAGAATAATTTCTCTCAGAGTGAGTGGACATCCGATGAATATGACTATCATTCAGGTTTATGCTCCTACTACAGAGGAACTAGAAGAAGACATTTTGAAGAATTTTATGGCAAGTTACAAGAAGTAATAGATGCAACACCAAAGCGAGATTTATGGCTACTTATCGGAGATTGGAATGTAAAAGTGGGAGAGACTGCGGAACAAGGAATAACAGGTCGTTTTGGTAACACTCCACGGAAGAGACTAGTTGAGTTTTATTATTGTTATTATTAATATTACGGGCAGTTCCAAGGAGTCCTTACACTCATCGAGGGAAGCCCAACATCATGTCAAGAACAACTATTCAACGTTCACACAGTATCTGTCACACTTCACCTTGAACTCATTTACAGTCATGGCACGCACAACAGACTCTGGCAGCTCATTCCACTCACTTACTACTCTCCAAGTAAAAAACCTAGCTCTAACACCCTTGCTAACCACACTCTTACAAAGATTCCATGCATGGCCCCTAGTGCTCCCACTACCAGTCCCATTCTCAAAAATCTTCCGAATTAATCTTATAGAAACCCTTCAGTAAATTGAATGTCTCAATCATATCACCCCCTTTCCGCAGCCCACAAATCTTCAACCTGTTCTCATAAGGTTTATTCCATAGTCCTGCTATTATCTTGGTCACTCGTCTCTGGATCATTTTCACCTCCTCCCCCCATCGAGATTAAACCCTGGTGCCCATATCTGGGCATGGTAGTCTAGATGGGGTCTTATGAAGGCTCGATACAGAGGAACAATAACTTGTTTGTCTCTGCTCGTTAAAGTGTTTTTCAGCAACCAAGTGGTTTGATGTTTGATGTGCTGATTTTGCCACTTTTGCGATGTGTCCCCCTAAACTTCAAATCCTTCTCCACCAACACCCCCAAATCCCTGGCCTCATCAATCTGCTGGAGTACAAATCCACCAAAGTGATATACTGATGCTAATCTTTTCACCCCAAACTGCAAAACTTTACATTTTTCCACATTAAGATGACATTCATTCTCCTTAGCGCAGTCCTCCAAACCAAATCATCAAGCAAAATTTTGACATCCTGAGCATTCACTATTGCTCTACCTAACTTTGCATCATCCGAAAACAGATGCTCACTTTCTCTCAGATCCTATATCGTTAATGAACAAATTGAACAGTAGAGGTCCAAGAACAGAACCCCTGCGGCACATCACTAGTCTAGTCACTGGCCGTCTTTCCGACCCTACTCCTGAATAAAACACTCTCTGATATCTCTCAATCAACCACCCTCCTATCGATCTCACCAACTCTATATCCATTCTCATATGCTGCAGTTTATTGATTACAATTCCATGTGGTATCCTACCAAAGGCTTTAGAAAAGTCCAGTGGAATCACTGTAAACCCATTACCCTTTTGTACAGAGAATTCTTTGTTTGTTGCTAACCCCTGATTTAAACAGCACAAAAGAAGATTGCACACATAGATATCACCTGATGGACAATACAGAAATGAAACTGACTATATACCTGCACAAAGAAGATATAGAAGTGTAATTCAGTCTGTCAAGATTTTTCCAGGTGCAGACTGTGGAACAGACCATGAGGTATTGGTGACTATGATATATGTGAAATTACGGACTCTGTAAACAACACAAATGTCGATCAGATATGATCTTGGAAACATACCAGCTGAATACAATATTAGCATACAGAACAGATTCAACATCCTCAATTTGTGTGAAAGAGAACCAGATGAACTATGAGAAGAGATTAAAGATATAATCAAAATGGAAGCAAAGAAGAATATTCCAACAGTTTGTAAAAAGAAGTCCAAATGGCTGTCAGGAGATTCCATCAAAACTGCTCAGGAAAGAACGAAACGAAGGCCTTAGGAAAATTGCAGGAAGTACCGCATCTGAATGCAGGGTTTAAACGACAAGACAGAAGAGACAACGGAAAACACGTTAACCACGAATGCCAACAAATAGAAGTACCGCATCTGAATGCAGGGTTTAAACGACAAGACAGAAGAGACAACGGAAAACACGTTAACCACGAATGCCAACAAATAGAAGACTGAAACAAGAGATCATTTCAAAAAGATAAGAGAATTAACAGGGAAGTTTAGTGCCAAGGTTTAGTGACAATATTGAAAAGTAAACACAAAGGATATCTTACAGAAGCTGCAAACATCAACGAAAGCATACACAGAAGCCTTTACAGAAAGAACTCCAAAATTACTGAGAAATATGAAGAGCAGGATTACACACAGGAGCCAGTACCACTGGAGGGCGAGCACTGCAACATTATATCCAGTAAGAAAGCACCAGAATACAGAACTATAGCACTGATTTCTAAGTCTTACTTAAGATCATTCAGAAAAGACTGGAACAATTCATGAAGAGAGAAATGGCATATGAACAGGTAGGATTTCGAAAAGGCAGAGGAACAAGAGTTCAAATTGCCAATGTAAGATGAATAATAGAACGAGCAAAGTAATATCAAATCAATGCCTACCTTTGTTTCCTTGACTACAGCAAGGCTTTTGACTCTGTAGGTCATGTGAGACTGTGGAATGTGTTAAGAACAATGGGAGTCTCAGAGCATTTCATTTTCCTTCTGAGGAATCTTTATTATGAACTTAAGCTACTGTCCGAAGAGATCTTGGAGAAACTGGGTATTTCACAAAAGGCAAAGGGGTGCGAAAACGATGTATTTTATCTCCGTACCTGTTTAACTTCTACAGCGAATACATTTTAAGAATGGCAGGGCTGGAGGAGTCTTCAGTCGGAATTAAAATTGGTGGAAAAAATATTAATAATTTGAGGTATGCAGATGATACCACCTTGCTAGCAGAATGCAAAGATTTCGAGGAACTTATTATGAAAGTTTAAAAAGAAAGTGCTAATTATAATCTTAAACTTAACCTGAAAAAGACAAAAGTTTTCGCGACATGTGAACTTAATGATTTTAAAGTAGATGGGGAGAAAATGGAGGCAGTTAACAATTTTGTGCTCCTAGGATCCCGAATTGACAAAGATGGTTATTGTATTGAAGAAGTTAGAAGAAGATTATTACTCGGAAAGAAAGCAATGACAAATTTCTTGGCAAGATCTTTAAAGACGATATTAACCTCGCCACAAAAATCAGAATCGTGAAAGCAACGGTATTCCCTGTGGTTCTGTATGGATGTGAAGGTTGGAACCTGAGAAAAAAGTGAAAGAAGAAAGAAAGATAGATGCATTTGAATTATGGGTTTGAAGACGCTTACTAAGAATACCATGGACACTGCAAACCAATAAATCAGTAATAGACAGAATAAAGCGGGATTGCTCCCATGAAGCTATGATCATCAAGCAAAAATTGTAATACTTCGGACATATCATGCGAGCAAGTGAGAGTCTGGAGAAGATGACGATGCTTGCTAAAGTTTGATGGAAGCAGGAGAAGAGGAAGACCAAGAATTAGATGGATGGAGTTAAAGAAACAACTGGAGTGCGCTTGGAAATTCTGAAAGACATGGTCAGGGACAGATCTGAATGGAAAATGTATGTTCATAGGATCACCAGGCATCGAAAATGACTCGATGGAACATAACAAGACCAAAGCATTGAATTATAAGCCAGTTTGCTTCTCTGGAGTTGTGATCGAAGTGTTAAAGAATTTGTAAGGACAATCATTCAGAACTGGGTTCATAGCAGTAGAATTCTCTTGAATGGTTTGCTGAAGGAAGATCGCGTTTAACAATCTGCTTACTTATTATGATAAGGCGACGAATATATTGGAGAAGGGGATGCATAATACTACTGTATATGCAAAGGCTTTCGATAGACTGCCACATGACACACTAATAGTTAAATTGGCTGCATTTATTTAAATGGGATTCATTACTTTTTCACGTGCTTTCCTCTTCCATTTTCGAAGCAGCAAGCGACTTCGAAAATGGACGAGCTCCGCACACCTCGACGCAGTAACCCTTGAGAAAGCCTCCTGCACTTCCACAGAAATTATCATTCTGCAGAAAGTTCTTATACTGGAAACTGAACCACAAACTGCGCTTCTCATTCGCATTGCACCAACGTTCTGGCAACGAAAGAAAACTGCTGGTTTTTAAATGTCTGAAAGTGCTTCTGTCAGAGTGAATTTTTTCACTCTGACAAAAAAACAACCGACTATTAGAACACATGCATTTTTCAGACAAAACTACCTTAGTACGTTTCATTGTGTAATGAAGTGTAGCCTCCAGTGATGAGTCTTGGAATACGAAAAGCATTTGCGCAATATTTCTAATATAATCCAAACGCAAAATCGTTTACCTATTCCGAGTTTACATCAACTGCATCTGAAAAACGAAAGCCTAAAATCAGAAGTAAGAGAAAATCTGGTCGAACAGAAATCTTAAGTGGTCTAACAAGGGTAGACGAAATCTCTAGCAAGGACGGTCTGATGAGAAAAGCTGTAGGCAAACAATATTGAGCAAACAACATAAATCTGTGTGACTGACCGCGGAGTTAGCTAGCACGAAGAGTCGCTTATTAACTTTAATCTGTCTTGAAAGTGAAGGATTCTTATATCTGTATACATAATTATTTTTTCGTTGGTAAAAACCCTCTACCATAACTAAAAGAAGAAAATTAGCTTCAAAAGTGTTGAAATCAATACATATGATGCCACTTTTGCTGTTTATAACACAGAGAATAATTTAATCTCGTGAAGGGAACTGGATATGTTCTTCTACCTTTTAATTAAATTATTACCATCTGGTTGGATTTTTTTTTTCTTGATATGGAAAGGAAGATTTATTCTCATTTCGCCTGATTAACCAGCGGGGTTCTAATCAAATTACAGTAACAACTTCAATAGCAAGCACGTAAATATTCCATTTATTTGCCTCGTTCAACAAGAAGCCAGCAAGTACGGGATTGGAGAATTCCAAATCATTTTGTTCATAGGAATTTGTCTGAAAGATCAAATTTGAACAGAGTGGGATGGGGAACGTAACGTAGTGTTTGTTCTTTGGTACTTTCTCAGTTAAACGGCACACTTTGGGACTCAGGAAATGTTTTTTCTGGAATGGAATTCTAATGTCTTAATTGATGGTCGTTTATTCCCAATTTAGATAAAAGGAAAATAGTCATTTTAAACAAAACTTCTGCTGCATTTTACGTGTCGACCAAATTACTATATTTTCGGTTGATTATCCCCAATGGCCTTGGAACTGTGCCTCATCGAGGCACATTTCTCAGTCTTGACAATTAAACATCTTCGCAGACCATATCTTGAGATGTCAGGAGACAACCGATTGTTTCGCTTATTACACCAAAGAAGTTTAAGGAGTTGCGTTGGATTGTACTCCATTAACTAAATTGCAAATCGTTACTATAAACCAACGTATTTAATTAAGGGGATAATAAATCCCTCATTATTTCCAAGGCCGAATAAGAAACTCGAAGATCGAAATCTAAGAGTTTGAACCAGGCGTTGACTTACGCTTGGACTTGCTGAACGTTCTTCGGCATGAAACTCTTAGATTTCGATCTTCGGGTTTCTTATTCGGCCTTGGAAATAATGAGGGATTTATTAGTCTTTTAATTAAAAAATTTTCGTCGCCGAAAAAAAAAAAAAAGCCTTTTGGCTCTTTATTATAAACAACGTATTTAGGTGATATAAGCAGGCGAAGCCACGAAGAGTCTGCTTGTGAGCGGACGTTTTGACTTTGAGTGCAAAATATTTCGCTAAACGACTTTCTCATCAAAGCAATTTATGGAGAAAATCGCGATTTTTTTTTTTTGTAATTTAACACATTTTTTATTCAAAGTGATATTCTGAAATATAAGAATAGTTGTAAAGACGGTCCCATACTAATGAAAGAATTTCAAAAGAGAATTGTAACCGAAATGCATTTGGGCGCCTGCTTGAAACTCCGATGAAATCCTTGTAAAAAACTGGGGGGGGGGGATTCTCACGCCAAACATCGCCCTTAAGCCACTTAACAAGCAATGATTCCATGAGAATCGTCATCTTGTTTAAACTCTGAATTGGGTGATCAGAAGTGAGGGTGGGGAGGCGATAAGTTCTTCTGTAGTAAATAATATGGAGATAATTAAGTCGCATGCAAATCGAACGACAGAATGAAAAAGATTTGGAGCATTAAAACGCACCGTTATGTGATCAAGATGATTTTCCAACATCGCAGTATGAGAAGCTTCGGCTGCACTCTTTACTAAGAAGTGCCAAGAAATACCTATGACAGTTACCGCTTGCATGTGGATCCCTATAGAGTAGGGGAAAGTGAGTTTGGCTCAAAATTAACAAATAAATTGAATTGAATACAGTTGTATCGAACAAAGAAGGCACATTTTGTGAACAAAAATAAGCAAAAGAAGAAACAAGAAAATGAGGTTACCAAAGTTGTGTTTTGTAAAAGCAGTTTGTATGATAAAACCTTTCATTACCACGACCTTGCAACAATCCTTTTTTAGCTTACTATAGGATTATTTATTCTATTTTAGCAAAATAATTTCCTTTCATTCTGAATTGTTGACTGTAAAAGTTAAAATATCCGAATAAAACGAAAACTGAGATTACGAAAAGACATCATTTTTAGAATAACGACCTCGAGTACGAAATTCTAATAGCAGCCGCAACAGGTGCGGGATTTGTCTTTTAAATATGCTGATAACAGTACATCAATTAAGAATTCGTTCGTTTTGAGAATGACACGCCTTAAACAGGATGGCAAAAATGCTTCACAGATATTTCTAGCATCGAAAGTTAAGAGGATAAATTAAACGGAGGGGGCTCGCGTAGTGCTTTGTTAAAAAGAGTATTAAAGACAGCGTGGGTTGAAAATTGTGTAGATACAAACTTTTTTTATTGTGTGATTACGTCGGAAAGAGAACTGGAAATGTAGAAACACTAGTTCACATTGTATTTGTTATGCGATTGGATAACGAAAATGAAAAGTGATAAGGAAGGCGAAAAAAGCTTCCCACTAAGCCTTCAATGAATGGTGTGGATCGGAATGAAGGAAAGATTGGGTTAGGTTCGATGCTGTTTTCACATAGAGATCGTGACTCCCGCTCACGACAGGTTGTAAACCTATATGCTTGGTTGCCACATTCGACAATCCATATGCAGAGTGATTTCTCACAACAAATAATGAAATTCTTCTGCCACTTAAAGCTGGCAATGGATATACCAGCAGATACTGCTGGTAAATTAACATTAGGTGTCAATCAAAATTTACGTTTTCCAAGAAAAAAAGTAAAGAGGATTCATATTTTGCGATAAATTTTAACCATGCTGATCTATTGGTTATTAAACATCTGCGTATGCTTTCGCATTAAGACTAAGAAGCATCGATAACTTAATTGATATGCCTCCTGCTTGATATTTTTCCTTTAACACTTTCATTGCCAAGCTGAAAATTGGAATTTCGTGTAGTGGCCAATTTTTTTATATTTTTTTATTTTTAGTTAGCGACGTCCACGCGATAACGCGTGATCGGTTTGATGAGAACTCTCATCGCGCGATAGGCAATGAACGTGTTAAAGGGCCTCCCCCAAGAAAAACAGAATGATAATGCCATGTTGTGACAAGATGAGTTTTATAATAACTTTAGTTTAATCCTTTATCCAAGTGTAAGCAACCAAAGTTTTCTCCTGAAGTATCTTCAGGACTGAGGCAACTAGTGGTAAAGGTGGATCAAGGTTTCATCACTCTTTGCCTCAGTATCTCCCATAATGCAAAGCACATGAGTAGTAGGGTAGGCACTTCTGACAAGATCAAGATAAGATAAGATAAGGAATAGTGACGTCATTGGTTGTTGAGATGATGACGTCATTGTGTGCGTGACATGAGTTTGGAATGTTAGGAATTTTTCTGGAGACCATCTGTGTGTGTGTGGTGTGACGCCACGTTGTTTTGTTCGCGTATGGAATTATGGGTGATGATTAGAGATAAGATTCGTGTCGTGATTGGTGGGACACTTTGAACAAGATCAAAATAAGATAAGGGATCGGGTTGTGAATGTTTGTTATTATCAGATGTAGATAAGTGACGTCAGTTGTTGGTTGTAAATAAGTGATGTTATTGTTTTGAATGGAAAAGGGAGATATATTAGTGGATAAGAAATTGTGTTGTGATTGGTGGGATACTATGAACCAAATAGGGGTAGGGTGAAAGGGGAAGCGATGTCAGTGTACTGGATGTGTGTTCTTATGAGTTGTAGATAAGTAAATGGTTTGCGTATGGTATTATGGGTGATGGATAGTGATAAGATAAACTTTGGAAATGTTTGGAATTTCGCTGGGGGCCTCATCTGTCAGGGACATCACGTGGTGTGTTTGGTTGACTTATAGCATTCTGTGTGATGTTTAGAGATAAGGAATCGTGACGTTTTGTTTTTGGAAATTTCTGGGAAACATATGTCTCTCTGTTATATCACATGGTGTTTTGGTTTGCCTATGGAATTATGGGCGATGTTTCTGAGATGAGATATCTTTGAATGTTCCCCGGGTGACACATTCGTCATTGTCATGTTTTGTCTTCAGCTATCTATAGATGATTGTACTAATTTTCCAATACATTTTGGGGTATTTCTTTCCTGTTAAAGGGTGGAAATTCATAGAGTAGATTCGTGATGGCGGCAGTGTTTAGGCTTTCCTGAATAATTTAATTATATGCTGGTGTCCCTCAAACATACTTTTTTTTTTTGCTCCGAAGTTATCACTATCAGTTGAAGGTGACATCACTAAAAGATTATTGGCAAACGACAACCTCTTTTCGAATTAACGTTATCTTGTTTACTAATGTTTGGGTAATGGTGTTTTTTTCTTTAGTTTACATGAAGAGAAAAAAACCAAACGGCATTTAAAAAATTAATTAAAAATAAACAAGACTTAAAGGCTTACAATAACTTTTTTGTATGTAGTCCAGAAATTCTAATGATAATTTAAATTTAGTAACAGTCTTTCCAGAATGACTCTTCTTAATCACAATTGATATTCCAAAATAGTTGAATTTTTATCCAGAGCAGAACACACACAAAAACACAATCTTGAAGGAACGAAATTTCTGTAATAACCTGAAAAGCTATTTGACTTTTGTCCCCTTAGATTTTCTATCCATTTGGTACACCGTTCATTCCTTCACATTGGATCATACTATGCTTTTTCCCCCAAGGTAGTGAGTGAAACCTCAAACTGTGTTTTTCTGACTAATATATCCGCAGGGGATCGGTAATTTCCCATCTCTCAATGCGAATAGTGTGTGTCTATGTGTGTATTATTTTCCCACATTGTTAATTTCATTAGTCTTGTTTGTAGATAACTGAGTGAAAATTCATATCCGGTAATTTGTTTTCAGTTCTTGTTCTGAGTGTGGGAACATTAGTTCATTTAAAATTTTACACTATATAATATGTTTAGGTAAGCATACATCGTGTCTTTGTATGACTCAATTTCCTCTTTTTTGATGTTTTTCACGGTCTTTCTGTGTTCTTATGAGACACCAACATTCTATTAGAGATTACTAGTTCGGGGTTTTCAAACATGTGAACTTAAATATTTAGATATCTCGAACAATGTCAATAGTTAGCATTAGACAAATTTCTAAAATAATAAATTACAGTATACCAGTTTCCCTATTTTTTTTTCGTTCCCCTAATGGAATATTATGTGTTAAGTATTGAAAAAAAAGTTTCGATTGCCTGTCATATGTTTTTAAACTTTTATTGGAAAACGCAATAACAACAACACATATGCTTGTTCATTAAGTTACAAATGTATATTTTATATTGCTCAAATATTAAATCATCAAATGCTTAGTCGCATTTTGTATATCCTGGTGTCCCTCAAACACACACTTTTTTCCTTTTCCATAGCCCATACATATTCTATTCTATATTCATATTCTAAATACTATGAGCATTCTTAGAGTATAGTAGAGACTAGTGGCAGCAGCGTTTAGACATTTCTGAATAATTATATGCTGATGTCACTCAACCACAAACATTAGACATGAAGTCGCAAATGTATCCCATGGTAATACTCTAAGGTATGTACCCTATGATTATTCTTATGGAAAGAAAAGACTATTCAGTATTAGAATTGCGAATGTAAAATAACCAAATTCTAACAGTCGTCCTTCCTAGTCTGTTGCAGGTATCTGCATATATCATAAATTATCACTTTTCAGGTAAAATATTCTCCACTAAAATTCTGGCTATTAATTTAATACCCGATTCCTTTTGGAATCGGATATTAAATTTCCACGAGTTGACACAGTTTCTTGAAATATTTGAAGACTTGCATGAACAAATAACTTAATTTACTGAGTGGATTTTTCAAAAAAAAAGTCTCTGGTTAGTTTGTGGCAAGAAATTTCACAACAAAAAAGTAATAATTTAAGTAAGACCATTATATATATATATATGATCTTACTTAAAATTGCATAACACATCAACGACACCCTTTTATTCCTTTTAATTTACACATTTTATTTGAGTGAAATATTATTTACAAATGTATTTAATAAATCTAACATACAGAAAATAAATCAAGTGAAAAATATAATCCAATTTGTTGGTCCTTAATCTTCTTATTGTTAATTTTGTGCTGTTGTTCAAAGGTTCTTCCAATGGATGCAGAATTGCCATCACAGTAGTAATATTAAGGGTCACCTTATTTTTTTGAAAGCAATACATATATTTTTGAGCATTATTAAAAGCACAGAATCTTTCGTTATGTTTCCAAAAGCATTTAAAAGTACACATTATGTTTTCACGTTTTGGGCATCCAATTTCATTTAAATCAAGAACAGGTCTTACTATTAATCTTGTTAATGTTTTTAACTTTTCTCTTGCTTTGGCGGGCAATATTTGATATCAAATATCTATCATCCAATTTCTTAGTTTGTCCAGAGATAATAAACCAAATTTCCCACTTCAGCTGATGGTTATATTTTATTAACCAAGAATTCCGTTTTTCTTAACTCTTTCAGGTAATTCTTTCCAAATACAAGGTGATTTTGTCAATGCATATCTTACAATAATTCCATCAGAAATACAAATTTCTTTAGGAAATAAATTTGTAGTCTTATTCAAAAACAAATTGACAATCAATTGTTCCAATGATAACTAAAAATTCGTATTTTTCATCCACTGTCGATCATATTCGTTTTCCTTCATTCTTCTTAGATTACTTCATATGGCACCACAAAGAAATAGTTATTTATTATTATTATGATTTCACTGATTATTAGCTCTGATCTTATATGTTAACTTTCGTTTACAAAATTCTAAACAATTAGAACTTTTCACAAAGAAAATTTCAAAGAATTTTGTGGCTCACCCGTTATTTTTACATTACCAAACACAAAACACCTCAACACAAAACAGCAGCTGCAGTGGATGAACGATTACCTTAAGTCCAAAGTCACTTGACACTATGGTATTTTCTTATATTAGTGTTTACACTTACCATGCCCTATCCTGACCGTTCCTTCAAAATTGAACCTTTTGCGCAGATGACTCAATGACATGTTTTCACATGGCTGCCGGATATACTGTTGGTATGTTTTTATCTTACTTTGTGTGGGAAAAGGTAAAATAATACCTGTGTTATCTGGGGAGTACAAACATTTTTCTATTCCAAACTTAAAGAGTTTAAGTCATGTTTTTGGGTTAAATTATCTGCTGTCTCTCTATAAAACCATCAAATTCTAACAGTTCGGATTTTCGATTATGCGAAACGAAATGTTTTCAGATAACTCAAACAATGTCAGTAGGTAGCATTAGACAATTTCTAAAATAATCAATTACATGGATATCAGTTTTCAACACTCCCCCCCATTACTGGCATTAATTTCACAGTAGCGATTTTTTTTACAATAATTAAACAGAATAGCATTATGGTATAAAGTTATGGATTTAAATATCAAGTTCTAATCAGAATAACTCACTAAAAATTCACTGGAAAAACACAACAACAAAAGCACACATCTTTGTTCATTTCAGTTTACAAATGCATATTTTGTTTTGCTGAAATACTATTTACAAGTATATTCACAGAGAAAAAATCAAAACATGTAATTACCTAAAAATATTTCGCAATATTTAGTTTACACTCTTAACATTTTCCAAAGAGCTCAATAAAGAAAATATTCGTTACTCCCTGTTACTTGGTTACATTACAACAAAATATCTGGTCATGCAAAAGAGTTTTTAGATCACACACACCATGGTAAGCACAGATCCATACATTTGATATTGTGTCAGTCTGGAAATGACGCCATGCCTCCCTAAACATTCTATGTATTCTTTTGTCAGCAAATATACACAAACAGTTTTCAAAAAATGTTCGTAAATGTCCCAAAATAAAGAATCTTTATCGAATTGGATAAAATCTTGAAAGTCTAATTTTACCATTGATGAATTTAAATGATTAGCGATACTTTTCCCCCATGATATGAATAGCTGGTAATTCAGTTTCCAAAAATAGTAAATAATTATCAATGTCGTACATTTTTGGTGAAAATCTCTCAGCTTCTTCACAACTAATAGAAAAAACCTTACTTCCATCCGCTCCTGTATTATCGAGTATTAGTTCCCATCTTGGCATTTCAGAATATAACACTCACCGAGGTCCATTTCATAGTCAACTCTTCTTTGCAAGTAGCCAAGGATATCAGACCACTTGCTGCATACCTCTTCCCAAGTGGTCCTGGATAAATACATCACAATGTACAAGCCTTCTAAAATAATAATAGGTTTCCATCCTTTTAGAGCTATGTGAAGAGTTTTGTCTCGTGCTATTTTCCTGAAGAAAGAAAATTTCAATGACTTTTGTGGCTCACCCATTAATTTACCTTACTTTCTGGACACAAAACACCACAACACAATACGATAGCTGCACTGGCTGATCGAATTTGCCGTAACTGCAAAGGCACTCGACTTGTTTGTTTTTCCTTATAGTACTGTTTTCCTGACTCTTAACCCTGACCGTTCCTTCCAAAATGAAACTTTCGCACAGATGATTCACGGACATGTTTCTACATGCTGTTGGATATGATGTTGATGTGAGATTATCTTACTTTGAGACATCATAGGGAAAATCTTTTCTCTGTGGCTCAAAGGGTATTCTATATTATTTGTCCTTATTCTGTTAAGTATTTTATCCTCAAACAGTTGTTGAAGTTAGACCATCTGACTAGTTCTCTCACTCATATGTCCAAAATTGATGGGGTGGGAAAAAAACTGCATCAGGTGGTGGAAGTAAAAGGGTAGTCAAGAGGGTGACAGGGGGGGTCTTTCCTGAAATGCTCCCCACCACATCCCCTAACCCCCTCATTCCCCTCTTCACCCCTTCTCCTTCAGAAGATGTCTGCTCAGGCTAGTGGAGATGAGCGTGCTCATCATTTGCGGATATCTTTTAGTGGTGTCACCTCCAACTGATACTGATAACTTTGGAAGTTAAAAAATAAACTCTTTTTCTTTCCCAAAAATAATAGGGGTAGTGTGATGATCCCTAATCATCACCCTACACCCTACTGTTACGCGTAAAAGCTGATCGAATCTCTTAAAATAAAATATAAAGCTGAGATCTGAAATAATTGAGATGTTCTTCTCATAGAGAGCGCGATTATCTGTCGAAATTACTGAGTGCTTATTTAAAGGAAAGAAAACGATACGGTGAAGTTAATTCGCATTCATTTATTTCATTTTTTATTCTCTACTTATTACTGACGCAATACAGGCTTGAATCGCGCTAAGCGGAATATAAGTTGATCATAAAATATGTAACAATCTCATCAGTAACACTGACCAAATCTTTTGTATTGGTGTTTAAATATTTCTTACTACATTTCAATTGATAATTTCAGCATTTCTCACACAAATAGGTCTGCATGACTTAATAATTTCTTATTTCTGCTTAATATTAAGATTCCGCGGAAGGAAATATTTGCAAAAGCAAATAATAAAGACAGCATCAAACTATTCGTTTGCCGATGAGGAAGAGCTTTAATGTTTTGTTTAGAGAGTGAACAAGCGAACTTGAATAAAACACAACTCCCATAAAATGGGCAGAGGTGGAGATTTTCCGAGGATTTTCGTTTTTCTTCTTTTGAGTAAATATTTAGTTCATCGGTGTAATTGACAGAACTCCTTCAGTCAGCCAGTAGTCTGAATGTTTAAGTGAAAGAATATCAATCGAGATCGCTGGTAATTGGCGGGAATAAGCATTCCTCTCCTGGAGTTGGTCATGTTGGATCGAGCCCTGTTTCAGCTGGTGAGGTAACCTACAAGTTCTGTTTGTATAAATCATCAGGAGAAGCCTGATAAGTGCTGACTGCACAAACTTTGAAATTCCTGGTGAACTACTCTCGTGATACCAGGTCTGGCTTGCCTCGTAAGAGGTCCCGAAGAGATATGCCTTCGCCTCGTTAAGAAATCTGAGGAGGATTGGGCTTTCGTGTTGTCTTTAACGTGGGGAATGGCCATCCCACCCGTGCATCTACGCACACGATCTTATCGTAGGCAATTGGATACTGATAGCCGTTAGATTCGACCATGGAGTGGTGCCATTAATCCATCACGCTGCCTCAGCACAGTACTTATTGGGAACTTTTCTCGGAATTATATAAGTTAAGTGGATATTAAATCCAACTTCATTTCAAAGCCGAATACAGCAACTATAAAAGTTTCGTGCGAAAATGGACCAGAGATCCTGCGAGAATGTACTCACCGCCATACTGCAAGTTGCCCTAGTCGAACCTAATAGGAAGCACGCACGCTCAAAGCGCCCGTATATTCGCCTCCTATTGGTCCATTTTGATAAGGTTTCACTGGTCTGACAGCTGTCAGATCAGTTAAACTTTATCAAAAGATCCCTCTGGAGGCGAGTGTGTTCCAGCAAGCTCTCTGGTCAATTTTTGCACGAAACGTTTATAGTTGCTATATTCGGCTTTGAAATGATGTTGGCTTTAATATCCATTGATTTTTAAAATTTTGCATCGCCGAAATGAAGATTTTGGCTCTTTATTTTAGTATTCTCGGAATATCTCGCGATGGACTTCTCATTGGGTGGTTCAATAGTATGAACCTAAGACAACTGTATTACGATGTGCGATATGAAATTCTGATCCTTCTATAGTAAGCTCATTGCTTTTAGATGTAAGGCAGGTTAAGCTATATGTAATTTAGTTTACAAAAAGGATCAATATCATTGAATTGGGGAAAGAAGAATGAAATATAGAGAAAAGATGCAAATAAGAGTGGCAATGAGGCCACTAAAACGGAAGCATCACATCCATTGAGACTAGGACTATGCGGCCGCTACTTCCTACTCTGCACCATTCAGGTGTAACATGCGAGCACCAAATCGTCCGCAGACGACCTAGGTGTTGGGCTAGGTGTCATGCTTAGAAGAGCAGCCACCATACTGCGATCTATTGAGACTCATCCTCTACGGTGCTTTACTGAAGCCTATGATTACATATAGTAACATTTACGATGTACTCCATTTTGCATTTTACAGGTTGAAATCTTAGCTTCTCGCCCAACACGGAGTTAGTTGGTTTCCGAGCGAAAGACAGTGGATTTGTGCGAGACAACAAATCGAAAGTAATGCCAGTAAATTAACAACTACCTTATAATTTGCCCTCCTGGTCGGGTCGAGTTATTAGCGTCAACGTTTTCTAACCAAGAAGCTTTGGGTTCGAATCCTGCAGTGGGCATGGATGTTTCTGATTGCCTTTCGTTGGGAGATGAATTTCAATGCCCGGTGTGAGATCACCGGTCTGTTTATTGGAGGCGTGAAGTGGCTTGAAAAAACAATACATATTCAAAATTTCTACAGCAGAGTTTTCACAGTATCTAAAAATAATTTTTTAAAAAAATGTTAAAAATAGAAACAATCTTTAGCCCATCCGAGGTACAAAATGTGCTATAGGTTTGCAAATAACCTTTCGTGCTCGGAAGAAACATAAATCGAAATGGATGGAAATCCGCTGAGTTTACTCACAGTGAAATATTTCATGTGGTGCATGCTACCTTTCATGATACGGAAGTCATTTCCGGTCTCCATTTCAAAATAAAGAAAAGAATACAAATAAAGAAAACTCTTTCTCTCTGTGGACGTGTGTGGTAGGCCACAGTAGTAAAAATTACTAATTTATGACGTCATGGTTTGAAATTAGATACGGAACTGCCGTCTCAAGAGCTAATAATCCTCGGTGCACGAAGCATTATAAAAAATCTAGTTTTTGATTGAAACACGCCCATTTGTGAATGGAATCTATCATTAAAATGCGATTGACGGAGGCAATCTTAGAAATCTTCAAGGTGCGCGTGGCCTTTTGCTTTCCCTTCAACAGACCTTTGCATCCTGCAGACACGCCAGTTAGATGTGCGTAAGAGGCGCCCCTGTTGGATGAAGAGGCAAAATCTAACACCACAAGCTCTTGTAAAGATTTATTACACCTATTCACGAATATATTAGACACCGATACGAAACACTGTCATGCCAGAGAAACCTTATCAAAATAGACTAAAAAGGCGAATATATAGACGCTTGGGCAACGTATATATCTTTTAAATAGTCCACAGTAAGGCAACTCGGCGATGCCGAGGAATGTACTCCGCAAGCTCTCTGGTCAACTTACGACAATTTCATAGTTTTTATATTCGACTTTGAAATAATGCTGGATCTAATATCCACTTTACTTGTGTAATTTTACATCGCCGAACTGAAGCCTTTTCTCTTTATTTGAGCAATAACATTCACTCGTCTCTTATCATCGTTCATCAGAGAAGACGGATATTTTGAAGGGTCTTGTACAACATAGAGCCCATGCGATCTGCCCTTCTAATACCCTTTTTTTAGATGAACCCTAAAAGCAATCTGATGCGTAATCGGTAGAACGAAACTACTGTTCGTTGATATCAGACTACAGTTCGATGCGAAAAAAATTTCAGTATTAGCATAAAGGAATCTCGTATCAAATAGCACGGATTCTTCGTAAATTCAATCCAAACACGTCCATCAAATTAGTCCGAAACTGCCTTCCTTATTTCCATCTACATCACCGTGTCTATCATTTACCCAGTTTACTCCAGGATTCCTATATTTTGGACATACTGCATGTTTAGAATCCAAGAGTTACATTTTTCTAATCTAACAAGTCTTGACTTTCTTCTCATGCTATTCACAATCCAGGGGTTGACAGAAGTCAGATTTCTTTGGAAATAAACAAAGATTCTTCATTGTAGGAGTTCAGTTTTGAACGCCATTTCCTTGAAACATGGGAAACGCTACGAAAGTGTCTGAAAATTAACGGATCAGACTGTGTGGCGATCTGTACGTTTTGCGAAGTGACTAGTAATTGTGTGATTATATCACCTCAGCTGCCACCAAGACATGAGCACATGTGCATATTTTGACTCATTCTCATACCTTCAAGGTCATTACCGGTCTGTATCCCTAATAACTTTCGACGAAATATTGGAGATTTTTAATAAAATAAATATATTTTTTTACATGTATAAGCGATGAATATTTTTATAAAAATGTATGTTGCAAGAGTTTGGTCACAGTAATGAAAGAACGAAAGTATGAAATGAATTCTTTACAGAGTACTCATAAAGACACTACTGTCTACTTTTCACGAATACTACAAGCACAATCATGCTGCATATCCGATGGATTCTGTTTGCCCGCGGATTGTGAATAGCATGAGAAGAAAGGCAAGACT
Organism: Typopeltis vanoorti; assembly: GCF_054136105.1. Lineage (NCBI taxonomy): Eukaryota > Metazoa > Arthropoda > Arachnida > Uropygi > Thelyphonidae > Typopeltis > Typopeltis vanoorti. The sequence goes on along the minus strand of NC_143555.1, from coordinate 856,148 downwards.
TGTTAGATTAGAAAAATGTAACTCTTGGATTCTAAACAGGCAGCATGTCCAAAATATAGGAATCCTGGAGTAAACTGGGTAAATGATAGACACGGTGATGTAGATGGAAATAAGGCAGTTTCGGACTAATTTGATGGACGTGTTTGGATTGAATTTACGAAGAATCCGTGCTATTTGATACGAGATTCCTTTATGCTAATACTGAAACTCTTTTCGCATCGAACTGTAGTCTGATATCAACGAACAGTAGTTTCGTTCTACCGATTACGCATCAGATTGCTTTTAGGGTTCATCTAAAAAAAGGGTATTAGAAGGGCAGATCGCATGGGCTCTATGTTGTACAAGACCCTTCAAAATATCCGTCTTCTCTGATGAACAATGATAAGAGACGAGTGAATGTTATTGCTCAAATAAAGAGAAAAGGCTTCAGTTCGGCGATGTAAAATTACACAAGTAAAGTGGATATTAGATCCAGCATTATTTCAAAGTCGAATATAAAAACTATGAAATTGTCGTAAGTTGACCAGAGAGCTTGCGGAGTACATTCCTCGGCATCGCCGAGTTGCCTTACTGTGGACTATTTAAAAGATATATACGTTGCCCAAGCGTCTATATATTCGCCTTTTTAGTCTATTTTGATAAGGTTTCTCTGGCATGACAGTGTTTCGTATCGGTTGCTTCTCCTCAAATACCAGACAGAAACTTTCAGAGGGCAAAAACTCTCGCTCAGTACTAAGGAACTTGAAACGTCAGAGAGGTGGATTTTCCTTAAGCGAACTCTCGGTCGGTGTCTAAACGTAATTACTAAATTAATCGAAAGTAAAGTTAATTTCAATAAATACAACATACCTTTTAGGATTTCGAGTTCCTAAGGTATCCAAAATGGGAAGATGTTTATTGGATTCATGTTCGATAGTGAACTTGATAGAGGGGTACAAGGAGTTGATTTTCTCCAGGAATATGTCTCCTCGACCTTGTATTTGGTTAGGTATTGTTGATGTTTGTAAACTAGTTCCGCATTAATTCAGAGGTACTTCAGTTCCTGGAGAGGTACGACCCTACGTTGAACGAGGAACATCTGAAGTTCATTCCTTCATTTACTTGAGTCTTCCAACTGCTAATTGCCTTGCACGAGAACATGATACAGCAGAGAATTCAAGTTCGGTTCTCTCAACAAACTATCTAATTAAATTGATGAAATCTAACACGCACGGTTAAGCAATTATAGCCTTCATTCCTACAGTGCAGATCCAGCGATGCCCTAATCCCCAATCGGCTTATGAAAATAGGCTAATGGAAGTTAGATCCAACGAGGCTTAGCGTAGGCTTTATTAAAATACTTAAGGAATAGAACAACGTAGTTAAGGATATAAATTAAATTAAACTTTAATAAATATTTTCCGATATTTCGACAACGTCACGTTTCCATTTTCTAAAGGAACTTACAAAAAAGTTACGTGCACGTAGGCACTACAACACAGCTAAACTGGGAATGAAGAGATGAAGCTATTGTTCTCCTAGCAGTCCTGATGGTGCCCTCTAGCGGGCTAAGTAGGTGTTCTTGGCCGTTGGGCTGAAGGTCTGCAGATGTAGGCCTCCCAAATTTGGGGCAGTCGCATACAACCAAATTTGTTGAGGTTTGGAGAATTTCTTAGGGCTGAGGCTGATTCCATAAACAGTCTTTCAAATTTGTATTTGCTATGGTGTATCACTGTAGCTTTCTTCCACCGAATTCTGTGGCGTGTATCCAGAGCATGGTCCGCAAGCCCAGAATGACTGTATTTGTGAAAACGCATGTAGTCCTTGCGTTCCCAAATTCTGATATTCGCTGTCCTGCCTGTTTGGCCAAAGTCAGACAGTTTACAACTGCAAGGGACCTGGTAAACACCAGGTAGGTCTAGGGGAAGTGGTTGGTCTTTAGTGGAGCGGATAAGGGATGCCAATTTTCTGTAAGGTTTGTAACAGGAGGTCAGGTCATGTTTTTTAAGATTTTGGTAATCTTTTCCGAGGTGCCTCGGATGTAGGGAATGGTGATGGATTTAGAGTAATCCTTGTTGTGGGGGGGGGAGGGGATCTGTGGTTTGTAGGTTCTAATATTTTTTGGAGGAGGTAGCCATTGGCTGAGAAAGTGTTGAGGATGTGATTTAGTTCAGTGTTTAGGGCCAAGTCGTTTGAACAGATTAGTTTAGCCCTGTTGTATAGTGTTTTCACTACTCCGTATTGTTGTGAGGGGGGGGGGAATTGTTGGTGAATGTATCTGCCTGTATGGGTGGGTTTTCTGTAAACTGAGAAAACCAAGGATCCATTAGGCTGGTGGGTGACTAGTGTGTCTAGGAAAGGGAGGTTTTGTTTTCCTCTTTTTCCAGAGTGAATTTGATTCTGGGGTGTTGGCTGCCGAAAAACCGCTGCCGAAAACGAATTTAAAAAAATACGAGGCCGACAGATGAAAAAGTTCGAAAAATTAAAAAAGACATCTACCGTCTTTCCAAAACCTGCTACCAACACGGTAATCAACCTTTCTTCAGTCACCCTGAAGCACTCAACGCGCTGTCACGTGGGCACAACTTCGCCATTGCTTCCAATAAAATACCTAGTGAGGATATTATGATCCAGATCGAGCGCGGAATCCGCCACCTTCCACATCAAGTTGCCAACAGTGTAAGATTGGATGTAGCCTGTGTCCTTTCCAAAGCAAGACCACCAAAAATCAACATATCAAACAAGGAATATAAAGCTCTACAGGAAATGAAGAATAATAAAGAATTAATTATCACCAAAGCGGATAAAGGGAAATGCAACTGTAGTACTTAACCAAAAGGACTACACAGGTAAGCTGAATGCTCTTCTATTAGATCGGGCCACTTACTTCCTATCAATTACAATCCCACCAACTCTCAAATTAGAAAACTTCACAGGCTCCTTAAGAGTCACTTCTTGGCCTGTAGAAGTTACCAACAGATTAAAGCCGTTTAACTCTATACCCCCCCCGTATTTACGGACTCCCAAAAATACACAAAGAAAATGTGCCATTAAGTCCCATAGGGGAAGGCATTGATTCCCCCACATACAAATTAGCTAAACATTTGGCCAAAGAGCTCACACAATATTGGCATCACACATAAAAAACTCAGCCCATTTCAAAGGCAGCATAGAAAACCTTACACTCCAACATACTGACATAATGGTCAGCTTTGATGTGTCCCACTCAAGGAAACTTTAGAGCTAATCCAAGCTAAATTTTCTCCCGATATCTCAGCCTTATTTCAATTCACAATGAACTCAGGCTATTTCGTGTGGCAGGGAAAATTCTACAAACAAATAGAGGGGACAGCCATGGGTTCACCACTCTCCCCACCCTTGGCCAATTTCTTTATGGAGGTCTTTGAAGAAAAAGCCTTGGCCTCTGCCCCACAAAAACCAACCATATGGCTTCGCTACGTTGATGATGTGTTCGCTATTTGGCCAAATGGCTCTGAAACACTTCTCTCCTTCTTAACACACTTAAACAACCAACACCCCAGAATCAAATTCACTCTGGAAAAAGAGGAAAACAGCCTTCCTTTCCTAGACACACTAGTCACCCACCAGCCTAATGGATCCTTGGTTTTCTCAGTTTACAGAAAACCCACCCATACAGGCAGATACATTCACCAACAATTCCCCCCTCCTCACAACAATACGGAGTAGTGAAAACACTATACAACAGTGCTAAACTAATCTGTTCAAACGACTTGGCCCTAAACACTAAACTAAATCACATCCTCAACACTTTCTCAGCCAATGGCTACCCCCCCAAAAAATCTAAAAAATATTAGAACCTACAAACCACAGATCCCCTCCCCCCCCACAACAAGGATTACTCTAAATCCATCACCATTCCCTACATCCGAGGCACCTCGGAAAAGATTACCAAAATCTTAAAAAACATGACCTGACCTCCTGTTACAAACCTTACAGAAAATTGGCATCCCTTATCCGCTCCACTAAAGACCAACCACTTCCCCTAGACCTACCTGGTGTTTACCAGGTCCCTTGCAGTTGTAAACTGTCTGACTTTGGCCAAACAGGCAGGACAGCGAATATCAGAATTTGGGAACGCAAGGACTACATGCGTTTTCACAAATACAGTCATTCTGGGCTTGCGGACCATGCTCTGGATACACGCCACAGAATTCGGTGGAAGAAAGCTACAGTGATACACCATAGCAAATACAAATTTGAAAGACTGTTTATGGAATCAGCCTCAGCCCTAAGAAATTCTCCAAACCTCAACAAATTTGGTTGTATGCGACTGCCCCAAATTTGGGAGGCCTACATCTGCAGACCTTCAGCCCAACGGCCAAGAACACCTACTTAGCCCGCTAGAGGGCACCATCAGGACTGTTAGGAGAACAATAGCTTCATCTCTTCATTCCCAGTTTCTGTGTTGTAGTGCCTACGTGCACGTAACTTTTTTGTAAGTTTCTTTAGAAAATGGCAACGTGACGTTTCCGAAATATCGGAAAATATTTATTAAAGTTTAATTTAATTTATATCCTTAACTACGTTGTTCTATTCTTTAAGTGTTTTAATAATGCATAACCAACGTATAAGCCTGTCTACGAGACTTAGGGTAGGCTGCTCTGCAATATTAATGCTCTTCGTGATTAATATTTCACATTCTGCATTTTGTGTTGCTAGTTTGAGATGTTTATTTCAAATTTGCAACACAAAAGGTAATAACTTAGTCTATTATTATCTCTAATTATTGAGAAAGTCCAGAATGGAAATGGATGCATTTCGGATGACTTTGTTATGCTAAAATGAACAAGGGAATTTCTAGACGGATACACTCAGCCTAAGTTATTTTACTTCACTGGTATGCAGACAAGATCTGCGCAAAACGTTATTTAAGTTGCGACGACGAACAGGGAATCCCTTAACGGAAGTTGTATCCACTGCAGTCCAGTTCATTCCTGTTAACTACTCATAAAAGCAGGGTTTATTGCTAGGTTACTCACGCTAGGAACATGAAGGATGCAAGCCGTGGATCTAACCGAGTGAATCTCCCACTCCAACCGGTTGAAGACGTTTTAGAAGAATGCCATGTAACTTCCGCCGTCGGAATTGTCAGATGTATAATGTGTAAATTATGATGTCGATCCAAGCCATAAAATGCTGAAACAATCTGCACGATTTTTCTCTCTAAGCACTGCACTAGGTAATTTGGGGGGAAATGGAAGGTCGAGATGAATGGTGTGCCCTTCGACAATGAATATTTGAGGGGGAGGGGACACTTAATAAGAAATAATGATCTGTATTGTTATTTAAGACAAATGGTTTTTGTGGGATTATAGCCGCATTAAAGATAGACATTGTGCAAACAAACAGTTCTTCATTCCTCTTTAGTTTTTGTCCTATTCGGAAGAATGCTTACTCTTTTCAAAACTGGAGCTATTTCAATCTCCTCCGTACTTAAAGATTTCAGTCCATCACTCATCAGATAAAGAATTAAGCTCGTCACGTCATCTACATCCTAAATTAAAACAAGTCCCGCAATACACAGAGTAAGGGCAAATGCCCCTTGCCCCATACAGTGTGAAATATGAAGATATCCTTCCTCCCGATTTGCAATGCTAGCAATGAACTACTAACGAGCTTTCAAAGAAAAATACGGGGGAATAATGCATCAGACTCGACGAGTCTTAGTTCATTTTTCTGAATGACACTGCAAGAAAACGATAAATCAACACACACAATCGCAAGGCGTCTACAGCATGCATGGGTTTTGTGACACATATCGGAAGAAATACACTCCAAAAAGTGACGAATGAATAGTGTGAATTGAAATGAAATAAACTAAATTAAGCCCAGCTGCGTAATATCGATGGATATCATGTTCACGGATGGAGTTTTTTTTAAGTTAATTTAAGAAAAACAATTTTCTGAGAAAGGAAATTACTGAGATATAAAAATTTACTCTATTAAATATTAAAAATATTATATTACTGAGCAGAGGAAACTGGTGTTCGTAGTTTGGTCGAAAACATCTTCACAATTACAAGTCCACGTTCAGGAAATAGATGGTATCTACTTAAAATGTTGGACTGTAATTCTATTGTTGCAGTGCGATGTTTTACACAGTTCATATTTGCTTGTCACGATGGATTAATAGTCGACCGAAATAAATAGTCAGACAAAGAAAATTGCCTTTTATTGATTGAATAATCCAATGAAGGGATGTCATCGGAAATGGAATGGTTTCAGCAGTTTTAGATTAAAAAAAAAGGTTCATACCCAGAGTAGAGAAATGGGCACATCTTACCAACCTTAACCAGACTATATACGAAACACACACACACACACAAAATCTTTATGAAGTATATTAGAGGAAGCCAGAAGTGAACATTTTATATTAAACCACTAAATTATTTGTGAAGATAATGCGATTCGATTTTCTTTCCTTTAATTTCGTTTCAGACAATTTCTTCCGTAATTTTAACTTATGTTTTGTTTCATACAAAAAACCCGGTCATCCCACATTCGGCGATGCTTTAACCCAGTCGATAACCGCCAGGTGCCTCGAAATAAACTAATATAAAAAAATTCAAATTCATGACAAAAAATTTTATTGCATTCAAAGATTGAAACTAAAAAAGGAGTCAATATTAGTGCCACTAAAAATATGCAAACTTTTTGGAATAAACAGTTTCACACAGCTGAAGAGTTTAAGCTAAGATGGAGAATATAGCTTTGCGAGGATTCCCGTAATACGCAGAACAAAGCGTTGAGGATTTGAGAATGGACTCCGAAAATAAAGCATTTCTTGAGTTTGTTTCTGTGTGATAAGAAACACGATATGACACACTTGTGTTTATTATTAATAATAATAATATTATTATTAATATAAAGTATATCAGTGAATTCCGTTCTTCAAGACGAACATATTGATGTAAAAACTGTAAGTATCTGTTAAGTAATAAGTAAATTATAAATATTCAAATTTCGAAATATACGTTGGTCAACTAAGCGAGAAGAGAACAAAGGAAGTCGCCATATTAGAAATTGCAGCAAGATCGTCAAACAAGAAATATGAAGTGCTACAAATGCCAAGACTTAACGGGGGAAGAAAACCACATGACACGTAGTAACTGCCAGAGAAACATGCATTTTCTATGTTCGGGCTTGTCCGAGGGCACTTGGCAGGGAAAATCAAACAAGAATCGTCACGAGTGGAAGTGTCCCCATTGCAGAGACAACAAAGGAATGTCGCCTTCGATCGCTGGCGGAAAACAGCTAATGCAGAAAACAACCGCAGACTGTAAACAGATATCAACAGCAGAGGGAATTAAAAACAAAGAAAACAACAACGGAAAACCAGGTGAGCCAACTTTAAATGCATTACTTGAAAATAGATTACAAAACCTAAAAGACTGTTTAATCGATTTTGTTGGAGAACTATTTAAAAAACATACCGCACAAATTACAGAAAAATTCAACCAATATGAGGAATTTATTCAATTTAATAATAACTCGGTAGAAGATGTATTACAGACAGTTAGAGAAATTAAAAACTATGTTAAAGAGCTAACGGAAAGACAGCATAATTTAATTAAAGAGACAACGGAACTACGACAAGAACTACTCTTTAAAGCAACAGTAGTACGAACTCTTAAACCAACAGCAGTACAAAAATGATCTCCTCATAGATGGTCTCCCAGAAATTGCTACAGAACATCTAAGAGACACCATAATACAACTAAAAATTAGCTCTCCCATTGAATCAAAAGACATCCAGTCGGTACATCTGTTACCACAAAAAAAGGGAAAGTGAAAATAATTCCCGTCCTTCTCCCGTCGTAGTATGACTCACCAACAGCCCAACAAAAACTACACTTATAAAAGCTAGCAGGATTAAAAACCAGTAGCCACGGATCTGAAAGGAGACCACAACAATACCCCAATATATTTGTCCGAATACCTAACGCCATATTATCAGAAACTATTCTATCAAGCAAGGAAAGTAAAAATAGAAAACAATTACCGGTTTATATGGATAAGAGACAGCAAAATGTTCCTTACAAAGACACAAGACGCAAAACCAATCGAAATGAAATCCGTAGAAGACCTCAACAGGCTGCCACATTGAAAGGAATATTGACAACTCGTAAAGAAGGAACAGCACACCAACCAACATGAATGCAGACCAAATCAAGCAGAAGTAATTACCCCGGAACATGATAATTGCCACATTCTGAAATCAATAATAAAATGGAAACAAGCGACAATCCCCAATAAAGGACTATATTCTCCACATCAACATCAGAAGCATTCAAAAATACTGGCTGACCCTGCAAGATTATCTGAAGGAAGATATAGATGACATAGACATTTTAATACTGACTGAAGTATCCACGACAAACGAAGAGGCATCCTCCTACCAAATGCCAAACTTCCAATAACACAAACACTGCAGACAAACTAAACGAGGCGGTGGGATAATAATATTTACCAAACATAAACTACAAGTAACAGAAATAAACCATAAATTAGAATACGCAGAAACCATATGCATAAAAATTAAAAACATCAAACAAGAAAACTTTATATTAAACGCAATGTACAGACCACCCAACTTAGGCACCACAAAATTCCTAGAAGAACTAAACAGATGGCTTTCAGCCATGGAAGTAGGCGCCTCAGAATACTTAATAATAGGAGACATTTATGTTCCTAATGTTTATATTCATAACAACACAGAACAATACCTAGACCTCATATTGGCATATAACATAACCCCATCCATACAGTCATATACACGAGAAGAGATAGTCGGAAACACAACAACTTCATCCTGCATTGATCATATAAATATAAGAGCCTCTCCAAACAGCCGCAGAGCAGCCGTCATAACATGCAAACTGGCAGACCGTTATATCACAGCATTACAGTTACACACTGAATCAGAACCCATAAAACTCACTGAGACTACAAAACAGTATTACAGCATTCTAAACAATAGTAAACGATGAAATCAGAAAAACAGACTGGATGCAGATAGCATCTTTAGACTCTGCTGAAGCTGTATATAATAATCTTAAACTTGCCTGTATATTAAACTTAAACTTAAAATACGCCCCCAAACGAAACAAAATCCATTGATAACAGACTACATATTAACAAACATACAAAGAAAAGATGCCCTATGGAAACAACTTAAGAAGTCGCTGAACAATATCGCTTTAAAAGCTGAATACAAAAGAAAACGGATTCTCCTAACAACACAGATTAGAATGGCAAAAAGAAACTATTACAGCAACAAATTAACAACAGCTCAGAATGAAATAAAGTAAACCTGGCGCCTGATTAATGAAATGCTGGACAATATACGCAGAACCACTGCCTCAGAAACAATAAAATCCAGCTTGGCCTGCGACGCCAAATCCCTCAAACAGTTTCCAAACAACTTTAATCAGCACTTCGTGAACTCTGTCCAAAAACTACAAGAAACAATCTTTCCACACATAAACGAACATTCTCCACTAGGTCCACGAGCACCCAGTCGATGTGGTTCCCCACAGTAACAAAAGAAGAACTATCACTTCCATTTCAACAAATTAACCCTAACAAAGGACCGGGGATAGACGGAATCAGACCAAAAGACATCAAGAAACACTCAACCAACTTACTTCCAGTTATACAAAAACTGTTAAATAAAATCTTCGAAACGGGACACATACCTGAAATACTGAAGACTGCAATAATCACACCCATAAACAAACATGGAAAAAGAAACATAATTACAGACCCATCTCTACGTTGTGTAATCAACCAAATCATGGAGCGCATCGTGCATCACAAACTCTCCACATACGTTGAAAAATTTCAAATTATACCCAAAACACAATACGGCTTTCAAAAAAATAAAGGAACAGCAGCACTCCTGAAAGATTTCACAGACCTAATAAACACTGCATTGGATAAAAACAGAATAACATTAGTGGTATTCATTGACCTTTCATTGTCAAATGACAAAAGCATTTGACACACTAACACACAAAACCTTGTTAACGAAACTAACGCATATCGGAATTGGAGGTTGTCTACTCCAATGGTTTAAAGCATACATGAAAAACAGAAAGTACACCACACGCATAGGATCAGCATATAGCAAAGAGGTACATGTAAGCTGTGGAGTACCGCAAGGAGCTGTCCTATCTCCCATTCTATTTAACATATACACACACGGCATAAGCCACCTTCCCCTTAAAAGTAAAATCTTCCAGTACGCAGACGACACGGCCATAGTATCCATTCATAACAACGCAAATATCGCTTACACAAATATGCAACACGGCATCAATCAAATCACTAACTGCTTAACCGAAAACGGCATATATATAAACCCTGGAAAAACAAAGCTAATGATATTCAAAAACCCCCAAACCCTGCCCATAGAAACTAAATATCTCACTATCCGACATTCATCCTCCTATACACAAAGCGCAAAACCTAAAACCACAACCATCACTCAGGTGAAGACAACACGCTATCTCGGACTTCACTTCGATGCTGATCAAAGTTGGAAGAGCCATACAAACTACCTATATTCCAAGCAAACTATACAGATTAAAAGACTGCCCCAACCCACATAAAAATATTAATCTATAAAGCATTATGTGCAAACATTTTAAGATATGCAATCACATCATACGCATTCTGCGCAGACTACAGACTTAACAGGTTACAATGATTGCAAGATAAAATGGTAAAACTGATATTCTGGAAACAACTAACACTTATGCAGGAAGCATGGATAAAACACAAAATATTTAAGGTGAAACACTAATGCCACTACACAGTCATGTTAAAACATTACTACAGCTCAACATATAGAGTAACCAGAACAACATATCAAATAACAAGACCACAGTCAACAAACTACATAACATATAAGTACAACAATCACACTGCAAAGCCACCCGAAACTTCTATGTACCTGACATGATAAACAAACTGCCGTTCGACGACAGAAACCTAGGAACATACAGAGAGCTGAAACAGGCGCTATATAAATATTATAACGGGAATGAAAATTAGAGCAATTCCTGTTTCTCTCCCCCCCCAACACATACACATACGCGCGCGCGCGCACACACACACACACACACAACCTATGACAACCCCCCCCTCTCAAAAACCATCACTACAAGAACACAAAGAAACAAACACACACTGTCTAAATCCAACCCTACTTGGAAAAAAAAAGTTAAACTATAATAGCAATTGAAGTCTTCCAAGCATGTACCAACAAACAGTAAAATCAACACCTGGCTTGCGACCAGTATAGAAACATATCCATGAAACCACCGCCATCTAACATCTATAAGATAAGCTCTGCTAAGCTTCGAGGAAGAAATCAGAAATGCCTCCCAAAGAAAGAATATAATACATTATACAGAAGAAATATTATAATTATTATTATTTAAAAATATTATTAACTTGAAAGTATCTGTTATTTACAATTGTAATGTATTATAATTATTACTGTATCTATATATGCAGTTTTTCTCAGACATAATAAAATTTTTTTAAAAAAATATTATTATTTTTATGTATGTTATTTATCTGAGATATCATAAAAAAATATAAAATAAAAAAAAATAAAAAAATTATTTGACACCTCCAGGGAGTTCAAAGACTCTTCAAGGGAGAGTGTGCCAACAGCATCGATCGATTGACTAGGTAAGGGGGATGGTTTTTGATGCCAGAACAGTCAGCTCACCCCTTCCAACTACAGCAGAGGCTCTACTAATGGACCAACCTTTGCTGTTTATCCAATTAATTCTAAGATAATTAAGATGTCCCTCTTATTTAACGAACATCTCTCATTGAAATCCATTCAGAATCCATTTGCTTTAAGTCATTCCATTACTGTCAGGTGTAATGCTGCGCCATTTCATTTTAACTGTTCCCATCTGTGCCATTCTTCCTGATCCCTTGAGAATATCCAACACAGAACGAAAAGCATCAGCTGTATTATAGATCTGGCTGTTCTGATTTATTCATCGAAAATATTCGTTAAGTCCATGAAGAGATAATAATATATGCTGAAGTGATGGAATAATTAACACTCAATGAATAAATAGTTAAGGAAAAGTATAGGTTTGTTAAAAGAAGGAACACGCCAAGCAAAGCAATGATCAAACGGTACTTGTTACCAATCAACGGAAACGTATTATCAGATAATACAAAGCTAATTAGTTGTCAAAAAATCAGTTATCGCAGTACTAGATAAGACGTTCAAAACCAATGCAGTTTTCAAAGCAGGCCATCCGTTGGATCATTTGTTGCAACCTCCTGGAAAGTTGACTCACTTTGCTCCTCCCTCCGAGATCTTTTAACTACTTAAGATCAGAAAAATCGTGACTGCAGTTCAGTGAGTGAAACGCTAAGCTTCAAATTCTCAAACTTTTTCTTCATATTTGAAGAAATGATGCTTATATCATGTTAAGCCGTCAGGCTCATCAAGATTAACGCATTGGGCATCAATGGGAAACCGATCATACATGTGTAGAGCCTCTCCGATATTTCAGACTGCCTTTACTTTATTATATAAACAGAGAAAATGGTTTGTATGATGTAACTTCGACCAAGAACGGCGCAACTAAGAAGAGAACCACCTTTCGTGGCCACACGATTCGGCAATTCTTTATTCGTTAGGAAATATCTCAGAATTGAGATATTTCCTCTGAATTGAATTTGGAATCCCTGATTCCAAATTCTCTGATTGAATTTGGAATTTGATTGAATTTGATTCTCTGATTGAATTTGGAATCCCACTAATGCACTTCGTAAGAGGCATCTCTTCGGATACGCGTTAACACATTTAGAGACGGGGAAGAAATTCATGCTGTGGAAATTCATATTCGGATGGCGAGTCTTGAAGTGTTCCCAGACATTTTTCGTCGGATTTAAGGACGTTTGCTTCAAGCGAGAATTATCCGGAAATTAATGTCGCACTCCGTACTCGACACTAAATCAGTAATGTCGGAATAAGGACGAGAGGAACGTTGCAATTAAGGACGCCCATCCATCAAAGATATTCTGTAAAGTCAAGGAAATGCGACAGTCTGCTTGCACTTCACCTCCAGTGGATTGTTTCACGTAATTGGGATAAGAGTTATTTAAGAGAATGAGTTCCTTCCAACAGAAAAAGAGCCCCTCAAGAAAAAGGAGTTTCAGAGTTTGTTTGAAAGTGGGCTCAGAGGTAAGTCAAACCGGGATAAAAGAAATCTTTTTTATTTTTCAAATTAAACGGACTGCGGTGAGCGCTGCCAACTATTCTTATCATGTTGAGTAGTCTATGACGTCATTCATGTGATTAGTGAACCCCCCCCCCCTCCCCTCGCATGAGACTAACTGATGTTAGAGTAGTGAGCTTCGTGACATTCGCAACGAATCATCCCGGCAGACATAACCTCTTCATCGCGGCGTCGGTGTTGCCAAGGGAAACAGATCTATCTGCCGATAAGGGAAATAGTGGAAGAAAGCTACATTCTGTAGCGCGTGACTAAACATTCAGCTAAAGTTTCAAGCGATTTGCGTTAATAACAAATTAATCGGGACATGTGAGCACCAGAAACGAGGTTGAATGGTGGAAAGATGAGGTCGTCAGACATTACTTCGAACGATGAATGTTACGCATTTACTTTTGACTGTCGACCATGCGGATACATTTTATCTGTAGATCCCACTCATCTGTGGTGCGAGAGATTCCCTGTTCGTGTAACAGATCCTCTTACGGTCAGTTTGCTAAAATGTATTATTTTGAAGTAGCTCGCAGTGCTATTTCAAAGGGCGATCAAATAGAATGTTCGGCAGGATCGTAAAACCATGCGAACTACCTTGATCCATCGTTTTGGTTTGAAGACTATCTTCTACTTAGTAAAATCATTCTCCATCTTTATTCTAGCGTTACATCTGTTATTATGGCCAATGTGTTGCCATGGGGTGCGATCGATGGCCACACGTGTAGCGTAGACGAAAAGCCGTGCGGAATTTAACTTCTGGGTCAGTGAACCGGCAAGAAAAATGACCGCCATAAAGTTGAACAGCAGTTTTATTTTCGTCTTTCCTTAGTAAGCAGAGCAAAGCGTTTGCTGTAAACTTAAGATAGGTTTATAACCTTTCGTAGGTGGGTCTCACTTTTCCTTTTTCCCACTTTCAATCATTTTTAGCAACAACATTAACGAAAATTTAATTGCGCAACTTCACCGTAATCCTGCTGGTTCTTACGTGCATTCTTTATCGTTTACATTTTCAAAAGGGCCGCACGATAAGCAATAATAGGCGCAGAATAACAGTAAGGTTTTATTAGTCGTATAAAAGATGAGCACAAAATTTGTCAAATAATTTCATTTACTGCTTTTAATGACGCTCACACCGAAGCAGCTTCTCGCTGGGCGATTTCGGAATCTCGAGTTCAAAAAGAACGCTTCATTCGTTTTAATTTAGGATGTCGCGAGGAGTTTTATCCTTTAACAGTATCCCTTGAGTCGGTGACTGAAATGTTCTAAGTGAAGGCGGAAAATGGCTTCGATTCTAAATAGAGTAAGCAGTTCTCCGAAGAGGAGAAAAGAGGAATGAATAACAGAGAAGTGAAACTGATTGCCAGAAATGGTAAACACTGCAGAGATGAAACTCTGATCTTAAATTTCATGCTCATATTAAGGAGGAACAAAATAATCGTTGCGCACACTTCAAAAATTCTCTCATTCGTGTGTGACATGTGAAATAACAATCTCCAATGTTCACCTCTAATGCTGTGATTACAATTCTACAAAAACAGTTAATCTAACGTCACATATTACGTGAAACCTCAAAGTACTCATTGGTGAAGGAGGCACCACACTGTTTAAGCCTTCAAATAAACATACGGCCTTTAGTGATCAGACATGTCAAAACCAAGAAGGTTCTATTTTGTTTTTCTCGGACAATCAGAAACAATCTCGTTTCCCTTACCTCACATCACAGCACTAAACGAAGTCAACCTGTAGTACGGTTTCTAACTTTTTTTTAGCATACACTGAAATAATTTGCGCATTGTACATCTCCCTCTTAGGAAGGTTTTTCGCAACGCAGCCAACATTCATAAAAAACTTCCCGTGAAATCTTATCCTTGAAAGGTTTCAGTTTTCCTATTCTTTAGCATTTTAATGAACGACCATCTCAGCATAGATGATGGAAAGCGGAAAGAAATGTTCCCCGGTAAATTTTTTTAACGTCATTGTCTATTCACAAAGCGGCGGCCTTGATTTCGAAAGGAAGACTGCCGTTGCATTCAGTACTATAAATAGCATTGAATGTACGGAAAGTATTATCTCCTAAAGACTACTTTCATGTTTAGTTTTCCAACTCTGACATCAAAGAGGAGTCTGCTATAGCGAACTGTTCGCGCACACAAAAAGAAATTCATCGCAAAGAGTAACACAAATCAAAAACTACTTGGAAATAAGAAGTAAATTCAGCAACCTGATAGGGTTCCGCACACACCACACTCCTCAGATGTTGTATTTCATTTTGTGGAATTTCAGCGGATTTGCGTCGAATTCTAAAGTAATTCTAAATGCATCTAGCAATCAGTCCGTCCTCCGGATGCTTTGCTTGTGGTTGAACTAAAACAGTTTCGGTTCAGCTTTATTTTAATGGCCTCTTAATAACTGAGGAGGTCTTCTGAATTTATCCCTTTGGTGAAGGACAGTAGTCAACGAAAAGAAGTAGAATGCAACCCGTTCAAACTATTCAGAGAAAACCTCACAGGCCTTTCTCTTTACACCCAGAGCAGTTGCTCGCTCTCTTAACTGAAGCTGAATGCAGTTTCACATCGAGTTAGTAAGCTGAAGCTGTCTTTGTTACTCTCTTATGCAAATATTCCTTGTTGCAGAATCTTTCCTTTCACGTTCCTATTCCCCAGGGTTCTTAAAAATGCGCATAATAAACAGAGAGACCATTTCTTTCCATATGAATCGGTAAACTTCAATTCATGTGAATAAACATTTGATTTTTAAGAGAAATCGATGTTCTAATAGAAAAATTGTACAAAATTTTATAAACCTATTAAATGGTTAGTCACGGAGTTGGCCATTGTTCATAACTGCCTTGCAGTGCCTGTCTCATAAGGTACAAAGGGGATGAACCACCGTCGAAAGTAGCCTGAAGTTCGGAAAATGTGGAAACCTTATGCGTGTAATCTGGTTACGATGGGATAAGTATTAACCACGGTAAGAAAAGCATGCTTTAAACTATTTTGGACATTTAGAGAGGGGATTAACATCGTGTAAGAATTCTTCTAAAATAAACAATTTTATTTCAACAAACCCGCCGATTTGAATGCTCAGAGTGTGCATCGAGGATCGTAGCTTCGTTTCGTTGAGCCCGATGCTTATAAATAAAAAAGGGCTCCCATTGAAACAAGATTGCACCAGACGCACACGCGGTTCGCTCTATTTACTCTTCTGCTTACAATTCATGTGAATTGCAAGCAGAAGAGTAAATAGAGTGAGCTGTAAATAGAGTAAAGTGCTGTGTAAGGAGATTGCACTGGGCATAGAAGGAATACTGGGAGAGGGGGAAGGCGGCTTCACCGACATAACGGAGGAAGAAGAGATGTTTAAATTAGTTCAAGCCTCGAGCATATTCATCGCTGTTGAGCAGATGCATGTTCGTTCTAAAGTTCAGGAAAGAGTGGAGATTGTGGTTATCAGTTGAGAAGTCCGTGAAATCAGATCGGAATCGAGCGGTGACAAACAGTTTTTTTGTGGAAAAATACCGAAGTGAAACAAGACTGACACAAAATAGCTTTATCAGTGTTACTGATGAGCTCATGTTTGATGATTAGCGACGATGAGAGAAATGAGTCGACTTACATCACTTAGCGGGGTTGCTAAGGAAATGTTAAGCATTAAATATAAATACCCATTCTCACTTTCCACAATGACACCTTTCTGAATGAAAATTTGCAATGCGAACTTGAATCGCATTAAAAATCTTGAGAGGGGTTAACATCAGTAACGAATAGAATGAAAGTTAGCTTACTTCTCTTTTCCCATTTACAAGAAGTGCCTGCACACTTTCGATAATAATTTTGAGCATCATCATTATTACAATCTCATTTCCTTAGGGATATTCTCATCTGAAAGTTCGTTGATCGTATCAATTCCTGCTAACAATTTGTTAAACCTATTAAAGTAACATAAATTAATCAAAGATCGCTTTAACAAAAAGTTTGGTTAGTAAGAAATAAAATCCGGCGATTTTGATATCAGTAAGGAAGTCTCTAAAATCGTCCTCTTTTGATCAGAACCTTGAAGAAGGGAAAATTTCGATCTTATATATCGATAATGGATTATTATTTAGTTTTCACAGTTATTTCTTAGCCTCTGTTCTTTCTACTATCGTGAAGAAAACAATCTTATCGCAATTCGGAGGTCAGATTAGTGACGGATACACTGAGGTGCGGAAAATTTGTTAACTGCTTTGCTGTGGCCACCAAATATAAAACCTAGTCTAGGTTTTTACATTTTTCGAGAAGAAAAAGTTTGGGCGTTTTAAGCCATTCTCAAGATGCTCGCCTTTTTTGAGTTCAAATTCAACGCTTGAGAATCGGAACTGTGATTCCTTTGAACGTCTCCGTTCGAACCAAAGTGACGAATCGGTAGAATGTATTGCGTGTAAAATAGAAGCTTAATTTGGGACCTGAGAATTATTGTAATAAGAGTGATCAGAGACTTGACTTGCTACACTCTATTTTGTATTTAAATCAAAATAAATATGCCAAATATTTTGGCTTCCACTTACGGACGGAGGGTATACAGCGTATAAACTTTGTTGAGACCAAACATCGTATTTGTTACAACTCCAGTAAGTAGGTCAGTGACCAGCAGGTCTCACACCGAATGACGAACGCCTGACAAATACTTTTAGGAACATACCACAGCGGATAAGAGTCACTGCCATGACTTTTGATTCTCCCTGAAATAATAATGCATACATTTCTTACATCGCCCCCTCTTAGACCATAGGAACATGCCTTTAAGAATTTGCTATGCATTATTTTCCAAAGGAACTACGCTGTTCGTTTAGTAACATGATGAAATATGTTCGGTTGAATGTGTAGGTAACTGAAGGAGAAACAGATGCGGCTCTCCTTCGTTGAGTGAAATTGCTTCTTTGATTTGTATAAGATTTAAACAATTCACTCGAGTCTGCAGCAAAAAATATGCCTGTTGCATGACAGACATCCAACATAAGCCTTTTAGGCGATCTGCAAAATGTCCGAAATTTCAGTTTAATAATGCTTCCTTTCAATCACTTTGCTATTGTGATGAATACAATCTGTGAATGTTCAGTAGAAATTCAGCTTACAATCGGCAACTGAGGTCTTGCAATATGTGTAAGTGGTGTGCACGCTTCTTGTATCCCTTTTTAAAAAATGCTCTGCTGGAACTTCTTTAATGTGCCTGAACACGCTTGCCAGTTCTCATCCTTCGAAAGTGAAGACGTGCTGTTTATCGCCCGGGCATTCCTTTGCTCAGAGTTAAACGTTCTTTGTGAACTGTTCCGGTTGCCTTTGAACAAAGGTCTTTCTTCTCTTTCTGTGCAAAGATCAGGAACATAAGTGTTTCTAGTGATAAAAGGGACAGCATTACGTCACTCAAACGAAGAACGAATGTCGCATTTTCACAGCTTTAAAAGTAAACTACAAAATTATTATATCGGATTAAATTGACAAATGGTTAATGAGGAAAAAATGTCTTGCGTTTTAGAAAATCTTGAGCAAGAGTTACCAAGAAAAAACGGAAAGATAAAAGAGTATTTTTATTTATCGCGAAAAGCAGTCTATATTTCGGTGAAGAGAATAATTCTCACACTTGACTGCACGTGAAGTTGATTGCTAATTATTCCTGTTAATTTATTTCTTTCTGTCATCGTGGCCTTTTCATTATTCTGACTAAAGCCACATTCTGATCAGAGAAGGCGATGGAATTGATGCTCGTATTCAGTTTATATTAATAAATCTCTCACTATATTGCGCCTTTATTTTTTTTTAATTATTATTCTTTTGCCATCACTTCATCCTTGTTGTGAATATCTAAGCTGTCAAAGCTTTCGCAGAAAACATTAATAATCATCCCTTACAGAACAGTCTCCCATCTAGAACACCTTTCGGAGTTGCTAACATCTTGCATTATATTATTAATACAAGTTAAACAACTTTTATTTAATAAAGTTTTCCCCGATTTGGAAATAAATACTACTTAATGATTTTCCTCAGATGGTAGTTTGGAATTTATTTGCTAGCGCTTATTACATACCAGAAGCGAATTTCGTCTACGAAACGTGATTCACTCGAGCTATTTACACAACCAATCACAATAATGTGTTGATGAATCTCGAATTTAATTTGGTTAAACGAACAGGTGCACAACAGAGTCACAAAGCCACATCCCTCGGGTTAAACGAAGAGTGCGAATTCGCATTGCGGTTTTTCCACTCGCGATTATCTGTCGAATAACTCACTTGAACAAACAGAAATCTTCACCTAATCCCTTCGTTACGCTGTGCTACGGGGCCCGCTGTTAATCAGTATGGCTGAAATGTCAGTTTCTATTTAAAAGACTCTTCACAACTGGGAGAAGAGCAGAATTGTAAGTAACTGCGTGTTTCTCATCCTACATTCTGAAAGATAATACCGCATTTAAACTCAGGTCCTCTAACCTCTTAGCTGGAGTAAACTCTATTCAAGCAACGCTGGCTGCCGTGCGTGTCTCCAAAGGAAGGGGAGATTCGTTCCAAAACTTCTTTTCATTATTAATGGTATCTTTTTAAAGTCATCTTCCAACTCCGTTGTATAGACACCGATTGAATTGTTGTATCTGCTCAAGCGTTTTCTCTTTCAAATGAAGTTACGCATCGCAGTTTCATGAACAAATGCTCAGAAGTATAAATGTTCGAGAAATGACTATCATGTCATTTTCCAATAACCTCGTCACTAAAGTGCTATCGAAAGACAGTACTGTCTTTCTTGCTAAATATATCGAAACTGATCTCCACTACATTTCGATCAGGAAGAAATCGAAAGGCTTCGACTGGCACTAATTCTCATATCAAGCTCTTGTTCCTTTTCCGGTAAAAACATATCACATCAATAGATTCTTCAGTTTAAAAAACTATTACGTCTTTTTCTGGGCAAAATACTGAACCCTCACTTCAACTTTATCAGGCCACTCTATCTTATCCACTTATCTACATTTATTTAACCTACAGTGGCCAAACTTCAAGAAGCCTGGAAATTAGACAGAAAGAACATGTTGGAGATGTAAATCACAACAGGTCAGATAACTCAGGTTCAGCGCATCACTTCTTAACATCTAACCACGCAATAGTCTAGAAAAACAGCTCAGTGCCATATATAGTAGATGATTACAGATGCCGAATTTTCAAAGAAGCAGCAGTGGTCCTACGTACAGTTAATAACCTGAACAGAAATCAAGGAGCAGTATTGAAAGACACATGGAAAAATCTGTTTAATTCATTAAGTATAGTAGAACTACAGCACGCCAAAAACTATGTAACGCATCATCATACGTATCAAGGATTTAGGCCTAGAGTGGCCTGTTCCGGCCTTAAAAGTCATTGTTGAATCGTTTAAGAGGACGTCCCGGTTTTCTTTTTCCTAATGGCTTGTACTTTAAGGCTTGTTTTGGTAATCTTTCTGTTTTCATTCTTTGAACGCGTTCCATCCATCTATGTTTATATTTTTTAATTTTTTCAATTACTGGTTCTTGGTTTAATTCTTTCATAATATCTTCGTTTCTTTTGTGATCAAATAGGGTATACTTTGCAGTTTTTCTCATAAACTTCATTTCTGCTGTTGTTAATCTTTGTTTGTCTCTTTGTTTTATTGTCCAGATTTCGCTTCCATACATGAAGACCGGTAGGGCTAATGTACTGTATACTTTTAGCCTGGTTTGTTTTTGAACTAGGTTTGGTTTAAATATAGAGTTAATTACTCCTGTTATTTTTAAATATTTTGAAATTTTTATGTTTATATCTTTTTCATATGTGATCATACATCCTAGGTAGTTAAATGAATTCACCTATTCTAAGATCTTGTTATCTAATACTATTTTAGTTCTTGCTGGATCTTGTCCTTTAAAGGCCATAGTTTTTGATTTTTCCGTTGATATTATCATACCATAATCTTTGGATATCTCATTTAGATTTAAAATAGCTTTCTGTAAGTTATCTTCAGAATTTGTAATTATTATTTGGTCGTCTGCAAAGAGGAGAGTGTTTAAGTTAACTATAGGTGAAAGGTTAATTCCTTGATGTAAATTTTTACTCCATTTTATTATTATTTCATTTAAGTAGATATTAAAAGGGTTGCTGAGAGGGGAGACATGCCTGTCGGACCCCTTGGTTTATCTCTCTTGTATATTATAGCTCGTGATTTAATCTTATTTGTATTTCATTATTTTCATATATATTTGTAACAGCTTTTAGGATATTATTTGGTATTTGTCTTTCTTTTAATATGTTAAATAAAATGCTTCTTTTAACTTTGTCAAATGCTTTTTCAAAGTCAATAAATGCAATATCTGTTTCTAAATTATATTCTCTTCTTTTCTCTATTATTAATTTTAGGCAGAAGGCTGGGTCTATACATGATCGTCCTTTTCTAAATCCATTCTGTACCTCTAGAATAAAGTTTTCGGAATATTTCATTAGTTTGTTATTTAAGATTCTGCTATATATTTTGTAGCATGAATTTGGTATACTGACACCTCTATAGTTTTTAGGGTCATCTCTATTACCTTTCTTAAAGATAGGAATCATAATTGCTTTTTTCCATTCTATTGGGGAGATACCAGTTGAATAAATTTTATTTAAAAATAATAAGAGTCTTTCTTTGAATCTTGTTCCTGCGTATTTATATAGTTCTGAACCTAGCGTATCTCCTCCAGGTGATTTTCCGTTTCTTGTTTCTTTCAGGCTGATTTCTAATTCTTCTTCAGTTATTTCCTTTTCATTTGTAACACATATTCATAATAATGATTGAAGTATCTCGCTTCATGCATACATGGAGCCTAACTTTGGTTGCCTAACCGTTGTTAATGGTTTACTGTATTCTTTCGTTTTTTTGCATTTTTGTTTTTTATTATTTTCTTTCGCTTTTTTGGTCTTGACAAAGCTAGACAGTTTGCTAGTGAACGTTCTTGTACATATGTGTATTAAACCGATGGTCTTACAATCAGAATAAGGTTTATGTTTATTTATGTACATTTATATTTAAAATGTCACTGTACTCTACATTTTGTACTGAACAGAAAATGTAATAGTATACTTTATTGTATATATGTATATACTCTGTATGATGATAAATAAAATGTTAAAAAAAAGAGAGACCTCCAGGGAATCAGACTCATCGAGGGGAAGCCAAATACTACACACACCAGCTATCATACCTATTCTTTAATTCATTCACACTGCTTGAACTCACAACATCCAAAGGCAATTTATTCCAATCACGTACCACCCTCCGAGAGAAAAATCTAGTCTTCGCACCCTTATTGGCGGCTTTCATTCTCAGCTTCCAAGGATGCCCTTTCGTTCTTTCTCCACCCTCCATAAATTGAAAAATTCCATCAATTGAAATCCTGTATGACCTTTTCAGAAGTTTGTAAGTCTCAATCATACCATCCCTCTTTTTCCTGTTTGCTAGTGTCTGCGGTCTACAAATTCTCGAACCGTCTTCATAATCAGTATTCCACAATACTGATATCATTTTAACACTCTCCTTTGTACTCTCTCTACAAAATATCAGAATCACAACGGAAACCAGAAGACCAAACCTATGCACAATAGTCAAAGTGAGGTCATATCAAGGCCTTGTAAAGAGGCAAAATAACATCCTAATCTTCATATGTGAACGTTCGTTTCAGCATTGCAATAATCTTTTGAGTTGTATTTGCAATCTTTGCCACATGGCCCTAAACTTCAAATCTATTAACACTCCAAGATCCCTAGCTTCAGTTTCTTCTAGTCTAATCTCACCAATATAATACGCCATTGGATATTTAATCATGCCGAAGTTAATGCCTTTACATTTACTGACATTGACCTGACGCCCATTTTCCCATGCCCACTATTCCAGTCTATTCAAATCATTCTACAAAGACTGCATATTAACGGCATTCTTGGTTACCCTACTTATCTTTGCATCATCAGCAAATAACTGTATGTCACTTGTCAAATCCTTCCCAACATCATTAATGTACAAATTGAAAAACAGTGGACCAAGCATTGATCCTTGTGGTACACCACTTGTTACTTTAAACCTTGCAGACTCAGATCCCAGTATACCACGATTATATCTGTCAGTCAGCCATTCTCTTATCCATGCTAATATTGTATAGCCCACAATCATTTTCTCCAATTTATGCAGACGTCTGCCATGTTGCATTCTGTCAAATGTCTTAGCAAAATCCAAAAGTATCATGTTGTATCCATTCCCGTTGTCTAGTCCAATGGTAACATTGTTATAGAATGTGAGCAAATTGCTAAAATATGACCTTACCTTAGCAAACCCATGTTGTTCATAGATATTCACTGTCAACCCAGAAATGGGTTGACAGTGAATATCCACATTGCAAAGTAGATAATCACTGTCAACCCATTTCTGAATGCGGGCCCTAACCAATTTTTCCAAAAATCTTCACCACCATTCCTGAGAAACTAATTGTTCGATAGTTGGATACATCGTTCTTTGCACTACCCTCGTGCAATGGAATTACAATACATTCCTGCGGAATCTTTCCTGTTCTGAGAGACATTAAACAACCTGGTCAAAGAAATGGTCAGTTCAGCTAAACACTCTTTTATCACACGTGCTAAAATTCCATTTGTCCTTATTGCTGAATTCTTATTCAGTTTGTGCAACAGCTCTAATACCTCGACCTCACACACCTGCGTTTCTTCATTTAGTGAAGAGGTAACATTGAGTTCAATGTTGCGTTCACCAGGTTGATAGCTTTAACAAAATGGGCACTCGTTAACTGAACAACCCCTTCTCCATCTGTAACCCTCGTGACATCTTGATTTAGAAGATGTTATTCTTTCATATTCTTTCTTTTACTTACAGCATATCGATAGAATTCTTGTGGGTTGTCTTGAGCACGTTTCTTTTCATAATCAGACTTTGCTTTCCGTACAACCGTTGTGACTGTTCTAGCCTAACAGTATGTCACTTGTCAAATCCTTTCCAACATCATTAATGAACAGATTCCTTTTCTTACGAATCTCTTGCTTAATAATATTAAGCATCCATTTGGCTCCTAGTCTATTTATTCTTCGAACTTTCGGGGCACATTCTGATATCGCATCATTTAAGTATTGTTTAAATGCTTCCTTTTCTTACGAATCAACCTATTCATCAACCGATCCTATTCCACTGAACTCAGTAAACCTCTAAGTTGGTCATAATTTCCGGCTTTTTAGTTCAGCATGTAACTTTTTCTGAATGGAACATTCATAAACTTAGTCACTGTCCAGTGGGTATTGTAGGATCTCTGTCACCAATCAGAAGCAGAAAAGTTACCACTTTAATTAAAACAGCCTCTGATGCTATAATCAAATCTAGCACTCTTTGACCTCGAGTTCCTTCTGTCACATGTTGCTTGAAGAAGTTATCCCGCAACAGCTCAATAAATGCATTTTCATTCTTCTCACCAGATTCAAATGCTACCCAATCAATATTTGGACAATTAAAGTCTCCCATTATGATTACTCTTTTCGCACTCACCTTTTCTATTTGGCGATGCATTTCTTCATCACCAACAACCGATCCACTAAGTCTGTAACAGCACCACACTATGTAATTTGTCTTGCTAGATTCCACCTCACACCAGATGGCTTCAAACTCGCTGACACATGAAATATTGTTAGTAGTATTACTACAATCATAGGTTTCAACTCTAACTGGATTTAAGTCATCCAATATCAGTAGCAGCACGTCTCCTCCTCTCCTATCCACTCTATTCTTCCTAAAAATACTGTACCCATGACACTCGATACCGGTTAATGGGTCTGATCCTAACTAATCATAAATACGGGGAATCTACGAATGCAGCCTGACCTGAGAAAGATTGTCAGCAGAGAAATTACAGACCGCCTGCGTAGTGCAGTCATCAACACGACCACGACTCTTGAACTGGAAACACCTAGGTTCGAATCCCGTTATGGATGCTAATAACGTTTGCAATATCGGTGAGTAAGCCAGCCTCATACGGTGATGGCGTGGTTTTGCTCTCCCAAACCGACAGACGAATCGTGCGACGAGATGTGATCCAGGAGAAATGAGTTTTCCAGTTTTCGCTTCCATTTCGGAGAATTGTTGCGCATTTCCATTAGTCTGTGATATTCCAATCCGCATTGCAGGTTCTCGAGTGAAGAATATTTCGAAGAAGGTTTTGTTTCCGTTGCCACAATCTGGCGACTGCTGTTCGGCTCTGGAGAGAAGTTCTGTTTCGTTCTCTTCATGTCGTGTGCCAATTCGGCTTGGATTGAAGACCACGAAACTAATCTACAGACATTAACACGCACTCTGCGCTTCCTCCTAAAAATTTAGGAGAAAACGAATAAATACCGGCATAGATTAGTACGAAAGGTGATTTTCTTTCTTTCTCATTCGTCATGCAGCAGACTCAACTCATTCCTAATTAAAGCCAAGAATTCTCTCAAATACCTTTTCGTGTTGTCTATCACATTGTCTTCGTTTATGGCTTTCGAATCGTTTTATTTTCTTCAAGGAAGACTTTTGTCATCAAAATCTAATGCTTGTGAGAAAAAGAAAACGCTCATTTTCCGATGATCAGCTAGACAATCTTACGCTTTCTCATAACTGGTCAAGTAAGAATTCATTTTTGGGAAGGAAATTCGAATAACAGGAAAGAAGTCATTGAATCAGACGCAAAAAATCTATTTTATTTAGCGGGAATAATTAAAACGTTTTATAATGACGTCATTTGCCAAAAAAAATATTACCAATGTTTTATTCTCAACTCTAAGGCCTGTTAGTTCCTGAACTGGCAATAAAGCGACGCAGTTGGCTTATCAACCATAAAGAAATTCTATAATCGATAATTGTCGAATCCTAATCCCTGGGTATCTCTTAACGACTCGAGTGTAATTAGCGCACCAACATAATTCTAATTGTATACGAAATTGCGATATTTTGTGAAAGTTATTGGTTGATGCTTCGCGTATACCGGAGTACTGTAGGAACGTCGGGTTTGCATCCTTTAAATGTAATTTCCAAAGTAATCTGCAAAGCAAGTTGATTTCTGTCAACGTGGAGGTGCGTAGAAATATTTAGTACAAGTGCGATTACATTCAGCCTGCGTGTTGTACAGGATTACGATTTAGAGTTCCAAATAATCAATATATTTAAAGGAAAAGCGACGTCCATTATGATATTTCATTCTGTTAATTATTTATAGAAACTACGCAATTCAGACCATTCTAATCCTCTAAATGGGGGATGAATTTTAGCATTATGGAAGTTATGGGAAAAAAACCACTCGGGGGCGTTGAAGAAAAGACCTTCATGGCTTCCTGTTGTATTTAAATAAATATCCGTTGCTGAACCAAATTAGAAAATGTGTTCGAAAACATCTGCAAGGTTGTCTTTCCAACGAAAGAGACAAATTCAACTTCCCTTTCTCTCTCTCTCTCTCTCTGAAAACTCCTTTTCGCATAAACCTCAAGTATGCTCATTTAGAGATAATTATTCTGAAGAAATAACACTGACACTTCGATTCATAATGAATCACTGGCTCAATATTCAAAATATTATTTGCCATCAGAAATATAAAACAAGTTAGAGAGCTTAGTTTCTTGCATTGACACATCTCTCTTAACGTGCTATTCCTTATGTTTGCATTTCATGTCAATAATTCAAGATGGATGGCATCATTTCAAAATGGAGATGCGCACAACTGCTTTAAAATCCCACTTAGTAAACACATTTTGTTTTCGAGTGTCATCATTCCGAAGCAATTTTTTTCCTGCAGATATCATGCACGATTTATTAAAATTCATCTTAGAACAATTTTTCTCTGTATATGTTAAAACATCAAAATGAGATACTGTGTTGCCCGAACAAATAAGATTTCAAAGCATGATGAGATTCTGCGCTTTACAGAATAACAAAATTATATTTTTATTCAATATTTAAGTTCCACACGTGCTTCTAGTAAATTGGAATTTTTCTCCTAATCTTTGATGCACTATGAAGGGAGGGAGAAGAATCGCAAGGAGGGACTGTATCCTACATAATTATCTTCACAAGGTTCTCTGAACGAAATTTGAAAAAGCAGAAAATGCCTCTAAACAAACATGAAGCGAGAAACGTCAGGTCAAAAAGTCCTGCTTTTTATTAATGAGATTTCTTGCAGTGAACTTATGAAGGTTCCATTTTTAAAAGTATTCTCGAAAAAGGCAATAAAATTCACGAATTAGGATTATGTTTCCAATATACCTTAACCATCTCTCATGTTAGAAAGTCTAAACCTAAAGATATCTCCCAGAGGCAGAAGGTGGAAATCGTAAACTTTCCACAAGTTTGCAACAAATAATCAGACGGATGATTTTTAACTTTTGCTTTTTCACATACACTAATTGGAAAGATGGAAATGCTAGTACTGATTTGCAATCAGTACAGGATCATTGCTGATACTAATTTCATTAGTATAGGATAAACATCTAACACTATTTATAGCGCAGAATTAATTGCTAGCACTATTTATTGTGCAGGATCACACCTTCCTGGCACTGCTAAAAACAGTGCGGGATTAGCAAAAACGTTGTACTAGCGTTTTTCTTTCCACTGCTTCTCTCTTCAAATGCTAGTAGTGAGTAAACCACTCATTACGCGATAAAGGTTTCTCAAACCCTTCTAACAGAAATTAAACGCAGAGTTCAAAATATTAGGAAAAATGGTCCCCATCCCCTCCAAGGACAAGGAATGTACGGATTGAAATCCCAGGCATGGACGAGCTAAGAAGAGTAACAAAGTTACTAAAAGAATTAGTAGGTGCAGAAAACATCTTCTTCACACCCTACGGAGGGGGGAAGGAAATATATGATGGTAGTAAAGGATACAAAAACATGAGACATGCTAATCGAAGCCTTCAACATTGAAGACAAAAAATTAGAGCCTCTGATGAGAGCCAGGTAAAAGTAATTAAAATAGAAAGATTCCCTATGGAGTATATAGGGGCAAACGACGAAATATTACTGCAAAAACTTTCTCAAAATGGAGAAAAGTGGTACTGGAACAAGATCACCTTCACGATGGATATGAAGACACCCGTCCCAAACTTCGTCCATATTGGAACTTCCCGAGTGATGGTCAACTACCCGGGAGTCTAAAAGCAGTGTCTCCGTTGTAACTCCACGCGTCACCTCGGAGGAAGCTGTCCAAAATCAAAATACTTCAATTGTCTGGGCACATTTCCACTCAGTGCGAAACGCCGTGCAGAAAATGCGAAAGTACGCAGCACAAATATACCACGTGCCCGCAAGAACCTTTCCAGAACGTGTCGGTGTATCTGGGGAACCGACACCTCTTAAAGTTGACACGGATCAATTCCCCAAGTTAAAACCTAAAGGGTTTCAGCTGAATTCACTAGATAAGATCGCAAAAAGCTTCAGTCAGAACCTAAACCGCCTGCAAACAACACACGAGCAACTAAGGGAAACATGCCCTCCAGGAAAAAAAAAAAAAGGGAGAACAGCCTTGAAGAAAGCAAATTATGGGAAAAGATCCTAAAATGCCTACCAGGCAAACGAAACGTAAAGAGGAACTAAATAAAAAAAGGCTTGAAGAAAAGCAGAAAATATTAAAATCCAAGAAAATAAGATCAAGCAATAAATCTTAAACAGAGGAACACAAGACACATGACGAAGACTCGTCCAATTCTGCAGAGGGGATGGAATAAGGAGAGGTGCTCGCACAAGCGGAAATTGAAGACCCAAGGAACAATTTAACAACTTCTTCTACGAAACGGAAGGAGAGGAGATAACCAGCTTCCAAAGTTTAAACGCAAAACAGCAATTCAAAATCAAAAATAGTTTATTTTGATTTCGGCTTCCTCCATGCATATTGAAGCTTTAATAAGACTGGTAAAGAACCTGGAAGACCTTTTCCTGCTAAGCGACGCAAAACATGCAGCTCTTTCGTTATTGGCACATTGAACGTAAGGGGATACTTCGTAACTCTCCAAAATAGCAGGCTACATGGGAATTGATGCTAAAACATAACGTCTCTTTCCTCTTCCTGCGGTTTCCGAGACATGCGGAGATTAGAGAGAAAACATCCGCTAATTTCCTTTTGGAGTTTCGGAAGGCGTGATCAATCCGGAGTGGAGTTACTAATTCTTCCCCCTATTCTAGGAACCTTCTGTAACGTCCAGAAGCACACGGCAGTGTTAGCATTGATTGGAGAAACCAGAGCACCACCATCTGGCTGATGAATGTATATGCACCGGCGGAAAGATCCGGGTTTTTCCCAACCATATAGCCCTATTTGCGAGGCGCTCACCGTGCACTCGTCGAAGGGAATTGTATAGAGAATCCACAAATCGATAAGGTAATCCCCATAAAGGATCTGACGGATATTATCAATTGGCCCAATGTTTGAAAGCATTTCAACTGACAGACACCTGGCGTGAGAAACACTAAACACCTGTTTAGTGTTCACCTGGTCGTCAGGGACTCTCGGCACAAGAATAGACAGAACACACCTGTTGCAGTAAATTATATATATATATTCATAATAAAATTATTTAGTTCTGAATCTATCGTCATAGAATGTAAGATGTTTATTATTTTGGTTCTGTGAATGGAATCAAATGCCTTTTAGAAGTCAACAAAACTGCAGTATATCGGTAAGGTGTATGCCCAGAAACTTACAGCAAGGCTATTAACTATCAAATTATGGTCTAGAGCAGACCTTCCAAGTCCCAATCCTGATTGATCTTCTCCTATTGTTTCGTTCATTCAAGTCTGGATTGCGTTTTGATTTGTGAAGATTTTATAGCCATGACTTAGCAATGTTATAGGACTATAATTTTCACACCTTCCTTTATCTCCCTTTTTGGGAATTGGAGTCATGATGACTGTCTTCCAGTCATCTGGGTAAAGTAATCATGTGGTTCCTCTGCAGCTCATTTCTTGTTTAGGAATGGTTTCGATTACGTAGAACTGTAGATAAGCAGTTTGAAAACAGTTTACTTTTGTTGTGGAACTAACATAGGCCTAAATCACGTGAGAAAATTTCATTGCAGCTTCTAATTTCGAAAGTCGACTTCGCTGTCTGTTACCCTTCCGTTGACTACAATAAGAATGTTTACTATCAATCCAGGTTTGATTAAGTAGATTAAAATGGTTCTTTAAGTAAAATATTTGGAAGATAACAGAGTGAAGCATACTTAACGACGTATCGCATCGCACTATCTGCTTCCAGCGTTTTAAAAAAGTGGTCGCTTCTGACTTAATCAAAAATATGAATTTTAAAAACAGCGCATGAGTTTCATACTCCGCTTGTTCGAGGCGCTCAAGGTTAATATAGACAAGGCATTAATATTTCATGGCTATTCCATGAAATATTCTGTAAGCGGTTTCCATTTCGCTTCATATCGCAAAAGGGCAACGCAAATAGTTGCTCAGGCCGCGTCTCACCGAGATGATTATTCAAAGAGCCCCGAATGAGCATCAAGTGCCTTTCCGATGGTTTTGCTACGGGAAAATAGCAAGGCTGGTTACGCAGGTACACGGAGGTAATTCACTTTATTTCTTGTCTTGCCTGATTGCAAAGGAAAACTGTGCAAATCATAAGTTAAGCATCGAATACGAGCAGGAAATAAAGCGTTAACGATCTCCGTCTATTCTATTCGGGTATTTTTTATTTGTTTGTTTTACTGCTAAAATACCGACGATGGGTGATGAATTTAAATGACAACCCCCCCACTATTAAACAAACGCTATTTAGAACGCATCCTCCACAATCAGACTGAGCACACCGTCTTGTGTTAATTATATTTTGATGTCAGTGCAAGCGACAAAATGGTAGAAACGTGTGCTGCCTACAGGATTGCATCGTTTAATACCACGGGTGGAAAGGGTCCCGTGAGGAACCATAATAAGAAAGCTATTATCTATCTGCTTTTCACTTCGTTTTTTTCTCATTGAAGACGAAGGAGAGGTGTACCCTTCCATTGGAATAAGGATGTGTCACGTAATATTTAATAATAATTACGAAAGACAAATTAAACCAGAAATCAGTAATAGAAAATATAAACATACATGGATGGAACACGTTGAAAGAATGAAAACAGAAAGTTGACCAAACCAAGCCTTAAATTACAAACCATTAGGAAAACGAGGACGTCCTCTTAAGAGATTCAACGATGACTTCTAAGATCGGAACAGGCCACTCTACGCCTAAATTCTTGACAAGCATGATGATCATGATTAAGACAAATGATTTTTTTAGGGTTGCAACATAATTAGAGGCCAACATTGTGCGATGTTATTTCATCTTCTAGACGCGGAGTGAGATAATTAAAAAAACTTCAGTTCTAGTTATATTTATTTTACTTATTCTGTTTAAAAGTTTAAGTTGAGCACTGACTTTTGTTTCTCCTCTTCTCTCCAGTGGTTAACAAAAGGGTTCAGGGACAATTGATCGCGGGAAAATTCTTCTACAGGAAAAATCATCGCAGAAAAAATTCGCTGAAAGCGTTATTCGCTAAAATGGAAGTTAGTTTGGTTTAACACGTGTTATGTAGAGGTGTGTGATATTTGATAGTAAACTGTATCTGAGAGATACCGCGAATTCCGATGTCAGTATAGTATTGGTTATTTTTTTTTTTTTTTATTATTTGTTTCTTTTTTTTTTTTTTCAATAATTTCCAGATTGTATTTGAAAATAAATAAACCATCATGTGTAGTGTTTTTTTTTTTAATCTCATTTCAGCACATACTATTAATGAATGTATCTCTGGGATACGTGCGACCTAAGCTGCAAGTTTTTCGATCGCGACCTCCGAAGGGTTAAAAAAGGTACCAATGTACTTATCCATAGTTGAAATACCGTACTTACTCGAATATAACTCGCCCTCGCGTATAACTCTCACCACGCCTGATTTTACTTTTCAAGAAAGGAAATTAAAAAGTTCTGCATATACCTCGCACATGAAAAAAAGCTTAAACACGATCACGTTGGGGCAATGGTAACTGCTCCCGCGGTAATCAACACGCCTTCCCAAATAGCCACTATATTGCAGAGGCAAGAAAAACAATAACAGTACTTTTATTATGTTAGTGAATAAGGTATGAGCAGTCTGTGTAATATGTTTCTCAACAAATAGAGACAACTATTCGTCTCTATTTGTTGAGAGAACAAATAGAGACAACAACGCGTAATTAGAGACAACTTAGATCAAAACGATACTAATGAATGAATCACATGTCCCCTCATACAGAAACTACACTGTACAGACCCGAGCAAATCCATATGGCAAACACAGTATCTACCTAAAAACTATTGTTATTAATTAGATGTGTGCGAGTTCGCAAAGCAGCGATGAAATTCAACCGAACGCGTTAAAATTCGTAAACGTGTTAAAACTAAGAAATATATAAATAGTGAATTTTATGGCAATTTCACATATGGAATTCGGTTGAAGACAGTTAGCATTTCAACTGAACTTGCAGCTTGCTTTTATCTTTCATTCATACCGCACCAATCATATGCACTTCTTAATAACCTGTCAAATGCTGGTTGTTTCGCGATCGGCTTAATTACCGTAAAGGGAGAAAAGTCACAAAACAGAAAAATGTTCCGTTTGAGGTTCTTAAAAAAGTTCCAGGGTAGAGACCCGGAGAACCCAAGGCTGAATTTAACTACTGGTTCCCAGAGTATAGAAGCTGCTGTTTCACTACTATGTTGCCGCTGCTTGAGAAAGAAGTAATATTTATTTCTTAATAAATGAATGCATTTATAAGGATTCCATTTAGGCTTTTATTTTTGTAGACAGAAGACGTCTTAAGCTTGCGCGGCAATAATTGAGCTTTGCGTTGTGTATCGAAGGTCGATGCTTGCTCGTCTAGTCAAAGCTACCTTGGCCTGCTCGGTTGTGGGAGCTTCCAGGTCCTCGCTGCAGCACTGTGATTTCATGCGCGCATAGCCATTTCCGCTCCCTTCACGTCGTCTTAAACACAGGCCATACGCAGTCAAAAGTAGCACTAGCCAGTGAGCTTCAGCCAGCCTTCACAAGTGTGCGTGTTGCTTGGGAAAATTAAGTTACAACCAACTTTTTATGACGATGTTATTGACCAGTTCATAAAGAAGAACCGGAGGGTAGAATTTGTATTCGAGTAGCTAAATTGATAAAGATGGAATATCTTTTGTAAAATGAATGTTGTATTTGTATGATTAAATGTACATAACTTTCTAAATATATATAGTTTTCAATGGTCAGTAATTCATTATTCCGATAATCACACCTCTCACTCCCTGAATGATAACAAGAGCAAGCGTGAATTTCAAGACCAGCATTCGTCCCTGCAAAAAAAGCTCTTGGAAGGCTGAACAGTGAACTCAAGACCTTTAAGAACCGCAAGGAATGACTTTGAACAATTCAGTTTTCGAGCATACTGTTGGTACACGTATTAAAATTTAATTCAAGAGCACAAGAGGAAAAAAAGTAAAGCGAAACCCACCTACGAAAGGTTTGTAAAGCCGTCACAGGTGATTGAAGAAACTCTTCGCTAAGGAGACTGCTCGAAACACGAGAATCAAACTACGGCTCGACTTTACGGTGCCCATTTTTCCTTCCAGGAAGTTGTTTCACTGACAGAAAAGTAAACATCGTGAGTGTTTCTGGTCTTTCACTGCTTGTGCGAGGTTTGAACGAAGAACGCAAAAAGAGCAGAAGTAAATCAAGAATGCCGACAATCCGAGGATGCCTGGGAGCCGTGTTAGATAGGGCTGAGAAATAATTTTTATCAGCCACACTGGACAGGGGTACTGCTAGTTTGTGACACGTGCATCTCTCCGGTGAAAACAACACGTAATCTTCCGTGACTGCTCCGGTGGTTAATAATCATTGATCCCGAGAATTGAGAGATGGAATAAAAGGAAGTGAGTTTATTACCGATGACGAAGGTAATATTCCTGATTATCGCTGTAAGTAGCAAGGACGATGAAACATCAGTGATATTTGCGCTGTGAATTGCAAAAATGTTGAGAATGTAACAAGTAGGGGTGTGGCGTGTAGAGGGCGGCAGTGTTTTTGATCTCTTTGATCACACTGCACGGCAATATTTTTACCACGTGCTACATTCAGGAAAAGAGTGACTGCAGAAGTTCACGTGGTTTCACGATCATGCAGAATATTCCTTTTGGATAACCACATTCAGTGATTGTGAACTATCATATCTATTTTTGCAAGTGATGTGACGGTCTGTTACGTAAACAGACCACCTGTTTGCGTCTCACGGACAAAAAAAAGGCAATCTCTCGGGCAACTCATGAACGGTTTCTCCTTCCTCTCCGTTACTAGCCTAATCAGAAACCAAGATTTGCAGGGAGAATTTCTTTCCCGGTTACCACGCGTGTAGGCGTCCGTAGTTCAGTTAGTTCCGATGGAGTCCTTTGGTTGGAAAGACGTGGGTTCGAGTCCCGTCTAGAACGCGAAGAACCTTGGAAGCGATGCCTCCAAGGAATCTTTGGACTTATCTTGGGAAGACACTACTTCTGTACATCTCCTCGTCTTCTTAACGCGTTCAGCGCGGGGCAATCGTAGCTCGCTTCGCCGCGAACCTAACCATCTGATGTAGCGAGCAAATTTTCCGGCAATTTCGTTTATGCGTGTCGTTAGACTTTTTGTAATGGTTTCTTCGGGTGTAGCTAATCCCTCATTGAGGAGAAGGGGGGAGATAGGGGAAAAGGAATGTTCTTTTCAGAATATATATAAAAAAATAATGAAAAAATGATCTATTTGTTTATTAGTTAGTGTACTTGACTTACTAAAAGATGTAAAGATGCAAATATAAGGAGGAGAAAGAATAGGCGTGAATAGAAATACTTTCACTACTGTAAAATGGATTGCGAATAATTTACATCTGTCGTATTGTATGTACGTTTGTGTTAAAAATATCTGGGGTGGAGTGAAGAACACGCGACCCTATAAAACTAGACTTTTACATTGGCATTAATGATGCGCATACTTAAAGAAAGAAGGAAAAAACTTATGAATAGATGGAAAGGGATTTGTTTGCGAAATATAAATCACAAACAGCCACTGTACTGCAGACGCAAGAAAAACCAGTCGTTTGTATCCCTGAATAAGGTAGAGAAACTTTGGCATTCTGTGTAATAAAATTGTCAACAAACAGCGCAGTTGGAGACAACCGGGATAAAACTGGCACCACCTAATGATTCGCATGCCTCCTGCCACAGAAACTGTGCTGCATAGACGCAAGCAGAACCGTTTGTTGTGCCGCCAAATACAGCATGTGACAAAACAAAATATTGTCTTAACATTTGTCAAAAGTTTCAGCTATGTTTGTTCAAAATAATTGTTCGATTGCATTTGAAATTTTTGATGTCATTAAGACGGATCACAGGTGCCAACTTCAAATAAATTCTACCGTAAGAGTTGTACCTAACATGACGTTAAACTTGGCGTCAGTGAGAGAGCCTGACGCGAGAGCGGCACACAAGAAAGCGGCAGTAACATTCTATCGAAATGGTTGCAACTAACACGCCATGAAAACTTTGAGTCGGATCGGCCGACTCGCACGACGTGGCACAAAAACAGCAATAAAAAGTCCTGTCGCTAGGATGAAATTACGAGAATGCCATATACCACCCAGTAGTATATTTCGTCTGCATTTGGGGTGTTCTCTAAATGCCCAGTCCAATAGCATTGCTACTCCCCATCCACTGGGTTGAAGCTGTTCGCTTAGTCGATCATCAAATGAGCTTCAGTTGAAATGCTTAAAATATGATTTTCTTCTGTCAATGCTGTAACCCAGCGGTCGGCAACCTTTTCAGACGCGCGGGCCATTCAATATTTAATGATCGGGCCACAAGAGTTTAATTAAGAGAATATAGCAAGTGAAAAAAATATTTGAGTTATCAATTTTTATTATATCAGTCTTAAAAAACACAGAAATATTTTTGAAGTACGAGATACGAAACAAGAATGAAAATGAAACTCAATGAAAATTATCATGTAAAAACCAAGTAATACAGATTATGCATCACAATGTGTGTGTGTGTCTCTCTGCTCTTTTGGCAAGCATTGACAAAATTTTGGATATTTTCTAACACAAATGTCCAAATTGTCGTCGGATGAAGACGCTTTTTTTTAAGCCCACTCATGATGACTCACAAGGTTGACTCGCATCAAGTTGCACGGCGATATCAAGAAGTATAGGTATAATATTATTTCTAATTTATTATTCATATTATAAAATGCATTATTTAAATAATCCACATGCCATGTAAGTGTGGTCAACCTTTTATGGGCCACCAAAAATGCACGTTTGCGTCGCATGCAGCTCGCTGGCCGCCGACCCCTGCTGTAAACAAACACATATACACATTCGAGCAAATTCCTATTGAACTGTTTGTGGGAGTTCGTTCGCATGATGGCGGCTGAATCCACTCACCGCAAATAATAGAGCGAAAGTTTCAGTGTAAGTAAACTGTGCTGATTATTAGTACAGTTTACTTACACTGAAACTATGATAGTAAAACAATCTCTCTCTCTCTCTCTCTCGGAAGCACTAGAGCGCTACGCAGGAATGGTGGCTTTCGGCAAAAAAAAGATGTAACCTTTGACATGGGAATGAAGTTCGTGACAAGACGCAGCTGACAATTAACCGCTCTCGACCCTCGCTACTAATGGGTTTCTAATTAGCGGAAGAGTGTCTAAACTTTAGAGAGAGAGAGAGAATACCTATTGATGGTTTCCTTTACTGTGACATCCCTTTCATCCGAATAACTTCAGTTCTTATTCTGGTATTACCGATTCAATGTGGAGTACTGAGTGCGATATCGATTGCCGGATAAATACCGACTTGCGACAAACGCCCTTCTTCAAAGGGAGAGCAAATGTCTGGAGAACAAGAAGTGCACGACTGCTGTCTTGCCACTTAGGTGGCTGCGATGCGTCTCACTTCTTAAATTTTCCATTTCCTCCGTTTTCTAAATACGTTAACACGTACACAAATTGGACAATTCCCAAGTCACGTGCATTAGTGGGTTTCCTTGAGTGTTCAGAGAGAAACTTTTCATTTAATTTGCGAATCTCATTCCTGAGGAATTTCCTAATGAAGGGCGAGTGCTGGCTCGTGAAGAGTAGTTCCTCTTCTTCCAGTTGCGTCATTCCTATTCGCAATCCACTTGGCTTCTTTCTGCATCGATGGACTAACTGAGTGACCGTTTGCACAGCTGATAAATCATTTTTTGATTCGGGTCACTTCCTTCTAGTGAATTTCCTTAATCCTTTTCCTAGTTCAAACTGACATCAAGGTTCCTGTTTCATTACTAAGCCCATTAATTTCTATATGACTCGCACTACAATACAGAAAAGAATACACCTAACTGCACAATGCACGACTGTTTGGACTATATTATGCTGAAGATGGTTTACACTTGGTTGAATTCCGTGCTATTGTAAGTCGCTATCATTTAGGTTAATGTGTATCGTTTTAGGTCAATCTGTGCCTTTACGTAAAATGTTTAACTAACTAATTTAGAACACTGTAACCCGGCTACGAACTCAAAACGGCCAGGACGTTTAAATGTGAATTACTGAACATCCAATGAATCCACCTTCGTATTATCATGTTTACAAAAGTCACAACCGTGACCTTTGCAAAAATAAATTCAGTAAACCGATCTCCTATTACTCCAAATAAAAACATATGGAAACATGTTTGTATTTGGTTGAAAATCCGCATTTCTTTCACATCACAGGGCTCCGCTGCTCTAAAAGGGATGAAAACTAATTAAGAATGCGGACCGTATAATTCCATCCCGAGCGTCTTTACAGTGAGATGCATTTAAGTTCTTCGTATTTATTTTTCTTTCTCGGTGTTGGTTTTAAATCGCACTCAAAGCTGATCGAAATTCTCACGAGAATCAGATTTTAACGCAGAAAATTCCTTTTGATTGATTGAACGATCCCACGAAGGATACGGAACAGCATCCGTAATGGAAAGCTTGCAGCAGCAGATTTCAATTAAAAGGGTTTCGGTGCGACAATGCGGAAATGATTAGTAAAGTCGCTAACCAGATCCTTCCTTGCAACAATAAAAGTAAAGGCTCCAAATGCCTGCTTTTGCATTTCACATTTCTTCCCCCCCCCCACGTCTAGTGGGCTTAACTGCTTTTGTGAGAAATAACTGCCACTCTTTAATTTATCGCGTTCTCTTGCGAGCAATCAGTTGCTTCAATGAAAGTTCTTCCTTGGCATGTTCTCCGAAGTGTGAGCGCATCGTCTCCTAACGACCTCCTCCATTTGCTTCGTTTTCTTGCTGGTTAGTCGCGGATAATTTTCCCTTCATTTTCATCGCAGAAAGACTTCGTGAAGCCGCCTGCTGCTCGTTTCGAATTCCATGCCATCAACTTATCGAGTTTCTCTTTCTAATGCCATCGACATTCGTTCATTTTCCGAGGAAGCGGCTGATTATGATTACGATCCCACACACACACGTCTGTAACATGAGTTAACGCCTTTGCCGCAGTTTCCTTCGCAGCGAGACAGAATATTAATCGTTCGCGTGTCATTTATGCCGGACATGACTAAATACCTAATCCTCTTATTAAAATTAACACAGAACTTCCATTAATTTCTTCAATGTCCGACAAGTATTTTTCTTCTCTTCCAGCTGCGTGTGCTTCTTACTCAATTTCTCGTGCTCATCCCAAATATTTTTTCCTATATATAATATAAACAATTAACAATATTACACACGCAGAATGAAAGTCAACTAGAATGAATGTCCTAACGCCTTCCTTTAAGATGAAATTGGTGTTTCCTTTTTCAGATCCTAACAATAATTAGTTAACACGGCACAACTCCACTTCCCCTCACACCTGCCTTCCTTTCATCCTTATAATCTGCTGATGAAACCTCTCGCTGTGTTCATACTTACGACCAGAGATTTCCTGAGAAAAAGTCTAGATGTGGGTCCAGAAAGTATTGGCAGAGAAATCTTTGCTTGAATCAGGGGATGCAAGAAAAATAATTTCTTTATAATCTCAAGACTTATGGTTCCCCAAAAATATTTCTGCAACTAACTTAAAATGTGTCCATGCCTTAGCTTCCTTTTGGTCTAGAACTTGTTCCAATTTTGGCCCATTCATTAGCAATCGCATTTCTGGTTCAACGAAAATGCCTTCCTTTACTTTGTATCATTTATTTTGAAATTTTTATTTTAAATACTGAAACTCTGCTTGTTGCTTTCACAAGTTCTCCATGAGTCCAAGTTTAATGTGGTGGCAAAGTGTTTTCCCGTCTTTACCAATGGGGAATGTTTAACATTATTTTCTTCAGTTGTGAAATGTGTATGCAAAGGCCACTGTTTAATAACATACCGAATCTTGGTCCTGCTGCTCCATTCACATAGGAAGCAACAGTACCTAGTGTATCCTATTTATAACCCAAGGAAAACGGCAGTGACTTAAAATTCAGCACAGATTGTAATTATTACTAACTTAGGGCAGCGTAACAACGTTTGTAGCATAACGTTTCCCATCACTATTTGCATAATTTTCCTAAGTTTTCTTCATAGTACTGAAGGAACTACTGTGATGGTTTGGTATAAGTCTCTGTTGTGAAAGACAGTTTCCAGACTGGATTTTGATGAATCAATAACGTCTCCATTAAGATGGTGTGTGTGTCTTTAATGCCACAGAATTCCATTAGCCCAGTGGTAGTACAAAAGGTCCGGGTATCACGTTCACTGAAATAACTGATGTACTTCACATAACTGAAATATGTGACCTTTGTTCCTTCAGCTAGGAGATTCTATCCATTAAGCTGTGCGCTAACAGTTTTTGCGTGATCATTTGTAAGATTAAGATCTCTTATAGGTTCATTGAATTCCTCTTGGATGATTATGTGCGGATTGTCGAACTGTATGGACTTTGAAATCATGTTCTGCCTCAGATATTTCAGGTTTCTTAACCGCCACTCTCAATGTTTGCATCGGGTGTTTCAGTACTTGAAAATCAACAGAATGAGGTACTGGTCACAAAACCAATGCAACATTTGGATACACAAAGTGCTTATTTTTATTTTTTGAAGAAAATCTAAATCGTTTGTAAAGTAGAAACAACAGTCAGTATAATGAGAGGTTGGCTCTCTCTAACTCATTGAAACAGCAAATTGCAAGCAGTGTCATGTTTCTTTCAGCCAAGCCTACAGATTAATCACTCAACTTTCACAGCACACGGGCGGAGCCCAGCTTTTATCTTTACCACCTACCTTACAATCTAAATAACATTCATAGGCTTCCTAGTTAAGTTAGTAGATGGTCTCTGTTTCTTCTTCGGGGTGAGCTGACCGCCCAGATAGCAAAACAAATGAGAAGAACTGACATCCATACGAGGCACTTTTCTGTTTTATAGAAAATACAACACAAGATATATCCGAGACTCACTCACCGAATAGACTGTGCAGGCTAATATGGGACGATGGAATGTGTTGCGTCATCTTATGCAATAGGTATATGTATTGCGTCATCTCTTCTTAACTAACCACATTTAACAGCCATAACAGCTTAAGGTGACTATCATAATAAACAAAAACAGTTGATTTAGGGCATTTAGCTTTTCTCAGGAATAGCAGTAGAAAAATTTAAAAATAAAATAAAGGAAACGTCCATCAAGGGTACATTCTGAATTGTAATGGAGCAGAGAATGGATCATCTTTAATACCTCTTGGGACTGAATCGTCCTTCGATGCATCAATGCGCGTCACCGAATCAGATGAATATTGCCTTAGCGTGACAGCGGTGTACGTGTAATCTATGAACCAGTAACCTGCGTAGGCATGATTTAACGTTTCAATATCCCTCCACTCGACACTGTGTGCGCACAGGTATATATCAATATGCGTTATTAAGAGCCGACGTGGCATTCTGCCTGGGAGCATATGCATCATTCTTCTTATCTTTTAGATTGAAATGCGATCCCGCTTTCAATCTAAAAGTTTGAAAGCCGGATCGCAACAGTATACCTGTATATTAAATGTTTTCCTGTATATTAAAATGTTTTCACGACTACAGTCAAATGTGGGCTTATATTTTTGCCAGTATAATAACGCATTATATTGCAGAAAACGCATAAATAAATTTTGTACAGATTAAATTGCAATACGTTTTTGTAAAAGTTACAAATTACCAAAGGACGTAGTTAAGGAATTAATGTACAGTGTTTAGAGAAAAATATGTGGAGAGACATTTCAGTATGGAATTTGTCCACGGCGCATTGCGATACATCCCTCACAACGTTGTACCATGTGCTTAGCACCAAGTGATTCAGGAGTTCGTGAGGCAAACTACCCATTCCTCCTTCAGAGCAAGGATTATTGCCTTGTTTTCTGGAAGCGAATTTTGTGCAGCAGTGCGTCTTCGTATTGCATCTCAAATGTGTTCTATGGTATTGAATCTGAGAGGGATGTTTGCCCTCAATTCGATTAATATCCTCAGTCTACAGAAGCATTTCCCTGCTGGAGTACGATGTGGTATGGAATTGCCATCCAAAAAAATGAATTCTTCGCCTAGAGCACCACGGAACATTCGAACACGACGTTGAAGAACTTTGTTGCAATATCGTTCACCACTCATAGTCCCTTTTTCCAGCACTTGCTGCGTCCGTTAATTATGCCTCTGCATACCATAACCCCACCACCGCCGTATCTATCCCCCCCCCCTTTCAAGACCATTCTCGCGATGGTAAGCAGTACTACAAATCAATAGTCGTCTAGAATGTGAGGAAAGATTAAAATAACTCATCTGTAAATGAGTACATTAACCCTTTGGTATCTTGTCCAATTTTT
Organism: Typopeltis vanoorti; assembly: GCF_054136105.1. Taxonomy (NCBI): domain Eukaryota; kingdom Metazoa; phylum Arthropoda; class Arachnida; order Uropygi; family Thelyphonidae; genus Typopeltis; species Typopeltis vanoorti. The sequence continues at coordinate 813,960 of NC_143555.1, read as the reverse complement.
ATGGATACAACACCACGACAATGCTCTAAGATGAGCTGTGGATAAGGGGAAGTAGACTACAAGCCTTCGGGCGTATAGGCCTACTTGTATCAGACGCCTTGCCATCGTTTTTCGAGATTTCCGCCTATCTGTCCTCGAAGGGAGCCGACCCTCAAGCTGAAGTGCCGTTGATTATGTTTTGCTGTTGTAACCAGACAACTGTCTTTATTCTCCCTGCTAGAGCGACCCCTTAGCAATCGTCTGGAACACATTCTATTGGTTTGAAACGCTGCCCAGAGCATGGATACAATGCTATGTGAGATTCCAATCCCTCTGGCAATATCAGTAATTCTGCTACATTCTTCAAGCTTTCCAATAATTATACCCCTCGCGTGAAATCATCTCGATAATGTCTTTGAGACATTACAAGACATCCGTGTATGGAACTTTATTCCTTCATGAAAAGAGCTTCAGTGAAATAAAATTCGCTTAGCGCAGCCTATTGCCCAGTTGAGTGCTACCACGTGCGAAGGATTCCAAAATTTGAATGTGTACCCGCTTTCTACAGAAAATCATGTATTCAAATTGTCACAAGCTGATTCTACTGAATTTGCGATTGAAATCTTCATAAATAGTGGTCGCCTTGAGGTTTTTGACACTAGTGTAGTATACTTAAATAGAATCTCAAGATTCCGTCTAACAGGCGGATGTTACTAATATTTTGGTCAGTGGGTAGATGATCATTCTTTACAAAATCCAGGGTGTTCCTTTTGTAAATCTTCGCATAATATGGTCGCCTCTTACAAATATCTGAGGGTGCATGTCAGCACAATACCTGCGAAGGTTTGTTTTGAGTGGATAGTAAAATAGAAGGTGAACGTTGGACTTCCCAACCTACTTTCATTAAAATTGTACGAAAAATATTTCCTTGAAAAGTTCAATTTTCCTGCTCGGCCTTTGAATTGAATCCACTTTTAAGCAAAGTGTTAGGAAATCTGCGGCCACTGGTCAATTCTTTATAATGGGTTCTATTCAGAAGGGGAAATGTTTCGGAAGCACGGCTCCTTCACAATGCTTTGGCTGAGCACGTACGAATCTGAATAGGCAGCATATACAATATGCTTGCTCCATTTCATTCTGCGGATTATCAGTGATTTGCGTCCTTTTCACTGAAATCCTCTGAACATTGATTAGAAACCGTGCTTGCTGTCCTCTCTAGGACTGCTTGCGGATGCACAAAGAAAATATCGCAAACTCCTCCTGAAACCAACGTGTTCAACTGCACGAGTCTTTAGAGCATGCGCAAACGTGTATTGTTGCTGTTACTACTCAAACCAAGCAGCGATGCTCCAATGGTTTAAATTTATTACTTTCAAATAGTAAAAATAACCACGCGTGGTTAACTAGAAATACGCAACCAAATTAGCAATTGCTGCTCAACTTTATTAAAAGTTGTCCCTTAAGTCCCGGCCTGGTTGGCCGAGCGGTTAGCGTATCCGCCCTCCAGCCAAAAGGCTGCGGGTTCAAATCCCGCAGTGGGCATTGATGTTTGTGATTGTCTGCTGAAATAGTAGTGGTAGTGGCGGGCGGTAGATGGCGTTGGTGTAGTTGCGGTTGGTGGATTGAGTAGTGAAGACTGAGAGTTGTAGAGTAGGTGCCGTTCTTCGAAGAACCTTTGGACTCCTTGGAGATGTCGCAAGTAACTGGGGTGTTTCCTTCATTAGTCACTTTGGTGAACCACAGTGCTTGCAAAGAAGAAAAATGTCCCTTGTTCACATTATTCAGGGAAAATCTTCACGTTATGTTTTATTCGAGTGCATTTGCCCATTCCTTTAAAGACGATGAACTCCTTTTTTCATCAACTCTAGAATAAGTAAATAAACACACGTTGAACCACAGTAATAGGTTTTTTAAATACGTAAATATTTCTACCCAAGTGTCTTAGGACATCGTCAGTACAGCTGGGAACAATACTAGGAATAACATACAGATAGGGCGCATGAATACAATGGAATCCAAATGCGTGCAGCCGCGCTTTCTAGCGCAAAAAATAAATATTTATAAAATTAATATTTAACTGACCAGAACCCGAGAAAGTATAACACAAAACTATTGGGGCCGCACAACCAATTTATATATATTTAAGGATGAATCTGAAAGACGAATTATAGAATCCAGAGAAATAGTTCTGGACCCTTCAAACATGAACAACAATCTGAGCTACAATTTGCCTGATTCCTATAACAGAGTAATCCAGTAATGGGGCTCTAAAATTAGCTGTCACACACATTCAAATCATTCTAACAATAGCACGCGGTCACCTTTTCAAATATGACTTACTATTCTTCTTCTTTTTATTAAGCTGGAGAGTCCATGTTTTTTACCTTGTTAGTTTTCTAGGTTTTGTGTTATTTCTTACTCCCCTGAAGAAGTTGGGACACCGATGAAACTAGTCGTGATTTATTAAAGTTTTTTGTGTTATACTATCTCGAGTTCTAGTCAGTTAAATATTAATTTTATAAATGTATACATCCGGAGTCAATACTAACAACTATATATACACATGCACACATTAGATTACATTAAAATTGAATTATTTTACACAATTTTGTATGGCAATTTCCCATACTTTAGGAATGTCAAGGACATCGCTGCGGTTTAGATTGGGTCTGTGAAGTAGGGCTGCAGCACGTTCTTCATATAAACGTTCATGTTTGTATGAAGATCTATGTAAAAGTTTGTTCATTTCCCAGTGGCTCCTATGATTTTAAACTCCGTGTTGGGAGAGGCCGATTTCTGCGGCTTGATGAGACGGATGTGGTCTTGATGTTCAGAGATGCGTTTGAGAACAGATCTGCCTGTCTGTACAAAGTACGACAGTTTATTGGAGCATGGTACGTCGTAAACCCCAGGTAGTAACAGAGGTGCGAGTTTGTCTCTGGTTCATGGGTTTGTAGGGCGCAATAAGATTTATTTTTTCATAATTTTTGAAAGTCGCTCTGAGATGCCTTTGACATAAGGTATGGGAATCCTATGGGCTTGTTCTTGTCTAGGTTTATGTGTGGAGAACTGCCTGATTTTTTTTAGTAGTTTTAGGATTTTATCCATTTAGAATGGCTTTATTTTTGATTATTTCCAATTCCTGTTTTAGAGATTCCTCAGAGCACCAAAATCTGTGTGCTCTGGTTACCAGTGGTTTAATGATGCCAAATTTTTGAGAAGGATGATGAGTAGAAGGGTTGTGGATGTAGCGACCTGAAAAGGTCTGCTTTCGATAGAGAGAGAGAGAGAAGTGGAGATGGAACCATCTTCTTTCCATTGGATGTGTAAACCCAGGAAAGAGATACTCTGTGGAGATCCTTTTTCTAACATAAATTTCATGCAGGGGTGATGGAGGTTTATTTATTTAGAAACAGATGCAGCTCTTGTTCGAAATGACCCCAGACTCCAAAGACGTCATCGACATAACGTAGCCAGATTATTGGTTTGGGTTGAAACGCAAAAATGTTTCCTTCAAGATCTTCTATAAAAACAGGTCTGCAAGTTAGTCTGCTACGTTATGTTGATGATACCATGCTACTGTAAACTGTCGTGCTATGGGGGAGACAGGCAGCTCTGTTCTTAAACGCATCTCTGAACATCAATACAACATCCGTCTCATCAGACCAAACTTTTACACAGATCTTCATACAAACATGAACGTTAATATAAAGAACGTGCTGCAGCCCTACTTCACAGACCTAATCTAAACCGCAGCGATGTCCTTGACATTCCTAAGGTATGGAAAATTGTCATACAAAATTGTGTAAAATAATTCAATTTTAATATAATATAAATAATCTAATTTGTTTTTTTATTTTTATTACTCTAGAAAGCGCTGCTGCACGCATTTGGATTCGATTGAATTAATGCGCCCTATCTGTATGTCATTCCTGGTATTGTTCCCAACTGTACTGACGATGTCCTACGACACTGAGGTCGAAATATTTACGTATTAAAAAACCTATTACTCTGGTTTTAGGTGTTTATTTAGTCATCAATTCTCCACAGGTTTCTTTATATAATCAACTCGAGAATAGCTTGATATTCTTAAATATCTTGAAAGTTTGATTTAGTCCATCTACTTCTCTACTGCAAATATTTACTCTTTGTGTTCTTGTTCCCTAGATCTCAATAACAAATAAAACTGGTATAAGAAACCATTAGTTTCTTCCTTTGAATTCGAAAAAGTGAATTCGTGATTCATTTATTAATGAGAACTGATTTCTTAACCGAAAACAAACACACCCTTTCTGTTCCAACACCAAAGAGATTAAGATTTATTACGATATTTTACAAACCTATAGTTAGCCATTATCCATAACTGCCGCTCTGTTAATGTGGCAATTCGGTTGCCGCATTAACAGAGCGGCAAATTAACCAAATGATACTTACACAACGACGTTAAGATACGCGAAACGACTATTCCAATTAATAATAATAATATATACTTAAGACAATTTGCGACATTTAGAGATGCGATCAGTCGAAAATTCTTCAAAAATATTAAAACATTTTATTGCGAAAAATTCTCTTATTTTCACTGTGTCAACTCATAGAAGAGTTCGCATAGCAGCACCCATTGCTTTGTCTCGTGGAGTCCAATGAGGGTAAACAGAAAACTTCTCACGAGCACTTGGGTCCATCGAAACCAAAGCAGACAACCACTTGGACGACACTCGACCAGCTCATGTGATATCGGCATTGTGGTGAAGGAAATTTCATACAGCGTGAGACAATACTGGAGGAGGGGAGAAGGGGGGGGTAGGTTGTGTCTGAGACCAGCGATGAATATGAGAAAGAAGAGATGCTTTAATTAGTTTGAACTTGGAGCATATTCATTGCGGTTGAGAAACTCTTATTCATTCTGAAATTTAATAAAGTAAGGAGATCGCAGCACCAGACAGCTGAACAGTGTCCGTTAAAGCAGGATTGACTGAAGAAGGGGGAAAAAAGTCAGAAAAAATGATTAATTGGTGGCTACTAAAGAGCGACTGTTGAAAGAAATCCAAATTGCATTGAGATGAAGAAACAAACTTTCATGACTTGATTTTTAACGATATTAACAACACCAAATAATTTTATCAAAAGGTGTTTTATTAACTGCTTATATTTGGATAAATTTCAAATCCGCATCAGAGCACAACACAGCTATTATACACGACAGTGAGTAAGTGAAATAATACAATTGTAAAGGACAAAATATCTAGTTCTATTTTGATGCCCTCTAATGTTGAATTAAAAAATACATTACAGCTATGTGAGAGTTGCTCTTAGGATTACAGTCTCCCAAATTGTTTGGAAATTAAAGCAACCATATTTGTTCAGGTTAAGAGAATTCTTCAAAGCCATTGCTGACTCAAAACATAATCTTTCAGATCTGTAACGACTCCTAAATCTAAATAACATATTCGTTTTCTTCCATATAATCTTGTTGGGCCAGTTTATACATTAGGAATATAGCAGTTACCATAGACTAGACATGATAGCATAGACAGTCCCACATATAAACTGGCCCAACATTTAGCCAAGTAGCTTGCTCCGCTAACTGGCAACTCCTACTTTTGTAAAAAAATTCAGTCCATTCAAAATACTAGTTAAAAATTATATCCTAAAAATTCTGACATAATGGTTGGTTTTGATGTCACCTCTTTATTTAAAAATTACCACTTAAAGACACTCGAATTGATCACGTCTAAATTTCCACCCTGATATTTTTGGATTATTGAAATTTACTCCTGTATGCAGGTTACTTTACATGGGGAGGAAAAATCTAGAAACAGATTAATGGTACTGCTATTGGTTCCCTCCTCTCCTCACCCCATTACCAAACGTTTACGTGAAACACTTTGAAAACAAAGTACTTACCACAGCTACGTGTGGTTACGCTATTTAGGAGATATGGTTGCCATTTGGCACCATGGACAAGACACTTTGGATGTATTAAAAAATGGGGTGTTGTCTGCTTAGGTTTGTTTGTCACGTACCTAAACAGAAAACCCTCCCAAAGCCACTTCACAGTAGAAAAAGAAGGCAATTGTTTACGATTTCTTGACAAATTAGTCACCTGCCTTTCAAAGGGATCACTATCTTTTTCCATTTACAGAAAACCAACACACGCACACGAAGATACCTACATAAACAATCACATCACCATCCAGTCCAACAGAATAGCATTTTAAAAACAATTACACAGAGAGCCATTTTTTATTACGATACAGCTCTGACCAACGGCTACAATTCCAACAAAATAAATGAAATATAACAACACAGCCCCATTAGTCCTCCCTCCCCCCAAACACCCAGGGACACAACATGACCATCTCTACACCCTATGTCAGAGGTAGATCAGCAAAGATAGCCAAGGTACTGATGAAACATGGCCTTCGCACCACTTTTAAATCTCATGTCAAACTAGCTACTCTGATCGGCTCACCTAAGGATAACCTTCAGCCTTTAGCACACCCAGGAGTGTATGAAGTTTCCTGTGACTTGGCCTACTATGGACCAGGATGTCAGTTAACATCCGCCTGGATTACTATGGCAAGTCAAGACTGGCAGACCACGCTTTAAACACTCCTTCACACAGGATTAGAGTAATTTGCCAAACATTTGGGAGACTTTCATCCTAAAAGCAACTCCCACATAGCTGTATTTTTTTAATACAACATTTGAGGGCGCCAAATAAGACTAGATCTTTTGCCCATTACAAGTGTATTGTTTCACTTGTATACGCCACAGTGAGTAAGTGAAACAATTCTTCTTACATTTTGCTCTGATGATGCTGATTTGAAATTCAGCGAAATATAAGCAGTTAATAAAACAACTTTTGATAAAATTCTTTGCTGTTATTCAAAATTAAGTCATGAATAACCGTCAACGCCTTAGCTTATCTGTTAGATTGAAAGAAACTTTAAATTAAAAATATTCCACTCTCGAACATGAAGTGTATCATTATTTCTCCGAACTGGGTATTGGCGAATATATCATAAAAATACTCATTTACTCAATGGATATAAATATCGATCAACTCCTAATAAGTGCTTACTGCGATTCTGATTTATTTATTTTCTTGTTTCATGAAAATGGCCTCAGAAGAACAGAAATTATCACCTTACTTCAACACGAGAGCAAGGAGATCCCTGATTAATTTCTTGTTTCCGGGTGAGTTTTAACGTGCATAGCGAAAGACTTTAATTCTCTTCACATCAAAGACCCACTTTGCAGATGTTGCACTAATTACATTTTTAATATCGCCGCCGTAACACGAGCTTAAAAAGCACGATTTCTTACGTTGTTTGCGTAATCGTCAAAGCATTTACATCGGCTTTTCAAAGACCGTTTCTTAGAACGGGGACTTAAAGAACTCATTAAGTTACTTCGTGATGTTATTAAACTATTAAAAGCTAATTTCAGCAAAACGTAACGAAGAGCGCCTTAGTAGACAATATAACACACTAATGCTTCTTAAGAGTGTTCGTTTTACATCTTAACCCTGTTAATTTTGAAGGAGATTATCTACAGCAGAATGGTTTCCTCAACGAAAGCCATTCCTGTTGCTATTCTACCGCAGGGAAGATAAATTTTCAGTTTGGTAAGCACAAAATCTTTTTTGAATCTTTCTGAGTGCGATAGATTGTGATTCTAAGAACCTCGTGAAACGGACACCAAACATAATTAACACACTCTCTCTCTTTCCCCGTGTGTGCTAGTGATCCGTTAAGATGCAGACAGAAAAATAAATTGAGAATGTAAGTAAATAGGAAGCAGATTGAAATGCATCACCGATTGATTCAAATGATGTTCCCTTTCCTTAGCAATGAAGACGAAAGGATTTGCGGGCAGAACAGCGGACTGAAACAAACAGTCGAATCAATCGCTGCTCATTCTCGTTAGATAAGGTCATTTAGGCAAAATGTCATTTTTGTGGAAACTATTGAATTTTAATGGAATTGAACAGAGGGACATGCTAATACCCATAAGGCAATTGCTGCTCACATGAGAACTTAATATCCCCTTTAAGCCCTATTTGTATTTATACCGAAATTCATGGTCTCTCTCTCTCTCTCTCTCTCTGAAACACCCGCTTTCGTGAATACTGTTTAAATATATAACTATACAAGGAGAAGCAGTGGGCACTGCTTTAGGTTTCAAACATAGAATTTACATAAAAATCCTGGATGACACTGCAATTAATGGGTTAACTGCTGGATTATGGTGTGGACAGGAAGCTGTCCATTCCTTAATCTAGTAGGATGAGCCTGTTACTGAGTAGATCCACCATGGAGTTGCACGATCCTTCGGTCTTTCGTAGATAGCCTAAGTTTTAGAGAGGCATTTACTTGTACAGTGCCTTGTCTCTGAAGAGAGCCCAAGTAGTTCGAAACAACTGTCAGAACAGTGAAACCTTATCAAAATGGACTAAAAAAGGCGAATATACAGACGCTTGGGCAGCGCCTATGTCGTTTAAGTAGTCCACACCAAGGGAACTCGTGAAGGCCGAGGAAGGTATTCCCGCATGCTCTCTGGTCAACTTAAGAAACTTTCATAGTTTCTACGTTCGGCTATAAAATAGTGCTGGATCTAATATCCACTTTGCTTATGTCAAAAAAGTATTTCCTAAAACCAAATGGCAGATGAAAGGGGGGGTAGGAATAGACCAGTTCCATTTTATTTTATTCATTTATAACTTTTGTAGAGTATTTAATCTACTACCAACCACCTTGAAAATATGTGCAAAACTTATTCAAGAAATTGTGATGAAATTATAAATAACAAGGGCTCAATTCAGACACGCCTACGCATCTGAATTGGGACCTTGTAACAATGATATTGATGTCGGGAAAAACGACATTTATTGTCGAGCATTATTTTCTTTCATACGGAGTTGGCGGAGCAAATGGTCCAACTCTTCGTCATGTTTGTGAGCAGTCTGTTCGTCGTTTCTGTAAGCGTGCCCCAAGCAATAGCATCATCATTGTCTTAATCGAGCGGTTCCGACGTACAGGCAGTGTTCTGCTGCAATGTAAAAGGCATTCTGGGAGACTACGAACTGAGAATCACGAGCGTGTGTCGGAGTAAGTATTAAAGTCTCCGAAACCCAGTCAATGTCGAAGGAATGGGTTTTCCACCATTACTCACCTTAAAACCTTGACGAACCAGGTATAAAATTACACGATATATCTCGAGCATTATTTCCCAATCCTTGTTCTCCAAGATGAAAGAACCTTCGCATGCGCTACGAAACCTGTCCTGAAAGACAAAATGCCCATTTCTAGCAAGTAACCTACCGTCATTAATGCTTTGTTCGCCCCGATAGTTGTGGATGAACTTATCATAATGTGTAAACAGACTTTTGTTAATAAAGCCGTTTATCCCATAACATATCGTTAGAGGGTTTGTTTCTAATTTTTTTTTTTTTTTTTTTTTTTTATGTGTCATACTGTGATAACGTAGTAATATTAGCAGACTGACCCAATAGACGAATTTACAAGAATTGAGATATTTCATTTCCACCAGACTCGATAAAAATATGACTTGGAAATATCGATAGAAAATGCTTCAGCAGTCGTGATTAGTAGAGAAGGTTCGGAAATAAACAGGAACGCAATCGCTTAGGGATCTGAAGCGATTTTAAGATTTAATACCAACAGCATGTTAACAGGTTCTAAAAGAAAAAATAAGAATATAGAAATGGGAGAACTATTAGAGGCCTACTTGGAAAACAAAGAAGGCGGTGGAAAGATGGATTGCGATAAACGTGGTCACCCAACTGGTCCAAAATTTAAGGAATGAGAAGGTGATGTAACACGTTTCTCAAATACAATTATTTCGAGGCGCGTTACTAGCGTGCGCTCCTGCATGCGAGTGTGGAGAAAGGGAGGGGGTGTTAAAGTTCGAGTAAAGAAAGCTACTTTTGATCAGACCGTGTTTTAAACACTTGGAAATTGCAGACTATGGGAATTGCTCCGCGAGGAATGCCGTTCATATTTATGTTATAGGAATGAAAACTAAGACATTTGTAAGTAATGGGAGGGGGGGGTTGTAGAATACAAAGCTGCTAAGAGTGTCTTTTTATTTGGATTTTCTTTCCTCACAATAGCAGAAACCCTTTCAATATTTCAGCAATTTGCGTGTGTAAAACATACATGTATGGCATTCGCGAACTGTGCTCAGGTTTGCCTCCTCCTTGAGGTGAAACAAATTCCTCATACACGAGTTGTAATGGCGTCTGTCCAGGAGGAGGAAGTGGCATAAATCGCCCTTAGAGGAATTCTCTGTAGTTTATCTTTGGAGATAAGGAATAGTTCACAGTGGACCACTGGATACAGGATTAGGAGCAACGCGTATCGAAATTTCTTCAGGACTTTTCAAACTGATCACGTGCCTTGATCGCCTTCGGAACGTTTTACATCCGAAGCACAAAAAGTGAGCGATATTTATTTTCTTTCTTTCCTTCGAGATTTTGAATCAGAGTAACGTAAATTAATTCGTTCTTATCGTTAATCGTATTTTTCAAGTCACATCCTCGTCGTACGCATTCCGAGTGTGTTGCCGACATAACTGCTACAGGACACTCAAGTGTTTACGGCAATCACAGACGTTACACCCTCAATCGTGCTGGCCAAGTAACAAAATCGAATCCGCCCGATCAAGTCCGACCTTTATTATAATAAAGTCCGCTGAATTGTTTTCTGAAATGATCATTAATTGGCGAAGGGGGGGAAGGTCACATATTTCCGAATAAGTTCTCATCCGTCATCAATTCGATTTCATTCCCCACGCCGCTTCTGTTCGTGTTATTGGCAAACAAAGCGATCAAAGATTTAGTACTAAATGTAAAACCAAACTTGCAAAAACTGATTGTTTCTTTCTTATATATATATATATATTTTTATTTTTGCTTAAGTAAAACAATTTTATTACCAAACCTGAGCCGCGAAGCACCCGTGGGAACGTGTAGGATGTTGCAACGTGTTAAAAATGAAATTTCTCATTGTTTTCTCGTTGGAAATGTTGCAGTAAGTACTCCAGTTGATTCATCGCCGAGGCTAAAAGCTTAGATTACACACTTTCAATTCAGGACGCCCACATCAATTCGTACTGAAGAGACTCTTTCGTGCGAAAAATATTAATGGCGCAACTTCTTAATAAATTACAAACAGAATTATAGCGTCTTGTTCAACGGACAAAAACATCTTTATTTACTTTACCTCCTACTTTATTCCGTTACGCTGTTTTGCATTACAATTTAACCAACAACTTAAATTAACAAAGGAAGCGTGTTTCAACTGATTTTATTCTTGAAAGATAATTATTGTCGGAAAGGATTTTTCTGAGCTCAGCCGTGATGGTGTTACGCATCACACGCCACTCACACAGTGTGCGAGATCTGTGGCGGTGGATTCCAAATCCCGCACCTAACCAGCAGCCCTCTAAGAACGAATTGTGCACCGATTTCTCAACAGCCATATGTTGAGAAATTGGTACACTTGAAGGACTGAAATAATAATTTCGGTGCACTTCTTAGTAGTTTCTTTGGCACTGACGTCAAGTCGAAAGAATTAAGGATGCGAGACCAGGTCTATTAAATCTACGGAATGTTTTAAGGAAAAAATAATCTGCCAGCTGTTCTAAGACTAGCTGAACTCTTATGAGAAAAACCCTAATAAACCTTCCTCACAACGGAGATGAGTTTGAAATCTAGATCTTCCGAACCGAAGTTGCCAGAGTAGTGCAACATGTGGTCTTAAATTTTTAGCCTGAAGTTGATGGCTGAAACCGATTAATAACACCAGCAGTGTAGGTCACTTTCTACTGCGAAAAGCAGAATCTCAGCTACTATGTTTAATGGAAAAACCTCATTAATGCGTGTAGCCTGTTTTTTTTTTGTTTATCATAGAGGTGGGGTGGACCAGTGTTATCCGATGGAAAACACTTTCATTTGAAAAAACGTATATTCTTCACTTCGGAAATTGGATATGCTCCTCGTTTTGTACTGCGTTAAAGACAGGCGTGACTATTGTCGCGCCTAGGAATATTATTATTACGGGCTACTACCACTCCAAGGAGTCTTTAGACTCATCGAGGGAGGCCCTAAACATCCTACGAAGAACTATTCAATTTTGCGTAGTATCTATCATACTTAACTTTTAACTAATTCACAGCCATGCCACCCACAACAGAATAGCAACCGGTTTTCCACTCATTCAGCACTCTCCACGCAAAACATCCACCAGACCTGTTCTGAAAAATTTCCTCTGAATTTATCTTGTAATATATGCCGGCCTGGTAGGCCGAGTGGTTGGAGTATCCGCTCTCCAGCCAAAAGGCTCCGGGTTCGAATCCCGCCATGAGCATGGATGTTTGTGATTTTCCGTGGAAATACCAGTGATTGCGGTGGGTGGTAGATGGCGTTGGTGTAGTTGCGGTTCATTGTAGTTGGTGGATTGAGTGGTTGAAACAGTTGTTCAGGAGGTGCCCTCCCTCAATGAGCCTTTGGACTCCCTGGAGTTGTTACGTACTAATAATACAATTGACAAAATCCATATTTAACGTGTCACCGATAAGTGTCATAGACCTAAGTGTCATAGCTCCTCTTCTAAAGTTATGAAATCGATAGAAAAGCTGAGTTTATAAGTTCTGTTTCCTCTCGACCACGAGTTCAAACATCTCCATGGTTTCTGTACCAGTTTGACTTGATTAACACGCTTTTGCCTCCTTTCGCTCACACATTGTTCAGTAATTAGTATTCTCCTGTATATTACGAGATAAATAGCTCCAACGCAAACAGTCATTTTTATCCTCATGAAGGACGTTAAGGAACAAAAAAATAGTGAAACAAAGCAATCACGGATGTTAGAGAATCGCATCTTCTTGGGGGTAAATGAGTTTTTTCGCTCCCAGAAAGCGATGTTTTCTCAATTCTGCAGTTTATTCCTGTTGAATCCGACTGGATGAAGTTGTGTCAATGAAGTGCACATTGCCGTAGCCAGAACAGTTCCGTTAACGTCTTTACTACTGGAACAGTTGTTTAAGCCATTGCAATGGTCTTCGCTCCCAATGACATGCGGTATGTTTTCGTCGAATTAGTGGTGTAAATATTTTTCCTGCCCGTTTTCAAAGGCAAATTCAACAAATTGAAGTAAATGTGATCTTTATAGTGACTTGTTCTTATAAAAACACTGATGCATTTCTATTTTAGTATATTAAACAGGATCATTTAAGTTAGCGGTTCTGTCTTTCCTGAACATATGTGAGTCTGCCCTACATTCCCCGTGAGAACCAATTCAGCTTCATTTTACCATCTAGTTTCGATGCCCTTCTCACACGTGTTCGTTTATAGCTCGTGCGTTGCAAGCCATTGGAGATATCGTCCGATTGGTTTCTTCCCATTGCGGTTGAATAACAAACGAGGTCGAAACAGCCGTTTGGTACTATGGCTTATGGATGAACTAACAAACAGCAGGTCATGTTGCTTGTGCTGTATTATTAATTCGGTGTCACGATGACGCATGCCGAGAGTTATACGCATCATTAATCCTCAAACGTTTCACTGTAATTGCCAGTTTTGTTTCTCTTTTATACACCTTTAAATTGAACGCTGGAGATAGAAGACTTTTGCATCTGGGATGGAATGCAGTACATTAATTATCATGGACAAGACGATAGTTCGTTGAGCCACTAAAAAAAGCACGCCAGACGCATTCGATAACATCCCTCAAATAATGAGTGGATGACTAAGCGAAAAGAAATCATTTGCTACGCAGAAATTAGTTAGTTGCAGTATTGATGTTGGTGCGATTTCCGCTTAAGTCAACAATGCTACTAAATCCGCTTTGGTTTTCAATTAGAGCGTGCTAGGAGCAGACCTCCAGACGCGACCAGTAATTAAATGCTTCATCCAAATTTAATTTCTTATCAACCAAAATAGTAGTTTAATGCACCGACTCGCTTTTTTTTTTTATTTTAATGTGGCCAAGAAAATGCAAACAGGAAGTATTTTTGATTCAAAAAGTACACAATTCTGGTTTGGTATGACGTCTGCTCCTTGAGCTCACGAGGAAGCGAGTGTCCCCCAGCCAGCTTGTATTTAACATGGGAGGGCACAAAACACAGCTCCCAATCTGATGCCTTCATATACGAAATGAATAAAAGTAAGAAATTCAAGAAGCCCACGACAGGATACTAAAATGGATTCCAGGGAAAAGAATAATACATTAATGGGATGAAACTCTCCCTTTGATTGGCCATCGGTTTCTTGTGACTGAACATGAATACAAACCTCCACTCTGATCTGAAATTAAAAATTCGATCGCAAAATTCTTTAATGTCAGAAGTGGTTCTGGGAAAACAAGGCCCATTTTAATACCCCGTTTAGAAACATCTTTATAATAATAAAAATAATAATGAGCATTCCCGATTTTCGGGCAACAAAAAGGGTGTTGTGTCCCAATTGACGATTAATAGGCTTTCAACTATCCTTACATGTGAAATTACTTGTCTTTGTTCAAGTTCAAATCTTATTTATATAAGAGATCACCCAAATAAAAATATTCAAGCTTCTCCTCCCCTTAGTGTTCCTAAATATTTATTTTATACTGCGCCTTTCAGGACATTTAGTTTAAGATATACAATTCAAAAACAAGGAGGAATTACCAAAATATGTCCGAGTGTGAAACTAATATGCAGTCGTTACCTTTATCTCGTAACTTTACAAATCCCCCCCCGCATGATTAGGTTCGTACGTTGTTACAACTCGTGCATTGAGCGGCAATCTCAGACAACTATTTTCAATGAACACAAGTTTATTGAACTCTTAAACATGGTACAATTCATCCTTCGTTCATCAAATAAATCTCAATTCAATTCTAAGAATATATAATACAAATTTTCACTAGCTAAACACAAGTATTAGGTTAAGACCCTGCATGCGAATTGTGATCATATCGCCATAAAAGATTCTATACATACAAGCAAGTATAACTCTTTGTCTAACCCCTGACTGGTTTGATCACGCTATAATTCTGTATTTTCTAGGACATATATAATCAGTTACTCTAATTTTCTCACTAAGACAATATGGATTAAAATTATCCATTCGCTGAGCTAATACACACCTTTGACCTTTAAAACTCTCTTAATTAAAATACAATGTACATGCATAAATCTCTAGGCACATGAATACGTATTAATTAATTGTATCGAGTTAATTTTTGTTTTAGTTTGACATGTACTAAAGTCCTAGTATAGTTCTCATTAATCCTTTCTACTGTTCAGTAATTGAACAATGACTACAGTTACACTGATTTGAATTGACACGAGATTTTACAGTACCTTTTGACTTGGGTCTTCTACACTGGTCTCTACCTTTTCCGATATTTTACCTTACTAGGACGAACTCTGCAATAACTTATCACTCCTAAGTTCCTTTGGCACTAAGATGGGCTTTCGCAATGTTTAATTTACATTCTTCAATCAACGACATACATAGGGTCATCTACTCTATGGTTGTGAAATTCACTAGGTGGGCATTGACTTCTTTATAGAATTTTCTTTCTCTCGTTATGATCACTGGACGATGATACACACTGACATTATCTTCTCTCTTTTTTTTTTTCCCTAACTAAACGGCATCCCTCATTTCTTACAATAGGAACACGGAATCGAAATCTCGCAAACTTTGTTTCCTTATTGTGTCTGAAGGAGAAAACTCCTAACCCATCACTCAGGAAAACCACGTGAGGAAACTATACGAAGACTCGTGGAAAAAAAACTTCGGAGAAAAAGCCTCGTGGGGGGGGGTTTCCTAACACTTTTATACGATGGCCCCTACCGACATCTTCAATTTCTATTCTTCCTCCCTTACTGTAGTCGATTTCACTGAGCAATTAGAATGGCGTTTTTCTGCCAAAACATCATGCGGTCCGTGTGCACGTGACTGACACATGAAGTCCCAATTCGGGAATTATGACCTTGATCTTTGGTTTAAGCTAACCCTTATGTCATCCATACTAAATTAATCCCCTTTCCAAAATATTCTAGGAATTAATTCGTATCTAATCTCTTTTAATCTCTAAAAACTAGCCTCTCACATACACTATCCTATGACTAATCTTCTTTGCTTTACTTAACCTTAATTTATCATATCACAACTGTAATAAAATTGCATTTTTTTTATTTAGTTTATTTTTATTGATTTTTATTTTTTATTTACTTTTTATTTTTGTGTTCGTTTCTTTCAAAGGCTCTTAACGATGTCTGCTTAGGAACAAGCTTGCTTACTTAGTTATCTATACAGGGTTTTTATTTCTTCTCTTGTTACATCATAATAACTGAAATTTTCATGATATTTAAATTATCAGGGTGTAACAATGGTAATAGAAGGGTGTTTTATTATTTAAGGATTAGTCATTCCTTGCGTACGAACAAACGTTGTTATCTGAGAGAAGGCCGATCCAATCTTGGCATCAGCCTTCTGGCGTAATGCTGTTTTAAGAGGCACGGGTTACTCTTATTCCTGAACTATAAGCCGAATCCATCTGTCCCCCCCCCTTTCATTTTCTATGAATGTGGCGTCAAAGAAAGAAATTGGATAGACGGTCAGAGTGCGCTATTTACGATTTCTAATGTTTTCCCGACTAACTCAAAATATGTAAAACATCGTGCGTTTGTCATGGCTGAAATCAGTCTTTGATGAAATCTACAAATCCTCTGAAATGCGATGCACATTGTAATTCAGTAAAAATGCAGTAAGGGTTAGTGAACTTTGTTTTATTTATTATTTTTTGGGTGCGAATTGTCGGATATGAGTTGACCTTGCTTTGTCATTAAGTTCAATAACACGAGGCCCAAGCACAACAGAGGCACGAATAGCACATGAAAGCATAATTCACTGGATGTAGAATAAAACAAACGAAGTGCAAATTTGGGGCAAATGAGTGTCAGATTTGCTGTGGAAAGTTCTTAAATGGACTTATTTCCAAGCTAAACACGGGATGCGAGCACTAGCAGTCGAAACGTGGGATAACACAAACAGTAAAAGGAGAAAAAACATCGCCTTGTGTCATTCAGATGGAGAAGCTACAATTCCCCCCCCCCCCCATTTCATCAGAATGTCACTTCCCCAACACAGACTTGTTCTTCGCGGACAGAGATAAAGTTTAGAAATTAACGTTGTCGACAAAAAACCGAAGTTTAGTCGATTCCTTCATTTAGGCGAAACTAATTACGGTTGCTTTGGAATTAATATTTCTATTAGCTCATATTTATAATAGACTGGTTACTTGCAAGGTTATAATTACTATTAAAATTAATTACTTTTACCTGATGAAGAAAGTTTTCAATTAATCTGCTACAAATACCCGAGGATCTCACCGTTGGGTTCCACAACAACACCTGTTGGTTCCAACGTCTCATGCCGTGTACTTTACCATGTTTTCGATGAAGACACAATTTAATATTGAGTTTTCATTTATTAAATCTGTCTTAATTGGTTACTTTCGTGAACAACACACACATCAATAAATGCGACTCTACATAACGATACCTCCTGCTTACTTTTTTTCTTCTTCCACATCTGCTTAGACGTACCTTAACGTAGTAATATAAAGGACTCGTGTTATGAAAAATATATGCTGCCATCTAGTGGTAGTAATGAGTTGCATGAAAAGATATCCGAGCTAATTTAAATATCTGAAAGCAAGAATTTTGTCCAACGGCAAAAACAGTTATATAAGTCGAACTTTGCGGTGTGTACACGAATTCCAAAGCACTGCTAATTGTAAGAGGTAATTCAGAGAAGAACTACAAACACAAAACAAAATATCTTTCGGTGTGACTGCGATTTTGGGGAAAACAAGTGGCGAAGTTCGCAAGGTCGTTTTGAATCCGTGTTAATCGCAGTAAATTCCTTAATGTGACAATTTACAGTAACAACCATTTCCCTCTCCTTTCAGGTCTGCATAGGTTTGCGATTCATTTCCACGCTGTCTTGGTTATAACAAAAATGGAGACAAAAGAAGAAGCTTTCTTTGAGGGAAGTCAGCGTGCCTCTCTTGTCGGTCCACAAGCTCCGTGAATTCGTTGTCGCTGTTTTTAAATGGCTAAACATCTCTTTCATAGTATCTTGAAAAAGCATTAAGAAGGCTTTTGTGTTTGAATAATAAACGGAAAGAGAAAAAACTATGAAATGATATCAATCGCTTCTTCATGTGATGGAACAAAAAATCCATCACATGAAGCAATACGTTTTTATTATTTTTTTTGGGGGGGGGGGCCAAATAGGCCCTAATTGCCAGGAATCATTCGGAAGAGAAAATATGATGAATATTTATGCTGATTAGTTAGATTACTTTGCTGAATTTGTAATTAATGAAGTGACAACTTTGAGTCAATTATGATGCATTGGCGATGAAAAAAGGAGTCTGATCAACAAAACAAACAGTTCAGTATCGAGATGCTCCGAGTACAAATCCAAACTAGGCGACACGTGGTACATCGAATAAAAGCCTTTCATTTTGCAATGAAAGGAACTGCACAAGAAAGTCGGTAAGCTTCTAAATAAAACGCCTTCATATAAACAAAAATGTTTTAATTCGAAGCAATCATACAATGCTGGCCTGGACGGCCGAGTGGTTACCGTATCCAGACAAGAAGCATCGGGTTCGAATCTAGCCTAGGCATGGACGTTTGTGATTGCCTTCCACATTCATTCAGAAAGGTGAATAAAGACTCTCCCAAGATGGAGTGGGTCACCATGGCAGAAGTAGACCCAACCCTCCCGCAATCATCGTTTCTTCATATTTATTATTCAGCATTGATGCGTTCTTTTTAAATGTTAAATTGGTGCGAGATTATATTTAGTGTAATATTTCTGTAGTCAGGAACTAGATTGCTTTTGATTTAAAATCAAAATTAAAATGTAATACTGCAGATCGTGTGACGTCAATTGAAATGCACTAAAACATAACAGTTTCACAACATAAGTGTTTTTATGTTGTCCACAAATAGCTGTAGTCCGCGCGGTTAGCCTAGTGGCTTTGCGCTTCGCAACCATATGCCTGGGGAAGGATTGTCCTAGGTTCGATTCCCGTCGGAGACGTGAGGAGCTAAAGGATCTTCCTCAGCCATAGCCAAGTTAGCCGGTCTTGGGCGCGGGCAGTAGGGTTTTTTCCGCCAGTTTATCTGGTGTTTTTCATCCCGCAAGCAGGCAAACCGGACCCTTGAACACATAGGGATACAGTCAAGAATACCTTCAGGCATAGGAGTGACCATTCTATCCTCGTATTCCGGTTACGAAATCCAAGCATGCTTGGAAGGTTGTGGGCCTTAAAGGCCTGTTAAAGCCATTGGGATAGATAGACAAATAGCTGTAAACTCATCGCACAAACAGTTGACACAATTCCGAAATCCTGCTGTAGACACCAAACAGGCGACTTCTCACAGTTCACTTTCCTAATAAGCAGGGTGGTGGAGAACCAAAGCAGATTCTAGGAAAATGACAGATGAGCAGCATGCTCATCTGTCATACAATGTCACATCAAAATAAAGTCTCATCAAAACGAGTTTTAAATTAGTTAAGATCAACTTAATTCAGTTTTCTGTTTGGATAAATACGTCCTTGAATGTGATGGGCGGATGTAACGACAATGCACTTCCTGCAGCCTTTTCTATGTAACGGAGTTTCATGTTTTATACAAAAGTATCCATTTTGGTTTAATGTTCAGTGGGACAGCAAACCGAATTCTAAAATAAATAACTCCACGACTCCGCATTATCTTTTCCCTGTTTTATTATTAACCGATTCGATGCGGATTGCAACTTTACTAGACAAGTGTCCGAATCGGACCTCACCTTTTGTAGTAAAGTAGGACCTTCATCAACAGACGATAAGCGCCCAAGTCCTTCCAAGTATTATTGGATTTTGTCACCGTAATTCGAGGATGCGATGTCTAGCCTTCAGGAGTGTTCTGTCTATAAATCGCCTGTGTTCGTCTGGCTGTTTTGCTTTCTTCTGGGACAAAATCACCGAATTCCCGGGAGCAAAACTCGTTCCACTTCCTTATGTGAGTGGCTAACACAACCTCAAGTTGAAACTCCTGATAAAAATGTTATTCTCGACCTAGACAGGATTCGATCACGGCCTTTTCAACCAAATGACTCCGTAAAAACTAATTGAACTACGGAAGCTCCCTAAATAGGGCCTACTTACTCATTAATTGCGGCTTTTGAACGAAAACAATCATGAAAAGGGAACATGCTACCTTCAAGTAGACGCATACGTCACTTAAAATCACAGGCAGGTCGGACTTTTTTTGTAGTTCCGAGTATGCATGCATGATTCCTTACGTCAAAATGTATGGTGTTAAAAAGTTCAGAGGACGTTTTCTAAGTGATTTGAAGATGCAAGTGATGCAATCTCATTCAAAGGATCGGCATATGCTTGAAAAGTAGTCCACGGGCACCACAGCCTCAGGAACAAACAGCCATCGTACCCACCTACACAAGATGTAGGACCTCCCTTCGCTGCTATGACTGCAGCAATCCTACGGGACATACTTTCCACAAGTGTACGATAACGATCGATGGAAATTTTGTACCTTTCTTCCTGTAGGCGTGTAATACGTCATGGACTGTTGTGGGGTGGACGTCAGTTGACCTCACCAGACGCTCCAGTTCGTCCCATAAATCTTCAATATTAATACCTTAAAATCAGGGCTCTGTGGAGGCCAGTCAAATGTGAGATGTTCTTGTCCACAAACCACGCAGCTTTCCCCTATTTTTCTTTTTGATTTACCCCAGTATTAACATGCATTGCATCAGCATCGCCCATTGGCTGCGTTCGTTCACAAGGGAGCAAACGTGAAAATTATTCCTATCACTTGAGGCTCTCCAAAAAGTAGAGTGGTACGAAGGTATTCACAAAGTCAAAATATTAAGATTTAAGGTGCAAAGGGGGGTCACTATTAAAAGATTTCCTTCCGACTTTATTCCTTCCTGCTTTGTCATAAATTAGCACCAAAATATGGACCTGCTTCAGCAGGTCCTTATTCCCCCCCCCCCATTTGCGAGTTTTCAAACTTTTTTTTCGCGATATCCTTTCTCCAATTTCGTGATTACCAAACTCGACATTTATCGTTGATGTTATCATCGGCCAGCTGACTATCGCGATTCATTTTCTATTTGTCGAAGTCTTCTGTTACCAACTGGTGTACGACCCGGATGTCGTCTTCTTTCTTTCCTTGCAAGCGTCCTCATTCTGCCACATTCCTATCATTGATCACAATTCTTCCTTCTGCTCTTCGTGACATCGTCTGTCAAAGTTTCGTTGTAATAACAGCACTGAAGGAGAAATAGCACATGCTGCGGACAGATGCGACTGCAATTAAACGAAATAATGAATTACCCCTCTCCCTCTGTGTGTGTGTCGTACGCAGTGCAGGAAGTGCAGCAACTTAATATCCTCTTTATATCTTCGTGTTAATTTCGTAATTTTATATTTAACGAGATGAGAGCAGAGAATTCATTAATGGTTTCTTTCGCTGCAGCGAAATAATTTCTAAGTTAGCTGAGCTCTGTCAATAAACGGCCTTTCGATTTATTTCAGTATTTAAGAATACGAGAATGACTTGAGCATAGGAAAATTAAAACGGATATTAAGTAAATTTTTAAGTCCACCTATAATATTTCAGTAGGTTAAGATAGCGCTGCAGCCTACAATTACTTCATGAAATGCGATTTTATCTTGATCCTAATCTCATGGATTTCTTCTTGTGGTGTTTTCCCAAAGGTTAGTGTTACGATATCTTGCGTCAGGTAACTGAAGAATTGCAGAAATTATGAGCAAACAGACAGAAATCACTGCAGCAATCTGAGAAAAATAAAAATAATAAAAAATTAAATTAGCTCTCAGAGTCTGAAATTATAATTTGTACACAAAGGGTTTTGAGGTTATTTCGCACGTAGGCTTTAGATTTGAATTGTGCCACAATAAACAACCCTAGAAAAAGTCATTTTGTTCGAATTCTATGCTGAGTTTGTCACTAAGTGTGCAATTTTAAATTCAACCAACTCCATTCTTGTTAAAGTGCTAAAACAGGATTGATTTAGATAGATCGTAACAAAAATGTGTCCGAATCCACTTGTATTTGAAAGGCGAAATCCGTGCATTCCACTGACGCTTATTTCAAGTAGTTAAGATCTGAAAATTACCAAATATTCACACATTTCGATCTCATTTAAGGGTATCAGTTCGCGTATTTTCACGACAGTGATACTGCACAAAAATCGGGAACAATCCAGTATACTCGCACAGCTCAGGATGTTACGCGAAGTATGTTAGTGGTTTACATGTAAATCTTATTAAGATCGGAGGTCAGAAATTTATCATTCATCAGTGGTATCGGAGGCCTAAGAACCTTGATCTAGAGACAAAATACGAATCGTTTTCCAGTCCCTTAAGCTCTTCAATAAGCCATGTGGTGGCCTGACACCGGGCAACAAACTTCGTGTGCCATCTAAAGAGACATTCAAAACATTGCTTAAGAATTAGTTTTCGAGATACGAAATGGTATCCCTCGATTCGAGGTTATGCAAAGTGATGTTGCTGGAATGGATTCCAAATATAATGGAGGAACCTTTATGATCTGAAAACCGAACTTTTGTGAACTTCATCTGTTTCATCAGTTCCTGGAAAATATTGTTGGATCATAGAAAGATCAAATAATCTTAGAATCCAGATGACGCTGTTTGGGGTTGAAAAATAACAATCAAGTGCAGTTTGTTTGAACACCGCAATAAAGATTAACGTATTCATGTATTATTCAAAAAAGTAGAAGGAAAAGTTTGTTTAAATTACAGCCTAAGGCTGTAAGGTCCGAAACGAATTGACGACGATTCAGTATCAGAGGTGAAATTGGGTTAACATCAAAATACATTTGAACACCACTTTATGCAAGATGCGTGAGTGTATATCTACAGGGAGTATCACCTACGAAAATCCAAGCGATTTCATCTTCTTGTAGAAAACCTTGTTTTCCAACTGCCCAATCGCACTCGTGAATGATTCTTAAATCATTTCGCTTCAACCCGAATAAGAATTATGTATACATAGAAGTTTTGTTTAAGAAAAATCGACATGATTTTGATGAACCAAACATTCTAGTTTTGTTTTCAGTAGCAAATCGAAATTCCCTTCGACGACATTCTCACTGTATTTTATCTAAAACATGGTGAAAGTCATTTCTAACTTCCCGAAGTTACCACGGTAACAAAATTATATAACAAATGTTGTTCATATTCATTGCTGTAAGTCGTCTCTGAGCTAGTGAAACTCAAATTCTGCTCTGCTCTGACAGAAGCTTTTAATCGCAATATTCCAAGTGCTGAGTGCAAATTTTCTTAGACTTATTCCCACTGTCTGTAAGGTTTTCAAAACGCTTTTTCTGAATGAGAAATTTACGAAAATCAGTAAAATGCACTTCCATTGTTTTGAGTTTGGTGATATTCTGGCAATGCGGGGTGATCGAAATTAAAATTAATAAAATTTATGGCCTTGTTGAACGCCTTCCAGTAAGCAGAGTCTTCTTCGAGTCTTCAGAGGGGAACAAAGATTCTTCACATTTCGAGATATGACATCCCAGTTTCTTTGTCTTGGCAAAGAAAAAAGGCCCCTAAATTTTCTTGCGAATAATGGCACAAAACAAGTTCACCTTTGGCGAGTTTCTTGCATGTTCAATGATGGCACGGGGATGTTCTGTCCTCCGTATTCGTGAATCGTTTGGTCGATTCACTCCACCACTTAAGCGAAAAGTTGATTCATGAGAAAAAAATGAGGCGTGATGCAAAGTTATCGTCCTTTATGTCATCCAATATTTCTACGCAAAGGTCTAACCTTTTTTCCGTTTTTCTCTGGGGTGTATTGCCTGCATTAACTGTTACTTGTAATCTTTCGTATACAATTGTTTCCTGAGGACATGCCATACCGTTCTTTCAGGAATTCCTAATTCTCTTCACTTGCAGTTTGGGGATTTTCTTGGGCTGCGTACGAAGGTTTGTCGAATTCTTTCAACATTAACTTCGGAAACACGCTGATAACCCGTGTTTTCCTTTCCATGCATCCCTCTTCTTAAATTTTTTATACCATAAGTAAATCTTCTTATGACGAGGAGGTTCTTTCTTAAAGTGAGTGACGAATTTACGTTGAACCTTAATTATGGGATTACACTTGCAAATTCGATAACAGAAAACACTCTCTCCTGCGGAGATGCGATTTCTGGCAATTCTTTGAGAAAACGATGTTTTTTTTTTGTTGTTGTTGTTTTGTTTTAAGTGCTTACAGTGCACTATAGTAGCCAGAGCCTGCTATTAGAATGTGGGAAAATGTAAACTATCATAGTTTTCCTATGAGATGATGTATAGCAGGTGTTTGTAGCGTTGCAAATTAAGTAATTCGCAAACAAGTACAATCTGCTCCGTACAAGGACAAATTTTCGATCTGAAAATACGCTCCTCATTTTACGTTTAATTGATCTTCATAAAGTATAAATTTAGCCAAGCGTAATACAAAAATTTAGCCAGCAGCGGTTGGTAGAGCCTCTGCTACTAATGGCTCACGCAAAAAGTTAAACAAGTTTGTGCGTGGTTAGCAGTTGGAAGGGGAGAATAATTCGATGCTGTTGGCACACTCTACCTCGATGAGTTTTGGGACTCCCTGGAGGTGTCAAATAATAATAATATGTATTCTTAATTTAAGAACCAACTTATAAGCGTCAATAAAGTCTCACCTTCTACTTCTGTTAGCTAAACTGCACGGTTTGCAGTTAACCAACCCAGACTCAAAATTTCCAAGATGTCATCGCTCAATATATTTATTCCACCTTCTGTTTTAACATCCATTAGAAATCTAAGTGAGAGAAACTCGCTTAGAGAAATTCCAGACCGGCCTGATCAGAGACATGTGCAAGGAAATCACAACTTGCTCTTCCAGGTGACGATTCTTTTAATTATCTTGTTTGTCTCACGAACATGATCCTTGAACACAAATCTTTATCCACCAGAATAACCAAATGAATATTTCTGGAAAATATTTACAAATCGTTCTCATTACATTTATATTTACATTAATTCCCTCCTATTGTATTACCAGATAGATTATTTAAATTTTTCTACATTTAATTTTAAACCCATTGCCATTCTTTCCAGTTCATTCCGAAGAGAGGCCATCTAACCAATTCACTACTCCACCCACTTTCAGCACCGGCAGAGAGAGAGAGAGAGAGAAATTCCTTTTTGATGAGTGAACCTTCACCTTCAATTAAAGCTCTTTAAAGAATTTTAATGAATTTAAAGAATTTAAAGAATTTTAATGGAGAGCTCTTTAAAGAATTAAAGAGCTCTCCAACCTGAATCTTGAGGGTGGGGCATGAATTCCCGCTTCAAACGAATTCCTGGAAGTCCTCTCGTTAGCATTACTTTCTTCCTGCCTCTAAATAATTGTTGAGATGACCTCAATGATTGAGATTTATCAGCAGGTTAATATGTAAAGCAATACCAGAATGTTTTGCTAAAATCGAAATAAAATACATCACGGCTGTTTCTAATAAATCCCTCTTAACCTCTTCATAAATATATTAATAGACTTGTGAACTTCTATAGGCCATTTTAAGACACCATGCTGCACACTATTCGACGAGTAATCCTTGTCAAGAATGTGCCATACGCGGTGGCCAATTAATTTTTTTCCATTAGTTTGACAATACTTCGTTTTATCAGTGAGCTCCCCTCCTGTGGGTTTTATTCTTGCAAATTTCCGATGAGTAAGGACGACTGCGATCTGAGTGACGTCTTGAAACTGGTTTAATTAGATGCTGTCTGTATTTATTTATTTCTCAGAGCGATATGTCACCTCTACACTCCCGATATTTAAGATGTCAGCAACATTCTTATCCTGTATAAGATCTATGGGTTCGTTTGCCTTCTCATCTTGAATTATTTCATACGCGCTCCCACTATTTACGTAAGCATTCGCGAAGTTATTGTTAAATTCTTTTCTAAAGCAGGCTCTTACAAGTTCCGTTTCACTTGACTCCTCTTCATATATCGATACAAACTCTCAGAAATAAGGTTGACACTAGTAATCCCAGCCAACTTCGTCTCAAATCTGTCTTTGCAATATTTCATTAACGGCTTCGATTGTGTTGACGTGCAGGAATTTTTGTCACACTCTTATTAGCTGGTTTCCTTGATCGTCATTCGTCCAACTTTACTGAAGGTGGATTTCTTTAGGTTCTTCGTCTAACCAACACTTTCCTAGTTTTAAAACTTACTTCTTGGGATAAATTTAGACATCTGGCTATGAAAGGCATTTTTAAAAAATATTCACTGATCTGTCTTCCTCAGTCAGTTTCGGCAACCATCTGCTTTAATTTCTTCTCCAAGATAATGGAATTTTCATTATGCCACAACAGTTATGTGACTTTGAAATTTTTCTCACTTGGCTTTGCTATCAATTATATTCTTCGTTTAATCCTTTATCCAAGTGTAAGCAAACAAGTTTGCGCCTGAAGTATTTTCAGGGCTGCGGCAAATCGTGGCAAAGGTTATGTGATTTCTCATCACTTGTCTTAGTATCCCATAATGCAAAACAGATCCCCTTGCGGAGATGCATAAAGTGCATCTCCGCAAGGGGATGCACTTTATGTGCATTGTACCACCTTTATGAACCGCTAGAAGTTATGCCGCCTTTGCCACAGTCCTGAAAAAACTTCAGGCGCAATTTTTATTTTACTTACACTTGGATGAATGATTAAACCAAAGTTATGCCACTTGTTTAAAAGCCGTACCTTCGGAATCAATGCCATCTTTAGGAAAGACGTTTGTTACTGTTAATGCGATCCCATACTGTACATTGAGGAACTCAAAATACCCGCTATCGTGTAGCAGGCATTTTGAAGAAAGGGTGTATGAAAAAAAAAAATCTTGTCGAATCTCAGCTTAATAATAGTGAAACCGACTTTTCACGCTTTGATTTTCAACTGGGATTATTTGGATTATTTCTTAAATAATCCCAATTTGAAATCCATTGTTCTCGTATGAACACCTTCGATTGTTTAATTTCTTTGTTCAGGTAATGTCATTCTTACTACATCAGCCACCCCCTTTCGATCTGTCCTATATGATGCATTTAGAACTCTTAGTGCCATATGTTCTCCAGTTCCCTCTAACAAATTCGGGTTCCTTCATAACAGCACGGAATCCTACAAAATGTTCTGTGTTTTAGGTATTTTCGTAAAAACGCAATGCTTTCAGTGACTACTTTTTCTTTTCTGTGCTCGAAAGGAGGCTCGTAAACCTTGCCTCGGCAAACGTAGCCTAGCTGCTGTACATCAGTAGCGTGATTAGATGCAATCGCTTCTTTGAGAGAACGCATTTGCTGAACGTTTTCTTTGATTTTTTTTTTATTTTTTATTTCGAAGGTTCTTTGAGGGACGCCACTTTGAAGTGTCCCTCAAAGAACTTTGATAGACTTCTTTGAAGTCCGATTGTTGATAAGAAAAATAAAGACTTCATTCAGTGAAAAGTCTTCATGAAAACTTCGTCATTTAGTATTTACTTTAAATCGCTTCTACCGATTTCCTCATCCCCCGAAAACGCATTCAATGCGAACACGATTTCACAGTCATTCCGCGCTTTCAGCCCCAATTTCATTTTTTATTAAAATTAGTATCGTATTTGAATTCAATTCATCTTCGTTGCTCGCTGTTTGTATTCGTTTTCGATGTCCTGAAAGCTTCGGTAAAAGTTTCCTTTGAAGTCTAGCCATCTTCTTGTCGATCCTTATTGAGGTCCCGTTGAAAGAAACCAAGTTTACAGCAAAGATCGCTATAAATGTCCGAGATTACTTTTTTACAGTTTTAATGGTTCAGGTATTATAAAATAATGTAAATGAAAGTGAGAAATGAAAGAAAATATCAATATTATCGAAGGTCTCAGAAGACTGATATTTTTTATTTAAAAAAATATTACATACAATTTTGTACGTGCAATCACTCTGATTTAAATCAGACTTTAATAGATGGTAGTGGATATTAAAGATCCAACATTATTTCAAATGTTTTAAGTACTCGCAAATTTTAAGCTATCAAAGTTAATTCTCGATGTAAAGTGAGAGATGTTTTCAATTAAATTTAAATTATATATGTTCACGACAAAAATTAGAATGAAACCAAGATCACTGAAAGTAAAATACCAAAATGGCCACTTTTCTATCAACAAAGTTAAGAAATTTCTTCCTTTTAGGATTCGTGCAGCAAATATAAATAATGCACTGATGAAAAACACAAGAACCAAATGTCAGAGGATGAATGGGATAGTTTGAAACAATCCTGCAACAGACAGTCCAGAAATAAAGAGTAAAGGAATGGAACAGGTCAGTATGTAATAAAAACCAGAAAGAAACATAGAAATTAGAAACAGAAGTAAAGTTCAAAATAGTGCCACTGCAAAACAAAGAAATAAGAAGGCAACTAAAGATGGGAGAGTTTTGTAACAGAACTAGAACAGGATGTATTAAAGTAACAAACAAAAAGCAGTGTGAATAAAGAGATAAAATATAAAAATACAAACAGTGGATGTAGAAGAATGAAGAGCTAATTTTCAAGACGTTTGGTCTGATGATAATAAAGAAGTAAAAAGAAAAACAAAGAAACATCAGCACCTTGCTTAACGGATACAGGAGAGGGTTGTTTGTTCTCGAAATCACTGGCATTGCTTCTATTCCTTCCGTGATTTTAGGCAGTGTAAACGTTACGCCAAAGGGGAATTTTCAGAATTTCTTTTATTCGAGGGAAGCAGTCAAACGAATGCCGCCGACCAGAATACATAATGCATGGGATTAAATTTGACAGCAACTATGAAAGATACTTTCAGATCGCGTAGCAGATAATTCTGCCTCCACTTATGCTGTCACACTGTATTGGAATAGTGCTCGAATGGTGTCTCTATGGGGGGTATACATTTTAAACTGTTGAGGGGAGTGAGTGTCCCTCAAAGGCAACAACGCTCAATAGTAAATCTTTTTTAATTCCACTTTCCGTACTCTCTAAACCTTCGTCAAAAACAACCAGTGAAAAAAAATCGCTATAGCACCTCCCCCTTCTATGAAAACTCCGAAATAAAAAAATAAAAAAAAAAACAGAAAACGTCTTGTAAACAATATTTACACATTTATTTCAATAACATTTCTGGGGCGCGCGCACACACACACACACGCACGTTGAATTCTACTACTTAATGTTACGTACAGCAGACTTCCCTTTTGAGTGACCTTCAACTAGAAATCTCCTGTAACACCCGCATTCAAACACAAGTAAATTATGTGGCACTTATTCCCTTGGTAATTCCGTGCCAGAGGATGTTAATTAGACATCATTTTTCCCTTTAACCTTCTCTACAAACGATTACACTGGTTACCTTACTTCTTGGCAGCAGTTTTAGTAATTTTGAAGATCAGTCCCCCCCCCCCACCCCGCCATTTGCTTTCTTGTCCTTGAAGTTCGATTTTCTGCAGGTCAACTACCTGAATAGTAAAGTGGTCTTGTAAAATTAAAAGTAAGTATGTGGTTTAGCAACAATGGGCTTAAAATTAATACCGAAAAAACGAGATCTACGTACTTCACATTAACAGACAAGTTGGACCAATATAACAATAAAAATTCAGGTTCATAATATATTACGTTAAGAAATGTGTAAATTCAGCACTCTTAAGACATTTATACTATTTCTGGGTAAATTCCTCATTGCAATATGGCAT
Organism: Typopeltis vanoorti; assembly: GCF_054136105.1. Taxonomy (NCBI): domain Eukaryota; kingdom Metazoa; phylum Arthropoda; class Arachnida; order Uropygi; family Thelyphonidae; genus Typopeltis; species Typopeltis vanoorti. The sequence continues at coordinate 784,130 of NC_143555.1, read as the reverse complement.
TACCCTGATGTAGCGGAGACTATTATAACAATCTGATCCCATTAATAAGAATACAAAACAGAATAATTAGAGCCATAACTACTACCGACTTCGCACATTCAACCAACGATCTGTATGTCGTACACAATATTCTACCACTAGAGAAACTCTATCTCTATCAGTGTGGCTACGGCCGTTGGTTACACATAAATGCATAAACCAACTTTCGTTATCACTAAAACCGGTGAATTATAAACTACGAAGCCATTCGAAATATATGATACTTTACTTGCATATGAGAAAACGTTTTATTAACTATAATAAAATAATAGCCAAAATAATTGTTAGTACCAATAGAATATGTTCGTAATACTGGAATTTGTATTCTATAATACTATACGTTGAATTGTACTGTGAAATATTGTACACTGAATTATACAACTGGAATAGAATAATAGCTTGTATATGTGATGTGAATAAACTGTTTAAAAATTAATTTCCCTGTCCGTAATTCCGAACTGTTGCTTTTATCCACTTCCACTGACAGATGAAGAGACCTTGTGGTACTTTCCGTAAGCACTGATTTAATCGAAGTCATTCGAAGCTTCTCCACACCAGTTTCCTCCTCTCCAGAATGCGATGCTCGGTGTTCTCTCCTTAGACAATTCAACGGCACCGCAACTTCAGGTCGAATGCTCTTTCAATTTCAATATTTTAAAAAGGAATTCGGTTTCTCATTGCGAACACCATTAGTGTGATGAGCGAGTGAGTGAGTGAGTGAGTGGTTGGGTGTGGGAATTGCAGTCGTACAATCAAGTGTGAAGATAATAAAACGCTTATCCGTGACAAGATTAACGAAGTAGGTTAATGTAGTAATCTCGCTTTCATCGCTAATAAAAGAAAGGGTACGACTGTCACTGTCGGGAGCCGCTTGCGATCTCCTGCTCTCGAAAATAAGCGTTTCTTTCTATCTTTCTTTACAAAGATCTGTTTTCCACAGCTGCCGTCAAAAAGATTTTTTCGTATAAATAAGAGTCCCATCTCTCCATGGGGTTCTCTCATGAGAGCAGCACGATATGCATTAAACCCCACCTTTTGAGATGTCTCGCTGACAGAATTTCTGATATAAATTTTGACGTATGCTGTCGCGTTAATTCCTTCGGCACTCACGTCGTTTATTTCCATTCGGAATCAGCCTGATTCGCTCTGCCTTTTCTTTGCTTGAGTAACTTCTAGAAATCAGAGAACGTAAAGGAAAGATGTTTTCTTCTCTTTCCTCTCGGTAACAGAAAAAGAAGAACATAATATCAACGTATGACGAGGGTAATTTCTTGATGACGTTTTTTGCAAGACAAAGGATTTGTGAGCCAGGATATTTTACCCACCCTGTGATTATTTGCAAGAATATTGCAACGAAACCATTCCTCCAAGAAATCCGCAGCAGAACAATCCTGTAGGTGTCTTTTTCGCAACACACACTTTTATGACCCATTTAACACTTCAGTGGCTTAGTTTATTCTCGTATGTTTATTCTTAGGCTTAGTTTATTCTTTATGTTGATGTCGTGCAGAATACACGCCATCAACATAACCTTTCTTTAACGAGACCCGACAGAATATTTTGCTTGGAATTACAAAAGCATTTCACGTGGTCGATGTCTTTTCAAATATTCCAGGAGTACTAAAACGCTTTGATCAAATTAAAGCAGTACCTGTCTAGATTCGAATATGTTGTATAGCGTATATTTCCAAAGCATTCTTCGACCAAGAAATCCGATATTTCTACGAACTTTTATATCTGCCGTCAGACGTAATACTTCCTGGAATTTTCCCGCCAGAAATAATTTACGCAAAAGCACACAATATTTCTTTTTTTTTTTTATTTTTATATGAATCAGTCCAGTCACTTTTGATCCGAAGAGCTGCAGGCTCGTGCATCATTTCTGAATTCCGTTTTTTCCCTTCATTCAAAGCAGAACCTTTCTTACTAAATCTTATTACGCAGCGAATCAATTAATCAAGCCTTTCCCTCTTTCATTAGAATCAGGAAGTAAGGTTATAAGGAGCGTGTCTGTTAATGTGTATAAATTGCGTGTGTTCTTCTGCTCGGTTCGTCTTGTCTCGCTGGAGGAAGATCTCTTTCCTTGCCGTACACGAGCCGGCTAACTCAACTTCGGTTGGCTTCTTGAAACAACTGAGTTAAGGCGATTTCTGCTTAGTGTTAATTCATGCACGATTCATCTTTCCGGCAGGTATATGAACTGCAAACATTCACTAAGCAGATTAACAAGTCGCCATTGTTGACGGGAGCTTATCTCATTCTTCCTTCCGCTTGTTATATCGCTGTCTTCCCACAAGACAAGTAAACTTTGGAAGTTCCGAGTTTTGGAATTTTTCAATCTGAGATTATTTTTTTGTGACCGGAATCTAAGGGCCCCTAGATGGAACATTCTTTGAGAACGATGTTCATTTTTCTGTTGTGATTACTAGTATTTAAACATAACAGTAGCCCTTCCATATCAGTTCTGGGAATGACTATACTGCTTTCTTTGCAAGTTTCTTTAAGGAGGCGAAAATCGAAAGGAATGCGGGCAACGTCTAGCCTAATGTTCTTAACTATTCCCGAAGCTAACTTACAGATACTACACACACACAGCTACCTCATGTTGAACATGAGGTCGAGTGCCCAGTACTTGCTGATAGCAGCTTCTTTAGGATTAGAATCCAAAAAAGACCATTTATGCTCTTGTGTTTTTATTCTTTTTTTATTGTTCAGAATTCGTTCTGAGCAGAAGCTTTTGAAATAACGAACGGAGTTATTTCAAATGTTAGAGTTCAGTGTTCACAATGGCTAAGAATTTCTTTTTGAATTAGTTGACGATCTGTGTGTTGCACTTTCGTATTTTCCTAAGATATCGCTCACTCAAAATTATTTTTGTCTGCTTTCAAACTGGCTCTAGAGATAAGACTGTTGATTACTCTTCGAAACTGTTTTCAGAGTAACCCTCTTTCAAATCACGAGCTTGCTTTTCTTACTGATTAATCGACAGGAATAATGTTACATATCGGCAGTAAAGTTTGTCTAATAAAATCTTTTTTCTTCGATAAACAATGGGAGCACGTCTTCTGTTACAGCTAATTATTACACTGCTGTCGTGGGTGAGCGGAAGGAAAGATAATTAGGAATCCCTTCTGCGGAGAAAAAACCAAACAAGGAAAATGTAAGTCATTTCGGGCTTCAGATAAGAAGAGTAGCTTTACCCCCCCCCTCTACTCGCAGAAGATAAGTGAACTTTTTCTGCCGACTAAAGCAATTCGCAACCCTCCCCCCAGTCTAACTTGAGAGCTGCAAAGCTGTCCACGCCGCCTACGTGGTACTGCATTTTGTAAAGTTCTGTTACTTCGTTTATAACTCAGCTCTTTTCTAAAAGTGCAACACTTTCTTAATTACGATCTCATGCAGGAGATTATGTTCTAATAATCTCGTTATTACAGCATAATAATGAGATTTTATTATGCTTGAGCTTCCGTTTCATATATGAAAAGGAAGTTCAAGGTTTGTTCTATGGACATCATCGCAGAGATGATTGGACCCTTTTCGGAGGTGAGCTACGCGTGGCTACTCCACTTACCCAAAGAGGAGTCCCAAAAGACATCTTGTGGAGATAGAATCCGCATGCAGTTCTGAAATGCGTTTCGCCCCACTTAGCTAGTAGCGAGTTAACTGATGTCAGTTCGAAGTAATTTACTGTTCCAAACGATCGCATTAAAAGCAATCCTGAGACTCATTCTTGCGTTTCAACGGGATCAATTCGATTGCGTTCAAACAAACGAAATAATTCTTAAATCGCACATTTATCATAAATTGTTTTACTGAAACAGATTTACTGCAGAATGTGATTTTGCCCTTCTTGTCCACTTCATCCTTGCAAACGGTATAATTAAATTCAAATTGGAAGAGCTCGACAAATTTCTTAGATTTCAAATTCCTTTTTCTTAAGTCAATGAAGAACATATCGTAAATAAGTTTGCCTGTATGACATCATTTTCTGCAGTGCATTATGTTTGAAATGATCGCTTATTTCATTCGTTCACGTAATAACGAAAGGAAGACACCGACTGACACCAGGTCACATTTTCCGGCATCAAGAAAAAGCCTCAACCCACCTCTAAGAATTAAAGAGACAGAAAACCGCGTTTTACAAATGACATTTTTAATTTACGCGATGTGATGCTAAGATATTTTGCCAAAAATTATTTCGTGGTCCTTTTCCTCACGAAGCTAATCGAATTCGCCATCGCGAATCTCTTCTTCGTGGGATTTGCATTTACGTTTGTTACAACTTATTTCGAAACTTGTTTTGAAGGGGGTTTACTTCGCGTCCCTCCGAGTGGAAGTGGTCGGTTTTATGTGATGAAAGAAGAAATAAAAACCATTCGGCATCTCAATCACCTGCCCTGTTTTCCCTTCTGTGTTTAAATAGTGAGCAATTTTGATGTTCGAAAACACTTAAGCGGTGCAAACGGAGAAAGAAACACGCACACACACACACACACACACACACACACACACACACACACACACACACACACACACACACTCCCGGGCAAAATCTCTTGCCAGTGGCTGAATAAAAATGCCTTCAGATAAAGAATTGTCATCCAGAGCAAATAAACCTTCTTCGTGCACGTCAACAGATCTCTTAATAAAAACCTTGTCCTTTAAGGATAAATTTGGTGTTCCTGTTCCTCCAACCGTAAACGGGAGAAAATACATATCAAGAAAGGGGGGGAGAGTTGAAATCAGTACCATGTATCGAAAGGAATAAGATGTCAGCGATTGCGAGGAGAATCAGCATTTTCCTTGAGCCGATAAAATGTCTCGAAACTCATATCAGGTCGCGCATTGTGAAGAACAAAATGGACAACTAAAAAGAAGGGAAGTGAGTACTTGAACTCGTATTATGATATACGACAAAGGAAAAAAAAAGCACAAAATGCACAATATCATAAGCGACTATCACGTTGCCTCTTTTCAGCTACGTGTTCATGTTTGCTTTCTAAAATCCCTGGAAAGGAGTTCCATTTTCAGATAAAATTCTCTTTGCTTCGGGTAGAACACAACATGGCACTCTCACAGGACGATTTCAAAATGAAAGATGTTGGTTTCTTATCTTGAGAGGCAGTGTGAAAACGCACTAAAATAATCGTAAGTGATCAACATCTTAGGAAAATATGAAAGTGCACCACACAGCGTCAATATTTCAAAAAGAAATTTATTCTGTTCTTGTGCAAATCTTCAACTCAGTCACTACCATTGATAAGTGGACAGACGCATTTATGCGATTAAATACGTGTGAGAGCACTTCTGTATTGTGATCAAAGAAATGCATACTCAAAAAATACTAATTTATACAAAAAAGTCCGCAAAACATGTTCACAAATTCGTAAAAACATTAATGAGAACTTGAGTTAAGAGAACTATAAAGATGCAGGGAGCTAAAAAGTTCAACGAATGTATGAAAATCATTTGGGTTTATTTATGATGAAAGAAAGAAGCCTACTTATCTATAGATCAAGAATTACTTTGAAAGACTCAATTTATATCATTTTGGTGTAATGACCATCACTTATTCAAGTGATACGGATTATTTGGCAAGAAGCGAATAGTTTCACAATAAATCAAGCTCGTCAGAATTATTGCTGTTACAAAAAAAAAAGGTTAAAACGACTTTAAAAAAGTTGAGACTTCTCTTTAGGCAATAAAAGAATACAGTGAATTTAAAACATGAAGCGAATGAGGACAGAGCTATTTGTGACTGCGGCGTAGTATGAGTGTATGGTATATATATATATATATATATATATATATATATATATCACAGTCCAGATCAGTGGATGTCAGAGAATTTTAAAGAGCATGTCTGGTATAGAATTAAACGTTGGCTTTCATTGCAGTGAGTATGGATGAAAATCATTTTCGAAACCACCTTGCATTTCTTCAAACATAACTATGCTCTAAAGAAATTCTGTTGTCAGCCACAGTTCTTTAGAGATAGGGATTTCGGAAGCAGTAAAATCCTGGATACCTTGTAAATTGCACCAGTTACGCCAGGGCTGCACAGTAAATAAGATTTCGTCAGTGACACTGCGGTTGTGGAGAAGGATTGCTACACATGTGAATTATTGCTTGTTCGTCAACATCCTTCTACGTGAAGCTCCATTATAAATAGGGGGGGGGGGGGTTGATGTCGGTTGCGTTAGGAAGCATGAAGGAACTATCAATGCTAGTGGTCTTTCTAAGTAATGAGAAATTGAGTCCTGTCCTGAGTGGCTTCCAGGAATTTCCAGGAAAGCTAATATTTTTCAATTAAAGTTCAAGCGCGAGCATTCTATTGGGATGCAGGCGGGAAAGATTTTTGAAATGCTTAAATTCCTCATTTGAGCCTCCCTCCCCAAATGATAATTATCTCCGACATACCGAAGGCAAATTTCTGGCTTTTTATAGTATCCTGTCAAGCGGCTTTCTTCTCAAAAATCCCATTGTCAATTTAGAATCTGAAACAAAAAAGAAGGTTTCCAAGGCAGTGTCGGAATGGGTTAGTCTGCTGTGGAGAAATTCTCAAAGAAGAATCAAACGTCTCTTTCGGGGACATTTGCTTACAGGCTGGTAACCTCCAAGCTTGCAAGAAGGTCCGATGTCAATTATATATAATTAATTGTCGTTTGTTCTTTCAACGAAATACAAACTGTTTTTAACGAATATTTTACGCGCATGTGGTGACACCAGTTCAGATGGATATTTTACCGTGTCGAAGGTGGGTGAAACTTTGGTGTCTACGACGGGTCTGAAAGGGTCCTCCGGATTACAAATCGTACAGGCTTCTTACATTCTTGGAGCCCAATGGTGTTTTGACGCAAGACTTCATTTCTTCCGGAAAGTCGACGAATTTTATGAAGTCATTGGTCGTATGGGTGCGCCAAGTGGGATCTCGATGTGGCGCGGTTTAAATGTTTACTTTTTGGTCACACCCGTTAATGTCTGATAACAATGCCGCAGCGGGTCATCACGTAAAGGTCATTTAATGGTAATTTTAAACCATGGTGTGATTCATACGTGAAGATTGTGAACACGTGGCGGTTTGGTTCGGATTCAACTTTACCCTCGAAATTTCTGGATTTCCGATAAGAAATATTCTCTTCTGCCTTGACGTTTTTAGTTACATTTTAATGTTGGAAATCTGTACAGAGGGCGTTTCATGTAATTTCAGGCATCTCACTATAATGCCTTCACAGATTGGAATTCCAGAAAGATATTAAAAAGCAGCATTTCGTTATCGATGGCTTTCAGATTATGCAATAAGAAGATGGTTTAATTTCACAAATCCTCGAAAAGCAGTTTTGGTAGGAATGAACACGGCGCCCGCAGCAACGTTTCCCGTCACTAAAGTCAGATGCTCCAGTTCATCACTAATTTGGATGGCCAAGGAAGGTCAGCGTTCACTACAAGAATATAACCTGCTTTCATTTTTTTTAGATTTTTCTAAAATATAGTTGGTTTATGCTACGTGATTTTCCTTGTTTTGCACTTCTCGAACTGTAATTTAAAAAGAACAAACTCATAAAAGCTGCATAAAACAGGCAAATTATTTCTGCTTCCAATCATTGTAATTTGTTTGTTTTCCTGATAATGACTTTGTTCCCTTCTCACGGGAGCCAAAGACTCCCATTCTTTGACTCCCGTTCATATTTGTTCGTAATCAGTTTTATTTTCCATATTTCTCTTTAAATAAAGGAACTTATTTGCTAGTCCGTGGACAAACCGATAACGTTCCTGCTTATCGACTAACCTCTCGCACGGCTCGCTGTTTTAAATGAATCCCTTCTTTGCGTTCTACTTCATTAACCTCCAGTCCGTTCGCCACTGATAATGGACCTGTAATCTTCACGCCTAAATATATTGCTTCTGAATAAATATTATTAGCTTATTTCATCGTGTTTTCGTATGAAACCACATGCACAAGGATCTCTAAAATAACAAACATAAAGGGATTAAGTTTAAGCAGATAAGTTCAACGAAATTATCGCCGTCGTCAATAAACACCGCGACTCAACCATCGAACCGCTGCGCTCGATATAAATAGTATCGAGAAGAAGAATAAAGTGTTACAAATTCATTTTCTGGAATAGACGTCATTTCTTTGGAATAAATCCCCCCGCATGCTTTTATCGAACTCGCAACAGCAGTTTGGATTGTGCTGCCATCAGACCGACCAATCATTTCAATCCATTTTCAAGAATAGAACTGTCAGAAAGATTTAAGTAATCCAAGCAGGCAAATTGCTTTACGTCAGGTTTAAGGATTTCTGCAAAGACAACATGTTATGTCCAAATGCACAAAACTACGGCTGTTTACAACGATCAGAACAAGAAAAGCCTCGAGCGGGACACAGCCACACTGCACTTTAATATCATCTGTAAAGCTTCAGACAAAGAGAGAGCAAGCAAATTGAACCATTTAAACGGTTCGATGGCTGTATCCATTTCGTTCAACCCTGGCGAATTAATATTTTGAGAGCCACTTTCGACAGAAGAAAAGTGCGTTTGTGAAAGTAAATGGAAAGACAAAATAAAAATGATTAAAGAGGAACAAAATTGTTCCTCTTTTAATTTTTTATTTAAAAATTAAAAAGAGGAACGATCACATTTGTGCCTGATAAATACATCAAGGTCAGGGGCTATGAAGATGTTATGTCCTGTTAACTGCTTATGTTCACCTCGCAAACTTTTTTTTTGTTTAGGAGCAGTGAAAGAGCAGAGATCCCTGAAGGAAATACACTCTGCCTCCTACTCTGAGACTGATTAATGCACCTTCTCTTGAAGTCCTTATTAAAAGGTCGATGAACATTTTCATGTTTATCGACCCATCGTTTTAACATCATTCTGTAGGCAAATGTGTTAGTGTATCGGTTTTGAAACCATTAGAAATGCAGTTGAGGAGCAGAAGGGAAAGCGAATAACATACCGGAAATGGTTGGAAGCATTCAGTTTTGAGTTCAGTCTGATTCTAACGATGCGAAGTCGCATTTCCTTCGCTGGTCAGTAAATATCTTTAAAAGGAGCACAAAGAGGAAAAGTAATGGAATAAGATCGTTATTATACCACAGCCTCTTATGGAAATATGTTCATTTGAGATTGAAATTAGACTGGAAAGTCGGTCTGTATATTGAACAATGCAGTATGAATTTGAAATCCAAAATGTCAGAGGACAAACAAAATGGGACAAACCAAATTTCCTTAGGAGGGGAATATGTCCTAATATATTATTAAAACAAAGTTTATTTTATTTCCAATACTTTATGATTGATCGTATTAATCTGGATTCTTTTCCAGAAACAAATCTGCGAAATCCTCTAAGGAATACCGCGAAAACATTTATAAAAACACAGCCAATTAGGCTTGCTGTAGGTTATACGAGATTTGGCTATCAAATAACGAGACTGGTTGCAAAGATGTGGTTTATTATTACAATTGTACAACTTACTATTATTATATTTTATATGATTGTTATTATTATATGTCACGTTTTTTGAAACGTGACATAAAAACGTCACATAAAAAGGCTTATCATTTTATATATATATAGGGTAGATATATAATTGAGCTTCTCGATCCAGGATCAAATTTTCGTATGCAATGAAGAATCAAAAAGATTAAATAAACGCAAACCAAACCGAAAGATAATCTTTGAAATTAATGTCCGTAGTAATTTCTCCAGCAAAACTAGCGATTAAGAACAATTCAGTTGACAATCGCAAAAAAAGGTTAACTATTTTTAGAACATCGTGATTTTGTTATTTTAAGTCATCTGTGAATGCCTGTGTAGCTCAGTGGATGTGGGGTTTGCACACCACCGCGCTTGGCCGCACGAAGGAAGACTTCATTTCGAGTCTAGTCGGCGACTAGAGGAAATTTTTCTAAGCCTTTTTTCGACCGGTTCCAGAGTTAGTCGATCTCTGGCACGGGCAAGCAGGTTTTTCCTCCAGGAAACGCGGGTTTTTCGTCCTGTAAACTCAAGAAAATCGACCGTAGAACCACATTATTTCAGACATTAAATATATTGTGTTAGGGTTAGGGACCACGAGATGGCGGCACATTTCAGCCGTCTCTCTTCACTGAGTACCACTTAATTAGTGATAGCTTTGGGCCATCTGTCTCTGATTGGGTACCAGTGGAGATTGAACTGCCCACTCAGTCTCCAAAAGTTAGATAGGGCTAAATGGCCTCGCCTACTCCCGTATACGGGAATAAAAAGGCGTTAGCTGATTTTTTTTTTTTTTTTTTTTAAGGATGGCCTGCATTTGAATGGATTTGGTGTGCGGAGACTGGAAAACGTGTTGCTGAATGAAGTGAAAATGGACGTGCAGAACCAGGGAAACTAGAATTACCAAGGAGGGGGGGAAGGGAGTGGATATGTGGACATCAGTGAGAAAGTTGAGTGTAAGAATGTATATAATGTACCCGAGATAGTACTAAGGACCAAAATGGGAATGGGATATCAAGATAGGGGTGGGACAAAGGGATCACTGCATTTCATGTGTGCTAATGCCAGGAGTATTAGGAACAACAAGGAAGACTTTTTTGCCTTGGTTGGCTCTTCCTGGCCACAGGTTATTGGCATTAGTGAAACATCGCTGACGGAAGATGATATACTTAGTGGGATAGAATGTGTAAGTTATAATGTGTTTAAGAGGGACAGAGGGAATAATATGGGGGGTGTTATTGATGATAGCTGATGAACTGCAGCCAAGGAGAATTGAAGTTGTATCGCAGGATAGTGAAAAGAGCTCATTTGAGGCTATTTTGTGTAAGATTGAGACTGGCAGAATAAATTATACAGTTGGTTGCTGCTATAGACCAGGTGATGGAATAGATGGTGGAGATAGTATGCATATGCATAAACAAATTGATGAAATGAGTGGAAGGAGGGTAATTATTATGGGGGATTTCAACTATGGTAACATTGATTGGAAGGAGGAGAGGACACATGTGAAGAAGGAAATGGATTTTATTCAATTATTAAGGGATAACTTTCTGAGACAGCATGTAATTGAAAACACTAAAGGGTGTGAGAGTGCTTGACCTGGTAATAGTATCTGAGAATTTGACTGTAATGAATATGACCATGTTGCCTCTTATTGGTGAGGGTGATCATAAAGTATTGACCTGGGAGGTGGCTAAAAGTGTGGTATTTTAGATTAAGACAGGGTATATGTGGAACTACCGTGATGGCAAGTATGATAAGCTTAGGAGATTGCTTGGATCAGTGCCATGGCATGTACAAACTACAAGGACGACGATAGAGCATGGGAAGTGGTCAAGGAGCATTTACAGGAGGTTATGGCTGATTGTATACCTAGGGTCCGAATAGTAAAACAAGTACAGGTTAAATGGATGAATAACACCATTAAGCTTGAGCTGCAAAAAAAGCAACAACTGTGGAGGGAATTTAAAGAAAAGGGTGACCTGCAGGCACACGAACGGTATAAAGTGCAGGCCAGAAGGGTAACGAGTGCAGTAAAAAAAGCAAAAGTGGATTATGAAAGGAAACTAGCTATGCAAGTTAAAGAGAATCCCAAACAGTTCTTTCAATATGCTGCAAGCAAGAAAAAAAACTGTGCACGGCAAAATGCTCTTAAGGAACGACGATGGTAAGGAGGTCACTGAATCAGTCGATGTAGTGGAGTTACTGAGCGAGCACTTTGAAAAGTATATCATCCAGGTGATGACATTGAAAAAAATGAAGGAACCATTAGTTTATAAGGGAATTCTGATGAATGAAGTGGAGGTGAATAGTCTATTACAGAACCTTAATGTGAATACATCTGTGGGATTGGATGGCATACCGGCACGGGTCTTGCATGAAGCGGCTAAGGAATTATCAGTGCCCTTGAGTATGTTGTTTAATCTGAGTCTCGGGTCTAGCTTAGTCCCGAAGGCGTGGAAAGAGGGGAAAATAGTTTCACTGCATAAAGGATGATCCAAGACTACGGTTGCAAATTACCGACCGATCAGCATATCAGGAGTCGTTGTCAAGGTCTTGGAGAAAGTAGTCAACGGAAAAATACAGGAATGGATTGATGAAAATGAGATACTGTACAGAGGACAGCATGGCTTTGTGAAGGGTAGATCATGCCTCAGTAACTTGCTCAAGGTTTATAAAAAGGTGACGGCTGAACTAGATAAGGGTAATCGGTTTACATTGATACTCCTGGACCTGGCAATGGCGTTTGACAGGATACCACATAGAATTTTAATCCGTAAACTACAACATATGGGAATGGATATAGGGTTGGTGTGATGGATATGTGGGTGTTTGATGGAGATATAACAAAGAGTAGTTTATTCAGGAGTAGAATCCAAAAGACGGCCTGTGACTAGTGGTGTGCCACAGGGTTCTGTTCTTGGACCACTGCTGTTTAATTTGTTCATTAACGATGTAGGGAAGGATCTAAGAGGAACAGTTCATTTGTTTGCTGATGATGCAAAGTTGGGTAGGGCGATAGAATGCAGAAGATGTCAAAATTTTGCGGGATGACTTGGATAGATTGGAGTTCTGGGCTAAGGAGAATGGATGTCAATTTAATGTGACAAAATGTAAGGTTATGCATTTTGAGGTGAAAGGATTAGCAGCAGTTTACTGCATTGGCGGAACTGTACTCCAGGAGATTGATGAGGCCAGGGACTTGGGAGTGTTGGTGGATAGGGAGATGAAGTTTAGGGGGCACATTGCAAAAGTGTCTAAATCAGCTCATCAACTCACTTGGTTGCTGAAGAATACTTTGACGAGCAGAGACAAGCAAGTTATTGTACCTCTGTACTGAGCCTTGATAAGACCTCATCTCGACTACTGTGCCCAGATTTGGTCACCTAAGTTTCTTCTTGATGGGGAAGAGATGGAGAGGATCCAGAAGCAAGTGACAAAGATGATAGCAAGTTCATAAGGTCTATAGAAAGAACCTTATGAGAACAGGTTGAAGATTTGTGGGTTGCAGAAATTGGTTGATAGGCGGAAGAGGGGAGATATGATTGAGACATTCAAATTGCTAAAGGGTTTCTATAGGATTAATTCAGAGCATATTTTTTAGATCAGGACTGGTGATGGGAGAACTAGCGGTGACACCTATGGAAGCTGGGAAAGAGTTTGGTTAGCAGGGGTGTTATAGCTGGGTTCTTTACTTTTAGAGTGGTAAATGAGTGGAATAAACTGCCAGAATCTGTTGTGGGTGCTATGACGGTGACTGAGTTCAGTGCAAGGTATAATAGATACTGTGATAATGTCGAATAGTTGTGTGGACGTGATGTTTAGGGCCTCTCTCGATGAGTCTAAGGACTCCCTGGAGTCGCCCGTAATAATAATAATAATACCCATCGACGAGTTTTTTTTTTTTTATTTCTGCCCGTTTGAATGCATTGCTGGATTAAACACGCGAACCCAGTTTTCTGAAATAAGCGATGATCACCTCTCTTGTAACACTCCTTTTTCTCCAAATATATTTCGGCATTTCGAACAAATGCGTTCTTTCTCTCAGCACATTTCTATTCGATGCTTTAACAACTTACATAAAACTTAGATCCTTCTTGTATTCGTAAGAGTAATCTGCGATCTGATTCAAATTAAAAAAAAAAAAGGTGCTGATAATTTTTTCTCGATTTGAAGGGTAGCATATCTTTACCTACATTTCGCATTCAGTTAGTATTCGCTTCAGTATCTGAAAAATCAAAAAGAAAGCTACTGCTGTATCACTATTATCTGCGAAACAAAGGGAAGATTGTCAGTGATAAAGAAACCCGTTCTCCAGCCTGCTTCTACAATGGCAGCGCATTTTTCAAAGTAGTTTATTTATGTTCAGTTTTATATTCAGTATGCGATTTTTGTTTGTGACGTAAAATTATTACGAAGTGCAATGGAAATAATGAAACCGAATTTAATTATGAAATGTAACGCATTATGACCTGACCCTGCCGCCATTGTCTGGCTGTCTTTGTAATCTTCCCTATCAACTCTTGACGCTCTCTCCCGAATTGTAATGCGAAACAGTTTCAAAATTTAGAACTTCCGATGAGCTACGAAAGTTGTTTGTAATTCGAACTGAAGCAGATTTGTGTCCAGATTTCAAATCCTTAATTTCAGGCGTGGCTACATCGTGTAATCTAAATGAGATTTACTCGAAATGAAGTCATTGACGCCATTCACATCTTTATTATGTACAAACTCATTAGTTAAAAGAGACTATGGAGTCACACTTTTAGAAGCGCGTCATGTTGCTCTTGAGGTGGCACTTTAAAGTAAACAGAAATTGGATTTATTTAAAACAATTTACTGATTTGTAAGCGACCTCATGAAGGAAAGTTTACATAAGAAAATCGCTGCAGTAACAGCAGCACTCCCGTAAAAATCATCTTTCCCAGATGATGTTTATTATTTATTATTATTTATTTTTATATTCTGAAGTGAACTGGGAAGAATTCTCGCATTCTCGTGTTCTGGAGACGCAATGAGGGGCGGGGGTGGGATTAAAGTTTGGGTAGGAAGGTCGACTACAAAGTAATGATGCTACTTCGAAATATTACTTTCCAGTGGAGATCGTAAAATCATTTTGCACCTCAAAACACTGAACTGTAATAAAACATTCGTATGCGTTAACTGCGCAGTTGCTCGAAGAGGAGAGTTTGCAGGAGGAAGGATTATTCCCTGATTTTCTAGAACTGTTCGAGGGCTGAATTAAAATACCGCAATTCTGAAGGTGCCTTGTGCTCACAAAAGAGATTGAGGACATCCATTACGTTAAACGTTCTGTAACGTGGCGATATTTTTCGGAATGACTGTTGATTACTCTTCCAAACTGTTTTCAGAGCGCCCCTATTTCAAATCACGAGCTTGCATTTCTTACTGATTAATCGACAGGAACAATGTTACATATCGGTAGTGATGTTTTTCTTATACAATAAGAATAAACAGATTTTTTCCTCGATACATAATGGGAGCACGTCTTCTATTATAGCCAATTATTCCACTGCTGTCGTGGGTAAGCGAAGGGGAAGATAATTAGGAATCCCTTCTGCGAAGGGAAATTTAAGTCATTTCCGGCTTCAGATAAGACGAGTAGCTTTCACCCCCTCTACTCGAAGATGATAAGTGAACTTTATATGCCAACTAAAGCAATTCGCAATCCTCCACACCCCCAGTCTAAGTTCAGAGCGGCAATGCTGTTCCCTCCGCCTACGTCGCAGTACATTTTATACGGTCCTGTTACGTCATTTATGACACATCTCTTTTCTAAAAGTTGGTCACTTTTTTAATTACGTTCTTATGCAGGAGATTATGCTCCATTTTTAAGAATGAAATCAGTTTGAGGTCAAAGTCGCATAGTATTCCATGAAAGGGAAGTTCAAGGTTTGTTTTATGGGCATCACCGCACAGATAATTGGACTCTTTCGGAGGTGAGCTACGCATTGGCTACTACACTTACTCAAAGGGGCGTCCCGAAACACATCTCCTGGAGATAGTAACCGCACAAATAAAGAGATAACTGTGAGTATGCCGTTCTGAAATGCATTTCGCCCCACTTAGCTAGTACCGAGTTAACTGATATCAGTTCGAATTAATTTGCTGTTCAAACGATCGCATCGAAAGAAATTCTGAGACTCATTTTTGCGTTTCAACGGGATCAATTTGATTACGTTCAAACAAGCAAAAAAAATCAGTAAATTATTCCCGTTTTGTGACCACATGTTTATTAAGGAAAACTGATTTTAAAAACTAAACAAGTACTAAAAATAACCCGACAAGTTTCGTTAGTCGTCAGACTAACATCTTCAGGGAGAGATAGCTGAGAGTTTAAAGCACAAACTATGAGAAATTGCGAAAACTAAAAGTTCATTTGTTGGTATTATTAACATCAAAAAAGTTCGTTAAGAAACCGAATAAGAGATCTATACAACCGTTAATGCGTGTTAGTTGGATACAATGCTATTTGTTGTCGCGTTCTGTGGTTCACGCTCACTCTGTCCGAGGTCTGAAGTGGGTAAATTTTTAATAAACGATGACGAAACTTGATTTAAAATCAAACCTTGGTTTTTGTCGCATTGCGTAGGAATTTTAATCATATTTGTTGCCTCTTTGAATTTTCTTGTGAAACAATTCTTTTCAATATAGGACATGTTTGTTCTATCCCAGAGTACATCATGACCGGTAGAGGTTGTGTGAAATGCCAATCCCGATTTATGTTCTCAATAATTCTGTACGTCCTTTTGATGTTCGCTCATGCAGATTTATCCCGATCACCCCGTTTGGCTCACATAACGCATAAACCATTCCCAGTACAGAGGAAAACGGAAAGAAGAAATACAATACTTTACACAGACCCTACAACTGAATGGATTCAGTACTAGGTTAATTAAGAAAATTCTCAATACAGCACCTTCAAGAAACTTAAATATACAAGATTTCAAGAACGCAATCACCCTTCCTTACATCAAGAATGAAACGGATAAATTAGCCAAACGTCTCTATAAGTACAACATAAAAGCGACATTCCCGCCACTTGAAACGATATCAAGATCCCTTCATCCTCAGAAACCTCCACATCGCCCAATGAAAAAACCAGGAATTCATAATATTCACTGTTCCTGTGGCATTTGCACAGAGGCATCAAGAAGAAGCCTCAGCCAAGCTCAATAGCACAATTTCATCGAAGGCAAGGCGAAAACAGCCGAAATAAATAACCCGCAATATCTTTGCCAAAAAACGGAGATGGCAAACAGGTGAATCCACCACGTACAACGAAATTCTCTTGCATTTCACATTCGTGCATTGCGAAAAGGTTTAAAGCCTAGCAGGCTTTTCCCATGTCTCGTGTGTGTGTGTGTGCGTGCTAAGCCAGGATTTCTCAACCTTCTTTCATGTGTGCCCATCTTTTTAATATTCCTTTTGTGGCTCCCTCATCTTCCTTGCAATTATTATATAGAGACACTGATAAAACCCGCCACAGTTAGAAAAACAAAACAAACAACAACAAAAACAACAACTAGGAATTAAAATTTTTATATATTCATACAAATTTAAATACGCCATCAAATCTTTCGGAAATTGTATAGATCTGGCATCACTGCACAGACCCTTGAATGGTATCGGCCTTTCAGAAATATTCGCGATTTCATCACAGGAGGTTTCGAATGAACTGGAAATGTTTCTGCGAGTATAAACAAGGCTTGAAATGGCAAACGCAGTAACACTGAGAAGTCGATGGTCGGCGTTATTTTGCTCCTATTCGCATACAAGGTATAAAAACAATCTTTTCTAGATTCGAAAAAATGGATACATTTTTAATTGGACTTAAGCGGGCGCATGACGAATGTAAGGCATCGACATGAACACATTCAGGTTAACAGACTATCACGCCGAAAGTAAAATCAAGAAAGTATGCAGCAGAATATTTAGATTTCGGTTTTACAAAGAATGAAGTAAATGATGAAGATAGACTAATATGTGTTATTTGTTCGAAAATTTTGGCGGCTGATAGCATGAAACCGAATTAACTAAAAGGTATTTGGAAACAATTAGTAAGGGGTATGTTAACAAACCTCGAGAAGTCTTTGCTGCCAAAATGAAAGGTTTTGAAAAGCAAAACCTAGCATTAAAATGCTTCGTCTGTAAATGAAAAAGCTTTACTAGCTTCTTATAAGGTTACATATAAAATAGCTGGGTGCAAAAGCCCCACACTTTCGGAAAAGACTAATTCTGCAGCTGCGATTGATATTGTGGAAACTGTGCTTCGAGAAATTTTACTACACAACTACAGCGCACACTTCTATCAAATGATACTGTTGCTCGGCGAATTGGTGATATATGTGCAGATATGCAGCAACAAGTTTTGTCGAAGCTTTATGACCTATTATTATGAATTCAGCTGGAAGAGGAAACAAGGATTGTCATTTAATTGCTTAAATTCGAATTTGCAATGGATCATCAGCAGTTGAAGAGTTATTGTTTCGTAAACCAATAGAAAGAAGAGCCACAGCATCTGAATTGTTCAAAATATTGGATGATTTTATATGCAAGGCAAACATACAGTGGAAATGTGTTGGAATTTGCACTGATGATGATGCTCGAGTTATGTAAGGAAGGTTTAAAAATGTACAAACCCTTGTGAGGGAAAAATCCCCACAATGCATTTAGAATAATTTAGACTTCACATCAGGCGGCGAAATCAAAAGACAATTTGCATCTAAATCGCTGCTTGAATTTTGGGGCGGGGTTGATGATGAATTTTCTGCACTAAGGTCAAGAGCTTCTCGTGCTCTTTTGCCATTTCCAACATCTTATCTTTGTGAAATCGGGTTTTCTGCAGTGGCTGCCTTAAAAACAAAATACAGATCTCAGTTAAATATAGAAAGAGAACGAAGAGTGTCAATTTTCAATGTATCGCGGTCATATGAAAGCTTTGTTCCGCAACACAAGGAAGCCATTAATTTTTGATACATTGTTGTTGTTTAGTTTTAGTTAGTTGCTCGGTGTAGTTTGCAATATTGATGTGTTCCCGTAAGCGTAACAAGTTTATGCAATAGAGTTGATTTTAAATTTTTTATTATTTTATTTTCAGAGTGTATTTTATGTTCTTTTTTTTTTATATTGTTTTTGAGTCAATAAATAGTCTCATTAAATGCTTTTGCTTCAATAAAATAGTTTTTCAGTTTTTCCCATGATTTCCATTTTCTTCGAGCTTCCCCCTTTAGGCGTTTATTCCCCCCAAAGGCGACGCACCCCATAGGTCGAGAATCACTGTACTAAGCGGAATGCAATAAAATATGCGACGGATGTGCTGCAAGCGAATGAAACTAAATATTGTGGCGCTGAAAAGGGAATTTTTGCAGCGTTTGTGATCGAATGCCTCAAAACAGATGAGGGGAGGAGAGTGGGAAGAAACAAAGCTTGATGTTAACAGGATTTAAAATGTCATCCTTCATAGATTTATCATCTTTTAAGATACGTCTTAAACATAGTCTTTCGTATCAAAGAAAGATCCCGCTGTTTAATTATGAAATCTTTCGTTCCGCTAGTCTCAATAACGAGCACAGGTTTTAAATCTGCCTTATTTCATTGGAAAGGATTTACGTCCAAAGCAACGAAGGTGTGATTGCTTGTTTTGTGGGATGATAAACCCGAATTTCCTGGAGGAAAAGTTTCGCCCCGTCAAACTGGATAACTCACCTTCAGGAAAAAAAGCTTTGATTTGCTTCTTTTGCGTCCTAAACGGGATTCTTGGGGGACTTTGTCTCAAAGTCCTCACGAATGAAATGAAACAAGTACCGGCTGCATTCGTCGTAAGCCCATCATTATGGTGGACTCAACCGGTCCTAACGGACGGATGAGAAGGATACGATAGGATTCTATTCCTTCGACATACCGCCACTTATAGCTAGAAGTTACTTGGCGATAAAGTCAGTGACTTCAACATATTTAAACAAAAAAAGAGGGATCACGTCATTATACTAAAGGACGTTGATTTATACTTAATTTGACGTTAGTTTAAAGTTATGACAGTTCTAAACAAACTTCGAGGAGTGAACAGATGGCATCAATTGGGGAATCCTTGAAAATTAAGATTAGAAATTCAAAAGAATAAATTAAATTCAAAAGGAAGAAAATATTAGAAATTTTAAATTATTAACATTTGTGGATATGTCAGCAGAGCTGATTTAAGCTAATATGGCCACTTAAAAAGAATGGGTGAGGAAAGATTAGCAAGACTGGTGGTTGATTAAAATACACTCGAATTTACGTTCTGTGTTAAAACCAAGTGTTTTATTAAGTCGCATGTTTTCCTGATATCTGAGTACTGTATAACTGTGCATACGAAAGTACTTGTAGAGTGGCTTTAGCGCAGAAAACAGATGTTATTGATTAAGTGATATTTAAGTTTTGTGATAGAAATAGACGTTCAAGGCCTCACTTTAGTGCGTACGGGAAAGTGGCAAACCAGAGGAACCCGATGCTGTAACTTGCCTGAACGAGCGCCCTTATTAAACCGCACCGTCAGGCAGGCTGCCTCTATGCTACACCCTGTCGACGGTACTGCCGCCAGAACACAAGCACAAAAAAATGTGGCTGACGTACGATTCTCAGAACCCCACAGGACAGCATGGAATAACGATAATGAATGACAGGCCAGAGAACAACACACTCAGTTACAAGCACGATGCTTGGGCTCTTCTCTGTAAGCTTTGGTTAACAGAAGAAATCATGTCTTCGTTTATTCGGTAAACCGCTGTTCAAAGAAAATCTGGTTAGAGAGCACCGTACTACACTCTTCAATATATATGTATTAGGCCCGTTGACAGAATGTCCTTGGAGGAAAAAAGTAGCACTCTTTAGTTTTGTAGAAGAGCGAATCTACTCATGGAGATACTACTCCTAAGAGCTATTTCACAGTCGTAAGTCAGCCTGCAAAGCAGACTTTGGAGTCTCTGCTTTAGTGGAAGCATTTATACACAGCAGTTATCTTACTGCTTAAGAATCCCTTTCATTATGGCGGGGGAAACCATCCGAGACGCTTGCTCGTGAATATTTTTAATGTGCAACCTGAAGGATTCTCTGCTAGTTAAAGAAAAAAAAATATGAGTAGGAGAGAGTGGACGCGAAAATGCAATGGCGTTTTAGCAGACGATATTCCATTAAGAGAATTTATTTTTTTGCATAATCTTAATACGGGAATAGCTTCAGTTCTTCTCTGGTAATTTTAGTTATAGTGTGTCTGCAGTTATAGTGTGTCAGATGAGGTCGTCGAGCACTTTATGTACAGTATAAGCTGAATAGTTTTAGTTGTTTTCACGTGAGGGAAAGAGTGCATTATTTACGGAGAAACATGACGACATACCAGAAAATAAATCATTAAAAACTCAAGTATAAATAAATTAAAAAAACTTTTAACGCTCATCATCGCGGCTGGTGTAACTTATCGCTTGTAGTCTTCGCATTCCGCAATGATGCGCTGAACCGATCTGTGTCTGTAATTAATAATTAAATCATGCATTTTAAATGAGAGGAGAGAACTTCTCCTTTCAAAATACGAGTTACCATTAATCCGAGCTTTAAAACGACGGCGGCATTATCGAAGTGCGTAAATGGCTTTTAGATTAAGAAACAGCTTAAGTGAATAAGACGGAGTTTAGAATTAATATCGTGTTGTGCTCGTTCATGAGTGAAATCCCACAATAAATGCGAATAGCATGCAGGGCTTTGTTCAGTGTTCCTTCATTACTTTCTTGATGCAAAGTGCCAAGGCAGGAAGGAGCTGCGACTGTGGAAACGCAGCTTTCTTCGGATGAATTACAGCCAACATGTTACATTGAAGTAGAGAGAACGTCTTCAGCTCAAACCACAAAATCGCAATCATGTTGAGCGGCATCACAGAAGCTTAGACAGAAATCCTTCGAAATCCTTTGAAAGTTGAAAATAATTAAGGACTTTGGAATGGTTAAACCCGAAGCTCGTTTGAAGTGGATTGAAAAGAATATCAAAAGATTTGAATCGCGAACGATTATTTCAAATATTGTCCTTTATTTTCAGGAACGAAGCCACACAGTCTTACGATATATTGGAATGCACGAGACCTTGATGCGTGCCGCGTATTCGACATGCATGGGAACACACGTGTTGCCACCTTGAAATCGTAATTTGAAGTTTCGCGAAATATTGATGACTGTGTTTCCATCGGGAGGATCACTTACAGCGAATCGGCCTCGTGAAACGATGCGCACTTGGGGTAAACGGTCTGAAATATTACGGTTTACTTACCGAAATAAATATTAAAAGGGAATATCATGAAAACACACGTAAGCCACGTTGCATATCATCACCGGATTCATTTCATTGGCAAACTGCGATCAGCCAGTGCATAATTATGTGGAAAATAACGCTCAACTGATATTCGGGCTTTTCGTGTCTTAAAAGACACATAACCCACCTCCGAGTCCGACCGTTATCTCAAGTCCTAAAGGAAATCCCAATGCTTAGAACGGTAGCACTCTGACAACCGTCCGTTAGTAACAAATAAGCACATTTCGTCATAATTCAAGGACTCAGCAGTGATTCCAATTTCCCGATGTCAACATCTATCCGTAGTCATTCGAGTGTTAAACTGAAGGATGCAGTTGGCGTGATAACGATGTGGCAGAGCATCGAAGAGTGAAGCTTACTTCTCGTAACAAACGAGAAGTCAAACGCTTCATTCTCCAGAGCGAAAATGGAGAATGAAGCTCATTGGTCGAATCGAACTCTCTTCAGGCTGCAACAGGCCGACCAGAACCACTCAGATAGTTGCTTTTCGTAATCGTTCATGTGTGGCGAGATCATTCGTTATATCAAGCAAAGCCGTGTTTCGTAATGTGCTGCGGGGAATTTCCTTATAAATAATAAACTCTTCATTAAAATGTCCCATTACAGAGGCGAGGGGAATAATTACTTCGCTTCTCCGATGTAATCAAAACTAAAAGGGTGTCCGAAAATTCACGCAAGATTTAAATTTAGCGCCATTTGTGCGGTAAAGTGTTGCCA
Source organism: Typopeltis vanoorti (assembly GCF_054136105.1). NCBI lineage: Eukaryota > Metazoa > Arthropoda > Arachnida > Uropygi > Thelyphonidae > Typopeltis > Typopeltis vanoorti. Next base: position 761,534 of record NC_143555.1, on the reverse strand, counting down.
ACGAGGAAAAAAAAAAGACAGCGTGACAGCTGACAGTTCAGGGTTATTAAAAACGGAGCGCTACACAAAAGAACAACGCGTTTTCATTTGAGCAATATTTTAAAAATAATGAAGGTTTGGCAGCTACAGTTCGCAATTTTCGTACAAAATATGGTCGGAATAGTGATTTAACTTCATCAACTGTGAAAAGATTAATTTAAAAAATTCAAGGAAACCTGATCACTTAGTGATCTTATACACCCTGGCCATCCTTCAACAAGTCCTTCAACAGAAAACATGGAGGCAGTTCGTGAGAGGTTGCTGAGAGTCCAGGAACATTAATTCGGCACCGTGGTCTTGAATTGGGCATTTTGAGAAGCTCTGTACAGAGTATTCTCACGAAAGATTTGCATCTTTATGCTTACAAAGTTCAATTGACTCAAGAACTGAAGCCTACTGACCACACACAGCGAAGAGAGTTCGTTGAATGGATTATGGAACAACAACAAGTGGATGCTTAGTTTTCGAACAAAATCATCTTCAGTGATGAGGCTCATTTTCATCTTGATGGCTTCGTTAATCGACAAAATTGTCGCATTTGGGGTTCAGAAAATCCACGAGTGATTGTTGAGAAACAAATGCATCCGCAACGTGTCACTGTTTGGTGCGGATTTTGGGCTGGAGGCATCATCGGTCCATTCTTCTTCGAAAATGCGGCTGGTAAGGCAATAACAGTTAATGGTGCTCGCTATCGCGACATGATAATCCAGTTTTTTGTGCCTAAATTGCAAGATATGGATGTGGACGACATGTGGTTTTAACAAGACGGTGCTACATGCCATACAGCCCCGAGAAACAATTCAGTTACTGCATGAGTCATTTCCTGGTCTTGTAATTTCCCGTTTTGGTGATCAGAATTTGCCGCCCAGATCATGTGACTTAAAGCCGTTGGACTTTTTTCTTTGAAGTTTAAGGTTTATGCCCACAAGTCCACGACCACCCAAGCCTTGAAGGAGGAAATTGAGCGCTGTATCAACGAAATTCAGACACATTTATGCAAAACGGTCATGGAAAATTTCGACAAAAGACTGCGTATGTGCCAGCAAAGCCGTGGAGGCCATTTACCCGATATGCTATTCTATGCATAACCCTATACTGTATACTTTATGAATCAATAAAAATTCCAATTTTTAATTAAAAACCTGTGTTTTCTATCAAAATTACTTCTTGTCTGAATTTTGGGACACCAAATTCATATACTGTATATAGTTGTTCCCTCCTATACTGTATATAGGAGGGAACACCTTTCCTCGAGCAGACCGAGCGTAGCTTCACAAGCAAACTTACTCCACTTAGATCAGTGTAATCGTTTGTGTGTCTTAAACAGGTTGGGAGTGTTAAGAGGAGAATTCTTAATATTTCCCTTGTATTCAAGAACACCATTTACAAAGGCAGTAGTTTTATGCAAAGCAAAACGCCTTTAAGAAATGTACATCCTTTGACTGCTTTTTTATTGCATTTCTACTCCACGGAATTTCAAAAAACATGCAAATTTTAACGGAGATCTAAATTCCAAATTTCTGCCCACAGAAGAGAAAGAAGTCTACTTACTAAAGAAAGAACCGCGTAAACGTGTTTTTGTTTGCCTCCTCAAACGCAAAGTTCGTTGAGTTCAGTTCAGCTCAAGAGTATTCATTGCAGAATATGAATGCGATCTCTCAACACCAACTCTTCTTGGAACTGAATAGATTTGGGTTCAGATGGATCCAATCAGGTGCTTCCCTTCATTTTGTAAAAATGATTCTCCTACCAGAAACATTTCTAATAAAGAAATAACTGTTCGTAAAAAAAAGTACTTTTTTTTTCAAATCTTTGAAAATAAAAAAAAAATGATCATAAAAGATGATGTGTGTCCATAACGTCTGAAGAAAGATCATGGCTGGTTAAGTGTTAAGGAGCTTTCGTCGGCCGGTGTTCCTTCAACCACGTACGTAGTTGAACCCAACGGGGATTTTTCCTGCCAATTCAGCAGAAATTCTTTTGTTGATCCTCTGATCTTTTTAAGCGACTGTACAGCCATAAATTAGGTTGAGTTACAAAGTTCAATTTCTTTATTCGACTTCATTTTTTCATTTGTTGAGAGCATCGGCGTGCTCTTATTTTCATCACAGTTAACCTGTCAGTGTTTTGTCGATTCTCTTTCTTGTTCACTATCAACAAAAAAGAGTTTCTTGTTGAGGTGTTTGCAGCTCAAATTTAATGTCCCTTACCATATTTAATTTGCCACGCGTGGACTAAAATTACGCAGAAATAGCTGGAGGGTAACCTGTTCCGACAAGTTCAGCACAGAGGATGCAGAGAATGTTTTTTATTGTTTGATTTGCTATTTTTACCTATTTTCAGGAAGGTAGCATTGTATTTTCTGATTTTACACGGCTTTAGTCACAGGACTTACAATTTGACCAAAGACTTCAGACTTATAGCAGATTTATTTTTTAAAAAACTGTGTAATTTACATAAGTAAAGAACTGAGTATAGTTATCAAGAACGGACTATAGTATCAAAAAGTGTTATTCACTCAGTGGCACCGTTGGTTGATTCCATAAAAGCTACAAGGTTAACAATGTGGCAAGAATAGTCGCCGGATGCTATAACTTAAATGAATTTCTTCCTTCAGTCTTGCATCTTGACTGGCAAAGATGGAAGACATTGAATAGACTTCATTCCGGAATGAGCAGATCTAAGTAGAATGTGGCCAGATGGGGCTACACAGACAGTGCTCATGCGGTGAAACACAAACCGTGGATCGTCTTCCGCAATGCTGCTTAATAGACATTAATAATATATGCACACGAGAAGATTTAATGCATTGTAATGAAACAGCTTTAAAGTATATTAGTCACTTCATATTTCATGCAAGTGGCACTTTTGTCTTTTAATGTGTATACTTTTAATCCCAATTCTTTTAATGTCTATTTATTTAAATGCATGCGTTTAATCATTTATATGTATGCTCTTACATTTTCTGTAGTTCGCACACGAAATAAATAAATAAATCGGTCAAAACGGAGCGTTGAGTGCGCATTTCTGCAGAACATGATATACAATCCGAGTGAATACGATTAGTATGTGGAGAAACTTAACTAGAATGCCGATTCGCAACGACTGGGAATTAAGACAATCATTAAAGAATACTTGAAATCGTTATTTAAACTTTATCTCGAAAAAGAGTAATAAAGGTAATTAGGAGAAAGCTGTTCAAAACGTGAAATCAGTACGGCAAATCAAACCTTACACAGCCAATACATCCCGGCAATTAGAATCGAATTGAATGATGCACAGTAATGTGCCGACATGTTTCATTAAGAATCTTATCAATAATTTTGTACACCTCTGCACTGGCACTCTGCTCTTTGATAGCCAAACAAGAATAGCACACTCGGCTGTCGAAAAGCAGAGTACCAGCGCAGAGGTGTGCTGTACTTGCGGATTTGCACCTCGCCAAGATGATGTCAATTAGACCAGAATACGTGTTCGAGTTTTAGCTGTTGTGTTCTCTATATGTGGCTTATAATTGAGGGTCCTATCGAGTGTAACACCTAGGTAAGTTGGATTTGAATAATTGACCAGTTTCACCCAATTCTATTCCACTCTCTCCTCACCTCACTATTATAGGGATGGAAAAGACACATTTGGGTTTGACCGTTGTGCGTAATAAACCTTTTCCACTTCTGTATGAACAGTCCTCTTCAGACGAGAAGTCCTTAAAGATTCCTAACGAGCTGGTATAAGAAGAATCGAATCCAGTCTCTTCAACCAATGCGTGGTTTTCTCTGATTAAACAAATTTTATTAATTTTAGACCATTTGTTGCAAATTTAAGATCTCAGATCCTGGCAACCAATCCCTTTTTGTCCTTGATCTTTGCCTAATTTTTCTTTTGGCAATTTATTTTCATCTTTTATGTAGTATGGTGCCCAAACATTTCCCGGGAACATTCATTGAGGAAATTCCTCTACAATTCTCGCATTCAGTTTTATCATTATCTTAAAAGAGAAGGAACTTATGCGAGCTTACTTAATCAGAATGAATTATCTGTAATTCGACCTAAGAATGGTGGAGGCAGAGCTGTAGAGTAGGTGCTCTCCTATATGTCTGTGGATTCCCTGGAGGTGTCGCGTAATAATAAAATTAAAAAAAGGTGTTCAACCCGCAATGAGCAGCGGTACCAAATCATGGTTCACACATTGTCGCTAATTTTGCTAGGTTCCAGAAACAAAAGAACCGAAAACAGGCAGGTGGTATTAACTCAGTGGACTCAGAATTTTAATGTTGCACTTAAAGTTTCTGCAAGTGCGCATGAGAGCTTTGATTTGGCGCCACCCAAATATGCGCACAACAATTTTCTCTTCGTACAGAAAAGGGAAAGGATGCTCCATGCTTAGGGTAAGGTTCATATTTTTTTTAAATATTAGTAAAAGAACACTTTTACAAGACTTTTAAGCTCTCTTTTGTCAAAAATGGTTTTGTATAAATTAAATTAAATTAAAAAAATTAAATCAAATTAAGTAATAATTTACTTTTAAGAACAAAAGAAAAATTGATAAGATTTTTATTATTCTTTTGTTTCTGATTTGTGTGGCACTTCATAAGAGGGAGTGATCTTCCCACGAAATGTGCCGCTAACATAGCGTCTTAACATAGCGTAGCGCCTCAGCGAGATACGAAATATTTTATATGACTAGCCTGTATTACGGCAAATCAGATATTTTTTAGGAAAAAAAAAAAAAAAACAGCAAAAATTTCCGATGAATGGGCAAAATGAATTACATCATCTAGTTTAAACCTATTCGAGGGTGTTAACACCCTCGAAACTCCTTAAAATCTATTACCTTCCGCATTTCTCTTTAAATTACCGCAAGTCAAGATGCTTACTATATCACCCCCCCATATAAAAATTCCTCCCATTCTCTTTACTATATATTTAGAAAGGTCAGGTCTTCTGGAACGGAACAAGAGATGATGGGTGTATCGAGGAATTTACAATTCCCTCGCTCAATATTCGTGAGCAATTTTTTCATCCCTTCCTCCGAACTTCCTTTTGAAAGCCAAGCATGTCGTAAAACCAGCTGATAATCAATTCTCAATTTCGGAAAGAATCGAGTGTGTTTCAGTGCAATCCCACATGAATATAATAGAGAAATAACCTCACCATTTCGAGATGGACCTCCTCTGAAAGGTATCCGGACAATCCGATTTAAGTTGATCAAAGTAAGCACTTCTCTCTAATCAAAGAAAGGTGTTTATATATATATAAAAAATATCCGACACGTTGTTAAACACATTTCTGCAAGCGGTTACAGGTAAATGTTTTATATAACCGTGGGGACAAAACCATTTCGGTTTGAGGGATGATCCACATTAAAACGATGAATTTCCAAGTTTGGATACTTTAGATAGAGGATGCGAAATATTTTTTTATCTAAATGTCTAAAAGAGAAAATAATGCAGGCTTCCAGCAAGAAATAAAATTTGGTGAAGATGTCAGCATTTTTCAGTGTCTGTTTTTGATCGACTTTGTTGATGTGTTCCTCTTTTCGTTGTTTCCATACCATACTGTTTTTTTGGAAAACGTGAGGAATGACCTGCCGTTGGGAATTACCATGTTCGTAATTAGAGCGAATATCTCACGGGAAATGTTGCAGATCAAACCCTTTAATCTTCTAGATGAAGTTAACCAGAAAAAAATAATTAAATGACTGCAAATTTATAACAGAACAGGCGTGTGTATGGGGGTGCACACTTTTTGTTTAAAAGTGAGAAATACGAGTTAAAATTATATCAACTATGCACTGCTTCCGACGTTTATGCTTACAAATTTATATGGCGTTTGAATGTTCAATTCGTGAGAATTCAGAGCAACGAATTTAATTCTCCCTAATATGGTGTGAAATCAATTACTCCTGTGTGATGTCATATCGTTGTCCTCATGAATTGAATGAAATTACGAGAAAAATATACAGAAAATTAACTTAAGCCTTCCGATGCGTAAAAGTTATGCATCGACTCTTACGTATCAGAACGCAGAAATTGTCACGGAAGTATTCGCAGGCAGTTCCAGTGGGATTGGGCCGGTAATGACGAACGCCAATTTGTCGTTCCTTATTACTATTAGTATTAGTTGGGCAACTAATAAGCGCGAGACTGTCTTTATCAGCACGAAGCCAAAAATCTATGATCGATTCCACAGTATGCAAATAATAAACAACGCGCGGAAGCTGTAGTGGATAGTCACAGAAACGAAGCCGCTGCTAAAACTACGTACTGATCCCCTTTCCACCGAAAGCAGGGTCGGTTGTAAGAAGTCGTCTTCGAAGGGTGAAACTGCAGTAATCGTATTTGCATGACATTAAGAAACGCGACATGAAAAAAGGAATCGGCCATTCCAGCATTTCGATAGAAATTCTTTTTGCTAAGAGGTTGTTCGAGGTAGGACTGCTTTCTAGAATGCAACCAACAAGCGATCACCTTTCAGCGGAAAAATCGAAAACAAAATAACGTACGGAGAGAGAGAGCGACCACATCGGAAGTGAGGGGAATGCCAAGAAAACAAGCGTAAAAACTGCAGCTTCATCTCCTGTGTGTGTGTCTCTTCCGTATTATGCGAAATAAATCTATTCCTAGGTGGGCGTGGTTAGCCGAGTGTTTAGCGTATCTGCTCTCCAACCAACAGTTCGCGGATCCGAATCCCGGTGCAGGCGTGGACGTTTGTAATCGTCTTACCTTGCGTACATCTATAACCTTTTATATGGCGCAGTACGACCCTTGCTCGCCATTAAAACCATAAATCTCTCCTCACACCATTTCCGAAAATCTCTTCATTTAGACAAGTATCTTTTATGCAGAGCCGCTGGTTTCGTTTTCTTATTATTATAAAAACTAATATCGAAATGCATTTAAGCGCTTGGGAGTGGCGCAAATCCCCCACCCTCACGAATTAAAAACTGCACCGTACCTGAGACAACCTTACACGCGCAAGATTTACACAAGTATTACCAATAGAATGTCGTTAATTCCAAACCGCCTTCAATTCTGGAATGTGGACTTCAAAAGAGAAACGAATGCAAAGCTGTTAAAGGCAGGAATGTGCTTTTCGGATGCGATGGTGTGACTTGGCTTCAAGAATCATTACGTAAACACACAAATAATTTTGCAGAACAACAGCATTTTCATATTTTAAACTTCCATTGTATTCAAGAATTACACCAAATGACAAAGATTTTGCCCTTCCGCAGGTGACAGCTTTCTTTTTTTCTTCTTCTTTTCTAAAACACATCATTCAGTGTTCAAATTGAAGTTTAATTCAATATTTAACACAATATTTTAAATATTTAATACTATATTATTTATTATACTAATATATCTATCTCTTCCCTTCCGTCTGTTAGAGACGGGGTGGGGTCTCCTCCTAATGAGAAGTCACGGCGAAATAATGCAGCCGTCACGCCCTTCCTGTGCTGCATCCCTAATGGAGGTATTCATGACTGTAGTCCGTGTGTGTGTTCACGGGACCAGTTTGCCTGCTTGCGGGATGAAAAAAACCCCAAAACCCTACTCCATGCGCCCAAGACCGGCTAACCTGGCTATGGCTGAGGAAAATCCTTCAGCTCCTGAAGTCGTCGACGGGAATCGAACCTAGGGCACTCCATCCCCAGGCATGGGGTTGCGAAGCGCACAGCCACTAGGCTAACCGCGCGGACTACTAATATATACTATATTGTATTTAACACTATATTTAATATTATAATATTTAATATTTCATATTATACAAAACATATATTATAAAATATATAAATATTATACAAAACATATATTATAAAATATATAAATATTATACAAAACATATATTATAAAATATATAAATATTATATAAAAAATTAATATTAAAATATTTAATACACATTAGACAATGTCTATTACTGGCCTCGCTTATTTTGTTTTCAGTATTCACATTCAGTTTTTCATTTGATAAAGTTTTGGATAACCAGCCATTGTGCGTTACTTTTTTTTGTGGGTTCGCAATCCAATAGCTATTGACGAGGTTTGGTTTTCTGCTCGTTTGCAAGATTTGTCTACGGAAACTCGATGTTATGTACATAAGATAGAGTTCAATATGGTAAATATTGTTCTCTTCTGCGAAGCAGTTTTCTGGCTAAATTTACGAGCGAGTTCTGGAAAGATCTGATAGAACAAAAAAGGATATTAAAGAAAGAACATTCTAGAAACAGAGTTACGATAATTTTGCTGACCTGGTTGGCCGAGTGGTTAGCATATCCGCTCTCCAGCCAAAAGGCTGCGGGTTCGAACCCCCTTGGGCATGGATATTTGTGATTGTCTTTGGAAATACTAGTGATGGTGGTCGGCAGTAGATGGCGTTGGTGTAGTTGCGGTCAGTTGGTGAATTGGGTGGTGGAGACAGTTGTAGAATAAGTGCCCTCCCTCGATGAGTCTTTGGACTCCCTGGAGGTGTCGTGTAATAATAATAATAATAAAATCGAGTTCCCACCATTTGGTTTTCACTTTTCAGAATACTTCTTTCATTCAGTACATTGTCGCATGTTTTCACAACTTGAACGAGTCTTCGACCCCCCCCCCCCCATATTCCTAATTAGGATTTGTCAACAGTCTGTCTGAGATTCTAATTGGGATGATACCTGATTTAGGAACGATCATATCGTTATCAGTTTCACATTCAACAATTAGCCTTAGCCTCCTCGCGTGAAAACAGAAAATTACCTGTTAGTTCTGCAGGGCATGCGGAAGGCTATCTGTGATAAAGAACCCATTTCGTAGTCTTTGTGCTACACTGGGCGCCTTGTACGCACCTCACAAATGTTACTATTTCAGAACGAAGTTTACATTGAGATTTCGTGGTGACGTGAATTCATTACAGAGCGCCTTGTAATTAAACTGAATTGAACGATAAAATGAATTGCAACACGACACTACCGCAACTGTTGTTCTGGAATCTTTGGCTGTTTTCGTAATCTTCCTCATTACTTCTTGACGCTTTGCTAAATTTTAATAGTACACAAGCAATTTTCGCACTTCATAAGAGCATCAGCACTTTACGTTAGTTCGACTACACCGGTAATCTTTAAAACGAGATCTAATTGGTTATAAGTCGCTCTCGCTTTTCAAGTTTTCGTATAACAGCGCGTTGCACTTTTAAAGGCAAGGCATTTTAAATTAAGTATTTTGGATTTCGATAAACATTTCGCTAATTAGTAAGCGATCTCATAATCAAGGAAAGTTCACATATCAATGGATTCTAGTAACATCAAGAACACCTTCACAAGATGCAGTTTATATATTAATTCACTACACTGTAGATTGTTCTGATAAGTGCTAGACAATTACAGATCAATTATAGCAGAACAATTTACAACTCGAGAGTGACTAAATTATTATTCTAGATCTCTGCTGAATAATCTTGAGGGATCTAGTAGAAAGTTCACAACTCTGGAAGCTGGGAATACATCGTTGCTTGTCATGTTGTGTAAGCAAAGAGGAAAAGCTTACTTAAAAAGTAAGCATTGGTAGGAAGCTCCACTAGAAGTAAAAAAGGTTACTTAAACTAGAAACATTATTCCCAAGTCGAGATCGCAAAATCATTTCGAGACGTTTAAAACAATTTAACAAGCAATTCGACGGAATGAAGGTGAATACGAAAAAAAAAAAAAGATTTTTTTAATAAGCATCCCATCACACCACAGAGGTTGCAGAAGGAACATCGCAATGGCCATTAATTGGCAGCTGTTCGATACTATTTGTTACCAGTATTTATATGAGAGCAGGAAGGGGTGGGAATGGAGGCTTTCATTACGGTAATGATAATTCCGTATGAGAATGAGTTCCGTTCAGGAGAGCGAAAGAAGTAATCCGATCGTAGGACAGACATCCTGAGGTGATTTCAATCGGTCCTGTTGTGGATGGAGAGGATAACACCTTCTGGAATCAATTTTGTTTCCTTCTTTGTGAATGGGTATTCACATTTATCGCGTCCATCTTTATGGTGAATGTCCTCAATCCCATGCAATATTTCACAACTCGCGTAGCTCATCCATCCTCATCTCGCCGCTATACATCACCATCTTCCAGGTCATCTCAGAATTACGAGGCCTTTTATGTTCTAGCGACGATTTACTTTCATTACCATGTCTTTCCTGAGTGTATGAGTCTCCCGCTGTTGGCGACACATAGGGATAAACATTTCTTTAAATTCATCAGTTGATCTCCTTTGGACCTCAACATCTTCTGTGCCTTATAAAACGTAGTAGAATTTTGACCGTCTCTCTCTCTCTCTCTCTCTCTCATTTCTTCTGTGATCATCAAATTTCCATAGTTTTGTTTTGAGCTTCGCTTTTTTTTTCCCACAGTTTTTGATAGTTTTCTAAACTTCTCGTTCTGTATTCATTACAATATTCGATTTCTCAAAATGCTCATCTAACCAGTTTTTTCCCTGTACCCCCCTTCTAAAAGGCTTTTTTCTTTATTGCATTTGGACCCACACTCTTCTTCTTTTCCCACAGAAATATATTTTCTAATCTTAATGTTCTTTTTCTTGAACTCCATCGGCAAGCTGATTCGTCTGCACGGAAATGTTTGTAGGGACAACGCCCGAGCTTGCATGTGTATACACACGAGATTTTAAGCGTCTTTTGTTAGACAAGGCTATACGATATTCTGACTCAGATTTCAATTAAAAAAAGATAAGCATTGATTGTAACCCAGTTTAATATGAACCAAAAAATCAAAGCAAGCCCTCAATGTTTTATTGTTTTGCGGCATCAAAACCGAACTACTTTTGAACAGTTCAGTTGGCATTACAAGAATCGCTTGCTTTATTAGAATAATACGGAGAAATTTTTTTTTTTAATGTGGAAACTGCTTTAATGGAGCGTGTAAATTTTAAAACAAGAACTTTGATATCTACTTTGTTTCGCAGGGGGCGATCCTGCCAATGAAAATCTTTGAGATAGATGCTCTAAATGAGAAGCAAAAATGTATGCTTTTTGTGCCTTTCGACTGCTAAAATTGACACTTTTATGCAGGGAAAGCTTTTCCTTCATAAAAACATGTCCTTCATAAAGACAGACTGTTTGGATGGTGCAATTTTCATATAGAGAAAGGCATCGGTAGTCGCACGGGAATGCATGAAGGACGCCCGTTAGACGTACTGTGCAGAGAAATTACCGAAAAAAAGGGTAAAACTATAACTTGAGCTATCCAACGAAACTGCGAAAGGAGATATTTGCTCTAGAGAAAAACAGACATTGGCAGTGAAGGGTGGAGGAACTAACGGAATCGATAGCAACGTTGTTGAGTTGCAGGCAATAAAACAAACCCCCACGCAAAATATTCGCACTGAAAATCAATATTACGCACAAACGAGAACATTTCTTTAATGACATTACGACTATCCCACAATGTGAAGTCGCGTTTTCATCTTACGTATTTCGAGTACGGTACGGACATCGCTACTTATGGGAATTTAGTTTCTTACGGAATAACCACTAGAATCGTCGCAACCGGCTTATCGGCTGATCAAATGATGGAATCGAAGACGTTCATTCAATTTAAGCTTCCATTAGAGTAAACTTCGTTTCCTTTTTCTTAGAATTACTAATCATATGCCAATGAGCTCATCCATCAACAAATCAATTCCACTCCACACTCGTTCTCTTCGAGTTATTGGTAAACGAAGCAAAGTATACTTTCGGACTGCATCCAATCCAAACAGAGCAGCTGAGCATGGTTTTTAATATTTTGCTTACAAGTAAACAGAAATCAGCATAGCATACAAGGAAACTTGTACGATGCTAGAATACCTCCTCAAAAATATTATTTACTCGAATCAAAAGCTTCAGATATCCTTAGAATAAACAAACATGTTTTGTTTACTAGACAATATTTTACTTGATCTCGAGTCATGAAAGTCCTAATGCACGTCTAATGATTTGGTCAGATGAGTAGTCAGTGAATCTCTGATTCCATACTTGGTTTAAATCAACACAGATTGCTTCGTTGATAAGTTGGGAGTGAGGGAAACAGGCAGTGGCCGTGATCGGTTTCATTTATCTCTGAGACAAGTTTTTCTTTAATCATTCGGCAGGTTCTCCTAGTTGAAGAGCCGAAAAGGAAGAGAATCTTCTGGTTTGTGGCTCTCTTCTTGGCTTGTAAATGCAGCCTCTGGTCTGATCATAAATATCGGTGACTGCATGTGTTCGGAAAAAATGAGAGTGCATGCAATTACTTGATTTCTCTTCTACCAACCACGATGTTTCGAAGAATGTCATTTAATGCACCTTTCTGAAGTTCGAAAGAGAATAACGTCCAGCTTCGCGTCTTTTTCATCAACTTGCGATATGAAATCTTAGAATAGTTCTCCCCCCCACCCCCCATTAAGTCTGGGGAGGAGGAAAAAAGATCCAGGAGGGGTTGGGGAAATCATTATGGTAACCAAACCAGGTGGTGGAGAAGTCTGTGAATGTTGCGCTTAGTTAATAACCCCTTGATACTTGCCCCAATGACCGTCAATCGAAGAAACAATCTCCGACGCAATCTTTTCGGTGCTTTTTTTGCCGCAGACTTTCCGTTGCTTTTGAGTACGCCACCCTTTTCTCTACTGCTGAATGGTTTCTTTTTCAAATTGAATTCCAACTTTCATGAAATCATTCTTTTCCGATAAAACGTTCCACTCCCTCTTCCCCGCATGTGTAGTTCATACGTAAATGCTCAAAGTAGTGAGGATCCCAACGAATCTTATCGAATTCTTCAGCGATTTTTATTCTTCGTTGTTTGATGCATTTATAAGAGCGATAAGGAAAGGTGGAATAATGTAAATTTGATTTCAATGAATACAACCATCAACTTTACGTAGATTTCACAGACCGAGTCGAAGGACAAATCACACCTGCTAAGAGTCTTCAATCGAAAGAAAATATTCAATAGCAAATTCAGAAATGTTTACTTTGCATGCACGAAAATAATCGATTGGAAACAGGCCACAAAACCATTAGACGAGTTCATTTCCGTTTTTTTTTTTTTTTTTTTTGCTTCTTACGCTGTTGTTTTATGCTTTATGGCGCCGGTCGGCAATGTTTTCAGACTCGCTCGCCATTCAACTTTTATTTTTAATAATCGGGCCGCAAGCGTTTAATTAAGCGAAAATAGTAAGTGAAAAAAAAATATTTGAGTTATTTTTATTATATCAGTAATAATAAGAAATGTTTATTATATCAGTTTTAAAAAACACAGAAATATTTAAAGTACGAGATGTGAAATATTATTATCACGTAAAAACAAAGTAATATAGATTATGCATCACAATGTATGTCTCCCTGCTTTTTTGGCAAGCATCGACAAAATTTTTGGATATTTTCTAACGAAAATTCGTTCTTAATGTGCGCAAGAATCTCGGTTGTCGTCGGATGAAGTCGCCTTTTTTTTAACCCCACTCACGATGACTCACAAGGTTGACTCGCACCAAGTTGCACGGCGATATCAAGAAGTATAGGTATAAAATTATTTCTAATTTATTATTCATATTATAAAATGCATTATTTAAATAATTCGACATACGGGCCACATGCCATGTAAACATGGTCAACATTTTATGGGCCGCCAAAAATGCGCGCGTTTGGGCGGCATGCGGGTAGCCGACCTCTGCTTGATGGAGCATATCGTCACCAGCCTCCTAGCGAGAATGCTGTGGCGCCACCAGGTAGACGATCTGCTCGCGACATTCACTACACGCTTTTGCGGTGGGGCACCTACCTGTGGGAAAGGGCTCAGCAAGCGTGGGGAAAGAAGGAAGGCGGCAATCTGTCGTCGAGATTCAGTAGAACTGAAGCCTCGGAGAATGCTTGCATGTGAGAAGTTCTCGCAAAAGTTTTCCTATCATTGAAACTAAATTAGAAGTAGCAGAAAAAAAAAATGAAGCAGGATCTTTGGCTATAGCCTCTCTCTCTCTCTCTCTCTCTCTCTCTCTCTCTCTCTCTCTCGAGCGCAGCTATAATCAAAACTCTACACTAAGCTTCGAAAAAGAACTCGAAGTGCCAACAGGAAGAGGAAAGGGGAACGTGCAGAAAAAAGAGGTATCTTAAGAAAAATAAGAAATATGGCGCCTTACACGAGAGGTTAATAAAACGGGGCCTGCTTAATTGGATACTTTTCACTACGCGACATTCTGCGATGCTCCTGGGATCCTAATGCTCAGACTGTTTTAATGAAGTGCAGACTGATAATGGCTGATCTTTTCGATTTAAAAAAAAAATTAAATCACTCGCTGTAAAGAAGTGCATCTCGTCCGAAACCTCGGTGATAAAGTGGGCTTTTTAGGCACCGGTTTTTAGATGGTCCAAACATGCGATAAAATTTGCATTCCTGAAGTAATAAACTTTAATCGACGCAATCAGACGACATTTCTGTCAATATTTCAGAGAGAAAAAGCTTGCTAGAGAAAACTGATTCGCCAGCCGAATTTTAATTTTGTGAGAAAATGAAACAATTTTATTTTGTTTATATAATTTATTTTTAATGGTAAAAACAATGATTAAACAAATAGTGATATACGAAAATTTAGGGTGTTGTAATTACAGAAAGAGTGGTGGACTAGTCGTTAACATCACATGAAATCCTCCTAGCTTAGTCAAGATCGAAAACTCCCTTGACTGGAAAGAACTGTGTTCAAATCCCATCCAAGAAGTAAAGGACATTCTTAAGGGCATATATAAAATAGCAAGTTTTGATATTTAAAAAAATAAATAAAATACACCCATTAAACTGTAAAATACGAGAAAAAAACGAGAAACGTTTTTTGCTTGCTTTATAGAACACGACGCAGTTTCATAAAATGGGTGGAATTTGGAAAAATAAAACACTTGAGAATAATCAGAATGAGAAATTTAAAAAAGAGGTTGTAACAGCGAACTGTTGCCATAGAGGCGGAAAAGAAAGTGCATCCCCCTCCCCCGTTGGGAATGTCGCTCTTCAAAAATAGAAGCGGCATTTTTCTGAAGGATGTTTGATGAAAGATCGCCCTGCCATAAAAGAACGGAAAGTATTTTAATAAAAACTATCTTCGCTCTCAAATCAGCGGCTGTAAATTTCGCATCGATGTCTGAGTACCTTCAGGGCGGCAGGATCGTCATCATGCCACTTAAAAAGGCAATGGATTGGAAATTATCAGGTGCTACAGGTCGCTTCATCTTACTGCCACACGATGATAAGAGTCGCCAAGTGTTCTCCATACAGGAAGTGTAATCTAAGCTTTACCGCATAAACGTGGCCAAGCATGACGTGATACGACTGCTCCTTTCGAAAACATCGGCTTTTATGGATTTCCTGGGTGCTGTAAAAGAAAATACCTTCAGGTATGGCTGCAGCAAAGAAGCCATTCAGAGGTGTATTCGGTTGACAGCTAACTTGATGAGAGCTCAACAAAGTCCATCGTTGTACATTCTTACTACTAAACTTCCTTCACTCACTTGTTTTGCGAAATTCAACGTTCCTGCAAAAAGTTCAATTGGCTTATGCTAAGAATATGCAAATGGTCACCGATGCCTTCTTTCCGTTTTTTTTTTTTTTTTAATCTCACTACGCACTTCGGTGGAGGTGTTAATCAAATGCAGTACGGGACAACCCCCAATTTAAATAAATTTGTTGTATTATACTTGCCAAAGCTTTGGTGTGTCGCATATCATCGCCACAACAAAAACAATGAAAGGCCGCTTCCTCTTTGACTGCGAATAAAGGGCTTAGTCGAACTTTAGAATACGTTTGTTGGTTTGTTTTTTTATGTTGCTCCCGCCAAATAAAGATATTTTGGAAACCAAACATTTGGTACGTTTTGTAGCGTGGTGGGCTGAGGATTTTATTCTCATAAAATCATAAAATCTAATATATTGATCCACGTTAAAAATTATTCTAATTTTGTTAATGTTTTCAGATACGTTTTCTTATAATTTATTACATTTATATGTTTACATGGTTATATAATCTACAAAGTACGCCGATTTAGGTTATGTAATTCATATTTGGTAATTATTTTCTATGCAATAAATTAGAACTGCAAATCATTCAATTTCATTGATTATTCTGTTTTGATTCGGAGGTGTAGTGAGCATCTTTTAGCGCACATCCGCAGACTAGAAGTGGCTTGAAAAATGTCAATGTTTGATATCTGAGAGAGGGTGTTCGGATTATGTAAAAACAAAACGATGAAAACTTATTCCGACCGCTGTACTAAAGTCTATTAGAATATTTTATAGGTTGGTCGTCGCATAAAAAATAGCCCGTTATGCGGTGAGAATGTTCGCGGATTTTCTACTGCAGGGTGGCGATAACGTGCCAACCGCGAGAATGCAGAGCTGGTAATTAACTGGGGAAAATTATATACATTGCGCTTCATCGCAAGGTGAAGCGATGACCCCCCCCCCCCCTTGCTTGAGGTGTGCGATATGTTTATGGTCGAAAGTTTACTTCACTTATCTGTTATTCATGTGGCGTGGAAGGTGTGTTCAACGTCGTGCCAATCATTGCGTGGAGATGCAGAAGCTCTTCCATTAGCGGAATGTGGTCAAATTAGTCAACAGTTGACGATACGGGAGGAGGCTTGACTCGAATAGGGACAAAGTGGAGGTTTTTTAGAGGCATATTAAATTCTCGATGAGAGCGGGTGCTCCCTGAAGTGTTCCTTTCAATTTCTTTCGTTTCATTCTTGCAGTAACTTATTAAACATTCATTATTCTATCTTTGATAAGCTTTAATATCCGAGTTTTTGTTTCTTTCCTTTTCACTGTTATATTTAAATCATCTGGCGAATCTTATTAAAGAATGTTGCACCAATATCTATAAATAGATCAAATTGGCGTCTTCCCTTCTGCTGCTTTTCCTACCGGATGTTCATTGCTATGCCTCCGTGCGAGACCTGCTACAAATAAAACCCTGTTGTTCATCATTTAATATTAAAGATTTTTCTTGAATTAATTTTGTGGAATTATAATTAATTTTTGCAATAGATTGTCCCTGTGTCATTATTTGAATCTGTTTTATTTTTTTTAATTGGCACTGTGGTATTTTTCTCATTCTTCTAGCAATTGCATCGTAGAAAATATTTTCAACGAATGTAACGAAAATGGAATTTCAATTCTTCCAAAGGTTATCAACTCCTTATGTATTTTGTCAAAAACAGCTGTATTTTCCAGCTGTTTTTGAGGGGGTTTCATCTTTTTTGTAATATTACTTTTAGAAACTTTCATCTTTCCAACTTATAGGTAAAGTCAAGTTTCCTTCGTCCTCAAACAACTTAGTTGTGTTCTTAGCACAGCATATTTATTCGATTTCAATCGAATTTTTGTTCGGTATTATATGTTTACATAATTCCGTTCTTTGCTTTTTAATCTCCATATTCTCTGTTTAGTAAAGTAAATTTCGTTTCAGAGATGTGTAGAATAATTAATCACCTAGTTCTCGTTTTAATTCACAATTTTGTTTTACTATTTTGCTTGATTCCTTTCGAAATTTTTATTTATTCTTTTATTTTTTTTCAATCTGTTAGTTTCCTTTATTAGGTTTACCCCATTTCTAGACTAGAAAGGCTTAAACGCGTGGAAAGGCTTACGTTTTCAGAGTACATGTTATATTCACGGTATTGATGACAACACAGAATGCTAAGATAATATTTATTAACTTATTTGCTGATATTTCTCTGATGTCATATCCAGCATCTTCAGAGCACAAAACCAGTTTGTCAGAGTACTTTTTAATGAGACTAGTTTTAAAAAGAATTGTAACGGAAAACTAAAGGACTGAAGTCCTAATTAGGCACCGTCTATGCTGGAAAAAGAGAAATGAAATATTAATTATATCTTAAAATGACAGTTTCCCAGATTTTTGTAAATTTATACACCCATACTTGTTGAGGTCGGAGTATGATTTTAAAATTTCTGTTGATTCCGAAAGCAATCTGACTTATGACTTCTGTGTAGCACTTTTTTTTTTTTTTAATTCCAATTGATCCTGTGTGAAGTGCTATCCAAGGCATGGCTACTAGACCCGTCTTGCCGTAACAATAGTATCGCGGTATTTTTTTTTTAATGTTCACCAAGTCGGCTATCAACAGTTCTTCCTGTCTGTCCATAGTAAGCCCGGTCACAAGAACAGGGCATTTCATAAACTCCTGGATGTGCGGTCTTATGCGGTAGGCAATGGAGGGAATTTCTGAGGAGCATTTAGTACTTTTCTGTACTATGGAGTTGAAACATGGACATTGAAGGCGACAGCCATCAAGAAAATCGAAGCCTTTGAGATGTGGCTATACAGAAGAATGCTAAAGATATCATGG
The DNA here is from genome assembly GCF_054136105.1 of Typopeltis vanoorti. NCBI lineage: Eukaryota > Metazoa > Arthropoda > Arachnida > Uropygi > Thelyphonidae > Typopeltis > Typopeltis vanoorti. The sequence goes on along the minus strand of NC_143555.1, from coordinate 743,147 downwards.
ACATAAAAAAATTACCAATGAAGATGTCTTAAAATCCATTGGCAAAGCTAAACATCTTGTACAAATAATCAAGAAACGAAAAACATCATATCTTGGACACATCATGAGAAACAGCAAATACCAACTTCTACAAACTATTTTGGTAGGAAGAATTGATGGCAAAGGAACTAGAGGAAGAAAAAGAATATCATGGTTTGACAACATCAAGACGTGGACAGGAAAGTGCAGTGCACAACTGCTCAGATTAGCACAAGAGCGCAGTTTGTTCGCCAAGATGATCGCTGACCTTCGATAGAAGATAGCACAATAAGAAGAAGAACTATGGAGATTATGGCCATTGGCTAAAAAGGTGAGATGCGAGTTCAGTAGTAAGGGCATTGTCATTGGAACAAATAGCTCTAGCTCTGTGAGTTAGTGTTTTCAGGATTCCATACTGTTGCACTGGATGAGAGGAGTGTGAATGTTTGTGTAAATACAGTATCTGTGTGTGGCTTTTCTATAAACCGAAAAAGATAAGGAACCATCTGGAAGCTATGATTAGTGTATCCAGGAACGAAACAGTCATCAGCTTCCTGTTCCATTGTGAAGTGGAGTTTAGTGTGTTGGTTATTTAAATGCGGTAATATGTATCCAATGTCTGGAGCCTGTGATCAAATAGCAAACATATCAACATAGCGTATCAAAACCACTTGTTAAACAGGGACTGTATTAATCACTAGCTTTTCCAAGTGTTCATTGCTATCCCATCTAGTCGCTTTTAAATCTTCCATTTCCCTGCAAAATAACCTGCATGTGATGTATATTTAAATATTTCAAATATGTTAGAGTAAAATGTGACATTTAGTAAATGAAAAGGTTTCAATCAGCAGTACACTTATAAACAGTGAAGAGATATCAAAGTAATCATTACATCGAAACTATTTAAGATACAGTTTTCTGAAATACTTTTTCGGTCAACAGAATTTTTAACAAAGGAGGGTGAATTATGTGAGGACGGCTAGTAATTTAGCTGATGTTTAGCAAGCTTGTATGTGGAACCCTTTAATATTATTTTATTAATAAATATTATTTTTATTATTATATATTATTTGTTTATCATTTTGTGTTTCCATCAATAATTGAAAATAAATAAGAAAGGCTTCGTTTCTTTGTGTTAATAGGTTAACTTCTGTTGGCTTTGGTCTTTCATCCAACCTTATATTTGCTAGCTGTTGGTTGACCCCACATTCGAACATAAAGAAAATGTTTATTATACTGCGCCACTCTATGTTTGAAAACACACTTTTATTGTGAAGGAGTCATGCATCAAATAGCACAACTTGAACTTACTACAGGCCGAAATTTTCTTACTTATACATAGGGTTTTCCGCAAGATTCGTATTTTAATGAGCGGTGCAATGAAACTGAAATTAGGCAAGCACAAGAATCAAGTTAAACAAAATATTTAATTCTATCACAAAATTATTCTTACACAAGAAACAAGAACTCTATTAAGATCAATGCAATTAGAAAATAATTTATGCATTCTATAAAGTATTAAGATTCTACTCAGCTGAGTGCATCATTTACTACTAGAACTTATATATAAGGCTTTCATATCATCCGTTAGGATTTCAACTTAGTATCACTTTAAACAACATCAATATTCAGCAAAACACTTAAAAATGAATTCTTTTTAGTCTCATAGAATAATCATAAACTTCAATTTTATCAAACACTAAGCTGGTATCATCAATATCTATCAGAGGATTAAAATAGTTCTTAAAAGGCTCAGTCTTGAATTTACATGTACATTGTGAGATAATACATTCAAACACGAACTAATTCTTCAATGACGTTTTTCACATTAGTTTCACAAGGAAATGTTTTATAATATCACTCATTCAAGCTTGACTAGCTGGCTCCAGCAACACTAAATTTGACCAAGTTCTCCGGACACAAGTAACACTCTCACACGTTAGTTATGGAAGAGATATTCTTACCGGTATGATCATCATAGCTTGCACATTATGCAAAATTTTTAATCCTTTCACTCGGGTAAATTCCTTTACAATGTGACAGGAAACTATAAATAAATATGAGTTCGAAGTACGATTCATTAAAATCCGAACAAGTTTCCAAATTTTTCTTAGGTCGTACGATCTCAGGTTAGATCATATCTCACGACCTTCCTCCACTCTCTCCATTTTATTTCTGGTTCCTTCTTCCTCTATCTCCTATCCTAAATCCTCTCTCTTTTTTCCGCCCAAACTTGTTTTTCTCCGCTCTTTCAGTTTACACCGAAATTCCCACGTGATCGTTGCGCAGTTCCCAACGCTAAGGCAAGCGCTATCTCAAATAACTTATTTTCTGACAGCAGCCAATCAAATCACATTAGCAGAGTCCCTTAGAAATACTTTCAGTAACAACAAATGAAATGCATATATTACAGTTCACTTAGAATACATTTACAAGTTAATATAAATAATTTATTTAAGATAAATAACTAAAAAAATTACAATTATTATTTCAATGAACAAATAACAGTAATTGTTTAAATTACAATTTACTTAGGAGCAAACTTAGCTCAGGAAATGCAATTCATGTTAAATCATGAAATATTAATAATCATAAAATTCTTCTTTCACAATTTAACAACTTCATCGAAGTACCAAGGAGTCCATTCTTCCTTTCATTTGTTCTCTCTCTCTCTCTCTATCCCCCCCCCCCCTTTAAAGCTTGTATACTGCTTCTTTAATATTAAAGATTTTCCAGCTATGATTGGGTTCTCTACGAGTATTTAAATTAAAATTACTTTTTGTTAAACTGTTCTTGTATTCTTCGTTTTTAATATTTTCTTCTTGTAAAAATTCGACATTATTTTTTTATTTGAACTTAATAATCTCTGAGTCACTTTTTTAAACTGTCTTTCGGAATGGTAATATCTGCTTATGCGAGAACTCAGATATCAATTGCTTCTGGCCTAAATGTTTTATATTTCAATGTATACTGCATTGTGGTAAAATCTCCTATTCGATTCAGTGAATTTCTTGGTAGAATGTAATGCATACCTAATTTATTATTATTAAGAGAGACCTCCAGGGAGTCAGAGACTCATCGAGGAAGGCCATATACTACACACCCATCAGCTATCATATTTATTCTTGAATTCATTCACACTGCTTGCACTCACAACATTCAATGGCAATCCATTCCAATCACGCACCACCCTCTGAGAGAAACATCTAGCCCTCACACCCTTCTTGGCGGCTATCATTTACAGTATCCAAGGATGTCCTCTCGTCCTTTCCCCCACCCTCCATAAAATTGAAAAATCCCATCAATTGAAATCCTGTATGACCCTTTCAGGAGTTTGTAAGTCTCAACATATTTCCCCTCTTTCTCCTGTTTGCTAGTGTCTGCACTCTACAAATTCTCAACCTGTCTTCATGACCAGTATTCCACAATCCTGATATCATTTTAAATGAAATATGAAACTCTTTTCACAACCCTTCGTATTCCCATTAGTGTTTTTAGACTTCTACCAATAATGATTATTTTTGGTTTTATTTTATCCACTTTCTTGCAATTCTTGGGATTTAAAGTAATACCAATCATATTTTTCTCAAAAGTAATTGCGTTATTTCATATTTATCTGATTGCTCTTTAAGTACTGTTTTGAAACTACCGATCTTTTGCCCTTTTACCCGCTCCAGCGTACGGCTTGTATTTTATACATTTTTTTACCTTTCTTTTAATTTCAGTCATTTGGTTAACAAACTACGGTAGCCACTAATATTCCAAACCACATGATCGACGTACAACCTTTCGTCTTCTTTTTCACTGATGTCGTATTCCAATGATCCGCTTTAATAACATCATTTCGAAATTTTGATTTCCTCGTCCTAATCGTCGCGATCCACACTACTAGTGCGGGTGCATTCTTCATTCTCTTCATGAGTGAGATAATGTTTCAACTTGAGACAGGCTGATTTTTTAGATTTTTAATACGTCTCGTTAAACCATGGAATAAAAGGGGTATTTGTATCCAGTGTAAGTATTGAGCCACGATGTTTAGTCACATCTGTGGTGGTGCGCAATTTCCTTCTCATATTTCACGTCGCCATAGTAGGTCCAGATGCACAACGTAGCAAATGTCTTTGGACTCTTGACTAAGACTACTCTGCTGTGCTGAGAAATTAAAATCAAACGAACTGGGTGACCGAAAGTAATAATACAGCGCTCTTTTTTTCTTTTCTGCTCCTTAAGAAATCATTTTGTTCTTAGTTGCAAAGGCAGAAATCTTGTTATTGATGTTGTAAGGTTCCCATATTATTACTGATCCCAGGTTGTCCCTCTTTACGATTTCTATTAAATTAATTAAATCCTTGACTGAGCGTTTAAGATTGATATGTAGGACATATCATGGGTTTCCACGCCCGCTGTTTTTATAAATTTTTATTTCGTAAATTTTACAGCTTTCCGTAGTAGTCCAATATGCTGAGCAGGCTTTGCTCGGTTTTATGTGCTTCCATTCAGCGTCATTTTTCGTTTACTGCAACAACAATAAATACTGTTATAGTTGTCGCGTATCTTTCTCTCGACTCGAAACCGGTAAAAAAGGTTTGCTGGTCAGACTGGACCAGTAAACTTGTTAGAAGAGATGGTGAATGCGGCAAACGGATGCTTTGGTTTACAAGTACAATTGAACATAAACGGTTGCATCAGCTCTTAATACAAACACTGTTAATCAAAGTTCGATGTAGAGGGAACCCTTCGTCAGCACGTTCCACTCGCTCATTGGTAGGAAAGTCATGTTCAAGAACTTCCTAAGCTGTCGCGTACAATACATGTTTTTTTCGGAGGTGACCCTGTCAGCATTAAGTTTTAATTATTTGGTTAAAAGTAAGGCCAGTGTATGCACCGTAAACATGGTGATACACGTTAAAATATGCTCTTTGAGGTTTATTTAAACCTTCATGTTTGGTCCATTTTAGTAAGAAATAATGCAAATTTTATTAACGTTACTAACGTATAATATTTCAATAATTAAAAGCTGCTTCTTGAACATATTCTAAAGTTCATCGTAAAGATTTTAACTTCGGTCATTTCATGAATAATCAAGTTTGCCATTATGGCAATTGAAATTCTAGCGCGAAAAAAAGTTTAGTGCGTTAAGAAGGCTACTCCAAGCTAATGCATTTTTCCATCTTCATCAGCAAGTCTTTTCGTACGTGCACCGTGGATGAAATTCTCTCCAAACAACTTTCTCCCTCAAAACATCGCTTCTGAAAGACAACGCTACCAACTGGAATGAATCGAAAGAATTTTGAGAGTGGAGAATAAAGCTAGGCCAAGATGATTTGGTGTCAAATGAAGCGAAGCATGTGAACATAAAAAAATAGAAGAAATGCCCCAAAAATGTTACTGTCTTTTTTTAAATAAATGAAAAACGCTTGAATTATAGTCAAAATAAGAGTTAATATACATTTCGTGATGAGTATTTCACCATCTTTGCAGAGTGAACATCTTACTGAACTGGTGTGAAGCAGAAATAGTATTAAAGGAATTGCTTTTCACCACTAAAAGGCTCGGAATAACATACTATTTGGAAAGTCAAACAATTTAAACGTAGATAATAAGCAATAAAGCTCGGAACACTCATTACATAAAACTACATATACACACAACGACAACAACAAAAATTCATTTGCTGGTTGTAGAATCCTTTCGTTCGACAGGATTCTACAACCAGCAAAACCCCAAGTTCCGCAATTCCTACACTCTCAGGATGAAGTGGGCGGTTTTAATGAAAAAAATGTACTAATTGTAGGATGTCTGCATGAACAGTCGGGATTGTTCTGAGAGTCGAAGTTCATCTGCGAGCAAGACGAAACAGATTTTGTTATCTGATCATCTTGTAGGTGATCTAGAAATCTGAATTTTATTTATTTATTTATTTATTTTAATTCTCGAGACACGCTCCAAGATGTGTTCTAACGTAAACAGCGGGTATTCCTTAAATAACTGATGCTAATAGCATCAGTTATTTAAGGAATATCCGCTGTTTACGTTAGTACACGCCTTCCTTTTTAGCATTGAAATGGGTTCGAAATATTTAAATAACTGTACCAATCGCAATCTGCATGCAGTAGACTTTAACTTGTGAAATTTTATTTCTACACCATCACCTTGCTTGCAGATACGATCAAATATTAATAACTAAAATTAAGCAACGATGCCATCGTCCTGGTTTATTTTGATTGTGTTCATTATTGACTTTTTATAAATTTCCAGTTCTCAACCAGAATTATTTCGATTTATGTCTGAAGCAAGTAAGATTGAGGGTATCTTGATCGCGAGTGTTGTTCGGCTCTGCTTGTATATTTTCTGCAGTGGAAACCCAGAACTAGACAGTATCCTCCTCCCAAATCGTAAGACTTCTCCATTGGTCACAAACTGTCCGATGTCCACAAGACACTTCACTTTCTGTGAGAGCCCTATTAACTACTGACAGCCCCACAGCAATAGCCAATGCCTTAATTCCTAATAATAAAACTCGCATTTCCACTGTTTTACTGTCTTTCAGAATGATCTCTGGGATCCGTATGCCAATATTAAAATATATAAGTAAATTTTTAGTTTTTATTAATAAGCTGAATGCTATGAAAGAGCTAACGATGTATTTAGCAACACTATTTGTAGCACTGCACGAGTTATGTTACTTTCTTCTTAGCGAAACGGTAGAAATACTGTTTTGTTTGTTTTTGTTTTCTTTTGGTTAAAATATTAGTGAAAATAAATCAGTATTTTCTTATAAATGACATTATAATAAATATATTCCAATTGCTTTTAAGTCTACCATAAGAAACTGATCCAAAATAAACATGCGATACGCAGATGATTTTTAAGTTTCTTAATACTATTCCATTATACGGGAGTTTGCCATAGAAAGAAAATATTAACGGGATAATTGAAAATAGTTAATTTTTATAATTGCAGAAGAAAGTGGCCAAGAGAAATACACAATTAATGAAAGAACTTCAGTTTGCTTTTTGCACGAAAAATCGGCCTTGCTATCAAGGCAGCAACGAATGAATCGAAAATAACCAAACCGAAAACAATAAAACCAAGTGTTGTACTGATTGAAAGAAGCTTATCCTTTAAGTACTTTGAAAACCACAAACAGTGGAAATAAATAAGGGAAGCCCACATTCAAAACTTGGAATATTGGATTAAAAACGGCATCGAATGGGAGTTCTGCTCGCTCTCGTGGATGACGTAAAAAGTATTGGGAAACAAGATATGATCACCGATTTAGATCGGGATTAAGATGATGGAGAAGAGCTAATTAATCGTTATAACGAAATTTTAGTACCTATAATTTAGTCATAGGAATTATAGACACGTTAACAAAAGAATATTTCAATATTTTCCGAATATTTCAGTCTGAAACTAACAGACTATCCTCAGTGGCTACATAGGAACAGTTTTTAACAAGTACAATACCAACAATTGATCATTGAAAAGTAGAACGAGCCGCGTGATGTTACATTGATAAGCAATAAAGAGAGGAAAAATTTCGATCAGAGTGATGACTAAATTATAGGTTTTAAATTATTATATGAAATTACGAATTAATACCTATAATTTAGTCATCACTCTGATCGAATTTTTTACTCCCTTTTATTATTAGCAATGTAACATCACGCGGCTCGTTCAACTTTTGAATGATCAATTGTTGGTATTCCAATTGTTTAAAAATCGATGACAGGAATGCAGCAAATCTTCAGTGGCTATATTCCTAAATATAGCCACTGAAGATAGTCTGTTAGATTCAGACTGAAATATTCGGCAAGTATAAAAATATTCTTGTCTATAATTCCTAATAACGTAATCTGATTGGCGAATGCTACTAAACTGTTCTTTACATGCCAGCAGTGCAACTAAAGTGTTTGTGAGAAGTGAGCGAAGCACTGCGAAATGCCGTCCTGCTAGCTGTAGTTGAGAGCTTCTGGTTCTCTGGTCTACTTTCCATATTCAAGGTAACAGGAATGCTTATGACTGGCACGCATTCACACGATAGTCAAGTGGCCTTCCTCTTCATGCTTAAGGAGACATAAAAACGCTTTGAAAGGTGCCAGATGATTGCGGAATCCTCACAACTGAATGCTCCGAACTATCCCTCTTCTCTGCATTACCTGTTTTTGTAGTAGTAAGTTTCCGTTTCATGGGTTGGTGCAAAAGTCGCAATTAATGATGGGTCAGTTTGAGGAGGAGGGGATACAACTTACTAAATCGAACTACACCGTTTCTAACTTGAATTCCAGAAAGTATGTCTTACTGAGTTAGAAACCGTGAAGTTCGATTTAGAAAGTTCTGCGGAATATTGCTAACTACATAAATTCGACGAGTAATAAAGTAGGACAACGATAACGGAAGTGTCGGAGTTATTTTTGAATTCAACTTGAGTCCCACTGACATCAATCCGAAATGGGAATCTTTGAACAACATTGCTACATCCATTGCATAAAAAAGACTGGAGATCTGCAGCAGGCTCTCGGCTGTTCTTGTTCAATGATGAATGACAAAATGATTCCAGCAATTGGACCACTGACAAAGCTGGAAACAGTCTCCCGAAGGAAAGAGACCATTGAAATCGGATTTTGCTGAATCAAGAATTTTAGGAAACCTTGTTTACTCAACAATGAAGAGACTGCAGGTAACATGCTCAATGATAGCCGTGATTAGTCTGTCATTCAAATGTTCAATTCACGGAAATGCCATCGATTGGAGAATTTAGTCCATCCTCGGATTTTTACTAGATTGAACAACCTCCTGAAGTTACATGTCGAAGAAATAGTTTTTAATAAAATATCTACGAGTTAAAAGTTGTTATTCATGCAAAGCTACTCGTGGTGAATTACCTACAAACAAGGAAACCATTTAAGAAAATGCCTTATATATCGAAGGTGGCGCAGTCGCCGATGCGAGTGTGATAAGAGAAGTTTGAAACTTGCTCTGTTCACAAAGCGCGTTCAGTCAGCACGCCGAAACAGAAAGCAGTGAAGTAGATTGTAATTAATACCGACACAGCTGCGAGACGATGAACTGCTCTCGGCGACCAGAGATTTGTCACTCACTTTCATTTAGAAAAGACTTCCGCTTTGATAAAAGCAATGAATTGAATTCCTGACAGGATAAAAAATCGCAGTAATGCACGTGCTTCGGGAAGTGTTTAACTTTGGATTTGGAGAAGATGAATTCAACCTGCGGGACGCCTTGTCAATCACCTGAGCGATGTTTCCAAGCATTTTTCTTTAACTTAAAGGAAGACCTTTGTTGCAAGACGGAAATGTATCCGGAAATTAATATCCGAATAACGAGCAATCGGACGAGAGGGAGGTCCCACTTAACATTCTCCATTTTGTGGAAAAAGGTGTGGGAAAAAGGTGCTCTCTCTAACATTTGGACACTGTTCCATTAGTTTCGAATTCGAGAAAGAAGCGAGTGGAGACAGTCAGGGTGTGTTGGCCGCCGAGACAAACTTGCGAGAGTGGTTGCAAAATCTTTCCATTCCGGAGCGAGATTTTCTTGAAGTGATTGACCTGTTATCCATTGCCGGAGATGAACTGACCCAAATTGCTCTCAACTCCCGCTCTATTATTCCGTGTAATGGATTGGGCTTTTCTTTATTGAAACGAATTTCTATGAAAACCAAAACAATCGTAGCAATTGCATGCAGGGCTGTGAGCAGAGCGTTGCCAATCGTTCTAGTCATGTGGAGGATCATGTTTACTCTGGGTGGGTCTGCATTCGACTCGCAGTCGGCTTCCATGAGATGCGAAGTACTTTCAAAAGTATTTCATAGTTCGGACGTTCACAACAAATCAACAGCGGAAGACGTGACCTCATCATCGGAGCAGCGCCGTTCGCAGGCTATAGCAATATTTCTGTTGCTAAAGGCACTGTGGGAAAAAGCTGCATTATGTATCACACGATTAATAAAGCTCGCGCTGTCGTGAAAGGGAAAGAAAAGTCCATTCGCAAAATGAAGTGCGTAATGCAAAGTGATGGCATGAATCGGGAAGGGGATTTGAGATGAGTATTTCGAAGAAGAGTTTATATTTTTCTATCTTCTCCAGGAACTTCAAACCGGCTGAAATAAAACGCAGACTACAATGGATGAGGCATCGAATCACCAACTTCAGAATCGTTTCATTAAGTTAAAGCGGGAAGTTTATTTGTATATTTTTTTAATTTACAAAGAGCATTTTCAACTGGATGCAGTAGATCAGTCATTCGACGGGTTACGTTATTTCCAATCAACCAGAAAGGTTAGAGCAGTTCCTTGAAAATAGTACAAAATGACCTTTTTTTCCCATTTTCTTTATTGTTATACGCCTCCCTGTTCAACCCATTCATTAAATATGAAAACAATTTTTTCTGATGGATTTTATGTCCAAATGGAGTTCCAGAGTTGTAAAGGAGATGAAATAGAATAGCGCAGACATGGTAACATCTTGCATATTTCATTCGACTTTTTATTCCTTACTCTATTTCATATAAGAAATAGATATTTGAGAAGAGAAATGTAAAAAATGATCATCCAAGTACTGTGGGAAATGCGAGTTTGGCTCACTTTACAAAAGTATTTTACTCCTAAGTTTTCTTTAACTGAAGACTCTGCGGAAAGAAGGGACAGATCCAATTTTATAAGCTTGCGGAAATTACTTAAAAATGTAAACTATTACCTGAAAAAATACAAGACAAATGTAAGAAAGCAAAGTGCTGTGTAAAAAATATCTAAACAAAGCCATGAGAACATTTTGGTAAGAACTGAGAAAATAAATCAGGAAGGTGGCAAAACATTCGGGAGGAGATTGAAAGAGCTCAGAAATGGATGAAATAGTACCGTAAAAGTTCGTGTGACTTGCATCAAATGACAAGGGTGATACGAACAATTAAAAGGAAATGAGAATGTCTGGAGTAATTATTTTGAAGGATTAAAAATGAAACAAGTGATAGAAAACAAGGAGGAATTCAATCAGGAGTACTCAATCCTTGAGGTAGAAGTAACCATTATGAGCATGAAATGTCAGCATAGACATGAATAAACATTTTAACTCTACTGACGAAAGCAACCTAAAGCATCTGGTTTGATTTTTACGGACTCGTTTTCGTTTTTTTTATGAATATCATTATATCCTTACAAGGAGTGACTTAAAGGGGCGAAGCAAGAATGATTTTCATCTTCCCTGTTATTTGTAGAGGGCAGTGTAGGGATAAGGTGTTATTGAGCTATTAAAGCTCTGATCACGGCAGGAGGTAACAGCAATAGCCGAGCCTCAGTTAGGACTTCATTGGCAACAGCATTGCCATCATTACCCTCCAAGGGTATTAATCACCGCATCTCACGGTCGATTGTAGCTCATTCTCCATTATGAATATTAGTACCCTATAGACGTAAAAATATCTAGGGGGGTAGTATGTTTAGTATGGTGTATTTATTACACATTGCAGTATCCTTATATTTGTTTCTAGTTAAGATTTTAATTACTTTATTCTGAGTGGAGACTAAAGGTTTCAGAGTAGTGCGATAGATTCCTCCCCAACTTGAAATACCATATTGTAGTGTGCTTTGAATCCAGGCAGAATATAATATTTTTAGCCTATTTAAATTTAAGAATGTGTTTAGCCAGTAAAGTCTGTTTAACATAATCCTTACTTATTAACGACATCGGTGAAATGCGGTTTCCATCTTAAATTACTATCAATTTTTAATCCCAAGTAAGTTACTACACTGACTTTTTCTATTTTCTCGCAGTTGCAATTTGAATTTGTCCTGTAATTCCAATCGTGCAAAATTAATTGTGCAGTGAGGTTCATTTCGCCAGTTGTATTTCGCAAGTTAAAATTTCGATATTTAGTTTTTGAGACATTCAGACTGAGTTTGTTTGAGTGGAATCAATTCGATGGTTTTAAAAGATCGACATTCACGATGGTTTTCATTTGTTCGGCTGTGTCCGTAGAGAAAATTAGTACGTAGAGAAAATTAGAAACAATCATCGGCAAAGAGGCAAAAGTATTTATTGTACTATTTACTTTAGATTGCAGAAATCGTTGATATAAAATTGGTCCTAAGACAGATCACTGTAGTACAGATCGCCATAGTCTACTGGTTTGGAGCTGCTATAGCTATTGTTTATTTTTACAATTTGTGATCTGGCATTCAACTAATTGTTGAACCAGTCATAGGAATACAAGGAATACCTATGACTTCTATTTTTTTTTTAAATTAAAATTGTATATGATACAGAGTCAAAAGTTGTGTATATCTGAAAATACTGCTAAAGTTCATTTATGTTCATCAAGGGAGGTATAAACTGTGTTTGTGAAGTCCAGTAAGCATGTTCTGTGCTAAATGTTTGCCTGAACGCAAATTGATTCTTTGAAAATAAGTTGTTTTATCCAAAAATTTCACGAGTTTAATTTTTACCAATTTCTCTAATATATATGAAAAGACCGGCAGAAGGGAGATTGGGCTGTAATTTTTCAAGTTATTTTTGTTTCCCTTTTATTAAGTAGGTATAACTAATGTCCTCTTAAAATCCGATGGAAACGTATCTGTCATCAGTGGTAAGTTAAAAATGTACATGAGGGTTTCCATAATGTGCATTTGGCATTCTCTCGCAATGCTCGATTAATACCATCGTATCCTGAAGTTTTGGTTGTTTTTAGGCTAGCTACAACACTTTGATTTCGTTTTCACAAGTGGAGAAAAGATATCTAAAGTTATCAATTCTTTTGGGAGTGCAATTCTGAGGGGTGGGTTTAGAATTTTTCAAAATGCTTTCACTGACTGTGGCAAAATGGTTATTGAATTCTTCAGCTAATCCTCTGTCTCCATTTTCTCTATTTGTATCGATATCTTTAAGTGTGGGGAAGGCTTGTTTGTGTATATAATTAAAATAATTTACCTCCCCTCATAAACAAAAAAATGGATAACCAAATGATACAAGAATCTTGTGTTCCGATATTTCCCAAGCAAAACAACTTCCGTTGGACTTATCCGGAAGTACTTTGTTTACATCGCTTTTAATTATGACGTCCGAAGGTTACTCATCAAGGCTCCACTAAAGAAAACCATTGAGTGAGGAGAATGGAAGAGGCGATAAATCTTAATCGAGTAGAATATTCTTACTCTTACAAGATGCTTTGCGAAGCAATTCGTGAATAAAGTCTGTTGCTTGTTTAGAAATGATTGGCAGAAATGATTCTTTCGTTTGTGCAAAAGCATTTAAGTGTTTTATTATCTCTACATTTAATAGTTGCACGTTGAAGTGAAGTTCTCAGTCCACTAGTGAAGTTCTCAGTCCAGAATTGAGCTGAACCTCAATTTCGGAAACATCGTTCGTGACAATGTTCCTTCCCAGGAGGGGGAAGAACAGAATAAAGAAAAACAATCCATCTCAAGTTGCTTCGCCCTGAAAAACGGTTTTCATCCTGCAAAACAAGTCAACCCGCTAAAATGCCGCATGGAATCAATTGACGAAACCCCTTTAGCAGAAGCGCTGAAGTAAATCACGTTATTTTACGAGACCTTTTACATAATAAAACAGAAACTTTTACTGATCTTCAAAAAGGTAACGTAAATTAAAGGTCCAAACGTCTACACGCCACCGTAACAGTGAAGAATTAACCTACTTCCGCTTGACCAGATAACATTTGGAACAACGAAGCAGAACCTCTCTTCAGTCTTTGATGTGAGAGAAACAGTTGCTCCCCCAGTCTCTTGACCCCCGCCTTTCACAAAAAAACATTAGTAAAACCTTTTTAAGAACCACCCTTTTAAATATTTCGTACACAAAACAACCAGAAAAGGAAGTCGATATGGAATGTTACCGTAACAAACAAACAAACAAAAAAAAATATGAAGGTTAACTGCAGCTAATGAGACAAGGGCCATATCATAAGCACTAAAATTAATCCAGTTATTCATGGTGGAGAGAAAAGAAATGAAACCTCTTACTTGAGAGCGGATGATGTAGGATGGCCGAAGAAAGTAAGACGATTTGTAAATGGAAGGGAGAGACGTGGGCGGAAAATAAAGGAGATACGTTATTACGTGACACCTCCAAAGGTTCATCTTGAAAGGCACCGCGATGAACCCTTGGATTGGACGTGATCATAGGATTTCCTCCTATGTCAGGTAGAAGACTCTCCCATCCCTAGTCCCCTCCATCCCATGCTGCCTTAACCTCTGAACCAGCCGAGGGAAATGAAACAGTTAGACCAACCAACTTTTTTCACGGAATCAAAATTCATCGGTATTCTACCTTTCATCATGCCATTACCTCCCTCCACCGTTAATCCCTTGACGGCTGTTTTAGAGCCATTAGTGGATTAACTGTTGCCGAGCGAACTTTGTGACACCCGTCTTTACGCATACTGTCTTACATGGAGTTTCCCTTACTGTCCTATGATATTTGACCTTTTTTTGCCTCACAATTGATTTATTGTCTCTCTTCAAAAATTGAAACGAATTTCACGTGTGCGAAAATAATCAATCCTGAAATAACCACCGATCGGTCTTTGCAATGAATCTACTTAGTAATAGTAAATTTGTCATTTTTTATTCTTCGAATCATTGCAACGGAACAGTTGCAAGATTGTTCTTTCACTTTACTTACAATAAACATTTTTTTCACGAATTTTCAAATTTTGTATTGAAAATATTATGCCAAATGTTTATGTTTTTTTTAAACAAGATTTATTGAAATAAATATGACCGCTTGCTTTCTTTCCTAGCAAAATAACATTATATGGATAGACACATTTCAGTTTTAGAATCTATTTTCTTCTTTTTTTTGTAGGATCCACATTACTATAATATCCAGTGCGTAACCACCGTAGATATAATGAAAATATAATATAAAAGATATGATATACGGAATGATTCAAAATTTATGCTTATTTTGAAGAATTTGTAATGTTTCCCCCTCCTTATCCTCTCCTGGAACTCAATTACATAACTATTCTAAATTTCTATAGGTTTGAAAGCTTTTCCAGATAGTATTCAAAACCTATTACTGCATTTTACCCTTTTGACAAAAGAAATAAGAAAATAATATTGCTTTACCGTGAAGCTTCAATTCTGTACTTTCAATCTAAAATCAGATGTTCTACTGTCTGCTGAAATTACTTGAAATTTTGGAAATACTATGCTATATTTTCACCATGTAAAACTGTTTATATGCATACCACACAAACTGCTGCTGTTGGTTGCTATTTCTGAAATAATCTACGTCTTAGAAATACTTGATAATAATCCTCTTAGATTACTCTCATTGCTACTGAGAAATAAAAGAGAGAACCTTCGCCAGAATTCACACTAGAATGATTCAAGCAGTGTTGCAGACAGTGGCGGCCGGTGAAAATTTAAGTAGGGGGTGCTGCACTGCTATACAAAATAAAAAAAAAAACTTTTTTTCCTAATTAGTAACCAATTTATTAATAAACCAATCTACAGATTTATTTATTAATAAATTGGTTAGTGATTAGGAAAAAAATTTTTTATTTTTTATTTTGTATAGCAGCACCCCTACTTAAAATTTCACCGGCCACCACTGATTGCAGAATACATCAAGTTTCGTTTTCAATTGTTGATTATCAGACATCTTAACACAGAAATACTGTGGAGCCCGGTGAAATTTTAGGTGGGGGTGCTGCCATACAAAATAAAAAAAAAATTCTTGGCACTATTTATGCCAAATAATCTATTAAATTTATAATGATCAGTTTTACATTTCTTATCAAAAATATAAATTATTTGATACAATTATCTTGAAAAGAAAAGGAGCATATGCGTTACATAATCAATCTCCTTTTGTTTTTTTGAATGGGGGGAGGGAGGTTTGTAGACCTATTAAATCTTCAGATACTTCAGAGAATTTATTTTATAAATCGTTCGCAAGACAACTGTTACAAACGTAAATCACATGCCCATTCATTTCAGTGTAAAATAGTAGCAAAGGTTTTAACTAATTCAACAATGCCACGTATCTGAACGGGAAGAAAATGTCAGATCTGCTGATGTTAGACCTCTTACATAAATAATTTTTTCTGACATGATTTCTCAATTAGTTATAATGTAATCACTTTACACAGATTTTTGCCCTATTGCCTTCCCCCATGTTATATACAGTGATTTCTTCTTTCTATTACAGAAAAAAATTCATAAGAGAATAAAAATATGTAGTCTCTTCTTTTTCATTATGTGAATTTGCAATGTTCTCTCTTTGTGTTTTGAAAAGAAAGTGCAAATCTGTGGTGGCCCGCACATAAGCACTGCGACACTGCAGCACCCCCAATCGCAGCAAGACTTGCCGATGTTCGTTTGTGTTTGTACGTTACAAGTCATTCCAACACTGCTCGTTGGGGCAGTGTATCTTAGTATGCTTGCGCGCGTTATTTCTGTGAGATACGAAACTTTTATTATTGGCGTTTGTGAAATAATTTTAATAAAGCAATTTTTTAAAATATATAAATTTATTTATTAATAAATTGGTTACTGATTAGGAAAAAATAATAATTTTTTTTAAATTTTTTATTTTGCATATGTAGCACCCCTACTTAAAATTTTCGTCGGTTGCCACTGGTGCAAATCTTTTTTTTTTTCTTACTATTTTTGCCATTATAACATCTGATATAATTATAAGAGTGACATTTTACGGTTATTCTCCCATACGAAGAAAAGAAATATGACAATAATATTGTTGATTCTGTCGCACTTCATTGTAGCCGAAATTTTTATTACAAAAATTTTTTATTTATATATATATATATATGAGTACAAAATATAAGCAAAAGTTGGAGTATAATACCTGAACTAGCAGAAAAGACATACATATTGTATTTAAATCATAACCGTTAATTTCATTTCGTAATGACCAATTATGCAGAGAAACCAAGTGCAAAGAACGGTGGATTACGATATAAAGGAAAAAAAAATAGTGATATGTTTAAAGAATTTCATGTTATTCTCTATAAAGCAAAGACGCCCAAGCGAGTGCTTCACGGAAGCTGGGAAGTGTACTTCAAAACTTGATTTTGAACAAAAATAAAAATAATATAATCTGGAAAGTCGTCAGCAGTTTTTTTTTTTTAATAATATTTCAAATAATTATTGTGATTTAATTTCTTCGAGAACAAAAATGTTTTGTCGAGTAAGCGATTAGAAAAACTTAGCGCAAAAAAATTAAAAATGAACGTGGTTCTCCAAGGTAAGGCAGTATTTAAGTGCAGAAACTATGCAAGGATCTTTATCTTGTCCAGGGATTAAAAATGTATTGTACAATAAAAAGAGAAAACAAAAATAAAAATAATTTCTATATTTTTAGTCTATCCAATTTAACTAACATCCAGTTGTCGAGCATAGAACAAGGAACTGCGTTTCTTGTTATAAGCAACTGAGAGCAGCTATGAAAGTGAGATAATCCGATTAACCGTTCTCTTCAGCGTGAGGGTTTATCACACCCTCTAAACGACATGAAGGCCAAATTGCACATTTTATCCATGTTCTTTCAACAGGCAGTCTGAATCATATCCAGATTTAGCTGGACGTCTTTAGACGTCCTAGGAGTTGGGAGGTTAAGTAATTATCTCTCAGCAGGTGTATAAATTCTATTTCCTTCAAGTGTATATCTCCATAGTTGAAGTCCCCATAATAATCACTCGACATGTACTCATTGTACTAATCTGGTGATGTACAATGAGTACAAACCCTCCCAACAGCCGTTTCTTAAACAGCTCTCCGTTACTGTAAAGTATAGGGGTTACTTTTCATCGCTTTAACACCATAATCTTGTGGATGTTTCCACTCACAAGTAACCTTCTGACAAATTGCTCTTGTCCTTTAGCACTACAGCAGTTCCACAATAATAGAGTTATAGGTTGCTTTCACTCATCTAAACGTCGGTTACGATCAAGCTCCGGAATTTATCTTCACTGAAATGAAGGCTTCCTAACTAAAGTAACTTCATTCCTCCAATAGATTTTTCTGCAGTGTGGGAAACTGAGGGGATTAGATTTTTCAACCGCTGACTTAACCACAAATCATTGAATTATCTTAATGTAATAAAACTACAGTGTCCGTCTTTTCTCGCCAAATGGATCTCACGTAACCATCGCCTACCTTTCGATAATGTTCAAATCAATCGGCTTGATCACACTTCTCTTGGGCCAACTCCTGTGTCAGTGTTATCTTTAATGGGTAGAAATCAGAATCGTCTGTAGAATTTTTCAGACAGTTGTGTAAGTCACATCCATATCTTGATAGAGCACGTTCACTGCAGAAACCAACGCTGTTATCCATGACTGGCTCCACAACTGCAGTAGCAACGTCATTCTCCTGTTGTGAACTGATTGATTTGCAACCTCTGCCAGATAAAACTGCCAACAGTTCCGTTTTTTAGAACGATTAATGTTTCGTCGCAGAACTGATCGAGATAGCGGACCTCATTTGTTCAGGCATTTCGGGAAGTGCAGTAACAGTGTTGCAATTGCTTAGGTAGTACAGCTTCACGAGCAAAGCACGTTGGGGTAAGGTTAGTGTCATCACTGTGGACGGTATTAACTAGAATAAAAGGAAACACCGCGTCCATGTTTTTAAAACCTGCAGCCACCTTCCGAGTTGTCTATTATGCAAATTTCATGCATTTGGTGTTTACTAACGCCTCTGGTGGAAAAATGTGGAACTATTTTCCCCTTAGATATCGCTTTCTCATGAACGCACAATGTATTCCTAGGTATCAATTGGATCACGCTCCACAAGGCCTTAAACTGGGATAGTTTAATTTTGACCACCTGTAATTTTATTGCAGAAAATTAAGATCAAAACTTTGAAAGCGGTTACAATGTTCCTGAATGTCGGTACATAAGCCAAGCCAGATATCAAGACTAGATTCTAAGTTGGGGATTATATGCAATGGAATATCAGATTTTAGGTAGTCCAAGTGCCACCCTTGAGGGAGGAACCACATGAATTGCGTGCGATTTTTAGTCAAAATGTGCAGTGGATGTCGCACTTCATATCCGAGGCCCATAATAATAAGCCCAATTCTTTCATTATTTTCTGCACCGCCTATGCATTGCTTGAAACGTTTATTTAATACAATGCTTAATATAATTTAAGAATAAGAAATTGTGTATAACCCACAGCAGCATAAGCTCCAGTGGGTTATGTAAGGTATAAAACCAATACAGAAATCAATACGCAGTGCATAAAATTATTGGCAAGATCAACAGGGGATAAAAGAAACATATGCGCACGCCAAATAAAAACATTAATCGATTCTTGTGCATCTGTTAATTTCTCATTTTATACTAGTTTTAAATTTTCAATATTCTTATAAATATTTAAGAGCTTTAAACATACAAATTTATTATAATAAGCCAAAAGGCTATTTTACCAGCGACATAAGTTAAAGGTAGATGGTAAATCTCGTTTTATTTTATAGCCGGGTACGAAACTCGGATCGAAATCCATAGAGTTTCATGCCGAAAAAACTATCGGCGGGCCCAAGTGTAAGTGATCACTTTTGTAGTACAACACCACGGCAACTCCAAGCAAAGGTGGAAACTTGCTTCTTAATCATTATCACGCATGCGTGATAATGATTAAGAACAATAAGTCCACTCAGTCTCTTTCACGCGAACGTGTAACGTTAGCTACTAGTTTGTTTACAACGTTTTTATGTTTCTTTGAATTTGCATTTACTAGTATTTTATGCTTTTCCGTTAACACCTTGAAAACGCTAAACAGTTTGCTAGCGAAACTGGTAGGCAAAGAATGCAAGATGTTTGTACGCATTGCAACATGGTCAGTATTAAAACAATAATTTTGTATGTTTAATTTTCAAACGACCAAATATGTATAATTTAAACAATTTAAGAGCTTTGTAATCCGCCTTCGGTATGCGTTCATGTTGGCCCGTTTCGTATAAAGATATTTAGAGCCACACACACACACTTAAGAAGCATCTTTTCTATTGCTTTACAAAGAGAAGCGATCTAGAATATTGGTTTACTTTACACTGAGAAAGCTACAGTATTTACGGCTGTTGTAAAGGGCCGCTAAAGGGTTAATTTTAAGCGAGTTCATGTGGAAATTGAATTGCTGAAGTCATGGAATTTTACATTCATTCTCCTCTTCTTTTTATGTGCTTTTAAAAATCAATTCTACAACAGAATTTTGAAAAACCTTAAGCACGCGAGTGCGCCGGGCATAGCAAAAAATACTGAAAGAATTGGGCTTATACGACGTGTGAAATATATTTGAAAACATTTGTATAATCGACTAAGTTACATTGGAACAAGATGTGATACTATACAGCTTCGTTCTCTTTATAACAGCGTGACATTCTTGATGCATTTCTCTGTACAGCGGGATGGATACACGCGGTCTAATTTGATTCGAGTTCGAAGGCAAAAACACTTAATTGAAAGTAAATTATACTACCCAGTAAAATATTACGAAGTGGATGGATAAATAAGTATGTATTTAAATATTAAGGAGATAATATTTAAATATAAATATAAAGGGAAAAAATTAAGTATGCTTAAAGATCAAGGATCATATGCTATAATTTCAACAGCTAAGCCAACACTTCATCGAAAATTATTAAGCATATGTAACGTGACATTTCCTATGATATAACGTTAATCTTGTGAAGCGTATGATAACAGAAAATATCTTCGTAATATATTCACTTGCAGAGTGGAAGACTGAGTTTGAAACCCATTTTTAATTGCATGAAATGGTAGAAGTTGGGGAAAATTACCTATTTGTTTACATTCAAAGTTTCCCGGCCTCTTCCATGTTTGATATCGCAATGAGATTTCCTACGACTACGCATTTTCACCTTACAGACATACCCCCCCCCCCAAATTTATGAGAAATATGTTCTTTGAGATTGCACTACCATATGTGGTTTCTTCCCTTGACGGAGGGAGTTTACTGGACTGATTTCAAAGGAACGTTCCACAGGTGAGGATAGTTTTTCAATTCACGTAAGGTTTGCACTGGCGATTTACATGATGAAATGTTGATCGTTTGCGAAGGAGGACTTTCTGACGTACTATGGTAACTTTTCATAGTATAGCATTGGAGGCCCAACCATTCACAATAGTTAACACGTACAAAGTGGAACTATTCTGTCCTACAAACTCCTAAAGGCCTTGGGTCAATGACGTCTTGAGGATTCTAAAGAACCATAGTTGCTTTATCAACTATGGTCTTTCAAAGGTTACAGCCACTTTGGAAGGACAAAAAAAATACAGCTAAGGCTCCACCTCGTCGATAACCTTGTTGTACTATAACAGACGTAAGAGTTGGACATTTGATAAAGGGAGATGAAAAAAGACTATTGACTTCGGAGATGAAGCGCTACAGAAAACTTAGTTGTCATATACGGCACACATAACAAAATGAAGAGATAAGGAACATCCGTCCTATACCAATAGAATAAGAAAATATCACTAACATACGTAGGAAGTAACTCCGGTAGGTGAGCCACATAGCTAGATCAGAAAGCTTACCAAAAATAGCACTAGAGGGTTTCAGGTCTAGTAAAAACCATGGAGGAAACCTAGAATTCCCTGAAGACTTAAGATTTTTTTGGGCATCAAATTCATCAGCATTTTCAGAAATCGGACCCTGTAGTTATAAACATAGTAACTTTATCAAAGAAAATACAACTCTAGACCATGTCTCCCAGATAAGGTTATTTTCAAACTTTCGGACGACAGTCTTTCGAAACAAAAATCAGAGAGTTTTGTTTCGTAATATTGACAGACAAAGGAAACTCAACAGTTATTATGAATACCAAAGATTACATAGCGAAGATCGATGCTTTAGTTTATGACTCGTCTACCTATCTCATATATTAGATGTAGATCCAACCGTGAAAAACGACAAAGAGACCAATCTCTTAATACAAAATATGACTAGATGGCCTCAGAAATTATAAAGAAATTTAAAATCTCTACATCCATTGCCACCACTCCTATATAGTGTAGCCAAAAGTCCATAAAGTCGGAGTTCCGCTTCGCCCGATCGTGGACGGCAGAAATTCTCCTACATACCCACTAGCCAAACACCTAGCCAGTCTGTTGAAAGAGAAGATAAAGAAACCAGCCACATTCATAAAGAACTCTCAGCATTTAGTTGGAAAACTAAAAAGTATCAATATATCCAATACAGATATACTTGCAAGTCTAAACGTAGCGTCCTTATTCACGAACGTACCAGTCGAAGAAGTAATTAAGATCATAGACGATCTCTTTCCAAATGACATTATTCAGCTTTTCCGCCATTGCCTAAAATCAAACTATTTTAAAGTAAACAACGTATTTTATCAACAACTGGAAGGCTTAGCTATGGATAGTCCCCTGTCACCACCGTGCGCGGATCTGTTCATGGAAAAATTAGAAAATGACATCCTATCAAAAATAACTCCGAAACAATTAGCCTGGTGGAGATATGTAGACGATGTGTTCATCGTTGGGAAAGACACGGAAAATGCCTTACAAGAGTTCCTTCAAAAAATAAATACTTTCCACCAAAAAATTAAATTCACGTTAGAGTTAGAAAACAACCATCAATTACCTTTTTTGGGCGTATTAGCAAAAAACAGGAAAATGGACATATCAAGCTCACAATCTACCGCAAAACTCCAGTGTCTAAGTTTGCGGTAGATTGTGAGCTTGATTTGTCCATTATCCTGTTTTTTCGCTAATACGTCCAAAACAATTATCTTCATTTTAAATCTACTCATCATTATGCACAAAAACGTAGCATCATTCATATGCTCAAAAACAGAGCAATAAACATCATCTCAGATGAAAAAGATCTACTTGATGAGCTCTCGCTCATATCAAAAACTCTATCCAAAAATGGTTATCCACAAAATATAATTCAAAAGATCCTCTATAGAAACAGCCCACAGCGACAACCTAAAGTGACACAGTACACATCGTCCATCGTCATACCTTATGCAAGCTCAGTCTACACAAAATAGCAAAAATCATTAAGTCTTTCAACATCACGGTTGCCTTTAAACCTATTTTAACTACACGGCACATGTTAAGATCTCCTAAGCACCGCATCGCTTTCTACAAATACGCAGGAGTATACAACATCCCATGTTCCTGTGGACTAAACTATGTAGGCCAAACATCACGAAGACCAGAATTCCGAAAAAAAGAACATATCGGAGATGTCAACAACAACAGAACAGATTAGCCAATCATATCTCAATTTCGAACCATTCCATCGATTGGGACAGCAGCTCCATGCAGCAGATTGAAGAAGATTTCAGACGTAGAAACTTTAAAGAAGCTGCAGTGGCACTCCGTACAGAGACAACCTCAATAGAAATCAAGGCATGATATTAAAAGACATTTGGAAAAGCTTAATTAAATTCACTATGTTTAGCAGAATTCAATTTCGCGAAAAACTATAAAACGCGATCTACGAAGAATGATTAATTCTCCACGCTTTATGCTCTTAATGTCGCGCGTCCTTTTCAATTTTTTTAAACTGATTTTAAGGTCGTTACTGCATTCTTCTGTTTTAGCATTTAATGTTATGTAACCATTCTCGTATGAAGAAGCCAGACAGATCCCAGCTGACGAAACTGGTTGACGATTGTGTCTCATTTAGTATAAAAAAGGACCAAATATCAACAATCAAAAAATAAATAAATAAATAAATAAATAAATAAAAGTAAAGGAGGATTTCAAATCATTTCATAATGCTGCTTTGAAATATTTAGGAAAGAATTCTAATTTTAATTAAAATACTTTTTTGGAAACTCAGCAAAACGCGTTCACATGGTTGTTTTAACTGACTTATTCGAAGTAGCAGAATATTATAAATTAATAAAAAAACGAAAGTTGGATATGAATGATTTTTTTTTTTGATGAGGATTAAGTGCTAAAAACAAATGATGAAACTTTGTCAAACTGAAATATTGAGAACGTGTTCGAGTACTTCACGTCAATGGCATT
The DNA here is from genome assembly GCF_054136105.1 of Typopeltis vanoorti. NCBI lineage: Eukaryota > Metazoa > Arthropoda > Arachnida > Uropygi > Thelyphonidae > Typopeltis > Typopeltis vanoorti. The sequence continues at coordinate 719,096 of NC_143555.1, read as the reverse complement.
TAATTTTGATGTGTTGATTAAGCTTTCCAATATTTTCAAGCTGATTTCGTATGTTTTTTTTTCAGCGGGACCTTCATAAAGGATTTTTAGTGTAATGACCTCAACTAGGAGGAACAAGCAAAATTTCACATATAAAAAGCGAACTAATGATCTACTTCGATTTTGAAGATAATCGGTTAACTCTTCCTGGGAAAAAATTCTAAAGCTCTTAAGGCTGCTCGAAGTAGTACAAAATACTGATGTTCAGTGCGAGTGATTTCTCGCTATTAAAGTGATGATGTTTTTTTGGTTTGCATGGCGTAGGCTTGATGTAAATTAATGTACGAAAACTTCATTGCAATATTAGGATTAACGTTTTCATCCCTATCGTTCATTATCCCTATATACCAGTCCGATTAAATATTTTAAATTCGAAATTAAGCTATAGTCAATATCATAACTAATTTTAAACCAAAATCTAAAAAATATAAACGGTTTAATTATTAACTAAAATTGTTCAATTTTAGTTTGAGTGGGAGGTTGTGGAGTGAGAGTCAGAAAATAGTAGCATTAATCATTTGAGTGTCCATTTAAATCCAGTTGCAAAATCTGTTAACCTTAGTTTGGACTCACTTTTCTAGTACCCTCCCAGTCTACATAAACTATGGAATATATATATATTTTAACATATATTCACAGCACAGAACACAAACACAAGTCTGAAAATACAGTTGACGTTTTCATTATAGGTTACTGCAGCTAACATGTACATTCACAGCAACTGTCTTTTGCTGACTAATATATCCGCCAGCGATTGGTAATTGTCGTGTATACTTGTGAACTATTCTGACTTGGGGGGATTTGAATTCTCCTGGTCTTATTTGAGGGTTTGATAATATTTCCCACATGACAATCTGAACGTCACCTTTTTCATGACTCACATTCTCCCTTGGTTGTTTTGCACGGTATTATCAGTTCGGGGAAGTATGACTGTTTTTCTAGTGTAATATTCTTATGACACATATCCTATCATTCCTAATTAAGAATTTTATACACTTATTATTTTCAAGTAGATGGGTTGTTTGTTTGTTTATATTTTGTGTAGCTAGGAAACTGGAGACAAGAAAAGGGGTGCTTAAGAGTCAAAGCTGTATAACAGAGGCGACCTCCACATAGCCTTTAAAGGAATGCGGAGAACCGACCAGGGCTTCTGACCTAATATCCAATCCTCACCTTCTCGTGGTGCACCCAGTTGGGTATCTACTTGGATACTGAACGAAGGAGCATGGGTTGTCAATTTGAGATTTAGCCGACCAAATTGTATTCTTATTGGTTAAATCAAAATAAAAATTATGCTACAACATGACAAAATTTCATGAAGGCAAGGGCGTCACCCAGTTAAACAAGGCCCACGTTGTTTTCCCCCAGGGAACTAGGGAAACAGCGAAAAGTCAGCTACTGGAACAAATCTGAAAACAAACCTCAACTCAACATCACCAGAATTAAAGATCGGTACTATCAACGTAAGAAGCCTGAATGGCAAAGAAATGGAGCTAGCTGAGGAATTAGATAAGTACCAGATCGACATAATAGGGGTGATTGAAACAAAAAAGACCAAAACTGGTGAGACCTTTCTGAGCAATAAATACAAAATGTTATATTCAGGCAATGACAATCAAGAAAAATAAGGAGTAGCCATAGCATTCAACACAAAATACGAGGTTAATCTTCTTGAATGGCAGTCAGTCTCAAGTAGAGTAAAGTGGGCAAATATGAGAATGGGGAACTGGACAATGAGACTTATTTGTGCCTATGGTCCCACAGAAGGTTCTACTAAGGTAGAAGTGGAGGAATATTTTGAGGCTTTAGAAAAAGCAACTGACACAATGAAAAAGGAAAAGTCGGTCCTTGTTGGGGATCTAAATAGCAGAGTAGGAAATGATTGTGAGACATACAAAAATATTTTGGGAAAATTTGGAGAAAAGAGCAGAGCTAATAATAATGGCAAATATCTGTTGGATTTCTGCTCAGGACATGGACTGGTTATTACTAACACCATGTTCCAACATAAAAATGTGCACAAATTCACACGGAGAGAAGAGGCTAGGAATAAGAGAAGTCTCATTGACTATGTTATTGTTGATAGTGATGTTTTCTCCCTGGTGCAGAACACCAGAGTGTACAGAGGATTTGAAATTGGAAGTGATCACTATTTAGTCTTGAGCAGGATAAAATTGAATTTCATATTGAAAAGAATAACATGTAAGAAAGTTGTAAAGCGAATAAAAGTTGAGCAGCTCTCAGATGTGAACTGTAGACTAAAATACAGAAAGAGTATTGAAAAGAAAATGAAAGAGTTTGAGAACAGGGATCAAACCTTGGAGATTCAGTGGCAAACTCTGAAGAAAGCATTGATTGATTCTGCCAGAGAGGCATGTGGTGAGGTTGTGTGCAAGGATAAAAAAATCAGAACTCCCTGGTGGACACAGGAAGTTAAAGAGGCAGTGAAGGAAAAGAAGAAAGCATATCAAACGTTCCTGGCAAATAAGTCAGCTTTTACTCTTACAGAATACAGAGACAAATGTAAGAAAGCTAAACGCTGTGTAAAAGTAGCTAAACAAAAGTCATGGGAAGACTTTGGCAAGAATATAGAAAATAAATATCAAGAAGGTGGCAAAATATTCTGGAGGTTGTTGAAGAAACTTAGGAATGGAGGAAAGAGTGCTGTAAAAGGAGTTAGAGTTGATAAAGGTGACATGAACACAGGAGAAAAAGATATCCTTGAAGTATGGAGTAATTACTTTGAAAAACTGCTAAATGAAACAAGCAGTGATGACAGCACAGTGGTAAAAAAACACTGACCAGGCATGCAGTCAGGAATACATATACATACTTGAAGTAGAAAAAGCCATCAAAGGCTTGAAATGTGAAAAAGCAGCAGGAGTAGATGATATTCGACCAGAAATGCTGAAGTATGGTGGTATAAGAGTCTTACAGTGGCTGCACTGCATAGTTCAGAAAGCCTCTGGATACACGCCACAGAATACGGTGAAAGAAGCTACAGTTATACACCATAGCAAATACAAATTCGAAACACTATTTATGGAATCAGCCTCAGTCCTAAGAAATTCTCCAAATCTCAACAAATTTGGTTGTATGCGACTGCCCCAAATTTGGGAGGCTTACATCAGCAGACCTTCAGCCCAATGGCCAAGAACACCTACTTAGCCCGCTAGAGTGCACCATCAGGACTTTTAGAAGAACAATAGTTTCATCCCTTCATTCCCGGTTACAGTTTTGTAGTCTGTACGTGCACGTGCCTTTTTTTGTAAGTTCCTTTAGAAGATGGCAACGTGATGTTGCCGAAATATCAGAAAGTATAATTTTATTTATATCCGTAACTACGTTGTTCAATTCCTTAAGTGTTTTAATAATGTATAACGAACGTATAAGCCTATCTACTAGAATGAGGGAATTATTGTAAGATATGCATTGACAAAATCACCTTGTACTTGGAAAGAATTACCTGAAAGAGTTAAAAAAAAACAGAATTCATGGTTAATAAAATATAACTATCAGCTGAAGTGGAAAATTGGTTCACTATCTGTGGACAAACTAAGAAATTGGATGATAGAATCAACATGCAAATATCAAATATTACTTGCCAAACGAAGAGAAACATCTAAAACATTAACGTGGTTAATATGGAGGCCTGTTTTGATTTAAATGAAATTGGATGTTCAAAACGTGAAAACATAACGTGTACATTTAAATGCTTTTGGAAACATAACGAAAGATTCTGTGCTTTTAATAATTTCAGAAGTATACTGTATGTATTTATTTCAAAAAATATGCAATCCTTAATTTTACTACAGTAATAATTTCCCAGTGATCACCAAATGAAAATTAACTTTCAGATGAGAGTCACATTGGCAAAAACTACATGATAGCAATTCCACAATCATGGGAAGAACCTTTGAACAACAGTGCAAATTTAACAATAAGAAGAGTAAGGAACAAAAAAAAAATAGATTGTATTTTTCACTTTATTTATTTTCATATAATATTTCACTCAAATAAAATGTGTACATTTAAATGAACAAATTGGGTGTCGTTGATGTGTTATACAAATTTACGTAAGACCATAACATTATTTTTTTTTCCTCCTTGTAAAATTTCGTGTGCCACAAAGTAACCAGACATTTTTTTTTTTTTGAAAATCTACTCAGTGAAACTGTGTCAACTGTTAGAAGCAAAAGGAAATGGGTATTAAATTAATAGACAGAATTTTAGTGGAGAATATTTCACCTGAAAAGTGACAATTTATTTATTATATATGTAGATACCTACAATAGACTAGAAAAAAACAATCGTACTTAAAGTATGACTGTCAGCATTTGGTTACTTACAAAGGGACGTTGGATATTTTAACTCATCAATTTACTAAACTCTTAATAAGATTGTTGTATACAAAAAAAAGGTATCGTAGCATGCAGATAACAAGTGAATCAACATGCATATATCAAAAATTACTCGCCATTGGAAGAAAAAATCAAAAAACATTAACGAACTTAATATCCATACCCGTTCTTCATTTAAATGATACCAAATGATGAAAACGATATGTGCATGAATTTCATAACTTTGAAAAGGTGATAAGGGTGATGAATTTCTTGTGTTGTGATCATAAATATTTGCATTTGAAAGAATATCTAATATAATAATTGTCTTAAATATATATATATATATATATATATAAATGTCGGGCTGAGAGGACAACAATCAATAGGGACTAACAGAAATGAGTTTTATACAGTTGAACTATGTAAAAACCATAGTTCAACTTGTTTTGAAATATCACATGGAGAAACAACACATGAATTACATGTAAGCACCAGTGGCAAATCATACACTATGAACATCAGCGCAAATGTGAAATCGGAGGAATAAGAAAAAAAATGCCTTTTTCACTTTATTTAATTTCAGTATGTTAGATTCAGTAAATATACTTAGTTAATAATATTAGTCAAATAAAAGGTAACATTGAAATTAACAAAGTATATATATTACAGAGCTAATTATTCATTTGAAATAAATCCAGTTTCCTAGCTACACAAAATGTAAGTAAACAACCCATCTACTTGAAAATAATAAGTGTATAAAATTCTTAATCAGGAATGAATAATTATAGGATATGTGTCATAAGAATGTTACACTAGAAAAACAGTCGTACTTCACCGAACTGATAATACCGTGCAAAACAACCAAGGGAGAATGTGAGTCATGAAAAAGGTGACGTTCGGATTGTCATGTGGGAAATATTATCAAACTTTCAATTAAGACCAGGAGAATTCCAATCCCCCAGTCAGAAAAGTTCACAAGTATACACAACAATTACCGATCGCTGGCGGATATATTAGTCAGCAAAAGACAGATGCTGTGAATATATATGTTAGCTGCAGCAACCTATAATGAAAAAGTCAACTGTATTTTCAGACTTGTGTTTGTGTTCTGTGCTCTGAATATATGTTAAAAATGTGGAATGTTTAGAAAACCGAGATAGTACCAAGATGTTCCTATTCTGGAAAAAAAATGTAAGTTAATTTTTTTTAACTTAAACATAACAATTGATAATTGTAATTTCAATAATCACTGCTCATATGTTTTGGTAAGCGTAATTCTAATACTGAATTTTTTTTTTTCATAAGAATAATCATAGGGTACATATTAGAGTATTAGCATGGATCCATTAGCGACCTTTAATGTTTAATGCGTGTGTTTGAGGGACACCAGCATATAATTGGATTATTCAGAAAAGCCTAAATACTACCGCCATCACGACACTACTCTAAGAATTCCCACCCTTTAACAGGAAAGAAATACCCCAAAATATATTGGAAAATTAGTACACGATTTTTAGATAACCAAAGACAAAACATCACGATAATGGCGGATGTGTGTCACCTTGGGAAAATTCCAAGATATCTTATCTCAAAAACATCGCCCACAATTCCGTAGGCAAACCAAAACACCGTGTGATATCACAAACAGACATATGTTCCCAGAAATGTCCAAACACATAACGTCACGATTCTTATCTCTAAATATCATCCACAATGCATTAAGCGAAAACCAAAACACACCAACTGATGTTCCTGACAGACGAGGGCCCCAGCGAAATTCCAAACTCTATAATAACATACATCCACGTTACAATTCCTTATCTTATCTTGGTTAAAAGTGTCCCACTAATCACGACACGATTCCTTATCCACTAATATATCTTCCTTTTCCATTCAAAGCAATAACGTCACTTATTTACAACAAAAAAATGACGTCACTTATCTTCATCTGATAAACACAACAAATATTCACGTCACGATTCCTTATCTTTTCTTGATCTGGTTAAAAGTGTCCCAGCAATCACGACACGATTCATTATCTTATCTTGATCTGGTTACTAGTGCCCCACCAATCACAACACAAATCGTTATCGCTACCATCACCCATAATTCCATACGCGAACCAAAACACGAGCACTGACTTCACACACACATAGGCCCCCAGGGAAATTCCTAACATTTCAAACTCATGACTTCACACACAATGACTTCATCAAATGAACAACCAATCAAGTCACGATTCCTTATCTTATCTTGATCTTATTACCAGTGGCTACCGTTTTGCTACCCTTAACGATATTTACGGTCACTTCAGCCGCTCTGTTTATCTTCAGTTTGTTTTAAAAATCATCCTGCGACTATCTGTTTACAAATTAAATCTTTATTCGTATGAAAGTAGCAGTATAACTAAACGCAATTCTTACTTCATAATTTGTGTAGCACATTGTGGTTATACACTTCGTTTTCTTTCTCAAAGTTTTCTTACGTTCTGTGTGGGTGAGCCCAGCGGATGGAAACTGCCAACTGGAAACGTTCACCACAAGAGAGAGAGAAAAACCAACGTATTGTATTACCATTCTTAAATTTTCGGGTTACATCTGAAGCTTGAATTTAAAATCGAAGATAATGGATGTTTACAAGATAATCGCATTGATTACATAATCACTAAATTACATACTAAAAATGGACAATTGCGACGGGCCTCTAAACTTCAGGCTTCTAAACTATTACGCCTTTTGAAAGCCTAAAATTAATCGACATCTTTCCACCCGTTCCTTGCACTCACTCGAGACAAATGCACACAACCAAAGTCCCATTAATTGAATTCAGCTGCTATTATCACTATAAATAGAGCGGTTCTGCAACTGGCACCTCCCGATGCGTGTGGGAGTATTTAATTATCAGTGAGTGTTGTGTAATAATATTTAAGCACTTTATTTTCCTTTTATTAAATATCACATCAACCAATTTGTTTTATACTCATTAACGTTCATTCTGAAAAATATTTTCTTTCCATAAGCTATACTAACGTTAATTTTCTCCGCTTCTTCATTTCCATGCTGTCTCTCTCCCCTTTGGGAAACACTGATGTGTGCAGGCAAATCGGCATCGAAAGCACTCTTCTTTCTATTACACACAGCCCTCTTCTGAACAGTTATTTTCAGCTCATGAGCTACACAAACAAGCAAAATCGTAGACAAGAACAATCTCGGACGGTAGGTGGGGGGCGGAGGTCGAACAGTGCCAAAATCCTCTAAGACATTCCATTTGAAGACCACAAAATGCGCAGAATTACGTACATGATAGCTTGTTTGCAAAGTTCCATGCTGGGATTTTGTGTTAATTCATTTTACGTGTGGGAATTAAACTTTCCATGCCGACTATTTTCAACAAATTTGCCTTTTTACCGTCGCTTTTTTTATCTGAAAACATTTATGAAAAAGTCGTGAGAAAAGGCATCCAATTTAAACGACATTCGAACTGTGGATTTCTTTTCATTATCTGGAGAACAAATCCTTAATTTATTTACTTTTATAATTCTAGCAAAAATACTATTTTAGTTTACGAAAAATTCTTCTCCAAAATAATATTTGAAGAATTCATTAATACATAACTGTAAACGAATTCAGTTCGTCAGCCAGTACGTCACTTAAGCACTCGAACATGAGCAAACCCCCCCCACACACACACACAAAATACCACTGGATGGAGCTGTAATTGAAGTTCGACCTAATTATGATTTTACTGGAAGAACAAATTAACAACTATGGAACTCAAAAACAAAGGTTTCAAGAAGTCTTGGTTTACTCAAGCAGAACTCATTTGAATGACATGCTGCAAGTTGAAAGGAAGAGAAAAACTGGATGCATGTTTAGGGATCATTGCCTAGAAATGGTATCAGGTTACTCAAGAAGATACCTTTTATTCCCATCCAAGAAGTTCATCTTTCTTAGAAAGTACTCTCGTCTAATTATTTATCTTTGTTTAATGGTATCAAGATTTCGAGATCTGAATGGCTTCGGATCTGGAATTTTCGATACAAACCTCGAAATCCTAATGGTTTCGGATTTCGAGGTTTGTCTACAGTCCCTGCCGCCATCTTCGCTTTTTCGACGAGATGCTGATAAGTTCAAACCGAATTATGGGCCACAGCAATTTTTATCCGCGCGCTTTTTCAAACATTTGCGTTTAACAAACTGGAGTAAATGTGCCAATGAGTGGGAATAACCTGTGCTTGTGAAGAGATATTCGCGAGTTTCTTAAGTGGGATTATTAGACTTCGTATATAAGAATGCACATTGAACTTCTGCGCTTACGTTGTAAGAATATATTCAGCCTTATTTCAGCATGAAGCGTTTTCCCTCTTAGGGATACTGTGACTTTAATGTCGATTTAGCAACCGATCACTCCTTTGTGTGTGACGTTTATAGCTCGTAACTTGCAAGTTAACTATAGACTTCTCAGGTTTATGCATACTACTGCTGAGGAATAAGCAACGCGATACAGACCTGTGGTTTTACAATGAATGAACAAAAAGTGAATTAAGTCAATTAAGTCGTTCATGTGCTTTAATTCTGTGACAATTGCACACGGTGAATAATGTATTGTTTTCTACCTTTTTTTTAAAGCAGGGGATCTTCAGATCTGGAATCGAATACCAGACGCATTTCATAACACCAACAGCTAAATTAATATAAACAACAATACCTTTCCCACCCCCAAATGTAGATAATGGTGCTCTCGTTTCGTCTAAGTGACCGATGTTGCAAAGTCATATTTATTTTTTTTTTTTTTATGTTGGACCCATATGCAGGGGGTTGGCTGGTCAAACCTATAGTACGTTAGTACCATATATGGGTGGTGGATTGCGAAAGGAGAAACTTGTTTACATTTGATTTGAATGCCTGTATATTGTATTCCTTGGGAAATACGTCAAGGGGAAGACTGTTCCACAGTACTGCAGTAGCAGGGATGAATGAGCAGCAGACAAAACTTGTTCTGTGGGTTTCGAGGTGTACTGTAAAAGGATGTTGGGCGGCAGCTGTACGTGTTCCAATGGGCTTGGTACAGGGTGGGGAAATTATTGATGCTGTTTCAGATGAACCGTTCCCATGGAACTATTCATAGAATATAGACCAAGCGTCTATATGAAAGTGAGGGGAGCGAGTTAGTGAGAGATGGGTCATTTATTAGTCTAATTGCTCTCCTCTGTATTGAGTCAAGCATTTTGAGGGAGCTTTTAGGAGCCCCACTCCAAATGTGAGAGCAGTATTCAATAGCTGGGCTTATTTTTGATTTTATAATGTTAACAGCTGTTTAGTTGTGAAGTAGCATCTTGAGCAAAAGAGAAAACCTAGTTTTTTGGAAGATGAGGATGCAATGGTTGTGATGTGTTTATCCCAGGAGAGGCCTGATATCAAGGTAATTTCGAGAAGAGAAATTTCGTCTTGTCTGAGAATTTGAGTGTTATTGAAAACAATGCTGGGGAAAATGGTTCTTTTTGTGAGAAATAAGACAGAACTGGATTTTATGAGCGTTGAAGTTGACAAGGTTGTCTGAGCCCCATCGGAGAATGGCTTAAAGTTCGGAATTAATGGCGGTGGTAGTTGATATTATGTGGGTTGAAGTGAGTTGTGTTGGGTAGGGTTTGTTAAATGAAAGAGAGGAATGTAGTGTGCTGTCATCTGCAAAACTGTGTATTGGGTTAGAGGTCAACTGAAGTAGTCATTGATATATAGAAGGAAGAGGGTCGGGAGCCTTGAGGGACCCCGGCATTAGTTGGATGGCGAGAGAGGACAGGGAGCCGTCTACCATCACACAATGTGCGTCCAGACAGGAAGCTGGCAATCCATCTGCAGAAGTCCTGAGACGGTCCAAATGATGGGAGTTTGCTTAGTAAGCCTTTGTGCCAGACCTGGTCAAAGGCTTTGGAGATATCAAATGCAACTACTTGGGATTCGCCGAATTTCTCCATAGCGCTTGTCCAGTGATGCGTGACGTATGAGAGTAGATCTCCTGTTAAATGGCTTTGCAAGCAAATTTGCAAAAAAAAAAAAAAGCAAGCAAATTTGCAATTTGCTTGCTTCGTGTACTGTGCAACCATTCATTAAACGCTTTGCCCATGACTATTCTCACCAGCTAGTTATTCATGTAATGCAATGACACATTTCCTGATGGTGGTTCTTTACTCTAGTAAACAATTATTAAGATAGGCCTCCAGGAAGTCAAGATTCATCGAGGGAGGCCACATACTATGTACACCGGCTATCATACTTATTCTTGAATTCATTCACACTGTTTGCACTCACAACATCCAAAGGCAATCCATTCCAGTCACGCACCACCGTATGAAAGAGGAATCTAGCCCAAACCCCTTTCTTAGCGGGCCTTCGTTCTTATATTCCAATGATGTCCTCTCGTCCTTTCCTCACCCTCCATAAATTGAAAAATTCCATCAACGGAAATCCTGTATGACCCTTTCCGAAGTTTGTAAGTCTCATTCATATCACCCCTCTTTCTCCTGTTTGCTAGTGTCTGCAGTCTGCAAATTCTCAACCTGTCTTCATAATCAGTATTCCACAATACTGATATCATTTTAACACTCTCTACAATATATCAGAATCCCAACGGAAAGCAGGAGACTAGAAGTGCGCACAATAGTCAGAGTGATGTCTTATCAACGCATTGTAAAGAGACAAAATGAAATCCTTATATTTACATGTCAATGTTCGTATCAGCATTGCAATTATCTTTTAAGTTGTATTTGCAATCTTTTCCAGATGACTCCTGAACTTCAAATCTATTAAGACTCCAAGATCCATAGCCTAATCCTACCAATATAATATCTAATCTCATCCGAAGTGAATGACTTTACATTTTTTAACATTGAACTGACAACCAATTTCCAATGCCCACAATTCCAGCCTATTCCAATAATTCAAGTACTACATATTAGCTTCATTCCTGATTACCCTACCTATCTTTGAATCATCAGCAAATATCTGTATGTCGCTTGTCAAATCCTTCCCAATATCATTAATGTACAGATTGATAAAAGTAGATCAAGCACTGACCCTTATGGTTCACTACTGGTTGCCTTAAGTCTTACAGCCTCACATTCCCCGTAGACCAATTTTTGATATCTGTCAGTCAGCCATTCTCTTATCCATGCTAATCTTGTGTAACCGAAACCCATTCTCTCTAATTTATGCAGCAGTCTCTCAAAAGCCTTAACAAAATCCAAAAGTATCATGATGCATCCATCCTCCTTGTCCAGTTCAATGGTAACATTGTTATAGAATGTGAGCAAGTTGCTAAAACATGGCCTTCCCTTAGTAAACCCATGTTGCTCATTGCAAAGTAAAGATTTTACATCAGCCCATTTCTGAATGCGAGCCCTAACCAATTTTTCCAAAATCTTCAACATTGTGGAAAAAGTGTTGTTTATTTTGCGGTCTATAGTTGGAATTACCATACATTCCAACTATAGACCGATAGATACTAATCGGTCTATAGTTGGATACATCAGTCTTTGCACCACCCTTGTGCAATGGAATTACCATACATTCCTTCCATACCTGCAGACACTTCCCTGTTCTGAGACTAATATTAAACAGCCTGGTCAAACAATTGCAATCAAAAGTTCAGTATATGATCTCCCGTAATCGGCAATACCAAAACAACGGCATTTTCGAAGGTCTAAATTTAAACCCGAAATTTAAGCCTACGAGATAAGAAAAATATGCAATGGGCTTTCATTCTGGGAAGATTTGCCGAGTAATGTTCATCAATGTCCGCACATGTTACGAAACTTCGTTTGTATGCACAGTGAATTTTTAAAGCTTCCGCAACAATCTTGTGAGCAGGCAGACATTCGAAGTTATGTTATGTCGTCTCACTAAGAAATTCACAACAATTTTCAGGTGATAATACGCACTGTAATTTTTAAATGCTGTTTAGATTTGATTTTGTGAAATATAGCATTATGAGCAGGTTAAGCGGTGAAATTTATGAAAATATGGGCAGGTAAGTTCTCGAAATATATTTTCGGTTATCCGGCAAAATCTCATATTCAGAATCGGCGAAGTCCCGTTGTTGCCGGTTAACAGATTCTGCGCTGTATTCAGGTTTGTGTAGAAAAGATGTCCCATGCAAGTTTTCATATTGTGTATGTATCGAGCAACTCGTGACCTCTATTGAATGTCAAAATAGTCAATAAAGGCTTCGAGGGAGAAAAGGTAGCAAAGAATGAGAAAAATCTCATTGATTTTGGATTCGTTTCAATCCTGGAATTTTTCAAGACTTCTGAAGTCTGTTAGTATAGATTTCTGTCCTGATTTTAAATGCGATTTCCGAATTATTTGTAATATCAGACGTTTCCTCAGAAAATGCTTTTCTGGTAATCAACCCAGATTAAAGTACTCCCTTGGAGTCGGTAAGAGCGCACTTTGACTTGCTGGTCTAAAGAAACCAGCAAGTTCAGACGCAGATGGAACACATGAAAGTCTTCGATCACATGCTTTCCCCACTGTATAGTTTGCCAGTCCCATATGAAAAAACGGTGTTCTATAAGGGATGATATCTTATGATACTATCACAGCTAAGTTTAAGCGGATATGTCTACGTAAATATATACTGACTGCGATGCATTTTATCTTTAATGCATGTTTATGCTTGATGCGCTGCTTCTGTTTGTTCCTCAGTGCTATTGCTGAGCAAAAGTAGCTAATGAGTTCTTCAGAAAACCTGAACTATCACACTGTCTTTTTCCTTTAGTGATGCACACTTATCTTCCGTCAGTAAACACCGAGTGGAAACTCCCCCGTCAGCTCTTATAATAACGGTGACCTTTGTGTGCGGGCGTACGTAGGGCGGCTATCTGTATAGATTCTCCGCAACGGAGGCTGCCATTTTTCGAGAATTTCAAACACATCTATCCTTGATATTATTCGTGTGTTCTTCGGAAATTTACATGGCGTGACAGGCAGATGAATCGGAACTGCGAAATTATTAGAGTGAGAGTTTTCGGGTCAGCGAGAAATTGCTAATAACAGACGATTGGAAAATAAATCAGCGAAAGTACGATGCGAATAGTATTAATCCCTAAGGGAAACGTCTCGACTCTGAAAAAAATTGATTTACAAAATTGACAGGAACGCTTTTCCCACAGATTGGACGACGAAGTCCGCAAAAAGTGAACATTCCGCATCTTGGTGTCTGAGGTTCGCTATTTCATCGGGCGACGCCATTCAGATTGTTCGGAGACAGTATACCGGTCTGGAAACCAGGGTTAAATTTCAAAAAGCACACAGTTTTATTTGTGGCAGAAGAATGAAGAATAAAATTCTATACAATGATGATGTATTACATAACTTCCTGTAACTTTCTGCATATCGACTGGACGAGCTGTCGCTCTTAGCTTACGATTATTCACTATTTTCTATAAATAAAAAAGGCTGTTACTTAAGAGATGAGAAAAAAAAGAAAAAACACTTGTTTTGAAATAGAAAAAAAATTCCCTTTTATGAAGATGCGCTACTGCGGCGATCGAACGGTTTTAATTCTCAAACACTAGAATTCAAGAAGTTCCTTTTAAATGTAAAGTAAAATGCCGAGTACAGAACGCAACAAATCCACGATTTGCAAGACGAATTTATAGAATGAGAGAAGGAGGTAGAAAACCAGGAGAACCTTCAAACTTATCACGTTGTTTGCAATCGCCGGAAAACAATCTCTTTGGGGAAAAGGAAAATTGCAAGCTAATTCATTGAAAGAAAGAAAGAAATGGCAGGTCGCAACTACCCCACGACTCTGTGGATTCAGAAGAGTGGGTGATAAAAGGCAAAGTTAATTCGAACAAAGTTAATTCCACATTTCGATCCAACACAAAATATTCGATCGAAAGGTCGTCTTAAGATGAAATCATTTGGGATTCCTTCAATTTCAACATCAAATATTTCCTTCTCAAATTTGATGAATTTGAAGGCAGGGAGAAGAACTGCAAAAAGCAGCTACATCAGACTGCATTATCTGCATGAGGTTCTCTGAAGAAATTAGAAAATAAGGAAGTAAATGCCTCTAAAAATTAAAGGTGGAGACGAAATAAAAAAGCCCACGTCCCTGCCATTTATAAATAAGATTTACTATTGTGAATTTATGAACGTTTCACTCATAAAATCGAATATCAAAATGCAACAAAGTACAGGAATTGGATATGTATTCAATATGACGCAACCATCCTTAAACAAAACAGCAAAGAGGATCAACACTAATTTTGTGCGTCACCGCAAGAGGATGCTTGTAGTTTAAGGAAATTAGATTTTAGACGTTGTAACTGAATGATTCGCTTCTTTTATTAAATAGTCGCGAAGAAAATCAAATCCTGTTAAGGGGATGAACGAGCATTCTTTGTGTCCCGTTTTCATGATGATACAGAATGGCAAAGCCAAGTGGACGTATTTAACGAAGGTTAAATGTCCGATGAAGGAGAATCGAGTGGCGATCAGTGTTAATGAAACCGAAAAAAGAAGTCGAGCTGAATATTTCAAAAATGAAATGAAATTAGATTTTATTGCCTTCCGCTGTTCTTCGGAAAAATCTAAAACTGAATCCAGGATGTCATCCAACCCAACACCACGAGTTTGCGTTTAGCCTTTCGGTTGGAAACAACTGGGATTACCTTCCGTTAAGAATGTAAAAAACCTTTCTAAGGACTTTAGGAATCAACCACTCTCATACGGAGGAGAGGGGGGGGTATGCTTTTCCTTTCTCAAACTGACACACAATTAAAAATCGTTTGTTTTTTCGATGCATATTTTAAACCTCTAATCCCATTCGCACGCAAAGTAGCTTTTAATTATGAGCGATATTAATGTAGAAGGGGCATTTACAAATAATATTCTCTCAAATCGGGTGGTGCACCGAACCCCTCTCTAAAATGTGGAAGAGGGCGATCTTATCTGCGACAACCCTCTGAACTTCCTTCGGGTCGCTTTCTCAGAGACACACAATTTCCACCTTGCGACTGCGCTGCGGGTGCTTTCTTGAATGCTATTCCGTTGAACCGGTTAGCATCGCGCTGTACTTTCACACAGACATACACGCAGCTGTTGGTCGATCGCTGTTCACACCGAACCAACTTTGCTTTCGTACAGCGACGCCGTGCTCCAGCACAATCTTCCAGAGACGGTTTTTCCATTACAACTTCCTCGTTCCTCCAAAAACTCATGGCAATAGGAGGTTCCATTTTTTGTTGGCCTCTTGCCTCCTCAACAGCACCGATGTGCCGTTGGTTCTGCAGTCTGTCATGTGAGTGGAGCTGATAAACACGCATGTCAGAACACCACGCTGTCGCTGCATATATGTCCTCCAACAAAAACCTGTTGATTTTCTCTGCATACCCCAATTACAATAAAGTACTCTTAACCCCTTTCATAATATTTGAATAATCCACTGCCATCTTCAGAAAACACATTCACACAACTCACTGCCAGCAGAATGATATCCCGCTGATACAAATATAAGACAGAACGGAAACAAAGCACCAGAATGCCGTACATTGACTCTTGTAAAAGAACACAACCTCTAAAAAAGGGAGTTCATTTTCCTCTCATGAAACTCACACCAAAGGTGCGCGCGCAGACAGATCCAGAATTGAATCAGCTACCATAATAAATCTGAACACTTCCTCATGAGATCACAGCGATAATAAGAGAACGAAAATCTCAAAACATCGGCTCCTCTAAATTTTGCCCTCGTTCGGAGCATCGAACACATCGGTTTTCGAGCGAGCTTCGAAGAAGCACGAACAACAACCGCTTTCGTTTCATTTATTCCCACAGAGCCAAGTGCACCGCTCTCGCCGTTTGCCATCTTAGAGACAGATGACCTTTATTCTTTTATCAATTGGAAGCGATGCTAAAGAGCAAAAGGGAAGGAGTCATTACATAACTGTTCCAAACTTATAGCCTATTCAATTAATATACATTTTCCGCTATCTGTATCTCATTCCACTTAATTCGTAAGCACGCATTCCCCCCCCCCCCTTTATTCCGGCAGCATAATCGATCCATTCTCGAGTAAGCGGTTTTCTTCCTTTCAGTTCTTTCCCCATTTAATTCATGATTTTCCCGTAACCTTTTAAATCGACTTCCTCACTAGTTCTGCAACGCGAAGTATTTAAAAGCTGCGGCTTCACGAGAAGAATTTCCCATACGTTTCTTTCTATGCGTTTTTTTTCTGTGGGGAGAAGAAGGGGATCACAACTCAGGAGATGAAATGGTCGGCTGTATCTGTGAACGCTGGATATTCCACAGTGTGTGTGTGTGTGTGTGTGTTAAGTGAAGCAACCGAAGACGCCTTCTTCGCTGGTGTTCCGAACGTCTAAAGACGCATATATTTAGGAGCCTTCGGTTTACTTATGTCAATGGGTTAAGTTGCAGACGTCCATTAAGCAGGTTTGGAAGACGAAAAACCAGGGTTTCTCTTCGGAGGGAAACATAAGTAGGTTCGTGTTTTCCTTGGGAAAATGATTGCCATGCGTGCATTTAATTTCAATCTTATGCAAATGTTGGAATGCAAAAGATTCAAATTGGAATGTTATGCAAACGTTATTTAGAATGCACACCGTTTGCGAAACTAACGTTCAAGCTAATTCTGAAGCCGTGAAGAGAAGAGTAACCTTGGGCATCTGTACCGGGAAGAAGAAACTCGATTGGAAGTAAAAGCCACCTACGAAAGAAGTACGGAGAAGTGCAAAGAAAGTTATTGTGTGTGTGTGTGTGGGGGGGGTCTAAACATCAAAGCGTAATTCCGTTAGGTTGTTCAACATAAAGTCGTTCGTTTTTATTTTCCTTCTTAGAAATTTCAGATTTATTTCTTAGTAAGCAGATTCACTTGATTAAGCAAAATGCCTCAGGGTCTTCAAATAATTTCCGGCAGTTTTTAATTCTACAATCGAACTTTACGTAGCATCGAATGAGTTTGATGTAAACCTGCAATTCTTCACCAATTAAGTATGAAGCCTGCGCACATTAACACTGACTGCTGTTTATCTATTTGAAACCCCGAGGGTTCGTCTTTTCCATTCGCTTGTCTCGTCTAAAGAACCGCGTTGTATTTAACCATCAAATCGGTGCTTCATCGGAAATATTAACTTTTAAAGTACCGCAAATGTGAATCGAAGAAGAATGCAGCTTTAAGTATTGGTTGTATTTCAGAAGGGAATACTTTTCGGATGTTTTAATGATTCGATTATTTTCGTATTGCTCGAATTTCAGAGAGAAATGAAGTCTCACGCAAACACTGCCCAAAGGCCTCCTCTTCCATTCCAGCGAAGCTCTAGAGCTTCCTCAAAACTTGACTCACTTTTTTCACATCAGGATTTCTTTCCTCAAATATTATTTCATAGATGAAACAGACCAAGAAATGAAATGTCCAAATTGGTTGAAGGACACGATTTGCGACTACTAAAGGAGTTTTATTTATTTATTTATTTATTTTTAATTTTGACTCATAGAAGTTTGTAAGCCTATAGCATGTTCATTCTCTGGATGGGCCAAGGATTATTATTTCCATTTTTTTGCTTTTTCCCCATCATACATAGTCTGCGGACTTCTCTAGAAACGAAACGTGCAGCGTTTTCAAGCTGTTTCAAGCCACCAACGTTCAAGATGGGGGTCTCGCATAAAGGGCAATGAATTACTTCTTCTCCCTCCTTTAACACTCTCAGTGTCTCCATTTAGATGGGGAAACAAAAAAATAATTACTCTAAATTTGGTCGGAATCACTTGCACAAGGAGACTATAAATATCCGCGGAGATGAAGAAAGGGGAGAAGAAGAGAGAAAGAAAGCTTCTTTGGGGCTGTTTTCGAAGTTGCTTTTATTGTTAATTGGATATATCGCGTGTATCAGGCCGACTTTATCGTGATGAAAATGGTTCTGCGGAACGAAAGCAATAATCGAAATCTTCATGTTTTTAAGTTCGCTTTTAACCCGAATGATCTTAGAAACGAGAAGTCGGCGATTCGCTACCTCAAGTGAAGCCTCGCCTTTTCTTTTCTAAAATGCTTGTACAACAACGAAGGGAGTAAGAAACCTCCGTTCCTTAAAATAGTTTCACGGGAAAATCCTCACGATGAATGCAACCGCTTACTGAAGCGCTTCACATATTTAGTTTTCGATTCTCGTTTATTCCTTGGAAGTAGTAAAACCGTCTTCTACCCAGTTTCCATTGAAAGTTCGAAATCTTCCTCTGAAGGGAAATTCTTTAAACATAGATGGATTATCTCATTTCACTCTTTTTCTGTGATTTTCTATGAGTCAAAGAGAAGTTCGATTTTTCTAAGAAATGTCAATTTTCAAGAATTAATTTCGTGCTGGTTATCAAAACCTGCATTGCCACTTGACTCGGATTATTGCAGAAATCTAATCCCTATCTATTAAGTCTTCTGTGTCTGCTTCAGCCAGCGACAATTCATTCTGGGTTTTCCAACTACATTTATATCACTACCAACAGTCTAAAATGTCTGGGAGATTCTAGGTAAGTGCGACATGTTGCGCATTACTTTTATTCCGAACAGTTGCATTAGCCCAATTATTCTGATTTGGCCTCGACATGATATGCCATTAAGTTATTTCGACGGTCTATTTTATTCTGGATATTCGTTTTGGAGGATTAAAATTTCGTTATTAATCCCGCTATCAGCACTGAATGTTCAGAAAACCAACGGATTGCACACAATCACATGAATGATCAAGGGGGAGGATGGGGTTTGAGCATATCCATACTTCCGAGAATACGGATCAACCACGCTGACGGTACTGCAATTCTAATAGATATAATCTCGTCCACTAAAAACGTCGTGGGATCTTAGAGGAAGAGGAGTCGTTTTGTTGAGTAGACTGCTAGAAATGGCGAGAGGGATGACTGCGACCAACTTTTCATATTCACTCCTTGGTCAGAAAAACAGAACTACGCCTTTGTTCACAGCGATTTTAAAGTAAAATTTATGGTTTCAAATGACAGATTTGTCACAGGTTGCTCCGGGTGTGGGAGAGAAGATTTACGTGCCTCATTAAATAGAAAATAAGGTCACTTCAAGAGCAGGCCAAAACGAAGTTCCCGAAATTTGCTATTTGGAGTTTCCTCCTAATAACTTCCAATTATTAGGAGGAGACTCCTAATAACTAAGGAGATTTCTAGGCTGCCCATGTTCGTCAAACGTTTGTTTTAGCACTGTTTTTCTTAGTCATTCTGAAGTATGCTTGCCTTAATCTTTCGTGGAATACACAGCAGTGAAATTCCTCTGATTCTCATTCAGCTTTTATCTCACTATTTTTTTTAAGAAAACAGCTCTCTTTATAACGCTTATATATAAAAATTGAAGTATTTTCTCTGGATTAGATCTTCAGTAAACGATTTGAAGAAAGCATATACTAGCAGTGTCATTTTAAGATTTTATGACCGGAAACAGACTTTCTCAAAAATCGTTCTTATTCCATGTTCTCTAGTTTTAAGAGCTGATTTCTGTCGAAACATGTACGCGTCTTTTTTTAAATGCCAAATTACTAAGATGGTTTCCGTTACACCTAACATTGACAAGAATCATTTGATTTCTGCTGTCGTTTTACTTAAACAATGAAAAGAACTCAAAAAATTTAAAACTTCAACACTTTTGCCTCTTTCAACGCGCTACTTAGCAGAAAGAGAAGCAACAATTTTCCTTATTGACTCATTCAATCGTATTCAGCATTCCTTATCCATTCACTGCATTCCACTCTACATCCACATTCAAACAATTTCATGGCTTCAACTGATCGCGATTTCGTTGACATTCTCGATCGTATGAATAAATCCGAATGGGTCGCAGTGCAATTGCTGCTTTTCATTCTTCCGCAATATTCGGGAGAGCTTAGGAGAAGAATGACACGCGTCAATGTCGCAGTAACGAAATTTCTGAACTCCTCAGCAAAATGTATGCCGAATGGATTCCAGCGAGGTGATGTTCGTTGAACGAGAGCGAATCGGATCGCAATTAGGAGAACCGCTTCGGCATCGAAACATTAACTGAGCAAACGCAAGTGAGAAATCGATCGTCGTCACCGCTGGTTCTTGTGAGACGAATATTTGAGAGTTGGCGGAGACATCCGAAATGTCGCTGAAGAGCTCTAAAATGGAAAGCGTAAAACATTCAAAACGTGTGTACTTTGCTGATCACTTTGGATTAGGAGTGGTTTGGATCGAGTAGTACCACACATCGACATTGTAAATATTCAATTGGCTTTGGTTAGTGTTTCGTTTGCTGTGAAATTAACGTGGACTTAATTTATTGGAATTTAGTTGGATGGAATTTATTGTCAACCGAAGTTTCTCTAAACAGTAACATGATGACCACAATACCCCCCCCGTTATCACCCCCTCCCGTAAATTACGCAATTTCAAGATGTCTCCTTTACTTTACTCCTCAGATTAGAAGCTCACGCAACGACTGTAAACAATTGCGTCAAGTTTCTCGGCCGAGAAGCAATAAGGATTTTTAAAGTTCTGTAAATTATAAAAAAATGTGAAGATTTTTATACCCTGAAGGTAATGGGCAGCATTGTCTTAATCTTAACTGTAGGGAAATAGCGGTTTTGCCGTCGTTTCACCATCTCGAGACTAAGCGTAGCATTTGCTGGACTTAAATTGAAAATTCAACGTGGCAGGTGTGCCTGTTGTGCTCCTGATCCCATAGCTACTAACCCAGGTTATAAAAAGAAAGACACAAAATGGCTTCCTTGTTGGCATTAATCCTCGAAACCACAAGTCCGACTGGTTATCATGGGACACAGTTCACGAATATTAGAGTGTTTAAAATACATTTTATAATGCGAGTAATGTTCTCTGCTCTGTAAAAACGTCTCTTTTCAAAGTAATAAAAAATAATCTACTGCAATAAGTTAATTTTTACATTATTTTATTCCAAAAACTCTGGCGGATGCCAGGGATCAAAGAATCTCTTCAATTCTTTCGATTCTGTCACATCGTTTGTCTAAGGCGAACGAGTCATGTTTACCGTTCTGTCGCAGCGAAACGTTACTTTAAAAGTGCCGTTCGAACTTTTTCGTTTTCGCTGTTCTCTAATTCCTTCGTACGATTATTAAATCAATGAAAAGCAATTTCTACATTCGGTTTAGTTTACGGGGGATTTTTGATTAGCTATGTTTACGATTTAAAAATAACGTAGAGAACGACAGATAGAATGTGAATAACTTAAATCTATCCCCTTGTAAGAACGATCTGAACAGCTGAGACGAGTAAGTGGTTGACAGCGTTCTGTAAATGCGAAAGAAATACGAATTTTCGAGAAAAAACCCATTTCCATTTCTGTTTTAACTAAAGTTACTTCAAACGGTCACCGTGTGATCATCGATAACACTTCCTGCGTAATATCCCCTGGTAATGCGCAGGTAGATTTAATTGGTAGTTTCACTTGCACTTCCCATTTTAGTTTTGTTATTGCTTCTGTTTTTAGAAGGCAATCCCATTTATGACCTGTTTTTCCGCATCCCTGGCCGAGAAAATGCGAACTACGAAAAATGGTAATTCTCGTCAGCACTGATTCTCGGGTACATTGAAGGAGCCTCCTCGTAGATTGTGTTATACACAAAAGCGAATCACAATCGGGCGTACCCTGGGCAACGTTGAAACTCAACGTTGGCTAATCCTTCAGCAACCGAAACAATCATGCGAACTATAAATCAACTTCTTCAAGGCTAGCTTTTAAGACGACTTCAATAAATATTGAAGGACTGTCATCCGAAAAGGAAGTTTTATTAGCAGACATGTGTGATACATGCAAATGTGATGTTTTAGTTATCCAGGACACACATCGAGGGGTAAACATGAGTAGGTAGATTTGATTGGTAGTTGACCAAAAGTTGATGGCACGAAATCAGTAGCTGAGAGACCAGACAAGCAATATGGTAGTGTTATATTTGCTAAACGAGACTTGGATATTAAATCTCTACATATAACATATGCCCAGAAGGTTAAAATAATACTCGGAGATCAGAGTTTAACATGGGGCTACAAAATGACTGACAGGAATGGTGCTGAGCTGGAAATTTGGGCTGAGAAAGAAGGACTGAAGCTGATCCACGATTCCAAGTTAAGACCATCATTCAATAGTGGAAGGTGGAGAAGAGGCTATAATCCAAATAGCGTCTTTATCAGTGAACAAGTAGCCGTGCAAGCGACGAAGATAGTAGAAGAGCCAATACCAATAACTCATCACAGACCTGTTACTTGTGAAGTCAGAGCCGTTATCAATCCAGAGATAGTACCTTTTAAGCGACGGTTTAATTTTAAAAAACAAGATGGGACGGATTTGCAAAGGAACTCGATCAGACAGTAAACAATCTTGAAGCGGATCCAAGTGACTATGAAGAGTTCGTGAATACCATCAAAATAATATCTCGGCCGCACATACCACGAGGGTGCAGAACTCAATATATCCCAGGGCTTAATGAAGAGCAGACGGAACATCTAAAAGATTATAAAATCAGATATGACAAGGATCCTTTCGCTGTAGACACAACTGAGACAGGCGAAAAAGTGATGGACAAACTCACGGATGGTAGAAAGAAGAGATGGATGAAGCTACTGCAGGATTTGGAGATGATCCATATTTGAAAGGAAGAATTTTGTAAAAGCAGTTGGGGTTACACAAGTAGGATTTTGCAGACATTTTCCAGTGTGCACAAGAAGTCCAAAGCATTAATGATTGTAAGAGGAAATTCAGAGAAGAAATGCAAACACAAAAGAATAAGTCTAGGTGTCACTTCGGAAAAAAATACGTGTTGAAGATCACCAGTATTTTTTGGAATCGCTTAATATCTCTCGGTGTGATAATTTGCAGTATGAACCATTTCTCTCTTCTTTCAGTTCTACGTTTCATTTTGCAAGCTTCCCTCGTCATCGTGAAAAAGGATAGAAAAGAGGTTTCCTTTGAGGGAAGCGAACGTCCCTCCCCTCTCATTCACAAGTTCGTCAATGCACTGTCCCTATTTTTAGTAGCTTAACTCGATGCAGTGACTTTCTCAAAATCTCTTGGAGAGCGTGACGAGAGGCTGCACTATTTGAATAATAAACAAGAAAAAACCCTACTTAAATCGGAAACATCCGTTCTTGAGAAAATACACATCACATGAAGCAACAAGATTTGTTGCAAGATCCCAAATAGTTTATAAATGCAAAGAAAAACTGAATCATCCAGAAGGAAAATGTGATCGTTTTTTCTAATTAGTTAGATCACTGATCTCCGATCTGAATCCCTAATCTAATCAAATTCCTTGAATTATTAATTGCACTTAATTTGTAACGAACGAAGTGACAGCACTCAGTCAGTTACGTCTGTTTCAAGAGAAATAAAAGGCAGAAGGTGAAGGCAGTCTGTTTGTCTGAAATTAGAAGACTGCGCCACCAGCAATATCGCATTCATTCCTTAAGTAGCGATGAAAAGAAGGAACTTACTCGACAAAAACGATTGGAAATGATTCCAAGAACAAATCTTAAATTTCTCGACACAAGTATTGCGCACAAGGCTTTTCTCCCTTCATTTTGCAAGGAAAGAAACCGTACGCGAAAATGACACCGAGCGAAATAAAATAGGTCATACGAATAAAAACTAATTTCGAAATAATTGCAGTATTACAAACTAAATGAAATTCTTATGTTGAGCAACTGAAAATTATAAAGTATGTTCGATGGTTGGTTGAACTCCACGTGTTGAAGAGCAGTTGATCTGAGACTCTTTTTTTGTTGTTGTTCTTGGTAAAGCAACCAAATGGAGAACGGTACACTCAGATGAAGTAACATTCTTTATTCCTATTAT
This sequence comes from Typopeltis vanoorti, assembly GCF_054136105.1. NCBI lineage: Eukaryota > Metazoa > Arthropoda > Arachnida > Uropygi > Thelyphonidae > Typopeltis > Typopeltis vanoorti. The sequence continues at coordinate 694,839 of NC_143555.1, read as the reverse complement.
TTCTGCATATTTATTGTTCAGCATTGGCATACTGTTCTAAATGCTAGACTAGTTGAGACAGTACGTAGTGAAATATTCCTGTAGCCTAAAACACCATTACGTTTCATTTCAGAATTATAAAGTAGTCGTTCGAATGACATCCGCTAAAACAATTATTTAACGATATTACTGGTTTAATGCCGTCCACAAAAGGATGGAAAGTTATCTGTTTACACGCTTCTGAAATCTGCTGTAGAGACCAAAACATGGAACTTCTCCTAGTTCCGATTTCTAATAAGCATAGAGGTAGGTTAGCAGTGGGGAATGAAATTCATTATCCATTTAAACATATTCGGAAAACAATCCATGCACACGTTTTGAGAATTCAGCAGCCTATCCGAGCTCAGTATAAAACAGAACAAAATGAAGAAAGAACAAAAAGAACGATCATGTGCTGACGCAATGTTTACATTACAACTTTTAATGGAGAAGCATGGTGAATACAACATAGAAAGTGACGTGGCCTTCTTCAGGAAGCCTTTGATAAAGTCATAAAGGACAAAATGTGAACCGCACTCAAGAAATTACACATGAAAACGACCAAATAGTTATGAGGCTCAATGGAAAAAGTTACAGAAAGGAAATCACTCCACAGAGCAGTCCATCAAGGATGCCTAACGTCACAATTTGAGATGAAATTCTACATAAATGGAAGCAAAATATAAAATCAAACTGGAACAGAACATACTTGGTACCCAGTCAGTTGTTCGTAGAAGAGAAACTAATCCTAGCCAGAAGTCAGTACGTGCTCCAGAGGTCAACATGTTCCTTAAATACAATCGCTAAAAAACTCGGAATACGAAAGAATATGAAAAATCAGTTTAAAGGATTATGTTTAGTCAGAAGTCAAGTCAGGACTGAAAACAAAATTATCGAACAAATTAAGTGCTTCAAATGCTACAAAAGGAGCTACTATTGATGACAAAATGTCAAACTCATAAAGGTTCGAGAGTCCTAAGATTCTTCCACTTAAAATTATATTTCAACTTAAAAACAGACACTTGAAGCCTAGGATGGACGAAACTGAAAAATATAATACACCTGCCTTAATTACCTCGCACAATACGCAGAAATTACGAACAGACACCAAGCATTCGCTGTTTGGGTCATTGTTTTAGGCGCTTGAATTTATAGCAGCCGATGATTGAGGAAGTTCTTCGGAGATTGCACCTACACAAAACATACGACTTGCAAGTTCTGCCTTTGCTGATACTTTAATATGATAACGTTTGCAAAACTCAACTGACAGAAACAAAGATGAGTAGTTATTCTGAAGGTAATCACAAACGTTTTCTCAAAGTCACCTAGCTGGAGTGTTAAGATTTTATGTGCAATGGGATCCTCATTAAAAGATATTCCTCTTTCTTAGCGGCTTTACTTTGTCGTAAATTATCAGAGACTGACCTCAGAGTATCGCTTGTCAGTGTCACATAGGTGGCGCGATTCCTAGATGAATTCTTCCGCGACGGTTCCATTTGTAAATTTGGTTTTTTGTTTCCCTTTTTTCGTGGCATCTGCAGTTACAGCGAATAACATTCAGATTACGCATTTTCACCTCATTAATAGTACCTTTATCGATTCGACTTTACAAATTTTAAATTTGGTTAAAACGACATCCTTCACAAAATGCCACTTTCATTTTATTTTGGGTAGAGCAATATAAATTAGAGGGAGGGGTGCAAAGACTTATTTCAACCTTTGCATGCCCTCTTACGCACGCTGTTCACCAACTGTGGTTGCATTTGCCTAATGGCACCGCTTTCAAGCAACTGCGTCGTATGCGGTAAAGCAAGCAAACATTAGGGTTTCACTGGCGCCGAACGTGGGTTAGTAGAAGTGGAAACAGCTTCATTTTACAAGCGAGATTATTCCATATGTCGCCTTCTGATTCGCTCACCAAGATGCTAATAAGATTTAATATTTCAGATTGACAAAAATTGCAATTTGAAAAACGTCATCGACCGTAAACAACGCAGCGTGGCCAGTCCATTACTTTTGGATTACAAAATAATCAGCAAGCCAAAGAGAAGAAACCAAGAGTCTGCACTTTAGTGAGAGAACACGCACATCAATACAATTAAAACGCAAGTAAATGCTTCTCTTATCAAGTGCTCGTGCACGGGATCTCATATTCACTTCTTTATTTTCGTGTTGCGGCTTTTAACTTTAATTTCTTCGAAGAATTTTTTTCACCTCTGCAGAAATAAAAACGCATTGAAAACGCATTCGTGCTCGATAGATATCGTCTTACGCAGCTTGAAGACTTTTCAGTATCCGCGTGATTCCTATCACCCACACAGTCAACAAATGAATCTTCCAGATATATTGTAGCTCATCATTTCAGTACTGTAAGGAAACCTACTCACGAGGTAATAAACGGTGAAAGATTACACAAGTAAAGCTGCAGGTCCTGAACACTAATCGAATTACGCAAGTTGTTTATTTTGCAAATAACTCGCTTTCATCTTAATTTCTTGTTTGCAAAAACATAACGATAAAGACGATGACGTCACATAATTCTAAAATACATCAGAATCTCGAGGAGATCGAAAACATGTGTTGGAAGAAATTTTTTCAAAAAGTACACAAATTCAGATTGAAAATTAATTAGTAATTAAATTACATCTGAACACTGTTTTCAACGAAGTTTCATTTTCGATAATTAACTAAGCTCTGACGAACTACAGAATGTGTGTGTGGTTTTTGAGGACTAACTCAAACTTCAAGAAATAATTTGGGCTTTTAAATACATGAGAATCCTCAAATTAGATCATCAACTTTCTCTTGGGTACTTACAAACGTTTCCTGGCTTCATTATCGGAATTAAGTTGTTTTTAAAAAATCTTATTTCTTTTATTTTAACGACTATTTTGCCTGCTTTAGTTTATCTTATTTCTTTTAAGGATGAGACAGCAATATTATGATTGTTTTGTGCCCGGAAATTGTTTGGGAAATTTAATTCGCAGCAATAGTGGATATTTTCGTGGCTATTTTTCAGTTGTTTCAATGTATAATTAAACCGAATAATTACATGTAATGAGGGAAGATAAAGTGTCCGTAAAACAATAATGCGTTGGTTAATTCTAACTGCTCTCTTTTCGGTTTCTCAATTCGATAATTTACTTTATCAAAAGCTTGGGGGAATATTTTTCAGAAACTGGAGTGAGAAGAACAACGCAGCGAACAGATGTTATTTTCCCCTCCCCTAAGGTAACAAAATGTTCAATCCGTGTGTCAGATACGATGTCTTTCTAGACAAGTGCAAACCATAACCAGAATAAAGTACATTTTTGTTGATATTCGGAACTGCACACAAAATAAGAATTTAATGAAAAAAATAAACTAAAATTGCAATGTTCATTTCTCTAATCTATTAAGCCCTAAAACCCATACGTAATCCCCTCTCCTTTCTACTTCCCCATACATCCAAGGGAAAAGAAGAAAGAAAATAACACATTAATTAATTAACCACCACGAAGGGGGAAAATTGGTATTAGGAGAAGGCGATAAACCTACAAACATTTTCGTCTACAGACAAATATTAAAACCCCTCGTTCCTTTCTGCACAAGACAAACGAAGCCTATTTGAAGAGTTATCTTTCAGGTCCTGATAAGAGGCTTCTCATAGGCAGAAACTCGGATCAAACGAAAGAAACAAACGCAGTCAAACAGCGTCAAACATTCAGTTTGACGCTGTTTGACTGCGCCGAGGTTAAAGACTTCGACGAAATTATTTTGAATAAGGAAGCGAAAGTTCACAAGTTCATGGAGGAAGAAAGGAGATTTGGTAGAATTCTGCGATAAACTAACACGAAACAAATCCAGAAGAAGGAATAAAATTCTACTCGATCGAAGGAGACGTCGTTGCAGTTTGTTATCAGTCACGGTCAACATTTCCCGTTAAGCTGAAAGGATTTCCATTGGCACATCGAACCCGTGTTACATTTAGAATAAATAAAAGCGATCAAGGGATCGCTTTTATTTCCAACTAAAACTTTTATTCCCAATTAAAACTATTTGCAAATATGCAGAATATCAAATTTTTATTATAGGTTAAAACCAGCACAGAGCAAACACTGTAAGCAACATCCGGATATGGTTTGGTGCTCCAGCAGACTGTCCCTCTGGCCATTACCAGAATGCTATATTCTGATGTTTGTTAAAGTATTAACTTGTAGGCGATTTATGTCGCCAGCTACAAGCCTCGTTTGCTTACTGGAATCTACAGGTAGTTTAAGAACATTTTTTTCTCCAGGTTAGGGCTCCTAGCAGAACGATTAGGAAGACTGCAATGTAAATAGCAAACAAAGGATTGCTATTGACGCATGAAAAATTGCTCTTTGAAAAGAGAAAGTCGTTTTAAATCGGCTGTATGATAAACGCGAATAAACAAAATGCGATAATTTAATTTTTAGTTTAATTTTTAATTTAAAGAAACAGGGAATATACCTGATCGTGTCTGCAAACATCCGTCACCAAATCTTTTTCCCTTAGTGGTGACAAAGCTTAGAATCTGATTCGGATAAACACGCAGAAGGTTTGCGAATCATTTCTGTGAACTGAATGGGTAGAACGGCCGTCACCAATCTACCAAAGAAGGCTCGGAAATCCTCTTGGCGTCAAGATTTTGACCGGCGTTTTACGAGGGTCACGATAAATTTCTTCTTATGGAGTATTTTCAGGTTTTCGTCAAGTAAGAAAGTAATCTGGCTTGGGAACACACGAGGAAACTGACAACAGGCACAATTTAAGTGCAACAGAAGATTTCTCATTTCAGACGCGTGAGGGAGAAAATCATCCCAAAAGAATAAATGTCTGACACTAAACTAACTTCACACAAGACAACAGTTTAAAAGAAAGTGAAATTAGAAAAAAAAATACGAACGTTGTATAGCGAGATGTTTTATCTAAAATTGATTCTTAAAGAGTTCTGCCAGGAATAATTGCATGAAGAAACGTTGGCGCATTTTAAGTACGAGTGATTGAGTACGTCCAGCTGCGACCAGCATTTGCAATCGTTTAATTCTGATGATTAAATCCCACTCACTACTGTGAGTACTCCGCTGAGAAGGAAGCTTTTAAATTTAAGTTTTTGTCGTCATTCTTTTAATCCATGTTTACTACGTTGAAATGATGGAGGAGGGACACCTGGTTGTAGCACGTCGTTCCAAGTTTGTCTTCGCATTGGGCGATTTTTATATCTTGACGGTCTTCAGTTTAAAGATACTTATGAAACAAGAAGTCGCATTTCTGTTAAACTAAATTTTAAATTTTAAACCGTTTTATATATTTTTAAAACTAATTTGTTCCAGTTGAACTCTTATGGGTTCCTAACTTGCAACATTGCATTTCCACCCCTTCCAGTTCGTGATGTGCGATTACATAAAGAAATCTGGCTCAGTGACGTCGATACGTTAATTTGCTTGTGACCTTCTGCTTCAATTACATTCTGAATGCAGTAGAAACTATAATAAAAAAACGGGAGGTGTGTTACACTCATCGCGCCGTTTTTAGAACGGATTGCTTGAAGAGGCGAGTTTGCAGAGGAAAAATTATTCCCTGATTCTCGAGCTATTCGAGGACTGATTAAAATTACTACAATTTTGATTGCAGGTGCCTCATGCTCACTAAAGGGATCTAGAACATCCATAACGTGACGATATTTTTCTGAACGAGTGTTGATTACTCTTCCAAATTGTTTTCTCTTTCAAATCACGAGCTTGCTTTACTTACTGATTAATCGGCAGGGATAATGTTGCATATCGGCAGTAATGTTTTTCTTATACAATAAGAATAAACAGCTTTTTTCCTCGATAAATAATGCGAGCACGTCTTCTGTTAGAGCTAATTATTACACTGCTGTCGTGGGTGAGCGAAGGGGAAGATAATTAGGAATCCCTTCTGCGGAGAAACCAAACAAGGAAACTTTAAGTCATTTCGGGCTTCAGATAAGAAGAGTAGCTTTCACCCCCTCTACTCGAAGAAGATAAGTGAACTTTATATGCCAACTAAAGCAATTCGCAATCCTCCCCCCCCCCAGTCTAAGTTGAGAGCGGCAATGCTGTCCCCTCAGCCTACGTGGCAGTACATTTTATACGGTCCTGTTACGTCGTTAATAACTCATCTCTTTTCTAGAAGAAACTCACTTTCTTAATCAAAATAAGTTTCACGCCGTAAAAACCTGAGTGATTATAACAAACGTTCCGATTAAACTACCCGTTTGCATCTTGACAGATAGAACGTTTTTTCTTTCAGGGTCGAAGCGAAATTCATTCCTAAATTCATTCAGATTACGACTGTCTATCAGTTAAGAAAATCTCTGCTCTGAGCTGAGTACCATAAAAATCAAGAATTCCCTCGGACTTTATTTGATCTTGACCAAGAGCATTTGAGCGGTCAACAATGACGTCAGAGTACGTTGCTATGATTGTACGGCAATTAGTATGTCTTATAATTTGATATTCTCAACGCGAAGCGCCAGAATGACGTGGCGAAGTAGTAGGGATGGCTCTTCTGACCAGATCAAGATCAAGATAAGATAAGGAATCGTGACGTGATTGGTTGATGACGTCATTGTGTGCGTGGCTTCATGGGTGTGGAATGTTTGGAATTTCCCTGTGGGCATATGTATCACTGGCTTCAGTTCTTGTGTTTTGGTTCGCGTATAGGATTATGGGTGATGGTAGAGATAAGAATTCGTGTTGTGATTGGTGGTGCAATTCTGACAAGATGAAGATCAAGATAAGATAAGGAATGGTGACGTGGGTGGGTGTTGTTATGACATGTAGATAAGTGACATCATTTATTAGTTGTAAATAAGCGACGTCATTTGTTAGTTGTAAATAAGTGACGTTATTGTTTTGAATGGAAAGGATGATATATTAGTGGATAAGGAATCGTGTCGTGATTGGTGGGATACTTCTGACCAGATGAAGATCAAGATAAGATAAGGAATCGTGACGTCAATGTTTGTTGTTATGAGTTGTAAATAAGTGACGTTATTGTTTTAAATTGAAAAGGGATATATATTAGAGAAAAGGAATCGTGTCGTCATTGGTGGACACTTCTGACCAGATCAAGATCAAGATAAGATAAGGAATCGTGACGTGAAAGTTTGTTGTTATAGAGTTTGGAATTTCGCTGGGGCCCTCGTCTGTCGGGGACATCACGTGTGTGATGGGTGATATTTAGAGAAAAGAATCGTGACGTTATGTCTTTGTGTGGTATTTTGGTTTGGCTATGGAATTGTGGGTTATGTTTTGAGATAAGATATCTTTGAATTTTCCCAGGGTGCCACACATCCGTCATTGTCGTCTGGGGGAATTCTTAGAGTATGTCGTGATGGCGGGTGTGATTAGATTTTTCTGAATAATTAATTATATACTGGTTTCACTCAAACATACGGTTTTTTTTATTTTATTTTTATATAGATGGTTGTACTAATTTTCCAATACATTTTAGGTATTTGTTTCCTGTTAAAGGGTGGGAATTCTTAGAGTAAGTCGTGATGGCGGCAGTCTTTCGAGCTTTTCTGAATAATTAATTATATACTGATGTCAGTCAAACACACATACTGTTTTTTTTCCATACCTCATCTGTATTTTCTTCTATATACATGTTCTAATCAAGTTCATATTTTATTCATAATTCATCCGAATATTTTGATTTGTCTAAAATTAAGATCTTAAAATTCAATAAATAAATAAACAAATCGTGTGTGTATTCACGGTTATTTCAAAAGTGTTCTTACTTAAACATACATAACACATCAAAGACACTGTTTGTTCTTTTAAGTTTACATATTTATTTCACAGATATTATTTACAATGCAATATGCAGAAATAGGAATTTACATATATCACCAATGCAAATGGTGTTTTTCTTGGCGTAACATTTCTTTGATGAAGCAAGTTTGATTGCCTGATTTTGATACCACTTCCCAAATGATTATGGAAATTTCTGAGGTCACTAATATTAGCAGTACTGCTATAAAAGCAAGTAACTGCCACTTTTGCGATGGTTCTTGATTTTCACCTGCAAAGAAAAAAAAACATTGATAGCAATGGAAAAGTTAGCAGATTACTATAATCCTAATACATTAGTTAGTTTTGGAAGTGTCAAAGCTTTACAGAAACATACAAATTTGCCATATGAAATCGTGAAAAGTTGGTTAGCAACACAACCTACTTATGTGAGACATAAACCCATTAGAAGAAAGTTTAAACGCAATCAAATCAAAGTCCCGACACTTTTACATACTTTTCAATGTGATTTGGCAGATAAGTCATCCCTTGCAAAAGAGAATGGGGGTATGTGTTTCCTTCTTGTATGCATTGATTGTTTTTCCCGATTTTCGTGGGTTCGAACACTGAAGAAGAAGAAATCAGCAGACGATGTTGTTATTGCTTTCGACTCTATTTTTAAAGAGGAAGTGCCGTGTTACATAAACACTGATCAAGGAAAAGAGTTTTGCAACAAGAAAGTTCCTGCAATGTTTAAAAACCATAATATTCATTTCTACACGACCAGGAGTGAAATGAAAGCACCCATTGCAGTCGGAACATTGAAAACCAAGATCTACAAGTGGATAACGTATACTCAAAGTAAAAGTTATACGAAAGTTTTGCCGACTCTTGTACATACGTATAACCTCACACCACACCGTACTATCGGTATGGCTCCTTCGCAAGTTAACCTTCACAACGAGGATCGTGTTTGGAAATATTTGTACGGAACCCAAGAGGAGGCTAGCAAACCAAAATTTCAAGTAGGTGATAGTGTGGTTTTAAGTGATTATACCCACAAATTTAGAAAAGAGTATTGGGGTAACTGGACACGAGAATTGTTTACTATTGCTCAGGTTATTAAAGAAACCCTGTAGTATATAGAGTTCGCAGTCGGGACGGAGAGATAGTGGAGGGAACTTTCTATGAACCTCAACTGCAAAAGGCTGATATAACCAATGAACTTCCGGAAGACGTGTATCTAATCGAACAAGTACTTAAACACCGCAAACAGAAAGGAAAGCTTCAGTATTTTGTTAAGTGGCTCGGTTATCCCTCATCGTATAATTCTTGGGTTCGTATCGAAGATGTTTTACTTAACCCTTCCCAGTAATGCCAGTATGAAAATGTTTCCTAGAAACACGCAAACGAAATTTCAAGTGGAATTACCACACAAGATCCGACTTAAAGGTAAATGGGAAGTTGCTCTTGCCGAAATTCATCTTCCGGGCGAATTTAATAACATAGATTCCGGTTACAATGAGTTTCATATGATACGTGCAATTAGAGGAGGAGTCACCAATATCGACAACAACAACATCACAGGAAATAAAGTTTTCGAAAAGTCTAAAGAAGGATTTTACGAAGTGTACAAGATTCCCCATGGCAGTTACAATTCACCCTCTGAACTTCTTCAAGCAGTGTTTGATGTGAGTTCTGTGATTACTGGAAAAAAGAACCCAAACAACGCTATTTCTCTGACAGTCCCAAAAGATTACAACCTTTTGTTTCCCAAGGAGGTTTGAGTCTTCTACTGGGTTTTAATCAGATTGGTGTTAAACTGAAAGGTACAATCACAGGGAAATATGTAGTTGATATAAAGAGGGGTGTAGCCGCATATTTTGTTTATTCTGATTTAATCCAAGAACAGATAGTTGGTGATACATGTGCACCATTTTTACGAGTTGTTCAGTGCAGCACTAAGTGTTCTTTCGTTTTTGCTCAACCTGATTATTATGCGTTACGAAAACAAACATTTCAGTCAATTAGCATTGAAATTCGTTCTGACAGCGGCGAACTATTTCACTTTCGTTGTGGCAAGACAATAGTTAAATTACAGTTCCGACAAGTGAAGGATGACTGATTATCTCAGATATTACACATTGCAGGCAGGTGGGGCTCAAATGTTTCAGGGTCCCCCAATACAGCGTGGGTACGGGTTAGGTAGCATTTTCAGAAGTGCCTTCTCCTTTCTCTTTCTAAGTCCACTTTTAAAACCTGCAGCTCAATTTGTCGGTCGTCAAGCCTTAAACGCCGGTCAGCATATGATAGGAGATGTATTGGAAGGGGTACCTGTACGTCGAGCCTTTATAAACAGAGCATCAGAAGCTGGGAAAACCTTTGCTGAAAAGGCTCAGAGTCGATTACTTCAGAGAGGTCAAGGAAGCAAGAAGAAAAAAACGAATACTAAAAAGCGCAAGCGAGATGACATCTTTTGCTGAGGATATGATGTCAAAGTTAGATCTTTTTTCCCACCCTCGTGTCAACATGTGTGTGGAAAGAAGTTCTTATGTCACCTACCAACCAATATCCAGTACTGACAGTGGAGGTCCTGTGGAATTTTGCATACCAGGTACATCTGAAGAATACTTGGATTTGGGAAAATCATACCTACGTGTTTGTGTGCGCATCACTGACAATGATAATAAACCTAGCGAAGATTCTTCAGTTGGTGTTGTGAATAATTTTTTCCATTCCCTGTTCAGTCAAATTGACGTTTTTCTCCAAGGTAAACTAGTGAATGTGGCATCAGACACGTATCCTTATAGGGCTTATATTGAAAACCTGCTAAATTATGACAGCATGTTAAAAACAGTCAACTGACAAATGAACTATTTGTTAAAGATGATGTGCCTAATGTTATTGATATGTTTACCAAAAGTGAATGTGGGATGCGTAGACGACAAGATAGAATTAACCAATGGAAAAGTGTCCAGATGCTTGGGCGAATATACGCCGATATCATGCATCAAGACCGGTACTTGATCAATAACGTTACTGTTCGTGTTCGAGTGGTTCGCAGTTCTCCCGAATTTTGTTTACTGACTGCAAAATGCTGATTCTAAGGCTAAAGTGCAAATTGAAGAGGCTACACTTTTTGTCCGCAAAGTCAAAATAAATTCAAAGATTCAACTGGCTCACTTGTCTGTGTTAGACAAGTCAAACATGATATATCCCATTAATCATGTGCAAGTGTCTTATTTTTCGATCCCCAAAGGTATGTCAGATGCCACACGAGACACTCTGTATCTAGGTGAAATACCATCTAGATTAATTATTGGACAGGTCTCTAGTGATGGATTTAATGGCACTTTCAACAGAAATCCATTTAATTTTCATCATTTCAATCTGAATTTTCTTGTAGTGACAGCTGACGGTATTCAGTATCCCTCACAACCTTTGACTCCGAACTTCAAAGAAAGGCATTACAGCAGATGTTACATGTCACTGTTCACATCACTAGGTAAATGGAACAGAGACTGTGGTAATGACATTTCTTATGAAGAATACGTAAAGGGAAACGTTCTCTATGGATTTTACTTATCGCCAGATCAAAATGCCGTTGCCCCCCCATGTCAGCCTGTTAAGAAGAGGAAGTGTGCGACTCGAAGTTAAATTTGCTCAACCTCTACCTGAAAACATCACAGTAGTTCTTTATGCAGAATTTGAGTGCACATTATCCGTAACAAAGGATCGTTCTGTATTACTGGACTATGAACACTGAACAATTAGTAAGCATACTAGAGTTAGAACCCACCACGAGAAAAGTGGGTTTAAGAGTTTGTGCTCGTGATGAATTGCCACAATATCCGATCAGAAAACAACAGTCGATGTTCATCGTGAACACAGATCCGACCTGGTTGCCAGGACAACATTGGCAAGATATCTATATTAAAGACAAACACGGTGATTTTTTCGATAGCTTCGGTCGTCCACCCGAAAACGATATTGTTAACTTTCTGAATATTAATACTAATAAATGGTATTATAATTCTGTAGCTGTACAAGCTAAGGAATCTGTCGCGTGTGGTTTGCATTGTGTGTATTTTTTAATATTGAGATGTCGTGGTCTTTCTATGAAAAATATTATTAGCAAATGTTATTATAAGGATTTGTGGTTAAATGATATTGTAGTAACTAATGCTGTTACAGATCATTTACTGAAAAAAAAAAAAATTAAAAAAAAATTGTTTTTTCACTTACCATTTTTTCCAAACCAGTTTCTTATTCCCACGCAGCTTTCGGGGAGATAGAGAGATGAATTTAGTACTCCTTCTTCGAGCTCTCTTGCGGGGAGAGATTGGAGTGGAAGCATTTTCTTCACTGGGACTGGCTGACGTTGATGGTTGATGGGAATGCTTCTGGGTATTTGGTTTGTTCAGTAAAGGTTCTGGACGTGGTATTCTATGTTCCTGTTGCTCTCCTTCTGTGTGAGCCAACTGGTTTTCAACCCTAAGTACTTTTGCAGAACATTTAAATATGCTTTTACTTTTTCATCTGCATGTTTATTTCTTATTTTTAAAATAGCACTCATTTCGTCGTCGAGTGTGTACAATTCACGCTCCTCTGGTGATTGGAGAAGCGTAAATTTTTTAAACATATTCATTTTCTAATAAGTGAAGTCAATAAAGGAACAATGATACTGCCTAATAATGGGAACAGTGCTCCTCCCTGCTGTAAAACCAGTTTTCTTCTGGTTATGAAGGGAAGCGATTTGTTACTTAGTGCTCTTATAATTTTTTTTTCCTTCGTAGGCGTGACTTCTGGTTTTTTTGTAGTGGAATATTTCCACATAAAACATTTTTGCAGATTTCACAGAGTGTGGTGATTTGGCTGGAGGTGCAATGATTTAAAGCATCATTTGCTTGTTTGGGAGAGGAATGAGATAAGTACTTGATGAGATATTCATAGTGTTTGAGTCTATCAGCCATTCAGGAATAAATATTGTATTGGGTTCTTCTCCTGGAAAAATTCGTGACCTCAAGCGTAAAATATCAGGTGTTTCCTTTCTAAAGTCTAAAACTAAATATGAGTGGGGTGCCCGTGTTGCATCTTTATAAATCTGAAATAAAACGTTCGTTTGTCCTGGAAATACTTGAGAAGCTAAATGAGAAAACTGTAAAGAGTCTCGGGGATTTTTAAAAACAATAACATAATGGCTATTGAGAGAAATTGTACGAAAATGTGTACCTTTACAGAATAAATTTTGTGTCAGTAGAATGACACTAAGGTTACGGTGATGTGAACCTTTCATGAATACATCAGCTATTTCCGTGCTGTCCTCAGCCTGGTGAACCAAATCATCGATTATGAGTAAATTTCTCACATTAGAATCAAATTCAGGTAACTTCAAACCATTCACGAATTCTATATTGGTAAATTTTTTAAATTTATCTTGATTTTCACTGTACCAGTAAACGATTCGTTCCGGTGGTGGTTTGATTAGTTGATTACAATGTTCTATGAGAGACAACACGAATGTTGTTTTTCCTGACTGAGTAGTTCCAGAAATTATACATGTAAATGTATGTATGAACATATCGAAAATGATAACATAATAAGACTGTGATTATTTTTATATAATCAGAGAACATGTAAAAACAAATAGATACTTGTTTTAATATAAAAAAAAAATCTCCTTGTCAACATTTTTTTTTATATATATCACAGTCACCATGTAATCATGCCAAGACGAATTTTCTTTTTTAATTCTAAGAAAAAAAAAGCTATTGTGGAATAATAGTAACAATAACATTGATGTAAAAAAATGTACAAGAGAAGGGCGACACTGCAAATCATCGTGTTGGGAAACAACCATGGATTTTTACCTACCAGGTAGAATGTTGTTTATTTTTCTGTCCCATAGATGGCATCTTTTGCTTATGGGGTATGTGAGTGTAAGGAATTATTCTTTAAAATACCCATAGGGAAAAGTGCATGTGTCTGTTGACACTATGCGATTCGCAAAAGTGTATCCAAATCTTTTTGTTATGGAGGTCGTTTGGAGTTGACAGCTCCATTTGTCTTTGTGGACAGAAAATGGTACAGGAATTTGGATGTTTTGTGGCTCACCCCTTACTGCTGCTATCATAGATTCCAGATTAATCTCTGTGGCCGCGCGAGAATTTAAAGTAATGCCTTTGCATTTGGTCACAATCTTACCTCCCCGCGTTCTGTAGGAATAAGATTTTGGGCCTGTGGTAACAAACTCAACAATAAAGTCACCGTCAAGTTCGTCACCTAGCTTCCCAAGGTAGTGACCAATAGACGGTGAGTAATCGCCCGGTTTTTCAATGGAAATGAGAGAATCAGTATCTGTGTATAAAAGCCGTCTTTGCAAAAGTTCCATGACCTCATATAACTTTATCCTACCATAGGCAGCTACAAATGAGGAGATGACAGCATTACCTTTCCTATTTTCAGGCTCAGTGCCTTCAATAGGAGAGTAGGCAACCATCATCTGCTCTTCTGAAACTAACCTGGCATCTTCGATAACTTTACTGTTATCTAAAAAAGTTCTACGAGGTCTTCATAAGAGGAAATCACCTGGGTCTGAGTTCTTAACATTCTCATGCGAAGCCATCCCCATAGAGAATTCAAACAAATCTTAGCAAGTGAACGTTTAGCAGGATTTTTACTAATGTGTTCACTATTTAACATAACACCTTCCCTTAGCAAAAACTCGTCCAGATAAGCCTGTCGATTTTGACCTTCAGGCCATCCAGATGCTTCCTGTTTCAGCTTCAGAAAGGTATCAATATAATGAGCAAAGAAGTTTTCTTCCCCTTCAAATTTTTGAGAAAAATGCCACACCTCGTAAAATTCAATAACTTTATAACTGCGAGAACGTGCTAAATCTAATTCGGGACTGCACCAATAACCTGTAAATGATCGGTCCGTATGAGAGCATAATGGGGCCATTTCGGAAGCACACTTTCCACAGGGGGAAGATTAATTTTTCGTTACCTGTGATGGGCAAAACCGGTAAAAAGAGATCGGTAGGTGCTTCCACTTTTGCATGCCAAATACCAAAGTATACCCCAGGAGAATAGTCGAAATTATTGATAATAACTTCGGAATGCCTCATAGGAAATACCTGGTATTTCTTTACCCATGAATAAAGGCTATTGAAGTCCAAATAGCGAATAACTTTCCCTTCTGACTGAATTTTGTGATATATTTTGTAGCAGTCGGTTCTGCCTCCATGCAGAGCACTATGAGGTAATATGGGATCTGGAATATTAAGAGCAGCAATAAAGTTTTTCAAGGCTGTGTTTTCAGAAATTTCTGCATTAAACTGACATTCCCAAATTGAGATAACGGCGAATCCTTTGCTACGAAAGAAGTTTTCGCAATCCTTCATTTGCTCAAAAAGAGAAATCATGTCAGTGTTTCTGTATGGTTGGAATGTATTTGACCTGTAACACTTTTGACAACCGTGGAAGAAGCAACCGTAGAAATCATATAAGATGTTCCACATTTCCCATCGACAAAATAAGGTCTGATGCAGACTCCCCCCACAGAACGTGCATGTTTTATGGTTATGTTGTTCTGTTGTTCTTGCCATTTGAGCCAAGCCAAAGCCTTTCGACTTTGCACGTTTGCCCCTATGTAACCCCGAGCAGGAAGTATGGCCAATGTATTAGGTTTCAAAAAGTTTTGGAGAAATACTCTCAAACATACTCCTGCAATTGTAATGTCATGGAGAAAGGGATCAATATGGGTGAGCTGTATGAAGAGAGTGCGAAAAGTGTTGCAACTGTCTCGCAAAACACGCACGTCATCTTTCGTATAAGCTAAAAGTTCCACTTTCAGACAGTATTCAGTGTCTAGCCGATTTTCGTACCAAGTCTCGAACTCTGCACGAGTTTCTTTATTCATAAATTCCGGCTGGAAATATGATTTTTCGGGGATGACTCCACAACAATCCAGAGAATCGGATGTACGAAACTTATGAGGAAAGAAACTCTTACGACTTCTGAGAGATGGAACATGGCTGGCAGTTTCCTAAGAGTGACACTAATGTAGGAAAAACTATCAAGAAATATGATGTTTGAAGGGTCATAATAGATAGCAAGTATCTTCGATCCGTCAAACACTACACGGGGGTTGGAAATTTTTTGAAAAGAGATATTCCAAAATAAAGTACCCGTCAAAACCACGAAAATTGTGTGCAATTACACGAATATTTTCGTATTTTGGTTTGACAGTCTGAAGGATCTTACCATCTCGATCTCTTTTCATGATATTCTTGACAGAAAACAGCTCATCTAGGAATTGACCCACACAGGTTTTACCCCAGAACTCGCGTTCTTGACTACCAAAATCAGCCATACATAAGACTGGTACATGACAATGATTTTTAGCTATAGTTTCTTTGTCAAAAAAAATCATAGAAACTTGTTTATTTGAGACCTCCGATTTTTGCACGAAGCATTTCTGTTTTGAGTGAACTAATTTGCAGTAGTTTCAGAAATTTTTTGGTGGACAGACGTGGCTTTTATCTGTAGAGAAAGTAGCCAAACATTGTCCGCAACGATGGATTTTTGAACAAATATTATTTTGTTTGTGCAAATTCAGACATTCGTTGTCATAGAAAAACCTGTTGCATGACTTGCACAAAAGAAGGTTCTGCACACTATGACTGGCGTTTCTGTGACAGCGTATGCACACATTTTTGCATCTATGCATTTGCAATTTGATAGAAGTGCTGTATGTCCGAAAGCAACTGGGGCAATAATAGCTATTTCCAAAGAGAGCTGCCACACTACACACAAAATCATAATGCTGATTGCGGTATAAAAGACAGATCTGTTTACTTGCATTTGGGCCCGAAATACCACAGAAAAATCAGCATCTGCCGAAAAAATTACGATTTGGTATTCCGGAGTCAAATGCTTTTGAAAGAGATCTGATCTGCTTCTGGAATACCGCAAGAAATGAGCGGAACCCCTGCAATTTTGTGCAGAGTTAAAGCCCTCTTTGTTTGTAACTTTTTACGATCTAAATGCACTTGTCTGTATGTTGCATCATCATCACAGTGTGAAGAAACACCTAGAACAAGTGCTCGGGCCATGCAAAGATTGTATTTGTTGTTAATTTTCACAACAGCTTTTTTATTTTCACAAATTCCTCCAGGATAAGCAGCGTTCTTCTTTTTACATTGGTTTTTCTACCACCACCATTATTACTGATATTAATCAGTATGACATCGACCACAAGATCATTTGCCAAAAGAAACTCACGTTTTGATTGGGCGACAGCATAAATAGCATCAACTATCCTTTGGATAGTTAGTTCAGAAAGCAACATGAATGGTAAGTTTATGTTACTTTCTAAACTGGATGCACTAATGCCTAACTGAACGTGAGAAAAAGCTCCAGAACCTGATAAACGCTGAATGATCTCATTAAGCATATCTCGAAATATATCAAAAAAAACACTCTGGTGAAAAGAGTTCCAGATCACGAAATCGAACTTGATACTCCAATTGTCGAGTTTGATCCTTTATAGATTTACGTGATTGGGCCACCAAAACAGTATAAAAGTCCCTGTAGAGTGAGGGTTCAATAGTTGTAGAAGTAGAGAGTTTAGTTTCACATCCAGTAACTGAATGTGAATCATATAAATTTTGGGGAGGGTCGTGACTTCCTCCAGCCACACCAGCGATTGTTACATTAGAATTAGAACCACGTCCTATTGTTTCACTTTCACAACCATTTTCTCTTGTCAAATCAACCTCTACAATGTTGGGTTGATGACTGAATATATTCCCATTACCATCAACAAACCGAATAACAGATGATCGCTATTAAAAAAAAAAATTTTTTTAAATTACTTTCTAGATTTCAGAAATATCTTTTAGAAATAAAAACAAGGATTTTAGCAATTTCAATACTGCATAAGAGTTTCACTAACACACTTCTCCTAAATATTACCACTCAAAAATTTTACCCAAAAAATCCTAATAACCAAAAAATAAAACTAAATGTTACACATCATAATGTTTTTAGCAATTTCGATACTACACGATGGTTTCACTAACACAATATTACTAAATAACCACACTCAATATCTTTTCCCAATAAAATATATATATATATATATATATATATATATATATATATATATATATATATATATATATATATATATATATATATATATATATGACTTATGGGATTTCACTTAACACAAAACAGAATGAATATCATGAACATGATTTTTATTTTTCCATTGCAAAAACCACCTTATAACTTTATAGACAAAAATCGCTAATGTAGTCACTAAAATTCATATGACATTGCTATAAAATGACAAAATTAACTTACTTTTTCTCCAGAAAAACTCATTTTGAAACTACAATAATCTTCTGAATGCATACAACTGTTACAAACACTACTAGAAAGTTACTACTAGAAACTCAAATTGGAACCAAAGAGCAACCCTTTAGTCTATTTATAAAAAAATTAGAACCAATGGAAAACCAAAAATCATATCACATGACAATGAATAACTTAGTTCTCATCGATCACACAAGGTCAAATTATGAACCTTTGCTACCCATCAGTAGTGTAACACCTCGAAAACGCTTAGTCACAATAGAAAGCTTGAGTAATACATGATCCTCGGGAATTTACCTTTGAAGAAAGCATGATACGTATAGAAAGTGATGCGAACAATTAGTTTTCAATAATCACACAAGGTCAAATTACGAACCTTTGCTACCTAACACCAGTCTAAACATTAGTCACATCAGAAAGATGACTAATACACATCCCTGAGAAAAATTTTACCTTTGAAGAACCGCTACTGCTATGAAAAGAACGATGATTCGCTGACCGGTAATGAGTCACTCAGTTATCTACAAACAAGCTTTATGAAAATTAACAGTGTGGGAAAATAATTCACACACAATTTATTTATTTTACTCGGTTATTCTGGTTATAATATGTAGTTAACTGAATTTTAAAAAGTAAAACCTATAATGAAAAAGTCAAATGGATTTCAGAGTTGTGTTTGTGTTCTGTGCTGTGAATATATGTTAAAAATCAACAATTTGGAATATTCAGAAAACCTAGATAGTACCAAGATGTTCTCATTCTGGAAAGAAATGTAAGTGAATTTTTAACTTAAACATAACAATTGATAATGTAATACAATAATCATTGGTCATATGTTTTTAGTAAACATAATTCTAAAACTGAACGTTTTTTTTTTTTTTCATAAGAATAATCACAGGGTATATTAGAGTATCAACATGGACACATGAGCGACTTTTCATGCCTAATGTGTGTGTGTGTTTAAGGGACACCAGTATAATTAAATTATTCAGAACACGATTTGTTTATTTATTTATTTATTGAATTTTAAGATCTTAATTTTAGACAAATCAAAATATTTGGATGAATTATGAATAAAATATGAACTTGATTATAATATGTATATAGAAGAAAATACAGATGAGGTATGGAAAAAAAAAGTATGTGTGTTTGAGTGACATCAGTATATAATTAATTATATACCGATACGTCACGATTATATACTGATACTGATGACGTCACGATTCTTATCTCTAAATATCACCCATCACACCACGTGATGTCCCTGACAGACGAGGGTCCAAGCGAAATTCCAAACTCTATAACAACAAATTTTCACGTCACGATTCCTTATCTTATCTTGATCTTGCTCTGGTCAGAAGTGTCCACCAATCACGACACAATTCATTTTCTCTAATATATATCCCTTTTCCATTCAAAACAATGTCACTTATTTACAACTCATAACAACAAACATTGACGTCACGATTCCTTATCTTATCTTGATCTTGATCTGGTCAGAAGTGTCCACCAATCATGACACGATTCCTTTTCTCTAATATATAAATTGTATGTTCCTCAGATAAGTAAACGGTTTGCGTATGGCATTATGGGTGATGGGTAGTGATAAGATAAAGTTTGGAATGTTTAGAATTTCTCTGGGGCCCTCATCTGCCGGGGATATCATGTAGTGTGTTGGGTTTGCATAGGAATTGTGGGGTTTTTTTTGAGATAAGGAATCATGACGGTATGTGTTTGGAAATTTCTGGGCAACATACATCACGTGTTGTTTTGGTTTGCCTGTGGACTTGTGGGCGATGTTTTGAGATAAGATATCTTGGAATTTCCCAGTGTGACAAATAAACATCATTGTCATCATGTTTTGTGTTTGGTTGTATATAGATGGCAGTACTAATTTTCCAATACAGTTTGGGGTATTTCTTTCCTGTTAAAAGACTATGAGAATTCTTAGAGTATAGTAGAATCTAGTGGCGGCAGCGTTTAGACATTTCTGATTAATTATATGCTGATGTCACTCAACCACAAACATTTTTTTTGTCATATACATAACTCATCTGAATATTTTGATTGTCTATGTTAAGATCTTAAACTTCATTACTTTTGCTAATTAAAGTTCCTTTTTTACAAAATGTTTTGACTATTGGTGTTTTTAGTTTACAGTCAAGAGAAAAACCCAACGGTATTTAAAAATAAATTAAAATAAACGGAGACTTAAATTGGTAACTTTTGTATGTAGCCTAGAAATTCTAATGATAATTTAAATTACTTACAGTCTCTCCAGAATGGGGATATCTTGGAACTGTCAAGGTTTTCTGACTATTCCAAATTGTTGATTTTTAACATATATTCACAGCACAAAACACAAGGTCTGAAATGCACTTGACTCTCTTTCCTTATAGGTTAATATGTGCTTATTCTTTCCTTCACTCATGGTGGCATTGTGTTATTTCTCTTAGCCAATTTGTTGTCCCTACTTGTGAACTTTACTGACTGGGGGGGGGGTTGGAATTCAACTGGCCTAACTTGAGGGATTGATAATACTTCCCAAACACAATCCAAAGTTCACCTTTTTAATGACTCACATCCTCTTTGATCTTTTGCATGGTATTTTCAGTTCGGGGTTTGAGTATGTGAACGACTTCTTCCTGTGGGATTACCTGAAGGGGGGAAAAGTGACTGTCGAACAGCTGAAAGAAAACATTTGTGCAGAATGAGGGCGCTGCAGACTGAAACATTAACAGGAAGGTCCCGTCTTTGTGAAGCAGTAAATGGAACGCATTTATGTGATGTGGTTTTCATAATTAATACAAATCTCCAGGTTCTGTATTTCATTATACGAAATAATCATTATAAAAAATAACAATAAAGAGGTTATTTAAACTCCTTCCTGACTTATGGGCCACCCTGTAGTACTCGCACTGCATTTCCAGTTCTCTTTACAATACAATCGCATGATAAACCTTGACAGTTCCAAGATGTCCTCATTCTGGAAAGACTGTAAGTAATTTAAATTATCATTAGAATTTCTAGACTATATACAAAAGTTATCAATTTAAGTCTCTACTCCTCCAGTTAAAACATTACTCCTCGATCTCTATTCCTCCAGTTAAAACATTAGTAGCGCCTCTCCATCCAAATTGTTCTTAGCATTTAGATGCTAGAAATGACTGTAAGTTATCTGCCATCCCCTTGTCGGTTGTTTCTAAAACTGCACGAGTGCTCAATTTCATGCCTCACTGCCTGCGTATTAAAGTTCCACATCTCTAGTGGTATCTCATTCGAGCTTGGTGCATGGGACCTTTACGGCAAAGCTTCGCAATTTAAAATCTCGATTTCAGTGTTTAAATGGAAAACGATTCAAACTGCAAGAAAATTGTTTGCTCGACCAGAATAAATAAAAGTTTACAGGAAGCGAAAAGCGATTCTGTTATCAGTATTGTGATAGTGAAATGTATTTCATAAATTGCTCATACAATATAATAAAATAAAATAAAATAAAATACTAAAAGCCCAAATGAATGATCTGAAATGGGAAGTTAATGAAATTCAACAGTGCTCCAGGATGAAGTAAATGTTCTACCGGAAGCTCAGAATGAAAATTTGCATACTATTACTGAAAGACTGGTAAATCTACTTGCAGTAAAAAAAAGAAGGCATCATACACGTCCACAGAATACCTACTAACAGAAAAACCGACATCAAGCTAGTTATTATTCATTTAGAAAGCAAAATTACAAAAAATAAATGGATGATGGAGGCAAGAAAACTCAAGATTACAGCTCAACAAATTGATGAACAGTTAAAACCCGTTTCCGTCTACATAAACGAACATTTGACTAAACTTAATAAGCAATTTCTTTATGAAGCAAAACAAATGAGAGCAAGTGGTGCAGTCATATATATATATGGGTAAGAGATGGCAAACTATTCATGAGAAAGAATGACAACACTAAATTGATACAGATAAAAACACCGGACGATCTCAACGAACTGAAACAAAGAAGGCAGCAAATCTAAATGTTACCTATGAATAATTGGAGCAATATAAACCTTATGGATTTAGGATTTAACATGAATAATTTAGATTCTTATACACCTGTAAACTGTACAAATATATATAATTTAACTTCTGTTGAGAAATTGTTTGATACTACTATAAATTCATCCAAGAATTTCCAATATATATCACGTTAATATTACATCTATAAGGTCCAATTTTGATAATTTAATGTTACTTTTTATAGAGATCCAATCATATATAGATGTACTAGTTTTAAGTGAAATATGGATCAAACAGCTTGAGATTGATCATTATTCTCTCGCAGATATGTGTTATGATTGTCGCGATTATAATCGTTCAGGTGGATTAATTCTATATGCTAAAAAAATATTCATAAATTTCACAGACTGGTTTTAAAATTGCAAAGTTTTGAAACTGTGATGATTTACGATACAGCAATGAATATACTTATAATTGCTATTTACCGTGCATGCGATGGCCCAGTAGATATCTTTCTAACAGAGCTAAATAATGTCTTAAAAACCTTAAAATATGACAATATCATACTAGTGGGGGGATATAAATTTCGACCTTCATAAGAGCAATAGTAAAACTGAAGAATATAAAAGTATATTATCTACTCATGGGTTTCTTGCTTACATCGATGGCAATACGAGAGAAGTGTACAACTCGACTAATTGCATTGATCACATATTCATTAGAAACAGAAAGGCCTATGAAACAGAATGATCCACTGCAATCTACATTAGTAATATAACAGATCACCATTCTATACTTTTGAAACTATCTATACCTGATAGTGTTAACATAAGTTGCACAGGTAGTCAGAATAAATTTGTAATTGGCACAAATTATAAAACATTTGAGATACATAAAACATTATAAACTGCCACAAACTGATTTATTAGACACAAATCAGTTTCAATGAATTTATCGAAATGATTAAATATGCAGACACTAAATCGCAATATCATAAAACAGTTACTACATAAAAGGATGTTCACACACACACACACTGGATAACAGATGAACTAAAAAATATGCTAAAGACAAAAGAGAAGCTCTACTATAACCATAAAAAAATCCATACAATTTAAATTTTGAATATGACTATAAACATTTCGTCAAACATCTAAAGGAAAAAATAAAACAGACAAAAGAACATTCTCTTTTATCGAAATTTCTTTCTTGTTATAATGATAAAAGCAAAGAATGGAGGTTGGTCAATATGATAATAGGTAACACAACAGAGAAAACGCGAGAATTTCCAGAGGGCAATGACATCACTGATATACTTAACAAAATGAACAACCACTTTACCAACTATGGCAGTTGTGTTTTCGACCTATCAGAAAGGGCAAAGTATGTCAGTTACCTTCCGTGGATTAAGAAATCGATGTATCTTAATCTTTATCTTAAAACGATGATAGTAAACGAAGATGAAGTGAAGAGTGTAGTAATCGGATTAAAAAAAGGAAAAAAAGTGGGATGTGACAATATAAATGTTAAAAAGTTAAACATTATCATTAGGCATAAATTATAATTCTTTACGAATATCATTAATAAATCCTTTGAACATGGTAAATTTATAGAATACCTAAAGACTGCTTCAGTTGTACCGTTATTTAAAGGAGGAAATAGAAATGAAATCAAAAATTACAGACCAATATCTATTCACAATCTCAAAGGTTATTGAAATTCTGATAAAAAAAACGCTTAAATAGCTATTTAAATACAATATCCTTTTAAGCTACTAATCAACATGGGTTCAGATCCGGAAGCAATACTGAAAAAGCGCTACTCGAGTTTTATAAAAAAGGTCTATAGCGGAATAAATGAAGGAATGCACACTGCAGCTGTTTTTCTTGATATATCTAAAGCGTTCGACTGTGTTCACTATGATCAATTGCTATTGAAAATGTCCAAATACGGCATTAGAGGAATTGCCAATGACTGGTTCAGATCCTACTTGAATAATAGAAAACAGTGTACCAGCTATGATATATTTAAAAGCACAACAAACATAAAATACGGAGTCCCACAAGGGTCGGTACTAAGGTCCATCCTATTCATAATATATGTTAATGATCTATGTAAATACAAACGTTTTGGCCAAATGATATCCTTTGCTGACGATACGGCTTTAGCATACACCGAAACAACCCTTGAAAATCTAAACAATCGGATTAATAGCGATATATTAAAACTATGTATATGGTTTAGCAACAACGGATTTAACATTAATACCGAAAAAAAGAGATATATGTACATTATATTAACAGACAAATTAGATCACAATATAACAATAATATGGCATGAAAGGAAATGTAGTGATACTCTAAATTGTAAACGTAGCTTAATCAAAAAAAAAAAAAATCAGTCAAGTATTTGGGCCTCCCTATCGATAGCAATTTGAAGTGGAACTCCCACACCACTTTCTTAACAAAGAAATTCAGGTTCATGATTAACAGAATATATTATGTTAAAAAATTTGTAAATGCAGCATTCTTAAGATGTTTATACTATTCCTGGGTAAATTCTTCACTGCAATATAGCATTATCTGTTGGGGAGGAGACTATTATAACAATTGCTTCTATTAATAAGAATACAAAACAGAATAATTCGAGCCATAACTACTACCGACTTCGCACATTCAACCAACGATCTGTATGTCGTTCATAATATTCTACCACTACAGAAACTCTATCTCTGTCTGATATATGTAAAAAGAAATACTGAAAGTTTCTTGGTATATAATGTAGACTACGGATTGCGCTGCGGTCGAAACACGCTGGAAGTACCTAAGGCTAACAAAGAAATTTTTCATAAATCTTTCGAGTACATTGCGACGAACAGCTACAATAAACTTCCGAATGAAATTAAATCTATAACCTCAGAATATACAATCAGAAAAAGATTGAGAAACTACCTTATGGGATTAAAGAATGTTGACAATTATTTTAAACGTAGAGTATAAGAGATCATTATAACTCATATATCATAACCAATTAAGGTATTGATTTAGAAATTGGTTCATTCAATTAGGAATTAAAATATCAACATGTACATTATTATAACTGGTTAGGGAGCCCTCTTAGATGCGGTCCCCGGACTCTGAGTGTCTGTTTTCAACTAATTACTTTTCTAGTAGCCAATATGGCTACGGCCCTTGGTTACACATATTTGCATTAACTAACTTACATTACCCTAAACCAATTACTTATCATAACTTTGAAACCATTCGAAATATATTATATTCTACTTGCATATATGAGAAAACGTTTTATTAACCATAATAAAATAATAGCCAAAATAAATGTTAGTACCAACAGAATATGATAGCAATACTTGTATTTTATTTTGTAACTTTGTACTGTGCATTGAATTGTATTGTGAATATTGCCATAATTATACAAGTCGAATAGTATAATATGTATGATTTGTATACGTGATGTGAATAATAAAAAAACATTAAACATTAAATATACAAACCTTTTTTAAAATACTTGTTTCTTCTCAAAAAGACACGTCATCTTTGTCCAATGCAGGCGTGTTCATATTTTTAAAAAAATCTTGTGCTTTTTTTCCCAGAGTAAATTACTGTCCACATGTAAGCGATAACCCTAGCGAGGAAAGTTTAGCGCCACTTCCTTGTAAAGAGTGGAGATGAAGCTTCTCATATTATATTGGTATAAAATAGTATTGCGACACTGCAGTGCATTTCAGCGGTTGAAACACTTTTTGTTTTTTCTTTTAAATCAGAAGCAGTTTAAATTAGAAACGAATTTCTCAGGACAATTTCTTCTTATGACTAAGAGCAAGTTTGAGGAAAGAAGAATTTTTTTTCCAGCTTATTTAAAGGATTTCATCAGAATTTCAGGATGTTCCACCTTATCATGTGTCCAAAGGTATTTCGGTTATAATTCGCTTTCGAAATTCCATCTTAAGTTTGTGATTGTGTTCTTCGAATAATCTGTTAGATTTATTTTTTCGCGCTCCCAACATAAATCGATTCCAAGGAATTGTTTACTGATATATTTTGCCTAGAAAGCCAAACCACCCACTGAGAAATCACCGTTCGCGTTCCTCCTGCTTGTAACACTAAAACAAGCTTGTTTACAGTAAGAACTTGAGAACTTGTTTTTGTTCTTTTAGTGGATGGCGTGAAATCCAACGCATGACATTTGGTTAATGATTTTGGGCCTTTTACGACACTTTCCTCTCATGTACGTGAAGTCATCATCTCCGAAGACCGTTTTATTTAAGAACGTGCTCAGCGATGCCCGTTTCTCATTCTTATAGGGAATTATTTATGGAATCGGTGCCTTTAAAATGCTTTCTTAAATGAATTCGAGATTATAATTCTAGACTAAGCATTCTTTGTGTCCGAATAGCAGCACGTGCATTTGCATTACCGACAAAGTAACACTGAACATGCACCACGTAATCTTTCCCCCCTCACTCCATTTTGGCTCAAACGCGTCAGAAGAAACGTCTTCCAGATACAGTACATTGCTAAAAAAATTATTTGGTGTTTTCCAGGCCACACTTGCTGTCTTGTTGAACGAGGAGGATAACTGGAACAGACACTGGACCTCCCACGAAGTACGCTATAATTTGATTAGAACCTCGTCGTTTAATCAAGAAAGGCGAACATAAGTCTTCCCTGCGAAGTAAAAAAAAAAAACCCGACCAATTGTAATAATTCAATTGAATGCTGGTGAAAGGTAGCAGACCCGTTGAGTTCTCTTGACAAGAATAAATTTCTGCCTATTATGAAACCACAAAACTATTGCACGCTTTCGGCATTTTGATAGCTTTTGTTTCGTCTCGGTTATGGGGATATTTGTCAGTCTAAATAGTCTACATAGATATAAACATCCTTCGAGTACAAAACAAGATTTCTCTGGCCAAATGACTCTTCAATCCGTCACAGACGTGACGTTTACGCTATGGCTTTATCCCGACTTCTCCCACCACAATGCTGTTGCTGATTTCGTCTACTCTCGCTGGACCACTAGGATTTCTTCTTGAATAGCTTATTTCTTTGACTTTTGATTTTAACGTTTTCTTTTTAACACTTTCATTGCCAAGCTGAAAATTTGAATTTCGTGTGGTGGGCAAATTTTTTTTATTTTTTATTTAGTTAGCGAAGTCCACGCAATAACGCGTGATCAGCAATGAACGTGTTAACAAATGGAGTTTGTAAATTCAATTTAAACAGGTAGAGAATATTTTCGAGTTTGGATTGCTCAACGGATATTTTAAGTTGTTACCATTACAGAACACTTTCCTGGATTCCAAACACTCATCGTTCGAGGCTACACTACGTTACATTACAATTCACGGAATCCATCCCACAAGCGTATTTTCTTCGATAAATGCAGCGGTTGTAATAGTTTTGCCGATGTGGGAAAATTAAAACCACGATACAGTCGTGTGAGTCCGGTTAGCTGGCCTTCTAAAGAGAGTCCGTTTTATAGTGAGCTGCCGGTATAGATGATATCAAAAACGAGATTCTGAGGAATCTGAGAAAAAAGGCAACGGAGGGTTGTTAGACGTTTTCGCCTTTTGTAGGAAATTTGCTAAAATACCCAGCAAATGGAGGCAAACGAAAGTAATACCTATCCTGAAACTGGGTAAACCTGCTGAGGATCCAAAGCGATACAGCCCTATAGCTCTCCTATGTACAACACTGATGCTGTACGAGAGCTTAATCTTCAACAGACCAAGTCCAGAAAGAGAGAAAGTGCTGATAAAAGAACGGTCAGGATTTAGACCAGGAAGATCATGCACTGGACAAGTATTAAACTTAACACATTTTATTGAGGACAGCTTTGAAACGTGGTTAGCAAGAGGAGCTGTATTTATAGATTAGACAGCAGCATATGACACACCACACTAAATCTTAGAAAGCTTATAGTCAAAATTTACAGCATGACAAACAGCTATCGGTTAGTGGAGATATTTAGCTCACTGCTGTTCAGCGGGAGATTCTTTGTTGATTTTCAGGGAAAAAAGAGCAGATAGCATATCCAGAAAAATGGTCTACCTCAGGGAAGTGTGCTATCTCCCCTCCTCTTCAATATATATACTAATGACCAACCTATAAACCGACAGTCAAGAACCTTCTTTAATCCAGATGACTAGGCAATAGCTTATCAAGCAAAATCCTTTGATGACGTTGAGAAGCAACTGACAAGAGCTAAAAAACCTAACAATTTACTATAAGGAAAACCAACTGAAACAAAATCTCAGTAAAATCAAAATCTCTTTTCTATCTCAATAATAGAGAAGCGAGGAGAGAGTTGAATATAGAATGGAATGGTGTGAAACTGGTCAACTATCCAAATCCTACTTACCTAAGTGTTACACTAGACGGGACCCTAAATTATAAGTGACACATAGAGAAGACAGCAAGTAAAACTCAAATACATAATATTCTGCGCCAATTAACATCTTCGTGGAGTGCTAATCCACAAATACTGCACACCTCTGCACTGCCACTCTGCTTTTCGACAGCCGAGTATGCTAGCCCTGTTTGGGAAAGATCATCACGTGTCAAAATTATTGATAAGGTTCTTAATGAAACATGTCGGCGCATTACCGGTTGCCTTAAGCCTACAAGCATTTATCATCTATACTCACTGTCTGGTATTGCACCTCCTGACATCATAAGGACTACACAGAGTAGATATGAGCAGAAACAACAACTAAATGATGAACGGCATCCTTTGTATGGACATGTTGCAGCACATAAGAGGCTAAGCTCAAGGAAAAGTTTTATTCACTCAGTGGAACCGTTGGTTGATTCCATAAACGCTGCAAGATCAATGTGGCAAGAACAATCTCCAGAGGCTCTAAACCTAAACGAATCTCTTCCTTCCTGCGACATCTTGACTGGTACGGTACTACTACATCGATGATACAGTAAATGGTGGAAGTAAAGTTTTCTCCATTAGCTTGTGAATAAGCTGAGAGATTCTCACTAAACATGTACGACATTGATAATCATTTACTATTTTTGGAAACTGAATTACCATGTATTCGTATTATGGGAAACGTTATCGCTAACCATAAATTCATCAATGGTTAAATTGGACTTTCAAGACTTTATTCAATTCGATAAAGATTCTTTATTTTGGGACATTTACAAACATTATACAAAAACTGCTTGTGGTGTATATCTGGTGACAAAAGAATACCATGGAAAGTTTAGGGAGGCACGGTGTCATATCCAGGTTAGCATCTTATCAGATATACGAAGCTGTGCTTCCCATGGTGTCCTACTTAAGACTCTTTTGCGTGACTAGCTATTTTGATGTAATCTAATCAAGAAACAGTGTGTAACGAACAGTTTCTCGAATTTTTCTCTGTGAATATACATTTGTGAATAATATTTCATAAAATGAAATATGCATTTGTAAACTTAAAAATGCATTTGTATACGAACAACACAAAAGATTTGTGTTGTTCGTGTTTTTCCACAATGAAATTTTTACTCAGTTATTCTGTTTAGAAGTTGATATATAAATCCGTAATTTTATAACTTAATGCAATTCTGTTTAATTATTGTAAGAAAAAAGTTAACATTTCTTTAGGAAAAAGTAATGAACTTTAAAGATGTAGAAAATTACATCTATACGACGATCGTATGTTTAAAAATCGGTGACGAAGAAATCTAGCAGAATCATTAACGCAGATCAAAATACAAGAAAACGTAAATGTAAAAAAAAATTACTGTAAAATTAATGATGGGAAGGGAGAAAAAAGTGGGGAAAACTGATATCCTGTAATGAATTATTTTAGAACAATGTCTAGCGCTACCTATTGACATGGTTTGAGTTATTTCTGAACATTTTGTCCATATTCTCGAAAACCAGAACTGATAATCTCAATTAAAATGTTGGTGTCATTGGCATCACAGAAGGACAGTGCATAACATCCAATGGGACGATATGAGTCATGATTAGACTTAAAAGTTTGGAACTTTGTAACATAGAAATTAATGCAGTATATTATAGAGCTAAATATTCATTTGAAATAATAATAAAAAATAGCTATTTATTTTTGTTGATAAAAGAATTTTCTAATAAGAAAATGCTAATGCAGGGGCCAAACCTTTGTTTCTCTCAGTTCTATTAGTTAAACTTACTAATGCTAAAGAAATATACGACATTTTGAAAAAAGAAAAACATTTCAGCTATGGAAGTAGCTTTGAAGTACAATGAAGCAAAAGGTAAAATTAATAGCCAGAAGGGACACGTTCATCCGCACAGTTCTGCATGCAAAAGCAGTTTCTGTATCTCAACGAATGAGACATAAAAAGTAGATTTGAAAAGCTTATGTTTAATTTTTATGAGAAATGTATCTCTTATTAAGAAATGTGAAAAAGTAGGCTCAAAGCTACAAAGCAGTTTTCATGAATACAATGAAGTCGGGATTTTGAGCTTCAGTGGTCAGACGTTGATGCATCCTCAGAATTTGTTAATTCCAAATCTCTACTTCCGAAAAATCAGTTGTTGAAATACACAATCTCTTTGACGTTTCAGTTATAAAAGTACTACTGCGAGATTTAAATGTAAAATACAGAAAAACAAACAATCAGATTTAAAAAAAATATATATATATATATATTTACAAGCATAAGCAAAAGCCTGCATCGAGTGATCTTATAAAGTGCGAATTTTTGGGTTGCGGTATTCCAAATGATTAAAGCATTATGGGCGTGAATGTTAAAACTTTGTAAAGCTGAATTTCATGCTTGCCGTGATCAACAGTGTCAGTTGAAAGAGATTTTCTCTGATGAACAATGTTTGGTCTGCTGATCGAAACTACTTTTAACTGAAAACACCAAACGTCTCTTTCAAATAAAAGTGATTTCAGATTTGAATTGCTCGGATTTCTATGAACTGATAAAAATTACACAATTTTATTTTTCAGATGGTTCATTCCTCTGAAAATATGATCGGTACAATTAAAATGGATAAATATTTATTTGAAGGTAAACATTTTATTTTTCTTTACCATTTTTTATGGTCTAAATTGATGTCGCATATTGTTTTCAAGAAATATGTTAACCCTACTTTCAGACGCTTGTTTAAGTTTAATGTCTTATAAAGTGTGAAATTCACAGAAGAGAATAGTTGTGACTTTATTTTACTTCCCATTATGTCACTAAGTAGAGAACATCCACAAACGTTGGAAAATAAAGCTATGAGCTACAGTGCGAATGTTGTAATAATAAGGAAATGGACAGAAACCTATAAGGAACAACAATCAACTCCATTTTCAGCTTATTTATTGCAATTTGTTCTTTCAGGCTGCAGATCGTCTTATGTGTGTGGTGCTGTACTGTTTTGTGTATCTCATAAAGTAAAAAAAAAAAATGAGAGAACCCAAAACCCTTTGAAATTTTTCTTTCTTGAGGAAAATAGCAAAAGACAAATCTTGTGAAATATTTCTAGGTAATTGCATGTTTGAATTTTTCATTATAAATAATATTTCAGTTCAAATGAATGTGTATTTGTAAACGTAAATGAACAAATTATTTGTTGTTGACATGTTCTCCATATTTAAGAATATTTATTCTGCTTAGAATTTCTAATAACGTTAACTGTTAATTAGAAAAGTAATGAAATTTATAAGATCTTAAACATGACATAGAAGCTGCAAAACTGAGATTCCAGTAATTAATTATTTTAGAAAATGTGAACATGAAAGAAAAAAAATGTGTGTGTTTGAGGGGGGGGGGGGGGCACCACTGATATCCACAAGTGAAATATTTTAGAAAATGTCTACTGCAATCTATTGACAAATATTTTTCCACACTTTCACAATTGAACTAAAGACCCCAATACTTGACCAAATATCCTCCCAGAATTCCAAGCTCTAAGCATTACCCATAATGCCACATGGAAGCAAAAATCTCATCTCACGTCACTGACAAATATATCTACATCCCAGAATTCCATGCTATATTACCCATAATATTATGGGTAATATGTGGGGAATAGTATTCCATACTATTACCCACAATGCCATATTTGAACAGAACTTGATGTCATCGACAACTTGATCAAAAGACCAGGCCCCAGAATTCCATGCTATATTACCCATAATATTATGGGTAATATGTGGGGAATAGTATTCCATACTATTACCCACAATGCCATATTTGAACAGAACTTGATGTCATCGACAACTTGGTCAAAAGACCAGGCCCCAGAATTCCATACTAAAACCATTACCCCAATTCCACACGCGAACCAAAGACACAACGTGACGTCAATGACGGATGGTTCCCCCCCCCTCCCCCATGGAATTTCTAACATTCCATACTCTAATAATCGAGCAGAATTTTATGCTCTGACCATTACCCACAATTCCAAATGTGAACCAAAGACACAACATGACATATATGACGGATGCTTCCCCCCCCACAGAAATTCCAAACATTCCATACTCTAAACTTCACCCAGTATTCCATACTAAAACCATTACCCATACACTACCTCTGAAAACAAACAAAAACAAGGCACTCACACAAATCTGCCATTCACGATACACAGGAAGTCACACCTCCCCACTACAAGGACTTCCTTTTTCACTTCAACTCAATGACGTCATTTATTTACACCTAATAAATTACGTCATTTTTCTACATCTGATAACAACACACACCCATGACACTGAAGTTACTTTCCCCCATTACCCTAACCCTATTTGGTTTAAAGTGTCCGACCAATCACGGCACAAATCCTTATCTTATCTGGATCTGGTTCATGGTGTCCGACTACTGACGTCACATTTCCTGCGTCACATCCTCCACCATTTACCCTTCCCCTATGTGATTCCTAGTGCCACCCCCTACAACTTACTTTTCTGAATACCAAAGGGTTTTTTATTTGTGGGAGGAGAGTAATAGTTTAGGGAAGAAGGTGGTATTAACAATACTCGTGATGCTTTTGCACACAACTCTGAACACCACCAACAAAAACAAATAGCGAGCATCTTCATACAGGAGAAATCAATCTCCATTGCGTCACTTCTCGATCCATGTCTTTGAACATCTTCCATTCAGCCTGTCTGGTCGGGAAGGTAAAGCTTTGGTTCTTTCACCTGGGGAGTAGGTTTCATCCCCAATGGGCGCCGATAGTTTGTGGTAGGTGAATTTCATCTTTCCGCGTGACACCTCGCTTAAAGAAGGAACTAAGTCACAAAGTGAAACAAAAATCTACTTTGCTACCCCCCCACCACCACCACACACTGCTGCTATTATTACTAGCTGCTAGTATTGGTACTGTGGAAGATAATCCAAACGATGTTATTATTGGTAGGGTTGGTTAATAATATGTGATAACCGAGAATGACATCAAAAATCTCCGAAGAAAGTCCAAGAACGCGAGTTCACAATTTGATTCCTGCGAATAAACGATCTCGAAGTAAACATTTCCATCTACTTTGAGAAAAAAAATTCAAACATTACAAAAGTAAACTAAATGAAACATTACGTTTGAAGCTGTTTACCGAATCCAAACGCCAGACTCAGTTTTGCGAAATTTCCTGTAGATTTCAGTTTCAAAGGAGGATATTTGATGCATGATTAAGTTTTTGACTTTTGTCATTTTTAATGGAGCAGAAATCTCAAAGGACACAAAATCCCAGCTTAATATTTCTCAATAATGGAAACTAAATTTTTTTTTAAAAAAGAGATAAATCTTCATATTCTGTAGAAACTTCTCTGAATACTTCATGTGAAAATTATCAAGAAGATAAAACAAAAACGCAACCGCAGATTAAAAGATTATTAAAAATTCCAGAAATTAATATGAAAAATAAAAGCAAGTAATCTTGCAGAAAATGGGGATACAGACATGCAGTACAAGAAATGATAATACCCGTATTAGGTAAAAATGAAAGAGCTGAATACTGCGCGTAACTGTTTCGAAGTTACTTGAAAAAAAATTTTTTTTTGTATTCCTATTAAGTAATCACGAAAATAATTATGTAGGAAACATCTTCGTACTACATGAGAATCAACCACAATTCATTGTGGAGATGGTGCTTCCTACAACACTGCCAAATACACCCAACTGCAGTTACGTTTTCTTGGTGGCCTGACGACAAATATTTTATTACGACGACGAGTCTAGGGAGAGCACGTTTTCAGGTGGAGCGCTGGGTATCGGTGAAGATAAATTACAGCGCACATAAAGAGAATTAGTAATTGACGCGTTTTGCGTTACGGAAAATGAAGCCATTGGTTCATGCGGTCTAGTGCTCCCACGAATTCGCATCACTTCGCCAAATTTCGCAATCCTTTCCCCGTCACTGGAAGTAATACGAGACTCGAAAAACGCTGAATTTTTTTAAAATACGAATTTGTCCTCCATTTTTTTTTTTTTGTGTTGATGATCGCTTTGTTAGCTTAATTCTCTCTAAATGTGGGAACATGAGTTTTCCTGATTTTTCAATTGGCATTTAGTTATTACGCAGTCGACAGCAGCTTTTTGGATAGATAATTATTCCTTCCTGAAACAGTTTGTTTTGGTGACTACCGAGTTTATTGTTTGGTTTTGGTTTTTTTTAATTGAAATTAACTTATATACGCTATTAGATTAAGCTTAAGAATGAAATTCCCAACGTAAATTAAAATTTGGTAAACTTGAGAGTGTCAACATATTCTGGTTAACTTGATTTCCATCCCGGAAATGAAGCCGCTTAAGAAGACTGAAGTAAAACGATTGCCTTTGCTATATTTGATAACGCAGATTTGATCGGCCTTATTTGGAAATGGCTGAAATCTTCGCAAGAAAAAAAAACCTCTTTCAATCCAATTACCACGGATGATAAAGATTTAAATTGATTTTTCTTCCGTAAAAATATTTTCCAAAACGCGTGTCGCATAATTAATAATTAAAGCGATGAACGCATCTCGTGTCGAGTATTGCACAGCAGTACGTCTTTCAAATTGGATTCAACTCAAAGCGAAGATAAACATTCGTTCGCCCGAAAATCGACTTTCTCTATTGGCAGTTGTAATCTGTAGCCAAGTCGAGGGCTGCGTAGTCTGAATCCCAAATTGCTTCTTCAGGTTTATGGGTTAGTCCGGAGAGAGAGAGAGACCCGTATCCAGAGTTAGGTATTTAGTCCATATAATCTTATCGCGGAGATAATTCGTCGAAAGTTGTGTGCAGAAAGGTAACGGAATTCCTCTCGAATCTCCGAATTCGTGTACATTTAATCATTCATTTTTAACTTCTACAAACACGTAAAAATATTTTGTCTTCCTCGGGATTCACTTCCTGATTTGCTGTGGTTATTTCGTGGATTTATCATTCCGTTTTCACAAATTCCGCTTGTTATTTCGCCTCCATAATTTAGTAAACGTCCCACATCAATTCTTATGTTTCTTATCTAGTTTTCACTATAATACAAAATTTCAATATGCAAATAGACTCCCTTCTCGTATTATCGAAAATGAGTCTGTTTGCACTTACTTGCATCTTGTAAAAAATGCAAACAGCCTTCTGTTTCTACCATCTTGTAAATTCGAGATTTTTTTTATCCGTGGGGGTTGTTCATGTTAGCAGTAGATGGATATTCAAAAATATCGTATTGGGTAGAAGTATATTTCCAATATACTTCTGTCCAAAAAATGAGAAAAAAAAAAAAGAAAGCGAATATTAGTCAGATCACTTATATCACTATTGCACTGGGGTGCATTTCTCTTCGTTTTAATTCATGTTTCTTTACCTTTCTCTCGCTGGTTAACCTCAGTTCACGATCTATTGGCGACTTAAAATAGTATTTTTTGCCATTTCTAAAAAACATTAAACTGTATTATCATTCAATAACTGAAGCAAACCGATCACGCAGAATAAACTCACTTAAACGTAATCAAAAGTCCGGTATGCGTCACAAGCGAGAAACGTTTTTTGCTTGCTTGCTTTACAGAATACGAAACAGTTTCAGAAAAGGGGTGGACTTTGGAAAAAAGAAAACAAGTAATCAGAATGAGAAATTTAAAAAGAGGATGTGACAGCGAACTGGATGAGAACCATTGCTGTAGAGGTGGAAGAGAAAGTGTCATCCCCCCCCTTTGATTTATTTATTTAGCGTATGGTATAATAAAGACACATGACATCAGAATATATAAATACATATTTGTGCAGACAATAAAAATGAAACAAGTAATGCACATATACAAATATCAGGTAAAAAAAAAAGTCTAAACTTTTAAGTCTAGTTCAGATAGCCAATCAAGAGCTGAAGGATCTGCCTCAAAAAAGTCTCTCAGGTTACCAGGGTAAGCTCTTATGCTGCAGTTTTCCACAATGTGCAATGGATGGTTTGATTTACGGCCCCACAGTCACATTGGGGGTGTAGGTGATCTTCTCCATTTGTATAAGCTCTCTGCACAGATACCATGTCCTGTGCGTATCCTATTTAGGCTTTTCCATTGGTGACGTGGAAGCTCAATCCCTTTCGGATTTTGGTTGGGAAGGATATTCTTGTTTAACTGGTGGCGATTTTTCTTTCCAAGTTTCTAGCCATTTTGAATTAACATTGAAATTGCTATTGACTAGTTCTTCAGCCAGTATTAGTGGAGCTCGTCGGGATTTTAGGCGATTCATATTTATATATGGGAGGTCTTCATGTATCGGCAACAGAGGATTGCTGTTTATTTTTATTTTTTTGTATTCTTTTACTAGAGCATTTTGTCTGCGTAAGTTCGGTGGTATAATATTGCTCAAAGTTGGAAGCCAGTAGTGGGGGGGGGGGTGGATTTGACACAACCTGTTATTGTCCTCATCGCTTCATTTATTTGTGTGTCGATTTTCTTGATATGAGGAGTGTTTAGCCATACTGGTGAACAATATTCTGCCGCAGAGTAGACTAAGGTCAACGTGGAGTAACGCAGTGTAATAGCAGAAGAACCACACAGTTTTTGTATGATGTTATTACGGTTCTGATCTTTAAAGAGAGATCCTCCAGATGTCTTTTGAAAGATAGTGTTCTGTCCAGGGAAACACCCAGATATTTAGGGAAATCTTGGTGCTACAGCATTGTGTTGTCGAAGCTGACCTGAAGTTTCCTATTTGTCAATTTGGTGTTTAGGTGAAAAGAGCTAACCTCGGTCTTATTGAGGTTTGGTGTTAGTGTCCATTTATGAAAGTATTCCCCAATGGTTCTAAGGTCATTTGAGAGAATATCTTGTGTTACTTCACTGCTCTTGTGTTGGATGGCGAGGTCTATGTCATCAGCATAAGCAAATGTTTTTGACCTAGTTGTCGGTAGATCAGATGTATATAAGTTGAATAAAATTGGTGCTAATACTGAGCCCTGTGGGAGCCCAATGTCGTGTGATTCGTATGCAGCAGTAAGGTCAACAAACACGACAGAGGTTTTCAAACAGCTCTGGAAACCTGCTTGCATTCTCAGTTTGCTCATTTTGTTTCCCAGTACCAGATGGAAGAACCTGTCAAAAAACATGTTACCAATAAGTCTTATGATGGATGGGCATGGTATGACTTGTATCAGCTTGTATAGCATCCCCCTCTTTCCATTCCGTGTCGTATGCAGCAGTAAGGTCAACAAACACGACAGAGGTTTTCAAACAGCTCTGGAAACCTGCTTGGATATCGATAATAAAACTTAGTACCTGGTCCGTACAACTACGTTGAGTCCTAAAGCCTGTTTGCTCAACAGGGATAACTTCAGATATTTTTGGCCCAATTCTGTTAAGGAGGAGTCTCTCAAGGAGCTTATAACAGCAACTGAGGAGCGCAATTGGGCGATAGCTCTCTACTTGATTTTGAGGCTTGTTGAGTTTTAATATGGCTATTATTTTGGTTCTCTTAAAGGCTGTTGGAAGGTTTCCGGTCTTTAAAATGTGAGAAAAGAATCTTGATAGCCATTGACGAGCATTTTGTTCCACAGTTTACCAAGAATTCAGGATGAACACCATCAAAGCCTGGTGCTTTGCCAGTTTTCACCTTCTTCAAAGCCTCGGTTATTTTGTCTGTGGTAAATTCCCTTGAAAATTGGGAACTGCCATCTGCACTTTGTCGTAAGTTTCTGAGTTTAACTTCCCATGTGTGTTGATGATCTTGAGGTTACTTCCACCTAACTTCTTTAATAGGCTCCATGCTTTTACACTTGACTTTTTAAAGTCTAAGTTCTCTGTAGTTTTTATCCATTTTTCTCTACGCTCATTATCACGCTTCTGGAGTAATTCGTCAGCTATGTCACAGTCACCAGATTCTAAGTAGATTTCATATAGCTCTTCGCAGTCTTTATTCCAGCCAGGTAGTGTTCCTTTCGGAAGCCCCTTGGAATATACTTCTTCACTGTTTGTATGACTGCTCCAATAATTTCTGTTGTAATTTTCACTCACAGGAGGTATCCATCTTACAATTTTATCCAGTTCTTGTGAAAAATCCTGCCAGTTCGCTTTTCTAAAATTTCATCTTGGTCGTGGAATAGACCGTATTATAGGTATTTGTATTCCTACTTCTACCAATACTGGGCGATGTTGGCTGTGTGGAAAATCTTCAAGGACTTGTCTTGTTGTGTATATTGGTTGATTTTGCAAATTTTGGGTAACAAAGCAGAGATCTGGGTTATATTCCCTCTTCCATGCTGCAGCCTTAACTGTTCCTTTGTCCTTTGCATCAAATATTAAGCTAAGATTATTTTGCTCAGCCCAGTTTGTTAATGCTTCACCATTTTCATCATTATTATTGTAATTCCACATGGTGTAATGGCTGTTAAAATCTCCAAAGGAGAGAGAAGGATACGGAAATATGGATTTCTTTAGGTGGCCATTCTAATTCAGGTGGTCATTCTACCAGGGGATGCTTATAGATGTTAATCACTGTAAGATCTTCAATTTTGGCTATGATAATGTGTATATTCTGATTAATATTTGCTGATATGAAGTGGGCATTCTTTATATTATTGCGTACATAAGTTGCACACCCATGATCTCGGTGATGTGTAGCTCCTGGTACATCGTACCCTGCAATTTTTTCCTATAGATTTCAATTTTTGTTCATTAGATGTGTGCATCTCTTGCATGACAGTTATGTCTATATCATTTTCTCGAAGGATTTTTGAGAGATATTGATGTTTAGCAAAGCTGATTCCTTCAATGTTGAGTTGGCAAATCCGGAAATTAGCACCTAGTTTTCTTTTCTTATGGTTCTGAAAAGGACCGTTTGGTGATTGCATAGCTTGTAGTTTCATGTGTCTATAGCGAGGAGATCGTTAAGATAGGTCTGGCTGCCAGTAGTCACTCTAGCTCATTTAGCATTACCCAGGGTGTACCACGTGGAGACGAGCTAGGAATACACCCCTCCCCCTTTGAATTATGTCCCTCTTCTGAAACAGAAGGGGGATTTTTCTGAAGGATGTTTGAAAGGTCCCCATGCCATAAAAGAACGGAAAGTATTTTATTAAAAACCATCTTCGCTCTCAAATCAGCGGCTTTACATTTCGCATCGATGTCTGAATATCTTCAGGGCGTCAGGATCGTCGTCATGCGACTTAAAATGGCTATGGATTGGAAATAATCACCTGCTACACATCGCTTTATCGTACTGCAACACGTCGTACTGTGGCCAAGCATGACGTGATGCGACTGCTCCTTTCGAAAACATCGGCTTTTATGGATTTCCTGGGTGCTGTAAAAGAAAAGACCTTCAGGTTGGCTGCAGCAAAGAAGCCATTCAGAGGTGTATTCGGTTGACAGCTAACTTGATGAGAGCTCAACAGAGTCCATCGCTGTACATCTCGATTCTTGCAACTATCGAATGAGTGCTTGGTTTTCTGAGTTAATTTTGAGCTGATGAACATTTCTTAGTTCATCTGTTCTCAATAGCTGTCCAGTCTTACCTTGAAACTATGAAGGATTTCAAATTAGAACAAAAGCCGTTGTATAAGACACACTCGAACCTTCTACTTCTTTCACGTGATATTTTCCTCTGGTACTTGCTGTAGGGTGGCTTGTTTAAAGTTGTGTTCTTATTCCAAGTAATCCGGATGGAATTATTGAATCTGTTCACAATAAAAACAACATAGTTTGATGCCATTTTTCTCGATACGTTCACTGTTATTTCGCATTTTGTGCTATAAATGCACAGAATTCTCTCTAATGGTGTTCCACAAAGGCATTTCGTGTCTAATTAACCCGCTTGAAGAGGTTAATCCAATTTTCCAATGATGTAATAAGTGCCAATTGCGCTTAATTAGATGTCCCGCCCCTGTTTGTGCACATAATTTTGGTGGACATTACTTAACACTGCCCTGTCTACGTAATGAAGCAATTGCCATTCTCTCTCTCTTTATACAAGATTACGTACGTGAGATTGATATATAAGAATGTTTAACCAACGAAGGGTACGAATTCAGCCTCCTACAGCATGAAAGCACCTAAAAACATACAATTAGTGATTGGCCAGATTTGGATCATAAATATTGATTTAGTGAAGCATACTTAAGAAATTAATGTGTACGAAGTAAAAATAACTTATTATTTAATAGGCTAATTGCAATATTTTTTTTCCTTTAGCTGGTCCCGTGTGGCATACAAGTAGGAAAGTTTTACTTATTTCGAATCTGGCACAACACGCCCAAGACAATGACGCCACTTCCCCCATTTACCCCTATTTGGTTTAAAGTGTCCGGCCATTTACCCTTCTCCTGTTTGGGTCATACTGCCACCCCTACTACTGAAGTAGAATAAAATCTAAAGCGTGGAAAATACGAAAATCCCAGGATACAATAATAATAATAATAAAAAAAAATTTTGAAAAATATTTTAAACATTACGATCTATCTCTCTCTCTCTCTCTATACTGGTTGCATGAGAATAATCTGGAAGAGGGCAACAACAAGAATGTATGCAAGTTTCTCTCCAAACATCAAACAATCTTCAAAAGAAGAGCTCAAATCCTGTTTTTGTACAAAATGGGAAAATTGAACAAAACCTACAGACAAAGCCTAAAATGCGTGGACCATTTCGCTTGGGCCATGCATTAGCGCCCAGGTATAGCTACTTGAGAACGTCCAAGCTTAGCTACTGGTAAGAGGTAGAACTCTCGAAATGCTGCAATATGCAGGCGACATCAAAGGCAACATCAAAGATGATCTCTGTTTCAGTCACTCACTCTCTCAAAGTCCCATCAAATCCCGTTTTTAGGCAAAAGAAGCAAGCCAAAGCTTTTTTCCTGAAGGTGAATTGTCGAGTCTTGAACGGGGGCGAAAATTTTCCTCCAGGAAATTCGGGTTTATCATCCCACAAAACAAGCAATCCGGCCAAACGAGCACGTGCACCTTACAGACATATTATTCTGGGCTCTCACCTTTGTTACTTTGGACGTAAATCCAAGACAAACAAATCCTCTCCAGTCCAATAAGGCAGATTTAAAACCTGTGATCGTTATTGAGACTGGCGGAACAAAAGATTTCATAATTAAACCGCGTGATATTTCTTTGATATGAAAGACTATGTTTAAGACGTATCTTAAAAGATGATAAATCAATGAAGGATGACAATTTAAATCCTGTTTTCATCAAGCTTTGTTTCTTCCCACTCTCCTCCCCTCATCTGTTTTGATGCATTCGATCACAAACGCTGCAAAAATTCCCTTCTCAGCGCCACGATGTTTAGTTTCATTCGCTTGCAGCACATCCGTCGCATATTTTATTGCATTCCGCTTAGTACAGTGATTCTCGACCTATGGGAGGTGCGTCGCCTTTGGGGGGAGTGAACACCTAAGGGGGGGGGGAAGCGCGAAGAAAGCGGAAATCAAGGGAAAAACTGAAAAACTATTTTATTGAAACAAAAGCATTTAATGAAACTATTTATTGACTCAAAAACAATATAAAATAAAGAACATAAAATACACTCTGAAAATAAAATAATAAAAAAATGTAAATCCACTCTACTGAATAAACGTGTTACGCTTACGGGAACACATCAATATTGCAAACTACATCGAGCAACTAACTAAAACTAAACAACAACAATGTATCAAAAATTAATGGCTTCCTTGTGTTGCGGAACAAAGCTTTCATATGACCGCGATACATTGAAAATTGACACTCTTCGTTCTCTTTCTATATTTAACTGAGATCTGTATTTTGTTTTTAAGGCAGCCACTGCAGAAAACCCGATTTCACAAAGATAAGACGTTGGAAATGGCAAAAGAGCACGAGAAGCTCTTGACCTTAGTGCAGAAAATTCATCATCAACCCCGCCCCAAAATTCAAGCAGCGATTTAAATGCAAATTGTCTTTTGATTTCGCCGCCTGATGTGAAGTCTAAATTATTCTAAATGCATTGTGGGGATTTTTCCCTCAAGGGTTTGTAAATTTTTAAACCTTCCTTACATAACTCGAGCATCATCATCAGTGAAAATTCCAACACATTTCCACTGTATGTTTGCCTTGCATATAAAATCGTCCAATATTTTGAACAATTCAGATGCTGTGGCTCTTCTTTCTATTGGTTTACGAAACAATAACTCTTCAACTGCTGATGATCCATTGCAAATTCGAATTTAAGCAATTAAATGACAATCCTTGTTTCCTCTTCCAGCTGAATTCATAATAATAGGTCATAAAGCTTCGACAAAACTTGTTGCTGCATATCTGCACATATATCACCAATTTGCCGAGCAGCAGTATCATTTGATAGTTGTATGTTGTTTAGTAAAACTTTCTCCAAGGATAGTTTCCACAGTATCAATCGCAGCTAGCAGAATTAGGTCTTCTCCGATAGCGTGGGGCTTTTTGCACCGAGCTTATTTTATATGCAACCTTATAAGAAGCTTTTTAATGCTAGTTTTTGCTATTCAAAACATTTCAGTTTGGCAGCATAGATTTCTAGAGGTTTGTTAACATACCCCTTACGAATTGTTTCCAAATGCCTTTAGTTAATTCGGTTTCAAGCTATCAGCCGCAAAAATTTTCGAACAAATAACACGCAGTGGTCTTTCTTCATCATTTACTTCAGTCTTTGTAAAACCAAAACTAAAAATATTTATATTTAGATAAATCTAAATATCTTGATGACGTATTTAAATTTGTATGAATATTTAAAAATTTTAATTGCTAGTTATTTTTTGTTGTTTTTTTTTGCTAACTGTTATAAGTTTTGTCCGTGTTTCAGCATAATCATGTTGACACACTGGGAGGATCATGGGGGCACCACAAAAACTAATATTAAAACAATGGGCACACATGAAAGAAGGTTGAGAAATCCTGGCTTAGCGAGACATGAGAAAAGCCTTCTTAGCTTTAAACCTTTTCGCCATGCACAAATGTGAAATGCAAGAGAATGTCGTTGTACGAGGTGGATTCACCTCTTTGCATCTCCATTTTTTGGCAAAGATATCGCGTGTTATTTATTTCGACTGTTTTCGCCTTGCCTTCGATGAAATTATGTTCTTGAGCTTGGCTGAGGCTTTTTCTTGATGCCGAGACAATGTGACCTGGTGTGTGTGTGTGTCCTCCTTTCGTTGTTACGTGAACGAATGAAATAAGTGATCATTGAGTGGTGAGAGCATCGTTAATATATACAAAATATACAAACGCACCGCAGAAAATGATGTTATACAGACAAACTTATTTACGGTATGTTCTTCATTGACTAAAGAAAAAAGACTTTGACTTTAATTATAGTTATTTATTATTATTTATTATAATTATTAATAGGAATTTTAATTATACCGTTTGCAAGGATGAAGTGGACAAGAAGGGCAAAATCACATTCTGCAGTAAATCTGTTTCAGTAAAACAATGTATGATAAATGTGCGATTTAAGAATTTTATTGTTTATTTATTCCTGCGCAGGTTTCTGTGGTTAAGACGTTCAATATAATTATTCCGTTTTGTGACCCCATTT
The DNA here is from genome assembly GCF_054136105.1 of Typopeltis vanoorti. Classification (NCBI taxonomy): domain Eukaryota; kingdom Metazoa; phylum Arthropoda; class Arachnida; order Uropygi; family Thelyphonidae; genus Typopeltis; species Typopeltis vanoorti. Next base: position 650,735 of record NC_143555.1, on the reverse strand, counting down.
TATTAAAGAAAACTGTTTTCAAATCTAAACAAGCACTAAAAACAACACCTGACAAGTTTTGTTAGTCGTCAGACTGACATCTTCACGGGTAAAGAGAACTAACAGTTTCAAGCACCAACTACTAGATTTCGAAATTACAAAAAGTAGTTCATTTGTGGTATTGTGAACATCTAAACAGTTCGTTAAAAAACCGAATAAGAGATCTATACAACTTGGTAGTTGGAGACAATGCTATTTGATGTCGCATTCTGTGGTTCACGCTCACTCTGTCCGAGGTCTGAAGTGGGTAAATTTTTAATAAACGATGACCAAACGTGATTTAAAATCAAACCTTGGTTTTTGCTGCATTGCGCAGGAATGTTAAGTATATTTGCTGCCTCTTTGAATTTTCTTGTGAAACAATTCTTTTCAATATAGGACGTGTTTGTTTTATCCCAGAGTACATCATGACCGGTAGAGGTTGTGTGAGATGTCAATTCCGATTTATGTTCTCAATAATTTTGTACGTTCTTTTGATGTTCGCTCATGCGGATTTCTCCCGATTGGCATTTCACAACCTCTACCCGTCATGATCTACTCTGGGATAGAACAAAACATGTCCTATATAGATAAGAATTGTTTCAGGAGAAAATTCAATGAGGTAACAAATATGATTAAAATTCCTAGGCAATGCGACAAAAACCAATGTTTGATTTTAAATCAAGTTTAGTCAGCGTTTATTAAAATTTTACCCACTTCAGACCTCAGACAGAGTGAGCGTGAACCACAGAAGGCGACAACAAATAGCATTGTCTCCAACTAACAATCATTATCGGTTGTATAGATCTGTTATTCGGTTTTTTAACGAACTTTTTTGATGTTAATAATACCAACAAATGAACTTTTCGTTTTCGCAATTTCTTATAGTTTGTTCTTTAAACTGTCAGTTATATTTTCCTGAAGATGTTAGTCTGACGACTAACGAAACTTGTCGGATTATTTTTAGTACTTGTTTAGTTTTAAAATCAGTTTTCTTTAATACGCATGTGGTCACAAAACCAAACAATTTATTGAATTTGTTTGTTTGTTTGAATGCAGTCAAATTGATCCTGTTGAAACGCAAGAATGAGTCTCAGGATTGCTTTCAATGCGATCGTTTTGAACAGCAAATTAATTCGAACTGACATCAGTTAACTTGGTACTAGCTAAGTGGGGCGAAATGCATTTCAGAACTGCATATTCGCAGGTATCTCTTTATTTGTGCGGTTACTATCTCCAGGAGATGAGTTTCGGGACGCCCCTTTGAGTAAGTGTAGTAGCCATGCGTAGCTCACCTCCGAAAGAGTCCAATTATCTGTGCGGTGATGCCCATAAAAACAAACCTTGAACTTCTCTTTCATGGAATACTAAACGACTTTTACCTCCAACTGATTTCGTTTTTAAAAATGGAGCATAATCGCCTACATAAGAACGTAATTAAGAAAATGATTCTCTTTTAGAAAAGAGCTGAGTTATAAACGGCGTAAGATAACCGTATAAAATACACTGCAAGTAGGCTGAGGGGAGGCATTGCTGCTCTCAACTTAGACTGCGGGTGTGGAGGTTTGCGAATTTCTTTAGTTGGCATAAAAAAGTTCCCTTGTCTTCTGCAAGTAGAGGGGTGAACGCTACTCTGCTTCTCTGAAGCTTGAAATGAATTAAATTTTCCTTCTTTGGTTTCTCCACAGAAGGGATTCTTAATTATCTTCCCCTACCTACGACAGCAGTGTAATAATTGGCTGTAATAGAAGACGTGCTCCCATTATTTATCAAGGAAAAAAAGCTGTTTATTCTTCTTTTATAAGAAAAACATTACTGCCGATATGTCATATTATACCTGCCGATTAATCAATAAGAAAAGCAAGCTCCTTATTTGAAAGAGGAGCGCTCTGAAAACACTTTTTTTAAAGAGGAATTAATAGTCGTCACGAAAAATATTGCCCTTTACAGACATTTAACGTTATGGATGTCCTAAATCCCTTTTGTGAGCACAAAGCACCTTCAAATATTGCAGTATTATGATTCAGCCCTCATTCCCTGATTTTTGAGCTACTCAAAAATCAGGGAATAATCCTTCCCCCTGCAAACTCTCCTCTTCAAAACTGCACAGTTAATGCATACGAATTTTTATAACAGTTCAGTGTTTTGATGTGAAAAAGTATTTTACGATCTCCACTGGAAAGTAGTATTCGAAGTAGTATCATTACTTTGTAGTCGACTTTCCTACCCAAATTCAATCCCCCCCGCCCCCTCATTGCATCCAGAACAGGAGAATGCGAGAATTCTTCCCAGTTCAATTCAGAATAATAAAAATAAATAATAATAATAAATAATAAACATCATCTGGGCAAGATGATTTTTACGGGAGTGCTGCTGCTGTTACTGCAGCGATTTTCTTATGTAAACTTTCCTTCATGAGGTCAGTAGTATGGTAGCCACTTCTGACAAGATCAAGATAAGATAAGGAATCGTGACGTGATTGATTGATGTCATTGTGGGTGTGGCTTCATGGGTTTGGAATGTTAGGAATTTCCCTGAGGGTATATGTGTTAATGGCTATAGTTCTTGTGTTTTGGTTCGCGTATGGAATTATGGGTGATGGTAGAGATAAGGATTTGTGTTGTGATTGGTGGGGCACTTTGAACCAGATGACGATCAAAATAAGATAAGGAATCATGACTTGAATATTTGTTATTATGAGATGTAGATACATGACGTCATTTGTTATTTGTAAATAAGTGATGTCATCTGTTAGTTGTAAATAAGTGACGTTATTGTTTTGAATGGAAGAGGGAGATATATTAGTGGACAAGGAATCGTGTCGTGATTGGTGGACACTTCTGACCAGATCAAGATCAAGATAAGATAAGGAATCGTGACGTGACTGTTTGTTGTTATGAGATGTAGATACGTGACGTTATTGTTTTGAATAGAAGAGGGTGATATATTAGTGGATAAGGAATCGTGTCATGATTGGTGGACACTTCTGACCAGATCAAGATCAAGATAAGATAAGGAATTGTGACGTGAATGTTTGTTGTTATGAGATGTAGATAAGTGACGTCATTTGTTATTTGTAAATAAGTGATGCCATCTGTTAGTTTTAAATAAGTGAGGTTGTTGTTTTGAATGGAAAAGAGAGATATATTAGTGTATAAGGAATCGTGTTGTGATTAGCGGACACTTTAAACAAGATCAAGATCAAGATAAGATTAGAATTCGTGACGTGAATGTTTGTTGTTATTGATTTTAGGATGATTGGAATTTCGCTGCCCCCCCCTTCTGTCAGAAACATCATGTGGTGTTTTGGTTTGTTTCATGCCTTGTGGGTGATATTTAGAGATACGAATCGTGACATTATGTGTTTGGAAATTCATAGTTTCAAGGTTTTCTGAATAATTTAATTATATGCTATGTCACTCAAACATACAGTTTTTTTTTCTTCTATAGATGGTTGTACTAATTTCCAATACATTTTGGGGTATTTCTTTACTGGGAATTCTTAGAGTATGTCATGATGGAGGGTGTGATTAGGTGTTCTGAATAATTTAATTATATATACTAATGTAACTCAAACACACTTTTATTTTTCCCATAGTTCATCTGTATTTTCTTCTATATTCCAATTCTAATCAAGTTCATATTTTATTCATAATTCATCCTAATATTTTTATTTGTCTAAAGTACGATCATAAAGTTCAATAAATAATTTCTTTCTTCATTAGATGGTTGTACTAATTTTCCAATATATTTTGGGTATTTCTTTCCTGTTTAAAGTGTGGGAATTCTTAGAGAAAGATGTGATGGCTGTCGTGTTTTGAGTTTTTCTGAATAATTATGTACTGGTGTCCCTTAAACACCCACACATACACATTAGACATAAAAAAATCGCTAATATATCCATGTTGATACTCTAATATATACCCTATGATTATTGTTATGGGAAATAAAACTATTCAGTATTAGAATTACTCTTACCAAAAACCTACGAGCAGTTGTTATGTTTAAGTTAAAAAAGTACTTACAGCTTTCCAGATGACTCTTCTAAATACAAATATTCCAAAATAGTTGAATTTTATATCCACAACACAACACAAACACAAAAACCACAAAGAATGAAATTTCTGTAAATACTGTAATTTGAACTAGTTAAGTAGTTTGTCCTTTAGATTACAGACCTTAGATGCTGTGGTTTCATCATTTACAATATCCGCCAGTGAGCGGTTTTCTTCAAAGGGGTCTTTCATGAAGATGACATGAGTCACATCCGTATATTGTGGTATTGTTCAAAAGGTAGCATTTTCTCAAGTTTGGATATTTCCAAATACTTACATATGACAAAGGGATTAGTATTCACATGTTTGGATGACACACATCCTAAATTATTCATTCTTCGTTACCATTGGCATTTATTGGTGTAGTAAATTAATGCTTACATTTAATTTTAATTTAGATTACCATCCGATTGGTTCTCTGTATTAATTCTTTCCCATTGTTGCCCAAGCTTGTTGGGAAAGTCTATGTGCCGTTTTGTTTAGGGTAAGTGTTATTTCCGGTTTCGAATTCCGATTGCTGTTAGAGTATGGAATTCTGACAAGTGAAATTATTATTATTATTTTTTTTTCAAATTGATTCGTTCTTTTCTGTATTTTACTTTTAATCATATTCTAACAGAATAACTGAGCAGAATTAATAAATATATAAAGTGTATGTGAATTTATTTTCCAACACTGTATATTTCTCATTAAGTCTTATCTTAAAGATATCTCTCTTATCTGGTCACCATTTGTTGTACGTAGGTGAGAAATCGTGTGTTTTGGTTCGAACTCTTGGTTTCCATTGGGAAATTATCAATATAATTATTAATTTTATCTTCGATTCCTTGTGCTTTTAACCTATTTCTGTAAGTGGAATTTATTTATTTTATTTATTATTTCTTTATCATTAGTAAATTTTAAGTAACTGATATAAGATAAACAAGGTTTTGAACTCTCCACAGCGTTTATCTACAACAATCTGTTTAAGAGTTTTTGTAACGTGTCATTGGTTTTAAATATCTAATGACTCTGTAAAAAACCAAACTCTAACAGTATTGTGACATTTCAGGTGAAATCTTCACCACTAAAATTCTAGCTATTAATTTAATACCAGATTATTCCTTTTGCTTCCAAGATTTGTCAGTTTCTTGAAATATTTGAGGGCTTGCATGAACAAATAAGACTTTTAATTCAATGAATCAAAATAAAAAAAAATTCTGTGGTTACTTTGTGGCATGAAATTTCACAAGGAAAAAAAAAGAAAAAAAAAATGCTATCCTCCTTCTTAAAGTTGTATATAACACATCAATGACACCCAAGTGTTCATTTAAATTTACACATTTTATTTGAATAAAATATTTTTGACAAATTGTATTAACTGAATCTAACAATACATCAAAGGTTCTTCCATGTTTTTGGAATTGCCATCATATGGTTTTGACAATGTGACTCTCATCTGAAAGTTAATTTTTCATTTGGTGACCATTGGAAATTTATTACTGTAGTAAAATTAAGGGTTGCATATTTATATTTTCGAATCCAATACATATACTTCTGAGAATTATTAAAAGCACAGAATCTTTCGTTATGTTTCCAAAAGCATTTAAAAGTACTGATAACTTTTTGGGGAAAAAAAATTTAAAAAACGCGTCGTTATGATAATTTTTAGAAAAAAAACGCGTTTTTTATGATAACTTTTTTTTTGATAAAAATAAAAAAACGCGTTTATTTATTTTTTTTCAAAACAAAAAAAGTTGTTTTTTTTCCCCAATTTTTTAAATTTTTTTTTCCCAAAAAAGTTATCAGTATCAGTTGGAGGTGACATCTCTAAAATATATCTGCAAAAGATGAGCTCACTCATCTCCACTAGGCTGAGCAGACATCTTCTGGAGGAGAGGGGAGAGACTGCAGTGATGTGGTTAGGTGGGGAGCATTGCAGGGAAGACATCTGTCACCCTCTGTGATATCACAGAAAGAGAGACATATGTTCTCCAGAAATTTCCAAACATATAACGTCATTGTCATGTTTTGTTTGGCTATGGAATTGTGGGTGATCTTTTTGAGATAAGATATCTTAGAGTTTTCCCAGGGTGACACACATCCGTCATTGTCATCATGTTTTATCCGACAGTATGTAGAAACATGTCCATGAATCATCTGCACAAAAGTTTCATTTTGGAAGGAACGGTCAGGTTAACGGTCAGGTAAACAGTACTATAAGGAAAAATAAACGAGTCAAGTGTCTTTGCAGTTATGACAATTCGTTCATCCTGTGAAGTTATCATATTGTGTTGTGGTGATTGGTATCCAGGAAAGTAAAGTAAAATAATGGGTGAGCCACAAAAGTCATTGAAATTTTCTTTCTTCAGGAAAATAGCACGAGACAAAACTCTTCACCTAGCTCTAAAAGGATGGAAACCGATTATTATTTTAGAAGACACGTACATTGTGATGTATTTACCCAGTACCACTTGGGAAAAATTATGCAGGAAGTGGTCTGGTGTTGGATTCTAATTATGTAGAAAATAGAATAAATATTATTTGATTCAGAATCCAACATGAATATCCATTACAAAGGCTGCGTTGTAAATATTATTTATTGTAAATAACGTAAATGTAATTTGATATCATATAACTACCTTAATTATATCAATTATTTAATTATTTAATCAAAGAAATGTGTTAATGGTAAATAGATTCTGTATTAATTATTGTTAAGCTATTTTATTTATTGTTATGTCAATATTATAGAAACTTATATTTGCAATATTAACTATGCATTTATTGAAAAGCAAATATTCTAATTATTCATATTTGTGTATAAAGCTTAACGTTATGTAATCACTCATGTAGTAGTAGAGCGTTGTATTACATTAGCGAAATGTTTGCGTTTAGTTTGTTGTCATGGAGACGCATGAGTAAACAACACGGGTCGAAGAGAACGTGGCATTCGAACGGGGGGGGAAAGAAGTGAAAGTATATAGAAAGAAGATAATTGAGATTTTATGAGTAAGAGAGAGAGGAGAGAGTTTTGCGGAACCAGTAGGAAGTTAGCATACAAGCAAAGAAGTGGAAGTAAATTATAAATTCTTTAGGGCAGAAATTCATGAGAATAGTGTTCGGAAGTGAACCAAAACGTAGTGAATCATAAAGTTTAATATTATAAGTGAAATCAGCTGTTGTTGTGAGGAAGAGTTGATGCCGTAATCAGATAACAAAGAACTGGACATTCAATGGGAAATTCTGATTAATTCCAGTTAATCTAAGATTACGACTTAATTATATGTTGCCCTGGGAAAAAGGCTATATTGATTAGTTGGAGAAAAATGAACAAGAAAGGATATCAGTGCCTTATAGCTGTTGTTTAGAATAGTGAAGTGCGATAACAGTAGTACAGTTTAAACGGTGGAGAATTTTTATTGTGTGTGTTCCGCTAACGTAAATAAGTTAATTCATAAGTGTACTCACAGTGAGTTGATGTATTGAAGATTGTAACTGGTAAGATTAGTCATAGTTGTTTGTTTGTGCTAACATTAACTGTAATATAACTTCGAAGCTCAAAGTCCGGAATAAGTTTGCTTGGAACATTGTCTACCTAGATGAGTGCCTGCTGTGAATATAAACATTGAGCTGACAGATTTGTAGAGACTGAATAAATCTGAAGTTTGTTATATTAACTTGAGTTAAGAAGACATGTGTTTTTGAAGTTGTGAATTGTATATGAAAGTTTAGTACATCGAATTGGCATGAGAGACTTGGCGAGTTGTGTTAAGTAGATTGTGTTGTTTCAATTTAAAGTTGAATACATGTATTTTGTTATATAACCATATATTAAATGTTTTGTTTGTTAATTTAAATATTGTGTTTGCCTGAATTTCTTTTTACTGCACCGTTCACAAAAATTCGGATCTAGCGGGAATCCCAGAAGGAAAGAAAATAAATACCATCGGCCTGAATGAGTGAAAAGACTGCTAACTAATTTTGAATTAATCTTACTAATTCATATAGACTTATCTAAGGATAGAGTGGCGCAGTATAATAGAAATTTCTCTACCCTTAGATCAGTGATTAATTTGCAATTAGTTTTCCTTTATTTGATAAAAGTGACTTTTAGCAAGATGGCGGATTTAGAACATAACATGAAAATAGAACGTCACGACACTGGTATCCTCGGCTACTTGCAAAGAAGAGTTGACTATGAAATGGACCTCAGTGAGTGCTATATTCTGAAATGCCAAGATGGGGAACTAATACTTGATGATACAGGAGCTGATGGAAGTAAAGTATTTTCTATTAGTTGTGAAGAAGCTGAGAGATTTTCACCAAAAATGTACGACATTGATAATCATTTACTATTTTTGGAAACTGAATTACCATCTATCCGTATCATGGGGAAAATTATCGCTAATCATTTAAATTCATCAATGGTAAAATTAGACTTTCAAGATTTTATCCAATTCGATAAAGATTCTTTATTATGAGACATTAACGAACATTTTACAAAAACTGTTTGTGTATATTTGCTGACAAAAGAATACACAGAATGTTTAGGGATGCATGGTGTCATTTCCAGACTGACACAATATCAAATGTATGGAAATGTGGTCCATGGTATCTGATTTAAAAATTCTTTTGCGTGACCAACTATTTTGATGTAATGTAACCAAGAAACAGTGAGTAACAAAAATTTTAATTGTTGAACTCTTTGGAAAATGTTAAGAGTCTAAACTAAATATTGTGAAATATTTTTTAGGTAATTACATGTTTCGAATTTTTCTCAGTGAATATACTTGTAAATAGTATATCAGCAAAATAAAATATGCATTTGTAAACTTAAATGAACAAAGATGTGTGCTTTTGTTATTATGTTTTTCCACAGTGAATTTTTTACCCAGTTATTCTGATTAGAAGTTCATATTTAAATCCACAACTTTATATCTTAATGCAATTCTGTTTACTTATTTTTAAAAAAAATCAAAACTGTGAAATTAATGTCCAGATGGGACATTAGTTTTCAACAAAAAGTGTTGAAAACTAATATCCATGTCTTGATTATTTTAGAAATTGTCTAATGCTACCTATTGACATTATTTGAGTTATCTGAAAACAATTCGTTCACATAATCGAAAATCCGAACTGTTAGAATTTGGTTATTTTACAGAGAGAGAGAGAGAGAGAGAGAGCGAGAGAGAGAGAGAGAGAGAAAACCACCTAATTAACCCAAAAACGTGACTTTAACTCGTCTTTAAAGTTTGGTATAGAAAAAATGTTTGTACTCTCCAGATAACACATATACAAATATTGCCTTTCCCTACACAAAGTAGGATAAAAACACACCAACAATATATCCAAGCATGTGAAAACATATCGTTGAGTCATCTGCACAAAAGGTTCATTTTTGAAGGAACAGTCAGGGTAGGGCATAGTAAGTGTAAATAGTACTATAAGAAAATACCATAGAGTCGAGTGACTTTGGACTTAAGGTAATCCTTCATCCACTGCAGCTGCTGTTTTGTGATTTATGTTTGGTAATGTAAAAATAATGGGTGAGCCACAATTCTTTGAAAGTTTCTTTGTGAAAAGTTCTAATTGTTTAGAATTTTGTAAACGAAAGTTACCATCAAGTATACGATCAGAGCTAATAATCAGTGAAATAATAATAAATAACTATTTATTTGTGGTGCCATATGAAGTAATCGAAGAAGAAGAAGAATGAAGGAAAACGATTATGAAAAATCGACATTGGGTGAAAAATACGAATTTTCAGTTATCATTGGGATAATTGACTAAAAATTTCTTTTGAATAAGAGTTCAAATTTATTTCCTAAAGAAATTTGTATTTCTGATGGAATTAGTGTAAGATATACATTGAAAAAATCACCTTGTAGTTGGAAAGAATTACCTGAAAGAGTTAAGAAAACAGAATTCTTGGTTAATAAAATATAACCATCAGCTGAAGTGGGAAATTGGTTCACTATCTTTGGACAAACTAAGAAATTGGATGATAGAATCAACATGCAAATATCAAATATTTCTTGCCAAAGGAAGAGAAAAATCAAAAATATTAACGATGTTAATAGGGAAGCCTGTTCTTGATTTAAATGAAATTGGATGCCCAAAATGTAAAAACATAACGTGTACTTTTAAATGCTTTTGGAAACATAACGAAAGATTCTGTGCTTTTAATAATTCTCAGAAGTATATGTATTGGATTCGAAAATATAAATATGCAACCCTTAATTTTACTACAGTAATAAATTCCCAATGGTCACCAAATGAAAAATTAACTTTCAGATGAGAGTCACATTGTAAAAACCATATGATAGCAATTCCACAAACAAAGAAGAACCTTCGATGTATTGTTAGATTCAGTTAATACAATTTGTAAAAAATATTTTATTCAAATAAAATGTGTAAATTTAAATGAACGCTTCGGTGTCGTTGATGTGTTATATACAACTTTGAGAAAGAGGATAACTTTTTTTTTCTTTTTTTTCCTTGTGAAATTTCATGCCAAAAAGTAACCAGAGAATTTTTTTTTTGATTCATTGAATTAAAAGTCTTATTTGTTCATGCAAGCCCTCAAATATTTCAAGAAACTGAGAAATCTTGGAAGCAAAAGGAATAATCGGGTATTAAATTAATAGCTAGAATTTTAGTGGTGAAGATTTCACCTGAAAAGTCATCACAATTCTGTTAGAGTTTGGTTTTTTTTACACAGTCATTAGATATTTAAAACCAACGACATGTTACAAAAACTCTTAAAAAGATTGCTGTAGAAAAACGCTGCGGAGAGTTCAAAACCTTATTTGTCTTATATCAGTTACTTAAAATTTACTAATGCTAAAGAAGAAATAAATAAAATAAATAAATTCCACTTACATGTGTATGTGTGTGTATGTGTGTGTGTGTGTGTTTAAGGGACACCAGTACATAATTAATTATTCAGAAATACTCTAAACACGACAGCCATCACGACTTTCTCTAAGAATTCCCACACTTTAAACAGGAAAGAAATACCCAAAATGTATTGGAAATTAGTACAACCATCTATAGAAGAAAAAAAAAATGTGTGTTTGAGTGACATAGCATATAATTAAATTATTCAGAAAACCTCGAAACTATGAATTTCCAAACATATAACTTCACGATTCTTATCTCTAAATATCACCCACAAGGTAATGACCAAACCAAAAACACCACGTGATGTTTATGACAGAAGGGGGGGGGGGGCAGCGAAATTACAAACATCCTAAAATCAATAACAACAAGCATTCACGTCACGAATCCTAATCTTATCTTGATCTTGATCTTGTTTAAAGTGTCCCAATCACTACACGATTCCTTATCCACTAATATATCTCCCTTTTCCATTCAAAACAATAACGTCACTTATTTACAACTAACAGATGACATCACTTATTTACAACTAACAAATGACGTCGCTTATCTACATCTCATTACAACAAACATTCACATCACGATTCCTTATCTTATCTTGATCTGGTGAGAAGTGTGCACCAATCACGACACGATTCCTTATCTCTACCATCACCCATAATTCCATACGCGAACCAAAACACAAGAACTGAAGCCATTGACACATATACCCCCAGGGAAATTCCTAACATTCCAAACCCATGAAGCCGCGCCCACAGTGACGTCAACCAATCACGTCACGATTCCTTATCTTATCTTCAACTCGATCTGGTCAGAAGTGGCTACCATACTACTGAGGTCGCTTACAAATCAGCGAATTGTTTTATGTAAATCCATTTTCTGTTTACTATAAAGTGCCACCTCAAGAGCAACATGACGCGCTTCTAAAAGTGTGACTCCATAGTCTCTTTTAACTAATGAGTTTGTACATAATAAAGATGTGAATGGCGTCAATGACTTCATTTCGAGTAAATCTCATTTAGATTACACGATGTAGCCACGACTGGAATTAAGGATTTGAAATCTGGACACAAATCTGCTTCAGTTCGAATTACAAATAACTTTCGTAGCTCATCAGAAGTTCTAAATTTTGAAACTGTTTCGCATTAAAATTCAGGAGAGAGCATCAAGAGGGAAGACGAAGACAGCCAGACAAATGTGACAGGGTCTGGTCATATTGCGTTACGTATTATAATTAAATTCGGTTTCATTATTTCCATTGCACTTCGTAATAATTTTACGTCACAAACAAAAATCGCATACTGAATATAAAACTGAACATAAATAAACTACTTAGAACGCGCTGCCATTGTAGAAGCAGGCTGGAGAACGGGTTTCTTTATCACTGACAATCTTCCCTTTGTTTCGCAGATACAGCAGAAGTTTTCTTTTTGATTTTTCAGATACCGAAGCGAATACTAACTGAATGCGAAATGTAGGTAAAGATATGCTACCCTACAAATCTAGAACAAATTATCAGCACCTTTTTTTTTTAACTTGAGTCAGATCGCAGATTACTCTTACGAATACAAGCGGGATCTAAGTTTTATGTAAGTTGTTAAAGCATCGAATAGAAATGTGCTGAGAGAAAGAACGAATTTGTTCGAAATGTTCAAATTCATTTGGAGATAGAGGAGTGTTACCAAGAGAGGTGATCATCGCTTATTTCAGAAAACTGGGTTCGTGTGTGTAATCTAGCAATGCATTCAAACGGGCAGAAAAACAAAAAAAAAAAAAAAACTCGTCGAAGAGTTTCAGACAAAGCGAACCCATAAAACAAGCCATGTGTAGGTAGCCAAATATTAAAAAAGAATTTCTTTTGGATCTGTTTTTGAAAGGAAGAAACGCAATTTCTTATCCAGGGAAATCAATAAGTACAGAAGTTGTTCAATATCTTAAACTATTCTCGTTCTACGAAGTAATACTTCTTGAAGATCAAACTATTCTTGTCGGATACGATTTATCCGACAAGAACAGTAATCTCCCTTAACATCTTTGCATTCATTCTTCTTTGAGAACCACTTTTCAGTAGCGAAGCTCGTTAGTCGACTAGGTTTACTGACGCTTTGTCAGTGGGAAGGGGAAACAAGCTAAACTAGGTTTTGCTTGTGGAGTTGTCTTCTCCAAGCAGGCTGCAGATTCATTTGTGAAGATTAACGATGGTTAACTCATTTCATACCCTTAAATGTGTGGAGATAAATATTGCATTTAGCAGAAATGTGGCTTCGTGATTCATGAGTGTCTTTGAACTGAAGACCGCCACGATATAATAATGCATCGAATTCACACAATGCGAAGACAAACTAGGATTGATGTGCTCCACCCGAGTGACCGCCCTCCACCATTTCAAAGTAATAAACATGGATTGCGAAAGGATGACGAAAATAACATTTAAATTTAAAAGCTTTCTTCTTAGTGGAGTGGTCATAACAGTGAGGGTGATTTAATCCTCAGAATTAAAGGATCTGTGAACGCTGGTCGCAGCTGGAATTACTCGATCACTCGCTCTTAAAATTGCTCCAACGTTTCTTCAAGCAGTTATTCCTGGCAGAACTCTTTAAGCATCGAGAAGTTTAAATAAATAAAATATCACGCTATGCAACATTCGCTTTTTTTTCCAGCTGATGAATTTTAATTTATTTTAATCTGTGGTCTCTTCTGTGAACTTGAGATAATTTAGTGTCGACATCTATTTATTCTTCTGTGGCGAGTTTCCTCGTCACTCGTTGGCGAGGTGAACACTTCTACCGCGATTGATTTGCGGTTTTTTTTGCGTGTTTTCCGTATCCCTGTGTGTGTATGTGTGTGTGTGTGTGTGTTTTACCAAGACAGGTTCCTTTTGTACTGTACGAAAACCGAGTCCTGGAAAAACGTTATCTGAGGCAGCCTAACTCGTCCTCGAAAAAAGCCGTCGAAATCTTCGTCAACAGAATTTCCCCTTCGGCAGGTCAGTTATGTTGGGTAAACCACTTCACTTCACAGATACATGACAGAAACGTATTACAGTATTCTCAGTTTTTATCTGAATCCGATTCTGAACTGCAATACAGCAACTGAAACAGATTTGGAGAAGAGTGGGTGCTCGCACGAGGTGTATTCACTCTTATTTCTTAATTTTCATTAAACTCTCACAATCTATTTATCCTCGTTTATTATACTAACGATTAAATATCAGTTTCAATTTGAAATTCCAACTTTTCCTGGAAAACTAGCAATGAAAAATAGCAACCATTTAATGGTTGCTATTTTTCATTGTAGAAATTTCGTTATAGAAATTTCGCCAACTAAAGCGTCACACAATCTTTAATATGTAAGTGGTTCGCTATACTGCGAACGTCTTTAACCTGAAGAACATATTGCATTTTTGCCGATTTTTGAAAATTAGGGAAAAAATGCCAACGAGTTTGATCTTCAACAAATATCCTTAAGGAAGCATTTTGGTTCTGGGCAGAATGAGAATTTGTAGTTCGGAACTGACCCATATTCGGATGTTCCCTTAAACTGCCTGCTGCTCTGTGCTGATTTTGACTTAAAATAACAAAATCACGATGTTCTGAAAATAGTTAACCTTTTTTTGCGATTGTCAACTGAATCGTTCTTAATCGCTAGTTTTGCTGGAGAAATTACTACGAACATTAATTTCAAAGATTATCTTTGAAATTAATGCGGACGGTGTGGTGTGGAATTCGTGGATGTGTGGAATGAGTTTGATGGGCGAAAGGACTTATACAAGATGGATGGCCTGCATTTGAATGGACTTGGTGTGCGGAGACTGGAAAAAGTGTTGCTGAATGAAGTGAAAATGGATGTGCAGAACCAGGGAAACTAGAACTACCAAGGAGGGGGGGAAGTGGATATCCAGACATCAGTGAGACAGTTGAGTGTAAAAATGTATATAATGTACCTGAGCCAGCAATAAGGACAAAAAAAATGGGAATGGGATATTTAGAATAACGCATCAAGATAGGGGTGGGACAAAGGGAACACTGCAATTCATGTATACTAATGCCAAGAGTATAAGGAACAGGAAGGAAGACTTTTTGGCATTGATTGGCTCTTCCTGGCCACAGATTATTGGCATTAGTGAAACATGGCTGACGGAAGATGATATAGTTAGTGGGAAAGAATGTGTAGGTTATAGTATGTTTAGGAGGGACAGAGAGAATAAAATTGGGGGAGGGGTGTTATTGATGATAGCTGATGAACTGCAGCCAAGGAGAATTGAAGTATTGCAAGATAGTGAAAGGAGCTCATTTGAGGCTATTTGGTATGAGATTGACACTGGTAGAATAAAATATACAGTTGGGTGCTGCTATAGATCAGGTGATGGAATAGATGGTGGAGATGGTATGCATAAACAAATTGATGAAATGAGTGGAAGGAGGGTAATTATTATGGGGGATTTCAACTATGGTAACATTGATTGGAAGGAGGAAAGGACACATGTGAGGAAGGAAATGGATTTTATTCAATTATTAAGGGATAACTATCTGAAACAGCATGTAATTGAAAATACTAGGGGTGTGAGAGTGCTTGACCTGGTAATAGTATCTGAGAATTTGACTGTAATGAATATGATCATGTTGCCACCTATTGGTGAGAGTGATCATAAGGTGGCTAAAGGTGTGAAATTTGTGATTAAGACAGGGTATATGTGGAATTACCGTGCTGGCAAGTATGACAAGCTTAGGAGATTGCTTGGATCAGTGCCATGGCATGTATAACTGCAAGGGCTGGACGGCGATAGAGCATGGGAAGTGATCAAAGAGCATTTACAGGAAGTTATGGCTGATTGTATACCTAAGGTCCGAATAGTGAAACAAGGAGGGGTTAAATGGATGAATAACACCATTAAGCTTGAGCTGCAAAAAAAGAAACAACTATGGAGGAAATTTAAAGAAAGGGGGTGACCTTCAGGCACACGAACGGTATAAAGTACAGGCCAGAAGGGTAACGAGTGTGGTAAAAACAGCAAAAGCCGATTATGAAAGGAAACTAGCTATGCAAGCAAAAGAGAATCCCAAACAGTTCTTTCAATATGCTGCAAGCAAGAAAAAACTGTATATGGCAAAATGATTTTAAGGAATGACGATGGTAAAGAGTTCACTGAACCAGTCGATATAGTGGAGTTACTGAGTGCGCACTTTGCAAAAGTATATCATCCAGGTGGTGACGTTGAAAAAATGAAGGAACCATTAGTTTATATGGGAATTGTGATGAAGGAAGTGGAGGTGAATAGTCTATTACAGAACCTTAATGTAAATACATCTGTGGGATTGGATGGTATACCGGCACGGGTCTTGCATGAAGCGGCTAAGGAATTATCAGTGCCCTTGACCATGTTGTTTAATCTGAGTCTCGGGTCTGGCTTAGTCCCGAAGGCGTGGAAAGAGGGGAAAATAGTTTCACTTCATAAAGGAGGATCCAAGACTATGGTTGCAAATTACCGACCGATCAGCATATCAGGAGTCGTTGTCAAGGTCTTGGAGAAAGTAGTCAAGGGAAAAATACAGGAATGGATTGATGAAAATGAGATACTGTACAGAGGACAGCATGGCTTTGTGAAGGGTAGATCATGCCTCAGTAACTTGCTCAAGTTTTATAACAAGGTGACGGCTGAACTGGATAAAGGAAATGGGTTTACAGTGATACTGCTGGACCTGGCAAAGGCGTTTGACAGGATACCACATGGAATTCTAATCTGTAAACTACAACATATGGGAATGGATATAGGGTTGGTGAGATGGATAGCTGGGTGGTTGATGGAGAGATAACAAAGAGTAGTTTATTCAGGAGTAGAGTCCAAAAAACGGCCTGTGACTAGTGGTGTGCCACAGGGTTCTGTTCTTGGACCACTGCTGTTTAATCTG
This sequence comes from Typopeltis vanoorti, assembly GCF_054136105.1. NCBI lineage: Eukaryota > Metazoa > Arthropoda > Arachnida > Uropygi > Thelyphonidae > Typopeltis > Typopeltis vanoorti. The sequence continues at coordinate 633,871 of NC_143555.1, read as the reverse complement.
TTCATTAACGATATAGGGAAGGGTCTAAGCGGGACAGTTCATTTGTTCGCTGATGATGCAAAGATGAATGCAGAAGATGTCAAAGTCTTGCAAGATGACTTAGATAGATTGGAGTTCTAGACTAAGGAGAATGGATGTCAATTTAATGTGACAAAATGTAAGGTTATGCATTTCGGAGTGAAAAGATTAGCAGCAGTATACCACATTGGTGGAACTGTACTCCAAGAGATTGATGAGGCCAGGGACTTGGGAGTGTTGGTGGATAGGGAGATGAAGTTTAGGGGGCACATTGCGAAAGTAGCTAAATCAGCTCATCAACTCACTTGGTTGTTGAAAAATACCTTGACGAGCAGAGACAAGCAAGTTATTGTACCTCTGTACCGAGCCATGATAAGACCTCATCTCGACTACTGTGCCCAGATTTGGTCACCTCGGTTCCTTCTTGATGGGGAGGAGGTTGAGAGGATCCAGAGGCGAGTGACTAAGATGATAGCAGGTCTATGGAATGAACCATATGAGAACAGGTTGAAGATTTGTGGGTTGCAGAAACTAGTTGATAGGCGGAAAAGGGAAGATATGATTGAGATATTCAAATTAGTAAAAGGATTCTATAGGATTAATTCAGATGATATTTTTGAGATCAGGACTGGTGGTGGGAGAACTAGGGGAAGCTGGGCAAGAGCGTGGTTAGCAGGGGTGTTAGAGCTGGGTTCTTTACTTTTAGAGTGGTAAATGAGTGGAATAAGCTGCCAGAGTCTGTTGTAGGTGCTAAGACAGTGAGCGAGTTCAAGGCAAGGTATGATAGATACTGTGAGAATGTTGAACAGCTGTGTGAACATGATGTTTAGGGCCTCCCTCGATGAGTCTAAGGACTCCTGGAGTAGCCCGTAGTAATAATAATAATAATAATAATAATAATAATAATAATCTTTCGGTTTGGTTTGCATTAATTTAATCTTTTTGATTCTTCACTGCATACGAAAATTCGATCCTGGATCAAGAAGTTCAATTTTGTATATTTTTTAAAGATTTTCTTGTTTGATATCTGAACTGTTCTGGAGGTTGTTGGTAATGATGTGTACTCTTTTCTGGTTTTGGAGGAGTCTGATACAAGCAAATCACCAGCAATATCTACTGAAATTTCCCATCCTCCCCCCACTTAAAGAGAAACAAAACTGTATTTTACGAGGTGTGGCTATTAAATAACGAGACTGGTTGCAAAAATGTGGTTTAGTATTACAATTGTACAACTTGATTGTTATCCCTTTCAACATATTCTCCTCCTCTAACTACACACCGTCGCATACGAATTTTCCATTGTTGGAAGCAGTGCTGCAAATCATCAGGTGTTATCAGCTTCAGTAGCGTTGCCGTTTATTCCGTTACCTCATCCACTGACATCAGAGAACGGCTGACAGCAGAGCCGGACTTGCATGAGAAGATCATCAGATGTGATGAGACGTGGATTTTCCAGTACGATATGGAAAGAAAGACAATCGATGCACTGGAAAACATCCCACGTCACCGAGAATGAAAAACGCAAGAATGAGCAAGTCAAAACTGAAGGCAATGCTGATCGTTTTTTTCTATATATCAATGGCGAGGTAATGGTTGAATGAGTACCAGAGGGTCAGACGGTTAGCCAACATTCTAACCTTGAGGTTCTGGCAAAGCTGAGAGAACGATTGAGAAGGAAGATACTCGATCTGTGGAAAAACAACGCTTGGATTCTCTATCAGAACAACGCTCCAGCCGATAGTGCACTGTCTGTAAAGCAGTATCTAGCTAATAAGGAGATGCCCGTGTTAGACCATCCACCTAACTTACCGGACTTAGCTCGATGCGACTTTTACCTTTTTCCAAAGTTGAAATCCGCATTGAGGGACACCTATTTTCAGTCAGTGGATGAGGTAAAGGAGAAAACGGCAATGAAGCAAATAACACCTGACTGCTTCCAACTTTGGAAAATTCGTATGCAAGGTGCATAATTGGAGGAGGGGAGTGTGTTGAAGGGGATAGCATTCAAGTTGCACAATTGTAATAATAAACCACATCTTTGCAACCAGTCTCGTTATTTAATAGCCACACCTCGTATAACCCACAGCAGGCCTAATTGGTTGTATTTTTAGTAAAGGTTTTCGCCGTATTCCTCAGAGGTTTTCGCAGATTTTTTCTGCAAAAATTATCCAGATTAATACGATCAGTTATCAAGTATTGGAAATAAAACTAAACTTTGTTTTAAGAATATGTTAGGATATTTTCCCCTCCTATGGAAAGCTGGTTTGTCCCATATATATTTTGTCCTTTGACATTTTGGATTTCAAAATCATACTGCATTGTTCAATGTACAGACCGACTTTCCAGTCTAATTTCAATCTGAAATGAACACAATTCCTTAAGAGGATGTGGTATAATAATCATCTTATTCCATTACTTTTCTTTCGCTTTGTGCTCCTTTGTAAAGATATTTACTCACCAGTGAAGGAGAGGCGACTTCGCATCGTTCGAAACAGATTGAACTCAAAACTGAATGCTTCCAACTATTTCCCGTATGTTATTCGCTTTCCCTTCTGCTCCTCAACTGCATTTCTAATGGTTTCATAACAGATACACTAACACATTTGCTTACAGAGTGATGTTAAAACGATGGGTCGATAAACATGAAAATTCATCGACCTTTTCATAAGGACTTCAAGTGAAGGTGCATTAGTTAGTCTCATTAGTATTCCTGTATTCCCTTCAGCAATCTCTGCTCTTTCACTGCTCCTAAACAAAATAAGATTGCGAGATGAACAGAAGCAGTTAACAGAACGTATTATCTTCATAGTTTGACCTTGATGTCAGGCACACATGTGATTGTTCCTCTTTAATCATTTTTATTTTGTATTTCCTTTTACTTTCACAAACGTACTTTTCATCTGTAGAAAGAGGCTCTCAAAATTCGCTAGGGTTAAAAGAAATGCATGCAGCCATCGAACCATTTAAATGGCTCAATTTGCTTGGTCACTTTATGTCCAAAGCTTTACAGATGATATTAAAGTACGGTGTGGTGGTGTCCCACTCGAGGCTTTTCTTGTTCTGATCGTTGCGTGTAAATAGCCGTAGTTTTTTAGCATTTGAACATAACATATTGTCTTTGAAGAAATCCTTAAACCTGATGTAAAGCAATTTGCCTACTTGGATTACTTAAATCTTTCTGACGGTTCTACTCCTGAAAATGGACAGAAATGATTGGTCGTTCTAATGGCAGCACAATGCGATCTGCTGTTGTGAATTAGATAAAAGCATGAAGGGGATTTATTCCAGAGAAATGACATCTATTCCAGAAAATGAATTTGTAACGCTTTATTCTTCTTCTTCTCAGAACTTAATTTTTGATGCTATTTATGTTGAACGAAGCGAGTTCGATGGTTGAATCGCGGTGTTTATTGACGACGGCGATAATTTCGTTGAACTTATCTGCTTAAACTTAATCCCTTTATGTTTGTTATTTTAGAGATCCTTGTGCATGTGGTTTCACACGAAAACACAAGGAAATAACTGAATAATTTTTATTCAGAGGCCATATATTCCGGCCTGAAGATTACAGGCACGTTATCAGTGGTGAAATGCAAAGAAAGGATTGATTGAAAACAGCGAGCCGCATGACAACGCAAAGGCATCACGGAGAAGGCATAACTCACTGTACTATTAACGTTCCTTTACATTCTGTATTATCACTTCTAAATAATAGAGTAATGACTCAGAGATGGAATTTATTAGTGCAAAGTTTATTTTTTGTGTGTATGTTAATCCTACCTTTCAGATTGAAAATTTGTGCGCATTTAGTATCGTGCGAAGGCAAAGGATTAAATAATCCGAAACTGCCTCC